>NC_091982.1:149567757-151967757 GCF_044704955.1 Pristiophorus japonicus | reverse complement strand
CGCAAAGGTTTAACAATCACACTACACATTACCAATTCAGGCACCAGGCTCAAACACCTGCCTTATTGTGGATCCCCCGAACCCAACTGGCTGGAGTTTTATTGAGTTTTGTGAACATCACGTGACTGGCTAAGCCACTCCCAACTCAACAGCTCTACAACTATTTTTGGTGAGAACTTGAAATCAAGTGCCCCCTTTTGTAAGGGCACTAAACCTTACAAAAGGGGGCCCACAAATGTCCAAATTAACATGGGAACTTTGCCAAATTAAATTAAAATTCTGTTCCCGGGGTTGATAATGCACTCCAGTCCCTCCGGTGCCCACCTCTCGCGGAAGGCCGTGAGCATACCGGTGGTTACCGCGTGCTCCATCTCCAGGGACATCCTGGCTCGGATGTAACCGCGGAAGAGAGGCAGGCAGTCGGACTGAACGACCCCCTCGACCGCCCGCTGCCTGGACCGGTTGATGGTCACCTTGGCCAGGTCCAGGAGCAGTCCTACGAGGAGGCCTTCCGACCTGCCCGTTCCCCTCCGCACAGGGTGTCCAAAGATCAGGAGTGTGGGACTGAAGTGCAGCCAGAATTTGAGGAGTAGCCCTTTCAAATATTGGAACAGGGGCTGCAACCTCACACATTCGACATAGACATGGAACACAGACTCCTCCAGACCGCAGAAATTACAGGTGGCTTGGGAACCCGGGACCTATTGCATGGGACTGCTCTGTGCACTACCCTCCCAGGCCAAGTCCCCAGTAAATAGATGGAGGACTCCTGCATAGAGTGCACTTCATTGGGGACCCCCGCCTCCTCCGGACGGCAAGATGGTGCGCCATGGCGTGTCCGGATGGCAGACGAGGATGGCAAGGTTGAGAGTGTGCAAGAACAGCCCTTACAGGAATCCCCTCCGCACTGAACTGAAAGCCACGGAGGGCCAACAGCTCCACAAACTGTGAGCAGACTCACAGGTGCATACATTACAACAATAAAATGATTTGAAAATCCTTCAGTTAACAAAATTGTTATCGGGACCTCAATGAGCACCTAGTTAGTGTCTCTCAACACCAACTTATTCACTGAAAAGCTAACCATAAGTACATCCGCCTGTCCTCTCCAAGAGGCAGTACCTGGTTATTCTGCAGATAAATGGTTTTCACATCCCTCCCCCTGCTGCTCGCCTTTCCAAAATGCTGGAATAATATATTGAATTAAAGAACTATGGCAGTTGTTGCAATTTAATTATGCCTGTCATGATTTAATTGAGGGCTTTCCAACATATAACTGAACCGTTCTGAGTGAAAATACGTCCTTCTTCTTCTTAGGCAGTCCCTCGTATCGAGGATGACTTGCTTTCGCACCAAAAAGGGATGAGTTCACAGGTGTTTCATGAAATTCCAGGTCCTGAACTACATATTGAAGGATGGAAGATATCTGTGCGTGGATTTTTTTAACGTTGCACACCAGCCACCCACCAGACATTCTCAACAGCCTCATCCGACTGTGGGCACATCTCGCTCCTTCTCCCCCAGTGTTCCGTGCATGCTGTCTATCAATAAATAGGTGGGCTTGTTGGTTATAGTGAGCTTCTCCTGTCCCAGAAAGTTCTTCAGTCGGAAGGTTGTGGGTTCAAGTTCCGCTCCAGAGACATGAGCGCACAATTCGAGGCTGACATTCCAGTGCAGGTCTGAGGGAGTGCTGCTCTGTCAGAGCTGCCGTCTTTTGGATGAGACATTAAACCGAGGCCCCGTCTGCCCCCTCAGGTGGGTGTAAAAGATCTCATGGCACTATATGAAGAAGAGCAGGGGAGTTGTCCCCAATGTCCTGGGCCAATATTTATCCCTCAACCAATATCACTAAAACAGATTATCTGCTCATTATCTCATTGCTGTTTGTGGGAGCTTGCTGCGTACAAATTGGCTGCCGCGTTTCCTACATTACAATAGTGGCTACACTTGAAAAAGTACTTCATTGATTGTAAGGTGTGTTGGGAAATCCTGAGATCACAAAAAGCGCTATATAAATGAAAGTTCCTTTTATATATCTATCTATCTATCTATCTATCTATCTATCTATCTATCTATCTATCTATCTATCTATCTATCTATCTATCGATCTTTCTATCTATCTATCTATCTTTTTCTATATTTCTTTTTCTATCTTTCGTTCTATCTATCTTTTTATCTATCTTTCTTTCTCTTTTCATTTCCTTTCATCTAAGTGTAAGATGGTGGTCAACCCAAAGGATAGCTCACCTAGTTTTTCTAGGGAGACACTGAGCCATACGGACCAGCTTAGATCCCCGGTCTCTGCTGCGTTGGCTGATGTCAGGCTGGGCCTGAGCGCCCCTGGGATAGGATGGGGACAATCAAAACAGGAGAGGGGGGAGCGTAGTTCCCAGCAGTGTCGCTTCCCTACAGGTAGGCACCAGGTGAGGATAGGACAGAGCTGGGCTGCAGTGCTTCCCCCTGGACCACCCCAAACCGCCTGCTGACTGCGTGAGACCTGATCCGAGGCATGTGTCGCTGTGCTGAGAAGCGGAGAAAGTCTAAACCACGCAGAAGACTCTTTCTTTGTTCAACGACTAGCATCTAATTAAAGAAAATCTAATCAATTTTGAAGCCTGTAGTTACTCAGCGTAATCTAAACAAGCAGGGGAAAGTGTGAGTCAGTGACTGACGATCTCTGCCATATGAAAGCAACAAAAGTTAGTGCTGGGAATGAGATAACAGAGGGACAATACTGCAGGATGAAGGTTGGTTGTTTTCTGTGGTTGTCGGGGGAGCGGAAAGCATTGAAGTTTTTGTTTCCCTTGCACAATCTTTCACAGCCAACTGAAGAGGCGGTTAGGACTTCAGTTTAGCATGTCATCCCATGTACTTCCGACAGAGGTTATGCCCCAATTTTTATTTATTTTCTGTTTGCTTTTTTTCTCCCGCTCCAATTTTCCCCTCCACCCAAAGGAGATGAACTTTTATTGGGTTACAGCTCCATGGGTCCAGTTAGCTCATGTTGACATTCTTCCTAGGATCGAGGCTTAGTGAGTGTGTCAGCAGGCTAGTTAACCATGTGGGAGAGGGGGACCCGGTCGTTGAGGAGGAGGAGGTTGTCTGTCACAGGAGGTATTCCGATCGTCGCTGGAGGGGGGGGGTGGAGGCCCAATGTCCAGGTCCGGGCCGAGGGCGCTGCCTCCGGGGCTCGCCGGGGGACATCGGAGGTCAGTGATGGGAAGCCTGCGGTAGGCCCGGATGGCCCGAACTCGTGGGACTCGTTGGGGGTCGCCGGAGGTCGTCGCCAGGGGACGTTGGAGGTCGCCGGTGGTCGCCGGGCGTCACCGGAGGTCGTCGGAGGTCGCCGGGGGATGCCAGAGGTCATTGGAGGTCGCGGTAAGCCCAAATGGCCCGAACTTGTGGGACTCGCCGGAGGTCGTCGGAGGTTGTCGATGGGCGATGTGATAGGAAGCCTGAGGTAGGCCCGAACTCGTGGGACTCGCAAGGTTGGGACTAGGGTGAGGGGTAAGGGTTTGGGTTTATGTGCTTAGACCCCTTATTAGGGTCTATTTGGTTAGGGAAGTTTTAGACAGAGTGGGGGGGGGGGAGGTTGTGGGGGGGAAAGTTGCCGAGATCTGGTTGGAGTTCTTTGGAGTGGGGGAGCTCCCTAGGGATCTACCAGTCACACACAGACTGACACACACACCTGCGCTGTCTCCAGGCCAGATCAAAGACCACCCCAACCTCTGTCGTCGAGCTACAGTACGCGGACGATGCCTGCGTCTGCGCACATACAGAGGCCGCATTCCAGGACATAGTCAACGTATTTACTGAGGCATATGTAAGCATAGGCCTTATGCTAAACATCCGTAAGACAAAGGTCCTCCACCGCACAGCACTGCCCCCCAGTCATCAAGATCCACGGAGCGGCCTTGGACACCATGGACCATTTCCCATATCTCGGGAGCCTCCTATCATCAAGAGCAGGCATCGATGACAAGATCCAACACCACCTCCAGTGCACCAGTGCAACCTTCGGTCGCCTGAGAAAAAGAGTGTTTGAAGACCAGGCCCTCCAAACTGCCACCAAGTTCATGGTCTACAGGGCTGTAGTAATACCTGCCCTCCTGTATGGCTCAGAGACATGGACCATGTACAGTAGACACCTCAACTTGCTGGAGAAATATCACCAAAGATGTCTCCGCAAGATCCTACAAATCCCCTGGGAGGACAGGCGCACCAACATCAGCGTCCTCACTCACGCTAAAATCCCCAGCATTGAAGCACTGACCACACTCGATCAGCTCCACTGGGCAGGCCACATAGTTCACATGCCAGACACGGGACTCCCAAAACAAGTGCTCTACTCGGAGCTCCTTCATGGCAAACGATCCAAAGGTGGGCAGCGGAAACGCTACAAGGACACCCTCAAAGCCTCCCTGATAAAGTGCGACATCCCCACTGACACCTGGGAGTCCCTGGCCCAAGACCGCCCTCAGTGGAGGAAGTGCAACCAAGAGGGCGCTGAGCACCTCGAGTCTCAGCGCAGACAGCAGAAAGAGCATGCGGCAAACCAGTCCCACTCACCCCATCCCTCAACAACTATCTGTCCCACCTGTCGTATTGGACTGTTCAGCCACCAAAGAACTCACTTCAGGAGTGGAAACAAGTCTTCCTTGATTCCGAGGGACTGCCTATGATGATGATAACCATGAGAGGGGACATTGCAGTGGATCTCCGTCCTGTCCACATGTCAGCCAAGGCTCAGTCACCTCTGAGTCAGAAGGTTGTGGGTTCAAGTCCCCCTCCAGGGACTTGAGCACAAAAAAATGTAGGCTGACACTCCAGTACAATGCTGAGGAAGTGCTGCACTGTCAGAGGTGCCGTCTTTTGGATGAGACATTAAACCGAGGTCCCGTCTGCTCTCTCAGGTGGACGTAAAAGATCCCATGGCACTATTTCGAAGAAGAGTAAGGGTGTTATCCGCGGTGTCCTGGCCAATATTTATCCCTCAATCAAAATAACAGAAAACAGATTACCTGGTCATTATCACATTGCTGTTTGTGGGAGCTTGCTGTGCGCAAATTGGCTGTCGCATTTTCTACATTACAACAGTGACTACACTTCAAAAAAAAAGTATTTCATTGGCTGTAAAGCGCTTTGAGACATCTGGTGGTCATCAGAGGTGCTATATAAATTCAAGTCTTTCTTACACACTTAGAACAGAGGTCAGTGGATGGTGATCAGGAGGCAGAAATCCCTGTGGAAAGGAGATTAAGGGGCAATCTAATTGAGCTGTTTATCCGATTAAATGAATTAATAGGGCAGATGGGGAGAAACGATTTCCTCCATTGGGGGAGTCCAGGACAAAGGGGCGTAACCTTAGAATTAGATCTCGGCATTCAGGGCTGATGTCAGGCAGCACTTCATCATACTAAGGTTTGTGGGATTCTGGAACTCTCTCCCCCAAAGAGCAATTGAAAATGTTAAAACTGAGAATGATAGATTTTTGTTAGGCAAGGGTATTAAAGGATATGGAACCCAGGCAGGTAAATGGAGCTAGGATACAGATCTGTCATGATCTAAATGAATGGCAGAGGAGGCTCGAGGGGCTGAATGGTGTACTCCTGTTCCTATGTTCCTCACCTTGACAGTTTTTGCCTCTTCCCAGTCCAGGAACCCAAGTCTAACTGTAGCAACTGTGAGGCGAGAGTGACTGCCCTTGAAATCAATGCAGCTTTTGATCGAGTGTGGCAACAAGGAGCCCGAGTGAAATTGAAGTCAAGGGAGTAACTCTCCACTGGCTTGAATCATACCTAGCACAAATGAAGATGGTTGTAGTTGTTGAAGGTCAATCATCCTATCCCAGAACATCACTGCAGGAGTTCCTCAGTGTCCTATGCCCAACCATCTTCAACTGCTTCATCAATGACCTTCCCTCCAACATAAGTTCAGAAGTGGGGATGTTCACTGATGAGGAGGAGAAGTGTGAAATATTAGATGAAATAAACATAATGAGAGAGGAAGTATTAAGAGGTTTAGCAGCTTTGAAAGTGGATAAGCCCCCAGGCCTGGATGAAATGTATCCCAGGCTATTAAGCAAAGTAAAAGAGGAAATAGTAGAGGCTCTGACCATCATTTTCCAATCCTCCCTGGCTACAGGTCTGGTGCCAGAGGACTGGAGGACTGCTAATGTGGTACCTTTGTTCAAGAAGGGAGAAAGGGATAGACCAAGTAATTACAGGTCAGTCAGCCTAACCTCAGTGGTGGGAACATTTTTTGAAAAAATCCTGAAGGACAGGATAAATCTTCAATTAGAAAGACACAGACTAATCAAGGACAGTCTGCACGGATTTGTTAAGGGAAGGTCGTGCCTGACTAATTTAATTGAATTTTTTGAGGAGGTAACCAGGAGGGTCGATGCAGGCAAATTTATGATGTAGCGTATATGGATTTTAGCAAAGTTTTTGATAAGGTCCCACATGGCAGACTGGTCACAAAGGTAAAAGCCCATGGGATCCAGGGCAAAGTGGCAAGATGGATCCAAAATTGACTCAGAGGCAGGAAGCCAAGGGCAATGGTTGATGGGTGTTTTTGCGACTGGAAGGATATTTCCAGTGGGGTTCCGCAGGACTCAGTACTAGGTCCCTTGCTTTTTGTGGTATGTATCAATGATCTGGACTTGACTATTAGGAGTATGATTAAGAAGTTTGCAGAAGATACTAAAATCATCTTGATAATGAAGAAGAAAGCTGCAGACTGCAGGGTGATATCAATCAACTGGTCAGGTGGGCAGAACAGTGTCAAATGGAATTTAATCCAGAGAAGTGTGAGGTAATGCATTTGGGGAGGGTTAACAAGGAAAAGGAATATACATTTAATGGTAGGATATTGAGAAGTGTAGAGGAACAAAGGGTCCTTGAAGTGCATGTCCACAGATCCCTAGGAGTAGCAGGCCAAGTAGATAAGGTGGTTAAGAAGGCATACGGAATGCTTGCCTTTATTAACCGAGGCATAGAATACAAGAGCAGGGAGTTCATGCTTGAACTGTATAAAACACTGGTTAGGCCACAGCTGGAGTACTGCGTGAGATCTGGTCACCGCATTATAGGAAGGACGTGATTACACTGAAGAGGGTGCAGAGGAGATTTACGAGGATGTTGCCAGGAGTGGAGAATCTAAACAATAAGGACAGATTGGATAGGCTAGATTTGTTTTCATTGGAACAGAGGAGGCTGAGGGGAGACCTCATTGAGGTGTATAAAATTATGAGGGGCCTAGATATAGTGGATAGAAACGGCCTTTTTCTCTTAGCAGAGGGGTCAACAACCAGGGGGCATAAATTTAAAGTAATTGGTAGAAGGTTTAGAACGGTTTTGAGGGGAAATTTCTTCACCCAGAGGGTTGTGGGGGGTCTGGAACTCACTGCCTGAAAGGGTGGTAGAGGCAGAATCCCTCACCACATTTAAAAAGTACTTGGATGTGCACTTGAAGTTCCGTAACCTGTAGGATTATGGACCTAGAGCTGGAAAGTGGGATTTGACAAGGTCCCGCACAAGAGATTGTTGTGCAAAATCAAAGCACATGGTATTGGGGGTAATATACTGACGTGGATAGGGAATTGGTTGGCAGACAGGAAGCAGAGAGTCGGGATAAACGGGTCCTTTTCGGAATGGCAGGCAGTGACGAGTGGAGTGCCGCAGGGCTCTGTGCAGGGACCCCAGCTCTTTACAATATACATTAACAATTTGGATGAAGGAATAGAGTGTTATATCTCCAAGTTTGCAGATGACACTAAACTGGGTGGTGGTGTGAGCTGTGAGGAGGACGTTAAGAGGTTGCAGAGTGACTTGGACAGGTTGGGTGAGTGGGCAAATGCATGGCAGATGCAGTATAATATGGATAAATGTGAGGTTATCCATTTTGGGGGCAAAACCACGAAGGCAGAATATTATCTGAATGGCGGCAGACTAGGAAAAGGGGAGGTGCAACAAGACCTGGGTGTCATGGTTCATCAGTCACTGAAAGTGGGCACGCAGGTACAGCAGGCGGTAAAGAGGCAAATGGTATGTTGGCCTTCATAGCTAGGGGATTTGAATATAGAAGCAGGGAGGTCTTACTGCAGTTGTACAGGGCTTAGTGAGGCCTCACCTGGAATATTGTGTTCAGTTTTGGTCTCCTAGTCTGAGGAAGGACGTTCTTGCTATTGATGGAATGCAGCGAAGGTTTATCAGACTGATTCCAGGGATGGCTGGACTGTCATATGAGGAGAGACTGGATTAACTGGGCCTTTATTCACTGGAGTTTAGAAGGATGAGAGGGGATCTTATAGAAACATATAAGATTCTGATGGGACTGGACAGGTTAGATGCGGGAAGAATGTTCCCGATGTTGGGGAAGTCCAGAACCAGGGGACATAGTCTTAGGATAAGGGGTAGGCCATTTAGTACTGAGATGAGGAGAAACGTCTTCACTCAGAGAGTTATTAACCTGTGGAATTCCCTGCCGCAGAGAGTTGTTGATGCCAGTTCACTGGATATATTCAAGTGGGAGTTAGATATGGCTCTTACGGTTAAGGGGATCAAGGGGTATGGAGAGAAAGCAGGAAAGGGGTACTGAAGGAATGATCAGCCATGATCTTATTGAATGGTGGTGCAGGCTTGAAGGGTAGAATGGCCTACTCCTGCACCTATTTTTCTATTTTTCTATGTTTCTATTAGGCTGGATAGCCTCTTGTTGGCCAGCATAGACACGATTGCCCGAAATGGCCTCCTTCCGTGCTGTAAACGTCTATGATTCTATGATTGCACAGTATTCAGTTCCATTCGCAACTCGTCAGATAATGAAACAGTCCATGACTGAATGCAGCAAGACCTGGATGACATTCAGGCTTGAACTGATAATTGGTAAGTAACATTCACACCACACAAGTGATAGGCAATGACCATCTCCAACTAGCGAGAGTCTGACCACCTCCCCTTGACATTCAATGGCATTACCATCGCCGAATCCCCCACCAGCAATATCCTGGGGGGTCACCATTGACCAGAAACGTAACTGGACCAGCCACATAAATACTGTGGCAACACGAGCGAGTCAGAGGCTGGGTATTCTGCGGCGAGTGTTTCACCACCTGACTCCCCAAAGCCTTTCCACCATCTACAAGGCACAAGTCAGGAGTGTGATAGAATACTCTCCACTTGCCTGGATGAGTGCAGTTCCAACAACACTCAACAAGCTCGACACCATCCAGGACAAAGCAACCCGCTTGATTGGCACCCTATCCATCACCTTAAACATTCACTCCCTTCACCATCGGCGCACTGTGGCTGTACCATCTACAAGATGCACTGCAGTAACTCACCAAGGTTTCTTCGACAGCATTTCCCAAACAAGCGAACTCTACCATCTAGAAGGACAAGGGCAGCAGGTGCATGGGAGCACCATTACCTGCAAGTTCCCCTCCAAGTCACACACCATCCTGACTTGGAAATATATCGCCGTTCCTTCATCGTCGCTGGGTCAGAATCCTGGAACTCTCTAACAGCACTGTGGGAGCACCTTCACCACACGGACTCCAGTGGTTCAAGGTGGCGGCTCACCACCACCCTCTCATAGAAACATAGAAATCATAGAAAATAGGTGCAGGAGCAAGCCATTCATAGCTGATCATGCAACTTCAGTACCCCACTCCTGCCTTCTCTCCATACCCCCTGATCCCTTTAATCGTAAGGGCCACATCGAACTCCCTTTTGAATATATACAACGAACTGGACAGTTAAGGAGGGGCAGTTAGGGATGGGCAATAAATGCCGGCCTTGCCAGCAATGCCCACATCCTGGAACGAATCAAAAAAAAACTCTGACCCCCGTCCCAGCTGTGAGCAGAAAACTTCGTACAGAAAAGGGATCAGAACATAACCCTTCCTAATTTGTATGCCTCAGTTGTACAGTGGATAGTGTATTGACCCACTGGGACATTTCTGCTCCCACTGCCTGTGTGATTTGACAGATCACTGGACCGTTGCTATCATGGTCACTGGGGAATGTGCACGAGCACTCACGATCGAATCCTAATCCAGTTAACGGCTGAAAACATTTTGGTTTTGTCTTGTCCCATCTGTGTATGTGTAGTGAGTGTTTGGAAAGAGAAGTCACAAGGTCAAACCATGAATATCATTATTAATCATCCCTGACTTGCATTAAATTTTAATATAGTTACCTCGGTAACAGAGCAGTAATATTGTTCCTCGTGTGTGCCTGCTGTATAATGCTGTGTTGTAGGCAAGTAGTTTTAACTGTGTTTGCGTGCTGTTTGTGGATTCCCCCAAGGCTTCCCCCTAGCTCTGAGTGTATATCTTTCTCTAGGTTCGCTCCTAAATCCTCCCCTCCCACCCATGCTCTCTCTGAATTTATCTTGTTCATGAGACCCACCTCCTGATCCCTCAACTCTAATTGCACCAAACTGCTGGCCATCCAACTTCCCTCTTGGCTCCTCTGTTAGCTGATATTGTAAACAGTTCTCTCTCCTTTGGTACAGTCCCATTTAGGGGGAAGATGTCATCACCCCATCAGCCAGGTTTCTGTCAAGGCCATGACGTCAATGCAATCATTCACAGTGAGCTCATGGATGGAAAGGCCGTGTTCACAAGTGAACGGACATTGTGGAAGGAGATTGAGAGAGGCGGGTGATAGCTGATCCACTGGCAGAGTCCACAGGGTTAGCATTGGGAGGGGTGAGTGGGATGGGAAGGAGATGGGAAAGATTAGGCCCCCAGCAGGCGCGCTGGGTGGGAAGGTCGGCGAGAGAGTAGGATGGGACAGTTGGGGTTGCTGCTCGTGAGAAGGCTGCGACGAGTGCCTCGATGGGCCCTTCGGAGGATGCCAAGAGAGGCACAGAGGGAATCTGTCGGCTTACCTAAGAGGGCGTCAAGCCTGGGACGGTGGCAGGAGAGTAGGAAGGTCAAGGAGTGCTGAAGAGTTGGGGTAGGGATTTGGGAGGGCAGAGTACCCGAGAGGGGAGAGATGAAAGGTGGCATGATGATAGGAGAGAGAGGTCTAGGAGGGGTAAAGAGAAAAGAAGGAATAAAAAAGGGGAGAACAAAGTTGTACTAGAAGTAATGAACTTAGGTCTGGAATGGCAGCCAAAATGCACATGCACATGGACACAGGAAAAAGTCAAGGTACACAGGCCTGGCTACATAGCAAGATTAGGATACATATATCCTGGTAGTAAACGGGCAATAGAGGCAAGACAATAGTAGGAAGTTCAGAGTTAAAGTCAGAGGTCCCGTTATGGGATAAAGTTGATGTAGGTAGGGTGGAGTCAGCTACTGGAAGGGTAGAGTATCGGAGCACGCACTGTCCAAAGTATTTCCATGGGAATGAAGAGCTGAGTGGTGTGCAGAATCGATTGCAGGGTAGAAAGACAGTGGCGAATTTGGAGGTCACCCTAAGATGCGCCGGCGGAGAAATGTACTTCGGCCCAGGAGAATGAAATTCTGGTCAGGAAGCAGACTGTCGCTGAAGCTGAAAAATCAATTGGACCAGGAGGACAGTCAGAGGCTCAGCTGGTAACAGCAGTGGTGGTGGATTGGCTGTAGGCTAGACAAAGTTACTTTAAACTGTAACCAACTGAGCAGCAGATCAGAGACACGGCAACCTAACTGCTGTCAGGCACATAATCCAGGGACTAGCTCTACTCAAATGTTCCAGAATTTGAGATTCTAGGAGTCGGTATTTAACTTTATATTCATACAGAATAGTTTCCGATTGCTTCGAAGCTTTGGTTCAAGTGCATCCTGAACTGTACGGTGCACATGGTACAACTTTGTACCTACATTAAAGAAAAATAAAGAAAGATTTACATTTATATAGCGCCTTTCACAACCTCAGGACGTCCCAAAGCCAATCAAGTACTTTTCAAGTGTAGTCACTGTTCTAAACACGGCAGCCAATTTGTGCACAGGAAAATGGTGCACAAACAGCAATGGGATAGTGATCAGATCACTAATTTCTTACTGATGTTGGCCAGGACACCAGGTTCTGATTAACCCAACTGTGAGACAATATCGCATTGAGCTCCTGCGTCTAGATAAAAGAAACAGTTCTGTCACTGATCGGGAATTTGATTGTCCATTCAACATCTTCTCCTGTCTGAATTGCATCTGCAGTAGATTCATTCTCACTCTCCGACTGCTCTTCCACTCTACGAACATCAGTTTGCTCACCTGACGAGGGAGCTTTTTGTTGACTTTGCGCAATTTAACAAAGCGTTTTCTTCTATCTTTTATCGGACCTCCCCTATGTTTGGCTACACGTGGACATTTGGGGAAGTGGGTGGAGAATGTGGATTTTCCAGTAGCACCCAAAACAGGTGGAAAAGCGATGGAGAAGGCTGCTCTGCTTCTCTGTTTGCGCCAGCGTGAGACCCGGGCCATTGTCCGCTGCAGCTTCCCGTTTCTGGGGGGGAGGGGTATTGGCCGGCTCCGATGCCACGTTGGTCAGTAGATCATGGAGGGGATGGGAAGGGCGGGGAGGGAAGGGGGTAGAAGGCCATCCCAGGAAGGGATGAAGGAGCCCTTGAATGGGCTGGCAGTGGACCAGAGGTTTGTTGGGAACACTCCTTCTCATTCCTGGGCCTAAGACCAAAAAATAAATATTGAAAGCTTCATAGAATTATAGAATCATAGAAATTTACAGCACGGAAAGAGGCCATTTTGGCCCATCGTGTCCATGCCATCCGACCAAGAGCTATCCAGCCGAATCCCACTTTCCAGCTCTTGGTCCGTAGCCCTGTAGGTTACGGCACTTCAAGTGCCCATCCAAGTGCCTCTACCACTCTTTCAGGTAGTGAGTTCCAGACCCCCACCATCCTCTGGGTGAAAAAACTTCCCCTCAAATCCCTTCTAAATCTGCTACAAATTACTTTAAATTTATGCCCCCTGCTTTTTGACTCCTCTGCTAAGGGAAATAGGTCTGTCCTAATCACTCTATCCAGGCCCCTCATAATTTTATACACCTCAATAAAGTCTCTCTTCAGCCCCCTCTGTTCCAAAGAAAACAACCCCAGCCTATCCAATCTTTCCTCATCGCTAAAATTCTCCAGTCCAGGCAACATCCTCGTAAATCTCTGTACCCTCTCTAGTGCAATCACATCTTTCCTATAAAGCGGTGACCAGAACTACACACAGTCTTCAATCTGTGGCCTAACTCTAGCCTCTGGGGCCATTTTTTTGAGCGACTTATAGTGGTCCATTTAAGGGCCGCTCATTATGTCTGGTGTGACTGTATGGAGCCTGCACAGCGGACTATCCACCGATTTATACCTGAAAACTGACAGTGGGATCCTGCAGTCGCCTCAGGACTCCCATTGGCATATTTGACCCACCTGTATTGGGCAGAACTGCTACCCCTGGCCGGAAATCACATCAAACGGTTCTTGGGCGTCAGTGGGTCATCCAAGATGCTCTCCCCCACCCCTCCCCAATGCCCAATTGCTGGACGCCTGTCTTTCAACTGGCAGTTGAAAACAGCCTCCTTCGTCTTCTCATGTGATTTACCGCGGTGCTTGCTGTAACACATGGTACCTCTGCCCCACTCCCATGCCTTGTAACACACTGCGTGTGATCGAGCTGTGTTCTATGCTGCTCACTAAATACAGGCTGCACACTGTCGACCGGGACCCTTTACTCCTCATAATATAGCTCTGATGTGGTCATCGCTGTGGCTCAGTGGGTAGCACACTCACCTCTGAGTCAGAAGGTTGTTTGTTCAAGTTCCCCTCCAGGGACTTGAGCACATCAATCTAGGCTGATACTCCCAGTGCAGTGCTGAGGGAGCACTGCTCTGTTGGAGGTGCTGTCTTTAGGATGAGAAGTTAAACCAAGGCCCCGTCTGCTTTCTCAGGGGGATGTAAAGGATCTGCTAATATTTATCCTGCAATCAACATCACTAAAACAGATTATCTGGTCATTATCACATTGCTGTTTGTGGGAGCTTGCTTGTGTGCAAATTGGCTGCTGCGTTTCCCACATTACAACAGTGATTACACTCCAAAAGTACTTAATTGGCTGTAAAGTGCTTTGAGATGTCTAGTGGTCATGAAAGGCGCTATAAAAAATCCAAGTCTTTCTTTATTTTTATTGTCCCGACAGTTACTGTGGTCGCCGATGGGCCGCTAACCTTTTTTCACCCAAATCTATCATGCGTGGATCAGTGCAATCCCCTTGCGTCTACAGCCTGGTGTCAAACGCATCTTTTATATCCAATATTATTCTGAAGTGTGAAATATTCCTCATACTTGTGGCCTGTTGCCATTTTCTCTGGACTTCTGTGACATTTTCTTCAATTTCCTATAAATGATGTGGGAGCTTCAGATTTCCATCTTGTTTCTGGCAGCAGATGAAGGTTTATAGCCCACTTTAGCTCACAATGCTCAGGAGACTGCCTGAGGCAGGTCTCAAGCTGAATTCAAAATGTCAGCTCCCTTCTCAGAACAGATGGTTTTTTTTCATGTCAATCCCACTAAATAGCGCTATTCAACAACAACAACAACTTGTATTTATATAGTGCCTTTAATGTAGTAAAACATCCCAAGGTGCTTCACAGGAGTGTCACAAGACAAAAACATTTTTTTGACACCAAGCCACAGAATAAGAAATTACGGCAGATGACCAAAAGTTTGGTCAAAGAGGTAGGTTTTAAGGAGCATCTTAAAGGAGGATAGAGAGGTAGAGAGGCGGAGAGGTTTAGACAGGGAGTTCCAGAGCTTGGAGCCCAGGCACGTCCACCAATGGCTGAGCGATTATAATCAGGGATGCCCAAAAAGGCAGAATTTGAGGAGAGTGGATAACTCGGGGAGGTTGTGAGATTGAAGGAGATTACAGAGATAGGGAGGGGGCGAGTCCATGGACGGATTTGTAAATAAGGATGAGAATTTTGAAATCGAGGCATTGCTTAACCGGAAGCCAATGTAGGTCAGCGAGCACAGGGGTGAGGGGTGAGCGGGACTTGGTGCGAGTTAGGACATGGGCTGCTGAGGTTTGGATGACCTCAACTTTACACAGGGTAGAATGTGGGAGGCCAGCCAGGAGTGCGTTGGAGTAAAGTCTAGAGCTAACAAAGGCATGGATGAGAGTTTCTGCAGTGGATGAGCTGAGGCGAGGGCGGAGACAGGCGATGTTACGGAGGTGGAAATAGGCGGTTTTAGTTATGCCGCAGATATGTGGCCAAAGCTCATTTCAGGGCCAAGTTGCGAACAGTCTGGTTCAGCCTCAGACAGATATGGGAGAGGGATGGAGTCGGTGGCTAGGGAACGCAATTTGTGACGGGGACCAAAGACAATAGCTTCAGTCTTCCCAATATTTAAGTGGAGAAAATTTCTGCTCATCCAGTACTGGATGTCAGAGACAAGCAGTCTAACAATTTAGAGACTGTGGAGAGGTCGAGAGAAATAGTAGTGAGGTAGAGCTGGGTGTCATCAGTGTACATGTGGAAACTGACGCCGAGCTTTCAGATGATGTCACCAAGGGGCAGCATATAGATGAGAAATAGGAGGGGGCCGAGGATAGATCCTTGGGGTCCACCAGAGGTAACGATACGGGAGTGGGAAGAGAAGCCGTTGCAGGTGATTTTCTGGCTATGATTAGACAACTCTCTAGCCGTCAACAAGATACAGAAAGCCCCCACCATGAACCCCAGATCTTAACACAGGAGTTACTCAGCTGTTTCCTGGCACTTCCATGCTGGCAAGGAGAGGGAACTTCATTCCAGGACACTGCCATCTGTCTCCAAGCAGCTTGTTTCAGAGGAGTGTTGGTAGACGCTTGGGAGTTGGCCTATGGCCCCCATCTTGGTCAGGAACGGTAGCTGAAGATTCAGAATGGTCAAGAGGAAAAGCATTGAAACAAACGGAATGTCTACCAAGCTGCACTGATTTGTAAGATGTTTGTGTGGGACCTTCATGTAAATCCTTAGCCCGACATTGAGAGCTTCACTCAGTGAAGCAGAACCTCTACTCAGTCACATCTGATAGCTATGGATAGCATGAATTCATTGGCAGCCATTTCTGAGCAAAATTACAATTAAAAAAAACAAAAATGCGCCTTGAAAGGGCATTGCAGAAAGATGAGTCTGAACATACCAGGAAATGTGTTCTTATCCTCGTGTTTAAATCTCTCCATGGCCTCTCTCCTCCCTACCTCTGTAAACTCATCCTGCCCTACAACCTTCTGGAACACTGCGTTCCTCCCATTTTGGCCTCTTGTGAATCCCCCGCTTCTTTCGCCCCACCATCGGCAGCCGTGCCTTCAGCTGTCTCGCTTCCAAGCTCTGGAACGTCCTCCTTCAACCTCTCCGCCTCTCTATTGCTTTCTCCTTCTTTAAGATCCTCCTTAAAGCCTACCTCTTTGAGCAAGCTTTTGGTCACCCATCCTTATGTTTCCTCCTTTGGCTCGCTGACAATTGTTGTCTGACTACCCTCCTGTAAAGTGCCCTGGGACGTTTTATTACGTCATAGGCGCTATATAAATGAAAATTGTTGAATCATAGCACATGCACAGGAGGACTCAAAGGTGTTTAGAATGATTTGCCACACTCTCGGTGGGTGTGCGTGGGGGTGTGGAATGTAATTGAAATGCATATGGGTCAGATGATCAGTCCTGCAGTGTTGTAGCCCTCAATCCAGGCCACACTGGGAGTGTGGGATCAGTAAATTCACCCTTTTAAGTCCTTTCACAGGGATATTATCATGTGATTGGACCAAGCATTGACCTCACCAAGAAGCACTGAAGTCTGAGCTCCTGATGGAGAGGTCATTTGGGGTCCTCCAATTCATGGTGATCACAGAAGTGTCATTCAGTTTTTTATCGTACTTTGTTCTATTTGGACGATGTTTGAAGCAGCTGGGTGCTTTCATTTTGCCCTAATTGAGACTGGAATGTCCACCCTTCACATCTCCCAGCAGCACAATCCGTTTTTCCCTCTGTAATTTAAATATCGTGGGTGGAACTTTCAACTTCGGCAAGGATTGGCTGCCCGTTAGACATTCCTGCCTCCAATTTTCCTTTTCAAATCGGATGGGGTGTATAACAGACAGTGAATCCAATATCGCCCGTCTGAGACACTCTCCGATGGTGAAAGTTAATATAGGATTACATAGGATGCACAGCACAGAAACAGGCCATTCGGCCCAACCAGTCCATACCGGCGTTTATGCTCCACTCGAGCCTCCTGCCATCTTGCCTCATCTAAATCTACCAGCATAACCCTCTATTCCCTTCTCCTTCATATGTTTATCTAACCGCCCCTTAAATACATTTATAGTTATTCACTTCAACCACTCCCTGTGGCTGCAAGTTCCACACCCTCCATTCACTGTGTAAAGAAGTTTGTTCTGAATTCCCTATTGGATTTCTTGGTGACTATCTTGTATTGATGACCCAGAAGTGGAAATGTTCTCTCTGTATCCACTCTATTAAATGTTTTCATAATTTTAAAGAGCTCCATAGGTCACCCCTCAGCTTTCTTTTTTCAAGAGAAAAGAGACCCAGCCTGTTCATCTTTTCCTGACATGTATACCCTCACTTTTCTGATATCATCCTTGTAAATCTTCTCAGCACCCTCCCCAGTGCCTCTATATCCTTAGTATAATATGGCGACCAGAACCATCTGGTGTGGTCTAACCAAGGTGCGATACAGGTTTAGCGTTACTTCCCTACTTTTCAATTCTATACTCTAGAAATAAACCCTAATGCTTGGTTTGCTTTTTTATGGACTTGCTAACCTGTCTTGCAACCTTTAGTGATTTGTGTATTTGTAGTCCGAGATCCCTTTGTTCTTCCACCTCACCTAGACTCATCCTCCAAGTAATAAGTGACCTCCCTATTCTTCCTTCCAAAATGTAATACCTCCCATTTATCTGTGTTGAACTTCATTTGCTGATTTTGTGCCCATTCTGCAAGTTTATTAATGACCTGTAATTTTTTGCAGTGCTCCTCAGTATCGACTATCCCCCAATTAGGTGTCATCTGCAAATTTAGAAATTGTGTTTTTGATTTCAAAGTCTAGATCGTTAATATAAATTGTGAACAACAGTGGTCCCAGCACTGATCCTTCTGGAACACCATTACCCACCTTCTGCCACTGTGAATCGCGACCCTTTACCCCTACTCTCTGCTTTTTGTCTTGAAGCCAGCTAGCTATCCATTCTGCTACTTATCCCCTGACTCTGCATTCTCTGACCTTGTTCATCAGTCTATTATGGGTACCTTATCAAAGTCCTTTTGAAAATCTAGAAAATTACATTAACTGCATTACCATTGTCTACTCTCTCTGTTACCTCTTCAAAAAATTCAATGAGGTTGGTCAAGCAAGACTTTCCCATTTTGAAATCCATGCTGACTATTCATTATTATATTTTTAGTTTCTATATGTTCTTCTATTTTCAGCTTTAGCAGGGATTCCATTATTTTTCCGAGCACCGATGTTAAGCTGACTGGTCTATAATTCCCTGGACATGTTCTATCCCCCTTCTTAACTTTGGGTATTCCATCAGCTATCCAGCAGTCCTCTGGCACTGCACCTTTTTCTAATGAATTAGTAAATATGTGTAGTAATGCCTCTGCTATCTCTTCCCTAGATTCTTTTAAAATGCGTGGATGCAATCCATTGGGACTAGGGGTTTTATCCTCTTTGAGTTTGATTAGTTTAGTTAATATATCTCTTTTTATTTTAAATGCACTTGTCGCATTACTAATCTCATCATCAATATCATGTCCATCTGTTCTATCTCCCTGGTAAATACTGAAGCAGAATAATGATTTAATATTTCTGCCATCTCTCTATCGTTACCTGTGGTATTATCCTATCTATCCCTTAATCACTTGAAAATGTATTTGAACTCTTACGCTGGCAAAAGAAGGCATTACGCCTGCTTTTACCAGGCATAAAAGTTTCACGGGAATTCGCCAGGCAGTAGTTGGGCAAATAGCCCAACTCTCCGTCTGCAACTGTCCATTTCCAGGGCATGTTGTGAATCTGTCAAGCTGAAACTTGACCGAACGCATGTTCCGGGTTTTTGCGCATACACATCACATGTGGAAACCCAGAACTTGCGGGGTACTTATGGCCACATACACTCCATGTACACAGCCATAGGCCCTAGAAAATCCAGGCCACTGTGCTGCTCTATCAGCTACATGCTGACAGATTCCTGTGGGCTGAAATTTCCCTCTTTTATAGTTCCGTTAGCGCCTCTGGTGGGGTGGGGGGGGGGGGTAGCTAACAGAACGCAATGGCATTATCGCCTAGGGGAGGGGGGCGGTAGCGCTTCCAGGGAAACTGCCCCGGTGGTTTGGGGGGGCGCTGTAATGGTAGCGCCACATCCTACAATTAGCCCCCTGGGCCACAAGGCTGGCACAGGAAGATGTCAATGCCAGCTTCACGAACATCCTTCACAGTAGCGCCCATTAAAGGGGAGGCCTATAGCGCCCCGGGCTGCCATTTTATTTTGTTGGCCGGAAATGGCGGCCCTCGTGTCGGTGGCCCGCCATCATGCAGCCCGGCACTCCATTGTGTGTGCCAGGCCACTGGCCAGTCGATCGTGTTCCTGGTGGCACAATGGCTGGCTGCTAAAGGGCCTGCAGAGTGTGCAGCAGCCCTCCTATTTAATGAAGGGGAGGGGCATTGCAGTGCGTCAGCATAACTCAGAGCATCCGTGTAGCGCTGGACTCCTCAGCGCCGCACTGCCTCCCCGCTAACGACCTTCCAAGGAATTGGAGTGCTGGAGACAGTGGGGGAGACAGGGCTGGAGACAGCGGGGGAGACAGGGCCAGGGACAGGGCCAAAGACAGAGCCGGTGAGAGCGGGGGAGACACAGCCGGAGACAGCGCGGGAGACAGAGCCAGAGACAGCGTTCCGCATCCTTGGAGGAGCGCACGGCCCAATTCCATGTCGGGGGCGGGATTTCCAGGCTGGGCGATAAAAGTCCCAGCCCTGCAAGGTTACCGCCCCCAATCTGGGTGAGGGGCAATTTCACCCCCTTGGTGCTTGAACTCTGATTCCTAAACTGTTAGGGAGGAAGCCAGGAGTGTAGAACCGACAATGGGGATCATGAGAGTGCAAGAGAGAATGGGAAGCAAATGAAATAGAAAATGAGGATTGCAGTAGAAATATGGGAGAAAGACAGAGAGGAGAGACAAAGAGAGAATGTGGAGGGATGGAAAGAGACAGATTGGAGTCAGAGTTTTGGGGGTTAGAGATTGAGGGAAGGACTGACAGCGAAGCAAAAGAGAATGGGAAGCGAGGGTCAGAGAACATGGAAAGAAATTCCCAGAGGAGACTGAGAGGCAAGGAAGAGAGATTGACAGAGGAGAGAATGGGAACAAAGTGAGAGAGTAGGGAGTGAGAAAGCGAGTGAAAGAGAATGGCGTACAAGGGAGAAAAACAGAAGCAGAGAGAATGAGGAGCGAGGGCGACAGAGGTAGAATGGAAAGCCGATATTTAAAGTGAATAAGGATCAAGGGACATAGAGCGGAGAGAACAAGAGAGAGTGGGAAGTGAGGGTGAGAAAAAGCAAGTGGAGGGAAATTGGGAAAGAGGGAGGAGAACGTATGAGAGAATGGGAGTGAAATAGCTGCTGTAAGAATGCAGCTTGAGGGAAGAGATAACTCTAATTTCCCCAGCTAGCATCAACCGCGACACCAGCAAATATGGCCAAAGATCAGGGCTTTGCACTCCAAATCCTTTAGTATGCACGGTGAGCTGTCGGAATACAAACAAGAAACAACACTAGATTTCTTGCAGTACACCACCAGGAACAATAAAATGATCCAAGAACAAGCTGATAAAGCGGCAATAAAGAGAAATTGCTTAACTGTGGTTCTGGAGGGGCCACATTAACAGAGGTCTAATTCCTATTGAACAATAAGTTAAACTTTAGCAGCAAAAATTTCAGACTCTCCAAGCTACTGGCTTCTTCACTGTTCTCCCGGATCCGAAGGGCGCTCCCTGTGGCGGGAAACAGTACACAAGACTACGGTGTCTAAGTGTTTCAAAAAGTGTCTCAGACCATCACAGGGAGTGAGGGGGAGACTAAAAAAAGAGGGGCTAGTTTTGATTTTGGGTGATAATGTGAAACTCATCATCATCATTGGCAGTCCCTCGAATCGAGGATGACTTGCTTCCACGCCAAAAAGTTCACAGGTGTTTCAATGAAGGACCTACTATTCCGGATCCCGAACGGAATTTTGAAGGGTGGAAGATGCCTGTGCGTGGATTTTTTTTAACGTGTGGTGGCTGTACCACCACACGGGCTTGACAGAGCTAGGTCTTGGTCCAGTGGCAAGGAGTGACCAAGATTTGACCAAGGATTGACAAAACTAAGACTTTGATGGAGATGAAAATCGGGAGAGCTGCATAACGAGCGGCTGAATCGATATCGCCCGTTTTACACTGTCATCCCGAGTCAGAATGACCCCCAGTGAGAGAGAATTGGGAGAAGGTGAGAGAAAGCAAGGGGACAGAAAGGGAGAATGGGGAAAGAAAGGCAGTGACAAAGCAATGGAGAGAGTGTGGAGAAGGGAGAGAAAAATGCAGAGAAAGAAGAAAAATGTGGGCCGATTTGATGGCAGACTGGCCTACGTAGTCTGAGCTCAAAGCATCAGTAGTAAACCTAATGGTCTGTCACTAAATGTCCAGGTAGGAACATGAGAGCGGTGTAAGAGGACAATTGGCCTGGATGAGCGCGTGTGACAAGTTGAATGCGTGGACCAATGAGTTGTGTATAAATGGACGATGGCATGCGGTCTAATTGATTAGACTGTGACAGACGAGGCACTGTATGAAAAGCCTGTTACTCAGTACCATTTATGTAATGCTGACATATGGTTTCTGCAAAGCTGTGAAGCCAGCTTCACAAACCGTTTGTCTTTTTTTCTCCTCCTTTCTGTCAGTTTGACCAAAATCGGCAGGGGACAGACCCAGAGATTGTCTCGGAAATTTCCAGACCGATGCTCCGGGAGAGTTTGACTGTAATTTCTGTGCATGTTCTCTTTAACCAGTGTTAACATATTTTGGGGTGGGTGGTGGGGGAGAGATTGAACATAGAAACAGGAGCAGGCTGTTCACGATCCTGTACCGCCATCCAATTAGATTCTGGCAGATATGTATCTCAACTCCATCTACCCGCTTTTGCTCCATATCCCTCGATACCCTTACCCAACAAAAATCTATCACTCTGTGTCTTGAACATGTCTAATTGACCCTCAGCATCCACAGCCTTTTGAGGGAAAGAGTTCCAGATTTCCACTACCCTTTGCTTGAAAAAGTGCTCCCTGATTACACTCCTAAATGAACTAGCTCCAAATGTAAGCTTATGCCCTCTTGTTCTGGATTACCCATTAAAGGACATTGTTTTTCTGTATCTACCTTATAAGAACATAAGAACATGAGAAATAGGAGCAGGAATAGGCCATATGGCTCTTCGAGTGCTCCGCCATTTAATACGATCATGGCTGATCCGATCATGGACTCAGGTCCACCTCCCCGCCTGCTCCCCATAACCCATTATTCCCTTATCAGTTAAAAAACTGTCCATCTCTGTCTTAAATTTATTCAATGTCCCAGCTTCCACAGCTCCTGAGGCAGCAAATTCCACAGATTTACAACCCTCAGAGAAGAAATTTCTCCTCATCTCTGTTTTAAATGGGCAGCCCCTTATTCTATTATCGAATACAGTTATCATTTTAAACACTTCAGTTAGATCACCCCTCAACCTTCTAAACTCCAGGGAATACAAACCAAGTTCATGCAACCTGTCCTCACAATTTAACCCTCTAAGCCCTGGTATCATTCTGGTGAATCTACACTATACCCTCTCTAAGGCCAATATATATTTCCTGAGATGAGATACCCAAAACCAAATGCAGTACTTCAGAGGGAGTCTGACCAAGGCACTGTTCAACTGAAGCATGACTTCCCCACTTTGGAATTCCAAATCTTTTGAATTCCAAAGACAATGTTCCATTAGAGTTTTTGATTTATTTCATACACTAGTCTTAATGTAGCACTTTTCATGACTTCAGGATATCCCAAAGTGCTTTACAGCCAATGAAGTACTTTTGAAGTGTAATCACTGTTGTAATGTAGGAAACGCGCCAGTCAATTTGCGCACAGCAAACTCCCTCAAGCAGCAATGAAATAAATGACCCGATCATGTGTTTTTAGGTGTTGGTTGAGAGTTAAGTATTGGTCTGGATACCAGGGAGAACTGCCCGTGCTCTTCTTCGAATGTGATCTTTTTTGTCCACCTAAGAGAGCTTCAGTTTAGCGTCGCGTCTGAAAGACGGCACCTCCGACAGTGCAGCATTCCCTCAGTACTGCACTGGAGTGTCAGGCTGCATTAGGCGCTCAAATCTCTGGAGTGGGGCTTGAACCCATCCCCCTCTCCCTCTGACTTAGTCATGAATACTACCCACTGAGCTACGGCTGACATCTTAGTCATCATCATAGGCAGTCCCTCGAATCGAGGATGACTTGCTTCCACGTCAAAAAGGTCACAGGTGTTTCAATGATGGACCTAAAATTCCAGGTCCGAACTAAATCTTGAAGGGTGGAAGATTCTTGGATTTTTTTTAACGTGTGGTGACCGTTGCACACCAGCCACCACATGGGCTTGACAGAGCTAGGTCTTGGTCCAGTAGCAAGGGTTAAGCAAGACAACTGGAAACCTGCTCTGCTGCACGGACCTAGTGCGCACACATATCGCAGTGTGGGCTGGCCCGTGCTGCCCCTGGGCTCTCACCTCTTCTGGGCCCCGAACTCACGCCTCTCCTGGGCCCCGATCACATCCCTCTATAGTCGCTCGCCGCTCCTTCACCCTGATCTCACCGCTCCTGATGTACCTGCCCATGCTCCAATCACCGACCTGCACCTTGGTGACGTCCCTTTTCACTGCCATTGCTCTCCTGCTCCAGCACGTGCTGCTCCCTGGAGCGGTATGCCGCCATGCTGCTCCTTCCACTCCCCGGCCTGCTATGATGGTGCTCGCAGGCCGGGGGCCGCACAGACACCTTAGTGATCTGCGTACGTGGACACACAAATCCCTTTGCTCCTCCACAGTTCCTCATCTTTCGCCATTAAGAAAATATTCTGATTTTTCTGACTCGGATGCAGAGCAGATGACTTCACACTTCCCCACATTTGGCCAGTGCAATGGGGCCAGAGGGTCAGTGAGTGTATTGTTTGTTGTGACGGGCTGAAAGGATGTACAGCGCCACCTTGGAACAAGTCAGAAAAACAGGTGATACCAAGGCCATTCTCATCACCCATCTTGTGACAGTGTTACTAACTCAAGGATTTTGGACATACATGAAATCCCAAGTCCAAAATGTTGAAACAAAAGTGGGAGATGGTTTGCCGTGCCATGCAATGGCAGAACCTAAGCCTGCCTGATTAACACCCAACACCGAAATAGCCCCCAGAGTGTAAAAATCAACATTTCCCAAATGGCCCCTATGCCTAGAAAATAAAATCCCGTGAATGTTGTACAACTAACCCATTTTTAAAGCTGCCATTGGTTGCTGCTCCCAGTCTTTATCGAGTGACTCCTTTGTCATCTGTAGACACCAACCAATTATAGATTTGGGCTGTGAAGCCTCTTGTGGGTGAATAACCTACTGGCCCACATAGTCTAGGCTCAGGCATGAACAGTGGCCCGTTGAGCAAGGTACGAGAGAACTGTCAATGCCTGTCGAACTGCAGCCAGCAGGATTGAGCACCACCAGGATAGGAGACGAGGACATGTCAGTAGAACAGCAGCGTGGATGTATAGTGATATCTGTGTCATTTGCATGCTGTTTTTGATTGATTCGTGCTTTTTGGAAAACCTCAAATTAGGAAAAGATTCTAAGAGTGGGTATGGTGGACTGGGTATGAGGGCGAGAGATGTGCAGCAAGTGTTGCTTCACAGCCTTTGAGACACAATATTTTGAGAGAAAAGCATTTACATTTTGTTTTCAAAAAGGTCCAATTTAGAAAACACTGTGACAGGTTAGGCTGCTCCCAGGGGAGTGCTGATGTCTGCTGAGGGTCTCAAGGGGACTAGGTTACATGTCTGTCTACCTGAGGAGGAGGTGTAAGTCAGTTGAGTGCGGCTGCACAGGCCTTGACTAATGATGGCATAAAGAATGTGCTCAGCGACATGGCGATCCCTCACCTTAATGAGCACCACAAATAAATGGATTGAGTCTCAGAAACTGTCACCAGAAGAGTGCGAGAGGAATAGTAGTCACGCAAAATGGCTACTTTTATTTTTCACGACAGCTTACTTTGAAGTGAAATTTTTTCAGTAAATACAGAACTGGTTAAAATGCTGGAATTTGATAAACTGTTGGCTTATTTGCGAACAGAACTTCAGCGGTAGAGGACATGGGCTTTGTCTCTGTAACCCCAAGGACTGTTTGGCACCACTATATGAGTGCAGTAGATATAAGCATAATTTTGCTCGGCCCTGTGGTGCCAATGGGACCTCATGTGCAGACCGGAAGCTCAGGGGCTCCCCGCTTACGATTCCCCCCTCCCCACAGATTTCAGTGGACACAAAAAGAATGTGCAGTCAACGCTGGCTACATATGAGGCCTGGTTCCCACTGGAGGGCCTTTCAAGATGTTGCTCCTTCGAACATTGCGTTAGAAATTCATCCACTGGGAGGCGAACCTACCCCCCACACTCCCGGTTTTTCTTTCAGTCGGTGTTTTTTTTGAGGGAGGTTAGGGTGGGTAGATTGAATATTTCAAGTCAGGCACAGCACTGCAAGGTTCTGAGCAAAGCTCCATCTAATTCTCCCAGATCAACGTGTCTACGGCCCAACCTCAAGTGCTCTGCTTAGTCTGCCAATGCAGTAACACCAGTCAACCCACAGCCTCCCTCAGTTGAGACTGCCAACGGGGTGACCTGGTATAGAAAGTCTCCGTGCCCTTTGTGTCCTGCCGTGACTCAATATCCGTGCCTGAGTGTCCGCTCTCCGTTTAGGGTATCAGCCGTGTCTCCGCGGGTAACACTGTCACCTTCAGTCAGAAGGTTCGGAGTTCGTCCCACTCCAGAGACTTGTGCACAAAATCTAGGCTGACACTTTCAGTGTGATACTGAGGAAGTGCCGCACTGTCGGAGGTGCCATCTTTCGGATGCGACGTTAAACTGAGGTCCTGTCTGTCCTCTCAAGTGGACGTAAAAAATCACATGACACTATTTCGAAGAAGAGCAGGTGAGTTATCCCCAGTGTCCTGGCCAATATTTATTCCTCAATCAACATCTCAATCAACGTAACAAAAAAACAGATTATCTGGTCATTATTACATTGCTGTTTGTGGGAGCTTGCTGTGTGCAAATTGGCTGCTGTGTTTCCTACATTCAATAGTGACTACAATTCCAAAAGTAATTCATTGGCTGTAAAGCACTTTGAGACGTCCGGTGGTCGTTAAAGGGGCTATTAAAAAAAAAACGCTTTCAATGCAGTACTGAGGGAGTGCTGCACTGTCGGAGGAGCCGTCTATTGAATGAGGTTTTAAACCGAGGCCCCATCTACCCTCTCAGGTGGATCCCATAGCCCTATTTCAAAGAAGAGCAGGAGAGTTTGGCGAATATTTATCCCTCGGTTTAACGTCTCATCCAAAAGTCAGCACCTCCAACAATGCAGCACTCCCTGGTTATTGCACTGGAGTGTTGAGTTGATTGCACGTGGAATTTGTCGAGAGAAATGTGTAAAGGTAGAGGTGGCTTTTTCTCATAGCATAAATGCCTGTGTGCAACAGCAGTCGCGACTCCCGAGAGAGCAAGCAGTCACACAAAGCATCACTTATGTCAGCTGGATGCTGACAAAGAGACTCTATTACAGGGCCGGATCTTAAAGTCGGACCAGCTGGTGTGCAACTCATTTGCAAGTCTCCACTCTGCAAAGCTGACTGCGTGAGTCGTCGTGGTTAGCACAGGACTCCTGGTCATTTTTATTTTTAGCCATCTCTCTGAGAGGTGGGTGGGACAGAAACAAATTAACCATATACCAAACTTTCTGCAGCTAGAGATTCCGAATAACTCGTGGATAGAGGTTGATTGTCAAATCCTGTGAGTTATAAGTCACGCGGCAGACATACAAAATGTGAAATTTCTCCTGGAGATATTGGTGGATGAACGCTCCCTGTGTTGATGTGACATTCCTCTGTTCGCTGTTTGAGCCGAAGTGCTCACCTGCTTTAACTGAATGAGTTACTTAGCTCTTGTAACAAGAAAGAAAAGCTTGCATTTGCATAGCACCCTTCATGACCTCAGGACATCCCAAAGGGCTTTTCAGCCATTGAAGTACTTTTTGACGTGTCGTCACTGTGTAATGTTGGAAACGTGGAAGTGATGTTGGTTGAGGGGTTAATATTGACCAGGACACCAGGAAGAACTCCCCTGCTCTTCTTTAGAATAGTGTCATGGGACCTTTTTTGTCCACATGTGAGAGGGCCTCGGCTTAAAATCTCATCTGAAAGACAGCACCTCCGACAGTGCAGCACTCCCTCAGCACTGCACTGGAGTGTCAGCCTGGATTTTGTGCTGAAGTCTCTGGAGTGGGGCTTGAACCCACAACCTTTTGACTCAGAGAGAAAAGTGCTACCCACTGAGCCACAGCTGACTTATAAAATTGGACATGTCATGTCATACATATCACACGTACACGGTAAGTAGCCGCCCATTAATAGTGCGGCCATCGTCCCTTTTTAAGTCCGTGTGGCATCTCATTAGAGTTTCACAATCGTCATTTTGCACTGGCACTGAAGGTTGCCATTATTGACCAATCAGATCATTGTCAAAGCGGGAAGGGAGGCCGTCAGAACCAGCTTGGCCAGAGGCTGGAACCAAACAGAGATTACTGCCCTTATTGTTTGTGAACACGAATTTGAAGTTGAAAAACTTTAAAATGAGCTGATGGTTTCTGAGAGTCCCAAGTACAGGTATGTTTATTTAGTGGTTGACCCAAAGAAGTTACATGATACAAATAAGCTGCTAAAATACAATTTCTGGAACAGCATTCTGGAGCATGCCTGCCGGTTTTTACATGCTTTCTTGAGGTAAGGGAGGTGTCACTCAGCATGGGAGCACTAATTGGTTTAATTTGACAATTCTTTGCACTGTTCTGGCAGAAATAGTGGTGTTTTGCAATAAATAGGGAGTGGGTTAATTAAAAAGAAATGTACTGAGATTCACATTCAGAACTGCTGTCGGCTCTTAAATGACCATAAATGCATCAAAGCGTGTTTCTAAAATCAAACTGAGGGAAGTATCACCTACGGATAATAATTTTCTTGCTTTCATCGCTAACTAAGTTTTTGTGTTTTGCAATTAAATTGTTGGAATATTAGTTGTACCTACAACACAGATTATGTCAAGTCCATGGGACTAGATTTTCCATTATTTTGGCATGCATAACGCCCACTTAATGTCCATTTTAACGCTGAACTGAGGTGTAACGCCCAGATATCGCCCATTTAGCCACAAAATGGAAACTGATACCCATTTTTCGGACACTTATCGGCAAGCGTTACTTTCGCCTTGTACATAACTCCGGGAAAAAATAATACCGCCCACGCACTTTTTTTGGGCGGAATCATCAGAATGGGTGAACCCAACGCCCATAATATCACCCAGCGTTACTTTCAGCACGTAATTAACGCCGAGATTCAATAATACCACCCACCCATTTTATTTTGTCGCAAAGATCACATTTGTCGAAACTAACGGCCAGTATATCGCCCAGCGTCACTTTCACCACTGCGCACACATCTCGCCCACAGTATTGCTTGCCCAAAACACCGCTCTGAAAAAGTTGAACTGTTCTGAACTAATCACACGCAGGTCGCTTCTTTGAAAAGGCTGCTTCAACTTCGGGGGAGTTTGGATTTACTCTGGAGTTCTTCTCAGGTGATGTGACCATCTGAACAGACATCTTTTCATTCTGTGGACAATTGGGTTTTACTGTAGGTGTCTTAGTGGGGAAATTTATTGCTTGTGAACAATCGGCATTATACTCTTATTGGAATGGGGCCAGCCATTTCTCAGCCTGCATCGATTACAATGCAGATGCTGCAGAGTGCAAATGGCATAACGTCTAATCCACAACATTATGTGCCCAATCTAAGATGTGCCAGACTGAGGAGGAGGTCTAGAACATACACCCCCCGCATTTACAGGGAGAAGCGGTCTTACCTCGACTTATCCGAGAACACCTGCCTTTGGAGACTGCGCTTTCACTAAAAGCTTATCAGTGAGATATGCCACCTCATCACGGCAGCACCTTCAGGACATCACTGTCCGTCAAGGTCAAGGTCACCGTGGCACTGTCATAATATGCGTCCGGTTCCTTTCAGGTCGACATTTCCGCTATGTCTCAGCATGCCACACATTGCTGCATTAGACAGGTCACGGAGACTCTGTGCGAATGTAGGATGGACTCTATCAGCTTCCCTATGACCACGGAGGCTCAGACTGACAGTGCTGGAGCATTCTACTGAATTGCTAAGTTCCCCAAGGTGCAGGGAGCCATGTGGGCACTTTCTCAGGATGCAGAGGTTTTTCGCAACAGAAAAGGATTTCACTCCCTGAAGGTCCAACTAGTTGCTGACCACAATCAGATAATTATGGCAGTGAATGCCAAATATCTGGGCAGCTTCGATGAGGCTCACATCCTGTGTGAGAGTGCTGTATCTGACATGTTTACCAGTCAGCCACAAGGACAATGCTAGATGCTTGGTGACAAACGATATGGCTTAGCCACCTGGCTGATGACACCCCTGCGTGATACCCACACTAAGGCCGAGAAGCAATACAATGAGAGTCAGAAAGCCACATGCAATGTGGTCCAGAAAACAATTAGCATGCTCAAGCAGCGCTTTAGATGCCTGGAGCACTCAGGAGGGGAGCTACAGTACAACCCTGATCAGGTAGCTCAATTCGTGGCCGTGTGCTCCATGCTGTACAACCTGGCTATCGGGGAGGGGACAAGAATTGCCAGAAGGGACTGATGGTCTACCTCAGGAGATAGAGGAAGAGGAGGACGAAGGGCCAGACGCTGACCTCTTGCCAGACATCAGGCTGACTATGCAACCATGCCCACGCCCCCCCTCCAGACCGCAGGAAAGGGCACATTGTGGCTACATAGCTGCAAGACTCTTAACATCAGCAGCTCATAAATGAGCAATTTGCCTGAAAGAATGTTACTGTTATTGACAAAGCTGACACACTGCTGTGTGTGCAGCTCAGACATCAATGGTGCCCATCACCTTGGTGCCAGTTAAAGTTTAATTTGATTCAAGTTGCACCTCCCCTATCCTAATCTGTCACCATTCAGATAATAGTCTGTCTCTCTGTTTTTTATCACCAAAGTGGATAACCTCACATTTATCCACATTATACTTCATCTGCCATACATTTGCCCACTCACCTAACCTATCCAAGTCACTCTGCAGCCTCATAGCATCCTCCTCGCAGCTCACACTGCCACCCAACTTAGTGTCATCCGCAAATTTGGAGACACTACATTTAATCCCCTCGTCTAAATCATTAATGTACAATGTAAACAGCTGGGGCCCCAGCACAGAACCTTGCGGTGCCCCACTAGTCACTGCCTGCCTTTCTGAAAAGTACCCATTTACTCCTACTCTTTGCTTCCTGTCTGACAACCAGTTCTCAATCCATGTCAGCACACTACCCCAATCCCATGTGCTTTAACTTTGCACATTAATCTCTTGTGTGGGACCTTGTCGAAAGCCTTCTGAAAGTCCAAATATACCACATCAACTGGTTCTCCCTTGTCCACTCTACTGGAAACATCCTCAAAAAATTCCAGAAGATTTGTCAAGCATGATTTCCCTTTCACAAATCCATGCTGACTTGGACCTATCATGTCACCTCTTTCCAAATGCGCTGCTATGACATCCTTAATAATTGATTCCATCATTTTACCCACCACTGATGTCAGGCTGACCAGTCTATAATTCCCTGTTTTCTCTCTCCCTCCTCGGCACCAGATGTAGGATCGTCCGTCGAGTCCGGCCCCGCACCCCTACCTTCTGGCCTCAGTGGTCTTGCCTGGGGTCGTGCTGCTGGCTGAGCTGCAAAGCGCAAATGAGGTTATTAGAGGAGAAGGGGTGCTAGGGTCACAAGATGAGTCCAGCGTTGCACACAGCATATGCACGACAAAAGCACCACCGCTATCAACAACATCACAGCCATCACATTTCATGACCATCAACACATTCTGCATTGCAATAATTCTCATGAGGCCAGCATTATTTATAAGACACTTTGAGAAATCATCTTTCATATATGATAGTTAGGATATAAGTGGATGTGGCATCTATTGACTTTACATCATGCAATGGTGTATTCTTTACTCACGTGGCATCACTTCAGGGTCTGCAGCTGCCTGCGAGGCTATCCGAGGGTTGCTCCCCACGAGTGCGAGCACCCGCTCCTCAATGTTAGCGATGTCGCTGATGACTGGTGGCCCCCCACCCGTTCACCTCTGCACCTATTCCTCGATAGCTTCTTCTGTAAAAGATAACAGGACGACATGGCATGAGATAATTGCATGATATCATTGCTAGGTACTGTCACAGAGATTGATAGCCGACAGATGCAATCTTAATTATTATGTTAATTATCATTACTTACCTAAAGACCGTGCACCGTGACCGCACGCTTTGAGTACAACATTCCCGGTAAAAGTGAAAGACCTCACATCTTATGATTATATTCACTCATGACTCTTACAAATCAAATTATATAAATACATAAGTACATGTAAATAAATGTAATACTTACTCTTGCGGATCCGACAAGGTCGTTCATTGTTTTCGGCATTGGTTGCCCTTACGCACCTCGTTGGTCGCCGACGAGACCACCGCTGCTACCTCGACCCTTATCTTCTGGTAGGCCTTTGGGGTGGGCTTCCCACACCCTCCCTGTGTCAAATCACCCCAGCGTGACTCGACCTCCTGCATGAGGGAGGCATTAGCCTCATCCCAGAACCTCCTCGCTCTTTTGCGTCCTCCAATGTACTCCTCTCCCAGCTCACTGCTCTTTCCAGCGTCAGTCTCCACAGAGTGCTGTGTCGCCTCTTCCACTTCCATTATAGGGCACAAAATTCGGGAAACTATCTGGCTGGTAACAGCTAAGTTTTTTGGCACAATTTGCTATAAAGCTCGAAACTCTCCCTCCTTCCTCCCAAAGCAGCCACACCACACCCAGATACGCCTTCACTCCCTCTCAGCTCCCTCTCTCTCTGTCTCCTCTTATGCGCATGTAATGATGACCTTTGAGCTCATGAATGATGGGAATTGAGCGTTGCCATGCCATTGATAAGGACGGCGACATGTTACGGCAGAAGGTCAGAGAGATTTAACGCCCATGTCATATCGCTCGTGATCACGCCCATTTTATAAAATGGAAACTAGGGAGTTTGAAAGTAGGCGATCTGAAAACCCATCTGAAAACCCAGAAATAATGCCCATTTTTGGGCGATCTGCACAAAAGTGTAAAATCTAGCTCCTTGTCTTCATGCATTATAGGTCGATATGTCGAGCTCTTTTTGAGCTGCCAGCTTTTTTGGGGGCAATGTCAGTTTTTGCTTGTTTTTCCCAATTGTTCTACTCAGATGTTTGCCCATTCTCAGCATCAAGAACCCAGTCTGTCATGTATTCAACCAGCATTGTAACCCATGTATAATCTGACCTAAGTTGTACACTGTGAGAACAATGACCACTAGGTGGGAGATACTCCTAACCTGGACCTTCAGGTATAAAAGGGGAAGCTCCACCCACCTTCATCACTTGAGTGCTAAGGAATAAAGGACAGGTCACAGACTGACCTTCTCTCAAGCATGGGCCTCGTATGCATTTATACTGTATAGTAAGGAAGTATCACAGTCAACCAACGCTTCTCTCCTTGTTGAATTAGCAATGTTCCGATCTGGAAGAAGTCCTTCTCTGTGGAGAGAGAAACAGAGCTAATGTCCTAGAACCTAGAGTCCTGATGGAAGGTCACAGACCTGAAACTTTCACTCTGTTTTGCTCTTCAAAGATGTTGCCTGACCTGCTGAGTGTTTTCCAGCATTTATATTAAAAGTTGTCCTGGATACACTGGTAAATGTGTTTCCCCATTTTGGTCTCATGCATTACCTTTATTCCAGTCTACCTTGGGATGGTTAAAGTTGTCCAGTGTCAATGTCCTGCTGCTCTTGTAGATCTCTGAGCTGTCCAATCAACTCGATCTTGGTGTAGAACAAAGGAAATTATAGATGGTGAGGTGTGTTGCCACCTCACTTCCTGACCTGCATTTCCCTCTCCCTGCCCATGTTGGGACTGCTGATGGCCTCTCTTCCCCCCTGCCCAGCGTAGGTAAATGGCAGTGGGTGGTGGCTCAGGCCCCTGGCAGACTTTGCTCTTACCTTTCTGTGTTACCATCGCTTCTTGGAGCTGCCGTGACAGGTAGTAGGTCCTGGGAAGCAATGGAAAGGGCCGTGAAGCCTCCCATTCCCATGGAGAGAGAGTGTCTTGTACTGGCCTCCTCACTCTCCACTTTGGCCCCCAACACTTCACAGAATCATACAACACAGAAGGAGGCCAGTCGGCCCATCGTGCATGTGCCGGCTCTCTGAAAGAACGATCCAACTAGTCCCAGTCTCCTGCTCTTTCCCCATAGCCTTGCAATATTTTCTCTTTTCCGATGTATATTTAATTCTGTTTCAAATGTTACCGTTGAATCTACTGCCACCACACTTTCAGACAGTGCGTTCCAAATCGTAACAACTCGCTGCGTAAATAATATTCTCCTCAGCTCGCCTCTGGTTCCTTGGCCAATTATCTTCAATCTGTGTCCTCTGGTTCCTGGATCTCCTGCCACAGGATACAGCTGCTCCTTATTTACTCTATCAAAATGCTTCACAGTCATCATCATCATCATCATAGGCAGTCCCTGGAAATCGAGGAGGACCTGCTTCCACTCTTAAAATGAGTTCTGATGTGGCTGAACAGTCCAATATGAGAACCACAGTCCCTGTCACAGGTGGGACAGACAGTCGTTGAGAGAAGGGGTGGGTGGGACTGGTTTGCCACACGCTCTTTCCGCTGCCTGCACTTGTTTTCTGCACGCTCTCGGTGATGAGACTCGAGGTGCTCAGCGCCCTCCCAGATGCACTTCCTTCATTTAGGGCGGTCTTTGGCCAGGGACTCCCAGGTGTCAGTGGGGATGTTGCACTTTATGAGGGAGGCTTTGAGGGTGTCCTTGTAAAGTTTCCTCTGCCTGCCTTTGGCTTGTTTGCCGTGAAGGAGTTCCAAGTAGAGCGCTTGCTTTGGGAGTCTTGTGTCAGGCATGCGAACAATGTGGCCTGCCTAGTGGAGCTGATCAAGTGTGGTCACTGTTTCAATGCTGGGGATGTTGGCCTGGCCGAGGACGCTGATGTTGGTGCATCTGTCCTCCATGGGGATTTGTAGGATCTTTCGGACACATCGTTGGTGGTATCTCTCCAGCGACTTGAGATGTCTGCTGTACATGGTCCATGTCTCTGAGCCATACAGGAGGTCGGGTATTACTACAGCCCGTAGACCATGAGCTTGGTGGCAGTTTTGAGGGTCTGGTCTTCAGACACTCTTTTCCTCAGGCGGCTGAAGGCAGCAATGGTGCAATGGAGGTGGTGTTGTATCTCGTTGTCAATGCCTGCTCTTGTTGATAAGAGGCTCCCAAGGTATGGGAAAACCCTTCATAGTATTTACCTTCTGAAAGCCTTGGTCAAGGTCTTATGTGGGACAGTGATTTCGATCTTTGAGACACTTTTGCCCCTTGAAGGCCCCTCGCTACCCCTTCTGGTGCTTCTGGTGAAAGGGACAGCATAAAACTAAAAAAGAGGGCATGCAAAAATGCAAAAAATAGCACAGATGCTGGCAAATGGGAATGATACAAAGAGCAGCAACAAAACAGATAGTAAGAGCTACAAAAAGGGAGCATGAAAAGAAACTTGCAAGGGATATCAAAATCAACACAAAGAATTTTTCAGTTACATCATGATAAGCAGGTTTGTAGGGAACCCCCTTGGAATCTGAGCATCCCCTGTTTGATTATCTGCACTGCTCGTTCTGCCTGGCCGTTTGAGGCCGGCTTGAACGGTGCCGTTCTAACATGGTTAATTCCATTGCCTGCCATGAAGTCCTGGAATTCAGTGCTTGTGAAGCACTGGCCATTGTCGCTGACCAAGATGTCCGGTAGACCGTGGGTGGCGAACATTGCCCGTAGACTTTCTACCGTGGCAGAGGATGTGCTTGAATTTAAAATGTCACACTCGATCCATTTGGAGTAGGCGTCGACTACAACCAAAAACATTTTCCCCATGAAAGGACCTGCGTAGTCCACATGGATGCGTGACCAATGCTTGGCGGGCCATGGCCAGGGGCTAAGGGGGGCTTCCCTGGGCGCATAGCCCAGCTGGGCACACGTGTTGCACCTGCGAACACAAAGTTCCAGATCTGCGTCTATCCCTGGCCACCAAACGTGTGACCTGGCAATTGCCTTCATCGTGACAATGCCCAGGTGCCCATTGTGGAGTTCTCTGATCAACACCTCTCTGCCCATCTGGGGCATGACTATGCGGTTTCCCCACAGTAGGCAATCGGCCTGAATCAAGAGTTCATCCTTGCGCCTGTGAAATGGTTTAAATTTCTCAGGGCATGCCCTGTACGTGGCTGCCCAGTCCCCATTCAGGACACATTTCTTGACTAGAGACAATAGCGGGTCTCTATTTGTCCAGACTTTAATCTGACGGGCTGTCATGGGTGAGCCTTCGCTTCTGAAAGCTTCAACAGCCATGACCATCTCAGCACCATGCTCGGTAGCCCCCTTAGTGGTGGCTAGTGGGAGCCTGCTGAGTGCATCGGCTCAGTTTTTGGTGCCCGGTCTGTGCCGAATTGTGTAGTCATAGACAGCTAACGTGAGTGCCCACCTCTGTATGCGGTCCGATGCGTTTTCATTTATGGCCTTGTTGTCGGCCTAAAGGGACGTTAGGGGTTTGTGATCTGTCTCCAGCTCAAATTTCCTGCCAAACAGGTACTGGTGCATTTTCTTTACCGCATATACACATGCGAGCGCCTCCTTTTCTACCATCCCGTAGCCCCTTTCTGCCTGGGACAGACTCCTGGAGGCATAAGCTACCGGCTGTAACTGACCCTTGGCATTGACATGCTGCAACACACACCCGACACCATAGGACGACGCATCGCACGTTAACACAAGTTTCTTACATGGGTCATATAGCGTTAACAGATTGTTGGAACATAACAAATTGCGTGCTCTATTAAAAGCCCTTTCCTGGCTGTCCCCCCAGACCCATTCGCGATCTTTGCGTAGGAGCACGTGTAGCGGCTCTAGCAGCGTGCTCAATTTGGGAAGAAAGTTTCCAAAATAGTTCAGGAGCCCCAGGAATGAACGCAGCTCCATCGTGTTATGGGGTCTGGGTGCTCTCTGGATCGCTTCCGTCTTGGATGCAGTAGGGCTGATCCCGTCTGCTGCTACCCTCATCCCCAGGAATTCTACCTCTGGAGCTAGGAAGACGCACTTCGCCTTTTTAGTCGCAGACCTACCCGGTCCAGTCTGCGTAGCACCTCCTCCAGGTTGTGGAGGTGTTCTTCAGTATCGTAACCCGTAATGAGGATGTCGTCCTGAAAAACCACCGTCCCTGGAATCGACTTGAGGAGGCTTTCCATATTTCGTTGGAAGATCGCGGCAGCCGAGCAAATCCCGAACGGACATCTGTTGTACTCAAACAACCCCTTGTGTGTCATGATGGTGGTCAGCTTCTTCCACTCACTCGCCAGCTCCTAGGTCATGTAAGCTGAGGTCAGGTCCAATTTTGAAAAAAGTTTGCCACCGGATAGAGTCTCAAAGAGGTCCTCCGCTCTCGGTAGCGGGTACTGGTCTTGGAGTGACATCCGATTGATGGTGGCCTTGTAATCGTCACATATCCTGACCGACCCATCCGCCTTGAGCACCGGCACAGTCGGGCTCGCCCAGTCACTGAATTCGACTGGCGAGATGATGCCTTCCCTCAACAGGCGGTCCAATTCGCCTTCTATCTTTTCCCGCATCACGTACGGCACCGCTCTGGCCTTGTGGTGTACTGGTCTGGCGTCCGGGTTTACGTGAATCACTACCTTGGCCCCCATGAAAGTGCCAATGCCGGGTTGAAATAATGAGTCAAATTTGTCCAGGACCTGTGAGCATGATACTCACTCCACAGAGGAAATTGCATTGACATCGCCCCATTTCCAGTTCATGACAGCAAGCCAACTCCTCCCCAGTAGTGCGGGACCATCCCCTGGGACAATCCAGAGTGGCAACCTGTTCTCCTAATCTTTGTGGGTCACGAATACCGTGGCTCTGCCTAGCACCGGAATGATCTGCTTTGTGTAAGTCCGTAGCTGTGCGTCAATCGCCGATAATTTTGGCCTCCTGGCCTTGGATGCCCACAACTTTTTGAACTGTTTGATACCCATCAGGGACTGGCTGGCACCCGTGTCTAACTCCATTGATACTGGGATGCCATTGAGGAGCACTTTCATCATTATCGGTGGCGTCCTGGTGTATGAACTGTATACGTGCTCCACATGAACTCGCTGAACTTCAGCTTCCAGCGATTTCCCCCAGTGTCCATTTCTGCAATTTCTGCAGGTATTTTGCTCATCTCTGCAAACTCCGGCTGAATGTATGCCTCCACACCTCCAGCATGAGTTGCGGTTTGAAACAAAAGGTCCCTTGCCAGTCGATCGTCCCTGACTGCCCCTGTTATTGTCCTTGAGTGCACCATTAACAGGTGCTGATGGCCCCATTACTGGCCGCATTGTCCCTTGCAATGGCGTGAATCGCTGTTCAGCTTGCCATTGTCTCTGTCGAACTCCCCCTCTGGGTTCGACTACATGTTGGGGCATGCCTGACTGCCCTTGTCTGCCTGGAGAACTGTGTGCTGCTTTAACAATGTTGAATCTCTGTCCCAACCATTCCTTAACATAGTACCTCTCGTCTGTTCTGCTACTGGCCATGCTCGCGTGGTTTAAATCCCAGTTTCTTGTCGCCATTGATACGTCCTTACTACACAGTATAAATGCACACGAGGCCCATGCTTGAGAGAAGGTCAGTCTGTGACCTGTCCTTTATTCCTTAGCACTCAAGTGATGAAGGTGGGTGGAGCTTCCCCTTTTATACCTGAAGGTCCAGGTTAGGAGTGTCTCCCACCTAGTGGTCAGTGTTCTCACGGTGTACAACTTCGGTCAGTTTATACATGGGTTACAATGCTGGTTAAATACATGACAGGTTGAATAATTGCTTTGTGAGAAAGCAATTGTGAGATTCCTGCTGGTTGGGGATTCCAGGACTAGGAGTATTATCTCAAAATTAGAGCCTGACCTTTCAGGAGTGAAATTAGGAAACACTTCTACACGCAAAGGGTGGTAGAAGTTTGGAACTCTCTTCCGCAAATGGCAATTGATGCTCGATCAATTGTTAATTTTAAATTGGAGATTGATAGCTTTTTGTTTACCAAAGTTATTAAGGTGGGTATATCGAGTTAGGTCACAGATCAGCCATGATCTCATTGAATGGCAGAACAGGCTCGAGGCACTGAATGGCCTCCTCCTGTTCCTATGTTGGTCAACAAGAATCCCACCAGGGATCTCTTAATTAGCCCTGACTTCGGAAAATGGGTCGGGGCTGAGTCGGATTTGGAGGGGTGGGCAGTTGTCTTGCCCTAGCGGACCTCCAGCCTGTAGAGGACAATCCCAGGACAATTCCAGCCCCATTGTCTGGCCTCAGACACCAAGAGGAACCAGCTGTGGAACTGATCCCTCATTATCATCATCATAGGTAGTGCCTCGGAATCGAGGAATACGTGCTTCCACTCTTAATGAGTCCTTAAGTGGCTGAACAGTCCAATATGAGAACCACAGTCCCTGTCACAGGTGGGACAGATAGTCGTTGAGGGAAAGGGTGAGTGGACTGGTTTGCCGCACGCTCTTTCCGCTGCCTGCTCTTGGCTTCTGCATGCTCTCGGCGATGAGACTCAAGGTGCTCAGCACCCTCCCGGATGCACTTCCTCCACTTAGGGCAGTCTTTGGCCAGGGACTCCCAGGTGTCAGTGGGGATCTTGCACTTTATCAGGGAGGTTTTGAAGGTGTCCTTGTAACGTTTCCTCTGCCCACCTTTGGCTCGTTTGGCGTGGAGAAATTCCGAGTATAGCGCTTGCTTTGACAGTCTCGTGTCATGTCCAGAACCAGGGGTCACAGTCGAAGGATAAGGGGTAAGCCATTTAGGACCGAGATGAGGAGAAACTTCTTCACCCGGAGAGTGGTGAACCTGTGGAATTCTCCACCACAGAAAGTTGTTGAGGCCAATTCACTAAATATATTCAAAAAGGAGTTGGATGTAGGGGAATCAAGGGGTATGGCGAGAGAGCAGGAATGGGGTACTGAAGTTGCATGTTCAGCCATGAACTCATTGAATGGCGGTGCAGGTTCGAAGGGCCGAATGGCCTACTCCTGCACATATTTTCTATGTTTCTATGCGGACAATGTGGCCTGCCCAGCGGAGCTGATCAAGTGTGGTAAGTGCTTCAATGCTGGGGATGTTGGCCTGGTCGAGGATGCTAATGTTGGTGCGTCTGTCCTCTTAGGGGATTTGTAGAATCTTGTGGAGACATCGCTGTTGGTATTTCTCCAGCGACTTGAGGTGTTTACTGTATATGGTCCATGTCTCTGAGCCATACAGGAGGGCTGATCCCACCATGAGGAGCGTGAAGAATGATGGGAGGGTGTTAGCGCATCATGACTTGTGGTATTCTGAAGTCTTTTGACAAAGCAATTCACAGAACACATTTAGTGCAATAACGAGACTCTAGATCCACAAATGGTGGTTTGGGCTGTCTGTGCAGCTTGAAGCTTCTTAACCAGCTAGTGGTCGCTCTGCACTTCTTACCATCAAAGAACTTTGAGTTCAAATTGAGTCAATGCACAGGAATAACTGAATTAATATATTTTTTGGGTCAGACTGATTTATAGCGAGCAATCAAATTACAAAGCTGGACATGGTTGACCGAGAAAGGGGAATAGATTTGTCCCTGTGAGGTCTTAATTGAATCAGATGATCCTGGAGTGCTGGAGTCAGCAAGATGGGATGTAATAGGATGCAGGATGCTGCAGGAATGTGCTGTATTCATTACAGCAGGAGATAATAACAGGAGCTTGAAGGAAGCCAAAGAGCTGCCCAAATGTACCTAGTAGAGTAATTTATTGGTAATTTACTTTAATAACATTTTGAAGGTCCTCCTCTTGTATCTCTGGAAGGCATCAAGTTCCTTTCTGAACTGGCGTAATGGCAAGACAATTAAATTCCCATTGATAAGGCTGAGGGTAATGTAACTCTCGCAGTGATCAATAAGCACTCATGTTTATTTTCTGGACGGAGGGTGGGGATGGGAGGTCGGGGGAAGGGTTAGCGAACCAGTTGATGTAGTGTATTTGGACTTTCAGAAGGCTTTCGACAAGGTCCCACACAAGAGATTAATGTGCAAAGTTAAAGCACATGGGATTGGGGGTAGTGTGCTGACATGGATTGAGAACTGGTTGGCAGACAGGAAGCAAAGAGTAGGAGTAAATGGGTACTTTTCAGAATGGCAGGCTGACTACTGGGGTACCGCAAGGTTCTGTGCTGGGGCCCCAGCTGTTTACATTGTACATTAATGATTTAGACGAGTGGATTAAATGTAGTATCTCCAAATTTGCGGATGACACTAAGTTGGGTGGCAGTGTGAGCTGTGAGGGGGATGCTATGAGGCTGCAGAGTGACTTGGATAGGTTAGGTGAGTGGACAAATGCATGGCAGATGAAGTATAATGTGGATAAATGTGAAGTTATTCACTTTGGTTGTAAAAACAGAGAGACAAACTATTATCTGAATGGTGACAGATTAGGAAATGGGGAGGTGCAACGAGACCTGGGTGTCATGGTACATCAGTCATTGAAGGTTGGCATGCAGGTACAGCAGGCGGTTAAGAAGGCAAATGGCATGTTGGCCTTCATAGCGAGGGGATTTGAGTACAGGGGCAGGGATGTGTTAGTACAGTTGTACAGGGCCTTGGTGAGGCCACACCTGGAGTATTGGGTACTGTTTTGGTCTCCTAACTTGAGGAAGGACATTTTTGCTATTGAGGGAGTGCAACAAAGGTTCACCAGACTGATTCCCGGGATGGCGGGACTGACATATCAAGAAACACTGGATCAACTGGGCTTGTATTCACTGGAATTCAGAAGAATGAGAGGGGGTCTCATAGAAACATTTAAAATTCTGATGGGTTTAGACAGGTTAGATGCAGGAAGAATGTTCCCAATGTTGGGGAAGTCCAGAACCAGGAGGCACAGTCTAAGGATAAGGGGTAAGCCATTTAGGACCGAGATGAGGAGAAACTTCTTCACCCAGAGAGTGGTGAACCTGTGGAATTCTCTGCCACAGAAAGTTGTTGAGGCCAATTCACTAAATATATTCAAAAAGGAGTTAGATGTAGTCCTTACTACTCGGGGGATCAAGGGGTATGGCGAGAAAGCAGGAATGGGGTACTGAAATTGCATGTTCAGCCATGAACTCATTGAATGGCGGTGCAGGCTCGAAGGGCCGAATGGCCTACTCCTGCACCTATTTTCTATGTTTCTATCCTTTAGCCTTTGGGATGTGCATGCCTAATCCAGCCCATAATGATGGGGCAAAATTCTCTTGGGCCTTCAATGGTCGGTCCTGTGTGAACAATTAATTTGTTGATGGGATGTCCAGGGAAGTGTGTTTCTTGCTTACAGAGTCTGCACTCCCTCTCTTTCTCCCATTTTCTCCCCTCGCCTTCTCCTCAAGGTGCTAGGGCATGTATGTGTTCGCTCCCATACTCTAGCATCCATTCTTCATGTGTGAGCCTTGGGAGGCTGTTCAATCATGGTCACCATCTCAGAAGTTCATGAGGTAGTAATTATTAGTAGGAAGCCTAGTTCATATTCAGTCTCCTTAGTCAAAGGGTGTGGAGGCCAGTTGTAGTACAACTTCTGCCTCGGTTGAAATCAGCCAATGTAGCCATTCTGGGACCTTCCTAGGGCAAAAGGAAGGGTCTGAACTTCTGTCTTCTGCCGCTTTTCACTATTTGTTATACCATGAGCCTGAGCTAGATTCAAAGGAAAGGAAAAGACTTACATTTATATAGCACCTTTCATGACTTCCAGGACATCCCAAAGCGCTTCACCACCAATGAAGTACTTTTGAAGTGTAGTCACTGTTGTAATGCTAGGAAACGTGGAAGCCAAGGTCCCACAACAAGGTCCCAGCAACAGCAATGAAATGCATGACCAGGCAATCAGTTTAAATTATGTTGATTTTGGATAAATATTGGCCAGGACAATGGGAGAACGCCCCTACTCTTCTTCCAATAGTGCCTTGGGTTCTCTTATGTCCACTTGAAAGGGCAGACGGAGCCTCAGTTTAATGTCTCATCTGAAAACCAGCACTTCTGAAATGTAGCACTCCCTTGGTACTGCACTGGAGTGTCAGCCTAGATTTTTGTGCGCATGTCTCTGGAGTGGGACTTCAGCCCATGACCTGATGACCCAATGAAGCAACTACACTTCGAAAGTACTTCATTAGCTGTAAAGCGCTTTGTGGCATCCTGATGTGGTTAAAGGCGCTATATAAATAGCAGGCAAGCCTTCAGGCTTCACTTGATCCGATCACATAACATGATCTTTAAAAACATAAGCTTAATGTCTTGATTTATCTCACTTACACTTGGTGGGGTCCAGCATTAGAATGATACCAGAAGTGAGGAGTTATACCTATCAGGAAAGACTGAGCAGGCTGGGGCTCTTCTCTCTACAAGAGAAGACTGAGTGGTGACCTAATGGAGGTCTTTAAGATTATGAAAGGATTTGATAGGGTAGACGTAGAAAAAATGTTTCCACTTGTGGGGGAGACCAGAACTCGGGGCCACAAATATAACATAGTCACAAATGCAATTGGGAATTCAGAAGAAACTTCTTTACCCAGAGAGCGGTGAGAATGTGGAACTAGCTACCACAAGGAGTGGTTGAGGCGAATAGTATAGATGCATTTTAGAGGAGGCTAGAAAAACACATGAGGAAGAAAGGAATCGAAGGATATACTGATGGGTTAAGATGAAGTAGGGTGGGAGGAGGCTCGTGTGGAGCATAAACACCGGCATGGTGCTGTTGGGCCGAATGGTCTGTTTCTGTGCTGTAAGTTCTATGTAATACTATGTAATTGTTGAGCCTTTTACTGAGATTTTCCAATTTTCAAAAATGCTCACGCTATACCTGTTATTATTGCCTCCTGTCCGACTAATTCGACCCTGAGTGGTTGGTATCATGAAACCAGTATTCCCTGGGAAATTCCTCAAATGAAACTTGCTGCCTGTAACAGTGCGCCTCCTCTCCAACTAACTAAAGCCCAAGGGGTTTGTAACCCTTTGAGTATGACTGGTCGTGACTGCTTTCAAAATATGATGGCACTTCTGACATACAACACCAGGGGTGTCTGTCAGCCGCCGATGATGATATGTACTACACCATTATAGGGCAGCAAGCCAACTGAATCTTCTATGCAAGCAGAAGTGTTTGAATATGGACCAATTTTCCCAGTTGCCATATGTGGGAAATTTTAACTCGATATGTGGGACCACGAATAAAGGTCCACGCCAGAATCTCAAACTGGAGGCTAAGAGATTTTTAAATCTCTCTTAAAATCTTATTGGCAAGGGCCAAATGATTGCATTTTTGTAATAACTTACTGTATATACTTTTAGCCTCCCGTCCCCTCCCCAATTATCTCATCTCCCCCCGATGCATTCTGTATCACCTACAAAATCTCACTGTAATCCCCGAAATAATCTCACTGTATCCCTATATACAGTGAGATTATATTGATGACACAGATATTATGTAGGGGATACAGTGAGTTTACAGACAGATACAGGGAGATTATATGGGGATAGAGTGAGATTATATAAAGATAGAGTGAGATTGTATAGGAATAGTGAGATTATATAGGGATACAGGGAGATTATATAGGGACACAGTGAGATTATATAGGAATACAGGGAGATTATATAGGGATACGGTGAGATCATATAGTGATAGGATGAGATTGTATCGGGATACGGTGAGATTATATAGGGATACAGGGAGATTACATACGGATACAATGACATTATAAAGGGAAGGAGTGAGATTATATAGGGATACAATGAGATTATATAGGGATGCAGTGAGATTATATACGGACACAGTGAGATTATATAGGGATACAGGGAGATTATACAGGGAAACAGGGAGAGTATATAGGGATAGAGGGAGAATATATAGGGAAATAATGAGATTACATAGGGATACAGTGAGATTATATAGGGATACAATAAGATTATATAGGGATACAATGAGATTATATAGGGATACAATGAGATTATGTAGGTGTACAGGGAGATTATATTGGGATACAATGAGATTATCTCGGGATACACAGATTATATAAGATTACAGGGAGTTTATATAGGGATATAGGCAGATTATATATGGACAAAGTGAGATTATATAGGGATACAGGGAGATTATATTGGGATACACAGAGATTATATAGAGAGACACAGAGATTATATAGGGATACAACGAGATTATATAGGGATACAGGGAGATTATATAGGGATACAGTGATATTATATAAGGACACACTGAGATTATATAGGGATACAGAGTAATTATAAAGGGATATGGTGAGATTATACAGGGATACAGGGAGATCATATAAGGACGAATGGAGATTATATAGTGGTACAGTGAGATTATATAGTGACACAGGGAGATTATATAGGGATAGAGTGAGTTTACATAGGGTCACAGTGAGATTATATAGGGACACATGGAGATTATATAGAGATACAGTCAGATTATATAGGGATATGGTGAGATTATATAGGGGAAGCAGGGAGATTATATAGGGATACAATGAAATTATTTCGGGATACAAGGAGATTATATAGGGATACAGTGAGATTATATAGGGATACAGGGAGTTTATATAGTGATATATAGAGATCATGTAGGGATACAGTGACATTATATAGGGATACGGTGAGATTATATTGGGATACGGTGAGATAATATAGGGTCACAGTGAGATTATATAGGTATACTGGGATATTATATAGGGACACAGTGAGATTATATAGGGATACAGGGAGATTATATCGGGACACAGTGAGATTATATAGGGATAAAGCGAGAATAAATAGGGATACAGGGAGATTTATATAGGGATACAATGAACATGTAGGGATACAGGGAGATTTATATAGGGATACAGTGAGATTATATAGGCATACCGTGAGATTATATAGGGATGCAGTGAGTTTATATAGGGATATATAGAGATCATGTAGGGATACAGAGACATTATATAGGGATACGGTGAGATTATATAGGGATACGGTGAGATAATATAGGGTCACTGTGAGATTATATAGGTATAATGGGAGATTATATCGGGATACAATGAGATTATATATGGATTTAGCGAGAATAAATAGGGATACAATGAGATTATTTAGGGACACGGAGATTATATAGGGATACAGTTAGATTAGATAGGGATACAGTGAGATTATATAGGGATACAGTGAGATTATATAGGGATACAGGGGATATTATCAGGAAACAATGAGATTATATCGGTGTACAGGGAGATAATATCAGGATACAGTGAGATTATATAGGGATACAGTGAGATTATGTAGGGATACAGGGAGGGAGATTATATAGGGATAGAGTGAGATTATATAGGGATACAGAGAGATTATATAGGGATACAGGGAAATTATATGGGGATAGAGTGAGATTATATAGTGATAGAGATTATATAGGGATACAGTGAGATTATATAGGGATACAGTTAGATTATATAGGGATACAGTGAGATTATACAGGAATACAGTGAGATTATAAATGGATACAGAATTATATCGGGATACAGGGAGAATATATTGGGAAACAATGAGATTATATATGGATACAGGGAGATTATATAGGGATACAGTGAAATTATAAATGGATTTAGGATTATATAGGGATACAGGGAGAATATATTGGGAAACAATGAGATTATATATGGATACAGGGAGATTATATAGGGATACGGGGAGATTATATAGGGATACACGAAGATTCTACAGGGAGACAATCAGATTATATATGATACAAAATGATTATATAGGGATACAATGAGATTATATAGGGACACAGTGAGATTATATAGGGATATCGGGAGATTATATAGGAATACATTGAGATTATATAGGGACACCGTGAGATTATAAAGGAACACAGTGAGATTACATCGCGATACAGGGAGATTATATAGGGATACAGGGAGATTATATAGGGATGCAATGAGATTATATAGGGATACAGTGAGATTATAAAAGGATATAATGAGATTATATAGGGTCACAGTGAGATTATATCGGGATACAGTGAGATTATATAGGGATACAGAGAGATTATATTGTGATACATGGAGATTATATAGGGATACAGGGAAAATATATAGGGAAACAGTGAGATTATATAGGGACACAGGGAGATTATATATGGATACAGGAAGATTATATAGGGATACAGGGAGATTATATAGGAACATAGGGAAATTATACTGGGATACAGGGACATTATATATGGATACAGTGAGATTATATAGGGATACAGTGTGATTATATACAGATACAGGGAGATTATATAGGGATATAAAAATTATATAGGGATACAATGAGATTATATAGGGATACAGGGAGATTATATCGGGATACAGGGAGATTATATCGGGATGCAATGAGATTATTTAGGGATGCAATGAGATTATACAGTGATACAGTGAGATTATATAGGGAAACATGGAGATGATATAGGGATACTGCGAGATTATATAGGGATATGGTGAGATTATATAGGTGATACAGTGAGATTATATAGAGACAGGAAGATCATATTGGGGATACAGGGAGATGAAATAGGGATACAATGAGATTATATAGGGATACTGGGAGATTACATAGGGATACAGTGGCATCATATAGGGATACAGGGAGATTATATAGGGATACAGCAGGATTATATAGAGATACAGTGAGATTGTATAGGGATAACGTAAGATTATATAGGGATGCAGGGAGATTATATTGGGAAACAGTGAGATTATATAGGGGATACAGGGAGATTATATAGGGAAACAGTGGAATTATATTGGGATACAGGGAGATTATATAGGAATAGTGAGATTATATTGGGGTGCAGGGAGATTATATAGGGATACAATGGAATTATATAGGGATACAGGTAGATCATATAGGGATAGTGAGATCATATAGGGGATACAGGGAGATTACATATGGATACAATGAGATTATATAGGGATACATGGAGATTATATAGGGATACAGAGAGAATACATAGGGATACAGTGAGCTTATATAGGGAGACAGTGAGATTATATAGGGATACAGCAGGATTATATAGGGATAGTGAGATTATATAGGGACACAGTGATACTATATAGGGATACAGGGAGATTATATAGGGATACATGGAGATTATATAGTGATACAATGACATTATATAGGGATACAGTGAGATTATATAGGGATACCGTGAGATTATATCTGGATACCGTGAGATTATATTGGGATACAGTGAGATTATATAGGGATACAGTGAGATTATATAGGGATATAGGGAGATTATATAGGGATACAATGAGATTATATATAGATACAGGGAGATTATATCAGGATACCGTGAGCTTATATAGGGATACACTGAGATTATATAGGGATACAGTGAGATTATATGGGGATACAGTGAGATTATATAAGGACATGGTGAAATTATATAGGGGTACGGTGAGATTATATGGGGATACAGGGAGGTTATATAGCGATACAGTTAGATTTTATAGGGACATGGATTTTATATCGGGATACAGTGAGATTATATATTGATACAGGGATAATATATAGGGACACAGGGAGATTATAAATGGATACAGTGAGTTTATATAGGGACACATGGTGATTAATGTAGGGATACAGTGAGATTATATAGGGATACAGGGAGATTATATCAGGATGCACGAAGATTTTATAGGGATACAATCAGATTATATAGGATACAATGAGACTATATAGGGATACCGTGAGATTATGTAGGGATACAGTGAGATAATATAGGGATACAATGTGATTATATAGGGATACAGGGAGATTATATAGGGATGCAGTGAGATTATATAGGGACACAGAGAGATTACATAGGGATACAGTGAGATTATATAGTGATGCAGTGAGATTATATAGGGATACGGGGAGATTATATAGGGATACAGTGAGATTACATAGGGACACCGGGAGATTATATTGGGATGCAGTGAGATTATATAGGGATACAGTGAGATTATATAGGATTGCAGTGAGATTATAGAGTGATACATGGAGATTATATAGGGATACATCAAAATTATATAGGGATAGAGTGAATTATATAGCAATACAGTGAGGTTATATAGGGATACGGCAAGATTATATAGGGATGCACGGAGAATCTATAGGGATACAATGAGATTTTATAGGATACAATGAGATTATATAGGGATAGAGTGAGATTATATAGGGATATAGTGAGATCATACAGGGATACAGGGAGATTATATAGGGATGTAGCAAGATTATATAGCGAGATTATGTAGAGATACAGGTAGATTATACAGGGATTCACGAGATTATATAGGAATGCAATGAGAATATTTAGGGATGCAGGGAGATTATGCAATGATACAGGGAGATTACATATGGATACAGTGAGATTATATAGCGATACAGTGAGATTATATAGGGATACAGGGAGATTGTATAGGAATACAGTGAGATTATATACGGGATACAATGAGATTACATAGGGATGCAGGGAGATCATATAGGGGATGCAGGGAGATTATATTGGGGATACAGTGAGATTATATAGGGATACATTGAGATTATATCAGGACACAGGGACATTATATAGGGATACAGGGAGATTATATAGGGGTACAATCAGATTATATAGGGATACAGGGAGTTCATATAGGGATACAGTGAGATTATGTAGGGATACAGTGGGATTATATAGGGATAGAGTGATATTATATAGTGATACATGGGGATTATATCGGGATACAGGAAATTATATTGGGATACAGTGAATTATATTGGGATAAACTGAAATTATATAGGGATATGTGGAGATTATATAGGGAGGCACGGAGATTCTATCGGGATACAATGAGATTATATAGGGAGACATTGAGATTATACAGGGATACAGGGAGATTATATAGGGACACAATGATATTATATAGGGATACACGAGATTATATAGGGATACAGGGCGATTATATAGGGATAGAGTGAGATTATATAGGGGCTAGAGTGAGATTATATAGGGATACACGAGATTATATAGTGGTAGAGGGAGATTATATAGGGATACAGTGAGATTATATAGCGAGACAGTGAGATTATATAGCGATACAGTGAATTATATAGGGATAAACTGAAATTATACAAGGATATGTGGAGATTATATAGGGATGCACGGAGATTCTATCGGGATACAATGAGATTGTATAGGGATACATTGAGATTATACAGGGATACAGGGAGATTATATAGGGACACAATGAGATTATATAGGGATACACGAGATTATATAGGGGTACAGTGAGACTATATAGGGATACAGGGAGATTATATAGGGATACAGGGAGATTATATAGGGATGCAGTGAGATAATATAGGGATACAGGGAGATTATATAGGGATACAGGGAGATTATATAGGAATACATTGATATTATACAGGGATACAGGGAGATTATATAGGGACACAATGAGATTATATAGGGATACACAAGATTATATAGGGATACGGGGAGATTATATAGGGATGCACGAAGATTCTACAGGGAGACAATCAGATTATATATGATACAAAGAGATTATATAGGGATCCAGTGAGATTATATAGGGATACAGTGAGATTTTGCAGGGATACAGGGAGATTATATAGGGATACAATGAGATTATGTAGGGACACAGTGAGATTATATAGGTATACAGTGAGATTACATAGGGATACAGGGAGATTATATAGGGATATAGGGAGATTATATCGGGATACAGTGAGATTATATAGCGACACCGTGAGATTATAAAGGTATACCGTGAGATTACATCGGGATACAGGGAGATTGCATAGGGATACATGGAGATTATATAGTGATACAATGACATTATATAGGGATACAGTGAGATTATATAGGGATACAGTGAGATTATATATAGATACGGGGAGATTATATCTGGGTACCGTGAGATTATTTTGGGATACACTGAGATTATATAGGGATACAGTGAGATTATATAGGGATATAGGGAGATTATATAGGGATACAATGAGATTATGTAGGGACACAGTGAGATTATATAGGTATACAGTGAGATTACATAGGGATACAGGGAGATTATATAGGGATACAGTGAGATTATATAGCAACACCGTGAGATTATAAAGGTATACTGTGAGATTACATCGGGATACAGGGAGATTATATAGGGATACAATGTGATTATATAGGGATACAGTGAGATTATAAAAGGATAGAGTGAGATTATATCGGGACACAAGGATATTATATATGGATACAGGGAGATAATATAGGGATACAGTGAGATTATATACAGATACAGGGAGATTATATTGGGATACAAAAATTATATTGGGATACAATGAGATTACATAGGGATACAGGGAGATTATATCGGGATACAGGGACATTATATCGGGATGCAATGAGATTATTTAGGGATGCTGCGAAATTATACAGGGATACAGGGATATTACATCAGGATACAGTGAGATTATATAGGGATATAAGCAGATTGTATAGGGATACAGTGAGACTATATAGGGACACAGTGAGATTATATAGGGATGCAGGGAGATTATGTAGGGGTACAGTGAGATTATATAGGGATACAGTGAGATTATATAGGGATATGGGGAGATTATATAGGGATGCACGAAGATTCTACAGGGAGACAATCAGATTATATATGATACAAAGAGATTATATAGGGATCCAGTGAGATTATATAGGGATACAGTGAGATTTTGCAGGGATACGGAGATTATATAGGGATATAATGAGATTATGTAGGGACACAGTGAGATTATATAGGTATACAGTGAGATTACATAGGGATACAGGGAGATTATATAGGGATATAGGGAGATTATATAGGGATACAGTGAGATTATATAGGGACACCGTGAGATTATAAAGGTATACCGTGAGATTACATCGGGATACAGTGAGATTATATCGGGATACAGGGATATTATATAGGGATACAATGTGATTATATAGGGATACAGTGAGATTATAAAAGGATAGAGTGAGATTATATAGGGACACAAGGAGATTATATATGGATACAGGGAGATAATATAGGGATACAGTGAGATTATATACAGATACAGGGAGATTATATTGGGATACAAAAATTATATTGGGATACAATGAGATTACATAGGGATACAGGGAGATTATATCGGGATACAGGGACATTATATCGGGATGCAATGAGATTATTTAGGGATGCTGCGAAATTATACAGGGATACAGGGATATTACATCAGGATACAGTGAGATTATATAGGGATATAAGCAGATTGTATAGGGATACAGTGAGACTATATAGGGACACAGTGAGATTATATAGGTATCCATGAGATTACTTGGGGAGACAGGGAGATTATATCGGGATACACAGAGATTCTGTAGGGAAACAATGAGATTATATAGGGATACCGTCAGATTATATAGGGACGCAGTGAGATTATATAGGGATGCAGGGAGATTATGTAGGGATACAGTGAGATTATATAGGGGTACAGTGAGATTATATAGGGACACAGGGAGATTATATAGGGATACAGTGAGATTATAGAGGGATGCAGTGAGTTTATATCGTGATACATGGAGATTATATAGGGATACAATGAAATTATATCGGGATACAGTGAATTATGTAGGGATACAGTTAGACTATATCGGGATACGGGGAGATTATATAGGGATGTACGAAGATTTTATAGGGATACAATCAGATTATATAGGATACAAAGAGGTTATGTAGAGATACTGTGAGATTATATAGGGATACAGTGAGATTTTACAGGGATACAGGGAGATTATATAGGGATACAATGAGATTATATAGGGATACAGCGAGATTATATAGGGATACAGTGAGATTATATAGGGATATAGGGAGATTATATTGGGATACAGTGACATTATATAGGAATACAATGAGATTATATAGGGACACAGAGAGATTATATAGGGATACAGGGAGATTATATAGGGATACAGGGAGATTATATAGGGATGCATGGAAATTATAAAGGGATACAGTGAATTATGTAGGGATACAGTGAGATTATAAAAGGATACGGGGAGATTATATAGGGATGCACAGAGATTCTATAGGGATACAATGAGATTATATAGGATACAATGAGATTATATAGGGCTACAGTGAGATTATATAGGGATACAGTGAGATTATACAGGGATACAGCGAGATTATATAGGGATACATTGAGATTATATAGGGATATGGGGAGATTATATAGGGATACAGTGAGATTTTATAGGGATGCAATGAAATTATATAGGGATGCAATGAAATTATATAGGGATACAGTGAGATTATCTAGGAATAGAGGGAGATTATATAGGGACACAGTGAGATTATATAGGGACACAGTGAGATTATATAGCGATACAGGGAGATTATATTGGGATACAGTGAGATTATATCGGGATACAGAGAGATTATATCGTGACAGAGTGAGATTATATAGGGATACAGGGAGATTATATAGGGATACAGTGAGATTATATTGGGGCACAGTGAGATTAAATTGGGATACGCGGATTATATAGGGATAGAGTGAAAATATAAAAGGACACAGTAAGATTATATAGGGATACACTGAGATTATACAGGGATACAGGGAGATTAAATAGGGATACAATGAGATTATATAGGGATACACTGAGATTATACAGGGATACAGGGAGATTAAATAGGGATACAATGAGATTATATAGGGATACACGAGATTATATCGGGATACAGGGAGATTATATAGGGATACAGGGAGATTATGTAGGGACGCAATGAGATTATTTATTGATGCAGGGAGATAATACAGGGATACAGGGATATTACATAGGGATACAGTGAGATTATATAGGGATAGAGTGAGATTATATAGGGGATAGAGTGAGATTATATACGGATATATTGAGATTATACAAGGATACAGGGAGATTATATAGGGATACAATGAGATTATATAGGGATACAATGAGATTATATAGGGATACACAAGATGATATAGGGATACACAAGATGATATAGGGATACAGGGAGATTATATAATGATACAGGGAGATTACATAGGGATGCAATGAGATTATTTATTGATGCAGGGAGATTATACAGGGATACAGGGATATTACATCGGGATACAGTGAGATTATATAGGGATAGAGTGAGATTATATGGAGGATAATGTGAGATTATATAGGGATACATTGAGATTATACAGGGATACAGGAGATTATATTGGGATACAATGAGATTATATAGGGATACACGAGATTATATAGGGATACAGTGAGATTATATAGGGATACAGTGAGATTATGTAGCGAGACAGTGAGATTATATAGCGATACAGTGAGATAATATGGGGATACAGGGAAATTATATAGGGAGACAGGGAGATTATATAGGGATACAGTTAGATTATATAGGGATAAAATCAGATTATATAGGGATACAGGGAGTTCATATAGGGATACAGTGAGGTTATATAGGGATACAGTGGGATTATATAGGGATAGAGTGATATTATATAGTGATACATGGGGATTATATAAGGATACAGGAAATTATATCGGGATACATTGAATATAGGGATACACTGAAATTATATAGGGATATAGGGAGATTATATAGGGATGCACGGAGATTTTATTGGGATACAATGAGATTATATAAGGATACAATGAGATTCTATCGGGATACAATGAGATTATTTAAGGATACAATGAGATTATACAGGGTTACAGTGAGATTATATAGGGATTGAGTGAGATTAAATAGGGATAGTGGGAGATTATATAGGGTTGCAGAGAGGTTATATAAGGATAAAGTGAGATTATATAGGGATACAGTGAAATTACATAGGGATACAGTGAGATTATATAGGGACACAGGGATATTATATAGGGACGCAGTTAGATTATACAGGAATACAGTGAGATTATATAGGGATACAGTGAGATTATATTGTGTGACATGGAGATTATATAGGGATAGATCGGAATTATAAAGGGATACAGTGAATTATATAGGGATACAGTGAGATTATATGGGGATACAGCAAGATTATGTAGGGATGCACAGAGATTCTATAGGGATACACTGAGATTATATAGGATACAATGAGATTATATGGGGATACAGTGAGATTATATAGGGATACAGTGAGATTATACAGGGATACAGGGAGATTATATAGGGATATAATGTGATTATATAGGGATACAGCAAGATTATATAGGGATACAGTGAGAACATATCGGGACATGGGGAGATTATATAGGGATACAGTGAGATTATCTAGGGATAGAGGGAGATTATATAGGGATATACTGAGATTATATAGGATACAATGAGATTATATCAGGATATAGTGAGATTATATAGGGATACAGTGAGATTATACAGGGATACAGGGTGATTATATGGGGATAAATGTGATTATATAGGGGTGCAGGGAGATTATACAGGAATACAGAGAGATTACACAGGGATACAGTGAGATTATATAGGGATACAGTGAGATTATATAGGGATACAGGAAGATTATATAGGGATACAGGAAGATAATATAGGGATACAGCAGGATTATATTGGAATATAAGTTTGATTATATAGTGATACAGTGAGATCATATAGGGATACAGGGAGATTATATAGGGATACTGGGAGATTATATAGGGATACTGGGAGATTATATAGGGATACGCTGAAATTATACAGGGATACAGTGAGATTATATCGGGATAAAGGGAGATTACATAAGGATACAATGAGATTATATAGGGATAAATTTAGATAATATAGGGAGACAGCAGGATTATATAGGGAACCAGTGAGATTATATAGGGATTGTGTGAGATTATATAGGGATTGTGTGAGATTATATAGGGATACAGTTCGATAATATAGGGATACAGTTCGATAATATAGGGATACAGCAGGATTATATAGGAATACAGTGAGATTATATAGGGACACGGTGAAATTATATAGGGATGCAGGGAGATTATATCGGGATACAGGGAGATTACATAGGGATACAATGAGATTATATAGGGATACAGTGCGTTTATATAGGGATATAGGGAGATTATATAGGTATACAATGAGATTATATTGGGATACAATGAGATTTTTAGGTATAGTGTGAGATTATATAGGGATACAGGCAGATTATATAGGGATAGAGTGAGATTATATCGGGATACAGGGAGATTACATAAGGGTTCAATGAAATTATATAGGGATACAGTTAGATAATATAGGGAGACAGCAGGATTATACAGGAAAATAGTGAGATAGAAACATAGAAACATAGAAAATAGGTGCAGGAGTAGGCCATTCGGCCCTTCTAGCCTGCACCGCCATTCAATGAGTTCATGGCTGAACATTCAACTTCAGTACCCCATTCCTGCTTTCTCGCCATACCCCTTGATCCCCCTAGCAGTAAGGACCTCATCTAACTCCTTTTTGAATATATTTAGTGAATTGGCCTCAACAACTTTCTGTGGTAGAGAATTCCACAGGTTCACCACTCTCTGGGTGAAGAAGTTCCTCCGCATCTCGGTCCTAAATGGCTTACCCCTTATCCTTAGACTGTGACCCCTGGTTCTGGACTTCCCCAACATTGGGAACATTCTTCCTGCATCTAACCTGTCTAACCCCGTCAGAATTTTATATGTTTCTATGAGGTCCCCTCTCATTCTTCTGAGGGATTGTGTGAAATTATATACGGATACAGGGACATTATATAGGGTTACAGTTAGATAATATAGGGATACAGCAGGGTTATATAGGAATATAGGTTTGATTATATATGGATACAGTGAGATCATATAGGGATACAGGGAGATTATATAGGGATACAATTAGATTATATAGGAATACAATGAAATTATATAGGGATACAGGTAGATTGTATAGGGATACAATGAGATTATATAGGGATACCGGGAGATTATAGAGGGATACAGGGAGATTATATCGGGATGCAATGAGATTATATAGGGATACAATGAGATTATATAGGGATACAGTTAGATAAAATAGGGATACAGCAGGATTATATAGGGATACAGTGAGATGATATAGGGATTGTGTGTGATTATATAGTGATATGGGGAGATTATATAGGGATACAATAAGATGATATAGGGATACAGTGACATTATATAGGGATAGTGTGAGATTATATAGAGATTCAGGGAGATTACATAGGGATGCAGGGATAAGATATCGGGATACAGGTAGATTATATTGCGATGCAGTGAGATTATATAGGGATACAGCGAGATGATGTTGGGATTGTGTGTGATTATATAGCGATAAAGGGAGATTATATGGGGAAACAATGAGATTATATAGGAATACAGGGAGATTATATAGGGATAGTGTGAGATTATATCGGGATATATGGATATTATATGGGGATACAGTGAGATTATATAGGGATGCAGTGAGATTATATAGCGATAGAGAGATTATATAGGGATACATTGAGATTATATAGGAATACGGTGCGATTATCTAGTGATACAGTGTAATTATATAGTAATACAGTGAGATTATATAGTTCTCGTGTGAGAGTATATAGGGATACAGGGAGATTACATAGTGATACAATGAGATTAGATAGGAATACAATGAGATTATATAGGGATACAGGGAGATTGTATAGGGATACAAGGAGATTATATAGGAATATGGTGCGATTATCTAGTGATACAGTGAGATTATATAGTTATAGTGTGAGAGTATATGGGGATAGAGGGAGATTACATAGGGATACAATGAGATTAGAAACATAGAAACATAAAAAATAGGTGCAGGAGTAGGCCATTCAGCCCATCTAGCCTGCACCACCATTCAATGAGTTCATGGCTGAACATGCAACTTCAGTACCCCATTCCTGCTTTCTCGCCATAACCCTTGATCCCCCTAGTAGTAAGGACTTCATCTAACTCCTTTTTGAATATATTTAGTGAATGGGCCTCAACAACTTTCTGTGGTAGAGAATTCAACAGGTTCACCACTCTCTGGGTGAAGAAGTTTCTCCTCATCTCAGTCCTAAATAGCTTACCCCTTATCCTTAGACTGTGACCCCTGGTTCTGGACTTCCCCAACATTGGGAACATTCTTCCTGCATCCAACCTGTCTAAACCCATCAGAATTTTAAACGTTTCTATGAGGTCCCCTCTCATTCTTCTGAACTCCAGTGAATACAAGCCCAGTTGATCCAGTCTTTCTTGATAGGTCAGTCCCGCCATCCCGGGAATCAGTCGGATGAACCTTCGCTGCACTCCCTCAATAGCAAGAATGTCCTTCCTCAGGATAGGAGACCAAAACTGTACACAATACTCCAGGTGTGGCCTCACCAAGGCCCTGTACAACTGTAGCAACACCTCCCTGCCCCTGTACTCAAATCCCCTCGCTATGAAGGCCAACATGCCATTTGCTTTCTTAACCGCCTGCTGTACCTGCATGCCAACCTTCAATGACTGATGTACCATGACACCCAGGTCTCGTTGCACCTCCCCTTTTCCTAATCTGTCACCATTCAGATAATAGTCTGTCTCTCTGTTTTTACCACCAAAGTGGATAACCTCACATTTATCCACATTATACTTCATCTGCCATGCATTTGCCCACTCACCTAACCTATCCAAGTCGCTCTGCAGCCTCATAGCATCCTCCTCGCAGCTCACACTGCCACCCAACTTAGTGTCATCCGCAAATTTGGAGATACTACATTTAATCCCCTCGTCTAAATCATTAATGTACAGTGTAAACAGCTGGGGCCCCAGCACAGAACCTTGCGGTACGCCACTAGTCACTGCCTGCCATTCTGAAAAGTACCCATTTACTCCTACTCTTTGCTTCCTGTCTGACAACCAGTTCTCAATCCATGTCAGCACACTACCCCCAATCCCATGTGCTTTAACTTTGCACATTAGTCTCTTGTGTGGGACCTTGTCGAAAGCCTTCTGAAAGTCCAAATATACCACATCAACTGGTTCTCCCTTGTCCAATCTACTGGAAACATCCTCAAAAAATCCCAGAAGATTTGTCAAGCACGATTTCCCTTTCACAAATCCATGCTGACTTGGACCTATCATGTCACCTCTTTCCAAATGTGCTGCTATGACATCCTTAATAATTGATTCCATCATTTTACCCACTACCAATGTCAGGCTGACCGGTCTATAATTCCCTGTTATCTCTCTCCCTCCTTTTTTAAAAAGTGGGGTTAAATTGGCTACCCTCCACTCGATAGGAACTGATCCAGAGTCAATGGAATGTTGGAAAATGACTGTCAATGCATCTGCTATTTCCAAGGCCACCTCCTGAAGTACTCTGGGATGCAGTCCATCAGGCCCTGGGGATTTATCGGCCTTCAATCCCATCAATTTCCCCAACACAATTTCCTGACTAATAAGGATTTCCCTCAGTTCCTCCTCCTTACTAGACCCTCTGACCCCTTTTATATCCGGAAGGTTGTTTGTGTCCTCCTTAGTGAATACCGAACCAAAGTACTTGTTCAATTGGTCCGCCATTTCTTTGTTCCCCGTTATGACTTCCCCTGATTCTGACTGCAGGGGACCTACGTTTGTCTTTACTAACCATTTTCTCTTTACATATCCATAGAAACTTTTGCAATCCGTCTTAATGTTCCCTGCAAGCTTCTTCTCGTACTCCATTTTCCCTGCCCTAATCAAATCCTTTGTTCTCCTCTGATGTGTTCTAAATTTCTCCCAGTTCCCGGGTTCGCTGCTATTTCTGGCCAATTTGTATGCCACTTCCTTGGCTTTAATACTATCCCTGATTTCCCTTGATAGCCACAGTTGAGCCACCTTCCCTTTTTTATTTTTATGCCAGACAGGAATGTACAATTGTTGTAGTTCATCCTTGCGGTCTCTAAATGTCTGCCATTGCCCATCCACAGTCAACCCCTTAAGTATCATTCGCCAATCTATCCTAGCCAATTCACGCCTCATACCTTCAAAGTTAGCCTTCTTTAAGTTCTGGACCATGGTCTCTGAATTCACTGTTTCATTCTCCATCCTAATGCAGAATTCCACCATATTATGGTCACTCTTCACCAAGGGGCCTCGCACAACGAGATTGCTAATTAATCCTCTCTCATTACACAACACCCAGTCTAAGATGGCCTCCCCCCCAGTTGGTTCCTCGACATATTGGTCTAGAAAACTATTCCTTATGCACTCCAGGAAATCCTCCTCCACCGTATGGCTTCCAGTTTGGCTAGCCCAATCTATGTGCATATTAAAGTCACCCATTATAACTGCTGCACCTTTATTGCATGCACCCCTAATTTCCTGTGTGATGCCCTCCCCAGCATCACTACTACTGTTTGGAGGTCTGTACACAACTCCCACTAACGTTTTTTGCCCTTTGGTGTTCTGCAGCTCTACCCATATAGATTCCACATCATCGAAGCTAATGTCCTTCCTAACTATTGCATTAATCTCCTCCTTAACCAGCAATGCTACCCCACCTCCTTTTCCTTTTATTCTATCCTTCCTGAATGTTGAATACCCCTGGATGTTGAGTTCCCAGCCCTGATCATCCTGGAGCCACGTCTCTGTAATCCCAATCACATCATATTTGTTAACATCTATTTGCACAGTTAATTCATCCACCTTATTACGGATACTCCTTGCATTAAGACACGTTAGATAGGAATACAATGAGATTATACAGAGATACAGTTTGATTATATAGGGACAAAGTGAGATTTTGTAGTGATCGAGAGAGATTATATAGGGATACAGGGAGATTATGTAGGGATATAGGGACATTATATAGGTATACAATGAGATTATATAGGGATACAATGAGATTATATAGGTATAGTGTGAGAGTATATAGGGATACAGGGATCTTAAATATGGATACAATGAGATTAGATAGGAATACAATGAGATTATATCGGGATACAGAGATTATATAGGGATACAATGAGATATTATAAGGATACAATGAGATTATATATGAATACTGGGAGATTATATAGGGATACAGGGAGATTATATAGGGATCTGGTGAGATTATATAGGGATACAGTGAGATCATATCGGGATACAGGGAGATTACATAAGGATACAATGAGATTATATAGGGATACAGTTAGATAATAAAGGGAGACAGTAGGATTATATAGGAAAACAGTGTGATTATATAGGGATTGCGTGAGATTATATAGGGATACAGGGACATTATATTGGGATACAGTTAGATAATATAGGGATATAGCAGGATTATATAGGAATATAAGTTTGATTATATAGGGATACAGGGAGATTATATAGGGATACAGGGAGATTATATAGTTATAGTGTGAGAGTATATAGGGATACAGGGAGATTACATAGTGATACAATGAGATTATATAGGGATACAATGAGATTATATAGGAATACAATGAAATTATATAGGGATACAGGTAGATTATATAGGGATACAATGAGATTATATAGGGATACCGGTCGATTATAGAGGGATACAGGGAGATTATATAGGGATACAGTGAGATTATATAGGGATACAGAGAGATTATATGGGTATACAATGAGTTTATATCGGGATACAAGGAGATTATACAGGGATCCAGGGAGATTATATCGGGATACTAGGAGATTATATTGGGATACAGGGAGATTATATAGGGACATAGTGAGATTATGTCGGGATACAGTGATTATATAGGGATACAGTGAGATTATATAGGGGAAACTGTGAGATTATATAGGGATACGTTGCGATTATATTGGGATATAGTGAAATTACATAGGGATACAATGAGATTATATAGTGATACGGTGAGATTATATAGGGGATACAGTGAGATTATATAGGGATACGATGAGTTTATATAGGGATACAGTGAGATTATATAGGGATATAGTAAGATTTTATAGAGAAACAGTGAGATTATATAGGAATACAGTGTGATTATATCGGGATACAGTGAGATTATATAGGGGTACAATGAGTTTATATAGGGATACAATGAGATTTTATAGGGGATACAGTGAGATTATATAGGGATACAGGGAGATTATATAGGGATACATTGGGATTATATAAGGATACAATGTGATTATATAGAGATATGGTGAGATTATATAGGGATACAGGGAGATTATAAAGGCATACGGTGAGATTATATAGGGATACATTGGGATTATATAAGGATACAATGTGATTATATAGAGATATGGTGAGATTATATAGGGATACAGGGAGATTATAAAGGCATACGGTGAGATTATATAGGGACACAGTGAGATTATGTCGGGATACAGTGATTATATAGGGATACAGTGAGATTATATAGGGATATAGTAAGATTTTATAGAGAAACAGTGAGATTATATAGGAATACAGTGTGATTATATCGGGATACAGTGAGATTATATAGGGATACAATGAGTTTATATAGGGATACAATGAGATTTTATAGGGGATACAGTGAGATTATATAGGGATGCAGAGAAATTATATAGGGATACAGGGTGATTATATAGGGATACAGTGAGATTATATAGCGATACAGTGAGAGTATATAGGGATACGGGGAAATTATATAGGGATACAGAAAGATTATATAGGGATACAATGAGATTATATAGGGATACAGGGAGATTATATAGGGATACAGTGAGATTATATAGGGATACAGGGAGATTATATAGGGATACAGGGAGATTATATGGGGATACAATGAGATTATATAGGGATACAGGGAGATTATATAGGGATAGTGTGATATTACATAGGGATACAGGGAGAATATATAGGAATACAGTGAGATTATATAGGGATGCAGTGAGATTATATAGGAATACAGTGAGATTATATAGGGATGCAGTGAGATTATATAGGAATACAGGGAGATTATCTCGGGCTACAGTGAGATTATATCGGGATACAGTGAGATTATCTAGGGATACAGGGAGATTATATAGTGATAAAGTGAGATTATATAGGGATACAGTGAGATTATATAGGGATACAGGAAGATTACACGGGGAAACAATGCGATTATATAGGGATACAGGGAGATTATATAGGGATATATTGAGATTATATATGGATACAGGTAGATTATATAGGGATACAGTGAGATTATATGGGGATAAAATGAGATTATATAGGGATACATGGAGATTATATAAGGATCGTGTGTTACATAGGGATACAGCTAGAATATATAGAGATACAGTGAGATTATATCGGGATGCAGTGAGATTATATAGGGATATAGGGAGATTATGTAGGGATACAGGGAGATTATATTGGGATACAGTTAGATTATATAGGGAGACAGGGAGATTATAAAGGGATACAGTGAGATTATTTAGGGATGCAGTGAGATTATATAGGGATACAGTGAGATTATATAGGGATACAGTGAGATTATATAGGGATACAATGAGATTATATAGGGATACAGGGAGATTATATAGGGATACAATGAGATTATATAGGGATACAGTGAGATTATATAGGGATACGATGAGATTATATAGGAATACAGTGAGATTATATAGGGACGCAGTGAGATTATATAGGGATACGGTGAGATTATATAGGGACACAGTGCGATTATATAGGGATACAGTGGGACTATATCGGGATACAATGAGATTATATAGAGATACAATGAGATTAGATAGGGATACAGGGAGATTATATAGGGATATAGGGAGATTATATAGGGATACAGGGAGATTATGTTGGGATGCAATGAGATTATATAGGGATACAGTGAGATTATATAGGGATACGGTGAGATTATATAGTGATACAGGGAGATTATATCGGGATATAGTGAGATTATATAGGGATACAGGGAGATTATATAGTGATATGGTGAGATTATATAGGAATAGTTTGAGAGATTTTATCGGTGATAAAACGAGATTATATCGGGATACAATGAGATTATATATGGGATGCAGTGAGATTATGTAGAATATGCACAGTCGGAGACAGTGAGACATGGTGAATACTCACCAGGAGGTAATGGGATCACAAAACCTTAGATTAAAAATTCTTGTTCCATTTTATCAGTGTTTAAATGGAGTGTCGGGCACACATTCTGATCATGACTAAATTCAGCTAATATGTGTTTAGTGATCTTTAGTTTAGATTGACAGCATAAATATTTCCGCTGAGCATTCTATTTCAACAAAATACATGTATGTTCCTGTTTTTTTTCTCAAACTAACGATTTATTAACCAAATTGCATTTTCTAAAGTCGCAAGTTTCTGTTCCATGTGTTGCGTTATTTCATAATCAAGTCTGCTTGGAAAACAACTGTCATGTTCCTATTCTTGCGGCAGATAGCGTGCACTCAGTGTCAGTTTGGAATAGTTGGTAGCATTCCTACCTCTGAAAGAGTTAAGGAAGAAAGACTTGCATTTCGATTGCACGTTTCAAAACCTCAGAACCTCCAAAAACACTTTACAGCCAATGAAGTACTTTTAAAGTGTAGTCACAGTTGTAACAGTCAATTTGCACAGAATCTGTTTTAGCAATGTTGGTAGAGGGCTAAATGTTAAGAAGATAAGAACATAAGAATTAGGAGCATGAGTAGACCATTTGGCTCCCTTGAGCCTGCTCCACCATTCGATAAGATCATGGCTGATCATCTACCTCAACTCTTCTTTTCTGCACTAACCCCATGGGCTAGATTTTCCATTATTTTTGCATGCATAACGCCCACTTAACGTTCATTTTAATGCTGAAGTGACATATAATGCCCAGATATTTGCCCATTTAGCCACAAAATGGAAACTGACGGCCATTTCTCAGAGACTTATCACCGACCGTTACTTTCGCTATGTTCGTAACGGCAAGACAAAATAATTCCGCCCACCCACTTTTTTGGGGCGGAACCATCAGAATGGGCGAACCCAACACCCATAATATCGGCCAGCGTTACTTTCGGCACATAATTAATGCTGAGATTCAATAATACCGACCGGCCACTTTTTTTTGTCGTTCAAGATCACATTTGCCGAAACTAACACCCAGTATATCGCCCAGCATCACTTTCAGCACGTCATACACATCTCGCCCACAATCTCGCCCAAAAAGCTCTGAAAAAGTTGAACTGTTCTGAACTAATCACACGGTATGGACGCCATTTTATAAATCACAGGTCACTTCATTGAGAAGGCTGCTTCAACTTCGGGGGAGTTTAGATTTACTCTGGAGTTTTTCTCAGGTGATGTGACCATCTGAACAGACATCTTTTCATACTGTCGACAATTGGGTTTTACTCAATTGGGTCTTAGTGTGAAAATTTATTGCTTGTCAACAATTGGCATTATACTTTTATTGGAATGGGGCCAGCCATTTCTCAGCCTGCATCGATTACAACGCAGATGCTGCAGAGTGCAAATGGCACAATGTCTAATTCACAACATTATGTGCACAATCTAAGACGTGCCAGACTGATGAGGAGGTCCAGACCATACACCACCACACTTACAGGGAGAAGCGGTCTTACCTTGACTTATCCGAGAACACCTGCCTTCGGAGATTGCGCTTGTCCCACCTGTGACAGGGACTGTGGCTCTCGTATTGGACTGTTCAGCCACCTAAGGACTCATTTTAAGAGTGGAGGCAAGTCATCCTCGATTCCAAAGGACTGCTTATGCTGATGATGATGATATCAGTGAGATATGCCACCGCATCAGGGCAGATCTTCAGCCTGCCAGCACTTTCAGGACATCACTGGGTTCCTTTCAGGACTCTGCACTCGACATTTCTGCTATGTCTCACCATGCCACTCATTACTGCATTAGATAGGTCACTGAAGCCCTGTACGTGTGTAGGATGGACTTTATCAGCTTTCCTATGACCATGGAGGCTCAGACTGACAGGGCTGGAGCATTCAACCGAATTGCTAAGTTCCCCAAGGTGCAGGGAGTAATACACTGTATGCACATTGCCATGCGGGCACCTTCTCAGGACGGAGAGGTTTTTCACAACTGAAAAGGATTTCGCTCCCTGAAGTTCCAACTAGGTGTTGACCACAACCAGATAATTATGGCACTAAATGCCAAATTTCCGGGCAGCTTTAATGCAGCTCACATCCTGCGTGAGGACACTGTATCTGACATGTTCACCAGTCGGCCACAAGGTCAATGCTGGATGCTTGGTGACAAATGATATGGCCTAGCCACCTGGCTGATGAACCCCTGCGTGACACCTACACTGAGGCTGAGAAGTGATACAACGAAATCCACAGAGCTACACGCAATGTGGTCCAGAAAACCATTGGGGTGCTTAAGCAGTGCTTTAGATGCGTGGAGCACTCAGGAGGGGAGCTCCAATACAACCCTGATCAGGTAGCTCAATTCATGGCCGTGTGCTCCCTGCTGCACAACCTGGCTATCGGGAGGGGACAAGAGTTCCCAGAAGGGACTAATGGTCCACCTCAGGAGAGCGAGGAAGAGAAGAACAAGGGGCTGGATGCTGACCTCAGGCCAGACAATCAGGTTGACTATGCAACTGTTGTGTATCTGCAAAGCATGCACTCCCATGTTCCGCCACCAGGGAGCTCATCCCCTGAAGTCCCGAGGGGTCCCAGTATCCCTTGGGAGCTCTGTATATAAGTCGGCCGCTAAGGCCTGTTCCTCACTCTGGAGTTTCTTATTAAAGACTGAAGTCACTGTTACTTTAACCTTCCTGTGTGCAGCCTCATCTGTGTTAGGAACACAATAACTGGCGATGAGAATACGAATCCAACGCAAAGATGCAGCAAACTGTGGGCATCCTGGAGAAGTTCTCAGAGGTTGAGGACTGGGAAGCCTATGTCGAACGGCTAGACCAGTACTTTGTAGCCAACGAGCTGGACGGAGAAGGAAGCGCTGCAAAAAGGAGAGCAGTCCTCCTCACAGTCTGCAGGGCACCAAACTACAGCCTCATGAAGAATCTTCTGGCTCCGGTGAAACCCACAGATAAGTTGTATGAGGAGCTGTGTACACTGGTTCGGGAACATCTTAACCCGAGGGAGAGCATGATGATGGCGAGGTATCGGTTCTACGCGCGCCAGCGATCTGAAGGTCAGGAAGTGGTGAGCTACGTCGCCGAGCTAAGGCGACTTGCAGGACAATGTGAGTTTGATGGCGACCTGGAGCAAATGCTCAGAGACTTTTTTGTACTGGGCATTGGCCTCAAGACCATCCTACGAAAACTTTTGACTGTAGAGACACCGACCCTCAGTAAGGCCATTGCGATAGCACAGGAGTTTATGTCCACCAGTGATAACACCAAACAAATCTCTCAGCACACAAGTGCTAGCAATGTTCATAAATTAACTGGAACTGTGTTTGCGAGCAGAAATGTACAGGGCAGAAACCACGAGTCTGCAACTGCAGCAGGCCTCAGGTGACCCAGATGAATCAGAGTCCCCAACAAAGGATGAATGCAAGACAATTCACACCTTGTTGGCGTTGTGGAGGCTTCCATTCAGCCTATTCATGCCTCTTCAAAGGGTATGTTTGCAAGAGCTGTGGAACAATGGGGCACCTCCAACGAGCTTGCAAACGAGCTGCAAGTTCTGCAAAACCTGCTAACCACCACGAGACAGAGGAAGATCGGTCCATGGTGGATCAAAGCAATTTCGAGCCTCAGAGAGAGGAGGCAGATGCTGAAGTTCACGGGGTGTACACATTTTCAATGAAATGTCCACCTGTAATGCTAAACCTATAATGCTAAACGCTGGAACTGGGTATGGGGAAAAAACCAAGTAATTGCTTTTGAGAAAGCCAGAAACAGTTTATGCTCCAACAAGCTGCTTGTATTGTATAAACCGTGTAAAAGACTTGTGCTAGCATGTGACGCATCAGGTGTGTATTACAACAAGCTAACATTGCAGTGAAGTTGCAGCCTGTCGCCTATGCTTCCAGGAGTTTGTCTAAGGCCGAGAGAGCCTCCAGCATGATTGAGAAAGAGGCATTAGTGTGTGTGTTCGGGGTAAAGAAAATGCATCAGCACCTGTTTGGCCTCAAATTTGAGCTGAAAACCGATCACAAGCTCCTCACATCCCTGTTCGCTGAAAACAAGGGGATAAATACTAATGCCTCAGCCCGCATACAAAGGTGGGCACTTGCGCTATCAGCGTATAACTATACCATCCGCCACAGGCCAGGCACTGAGAACTGTGCGGATGCTCTCAGTCGGCTACCATTGCCCACCATGGGGGTGGAAATGGCGCAGCCTGCAAACTTGTTGATGGTGGCGCAGCCCGCAGACTTGTTGATGGTCATGGAAGCGTTTGAAAATGATAAATCACCTGTCACTGCCCGCCAGATTAGGACTTGGACCAGCCAAGATCCTCTGCTATCCCTAGTAAAAAAAACTGTGTACTGCATGTGAGCTGGGGCAGCATCCCCATTGAAATGCAAGAGCCAATCAAGCTGTTCCAGCGGCGAAAGGACGAGCTGTCCATTCAGGCAGACTGCCTGTTGTGGGGTAACCGCGTAGTGCTCTCAAAAAAGGGCAGGGAGACGTTCATCTCGGATCTCCACAGCACACACCCGGGTATAGTAATGATGAAAGCCATAGCCAGATCCCACGTGTGGTGGCCCGGTATCGACTCTAACTTAGAGTCCTGTGTGCGGCAATGTAGCATATGTGCTCAGCTGAGCAACACACCCAGAGAGGCACCACTAAGTTTGTGGTCCTGGCCCTCCAGACCATGGTCGAGGATCCATGTCGACTATGCTGGCCTGTTTCTCAGTAAAATGTTCCTGGTGGTGGTGGAAGCTTTTTCAAAATGGATTGAATGTGAAATAATGTCGGGAAGCACCGCCACCACCACCATTGAAAGCCTAAGGGCCATGTTTGCCACCCACGGCCTGCCTGACATACTGGTCAGTGACATCGGGCCATGTTTCACCAGTGCTGAACTTAAAGAATTCATGACCCGCAATGGGATCAAACATGTCACCTTGGCCCCATTTAAACCAACCTCCAATGGGCAGGCAGAGCGGGCAGTACAAACCATCAAACAGAGCCTTAAATGAGTCAAAGAACGCTCACTCCAAACCTGCCTATCCCAAGTACTGCTCAGCTACCGCACAAGACCCCACTCGCTCACAGGGGTGCCCCCAGCTGAGTTACTCATGAAAAGGACACTTAAAACCAGACTGCCCCTGGTTCACCCCCAACCTGCATGATCAGGTAGAGAGCAGGTGGCAGCAACAAAATGTAAACGATGGTTGCGCCACTGTGTCACGGGAAATTGATCTGAATGACCCTGTGTATGTGCTAAACTATGGACCTGGTCCCAAGTGGATCGCGGGCACGGTGATAGCTAAAGAAGGGAATAGGGTGTTTGTAGTCAAACTAGACAATGAACAAATTGGCAGAAAGCACCTGGACCAAACGAGGCTGCGGTTCATAGACTGTCCTGGACAACCCACAGCTGAAACCACCTTTTTCGAGCCCACAACACACACCCAAAGGATCAACGACACCACGCCGGACCAGGAAATTGAACCCATCATGCCCAACAGCCCAGCAAGGCCAGGCTCACCTAGCAGCCCTGCAGGGCCAACAACACACCAGCCCAGCGAGGGCACAGCCAACACACCAGAACAGATATTTGTACCGAGGCGGTCCACCAGGGAAAGAAATGCTTCCGACCACCTCACCTTGTAAATAGTTTTCACTTTGACTTTTGGGGGGGGTGGAGTGATGTTGTGTATCTGTAAATCATGCACTCCCATGTTCCGCCACCAGGGAGCGCATCCCCATGAAGTCCCAAGGGATCCCAGCATCCCTTGGGAGCACTGTATATAAGCCGGCCCCTAAGGCCTGTTCCTCACTCTGGAGTGTCTTATTAAACACTGAGGTCACTATGTGCAGCCTCACCTGGGTTAGGAACACAATAGCAACCATGCCCACGCCTTCCTCCAGACCGCAGTAAAGGGCCCATTGTGGCTACATAGCTGCAAGACTCTTATGTCAGCAGCTCATAAATGAGCAATTTTCCTGAAAGAACATTGTTGTTAATGACAAAGCTGACACACTGCTGTGTGTGTAGCTCAGACATCAATGTTGGCCATCACCTTGGTGCCAGTTAAAGTTTAAGTTGATTGAAGTTAAGTTTAATTATACCCTTTCATGTTAAGGAATCACCAGTGTGTAACGGTCCAACTATCTGAGAAGATGCGCAAAAAGGTTATGTTAAATTATAAAAAATTAATACAACCATTAGTCTGAAATCATAAGTATCACAGGCAAAACTCCCCACTTTTGAGAACATTGACATCAATCAAATGATCAACATGTCCAGCAACGCAGAACACAAATGCAAACCAACAGGGTGGCCCCCTCCCCACATATCTTACAACAAATTGCATACACCGAGATGGAGATATAACAAAGCCATCACCTGTGGACATGCACCTCGCTTTCCTTTCCCCCCCACCCCCTTCTTCTCCCCACCTCTACCCCTTCCATAAGAACATAAGAACATAAGAATTAGGAACAGGAGTAGGCCATCTAGCCCCTCGAGCCTGCTCCACCATTCAACAAGATCATGGCTGACCTGGCCGTAGACTCAGGTCCACTTAGCTGCACGCTCCCCAAAACCCTTAATTCCCTGATTGGTTAAAAATCTATCTATCTGTGACTTGAATACATTCAATGAGCTAGCCTCAACTGCTTCCTTGGGCAGAGAATTCCACAGATTCACAACCCTCTGGGAGAAAAAATTCCTTCTCAACTCGGTTTTAAATTGGCTCCCCCGTATTTTGAGGCTGTGCCCCCTAGTTCTAGTCTCCCCGACCAGTGGAAACAACCTCTCTGCCTCGATCTTGTCTATCCTCTTTCATTATTTTAAATGTTTCTATAAGATCACCTCTCATTCCTCTGAACTCCAACGTGTAAAGACCCAGTCTACTCAATCTATCATCATAAGGTACCCCCTCATCTCCGGAATCAGCCTAGTGAATCGTCTCTGTACCCCCTCCAAAGCTAGTATATCCTTCCTTAAGTAAGGTGACCAAAACTGCACACAGTACTCTAGGTGCGGCCTCACCAATACCCTATACAGTTGCAGAAGGACCTCCCTGCTTTTGTACTCCATCCCTCTCGCAATGAAGGCCGACATTCCATTCGCCTTCCTGATTACCTGTTGCACCTGCAAACTAACTTTTTGGGATTCATGCACAAGGACCCCCAGGTCCCTCTGCACCGTAGCATGTTGTAATTTCTCCCCATTCAAATAATATTCCCTTTTACTGTTTTATTCCCAAGGTGAATGACCTCACACTTTCCGACATTGTATTCCATCTGCCAAACCTTAGCCCATTCGCTTAACCTATCTAAATCTCTTTGCAGCCTCTCTGTGTCCTCTACACAACCCGCTTTCCCACTAATCTTTGTGTCATCTGCAAATTTTGTTACACTACACTCTGTCCCGTCTTCCAGGTCATCTATGTATATTGTAAACAGTTGTGGTCCCAGCACCGATCCCTGTGGTACTCCATTAACCACCGATTTCCAACCTGAAAAGGACCCATTTATCCCGACTCTCTGCCTTCTGTTAGCCAGCCAATTCTCTATCCATGCTAATACATTTCCACTGACTCCGCGTACCTTAATCTTCTGCAGTAACCTTTTGTGTGGCACCTTATCGAATGCCTTTTGAAAATCTAAATACACCACATCCATCGGTACACCTCTATCCACCATGCTCGTTATACCCTCAAAGAATTCCAGTAAATTAGTTAAACATGACTTCCCCTTCATAAATCTGCTTGATTACACTATTCCTGTCTAGATGTCCCGCTATTTCTTCCTTAATGATAGTTTCAAGCATTTTCCCCACTACAGATGTTAAACTAACCGGCCTATAGTTACCTGCCTTTTGTCTGCTCCCTTTTTTAAACAGAGGCGTTACATTAGCTGCTTTCCAATCCGCTGGTACCTCCCCAGAGTCCAGAGAATTTTGGTAGATTATAACGAATGCATCTGCTATAACTATCTCTTTTAATACCCTGGGATGCATTTCATCAGGACCAGGGGACTTGTCTACCTTGAGTCCCATTAGCCTGTCCAGCACTACCCCTCGAGTGATAATGATTGTTTCAAGGTCCTCCCTTCCCACATTCCTGTGACCAGCAATTTCTGGCATGGTTTTTGTGTCTTCCACTGTGAAGACCGAAGCAAAATAATTGTTTAAGGTCTCAGCCATTTCCACATTTCCCATTATTAAATCCCCCTTCTCATCTTCTAAGGGACCAACATTTACTTTAGTCACTCTTTTCCGTTTTATATATCTGTAAAAGCTTTTACTATCCGTTTTTATGTTTTGCGCAAGTTTACCTTCGTAATCTATCTTTCCTTTCTTTATTGCTTTCTTAGTCATTCTTTGCTGTCGTTTACAATTTTCCCAATCTTCTATTTTCCCACTAACCTTGGCCACCTTATACGCACTGGTTTTTAATTTGATACTCTCCTTTATTTCCTTGGTTATCCACGGCTGGTTATCCCTTCTCTTACCGCCCTTCTTTTTCACTGGAATATATTTTTGTTGAGCACTATGAAAGAGCTCCTTAAAAGTCCTCCACTGTTCCTCAATTGTGCCACCGTTTAGTCTGTGTTTCCAGTCTACTTTAGCCAACTCTGCCCTCATCCCACTGTAGTCCCCTTTGTTTCAGCATAGTACGCTAATTTGAGACACTACTTCCTCACCCTCAATCTGTATTACAAATTCAACCATACTGTGATCACTCATTCCGAGAGGATCTTTTACTAGGAGATCGTTTACTATTCCTGTCTCATTACACAGGACCAGATCGAAGATAGCTTGCTCCCTTGTAGGTTCTGTAACATACTGTTCTAAGAAACAATCCCGTATGCATTCTATGAATTCCTCCTCCAGGCTACCCCGTGCAATTTGATTTGACCAATCGATATGTAGGTTAAAATCCCCCATGATTACTGCCGTTCCTTTTTCACATGCCTCCATTATTCCTTTGATTATTGCCTGCCCCACAATGAAGTTATTATTTGGGGGCCTATAAACTACGCCCACCAGTGACTTTTTCCACTTACTATCTCTAATCTCCACCCACAATGATTCAACATTTTGTTTATTAGAGCCAATATCGTCTCTCATAACTGCCCTGATATCATCCTTTATTACAGAGCTACCCCACCTCCTTTCCCTTCTTGTCTATCTTTCCGAATCGTCAGATACCCCTGTATGTTTAATTCCCAGTCTTGGCCCCCCTGCAACCATGTTTCTGTAATGGCCACCAAATCATACTCATTTGTAATGATTTGTGCCGTCAACTCATTTACTTTATTTCGAATGCTGCGTGCCGCCTGGCCGAGGAGCTCCTCAGGCCATGCCTCATTGGGGGGGATGAAGGCAGAGTCAGTGTTTGCACGGATACAGGAGCGGGAGGTACCAAGGTGGCAACATTCTTAGATACAGAAGCAGGATCTTGCTCCTGTCTCTCATTTGTCATTGGCACTGGGGGTGCGGAACCTAGGGGTGGAGTGCTGCACTCCGGGACCAATGGAGGTTTGTGCCAGCAGTGTTCCTGGCTATCGCCTCCAGGGCCTCCGCCATCCGTGGAACGTACTCAGTCATGGTGCCGGAGATGCCTGCCAGCTCACAGGATATGCCCCCCAATGCATGTAGAATCAGGTCACCTATGTCTACAGTCCTCCTGGACAACTCTACCGTGTCGCCCCTCTCATCTGGCACTCGTGGAGCAGACCTGCTGTGTCCACAAAACCTCTACGATGTCGGCGCCGTCCTGGGGACAGCTTGGGTGCCCTGTGGAGAGGTGCTTGGGCCCGGTACCTCCAGAGTGGAGGTGAGAATGGCCGGAGGAGCACTAGAAGGCCTTGGGGTGGAATGTCTTCAGGAGCCTGGCGATGCAGGCTCCTCAAAGTTGGCGCTCTCATCCGTTGAGAATGGACCCAGCAGATTGACGGACGAGAATTGGACCTCCTCAGCACGAGATGTAGGATCGTCCTGTGAGTCTTGCCCTGTGCCCCCACCTTCTGGCCTCTGTTGTCTTGCCTTGGAATGCGCCGCTGGCTGAGCTGCAAAACACAAATTAGGTTATTAGAGGAGAAGGGGGTGCCAGGGTCACAAGGTGAGTCCAGCGCTACACACAGCATATGCATGACAAAAGCACCACCGTTATCAAAATCATCACAGACATCACATTTTATGCCCATCAACACATTGTGCATTGCAATGATTCTCATGAGGCCAGCATTATTTATAGGACACTGTTAGAAATCATCTATGATATATTATTGTTCGGATGTGAATCGGTGTGTCATCTATTGACTTTACATCATGCAATGGTGTATACTTTACTCACGTGACATCACTTCAGGGTCTGCAGATGTGTCCATGGCTGTCTGGGTTTGCCCCACTAGTGTGAGCACCTGTTACTCCATGTCAGTAATGTCGCTGATGACTGGTGGCCCCCCATCCATTCGCCTTTGCACGGACCTATTCCTCGATAGCTTCTTCTGTACAAGGTGACAGGAGGACATGGCATGAGATCATTGCGTGATATCATTGTTAGGTACTGTGACAGAGACTGATAAAACACATAAACGACAGATGTAATCATAATTATTATGAGAATGATCATTCTTGACCTAAAGACGTACACCGTGACTGCAGGCTTTGAGTACAACATTGCCGGTAAAAGTGAAAGACCTCACATCTGATTATACTCACTCATGACTCTTACAAATCAAATTATTTAAATATATAAGTACATGTAAATAAATGTAATACTCTTGCGGATCCTACAAGGTCGTTCCATCGCTTTCGGCATTGGTTGTCTTCACGCTCCTCGTTGGTCGCCGACAGGATCACCTCTGCTATCTCGGCCCATATCTTCTGGTAGGCTTTTGAGGTGGGCTTCCCACACCCTCCCTGTGTCAAATCACCCCAGCATGACTCGACTTCATGCATGAGGAAGGCATTTGTCTCGTCCAAGAACCTCCTCGCTCTCTTTCATCCTCCCATTTGTTCCTCTCCCAGCTCTCTGCTTTCACCAGCGTCAGTCTCCACAGCGTGCTGTGTCGCCTCCTCCACTCCCTCCATTATAGGCACCAAATTCTTGAAAATATCTGGCTGGCAAGAGCTAACTTTGTTTGCATAATTTGCTGTAAAGCTTGAAACTCTCTCTCCTACCTCCCAAAGCAGCCAAACAAGCACCCACACCACACACGCTTTCACTTCCTCTCAGCTCCCTCTCTCTCTGTCTCCACTTATGCACATGTAATGATGACCCTTGACCTCCTGAATCATGGGAAATGAGCATTGACGTGCTGTTGCTAAGGACAGTGACATTTTACGGCAGAAGGTCAGAGAGATTTAACGCTAACGCCCATTTCATATCGCTCGCAGTAACGCCCAATTTTTAAAATGGAGACTAGGGACTTTGAAAGTGGGCGACAAGTCGGCGATCTGAAAACCCATATTTACCGCCCATGCCAGAAATACCGCCCATTTTTGGGCGATTTGCACAAAAGTGTAAAATCTAGCCCATAACCCTTGATTCCCTTAATATCGCAGACACTGGGATAACTCCCCTATCTCCTTCAAAATAGGGAAGACGGGGCCTCAGTTTAACATTTCATCCAAAAGATAACACCTCTGACAGTGCAGCACTCCCACAGTACTGCACTAAAGTATCAAGCTAGATGTATGTGCACAAGTCGTTGGAGTGGATCTTGAAAATGCAACCTTCTGACTCAGAGGCGAGAGTGCTAACACTGAGCCAAGGCTGATACATAAGTAGTGCCTGGACAATCTATAAACGTAGAACACCCGACACCTTAGAAAGTCTGAATCAGAAGTTTTGAGTTTAAGTTCCCACACAAGGACTTGAAAACACAAGCCAGGCCGTGAATTTCCCTACTCTGCTGCTATAACTTTGCCCCATTGGAATGCATCAAGTGGAAACCCCATTAGTCTCATCCATAAAGGTAGCGTGTGACAAACCCAGATTTCCTCAGGATTTCCAAACTTATAGATTGTCTTTGGGACAACTGGTAATAGGGGGTCATTTTCCAACTTTGCACGCTCAGCAAAGATCACAGATCAAAAATTCGGATGCAAAAATTGTTGGGTTTTTTGTATCTACACGCTCTTCCCTTGGAGAGAACAATGTAAAGTGGCAGAGTGATTCTCAGGCTGATAGGCCACAACGTGAACGCTTCTTCCATGGCTGCAATCATCTTTACACCAATTGATAGGGAGGTTAGACCTATATGGTGGGAGGGTTTGATGGGTGCCCACAGCCTATACAATGAGGGGTAGACCACCTGTAATGTATTTGCTTCATGGGTTTTTTGCTTAAGAATTTATAGCAACACATTATTATTAAGAACATGGTATTGGGGGTAATGTATTGACATGGATAGAGAACTGGTTGGCAGACAGGAAGCAAAGAGTGGGAATAAATGGGTCCTTTTCAGAATGGCAGGCAGTGACTAGTGGGGTGCCGCAGGGTTCAGTGCTGGGACCCCAGCTACTTACAATATACATTAATGATTTAAATAAAGGAATTGAATGTAATATCTCCAAATTTTCAGATGACACTAAACTGGGTGGCTGTGCGAGCTGCGAGGAGGATGCTAGGAAGCTGCAGAGTGACTTGGACAGGTTAGGTGAATGGGCAAATGCATGGCAGATGCAGTATAATGTGGATAAGTGTGAGGTTATCCACTTTGGTGGCAAAAACAGGAAGGCAGATTATTATTTGAATGGTGACAGATTAGTAAAAGGGGAGATACAACGAGACCTGGGTGTCATGGTACATCAATTATTGAAGGTAGGCATGCAGGTACAGCAGGCAGTAAAGAAAGCAAATGGCATGCTGGCCTTCATAGCGAGGGAATTTGAGTATAGGAGCAGGGAGGTCTTACTGCAGTTGTGCAGGGCCTTGGTGAGACCACTCCTTGAGTATTGTGTGCAGTTTTGGTCTCCTAATCTGAGGAAGGACATTCTTGCTATTGAGGGAGTGCAGCGAAGGTTCATCAGATTGATTCCTGGGATGGCAAGACCGACATATGAAGAAAGACTGGATCGACTAGGCTTATATTCACTGGAATTTAGAAGAATGAGAGGAGATCTCATCGAAACATATAAAATTCTGATGGGACTGGACAGGTTAGATGCAAGAATAATGTTCCTGATGTTGGGGAAGTCCAGAACCAGTCCTGCGTGGAACTGAAATCCATATGCATTACGATGTCCAAGCCCCCAGATAACATCACCATGTTCCAGTTCTTCAGTGGGATTGAGAAAAAGCTTAAAGAATCTCTGTCAAAGATGCCCCCGAATCATGTGGATAAACCTCTGCTGAAAAAAAACACTTGGACCACTTCACTGGGACAAATTAGAAGCCATCAATCAAATCCTGGTTAATGAATATGAAGTTCGGCGAAAGATGTTGCTGAAGTGTATGGATGTAACCATTCAGTCTAAGGATAAGGGGTGAGCCATTTAGGACCGAGATGAGGAGAAACTTCTTCACTCAGAGAATTGTGAACCTGTGGAATTCTCTACCACAGAAAGTTGCTGAGGCCAGTTCGTTAGATATTTTCAAAAGGGAGTTAGATGTGGTCCTTACGGCTAAAGGGATCAAGGGGTATGGAGAGAAAGCAGGAATGGGAAGCAGGAGCAGGAAGTTGCATGATCAGCCATGATCTTATTGAATGGTGATGCAGGCTCGAAGGGCAGAATGGCGTACTCCTGCACCTATTTTCTATGTTTCTAGTTGGATTATTAGCAAAAGGTTTAACAATCGCAATACACATTACCAGTTCATCCACCAGGCTCACAACTACCTTTCTCATCGTGGCTCCCCCGAACCCAACTGGCTGGGGTTTTATTGAGTCTTGTGAACATCACGTGACTGGCTAAGCCACTCCCAACTCAACAGCTCGATAACTATTTTAAGTAGAAACATTAATACAAGTTAAAGGGGCACTAAAAGTGACACAGTAAACAAATTAAACATTGGATGTTAAAATAAATCAAATTAAAATTTGGTTGCAGAGGGTGATGATGTACTCCAGTCCCTCCGGCACCCACCTCTCGCGGAAGGCCGCGAGCATACCGGTGGACATTGCGTGCTCCATCTCCCGGGACACCCTGGCTCGGATGTAACTGTGGAAGAGAGGCAGGCAGTCGGGCTGAATGACCCCGTCGACCGCTCACTGCCTGGAACGCCCACTGCCTGGTCCATGCCCAGGAGCAGGCCCACGAGGAGGCCTTCCGACTTGCCCGCTCCTCTCCGCACAGGGTGCCCAAAGATCAGGAGCGTGGGACTGAAGTGCAACCAGAATTTGAGGAGCAGCCCCTTCAAATATTGAAAAAGGGGTTGCAACCTCACACATTGAACATAGACATGGAACACAAACTCCTCTAGATCACAGAAATTGCAGGCGGCCTTGGAGTCCGTGAACCGACTTAAAAACTCAACAGCTTTACAACTATTTTGTTGTATCCTTTAATCAAGTGCCCCCTGAGTAAAGGGGGCGGGGGGTCACACTCCAAAACATTTTCAGGTGCCCCCTTGTTTTTTTTTTCTGAGGGCACCCAAACACAAATTATACAAGTGCCCCATGGCTAAAAGGGGAGGAGGGGGCACTAAAACCAACAAACGTAGACAAATTAACCTTGAAACAAGTGGTTAAAATTAAAATTTGGTTGCTGGGGGTGATGATGCACTCCAGTCTCTCCAGCGCCCACCTCTCGCGGAAGGCCGCAAGCGTACCGGTGGACACTGCCTGCTCCATCTCCAGGGACACCCTGGCTCAGATGTAACCGCGGAAGAGAGGCAGGCAGTCGGGCTGAACGGCCCCCTCGACTGCCCGCTGCCTGGACTGGCTGATGGCCCCCTTGGCCATGCCCAGGAGCATTCCTACGAGGTCAAAGGCTCTACAACTCTTTTTGGGGGCAAACATAAACATTAAATCAAGTGCCCCCCAATCTGGGGGACACTCCAAACATTCTTCAGGCCCTTTTTTGTGTTTTTTTGTGGGTTTTTTGTGCTTTAAAATCATAAATTTTATAAGTGCCCCCTATAAAAGGGGAGGGGGACACTAAAACCTGGCAATTAAAACAAATTAAACTTTAAAACATATAAAATCAAATTAAAATTTGTTTGCCGGGGGTGATGATGCACTCCAGTCCCTCTGGCGCCCACCTCTCGCGGAAGGCCGCGAGCTTACCGGTGGACACCGTGTGCTCCATCTCCAAGGACACCCTGGCCCGGATGTAGGCGCAGAAGAGAGGCAGGCAGTCAGGCTGAACGGCCCCCTCAACCGCCCGCTGCCTGGACCGGCTGATGGCTCCCTTGGCCATGCCCAGGAGCAGTCCTATGAGGTCAACGGCTCTACAAACTATGAGCATACTCACAGGCGCATACATTCCATCACCCACACCCAACGGACACAAGCATCCCGCTGGATGTCAGCCCAGAATTCAGAGCTCCAGTTTCCAATCATCGGGATGGCCTGGAGCAGGGTACGGATTGTGCACCTACTGATCCTAGAGACAGGAATGATACCACTGAACCAGCAACTCACTCCCTCGTGAACGTACTAGAAACAGGCATTGCCGTTACACTTCTGTCATTAAGCTCTAGGTGTTAGCAATGTCACCAAACTGTTACTGAATCGTAGCAACAGGAAATAGTTGTGATAAACATGTAGCTGTGAAAATTCTGATGTATAGATCAATAGATGCTTTGGGATGTATTTTTCCAGCAAGAACGAATTAATAGCATACAGAATGGAACACTTCAATTACATTTTTTTCTTCCTTTAGCACAAGCTACTCAAAGGGTCAATGTCCTTGTCAACCACTTAAAATAACCTTGGCAGTGGGAGTTGCAGCAGCGCGACAGTCGGATGGAGCAGCTTGGAATCGAGCAGTAATGGTTGGGCAGGAGAGTGCAGCAGGTTGTAACAGAGGACGGGCAGCTTGATTAATGGCAGTATGGGTTGAGTCCTTCGAGCTGCAGCCTCCAATTACAGAACAGTGTTACAGCAGCTTTTTTAATATGAATATATATTAAGTGGAAGCAAAATCCAGGGAGTGTTTTTTATTCAAAGTGTTGCCCGAGTGGCTATGTAAATATATATGTACAGGAAAATAGTTTACATAAATATAATTATCTAAATATATATGTAATAGACACACACACACATATATACATATATATAAATACTAGTCAATCTTCCATTGCGTTGCACCTGGTCAGTCAGAGAATATGGTCACTCTCTTGCTTGCCTCTGATGCCTTTGTGTTGCTGATTCTCCATTTCTCCTTCTCTTTCGTGCCACTTCTCTTCTCTCTTCTTCTTTTTGCTTCTCCTCCTACCCTCTTCTGCCCCTGTCTTTCTCCTCTTTCCTTTCGGTGGGAGGTGGTAGGTATAGTGATGATGGGGCGGGGCAATGGCTATCAACTGTACTTGGGGTGGGGTTTCAAAGGAAAGTGTAGCCCTCACAACTTCCTTTCCATACCCTCCCCCAATTATTTATGTTAACCCCCTCATTACTACCCCTGCCTCTTTCCCTTTTAAATAACCCCAATTATTCTCCCATTCTGCACTGTCACTCACCGCATCCTTAAGACCACCATACTTTCACGCTCACCCCCCATAGTTGGGCACCCAGGGCAAAGGCCCCCTCACCCGCAATGAGTTGCCCTCCTGCCCTCTCCCACCTCCCCTCCCTTCCTATCTTTAACATCTTCCTTTCAAAATTCAACTTTTTTAAAAAAGCTATGGAATTAGATTGAAGAAAAAGATGCCTGTATGCTTCCTCTCTATTTGTGTCTTTTTGTTCATGTCTCTCTTTGTCTCATTGGTGTTAGAAAATAAATGATATATGATCAGTTGTACGTTGAGGTGCTGAAGGATTGGTTGTTATAGAAGCTCGTACATCCGAAGAAGGAGCATGCACTTGTTATATTTTAGTTGTTCTATGAAATAAGGAGAGTGTTTTTTCTTTATTCATTCTTGGGATGTGGGTGTCGCTGCCAAGGCTGGCATTTATTGCCCATCCCTAGTTACACTGAGATGGTCATGTTGAACCTTCATCTAACGTTTGATACATCTGACTGACTCGCTTGGCAGCAGTTAAGAGTCAACCAGTTCTTGACAAGGTGGATGCAGAGAGTATGTTTCCATTGATGGGGAAAGACTAGAACTAGGGGGCATGATCTTAGAATAAGGAGCCACTCATTTAAAACAGAGATGAGCAGGAAGTTCTTCTCTCAGAGGGTTATAAATCTATGGAATTTGCTGCCTTTGAGAGCTGTGGAAGCTGGGACATTGAATATATTTAAGACAGAAATAGACAGTTTCTTAACCTATAAGGGGATAAGGGGTTATGGGGAGCGGGCGGGGAAGTGGAGCTGAGTCCATGATCATATCAGCCATGATCTAATTGAATGGCGGAGCAGGCCCGAGGGGCCATATGGCCTACTCCTGTTCATATTTCTTATGTTCTAATGTTCTAACCACATTAGGCCACACTGTGTGAGGTTGGCAGGTTTCCTTCCCTAAAGGGCATTGGTCAGCCAGTTAGATTTTTCCAACAATCCGACAGCTTCATGGTCACTTTCATAACAACTTATATAACACCTTTAATGTAGTAAAGCATCCCAAGGAGATTCACAGTTGGGTAATCAGACAAAAATTGACACCAAGCTAAAGAAGGAAACATTGGGACAAATGTTCAAATGCTTGGTCAAAGAGGTAGGTTTTTAAAAGCAGCTTAAAGGAGGAGAGGGAGGTGGCGAGGCAGAGAGGTTTGCCGAGGGAATTCGAGAACTTAGACGGCTGAAGGCATGGCCACCAATGGTTGGGCGAAGGATACACAAGAGTTGGAGGAATGCAGAGTTTTTGGAGGGTTGTAGGGCCAGAGAAGGTTACAGAGATAGGAAGGGGTGAGTTCCTGGAGGGATATGAGCAAGAGAACGAGAATTTTAAAATCAAGATATTGGTAGACTGGAAGCCAATGCAGGTCAGAGAGCACCTGGGGTGATGAGTGAATGGGACTTGGTGCGAGTCTGGATACAGGCAGCAGAGTTTTGGATGAGCTCGAGTTAATGGAGGGTGGAAGATGGGAGGCCGGCCAGGACAGCATTGGAATAGTGGAGTCTGGAGGTAACAAAGGCATGGATGAGGGTTTCAGCAGCGGATGAGTTGAGGCAAGGGCAGAGACGGGCGACGTTATGGAGGTGGAAGTAGGTGGACTTAGTGATGGAGAGGATATGGGGTCAGTAGTTCAGGTCAAATAGGACACAGAGGTTGCGAACAGTCTGGGTCAGTCTGAGACAGTGGCCAGGGAAGGGGATAGAATCAGTAGCTAGGGATGATACCAGCTTTTTTATGTCCAAATTTTTCAAAAGTTGAATTCAAATTCTAAAACTGCCATGGTGGGATTTGAACTGCCAATCTCTGGATCATCAGTCCAGGCTTCTGGATTACTGGAGCAGTAATAAAGCCTGCCTAATCCACAGGGATCAGTGTAAGGAGATCTTGATTAACTCACACACCATCCACCAGCTCCCTTTCTGATCAGCCCACCAGATATCACAGCATCCCTCAGTAAGATAACTTATAATTACAGCTCGCAACGGGATGTAGTTTTCTCCGTACTTCATTTTGTGATGGTAAAAGTAGCTTAAGTGGATTTCAAGGGCGCATTTTGAACAAAGTATTAACCAAATACTGAAGCCAGTGAACACTCTTAACAGTCAGTTTTGAAAGCTTGCAGAGCATAGAGCAGAACTGTAGACAGACACAGTGACAAATGTCCACCCAAAACAATAGGAATACCGTGTGTCGTGGCCCACGTTTCCGATCTCTGCTCCAAGTGGGCAAAGCTCCCTGCGATAGTGCGGAGCCAAAAAGGATATGTTATGGAGGTGGAAGTAGCTAGTTTTTGTGATGGAAAGGATATTAGGCCAGGATTAGATAAGATGCTGAGGCTGTGAGTGGTCGGGTTCAGCCTGAGACACTGAACGCAGGGAAGAGATGAAATTGTTGGCAAGGATGCAAAGTAAGTCTCCATTGAAGCCATTGCTAAAGGTGCTCGAGCAGCATTCAGATAGGTAATAGTAGAGCTAGTGTGTGCGGTTTGTGGAGCTCGGTAACAGGAGAGAGGCACTGGAGCAGGATCATGTGATCGACCATGGAGAGGTTGAGGAAGATGAATGGGAACAATGCTCTTACCATCATGGAGGACATTGTTAACCACTTTGATTAGGGTTATTTGAGTACTGTGAGAAATATGCAAACCACACTGGAGGAGTTTGAACAGGGAGTCATGGGAGAGATATGAAGACTGACCCTATATCTATAGACAGGAGGTAGAGATTGCCCTCCACCCGAAACGGGGTGCAACTACCGTTTTTTAAGGTTTTTCTCCGCCCCAATCTATGGGACGGAGATACCAGAGAAATTCAGCACTTTGTTTTTTTCCTCCATGGTGAGGTGTTCCAGTTGAGTGAGGGGCAGAAATGCCCTCACAGTGGGCCTGCATCCTGATCAGTCATCAGCGCCGCACTGATGCATCACAACGTCTCCCCCCTTCAGTTAAAGGGGAGAGCCACTGCGAACTCTGCAGATATTTTAGTTAGGTCCACTGGGCCACCAGGGAGGGTTTCGGCCCAAGAGGGGGTGCCAGGCTGCCTGTTGGCGGCCCGGCCAAACCTCGGGACATAATTGTCGGGACGACCTGGCAATCGGCCGACCCAAAAAAATAACATGGTGGCTGTGGCAATGCGCCCTCTCTTTTAAGGGCAGCCACGCCACCATTTCAGAGAGCGTGCAGAGAGACAGCAAAAAGCTGACGGGGGCACCGGCCAGTGGCGGGGCCTCTCCCATGGGGAAATTTCGGGTAAGGGGCAGTTTCGCGAGGACAATTTCGCAAGGGGGTCCTTGCCAGTCGGAAAGGGGTCAGCGCATGCAGCTTCTGCCACAGGGGCAGGAAATCCCAGTCTCCACCAGTTCCACCCTCGAGTGGTGCCAGCATAGTATATACACAGTGAAAACCTTATTGATAGTACATCAAGTAACAAGTCTACATCTTATGCAACTATACAGTGACTACACAGAGAGTATAACTATAGCCTGCATATATAACAGATGCATTGTAGATATTGGCTGGTATAGTTATGAAATATGGTTGACCAATTAATTCATTCAGTTTGCGTACAATCTGTTCTGTCACAGCGCCGCACTGAAATTAACACATCCACACGAAATGAGTCACTTCCTAATGGTCCATTTTCTGTCTCTCTCCTCTCCTCAGATGCATCAGAAGACCGGTGGGCGAAGAACAACATTTTCCCAGCAGTGGCCCCCACTCTGAAGGGAGCAAAGGTGGCCCCCCCGAGCCCCACCCTCGGCACCACAGCTTGGAGCAAGCCAGGAGCGGCGCCCTGTCACTGGAGCCTGTCATCCGTCGCCATGATCACAACGCTGGGGCTGCTGCTGTGTCATTGGTTGTTATAGTTGCGCTGCATTGTGGGTACACCTGCCCGCTTTTATTTATCCAGTATTACAATCGTCACGCAGCTTATTTTGTTGTTGGAGGCCAAGTGATGCATTAGGATCTGTGTTCTTGTAATATAGGTGAGAGCTGCAATATACTATAGCAAACTGTGGTTCTAGAAGGGTTTTTAAGCAAAACGAATCATGTGAAAAATGTACATAGTTTGTAAAAAAAACAGTAGATTAGTAGGTAAAGGAACTGCCCAGACTACAGATTCTTTATCCCTTTGGGTGTGAATTCTGTGTACAGATGCCTTTCACCCTGGTGCTTATTTCTAAGGCACTACACTTCTCTTCAGTGTAAACTACTATGACTAAGGCCGAATATATCTTCTTACTTTGCGGCCTGCTCCTTTAATTGTCTGCCTAACCCTCAGATTTATCAGCCAGTTTCCCTGGTGAGTAGGTACACCCGAAAATTGTTACAGGGCTTGACAGGGTAGATGCAGGGAGGATGTTTCCTCCGGCAGAGGAGTCGAGAACCAGGGGTCACAGTCTCAGAATAAGGGGTCGGCCATTTGGGACAGAGAAGAGGAGAAACTTCTTCACTCAGAGGGTGGTGAATCTTTGGCATTCTCTATCCCAGAGGGCTGTGGAGGCTCAGTCTTTGAGTATATTCAAGGCAGAGATCAATAGATTTTTGGACATTAAGTGAATCAAGGGATATGGTGACAGTGCAGGAAAGTAGAGTTCAGGTAGAAGATCAGCCATGATCTCACTGAATGGCGGAGCAGGCTCGAGGGGCCGAATGGCCTACTCCTGCTCCTAATTCTTATATTCTGACATGTGTGGCACTGAGCCATAGGCCAGGAAAGCCTCAACTTTAATCCCCAGCTAGCCAGATGGGATCGCATTTTGGGGCATCATTATTCAGGGCTTCATTGCTTCTAGACTGGGGAAAGGATGGGGAAAATCAGCCAGAGTTTCCGACTCCTGACTGTTATACAGTGAGTCCCACTGGAAAATGTATGGGTGTGCACTGGCCACAAGGGCGAATGGATCCAGTGATAACTTTAAGGATTGAGGTCAACCGATTTTGACTTCATCGGAGGGGGGCCCCTAACCCAACCTGTGTGGGTGGGGGTGTTTCAAGGCAACACCCCCCTTCCATTTTGCCATCAATGTCAGGCTCGGCTATGATCCATGTATTGCCCCTCCCAAACCTGGCACTAACTGGGCTCGTTCTCGATTGAATGGCTACTGAGGACTTCTGTAGAGCTGAACCTTTCACCAAAACCTTGAGGAGTGAAGGGCAAAAAAGCTGAGGCGGAAGCTTTCCTTTAATCAGGTATTTTTGGTGAGGGGAGGGGTTTATATTATTTACAATGATGTTTTTAATGATTACTCAATTGAGGATCAAATTTCGTGAAGGCCATTTCCTGTCTCGATTTGGACCTTGGGATCTAAATAGATACCTATAGTTGGGTGTATTCTCTGTTGTAAGCAAACTTTGGTTTTATTTGTAACCCGAACCTGTCCTTGAGAAAAGGAGACTGATTCTGTGTTACATAAGAAATAGAACTGAGAAACGGTTGTAATCCTATCAAGCTCTTTCTCCTCGCAGCACCCTCAACCAACAGTTACCCTCAACCAACACGACCAAAACCAGATTATCTGCTCATTTATCTCATTGCTGTTTGTGGGGTCGCTGTGTTGCAGTCAAGGTTCATCATGCTGTCTTATTCTCTCCGAGCACCTCAAACTGGGGATCCCCTCAGTCACGCACCCTTTCTATCCTGCAGTCAACCACATTTCAAAAACCTGCCGCTTGGTGCCAGCTAATCAGGGGTGAGGTAAACAACCAAATAATCTGCTTTTAGTGAGGGATAACTATTGGCCAGGACACCAAGGAGAACTATCCTGCTCTTCTTTGAAAGAGCGCTGAGGGGAGCCGACAGATAAATCCCGATTTTTGTCTTTGGGATGAGATGTTAAACCGAGGCCCCGTCTGCCCTCTCAAGTGGATGTAAAAGATCCCACGGTTCTATTTTGAAGAAGAGCAGTTATCCCCGGAGCCCTGGCCAATATTTATCCCTCAACAGCGGCACTAAAAGCAGATTATTTGGTACCATCACATTGCTGTTTGTGGGATCTTCCTGTGCACAAATTAGCCAGCGCATTTCCTGACAGTACGACAGTTACTACACTTCAAACGTGCTTCATTGGCTGTGGAGCAGTTTGGGACACCCTGAGGTCATGAAAAGTGTTATACAAATGTAAGTTTACACATCGTCTATTATCTGAAGATCTGCAGTTTACATTTGAAATGCCGCTGAACGACAGTATTCTTCAAACTTTATCTGTATTCCTCGGCCACATGTGCAGTGCAGATGGTTGTTGAAGCAGCGGGCCGGCCTTCTCCCTGCTCGCAACTCTTTCCCTCTCCCGCGCTCTCCACCAGTTTCATGTCCACCGCCTCATTGCAGCTGCAGAGAATGGGTGGGAACCGCTTTACGATCGCATCTGGCTGTGCCAACTACCTCCGATAAAGCAGTTTCCCTTGCTCCCCGTGAAGGTCGGGTCAAACCCATCCCTCAGTGTGGGTGAGCACTTGAGCTCAGCCAAGGCGGACATGCCCCTGCCATATCACCATTCCACTGCTATCTCCTGTCGGCATGCAGATGTTGTTGGGAGTTGCAGTGCCAATGGTTCACCAGATGTTGATGCCCTCAGTTCATTACATCACCCAGTTATTAAAAAGGGCGGAAAGCTAGGCAGCCTTTGCTTTAGAAAAATACGTCTTTTTCAGATCAAGTGTTCAACAAGAACGCTTTGCGGCCTCAGCTTAGGTTTCACTCAATGCCCCATGCACAACCAGAGGCTCCTATTGGGGTGCACACAGCTGGTTATATGATCCACAGCTTCATACCTTAAAGGGACACTCTAGCTTTGGAGCAATGTGAATTCCTTGATTGTACCATTAGTTGTTTTGTGTGAGAGGGGGAGGTACTTCGTTCCCTCTCTCTTTAGTGGGTCAACTCATGTAATGAGGGGATGGACAGATGGAGGTGAAAATTCTTCACTTTTTTAACTCTCTCTCAACATTTCGCCTCAAGCGAGTTGGTTGAACAACACCTCGATTAAAAAATTATCATCCTCGTTTTCAAACCTCTCCATGGCCTCGCCCCTCACTATCTCTGTAACCTCCTCCAGTCCTACAACCCTCCGAGATGTCTGCACTCCTCTAATTTTAGCCTCTTGCACATCCCTGATTTTACTCCCTCCACTGTTAGTGATCAGCCATCAGCTGCCTAGGCCCTCAGCTCTGGACTTCCCTCGCTAAACCTCTCTGCCTCTCTACCTCTCTCTTTCTCTAAGACCTTCCTTGTAACCTATCTCTTTGACCAAGCTTTTGTCCTAGCTTCTGCCCTAGGGGTCAAAATTGTTTTTTTCTGCAGCATCCGCTAGCGCCTCCAGAGAGGCGTGAAACACATTTCGCCCAGGAGGGGGCGCAACCGGCTCCCGTGAAGATGCGCAGGAGTTAGCGGAGTCGCTACCACGGTCACGCCCCAGGTCACCATGCAACCGGCGATGATGTCATTGCCATGTGGCCCGCGAAGCTGCCGCGACGGTGTCAGTATTAGCCTCAAGGGTCACGAACCGGGCCGACATCCACTCACCGGGCGGAAATTAAAGGGGAGGTCTCGAGTGCCCCGCGACGCCATCTTGGCGGTTTTGTCAAATCAATGGTCGGCCAGACTTCTTGGCCACTTGCGTGGTCCAGGCGGCCATCATGCAGCCCGGCACTCTGTTTTGGGTGCCGGGCTGCGGCATCGGCACCACGCTGCCCTGGTGGCCCAGTGGAGGCATTCAGAGGCCCGTTAGAGTGCGCAGCGGCCCTCCCCTTTAAGCGAAGAGGAGGGGCATTGAATCGCGTCAACCGATCGTGTCCCAGCATCGCCCCGGGACCCACCCCAAGAGAAAGTAGAGCGTGCAAGATTGTGCACCACTTCCAGTGAGGGGTAGCAACCACAATTTCGCGGCAGGGGCGGGACTCGCCTGCCGGGCACAGGAAGTCCCGCCCTGAGCTAGTGACTGCTCCCAATTGGGGCGCTGGGGAATTTCTCCCCCTTGTGTCTCCTTACATGGGGGTTGAAAAGGAATTTCCTCCTCCTGTCTAATCCTGTGTATTTGGGGAAGATTTGCTGACAGGAGATGGTGTTTCGCCCAATTCCGATGAGAGTTGTGTCTGGTTGAAGCAGGCTGCCGTTTAAAATCTACTCATTTGTACTTAAGCTGCTAAACGTGATCTGTCGGTTTTAGTCAAACACTCACGCACAAGCTGACAGTCGGTAGGAGATTCTACTGAATGATTCTCTGTGGTCTTGGACTGACCAACCAAACCAGCTGCTCATGGAGACAGGAAAAGCACATCGTCCCATAGGCTACTCTTCTCCCACTTCAAACATCCAGACTCTCTTACATGTTAACCGTGGCTCAGTGGGCAGCACTCTTGCCTCTGAGTCGGAAGGTTATGGGTTCAAGTCCCACTCCAGAGACTTTGAGCACAAAGTCTAGGCTGGTGCTCCAGTGCAGTGCTAAGGGAGCTGCAGTGTTGGAGGTGAGGTTAAACTGAGGCACCATCTGCTCTTTCAGGTGGATGTAAAAGATCCCATGGCACTATTCGAAGAGCAGGAGAGTTCTCCCCAGTGCCCGGGCCACCATTTATCCCTCAACCAACACTTTAAAAAAAGAGAATAAGCTGGAAAACACCTAAAAAGCAGATTATCTGGTCATTGGAACATTGCTATTTGTGGGAGCTTGCTGTGCAAAAATTGACTGCCGCATTTCCCACATTACAACAGTGACGACTCTTCAAAACTACTTCATTGGCTGTAAAGCGCTTTGGGACATCCTGAGATCGTGAAAGGTGCTATATAAATACAAGTCATTTTTCTTTCTCCCAAGCTCCGAGCACGTCGCCCTGCTCCCTGCGTTTGAATTCGTCACTTGGTGGTGTCCTGCATTGTGGGCCCCAGCTTCTCACCTGGGTTCATAACTGAGCTCTGGTGCAGCGACTCCTGCCCGCCTGTGTGTTTCCGTGTGGATGGGTGCACGTGCCAAATTAAATCAGTCAATCTTCTCCAACATGGAGGACTTCAAAATGCACTGTTTTACTATAATATATTGCAGCTTTAAAAGAGTTTCCGTCAAAACTAAATGATAAAATTGTATTTGCTACATATTACAGGAAGAGGAAGAGTAACAAGTTAAAAAGAAACACTTGCTTCAATACACAAGCAGCAACATTGCCGTTTCACTGCTACACAAAAACCCTGCTGGCTGTACAACTGTACTCTCTATGACTCCTGAAGTTAAGGAACTGTCTGTTCAACTTCCTTTAACAAAGAAAACAATTTTGCCAATAAAATTAATTATTTTATACACAGTATTTAACCCATATTATCATGTATGCCGGCAGTGATTAGGAAAGCAAGGTCTGTAGATCATGGCTGACAATATACCATCGTGTAAATTCAATGATTCAGTGCTCCCACTGGGGAGACGTACTGACAGGAGCACCTATCGGAGATAGGGCTATATCACCGCGGTTCCGGTTCTCCAACTTTGGATGCAGCCTCCTACTTTTAGTGTGGGGTTGCTGGATCTACCTTTATTTGGCAACCTCTTGTGCAATTCTGCCTCTCCCCCCCGCCCCCCCAGCACCAAAAAGAGTCCATGCCCTGTGTTGAACTGGTTGCATTACTTACACGAGATCCCAATGCAATCTTGGTGCCCACGGAGGAGCCAATCAAGTGTGGCGTTGCGACTGGCCGTGTGTAAGCAGAAAGTAACTACGTTGGGGATTGGGTGGCACGGTGATTTGTAATGCTGGCCTTGCATCTCGGAGACCTGCGTTCCAATCCAACCCGCGCCATTGGGACAACTGTCTCCCCCTCCACGCCTACTGCGAGTGTCTGAAGTGAAATGAGTTGGCAGTAGGCTGAGTCTAGTTCCTAGTTCGCGCAAGTCCACAGCATGAAACTGTCCCCAATTTAACCTCCAATTATCAGTTTCACTCAGAGAGGCTGATGTGGGAAATGGAAACGTCAGGTTGGTGCAGTATTAGACCAAGGAAAAGTGGTCACACAACTAGCTGGGAGACTTGGCTCGTGGCACACATTTATTAGTAGATTTTTTTCCTTTGGCTACAGGTCGGGCGGACAATTTTCATTTACCGTCTCCAAAATAGTTCCGTGTAAACCCACCCGGAAAGGTCAGATGCTAATAGCACTCAATTATCTGGTCTGAGCTCAGTTCTATAATTATTCACAGCCTCCAACATATCTAGGGATGACTCAGGTGATGGAAGAAATTTAACAAGATGAAAACAATTAAAGGGAGTGTGACAATGGTGGAGGGGTGGCACAAGTATTCAGAAAGCTTTCTGAGCACCTGAAAAGGCATCTCAACCCATCATCAATTTTTGCCACAGCTGGAGGAAGAAATGGCTGGACAAAATGAAGGAGCTCTAGGTAGAGGCATGCGTCTGCATCAGGTGATGAAGCAAGTTGGCAGCAGATCTCATTGATGTGGAGGTGGTGCTGTGTTAGGTGAGTTAGAGGATGGTTGCTCCTCCATGCCACTCCACAGCACCATCCCATCGGTCAGCACTGCAGCATGCCTCCGAGAAGGAATTTCAGGCCACAGCTGATCGCAACTGCATATGCCAGCCCTCTGCAGCATGGCGGCCGCATGTGCCCTTGCGGCAGGTGGCATAGCTTGACATTTACCTCCCCTGCTCACTCAACCCAAACACGCTGCTCACCCATCCCCCCCCCATTGACCCATCCCCCTCCCAACTGACCCATCCCCCTCCCCACTGATCCAGCCCATCCCTCATTGATCCAGCCCCCCCACAGACCCAGCCCCCTCCCCACTGACCCATCCCTCTCCCCACTGACCCAGCCCACCCCCCTCCCCATTGACCCAGCCCATCCCCCTCCCCACTGACCCACCCCCCCTCCCCACTGACCCAACCACCCCCCCCCACTGACCCATCCCCCTCCCCACTGACCCAGCCCACCCCCCCACTGACCCAGCCCACCCACCCCCCTGACCCATCCTCCTTCCCCCCCCCACTGACCCATCCCCCTCCCCACTGACACAGCCCACCCCACCCCCCACTGACCCAGCCCATTCCCCCCCACTGACCCATCCTCCCCCACACTGACCCATCCCCCTCCCAACTGACCCATCCCTCTCCCCACTGAACCATCCCCCCCCCACTGACCAAGCCCATCCCCCCGCCACTGACCCAGCCCCTGAGATGACTGGTACTCGCAGCCTTCCCATGTTGCGTGCCATGTCCTGCAGCATGTTTGGTTGTATTGTGGTGCGTGCAACCAACCTGCCAATGCTGGCTCTTCGTCACCTTCGCATGCCTCAAGCTGTACCAAGTACCATGGATGAACGGAGATCAGATGGCAAGCCCAGATCCCTGACCCCAAGCTCCTCCATGCCAAGCAGAGCTGCTCTGATCATGAAGGCATGGCTACCATGGTCAAGTCACGTGGTGCGAATGTCTCATGAACAAATCCAGGGAAGATTGACAAATGGGAAGCGATTTTGTAGTGATCAACGAAAGAGATATAAAGACTGCTGAAAAACGACTGTGTAAAAGTGACAAAAGACCTCCATAAGTGGGAACAACTTGCTAAAGATAAGAGAACATGGCAAGAACTAGAACCAGGGGTCACAGTCTCAGAATAAGAGGACGGCCATTCAGGACTGACATGAGGAGAAACATCTTCACTCGGAGGGTGGTGAATCTTTGGAATTTTCTACCCCAGAGGGCAGTGGAGGCTCAATCTTTGAGTATATTCAAGACAGAGATCGATAGATTTTTGGATATTAAGTGAATCAAGGGATTTGGGAAAGTGCAGGGAAGTGGAGTTGAGGTAGAAGATCAACCATGATCCCACTGAATGGCAGAGCAGGCTCGAGGGGCCGAATGGCCTGCTCCTGCTCCTAATTCTTATGTTCTTACATTATTATCTTATGAAACCTTCCATGAAGGCACCTCCTACTATGAGGCCCGTCATATTGCTGATGCTGAATGTAAATGCTAACTGAGGAAGTCTCGCTTGAAAAAGCATGATCTCCAACCAGGAGCACCTGGGTTCCACCATTCAATCTGCGGACGCTCATTCCCAGCAAAAACGGGTCTCGTCAGTCAGCAAACAACTCACTGCAAAACATGAGATGGTATTCTGGCTGTCTTCGCTATCGAAGGTCGAGTGATGACCATGTAAGGTATGACATGCTGTGATTGACATGCTGTGATTGGGGTGTTCCTGAAGAACTTTCCGTCTGGCTAATCAGACATTCACGTACTGTTGCATCACAAAAGCACAATTGTTTTGCTTGTTTGTAACCTTACCCCATGACATGGAATGATACGTGGATCCCCTTGGGCCCTATCCCCTGTAAAGTGATCGGTGTTCTCAGTATTTACAGCTTCATTTGTTGATTGAGATCCTCAGTACTCGGTTTCCTCCACTGCTTACGTGCTGGGTCACTTTCGAAGACATCTTGGAACTCAAGGCTTCTGGTGATGACAGTTTCGATCGCAGGCATTCCCTAAGCGCTGTGATGTGGACTCTGATGTAAATAGTGGTCCTGTATTGTTGCTCACAGGTAGTCTGGGGTCTGGAACACTGTTGTGATGCTTAGCTCCCTACCCTGGCCTGTTCCTTTAAAGGCCTCTGCTCAGTTTTGCATACCAAAATGGATTGCTTTTATTTCTGAGATGTTTTGCCCTAACACAGGCTCAAACTAGTCTGTATATATGAAGCCTGATGCTATGAAACAATGATCATGGAGCCTCCCTCTGTAAACTGACTATAACTGTTACCTGGAAAAGCTCATTAGGCCCAACAAACCAACCCTCATTTTGATTGATCTCATCGTCACAACCTCTCGTCATATCCTCTCCTTCTCTTGGGCCCAACATTGTAATTTGGACCCCTCATTGTGATTTGGACCCCTCCATTGTGATTTGTCAAAATCCTGCATCCAGCGAACAGCTCTGACACTTCAAATGTCACATTTAATTACAGAATCAATGCAATCTTTTAAAGATTAGAGCTAGGCCATTTCGGAGTAAAACCAGGAAGCACTTTTTCACACAAAGGGTATTGGAACTCTGGAACTCATTCCCCCCAAAATGTGGATGCTGGTGGTCAATTGGAACTTTCAAGACTGAGATTGATAGGTTTCTTTTAGGGAAGAGTAGTGTAATGTATCTGATTCATGGGTTCTTAGCTTAAGAATTCATAGCAACATATTCCTATTAAGAACTAGTTGGTTTATTAACTAAAAGTTTAACAATCACATTACACATTACCAGTTCACCAGGTTCAGAACCCTCTGCCTCATCGTGGATCCCCCGAACCCAACTGGCTGGGGTTTTATTGAGTCTTGTGAACATCACGTGACTGGCTAAGCCACTCCCAACTCAACAGCTCGACCAACCCGTGAGCATACTCACAGATGCATACATTACAGGTAGCAAGGGATATGGGTCAAAGGCGGGAAAATGGAGTTGAGGTACAGATCAGCCATGATCTAATTGAATGGAGGAACAGGCTCCAGCAGCTGAATGGCCTCTGCCTGTTCCTATAGTAATGAGCACATCAGCAAATATACAGTGTAATGTAATACAATATTAGTCAGCCATAAGGAATTTTTATTGTTTTTTAAAGACCCAATCTCCTGAGAGATGTTGATATTCTGTCAGAATGATAATTTATAGATTTGCTGGCAAAGGGCCCAGAATGGTTACAGAAAAGAGTGTTTGTAATTGACTGAACAATAACAGAAGCACATTGAGTTAGAATTTGTTCGATCTAGCTGTGGGGGAAATAAAACGGGACACGTGGGTTTGAGATAAAGTGGTGCGAGGTAGTTTTGAACAGAGGACTTGTGCTTCTGGTTTCTGTGTTTCTCATCCATCCTCTGTAAATGGTTCTCTGTGGCACTAGGTGGGAGGTCGTGATGTTTAGTCCTCCAGGTCAACGGATTAAGAACGGACTGGGGCAAATTTCCCCATTCGCTGTGCTGGAGCAGTGGGATTTCAGAGCAGAGCACCCGGAAAAAGCATGCTGCATGTGCCTTGCGGGATTTCCTAAGATTAGAGCTCATTAAACATGCAGGCAGACTTCCGGTCCATATCTCGCCAGGCAATGAGAGGGAATGGGGCAGGGAATCGAGGACAGCAACAGTCCTTACAGGGCCAATGGGAAATATTAAAGGCTGCAAGATGCAGATAGAAATTTTCTAAACTTTGTCTTTCCAAAGACTTCGTGTGCGGCAAGGCCAAAGAAAGGCAAAATATCTGTGACAGGAAATGGAAACTGTGGACATGTTAAAACCCCCTTTTCGATGGATGGAGAAGTCGAAGATTCTGCGGCATGAGATGGATGTGAGGAGAATTAGCTCCAAAGCGCCCTCCCCAGAAGAACAGGGCAGCATGATTGGTGTGAGATGTCGGATAAGGGTGGCAGCTGCATGGGAATGCCATCGTCTCCAGCTTTGCCTCCAAGTCACTTGCCATCCCTTCTTGGACATATATTGCCATTCCACGTCGTCAATGGGTCAACTACCTAACAGCACTATCACCACACGCACTACAGCGGTTCAGGAAGAAGGCAGCCCACCAGCACCTTCTGAAGGGTAACTAGGGATGGGCAACAAATGCCGGCCTTGCCAATGACGTTCACATCCTGAGAATGAATTAAAATAAAGAAAAATAATGAGAGCAATAATAAAGGTGGGGTTTCCTGTGATTGACTATAAAACTGGTAAATACAATCAATTCCTTCTGAATTGGAGTGATTTGAAGATATCAGAGGATTGAGCTGACGCCAGAAATGGGAATGCATGGTGCAATGGTTTGGAATATAGACCCTTCTTCTGCCTAGGGGTAAAATTACCCTCAGTCCAGGGGTAAAATGACCCTCTGTCTAGGGGTAAAATTACTCTCTGTCTAGGGGTAAAATTACTCTCCGTCTAGGGATAAAATTACTCTCTGTCTAGGGGTAAAATTACTCTCTGTTTAGGGGTAAAATTACTCTCTGTGTAGGGATAAAATTACTCTCTGTCTAGGGATAAAATTACACTCTGTCTAGGGATAAAATTACTCTGTCTAGGGGTAAAATTACTCTCTGTCTAAGGGTAAAATTACTCTCTGTCCAGGGGTAAAGTTACTCTCGGTCTAGGGGTAAAATTACTCTCATTCTAGGGGAAAAATTACTCTCAGTCTAGGGGTAAAATTCCCCTCTGTCAAGGGATAAAATTACTCTCTGTCTAGGGGTAAAATTACTCTCATTCTAGGGGTACAAATACTCTCTAGGGGTAAAATTACTCTCTGTCTAGGGTTAAAATTATTCTCTATCTAGGGGTAAAGTTACGATCTGTCTAGGGGTAAAATTACTCTCTGTCTAGGGGTAAAACTACTCACTGTTTAGGGTTAAAATTACTCTCGGTCATGGGGTATAATTACTCTCTGTCGAGGGGTAACATTTCCCTCCATCTAGGGGTAAAATTACTCTCTGTCTAGGGGTAAAATTACTCTCTGTCGAGGGGTAACATTTCCCTCCATCTAGGGGTAAAATTACTCTCGGTCAAGGGGTAAAATTACTCTCTGTCGAGGGGTAACATTTCCCTCCATCTAGGGGTAAAATTACTCTCTGTCTAGGGGTAAAATTACTCTCTGTCGAGGGGTAAAATTTCCCTCTGTGTAGGGGTAAAATTACTCCAAGTCTAGGCGTAAGATTACTCTCTGTCTAGGGTTAAAATTGCTCTCCCTCAAGGGCTAAATGTTCTCTCTGTCTAGGTGTAAAATTCCTCTCCGACTAGGGGTAAAATTACTCTCAGTCCAGGAGTAAAATTACTCCCTGTCTAGGGGTGAAATTCCCCCTGAGTCTCGGGGTAAAATTACCCTCTATCTAGGGGTAAAACACCTCACTGTCGAGGGGTAAAATTACTCTCTGTCTGGTAAAATTGTCCTCTGTCTAGTGGTAAAAATACTCTCTGTGTAGGGGTAAAATTACTCTCTGTCTAGGGATAAAATTACTCTCTGTCTTGGGATAAAATTACTCTCTGTCTAGGGGCAAAATTACTCTCTGTCTAGGGGTACAAACACTCTCTCGGGGTAAATTTACTCTCCATGTAGGGGTACAATTACTCTCTGTGTAGGGGTAAAATTACTCTCTGTGAAGGGATAAAATTACTCTTTGTCTAGGGGTAAAATTATTCTCTGTTTCGGGGTAAAATTACTCTCTGTCAGGGCTAAAGTTACTGTCGGTCTAGGGGTAAAATTACTCTCATTCTAGGGGGAAAATTACTCTCAGTCTAGGGGTAAAATTCCCCTCTGTCAAGGGATAAAATTGCTCTCTGTCTAGGGGTCAAATTACTCTAAGTCGAGGGGTAAAATTACTCTCTGTCGAGGGGTAAAGTTAATCTCTGTCTAGGGGTAAAATGACTCTCTGTCTGCTAAAATGGCCCTCTGTCTAGGGGAAAATTACTCTCTGTCTAGGGGTAAAATTACTTTCTGTCAAGGGGTACAAATTCTCTCGAGAGGTAAAATTACTCTCTAGGGATAAAATAACTCTATGTCTAGGGGTAAAATTACTCTCTGTCTAGGGGTAAAGGTACTCTCTGTCTAGGGGTAAAATTACTCTCTGTCTAGGAGTAAAAATACTCTCTGTCAAGGGGTAAAATTACTCTCTGTCTCGATGTAAAATTAGTCTCTGGCTAGGGGTAAAATTACCCCCGAGTCTAGGGGTAAAATTACTCTCTGTCAAGGGGTAAAATTACTTTCTGTCTAGAGGTAAAATTACTCTCTGTCTAGGGGTAAAAATACTCTCTGTCTTGGGGAAAATTACTCTCTGTCAAGGGGTAAAATTACTCTCCCTCAAGGGCTAAATGTTCTCTCTGTCTCGAGGTAAAATTACTCTCTGAGTAGGGGTAAAATTACCACTGAGTCTAGGGGTAAAATTACTCTTGGTCAAGGGGTAAAATTGCTCTCTGTCTAGGGGTTAAATTACCCCGAGTCTAGGGGTAAAATTACACTCTGTCTAGGGGTAAAGGTACTCACTGTCTAGGGGTAAAATTACTCTCTCTCTATGGGTAAAATTACTCTCTCTCTAGGTGTACAAATACTCTCTCGGGGTAAATTTACTCTCCATGTAGGGGTAAAATTACTCTCTGTCAAGGGGTAAAATTACTTTCTGTCTAGAGGTAAAATTACTCGCTGTCTAGGGGTAAAAATACTCTCTGTCTTGGGGTAAAATTACTCTTTGTCCAGGGGTAAAATTACTCTCTGTCTAGGGGTAAAATTGCTCTCTGTCTAGCGATAAAATAACTCTCTGTCTAGGGATAAAATTACTCTCTGGCTAGGAGTAAAATTACTCTCTGTCTAGGGATAAAATTACTCTCTGTCGAGGGGTAAAACTACTCTCTGTCAAGGGGTAAAAATACTCTCTGTCCAGGGGTAAAATTTCCCTCTGTGTAGGGGTAAAATTACTCCAAGTCTAGGTGTAAAATTACTCTCTGTCTAGGGTTAAAATTGCTCTCCCACAAGGGCTAAATGTTCTCTCTGTCTCGAGGTAAAATTACTCTCTGAGTAGGGGTAAAATTACCACTGAGTCTAGGGGTAAAATTACTCTTGGTCAAGGGGTAAAATTGCTCTCTGTCTAGGGGTTAAATTACCCCGAGTCTAGGGGTAAAATTACACTCTGTCTAGGGGTAAAGGTACTCACTGTCTAGGGGTAAAATTACTCTCTCTCTATGGGTAAAATTACTCTCTGTCTAGCGATAAAATAACTCTCTGTCTAGGGATAAAATTACTCTCTGGCTAGGAGTAAAATTACTCTCTGTCTAGGGGTAAAATTACTCTTTGTCTAGGGGTAAAATTGCTCTCTGTCTAGCGATAAAATAACTCTCTGTCTAGGGGTAAAATTACTCTCTGCCTAAGAGTAAAATTACTCTCTGTCTAGGGGTAAAATTACTCACTGTCGAGGGGTAAAATTGCTCTCCCTCAAGGGCTAAATGTTCTCTCTGTCTAGGTGTAAAATTCCCCTCCGACTAGGGGTAAAATTACTCTCAGTCCAGGGGTAAATTTACTCCCTGTCTCGGGGTGAAATTACCCATGAGTCTCGGGGTAAAATTGTCCTCTGTCTAGTGGTAAAAATACTCTCTGTGTAGGGGTAAAATTACTCTCTGTCTAGGGATAAAATTACTCTCTGTCTTGGGATAAAATTACTCTCTGTCTAGGGGCAAAATTACTCTCTGTCTAGGGGTACAAACACTCTCTCGGGGTAAATTTACTCTCCATGTAGGGGTACAATTACTCTCTGTGTAGGGGTAAAATTACTCTCTGTGAAGGGATAAAATTACTCTTTGTCTAGGGGTAAAATTATTCTCTGTTTCGGGGTAAAATTACTCTCTGTCAGGGCTAAAGTTACTGTCGGTCTAGGGGTAAAATTACTCTCATTCTAGGGGGAAAATTACTCTCAGTCTAGGGGTAAAATTCCCCTCTGTCAAGGGATAAAATTGCTCTCTGTCTAGGGGTCAAATTACTCTAAGTCGAGGGGTAAAATTACTCTCTGTCGAGGGGTAAAGTTAATCTCTGTCTAGGGGTAAAATGACTCTCTGTCTGCTAAAATGGCCCTCTGTCTAGGGGAAAATTACTCTCTGTCTAGGGGTAAAATTACTTTCTGTCAAGGGGTACAAATTCTCTCGAGAGGTAAAATTACTCTCTAGGGATAAAATAACTCTATGTCTAGGGGTAAAATTACTCTCTGTCTAGGGGTAAAGGTACTCTCTGTCTAGGGGTAAAATTACTCTCTGTCTAGGAGTAAAAATACTCTCTGTCAAGGGGTAAAATTACTCTCTGTCTCGATGTAAAATTAGTCTCTGGCTAGGGGTAAAATTACCCCCGAGTCTAGGGGTAAAATTACTCTCTGTCAAGGGGTAAAATTACTTTCTGTCTAGAGGTAAAATTACTCTCTGTCTAGGGGTAAAATTACTCTCTGTCTTGGGATAAAATTACTCTCTGTCTCGGGGTAAAATTACTCTCTGTCGAGGGGTACAAATACTCTCTCGGGGTAAATTTACTCTCCATGTAGGGGTAAAATTACTCTCTGTGTAGGGGTAAAATTACTCTCTGTCTAGGGATAAAATTACTTTCTCTCTATGGGTAAAATTACTCTCTGTCGAGGGGTAAAATTACTCCCTGTTTAGGGCTAAAGTTACTCTCGGTCTAGGGGTAAAATTACTCTCATTCTAGGGGAAAAATTACTCTCAGTCTAGGGGTAAAATTCCCCTCTGTCAAGGGATAAAATCACTCTCTGTCTCGGGGAAAATTACTCTCTGTCTAGGGGTACAAATACTCTCTGTCTAGGGGTAAAATAACTCTTAAGTCGAGGGGTAAAATTACTCTCTGTCTTGGGGTAAAGTTACTCTGTCTAGGGGTAAAATTACTCTCTGTCTGGTAAAATTGCCCTCTGTCTAGGGGTAAAATTACTCTCTATCTAGGGGTACAAGTACTCTAGGGGTAAAATTACTCCCTGTCTAGGGATAAAATTACTCACTGTCTAGGGGTAAAATTACTCTCTGTCCAAGGGTACAAATACTCTCTCGGGGTATAATTACTCTCTGTCTAGGGATAAAATAACTATGTCTAGGGGTAAAATTACTCTCTGTCTAGGGGTAAAGTTACTCTCACTCTAGGGGTAAAATTACTCTCTGTCGAGGGGTAAAGTTACTCTCTGTCTCGGACTACAATTACTCTCTGTCTCGAGGTAAAATTACTCTCTGTCTAGGGGTAAAATTGCTCTCTGTCAAGGGGTAAAATTACTTTCTGTCTAGAGGTAAAATTACTCTCTGTCTAGGGGTAAAAATACTCTCTGTCTTGGGGTAAAATTACTCTCTGTCTAGAGGTAAAATTGCTCTCTGTTTAACGATAAAATTACTCTCTGTCTAGGGGTAAAATTACTCTCTGCCTAGGAGTAAAACTACTCTCTGTCTAGGGGTAAAATTACTCTCTGTCCAGGGGTAAAATTACACTCTGTATTGTGGTAAAATTACTCTCTATCTAAGGGTAAAATTACTCTCTGTATAGGGGTAAAATTACTCTCTGTGTAGAGGTAAAATTACTCTCTGTCTCGGGGTAAAATTACTCTCTGCCGAGCGGTAAAATTAAACACTCTGTCTAGGGGTAAAATTACTCTCTGCCTAGGGGTAAAATTACCCTCTGTCTTGGGCTAAAATTACCACTCTGTCTAGAGCTAAACTTACTCTCTGTCTAGGGGTAAAGTTACACTCTGTCTAGGCGTAAAATTACCCTCTGTCAAGGGGTAGAATTACCCCTCCGTATAGGGGTAAAATTACTCTGTGTCGATGGGTAAAATTTCCCTACGTCTAGAGGTAAAATTACTCTCTATCTAGGGGTAAAATTACTCTCAGTCCAGGGGTAAAATTACTCCCTGTCTAGGTGTGAAATTCCCCCTGAGTCTATGGGTAAAATTACCTCTGTCTAGGGTAAAATACCTCTCTGTCTAGGGGTAAAATTACTCTCTGTCTGGTAAAATTGCCCTCTGTCTAGAGGTAAAATTACTCTCTGTCTAGTGGTAAAATTACTCTCTATCTAGGGATAAAATTACTCTCTGTCTAGGGATAAAATTACTCTCTGTCTAGGGGTAAAATTACTCTCTGTCTAGAGGTACAAATGCTCTCTCGGGGTAAATTTACTCTCCGTGTAGGGGTAAAATTACTCTCTGTGTAGGGGTAAAATTACTCTCTGTCGAGGGGTAAAATTTCCCTCTGTGTAGGGGTAAAATTACTCCAAGTCTAGGCGTAAAATTACTGTCTGTCTAGGGTTAAAATTGTTCTCCCTCAAGGGGTAAATGTTCTCTCTGTCTAGGTGAAAATTCCCCTCCGACGAGGGGTAAAATTACTCTCCGTCCAGAGGCAAAATTACTCCCTGCCTAGGGGTGAAATTCCCCCTGAGTCTCGGGGTAAAATTACCCTCTGTCTAGGGGTAAAATACCTCTCTGCCTAGGGGTAAAATTACTCTCGGTCAAGGGGTAAAATTACTCTCTGTCGAGGGGTAACATTTCGCTCCGTCTAGGGATAAAATTACTCTCTGTCTAGGGGTAAAATTGCTCTCTGTCGAGGGGTAAAATTTCCCTCTGTGTAGGGGTAAAATTACTCCAAGTCTAGGTGTAAAATTACTCTCTGTCTAGGGTTAAAATTGCTCTCCCTCAAGGGCTAAATGTTCTCTCTGTCGAGGTGTAAAATTCCCCTCCGACTAGGGGTAAAATTACTCTCAGTCCAGGGGTAAAATTACTCGCTGTCTAGGTGTGAAATTCCCCCTGAGTCTAGGATAAAATTACCTCTGTCTAGAGGTAAAATACCTCTCTGTGTAGGGGTAAAATTACTCTGTGTCTAGGGATAAAATTACTCTCTGTCTTGGGATAAAATTACTCTCTGTCTCGGGGTAAAATTACTCTGTCTCGGGGTACAAATAATCTCTCGGGGTAAATTTACTCTCCGTGTAGGGGTAACATTACTCTCTGTGTAGGGGTAAAATTCATCTCTGTCTAGGGATAAAATTACTCTCTGTCTAGGGGTAAAATTACCCTGAGTCTAGGTGTAAAAATTGCTCTCGGTCATGGGGTAAAATTACACTCTGTCTTGGGGTAAAGTTACTCTCTGTCTAGGGGTAAAATTACTCTCTGTCTAGTGGTAAAATTACCCCTGAGTCTAGGGCTAAAATTACTCTCCGTCAAGGGGAAAATTACTTTCTGTCTAGAGGTAAAATTACCCTCTGTCTCGGGGTAAAAATACTCTCTGTCTTGGGGTAAAATTACTCTCTGTCTGGTAAAATTGCCCTCTGTCTAGTGGTAAAATTACTCTCTCTGTAGGGGTAAAATTACTCTCTGTCTAGGGATAAAATTACTCTCTGTCTTGGGATAAAATTACTCTCTGTCTAGGGGTTAAATTACTCTCTCTCTAGGGGTACAAATACTCTCTCGGGGTAAATTTACTCTCCATGTAGGGTTAAAATTACTCTCTGTGTAGGGGTAAAATTACTCTCTGTCTAGGGATAAAATTACTCTCTAGGGGTAAAATTACTCTCTCTCTACGGGTAAAATTATTCCCTGTCTAGGGCTAAAGTTACTCTCGGTCTAGGGGTAAAATTACTCTCATTCTAGGGGAAAAATTACTCTCAGTCTAGGGGTAAGATTCCCCTCTATGAAGGGATAAAATCACTCTCTGTCTCGGGGAAAATTACTCTCTGTCTAGGGGTTAAATTACTCTCTGTCTAGGGGTACAAATACTCTCTCGGGGTAAATTTACTCTCCATGTAGGGTTAAAATTACTCTCTGTGTAGGGGTAAAATTACTCTCTGTCTAGGGATAAAATTACTCTCTAGGGGTAAAATTACTCTCTCTCTACGGGTAAAATTATTCCCTGTCTAGGGCTAAAGTTACTCTCGGTCTAGGGGTACAAATACTCTCTGTCTAGGGGTAAAATTACTCTCTCTGTAGGGGTAAAATTACTCTCTGTCTAGGGATAAAATGACTCTCTGTCTTGGGATAAAATTACTCTCTGTCTAGGGGTTAAATTACTCTCTGTCTAGGGGTACAAATACTCTCTCGGGGTAACTTTACTCTCCATGTAGGGGTAAAATTACTCTCTGTGTAGGGGTGAAATTACTCTCTGTCTAGGGATAAAATTACTCTCTCTCTAGGGGTAAAATTACTCTCTGTCTAGAGGTAAAATTACTCCCTGTCTAGGGCTAAAGTTACTCTCGGTCTAGGGGTAAAATTACTCTCATTCTAGGGGGAAAATTACTCTCAGTCTAGGGGTAAAATTCCCCTCTGTCAAGGGGTAAAATTACTTGCTGTCTCGAGGTAAAATTACTCTCTGACGAGGGGTAAAATTACTCTCTGCCGAGCGGTAATTTTAAACACTCTGTCTAGGGGTAAAATTACTCTCTGTCTCGGGGTAAAATTACTCTCTGCCGAGCGGTAAAATTAAACACTCTGTCTAGGGGTAAAATTACTCTCTGTCTCGGGGTACAAATACTCTCTGTCTAGGGGTAAAATTGCTCTCTCTGTAGGGGTAAAATTACTCTCTGTCTAGGGATAAAATGACTCTCTGTCTTGGGATAAAATTACTCTCTGTCTAGGGGTTAAATTACTCTCTGTCTAGGGGTACAAATACTCTCTCGGGGTAACTTTACTCTCCATGTAGGGGTAAAATTACTCTCTGTGTAGGGGTGAAATTACTCTCTGTCTAGGGATAAAATTACTCTCTCTCTAGGGGTAAAATTACTCTCTGTCTAGAGGTAAAATTACTCCCTGTCTAGGGATAAAGTTACTCTCGGTCTAGGGGTAAAATTACTCTCATTCTAGGGGAAAAATTACTCTCAGTCTAGGGGTAAAATTCCCCTCTGTCAAGGGGTAAAATTACTTGCTGTCTCGAGGTAAAATTACTCTCTGACGAGGGGTAAAATTACTCTCTGCCGAGCGGTAATTTTAAACACTCTGTCTAGGGGTAAAATTACTCTCTGTCTCGGGGTAAAATTACTCTCTGCCGAGCGATAAAATTAAACACTCTGTCCAGGGGTAATATTTCCCTCTGTGTAGGGGTAAAATTACTCCGAGTCTAGGCGTAAAATTACTCTCTGTCTCGGGTTAAAATTGGTCTCCCTCAAGGGGTAACTGTTCTCTCTGTCCAGGTGTAAAATTCCCCTCCGAATAGGGGTAAAATTACTCTCAGTCCAGGGGTAAAATTACTCCCTGTCTAGGTGTGAAATTCCCCCTGAGTCTATGGGTAAAATTACCTCTGTCTAGGGTAAAATACCTCTCTGTCTAGGGGTAAAATTACTCTCTGTCTGGTAAAATTGCCCTCTGTCTAGAGGTAAAATTACTCTCTGTGTAACGGTAAAATTACTCTCTGTCTAGGGATAAAATTACTCTCTGTCTTGGGATAAAATTACTCTCTGTCTAGGGGTAAAATTACTCTCTGTCTAGAGGTACAAATGCTCTCTCGGGGTAAATTTACTCTCCGTGTAGGGGTAAAATTACTCTCTGTGTAGGGGTAAAATTACTCTCTGTCTAGGGATAAAATTACTCTCTGTCTACGGGTAAATTACTCTCTGTCTAGGGGTACAAATACTCTCTCGGTGTAAAATTACTCTGTCTAGGGATAAAATTACTCTCTGTCTAGGGGTAAAATTACTCTCTGTCTAGGGGTAAAATTACTCTGTCTAGGGTTAAAATTATTCTATGTCTAGGACTAAAATTCACCTCTATCTAGCGGTAAAATTACTATCTGTCTGGTAATATTGCTCTCTGTCTACTGGTATAATTACTCTCTGTGTAGGGGTAAAATTACTCTCTGTCTAGGGGTAAAATTACACTCTGCCTAGGGATAGAATTACCCTCTGTCTAGGGGTAAAATTACTCTCTGTCGAGGGGTAAAATTACTCTCTGTCGAGGGGTAAAATTTCCCTCTGTGTAGGGGTAAAATTACTCCAAGTCTAGGCGTAAAATTACTGTCTGTCTAGGGTTAAAATTGTTCTCCCTCAAGGGGTAAATGTTCTCTCTGTCTAGGTGAAAATTCCCCTCCGACGAGGGGTAAAATTACTCTCCGTCCAGAGGCAAAATTACTCCCTGCCTAGGGGTGAAATTCCCCCTGAGTCTCGGGGTAAAATTACCCTCTGTCTAGGGGTAAAATACCTCTCTGCCTAGGGGTAAAATTACTCTCGGTCAAGGGGTAAAATTACTCTCTGTCGAGGGGTAACATTTCGCTCCGTCTAGGGATAAAATTACTCTCTGTCTAGGGGTAAAATTGCTCTCTGTCGAGGGGTAAAATTTCCCTCTGTGTAGGGGTAAAATTACTCCAAGTCTAGGTGTAAAATTACTCTCTGTCTAGGGTTAAAATTGCTCTCCCTCAAGGGCTAAATGTTCTCTCTGTCGAGGTGCAAAATTCCCCTCCGACTAGGGGTAAAATTACTCTCAGTCCAGGGGTAAAATTACTCCCTGTCTAGGGGTGAAATTCTCCCTGAGTCTAGGATAAAATTACCTCTGTCTAGGGTAAAATACCTCTCTGTGTAGGGGTAAAATTACTCTCTGTCTAGGGATAAAATTACTCTCTGTCTTGGGATAAAATTACTCTCTGTCTCGGGGTAAAATTACTCTCTGTCTCGGGGTACAAATAATCTCTCGGGGTAAATTTACTCTCCGTGTAGGGGTAACATTACTCTCTGTGTAGGGGTAAAATTCATCTCTGTCTAGGGATAAAATTACTCTCTGTCTTGGGGTAAAATTACCCGAGTCTAGGTGTAAAAATTACTCTCGGTCATGGGGTAAAATTACACTCTGTCTTGGGGTAAAGTTACTCTCTGTCTAGGGGTAAAATTACTCTCTCTCTGTGGGTAAAATTACTCTCTGTCTAGTGGTAAAATTACCCCTGAGTCTGGGGCTAAAATTACTCTCCGTCAAGGGGAAAATTACTTTCTCTCTAGAGGTAAAATTACCCTCTGTCTAGGGGTAAAAATACTCTCTGTCTTGGGGTAAAATTACTCTCTGTCTGGTAAAATTGCCCTCTGTCTAGTGGTAAAATTACTCTCTCTGTAGGGGTAAAATTACTCTCTGTCTAGGGATAAAATTACTCTCTGTCTTGGGGTAAAATTACTCTCTGTCTAGGGGTTAAATTACTCTCTCTCTATGGGTACAAATACTCTCTCGGGGTAAATTTACTCTCCATGTAGGGTTAAAATTACTCTCTGTGTAGGGGTAAAATTACTCTCTGTCTAGGGATAAAATTACTCTCTCTCTAGGGGTAAAATTACTCTCTGTCTAGGGGTAAAATTATTCCCTGTCTAGGGCTAAAGTTACTCTCGGTCTAGGGGTAAAATTACTCTCATTCTAGGGGTAAAATTACTCTCAGTCTAGGGGTAAAATTCCCCTCTGTCAAGTGATAAAATCACTCTCTTTCTCGGGGAAAATTACTCTCTGTCTAGGGGTACAAATACTCTCTGTCTAGGGGTAAAATTACTCTCTCTGTAGGGGTAAAATTACTCTCTGTCTAGGGATAAAATTACTCTCTGTCTTGGGATAAAATTACTCTCTGTCTAGGGGTTAAATTACTCTCTGTCTAGGGGTACAAATACTCTCTCGGGGTAACTTTACTCTCCATGTAGGGGTAAAATTACTCTCTGTGTAGGGGTGAAATTACTCTCTGTCTAGGGATAAAATTACTCTCTCTCTAGGGGTAAAATTACTCTCTGTCTAGAGGTAAAATTACTCCCTGTCTAGGGCTAAAATTACTCTCGGTCTAGGGGTAAAATTACTCTCATTCTAGGGGAAAAATTACTCTCAGTCTAGGGGTAAAATTCCCCTCTATCAAGGGATAAAATCACTCTCTGTCTCGGGGAAAATTACTCTCTGTCTAGGGGTCAAAATACTCTCTGTCTAGGGGTAAAAATACTCTCTGTCTTGGGGTAAAATTACTCTCTGTCTGGTAAAATTGCCCTCTGTCTAGTGGTAAAATTACTCTCTCTGTAGGGGTAAAATTACTCTCTCTGTAGGGGTAAAATTACTCTCTGTCGAGGGGTAACATTTCCCTCCATCTAGGGGTAAAATTACTCTCTGTCTAGGGGTAAAATTGCTCTCTGTCGAGGGGTAAAATTTCCCTCTGTGTAGAGGTAAAATTACTCCAAGTCTAGGTGTAAAATTACTCTCTGTCTAGGGTTAAAATTGCTCTCCCTCAAGGGCTAAATGTTCTCTCTGTCGAGGTGTAAAATTCCCCTCCGACTAGGGGTAAAATTACTCTCAGTCCAGGGGTAAAATTACTCCCTGTCTAGGGGTGAAATTCCCCCTGAGTCCAGGGGTAAAATTACCTCTGTCTTGGGTAAAATACCTCTCTGTGTACGGGTAAAATTACTCTCTGTCTAGGGATAAAATTACTCTCTGTCTTGGGATAAAATTACTCTCTGTCTCGGGGTAAAATTACTCTCTGTCTCGGGGTAAAATTACTCTCTGTCTCGGGGTACAAATAATCTCTCGGGGTAAATTTACTCTCCGTGTAGGGGTAAAATTACTCTATGTGTAGGGGTAAAATTCATCTCTGTCTAGGGATAAAATTACTCTCTGTCTAGGGTAAAATTACCCCTGAGTCTAGGGGTAAAAATTACTCTCGGTCATGGGGTAAAATTACACTCTGTCTTGGGGTAAAGTTACTCTCTGTCTAGGGGTAAAATTACTCTCTCTCTATGGGTATAATTACTCTCTGTCTAGTGGTACAATTACCCCTGAGTCTAGGGCTAAAATTACTCTCCGTCAAGGGGAAAATTACTTTCTGTCTAGAGGTAAAATTACCCTCTGTCTAGGGGTAAAAAATACTCTCTGTCTTGGGGTAAAATTACTCTCTGTCTGGTAAAATTGCCCTCTGTCTAGTGGTAAAATTACTCTCTCTGTAGGGGTAAAATTACTCTCTGTCTAGGGATAAAATTACTCTCTGTCTTGGGATAAAATTACTCTCTGTCTAGGGGTTAAATTACTCTCACTCTAGGGGTACAAATACTCTCTCGGGGTAAATTTACTCTCCTTGTAGGGTTAAAATTACTCTCTGTGTAGGGGTAAAATTACTCTCTGTGTAGGGATAAAATTACTCTCTCTCTAGGGGTAAAATTACTCTCTGTCTAGGAGTAAAATTACTCCCTGTCTAGGGCTAAAGTTACTCTCGGTCTAGGGGTAAAATTACTCTCATTCTAGGGAAAAAATTACTCTCAGTCTAGGGGTAAAATTCCCCTCTATCAAGGGATAAAATCACTCTCTGTCTTGGGGAAAATTACTCTCTGTCTAGGGGTACAAATACTCTCTGTCTAGGGGTAAAATTACTCTCTCTGTAGGGGTAAAATTACTCTCTGTCTCGGGATAAAATGACTCTGTCTTGGGATAAAATTACTCTCTGTCTAGGGGTTAAATTACTCTCTGTCTAGGGGTGAAATTACTCTCTGTCTAGGGATAAAATTACTCTCTCTCTAGGGGTAAAATTACTCTCTGTCTAGGGATAAAATTACTCTCTCTCTAGGGGTAAAATTACTCTCTGTCTAGAGGTAAAATTACTCCCTGTCTAGGGCTAAAGTTACTCTCGGTCTAGGGGTAAAATTACTCTCATTCTAGGGGAAAAATTACTCTCAGTCTAGGGGTAAAATTCCCCTCTATCAAGGGATAAAATCACTCTCTGTCTCGGGGAAAATTACTCTCTGTCTAGGGGTCAAAATACTCTGTCTAGGGGTAAAAATACTCTCTGTCTTGGGGTAAAATTACTCTCTGTCTGGTAAAATTGCCCTCTGTCTAGTGGTAAAATTACTCTCTCTGTAGGGGTAAAATTACTCTCTGTCTTGCGGTAAAATTACTCTCTGTCGAGGGGTAACATTTCCCTCCATCTAGGGGTAAAATTACTCTCTGTCTAGGGGTAAAATTGCTCTCTGTCGAGGGGTAAAATTTCCCTCTGTGCAGAGGTAAAATTACTCCAAGTCTAGGTGTAAAATTACTCTCTGTCTAGGGTTAAAATTGCTCTCCCTCAAGGGCTAAATGTTCTCTCTGTCGAGGTGTAAAATTCCCCTCCGACTAGGGGTAAAATTACTCTCAGTCCAGGGGTAAAATTACTCCCTGTCTAGGGGTGAAATTCCCCCTGAGTCCAGGGGTAAAATTACCTCTGTCTTGGGTAAAATACCTCTCTGTGTAGGGGTAAAATTACTCTCTGTCTAGGGATAAAATTACTCTCTGTCTTGGGATAAAATTACTCTCTGTCTCGGGGTAAAATTACTCTCTGTCTCGGGGTAAAATTACTCTCTGTCTCGGGGTACAAATAATCTCTCGGGGTAAATTTACTCTCCGTGTAGGGGTAAAATTACTCTATGTGTAGGGGTAAAATTCATCTCTGTCTAGGGATAAAATTACTCTCTGTCTAGGGGTAAAATTACCCCTGAGTCTAGGGGTAAAAATTACTCTCGGTCATGGGGTAAAATTACACTCTGTCTTGGGGTAAAGTTACTCTCTGTCTAGGGGTAAAATTACTCTCTATGGGTAAAATTACTCTCTGTCTAGTGGTACAATTACCCCTGAGTCTAGGGCTAAAATTACTCTCCGTCAAGGGGAAAATTACTTTCTGTCTAGAGGTAAAATTACCCTCTGTCTAGGGGTAAAAAATACTCTCTGTCTTGGGGTAAAATTACTCTCTGTCTGGTAAAATTGCCCTCTGTCTAGTGGTAAAATTACTCTCTCTGTAGGGGTAAAATTACTCTCTGTCTAGGGATAAAATTACTCTCTGTCTTGGGATAAAATTACTCTCTGTCTAGGGGTTAAATTACTCTCTCTCTAGGGGTACAAATACTCTCTCGGGGTAAATTTACTCTCCTTGTAGGGTTAAAATTACTCTCTGTGTAGGGGTAAAATTACTCTCTGTCTAGGGATAAAATTACTCTCTCTCTAGGGGTAAAATTACTCTCTGTCTAGGAGTAAAATTACTCCCTGTCTAGGGCTAAAGTTACTCTCGGTCTAGGGGTAAAATTACTCTCATTCTAGGGAAAAAATTACTCTCAGTCTAGGGGTAAAATTCCCCTCTATCAAGGGATAAAATCACTCTCTGTCTTGGGGAAAATTACTCTCTGTCTAGGGGTACAAATACTCTCTGTCTAGGGGTAAAATTACTCTCTCTGTAGGGGTAAAATTACTCTCTGTCTCGGGAAAAAATGACTCTGTCTTGGGATAAAATTACTCTCTGTCTAGGGGTTAAATTACTCTCTGTCTAGGGGTACAAATACTCTCTCGGGGTAACTTTACTCTCCATGTAGGGGTAAAATTACTCTCTGTGTAGGGGTGAAATTACTCTCTGTCTAGGGATAAAATTACTCTCTCTCTAGGGGTAAAATTACTCTCTGTCTAGAGGTAAAATTACTCCCTGTCTAGGGCTAAAGTTACTCTCGGTCTAGGGGTAAAATTACTCTCATTCTAGGGGAAAAATTACTCTCAGTCTAGGGGTAAAATTCCCCTCTGTCAAGGGATAAAATCACTATCTGTCTCGGGGAAAATTACTCTCTGTCTAGGGGTCAGAATACTCTCTGTCTAGGGGTAAAGTTACTCTGTCTAGGGGTAAAATTACTCTCTGTCTGGTAAAATTGCCTTCTGTCTAAGGGTAAAATTACTCTCTGTCTAGGGGTAAAATTACTCTCTCTCTATGGGTAAAATTACTCTGTCGAGGGGTAAAATTACCCTTGAGTCTAGGGGTAAAATTACTCTCTCTGTAGGGGTGAAATTACTCTCTGTCTAGGGATAAAATTACTCTCTCTCTAGGGGTAAAATTACTTTCTGTCTAGAGGTAAAATTACTCGCTGTCTAGGGGTAAAAATACTCTCTGTCTTGGGGTAAAATTACTCTTTGTCCAGGGGTAAAATTACTCTCTGTCTAGGGGTAAAATTGCTCTCTGTCTAGCGATAAAATAACTCTCTGTCTAGAGATAAAATTACTCTCTGGCTAGGAGTAAAATTACTCTCTGTCTAGGGGTACAAATACTCTCTGTCTAGGGGTAAAATTACTCTCTCTGTAGGGGTAAAATTACTCTCTGTCTAGGGATAAAATGACTCCCTGTCTAGGGATAAAATGACTCTCTGTCTTGGGATAAAATTACTCTCTGTCTAGGGGTTAAATTACTCTCTGTCTAGGGGTACAAATACTCTCTCAGGGTAACTTTACTCTCCATGTAGGGGTAAAATTACTCTCTGTCGAGGGGTAAAACTACTCTCTGTCAAGGGGTAAAAATACTCTCTGTCCAGGGGTAAAATTTCCCTCTGTGTAGGGTTAAAATTACTCCAAGTCTAGGTGTAAAAATACTCTCTGTCTAGGGTTAAAATTGCTCTCCCTCAAGGGCTAAATGTTCTCTCTGTCTCGAGGTAAAATTACTCTCTGAGTAGGGGTAAAATTACCACTGAGTCTAGGGGTAAAATTACTCTTGGTCAAGGGGTAAAATTGCTCTCTGTCTAGGGGTTAAATTACCCCGAGTCTAGGGGTAAAATGACACTCTGTCTAGGGGTAAAGGTACTCTCTGTCTCGGGGTAAAATTACTCTCTCTCTATGGGTAAAATTACTCTCTGTCTAGCGATAAAATAACTCTCTGTCTAGGGATAAAATTACTCTCTGGCTAGGAGTAAAATTACTCTCTGTCTAGGGGTAAAATTACTCTCTGTCTAGCGGTAAAATTGCTCTCTGTCTAGGGGTAAAATTAATCTCTGCCTAAGAGTAAAATTACTCTCTGTCTAGGGGTAAAATTACTCACTGTCGAGGGGTAAAATTGCTCTCCCTCAAGGGCTAAATGTTCTCTCTGTCTAGGTGTAAAATTCCCCTCCGACTAGGGGTAAAATTACTCTCAGTCCAGGGGTAAATTTACTCCCTGTCTCGGGGTGAAATTACCCATGAGTCTCGGGGTAAAATTACTCTCTGTCTGGTAAAATTGCCCTCTGTCTAGTGGTAAAATTACTCTCTCTGTAGGGGTAAAATTACTCTCTGTCTAGGGATAAAATTACTCTCTGTTTTGGGATAAAATTACTCTCTGTCTAGGGGTTAAATTACTCTCTCTCTAGGCGTACAAATACTCTCTCGGGGTAAATTTACTCTCCATGTAGGGCTAAAATTACTCTCTGTCTAGGGATAAAATTACTTTCTCTCTATGGGTAAAATTACTCTTTGTCTAGGGGTAAAATTACTCCCTGTCGAGGGCTAAAGTTACTCTCGGTCTAGGGGTAAAATTACTCTCATTCTAGGGGAAAAATTACTCTCAGTCTAGGGGTACAAATACTCTCTGTCTAGGGGTAAAATAACTCTAAGTCGAGGGGTAAAATTACTCTCTGTCTTGGGGTAAAGTTACTCTGTCGCGGGGTAAAATTACTCTCTGTCTGGTAAAATTGCTCTCTGTCTAGCGATAAAATATCTCTCTGTCTAGGGGTAAAATTACTCTCTGCCTAGGAGCAAAACTACTCTCTGTCTAGGGGTAAAATTACTCTCTGTGTAGGGGTAAAATTACTCTCTGTCTAGGGATAAAATTACTCTCTTCTTGGGATAAAATTACTCTCTGTCTAGGGGTAAAATTACTCTCTGTCTAGAGGTACAATTGCTCTCTCGGGGTAAATTTACTCTCCGTGTAGGGGTAAAATTACTCTCTGAGTAGGGGTAAAATTACTCTCTGTCTAGGGATAAAATTACTCTCTGTCTAGGGGTAAATTACTCTCTGTCTAGGGGTACAAATACTCTCTAGGTGTAAAATTACTCTGTCTAGGGTTAAAATTATTCTATGTCTAGGACTAAAATTCACCTCTATCTAGCGGTAAAATTACTATCTGTCTGGTAATATTGCCCTCTGTCTACGGGTATAATTACTCTCTGTGTAGGGGTAAAATTACTCTCTGTCTAGGGGTAAAATTACACTCTGCCTAGGGATAGAATTACCCTCTGTCTAGGGGTAAAATTACTCTCTGTCGAGGGGTAAAATTGCTCTCTGTCTAGCGATAAAATAACTCTCTGTCTCGGGGTAAAATTACTCTCTGCCTAGGAGTACAACTACTCTCTGTCTAGGGGTAAAATTACTCTCTGTCCAGGGGTAAAATTACACTCTGTATTGAGGTAAAATTACTCTCTGTCTAGGGGTAAAATTACTCTCTGTATAGGGGTAAAATTACTCTCTGTATAGAGGTAAAATTACTCTCTGCCGAGCGGTAAAATTAAACACTCTGTCTAGGGGTAAAATTACTCTCTGCCTAGGGGTAAAATTACCCTCTGTCTTGGGCTAAAATTACCACTCTAGAGCTAAACTTACTCTCTGTCTAGGGGTAAAGTTACACTCTGTCTAGGCGTAAAATTACCCTCTGTCAAGGGGTAAAATTACCCCTCCGTATAGGGGTAAAATTACTCTGTGTCGATGGGTAAAATTTCCCTACGTCTAGAGGTAAAATTACTCTCTATCTAGGGGTAAAATTACACTCTGTCTAGGGGTAATATTTCCCTCTGTGTAGGGGTAAAATTACTCCGAGTCTAGGCGTAAAATTACTCTCTGTCTCGGGTTAAAATTGGTCTCCCTCAAGGGGTAACTGTTCTCTCTGTCCAGGTGTAAAATCCCCCTCCGAATAGGGGTAAAATTACTCTCAGTCCAGGGGTAAAATTACTCCCTGTCTCGGTGTGAAATTCCCCCTGAGTCTATGGGTAAAATTACCTCTGTCTAGGGTAAAATACCTCTCTGTCTAGGGGTAAAATTACTCTCTGTCTGGTAAAATTGCCCTCTGTCTAGAGGTAAAATTACTCTCTGTGTAGGGGTAAAATTATTCTCTGTCTAGGGATAAAATTACTCTCTGTCTTGGGATAAAATTACTCTCTGTCTAGGGGTAAAATTACTCTCTGTCTAGAGGTACAAATACTCTCTAGGTGTAAAATTACTCTGTCTAGGGATAAAACTACTCTCTGTCTAGGGGTAAAATTAATCTCTGTCTAGGGGTAAAATTACTCTGTCTAGGGTTAAAATTATTCTATGTCTAGGACTAAAATTCACCTCTATCTAGCGGTAAAATTACTATCTGTCTGGTAATATTGCCCTCTGTCTACGGGTATAATTACTCTCTGTGTAGGGGTAAAATTACTCTCTGTCTAGGGGTAAAATTACACTCTGCCTAGGGATAGAATTACCCTCTGTCTAGGGGTAAATTACTCTCTGTCGAGGGGTAAAATTACTCTCTGTCGAGGGGTAAAATTTCCCTCTGTGTAGGGGTAAAATTACTCCAAGTCTAGGCGTAAAATTACTGTCTGTCTAGGGTTAAAATTGTTCTCCCTCAAGATGTAAATGTTCTCTCTGTCTAGGTGAAAATTCCCCTCTGATGAGGGGTAAAATTACTCTCCGTCCAGAGGCAAAATTACTCCCTGCCTAGGGGTGAAATTCCCCCTGAGTCTCGGGGTAAAATTACCCTCTGTCTAGGGGTAAAATACCTCTCTGCCTAGGGGTAAAATTACTCTCGGTCAAGGGGTAAAATTACTCTCTGTCGAGGGGTAACATTTCCCTCCGTCTAGGGATAAAATTACTCTCTGTCTAGGGGTAAAATTGCTCTCTGTCGAGGGGTAAAATTTCCCTCTGTGTAGGGGTAAAATTACTCCAAGTCTAGGTGTAAAATTACTCTCTGTCTAGGGTTAAAATTGCTCTCCCTCAAGGGCTAAATGTTCTCTCTGTCGAGGTGTAAAATTCCCCTCCGACTAGGGGTAAAATTACTCTCAGTCCAGGGGTAAAATTACTCCCTGTCTAGGGGTGAAATTCTCCCTGAGTCTAGGATAAAATTACCTCTGTCTAGGGTAAAATACCTCTCTGTGTCGGGGTAAAATTACTCTCTGTCTAGGGATAAAATTACTCTCTATCTTGGGATAAAATTACTCTCTGTCTCGGGGTAAAATTACTCTCTGTCTCGGGGTACAAATAATCTCTCGGGGTAAATTTACTCTCCGTGTAGGGGTAACATTACTCTCTGTGTAGGGGTAAAATATATCTCTGTCTAGGGATAAAATTACTCTCTGTCTAGGGGTTAAATTACTCTCTCTCTAGGGGTACAAATACTCTCGGGGTAAATTTACTCTCCATGTAGGGTTAAAATTACTCTCTGTGTAGGGGTAAAATTACTCTCTCCCTAGGGATAAAATTACTCTCTGTCTCGGGGTAAAATTACCCCTGAGTCTAGGTGTAAAAATTACTCTCGGTCATGGGGTAAAATTACACTCTGTCTTGGGGTAAAGTTACTCTCTGTCTAGGGGTAAAATTACTCTCTCTATGGGTAAAATTACTCTCTGTCTAGTGGTAAAATTACCCCTGAGTCTAGGGCTAAAATTACTCTCCGTCAAGGGGAAAATTACTTTCTGTCTAGAGGTAAAATTACCCTCTGTCTCGGGGTAAAAATACTCTCTGTCTTGGGGTAAAATTACTCTCTGTCTGGTAAAATTGCCCTCTGTCTAGTGGTAAAATTACTCTCTCTGTAGGGATAAAATTCCCCTCTTTCAAGGGATAAAATCACTCTCTGTCTCGGGGAAAATTACTCTCTGTCTAGGGGTACAAATACTCTCTGTCTAGGGGTAAAATTACTCTCTCTGTAGGGGTAAAATTACTCTTTGTCTAGGGATAAAATGACTCTCTGTCTAGGGATAAAATGACTCTCTGTCTAGGGATAAAATGACTCTGTCTAGGGATAAAATTACTCTCTGTCTAGGGGTTAAATTACTCTATGTCTAGGGGTACAAATACTCTCTCGGGGTAACTTTACTCTCCATGTAGGGGTAAAATTACTCTCTGTGTAGGGGTGAAATTACTCTCTGTCTCGGGATAAAATTACTCTCTCTCTAGGGGTAAAATTACTCTCTGTCTAGAGGTAAAATTACTCCCTGTCTAGGGCTAAAGTTACTCTCGGTCTAGGGGTAAAATTACTCTCATTCTAGGGGAAAAATTACTCTCAGTCTAGGGGTAAAGTTCCCCTCTGTCAAGGGATAAAATCACTATCTGTCTCGGGGAAAATTACTCTCTGTCTAGGGGTCAAAATACTCTCTGTCTAGGGGTAAAATAACTCTAAGTCGAGGGGTAAAGTTACTCTCTGTCTTGGGGTAAAGTTACTCTGTCTAGGGGTAAAATTACTCTCTGTCTGGTAAAATTGCCTTCTGCCTAAGGGTAAAATTACTCTCTGTCTAGGGGTAAAATTATTCTCTGTCTCGGGGTAAAATTACTCTGTCGAGGGGTAAAATTACCCTTGAGTCTAGGGGTAAAATTACTCTCTATCAAGGGGTAAAATTACTTTCTGTCTAGAGGTAAAATTACTCGCTGTCTAGGGGTAAAAATACTCTCTGTCTTGGGGTAAAATTTCTCTTTTTCCAGGGGTAAAATTACTCTCTGTCTAGGGGTAAAATTGCTCTCTGTCTAGCGATAAAATAACTCTCTGTCTAGGGATAAAATTACTCTCTGGCTAGGAGTAAAATTACTCTCTGTCTAGGGGTAAAATTACTCTCTGTCGAGGGGTGAAACTACTCCCTGTCAAGGGGTAAAACTACTCTCTGTCCAGGGGTAAAATTTCCCTCTGTGTAGGGGTAAAATTACTCCAAGTCTAGGTGTAAAATTACTCTCTGTCTAGGGTTAAAATTGCTCTCCCTCAAGGGCTAAATGTTCTCTCTGTCTCGAGGTAAAATTACTCTCTGAGTAGGGGTAAAATTACCACTGAGTCTAGGGGTAAAATTACTCTTGGTCAAGGGGTAAAATTGCTCTCTGTCTAGGGGTTAAATTACCCCGAGTCTAGGGGTAAAATTACACTCTGTCTAGGGGTAAAGGTACTCTCTGTCTAGGGGTAAAATTACTCTCTCTCTATGGGTAAAATTACTCTCTGTCTAGCGATAAAATAACTCTCTGTCTAGGGATAAAATTACTCTCTGGCTAGGAGTAAAATTACTCTCTGTCTAGGGGTAAAATTACTCTCTGTCTAGGGGTAAAATTGCTCTCTGTCTAGCGATAAAATAACTCTCTGTCTAGGGGTAAAATTACTCTCTGCCTAAGAATAAAATTACTCTCTGTCTAGCGGTAAAATTACTCACTGTCGAGGGGTAAAATTGCTCTCCCTCAAGGGCTAAATGTTCTCTCTGTCTAGGTGTAAAATTCCCCTCCGACTAGGGGTAAAATTACTCTCAGTCCAGGAGTAAATTTACTCCCTGTCTCGGGGTGAAATTACCCATGAGTCTCGGGGTAAAATTACCCTCTGTCTAGGGGTAAAATACCTCTCTGTCCAGGGGTAAAATTACTCTCTGTCTGGTAAAATTGCCCTCTGTCTAGTGGTAAAATTACTCTCTCTGTAGGGGTAAAATTACTCTCTGTCTAGGGATAAAATTACTCTCTGTCTTGGGATAAAATTACTCTCTGTCTGGGGGTTAAATTACTCTCTGTCTAGGGGTTAAATTACTCTCTCTCTAGGGGTACAAATACTCTCTCGGGGTAAATTTACTCTCCATGTAGGGCTAAAATTACTCTCTGTCTAGGGATAAAATTACTTTCTCTCTATGGGTAAAATTACTCTCTGTCTAGGGGTAAAATTACTCCCTGTCTAGGGCTAAAGTTACTCTCGGTCTAGGGGTAAAATTACTCTCATTCTAGGGGAAAAATTACTCTCAGTCTAGGGGTAAAATTACTCTCTATCTAGGGGTACAAATACTCTCTAGGGGTAAAATTACTCCCTGTCTAGGGATAAAATTACTCACTGTCTAGGGGTAAAATTACTCTCTCTCTAGGGGTACAAATACTCTCTCGGGATAAATTTACTCTCCATGTAGGGTTAAAATTACTCTCTGTGTAGGGGTAAAATTACTCTCTGTCTAGGGATAAAATTGCTCTCTGTCTAGCGATAAAATAACTCTCTGTCTCGGGATAAAATTACTCTTTGCCTAGGAGTAAAATTACTCTCTTTCTAGGGGTAAAATTACTTTCTGTCTAGAGGTAAAATTACTCGCTGTCTAGGGGTAAAAATACTCTCTGTCTTGGGGTAAAATTACTCTTTGTCCAGGGGTAAAATTACTCTCTGTCTAGGGGTAAAATTGCTCTCTGTCTAGCGATAAAATAACTCTCTGTCTAGGGATAAAATTACTCTCTGGCTAGGAGTAAAATTACTCTCTGTCTAGGGGTAAAATTACTCTCTGTCGAGGGGTAAAACTACTCTCTGTCAAGGGGTAAAAATACTCTCTGTCCAGGGGTAAAATTTCTCTCTGTGTAGGGGTAAAATTACTCCAAGTCTAGGTGTAAAATTACTCTCTGTCTGGGGTTAAAATTGCTCTCCCTCAAGGGCTAAATGTTCTCTCTGTCTAGGTGTAAAATTTGCCTCCGACTAGGGGTAAAATTACTCTCAGTCCAAGGGTAAAATTACTCCCTGTCTCGGGGTGAAATTACCCCTGAGTCTCGGGGTAAAATTACCCCTGAGTCTCGGGGTAAAATTACCCTCTGTCTAGGGGTAAAATACCTCTCTGTCCAGGGGTAAAATTTCCCTCTGTGTAGGGGTAAAATGACTCCAAGTCTAGGCGTAAAATTACTGTCTGTCTAGGGTTAAAATTGTTCTCCCTCAAGGGGTAAATGTTCTCTCTGTCTAGGTGAAAATTCCCCTCCGACGAGGGGTAAAATTACTCTCCGTCCAGAGGCAAAATTACTCCCTGCCTAGGGGTGAAATTCTCCCTGAGTCTAGGATAAAATTACCTCTGTCTAGGGTAAAATACCTCTCTGTGTCGGGGTAAAATTACTCTCTGTCTAGGGATAAAATTACTCTCTGTCTTGGGATAAAATCACTCTCTGTCTCGGGGTAAAATTACTCTCTGTCTCGGGGTAAAATTACTCTCTCGGGGTAAATTTACTCTCCGTGTAGGGGTAACATTACTCTCTGTGTAGGGGTAAAATTACCCCTGAGTCTAGGTGTAAAAATTACTCTCGGTCATGGGGTAAAATTACACTCTGTCTTGGGGTAAAGTTACTCTCTGTCTAGGGGTAAAATTACTCTCTATGGGTAAAATTACTCTCTGTCTAGTGGTAAAATTATCCCTGAGTCTAGGGCTAAAATTACTCTCCGTCAAGGGGAAAATTACTTTCTGTCTAGAGGTAAAATTACCCTCTGTCTAGGGGTAAAAATACTCTCTGTCTTGGGGTAAAATTACTCTCTCTGTAGGGGTAAAATTACTCTCTGTCTAGGGATAAAATGACTCTCTGTCTTGGGTTAAAATTACTCTCTGTCTAGGGGTTAAATTACTCTCTGTCTAGGGGTACAAATACTCTCTCGGGGTAACTTTACTCTCCATGTAGGGGTAAAATTACTCTCTGTGTAGGGGTGAAATTACTCTCTGTCTAGGGATAAAATTACTCTCTCTCTAGGGGTAAAATTACTCTCTGTCTAGAGGTAAAATTACTCCCTGTCGAGGGCTAAAGTTACTCTCGGTCTAGGGGTAAAATTACTCTCATTCTAGGGGAAAAATTACTCTCAGTCTAGGGGTAAAATTCACCTCTGTCAAGGGATAAAATCACTATCTGTCTCGGGGAAAATTACTCTCTGTCTAGGGGTCAAAATACTCTCTGTCTAGGGGTAAAAATACTCTCTGTCTTGGGGTAAAATTACTCTCTGTCTGGTAAAATTGCCCTCTGTCTAGTGGTAAAATTACTCTCTCTGTAGGGGTAAAATTACTCTCTGTCTTGCGGTAAAATTACTCTCTGTCGAGGGGTAACATTTCCCTCCGTCTAGGGGTAAAATTACTCTCTGTCTAGGGGTAAAATTGCTCTCTGTCGAGGGGTAAAATTTCCCTCTGTGTAGAGGTAAAATTACTCCAAGTCTAGGTGTAAAATTACTCTCTGTCTAGGGTTAAAATTGCTCTCCCTCAAGGGCTAAATGTTCTCTCTGTCGAGGTGTAAAATTCCCCTCCGACTAGGGGTAAAATTACTCTCAGTCTAGGGGTATAAATACTCTCTGTCTAGGGGTAAAATAACTCTAAGTCGAGTGGTAAAATTACTCTCTGTCTTGGGGTAAAGTTACTCTGTCTAGGGGTAAAATTACTCTCTGTCTGGTAAAATTGCCCTCTGTCTAGGGGTAAAATTACTCTCTATCTAGGGGTACAAATACTCTCTAGGGGTAAAATTACTCCCTGTCTAGGGATAAAATTACTCACTGTCTAGGGGTACAAATACTCTCTCGGGGTATAATTACTCTCTGTCTAGGGATAAAATAACTATGTCTAGGGGTAAAATTACTCTGTCTAGGGGTAAAGTTACTCTTAGTCTAGGGGTAAAATTACTCTCTTTCTAGGGGTAAAATTACTCACTGTCTAGGGGTAAAACTACTCTCTGTCTAGGGGTAAAAATACTCTCTGTCCAGGGGTAAAATTTCCCTCTGTGTAGGGGTAAAATTACTCCAAGTCTAGGTGTAAAATTACTCTCTGTCTAGGGTTAAAATTGCTCTCCCTCAAGGGCTAAATGTTCTCTCTGTCTAGGTGTAAAATTCGCCTCCGACTAGGGGTAAAATTACTCTCAGTCCAGGGGTAAAATTACTCCCTGTCTCGGGGTGAAATTACCCCTGAGTCTCGGGGTAAAATTACCCTCTGTCTAGGGGTAAAATACCTCTCTGTCTAGGGGTAAAATTACTCTCTGTCTGGTAAAATTGCCCTCTGTCTAGGGATAAAATTACTCTCTGTCTTGGGATAAAATTTCTCTCTGTCTAGGGGTTAAATTACTCTCTGTCTAGGGGTACAAATACTCTCTCGGGGTAAATTTACTCTCCATGTCGGGGTAAAATTACTCTGTGTAGTGGTAAAATTACTCTCTGTCTAGGGGTAAAATTGCTCTCTGTCTAGGGGTAAAATTACTCTCTGTCTGGTAAAATTGCCCTCTGTCTAGGGGTAAAATTACTCTCAGTCACAGGGGAAAATTCCCCTCTGTCAAGGGATAAAAACACTCTGTGTCGGGGAAAATTACTCTCTATCTAGGGGTACAAATAGTCTCTGTCTAGGGGTAAAATAACTCTAAGTCGAGGGGTAAAATTACTCTCTGTCTTGGGGTAAAGTTACTCTCTGTCTAGGGGTAAAATTACTCTCTGTCTGGTAAAATTGCCCTCTGTCAAGGGTTAAAATTACTCTCTGTCTAGGGGTACAAATACTCTCTAGGTGTAAAATTACTCCCTGTCTAGGGATAAAATTACTCATTGTCTAGGGGTAAAATTACTCTCTGTCTAGGGGTACAAATACTCTCTCGGGGTAAAATTACTCTCTGTCTAGGGATAAAATAACTCTCTGTCTCGGGTTAAAATTACTCTCTGTCTAGGGGTAAAGTTACTCTCTGTCTAGGGGTAAAATTACTCTATGTCTAGGGATAAAACTACTCTCTGTTTAGGGGTAAAATTACTTGCTGTCTCGAGATAAAATTACTCTCTGACGAGGGGTAAAATTACCCCTGAGTCTAGGGGTAAAATTACTCTCGGTCAAGGGGTAAAATTGCTCTCTGTCTAGGGGTTAAATTACCCCTGAGTCTAGGGGTAAAAATTACTCTCGGTCATGGGGTAAAATTACTCTCTCTCTATGGGTAAAATTACTTTCTGTCTAGAGGTAAAATTACTCTCTGTCTAGGGGTAAAAATACTCTCTGTCTTGGGGTAAAATTACTCTCTGTCTAGAGGTAAAATTGCTCTCTGTCTAGCGATAAAATAACTCTCTGTCTAGGGGTAAAATTATCTCTGCCGAGGAGTAAAACTACTCTCTGTCTAGGGGTAAAATTACTCTCTGTCTAGGGGTAAAATACCTCTCTGTCTAGGGGTAAAATTACTCTCTGTCTGGTAAAATTGCCCTCTGTCTAGGGATAAAATTACTCTCTGTCTTGGGATAAAATTTCTCTCTGTCTTGGGGTTAAATTACTCTCTGTCTAGGGGTACAAATACTCTCTCTGGGTAAATCTACTCTCCATGTAGGGGTAAGATTACTCTCTGTGTAGTGGTAAAATTACTCTCTGTGTAGTGGTAAAATTACTCTCTGTCTAGGGGTAAAATTACTCTCTGTCTAGGGGTAAAATTACTCTCTGTCTGGTAAAATTGCCCTCTGTCTAGGGGTAAAATTACTCTCAGTCACAGGGGAAAATTCCCCTCTGTCAAGGGATAAAAACACTCTGTCTCGGGGAAAATTACTCTCTGTCTAGGGGTACAAATAGTCTCTGTCTAGGGGTAAAATAACTCTAAGTCGAGGGGTAAAATTACTCTCTGTCATGGGGTAAAGTTACTCTCTGTCTAGGGGTAAAATTACTCTCTGTCTGGTAAAATTGCCCTCTGTCAAGGGTTAAAATTACTCTCTGTCTCGGGGTACAAATACTCTCTAGGTGTAAAATTACTCCCTGTCTAGGGATAAAATTACTCATTGTCTAGGGGTAAAATTACTCTCTGTCTAGGGGTACAAATACTCTCTCGGGGTAAAATTACTCTCTGTCTAGGGATAAAATAACTCTCTGTCTCGGATTAAAATTACTCTCTGTCTAGGGATAAAACTACTCTCTGTCTAGGGGTAAAATTACTCTATGTCTCGAGATAAAATAACTCTCTGACGAGGGGTAAAATTACCCCTGAGTCTAGGGGTAAAATTACTCTCGGTCAAGGGGTAAAATTGCTCTCTGTCTAGGGGTTAAATTACCCCTGAGTCTAGGGGTAAAAATTACTCTCGGTCATGGGGTAAAATTACTCTCTCTCTATGGGTAAAATTACTCTCTGTCTAGGGGTAAAATTACCCCTGAGTCAAGGGGTAAAATTACTCTCTGTCAAGGGGTAAAATTACTTTCTGTCTAGAGGTAAAATTACTCTCTGTCTAGGGGTAAAAATACTCTCTGTCTTGGGGTAAAATTACTCTCTGTCTAGAGGTAAAATTGCTCTCTGTCTAGCGATAAAATAACTCTCTGTCTCGGGGTAAAATTACTCTCTGCCTAGGAGTACAACTACTCTCTGTCTAGGGGTAAAATTACTCTCTGTCCAGGGGTAAAATTACACTCTGTATTGAGGTAAAATTACTCTCTGTCTAGGGGTAAAATTACTCTCTGTATAGGGGTAAAATTACTCTCTGTATAGAGGTAAAATTACTCTCTGCCGAGCGGTAAAATTAAACACTCTGTCTAGGGGTAAAATTACTCTCTGCCTAGGGGTAAAATTACCCTCTGTCTTGGGCTAAAATTACCACTCTAGAGCTAAACTTACTCTCTGTCTAGGGGTAAAGTTACACTCTGTCTAGGCGTAAAATTACCCTCTGTCAAGGGGTAAAATTACCCCTCCGTATAGGGGTAAAATTACTCTGTGTCGATGGGTAAAATTTCCCTACGTCTAGAGGTAAAATTACTCTCTATCTAGGGGTAAAATTACACTCTGTCTAGGGGTAATATTTCCCTCTGTGTAGGGGTAAAATTACTCCGAGTCTAGGCGTAAAATTACTCTCTGTCTCGGGTTAAAATTGGTCTCCCTCAAGGGGTAACTGTTCTCTCTGTCCAGGTGTAAAATCCCCCTCCGAATAGGGGTAAAATTACTCTCAGTCCAGGGGTAAAATTACTCCCTGTCTCGGTGTGAAATTCCCCCTGAGTCTATGGGTAAAATTACCTCTGTCTAGGGTAAAATACCTCTCTGTCTAGGGGTAAAATTACTCTCTGTCTGGTAAAATTGCCCTCTGTCTAGAGGTAAAATTACTCTCTGTGTAGGGGTAAAATTATTCTCTGTCTAGGGATAAAATTACTCTCTGTCTTGGGATAAAATTACTCTCTGTCTAGGGGTAAAATTACTCTCTGTCTAGAGGTACAAATACTCTCTAGGTGTAAAATTACTCTGTCTAGGGATAAAACTACTCTCTGTCTAGGGGTAAAATTAATCTCTGTCTAGGGGTAAAATTACTCTGTCTAGGGTTAAAATTATTCTATGTCTAGGACTAAAATTCACCTCTATCTAGCGGTAAAATTACTATCTGTCTGGTAATATTGCCCTCTGTCTACGGGTATAATTACTCTCTGTGTAGGGGTAAAATTACTCTCTGTCTAGGGGTAAAATTACACTCTGCCTAGGGATAGAATTACCCTCTGTCTAGGGGTAAATTACTCTCTGTCGAGGGGTAAAATTACTCTCTGTCGAGGGGTAAAATTTCCCTCTGTGTAGGGGTAAAATTACTCCAAGTCTAGGCGTAAAATTACTGTCTGTCTAGGGTTAAAATTGTTCTCCCTCAAGATGTAAATGTTCTCTCTGTCTAGGTGAAAATTCCCCTCTGATGAGGGGTAAAATTACTCTCCGTCCAGAGGCAAAATTACTCCCTGCCTAGGGGTGAAATTCCCCCTGAGTCTCGGGGTAAAATTACCCTCTGTCTAGGGGTAAAATACCTCTCTGCCTAGGGGTAAAATTACTCTCGGTCAAGGGGTAAAATTACTCTCTGTCGAGGGGTAACATTTCCCTCCGTCTAGGGATAAAATTACTCTCTGTCTAGGGGTAAAATTGCTCTCTGTCGAGGGGTAAAATTTCCCTCTGTGTAGGGGTAAAATTACTCCAAGTCTAGGTGTAAAATTACTCTCTGTCTAGGGTTAAAATTGCTCTCCCTCAAGGGCTAAATGTTCTCTCTGTCGAGGTGTAAAATTCCCCTCCGACTAGGGGTAAAATTACTCTCAGTCCAGGGGTAAAATTACTCCCTGTCTAGGGGTGAAATTCTCCCTGAGTCTAGGATAAAATTACCTCTGTCTAGGGTAAAATACCTCTCTGTGTCGGGGTAAAATTACTCTCTGTCTAGGGATAAAATTACTCTCTATCTTGGGATAAAATTACTCTCTGTCTCGGGGTAAAATTACTCTCTGTCTCGGGGTACAAATAATCTCTCGGGGTAAATTTACTCTCCGTGTAGGGGTAACATTACTCTCTGTGTAGGGGTAAAATATATCTCTGTCTAGGGATAAAATTACTCTCTGTCTAGGGGTTAAATTACTCTCTCTCTAGGGGTACAAATACTCTCGGGGTAAATTTACTCTCCATGTAGGGTTAAAATTACTCTCTGTGTAGGGGTAAAATTACTCTCTCCCTAGGGATAAAATTACTCTCTGTCTCGGGGTAAAATTACCCCTGAGTCTAGGTGTAAAAATTACTCTCGGTCATGGGGTAAAATTACACTCTGTCTTGGGGTAAAGTTACTCTCTGTCTAGGGGTAAAATTACTCTCTCTATGGGTAAAATTACTCTCTGTCTAGTGGTAAAATTACCCCTGAGTCTAGGGCTAAAATTACTCTCCGTCAAGGGGAAAATTACTTTCTGTCTAGAGGTAAAATTACCCTCTGTCTCGGGGTAAAAATACTCTCTGTCTTGGGGTAAAATTACTCTCTGTCTGGTAAAATTGCCCTCTGTCTAGTGGTAAAATTACTCTCTCTGTAGGGATAAAATTCCCCTCTTTCAAGGGATAAAATCACTCTCTGTCTCGGGGAAAATTACTCTCTGTCTAGGGGTACAAATACTCTCTGTCTAGGGGTAAAATTACTCTCTCTGTAGGGGTAAAATTACTCTTTGTCTAGGGATAAAATGACTCTCTGTCTAGGGATAAAATGACTCTCTGTCTAGGGATAAAATGACTCTGTCTAGGGATAAAATTACTCTCTGTCTAGGGGTTAAATTACTCTATGTCTAGGGGTACAAATACTCTCTCGGGGTAACTTTACTCTCCATGTAGGGGTAAAATTACTCTCTGTGTAGGGGTGAAATTACTCTCTGTCTCGGGATAAAATTACTCTCTCTCTAGGGGTAAAATTACTCTCTGTCTAGAGGTAAAATTACTCCCTGTCTAGGGCTAAAGTTACTCTCGGTCTAGGGGTAAAATTACTCTCATTCTAGGGGAAAAATTACTCTCAGTCTAGGGGTAAAGTTCCCCTCTGTCAAGGGATAAAATCACTATCTGTCTCGGGGAAAATTACTCTCTGTCTAGGGGTCAAAATACTCTCTGTCTAGGGGTAAAATAACTCTAAGTCGAGGGGTAAAGTTACTCTCTGTCTTGGGGTAAAGTTACTCTGTCTAGGGGTAAAATTACTCTCTGTCTGGTAAAATTGCCTTCTGCCTAAGGGTAAAATTACTCTCTGTCTAGGGGTAAAATTATTCTCTGTCTCGGGGTAAAATTACTCTGTCGAGGGGTAAAATTACCCTTGAGTCTAGGGGTAAAATTACTCTCTATCAAGGGGTAAAATTACTTTCTGTCTAGAGGTAAAATTACTCGCTGTCTAGGGGTAAAAATACTCTCTGTCTTGGGGTAAAATTTCTCTTTTTCCAGGGGTAAAATTACTCTCTGTCTAGGGGTAAAATTGCTCTCTGTCTAGCGATAAAATAACTCTCTGTCTAGGGATAAAATTACTCTCTGGCTAGGGGTAAAATTACTCTCTGTCTAGGGGTAAAATTACTCTCTGTCGAGGGGTGAAACTACTCCCTGTCAAGGGGTAAAACTACTCTCTGTCCAGGGGTAAAATTTCCCTCTGTGTAGGGGTAAAATTACTCCAAGTCTAGGTGTAAAATTACTCTCTGTCTAGGGTTAAAATTGCTCTCCCTCAAGGGCTAAATGTTCTCTCTGTCTCGAGGTAAAATTACTCTCTGAGTAGGGGTAAAATTACCACTGAGTCTAGGGGTAAAATTACTCTTGGTCAAGGGGTAAAATTGCTCTCTGTCTAGGGGTTAAATTACCCCGAGTCTAGGGGTAAAATTACACTCTGTCTAGGGGTAAAGGTACTCTCTGTCTAGGGGTAAAATTACTCTCTCTCTATGGGTAAAATTACTCTCTGTCTAGCGATAAAATAACTCTCTGTCTAGGGATAAAATTACTCTCTGGCTAGGAGTAAAATTACTCTCTGTCTAGGGGTAAAATTACTCTCTGTCTAGGGGTAAAATTGCTCTCTGTCTAGCGATAAAATAACTCTCTGTCTAGGGGTAAAATTACTCTCTGCCTAAGAATAAAATTACTCTCTGTCTAGCGGTAAAATTACTCACTGTCGAGGGGTAAAATTGCTCTCCCTCAAGGGCTAAATGTTCTCTCTGTCTAGGTGTAAAATTCCCCTCCGACTAGGGGTAAAATTACTCTCAGTCCAGGAGTAAATTTACTCCCTGTCTCGGGGTGAAATTACCCATGAGTCTCGGGGTAAAATTACCCTCTGTCTAGGGGTAAAATACCTCTCTGTCCAGGGGTAAAATTACTCTCTGTCTGGTAAAATTGCCCTCTGTCTAGTGGTAAAATTACTCTCTCTGTAGGGGTAAAATTACTCTCTGTCTAGGGATAAAATTACTCTCTGTCTTGGGATAAAATTACTCTCTGTCTGGGGGTTAAATTACTCTCTGTCTAGGGGTTAAATTACTCTCTCTCTAGGGGTACAAATACTCTCTCGGGGTAAATTTACTCTCCATGTAGGGCTAAAATTACTCTCTGTCTAGGGATAAAATTACTTTCTCTCTATGGGTAAAATTACTCTCTGTCTAGGGGTAAAATTACTCCCTGTCTAGGGCTAAAGTTACTCTCGGTCTAGGGGTAAAATTACTCTCATTCTAGGGGAAAAATTACTCTCAGTCTAGGGGTAAAATTACTCTCTATCTAGGGGTACAAATACTCTCTAGGGGTAAAATTACTCCCTGTCTAGGGATAAAATTACTCACTGTCTAGGGGTAAAATTACTCTCTCTCTAGGGGTACAAATACTCTCTCGGGATAAATTTACTCTCCATGTAGGGTTAAAATTACTCTCTGTGTAGGGGTAAAATTACTCTCTGTCTAGGGATAAAATTGCTCTCTGTCTAGCGATAAAATAACTCTCTGTCTCGGGATAAAATTACTCTTTGCCTAGGAGTAAAATTACTCTCTTTCTAGGGGTAAAATTACTTTCTGTCCAGAGGTAAAATTACTCGCTGTCTAGGGGTAAAAATACTCTCTGTCTTGGGGTAAAATTACTCTTTGTCCAGGGGTAAAATTACTCTCTGTCTAGGGGTAAAATTGCTCTCTGTCTAGCGATAAAATAACTCTCTGTCTAGGGATAAAATTACTCTCTGGCTAGGAGTAAAATTACTCTCTGTCTAGGGGTAAAATTACTCTCTGTCGAGGGGTAAAACTACTCTCTGTCAAGGGGTAAAAATACTCTCTGTCCAGGGGTAAAATTTCTCTCTGTGTAGGGGTAAAATTACTCCAAGTCTAGGTGTAAAATTACTCTCTGTCTGGGGTTAAAATTGCTCTCCCTCAAGGGCTAAATGTTCTCTCTGTCTAGGTGTAAAATTTGCCTCCGACTAGGGGTAAAATTACTCTCAGTCCAAGGGTAAAATTACTCCCTGTCTCGGGGTGAAATTACCCCTGAGTCTCGGGGTAAAATTACCCCTGAGTCTCGGGGTAAAATTACCCTCTGTCTAGGGGTAAAATACCTCTCTGTCCAGGGGTAAAATTTCCCTCTGTGTAGGGGTAAAATTACTCCAAGTCTAGGTGTAAAATTACTCTCTGTCTAGGGTTAAAATTGCTCTCCTTCAAGGGCTAAATGTTCTCTCTGTCTCGAGGTAAAATTACTCTCTGAGTAGGGGTAAAATTACCACTGAGTCTAGGGGTAAAATTACTCTTGTTCAAGGGGTAAAATTGCTCTCTGTCTTGGGGTTAAATTACCCCGAGTCTAGGGGTAAAATTACACTCTGTCTAGGGGTAAAGGTACTCTCTGTCTAGGGGTAAAATTACTCTCTCTCTATGGGTAAAATTACTCTCTGTCTAGCGATAAAATAACTCTCTGTCTAGGGATAAAATTACTCTCTGGCTAGGAGTAAAATTACTCTCTGTCTAGGGGTAAAATTACTCTCTGTCTAGGGGTAAAATTGCTCTCTGTCTAGCGATAAAATAACTCTCTGTCTCGGGATAAAATTACTCTTTGCCTAGGAGTAAAATTACTCTCTTTCTAGGGGTAAAATTACTCACTGTCTAGGGGTAAAACTACTCTCTGTCTAGGGGTAAAAATACTCTCTGTCCAGGGGTAAAATTTCCCTCTGTGTAGGGGTAAAATTACTCCAAGTCTAGGTGTAAAATTACTCTCTGTCTAGGGTTAAAATTGCTCTCCCTCAAGGGCTAAATGTTCTCTCTGTCTAGGTGTAAAATTAGCCTCCGACTAGGGGTAAAATTACTCTCAATCCAGGGGTAAAATTACTCCCTGTCTCGGGGTGAAATTACCCCTGAGTCTCGGGGTAAAATTACCCTCTGTCTAGGGGTAAAATACCTCTCTGTCTAGGGGTAAAATTACTCTCTGTCTGGTAAAATTGCCCTCTGTCTAGGGATAAAATTACTCTCTGTCTTGGGATAAAATTTCTCTCTGTCTAGGGGTTAAATTACTCTCTGTCTAGGGGTACAAATACTCTCTCGGGGTAAATTTACTCTCCATGTAGGGGTAAAATTACTCTCTGTCGAGGGGTAAAATTACTCTCTGTCTAGGGGTAAAATTACTCTCTGTCTCGTAAAATTGCCCTCTGTCTAGGGGTAAAATCACTCTGTCTCGGGGAAAATTACTCTCTGTCTAGGGGTACAAATACTCTCGGTGTAAAATTACTCTCGGTCAAGGGGTAAAATTACTCTCTGTCAAGGGGTAAAATTACTTTCTGTCTAGAGGTAAAATTACTCTCTGTCTAGGGGTAAAAGTACTCTGTCTTGGAGTAAAATTACTCTGTCTAGAGGTAAAATTGCTCTCTGTATGCGATAAAATAACTCTCTGTCTAGGGGTAAAATTACTCTCTGCCTAGGAGTAAAACTACTCTCTGTCTAGGGGTAAAATTACTCTCTGTCCAGGGGTAAAATTACACTCTGTATTGTGGTAAAATTACTCTCTGTCTAGGGGTAAAATTACTCTCTGTATAGGGGTAAAATTACTCTCTGTATAGAGGTAAAATTACTCTCTGTCTCGGGGTAAAATTACTCTCTGCCGAGCGGTAAAATTAAACACTCTGTCTAGGGGTAAAATTACTCTCTGCCTAGGGGTAAAATTACCCTCTGTCTTGGGCTAAAATTACCACTCTGTCTAGAGCTAAACTTACTCTCTGTCTAGGGGTAAAGTTACACTCTGTCTAGGCGTAAAATTACCCTCTGACAAGGGGTAAAATTACCCCTCCGTATAGGGGTAAAATTACTCTGTGTCGATGGGTAAAATTTCCTACGTCTAGAGGTAAAATTACTCTCTATCTAGGGGTAAAATTACACTCTGTCTAGGGGTAATATTTCCCTCTGTGTAGGGGTAAAATTACTCCGAGTGTAGGCGTAAAATTACTCTCTGTCTCGGGTTAAAATTGGTCTCCCTCAAGGGGTAACTGTTCTCTCTGTCCAGGTGGAAAATTCCCCTCCGAATAGGGGTAAAATTACTCTCAGTCCAGGGGTAAAATTACTCCCTGTCTAGGTGTGAAATTCCCCCTGAGTCTATGGGTAAAATTACCTCTGTCTAGGGTAAAATACCTCTCAGTCTAGGGGTAAAATTCCCCTCTGTCAAGGGATAAAATCACTATCTGTCTCGGGGAAAATTACTCTCTGTCTAGGGGTCAAAATACTCTCTGTCGAGGGGTAAAATTACTCTTTGTCCAGGGGTAAAATTACTCTCTGTCTAGGGGTAAAATTGCTCTCTGTCTAGCGATAAAATAACTCTCTGTCTAGGGATAAAATTACTCTCTGTCTAGGGGTAAAATTACTCTCTGTCTAGGGGTAAAATTACTCTCTGTCGAGGGGTAAAACTACTCTCTGTCAAGGGGTAAAAATACTCTCTGTCCAGGGGTAAAATTTCCCTCTGTGTAGGGGTAAAATTACTCCAAGTCTAGGTGTAAAATTACTCTCTGTCTCGGGTTAAAATTGCTCTCCTTCAAGGGCTAAATGTTCTCTCTGTCTCGAGGTAAAATTACTCTCTGAGTAGGGGTAAACTTACCACTGAGTCTAGGGGTAAAATTACTCTTGGTCAAGGGGTAAAATTGCTCTCTGTCTAGGGGTTAAATTACCCTGAGTCTAGGGGTAAAATTACACTCTGTCTAGGGGTAAAGGTACTCTCTGTCTAGGGGTAAAATTACTCTCTGTCTAGGGATAAAATTACTCTCTGGCTAGGAGTAAAATTACTCTCTGTCTAGGGGTAAAATTACTCTCTGTCTAGGGGTAAAATTGCTCTCTGTCTAGCGATAAAATAACTCTCTGTCTAGGGGTAAAATTACTTTCTGCCTAAGAGTAAAATTACTCTCTGTCTAGGGGTAAAATTACTCACTGTCGAGGGGTAAAATTGCTCTCCCTCAAGGGCTAAATGTTCTCTCTGTCTAGGTGTAAAATTCCCCTCCGACTAGGGGTAAAATTACTCTCAGTCCAGGGGTAAATTTACTCCCTGTCTCGGGGTGAAATTACCCATGTGTCTCGGGGTAAAATTACCCTCTGTCTAGGGGTAAAATACCTCTCTGTCCAGGGGTAAAATTACTCTCTGTCTGGTAAAATTGCCCTCTGTCTAGTGGTAAAATTACTCTCTCTGTAGGGGTAAAATTACTCTCTGTCTAGGGATAAAATTACTCTCTGTCTTGGGATAAAATTACTCTCTGTCTAGGGGTTAAATTACTCTCTCTCTAGGGGTACAAATACTCTCTCGGGGTAAATTTACTCTCCATGTAGGGGTAAAATTACTCTCTGTGTAGGGGTAAAATTACTCTCTGTCTAGGGATAAAATTACTCTCTCTCTAGGGGTAAAATTACTCGCTGTCTAGGGGTAAAATTACTCCCTGTCTAGGGCTAAAGTTACTCTCGGTCTAGGGGTAAAATTACTCTCATTCTAGGGGAAAAATTACTCTCAGTCTAGGGGTAAAATTCCCCTCTGTCAAGGGATAAAATCACTCTCTGTCTCGGGGAAAATTACTCTCTGTCTAGGGGTACAAATACTCTCTGTCTAGGGGTAAAATTACTCTCTCTGTAGGGGTAAAATTACTCTTTGTCTAGGGATAAAATGACTCTCTGTCTTGGGATAAAATGACTCTCTGTCTAGGGATAAAATGACTCTCTGTCTAGGGATAAAATGACTCTCTGTCTAGGGGTTAAATTAATCTCTGTCCAGGGGTACAAATACTCTCTCGGGGTAAATTTACTCTCCATGTAGGGGTAAAATTACTCTCTGTGTAGGGGTGAAATTACTCTCTGTCTAGTGATAAAATTACTCTCTCTCTAGGGGTAAAATTACTCTCTGTCTAGAGGTAAAATTACTCCCTGTCTAGGGCTAAAGTTACTCTCGGTCTAGGGGTAAAATTACTCTCATTCTAGGGGAAAAATTACTCTCAGTCTAGGGTAAAATTCCCCTCTGTCAAGGGATAAAATCACTATCTGTCTCGGGGAAAATTACTCTCTGTCTAGGAGTAAAATTACTCTCTGTCTAGGGGTAAAATTACTCTCTGTGGGTAAAATTACTCTGTCGAGGGGTAAAATTACCCTTGAGTCTAGGGGTAAAATTACTCTCTGTCTAGGAGTAAAATTACTCTCCATCAAGGGGTAAAATTACTTTCTGTCTAGAGGTAAAATTACTCGCTGTCTAGGGGTAAAAATACTCTCTGTCTTGGGGTAAAATTACTCTTTGTCCAGGGGTAAAATTACTCTCTCTCTAGGGGTAAAATTGCTCTCTGTCTAGCGATAAAATAACTCTCTGTCTCGGGATAAAATTACTCTCTGGCTAGGAGTAAAATTACTCTCTGTCTAGGGGTAAAATTACTCTCTGTCGAGGGGTAAAACTACTCTCTGTCAAGGGGTAAAAATACTCTCTGTCCAGGGGTAAAATTTCCCTCTGTGTAGGGGTAAAGTTACTCCAAGTCTAGGTGTAAAATTACTCTCTGTCTAGGGTTAAAATTGCTCTCCCTCAAGGGCTAAATGTTCTCTCTGTCTCGAGGTAAAATTACCCTCTGAGTAGGGGTAAAATTACCACTGAGTCAAGGGGTAAAATTACTCTTGGTCAAGGGGTAAAATTGCTCTCTGTCTAGGGGTTAAATTACCCCGAGTCTAGGGGTAAAATTACTCTCTATGGGTAAAATTACTCTCTGTCTAGCGATAAAATAACTCTCTGTCTAGGGATAAAATTAAACTCTGGCTAGGAGTAAAATTACTCTCTGTCTAGGGGTAAAATTACTCTCTGTCTAGGGGTATAATTGCTCTCTGTCTAGCGATAAAATAACTCTCTGTCTAGGGGTAAAATTACTCTCTGCCTAAGAGTAAAATTACTCTCTGTCTAGGGGTAAAATTACTCACTGTCGAGGGGTAAAATTGCTCTCCCTCAAGGGCTAAATGTTCTCTCTGTCTAGGTGTAAAATTACTCTCTGAGTAGGGGTAAAATTACCACTGAGTCTAGGGGTAAAATTACTCTTGGTCAAGGGGTAAAATTGCTCTCTGTCTAGGGGTTAAATTACCCATGAGTCTTGGGGTAAAATTACCCTCTGTCTAGGGGTAAAATACCTCTCTGTCCAGGGGTAAAATTACTCTCTGTCTGCTAAAATTGCCCTCTGTCTAGTGGTAAAATTACTCTCTCTGTAGGGGTAAAATTACTCTCTGTCTAGGGATAAAATTACTCTCTGTCTTGGGATAAAATTACTCTCTGTCTACGGGTTAAATTACTCTCTCTCTTGGGGTACAAATACTCTCTCGGGGTAAATGTACTCTCCATGGAGGGGTAAAATTACTCTCTGTCTAGGGGTAAAATTACTCCCTGTCTAGGGCTAAAGTTACTCTCGGTCTAGGGGTAAAATTACTCTCATTCTAGGGGAAAAATTACTCTCAGTCTAGGGGTAAAATTCCCCTCTGTCAAGGGATAAAATCACTATCTGTCTCGGGGAAAATTACTCTCTGTCTAGGGGTCAAAATACTCTCTGTCTAGGGGTAAAAATACTCTCTGTCTTGGGGTAAAACTACTCTCTGTCTTGGGGTAAAATTACTTGCTGTCTCGAGGTAAAATTACTCTCTGACGAGGGGTAAAATTACTCTCTGCCGAGCGGTAAAATTAAACACTCTGTCGAGGGGTAAAATTACTCTCTGTCTCGGGGTAAAATTACTCTCTGCCGAGCGGTAAAATTAAACACTCTGTCTAGGGGTAAAATTACTCTCTGCCTAGGGGTAAAATTACCCTCTGTCTTGGGCTAAAATTACCACTCTGTCTAGAGCTAAACTTACTCTCTGTCTAGGGGTAAAGTTACACTCTGTCTGGGCGTAAAATTACCCTCTGTCAAGGGGTAAAATTACCCCTCCGTATAGGGGTAAAATTACTCTGTGTCGATGGGTAAAATTTCCCTACGTCTAGAGGTAAATTTACTCTCTATCTAGGGGTAAAATTACACTCTGTCTTGGGGTAATATTTCCCTCTGTGTAGGGGTAAAATTACTCCGAGTCTAGGCATAAAATTACTCTCTGTCTCGGGTTAAAATTGGTCTCCCTCAAGGGGTAACTGTTCTCTCTGTCCAGGTGCAAAATTCCCCTCCGAATAGGGGTAAAATTACTCTCAGTCCAGGGGTAAAATTACTCCCTGTCTCGGTGTGAAATTCCCCCTGAGTCTATGGGTAAAATTACCTCTGTCTAGGGTAAAATACCTCTCTGTCTAGGGGTAAAATTACTCTCTGTCTGGTAAAATTGCCCTCTGTCTAGAGGTAAAATTACTCTCTGTGTAGGGGTAAAATTACTCTCTTTCTAGGGATAAAATTACTCTGTCTAGGGATAAAATTACTCTCTGTCTCGGGGTAAAATTACTCTGTCTTGGGTTAAAATTATTCTATGTCTAGGACTAAAATTCACCTCTATCTAGCGGTAAAATTACTATCTGTCTGGTAATATTGCCCTCTGTCTACGGGTATAATTACTCTCTGTGTAGGGGTAAAATTACTCTCTGTCTAGGGGTAAAATTACACTCTGCCTAGGGATAGAATTACCCTCTGTCTAGGGGTAAAATTACTCTCTGTCGAGGGGTAAAATTACCCTCTGTCTTGGGGTAAAATACCTCTCTGCCTAGGGGTAAAATTACTCTCGGTCAAGGGGTAAAATTACTCTCGGTCAAGGGATAAAATTACTCTCTGTCTAGGGGTAAAATTGCTCTCTGTCGAGGGGTAAAATTTTCCTCTGTGTAGGGGTAAAATTACCCCAAGTCTAGGTGTAAAATTACTCTCTGTCTAGGGTTAAAATTGCTCTCCCTCAAGGGCTAAATGTTCTCTCTGTCGAGGTGTAAAATTCCCCTCCGACTCGGGGTAAAATTACTCTCAGTCCAGGGGTAAAATTACTCCCTGTCTAGGGGTGAAATTCCCCCTGAGTCTAGGATAAAATTACCTCTGTCTGGGGTAAAATACCTCTCTGTGTCGGGGTAAAATTACTCTCTGTCTAGGGATAAAATTACTCTCTGTCTTGGGATAAAATTACTCTCTGTCTCGGGGTAAAATTACTCTCTGTCTCGGGGTACAAATAATCTCTCGGGGTAAATTTACTCTCCGTGTAGGGGTAACATTACTCTCTGTGTCGGGGTAAAATTCATCTCTGTCTAGGGATAAAATTACTCTCTGTCTAGGGGTAAAATTACCCGAGTCTAGGTGTAAAAATTACTCTCGGTCATGGGGTAAAATTACACTGTCTTGGGGTAAAGTTACTCTCTGTCTAGGGGTAAAATTACTCTCTCTCTATGGGTAAAATTACTCTCTGTCTAGGTGTAAAATTACCCCTGAGTCTAGGGCTAAAATTACTCTCCGTCAAGGGGAAAATTACTTTCTGTCTAGAGGTAAAATTACCCTCTGTCTCGGGGTAAAAATACTCTCTGTCTTGGGGTAAAATTACTCTCTGTCTGGTAAAATTGCCCTCTGTCTAGTGGTAAAATTACTCTCTCTGTAGGGGTAAAATTACTCTCTGTCTTGGGATAAAATTACTCTCTGTCTAGGGGTTAAATTACTCTCTCTCTAGGGGTACAAATACTCTCTCTGGATAAATTTACTCTCCATGTAGGGTTAAAATTACTCTCTGTGTAGGGGTAAAATTACTCTCTGTCTAGGGATAAAATTACTCTCTCTCTAGGGGTAAAATTACTCTCTCTCTAGGGGTAAAATTACTCCCTGTCTAGGGCTAAAGTTACTCTCGGTCTAGGGGTAAAATTACTCTCATTCTAGGGGAAAAATTACTCTCAGTCTAGGGGTAAAATTCCCCTCTATCAAGGGATAAAATCACTCTCTGTCTCGGGGAAAATTACTCTCTGTCTAGGGGTACAAATACTCTCTGTCTAGGGGTAAAATTACTCTCTGTAGGGGTAAAATTACTCTCTGTCTAGGGATAAAATGACTCTCTGTCTTGGGATAAAATTACTCTCTGTCTAGGGGTTAAATTACTCTCTGTCTAGGGGTACACATTCTCTCTCGGGGTAACTTTACTCTCCATGTAGGGGTAAAATTACTCTCTGTGTAGGGGTGAAATTACTCTCTGTCTAGGGATAAAATTACTCTCTCTCTAGGGGTAAAATTACTCTCTGTCTAGAGGTAAAATTACTCCCTGTCGAGGGCTAAAGTTACTCTCGGTCTAGGGGTAAAATTACTCTCAGTCTAGGGGAAAAATTACTCTCAGTCTAGGGGTAAAATTCCCCTCTGTCAAGGGATAAAATCACTATCTGTCTCGGGGAAAATTACTCTCTGTCTAGGGGTCAAAATACTCTCTGTCTAGGGGTAAAAATACTCTCTGTCTTGGGGTAAAATTACTCTCTGTCTGGTAAAATTGCCCTCTGTCTAGTGGTAAAATTACTCTCTCTGTAGGGGTAAAATTACTCTCTGTCTAGCGGTAAAATTACTCTCTGTCGAGGGGTAACATTTCCCTCCGTCTAGGGGTAAAATTACTCTCTGTCTAGGGGTAAAATTGCTCTCTGTCGAGGGGTAAAATTTCCCTCTGTGTAGGGGTAAAATTACTCCAAGTCTAGGTGTAAAATTACTCTCTGTCTAGGGTTAAAATTGCTCTCCCTCAAGGGCTAAATGTTCTCTCTGTCGAGGTGTAAAATTCCCCTCCTACTAGGGGTAAAATTACTCTCAGTCCAGGGGTAAAATTACTCCATGTCTAGGGGTGAAATTCCCCCTGAGTCTAGGGGTAAAATTACCTCTGTCTAGGGTAAAATACCTCTCTGTGTAGGGGTAAAATTACTCTCTGTCTTGGGATAAAATTACTCTCTGTCTCGGGGTAAAATTACTCTCTGTCTCGGGGTACAAATAATCTCTCGGGGTAAATTTACTCTCCGTGTAGGGGTAAATTTACTCTCTGTGTAGGGGTAAAATTAATCTCTGTCTCGGGATAAAATTACTCTCTGTCTAGGGGTAAAATTACCCCTGAGTCTAGGGGTAAAAATTACTCTCCGTTAAGGGGAAAATTACTTTCTGTCTAGAGGTAAAATTACCCTCTGTCTCGGGGTAAAAATACTCTCTGTCTTGTGGTAAAATTACTCTCTGTCTGGTAAAATTGCCCTCTGTCTAGTGGTAAAATTACTCTGTAGGGGTAAAATTACTCTCTGTCTAGGGATAAAATTACTCTCTGTCTTGGGATAAAATTACTCTCTGTCTAGGGGTTAAATTACTCTCTCTGTAGGGGTACAAATACTCTCTCGGGGTATAATTACTCTCTGTCCAGGGATAAAATAACTATGTCTAGGGGTAAAATTACTCTCTATCTAGGGGTAAAGTTACTCTCAGTCTAGGGGTAAAATTACTCTCTGTCGAGGGATAAAACTACTCTCTGTCTCGGGGTACAAATAATCTCTCGGGGTAAATTTACTCTCCGTGTAGGGGTAACATTACTCTCTGTGTCGGGATAAAATTCATCTCTGTCTAGGGATAAAATTACTCTCTGTCTAGGGGTAAAATTACCCGGGTCTAGGTGTAAAAATTACTCTCGGTCATGGGGTAAAATTACACTGTCTTGGGGTAAAGTTACTCTCTGTCTAGGGGTAAAATTACTCTCTCTCTATGGGTAAAATTACTCTCTGTCTAGTGGTAAAATTACCCCTGAGTCTAGGGCTAAAATTACTCTCCGTCAAGGGGAAAATTACTTTCTGTCTAGAGGTATAATTACCCTCTGTCTCGGGGTAAAAATACTCTCTGTCTTGGGGTAAAATTACTCTCTGTCTGGTAAAATTGCCCTCTGTCTAGTGGTAAAATTACTCTCTCTGTAGGGGTAAAATTACTCTCTGTCTTGGGATAAAATTACTCTCTGTCTAGGGGTTAAATTACTCTCTCTCTAGGGGTACAAATACTCTCTCTGGCTAAATTTACTCTCCATGTAGGGTTAAAATTACTCTCTGTGTAGGGGTAAAATTACTCTCTGTCTAGGGATAAAATTACTCTCTCTCTAGGGGTAAAATTACTCTCTCTCTAGGGGTAAAATTACTCCCTGTCTAGGGCTAAAGTTACTCTCGGTCTAGGTAAAATTACTCTCATTCTAGGGGAAAAATTACTCTCAGTCTAGGGGTAAAATTCCCCTCTATCAAGGGATAAAATCACTCTCTGTCTTGGGGAAAATTACTCTCTGTCTAGGGGTACAAATACTCTCTGTCTAGGGGTAAAATTACTCTCTCTGTAGGGGTAAAATTACTCTCTGTCTAGGGATAAAATGACTCTCTGTCTTGGGATAAAATTACTCTCTGTCTAGGGGTTAAATTACTCTCTGTCTAGGGGTACAAATACTCTCTCGGGGTAACTTTACTCTCCATGTAGGGGTAAAATTACTCTCTGTGTAGGGGTGAAATTACTCTCTGTCTAGGGATAAAATTACTCTCTCTCTAGGGGTAAAATTACTCTCTGTCTAGAGGTAAAATTACTCCCTGTCGAGGGCTAAAGTTACTCTCGGTCTAGGGGTAAAATTACTCTCATTCTAGGGGAAAAATTACTCTCAGTCTAGGGGTAAAATTCCCCTCTGTCAAGGGATAAAATCACTATCTGTCTCGGGGAAAATTACTCTCTGTCTAGGGGTCAAAATACTCTCTGTCTAGGGGTAAAAATACTCTCTATCTTGGGGTAAAATTACTCTCTGTCTGGTAAAATTGCCCTCTGTCTAGTGGTAAAATTACTCTCTCTGTAGGGGTAAAATTACTCTCTGTCTAGCGGTAAAATTACTCTCCATCGAGGGGTAACATTTCCCTCCGTCTAGGGGTAAAATTACTCTCTGTCTAGGGGTAAAATTACTCTCTGTCGAGGGGTAACATTTCCCTCCATCTAGGGGTAAAATTGCTCTCCCTCAAGGGCTAAAATTTCCCTCTGTGTAGAGGTAAAATTACTCCAAGTCTAGGTGTAAAATTACTCTCTGTCTAGGGTTAAAATTGCTCTCCCTCAAGGGCTAAATGTTCTCTCTGTCGAGTTGTAAAATTCCCCTCCGACTAGGGGTAAAATTACTCTCAGTCCAGGGGTAAAATTACTCCCTGTCTCGGGGTGAAATTCCCCCTGAGTCTAGGGGTAAAATTACCTCTGTCTAGGGTAAAATACCTCTCTGTGTAGGGGTAAAATTACTCTCTGTCTAGGGGTAAATTTACTCTCTGTGTAGGGGTAAAATTAATCTCTGTCTAGGGATAAAATTACTCTCTGTCTAGGGGTAAAATTACCCCTGAGTCTAGGGGTAAAAATTACTCTCAGTCATGGGGTAAAATTACACTCTGTCTTGGGGTAAAGTTACTCTCTGTCTAGGGGTAAAATTACTCTCTCTCTATGGGTAAAATTACTCTCTGTCTAGTGGTAAAATTACCCCTGAGTCTAGGGCTAAAATTACTCTCCGTTAAGGGGAAAATTACTTTCTGTCTAGAGGTAAAATTACCCTCTGTCTCGGGGTAAAAATACTCTCTGTCTTGTGGTAAAATTACTCTCTGTCTGGTAAAATTGCCCTCTGTCTAGTGGTAAAATTACTCTGTAGGGGTAAAATTACTCTCTGTCTAGGGATAAAATTACTCTCTGTCTTGGGATAAAATTACTCTCTGTCTAGGGGTTGAATTACTCTCTCTGTAGGGGTACAAATACTCTCTCGGGGTATAATTACTCTCTGTCCAGGGATAAAATAACTATGTCTAGGGGTAAAATTACTCTCTATCTAGGGGTAAAGTTACTCTCAGTCTAGGGGTAAAATTACTCTCTGTCGAGGGATAAAACTACTCTCTGTCTAGGGGTAAAATTACTCTGTCGAGGGGTAAAATTACCCTTGAGTCTAGGGGTAAAATTACTCTCTATCAAGGGGTAAAATTACTTTCTGTCTGGAGGTAAAATTACTCGCTGTCTTGGGGTAAAAATACTCTCTGTCTTGGGGTAAAATTACTCTTTGTCCAGGGGCAAAATTACTCTCTGTCTAGGGGTAAAATTGCTCTCTCTCTAGCGATAAAATAACTCTCTGTCTAGGGATAAAATTACTCTCTGGCTAGGAGTAAAATTACTCTCTGTCTAGGGGTGAAATTACTCTCTGACTAGGGATAAAATTACTCTCTCTCTAGGGGTAAAATTACTCTCTGTCTAGAGGTAAAATTACTCCCTGTCGAGGGCTAAAGTTACTCTCGGTCTAGGGGTAAAATTACTCTCATTCTAGGGGAAAAATTACTCTCAGTCTAGGGGTAAAATTCCCCTCTGTCAAGGGATAAAATCACTATCTGTCTCGGGGAAAATTACTCTCTGTCTAGGGGTAAAATAACTAAGTCGAGGGGTAAAATTACTCTCTGTCTTGGGGTAAAGTTACTCTGTCTAGGGGTAAAATTACTCTCTGTCTGGTAAAATTGCCTTCTGTCTAAGGGTAAAATTACTCTCTGTCTAGGGGTAAAATTACTCTCTATGGGTAAAATTACTCTGTCGAGGGGTAAAATTACCCTTGAGTCTAGGGGTAAAATTACTCTCCATCAAGGGGTAAAATTACTTTCTGTCTAGAGGTAAAATTACTCGCTGTCTAGGGGTAAAAATACTTTCTGTCTTGGGGTAAAATTACTCTTTGTCCAGGGGTAAAATTACTCTCTGTCTAGGGGTAAAATTGCTCTCTGTCTAGCGATAAAATAACTCTCTGTCTAGGGATAAAATTACTCTCTGGCTAGGAGTAAAATTACTCTCTGTCGAGGGGTAAAAATACTCTCTGTCCAGGGGTAAAATTTCCCTCTGTGTAGGGGTAAAATTACTCCAAGTCTAGGTGTAAAATTACTCTCTGTCTAGGGTTAAAATTGCTCTCCCTCAAGGGCTAAATGTTCTCTCTGTCTCGAGGTAAAATTACTCTCTGAGTAGGGGTAAAATTACCACTGAGTCTAGGGGTAAAATTACTCTTGGTCAAGGGGTAAAATTGCTCTCTGTCTAGGGGTTAAATTACCCCGAGTCTAGGGGTAAAATTACACTCTGTCTAGGGGTAAAGGTACTCTCTGTCTAGGGGTAAAATTACTCTCTCTCTATGGGTAAAATTACTCTCTGTCTAGCGATAAAATAACTCTCTGTCTAGGGATAAAATTACTCTCTGGCTAGGAGTAAAATTACTCTCTGTCTAGGGGTAAAATTACTCTCTGTCTAGGGGTAAAATTGCTCTCTGTCTAGCGATAAAATAACTCTCTGTCTAGGGGTGAAATTACTCTCTGCCTAAGAGTAAAATTACTCTCTGTCTAGGGGTAAAATTACTCACTGTCGAGGGGTAAAATTGCTCTCCCTCAAGGGCTAAATGTTCTCTCTGTCTAGGTGTAAAATTCCCCTCCGACTAGGGGTAAAATTACTCTCAGTCCAGGGGTAAATTTACTCCCTGTCTCGGGGTGAAACTACCCATGAGTCTCGGGGTGAAATTACCCATGAGTCTCGGGGTAAAATTACTCTCTGTCTAGGGGTAAAATACCTCTCTGTCCAGGGGTAAAATTACTCTCTGTCTGCTAAAATTGCCCTCTGTCTAGTGGTAAAATTACTCTCTCTGTAGGGGTAAAATTACTCTCTGTCTAGGGATAAAATTACTCTCTGTCTTGGGATAAAATTACTCTCTGTCTACGGGTTAAATTACTCTCTAGGGGTACAAATACTCTCTCGGGGTAAATTTACTCTCCATGTAGGGGTAAAATTACTCTCTGTCTAGGGGTAAAATTACTCCCTGTCTAGGGCTAAAGTTACTCTCGGTCTCGGGGTAAAATTACTTTCATTCTAGGGGAAAAATTACTCTCAGTCTAGGGGTAAAATTCCCCTCTGTCAAGGGATAAAATCACTATCTGACTCGGGGAAAATTACTCTCTGTCTAGGGGTCAAAATACTCTCTGTCTTGGGGTAAAACTACTCTCTGTCTAGGGGTAAAATTACTTGCTGTCTCGAGTTAAAATTACTCTCTGACGAGGGGTAAAATTACTCTCTGCCGAGCGGTAAAATTAAACACTCTGTCTAGGGGTAAAATTACTCTCTGTCTCGGGGTAAAATTGCTCTCTGCCGAGCGGTAAAATTAAACACTCTGTCTAGGGGTAAAATTACTCTCTGCCTAGGGGTAAAATTACCCTCTGTCTTGGGCTAAAATTACCACTCTGTCTAGAGCTAAACTTACTCTCTGTCTCGGGGTAAAGTTACACTCTGTCTGGGCGTAAAATTACCCTCTGTCAATGGGTAAAATTACCCCTCCGTATAGGGGTAAAATTACTCTGTGTCGATGGGTAAAATTTCCCTGCGTCTAGAGGTAAATTTACTCTCTATCTAGGGGTAAAATTACACTCTGTCTAGGGGTAATATTTCCCTCTGTGTAGGGGTAAAATTACTCCGAGTCTAGGCATAAAATTACTCTCTGTCTCGGGTTAAAATTGGTCTCCCTCAAGGGGTAACTGTTCTCTCTGTCCAGGTGCAAAATTCCCCTCCGAATAGGGGTAAAATTACTCTCAGTCCAGGGGTAAAATTACTCCCTGTCTCGGTGTGAAATTCCCCCTGAGTCTATGGGTAAAATGACCTCTGTCTAGGGTAAAATACCTCTCTGTCTAGGGGTAAAATTACTCTCTGTCTGGTAAAATTGCCCTCTGTCTAGGCGGTAAAATTACTCTCTGTGTAGGGGTAAAATTACTCTCTGTCTAGGGATAAAATTACTCTCTGTCTTGGGATAAAATTACTCTCTGTCTAGGGGTAAAATTACTCTCTGTCTAGAGGTACAAATGCTCTCTCGGGGTAAATTTACTCTCCGTGTAGGGGTAAAATTACTCTCTGTGTAGGGGTAAAATTAATCTCTGTCTAGGGATAAAATTACTCTCTGTCTAGGGGTAAAATTACTCTCTGTCTAGGGGTAAAATTACTCTGTCTAGGGTTAAAATTATTCTATGTCTAGGACTAAAATTCACCTCTATCTAGCGGTAAAATTACTATCTGTCGAGGGGTAAAATTACTCTCTGTCGAGCGGTAAAATTTCCCTCTGTGTTGGGGTAAAATTACTCCAAGTCTAGGCGTAAAATTACTGTCTGTCTAGGGTTAAAATTGTTCTCCCTCAAGGGGTAAATGTTCTCTCTGTCTAGGTGAAAATTCCCCTCCGACGAGGGGTAAAATTACTCTCCGTCCAGAGGCAAAATTACTCCCTGCCTAGGGGTGAAATTCCCCCTGAGTCTCGGGGTAAAATTACCCTCTGTCTAGGGGTAAAATACCTCTCTGCCTAGGGGTAAAATTACTCTCGGTCAAGGGGTAAAATTACTCTCGGTCAAGGGGTAACATTTCCCTCCGTCTAGGGATAAAATTACTCTCTGTCTAGGGGTAAAATTGCTCTCTGTCGAGGGGTAAAATTTCCCTCTGTGTAGGGGTAAAATTACTCCAAGTCTAGGTGTAAAATTACTCTCTGTCTAGGGTTAAAATTGCTCTCCCTCAAGGGCTAAATGTTCTCTCTGTCGAGGTGTAAAATTCCCCTCCGACTAGGGGTAAAATTACTCTCAGTCTAGGGGTAAAATTACTCCCTGTCTAGGGGTGAAATTCCCCCTGAGTCTAGGATAAAATTACCTCTGTCTAGGGTAAAATACCTCTCTGTGTAGGGGTAAAATTACTCTCTGTCTAGGGATAAAATTACTCTCTGTCTTGGGATAAAATTACTCTCTGTCTCGGGGTAAAATTACTCTCTGTCTTGGGATAAAATTACTCTCTCTCTAGGGGTAAAATTACTCTCTGTCTAGGGGTAAAATTACTCCCTGTCTAGGGCTAAAGTTACTCTCGGTCTAGGGGTAAAATTACTCTCATTCTAGGGGAAAAATTACTCTCAGTCTAGGGGTACAAATACTCTCTCGGGGTATAATTACTCTGTCTAGGGATAAAATAACTATGTCTAGGGGTAAAATTACTCTCTATCTAGGAGTAAAGTTACTCTCAGTCTAGCGGTAAAATTACTCTCTGTCGAGGGATAAAACTACTCTCTGTCTAGGGGTAAAATTACTCTGTCGAGGGGTAAAATTACCCTTGAGTGTGGGGGTAAAATTACTCTCTATCAAGGGGTAAAATTACTTTCTGTCTGGAGGTAAAATTACTCGCTGTCTTGGGGTAAAAATACTCTCTGTCTTGGGGTAAAATTTACTCTTTGTCCAGGGGTAAAATTACTCTCTGTCTAGGGGTAAAATTGCTCTCTGTCTAGCGATAAAATAACTCTCTGTCTAGGGATAAAATTACTCTCTGGCTAGGAGTAAAATTACTCTCTGTCTAGGGGTGAAATTACTCTCTGTCTAGGGATAAAATTACTCTCTCTCTAGGGGTAAAATTACTCTCTGTCTAGAGGTAAAATTACTCCCTGTCTAGGGCTAAAGTTACTCTCGGTCTAGGGGTAAAATTACTCTCATTCTAGGGGAAAAATTACTCTCAGTCTAGGGGTAAAATTCCCCTCTGTCAAGGGATAAAATCACTATCTGTCTCGGGGAAAATTACTCTCTGTCTAGGGGTAAAATAACTAAGTCGAGGGGTAAAATTACTCTCTGTCTTGGGGTAAAGTTACTCTGTCTAGGTGTAAAATTACTCTCTGTCTGGTAAAATTGCCTTCTGTCTAAGGGTAAAATTACTCTCTGTCTAGGGGTAAAATTACTCTCTCTCTATGGGTAAAATTACTCTGTCGAGGGGTAAAATTACCCTTGAGTCTAGGGGTAAAATTACTCTCTATCAAGGGGTAAAATTACTTTCTGTCTAGAGGTAAAATTAATCGCTGTCTAGGGGTAAAAATACTCTCTGTCTTGGGGTAAAATTACTCTTTGTCCAGGGGTAAAATTACTCTCTGTCTAGGGGTAAAATTGCTCTCTGTCTAGCGATAAAATAACTCTCTGTCTAGGGATAAAATTACTCTCTGGCTAGGAGTAAAATTACTCTCTGTCTAGGGGTAAAATTACTCTGTCGAGGGGTAAAACTACTCTCTGTCAAGGGGTAAAAATACCCTCTGTCCAGGGGTAAAATTTCCCTCTGTGTAGGGGTAAAATTACTCCAAGTCTAGGTGTAAAATTACTCTCTGTCTAGGGTTAAAATTGCTCTCCCTCAAGGGCTAAATGTTCTCTCTGTCTCGAGGTAAAATTACTCTCTGAGTAGGGGTAAAATTACCACTGAGTCTAGGGGTAAAATTACTCTTGGTCAAGGGGTAAAATTGATCTCTGTCTAGGGGTTAAATTACCCCGAGTCTAGGGGTAAAATTACACTCTGTCTAGGGGTAAAGGTACTCTCTGTCTAGGGGTAAAATTACTCTCTCTCTATGGGTAAAATTACTCAATGTCTAGCGATAAAATAACTCTCTGTCTAGGGATAAAATTACTCTCTGGCTAGGAGTAAAATTACTCTCTGTCTAGGGGTAAAATTACTCTCTGCCTAAGAGTAAAATTACTCTCTGTCTAGGGGTAAAATTACTCACTGTCGATGGGTAAAATTGCTCTCCCTCAAGGGCTAAATGTTCTCTCTGTCCAGGTGTAAAATTCCCCTCCGACTAGGGGTAAAATTACTCTCAGTCCAGGGGTAAATTTACTCCCTGTCTCTGGGTGAAATTACCCATGAGTCTCGGGGTAAAGTTACCCTCTGTCTAGGGGTAAAATACCTCTCTGTCTAGGCCAAAATTATTGTCTGTCTAGGGTAAAATTATTGTCTGTCTAGGGGTAAAATTATTCTCTGTCTCGGGGTAAAATTATTCCCTGTCTAGGGGTAAAATTATTCTCTGTCTAGGGGTAAAATTATTCTCTGTCTCGGGGTAAAATTATTCTCTGTCTAGAGGTAAAATTATTCCCTGTCTAGGTGTAAAATTATTCTCTATCTAGGAGTAAAATTATTCTCTGTCTAGGGTAAAATTATTCCCTGTCTCGGTGGAAAATTATTCTCTGTCTCGGGGTAAAATTATTCTCTGTCTAGGGGTAAAATTATTCTCTGTCTAGGGGTAAAATTATTCCCTGTCTGGGGGTAAAATTATTCTCTGTCTGGGGGTAAAATTATTCTCTGTCTCGGGGTAAAATTATTCTCTGGGGATAAAATTATTCCCTGTCTAGGGGTAAAATTATTCTCTGTCTAGAGGTAAAATTATTCTCTGTCTAGGGGTAAAATTATTCTGTCTAGGGGTAAAATTATTCCCTGTCTAGAGGTAAAATTATTCTCTGTCTAGGGGTAAAATTATGATCTGTCTAGGTGTAAAATTATTCACTGTCTAGGGGTGAAATTATTCTCTGTCTAGGGGTAAAATTATTCTCTGTCTAGAGGTAAAATTATTCTCTGTCTAGGGGTAAAATTATTCCCTGTCTGGGTGTAAAATTATTCTCTGTCTAGAGGTAAAATTATTCTCTGTCTAGGGGCAAAATTATTCTCTGTTTAGGGGTAAAATTATGCTCTGTCTAGGGGTAAAATTATTCTCTGTCTATAGGTAAAAGTATTCCCTGTCAAGGGGTAAAATTATTCTCTGTCTAGGGGTAAAATTATTCTCTGTCTCGAGGTAAAATTATTCCCTGTCTCGGGGTAAAATTATTCTCTGTCTAGGGGTAAAATTATTCCCTGTCTGGTAGTAAAATTATTCCCTGTCTCGGGGTTACATTATTCCCTGTCTGGTGGTAAAATTATTCTCTGTCTAGGGGCAAAATTATTCTCTGTCTAGGGGTAAAATTATTCTCTATCTAGGGGTAAAATTATTCTCTGTCTAGGGGTAAAATTATTCCCTGTCTAGGGGTAAAATTATTCACTGTCCAGAGGTAAAATTATTCCCTGTCTAGGGGTAAAATTATTCCCTGTCTAGGGGTAAAATTATTCTCTGTCTCGGGGTAAAATTATTCCCTGTCTCGGGGTAAAATTATTCCCTGTCTAGAGGTAAAATTATACTCTGTCTAGGCGTAAAATTATTCTTTGTCTGGGGGCAAAATTATTCTCTGTCTAGGGGTAAAATTATTCTCTGTCTCGGGGTAAAATTATTCTCTGGTGGTAAAAGTATTTCCTGTCTGGGGGTAAAATTATTCCCTGTCTAGGGGTAAAATTATTCTCTGTCTAGGGGTAAAATTATTCTCTGTCTAGGGGTAAAATTATTCTCTGTCTGGAGGTAAAATTATTCCCTGTCTCGGGGTAAAATTATTCTCTGTCTCGGGGTAAAATTATTCTCTGTCTACGGGTAAAATTATTCCATGTCCAAGGGTAAAATTATTCTCTGTCTTGGGGTAAAATTATTCTCTGTCTAGGGGTAAAATTATTCACTGTCTAGGGGTAAAATTATTCTCTGTCTCGGGGTAAAATTATTTTCTGGGGGTAAATGTATTCCCTGTCTCGAGGAAAAATTATTCTCTGTCTCGGGGTAAAATTATTCCATGTCCAAGGGTAAAATTATTCTCTGGGGATAAAATTATTCCCTGTCTAGGGGTAAAATTATTCTCTGTCTAGAGGTAAAATTATTCTCTGTCTAGAGGTAAAATTATTCCCTGTCGAGTTGTAAAATTATTCTCTATCTAGGGGTAAAATTATTCTCTGTCTAGAGGTAAAATTATTCCCTATCTCGGGGCAAAATTATTCTCTGTCTTGGGGTAAAATTATTCTCTGTCTAGAGGTAAAATTATTCCCTGTCGAGGTGTAAAATTATTCTCTATCTAGGGGTAAAATTATTCTCTGTCTCGAGGTAAAATTATTCCCTGTCTAGGGGTAAAATTATTCTCTGTCTCGGGGTAAAATTATTCTCTGTCTAGGGGTGAAATTATTCTGTCTAGAGGTAAAATTATTCTCTGTCTAGGGGTAAAATTATTCTCTGTCTTGGGGTAAAATTATTCACTGTCTAGGGGTAAAATTATTCTCCGTCTAGAGGTAAAATTATTCTCTGTCTCGGGGTAAAATTATTCTCTGTCTAGGGGTAAAATTATTCTCTGTCTAGGGGTAAAATTATTCTCTGTCTCGGGGTAAAATTATTCCCTGTCTAAGGGTAAAATTATTCCATGTCGAGGGGTAAAATTATTCCCTGTCTAGGGGTAAAATTATGATCTGTCTAGGTGTAAAATTACTCCCTGTCTTGGGTTCAAATTATTCTCTGTCGAGGGTCGAAATTATTCTCTGTCTCGGGGTAAAATTATTCTCTGTCTCGAGGTAAAATTATTCCCTGTCTGAGGGTAAAATTATTCTCTGTTTTGGGGTAAAATTATTCTCTGGGGATAAAATTATTCCCTGTCTAGGGGTAAAATTATTCTCTGTCTAGAGGTAAAATTATTCCCTGTCTAGGGGCAAAATTATTCCCTGTCTAGGGGTAAAATTATTCTCTGTCTAGGGGTAAAATTATTCCCTGTCTGAGGGTAAAATTATTCTCTGTCTCGGGGTAAAATTATTCTCTGTCTAGGGGTAAAATTATTCCCTGTCTAGGGGCAAAATTATTCTCTGTCTATGGGTAAAATTATTCTCTGTCTAGGGGTAAAATTATTCTGTCTAGGGGTAAAATTATTCCCTGTCTAGGGGTGAAATTATTCTGTCTAGAGGTAAAATTATTCCCTGTCTAGAGGTAAAATTATTCTCTGTCTAGGGGTAAAATTATGATCTGTCTAGGTGTAAAATTATTCACTGTCTAGGGTTCAAATTATTCTCCGTCTAGGGGTGAAATTATTCTCTGTCTAGGGGTAAAATTATTCTCTGTCTAGAGGTAAAATTATTCTCTGTCTAGGGGTAAAATTATTCCCTGTCTGGGTGTAAAATTATTCCCTGTCTTGGGGTAAAATTATTCTCTGTCTAGAGGTAAAATTATTCTCTGTCTAGGGGCAAAATTATTCTCTGTTTAGGGGTAAAATTATGCTCTGTCTAGGGGTAAATTTATTCTCTGTCTAGAGGTAAAATTATTCCCTGTCAAGGGGTAAAATTATTCTCTGTCTAGGGGTAAAATTATTCTCTGTCTCGAGGTAAAATTATTCCCTGTCTCGGGGTAAAATTATTCCCTGTCTGGTAGTAAAATTATTCCCTGTCTCGGGGTTAAATTATTCCCTGTCTAGTGGTAAAATTATTCTCTGTCTCGGGGCAAAATTATTCTCTGTCTAGGGGTAAAATTATTCCCTGTCTGGGGGTAAAATTATTCCCTGTCTAGGGGTAAAATTATTCCCTGTCTAGGGGTAAAATTTATTCTCTGTCTAGGGGTAAAATTATTCTCTGTCTAGGGGTAAAATTACTCTGTCGAGGGGTAAAACTACTCTCTGTCAAGGGGTAAAAATACCCTCTGTCCAGGGGTAAAATTTCCCTCTGTGTAGGGGTAAAATTACTCCAAGTCTAGGTGTAAAATTACTCTCTGTCTAGGGTTAAAATTGCTCTCCCTCAAGGGCTAAATGTTCTCTCTGTCTCGAGGTAAAATTACTCTCTGAGTAGGGGTAAAATTACCACTGAGTCTAGGGGTAAAATTACTCTTGGTCAAGGGGTAAAATTGATCTCTGTCTAGGGGTTAAATTACCCCGAGTCTAGGGGTAAAATTACACTCTGTCTAGGGGTAAAGGTACTCTCTGTCTAGGGGTAAAATTACTCTCTCTCTATGGGTAAAATTACTCTATGTCTAGCGATAAAATAACTCTCTGTCTAGGGATAAAATTACTCTCTGGCTAGGAGTAAAATTACTCTCTGTCTAGGGGTAAAATTACTCTCTGCCTAAGAGTAAAATTACTCTCTGTCTAGGGGTAAAATTACTCACTGTCGATGGGTAAAATTGCTCTCCCTCAAGGGCTAAATGTTCTCTCTGTCCAGGTGTAAAATTCCCCTCCGACTAGGGGTAAAATTACTCTCAGTCCAGGGGTAAATTTACTCCCTGTCTCGGGGTGAAATTACCCATGAGTCTCGGGGTAAAGTTACCCTCTGTCTAGGGGTAAAATACCTCTCTGTCTAGGCCAAAATTATTGTCTGTCTAGGGTAAAATTATTGTCTGTCTAGGGGTAAAATTATTCTCTGTCTCGGGGTAAAATTATTCCCTGTCTAGGGGTAAAATTATTCTCTGTCTAGGGGTAAAATTATTCTCTGTCTCGGGGTAAAATTATTCTCTGTCTAGAGGTAAAATTATTCCCTGTCTAGGTGTAAAATTATTCTCTATCTAGGAGTAAAATTATTCTCTGTCTAGGGTAAAATTATTCCCTGTCTCGGTGGAAAATTATTCTCTGTCTCGGGGTAAAATTATTCTCTGTCTAGGGGTAAAATTATTCTCTGTCTAGGGGTAAAATTATTCCCTGTCTGGGGGTAAAATTATTCTCTGTCTGGGGGTAAAATTATTCTCTGTCTCGGGGTAAAATTATTCTCTGGGGATAAAATTATTCCCTGTCTAGGGGTAAAATTATTCTCTGTCTAGAGGTAAAATTATTCTCTGTCTAGGGGTAAAATTATTCTGTCTAGGGGTAAAATTATTCCCTGTCTAGAGGTAAAATTATTCTCTGTCTAGGGGTAAAATTATGATCTGTCTAGGTGTAAAATTATTCACTGTCTAGGGGTGAAATTATTCTCTGTCTAGGGGTAAAATTATTCTCTGTCTAGAGGTAAAATTATTCTCTGTCTAGGGGTAAAATTATTCCCTGTCTGGGTGTAAAATTATTCTCTGTCTAGAGGTAAAATTATTCTCTGTCTAGGGGCAAAATTATTCTCTGTTTAGGGGTAAAATTATGCTCTGTCTAGGGGTAAAATTATTCTCTGTCTATAGGTAAAAGTATTCCCTGTCAAGGGGTAAAATTATTCTCTGTCTAGGGGTAAAATTATTCTCTGTCTCGAGGTAAAATTATTCCCTGTCTCGGGGTAAAATTATTCTCTGTCTAGGGGTAAAATTATTCCCTGTCTGGTAGTAAAATTATACCCTGTCTCGGGGTTACATTATTCCCTGTCTGGTGGTAAAATTATTCTCTGTCTAGGGGCAAAATTATTCTCTGTCTAGGGGTAAAATTATTCTCTATCTAGGGGTAAAATTATTCTCTGTCTAGGGGTAAAATTATTCCCTGTCTAGGGGTAAAATTATTCTCTGTCCAGAGGTAAAATTATTCCCTGTCTAGGGGTAAAATTATTCCCTGTCTAGGGGTAAAATTATTCTCTGTCTCGGGGTAAAATTATTCCCTGTCTCGGGGTAAAATTATTCCCTGTCTAGAGGTAAAATTATACTCTGTCTAGGCGTAAAATTATTCTTTGTCTGGGGGCAAAATTATTCTCTGTCTAGGGGTAAAATTATTCTCTGGTGGTAAAAGTATTTCCTGTCTGGGGGTAAAATTATTCCCTGTCTAGGGGTAAAATTATTCTCTGTCTAGGGGTAAAATTATTCTCTGTCTAGGGGTAAAATTATTCTCTGTCTGGAGGTAAAATTATTCCCTGTCTCGGGGTAAAATTATTCTCTGTCTCGGGGTAAAATTATTCTCTGTCTACGGGTAAAATTATTCCATGTCCAAGGGTAAAATTATTCTCTGTCTTGGGGTAAAATTATTCTCTGTCTAGGGGTAAAATTATTCACTGTCTAGGGGTAAAATTATTCTCTGTCTCGGGGTAAAATTATTTTCTGGGGGTAAATGTATTCCCTGTCTCGAGGAAAAATTATTCTCTGTCTCGGGGTAAAATTATTCCATGTCCAAGAGTAAAATTATTCTCTGGGGATAAAATTATTCCCTGTCTAGGGGTAAAATTATTCTCTGTCTAGAGGTAAAATTATTCTCTGTCTAGAGGTAAAATTATTCCCTGTCGAGGTGTAAAATTATTCTCTATCTAGGGGTAAAATTATTCTCTGTCTAGAGGTAAAATTATTCCCTATCTCGAGGTAAAATTATTCCCTGTCTAGGGGTAAAATTATTCTCTGTCTCGGGGTAAAATTATTCTCTGTCTAGGGGTGAAATTATTCTGTCTAGAGGTAAAATTATTCTCTGTCTAGGGGTAAAATTATTCTCTGTCTTGGGGTAAAATTATTCACTGTCTAGGGGTAAAATTATTCTCCGTCTAGAGGTAAAATTATTCTCTGTCTCGGGGTAAAATTATTCTCTGTCTAGGGGTAAAATTATTCTCTGTCTAGGGGTAAAATTATTCTCTGTCTCGGGGTAAAATTATTCCCTGTCTAAGGGTAAAATTATTCCATGTCGAGGGGTAAAATTATTCCCTGTCTAGGGGTAAAATTATGATCTGTCTAGGTGTAAAATTACTCCCTGTCTTGGGTTCAAATTATTCTCTGTCGAGGGTCGAAATTATTCTCTGTCTCGGGGTAAAATTATTCTCTGTCTCGAGGTAAAATTATTCCCTGTCTGAGGGTAAAATTATTCTCTGTTTTGGGGTAAAATTATTCTCTGGGGATAAAATTATTCCCTGTCTAGGGGTAAAATTATTCTCTGTCTAGAGGTAAAATTATTCCCTGTCTAGGGGCAAAATTATTCCCTGTCTAGGGGTAAAATTATTCTCTGTCTAGGGGTAAAATTATTCCCTGTCTGAGGGTAAAATTATTCTCTGTCTCGGGGTAAAATTATTCTCTGTCTAGGGGTAAAATTATTCCCTGTCTAGGGGCAAAATTATTCTCTGTCTATGGGTAAAATTATTCTCTGTCTAGGGGTAAAATTATTCTGTCTAGGGGTAAAATTATTCCCTGTCTAGGGGTAAAATTATTCCCTGTCTAGGGGTAAAATTATTCCCTGTCTAGAGGTAAAATTATTCTCTGTCTAGGGGTAAAATTATGATCTGTCTAGGTGTAAAATTATTCACTGTCTAGGGTTCAAATTATTCTCCGTCTAGGGGTGAAATTATTCTCTGTCTAGGGGTAAAATTATTCTCTGTCTAGAGGTAAAATTATTCTCTGTCTAGGGGTAAAATTATTCCCTGTCTGGCTGTAAAATTATTCCCTGTCTTGGGGTAAAATTATTCTCTGTCTAGAGGTAAAATTATTCTCTGTCTAGGGGCAAAATTATTCTCTGTTTAGGGGTAAAATTATGCTCTGTCTAGGGGTAAATTTATTCTCTGTCTAGAGGTAAAATTATTCCCTGTCTAGAGGTAAAATTATTCTCTGTCTAGGGGTAAAATTATGATCTGTCTAGGTGTAAAATTATTCACTGTCTAGGGTTCAAATTATTCTCCGTCTAGGGGTGAAATTATTCTCTGTCTAGGGGTAAAATTATTCTCTGTCTAGAGGTAAAATTATTCTCTGTCTAGGGGTAAAATTATTCCCTGTCTGGCTGTAAAATTATTCCCTGTCTTGGGGTAAAATTATTCTCTGTCTAGAGGTAAAATTATTCTCTGTCTAGGGGCAAAATTATTCTCTGTTTAGGGGTAAAATTATGCTCTGTCTAGGGGTAAATTTATTCTCTGTCTAGAGGTAAAATTATTCCCTGTCAAGGGGTAAAATTATTCTCTGTCTAGGGGTAAAATTATTCTCTGTCTCGAGGTAAAATTATTCCCTGTCTCGGGGTAAAATTATTCCCTGTCTGGTAGTAAAATTATTCCCTGTCTCGGGGTTAAATTATTCCCTGTCTAGTGGTAAAATTATTCTCTGTCTCGGGGCAAAATTATTCTCTGTCTAGGGGTAAAATTATTCCCTGTCTGGGGGTAAAATTATTCCCTGTCTGGGGGTAAAATTATTCCCTGTCTAGGGGTAAAATTTATTCTCTGTCTAGGGGTAAAATTATTCTCTGTCTAGGGGTAAAATTATTCCCTGTCTAGGGGTAAAATTTATTCTCTGTCTAGGGGTAAAATTATTCCCTGTCTAGGGGTAAAATTATTCCCTGTCTAGGGGTAAAATTATTCACTGTCTCGGGGTAAAATGATTCTCTGTCTAGGCGTAAAATTATTCTCTGTCTTGAGGTAAAATGATTCCCTGTCTAGAGGTAAAATTATACTCTGTCTAGGCGTAAAATTATTCTCTGTCTTGAGGTAAAATGATTCCCTGTCTAGGGGTAAAATTATTCACTGTCTTGAGGTAAAATTATTCTCTGTCTAGGGGTAAAATTATTCTCTGTCTACGGGTAAAATTATTCCATGTCCAAGGGTAAAATTATTCTCTGTCTAGGGGTAAAATTATTCTCTGTCTAGGGGTAAAATTATTCTCTGTCTAGGGGTAAAATTATTCACTGTCTCGAGGTCCGGGGCTAGCGTCGGCGGCAGTCGGGAGCAGCGTCGAGGAGGTGCGTGGAGAGGCCTATAAAAGGCACAGCAGGGAGTCCGGGGCTTGTGTCGGCGGCAGTCGGGAGCAGCGTCGAGGAGGTCCATTGGAGAGGCCTATAAAAGGCACAGCAGGGAATCCTGGCTAGCGTCGGCGGCAGTCGGGAGCAGCGTCGAGGAGGTCCATTGGAGAGGCCTATAAAAGTCACAGCAGGGAGTCGGGAGCAGCGTCGAGGAGGTGCGTGGAGAGGCCTATAAAAGGCACAGCAGGGAGTCGGGAGCAGCGTCGAGGAGGAGCGTGGTGAGGCCGATAAAAGGCGTACTTGTGCAGCTACAGGGAGAAGGCAAAAAAGAAGTAGAAAGAAATCAAAAGGTGACTTCACAGCCAAGAGGGTAAGTGATTGGCTGGTGATTGGTGAGTAGTTTTTCTTTTTTCTCTTCTATGTCAGTGAGTAACTTTTAGCATTGTTGCCAATTTAAGTGTATCTAAGGGTTAAGTCATGGCAGGAGAGCTCGGTTGGGTGTTATGCTCCTCCTGTACCATGTGGGAACTCGGGGACGACACCAGTGTCCCTGACGACTACATCTGCGGGAAGTGTATCCACCTCAAGCTCCTGACGGTCCGCGTTGCGGAGTTGGAGCTGAGGGTGGATTCACTCTGGAGCATCCACGATGCTGAGAATGACGTGAGTATCACGTGTCGCGAGTTGGTCGTACCGCAGGGAAAGGGTCCACAGCCAGATAGGGAATGGAAGACCAACAGGAAGAGCAGTGCAAGGAAGGTAGTGCAGGAGTCCCCTGTGGTCATCCCCCTGCAAAACAGATACACTGCTTTGGGTACTGTTGAGGGGGATGACTCATCAGGGGAGGGCAGCAGCAGCCAAGTTCATGGTACCATGGCTGGCTCTGCTGCACAGGAGGGCAGGAAAAAGAGTGGGAGAGCAATAGTGATTGGGGATTCAATGGTGAGGGGAATAGATAGGCGTTTCTGCGGCCGCAACCGAGACTCCCTGGTGCAAGGGTCAAGGATGTCTCGGAGCGGGTGCAGGACATTCTAAAAAGGGAGGGAGAACAGCCAGTTGTCGTGGTGCACATTGGTACCAACGACAAAGGTAAAAAAAGGGATGAGGTCCTACGAAACGAATTTAAGGAGCTAGGAGCTAAATTAAATAGAAGGACCTCAAAAGTAGTAATCTCGGGATTGCTACCAGTGCCATGTGATAGTCAGAGTAGGAATCGCAGGATAGCGCAGATGAATACGTGGCTTGAGCAGTGGTGCAACAGGGAGGGATTCAAATTCCTGGGGCATTGGAACCGGTTCTGGGTGAGGTGGGACCAGTACAAACCGGATGGTCTGCACCTGGGCAGGACCGGAACCAATGTCCTAGGGGGAGTGTTTGCTAGTGCTGTTGGGGAGGATTTAAACTGATACGGCAGGGGGATGGGAACCAATGCAGGGAGACAGAGGGAAACAAAAAGGAGGCAAAAGCAAAAGACAGAAAGGAGATGAGGAAAAGTGGAGGGCAGAGAAACCCAAGGCAAAGAACAAAAAGGGCCACTGTACAGCAAAATTCTAAAAGGACAAAGGGTGTTAAAAGAACAAGCCTGAAGGCTTTGTGTCTTAATACAAGGAGTATCCGCAATAAAGTGGATGAATTAACTGTGCAAATAGATGTTAACAAATATGTTGTGATTGGGATTACGGAGACGTGGCTCCAGGATGATCAGGGCTGGAAATTCAACATTCAGGAAAGATGGAATAAAAGGAAAAGGAGGTGGGGTAGCATTGCTGGTTAAGGAGCAAATTAAGGCAATAGTTCGGAAGGACATGAGCTTGGATGATGTGGAATCTATATGGGTAGAGCTGCAGAATACCAAAGGACAAAAAACGTTAGTGGGAGTTGTGTACAGACCTCCAAACAGTAGTAGTGATGTTGGGGAGGGCATCAAACATGAAATTAGGGGTGCGTGCAATAAAGGTGCAGCAGTTATAATGGGTGACTTTAATATGCACATAGATTGGGTTAACCAAACTGGAAGCAATACGGTAGAGGAGGATTTCCTGGAGTGCATAAGGGATGGTTTTTTAGACCAATATGTCGAGGAACCAACTAGGGGGGAGGCCATCTTAGACTGGGTGTTGTGTAATGAGAGAGGATTAATTAGCAATCTCGTTGTGCGAGGCCCCTTGGGTAAGAGTGACCATAATATGGTGGAATTCTGCATTAGGATGGAGAATGAAATAGTTAATTCAGAGACCATGGTCCAGAACTTAAAGAAGGGTAACTTTGAAGGTATGAGGCGTGAATTGGCTAGGATAGATTGGCGAATGATACTGAAGGGGTTGACTGTGGATGGGCAATGGCAGACATTTAGAGACCGCATGGATGAACTACAACAATTGTACATTCCTGTCTGTCGTAAAAATAAAAAAGGGAAGGTGGCTCAACCGTGGCTATCAAGGGAAATCAGGGATAGCATTAAAGCCAAGGAAGTGGCATACAAATTGGCCAGAAATAGCAGCGAACCCGGGGACTGGGAGAAATTTAGAACTCAGCAGAGGAGGACAAAGGGTTTGATTAGGGCAGGGAAAATGGAGTACGAGAAGAAGCTTGCAGGGAACATTAAAACGGATTGCAAAAGTTTCTATAGATATGTAAAGAGAAAAAGGTTAGTAAAGACAAACGTAGGTCCCCTGCAGTCAGAATCAGGGGAAGTCATAACGGGGAACAAAGAAATGGCGGACCAATTGAACAAGTACTTTGGTTCGGTATTCACTGAGGAGGACACAAACAACCTTCCGGATATAAAAGGGGTCGGAGGGTCTAGTAAGGAGGAGGAACTGAGGGAAATCCTTATTAGTCGGGAAATTGTGTTGGGGAAATTGATGGGATTGAAGGCCGATAAATCCCCAGGGCCTGATGGACTGCATCCCAGAGTACTTAAGGAGGTGGCCTTGGAAATAGCAGATGCATTGACAGTCATTTTCCAACATTCCATTGACTCTGGATCAGTTCCTATGGAGTGGAGGGTAGCCAATGTAACCCCACTTTTTAAAAAAGGAGGGAGAGAGAAAACAGGGAATTACAGACCGGTCAGCCTGACATCGGTAGTGGGTAAAATGATGGAATCAATTATTAAGGATGTCATAGCAGTGCATTTGGAAAGAGGTAATATGATAGGTCCAAGTCAGCATGGATTTGTGAAAGGGAAATCATGCTTGACAAATCTTCTGGAATTTTTTGAGGATGTTTCCAGTAGAGTGGACAAGGGAGAACCAGTTGATGTGGTATATTTGGACTTTCAGAAGGCTTTCGACAAGGTCCCACACAAGAGATTAATGTGCAAAGTTAAAGCACGTGGGATTGGGGGTAGTGTGCTGACATGGATTGAGAACTGGTTGTCAGACAGGAAGCAAAGAGTAGGAGTAAATGGGGACTTTTCAGAATGGCAGGCAGTGACTAGTGGGGCACCGCAAGGTTCTGTGCTGGGGCCCCAGCTGTTTACACTGTACATTAATGATTTAGACAAGGGGATTAAATGTAGTATCTCCAAATTTGCGGATGACACTAAGTTGGGTGGCAGTGTGAGCTGCAAGGAGGATTCTATGAGGCTGCAGAGCAACTTGGATAGGTTAGGTGAGTGGGCAAATGCATGGCAGATGAAGTATAATGTGGATAAATGTGAGGTTATCCACTTTGGTGGTAAAAACAGAGAGACAGACTATTATCTGAATGGTGACAGATTAGGAAAAGGGCAGGTGCAAAGAGACCTGGGTGTCATGGTACATCAGTCATTGAAGGTTGGCATGCAGGTACAGCAGGCGGTTAAGAAAGCAAATGGCATGTTGGCCTTCATAGCGAGGGGATTTGAGTACAAGGGCAGGGAGGTGTTGCTACAATTGTACAGGGCCTTGGTGAGGCCACACCTGGAGTATTGTGTACAGTTTTGGTCTCCTAACCTGAGGAAGGACATTCTTGCTATTGAGGGAGTGCAGCGAAGGTTCACCAGACTGATTCCCGGGATGGCGGGACTGACCTATCAAGAAAGACTGGATCAACTGGGCTTGTATTCACTGGAGTTCAGAAGAATGAGAGGGGACCTCATAGAAACGTTTAAAATTCTGACGGGGTTAGACAGGTTAGATGCAGGAAGAATGTTCCCAATGTTGGGGAAGTCCAGAACCAGGGGACACAGTCTAAGGATAAGGGGGAAGCCATTTAGGACCGAGATGAGTAGGAATTTCTTTACCCAGAGAGTGGCGAACCTGTGGAATTCTCTACCACAGAAAGTTGTTGAGGCCAATTCACTAAATATATTCAAAAAGGAGTTAGATGAAGTCCTTACTACTAGGGGAATCAAGGGGTATGGTGAGAAAGCAGGAATGGGGTGCTGAAGTTGCATGTTCAGCCATGAACTCATTGAATGGCGGTGCAGGCTAGAAGGGCCGAATGGCCTACTCCTGCACCTATTTTCTATGTTTCTAAAATTATTCTCTGTCTAGGGGTAAAATTATTCTCTGTCTAGGGGTAAAATTATTCTCTGTCTCGGGGTAAAATTATTCTCTGGGGGTAAAAGTATTCCCTGTCTGGGGATAAAATTATTCCCGATCGAGGGTAAAATTATTCCCTGTCTAGAGGTAAAAGTATTCCCGATCTAGGGTAAAATTATTCTCTGTCTCGGGGTAAAATTATTCTCTGTCTGGGGGTAAAAATATTCCCTGTCTCGGGGTAAAATTATTCTCTGTCTCGGGGTAAAATTATTCCCTGTGTAGGGGTAAAATTATTCCCTGTGTAGGGGTAAAATTATTCCCTGTGTAGGGGTAAAATTATTCTCTGTCTCGGGGTAAAATTATTCTCTGTCTAGGGGTAAAATTATTCTCTGTCTAGGGGTAAAATTATTCACTGTCGAGGGTTAAAATTATTCTCTGGGGGTAAAAGTATTCCCTGTCTGGGGGTAAAATTATTCCCGATCGAGGGTAAAATTATTCTCTGTCTAGGGGTAAAATTATTCCCTGTCTAGAGGTAAAATTATTCCCTGTCTAGGGGCAAAATTATTCTTCGTCTAGAGGTAAAATTATTCTCTGTCTAGGGGTAAAATTATTCCCTGTCTAGGGGTAAAATTATTCTCTGTCCAAGGGTAAAATTATTCTCTGTCCAGGGGTAAAATTATTCTCTGTCTAGGGGTAAAATTATTCTCTGGGGGTAAAAGTATTCCCTGTCTGGGGGTAAATTATTCCCGATCGAGGGTAAAATTATTCTCTGTCTAGGGGTAAAATTATTCACTGTCTAGGGGTAAAATTATTCTCTGGGGGTAAAAGTATTCCCGGTCTAGGGTAAAATTATTCTCTGTCTAGGGGTAAAATTATTCTCTGTCTAGAGGTAAAATTATTCTCCGTCTAGGGGTAAATTTATTCTCCGTCTAGGGGTAAAATTATTCCCTGTCTCGGGGTAAAATTATTCCCTGTCTAGGGGTAAAATTATTCCCTGTCTAGGGGTAAAATTATTCCCTGTCTAGGGGCAAAATTATTCCCTGTCTCGGGGTAAAATTATTCCCTGTCTAGGGGTAAAATTATTCCCTGTCTAGGGGTAAAATTATTCCCTGTCTAGGGGTAAAATTATTCTCTGTCTAGGGGCAAAATTATTCTCTGTCTCGGGGTAAAATTATTCACTGTCCAGAGGTAAAATTATTCTCTGTCTCGGGGTAAAATTATTCTCTGTCTAGGGGTAAAATTATTCTCTGTCTAGGGGTAAAATTATTCTCTGTCTAGGGGTAAAATTATTCACTGTCGAGGGTTAAAATTATTCTCTGGGGGTAAAAGTATTCCCTGTCTGGGGGTAAAATTATTCCCGATCGAGGGTAAAATTATTCTCTGTCTAGGGGTAAAATTATTCCCTGTCTAGAGGTAAAATTATTCCCTGTCTAGGGGCAAAATTATTCTTCGTCTAGAGGTAAAATTATTCTCTGTCTAGGGGTAAAATTATTCCCTGTCTAGGGGTAAAATTATTCTCTGTCCAAGGGTAAAATTATTCTCTGTCCAGGGGTAAAATTATTCTCTGTCTCGGGGTAAAATTATTCTCTGGGGGTAAAAGTATTCCCTGTCTGGGGGTAAATTATTCCCGATCGAGGGTAAAATTATTCTCTGTCTAGGGGTAAAATTATTCACTGTCTAGGGGTAAAATTATTCTCTGGGGGTAAAAGTATTCCCGGTCTAGGGTAAAATTATTCTCTGTCTAGGGGTAAAATTATTCTCTGTCTAGAGGTAAAATTATTCTCCGTCTAGGGGTAAATGTATTCTCCGTCTAGGGGTAAAATTATTCCCTGTCTAGGGGCAAAATTATTCCCTGTCTCGGGGTAAAATTATTCCCTGTCTAGGGGTAAAATTATTCCCTGTCTAGGGGTAAAATTATTCCCTGTCTAGGGGTAAAATTATTCCCTGTCTAGGGGCAAAATTATTCTCTGTCTCGGGGTAAAATTATTCACTGTCCAGAGGTAAAATTATTCTCTGTCGAGGGGTAAAATTATTCCATGTCCAAGGGTAAAATTATTCCCTGTCCAGGGGTGAAATTATTCCCTGTCCAGGGGTAAAATTATTCACTGTCTAGGGGTAAAATTATTCTCTGGGGGTAAAAGTATTCTCTGTCTCGGGGTAAAATTATTCTCTGTCTCGGGTAAAATTATTCCTTGTCTAGGGGTAAAATTATTCACTGTCTAGGAGTAAAATTATTCTCTGTCGAGGGGTAAAATTATTCGCTGGGGGTAAAAGTATTCTGTGTCTGGGGGTAAAATTATTCCCGGACTAGGGTAAAATTATTCCCTGTCTAGGGGTAAAATTATTCTCTGTCTGGGGGTAAAATTATTCCCTGTGTAGGGGTAAAATTATTCCCTGTGTAGGGGTAAAATTATTCCCTGTGTAGGGGTAAAATTATTCCCTGTGTAGGGGTAAAATTATTCCCTGTGTAGGGGTAAAATTATTCTCTGTCTCGGGGTAAAATTATTCTCTGTCTCGGGGTAAAATTATTCTCTGGGGGTAAAAGTATTCCCTGTCTGGAGGTAAAATTATTCCCTGTCTGGGGGTAAAATTATTCTCTGTCTCGGGGTAAAATTATTCTCTGTCTCGGTGTAAAATTATTCCCTGTCTAGGGGCAAAATTATTCTCTGTCTCGGGGTAAAATCATTCCCTGTCTAGGGGTAAAATTATTCTTCGTCTAGAGGTAAAATTATTCTCTGTCTCGGGGTAAAATTATTCTCTGTCTAGGGGTAAAATTATTCCATGTCCAAGGGTAAAATTATTCTCTGTCTAGGGGTGAAATTATTCCCTGTCTACGGCTAAAATTATTCCCTGTCTAGGGCTAAAATTATTCCCTGATTAGGGGTAAAATTATTCTCTGTCCAGAGGTAAAATTATTCTCTGTCTAGGGGTAAAATTATTCTCTGTCTAGGGGTAAAATTATTCTCTGTCTAGGGTATTCACTGTCTAGGGGTAAAATTATTCACTGTCTAGGGGTAAAATTATTCCCTGATTAGGGGTAAAATTATTCTCTGTCTAGAGGTAAAATTATTCTCTGTCTAGGGGTAAAATTATTCTCTGTCTAGGGGTAAAATTATTCTCTGTCTAGGGTATTCACTGTTTCGGGGTAAAATTATTCTCTGTCAAGGGGTAAAATTATTCATTGTCTCGGGGTAAAATTATTCTCTGTCTAGGGGTAAAATTATTCTCTGTCTAGGGGTAAAATTATTCTCTGGGGGTAAAAGTATTCCCTGTCTGGGGGTAAAATTATTCCCGATCTAGGGTAAAATTATTCTCTGTCTCGGGGTAAAATTATTCTCTGTCTAGGGGTAAAATTATTCTCTGTCCAGGGGTAAAATTATTCCCTGTCTCGGGGTAAAATTATTCCCTGTCTAGGGGTAAAATTATTCCCTGATTAGGGGTAAAATTATTCTCTGTCTCGGGGTAAAATTATTCCCTGTCGAGAGGAAAAATTATTCTCTGTCTAGGGGTAAAATTATTCCCTATCTGGGGGTAAAATTATTCTCTGTCTAGGGGTAAAATTATTCTCTGTCTCGGGGTAAAATTATTCCCTGTCTAGGGGTAAAATTATTCTCCGTCTAGAGGTAAAATTATTCTCTGTCTAGTGGTAAAATTATTCCCTGTTTAGGGGTAAAATTATTCACTGTCTAGGGGTAAAATTATTCACTGTCGAGGGGTAAAATTATTCTCTGTCTAGGGGTAAAATTATTCTCTGGGGGTAAAAGTATTCCCTGTCTGGGGGTAAAATTATTCCCGATCTAGGGTAAAATTATTCTCTGTCTAGGGGTAAAATTATTCCCTGTCTGGGGGTAAAATTATTCCCTGTCTCGGGGTTAAATTATTCCCTTTCTAGGGGTTAAATTATTCCCTGTCTCGGGTAAAATTATTCTCTGTCTCGGGGTAAAATTATTCTCTGTCTAGGGGTAAAATTATTCTCTGTCTCGGGGTGAAATTATTCCCTGATTAGGGGTAAAATTATTCTCTGTCTCGGGGTAAAATTATTCCCTGTCTATGGGGTAAAATTATTCTCCATCTGGAGGTAAAATTATTCTCTGTCTAGGGGTAAAATTATTCTCTGTCTAGGGGTAAAATTATTCCATGTCCAGGGGTAAAATTATTCCCTGTCTCGGGGTGAAATTATTCCCTGTCTAGTGGTAAAATTATTCCCTGATTAGGGGTAAAATTATTCCCTGTCTAGAGGAAAAATTATTCCCTGTCTGGGGGTAAAATTATTCCCTGTCTGGGGGTAAAATTATTCCCTGTCTCGGGGTAAAATTATTCCCTGTCTCGGGGTAAAATTATTCTCTGTCTCGGGGTAAAATTATTCTCTGTCTCGGTGTAAAATTATTCCCTGTCTAGGGGCAAAATTATTCTCTGTCTCGGGGTAAAATCATTCCCTGTCTAGGGGTAAAATTATTCTTCGTCTAGAGGTAAAATTATTCTCTGTCTCGGGGTAAAATTATTCTCTGTCTAGGGGTAAAATTATTCCATGTCCAAGGGTAAAATTGTTCTCTGTCTAGGGGTGAAATTATTCCCTGTCTAGGGGTAAAATTATTCCCTGTCTAGGGCTAAAATTATTCCCTGATTGGGGGTAAAATTATTCTCTGTCCAGAGGTAAAATTATTCTCTGTCTAGGGGTAAAATTATTCTCTGTCTAGGGGTAAAATTATTCTCTGTCTAGGATATTCACTGTCTAGGGGTAAAATTATTCACTGTCTAGGGGTAAAATTATTCCCTGTCTTGGGGTAAAATTATTCCCTGTCTTGGGGTAAAATTATTCCCTGATTAGGGGTAAAATTATTCTCTGTCTAGAGGTAAAATTATTCTCTGTCTAGGGGTAAAATTATTCTCTGTCTAGGGGTAAAATTATTCTCTGTCTAGGGTATTCACTGTTTCGGGGTAAAATTATTCTCTGTCAAGGGGTAAAATTATTCATTGTCTCGGGGTAAAATTATTCTCTGTCTAGGGGTAAAATTATTCTCTGTCTAGGGGTAAAATTATTCTCTGGGGGTAAAAGTATTCCCTGTCTGGGGGTAAAAGTATTCCCGATCTAGGGTAAAATTATTCTCTGTCTGGGGGTAAAATTATTCTCTGTCCAGGGGTAAAATTATTCCCTGTCACGGGGTAAAATTATTCACTGTCTAGGGGTAAAATTATTCCCTGATTAGGGGTAAAATTATTCTCTGTCTAGGGGTAAAATTATTCTCTGGGGGTAAAAGTATTCCCTGTCTGGGGGTAAAATTATTCCCGATCTAGGGTAAAATTACTCTCTGTCTAGGGGTAAAATTACTCTCTGTCTGGGGGTAAAATTATTCCCTGTCGAGGGGTAAAATTGTTCCCTGTCTAGGGGTAAAATTGTTCCCTGTCTTGGGGTAAAATTATTCTCTGTCGGGGGGTAAAATTATTCCCTGTCTGTGGGTAAAATTATTCCCTGTCTCGGGGTTAAATTATTCCCATTCTAGGGGTTAAATTATTCCCTGTCTCGGGTAAAATTATTCCCTGTCTCGGGGTAAAATTATTCCCTGTCTCGGGGTAAAATTATTCCCTGTCTCGGGGTAAAATTATTCACTGTCTAGGGGTAAAATTATTCTCTGTCTTGGGGTAAAATTATTCTCGGGGGGGGTAAAAGTATTCCCTGTCTGGGGGTAAAATTATTCCCGATCTAGGGTAAAATTACTCTCTGTCTAGGGGTAAAATTACTCTCTGTCTGGGGGTAAAATTATTCCCTGTCGAGGGGTAAAATTGTTCCCTGTCTAGGGGTAAAATTGTTCCCTGTCTCTGGGTAAAATTATTCCCTGTCTCGGGGTAAAATTATTCTCTGTCTCGGGTTAAAATTATTCTCTGTCTCGGGTAAAATTATTCTCTGTCGAGGGGTAAAATTATTCTCTGTCCAGAGGTAAAATTATTCTCTGTCCAGGGGTAAAATTATTCTCTGTCTAGGGGTAAAATTATTCACTGTCTGGGGGTAAAATTATTCTCTGTCTGGGGGTAAAATTATTCTCTGTCTCGGGGTAAAATTATTCTCTGTCTCGGGGTAAAATTATTCTCTGTCTCGGGGTAAAATTATTCTCTGGGGGTAAAAGTATTCCCTGTCTGGGGGTAAAATTATTCCCTGAGTCGGGGTTAAATTATTCTCTGTCTAGGCGTAAAATTATTCTCTGTCGAGGGGTAAAATTATTCCCTGTCTAGGGGTCAAATTATTCTCCGTCTAGAGGTAAAATTATTCTCTGTCTAGCGGTAAAATTATTCTCTGTCTTGGTGTAAAATTATTCTCTGTCTTGGTGTAAAATTATTCTCTGTCTTGATGTAAAATTATTCTCTGTCTTGGGGTAAAATTATTGTCTGTCTAGGGGTAAAATTATTCTCTGTCTCGGGGTAAAATTATTCCCTGTCTGGGGGTACAAGTATTCCCGATCTAGGGTAAAATTATTCCCTGTCTAGAGGTAAAATTATTCTCTGTTTAGGGGTAAAATTATTCTCTGTCTAGGGGTAAAATTATTCTCTGGGGGTAAAAGTATTCCCTGTCTGGGGGTAAAATTATTCCCGATCCAGGGTAAAATTATTCTCTGTCTAGGGGTAAAATTATTCTCTGTCTGGGGGTAAAATTATTCCCTGTCTCGGGGTTAAATTATTCCCTGTCTTGGGGTTAAATTATTCTGTCTCGGGTAAAATTATTCCCTGTCTCAGGGTAAAATTATTCCCTGTCGAGGGGTAAAATTATTCTCTGTCTCGGGGTATTCTCTGTCTAGGGGTAAAATTAGTCCCTGTCTAGGGGTAAAATTAGTCCCTGTCTAGGGGTAAAATTAGTCCCTGTCTAGGGGTAAAATTATTCTCTGTCCAGAGGTAAAATTATTCTCTGTCTGGGGGTAAAATTATTCTCTGGGGGTAAAATTATTCTCTGTCTCGGGATAAAATTATTCCCTTTCTGGGGGTAAAATTATTCTCTGTCTGGGGGTAAAATTATTCTCTGTCTGGGGGTAAAATTATTCTCTGTCTGGGGGTAAAATTATTCTCTGTCTCGGGGTAAAATTATTCTCTGTCTCGGGGTAAAATTATTCTCTGTCTAGGGGTTAAATTATTCCCTGTCTCGGGGTTAAATTATTCCCTGTCGAGGGGTAAAATTATTCCCTGTCTCGGGTAAAATTATTCCCTGTCTCGGGGTAAAATTATTCTCTGTCTCGGGGTAAAATTATTCTCTGTCTAGGGGTAAAATTATTCTCTGTCTCGGGGTAAAATTATTCTCTGTCGAGGGGTAAAATTATTCTCTGTCTAGAGGGAAAATTATTCTCTGTCTCGGGGTAAAATTATTCTCTGTCTCGGGGTAAAATTATTCTCTGTCTCGGGTTAAAATTATTCTCTGGAGGTAAAAGTATTCCCTGTCTGGTGGTAAAATTATTCCCGATCGAGGGTAAAATTATTCTCTGTCTACGGGTGAAATTATTCCCTGATTAGGGGTAAAAGTATTCCCTGTCTGGGGGTAAAATTATTCTATGGGGGTGAAAGTATTCCCTGTCTGGGGGTAAAAGTATTCCCTGTCTAGGGGTAAAATTATTCTCTGTCTAGGGGTAAAAATATTCCCTGTCTCGGGGTAAAATTATTCTCTGTCTGGGGCTAAAATTATTCCCTGTCTAGGGGTTAAATTATTCCCTGTCTTGGGGTAAAATTATTCTCTGTCTCGGGTAAAATTATTCACTGTCTCGGGGTAAAATTATTCTCTGTCTAGGGGTAAAATTATTCCCTGTCTTGGGGTAAAATTATTCTTCGTCTAGAGGTAAAATTATTCTCTGTCTGGGGGTAAAATTATTCTCTGTCTAGGGGTAAAATTATTCCATGTCCAAGGGTAAAATTATTCCCTGTCTAGGGGTAAAATTATTCCCTGTCTAGGGGTAAAATTATTCTCTGTCTAGAGGTAAAATTATTCCCTGTCTAGGATTAAAATTATTCCCTGTCTTGGGGTAAAATTATTCCCTGTCTTGGGGTAAAATTATTCCCTGTCTGGGGGTAAAATTATTCCCTGTCTAGGGGTAAAATTATTTTCTGGGGGATAAAGTATTCCCTGTCTGGGGGTAAAATTATTCCCGGTCTAGGGTAAAATTATTCTCTGTCTTGGGGTAAAATTATTCCATGTCCAAGGGTAAAATTATTCTCTGTCTAGGGGTGAAATCATTCTCTGTCCAGGGGTAAAATTATTCCCTGTCTCGGGGTAAAATTATTCCCTGATTAGGTGTAAAATTATTCCCTGTCTAGAGGTAAAATTATTCTCTGTCTTGGGGTAAAATTATTCTCTGTGTAGAGGTAAAATTATTCTCCCCGTCTAGGGGTAAAATTATTCCCTGTCTAGGGGTAAAATTATTCCCTGTCTTGGGGTAAAATTACTCCCTGTCTCGGGGTAAAATTACTCCCTGTCTCGGGGTAAAATTATTCTCTGTCTAGGGGTAAAATTATTCTCTGTCTTGGGGTAAAATTATTCTCTGTGTAGGGGTAAAATTATTCCCTGTCCAGGGGTAAAATTATTCCCTGTCCAGGGGTAAAATTATTCCCTGTCTAGGGGTAAAATTATTCTCTGTCTAGGGGTAAAATTATTCTCTGTCTTGGGGTAAAATTATTCCCTGTCCGGGGGTAAAATTATTCCCTGTCCAGGGGTAAAATTATTCTCTGTCTCGGGGTAAAATTATTCCCTGTCTTGGGGTAAAATTATTCACTGTCTAGGCGTAAAATTATTCTCTGGGGGTAAAAGTATTCCCTGTCTGGGGGTAAAAGTATTCCCTGTCTGGGGGTAAAATTATTCCCTGTCTAGGGGTAAAATTATTCTCTGTCTCGGGGTAAAATTATTCTCTGTCTTGGGGTAAAAATATTCCCTGTCTAGGGGTAAAATTATTGTCTGTCTAGAGGTAAAATTATTCTCTGTCTCGGGGTAAAATTATTCTCTGTCTTGGGGTAAAATTATTCACTGTCGAGGGTTAAATTATTCTCTGTCTCGGGATAAAATTATTCTGTGGGGGTAAAAGTATTCCCTGTCTGGGGGTAAAATTATTCCTGATCTAGGGTAAAATTATTCCCTGTCTGGGGGTAAAATTATTCCCTGAGTCGGGGTTAAATTATTCTCTGTCTAGGCGTAAAATTATTCTCTGTCGAGGGGTAAAATTATTCCCTGTCTAGGGGTCAAATTATTCTCCGTCTAGAGGTAAAATTATTCTCTGTCTAGCGGTAAAATTATTCTCTGTCTTGGTGTAAAATTATTCTCTGTCTTGGTGTAAAATTATTCTCTGTCTTGATGTAAAATTATTCTCTGTCTTGGGGTAAAATTATTGTCTGTCTAGGGGTAAAATTATTCTCTGTCTTGGGGTAAAATTATTCACTGTCTAGGCGTAAAATTATTCTCTGGGGGTAAAAGTATTCCCTGTCTGGGGGTAAAAGTATTCCCTGTCTGGGGGTAAAATTATTCCCTGTCTAGGGGTAAAATTATTCTCTGTCTCGGGGTAAAATTATTCTCTGTCTTGGGGTAAAAATATTCCCTGTCTAGGGGTAAAATTATTGTCTGTCTAGAGGTAAAATTATTCTCTGTCTCGGGGTAAAATTATTCTCTGTCTTGGTGTAAAATTATTCTCTGTCTTGATGTAAAATTATTCTCTGTCTTGGGGTAAAATTATTGTCTGTCTAGAGGTAAAATTATTCTCTGTTTAGGGGTAAAATTATTCTCTGTCTAGGGGTAAAATTATTCTCTGGGGGTAAAAGTATTCCCTGTCTGGGGGTAAAATTATTCCCGATCCAGGGTAAAATTATTCTCTGTCTAGGGGTAAAATTATTCTCTGTCTGGGGGTAAAATTATTCCCTGTCTCGGGGTTAAATTATTCCCTGTCTTGGGGTTAAATTATTCTGTCTCGGGTAAAATTATTCCCTGTCTCGGGGTAAAATTATTCCCTGTCGAGGGGTAAAATTATTCTCTGTCTCGGGGTATTCTCTGTCTAGGGGTAAAATTAGTCCCTGTCTAGGGGTAAAATTAGTCCCTGTCTAGGGGTAAAATTAGTCCCTGTCTAGGGGTAAAATTATTCTCTGTCCAGAGGTAAAATTATTCTCTGTCTGGGGGTAAAATTATTCTCTGGGGGTAAAATTATTCTCTGTCTCGGGATAAAATTATTCCCTTTCTGGGGGTAAAATTATTCTCTGTCTGGGGGTAAAATTATTCTCTGTCTGGGGGTAAAATTATTCTCTGTCTCGGGGTAAAATTATTCTCTGTCTCGGGGTAAAATTATTCTCTGTCTAGGGGTTAAATTATTCCCTGTCTCGGGGTTAAATTATTCCCTGTCGAGGGGTAAAATTATTCCCTGTCTCGGGTAAAATTATTCCCTGTCTCGGGGTAAAATTATTCTCTGTCTCGGGGTAAAATTATTCTCTGTCTAGGGGTAAAATTATTCTCTGTCTCGGGGTAAAATTATTCTCTGTCGAGGGGTAAAATTATTCTCTGTCTAGAGGGAAAATTATTCTCTGTCTCGGGGTAAAATTATTCTCTGTCTAGGGGTAAAATTATTCTCTGTCTCGGGTTAAAATTATTCTCTGGAGGTAAAAGTATTCCCTGTCTGGTGGTAAAATTATTCCCGATCGAGGGTAAAATTATTCTCTGTCTACGGGTGAAATTATTCCCTGATTAGGGGTAAAAGTATTCCCTGTCTGGGGGTAAAAGTATTCCCTGTCTGGGGGTAAAAGTATTCCCTGTCTGGGGGTAAAAGTATTCCCTGTCTGGGGGTAAAATTATTCCCGTTCTAGGGTAAAATTATTCTCTGTCTAGGGGTAAAATTACTCTCTGTCTCGGGTAAAATTATTCCCTGTCTCGGGGTAAAATTATTCTCTGTCTAGAGGTAAAATTATTCTCTGTCTAGGGGTAAAATTATTCTCTGTCTGGAGGTAAAATTATTCCCTGTCTAGGGGTAAAATTATTCTCTGTCTAGGGGTAAAATTATTCTCTGTCTAGGGGTAAAATTATTCTCTGTCCAGAGGTAAAATTATTCTCTGTCCAGGGGTAAAATTATTCTCTGTCTAGGGGTAAAATTATTCACTGTCTGGGGGTAAAATTATTCTCTGTCTGGGGGTAAAATTATTCTCTGTCTGGGGGTAAAATTATTCTCTGTCTCGGGGTAAAATTATTCTCTGTCTAGAGGTAAAATTATTCTCTGTCTCGGGGTAAAATTATTCTCTGTCTTGGGGTAAAATTATTCTCTGTCTCGGGGTAAAATTATTCTCTGGGGGTAAAAGTATTCCCTGTCTGGGGGTAAAATTATTCCCTGAGTCGGGGTTAAATTATTCTCTGTCTAGGCGTAAAATTATTCTCTGTCGAGGGGTAAAATTATTCCCTGTCTAGGGGTCAAATTATTCTCCGTCTAGAGGTAAAATTATTCTCTGTCTAGCGGTAAAATTATTCTCTGTCTTGGTGTAAAATTATTCTCTGTCTTGGTGTAAAATTATTCTCTGTCTTGATGTAAAATTATTGTCTGTCTTGGGGTAAAATTATTGTCTGTCTAGGGGTAAAATTATTCTCTGTCTCGGGGTATTCTCTGTCTAGGGGTAAAATTAGTCCCTGTCTAGGGGTAAAATTAGTCCCTGTCTAGGGGTAAAATTAGTCCCTGTCTAGGGGTAAAATTATTCTCTGTCTCGGGATAAAATTATTCCCTTTCTGGGGGTAAAATTATTCTCTGTCTGGGGGTAAAATTATTCTCTGTCTGGGGGTAAAATTATTCTCTGTCTCGGGGTAAAATTATTCTCTGTCTCGGGGTAAAATTATTCTCTGTCTAGGGGTTAAATTATTCCCTGTCTCGGGGTTAAATTATTCTCTGTCTCGGGTAAAATCATTCCCTGTCTTGGGGTAAAATTATTCTCTGTCTCGGGGTAAAATTATTCTCTGGGGGTAAAAGTATTCCCTGTCTGGGGGTAAAAGTATTCCCTGTCTGGGGGTAAAAGTATTCCCTGTCTAGGGGTAAAATTATTCCCTGTCTAGGGGTAAAATTATTCTCTGTCTAGGGTTAAAATTATTCTCGGGGGGTAAAAGTATTCCCTGTCTGGGGGTAAAATTATTCCCGGTCTAGGGTAAAATTATTCTCTGTCTCGGGGTAAAATTATTCTCTGTCTTGGGGTAAAATTATTCTCCGTCTAGAGGTAAAATTATTCTCTGTCTTGGGGTAAAATTATTCTCCGTCTAAAGGTAAAATTATTCTCCGTCTAGGTTTAAAATTATTCTCCGTCTAGGGGTAAAATTATTCTCTGTCTAGGGGTAAAATTATTCTCTGTATCGGGGTAAAATTATTCTCTGTCTAGAGGTAAAATTATTCTCTGTCTAGGTTTAAAATTATTCCCTGTCTAGGGGTAAAATTATTCTCCGTCTAGAGGTAAAATTATTCTCTGTCTTGGGGTAAAATTATTCTCCGTCTAAAGGTAAAATTATTCTCCGTCTAGGTTTAAAATTATTCTCCGTCTAGGGGTAAAATTATTCTCTGTCTAGGGGTAAAATTATTCTCTGTATCGGGGTAAAATTATTCTCTGTCTAGAGGTAAAATTATTCTCTGTCTAGGTTTAAAATTATTCCCTGTCTAGGGGTAAAATTATTCTATGGGGGTGAAAGTATTCCCTGTCTGGGGGTAAAAGTATTCCCTGTCTAGGGGTAAAATTATTCTCTGTCTAGGGGTAAAAATATTCCCTGTCTCGGGGTAAAATTATTCTCTGTCTGGAGGTAAAATTATTCTCTGTCTCGGGGTAAAATTATTCCCTGTCTAGGGGTAAAATTATTCCCTGTCTAGGGGTAAAATTATTCTCTGTCTAAGGGTAAAATTATTCCCTGTCTAGGGGTAAAATTATTCTCTGGGGGCAAAAGTATTCCCTGTCTTGGGGTAAAATTATTCCCTATCTAGGGGAAAAATTATTCTCTGTCTAGGGGTAAAATTATTCCTGGTCTAGAGGTAAAATTATTCTCTGCCTAGGGGTAAAATTATTCCCTGTCTAGGGGTAAAATTATTCCCTGTCTAGGGGTAAAATTATTCTCTGTCTAGGGGTAAAATTATTCTCTGTCTAGGGATAAAATTATTCTCTGTCTCGGGGTAAAATTATTCACTGTCGAGGGGTAAAATTATTCTCTGTCTAGAGGTAAAATTATTCTCTGGTGGTAAAAGTATTCCCTGTCTGGGGGTAAATTTATTCCTGGTCTAGGGTAAAATTATTCTCTGTCTGGGGGTAAAATTATTCCCTGTCTGGGGGTTAAATTATTCCCTGTCTAGGGGTAAAGTTATTCTCTGTCTCGGGTAAAATTATTGTCTGTCTCGGGATAAAATTATTCTCTGTCTAGGGGTAAAATTATTCACTGTCTAGGGGTAAAATTATTCACTGTCTAGGGGTAAAATTATTCCCTGTCTAGGGGTAAAATTATTCCCTGTCTAGGGGTAAAATTATTCTCTGTCCAGAGGTAAAATTATTCACTGTCTAGGGGTAAAATTATTCACTGTCTTGGGGTAAAATTATTCTCTGTCTCGGGGTAAAATTATTCTCTGTCTCGGGGTAAAATTATTCTCTGTCTGGGGGTAAAATTATTCACTGTCTAGGGGTAAAATTATTCACTGTCTTGGGGTAAAATTATTCTCTGTCTCGGGGTAAAATTATTCTCTGTCTCGGGGTAAAATTATTCTCTGTCTGGGGGTAAAATTATTCTCTGTCTAGGGGTAAAATTATTCACTGTCTAGGGGTAAAATTATTCTCTGTCTCGGGTAACATTATTCCCTGTCTGGGGGTAAAAGTATTCCCTGTCTGGGGGTAAAAGTATTCCCTGTCTGGGGGTAAAATTATTCCCTGTCTAGGGGTAAAATTATTCCCTGTCTAGGGGTAAAATTATTCCCTGTCTAGGGGTAAAATTATTCTCTGGGGGTAAAAGTATTCCCTGTCTGGGGGTAAAATTATTCCCGGTCTAGGGTAAAATTATTCTCTGTCTCGGGGTAAAATTATTCTCTGTCTAGAGGTAAAATTATTCCCTGTCTTGGGGTAAAATTATTCTCCGTCTCGAGGTAAAAGTATTCTCTGTCTAGATTTAAAATTATTCTCTGTCTCGGGGTAAAATTATTCTCTGTCTAGGGGTAAAATTATTCTCTGTCTCGGGGTAATATTATTCTCTGTCTAGAGGTAAAATTATTCTCTGTCTAGGTTTAAAATTATTCCCTGTCTAGGGGTAAAATTATTCTCTGTCTAGGGGTAAAATTATTCTCTGGGGGTAAAAGTATTCCCTGTCTGGGGGTAAAATTATTCCCGGTCTAGGGTAAAATTATTCTCTGTCTCGGGGTAAAATTATTCTCTGTCTAGAGGTAAAATTATTCCCTGTCTTGGGGTAAAATTATTCTCCGTCTTGGGGTAAAATTATTCTATGGGGGTGAAAGTATTCCCTGTCTGGGGGTAAAAGTATTCCCTGTCTGGGGGTAAAATTATTCCCGATTTAGGGTAAAATTATTCTCTGTCTCGGGGTAAAATTATTCTCTGTCTAGGGGTAAAATTATTCTCTGTCCAGGGGTAAAATTATTCCCTGTCTCGGGGTAAAATTATTCCCTGTCTAGGGGTAAAATTATTCCCTGATTAGGGGTAAAATTATTCTCTGTCTCGGGGTAAAATTATTCCCTGTCGAGAGGAAAAATTATTCTCTGTCTAGGGGTAAAATTATTCCCTATCTGGGGGTAAAATTATTCTCTGTCTAGGGGTAAAATTATTCTCTGTCTCGGGGTAAAATTATTCCCTGTCTAGGGGTAAAATTATTCTCCGTCTAGAGGTAAAATTATTCTCTGTCTAGTGGTAAAATTATTCCCTGTTTAGGGGTAAAATTATTCACTGTCTAGGGGTAAAATTATTCACTGTCGAGGGGTAAAATTATTCTCTGTCTAGGGGTAAAATTATTCTCTGGGGGTAAAAGTATTCCCTGTCTGGGGGTAAAATTATTCCCGATCTAGGGTAAAATTATTCTCTGTCTAGGGGTAAAATTATTCCCTGTCTGGGGGTAAAATTATTCCCTGTCTCGGGGTTAAATTATTCCCTTTCTAGGGGTTAAATTATTCCCTGTCTCGGGTAAAATTATTCTCTGTCTCGGGGTAAAATTATTCTCTGTCTAGGGGTAAAATTATTCTCTGTCTCGGGGTGAAATTATTCCCTGATTAGGGGTAAAATTATTCTCTGTCTCGGGGTAAAATTATTCCCTGTCTATGGGGTAAAATTATTCTCCATCTGGAGGTAAAATTATTCTCTGTCTAGGGGTAAAATTATTCTCTGTCTAGGGGTAAAATTATTCCATGTCCAGGGGTAAAATTATTCCCTGTCTCGGGGTGAAATTATTCCCTGTCTAGTGGTAAAATTATTCCCTGATTAGGGGTAAAATTATTCCCTGTCTAGAGGAAAAATTATTCCCTGTCTGGGGGTAAAATTATTCCCTGTCTGGGGGTAAAATTATTCCCTGTCTCGGGGTAAAATTATTCCCTGTCTCGGGGTAAAATTATTCTCTGTCTCGGGGTAAAATTATTCTCTGTCTCGGTGTAAAATTATTCCCTGTCTAGGGGCAAAATTATTCTCTGTCTCGGGGTAAAATCATTCCCTGTCTAGGGGTAAAATTATTCTTCGTCTAGAGGTAAAATTATTCTCTGTCTCGGGGTAAAATTATTCTCTGTCTAGGGGTAAAATTATTCCATGTCCAAGGGTAAAATTGTTCTCTGTCTAGGGGTGAAATTATTCCCTGTCTAGGGGTAAAATTATTCCCTGTCTAGGGCTAAAATTATTCCCTGATTGGGGGTAAAATTATTCTCTGTCCAGAGGTAAAATTATTCTCTGTCTAGGGGTAAAATTATTCTCTGTCTAGGGGTAAAATTATTCTCTGTCTAGGATATTCACTGTCTAGGGGTAAAATTATTCACTGTCTAGGGGTAAAATTATTCCCTGTCTTGGGGTAAAATTATTCCCTGTCTTGGGGTAAAATTATTCCCTGATTAGGGGTAAAATTATTCTCTGTCTAGAGGTAAAATTATTCTCTGTCTAGGGGTAAAATTATTCTCTGTCTAGGGGTAAAATTATTCTCTGTCTAGGGTATTCACTGTTTCGGGGTAAAATTATTCTCTGTCAAGGGGTAAAATTATTCATTGTCTCGGGGTAAAATTATTCTCTGTCTAGGGGTAAAATTATTCTCTGTCTAGGGGTAAAATTATTCTCTGGGGGTAAAAGTATTCCCTGTCTGGGGGTAAAAGTATTCCCGATCTAGGGTAAAATTATTCTCTGTCTGGGGGTAAAATTATTCTCTGTCCAGGGGTAAAATTATTCCCTGTCACGGGGTAAAATTATTCACTGTCTAGGGGTAAAATTATTCCCTGATTAGGGGTAAAATTATTCTCTGTCTAGGGGTAAAATTATTCTCTGGGGGTAAAAGTATTCCCTGTCTGGGGGTAAAATTATTCCCGATCTAGGGTAAAATTACTCTCTGTCTAGGGGTAAAATTACTCTCTGTCTGGGGGTAAAATTATTCCCTGTCGAGGGGTAAAATTGTTCCCTGTCTAGGGGTAAAATTGTTCCCTGTCTTGGGGTAAAATTATTCTCTGTCGGGGGGTAAAATTATTCCCTGTCTGTGGGTAAAATTATTCCCTGTCTCGGGGTTAAATTATTCCCATTCTAGGGGTTAAATTATTCCCTGTCTCGGGTAAAATTATTCCCTGTCTCGGGGTAAAATTATTCCCTGTCTCGGGGTAAAATTATTCCCTGTCTCGGGGTAAAATTATTCACTGTCTAGGGGTAAAATTATTCTCTGTCTTGGGGTAAAATTATTCTCGGGGGGGGTAAAAGTATTCCCTGTCTGGGGGTAAAATTATTCCCGATCTAGGGTAAAATTACTCTCTGTCTAGGGGTAAAATTACTCTCTGTCTGGGGGTAAAATTATTCCCTGTCGAGGGGTAAAATTGTTCCCTGTCTAGGGGTAAAATTGTTCCCTGTCTCTGGGTAAAATTATTCCCTGTCTCGGGGTAAAATTATTCTCTGTCTCGGGTTAAAATTATTCTCTGTCTCGGGTAAAATTATTCTCTGTCTAGGGGTAAAATTATTCTCTGTCGAGGGACAAAATTATTCTCTGTCTAGGGTTAAATTATTTTCTGTCCAGAGGTAAAATTATTCTCTGTCTAGGGGTAAAATTATTCACTGTCTCGGGATAAAATTATTCCCTGTCTGGGGGTAAAATTATTCCCTGTCTGGGGGTAAAATTATTCTCTGTCTAGGGGTAAAATTATTCTCTGTCTCGGGGTAAAATTATTCTCTGTCTTGGGGTAAAAATATTCCCTGTCTAGGGGTAAAATTATTGTCTGTCTAGAGGTAAAATTATTCTCTGTCTCGGGGTAAAATTATTCTCTGTCTTGGGGTAAAATTATTCACTGTCGAGGGTTAAATTATTCTCTGTCTCGGGATAAAATTATTCTGTGGGGGTAAAAGTATTCCCTGTCTGGGGGTAAAATTATTCCTGATCTAGGGTAAAATTATTCCCTGTCTGGGGGTAAAATTATTCCCTGAGTCGGGGTTAAATTATTCTCTGTCTAGGCGTAAAATTATTCTCTGTCGAGGGGTAAAATTATTCCCTGTCTAGGGGTCAAATTATTCTCCGTCTAGAGGTAAAATTATTCTCTGTCTAGCGGTAAAATTATTCTCTGTCTTGGTGTAAAATTATTCTCTGTCTTGGTGTAAAATTATTCTCTGTCTTGATGTAAAATTATTCTCTGTCTTGGGGTAAAATTATTGTCTGTCTAGGGGTAAAATTATTCTCTGTCTCGGGGTAAAATTATTCCCTGTCTGGGGGTACAAGTATTCCCGATCTAGGGTAAAATTATTCCCTGTCTAGAGGTAAAATTATTCTCTGTTTAGGGGTAAAATTATTCTCTGTCTAGGGGTAAAATTATTCTCTGGGGGTAAAAGTATTCCCTGTCTGGGGGTAAAATTATTCCCGATCCAGGGTAAAATTATTCTCTGTCTAGGGGTAAAATTATTCTCTGTCTGGGGGTAAAATTAGTCCCTGTCTCGGGGTTAAATTATTCCCTGTCTTGGGGTTAAATTATTCTGTCTCGGGTAAAATTATTCCCTGTCTCGGGGTAAAATTATTCCCTGTCGAGGGGTAAAATTATTCTCTGTCTCGGGGTATTCTCTGTCTAGGGGTAAAATTAGTCCCTGTCTAGGGGTAAAATTAGTCCCTGTCTAGGGGTAAAATTAGTCCCTGTCTAGGGGTAAAATTATTCTCTGTCCAGAGGTAAAATTATTCTCTGTCTGGGGGTAAAATTATTCTCTGGGGGTAAAATTTTTCTCTGTCTCGGGATAAAATTATTCCCTTTCTGGGGGTAAAATTATTCTCTGTCTGGGGGTAAAATTATTCTCTGTCTGGGGGTAAAATTATTCTCTGTCTCGGGGTAAAATTATTCTCTGTCTCGGGGTAAAATTATTCTCTGTCTCGGGGTTAAATTATTCCCTGTCTCGGGGTTAAATTATTCCCTGTCGAGGGGTAAAATTATTCCCTGTCTCGGGTAAAATTATTCCCTGTCTCGGGGTAAAATTATTCTCTGTCTCGGGGTAAAATTATTCTCTGTCTAGGGGTAAAATTATTCTCTGTCTCGGGGTAAAATTATTCTCTGTCGAGGGGTAAAATTATTCTCTGTCTAGAGGGAAAATTATTCTCTGTCTCGGGGTAAAATTATTCTCTGTCTAGGGGTAAAATTATTCTCTGTCTCGGGTTAAAATTATTCTCTGGTGGTAAAAGTATTCCCTGTCTGGTGGTAAAATTATTCCCGATCGAGGGTAAAATTATTCTCTGTCTACGGGTGAAATTATTCCCTGATTAGGGGTAAAAGTATTCCCTGTCTGGGGGTAAAAGTATTCCCTGTCTGGGGGTAAAAGTATTCCCTGTCTGGGGGTAAAATTATTCTCTGTCTAGGGGTAAAATTACACTCTGTCTCGGGTAAAATTATTCCCTGTCTCGGGGTAAAATTATTCTCTGTCTAGAGGTAAAATTATTCTCTGTCTAGGGGTAAAATTATTCTCTGTCTGGAGGTAAAATTATTCCCTGTCTAGGGGTAAAATTATTCTCTGTCTAGGGGTAAAATTATTCTCTGTCTAGGGGTAAAATTATTCTCTGTCCAGAGGTAAAATTATTCTCTGTCCAGGGGTAAAATTATTCTCTGTCTAGGGGTAAAATTATTCACTGTCTGGGGGTAAAATTATTCTCTGTCTGGGGGTAAAATTATTCTCTGTCTCGGGGTAAAATTATTCTCTGTCTCGGGGTAAAATTATTCTCTGTCTCGGGGTAAAATTATTCTCTGGGGGTAAAAGTATTCCCTGTCTGGGGGTAAAATTATTCCCTGAGTCGGGGTTAAATTATTCTCTGTCTAGGCGTAAAATTATTCTCTGTCGAGGGGTAAAATTATTCCCTGTCTAGGGGTCAAATTATTCTCCGTCTAGAGGTAAAATTATTCTCTGTCTAGCGGTAAAATTATTCTCTGTCTTGGTGTAAAATTATTCTCTGTCTTGGTGTAAAATTATTCTCTGTCTTGATGTAAAATTATTCTCTGTCTTGGGGTAAAATTATTGTCTGTCTAGGGGTAAAATTATTCTCTGTCTCGGGGTAAAATTATTCCCTGTCTGGGGGTACAAGTATTCCCGATCTAGGGTAAAATTATTCCCTGTCTAGAGGTAAAATTATTCTCTGTTTAGGGGTAAAATTATTCTCTGTCTAGGGGTAAAATTATTCTCTGGGGGTAAAAGTATTCCCTGTCTGGGGGTAAAATTATTCCCGATCCAGGGTAAAATTATTCTCTGTCTAGGGGTAAAATTATTCTCTGTCTGGGGGTAAAATTATTCCCTGTCTCGGGGTTAAATTATTCCCTGTCTTGGGGTTAAATTATTCTGTCTCGGGTAAAATTATTCCCTGTCTCAGGGTAAAATTATTCCCTGTCGAGGGGTAAAATTATTCTCTGTCTCGGGGTATTCTCTGTCTAGGGGTAAAATTAGTCCCTGTCTAGGGGTAAAATTAGTCCCTGTCTAGGGGTAAAATTAGTCCCTGTCTAGGGGTAAAATTATTCTCTGTCCAGAGGTAAAATTATTCTCTGTCTGGGGGTAAAATTATTCTCTGGGGGTAAAATTATTCTCTGTCTCGGGATAAAATTATTCCCTTTCTGGGGGTAAAATTATTCTCTGTCTGGGGGTAAAATTATTCTCTGTCTGGGGGTAAAATTATTCTCTGTCTGGGGGTAAAATTATTCTCTGTCTCGGGGTAAAATTATTCTCTGTCTCGGGGTAAAATTATTCTCTGTCTAGGGGTTAAATTATTCCCTGTCTCGGGGTTAAATTATTCCCTGTCGAGGGGTAAAATTATTCCCTGTCTCGGGTAAAATTATTCCCTGTCTCGGGGTAAAATTATTCTCTGTCTCGGGGTAAAATTATTCTCTGTCTAGGGGTAAAATTATTCTCTGTCTCGGGGTAAAATTATTCTCTGTCGAGGGGTAAAATTATTCTCTGTCTAGAGGGAAAATTATTCTCTGTCTCGGGGTAAAATTATTCTCTGTCTCGGGGTAAAATTATTCTCTGTCTCGGGTTAAAATTATTCTCTGGAGGTAAAAGTATTCCCTGTCTGGTGGTAAAATTATTCCCGATCGAGGGTAAAATTATTCTCTGTCTACGGGTGAAATTATTCCCTGATTAGGGGTAAAAGTATTCCCTGTCTGGGGGTAAAATTATTCTATGGGGGTGAAAGTATTCCCTGTCTGGGGGTAAAAGTATTCCCTGTCTAGGGGTAAAATTATTCTCTGTCTAGGGGTAAAAATATTCCCTGTCTCGGGGTAAAATTATTCTCTGTCTGGGGCTAAAATTATTCCCTGTCTAGGGGTTAAATTATTCCCTGTCTTGGGGTAAAATTATTCTCTGTCTCGGGTAAAATTATTCACTGTCTCGGGGTAAAATTATTCTCTGTCTAGGGGTAAAATTATTCCCTGTCTTGGGGTAAAATTATTCTTCGTCTAGAGGTAAAATTATTCTCTGTCTGGGGGTAAAATTATTCTCTGTCTAGGGGTAAAATTATTCCATGTCCAAGGGTAAAATTATTCCCTGTCTAGGGGTAAAATTATTCCCTGTCTAGGGGTAAAATTATTCTCTGTCTAGAGGTAAAATTATTCCCTGTCTAGGATTAAAATTATTCCCTGTCTTGGGGTAAAATTATTCCCTGTCTTGGGGTAAAATTATTCCCTGTCTGGGGGTAAAATTATTCCCTGTCTAGGGGTAAAATTATTTTCTGGGGGATAAAGTATTCCCTGTCTGGGGGTAAAATTATTCCCGGTCTAGGGTAAAATTATTCTCTGTCTTGGGGTAAAATTATTCCATGTCCAAGGGTAAAATTATTCTCTGTCTAGGGGTGAAATCATTCTCTGTCCAGGGGTAAAATTATTCCCTGTCTCGGGGTAAAATTATTCCCTGATTAGGTGTAAAATTATTCCCTGTCTAGAGGTAAAATTATTCTCTGTCTTGGGGTAAAATTATTCTCTGTGTAGAGGTAAAATTATTCTCCCCGTCTAGGGGTAAAATTATTCCCTGTCTAGGGGTAAAATTATTCCCTGTCTTGGGGTAAAATTACTCCCTGTCTCGGGGTAAAATTACTCCCTGTCTCGGGGTAAAATTATTCTCTGTCTAGGGGTAAAATTATTCTCTGTCTTGGGGTAAAATTATTCTCTGTGTAGGGGTAAAATTATTCCCTGTCCAGGGGTAAAATTATTCCCTGTCCAGGGGTAAAATTATTCCCTGTCTAGGGGTAAAATTATTCTCTGTCTAGGGGTAAAATTATTCTCTGTCTTGGGGTAAAATTATTCCCTGTCCGGGGGTAAAATTATTCCCTGTCCAGGGGTAAAATTATTCTCTGTCTCGGGGTAAAATTATTCCCTGTCTTGGGGTAAAATTATTCACTGTCTAGGCGTAAAATTATTCTCTGGGGGTAAAAGTATTCCCTGTCTGGGGGTAAAAGTATTCCCTGTCTGGGGGTAAAATTATTCCCTGTCTAGGGGTAAAATTATTCTCTGTCTCGGGGTAAAATTATTCTCTGTCTTGGGGTAAAAATATTCCCTGTCTAGGGGTAAAATTATTGTCTGTCTAGAGGTAAAATTATTCTCTGTCTCGGGGTAAAATTATTCTCTGTCTTGGGGTAAAATTATTCACTGTCGAGGGTTAAATTATTCTCTGTCTCGGGATAAAATTATTCTGTGGGGGTAAAAGTATTCCCTGTCTGGGGGTAAAATTATTCCTGATCTAGGGTAAAATTATTCCCTGTCTGGGGGTAAAATTATTCCCTGAGTCGGGGTTAAATTATTCTCTGTCTAGGCGTAAAATTATTCTCTGTCGAGGGGTAAAATTATTCCCTGTCTAGGGGTCAAATTATTCTCCGTCTAGAGGTAAAATTATTCTCTGTCTAGCGGTAAAATTATTCTCTGTCTTGGTGTAAAATTATTCTCTGTCTTGGTGTAAAATTATTCTCTGTCTTGATGTAAAATTATTCTCTGTCTTGGGGTAAAATTATTGTCTGTCTAGGGGTAAAATTATTCTCTGTCTTGGGGTAAAATTATTCACTGTCTAGGCGTAAAATTATTCTCTGGGGGTAAAAGTATTCCCTGTCTGGGGGTAAAAGTATTCCCTGTCTGGGGGTAAAATTATTCCCTGTCTAGGGGTAAAATTATTCTCTGTCTCGGGGTAAAATTATTCTCTGTCTTGGGGTAAAAATATTCCCTGTCTAGGGGTAAAATTATTGTCTGTCTAGAGGTAAAATTATTCTCTGTCTCGGGGTAAAATTATTCTCTGTCTTGGTGTAAAATTATTCTCTGTCTTGATGTAAAATTATTCTCTGTCTTGGGGTAAAATTATTGTCTGTCTAGAGGTAAAATTATTCTCTGTTTAGGGGTAAAATTATTCTCTGTCTAGGGGTAAAATTATTCTCTGGGGGTAAAAGTATTCCCTGTCTGGGGGTAAAATTATTCCCGATCCAGGGTAAAATTATTCTCTGTCTAGGGGTAAAATTATTCTCTGTCTGGGGGTAAAATTATTCCCTGTCTCGGGGTTAAATTATTCCCTGTCTTGGGGTTAAATTATTCTGTCTCGGGTAAAATTATTCCCTGTCTCGGGGTAAAATTATTCCCTGTCGAGGGGTAAAATTATTCTCTGTCTCGGGGTATTCTCTGTCTAGGGGTAAAATTAGTCCCTGTCTAGGGGTAAAATTAGTCCCTGTCTAGGGGTAAAATTAGTCCCTGTCTAGGGGTAAAATTATTCTCTGTCCAGAGGTAAAATTATTCTCTGTCTGGGGGTAAAATTATTCTCTGGGGGTAAAATTATTCTCTGTCTCGGGATAAAATTATTCCCTTTCTGGGGGTAAAATTATTCTCTGTCTGGGGGTAAAATTATTCTCTGTCTGGGGGTAAAATTATTCTCTGTCTCGGGGTAAAATTATTCTCTGTCTCGGGGTAAAATTATTCTCTGTCTAGGGGTTAAATTATTCCCTGTCTCGGGGTTAAATTATTCCCTGTCGAGGGGTAAAATTATTCCCTGTCTCGGGTAAAATTATTCCCTGTCTCGGGGTAAAATTATTCTCTGTCTCGGGGTAAAATTATTCTCTGTCTAGGGGTAAAATTATTCTCTGTCTCGGGGTAAAATTATTCTCTGTCGAGGGGTAAAATTATTCTCTGTCTAGAGGGAAAATTATTCTCTGTCTCGGGGTAAAATTATTCTCTGTCTAGGGGTAAAATTATTCTCTGTCTCGGGTTAAAATTATTCTCTGGAGGTAAAAGTATTCCCTGTCTGGTGGTAAAATTATTCCCGATCGAGGGTAAAATTATTCTCTGTCTACGGGTGAAATTATTCCCTGATTAGGGGTAAAAGTATTCCCTGTCTGGGGGTAAAAGTATTCCCTGTCTGGGGGTAAAAGTATTCCCTGTCTGGGGGTAAAAGTATTCCCTGTCTGGGGGTAAAATTATTCCCGTTCTAGGGTAAAATTATTCTCTGTCTAGGGGTAAAATTACTCTCTGTCTCGGGTAAAATTATTCCCTGTCTCGGGGTAAAATTATTCTCTGTCTAGAGGTAAAATTATTCTCTGTCTAGGGGTAAAATTATTCTCTGTCTGGAGGTAAAATTATTCCCTGTCTAGGGGTAAAATTATTCTCTGTCTAGGGGTAAAATTATTCTCTGTCTAGGGGTAAAATTATTCTCTGTCCAGAGGTAAAATTATTCTCTGTCCAGGGGTAAAATTATTCTCTGTCTAGGGGTAAAATTATTCACTGTCTGGGGGTAAAATTATTCTCTGTCTGGGGGTAAAATTATTCTCTGTCTGGGGGTAAAATTATTCTCTGTCTCGGGGTAAAATTATTCTCTGTCTAGAGGTAAAATTATTCTCTGTCTCGGGGTAAAATTATTCTCTGTCTTGGGGTAAAATTATTCTCTGTCTCGGGGTAAAATTATTCTCTGGGGGTAAAAGTATTCCCTGTCTGGGGGTAAAATTATTCCCTGAGTCGGGGTTAAATTATTCTCTGTCTAGGCGTAAAATTATTCTCTGTCGAGGGGTAAAATTATTCCCTGTCTAGGGGTCAAATTATTCTCCGTCTAGAGGTAAAATTATTCTCTGTCTAGCGGTAAAATTATTCTCTGTCTTGGTGTAAAATTATTCTCTGTCTTGGTGTAAAATTATTCTCTGTCTTGATGTAAAATTATTGTCTGTCTTGGGGTAAAATTATTGTCTGTCTAGGGGTAAAATTATTCTCTGTCTCGGGGTATTCTCTGTCTAGGGGTAAAATTAGTCCCTGTCTAGGGGTAAAATTAGTCCCTGTCTAGGGGTAAAATTAGTCCCTGTCTAGGGGTAAAATTATTCTCTGTCTCGGGATAAAATTATTCCCTTTCTGGGGGTAAAATTATTCTCTGTCTGGGGGTAAAATTATTCTCTGTCTGGGGGTAAAATTATTCTCTGTCTCGGGGTAAAATTATTCTCTGTCTCGGGGTAAAATTATTCTCTGTCTAGGGGTTAAATTATTCCCTGTCTCGGGGTTAAATTATTCCCTGTCGAGGGGTAAAATTATTCCCTGTCTCGGGGTAAAATTATTCCCTGTCTCGGGGTAAAATTATTCTCTGTCTCGGGGTAAAATTATTCTCTGTCTAGGGGTAAAATTATTCTCTGTCTCGGGGTAAAATTATTCTCTGTCGAGGGGTAAAATTATTCTCTGTCTAGAGGGAAAATTATTCTCTGTCTCGGGGTAAAATTATTCTCTGTCTCGGGGTAAAATTATTCTCTGTCTCGGGTTAAAATTATTCTCTGGAGGTAAAAGTATTCCCTGTCTGGTGGTAAAATTATTCCCGATCGAGGGTAAAATTATTCTCTGTCTACGGGTGAAATTATTCCCTGATTAGGGGTAAAAGTATTCCCTGTCTGGGGGTAAAATTATTCTATGGGGGTGAAAGTATTCCCTGTCTGGGGGTAAAAGTATTCCCTGTCTAGGGGTAAAATTATTCTCTGTCTAGGGGTAAAAATATTCCCTGTCTCGGGGTAAAATTATTCTCTGTCTGGGGCTAAAATTATTCCCTGTCTAGGGGTTAAATTATTCCCTGTCTTGGGGTAAAATTATTCTCTGTCTCGGGTAAAATTATTCACTGTCTCGGGGTAAAATTATTCTCTGTCTAGGGGTAAAATTATTCCCTGTCTTGGGGTAAAATTATTCTTCGTCTAGAGGTAAAATTATTCTCTGTCTGGGGGTAAAATTATTCTCTGTCTAGGGGTAAAATTATTCCATGTCCAAGGGTAAAATTATTCCCTGTCTAGGGGTAAAATTATTCCCTGTCTAGGGGTAAAATTATTCCCTGTCTAGAGGTAAAATTATTCCCTGTCTAGGATTAAAATTATTCCCTGTCTAGGATTAAAATTATTCCCTGTCTTGGGGTAAAATTATTCCCTGTCTTGGGGTAAAATTATTCCCTGTCTGGGGGTAAAATTATTCCCTGTCTAGGGGTAAAATTATTTTCTGGGGGATAAAGTATTCCCTGTCTGGGGGTAAAATTATTCCCGGTCTAGGGTAAAATTATTCTCTGTCTTGGGGTAAAATTATTCCATGTCCAAGGGTAAAATTATTCTCTGTCTAGGGGTGAAATCATTCTCTGTCCAGGGGTAAAATTATTCCCTGTCTCGGGGTAAAATTATTCCCTGATTAGGTGTAAAAGTATTCCCTGTCTAGAGGTAAAATTATTCTCTGTCTTGGGGTAAAATTATTCTCTGTGTAGAGGTAAAATTATTCTCCCCGTCTAGGGGTAAAATTATTCCCTGTCTAGGGGTAAAATTATTCCCTGTCTTGGGGTAAAATTACTCGCTGTCTCGGGGTAAAATTACTCCCTGTCTCGGGGTAAAATTATTCTCTGTCTAGGGGTAAAATTATTCTCTGTCTTGGGGTAAAATTATTCTCTGTGTAGGGGTAAAATTATTCCCTGTCCAGGGGTAAAATTATTCCCTGTCCAGGGGTAAAATTATTCCCTGTCTAGGGGTAAAATTATTCTCTGTCTAGGGGTAAAATTATTCTCTGTCTTGGGGTAAAATTATTCTCTGTGTAGGGGTAAAATTATTCCCTGTCCGGGGGTAAAATTATTCCCTGTCCAGGGGTAAAATTATTCTCTGTCTCGGGGTAAAATTATTCCCTGTCTTGGGGTAAAATTATTCACTGTCTAGGCGTAAATTTATTCTCTGGGGGTAAAAGTATTCCCTGTCTGGGGGTAAAAGTATTCCCTGTCTGGGGGTAAAAGTATTCCCTGTCGAGGGGTAAAATTATTCTCTGTCTCGAGGTAAAATTATTCTCTGTCTCGGGGTAAAATTATTCCCTGTCTAGGGGTAAAATTATTCCCTGTCTAGAGGTGAAATTATTCTCTGTATAGGGGTAAAATTATTCTCTGTCTAGGGGTAAAATTATTCTCTGTCTAGAGGTAAAATTATTCTCTGTCTAGGGGTAAAATTATTCCCTGTGTAGAGGTAAAATTATTCTCTGTCTAGGGGTAAAATTATTCTCTGTCTCGGGGTAAAATTATTCACTGTCGAGGGGTAAAATTATTCTCTGTCTAGGGGTAAAATTATTCTCTGGGGGTAAAAGTATTCCCTGTCTGGGGGTAAAATTATTCCTGGTCTAGGGTAAAATTATTCTCTGTCTAGGGGTAAAATTATTCTCTGACTGGGGGTAAAATTATTCCCTGTCTAGGGGTTAAATTATTCCCTGTCTAGAGGTAAAATTATTCTCTGTCTCGGGTAAAATTATTCTCTGTCTAGGGGTAAAATTATTCACTGTCTAGGGGTAAAATTATTCTCTGTCTCGGGTAAAATTATTCCCTGTCTAGGGGTAAAATTATTCCCTGTCTAGGGGTAAAATTATTCTCTGTCTCGGGGTAAAATTATTCTCTGGGGGTGAAAGTATTCCCTGTCTGGGAGTAAAATTATTCCCTATCTCGGGGTAAAATTATTCTCTGTCTAGGGGTAAAATTATTCACTGTCTAGGGGTAAAATTATTCTCTGTCTCGGGTAAAATTATTCCCTATCTCGGGGTAAAATTATTCTCTGTCTAGGGGTAAAATTATTCTCTGTCTCGGGGTAAAATTATTCTCTGTCTCGGGGTAAAATTATTCCCTGTCTAGGGGTAAAATTATTCCCTGTCGAGAGGTAAAATTATTCTCTGTCTCGGGGTAAAATTATTCTCTGTCTCGGGGTAAAATTATTCTCTGTCTAGAGGTAAAATTATTCCCTCTCTAGGATTAAAATTATTCCCTGTCTAGGGGTAAAATTATTCTCTGGGGGATAAAGTATTCCCTGTCTGGGGGTAAAATTATTCCCGGTCTATGGTAAAATTATTCTCTGTCTCGGGGTAAAATTATTCTCTGTCTAGAGGTAAAATTATTCCCTGTCCAGGGGTAAAATTATTCTCCGTCTAGAGGTAAAATTATTCTCTGTCTTGTGGTAAAATTATTCGTGTCTAGAGGTAAAATTATTCTCTGTCTCGGTTTAAAATTATTCTCTGTCTAGGGGTAAAATTATTCTCTGTCTAGGGGTAAAATTATTCTCTGTCTCGGGGTAAAATTATTCTCTGGGGGTAAAAGTATTCCCTGTCTGGGGGTAAAATTATTCCCTATCTCGGGGTAAAATTATTCTCTGTCTAGGGGTAAAATTATTCACTGTCTAGGGGTAAAATTATTCTCTGTCTCGGGTAAAATTATTCCCTATCTCGGGGTAAAATTATTCTCTGTCTAGCGGTAAAAATATTCCCTGTCTCGGGGTAAAATTATTCTCTGTCTGGAGGTAAAATTATTCCCTGTCTAGGGGTAAAATTATTCTCTGTCTCGGGTAAAATTATTCTCTGTCTCGGGGTAAAATTATTCTCTGGGGGTAAAAGTATTCCCTGTCTGGGTGTAAAAGTATTCCTGGTCTGGGGGTAAAATTATTCTCTGTCTCGGGGTAAAATTATTCCCTGTCTAGGGGTAAAATTATTCCCTGTCCAGGGTTAAAATTATTCTCTGGGGGTAAAAGTATTCCCTGTCTGGGGGTAAAATTATTCCCGGTCTAGGGTAAAATTATTCTCTGTCTCGGGGTAAAATTATTCTCTGTCTAGGGGTAAAATTATTCTCCGTCTAGAGGTAAAATTATTCACTGTCTAGGGGTAAAATTATTCTCTGTCTCGGGTAAAATCATTCCCTGTCTTGGGGTAAAATTATTCTCTGTCTCGGGGTAAAATTATTCTCTGGGGGTAAAAGTATTCCCTGTCTGGGGGTAAAAGTATTCCCTGTCTGGGGGTAAAAGTATTCCCTGTCTAGGGGTAAAATTATTCCCTGTCTAGGGGTAAAATTATTCTCTGTCTAGGGTTAAAATTATTCTCGGGGGGTAAAAGTATTCCCTGTCTGGGGGTAAAATTATTCCCGGTCTAGGGTAAAATTATTCTCTGTCTCGGGGTAAAATTATTCTCTGTCTTGGGGTAAAATTATTCTCCGTCTAGAGGTAAAATTATTCTCTGTCTTGGGGTAAAATTATTCTCCGTCTAAAGGTAAAATTATTCTCCGTCTAGGTTTAAAATTATTCTCCGTCTAGGGGTAAAATTATTCTCTGTCTAGGGGTAAAATTATTCTCTGTATCGGGGTAAAATTATTCTCTGTCTAGAGGTAAAATTATTCTCTGTCTAGGTTTAAAATTATTCCCTGTCTAGGGGTAAAATTATTCTCCGTCTAGAGGTAAAATTATTCTCTGTCTTGGGGTAAAATTATTCTCCGTCTAAAGGTAAAATTATTCTCCGTCTAGGTTTAAAATTATTCTCCGTCTAGGGGTAAAATTATTCTCTGTCTAGGGGTAAAATTATTCTCTGTATCGGGGTAAAATTATTCTCTGTCTAGAGGTAAAATTATTCTCTGTCTAGGTTTAAAATTATTCCCTGTCTAGGGGTAAAATTATTCTATGGGGGTGAAAGTATTCCCTGTCTGGGGGTAAAAGTATTCCCTGTCTAGGGGTAAAATTATTCTCTGTCTAGGGGTAAAAATATTCCCTGTCTCGGGGTAAAATTATTCTCTGTCTGGAGGTAAAATTATTCTCTGTCTCGGGGTAAAATTATTCCCTGTCTAGGGGTAAAATTATTCCCTGTCTAGGGGTAAAATTATTCTCTGTCTAAGGGTAAAATTATTCCCTGTCTAGGGGTAAAATTATTCTCTGGGGGCAAAAGTATTCCCTGTCTTGGGGTAAAATTATTCCCTATCTAGGGGAAAAATTATTCTCTGTCTAGGGGTAAAATTATTCCTGGTCTAGAGGTAAAATTATTCTCTGCCTAGGGGTAAAATTATTCCCTGTCTAGGGGTAAAATTATTCCCTGTCTAGGGGTAAAATTATTCTCTGTCTAGGGGTAAAATTATTCTCTGTCTAGGGATAAAATTATTCTCTGTCTCGGGGTAAAATTATTCACTGTCGAGGGGTAAAATTATTCTCTGTCTAGAGGTAAAATTATTCTCTGGTGGTAAAAGTATTCCCTGTCTGGGGGTAAATTTATTCCTGGTCTAGGGTAAAATTATTCTCTGTCTGGGGGTAAAATTATTCCCTGTCTGGGGGTTAAATTATTCCCTGTCTAGGGGTAAAGTTATTCTCTGTCTCGGGTAAAATTATTGTCTGTCTCGGGATAAAATTATTCTCTGTCTAGGGGTAAAATTATTCACTGTCTAGGGGTAAAATTATTCACTGTCTAGGGGTAAAATTATTCCCTGTCTAGGGGTAAAATTATTCCCTGTCTAGGGGTAAAATTATTCTCTGTCCAGAGGTAAAATTATTCACTGTCTAGGGGTAAAATTATTCACTGTCTTGGGGTAAAATTATTCTCTGTCTCGGGGTAAAATTATTCTCTGTCTCGGGGTAAAATTATTCTCTGTCTGGGGGTAAAATTATTCACTGTCTAGGGGTAAAATTATTCACTGTCTTGGGGTAAAATTATTCTCTGTCTCGGGGTAAAATTATTCTCTGTCTCGGGGTAAAATTATTCTCTGTCTGGGGGTAAAATTATTCTCTGTCTAGGGGTAAAATTATTCACTGTCTAGGGGTAAAATTATTCTCTGTCTCGGGTAACATTATTCCCTGTCTGGGGGTAAAAGTATTCCCTGTCTGGGGGTAAAAGTATTCCCTGTCTGGGGGTAAAATTATTCCCTGTCTAGGGGTAAAATTATTCCCTGTCTAGGGGTAAAATTATTCCCTGTCTAGGGGTAAAATTATTCTCTGGGGGTAAAAGTATTCCCTGTCTGGGGGTAAAATTATTCCCGGTCTAGGGTAAAATTATTCTCTGTCTCGGGGTAAAATTATTCTCTGTCTAGAGGTAAAATTATTCCCTGTCTTGGGGTAAAATTATTCTCCGTCTCGAGGTAAAAGTATTCTCTGTCTAGATTTAAAATTATTCTCTGTCTCGGGGTAAAATTATTCTCTGTCTAGGGGTAAAATTATTCTCTGTCTCGGGGTAATATTATTCTCTGTCTAGAGGTAAAATTATTCTCTGTCTAGGTTTAAAATTATTCCCTGTCTAGGGGTAAAATTATTCTCTGTCTAGGGGTAAAATTATTCTCTGGGGGTAAAAGTATTCCCTGTCTGGGGGTAAAATTATTCCCGGTCTAGGGTAAAATTATTCTCTGTCTCGGGGTAAAATTATTCTCTGTCTAGAGGTAAAATTATTCCCTGTCTTGGGGTAAAATTATTCTCCGTCTTGGGGTAAAATTATTCTATGGGGGTGAAAGTATTCCCTGTCTGGGGGTAAAAGTATTCCCTGTCTAGGGGTAAAATTATTCTCTGTCTAGGGGTAAAAATATTCCCTGTCTCGGGGTAAAATTATTCTCTGTCTGGAGGTAAAATTATTCTCTGTCTAGGGGTAAAATTATTCCCTGTCTTGGGGTAAAATTATTTCCTGTCTAGGGGTAAAATTATTCCCTGTCTAAGGGTAAAATTATTCCCTGTCTAGGGGTAAAATTATTCTCTGTCTAGGGGTAAAATTATTCTCTGGGGGCAAAAGTATTCCCTGTCTTGGGGTAAAATTATTCCCTGTGTAGAGGTAAAATTATTCTCTGTCTAGGGGTAAAATTATTCGCTGTCTAGGGGTAAAATTATTCGCTGTCTAGGGGTAAAACTATTCTCTGTCCAGAGGTAAAATTATTCACTGTCGAGGGGTAAAATTATTCACTGTCTTGGGGTAAAATTATTCTCTGTCTCGGGGTAAAATTATTCTCTGTCTCGGGGTAAAATTATTCTCTGGGGGTAAAAGTATTCCCTGTCTGGGGGTAAAATTATTCCCTATCTAGGGGTAAAATTATTCTCTGTCTAGGGGTAAAATTATTCACTGTCTAGGGGTAAAATTATTCTCTGTCTCGGGTAAAATTATTCACTGTCTGGGGGTAAAAGTATTCCCTGTCTGGGGGTAAAATTATTCCCTGTCTAGGGTTAAAATTATTCCCTGTCTAGGGGTAAAATTATTCCCTGTCTAGGGGTAAAATTATTCTCTGTCTAGCGGTAAAATTATTCTCTGTCTAGGGGTAAAATTATTCTATGGGGGTGAAAGTATTCCCTGTCTGGGGGTAAAAGTATTCCCTGTCTAGGGGTAAAATTATTCTCTGTCTAGGGGTAAAAATATTCCCTGTCTCGGGGTAAAATTATTCTCTGTCTGGAGGTAAAATTATTCCCTGTCTCGGGGTAAAATTATTCTCTGTCTAAGGGTAAAATTATTCCCTGTCTAGGGGTAAAATTATTCTCTGTCTTGGGGTAAAATTATTCTCTGGGGGCAAAAGTATTCCCTGTCTTGGGGTAAAATTATTCCCTATCTAGGGGAAAAATTATTCCCGGTCTAGGGGTAAAATTATTCCCGGTCTAGAGGTAAAATTATTCTCTGCCTAGAGGTAAAATTATTCTCTGTCCAGGAGTAAAATTATTCGCTGTCTAGGCGTAAAATTATTCTATGGGGGTGAAAGTATTCCCTGTCTGGGGGTAAAAGTATTCTCTGTCTAGGGGTAAAATTATTCTCTGTCTAGGGGTAAAAATATTCCCTGTCTCGGGGTAAAATTATTCTCTGTCTGGGGCTAAAATTATTCCCTGTCTAGGGGTTAAATTATTCCCTGTCTTGGGGTAAAATTATTCTCTGTCTCGGGTAAAATTATTCACTGTCTCGGGGTAAAATTATTCTCTGTCTAGGGGTAAAATTATTCCCTGTCTTGGGGTAAAATTATTCTTCGTCTAGAGGTAAAATTATTCTCTGTCTGGGGGTAAAATTATTCTCTGTCTAGGGGTAAAATTATTCCATGTCCAAGGGTAAAATTATTCTCTGTCTAGGGGTGAAATTATTCCCTGTCTAGGGGTAAAATTATTCCCTGTCTAGGGGTAAAATTATTCTCTGTCTAGAGGTAAAATTATTCCCTGTCTAGGATTAAAATTATTCCCTGTCTCGGGGTAAAATTATTCCCTGTCTTGGGGTAAAATTATTCCCTGTCTAGGGGTAAAATTATTCCCTGTCTAGGGGTAAAATTATTTTCTGGGGGATAAAGTATTCCCTGTCTGGGGGTAAAATTATTCCCGGTCTAGGGTAAAATTATTCTCTGTCTCGGGGTAAAATTATTCTCTGTCTAGAGGTAAAATTATTCCCTGTCTAGGGTTAAAATTATTCTCCGTCTAGAGGTAAAATTATTCTCTGTCTTGTGGTAAAATTATTCGTGTCTAGAGGTAAAATTATTCTCTGTCTAGGTTTAAAATTATTCTCTGTCTAGGGGTAAAATTATTCTCTGTATAGGGGTAAAATTATTCTCTGTCAAGGGGTAAAATTATTCTCTGTCAAGAGGTAAAATTAGTCTCTGTCTAGGTGTAAAATTATTCCCTGTCTAGGGGTAAAATTATTCTCTGTCTAGGGGTAAAATTATTCTATGGTGGTAAAAGTATTCCCTGTCTGGGGGTAAAAGTATTCCCTGTCTGGGGGTAAAATTATTCTCTGTCTAGGGGTAAAAATATTCCCTGTCTCGGGTTAAAATTATTCTCTGTCTGGAGGTAAAATTATTCCCTGTCTAGGTGTAAAATTATTCCCTGTCTAGGGGTAAAATTATTCCCAGCCTAGAGGTAAAATTATTCTCTGTCTAGGGGTAAAATTATTCCCTGTCTCGGGGTAAAATTATTCCCTGTCTCGTGGTAAAATTATTCTCTGGGGGTAAAAGTATTCCCTGTCTTGGGGTAAAATTATTCCCTATCTAGGGGAAAAATTATTCTCTGTCTCGGGGTAAAATTATTCTCTGTGTAGAGGTAAAATTATTCCCTGTCTTGGGGTAAAATTATTCCCTGTCTTGGGGTAAAATTATTCCCTGTCTAGGGGTATAATTATTCCCTGTCTCGGGGTAAAATTATTCCCTGTCTAGGGGTAAAATTATTCCCGTTCTAGGGTAAAATTACTCTCTGTCTAGGGGTAAAATTATTCTCTGTCTCGGGTAAAATTATTCCCTGTCGAGGGGTAAAATTATTCCCTGTCTCGGGGTAAAATTATTCCCTGTGTAGAGGTAAAATTATTCTCTGTCTGGGGGTAAAATTATTCTCTGTCTCGGGGTAAAATTATTCACTGTCGAGGGGTAAAATTATTCTCTGTCCAGGGGTAAAATTATTCTCTGTCTGGGGGTTATATCGTTCTCTGTCTCGGGGTAAAATTATTCTCTGGGGGTAAAAGTATTCCCTGTCTGGGGGTAAAAGTATTCCCTGTCTGGGGGTAAAAGTATTCTCTGTCTAGGGGTAAAATTATTCTCTGTCTCGGGGTAAAATTATTCTCTGTCTGGAGGTAAAATTATTCTCTGTCTCGGGGTAAAATTATTTCCTGTCTAGGGGTAAAATTATTCACTGTGTAGGGGTAAAATTATTCTCTGTCTAGGGGTAAAATTATTCACTGTCTAGGGGTAAAATTATTCTCTGTCTCGGGTAAAATTATTCACTGTCTGGGGGTAAAAGTATTCCCTGTCTGGGGGTAAAATTATTCCCTGTCTAGGGTTAAAATTATTCCCTGTCTAGGGGTAAAATTATTCCCTGTCTAGGGGTAAAATTATTCTCTGTCTAGCGGTAAAATTATTCTCTGTCTAGGGGTAAAATTATTCTATGGGGGTGAAAGTATTCCCTGTCTGGGGGTAAAAGTATTCCCTGTCTAGGGGTAAAATTATTCTCTGTCTAGGGGTAAAAATATTCCCTGTCTCGGGGTAAAATTATTCTCTGTCTGGAGGTAAAATTATTCCCTGTCTCGGGGTAAAATTATTCTCTGTCTAAGGGTAAAATTATTCCCTGTCTAGGGGTAAAATTATTCTCTGTCTTGGGGTAAAATTATTCTCTGGGGGCAAAAGTATTCCCTGTCTTGGGGTAAAATTATTCCCTATCTAGGGGAAAAATTATTCCCGGTCTAGGGGTAAAATTATTCCCGGTCTAGAGGTAAAATTATTCTCTGCCTAGAGGTAAAATTATTCTCTGTCCAGGAGTAAAATTATTCGCTGTCTAGGCGTAAAATTATTCTATGGGGGTGAAAGTATTCCCTGTCTGGGGGTAAAAGTATTCTCTGTCTAGGGGTAAAATTATTCTCTGTCTAGGGGTAAAAATATTCCCTGTCTCGGGGTAAAATTATTCTCTGTCTGGGGCTAAAATTATTCCCTGTCTAGGGGTTAAATTATTCCCTGTCTTGGGGTAAAATTATTCTCTGTCTCGGGTAAAATTATTCACTGTCTCGGGGTAAAATTATTCTCTGTCTAGGGGTAAAATTATTCCCTGTCTTGGGGTAAAATTATTCTTCGTCTAGAGGTAAAATTATTCTCTGTCTGGGGGTAAAATTATTCTCTGTCTAGGGGTAAAATTATTCCATGTCCAAGGGTAAAATTATTCTCTGTCTAGGGGTGAAATTATTCCCTGTCTAGGGGTAAAATTATTCCCTGTCTAGGGGTAAAATTATTCTCTGTCTAGAGGTAAAATTATTCCCTGTCTAGGATTAAAATTATTCCCTGTCTCGGGGTAAAATTATTCCCTGTCTAGGGGTAAAATTATTCCCTGTCTAGGGGTAAAATTATTCCCTGTCTAGGGGTAAAATTATTTTCTGGGGGATAAAGTATTCCCTGTCTGGGGGTAAAATTATTCCCGGTCTAGGGTAAAATTATTCTCTGTCTCGGGGTAAAATTATTCTCTGTCTAGAGGTAAAATTATTCCCTGTCTAGGGTTAAAATTATTCTCCGTCTAGAGGTAAAATTATTCTCTGTCTTGTGGTAAAATTATTCGTGTCTAGAGGTAAAATTATTCTCTGTCTAGGTTTAAAATTATTCTCTGTCTAGGGGTAAAATTATTCTCTGTATAGGGGTAAAATTATTCTCTGTCAAGGGGTAAAATTATTCTCTGTCAAGAGGTAAAATTAGTCTCTGTCTAGGTGTAAAATTATTCCCTGTCTAGGGGTAAAATTATTCTCTGTCTAGGGGTAAAATTATTCTATGGTGGTAAAAGTATTCCCTGTCTGGGGGTAAAAGTATTCCCTGTCTGGGGGTAAAATTATTCTCTGTCTAGGGGTAAAAATATTCCCTGTCTCGGGTTAAAATTATTCTCTGTCTGGAGGTAAAATTATTCCCTGTCTAGGTGTAAAATTATTCCCTGTCTAGGGGTAAAATTATTCCCAGCCTAGAGGTAAAATTATTCTCTGTCTAGGGGTAAAATTATTCCCTGTCTCGGGGTAAAATTATTCCCTGTCTCGTGGTAAAATTATTCTCTGGGGGTAAAAGTATTCCCTGTCTTGGGGTAAAATTATTCCCTATCTAGGGGAAAAATTATTCTCTGTCTCGGGGTAAAATTATTCTCTGTGTAGAGGTAAAATTATTCCCTGTCTTGGGGTAAAATTATTCCCTGTCTTGGGGTAAAATTATTCCCTGTCTAGGGGTATAATTATTCCCTGTCTCGGGGTAAAATTATTCCCTGTCTAGGGGTAAAATTATTCCCGTTCTAGGGTAAAATTACTCTCTGTCTAGGGGTAAAATTATTCTCTGTCTCGGGTAAAATTATTCCCTGTCGAGGGGTAAAATTATTCCCTGTCTCGGGGTAAAATTATTCCCTGTGTAGAGGTAAAATTATTCTCTGTCTGGGGGTAAAATTATTCTCTGTCTCGGGGTAAAATTATTCACTGTCGAGGGGTAAAATTATTCTCTGTCCAGGGGTAAAATTATTCTCTGTCTGGGGGTTATATCGTTCTCTGTCTCGGGGTAAAATTATTCTCTGGGGGTAAAAGTATTCCCTGTCTGGGGGTAAAAGTATTCCCTGTCTGGGGGTAAAAGTATTCTCTGTCTAGGGGTAAAATTATTCTCTGTCTCGGGGTAAAATTATTCTCTGTCTGGAGGTAAAATTATTCTCTGTCTCGGGGTAAAATTATTTCCTGTCTAGGGGTAAAATTATTCACTGTGTAGGGGTAAAATTATTCCCTGATTAGGGGTAAAATTATTCTCTGTCTATGGGTAAAATTATTCCCTGTCTGGAGGAAAAATTATTCCCTGTCTGGGGGTAAAATTATTCCCTGTCTGGGTGTAAAATTATTCCCTGTCTCGGGGTTAAATTATTCCCTGTCGAGGGGTAAAATTATTCTCTGTCGAGGGGTAAAATTATTCCCTGTCTCGGGGTAAAATTATTCTCTGTCTATGGGTAAAATTATTCTCTGTCTCGGGGTAAAATTATTCTCTGTCTAGGGGTAAAATTATTCTCTGTCGAGGGGTAAAATTATTCTCTGTCTGGAGGTAAAATTATTTCCTGTCTAGGGTTAAAATTATTCACTGTGTAGGGGTAAAATTATTCCCTGATTCGGGGTAAAATTATTCTCTGTCTATGGGTAAAATTATTCTCTGGCGGTAAAAGTATTCCCTCTCTGGGGGTAACAGTATTCCCTGTCTGGGGGTAAAATTATTCCCGATCTAGGGTAAAATTATTCTCTGTCTAGGGGTAAAATTATTCCCTGTCGAGGGGTAAAATTATTCCATGTCCAAGGGTAAAATTATTCTCTGTCTAGGGGTGAAATTATTCTCTGTCCAGGGGTAAAATTATTCCCTGTCTCGGGGTAAAATTATTCCCTGATTAGGTGTAAAATTATTCCCTGTCTAGAGGTAAAATTATTCTCTGTCTTCGGGTAAAATTATTCTCTGTGTAGAGGTAAAATTATTCTCCCCGTCTAGGGGTAAAATTATTCCCTGTCTAGGGGTAAAATTATTCCCTGTCTTGGGGTAAAATTATTCTCTGTCTAGGGGTAAAATTATTCTCTGTCTAGGGGTAAAATTATTCTCTGTCTTGGGGTAAAATTATTCTCTGTGTAGGGGTAAAATTATTCACTGTCTCGGGGTAAAATTATTCACTGTCGAGGGGTAAAATTATGCTCTGTCTAGGGGTAAAATTATTCTCTGGGGGTAAAAGTATTCCCTGTCTGGGTGTAAAATTATTCCTGGTCTAGGGTAAAATTATTCTCTGTCTAGGGGTAAAATTATTCTCTGTCTGGGGGTAAAATTATTCCCTGTCTAGGGGTTAAATTATTCCCTGTCTGGAGGTAAAATTATTCTCTGTCTCGGGTAAAATTATTCTCTGTCTAGGGGTAAAATTATTCACTGTCTAGGGGTAAAATTATTCCCTGTCTCGGGTAAAATTATTCCCTGTCTAGGGGTAAAATTATTCTCTGTCCAGAGGTAAAATTATTCTCTGTCTAGGGGTAAAATTATTCACTGTCTAGGGGTAAAATTATTCTCTGTCTCGGGTAAAATTATTCTCTGTCTAGGGGTAAAATTATTCCATGTCCAGGGGTAAAATTATTCGCTGTCTTGGGGTAAAATTATTCCCTGTCTCGGGGTAAAATTATTCCCTGTCTGGGGGTAAAATTATTCTCTCTCTGGGGGTAAAATTATTCTCTGGGGGTAAAATTATTCTCTCTCTGGGGGTAAAATTATTCTCTGTCTAGGGGTAAAATTATTCTCTGTCTCGTTGTAAAATTATTCTCTGTCCAGGGGTAAAATTATTCTCTGTCGAGGGGTAAAATTATTCCCTGTCTGGAGGAAAAATTATTCTCTGTCGAGGGGTAAAATTATTCCCTGTCTGGGGTAAAATTATTCCCTGTCTCGGGGTAAAATTATTCTCTGTCTCGGGGTAAAATTATTCTCTGTCTCGGGGTAAAATTATTCTCTGTCTAGGGGTAAAATTATTCTCTGTCGAGGGGTAAAATTATTCTCTGTCTGGAGGTAAAATTATTTCCTGTCTAGGGGTAAAATTATTCACTGTGTAGGGGTAAAATTATTCCCTGATTCGGGGTAAAATTATTCTCTGTCTATGGGTAAAATTATTCTCTGGGGGTAAAAGTATTCCCTCTCTGGGGGTAAAAGTATTCCCTGTCTGGGGGTAAAATTATTCCCGATCTAGGGTAAAATTATTCTCTGTCTAGGGGTAAAATTATTCCCTGTCGAGGGGTAAAATTATTCCATGTCCAAGGGTAAAATTATTCTCTGTCTAGGGGTGAAATTATTCTCTGTCCAGGGGTAAAATTATTCCCTGTCTCGGGGTAAAATTATTCCCTGATTAGGTGTAACATTATTCCCTGTCTAGAGGTAAAATTATTCTCTGTCTTCGGGTAAAATTATTCTCTGTGTAGAGGTAAAATTATTCTCCCCGTCTAGGGGTAAAATTATTCCCTGTCTAGGGGTAAAATTATTCCCTGTCTTGGGGTAAAATTACTCGCTGTCTCGGGGTAAAATTATTCTCTGTCTAGGGGTAAAATTATTCTCTGTCTAGGGGTAAAATTATTCTCTGTCTTGGGGTAAAATTATTCTCTGTCTAGGGGTAAAATTATTCCCTGTCTAGGGGTAAAATTATTCCCTGTCCAGGGGTAAAATTATTCCCTGTCCAGGGGTAAAATTATTCCCTGTCCAGGGGTAAAATTATTCCCTGTCTCGGGGTAAAATTATTCTCTGTCTAGGGGTAAAATTATTCCCTGTCTAGGGGTAAAATTATTCACTGTCTAGGCGTAAAATTATTCTCTGGGGGTAAAAGTATTCCCTGTCTGGTGGTAAAATTATTCCCGGTCTAGGGTAAAATTATTCTCTGGGGGTAAAAGTATTCCCTGTCTGGGGGTAAAAGTATTCCCTGTCTGGGGGTAAAATTATTCCCTGTCGAGGGGTAAAATTATTCTCTGTCTCGAGGTAAAATTATTCTCTGTCTCGGGGTAAAATTATTCCCTGTCTAGGGGTAAAATTATTCTCTGTCTAGAGGTAAAATTATTCTCTGTCTAGGGGTAAAATTATTCTCTGTCTAGGGGTAAAATTATTCCCTGTGTAGAGGTAAAATTATTCTCTGTCTCGGGGTAAAATTATTCTCTGTCTCGGGGTAAAATTATTCTCTGTCCAGGTGTAAAATTATTCCCTGTCTGGGGGTAAAAGTATTCCCTGTCTGGGGGTAGAAGTATTCCCTATCTCGGGGTAAAATTATTCTCTGTCTAGGGGTAAAATTATTCACTGTCTAGGGGTAAAATTATTCTCTGTCTCGGGTAAAATTATTCCCTGTCTGGGGGTAAAAGTATTCCCTGTCTGGGGGTAAAATTATTCTCTGTCTAGGGGTAAAATTATTCTCTGTCTAGGGGTAAAATTATTCTCTGTCTAGGGTTAAAATTATTCTCTGGGGGTAAAAGTATTCCCTGTCTGGGGGTAAAATTATTCCCGGTCTAGGGTAAAATTATTCTCTGTCTCGGGGTAAAATTATTCTCTGTCTCGGGGTAAAATTATTCTCCGTCTAGAGGTAAAATTATTCTCTGTCCTGGGGTAAAATTATTCTCCGTCTAGAGGTAAAATTATTCTCCGTCTAGGTTTAAAATTATTCTCCGTCTAGGGGTAAAATTATTCTCTGTCTAGGGGTAAAATTATTCTCTGTCTCGGGGTAAAATTATTCTCTGTCTAGAGGTAAAATTATTCTCTGTCAAGGTTTAAAATTATTCCCTGTCTAGGGGTAAAATTTTTCTCTGTCTAGGGGTAAAATTATTCTATGGGGGTGAAAGTATTCCCTGTCTGGGGGTAAAAGTATTCCCTGTCTAGGGGTAAAATTATTCTCTGTCTAGGGGTAAAAATATTCCCTGTCTCGGGGTAAAATTATTCTCTGTCTGGAGGTAAAATTATTCTCTGTCTAGGGGTAAAATTATTCCCTGTCTTGGGGTAAAATTATTCCCTGTCTAGGGGTAAAATTATTCTCTGTCTAAGAGTAAAATTATTCCCTGTCTAGGGGTAAAATTATTCTCTGTCTAGGGGTAAAATTATTCTCTGGGGGCAAAAGTATTCCCTGTCTTGGGGTAAAATTATTCCCCATCTAGGGGAAAAATTATTCTCTGTCTCGGGGTAAAATTATTCCCGGTCTAGAGGTAAAATTATTCCCTGTCTAGGGGTAAAATTATTCCCTGTCTAGGGGTAAAATTATTCCCTGTCTAGGGGTAAAATTATTCCCTGTGTAGAGGTAAAATTATTCTCTGTCGAGGGGTAAAATTATTCTCTGTCTCGGGGTAAAATTATTCACTGTCGAGGGGTAAAATTATTCTCTGTCTAGAGGTAAAATTATTCTCTGGTGGTAAAAGTATTCCCTGTCTGGGGGTAAAATTATTCCTGGTCTAGGGTAAAATTATTCTCTGTCTAGGGGTAAAATTATTCTCTGTCTGGGGGTAAAATTATTCCCTGTCTGGGGGTTAAATTATTCCCTGTCTAGGGGTAAAATTATTGTCTGTCTCGGGTAAAATTATTGTCTGTCTAGGGATAAAATTATTCTCTGTCTAGGGGTAAAATTATTCATTGTCTAGGGGTAAAATTATTCACTGTCTAGGGGTAAAATTATTCTCTGTCTAGGGGTAAAATTATTCCCTGTCTCGGGGTAAAATTATTCACTGTCCAGAGGTAAAATTATTCACTGTCTAGGGGTAAAATTATTCACTGTCTTGGGGTAAAATTATTCTCTGTCTCGGGGTAAAATTATTCTCTGTCTCGGGGTAAAATTATTCTCTGGGGGTAAAAGTATTCCCTGTCTGGGGGTAAAATTATTCTCTGTCTAGGGGTAAAATTATTCTCTGTCTAGGGGTAAAATTATTCACTGTCTAGGGGTAAAATTATTCTCTGTCTCGGGTAAAAGTATTCCCTGTCTGGGGGTAAAATTATTCTCTGTCTAGGGGTAAAATTATTTCCTGTCTAGGGGTAAAATTATTCCCTGTCTAGGGGTAAAATTATTCTCTGGGGGTAAAAGTATTCCCTGTCTGGGGGTAAAATTATTCCCGGTCTAGGGTAAAATTATTCTCTGTCTCGGGGTAAAATTATTCTCTGTCTAGGGGTAAAATTATTCTCTGTCTCGGGGTAAAATTATTCTCTGTCTAGAGGTAAAATTATTCTCTGTCAAGGTTTAAAATTATTCCCTGTCTAGGGATAAAATTTTTCTCTGTCTAGGGGTAAAATTATTCTATGGGGGTGAAAGTATTCCCTGTCTGGGGGTAAAAGTATTCCCTGTCTAGGGGTAAAATTATTCTCTGTCTAGGGGTAAAAATATTCCCTGTCTCGGGGTAAAATTATTCTCTGTCTGGAGGTAAAATTATTCTCTGTCTAGGGGTAAAATTATTCCCTGTCTTGGGGTAAAATTATTCCCTGTCTCGGGATAAAATTATTCTCTGTCTAAGAGTAAAATTATTCCCTGTCTAGGGGTAAAATTATTCTCTGTCTGGAGGTAAAATTATTCTCTGTCTAGGGGTAAAATTATTCCCTGTCTTGGGGTAAAATTATTCCCTGTCTCGGGATAAAATTATTCTCTGTCTAAGCGTAAAATTATTCCCTGTCTCGGGGTAAAATTATTCTCTGTCTGGAGGTAAAATTATTCTCTGTCTAGGGGTAAAATTATTCCCTGTCTTGGGGTAAAATTATTCCCTGTCTCGGGATAAAATTATTCTCTGTCTAAGAGTAAAATTATTCCCTGTCTAGGGGTAAAATTATTCTCTGTCTAGGGGTAAAATTATTCTCTGGGGGCAAAAGTATTCCCTGTCTTGGGGTAAAATTATTCCCTATCTAGGGGAAAAATTATTCTCTGTCTCGGGGTAAAATTATTCCCGGTCTAGAGGTAAAATTATTCTCTGCCTAGGGGTAAAATTATTCTCTGTCTAGGGGTAAAATTATTCCCTGTCTAGGGGTAAAATTATTCCCTGTGTAGAGGTAAAATTATTCTCTGTCGAGGGGTAAAATTATTCTCTGTCTCGGGGTAAAATTATTCACTGTCGAGGGGTAAAATTATTCTCTGTCTGGAGGTAAAATTATTCTCTGGTGGTAAAAGTATTCCCTGTCTGGGGGTAAAATTATTCCTGGTCTAGTGTAAAATTATTCTCTGTCTCGGGGTAAAATTATTCTCTGTCTCGGTGTAAAATTATTCCCTGTCTAGGGGCAAAATTATTCTCTGTCTCGGGGTAAAATCATTCCCTGTCTAGGGGTAAAATTATTCTTCGTCTAGAGGTAAAATTATTCTCTGTCTCGGGGTAAAATTATTCTCTGTCTAGGGGTAAAATTATTCCATGTCCAAGGGTAAAATTATTCTCTGTCTAGGGGTGAAATTATTCCCTGTCTACGGCTAAAATTATTCCCTGTCTAGGGCTAAAATTATTCCCTGATTAGGGGTAAAATTATTCTCTGTCCAGAGGTAAAATTATTCTCTGTCTAGGGGTAAAATTATTCTCTGTCTAGGGGTAAAATTATTCTCTGTCTAGGGTATTCACTGTCTAGGGGTAAAATTATTCACTGTCTAGGGGTAAAATTATTCCCTGATTAGGGGTAAAATTATTCTCTGTCTAGAGGTAAAATTATTCTCTGTCTAGGGGTAAAATTATTCTCTGTCTAGGGGTAAAATTATTCTCTGTCTAGGGTATTCACTGTTTCGGGGTAAAATTATTCTCTGTCAAGGGGTAAAATTATTCATTGTCTCGGGGTAAAATTATTCTCTGTCTAGGGGTAAAATTATTCTCTGTCTAGGGGTAAAATTATTCTCTGGGGGTAAAAGTATTCCCTGTCTGGGGGTAAAATTATTCCCGATCTAGGGTAAAATTATTCTCTGTCTCGGGGTAAAATTATTCTCTGTCTAGGGGTAAAATTATTCTCTGTCCAGGGGTAAAATTATTCCCTGTCTCGGGGTAAAATTATTCCCTGTCTAGGGGTAAAATTATTCCCTGATTAGGGGTAAAATTATTCTCTGTCTCGGGGTAAAATTATTCCCTGTCGAGAGGAAAAATTATTCTCTGTCTAGGGGTAAAATTATTCCCTATCTGGGGGTAAAATTATTCTCTGTCTAGGGGTAAAATTATTCTCTGTCTCGGGGTAAAATTATTCCCTGTCTAGGGGTAAAATTATTCTCCGTCTAGAGGTAAAATTATTCTCTGTCTAGTGGTAAAATTATTCCCTGTTTAGGGGTAAAATTATTCACTGTCTAGGGGTAAAATTATTCACTGTCGAGGGGTAAAATTATTCTCTGTCTAGGGGTAAAATTATTCTCTGGGGGTAAAAGTATTCCCTGTCTGGGGGTAAAATTATTCCCGATCTAGGGTAAAATTATTCTCTGTCTAGGGGTAAAATTATTCCCTGTCTGGGGGTAAAATTATTCCCTGTCTCGGGGTTAAATTATTCCCTTTCTAGGGGTTAAATTATTCTCTGTCTCGGGTAAAATTATTCTCTGTCTCGGGGTAAAATTATTCTCTGTCTAGGGGTAAAATTATTCTCTGTCTCGGGGTGAAATTATTCCCTGATTAGGGGTAAAATTATTCTCTGTCTCGGGGTAAAATTATTCCCTGTCTATGGGGTAAAATTATTCTCCATCTGGAGGTAAAATTATTCTCTGTCTAGGGGTAAAATTATTCTCTGTCTAGGGGTAAAATTATTCCATGTCCAGGGGTAAAATTATTCCCTGTCTCGGGGTGAAATTATTCCCTGTCTAGTGGTAAAATTATTCCCTGATTAGGGGTAAAATTATTCCCTGTCTAGAGGAAAAATTATTCCCTGTCTGGGGGTAAAATTATTCCCTGTCTGGGGGTAAAATTATTCCCTGTCTGGGGGTAAAATTATTCCCTGTCTCGGGGTAAAATTATTCTCTGTCTCGGGGTAAAATTATTCTCTGTCTCGGTGTAAAATTATTCCCTGTCTAGGGGCAAAATTATTCTCTGTCTCGGGGTAAAATCATTCCCTGTCTAGGGGTAAAATTATTCTTCGTCTAGAGGTAAAATTATTCTCTGTCTCGGGGTAAAATTATTCTCTGTCTAGGGGTAAAATTATTCCATGTCCAAGGGTAAAATTGTTCTCTGTCTAGGGGTGAAATTATTCCCTGTCTAGGGGTAAAATTATTCCCTGTCTAGGGCTAAAATTATTCCCTGATTGGGGGTAAAATTATTCTCTGTCCAGAGGTAAAATTATTCTCTGTCTAGGGGTAAAATTATTCTCTGTCTAGGGGTAAAATTATTCTCTGTCTAGGATATTCACTGTCTAGGGGTAAAATTATTCACTGTCTTGGGGTAAAATTATTCCCTGTCTTGGGGTAAAATTATTCCCTGTCTTGGGGTAAAATTATTCCCTGATTAGGGGTAAAATTATTCTCTGTCTAGAGGTAAAATTATTCTCTGTCTAGGGGTAAAATTATTCTCTGTCTAGGGGTAAAATTATTCTCTGTCTAGGGTATTCACTGTTTCGGGGTAAAATTATTCTCTGTCAAGGGGTAAAATTATTCATTGTCTCGGGGTAAAATTATTCTCTGTCTAGGGGTAAAATTATTCTCTGTCTAGGGGTAAAATTATTCTCTGGGGGTAAAAGTATTCCCTGTCTGGGGGTAAAATTATTCCCGATCTAGGGTAAAATTATTCTCTGTCTGGGGGTAAAATTATTCTCTGTCCAGGGGTAAAATTATTCCCTGTCTCGGGGTAAAATTATTCACTGTCTAGGGGTAAAATTATTCCCTGATTAGGGGTAAAATTATTCTCTGTCTAGGGGTAAAATTATTCTCTGGGGGTAAAAGTATTCCCTGTCTGGGGGTAAAATTATTCCCGATCTAGGGTAAAATTACTCTCTGTCTAGGGGTAAAATTACTCTCTGTCTGGGGGTAAAATTATTCCCTGTCGAGGGGTAAAATTGTTCCCTGTCTAGGGGTAAAATTGTTCCCTGTCTTGGGGTAAAATTATTCTCTGTCGGGGGGTAAAATTATTCCCTGTCTGGGGGTAAAATTATTCCCTGTCTCGGGGTTAAATTATTCCCATTCTAGGGGTTAAATTATTCCCTGTCTCGGGTAAAATTATTCCCTGTCTCGGGGTAAAATTATTCCCTGTCTCGGGGTAAAATTATTCCCTGTCTCGGGGTAAAATTATTCCCTGTCTCGGGGTAAAATTATTCACTGTCTAGGGGTAAAATTATTCTCTGTCTTGGGGTAAAATTATTCTCGGGGGGCTAAAAGTATTCCCTGTCTGGGGGTAAAATTATTCCCGATCTAGGGTAAAATTACTCTCTGTCTAGGGGTAAAATTACTCTCTGTCTGGGGGTAAAATTATTCCCTGTCGAGGGGTAAAATTGTTCCCTGTCTAGGGGTAAAATTGTTCCCTGTCTCTGGGTAAAATTATTCTCTGTCTCGGGGTAAAATTATTCTCTGTCTCGGGTTAAAATTATTCTCTGTCTCGGGTAAAATTATTCTCTGTCTAGGGGTAAAATTATTCTCTGTCGAGGGGCAAAATTATTCTCTGTCTAGGGTTAAATTATTTTCTGTCCAGAGGTAAAATTATTCTCTGTCTAGGGGTAAAATTATTCACTGTCTCGGGATAAAATTATTCCCTGTCTGGGGGTAAAATTATTCCCTGTCTGGGGGTAAAATTATTCCCTGTCTAGGGGTAAAATTATTCTCTGTCTCGGGGTAAAATTATTCTCTGTCTTGGGGTAAAAATATTCCCTGTCTAGGGGTAAAATTATTGTCTGTCTAGAGGTAAAATTATTCTCTGTCTCGGGGTAAAATTATTCTCTGTCTTGGGGTAAAATTATTCACTGTCGAGGGTTAAATTATTCTCTGTCTCGGGATAAAATTATTCTGTGGGGGTAAAAGTATTCCCTGTCTGGGGGTAAAATTATTCCTGATCTAGGGTAAAATTATTCCCTGTCTGGGGGTAAAATTATTCCCTGAGTCGGGGTTAAATTATTCTCTGTCTAGGCGTAAAATTATTCTCTGTCGAGGGGTAAAATTATTCCCTGTCTAGGGGTCAAATTATTCTCCGTCTAGAGGTAAAATTATTCTCTGTCTAGCGGTAAAATTATTCTCTGTCTTGGTGTAAAATTATTCTCTGTCTTGGTGTAAAATTATTCTCTGTCTTGATGTAAAATTATTCTCTGTCTTGGGGTAAAATTATTGTCTGTCTAGGGGTAAAATTATTCTCTGTCTCGGGGTAAAATTATTCCCTGTCTGGGGGTACAAGTATTCCCGATCTAGGGTAAAATTATTCCCTGTCTAGAGGTAAAATTATTCTCTGTTTAGGGGTAAAATTATTCTCTGTCTAGGGGTAAAATTATTCTCTGGGGGTAAAAGTATTCCCTGTCTGGGGGTAAAATTATTCCCGATCCAGGGTAAAATTATTCTCTGTCTAGGGGTAAAATTATTCTCTGTCTGGGGGTAAAATTAGTCCCTGTCTCGGGGTTAAATTATTCCCTGTCTTGGGGTTAAATTATTCTGTCTCGGGTAAAATTATTCCCTGTCTCGGGGTAAAATTATTCCCTGTCGAGGGGTAAAATTATTCTCTGTCTCGGGGTATTCTCTGTCTAGGGGTAAAATTAGTCCCTGTCTAGGGGTAAAATTAGTCCCTGTCTAGGGGTAAAATTAGTCCCTGTCTAGGGGTAAAATTATTCTCTGTCCAGAGGTAAAATTATTCTCTGTCTGGGGGTAAAATTATTCTCTGGGGGTAAAATTATTCTCTGTCTCGGGATAAAATTATTCTCTGTCTGGGGGTAAAATTATTCTCTGTCTGGGGGTAAAATTATTCTCTGTCTGGGGGTAAAATTATTCTCTGTCTGGGGGTAAAATTATTCTCTGTCTCGGGGTAAAATTATTCTCTGTCTCGGGGTTAAATTATTCCCTGTCTCGGGGTTAAATTATTCCCTGTCGAGGGGTAAAATTATTCCCTGTCTCGGGTAAAATTATTCTCTGTCTCGGGGTAAAATTATTCTCTGTCTCGGGGTAAAATTATTCTCTGTCTAGGGGTAAAATTATTCTCTGTCTCGGGGTAAAATTATTCTCTGTCGAGGGGTAAAATTATTCTCTGTCTAGAGGGAAAATTATTCTCTGTCTCGGGGTAAAATTATTCTCTGTCTAGGGGTAAAATTATTCTCTGTCTCGGGTTAAAATTATTCTCTGGAGGTAAAAGTATTCCCTGTCTGGTGGTAAAATTATTCCCGATCGAGGGTAAAATTATTCTCTGTCTACGGGTGAAATTATTCCCTGATTAGGGGTAAAAGTATTCCCTGTCTGGGGGTAAAAGTATTCCCTGTCTGGGGGTAAAATTATTCCCGTTCTAGGGTAAAATTATTCTCTGTCTAGGGGTAAAATTACACTCTGTCTCGGGTAAAATTATTCCCTGTCTCGGGGTAAAATTATTCTCTGTCTAGAGGTAAAATTATTCTCTGTCTAGGGGTAAAATTATTCTCTGTCTGGAGGTAAAATTATTCCCTGTCTAGGGGTAAAATTATTCTCTGTCTAGGGGTAAAATTATTCTCTGTCTAGGGGTAAAATTATTCTCTGTCCAGGGGTAAAATTATTCTCTGTCTAGGGGTAAAATTATTCTCTGTCTGGGGGTAAAATTATTCTCTGTCTGGGGGTAAAATTATTCTCTGTCTGGGGGTAAAATTATTCTCTGTCTGGGGGTAAAAGTATTCCCTGTCTGGGGGTAAAATTATTCCCGTTCTAGGGTAAAATTATTCTCTGTCTAGGGGTAAAATTACACTCTGTCTCGGGTAAAATTATTCCCTGTCTCGGGGTAAAATTATTCTCTGTCTAGAGGTAAAATTATTCTCTGTCTAGGGGTAAAATTATTCTCTGTCTGGAGGTAAAATTATTCCCTGTCTAGGGGTAAAATTATTCTCTGTCTAGGGGTAAAATTATTCTCTGTCTAGGGGTAAAATTATTCTCTGTCCAGGGGTAAAATTATTCTCTGTCTAGGGGTAAAATTATTCTCTGTCTGGGGGTAAAATTATTCTCTGTCTGGGGGTAAAATTATTCTCTGTCTGGGGGTAAAATTATTCTCTGTCTGGGGGTAAAATTATTCTCTGTCTGGGGGTAAAATTATTCTCTGTCTCGGGGTAAAATTATTCTCTGTCTAGAGGTAAAATTATTCTCTGTCTCGGGGTAAAATTATTCTCTGTCTTGGGGTAAAATTATTCTCTGTCTCGGGGTAAAATTATTCTCTGGGGGTAAAAGTATTCCCTGTCTGGGGGTAAAATTATTCCCTGAGTCGGGGTTAAATTATTCTCTGTCTAGGCGTAAAATTATTCTCTGTCGAGGGGTAAAATTATTCCCTGTCTAGGGGTCAAATTATTCTCCGTCTAGAGGTAAAATTATTCTCTGTCTAGCGGTAAAATTATTCTCTGTCTTGGTGTAAAATTATTCTCTGTCTTGGTGTAAAATTATTCTCTGTCTTGATGTAAAATTATTCTCTGTCTTGGGGTAAAATTATTGTCTGTCTAGGGGTAAAATTATTCTCTGTCTCGGGGTAAAATTATTCCCTGTCTGGGGGTACAAGTATTCCCGATCTAGGGTAAAATTATTCCCTGTCTAGAGGTAAAATTATTCTCTGTTTAGGGGTAAAATTATTCTCTGTCTAGGGGTAAAATTATTCTCTGGGGGTAAAAGTATTCCCTGTCTGGGGGTAAAATTATTCCCGATCCAGGGTAAAATTATTCTCTGTCTAGGGGTAAAATTATTCTCTGTCTGGGGGTAAAATTATTCCCTGTCTCGGGGTTAAATTATTCCCTGTCTTGGGGTTAAATTATTCTGTCTCGGGTAAAATTATTCCCTGTCTCAGGGTAAAATTATTCCCTGTCGAGGGGTAAAATTATTCTCTGTCTCGGGGTATTCTCTGTCTAGGGGTAAAATTAGTCCCTGTCTAGGGGTAAAATTAGTCCCTGTCTAGGGGTAAAATTAGTCCCTGTCTAGGGGTAAAATTATTCTCTGTCCAGAGGTAAAATTATTCTCTGTCTGGGGGTAAAATTATTCTCTGGGGGTAAAATTATTCTCTGTCTCGGGATAAAATTATTCCCTTTCTGGGGGTAAAATTATTCTCTGTCTGGGGGTAAAATTATTCTCTGTCTGGGGGTAAAATTATTCTCTGTCTCGGGGTAAAATTATTCTCTGTCTCGGGGTAAAATTATTCTCTGTCTAGGGGTTAAATTATTCCCTGTCTCGGGGTTAAATTATTCCCTGTCGAGGGGTAAAATTATTCCCTGTCTCGGGTAAAATTATTCTCTGTCTCGGGGTAAAATTATTCTCTGTCTCGGGGTAAAATTATTCTCTGTCTAGGGGTAAAATTATTCTCTGTCTCGGGGTAAAATTATTCTCTGTCGAGGGGTAAAATTATTCTCTGTCTAGAGGGAAAATTATTCTCTGTCTCGGGGTAAAATTATTCTCTGTCTCGGGGTAAAATTATTCTCTGTCTCGGGTTAAAATTATTCTCTGGAGGTAAAAGTATTCCCTGTCTGGTGGTAAAATTATTCCCGATCGAGGGTAAAATTATTCTCTGTCTACGGGTGAAATTATTCCCTGATTAGGGGTAAAAGTATTCCCTGTCTGGGGGTAAAATTATTCTATGGGGGTGAAAGTATTCCCTGTCTGGGGGTAAAAGTATTCCCTGTCTAGGGGTAAAATTATTCTCTGTCTAGGGGTAAAAATATTCCCTGTCTCGGGGTAAAATTATTCTCTGTCTGGGGCTAAAATTATTCCCTGTCTAGGGGTTAAATTATTCCCTGTCTTGGGGTAAAATTATTCTCTGTCTCGGGTAAAATTATTCACTGTCTCGGGGTAAAATTATTCTCTGTCTAGGGGTAAAATTATTCCCTGTCTTGGGGTAAAATTATTCTTCGTCTAGAGGTAAAATTATTCTCTGTCTGGGGGTAAAATTATTCTCTGTCTAGGGGTAAAATTATTCCATGTCCAAGGGTAAAATTATTCCCTGTCTAGGGGTAAAATTATTCCCTGTCTAGGGGTAAAATTATTCTCTGTCTAGAGGTAAAATTATTCCCTGTCTAGGATTAAAATTATTCCCTGTCTTGGGGTAAAATTATTCCCTGTCTTGGGGTAAAATTATTCCCTGTCTGGGGGTAAAATTATTCCCTGTCTAGGGGTAAAATTATTTTCTGGGGGATAAAGTATTCCCTGTCTGGGGGTAAAATTATTCCCGGTCTAGGGTAAAATTATTCTCTGTCTTGGGGTAAAATTATTCCATGTCCAAGGGTAAAATTATTCTCTGTCTAGGGGTGAAATCATTCTCTGTCCAGGGGTAAAATTATTCCCTGTCTCGGGGTAAAATTATTCCCTGATTAGGTGTAAAATTATTCCCTGTCTAGAGGTAAAATTATTCTCTGTCTTGGGGTAAAATTATTCTCTGTGTAGAGGTAAAATTATTCTCCCCGTCTAGGGGTAAAATTATTCCCTGTCTAGGGGTAAAATTATTCCCTGTCTTGGGGTAAAATTACTCGCTGTCTCGGGGTAAAATTACTCCCTGTCTCGGGGTAAAATTATTCTCTGTCTAGGGGTAAAATTATTCTCTGTCTTGGGGTAAAATTATTCTCTGTGTAGGGGTAAAATTATTCCCTGTCCAGGGGTAAAATTATTCCCTGTCCAGGGGTAAAATTATTCTCTGTCTAGGGGTAAAATTATTCTCTGTCTAGGGGTAAAATTATTCTCTGTCTTGGGGTAAAATTATTCCCTGTCCGGGGGTAAAATTATTCCCTGTCCAGGGGTAAAATTATTCTCTGTCTCGGGGTAAAATTATTCCCTGTCTTGGGGTAAAATTATTCACTGTCTAGGCGTAAAATTATTCTCTGGGGGTAAAAGTATTCCCTGTCTGGGGGTAAAAGTATTCCCTGTCTGGGGGTAAAATTATTCCCTGTCTAGGGGTAAAATTATTCTCTGTCTCGGGGTAAAATTATTCTCTGTCTTGGGGTAAAAATATTCCCTGTCTAGGGGTAAAATTATTGTCTGTCTAGAGGTAAAATTATTCTCTGTCTCGGGGTAAAATTATTCTCTGTCTTGGGGTAAAATTATTCACTGTCGAGGGTTAAATTATTCTCTGTCTCGGGATAAAATTATTCTGTGGGGGTAAAAGTATTCCCTGTCTGGGGGTAAAATTATTCCTGATCTAGGGTAAAATTATTCCCTGTCTGGGGGTAAAATTATTCCCTGAGTCGGGGTTAAATTATTCTCTGTCTAGGCGTAAAATTATTCTCTGTCGAGGGGTAAAATTATTCCCTGTCTAGGGGTCAAATTATTCTCCGTCTAGAGGTAAAATTATTCTCTGTCTAGCGGTAAAATTATTCTCTGTCTTGGTGTAAAATTATTCTCTGTCTTGGTGTAAAATTATTCTCTGTCTTGATGTAAAATTATTCTCTGTCTTGGGGTAAAATTATTGTCTGTCTAGGGGTAAAATTATTCTCTGTCTCGGGGTAAAATTATTCCCTGTCTGGGGGTACAAGTATTCCCGATCTAGGGTAAAATTATTCCCTGTCTAGAGGTAAAATTATTCTCTGTTTAGGGGTAAAATTATTCTCTGTCTAGGGGTAAAATTATTCTCTGGGGGTAAAAGTATTCCCTGTCCGAGGGTAAAATTATTCCCGATCCAGGGTAAAATTATTCTCTGTCTAGGGGTAAAATTATTCTCTGTCTGGGGGTAAAATTATTCCCTGTCTCGGGGTTAAATTATTCCCTGTCTTGGGGTTAAATTATTCTGTCTCGGGTAAAATTATTCCCTGTCTCGGGGTAAAATTATTCCCTGTCGAGGGGTAAAATTATTCTCTGTCTCGGGGTATTCTCTGTCTAGGGGTAAAATTAGTCCCTGTCTAGGGGTAAAATTAGTCCCTGTCTAGGGGTAAAATTAGTCCCTGTCTAGGGGTAAAATTATTCTCTGTCCAGAGGTAAAATTATTCTCTGTCTGGGGGTAAAATTATTCTCTGGGGGTAAAATTATTCTCTGTCTCGGGATAAAATTATTCCCTTTCTGGGGGTAAAATTATTCTCTGTCTGGGGGTAAAATTATTCTCTGTCTGGGGGTAAAATTATTCTCTGTCTCGGGGTAAAATTATTCTCTGTCTCGGGGTAAAATTATTCTCTGTCTAGGGGTTAAATTATTCCCTGTCTCGGGGTTAAATTATTCCCTGTCGAGGGGTAAAATTATTCCCTGTCTCGGGGTAAAATTATTCCCTGTCTCGGGGTAAAATTATTCTCTGTCTCGGGGTAAAATTATTCTCTGTCTAGGGGTAAAATTATTCTCTGTCTCGGGGTAAAATTATTCTCTGTCGAGGGGTAAAATTATTCTCTGTCTAGAGGGAAAATTATTCTCTGTCTCGGGGTAAAATTATTCTCTGTCTAGGGGTAAAATTATTCTCTGTCTCGGGTTAAAATTATTCTCTGGAGGTAAAAGTATTCCCTGTCTGGTGGTAAAATTATTCCCGATCGAGGGTAAAATTATTCTCTGTCTACGGGTGAAATTATTCCCTGATTAGGGGTAAAAGTATTCCCTGTCTGGGGGTAAAAGTATTCCCTGTCTGGGGGTAAAAGTATTCCCTGTCTGGGGGTAAAAGTATTCCCTGTCTGGGGGTAAAATTATTCCCGTTCTAGGGTAAAATTATTCTCTGTCTAGGGGTAAAATTACTCTCTGTCTCGGGTAAAATTATTCCCTGTCTCGGGGTAAAATTATTCTCTGTCTAGAGGTAAAATTATTCTCTGTCTAGGGGTAAAATTATTCTCTGTCTGGAGGTAAAATTATTCTCTGTCTAGGGGTAAAATTATTCACTGTCTGGGGGTAAAATTATTCTCTGTCTAGGGGTAAAATTATTCTCTGTCTGGGGGTAAAATTATTCTCTGTCTCGGGGTAAAATTATTCTCTGTCTAGAGGTAAAATTATTCTCTGTCTCGGGGTAAAATTATTCTCTGTCTTGGGGTAAAATTATTCTCTGTCTCGGGGTAAAATTATTCTCTGGGAGTAAAAGTATTCCCTGTCTGGGGGTAAAATTATTCCCTGAGTCGGGGTTAAATTATTCTCTGTCTAGGCGTAAAATTATTCTCTGTCGAGGGGTAAAATTATTCCCTGTCTAGGGGTCAAATTATTCTCCGTCTAGAGGTAAAATTATTCTCTGTCTAGCGGTAAAATTATTCTCTGTCTTGGTGTAAAATTATTCTCTGTCTTGGTGTAAAATTATTCTCTGTCTTGATGTAAAATTATTGTCTGTCTTGGGGTAAAATTATTGTCTGTCTAGGGGTAAAATTATTCTCTGTCTCGGGGTATTCTCTGTCTAGGGGTAAAATTAGTCCCTGTCTAGGGGTAAAATTAGTCCCTGTCTAGGGGTAAAATTAGTCCCTGTCTAGGGGTAAAATTATTCTCTGTCCAGAGGTAAAATTATTCTCTGTCTGGGGGTAAAATTATTCTCTGGGGGTAAAATTATTCTCTGTCTCGGGATAAAATTATTCCCTTTCTGGGGGTAAAATTATTCTCTGTCTGGGGGTAAAATTATTCTCTGTCTGGGGGTAAAATTATTCTCTGTCTCGGGGTAAAATTATTCTCTGTCTCGGGGTAAAATTATTCTCTGTCTAGGGGTTAAATTATTCCCTGTCGAGGGGTAAAATTATTCCCTGTCTCGGGGTAAAATTATTCCCTGTCTCGGGGTAAAATTATTCTCTGTCTCGGGGTAAAATTATTCTCTGTCTAGGGGTAAAATTATTCTCTGTCTCGGGGTAAAATTATTCTCTGTCGAGGGGTAAAATTATTCTCTGTCTAGAGGGAAAATTATTCTCTGTCTCGGGGTAAAATTATTCTCTGTCTCGGGGTAAAATTATTCTCTGTCTCGGGTTAAAATTATTCTCTGGAGGTAAAAGTATTCCCTGTCTGGTGGTAAAATTATTCCCGATCGAGGGTAAAATTATTCTCTGTCTACGGGTGAAATTATTCCCTGATTAGGGGTAAAAGTATTCCCTGTCTGGGGGTAAAATTATTCTATGGGGGTGAAAGTATTCCCTGTCTGGGGGTAAAAGTATTCCCTGTCTAGGGGTAAAATTATTCCCTGTCTAGGGGTTAAATTATTCCCTGTCTTGGGGTAAAATTATTCTCTGTCTCGGGTAAAATTATTCACTGTCTCGGGGTAAAATTATTCTCTGTCTAGAGGTAAAATTATTCTCTGTCTAGGGGTAAAATTATTCCCTGTGTAGAGGTAAAATTATTCTCTGTCTAGGGGTAAAATTATTCTCTGTCTCGGGGTAAAATTATTCACTGTCGAGGGGTAAAATTATTCTCTGTCTAGGGGTAAAATTATTCTCTGGGGGTAAAAGTATTCCCTGTCTGGGGGTAAAATTATTCCTGGTCTAGGGTAAAATTATTCTCTGTCTAGGGGTAAAATTATTCTCTGACTGGGGGTAAAATTATTCCCTGTCTAGGGGTTAAATTATTCCCTGTCTAGAGGTAAAATTATTCTCTGTCTCGGGTAAAATTATTCTCTGTCTAGGGGTAAAATTATTCACTGTCTAGGGGTAAAATTATTCTCTGTCTCGGGTAAAATTATTCCCTGTCTAGGGGTAAAATTATTCCCTGTCTAGGGGTAAAATTATTCTCTGTCTCGGGGTAAAATTATTCTCTGGGGGTGAAAGTATTCCCTGTCTGGGAGTAAAATTATTCCCTATCTCGGGGTAAAATTATTCTCTGTCTAGGGGTAAAATTATTCACTGTCTAGGGGTAAAATTATTCTCTGTCTCGGGTAAAATTATTCCCTATCTCGGGGTAAAATTATTCTCTGTCTAGGGGTAAAATTATTCTCTGTCTCGGGGTAAAATTATTCTCTGTCTCGGGGTAAAATTATTCCCTGTCTAGGGGTAAAATTATTCCCTGTCGAGAGGTAAAATTATTCTCTGTCTCGGGGTAAAATTATTCTCTGTCTCGGGGTAAAATTATTCTCTGTCTAGAGGTAAAATTATTCCCTGTCTAGGATTAAAATTATTCCCTGTCTAGGGGTAAAATTATTCTCTGGGGGATAAAGTATTCCCTGTCTGGGGGTAAAATTATTCCCGGTCTATGGTAAAATTATTCTCTGTCTCGGGGTAAAATTATTCTCTGTCTAGAGGTAAAATTATTCCCTGTCCAGGGGTAAAATTATTCTCCGTCTAGAGGTAAAATTATTCTCTGTCTTGTGGTAAAATTATTCGTGTCTAGAGGTAAAATTATTCTCTGTCTCGGTTTAAAATTATTCTCTGTCTAGGGGTAAAATTATTCTCTGTCTAGGGGTAAAATTATTCTCTGTCAAGGGGTAAAATTATTCTCTGTCTCGGGGTAAAATTATTCTCTGGGGGTAAAAGTATTCCCTGTCTGGGGGTAAAATTATTCCCTATCTCGGGGTAAAATTATTCTCTGTCTAGGGGTAAAATTATTCACTGTCTAGGGGTAAAATTATTCTCTGTCTCGGGTAAAATTATTCCCTATCTCGGGGTAAAATTATTCTCTGTCTAGTGGTAAAAATATTCCCTGTCTCGGGGTAAAATTATTCTCTGTCTGGAGGTAAAATTATTCCCTGTCTAGGGGTAAAATTATTCTCTGTCTCGGGTAAAATTATTCTCTGTCTCGGGGTAAAATTATTCTCTGGGGGTAAAAGTATTCCCTGTCTGGGTGTAAAAGTATTCCTGGTCTGGGGGTAAAATTATTCTCTGTCTCGGGGTAAAATTATTCCCTGTCTAGGGGTAAAATTATTCCCTGTCCAGGGTTAAAATTATTCTCTGGGGGTAAAAGTATTCCCTGTCTGGGGGTAAAATTATTCCCGGTCTAGGGTAAAATTATTCTCTGTCTCGGGGTAAAATTATTCTCTGTCTAGGGGTAAAATTATTCTCCGTCTAGAGGTAAAATTATTCACTGTCTAGGGGTAAAATTATTCTCTGTCTCGGGTAAAATTATTCCCTGTCTTGGGGTAAAATTATTCTCTGTCTCGGGGTAAAATTATTCTCTGGGGGTAAAAGTATTCCCTGTCTGGGGGTAAAAGTATTCCTGGTCTGTGGGTAAAATTATTCCCTGTCTAGGGGTAAAATTATTCCCTGTCTAGGGGTAAAATTATTCTCTGTCTAGGGTTAAAATTATTCTCGGGGGGTAAAAGTATTCCCTGTCTGGGGGTAAAATTATTCCCGGTCTAGGGTAAAATTATTCTCTGTCTCGGGGTAAAATTATTCTCTGTCTTGGGGTAAAATTATTCTCCGTCTAGAGGTAAAATTATTCTCTGTCTTGGGGTAAAATTATTCTCCGTCTAAAGGTAAAATTATTCTCCGTCTAGGTTTAAAATTATTCTCCGTCTAGGGGTAAAATTATTCTCTGTCTAGGGGTAAAATTATTCTCTGTATCGGGGTAAAATTATTCTCTGTCTAGAGGTAAAATTATTCTCTGTCTAGGTTTAAAATTATTCCCTGTCTAGGGGTAAAATTATTCTCCGTCTAGAGGTAAAATTATTCTCTGTCTTGGGGTAAAATTATTCTCCGTCTAAAGGTAAAATTATTCTCCGTCTAGGTTTAAAATTATTCTCCGTCTAGGGGTAAAATTATTCTCTGTCTAGGGGTAAAATTATTCTCTGTATCGGGGTAAAATTATTCTCTGTCTAGAGGTAAAATTATTCTCTGTCTAGGTTTAAAATTATTCCCTGTCTAGGGGTAAAATTATTCTATGGGGGTGAAAGTATTCCCTGTCTGGGGGTAAAAGTATTCCCTGTCTAGGGGTAAAATTATTCTCTGTCTAGGGGTAAAAATATTCCCTGTCTCGGGGTAAAATTATTCTCTGTCTGGAGGTAAAATTATTCTCTGTCTCGGGGTAAAATTATTCCCTGTCTAGGGGTAAAATTATTCCCTGTCTAGGGGTAAAATTATTCTCTGTCTAAGGGTAAAATTATTCCCTGTCTAGGGGTAAAATTATTCTCTGGGGGCAAAAGTATTCCCTGTCTTGGGGTAAAATTATTCCCTATCTAGGGGAAAAATTATTCTCTGTCTAGGGGTAAAATTATTCCCTGTCTGGGGGTTAAATTATTCCCTGTCTAGGGGTAAAGTTATTCTCTGTCTCGGGTAAAATTATTGTCTGTCTCGGGATAAAATTATTCTCTGTCTAGGGGTAAAATTATTCACTGTCTAGGGGTAAAATTATTCCCTGTCTAGGGGTAAAATTATTCCCTGTCTAGGGGTAAAATTATTCCCTGTCTAGGGGTAAAATTATTCTCTGTCCAGAGGTAAAATTATTCACTGTCTAGGGGTAAAATTATTCACTGTCTTGGGGTAAAATTATTCTCTGTCTCGGGGTAAAATTATTCTCTGTCTCGGGGTAAAATTATTCTCTGTCTGGGGGTAAAATTATTCTCTGTCTGGGGGTAAAATTATTCTCTGTCTAGGGGTAAAATTATTCACTGTCTAGGGGTAAAATTATTCCCTGTCTAGGGGTAAAATTATTCTCTGGGGGTAAAAGTATTCCCTGTCTGGGGGTAAAATTATTCCCGGTCTAGGGTAAAATTATTCTCTGTCTCGGGGTAAAATTATTCTCTGTCTAGGGGTAAAATTATTCTCTGTCTCGGGGTAAAATTATTCTCTGTCTAGAGGTAAAATTATTCTCTGTCAAGGTTTAAAATTATTCCCTGTCTAGGGATAAAATTTTTCTCTGTCTAGGGGTAAAATTATTCTATGGGGGTGAAAGTATTCCCTGTCTGGGGGTAAAAGTATTCCCTGTCTAGGGGTAAAATTATTCTCTGTCTAGGGGTAAAAATATTCCCTGTCTCGGGGTAAAATTATTCTCTGTCTGGAGGTAAAATTATTCTCTGTCTAGGGGTAAAATTATTCCCTGTCTTGGGGTAAAATTATTCCCTGTCTCGGGGTAAAATTATTCTCTGTCTAAGAGTAAAATTATTCCCTGTCTAGGGGTAAAATTATTCTCTGTCTAGGGGTAAAATTATTCTCTGGGGGCAAAAGTATTCCCTGTCTTGGGGTAAAATTATTCCCTATCTAGAGGTAAAATTATTCTCTGTCAAGGTTTAAAATTATTCCCTGTCTAGGGATAAAATTTTTCTCTGTCTAGGGGTAAAATTATTCTATGGGGGTGAAAGTATTCCCTGTCTGGGGGTAAAAGTATTCCCTGTCTAGGGGTAAAATTATTCTCTGTCTAGGGGTAAAAATATTCCCTGTCTCGGGGTAAAATTATTCTCTGTCTGGAGGTAAAATTATTCTCTGTCTAGGGGTAAAATTATTCCCTGTCTTGGGGTAAAATTATTCCCTGTCTCGGGGTAAAATTATTCTCTGTCTAAGAGTAAAATTATTCCCTGTCTAGGGGTAAAATTATTCCCTGTCTAGGGGTAAAATTATTCCCTGTGTAGAGGTAAAATTATTCTCTGTCGAGGGGTAAAATTATTCTCTGTCTCGGGGTAAAATTATTCACTGTCGAGGGGTAAAATTATTCTCTGTCTGGAGGTAAAATTATTCTCTGGTGGTAAAAGTATTCCCTGTCTGGGGGTAAAATTATTCCTGGTCTAGTGTAAAATTATTCTCTGTCTAGGGGTAAAATTATTCCCTGTCTGGGGGTAAAATTATTCCCTGTCTGGGGGTTAAATTATTCCCTGTCTAGGGGTAAAATTATTCTCTGTCTCGGGTAAAATTATTGTCTGTCTAGGGATAAAATTATTCTCTGTCTAGGGGTAAAATTATTCACTGTCTAGGGGTAAAATTATTCACTGTCTAGGGGTAAAATTATTCACTGTCTAGGGGTAAAATTATTGTCTGTCTAGGGATAAAATTATTCCCTGTCTCGGGGTAAAATTATTCTCTGTCTCGGGGTAAAATTATTCTCTGTCTGGGGGTAAAAGTATTCTCTGTCTGGGGGTAAAATTATTCTCTGTCTGGGGGTAAAATTATTCTCTGTCTCGGGGTAAAATTATTCTCTGAGGGTAAAAGTATTCCCTGTCTGGGGGTAAAATTATTCCCGGTCTAGGGTAAAATTATTCTCTGTCTCGGGGTAAAATTATTCTCTGTCTAGAGGTAAAATTATTCCCTGTCTTGGGGTAAAATTATTCTCCGTCTAGAGGTAAAATTATTCTCCGTCTAGGTTTAAAATTATTCTCCGTCTAGGGGTAAAATTATTCTCTGTCTTGGGGTAAAATTATTCTCTGTCTCGGGGTAAAATTATTCTCTGTCTCGGGGTAAAATTATTCTCTGGGGGCAAAAGTATTCCCTTTCTTGGGGTAAAATTATTCCCTATCTAGGGGAAAAATTATTCTCTGTCTAGGGGTAAAATTATTCCCGGTCTAGAGGTAAAATTATTCTCTGCCGAGGGGTAAAATTATTCTCTGTCTTGGGGTAAAATTATTCTCTGTCTCGGGGTAAAATTATTCACTGTCGAGGGGTAAAATTATTCTCTGTCTAGGGGTAAAATTATTCTCTGGTGGTAAAAGTATTCCCTGTCTGGGGGTAAAATTATTCCTGGTCAAGGGTAAAATTATTCTCTGTCGAGGGGTAAAATTATTCTCTGTGTGGGGGTAAAATTATTCCCTGTCTGAGGGTTAAATTATTCCCTGTCTAGGGGTAAAATTATTCTCTGTCACGGGTAAAATTATTCTCTGTCCAGGGGTAAAATTATTCTCTGTCTTGGGGTAAAATTATTCTCTGTCTTGGGGTAAAATTATTCCCTGTCTAGGGGTAAAATTATTCCCTGTCTAGGGGTAAAATTATTCACTGTCCAGAGGTAAAATTATTCACTGTCTAGGGGTAAAATTAATCACTGTCTGGGGATAAAATTATTCCCTATCTAGGGGTAAAATTATTCTCTGTCTAGGGGTAAAATTACTCACTGTCTAGGGGTAAAATTATTCTCTGTCTGGGGGTAAAAGTATTCCCTGTCTGGGGGTAAAAGTATTCCCTGTCTGGGGGTAAAATTACTCTCTGTCTAGGGGTAAAATTACTCTCTGTCTGGGGGTAAAATTATTCCCTGTCTAGGGGTAAAATTATTCTCTGTCTCGGGTTAAAATTATTCTCTGGGGGTAAAAGTATTCCCTGTCTGGGGGTAAAATTATTCCCGGTCTAGGGTAAAATTATTCTCTGTCTCGGGGTAAAATTATTCTCTGTCTAGAGGTAAAATTATTCCCTGTCTTGGGGTAAAATTATTCTCCGTCGAGAGGTAAAATTATTCTCCGTCTAGGTTTAAAATTATTCTCCGTCTAGGGGTAAAATTATTCTCTGTCTCGGGGTAAAATTATTCTCTGTCTCGGGGTAAAATTATTCTCTGTCTAGGGGTAAAATTATTCTATGGGGGTGAAAGTATTCCCTGTCTGGGGGTAAAATTATTCTCTGTCTAGGGGTAAAATTATTCTCTGTCTAGGGGTAAAAATATTCCCTGTCTCGGGGTAAAATTATTCTCTGTCTGGAGGTAAAATTATTCCCTGTCGAGGGGTAAAATTATTCCCTGTCTAGGGGTAAAATTATTCTCTGTCTAAGGGTAAAATTATTCTCTGGTGGTAAAAGTATTCCCTGTCTGGGGGTAAAATTATTCCTGGTCTAGGGTAAAATTATTCTCTGTCTAGGGGTAAAATTATTCTCTGTCTGGGTGTAAAATTATTCCCTGTCTGGGGGTTAAATTATTCCCTGTCTAGGGGTAAAATTATTCTCTGTCTCGGGTAAAATTATTGTCTGTCTAGGGGTAAAATTATTCACTGCCTAGGGGTAAAATTATTCTCTGTCTCGGGTAAAATTATTCCCTGTCTTGGGGTAAAATAATTCCCTGTCTGGGGGTAAAATTATTCCCTATCTAGGGGTAAAATTATTCTCTGTCTAGGTGTAAAATTATTCCCTGTCTAGGTGTAAAATTATTCCCTGTCTAGGGGTAAAATTATTCTCCGTCTAGAGGTAAAATTATTCTCCGTCTAGGTTTAAAATTATTCTCCGTCTAGGGGTAAAATTATTCTCTGTCTAGGGGTAAAATTATTCTCTGTCTCGGGGTAAAATTATTCTCTGTCTCGGGGTAAAATTATTCTCTGTCTAGGTTTAAAATTATTCTCTGTCTAGGGGTCAAATTATTCTCTGTCTAGGGGTAAAATTATTCTATGGGGGTGAAAGTATTCCCTGTCTGGGGGTAAAAGTATTCCCTGTCTAGGGGTAAAATTATTCTCTGTCTAGGGGTAAAAATATTCCCTGTCGCGGGGTAAAATTATTCTCTGTCTGGAGGTAAAATTATTCCCTGTCTAGGGGTAAAATTATTCTCTGTCTAGGGGTAAAATTATTTCCTGTCTAGGGGTAAAATTATTCTCTGTCTAAGGGTAAAATTATTCCCTGTCTAGGGGTAAAATTATTCTCTGTCTCGGGGTAAAATTATTCTCTGGGGGCAAAAGTATTCCCTGTCTTGGGATAAAATTATTCCCTATCTAGGGGAAAAATTATTCCCTGTCTAGGGGTAAAATTATTCCCTGTCTAGGTGTAAAATTATTCCCTGTCTAGGTGTAAAATTATTCCCTGTCTAGGGGTAAAATTATTCTCCGTCTAGAGGTAAAATTATTCTATGGGGGTGAAAGTATTCCCTGTCTGGGGGTAAAAGTATTCCCTGTCTAGGGGTAAAATTATTCTCTGTCTAGGGGTAAAAATATTCCCTGTCGCGGGGTAAAATTATTCTCTGTCTGGAGGTAAAATTATTCTCTGTCTAGGGGTAAAATTATTCTCTGTCTAGGGGTAAAATTATTCTCTGTCACGGGTAAAATTATTCTCTGTCCAGGGGTAAAATTATTCTCTGTCCAGGGGTAAAATTATTCTCTGTCTTGGGGTAAAATTATTCCCTGTCTAGGGGTAAAATTATTCCCTGTCTAGGGGTAAAATTATTCTCTGTCCAGAGGTAAAATTATTCACTGTCTAGGGGTAAAATTAATCACTGTCTGGGGGTAAAATTATTCCCTATCTAGGGGTAAAATTATTCTCTGTCTAGGGGTAAAATTATTCTCTGTCTAGGGGTAAAATTATTCTCTGTCTGGGGGTAAAAGTATTCCCTGTCTGGGGGTAAAATTATTCCCTGTCTGGGGGTAAAATTATTCCCTGTCTAGGGGTAAAATTATTCTCTGTCTAGGGGTAAAATTATTCCCTGTCTAGGGGTAAAATTATTCTCTGTCTCGGGTTAAAATTATTCTCTGGGGGTAAAAGTATTCCCTGTCTGGGGGTAAAATTATTCCCGGTCTAGGGTAAAATTATTATCTGTCTCGGGGTAAAATTATTCTCTGTCTAGAGGTAAAATTATTCCCTGTCTTGGGGTAAAATTATTCCCTGTCTAGGGGTAAAATTATTCTCTGTCTCGGGGTAAAATTATTCTCTGGGGGCAAAAGTATTCCCTGTCTTGGGATAAAATTATTCCCTATCTAGGGGAAAAATTATTCTCTGTCTAGGGGTAAAATTATTCCCGGTCTAGAGGTAAAATTATTCTCTGCCTAGGGGTAAAATTATTCTCTGTCTCGGGGTAAAATTATTCACTGTCGAGGGGTAAAATTATTCTCTGTCTAGGGGTAAAATTATTCTCTGGTGGTAAAAGTATTCCCTGTCTGGGGGTAAAATTATTCCTGGTCTAGGGTAAAATTATTCTCTGTCGAGGGGTAAAATTATTCTCTGTCTGGGGGTAAAATTATTCCCTGTCTGAGGGTTAAATTATTCCCTGTCTAGGGGTAAAATTATTCTCTGTCCAGGGGTAAAATTATTCTCTGTCCAGGGGTAAAATTATTCTCTGTCTTGGGGTAAAATTATTCCCTGTCTAGGGGTAAAATTATTCCCTGTCTAGGGGTAAAATTATTCTCTGTCCAGAGGTAAAATTATTCACTGTCTAGGGGTAAAATTAATCACTGTCTGGGGGTAAAATTATTCCCTATCTAGGGGTAAAATTATTCTCTGTCTAGGGGTAAAATCATTCTCTGTCTAGGGGTAAAATCATTCTCTGTCTCGGGGTAAAATTATTCTCTGTCTAGGGGTAAAATTATTCTCTGTCTAGGGGTAAAATTATTCTATGGGGGTGAAAGTATTCCCTGTCTGGGGGTAAAATTATTCTCTGTCTAGGGGTAAAATTATTCTCTGTCTAGGGGTAAAAATATTCCCTGTCTCGGGGTAAAATTATTCTCTGTCTAAGGGTAAAATTATTCTCTGGTGGTAAAAGTATTCCCTGTCTGGGGGTAAAATTATTCCTGGTCTCGGGTAAAATTATTCTCTGTCTAGGGGTAAAATTATTCTCTGTCTGGGTGTAAAATTATTCCCTGTCTGGGGGTTAAATTATTCCCTGTCTAGGGGTAAAATTATTCTCTGTGTCGGGTAAAATTATTGTCTGTCTAGGGGTAAAATTATTCACTGCCTAGGGGTAAAATTATTCCCTGTCTCGGGTAAAATTATTCCCTGTCTTGGGATAAAAGTATTTCCTGTCTGGGGGTAAAATTATTCCCTATCTAGGGGTAAAATTATTCTCTGTCTGGGGGTAAAAGTATTCCCTGTCTGGGGGTAAAATTATTCCCTGTCTAGGAGTAAAATTATTCTCTGGGGGTAAAAGTATTCCCTGTCTGGGGGTAAAATTATTCCCGATCCAGGGTAAAATTATTCTCTGTCTAGGGGTAAAATTATTCTCTGTCTGGGGGTAAAATTATTCCCTGTCTCGGGGTTAAATTATTCCCTGTCTTGGGGTTAAATTATTCTGTCTCGGGTAAAATTATTCCCTGTCTCAGGGTAAAATTATTCCCTGTCGAGGGGTAAAATTATTCTCTGTCTCGGGGTATTCTCTGTCTAGGGGTAAAATTAGTCCCTGTCTAGGGGTAAAATTAGTCCCTGTCTAGGGGTAAAATTAGTCCCTGTCTAGGGGTAAAATTATTCTCTGTCCAGAGGTAAAATTATTCTCTGTCTGGGGGTAAAATTATTCTCTGGGGGTAAAATTATTCTCTGTCTCGGGATAAAATTATTCCCTTTCTGGGGGTAAAATTATTCTCTGTCTGGGGGTAAAATTATTCTCTGTCTGGGGGTAAAATTATTCTCTGTCTCGGGGTAAAATTATTCTCTGTCTCGGGGTAAAATTATTCTCTGTCTAGGGGTTAAATTATTCCCTGTCTCGGGGTTAAATTATTCCCTGTCGAGGGGTAAAATTATTCCCTGTCTCGGGTAAAATTATTCCCTGTCTCGGGGTAAAATTATTCTCTGTCTCGGGGTAAAATTATTCTCTGTCTAGGGGTAAAATTATTCTCTGTCTCGGGGTAAAATTATTCTCTGTCGAGGGGTAAAATTATTCTCTGTCTAGAGGGAAAATTATTCTCTGTCTCGGGGTAAAATTATTCTCTGTCTCGGGGTAAAATTATTCTCTGTCTCGGGTTAAAATTATTCTCTGGAGGTAAAAGTATTCCCTGTCTGGTGGTAAAATTATTCCCGATCGAGGGTAAAATTATTCTCTGTCTACGGGTGAAATTATTCCCTGATTAGGGGTAAAAGTATTCCCTGTCTGGGGGTAAAATTATTCTATGGGGGTGAAAGTATTCCCTGTCTGGGGGTAAAAGTATTCCCTGTCTAGGGGTAAAATTATTCTCTGTCTAGGGGTAAAAATATTCCCTGTCTCGGGGTAAAATTATTCTCTGTCTGGGGCTAAAATTATTCCCTGTCTAGGGGTTAAATTATTCCCTGTCTTGGGGTAAAATTATTCTCTGTCTCGGGTAAAATTATTCTCTGTCTCGGGGTAAAATTATTCTCTGTCTAGGGGTAAAATTATTCCCTGTCTTGGGGTAAAATTATTCTTCGTCTAGAGGTAAAATTATTCCCTGTCTAGGGGTAAAATTATTCCCTGTCTTGGGGTAAAATTACTCGCTGTCTCGGGGTAAAATTACTCCCTGTCTCGGGGTAAAATTATTCTCTGTCTAGGGGTAAAATTATTCTCTGTCTTGGGGTAAAATTATTCTCTGTGTAGGGGTAAAATTATTCCCTGTCCAGGGGTAAAATTATTCCCTGTCCAGGGGTAAAATTATTCCCTGTCTAGGGGTAAAATTATTCTCTGTCTAGGGGTAAAATTATTCTCTGTCTTGGGGTAAAATTATTCCCTGTCCGGGGGTAAAATTATTCCCTGTCCAGGGGTAAAATTATTCTCTGTCTCGGGGTAAAATTATTCCCTGTCTTGGGGTAAAATTATTCACTGTCTAGGCGTAAAATTATTCTCTGGGGGTAAAAGTATTCCCTGTCTGGGGGTAAAAGTATTCCCTGTCTGGGGGTAAAATTATTCTCTGTCTCGGGGTAAAATTATTCTCTGTCTTGGGGTAAAATTATTCACTGTCGAGGGTTAAATTATTCTCTGTCTCGGGATAAAATTATTCTGTGGGGGTAAAAGTATTCCCTGTCTGGGGGTAAAATTATTCCTGATCTAGGGTAAAATTATTCCCTGTCTGGGGGTAAAATTATTCCCTGAGTCGGGGTTAAATTATTCTCTGTCTAGGCGTAAAATTATTCTCTGTCGAGGGGTAAAATTATTCCCTGTCTAGGGGTCAAATTATTCTCCGTCTAGAGGTAAAATTATTCTCTGTCTAGCGGTAAAATTATTCTCTGTCTTGGTGTAAAATTATTCTCTGTCTTGGTGTAAAATTATTCTCTGTCTTGATGTAAAATTATTCTCTGTCTTGGGGTAAAATTATTGTCTGTCTAGGGGTAAAATTATTCTCTGTCTCGGGGTAAAATTATTCCCTGTCTGGGGGTACAAGTATTCCCGATCTAGGGTAAAATTATTCCCTGTCTAGAGGTAAAATTATTCTCTGTTTAGGGGTAAAATTATTCTCTGTCTAGGGGTAAAATTATTCTCTGGGGGTAAAAGTATTCCCTGTCTGGGGGTAAAATTATTCCCGATCCAGGGTAAAATTATTCTCTGTCTAGGGGTAAAATTATTCTCTGTCTGGGGGTAAAATTATTCCCTGTCTCGGGGTTAAATTATTCCCTGTCTTGGGGTTAAATTATTCTGTCTCGGGTAAAATTATTCCCTGTCTCGGGGTAAAATTATTCCCTGTCGAGGGGTAAAATTATTCTCTGTCTCGGGGTATTCTCTGTCTAGGGGTAAAATTAGTCCCTGTCTAGGGGTAAAATTAGTCCCTGTCTAGGGGTAAAATTAGTCCCTGTCTAGGGGTAAAATTATTCTCTGTCCAGAGGTAAAATTATTCTCTGTCTGGGGGTAAAATTATTCTCTGGGGGTAAAATTATTCTCTGTCTCGGGATAAAATTATTCCCTTTCTGGGGGTAAAATTATTCTCTGTCTGGGGGTAAAATTATTCTCTGTCTGGGGGTAAAATTATTCTCTGTCTGGGGGTAAAATTATTCTCTGTCTCGGGGTAAAATTATTCTCTGTCTCGGGGTAAAATTATTCTCTGTCTAGGGGTTAAATTATTCCCTGTCTCGGGGTTAAATTATTCCCTGTCGAGGGGTAAAATTATTCTCTGTCTAGGGGTAAAATTATTCCCTGTCTCGGGGTAAAATTATTCTCTGTCGAGGGGTAAAATTATTCTCTGTCTAGAGGGAAAATTATTCTCTGTCTCGGGGTAAAATTATTCTCTGTCTAGGGGTAAAATTATTCTCTGTCTCGGGTTAAAATTATTCTCTGGAGGTAAAAGTATTCCCTGTCTGGTGGTAAAATTATTCCCGATCGAGGGTAAAATTATTCTCTGTCTACGGGTGAAATTATTCCCTGATTAGGGGTAAAAGTATTCCCTGTCTGGGGGTAAAAGTATTCCCTGTCTGGGGGTAAAAGTATTCCCTGTCTGGGGGTAAAAGTATTCCCTGTCTGGGGGTAAAATTATTCCCGTTCTAGGGTAAAATTATTCTCTGTCTAGGGGTAAAATTACTCTCTGTCTCGGGTAAAATTATTCCCTGTCTCGGGGTAAAATTATTCTCTGTCTAGAGGTAAAATTATTCTCTGTCTAGGGGTAAAATTATTCTCTGTCTGGAGGTAAAATTATTCTCTGTCTAGGGGTAAAATTATTCTCTGTCTAGGGGTAAAATTATTCTCTGTCTAGGGGTAAAATTATTCTCTGTCCAGAGGTAAAATTATTCTCTGTCCAGGGGTAAAATTATTCTCTGTCTTGGGGTAAAATTATTGTCTGTCTAGGGGTAAAATTATTCTCTGTCTCGGGGTATTCTCTGTCTAGGGGTAAAATTAGTCCCTGTCTAGGGGTAAAATTAGTCCCTGTCTAGGGGTAAAATTAGTCCCTGTCTAGGGGTAAAATTATTCTCTGTCCAGAGGTAAAATTATTCTCTGTCTGGGGGTAAAATTATTCTCTGGGGGTAAAATTATTCTCTGTCTCGGGATAAAATTATTCCCTTTCTGGGGGTAAAATTATTCTCTGTCTGGGGGTAAAATTATTCTCTGTCTGGGGGTAAAATTATTCTCTGTCTCGGGGTAAAATTATTCTCTGTCTCGGGGTAAAATTATTCTCTGTCTAGGGGTTAAATTATTCCCTGTCGAGGGGTTAAATTATTCCCTGTCGAGGGGTAAAATTATTCCCTGTCTCGGGGTAAAATTATTCCCTGTCTCGGGGTAAAATTATTCTCTGTCTCGGGGTAAAATTATTCTCTGTCTAGGGGTAAAATTATTCTCTGTCTCGGGGTAAAATTATTCTCTGTCGAGGGGTAAAATTATTCTCTGTCTAGAGGGAAAATTATTCTCTGTCTCGGGGTAAAATTATTCTCTGTCTCGGGGTAAAATTATTCTCTGTCTCGGGTTAAAATTATTCTCTGGAGGTAAAAGTATTCCCTGTCTGGTGGTAAAATTATTCCCGATCGAGGGTAAAATTATTCTCTGTCTACGGGTGAAATTATTCCCTGATTAGGGGTAAAAGTATTCCCTGTCTGGGGGTAAAATTATTCTATGGGGGTGAAAGTATTCCCTGTCTGGGGGTAAAAGTATTCCCTGTCTAGGGGTAAAATTATTCCCTGTCTAGGGGTTAAATTATTCCCTGTCTTGGGGTAAAATTATTCTCTGTCTCGGGTAAAATTATTCACTGTCTCGGGGTAAAATTATTCTCTGTCTAGAGGTAAAATTATTCTCTGTCTAGGGGTAAAATTATTCCCTGTGTAGAGGTAAAATTATTCTCTGTCTAGGGGTAAAATTATTCTCTGTCTCGGGGTAAAATTATTCACTGTCGAGGGGTAAAATTATTCTCTGTCTAGGGGTAAAATTATTCTCTGGGGGTAAAAGTATTCCCTGTCTGGGGGTAAAATTATTCCTGGTCTAGGGTAAAATTATTCTCTGTCTAGGGGTAAAATTATTCTCTGACTGGGGGTAAAATTATTCCCTGTCTAGGGGTTAAATTATTCCCTGTCTAGAGGTAAAATTATTCTCTGTCTCGGGTAAAATTATTCTCTGTCTAGGGGTAAAATTATTCACTGTCTAGGGGTAAAATTATTCTCTGTCTCGGGTAAAATTATTCCCTGTCTAGGGGTAAAATTATTCCCTGTCTAGGGGTAAAATTATTCTCTGTCTCGGGGTAAAATTATTCTCTGGGGGTGAAAGTATTCCCTGTCTGGGAGTAAAATTATTCCCTATCTCGGGGTAAAATTATTCTCTGTCTAGGGGTAAAATTATTCACTGTCTAGGGGTAAAATTATTCTCTGTCTCGGGTAAAATTATTCCCTATCTCGGGGTAAAATTATTCTCTGTCTAGGGGTAAAATTATTCTCTGTCTCGGGGTAAAATTATTCTCTGTCTCGGGGTAAAATTATTCCCTGTCTAGGGGTAAAATTATTCCCTGTCGAGAGGTAAAATTATTCTCTGTCTCGGGGTAAAATTATTCTCTGTCTCGGGGTAAAATTATTCTCTGTCTAGAGGTAAAATTATTCCCTGTCTAGGATTAAAATTATTCCCTGTCTAGGGGTAAAATTATTCTCTGGGGGATAAAGTATTCCCTGTCTGGGGGTAAAATTATTCCCGGTCTATGGTAAAATTATTCTCTGTCTCGGGGTAAAATTATTCTCTGTCTAGAGGTAAAATTATTCCCTGTCCAGGGGTAAAATTATTCTCCGTCTAGAGGTAAAATTATTCTCTGTCTTGTGGTAAAATTATTCGTGTCTAGAGGTAAAATTATTCTCTGTCTCGGTTTAAAATTATTCTCTGTCTAGGGGTAAAATTATTCTCTGTCTAGGGGTAAAATTATTCTCTGTCAAGGGGTAAAATTATTCTCTGTCTCGGGGTAAAATTATTCTCTGGGGGTAAAAGTATTCCCTGTCTGGGGGTAAAATTATTCCCGATCTCGGGGTAAAATTATTCTCTGTCTAGGGGTAAAATTATTCACTGTCTAGGGGTAAAATTATTCTCTGTCTCTGGTAAAATTATTCCCTATCTCGGGGTAAAATTATTCTCTGTCTAGCGGTAAAAATATTCCCTGTCTCGGGGTAAAATTATTCTCTGTCTGGAGGTAAAATTATTCCCTGTCTAGGGGTAAAATTATTCTCTGTCTCGGGTAAAATTATTCTCTGTCTCGGGGTAAAATTATTCTCTGGGGGTAAAAGTATTCCCTGTCTGGGTGTAAAAGTATTCCTGGTCTGGGGGTAAAATTATTCTCTGTCTCGGGGTAAAATTATTCCCTGTCTAGGGGTAAAATTATTCCCTGTCCAGGGTTAAAATTATTCTCTGGGGGTAAAAGTATTCCCTGTCTGGGGGTAAAATTATTCCCGGTCTAGGGTAAAATTATTCTCTGTCTCGGGGTAAAATTATTCTCTGTCTAGGGGTAAAATTATTCTCCGTCTAGAGGTAAAATTATTCACTGTCTAGGGGTAAAATTATTCTCTGTCTCGGGTAAAATTATTCCCTGTCTTGGGGTAAAATTATTCTCTGTCTCGGGGTAAAATTATTCTCTGGGGGTAAAAGTATTCCCTGTCTGGGGGTAAAAGTATTCCTGGTCTGTGGGTAAAATTATTCCCTGTCTAGGGGTAAAATTATTCCCTGTCTAGGGGTAAAATTATTCCCTGTCTAGGGGTAAAATTATTCTCTGTCTAGGGTTAAAATTATTCTCGGGGGGTAAAAGTATTCCCTGTCTGGGGGTAAAATTATTCCCGGTCTAGGGTAAAATTATTCTCTGTCTCGGGGTAAAATTATTCTCTGTCTTGGGGTAAAATTATTCTCCGTCTAGAGGTAAAATTATTCTCTGTCTTGGGGTAAAATTATTCTCCGTCTAAAGGTAAAATTATTCTCCGTCTAGGTTTAAAATTATTCTCCGTCTAGGGGTAAAATTATTCTCTGTCTAGGGGTAAAATTATTCTCTGTATCGGGGTAAAATTATTCTCTGTCTAGAGGTAAAATTATTCTCTGTCTAGGTTTAAAATTATTCCCTGTCTAGGGGTAAAATTATTCTCCGTCTAGAGGTAAAATTATTCTCTGTCTTGGGGTAAAATTATTCTCCGTCTAAAGGTAAAATTATTCTCCGTCTAGGTTTAAAATTATTCTCCGTCTAGGGGTAAAATTATTCTCTGTCTAGGGGTAAAATTATTCTCTGTATCGGGGTAAAATTATTCTCTGTCTAGAGGTAAAATTATTCTCTGTCTAGGTTTAAAATTATTCCCTGTCTAGGGGTAAAATTATTCTATGGGGGTGAAAGTATTCCCTGTCTGGGGGTAAAAGTATTCCCTGTCTAGGGGTAAAATTATTCTCTGTCTAGGGGTAAAAATATTCCCTGTCTCGGGGTAAAATTATTCTCTGTCTGGAGGTAAAATTATTCTCTGTCTCGGGGTAAAATTATTCCCTGTCTAGGGGTAAAATTATTCCCTGTCTAGGGGTAAAATTATTCTCTGTCCAAGGGTAAAATTATTCCCTGTCTAGGGGTAAAATTATTCTCTGGGGGCAAAAGTATTCCCTGTCTTGGGGTAAAATTATTCCCTATCTAGGGGAAAAATTATTCTCTGTCTAGGGGTAAAATTATTCCCTGTCTGGGGGTTAAATTATTCCCTGTCTAGGGGTAAAGTTATTCTCTGTCTCGGGTAAAATTATTGTCTGTCTCGGGATAAAATTATTCTCTGTCTAGGGGTAAAATTATTCACTGTCTAGGGGTAAAATTATTCACTGTCTAGGGGTAAAATTATTCCCTGTCTAGGGGTAAAATTATTCCCTGTCTAGGGGTAAAATTATTCTCTGTCCAGAGGTAAAATTATTCACTGTCTAGGGGTAAAATTATTCACTGTCTTGGGGTAAAATTATTCTCTGTCTCGGGGTAAAATTATTCTCTGTCTCGGGGTAAAATTATTCTCTGTCTGGGGGTAAAATTATTCTCTGTCTGGGGGTAAAATTATTCTCTGTCTAGGGGTAAAATTATTCACTGTCTAGGGGTAAAATTATTCCCTGTCTAGGGGTAAAATTATTCTCTGGGGGTAAAAGTATTCCCTGTCTGGGGGTAAAATTATTCCCGGTCTAGGGTAAAATTATTCTCTGTCTCGGGGTAAAATTATTCTCTGTCTAGGGGTAAAATTATTCTCTGTCTCGGGGTAAAATTATTCTCTGTCTAGAGGTAAAATTATTCTCTGTCAAGGTTTAAAATTATTCCCTGTCTAGGGATAAAATTTTTCTCTGTCTAGGGGTAAAATTATTCTATGGGGGTGAAAGTATTCCCTGTCTGGGGGTAAAAGTATTCCCTGTCTAGGGGTAAAATTATTCTCTGTCTAGGGGTAAAAATATTCCCTGTCTCGGGGTAAAATTATTCTCTGTCTGGAGGTAAAATTATTCTCTGTCTAGGGGTAAAATTATTCCCTGTCTTGGGGTAAAATTATTCCCTGTCTCGGGGTAAAATTATTCTCTGTCTAAGAGTAAAATTATTCCCTGTCTAGGGGTAAAATTATTCTCTGTCTAGGGGTAAAATTATTCTCTGGGGGCAAAAGTATTCCCTGTCTTGGGGTAAAATTATTCCCTATCTAGGGGAAAAATTATTCTCTGTCTCGGGGTAAAATTATTCCCGGTCTAGGGGTAAAATTATTCCCTGTGTAGAGGTAAAATTATTCTCTGTCTCGGGGTAAAATTATTCTCTGTCTCGGGGTAAAATTATTCACTGTCGAGGGGTAAAATTATTCTCTGTCTGGAGGTAAAATTATTCTCTGGTGGTAAAAGTATTCCCTGTCTGGGGGTAAAATTATTCCTGGTCTAGTGTAAAATTATTCTCTGTCTAGGGGTAAAATTATTCCCTGTCTGGGGGTAAAATTATTCCCTGTCTGGGGGTAAAATTATTCCCTGTCTAGGGGTAAAATTATTCTCTGTCTCGGGTAAAATTATTGTCTGTCTAGGGATAAAATTATTCTCTGTCTAGGGGTAAAATTATTCACTGTCTAGGGGTAAAATTATTCACTGTCTAGGGGTAAAATTATTCACTGTCTAGGGGTAAAATTATTGTCTGTCTAGGGATAAAATTATTCCCTGTCTCGGGGTAAAATTATTCTCTGTCTCGGGGTAAAAGTATTCTCTGTCTGGGGGTAAAAGTATTCTCTGTCTGGGGGTAAAATTATTCTCTGTCTGGGGGTAAAATTATTCTCTGTCTCGGGGTAAAATTATTCTCTGAGGGTAAAAGTATTCCCTGTCTGGGGGTAAAATTATTCCCGGTCTAGGGTAAAATTATTCTCTGTCTCGGGGTAAAATTATTCTCTGTCTAGAGGTAAAATTATTCCCTGTCTTGGGGTAAAATTATTCTCCGTCTAGAGGTAAAATTATTCTCCGTCTAGGTTTAAAATTATTCTCCGTCTAGGGGTAAAATTATTCTCTGTCTAGGGGTAAAATTATTCTCTGTCTCGGGGTAAAATTATTCTCTGTCTCGGGGTAAAATTATTCTCTGGGGGCAAAAGTATTCCCTTTCTTGGGGTAAAATTATTCCCTATCTAGGGGAAAAATTATTCTCTGTCTAGGGGTAAAATTATTCCCGGTCTAGAGGTAAAATTATTCTCTGCCGAGGGGTAAAATTATTCTCTGTCTTGGGGTAAAATTATTCTCTGTCTCGGGGTAAAATTATTCACTGTCGAGGGGTAAAATTATTCTCTGTCTAGGGGTAAAATTATTCTCTGGTGGTAAAAGTATTCCCTGTCTGGGGGTAAAATTATTCCTGGTCAAGGGTAAAATTATTCTCTGTCGAGGGGTAAAATTATTCTCTGTGTGGGGGTAAAATTATTCCCTGTCTGAGGGTTAAATTATTCCCTGTCTAGGGGTAAAATTATTCTCTGTCACGGGTAAAATTATTCTCTGTCCAGGGGTAAAATTATTCTCTGTCCAGGGGTAAAATTATTCTCTGTCTTGGGGTAAAATTATTCCCTGTCTAGGGGTAAAATTATTCCCTGTCTAGGGGTAAAATTATTCACTGTCCAGAGGTAAAATTATTCACTGTCTAGGGGTAAAATTAATCACTGTCTGGGGATAAAATTATTCCCTATCTAGGGGTAAAATTATTCTCTGTCTAGGGGTAAAATTACTCACTGTCTAGGGGTAAAATTATTCTCTGTCTGGGGGTAAAAGTATTCCCTGTCTGGGGGTAAAAGTATTCCCTGTCTGGGGGTAAAATTACTCTCTGTCTAGGGGTAAAATTACTCTCTGTCTGGGGGTAAAATTATTCCCTGTCTAGGGGTAAAATTATTCTCTGTCTCGGGTTAAAATTATTCTCTGGGGGTAAAAGTATTCCCTGTCTGGGGGTAAAATTATTCCCTATCTAGGGGTAAAATTATTCTCTGTCTCGGGGTAAAATTATTCCCTGTCTAGGTGTAAAATTATTCCCTGTCTAGGGGTAAAATTATTCTCCGTCTAGAGGTAAAATTATTCTCCGTCTAGGTTTAAAATTATTCTCCGTCTAGGGGTAAAATTATTCTCTGTCTAGGGGTAAAATTATTCTCTGTCTCGGGGTAAAATTATTCTCTGTCTCGGGGTAAAATTATTCTCTGTCTAGGTTTAAAATTATTCTCTGTCTAGGGGTCAAATTATTCTCTGTCTAGGGGTAAAATTATTCTATGGGGGTGAAAGTATTCCCTGTCTGGGGGTAAAAGTATTCCCTGTCTAGGGGTAAAATTATTCTCTGTCTAGGGGTAAAAATATTCCCTGTCGCGGGGTAAAATTATTCTCTGTCTGGAGGTAAAATTATTCTCTGTCTAGGGGTAAAATTATTCTCTGTCTAGGGGTAAAATTATTTCCTGTCTAGGGGTAAAATTATTCTCTGTCTAAGGGTAAAATTATTCCCTGTCTAGGGGTAAAATTATTCTCTGTCTCGGGGTAAAATTATTCTCTGGGGGCAAAAGTATTCCCTGTCTTGGGATAAAATTATTCCCTATCTAGGGGAAAAATTATTCCCTGTCTAGGGGTAAAATTATTCCCTGTCTAGGTGTAAAATTATTCCCTGTCTAGGTGTAAAATTATTCCCTGTCTAGGGGTAAAATTATTCTCCGTCTAGAGGTAAAATTATTCTATGGGGGTGAAAGTATTCCCTGTCTGGGGGTAAAAGTATTCCCTGTCTAGGGGTAAAATTATTCTCTGTCTAGGGGTAAAAATATTCCCTGTCGCGGGGTAAAATTATTCTCTGTCTGGAGGTAAAATTATTCTCTGTCTAGGGGTAAAATTATTCTCTGTCTAGGGGTAAAATTATTCTCTGTCACGGGTAAAATTATTCTCTGTCCAGGGGTAAAATTATTCTCTGTCCAGGGGTAAAATTATTCTCTGTCTTGGGGTAAAATTATTCCCTGTCTAGGGGTAAAATTATTCCCTGTCTAGGGGTAAAATTATTCTCTGTCCAGAGGTAAAATTATTCACTGTCTAGGGGTAAAATTAATCACTGTCTGGGGGTAAAATTATTCCCTATCTAGGGGTAAAATTATTCTCTGTCTAGGGGTAAAATTATTCTCTGTCTAGGGGTAAAATTATTCTCTGTCTGGGGGTAAAAGTATTCCCTGTCTGGGGGTAAAATTATTCCCTGTCTGGGGGTAAAATTATTCCCTGTCTAGGGGTAAAATTATTCTCTGTCTAGGGGTAAAATTATTCCCTGTCTAGGGGTAAAATTATTCTCTGTCTCGGGTTAAAATTATTCTCTGGGGGTAAAAGTATTCCCTGTCTGGGGGTAAAATTATTCCCGGTCTAGGGTAAAATTATTATCTGTCTCGGGGTAAAATTATTCTCTGTCTAGAGGTAAAATTATTCCCTGTCTTGGGGTAAAATTATTCCCTGTCTAGGGGTAAAATTATTCTCTGTCTCGGGGTAAAATTATTCTCTGGGGGCAAAAGTATTCCCTGTCTTGGGATAAAATTATTCCCTATCTAGGGGAAAAATTATTCTCTGTCTAGGGGTAAAATTATTCCCGGTCTAGAGGTAAAATTATTCTCTGCCTAGGGGTAAAATTATTCTCTGTCTCGGGGTAAAATTATTCACTGTCGAGGGGTAAAATTATTCTCTGTCTAGGGGTAAAATTATTCTCTGGTGGTAAAAGTATTCCCTGTCTGGGGGTAAAATTATTCCTGGTCTAGGGTAAAATTATTCTCTGTCGAGGGGTAAAATTATTCTCTGTCTGGGGGTAAAATTATTCCCTGTCTGAGGGTTAAATTATTCCCTGTCTAGGGGTAAAATTATTCTCTGTCCAGGGGTAAAATTATTCTCTGTCCAGGGGTAAAATTATTCTCTGTCTTGGGGTAAAATTATTCCCTGTCTAGGGGTAAAATTATTCCCTGTCTAGGGGTAAAATTATTCTCTGTCCAGAGGTAAAATTATTCACTGTCTAGGGGTAAAATTAATCACTGTCTGGGGGTAAAATTATTCCCTATCTAGGGGTAAAATTATTCTCTGTCTAGGGGTAAAATCATTCTCTGTCTAGGGGTAAAATCATTCTCTGTCTCGGGGTAAAATTATTCTCTGTCTAGGGGTAAAATTATTCTCTGTCTAGGGGTAAAATTATTCTATGGGGGTGAAAGTATTCCCTGTCTGGGGGTAAAATTATTCTCTGTCTAGGGGTAAAATTATTCTCTGTCTAGGGGTAAAAATATTCCCTGTCTCGGGGTAAAATTATTCTCTGTCTAAGGGTAAAATTATTCTCTGGTGGTAAAAGTATTCCCTGTCTGGGGGTAAAATTATTCCTGGTCTCGGGTAAAATTATTCTCTGTCTAGGGGTAAAATTATTCTCTGTCTGGGTGTAAAATTATTCCCTGTCTGGGGGTTAAATTATTCCCTGTCTAGGGGTAAAATTATTCTCTGTGTCGGGTAAAATTATTGTCTGTCTAGGGGTAAAATTATTCACTGCCTAGGGGTAAAATTATTCCCTGTCTCGGGTAAAATTATTCCCTGTCTTGGGATAAAAGTATTTCCTGTCTGGGGGTAAAATTATTCCCTATCTAGGGGTAAAATTATTCTCTGTCTAGGGGTAAAATTATTCACTGTCTTGGGGTAAAATTATTCTCTGTCTCGGGTAAAATTATTCCCTGTCTTGGGGTAAAATTATTCTCTGTCCAGGTGTAAAATTATTCCCTGTCTAGGGGTAAAATTATTCCCTGTCTAGGTGTAAAATTATTCCCTGTCTAGGTGTAAAATTATTCCCTGTCTAGGGGTAAAATTATTCACTGTCTAGGGGTAAAATTATTCTCTGTCTAGCGGTAAAAGTATTCCCTGTCTGGGGGTAAAAGTATTCCCTGTCTGGGGGTAAAATTATTCCCTGTCTCGGGGTAAAATTATTCTCTGTCTCGAGGTAAAATTATTCCCTGTCTCGGAGTAAAATTATTCCCTGTCTCGGGGTAAAATTATTCCCTGTCTAGGAGTAAAATTATTCTCTGGGGGTAAAAGTATTCCCTGTCTGGGGGTAAAATTATTCCCGATCTAGGGTAAAATTATTCTCTGTCTAGGGGTAAAATTATTCCCTGTCTAGGGGTAAAATTATTCCCTGTCTAGGGGTAAAATTATTCCCTGTCTAGGGGTAAAATTATTCTCTGTCTAGGGGTAAAATTATTCTCTGTCTAGGGGTAAAATTATTCTCTGTCTAGGGGTAAAATTATTCTCTGGGGGCAAAAGTATTCCCTGTCTTGGGGTAAAATTATTCCCTATCTTGGGGTAAAATTATTCACTGTCTAGGGGTAAAGTTATTCTCTGTGTCGAGGTAAAATTATTCTCTGGGGGTAAAATTATTCTCTGTCTTGGGGTAAAATTATTCTCTGTCTAGGGGTAAAATTATTCTCGGTCTCGTTGTAAAATTATTCTCTGTCGAGGGGTAAAATTATTCTCTGTCGAGGGGTAAAATTATTCTCTGTCGAGGGGTAAAATTATTCACTGTCCAGGAATAAAATTATTCTCTGTCTAGGGGTAAAATTATTCTCTGTCTGGGGGTAAAATCATTCTCTGTCTAGGGGTAAAATTATTCTCTGTCTGGAGGTAAAATTATTCTCTGTCTCGGGGTAAAATTATTTCCTGTCTAGGGGTAAAATTATTCACTGTGTAGGGGTAAAATTATTCCCTGATTCGGGGTAAAATTATTCTCTGTCTATGGGTAAAATTATTCCCTGTCTAGAGGAAAAATTATTCTCTGTCGAGGGGTAAAATTATTCCCTGTCTGGGGGTAAAATTATTCCCTGCCTAGGGGCTAAATTATTCCCTGTCTAGGGGTAAAATTATTCTCTGTCTAGCGGTAAAATTATTCCCTGTCTCGGGGTAAAATTATTCTCTGTCTATGGGTAAAATTATTCTCTGTCGAGGGGTAAAATTATTCCCTGATTCGGATTAAATTATTCTCTGTCTATGGGTAAAATTATTCTCTGGGGGTAAAAGTATTCCCTGTCTGGGGGTAAAATTATTCCCGAACTAGGGTAAAATTATTCTCTGTCTAGGGGTAAAATTATTCCCTGTCTAGGGATAAAATTATTTTTCGTCCAGAGGTAAAATTATTCTCTGTCTAGGGGTAAAATTATTCTCTGTCTCGGGGTAAAATTATTCCATGTCCAAGGGTAAAATTATTCTCCGTCCAGGTGTAAAATTATTCCCTGTCTAGGGGTAAAATTATTCACTGTCTAGGGGTAAAAGTATTCCCTGTCTGGGGGTAAAAGTATTCCCTGTCTGGGGGTAAAAGTATTCCCTGTCTGGGGGTAAAAGTATTCCCTGTCTGGGGATAAAATTATTCCCTGTCGAGGGGTAAAATTATTCCCTGTCTAGGAGTAAAATTATTCTCTGGGGGTAAAAGTATTCCCTGTCTGGGGGTAAAATTATTCCCTGCCTAGGGGCTAAATTATTCCCTGTCTAGGGGTAAAATTATTCCCTGTCGAGGGGTAAAATTATTCTCTGTCCAGAGGTAAAATTATTCACTGTCTAGGGGTAAAATTATTCACTGTCTTGGGGTAAAATTATTCTCTGTCTCGGGGTAAAATTATTCTCTGTCTCGGGGTAAAATTATTCTCTGGGGGTAAAAGTATTCCCTGTCTGGGGGTAAAATTATACCCTATCTCGGGGTAAAATTATTCTCTGTCTAGGGGTAAAATTATTCACTGTCTAGGGGTAAAATTACTCTCTGTCGAGGGTAAAATTATTCCCTGTCTTGGGGTAAAATTATTCTCTGTCCAGGTGTAAAATTATTCCCTGTCTAGGGGTAAAATTATTCTCTGTCTAGGGGTAAAAGTATTCTCTGTCTAGGGGTAAAAGTATTCCCTGTCTGGGGGTAAAAGTATTCCCTGTCTGGGGGTAAAATTATTCTCTGTCTCGGGGTAAAATTATTCTCTGGGGGTAAAAGTATTCCCTGTCTGGGGGTAAAAGTATTCCCTATCTAGGGGTAAAATTATTCTCTGTCTAAGGGTAAAATTATTCCCTGTCTAGGGGTAAAATTATTCCCTGTCTAGGGGTAAAATTATTCTCTGTCTAAGGGTAAAATTATTCCCTGTCTAGGGGTAAAATTATTCTCTGTCTGGGGGTAAAATTATTCCCTGCCTAGGGGCTAAATTATTCCCTGTCTAGGGGTAAAATTATTCCCTGTCGAGGGGTAAAATTATTCTCTGTCCAGAGGTAAAATTATTCACTGTCTAGGGGTAAAATTATTCACTGTCTTGGGGTAAAATTATTCTCTGTCTCGGGGTAAAATTATTCTCTGTCTCGGGGTAAAATTATTCTCTGGGGGTAAAAGTATTCCCTGTCTGGGGGTAAAATTATTCCCTATCTCGGGGTAAAATTATTCTCTGTCTAGGGGTAAAATTATTCACTGTCTAGGGGTAAAATTACTCTCTGTCGAGGGTAAAATTATTCCCTGTCTTGGGGTAAAATTATTCACTGTCTAGGGGTAAAATTATTCTCTGTCTAGCGGTAAAAGTATTCCCTGTCTGGGGGTAAAAGTATTCCCTGTCTGGGGGTAAAATTATTCCCTGTCTCGGGGTAAAATTATTCTCTGTCTCGAGGTAAAATTATTCCCTGTCTCGGAGTAAAATTATTCCCTGTCTCGGGGTAAAATTATTCCCTGTCTAGGAGTAAAATTATTCTCTGGGGGTAAAAGTATTCCCTGTCTGGGGGTAAAATTATTCCCGATCTAGGGTAAAATTATTCTCTGTCTAGGGGTAAAATTATTCTCTGTCTAGGGTAAAATTATTCTCTGTCTTGGGGCAAAATTATTCTCTGTCTTGGGGTAAAATTATTCACTGTCTCGGGGTAAAATTATGCTCTGTCTAGGGGTAAAATTATTCTCTGGGGGTAAAAGTATTCCTGGTCTGGGGGTAAAAGTATTCCTGGTCTGGGGGTAAAAGTATTCCTGGTCTGGGGGTAAAATTATTCCCTGTCTAGGGGTAAAATTATTCCCTGTCTTGGGGTAAAATTATTCCCTGTCTAGGGGTAAAATTATTCCCTGTCTAGGGGTAAAATTATTCCCTGTCTAGGGGTAAAATTATTCTCTGTCTAGGGGTAAAATTATTCTCTGTCTAGGGGTAAAATTATTCTCTGTCTAGGGGTAAAATTATTCTCTGGGGGCAAAAGTATTCCCTGTCTTGGGGTAAAATTATTCCCTATCTTGGGGTAAAATTATTCACTGTCTAGGGGTAAAGTTATTCTCTGTGTCGAGGTAAAATTATTCTCTGGGGGTAAAATTATTCTCTGTCTTGGGGTAAAATTATTCTCTGTCTAGGGGTAAAATTATTCTCGGTCTCGTTGTAAAATTATTCTCTGTCGAGGGGTAAAATTATTCTCTGTCGAGGGGTAAAATTATTCTCTGTCGAGGGGTAAAATTATTCACTGTCCAGGAATAAAATTATTCTCTGTCTAGGGGTAAAATTATTCTCTGTCTGGGGGTAAAATCATTCTCTGTCTAGGGGTAAAATTATTCTCTGTCTGGAGGTAAAATTATTCTCTGTCTCGGGGTAAAATTATTTCCTGTCTAGGGGTAAAATTATTCACTGTGTAGGGGTAAAATTATTCCCTGATTGGGGTAAAATTATTCTCTGTCTATGGGTAAAATTATTCCCTGTCTAGAGGAAAAATTATTCTCTGTCGAGGGGTAAAATTATTCCCTGTCTGGGGGTAAAATTATTCCCTGCCTAGGGGCTAAATTATTCCCTGTCTAGGGGTAAAATTATTCTCTGTCTAGCGGTAAAATTATTCCCTGTCTCGGGGTAAAATTATTCTCTGTCTATGGGTAAAATTATTCTCTGTCGAGGGGTAAAATTATTCCCTGATTCGGATTAAATTATTCTCTGTCTATGGGTAAAATTATTCTCTGGGGGTAAAAGTATTCCCTGTCTGGGGGTAAAATTATTCCCGAACTAGGGTAAAATTATTCTCTGTCTAGGGGTAAAATTATTCCCTGTCTAGGGATAAAATTATTTTTCGTCCAGAGGTAAAATTATTCTCTGTCTAGGGGTAAAATTATTCTCTGTCTCGGGGTAAAATTATTCCATGTCCAAGGGTAAAATTATTCTCCGTCCAGGTGTAAAATTATTCCCTGTCTAGGGGTAAAAGTATTCCCTGTCTAGGGGTAAAAGTATTCCCTGTCTGGGGGTAAAAGTATTCCCTGTCTGGGGGTAAAAGTATTCCCTGTCTGGGGGTAAAAGTATTCCCTGTCTGGGGATAAAATTATTCCCTGTCGAGGGGTAAAATTATTCCCTGTCTAGGAGTAAAATTATTCTCTGGGGGTAAAAGTATTCCCTGTCTGGGGGTAAAATTATTCCCTGCCTAGGGGCTAAATTATTCCCTGTCTAGGGGTAAAATTATTCCCTGTCGAGGGGTAAAATTATTCTCTGTCCAGAGGTAAAATTATTCACTGTCTAGGGGTAAAATTATTCACTGTCTTGGGGTAAAATTATTCTCTGTCTCGGGGTAAAATTATTCTCTGTCTCGGGGTAAAATTATTCTCTGGGGGTAAAAGTATTCCCTGTCTGGGGGTAAAATTATACCCTATCTCGGGGTAAAATTATTCTCTGTCTAGGGGTAAAATTATTCACTGTCTAGGGGTAAAATTACTCTCTGTCGAGGGTAAAATTATTCCCTGTCTTGGGGTAAAATTATTCTCTGTCCAGGTGTAAAATTATTCCCTGTCTAGGGGTAAAATTATTCTCTGTCTAGGGGTAAAAGTATTCTCTGTCTAGGGGTAAAAGTATTCCCTGTCTGGGGGTAAAAGTATTCCCTGTCTGGGGGTAAAATTATTCTCTGTCTCGGGGTAAAATTATTCTCTGGGGGTAAAAGTATTCCCTGTCTGGGGGTAAAAGTATTCCCTATCTAGGGGTAAAATTATTCTCTGTCTAAGGGTAAAATTATTCCCTGTCTAGGGGTAAAATTATTCCCTGTCTAGGGGTAAAATTATTCTCTGTCTAAGGGTAAAATTATTCCCTGTCTAGGGGTAAAATTATTCTCTGTCTGGGGGTAAAATTATTCCCTGCCTAGGGGCTAAATTATTCCCTGTCTAGGGGTAAAATTATTCCCTGTCGAGGGGTAAAATTATTCTCTGTCCAGAGGTAAAATTATTCACTGTCTAGGGGTAAAATTATTCACTGTCTTGGGGTAAAATTATTCTCTGTCTCGGGGTAAAATTATTCTCTGTCTCGGGGTAAAATTATTCTCTGGGGGTAAAAGTATTCCCTGTCTGGGGGTAAAATTATTCCCTATCTCGGGGTAAAATTATTCTCTGTCTAGGGGTAAAATTATTCACTGTCTAGGGGTAAAATTACTCTCTGTCGAGGGTAAAATTATTCCCTGTCTTGGGGTAAAATTATTCACTGTCTAGGGGTAAAATTATTCACTGTCTAGGGGTAAAATTATTCACTGTCTAGGGGTAAAAGTATTCTCTGTCTAGGGGTAAAAGTATTCCCTGTCTGGGGGTAAAAGTATTCCCTGTCTGGGGGTAAAAGTATTCCCTGTCTGGGGGTAAAATTATTCTCTGTCTCGGGGTAAAATTATTCTCTGGGGGTAAAAGTATTCCCTGTCTGGGGGTAAAAGTATTCCCTGTCTAGGGGTAAAATTATTCTCTGTCTGGGGGTAAAATTATTCTCTGTCTAGAGGTAAAATTATTCCCTGTCTTGGGCTAAGATTATTCTCCGTCTAGAGGTAAAATTATTCTCCGTCTAGGTTTAAAATTATTCTCCGTCTAGGGGTAAAATTATTCTCTGTCTAGGGGTAAAATTATTCTCTGTCTCGGGGTAAAATTATTCTCTGTCTAGGGGTAAAATTATTCTCTGTCTAGGGGTAAAATTATTCTATGGGGGTGAAAGTATTCCCTGTCTGGGGGTAAAAGTATTCCCTGTCTAGGGGTAAAATTATTCTCTGTCTAGGGGTAAAAATATTCCCTGTCTCGGGGTAAAATTATTCCCTGTCTGGGGGTTAAATTATTCCCTGTCTAGGGGTAAAATTATTCACTGCCTAGGGGTAAAATTATTCTCTGTCTCGGGGTAAAATTATTCTCTGTCTAGGGGTAAAATTATTCACTGTCTTGGGGTAAAATTATTCTCTGTCTCGGGTAAAATTATTCCCTGTCTAGGGGTTAAATTATTCCCTGTCTAGGGGTTAAATTATTCCCTGTCTAGGGGTAAAATTATTCTCTGTCTAGGGGTAAAATTATTCTCTGTCTATGGGTAAAATTATTCTCTGGCTCGGGGTAAAATTATTCTGTCTCGGGGTAAAATTATTCAGTGTCTGGAGGTAAAATTATTTCCTGTCGAGGGGTAAAATTATTCACTGTGTAGGGGTAAAATTATTCCCTGATTCGGGGTAAAATTATTCTCTGTCTATGGGTAAAATTATTCTCTGGGGGTAAAAGTATTCCCTGTCTGGGGGTAAAATTATTCCCGGTCTAGGGTAAAATTATTCTCTGTCTAGGGGTAAAATTACTCTCTGTCTAGGGGTAAAATTACTCTCTGTCTAGGGGTAAAATTATTCTCTGTCTAGAGGTAAAATTATTCCCTGTCTAGGGGCAAAATTATTCTCCGTATAGAGGTAAAATTATTCTCTGTCTAGGGGTAAAATTATTCCCGATCTAGAGTAAAATTATTCTCTGTCTAGGGGTAAAATTATTCTCTGTCTCGGGGTAAAATTATTCACTGTCGAGGGGTAAAATTATTCTCTCTCTTGGGATAAAATTATTCTCTGGGGGTAAAAGTATTCCCTGTCTGGGGGTAAAATTATTCCCGGTCTAGGGTAAAATTATTCTCTGTCGAGGGGTAAAATTATTTTCTGTCTGGGGGTAAAATTATTCCCTGTCTCGGGGTTAAATTATTCCCTGTCTCGGGGTAAAATTATTCTCTGTCTCGGGTAAAATTATTCTCTGTCTCGGGGTAAAATTATTCTCTGTCTCGGGGTAAAATTATTCTCTGTCTCGGGTAAAATTATTCTCTGTCTAGGGGTAAAATTATTCCATGTCCAGGGGTAAAATTATTCCCTGTCAAGGGGTAAAATTATTCCCTGTCTAGGGGTAAAATTATTCCCTGTCCAGAGGTAAAATTATTCTCTGTCCAGGGGTAAAATTATTCTCTGTCTAGGGGTAAAATTATTCACTGTCTCGGGGTAAAATTATTCCCTGTCCAGGGGTAAAATTATTCCATGTCCAGGGGTAAAATTATTCCCTGTCTAGGGGTAAAATTATTCTCTGTCTAGGGGTAAAATTATTCACTGTCTTGGGGTAAAATTATTCTCTGTCTCGGGGTAAAATTATTCTCTGGGGGTAAAATTATTCCCTGTCTAGCGGTAAAATTATTCTCTGTCTAGAGGTAAAATTATTCCCTGTCTAGGGGCAAAATTATTCTCCGTCTAGAGGTAAAATTATTCTCTGTCTCGGGTAAAATTATTCCCTGTGTCGAGGTAAAATTATTCTCTGTCTCGGGGTAAAATTATTCTCTGTCTCGGGTAAAATTATTCTCTGTCTAGGGGTAAAATTATTCCCTGTCCAGGTGTAAAATTATTCCCTGTCTAGGGGTAAAATTATTCACTGTCTAGGGGTAAAATTATTCTCTGTCTAGGGGTAAAAGTATTCCCTGTCTGGGGGTAAAAGTATTCCTGGTCTGGGGGTAAAATTATTCTCTGTCTAGGGGTAAAAGTATTCCCTGTCTGGGGGTAAAATTATTCCCGGTCTAGGGTAAAATTATTCTCTGTCTCGGGGTAAAATTATTCTCTGTCTAGAGGTAAAATTATTCCCTGTCTTGGGGTAAAATTATTCTCCGTCTAGAGGTAAAATTATTCTCCGTCTAGGTTTAAAATTATTCTCCGTCTAGGGGTAAAATTATTCTCTGTCTAGGGGTAAAATTATTCTCTGTGTCGGGGTAAAATTATTCTGTCTAGAAGTAAAATTATTCTCTGTCTAGGTTTAAAATTATTCCCTGACTAGGGGTAAAATTATTCTCTGTCTAGGGGTAAAATTATTCTATGGGGGTGAAAGTATTCCCTGTCTGGGGGTAAAAGTATTCCCTGTCTGGGGGTAAAAGTATTCCCTGTCTAGGGGTAAAATTATTCTCTGTCTAGGGGTAAAAATATTCTCTGTCTGGAGGTAAAATTATTCCCTGTCTAGGGGTAAAATTATTCCCTGTCTAGGGGTAAAATTATTCCCTGTCTAGGGGTAAAATTATTCTCTGTCTAAGGGTAAAATTATTCCCTGTCTAGGGGTAAATTTATTCTCTGTCTAGGGGTAAAATTATTCTCTGCGGGCAAAAGTATTCCCTGTCTTGGGGTAAAATTATTCCCTGTCTAGGGGTAAAATTATTCCCTGTCTAGGAGTAAAATTATTCTCTGGGGGTAAAAGTATTCCCTGTCTGGGGGTAAAATTATTCCCGATCTAGGGTAAAATTATTCTCTGTCTAGGGGTAAAATTATTCTCTGTCTAGGGGTAAAATTATTCTCTGTCTTGGGGCAAAATTATTCTCTGTCTTGGGGTAAAATTATTCACTATCTCGGGGTAAAATTATGCTCTGTCTAGGGGTAAAATTATTCTCTGGGGGTAAAAGTATTCCTGGTCTGGGGGTAAAAGTATTCCTGGTCTGGGGGTAAAATTATTCTCTGTCTCGGGGTAAAATTATTCCCTGTCTAGGGGTAAAATTATTCCCTGTCTTGGGGTAAAATTATTCCCTGTCTAGGGGTAAAATTATTCCCTGTCTAGGGGTAAAATTATTCCCTGTTTAGGGGTAAAATTATTCTCTGTCTTGGGGTAAAATTATTCTCTGTGGGTAAAAGTATTCTCTGTCTTGGGGTAAAATTATTCTCTGTCTTGGGGTAAAATTATTCTCTGTCTAGGGGTAAAATTATTCTCTGGGGGCAAAAGTATTCCCTGTCTTGGGGTAAAATTATTCCCTATCTTGGGGTAAAATTATTCTATGGGGGTGAAAGTATTCCCTGTCTGGGGGTAAAAGTATTCCCTGTCTAGGGGTAAAATTATTCTCTGTCTAGGGGTAAAAATATTCCCTGTCTCGGGGTAAAATTATTCTCTGTCTGGAGGTAAAATTATTCTCTGTCTAGGGGTAAAATTATTCCCTGTCTTGGGGTAAAATTATTCCCTGTCTAGGGGTAAAATTATTCTGTCTAAGAGTAAAATTATTCCCTGTCTAGGGGTAAAATTATTCTCTGTCTAGGGGTAAAATTATTCTCTGGGGGCAAAAGTATTCCCTGTCTTGGGGTAAAATTATTCCCCATCTAGGGGAAAAATTATTCTCTGTCTCGGGGTAAAATTATTCCCGGTCTAGAGGTAAAATTATTCCCTGTCTAGGGGTAAAATTATTCCCTGTCTAGGGGTAAAATTATTCCCTGTCTAGGGGTAAAATTATTCCCTGTGTAGAGGTAAAATTATTCTCTGTCGAGGGGTAAAATTATTCTCTGTCTCGGGGTAAAATTATTCACTGTCGAGGGGTAAAATTATTCTCTGTCTAGAGGTAAAATTATTCTCTGGTGGTAAAAGTATTCCCTGTCTGGGGGTAAAATTATTCCTGGTCTAGGGTAAAATTATTCTCTGTCTAGGGGTAAAATTATTCCCTGTCTGGGGGTAAAATTATTCCCTGTCTGGGGGTTAAATTATTCCCTGTCTAGGGGTAAAATTATTGTCTGTCTCGGGTAAAATTATTGTCTGTCTAGGGATAAAATTATTCTCTGTCTAGGGGTAAAATTATTCACTGTCTAGGGGTAAAATTATTCACTGTCTAGGGGTAAAATTATTCTCTGTCTAGGGGTAAAATTATTCCCTGTCTCGGGGTAAAATTATTCTCTGTCCAGAGGTAAAATTATTCACTGTCTAGGGGTAAAATTATTCACTGTCTTGGGGTAAAATTATTCTCTGTCTCGGGGTAAAATTATTCTCTGTCTCGGGGTAAAATTATTCTCTGGGGGTAAAAGTATTCCCTGTCTGGGGGTAAAATTATTCTCTGTCTAGGGGTAAAATTATTCTCTGTCTAGGGGTAAAATTATTCACTGTCTAGGGGTAAAATTATTCTCTGTCTCGGGTAAAAGTATTCCCTGTCTGGGGGTAAAAGTATTCCCTGTCTGGGGGTAAAAGTATTCTCTGTCTAGGGGTAAAATTATTCCCTGTCTAGGGGTAAAATTATTCCCTGTCTAGGGGTAAAATTATTCCCTGGGGGTAAAAGTATTCCCTGTCTGGGGGTAAAATTATTCCCGGTCTAGGGTAAAATTATTCTCTGTCTCGGGGTAAAATTATTCTCTGTCTAGGGGTAAAATTATTCTCTGTCTCGGGGTAAAATTATTCTCTGTCTAGAGGTAAAATTATTCTCTGTCAAGGTTTAAAATTATTCCCTGTCTAGGGATAAAATTTTTCTCTGTCTAGGGGTAAAATTATTCTATGGGGGTGAAAGTATTCCCTGTCTGGGGGTAAAAGTATTCCCTGTCTAGGGGTAAAATTATTCTCTGTCTAGGGGTAAAAATATTCCCTGTCTCGGGGTAAAATTATTCTCTGTCTGGAGGTAAAATTATTCTCTGTCTAGGGGTAAAATTATTCCCTGTCTTGGGGTAAAATTATTCCCTGTCTCGGGGTAAAATTATTCTCTGTCTAAGAGTAAAATTATTCCCTGTCTAGGGGTAAAATTATTCTCTGTCTAGGGGTAAAATTATTCTCTGGGGGCAAAAGTATTCCCTGTCTTGGGGTAAAATTATTCCCTATCTAGGGGAAAAATTATTCTCTGTCTCGGGGTAAAACTATTCCCGGTCTAGAGGTAAAATTATTCTCTGCCTAGGGGTAAAATTATTCTCTGTCTAGGGGTAAAATTATTCCCTGTCTAGGGGTAAAATTATTCCCTGTGTAGAGGTAAAATTATTCTCTGTCGAGGGGTAAAATTATTCTCTGTCTCGGGGTAAAATTATTCACTGTCGAGGGGTAAAATTATTCTCTGTCTGGAGGTAAAATTATTCTCTGGTGGTAAAAGTATTCCCTGTCTGGGGGTAAAATTATTCCTGGTCTAGTGTAAAATTATTCTCTGTCTAGGGGTAAAATTATTCTCTGTCTGGGGGTAAAATTATTCCCTGTCTGGGGGTTAAATTATTCCCTGTCTAGGGGTAAAATTATTCTCTGTCTCGGGTAAAATTATTCTCTGTCTAGGGATAAAATTATTCTCTGTCTAGGGGTAAAATTATTCACTGTCTAGGGGTAAAATTATTCACTGTCTAGGGGTAAAATTATTCACTGTCTAGGGGTAAAATTATTCTCTGTCTAGGGGTAAAATTATTCCCTGTCTCGGGGTAAAATTATTCTCTGTCCAGAGGTAAAATTATTCTCTGTCCAGAGGTAAAATTATTCACTGTCTAGGGGTAAAATTATTCACTGTCTTGGGGTAAAATTATTCTCTGTCTCGGGGTAAAATTATTCTCTGTCTCGGGGTAAAATTATTCTCTGGGGGTAAAAGTATTCTCTGTCTGGGGGTAAAATTATTCTCTGTCTCGGGGTAAAATTATTCTCTGAGGGTAAAAGTATTCCCTGTCTGGGGGTAAAATTATTCCCGGTCTAGGGTAAAATTATTCTCTGTCTCGGGGTAAAATTATTCTCTGTCTAGAGGTAAAATTATTCCCTGTCTTGGGGTAAAATTATTCTCCGTCTAGAGGTAAAATTATTCTCCGTCTAGGTTTAAAATTATTCTCCGTCTAGGGGTAAAATTATTCTCTGTCTAGGGGTAAAATTATTCTCTGTCTCGGGGTAAAATTATTCTCTGTCTCGGGGTAAAATTATTCTCTGGGGGCAAAAGTATTCCCTGTCTTGGGGTAAAATTATTCCCTATCTAGGGGAAAAATTATTCTCTGTCTAGGGGTAAAATTATTCCCGGTCTAGAGGTAAAATTATTCTCTGCCGAGGGGTAAAATTATTCTCTGTCTTGGGGTAAAATTATTCTCTGTCTCGGGGTAAAATTATTCACTGTCGAGGGGTAAAATTATTCTCTGTCTAGGGGTAAAATTATTCTCTGGTGGTAAAAGTATTCCCTGTCTGGGGGTAAAATTATTCCTGGTCAAGGGTAAAATTATTCTCTGTCGAGGGGTAAAATTATTCTCTGTGTGGGGGTAAAATTATTGTCTGTCCAGGGGTAAAATTATTCTCTGTCCAGGGGTAAAATTATTCTCTGTCTTGGGGTAAAATTATTCCCTGTCTAGGGGTAAAATTATTCCCTGTCTAGGGGTAAAATTATTCTCTGTCCAGAGGTAAAATTATTCACTGTCTAGGGGTAAAATTAATCACTGTCTAGGGGTAAAATTATTCCCTATCTAGGGGTAAAATTATTCTCTGTCTAGGGGTAAAATTACTCACTGTCTAGGGGTAAAATTATTCTCTGTCTGGGGGTAAAAGTATTCCCTGTCTGGGGGTAAAAGTATTCCCTGTCTGGGGGTAAAAGTATTCCCTGTCTAGGGGTAAAATTATTCTCTGTCTAGGGGTAAAATTATTCCCTGTCGAGGGGTAAAATTATTCTCTGTCTCGGGTTAAAATTATTCTCTGGGGGTAAAAGTATTCCCTGTCTGGGGGTAAAATTATTCCCGGTCTAGGGTAAAATTATTCTCTGTCTCGGGGTAAAATTATTCTCTGTCTAGAGGTAAAATTATTCCCTGTCTTGGGGTAAAATTATTCTCCGTCGAGAGGTAAAATTATTCTCCGTCTAGGTTTAAAATTATTCTCTGTCTCGGGGTAAAATTATTCTCTGTCTCGGGGTAAAATTATTCTCTGTCTAGGGGTAAAATTATTCTATAGGGGTGAAAGTATTCCCTGTCTGGGGGTAAAAGTATTCCCTGTCTAGGGGTAAAATTATTCTCTGTGTAGGGGTAAAAATATTCCCTGTCTCGGGGTAAAATTATTCTCTGTCTGGAGGTAAAATTATTCCCTGTCGAGGGGTAAAATTATTCCCTGTCTAGGGGTAAAATTATTCTCTGTCTAAGGGTAAAATTATTCTCTGGTGGTAAAAGTATTCCCTGTCTGGGGGTAAAATTATTCCTGGTCTAGGGTAAAATTATTCTCTGTCTAGGGGTAAAATTATTCTCTGTCTGGGTGTAAAATTATTCCCTGTCTGGGGGTTAAATTATTCCCTGTCTAGGGGTAAAATTATTCTCTGTCTCGGGTAAAATTATTGTCTGTCTAGGGGTAAAATTATTCACTGCCTAGGGGTAAAATTATTCTCTGTCTCGGGTAAAATTATTCCCTGTCTTGGGGTAAAATAATTCCCTGTCTGGGGGTAAAATTATTCCCTATCTAGGGGTAAAATTATTCTCTGTCTAGGTGTAAAATTATTCCCTGTCTAGGTGTAAAATTATTCCCTGTCTAGGGGTAAAATTATTCTCCGTCTAGAGGTAAAATTATTCTCCGTCTAGGTTTAAAATTATTCTCCGTCTAGGGGTAAAATTATTCTCTGTCTAGGGGTAAAATTATTCTCTGTCTCGGGGTAAAATTATTCTCTGTCTCGGGGTAAAATTATTCTCTGTCTAGGTTTAAAATTATTCCCTGTCTAGGGGTCAAATTATTCTCTGTCTAGGGGTAAAATTATTCTATGGGGGTGAAAGTATTCCCTGTCTGGGGGTAAAAGTATTCCCTGTCTAGGGGTAAAATTATTCTCTGTCTCGGGGTAAAAATATTCCCTGTCGCGGGGTAAAATTATTCTCTGTCTGGAGGTAAAATTATTCCCTGTCTAGGGGTAAAATTATTCTCTGTCTAGGGGTAAAATTATTTCCTGTCTAGGGGTAAAATTATTCCCTGTCTAAGGGTAAAATTATTCCCTGTCTAGGGGTAAAATTATTCTCTGTCTCGGGGTAAAATTATTCTCTGGGGGCAAAAGTATTCCCTGTCTTGGGATAAAATTATTCCCTATCTAGGGGAAAAATTATTCTCTGTCTAGGGGTAAAATTATTCCCGGTCTAGAGGTAAAATTATTCTCTGCCTAGGGGTAAAATTATTCTCTGTCTCGGGGTAAAATTATTCACTGTCGAGGGGTAAAATTATTCTCTGTCTAGGGGTAAAATTATTCTCTGGTGGTAAAAGTATTCCCTGTCTGGGGGTAAAATTATTCCTGGTCTAGGGTAAAATTATTCTCTGTCGAGGGGTAAAATTATTCTCTGTCTGGGGGTAAAATTATTCCCTGTCTGAGGGTTAAATTATTCCCTGTCTAGGGGTAAAATTATTCTCTGTCTAGAGGTAAAATTATTCCCTGTCTTGGGGTAAAATTATTCTCCGTCGAGAGGTAAAATTATTCTCCGTCTAGGTTTAAAATTATTCTCCGTCTAGGGGTAAAATTATTCTCTGTCTCGGGGTAAAATTATTCTCTGTCTCGGGGTAAAATTATTCTCTGCCTAGGGGTAAAATTATTCTGTGGGGGTGAAAGTATTCCCTGTCTGGGGGTAAAAGTATTCCCTGTCTAGGGGTAAAATTATTCTCTGTCTAGGGGTAAAAATATTCCCTGTCTCGGGGTAAAATTATTCTCTGTCTGGAGGTAAAATTATTCCCTGTCTAGGGGTAAAATTATTCTCTGTCTAAGGGTAAAATTATTCTCTGTCTAGGGGTAAAATTATTCTCTGTCTGGGTGTAAAATTATTCCCTGTCTGGGGGTTAAATTATTCCCTGTCTAGGGGTAAAATTATTCTCTGTCTCGGGTAAAATTATTGTCTGTCTAGGGGTAAAATTATTCACTGCCTAGGGGTAAAATTATTCTCTGTCTCGGGTAAAATTATTCCCTGTCTTGGGGTAAAAGTATTTCCTGTCTGGGGGTAAAATTATTCCCTATCTAGGGGTAAAATTATTCTCTGTCTCGGGGTAAAATTATTCACTGTCTAGGGGTAAAATTATTCTCTGTCTCGGGTAAAATTATTCCCTGTCTTGGGGTAAAATTATTCTCTGTCCAGGTGTAAAATTATTCCCTGTCTAGGGGTAAAATTATTCCCTGTCTAGGTGTAAAATTATTCCCTGTCTAGGGGTAAAATTATTCTCCGTCTAGAGGTAAAATTATTCTATGGGGGTGAAAGTATTCCCTGTCTAGGGGTAAAATTATTCTCTGTCTAGGGGTAAAAATATTCCCTGTCGCGGGGTAAAATTATTCTCTGTCTGGAGGTAAAATTATTCCCTGTCTAGGGGTAAAATTATTCTCTGTCTAGGGGTAAAATTATTTCCTGTCTAGGGGTAAAATTATTCTCTGTCTAAGGGTAAAATTATTCCCTGTCTAGGGGTAAAATTATTCTCTGTCTCGGGGTAAAATTATTCTCTGGGGGCAAAAGTATTCCCTGTCTTGGGATAAAATTATTCCCTATCTAGGGGAAAAATTATTCTCTGTCTAGGGGTAAAATTATTCCCGGTCTAGAGGTAAAATTATTCTCTGCCTAGGGGTAAAATTATTCTCTGTCTCGGGGTAAAATTATTCACTGTCGAGGGGTAAAATTATTCTCTGTCTAGGGGTAAAATTATTCTCTGGTGGTAAAAGTATTCCCTGTCTGGGGGTAAAATTATTCCTGGTCTAGGGTAAAATTATTCTCTGTCGAGGGGTAAAATTATTCTCTGTCTGGGGGTAAAATTATTCCCTGTCTGAGGGTTAAATTATTCCCTGTCTAGGGGTAAAATTATTCTCTGTCACGGGTAAAATTATTCTCTGTCCAGGGGTAAAATTATTCTCTGTCCAGGGGTAAAATTATTCTCTGTCTTGGGGTAAAATTATTCCCTGTCTAGGGGTAAAATTATTCCCTGTCTAGGGGTAAAATTATTCTCTGTCCAGAGGTAAAATTATTCACTGTCTAGGGGTAAAATTAATCACTGTCTGGGGGTAAAATTATTCCCTATCTAGGGGTAAAATTATTCTCTGTCTAGGGGTAAAATTATTCACTGTCTAGGCGTAAAATTATTCTCTGTCTGGGGGTAAAAGTATTCCCTGTCTGGGGGTAAAAGTATTCCCTGTCTGGGGGTAAAATTATTCCCTGTCTAGGGGTAAAATTATTCCCTGTCTAGGGGTAAAATTATTCCCTGTCTAGGGGTAAAATTATTCTCTGTCTCGGGTTAAAATTATTCTCTGGGGGTAAAAGTATTCCCTGTCTGGGGGTAAAATTATTCCCGGTCTAGGGTAAAATTATTATCTGTCTCGGGGTAAAATTATTCTCTGTCTAGAGGTAAAATTATTCCCTGTCTTGGGGTAAAATTATTCCCTGTCTAGGGGTAAAATTATTCTCTGTCTCGGGGTAAAATTATTCTCTGGGGGCAAAAGTATTCCCTGTCTTGGGATAAAATTATTCCCTATCTAGGGGAAAAATTATTCTCTGTCTAGGGGTAAAATTATTCCCGGTCTAGAGGTAAAATTATTCTCTGCCTAGGGGTAAAATTATTCTCTGTCTCGGGGTAAAATTATTCACTGTCGAGGGGTAAAATTATTCTCTGTCTAGGGGTAAAATTATTCTCTGGTGGTAAAAGTATTCCCTGTCTGGGGGTAAAATTATTCCTGGTCTAGGGTAAAATTATTCTCTGTCGAGGGGTAAAATTATTCTCTGTCTGGGGGTAAAATTATTCCCTGTCTGAGGGTTAAATTATTCCCTGTCTAGGGGTAAAATTATTCTCTGTCTTGGGGTAAAATTATTCTCTGTCTTGGGGTAAAATTATTCCCTGTCTAGGGGTAAAATTATTCCCTGTCTAGGGGTAAAATTATTCTCTGTCCAGAGGTAAAATTATTCACTGTCTAGGGGTAAAATTAATCACTGTCTGGGGGTAAAATTATTCCCTATCTAGGGGTAAAATTATTCTCTGTCTAGGGGTAAAATTATTCACTGTCTCGGGGTAAAAGTATTCCCTGTCTGGGGGTAAAAGTATTCCCTGTCTGGGGGTAAAAGTATTCCCTGTCTGGGGGTAAAATTATTCCCTGTCTAGGGGTAAAATTATTCTCTGTCTGGGGGTAAAATTATTCCCTGTCTAGGGGTAAAATTATTCTCTGTCTCGGGTTAAAATTATTCTCTGGGGGTAAAAGTATTCCCTGTCTGGGGGTAAAATTATTCCCGGTCTAGGGTAAAATTATTCTCTGTCTCGGGGTAAAATTATTCTCCGTCGAGAGGTAAAATTATTCTCCGTCTAGGTTTAAAATTATTCTCTGTCTAGGGGTAAAATTATTCTCTGTCTAGGGGTAAAATCATTCTCTGTCTCGGGGTAAAATTATTCTCTGTCTAGGGGTAAAATTATTCTCTGTCTAGGGGTAAAATTATTCTATGGGGGTGAAAGTATTCCCTGTCTGGGGGTAAAAGTATTCCCTGTCTAGGGGTAAAATTATTCTCTGTCTAGGGGTAAAAATATTCCCTGTCTCGGGGTAAAATTATTCTCTGTCTGGAGGTAAAATTATTCTCTGTCTAGGGGTAAAATTATTCCCTGTCTAGGGGTAAAATTATTCTCTGTCTAGGGGTAAAATTATTCTCTGTCTAAGGGTAAAATTATTCTCTGGTGGTAAAAGTATTCCCTGTCTGGGGGTAAAATTATTCCTGGTCTCGGGTAAAATTATTCTCTGTCTAGGGGTAAAATTATTCTCTGTCTGGGTGTAAAATTATTCCCTGTCTGGGGGTTAAATTATTCCCTGTCTAGGGGTAAAATTATTCTCTGTCTCGGGTAAAATTATTGTCTGTCTCGGGGTAAAATTATTCACTGCCTAGGGGTAAAATTATTCTCTGTCTCGGGTAAAATTATTCCCTGTCTTGGGGTAAAAGTATTTCCTGTCTGGGGGTACAATTATTCCCTATCTAGGGGTAAAATTATTCTCTGTCTAGGGGTAAAATTATTCACTGTCTTGGGGTAAAATTATTCTCTGTCTCGGGTAAAATTATTCCCTGTCTTGGGGTAAAATTATTCTCTGTCCAGGTGTAAAATTATTCCCTGTCTAGGGGTAAAATTATTCCCTGTCTAGGGGTAAAATTATTCACTGTCTAGGGGTAAAATTATTCTCTGTCTAGCGGTAAAAGTATTCCCTGTCTGGGGGTAAAAGTATTCCCTGTCTGGGGGTAAAATTATTCCCTGTCTCAGGGTAAAATTATTCTCTGTCTCGAGGTAAAATTATTCCCTGTCTCGGAGTAAAATTATTCCCTGTCTCGGGGTAAAATTATTCCCTGTCTAGGAGTAAAATTATTCTCTGGGGGTAAAAGTATTCCCTGTCTGGGGGTAAAAGTATTCCTGGTCTGGGGGTAAAATTATTCTCTGTCTCGGGGTAAAATTATTCCCTGTCTAGGGGTAAAATTATTCCCTGTCTAGGGGTAAAATTATTCCCTGTCTAGGGGTAAAATTATTCTCTGTCTAGGGGTAAAATTATTCTCTGTGGGTAAAAGTATTCTCTGTCTTGGGGTAAAATTATTCTCTGTCTTGGGGTAAAATTATTCTCTGTCTAGGGGTAAAATTATTCTCTGGGGGCAAAAGTATTCCCTGTCTTGGGGTAAAATTATTCCCTATCTTGGGGTAAAATTATTCCCTGTCTAGGGGTAAAGTTATTCTCTGTGTCGAGGTAAAATTATTCTCTGGGGGTAAAATTATTCTCTGTCTTGGGGTAAAATTATTCTCTGTCTAGGGGTAAAATTATTCTCGGTCTCGTTGTAAAATTATTCTCTGTCGAGGGGTAAAATTATTCTCTGTCGAGGGGTAAAATTATTCTCTGTCGAGGGGTAAAATTATTCACTGTCCAGGAATAAAATTATTCTCTGTCTAGGGGTAAAATTATTCTCTGTCTGGGGGTAAAATCATTCTCTGTCTAGGGGTAAAATTATTCTCTGTCTGGAGGTAAAATTATTCTCTGTCTCGGGGTAAAATTATTTCCTGTCTAGGGGTAAAATTATTCACTGTGTAGGGGTAAAATTATTCCCTGATTCGGGGTAAAATTATTCTCTGTCTATGGGTAAAATTATTCCCTGTCTAGAGGAAAAATTATTCCCTGTCGAGGGGTAAAATTATTCCCTGTCTGGGGGTAAAATTATTCCCTGCCTAGGGGCTAAATTATTCCCTGTCTAGGGGTAAAATTATTCTCTGTCTAGCGGTAAAATTATTCCCTGTCTCGGGGTAAAATTATTCTCTGTCTATGGGTAAAATTATTCTCTGTCGAGGGGTAAAATTATTCCCTGATTCGGGGTAAAATTATTCTCTGTCTATGGGTAAAATTATTCTCTGGGGGTAAAAGTATTCCCTGTCTGGGGGTAAAATTATTCCCGAACTAGGGTAAAATTATTCTCTGTCTAGGGGTAAAATTATTCCCTGTCTAGGGATAAAATTATTTTTCGTCCAGAGGTAAAATTATTCTCTGTCTAGGGGTAAAATTATTCTCTGTCTCGGGGTAAAATTATTCCATGTCCAAGGGTAAAATTATTCTCCGTCCAGGTGTAAAATTATTCACTGTCTAGGGGTAAAATTATTCACTGTCTAGGGGTAAAAGTATTCCCTGTCTGGGGGTAAAAGTATTCCCTGTCTGGGGGTAAAAGTATTCCCTGTCTGGGGGTAAAAGTATTCCCTGTCTGGGGGTAAAAGTATTCCCTGTCTGGGGGTAAAAGTATTCCCTGTCTGGGGATAAAATTATTCCCTGTCGAGGGGTAAAATTATTCCCTGTCTAGGAGTAAAATTATTCTCTGGGGGTAAAAGTATTCCCTGTCTGGGGGTAAAATTATTCCCGATCTAGGGTAAAATTATTCTCTGTCTAGGGGTAAAATTATTCTCTGTCTCGGGGTAAAATTATTCTCTGTCTTGGGGTAAAATTATTCTCTGTCTCGGGGTAAAATTATTCTCTGTCTAGGGGTAAAATTATTCTCTGTCTTGGGGTAAAATTATTCTCTGTCTCGGGGTAAAATTATTCTCTGTCTAGGGGTAAAATTATTCTCTGTCTAGGGGTAAAATTATTCTATGGGGGTGAAAGTATTCCCTGTCTGGGGGTAAAAGTATTCTCTGTCTAGGGGTAAAATTATTCTCTGTCTAGGGGTAAAAATATTCCCTGTCTCGGGGTAAAATTATTCCCTGTCTGGGGGTAAAATTATTCCTGGTCTAGGGTAAAATTATTCTCTGTCTAGGGGTAAAATTATTCCCTGTCTGGGGGTAAAATTATTCCCTGTCTGGGGGTTAAATTATTCCCTGTCTAGGGGTAAAATTATTCTCTGTCTCGGGTAAAATTATTGTCTGTCTAGGGGTAAAATTATTCACTGCCTAGGGGTAAAATTATTCTCTGTCTCGGGGTAAAATTATTCTCTGTCTAGGGGTAAAATTATTCACTGTCTTGGGGTAAAATTATTCTCTGTCTCGGGTAAAATTATTCCCTGTCTAGGGGTTAAATTATTCCCTGTCTAGGGGTTAAATTATTCCCTGTCTAGGGGTTAAATTATTCCCTGTCTAGGGGTAAAATTATTCTCTGTCTAGGGGTAAAATTATTCTCTGTCTAGGGGTAAAATTATTCTCTGTCTCGGGGTAAAATTATTCTCTGTCTCGGGGTAAAATTATTCAGTGTCTGGAGGTAAAATTATTTCCTGTCGAGGGGTAAAATTATTCACTGTGTAGGGGTAAAATTATTCCCTGATTCGGGGTAAAATTATTCTCTGTCTATGGGTAAAATTATTCTCTGGGGGTAAAAGTATTCCCTGTCTGGGGGTAAAATTATTCCCGGTCTAGGGTAAAATTATTCTCTGTCTAGGGGTAAAATTATTCTCTGTCTAGGGGTAAAATTATTCTCTGTCTAGGGGTAAAATTACTCTCTGTCTAGGGGTAAAATTATTCTCTGTCTAGAGGTAAAATTATTCCCTGTCTAGGGGCAAAATTATTCTCCGTATAGAGGTAAAATTATTCTCTGTCTAGGGGTAAAATTATTTCCGATCTAGGGTAAAATTATTCTCTGTCTAGGGGTAAAATTATTCTCTGTCTCGGGGTAAAATTATTCACTGTCGAGGGGTAAAATTATTCTCTCTCTTGGGGTAAAATTATTCTCTGGGGGTAAAAGTATTCCCTGTCTGGGGGTAAAATTATTCCCGGTCTAGGGTAAAATTATTCTCTGTCGAGGGGTAAAATTATTTTCTGTCTGGGGGTAAAATTATTCTCTGTCTAGAGGTAAAATTATTCTCTGTCTCGGGGTAAAATTATTCTCTGTCTCGGGTAAAATTATTCTCTGTCTAGGGGTAAAATTATTCCATGTCCAGGGGTAAAATTATTCCCTGTCAAGGGGTAAAATTATTCCCTGTCTAGGGGTAAAATTATTCTCTGTCCAGGGGTAAAATTATTCCCTGTCTAGGGGTAAAATTATTCTCTGTCTAGGGGTAAAATTATTCACTGTCTTGGGGTAAAATTATTCTCTGTCTCGGGGTAAAATTATTCTCTGGGGGTAAAATTATTCCCTGTCTAGCGGTAAAATTATTCTCTGTCTAGAGGTAAAATTATTCCCTGTCTAGGGGCAAAATGATTCTCCGTCTAGAGGTAAAATTATTCTCTGTCTCGGGTAAAATTATTCCCTGTGTCGAGGTCAAATTATTCTCTGTCTCGGGGTAAAATTATTCTCTGTCTCGGGTAAAATTATTCTCTGTCTAGGGGTAAAATTATTCACTGTCCAGGTGTAAAATTATTCCCTGTCTAGGGGTAAAATTATTCCCTGTCTAGGGATAAAATTATTCTTCGTCCAGAGGTAAAATTTTTCTCTGTCTAGGGGTAAAATTATTCCATGTCCAAGGGTAAAATTATTCTCTGTCCAGGTGTAAAATTATTCCCTGTCTAGGGGTAAAATTATTCACTGTCTAGGGGTAAAATTATTCTCTGTCTAGGGGTAAAAGTATTCCCTGTCTGGGGGTAAAAGTATTCCTGGTCTGGGGGTAAAATTATTCTCTGTCTAGGGGTAAAAGTATTCCCTGTCTGGGGGTAAAATTATTCCCGGTCTAGGGTAAAATTATTCTCTGTCTCGGGGTAAAATTATTCTCTGTCTAGAGGTAAAATTATTCCCTGTCTTGGGGTAAAATTATTCTCCGTCTAGAGGTAAAATTATTCTCCGTCTAGGTTTAAAATTATTCTCTGTCTAGGTTTAAAATTATTCCCTGACTAGGGGTAAAATTATTCTCTGTCTAGGGGTAAAATTATTCTATGGGGGTGAAAGTATTCCCTGTCTGGGGGTAAAAGTATTCCCTGTCTGGGGGTAGAAGTATTCCCTGTCTAGGGGTAAAATTATTCTCTGTCTAGGGGTAAAAATATTCCCTGTCTCGGGGTAAAATTATTCTCTGTCTGGAGGTAAAATTATTCTCTGTCTAGGGGTAAAATTATTCCCTGTCTAGGGGTAAAATTATTCCCTGTCTAGGGGTAAAATTATTCCCTGTCTAGGGGTAAAATTATTCTCTGTCTAAGGGTAAAATTATTCCCTGTCTAGGGGTAAATTTATTCTCTGTCTAGGGGTAAAATTATTCTCTGCGGGCAAAAGTATTCCCTGTCTTGGGGTAAAATTATTCCCTGTCTAGGGGTAAAATTATTCCCTGTCTAGGAGTAAAATTATTCTCTGGGGGTAAAAGTATTCCCTGTCTGGGGGTAAAATTATTCCCGATCTAGGGTAAAATTATTCTCTGTCTAGGGGTAAAATTATTCTCTGTCTAGGGGTAAAATTATTCTCTGTCTTGGGGCAAAATTATTCTCTGTCTTGGGGTAAAATTATTCACTATCTCGGGGTAAAATTATGCTCTGTCTAGGGGTAAAATTATTCTCTGGGGGTAAAAGTATTCCTGGTCTGGGGGTAAAAGTATTCCTGGTCTGGGGGTAAAATTATTCTCTGTCTCGGGGTAAAATTATTCCCTGTCTAGGGGTAAAATTATTCCCTGTCTAGGGGTAAAATTATTCCCTGTCTAGGGGTAAAATTATTCCCTGTTTAGGGGTAAAATTATTCTCTGTCTTGGGGTAAAATTATTCTCTGTGGGTAAAAGTATTCTCTGTCTTGGGGTAAAATTATTCTCTGTCTTGGGGTAAAATTATTCTCTGTCTCGGGGTAAAATTATTCACTGTCTAGGGGTAAAATTATTCTCTGTCTAGGGGTAAAATTATTCTCTGGGGGCAAAAGTATTCCCTGTCTTGGGGTAAAATTATTCCCTATCTTGGGGTAAAATTATTCACTGTCTAGGGGTAAAGTTATTCTCTGTGTCGAGGTAAAATTATTCTCTGGGGGTAAAATTATTCTCTGTCTTGGGGTAAAATTATTCTCTGTCGAGGGGTAAAATTATTCTCGGTCTCGTTGTAAAATTATTCTCTGTCGAGGGGTAAAATTATTCTCTGTCGAGGGGTAAAATTATTCTCGGTCTCGTTGTAAAATTATTCTCTGTCTAGGGGTAAAATTATTCTCTGTCTGGGGGTAAAATCATTCTCTGTCTAGGGGTAAAATTATTCTCTGTCTGGAGGTAAAATTATTCTCTGTCTCGTGGTAAAATTATTTCCTGTCTAGGGGTAAAATTATTCACTGTGTAGGGGTAAAATTATTCCCTGATTCGGGGTAAAATTATTCTCTGTCTATGGGTAAAATTATTCCCTGTCTAGAGGAAAAATTATTCTCTGTCGAGGGGTAAAATTATTCCCTGTCTGGGGGTAAAATTATTCCCTGCCTAGGGGCTAAATTATTCCCTGTCTAGGAGTAAAATTATTCTCTGTCTAGCGGTAAAATTATTCCCTGTCTCGGGGTAAAATTATTCTCTGTCTATGGGTAAAATTATTCTCTGTCGAGGGGTAAAATTATTCCCTGATTCGGGGTAAAATTATTCTCTGTCTATGGGTAAAATTATTCTCTGGGGGTAAAAGTATTCCCTGTCTGGGGGTAAAATTATTCCCGAACTAGGGTAAAATTATTCTCTGTCTAGGGGTAAAATTATTCCCTGTCTAGGGATAAAATTATTTTTCGTCCAGAGGTAAAATTATTCTCTGTCTAGGGGTAAAATTATTCTCTGTCTCGGGGTAAAATTATTCCATGTCCAAGGGTAAAATTATTCTCCGTCCAGGTGTAAAATTATTCCCTGTCAAGGGGTAAAATTATTCACTGTCTAGGGGTAAAAGTATTCCCTGTCTGGGGGTAAAAGTATTCCCTGTCTGGGGGTAAAAGTATTCCCTGTCTGGGGGTAAAAGTATTCCCTGTCGAGGGGTAAAATTATTCCCTGTCTAGGAGTAAAATTATTCTCTGGGGGTAAAAGTATTCCCTGTCTGGGGGTAAAATTATTCCCGATCTAGGGTAAAATTATTCTCTGTCTAGGGGTAAAATTATTCTCTGTCTCGGGGTAAAATTATTCTCTGTCTTGGGGTAAAATTATTCTCTGTCTCGGGGTAAAATTATTCTCTGTCTAGGGGTAAAATTATTCTCTGTCTCGGGGTAAAATTATTCTCTGTCTTGGGGTAAAATTATTCTCTGTCTCGGGGTAAAATTATTCACTGTCTAGGGGTAAAATTATTCTCTGTCTCGGGGTAAAATTATTCTCTGGGGGTAAAAGTATTCCCTGTCTGGGGGTAAAATTATTCCCTGTCTAGGGGTAAAATTATTCCCTGTCGAGGGGTAAAATTATTCTCTGTCCAGAGGTAAAATTATTCACTGTCTAGGGGTAAAATTATTCACTGTCTTGGGGTAAAATTATTCTCTGTCTCGGGGTAAAATTATTCTCTGTCTCGGGGTAAAATTATTCTCTGGGGGTAAAAGTATTCCCTGTTTGGGGGTAAAATTATTCCCTATCTCGGGGTAAAATTATTCTCTGTCTAGGGGTAAAATTATTCACTGTCTAGGGGTAAAATTACTCTCTGTCGAGGGTAAAATTATTCCCTGTCTTGGGGTAAAATTATTCTCTGTCCAGGTGTAAAATTATTCCCTGTCTAGGGGTAAAATTATTCACTGTCTAGGGGTAAAAGTATTCTCTGTCTAGGGGTAAAAGTATTCCCTGTCTGGGGGTAAAAGTATTCCCTGTCTGGGGGTAAAATTATTCTCTGTCTCGGGGTAAAATTATTCTCTGGGGGTAAAAGTATTCCCTGTCTGGGGGTAAAAGTATTCCCTGTCTAGGGGTAAAATTATTCTCTGTCTAAGGGTAAAATTATTCCCTGTCTAGGGGTAAAATTATTCCCTGTCTAGGGGTAAAATTATTCTCTGTCTAAGGGTAAAATTATTCCCTGTCTAGGGGTAAAATTATTCTCTGTCTGGGGGTAAAATTATTCTCTGTCTAGAGGTAAAATTATTCCCTGTCTTGGGCTAAGATTATTCTCCGTCTAGAGGTAAAATTATTCTCCGTCTAGGTTTAAAATTATTCTCCGTCTAGGGGTAAAATTATTCTCTGTCTAGGGGTAAAATTATTCTCTGTCTCGGGGTAAAATTATTCTCTGTCTAGGGGTAAAATTATTCTCTGTCTAGGGGTAAAATTATTCTATGGGGGTGAAAGTATTCCCTGTCTGGGGGTAAAAGTATTCCCTGTCTAGGGGTAAAATTATTCTCTGTCTAGGGGTAAAAATATTCCCTGTCTCGGGGTAAAATTATTCCCTGTCTGGGGGTAAAATTATTCCTGGTCTAGGGTAAAATTATTCCCTGTCTGGGGGTAAAATTATTCCCTGTCTGGGGGTAAAATTATTCCCTGTCTGGGGGTTAAATTATTCCCTGTCTAGGGGTAAAATTATTCTCTGTCTCGGGTAAAATTATTGTCTGTCTAGGGGTAAAATTATTCACTGCCTAGGGGTAAAATTATTCTCTGTCTCGGGGTAAAATTATTCTCTGTCTAGGGGTAAAATTATTCACTGTCTTGGGGTAAAATTATTCTCTGTCTCGGGTAAAATTATTCCCTGTCTAGGGGTTAAATTATTCCCTGTCTAGGGGTTAAATTATTCCCTGTCTAGGGGTAAAATTATTCTCTGTCTAGGGGTAAAATTATTCTCTGTCTATGGGTAAAATTATTCTCTGTCTCGGGGTAAAATTATTCTCTGTCTCGGGGTAAAATTATTCAGTGTCTGGAGGTAAAATTATTTCCTGTCGAGGGGTAAAATTATTCACTGTGTAGGGGTAAAATTATTCCCTGATTCGGGGTAAAATTATTCTCTGTCTATGGGTAAAATTATTCTCTGGGGGTAAAAGTATTCCCTGTCTGGGGGTAAAATTATTCTCTGTCTAGGGGTAAAATTATTCTCTGTCTAGGGGTAAAATTATTCTCTGTCTTGGGGTAAAATTATTCTCCGTCTAGAGGTAAAATTATTCTCCGTCTAGGTTTAAAATTATTCTCCGTCTAGGGGTAAAATTATTCTCTGTCTAGGGGTAAAATTATTCTCTGTCTCGGGGTAAAATTATTCTGTCTAGAAGTAAAATTATTCTCTGTCTAGGTTTAAAATTATTCCCTGACTAGGGGTAAAATTATTCTCTGTCTAGGGGTAAAATTATTCTATGGGGGTGAAAGTATTCCCTGTCTGGGGGTAAAAGTATTCCCTGTCTGGGGGTAGAAGTATTCCCTGTCTAGGGGTAAAATTATTCTCTGTCTAGGGGTAAAAATATTCCCTGTCTCGGGGTAAAATTATTCTCTGTCTGGAGGTAAAATTATTCTCTGTCTAGGGGTAAAATTATTCCCTGTCTAGGGGTAAAATTATTCCCTGTCTAGGGGTAAAATTATTCCCTGTCTAGGGGTAAAATTATTCTCTGTCTAAGGGTAAAATTATTCCCTGTCTAGGGGTAAATTTATTCTCTGTCTAGGGGTAAAATTATTCTCTGCGGGCAAAAGTATTCCCTGTCTTGGGGTAAAATTATTCCCTGTCTAGGGGTAAAATTATTCCCTGTCTAGGAGTAAAATTATTCTCTGGGGGTAAAAGTATTCCCTGTCTGGGGGTAAAATTATTCCCGATCTAGGGTAAAATTATTCTCTGTCTAGGGGTAAAATTATTCTCTGTCTAGGGGTAAAATTATTCTCTGTCTTGGGGCAAAATTATTCTCTGTCTTGGGGTAAAATTATTCACTATCTCGGGGTAAAATTATGCTCTGTCTAGGGGTAAAATTATTCTCTGGGGGTAAAAGTATTCCTGGTCTGGGGGTAAAAGTATTCCTGGTCTGGGGGTAAAATTATTCTCTGTCTCGGGGTAAAATTATTCCCTGTCTAGGGGTAAAATTATTCCCTGTCTAGGGGTAAAATTATTCCCTGTCTAGGGGTAAAATTATTCCCTGTTTAGGGGTAAAATTATTCTCTGTCTTGGGGTAAAATTATTCTCTGTGGGTAAAAGTATTCTCTGTCTTGGGGTAAAATTATTCTCTGTCTTGGGGTAAAATTATTCTCTGTCTCGGGGTAAAATTATTCACTGTCTAGGGGTAAAATTATTCTCTGTCTAGGGGTAAAATTATTCTCTGGGGGCAAAAGTATTCCCTGTCTTGGGGTAAAATTATTCCCTATCTTGGGGTAAAATTATTCACTGTCTAGGGGTAAAGTTATTCTCTGTGTCGAGGTAAAATTATTCTCTGGGGGTAAAATTATTCTCTGTCTTGGGGTAAAATTATTCTCTGTCGAGGGGTAAAATTATTCTCGGTCTCGTTGTAAAATTATTCTCTGTCGAGGGGTAAAATTATTCTCTGTCGAGGGGTAAAATTATTCTCGGTCTCGTTGTAAAATTATTCTCTGTCTAGGGGTAAAATTATTCTCTGTCTGGGGGTAAAATCATTCTCTGTCTAGGGGTAAAATTATTCTCTGTCTGGAGGTAAAATTATTCTCTGTCTCGTGGTAAAATTATTTCCTGTCTAGGGGTAAAATTATTCACTGTGTAGGGGTAAAATTATTCCCTGATTCGGGGTAAAATTATTCTCTGTCTATGGGTAAAATTATTCCCTGTCTAGAGGAAAAATTATTCTCTGTCGAGGGGTAAAATTATTCCCTGTCTGGGGGTAAAATTATTCCCTGCCTAGGGGCTAAATTATTCCCTGTCTAGGGGTAAAATTATTCTCTGTCTAGCGGTAAAATTATTCCCTGTCTCGGGGTAAAATTATTCTCTGTCTATGGGTAAAATTATTCTCTGTCGAGGGGTAAAATTATTCCCTGATTCGGGGTAAAATTATTCTCTGTCTATGGGTAAAATTATTCTCTGGGGGTAAAAGTATTCCCTGTCTGGGGGTAAAATTATTCCCGAACTAGGGTAAAATTATTCTCTGTCTAGGGGTAAAATTATTCCCTGTCTAGGGATAAAATTATTTTTCGTCCAGAGGTAAAATTATTCTCTGTCTAGGGGTAAAATTATTCTCTGTCTCGGGGTAAAATTATTCCATGTCCAAGGGTAAAATTATTCTCCGTCCAGGTGTAAAATTATTCCCTGTCAAGGGGTAAAATTATTCACTGTCTAGGGGTAAAAGTATTCCCTGTCTGGGGGTAAAAGTATTCCCTGTCTGGGGGTAAAAGTATTCCCTGTCTGGGGGTAAAAGTATTCCCTGTCGAGGGGTAAAATTATTCCCTGTCTAGGAGTAAAATTATTCTCTGGGGGTAAAAGTATTCCCTGTCTGGGGGTAAAATTATTCCCGATCTAGGGTAAAATTATTCTCTGTCTAGGGGTAAAATTATTCTCTGTCTCGGGGTAAAATTATTCTCTGTCTTGGGGTAAAATTATTCTCTGTCTCGGGGTAAAATTATTCTCTGTCTAGGGGTAAAATTATTCTCTGTCTCGGGGTAAAATTATTCTCTGTCTTGGGGTAAAATTATTCTCTGTCTCGGGGTAAAATTATTCACTGTCTAGGGGTAAAATTATTCTCTGTCTCGGGGTAAAATTATTCTCTGGGGGTAAAAGTATTCCCTGTCTGGGGGTAAAATTATTCCCTGTCTAGGGGTAAAATTATTCCCTGTCGAGGGGTAAAATTATTCTCTGTCCAGAGGTAAAATTATTCACTGTCTAGGGGTAAAATTATTCACTGTCTTGGGGTAAAATTATTCTCTGTCTCGGGGTAAAATTATTCTCTGTCTCGGGGTAAAATTATTCTCTGGGGGTAAAAGTATTCCCTGTTTGGGGGTAAAATTATTCCCTATCTCGGGGTAAAATTATTCTCTGTCTAGGGGTAAAATTATTCACTGTCTAGGGGTAAAATTACTCTCTGTCGAGGGTAAAATTATTCCCTGTCTTGGGGTAAAATTATTCTCTGTCCAGGTGTAAAATTATTCACTGTCTAGGGGTAAAATTATTCACTGTCTAGGGGTAAAAGTATTCTCTGTCTAGGGGTAAAAGTATTCCCTGTCTGGGGGTAAAAGTATTCCCTGTCTGGGGGTAAAATTATTCTCTGTCTCGGGGTAAAATTATTCTCTGGGGGTAAAAGTATTCCCTGTCTGGGGGTAAAAGTATTCCCTGTCTAGGGGTAAAATTATTCTCTGTCTAAGGGTAAAATTATTCCCTGTCTAGGGGTAAAATTATTCCCTGTCTAGGGGTAAAATTATTCTCTGTCTAAGGGTAAAATTATTCCCTGTCTAGGGATAAAATTATTCTCTGTCTGGGGGTAAAATTATTCTCTGTCTAGAGGTAAAATTATTCCCTGTCTTGGGCTAAGATTATTCTCCGTCTAGAGGTAAAATTATTCTCCGTCTAGGTTTAAAATTATTCTCCGTCTAGGGGTAAAATTATTCTCTGTCTAGGGGTAAAATTATTCTCTGTCTCGGGGTAAAATTATTCTCTGTCTAGGGGTAAAATTATTCTCTGTCTAGGGGTAAAATTATTCTATGGGGGTGAAAGTATTCCCTGTCTGGGGGTAAAAGTATTCCCTGTCTAGGGGTAAAATTATTCTCTGTCTAGGGGTAAAAATATTCCCTGTCTCGGGGTAAAATTATTCCCTGTCTGGGGGTAAAATTATTCCTGGTCTAGGGTAAAATTATTCCCTGTCTGGGGGTAAAATTATTCCCTGTCTGGGGGTAAAATTATTCCCTGTCTGGGGGTTAAATTATTCCCTGTCTAGGGGTAAAATTATTCTCTGTCTCGGGTAAAATTATTGTCTGTCTAGGGGTAAAATTATTCACTGCCTAGGGGTAAAATTATTCTCTGTCTCGGGGTAAAATTATTCTCTGTCTAGGGGTAAAATTATTCACTGTCTTGGGGTAAAATTATTCTCTGTCTCGGGTAAAATTATTCCCTGTCTAGGGGTTAAATTATTCCCTGTCTAGGGGTTAAATTATTCCCTGTCTAGGGGTAAAATTATTCTCTGTCTAGGGGTAAAATTATTCTCTGTCTATGGGTAAAATTATTCTCTGTCTCGGGGTAAAATTATTCTCTGTCTCGGGGTAAAATTATTCAGTGTCTGGAGGTAAAATTATTTCCTGTCGAGGGGTAAAATTATTCACTGTGTAGGGGTAAAATTATTCCCTGATTCGGGGTAAAATTATTCTCTGTCTATGGGTAAAATTATTCTCTGGGGGTAAAAGTATTCCCTGTCTGGGGGTAAAATTATTCCCGGTCTAGGGTAAAATTATTCTCTGTCTAGGGGTAAAATTACTCTCTGTCTAGGGGTAAAATTACTCTCTGTCTAGGGGTAAAATTATTCTCTGTCTAGAGGTAAAATTATTCCCTGTCTAGGGGCAAAATTATTCTCCGTATAGAGGTAAAATTATTCTCTGTCTAGGGGTAAAACTATTCCCGATCTAGGGTAAAATTATTCACTGTCTTGGGGTAAAATTATTCTCTGTCTCGGGTAAAATTATTCCCTGTCTAGGGGTTAAATTATTCCCTGTCTAGGGGTTAAATTATTCCCTGTCTAGGGGTTAAATTATTCCCTGTCTAGGGGTAAAATTATTCTCTGTCTAGGGGTAAAATTATTCTCTGTCTATGGGTAAAATTATTCTCTGTCTCGGGGTAAAATTATTCTCTGTCTCGGGGTAAAATTATTCAGTGTCTGGAGGTAAAATTATTTCCTGTCGAGGGGTAAAATTATTCACTGTGTAGGGGTAAAATTATTCCCTGATTCGGGGTAAAATTATTCTCTGTCTATGGGTAAAATTATTCTCTGGGGGTAAAAGTATTCCCTGTCTGGGGGTAAAATTATTCCCGGTCTAGGGTAAAATTACTCTCTGTCTAGGGGTAAAATTACTCTCTGTCTAGGGGTAAAATTACTCTCTGTCTAGGGGTAAAATTATTCTCTGTCTAGAGGTAAAATTATTCCCTGTCTAGGGGCAAAATTATTCTCCGTATAGAGGTAAAATTATTCTCTGTCTAGGGGTAAAACTATTCCCGATCTAGGGTAAAATTATTCTCTGTCTAGGGGTAAAATTATTCTCTGTCTCGGGGTAAAATTATTCACTGTCGAGGGGTAAAATTATTCTCTCTCTTGGGGTAAAATTATTCTCTGGGGGTAAAAGTATTCCCTGTCTGGGGGTAAAATTATTCCCGGTCTAGGGTAAAATTATTCTCTGTCGAGGGGTAAAATTATTTTCTGTCTGGGGGTAAAATTATTCCCTGTCTCGGGGTTAAATTATTCTCTGTCTCGGGGTAAAATTATTCTCTGTCTCGGGTAAAATTATTCTCTGTCTAGAGGTAAAATTATTCTCTGTCTCGGGGTAAAATTATTCTCTGTCTCGGGTAAAATTATTCTCTGTCTAGGGGTAAAATTATTCCATGTCCAGGGGTAAAATTATTCCCTGTCTAGGGGTAAAATTATTCCCTGTCTAGGGGTAAAATTATTCTCTGTCCAGAGGTAAAATTATTCTCTGTCCAGGGGTAAAATTATTCTCTGTCTCGGGGTAAAATTATTCACTGTCTCGGGGTAAAATTATTCCCTGTCTAGGGGTAAAATTATTCCATGTCCAGGGGTAAAATTATTCACTGTCTTGGGGTAAAATTATTCTCTGTCTCGGGGTAAAATTATTCTCTGGGGGTAAAATTATTCCCTGTCTAGCGGTAAAATTATTCTCTGTCTAGAGGTAAAATTATTCCCTGTCTAGGGGCAAAATTATTCTCCGTCTAGAGGTAAAATTATTCTCTGTCTCGGGTAAAATTATTCCCTGTGTCGAGGTAAAATTATTCTCTGTCTCGGGGTAAAATTATTCTCTGTCTCGGGTAAAATTATTCTCTGTCTAGGGGTAAAATTATTCACTGTCCAGGTGTAAAATTATTCCCTGTCTAGGGGTAAAATTATTCCCTGTCTAGGGATAAAATTATTCTTCGTCCAGAGGTAAAATTTTTCTCTGTCTAGGGGTAAAATTATTCCATGTCCAAGGGTAAAATTATTCTCTGTCCAGGTGTAAAATTATTCCCTGTCTAGGGGTAAAATTATTCTCTGTCTAGGGGTAAAAGTATTCCCTGTCTGGGGGTAAAAGTATTCCTGGTCTGGGGGTAAAATTATTCTCTGTCTCGGGGTAAAATTATTCTCTGGGGGTAAAAGTATTCCCTGTCTGGGGGTAAAATTATTCCCGGTCTAGGGTAAAATTATTCTCTGTCTCGGGGTAAAATTATTCTCTGTCTAGAGGTAAAATTATTCCCTGTCTTGGGGTAAAATTATTCTCCGTCTAGAGGTAAAATTATTCTCCGTCTAGGTTTAAAATTATTCTCCGTCTAGGGGTAAAATTATTCTCTGTCTAGGGGTAAAATTATTCTCTGTCTCGGGGTAAAATTATTCTGTCTAGAAGTAAAATTATTCTCTGTCTAGGTTTAAAATTATTCCCTGACTAGGGGTAAAATTATTCTCTGTCTAGGGGTAAAATTATTCTATGGGGGTGAAAGTATTCCCTGTCTGGGGGTAAAAGTATTCCCTGTCTAGGGGTAAAATTATTCTCTGTCTAGGGGTAAAAATATTCCCTGTCTCGGGGTAAAATTATTCTCTGTCTGGAGGAAAATTATTCTCTGTCTAGGGGTAAAATTATTCCCTGTCTAGGGGTAAAATTATTCCCTGTCTAGGGGTAAAATTATTCCCTGTCTAGGGGTAAAATTATTCTCTGTCTAAGGGTAAAATTATTCCCTGTCTAGGGGTAAATTTATTCTCTGTCTAGGGGTAAAATTATTCTCTGCGGGCAAAAGTATTCCCTGTCTTGGGGTAAAATTATTCCCTGTCTAGGGGTAAAATTATTCCCTGTCTAGGAGTAAAATTATTCTCTGGGGGTAAAAGTATTCCCTGTCTGGGGGTAAAATTATTCCCGATCTAGGGTAAAATTATTCTCTGTCTAGGGGTAAAATTATTCTCTGTCTAGGGGTAAAATTATTCTCTGTCTTGGGGCAAAATTATTCTCTGTCTTGGGGTAAAATTATTCACTATCTCGGGGTAAAATTATGCTCTGTCTAGGGGTAAAATTATTCTCTGGGGGTAAAAGTATTCCTGGTCTGGGGGTAAAAGTATTCCTGGTCTGGGGGTAAAATTATTCTCTGTCTCGGGGTAAAATTATTCCCTGTCTAGGGGTAAAATTATTCCCTGTCTAGGGGTAAAATTATTCCCTGTCTAGGGGTAAAATTATTCCCTGTTTAGGGGTAAAATTATTCACTGTCCAGGAATAAAATTATTCTCTGTCTAGGGGTAAAATTATTCTCTGTCTGGGGGTAAAATCATTCTCTGTCTAGGGGTAAAATTATTCTCTGGGGGTAAAAGTATTCCCTGTCTGGGGGTAAAAGTATTCTCTGTCTTGGGGTAAAATTATTCTCTGTCTGGAGGTAAAATTATTTCCTGTCTCGGGGTAAAATTATTTCCTGTCTAGGGGTAAAATTATTCACTGTGTAGGGGTAAAATTATTCCCTGATTAGGGGTAAAATTATTCTCTGTCTATGGGTAAAATTATTCCCTGTCTAGAGGAAAAATTATTCTCTGTCGAGGGGTAAAATTATTCCCTGTCTGGGGGTAAAATTATTCCCTGCCTAGGGGTTAAATTATTCCCTGTCTAGGGGTAAAATTATTCTCTGTCTAGCGGTAAAATTATTCCCTGTCTCGGGGTAAAATTATTCTCTGTCTGTGGGTAAAATTATTCTCTGTCGAGGGGTAAAATTATTCCCTGATTCGGGGTAAAATTATTCTCTGTCTGTGGGTAAAATTATTCTCTGGGGGTAAAAGTATTCCCTGTCTGGGGGTAAAATTATTCTCTGTCTGGAGGTAAAATTATTCTCTGTCTCGGGGTAAAATTATTTCCTGTCTAGGGGTAAAATTATTCACTGTGTAGGGGTAAAATTATTCCCTGATTAGGGGTAAAATTATTCTCTGTCTATGGGTAAAATTATTCCCTGTCTAGAGGAAAAATTATTCTCTGTCGAGGGGTAAAATTATTCCCTGTCTGGGGGTAAAATTATTCCCTGCCTAGGGGTTAAATTATTCCCTGTCTAGGGGTAAAATTATTCTCTGTCTAGCGGTAAAATTATTCCCTGTCTCGGGGTAAAATTATTCTCTGTCTGTGGGTAAAATTATTCTCTGTCGAGGGGTAAAATTATTCCCTGATTCGGGGTAAAATTATTCTCTGTCTATGGGTAAAATTATTCTCTGGGGGTAAAAGTATTCCCTGTCTGGGGGTAAAATTATTCCCGAACTAGGGTAAAATTATTCTCTGTCTAGGGGTAAAATTATTCCCTGTCTAGGGATAAAATTATTTTTCGTCCAGAGGTAAAATTATTCTCTGTCTAGGGGTAAAATTATTCTCTGTCTCGGGGTAAAATTATTCCATGTCCAAGGGTAAAATTATTCTCCGTCCAGGTGTAAAATTATTCCCTGTCTAGGGGTAAAATTATTCACTGTCTAGGGGTAAAATTATTCTCTGTCTAGGGGTAAAAGTATTCCCTGTCTGGGGATAAAAGTATTCCCTGTCTGGGGGTAAAAGTATTCCCTGTCTGGGGGTAAAAGTATTCCCTGTCTGGCGGTAAAAGTATTCCCTGTCTGGGGTTAAAAGTATTCCCTGTCTGGGGATAAAATTATTCCCTGTCGAGGGGTAAAATTATTCCCTGTCTAGGAGTAAAATTATTCTCTGGGGGTAAAAGTATTCCCTGTCTGGGGGTAAAATTATTCCCGATCTAGGGTAAAATTATTCTCTGTCTCGGGGTAAAATTATTCTCTGTCTCGGGGTAAAATTATTCTCTGGGGGTAAAATTATTCTCTGTCTTGGGGTAAAATTATTCTCTGTCTCGGGGTAAAATTATTCACTGTCTAGGGGTAAAATTATTCTCTGTCTCGGGGTAAAATTATTCTCTGGGGGTAAAAGTATTCCCTGTCTGGGGGTAAAATTATTCCCTGTCTAGGGGTAAAATTATTCCCTGTCGAGGGGTAAAATTATTCACTGTCTAGGGGTAAAATTATTCACTGTCTAGGGGTAAAATTATTCACTGTCTTGGGGTAAAATTATTCTCTGTCTCGGGGTAAAATTATTCTCTGTCTCGGGGTAAAATTATTCTCTGGGGGTAAAAGTATTCCCTGTCTGGGGGTAAAATTATTCCCTATCTCGGGGTAAAATTATTCTCTGTCTAGGGGTAAAATTATTCACTGTCTAGGGGTAAAATTATTCTCTGTCGAGGGTAAAATTATTCCCTGTCTTGGGGTAAAATTATTCTCTGTCCAGGTGTAAAATTATTCCCTGTCTAGGGGTAAAATTATTCACTGTCCAGGGGTAAAAGTATTCTCTGTCTAGGGGTAAAAGTATTCCCTGTCTGGGGGTAAAAGTATTCCCTGTCTGGGGGTAAAATTATTCTCTGTCTAGGGGTAAAATTATTCCCTGTCTTGGGGTAAAATTATTCCCTGTCTAGGGGTAAAATTATTCCCTGTCTAGGGGTAAAATTATTCCCTGTTTAGGGGTAAAATTATTCTCTGTCTAGGGGTAAAATTATTCTCTGTGGGTAAAAGTATTCTCTGTCTTGGGGTAAAATTATTCTCTGTCTTGGGGTAAAATTATTCTCTGTCTAGGGGTAAAATTATTCTCTGGGGGCAAAAGTATTCCCTGTCTTGGGGTAAAATTATTCCCTATCTTGGGGTAAAATTATTCACTGTCTAGGGGTAAAGTTATTCTCTGTGTCGAGGTAAAATTATTCTCTGGGGGTAAAATTATTCTCTGTCTTGGGGTAAAATTATTCTCTGTCGAGGGGTAAAATTATTCTCGGTCTCGTTGTAAAATTATTCTCTGTCGAGGGGTAAAATTATTCTCTGTCGAGGGGTAAAATTATTCACTGTCCAGGAATAAAATTATTCTCTGTCTAGGGGTAAAATTATTCTCTGTCTGGGGGTAAAATCATTCTCTGTCTAGGGGTAAAATTATTCTCTGGGGGTAAAAGTATTCCCTGTCTGGGGGTAAAAGTATTCTCTGTCTTGGGGTAAAATTATTCTCTGTCTGGAGGTAAAATTATTCTCTGTCTCGGGGTAAAATTATTTCCTGTCTAGGGGTAAAATTATTCACTGTGTAGGGGTAAAATTATTCCCTGATTAGGGGTAAAATTATTCTCTGTCTATGGGTAAAATTATTCCCTGTCTAGAGGAAAAATTATTCTCTGTCGAGGGGTAAAATTATTCCCTGTCTGGGGATAAAATTATTCCCTGCCTAGGGGTTAAATTATTCCCTGTCTAGGGGTAAAATTATTCTCTGTCTAGCGGTAAAATTATTCCCTGTCTCGGGGTAAAATTATTCTCTGTCTGTGGGTAAAATTATTCTCTGTCGAGGGGTAAAATTATTCCCTGATTCGGGGTAAAATTATTCTCTGTCTATGGGTAAAATTATTCTCTGGGGGTAAAAGTATTCCCTGTCTGGGGGTAAAATTATTCCCGAACTAGGGTAAAATTATTCTCTGTCTAGGGGTAAAATTATTCCCTGTCTAGGGATAAAATTATTTTTCGTCCAGAGGTAAAATTATTCTCTGTCTAGGGGTAAAATTATTCTCTGTCTCGGGGTAAAATTATTCCATGTCCAAGGGTAAAATTATTCTCCGTCCAGGTGTAAAATTATTCCCTGTCTAGGGGTAAAATTATTCACTGTCTAGGGGTAAAAGTATTCCCTGTCTGGGGGTAAAAGTATTCCCTGTCTGGGGGTAAAAGTATTCCCTGTCTGGGGGTAAAAGTATTCCCTGTCTGGCGGTAAAAGTATTCCCTGTCTGGGGGTAAAAGTATTCCCTGTCTGGGGATAAAATTATTCCCTGTCGAGGGGTAAAATTATTCCCTGTCTAGGAGTAAAATTATTCTCTGGGGGTAAAAGTATTCCCTGTCTGGGGGTAAAATTATTCCCGATCTAGGGTAAAATTATTCTCTGTCCAGGGGTAAAATTATTCTCTGTCTCGGGGTAAAATTATTCTCTGTCTTGGGGTAAAATTATTCTCTGTCTCGGGGTAAAATTATTCTCTGTCTAGGGGTAAAATTATTCTCTGTCTCGGGGTAAAATTATTCTCTGTCTTGGGGTAAAATTATTCTCTGTCTCGGGGTAAAATTATTCACTGTCTAGGGGTAAAATTATTCTCTGTCTCGGGGTAAAATTATTCTCTGGGGGTAAAAGTATTCCCTGTCTGGGGGTAAAATTATTCCCTGTCTAGGGGTAAAATTATTCCCTGTCGAGGGGTAAAATTATTCTCTGTCCAGAGGTAAAATTATTCACTGTCTAGGGGTAAAATTATTCACTGTCTTGGGGTAAAATTATTCTCTGTCTCGGGGTAAAATTATTCTCTGTCTCGGGGTAAAATTATTCTCTGGGGGTAAAAGTATTCCCTGTCTGGGGGTAAAATTATTCCCTATCTCGGGGTAAAATTATTCTCTGTCTAGGGGTAAAATTATTCACTGTCTAGGGGTAAAATTATTCTCTTTCGAGGGTAAAATTATTCCCTGTCTTGGGGTAAAATTATTCTCTGTCCAGGTGTAAAATTATTCCCTGTCTAGGGGTAAAATTATTCACTGTCCAGGGGTAAAAGTATTCTCTGTCTAGGGGTAAAAGTATTCCCTGTCTGGGGGTAAAAGTATTCCCTGTCTGGGGGTAAAATTATTCTCTGTCTCGGGGTAAAATTATTCTCTGGGGGTAAAAGTATTCCCTGTCTGGGGGTAAAAGTATTCCCTGTCTAGGGGTAAAATTATTCTCTGTCTAAGGGTAAAATTATTCCCTGTCTAGGGGTAAAATTATTCCCTGTCTAAGGGTAAAATTATTCCCTGTCTAGGGGTAAAATTATTCCCTGTCTAGGGGTAAAATTATTCTCTGTCTAAGGGTAAAATTATTCCCTGTCTAGGGGTAAAATTATTCTCTGTCTGGGGGTAAAATTATTCTCTGTCTAGAGGTAAAATTATTCCCTGTCTTGGGCTAAGATTATTCTCCGTCTGGAGGTAAAATTATTCTCCGTCTAGGTTTAAAATTATTCTCCGTCTAGGGGTAAAATTATTCTCTGTCTAGGGGTAAAATTATTCTCTGTCTCGGGGTAAAATTATTCTCTGTCTAGGGGTAAAATTATTCTCTGTCTAGGGGTAAAATTATTCTATGGGGGTGAAAGTATTCCCTGTCTGGGGGTAAAAGTATTCCCTGTCTAGGGGTAAAATTATTCTCTGTCTAGGGGTAAAAATATTCCCTGTCTCGGGGTAAAATTATTCCCTGTCTGGGGGTAAAATTATTCCTGGTCTAGGGTAAAATTATTCTCTGTCTAGGGGTAAAATTATTCCCTGTCTGGGGGTAAAATTATTCCCTGTCTGGGGGTTAAATTATTCCCTGTCTAGGGGTAAAATTATTCTCTGTCTCGGGTAAAATTATTGTCTGTCTAGGGGTAAAATTATTCACTGCCTAGGGGTAAAATTATTCTCTGTCTCGGGGTAAAATTATTCTCTGTCTAGGGGTAAAATTATTCACTGTCTTGGGGTAAAATTATTCCCTGTCTAGGTGTAAAATTATTCCCTGTCTAGGTGTAAAATTATTCACTGTCTAGGGGTAAAATTATTCACTGTCTAGGGGTAAAATTATTCTCTGTCTAGGGGTAAAAGTATTCCCTGTCTGGGGGTAAAAGTATTCCCTGTCTGGGGGTAAAATTATTCCCTGTCTAGGGGTAAAATTATTCTCTGTCTCGAGGTAAAATTATTCCCTGTCTAGGGGTAAAATTATTCCCTGTTTAGGGGTAAAATTATTCCCTGTCTGGGAGTAAAATTATTCTCTGGGGCTAAAAGTATTCCCTGTCTGGGGGTAAAATTATTCCCGATCTAGGGTAAAATTATTCTCTGTCTAGGGGTAAAATTTTTCTCTGTCTAGGGGTAAAATTATTCTCTGTCTTGGGGCAAAATTATTCTCTGTCTAGGGGTAAAATTATTCACTGTCTCGGGGTAAAATTATGCTCTGTCTAGGGGTAAAATTATTCTCTGGGGGTAAAATTATTCCCTGTTTAGGGGTAAAATTATTCCCTGTTTAGGGGTAAAATTATTCTCTGTCTAGGGGTAAAATTATTCTCTGTGGGTAAAAGTATTCCCTGTCTAGGGGTAAAATTATTCTCTGTCTTGTGGTAAAATTATTCTCTGTCTAGGGGTAAAATTATTCTCTGGGGGCAAAAGTATTCCCTGTCTTGGGGTAAAATTATTCCCTATCTTGGGGTAAAATTATTCACTGTCTAGGGGTAAAATTATTCTCTGTGTAGAGGTAAAATTATTCTCTGGGGGTAAAATTATTCTCTGTCTTGGGGTAAAATTATTCTCTGTCTAGGGGTAAAATTATTCTCGGTCTCGTTGTAAAATTATTCTCTGTCGAGGGGTAAAATTATTCTCTGTCGAGGGGTAAAATTATTCTCTGTCGAGGGGTAAAATTATTCACTGTCCAGGAATAAAATTATTCTCTGTCTGGGGGTAAAATTATTCTCTGTCTGGGGGTAAAATCATTCTCTGTCTAGGGGTAAAATTATTCTCTGGGGGTAAAAGTATTCCCTGTCTTGGGGTAAAATTATTCTCTGTCTGGAGGTAAAATTATTCTCTGTCTCGGGGTAAAATTATTTCCTGTCTAGGGGTAAAATTATTCACTGTGTAGGGGTAAAATTATTCCCTGATTAGCGGTAAAATTATTCTCTGTCTATGGGTAAAATTATTCCCTGTCTAGAGGAAAAATTATTCTCTGTCGAGGGGTAAAATTATTCCCTGTCTGGGGGTAAAATTATTCCCTGTCTAGGGGTTAAATTATTCCCTGTCTAGGGGTAAAATTATTCTCTGTCTAGCGGTAAAATTATTCCCTGTCTCGGGGTAAAATTATTCTCTGTCTATGGGTAAAATTATTCCCTGTCTCGGGGTAAAATTATTCTCTGTCTAGGGGTAAAATTATTCTCTGTCGAGGGGTAAAATTATTCCCTGATTCGGGGTAAAATTATTCTCTGTCTATGGGTAAAATTATTCTCTGGGGGTAAAAGTATTCCCTGTCTGGGGGTAAAATTATTCCCGAACTAGGGTAAAATTATTCTCTGTCTAGGGGTAAAATTATTCCCTGTCTAGGGATAAAATTATTCTTCGTCCAGAGGTAAAATTATTCTCTGTCTAGGGGTAAAATTATTCTCTGTCTCGGGGTAAAATTATTCCATGTCCAAGGGTAAAATTATTCTCCGTCCAGGTGTAAAATTATTCCCTGTCTAGGGGTAAAATTATTCACTGTCTAGGGGTAAAATTATTCTCTGTCTAGGGGTAAAAGTATTCCCTGTCTGGGGGTAAAAGTATTCCCTGTCTGGGGGTAAAAGTATTCCCTGTCTGGGGATAAAATTATTCCCGATCTAGGGTAAAATTATTCTCTGTCTAGGGGTAAAATTATTCTCTGTCTCGGGGTAAAATTATTCTCTGTCTTGGGGTAAAATTATTCTCTGTCTCGGGGTAAAATTATTCTCTGTCTAGGGGTAAAATTATTCTCTGTCTCGGGGTAAAATTATTCTCTGTCTTGGGGTAAAATTATTCTCTGTCTCGGGGTAAAATTATTCACTGTCTAGGGGTAAAATTATTCTCTGTCTCGGGGTAAAATTATTCTCTGGGGGTAAAAGTATTCCCTGTCTGGGGGTAAAATTATTCCCTGTCTAGGGGTAAAATTATTCCCTGTCGAGGGGTAAAATTATTCTCTGTCCAGAGGTAAAATTATTCACTGTCTAGGGGTAAAATTATTCACTGTCTTGGGGTAAAATTATTTTCTGTCTCGGGGTAAAATTATTCTCTGTCTCGGGGTAAAATTATTCTCTGGGGGTAAAAGTATTCCCTGTCTGGGGGTAAAATTATTCCCTATCTCGGGGTAAAATTATTCTCTGTCTAGGGGTAAAATTATTCAATGTCTAGGGGTAAAATTATTCTCTGTCTCGGGTAAAATTATTCCCTGTCTTGGGGTAAAATTATTCTCTGTCCAGGTGTAAAATTATTCACTGTCTAGGGGTAAAATTATTCACTGTCTAGGGGTAAAAGTATTCCCTGTCTGGGGGTAAAAGTATTCCCTGTCTGGGGGTAAAAGTATTCCCTGTCTGGGGGTAAAAGTATTCCCTGTCTGGGGGTAAAAGTATTCCCTGTCTGGGGGTAAAAGTATTCCCTGTCTGGGGGTAAAATTATTCTCTGTCTCGGGGTAAAATTATTCTCTGTCTCGGGGTAAAATTATTCTCTGGGGGTAAAAGTATTCCCTGTCTGGGGGTAAAAGTATTCCCTGTCTGGGGGTAAAAGTATTCCCTGTCTAGGGGTAAAATTATTCCCTGTCTAGGGGTAAAATTATTCCCTGTCTAGGGGTAAAATTATTCTCTGTCTAGGGGTAAAATTATTCTCTGTCTAGGGTTAAAATTATTCTCTGGGGGTAAAAGTATTCCCTGTCTAGAGGTAAAATTATTCTCTGTCTTGGGGTAAAATTATTCTCCGTCTCGAGGTAAAATTATTCTCCGTCTAGGTTTAAAATTATTCTCCGTCTAGGGGTAAAATTATTCTATGGGGGTGAAAGTATTCCCTGTCTGGGGGTAAAAGTATTCCCTGTCTAGGGGTAAAATTATTCTCTGTCTAGGGGTAAAAATATTCCCTGTCTCGGGGTAAAATTATTCTCTGTCTGGAGGTAAAATTATTCTCTGTCTAGGGGTAAAATTATTCCCTGTCTAGGGGTAAAATTATTCCCTGTCGAGGGGTAAAATTATTCTCTGGTGGTAAAAGTATTCCCTGTCTGGGGGTAAAATTATTCCTGGTCTAGGGTAAAATTATTCTCTGTCTAAGGGTAAAATTATTCTCTGTCTAGGGGTAAAATTATTCTCTGTCTGGGGGTAAAATTATTCTCTGTCTAGAGGTAAAATTATTCCCTGTCTTGGGGTAAAATTATTCTCCGTCTAGAGGTAAAATTATTCTCCGTTTAGGTTTAAAATTATTCTCCGTCTAGGGGTAAAATTATTCTCTGTCTCGGGGTAAAATTATTCTCTGTCTCGGGGTAAAATTATTCTCTGTCTAGGGGTAAAATTATTCTCTGTCTAGGGGTAAAATTATTCTATGGGGGTGAAATTATTCCCTGTCTGGGGGTAAAAGTATTCCCTGTCTAGGGGTAAAATTATTCTCTGTCTAGGGGTAAAAATATTCCCTGTCTCGGGGTAAAATTATTCCCTGTCTGGGGGTAAAATTATTCCTGGTCTAGGGTAAAATTATTCTCTGTCTCGGGGTAAAATTATTCCCTGTCTGGGGGTAAAATTATTCCCTGTCTGGGGGTTAAATTATTCCCTGTCTAGGGGTAAAATTATTCTCTGTCTCGGGTAAAATTATTGTCTGTCTAGGGGTAAAATTATTCACTGTCTAGGGGTAAAATTATTCTCTGTCTCGGGTAAAATTATTCCCTGTCTTGGGGTAAAAGTATTCCCTGTCTGGGGGTAAAATTATTCCCTATCTAGGGGTAAAATTATTCTCTATCTAGGGGTAAAATTATTCACTGTCTTGGGGTAAAATTATTCTCTGTCTCGGGTAAAATTATTCCCTGTCTAGGGGTTAAATTATTCCCTGTCTAGGGGTAAAATTATTCTCTGTCTAGGGGTAAAATTATTCTCTGTCTATGGGTAAAATTATTCTCTGTCTCGGGGTAAAATTATTCTCTGTCTCGGGGTAAAATTATTCAGTGTCTGGAGGTAAAATTATTTCCTGTCGAGGGGTAAAATTATTCACTGTGTAGGGGTAAAATTATTCCCTGATTCGGGGTAAAATTATTCTCTGTCTATGGGTAAAATTATTCTCTGGGGGTAAAAGTATTCCCTGTCTGGGGGTAAAATTATTCCCGGTCTGGGGTAAAATTATTCTCTGTCTAGGGGTAAAATTATTCTCTGTCTAGGGGTAAAATTACTCTCTGTCTAGGGGTAAAATTATTCTCTGTCTAGAGGTAAAATTATTCCCTGTCTAGGGGCAAAATTATTCTCCGTATAGAGGTAAAATTATTCTCTGTCTAGGGGTAAAATTATTCCCGATCTAGGGTAAAATTACTCTCTGTCTAGGGGTAAAATTATTCTCTGTCTAGGGGTAAAATTATTCTCTGTCTCGGGGTAAAATTATTCACTGTCGAGGGGTAAAATTATTCTCTGTCTGGGGGTAAAATTATTCCCTGTCTCGGGGTTAAATTATTCCCTGTCTCGGGGTAACATTATTCTCTGTCTCGGGTAAAATTATTCTCTGTCTAGAGGTAAAATTATTCTCTGTCTCGGGGTAAAATTATTCTCTGTCTCGGGTAAAATTATTCTCTGTCTAGGGGTAAAATTATTCCATGTCCAGGGGTAAAATTATTCCCTGTCTAGGGGTAAAATTATTCCCTGTCTAGGGGTAAAATTATTCCCTGTCCAGAGGTAAAATTATTCTCTGTCGAGGGGTAAAATTATTCTCTGTCTAGGGGTAAAATTATTCTCTGGGGGTAAAAGTATTCCCTGTCTGGGGGTAAAATTATTCCCGGTCTAGGGTAAAATTATTCTCTGTCTCGGGGTAAAATTATTCTCTGTCTAGAGGTAAAATTATTCCCTGTCTTGGGGTAAAATTATTCTCCGTCTAGAGGTAAAATTATTCTCCGTCTAGGTTTAAAATTATTCTCCGTCTAGGGGTAAAATTATTCTCTGTCTAGGGGTAAAATTATTCTCTGTCTCGGGGTAAAATTATTCTGTCTAGAAGTAAAATTATTCTCTGTCTTGGTTTAAAATTATTCCCTGACTAGGGGTAAAATTATTCTCTGTCTCGGGGTAAAATTATTCTATGGGGGTGAAAGTATTCCCTGTCTGGGGGTAAAAGTATTCCCTGTCTAGGGGTAAAATTATTCTCTGTCTAGGGGTAAAAATATTCCCTGTCTCGGGGTAAAATTATTCTCTGTCTGGAGGTAAAATTATTCTCTGTCTAGGGGTAAAATTATTCTCTGTCTAGGGGTAAAATTATTCTATGGGGGTGAAATTATTCTCTGTCGAGGGGTAAAATTATTCTCTGTCGAGGGGTAAAATTATTCACTGTCCAGGAATAAAATTATTCTCTGTCTAGGGGTAAAATTATTCTCTGTCTGGGGGTAAAATCATTCTCTGTCTAGGGGTAAAATTATTCTCTGGGGGTAAAAATATTCCCTGTCTGGGGGTAAAAGTATTCTCTGTCTCGGGGTAAAATTACTCTCTGTCTGGGGGTAAAATTATTCTCTGTCCAGAGGTAAAATTATTCCCTGTCTCGGGGCAAAATTATTCTCCGTCTCGAGGTAAAATTATTCTCTGTCTAGGGGTAAAATTATTCCCGATCTAGGGTAAAATTACTCTCTGTCTAGGGGTAAAATTATTCTCTGTGTAGAGGTAAAATTATTCCCTGTCTCGGGGCAAAATTATTCTCTGTCTCGGGTAAAATTATTCCCTGTGTTGGGGTAAAATTATTCCCTGTCTAGGTGTAAAATTATTGTCTGGGGGTAAAAGTATTCCCTGTCTGGGGGTAAAATTATTCCCTGTCTAGGGGTAAAATTATTCTCTGTCTCGGGTAAAATTATTCTCTGTCTCGGGGTAAAATTATTCCCGGTCTAGGGTAAAATTATTCTCTGTCTAGAGGTAAATCTATTCCCTGTCTTGGGGTAAAATTATTCTCTGTCTAGGGGTAAAATTATTCCCTGTCTAGAAGAAAAATTATTCTCTGTCTCGGGGTAAAATTATTCCCTGTCTGGGGCTAAAATTATTCCCTGACGAGGGGTTAAATTATTCCCTGTCGAGGGGTAAAATTATTCTCTGTCTCGGCTAAATTATTCACTGTCTCGGGGTAAAATTATTCTCTGTCTAGGGTTAAAATTATTCTCTGGGGGTGAAAGTATTCCCTGTCTGGGGGTAAAATTATTCCCGATATAGGGTAAAATTATTCCCTGTCTAGGGGTAAAATTATTCCCTGTCTAGGGGTAAAATTATTCTTGGTCTAGAGGTAAAATTATTCTCTGTCTCGGGGTAAAATTATTCCCTGTCTAGGGTTAAAATTATTCTCTGTCTAGAGGTAAAATTATTCCCTGTCTAGGGGCAAAATTATTCTCCGTCTCGAGGTAAAATTATTCCATGTCCAAGGGTAAAATTATTCTCTGTCTCGGGGTGAAATTATTCCCTGTCTAGGGGTAAAATTATTCCCTGATTAGGTGTAAAATTATTCCCTGTCTGGAGGTAAAATTATTCTCTGTCTAGGGGTAAAATTATTCTCTGTGTTGAGGTAAAATTATTCTCCATCTAGGGTTAAAATTATTCCCTGTCTAGGGTTAAAATTATTCCCTGTCTGGGGTATAATTATTCCCTGTCTAGGGGTAAAATTATTCCCTGTCGAGGGGTAAAATTACTCCCTGTCTTGGGGTAAAATTATTCCCTGTCTAGGGGTAAAATTATTCCATGTGTAGAGGCAAAATTATTCTCTGTCTCGGGTAAAATTATTCTCTGTCTTGGGGTAAAATTATTCACTGTCTAGGGGTAAAATTATTCTCTGTCTCGGGTAAAATTATTCCATGTCCAGGGGTAAAATTATTCCATGTCCAGGGGTAAAATTATTCCCTGTCTAGGGGTAAAATTATTCCCTGTCTCGGGGTAAAATTATTCCCTGTCTAGTGGTAAAATTATTCCCTGTCTTGGGGTAAAATTATTCTCTGTCCAGAGGTAAAATTATTCTCTGTCTAGGGGTAAAATTATTCTCTGTCAAGGGGTAAAATTATTCACTGTCTAGGTGTAAAATTATTCTCTGTCTCGGGGTAAAATTATTCTCTGGGGGTAAAATTATTCCCTGTCTGGGGGTAAAATTATTCCCTATCTCGGGGTAAAATTATTCTCTGTCTCGTTGTAAAATTATTCTCTGTCTAGGGGTTAAATTATTCCCTGTCTAGGGGTTAAATTATTCCCTGTCTAGGGGTAAAATTATTCTCTGTCTTGGGGTAAAATTATTCTCTGTCTATGGGTAAAATTATTCCCTGTCTCGGGGTAAAATTATTCTCTGTCTCGGGGTAAAATTATTCTCTGTCTGGAGGTAAAATTATTTCCTGTCGAGGGGTAAAATTATTCACAGTGTCGGGGTAAAATTATTCCCTGATTCGGGGTAAAATTATTCCCTGTCTATGGGTAAAATTATTCTCTGGGGGTAAAAGTATTCCCTGTCTGGGGGTAAAATTATTCCCGGTCTTGGGTAAAATTATTCTCTGTCTAGGGGTAAAATTATTCTCTGTCTAGGGGTAAAATTACTCTCTGTCTAGGGGTAAAATTATTCTCTGTCTGGAGGTAAAATTATTCCCTGTCTAGGGGCAAAATTATTCTCCGTATAGAGGTAAAATTATTCTCTGTCTAGGGGTAAAATTATTCCCGATCTAGGGTAAAATTACTCTCTGTCTAGGGGTAAAATTATTCTCTGTCTAGAGGTAAAATTATTCTCTGTCTAGGGGTAAAATTATTCTCTGTCTCGGGGTAAAATTATTCACTGTCGAGGGGTAAAATTATTCCCGGTCTAGGGTAAAATTATTCTCTGTCTAGGGGTAAAATTATTCTCTGTCTGGGGGTAAAATTATTCCCTGTCTCGGGGTTAAATTATTCCCTGTCTCGGGGTAAAATTATTCTCTGTCTCGGGTAAAATTATTCTCTGTCTAGGGGTAAAATTATTCTCTGTCTCGGGTAAAATTATTCTCTGTCTAGGGGTAAAATTATTCCATGTCCAGGGGTAAAATTATTCCCTGTCTGGGGGTAAAGTTATTCCCGATCTAGGGTAAAATTACTCTCTGTCTAGGGGTAAAATTATTCTCTGTCTAGAGGTAAAATGATTCCCTGTCTCGGGGCAAAATTATTCTCCGTCTAGAGGTAAAATTATTCTCTGTCTCGGGTAAAATTATTCCCTGTCTAGGGGTAAAATTATTCCCTGTCTAGGGGTAAAATTATTCCCTGTCTCGGTGTAAAATTATTCTCTGGGGGTAAAAGTATTCCCTGTCTGGGGGTAAAATTATTCCCTGTCTAGGGGTAAAATTATTCTCTGTCTCGGGTAAAATTATTCTCTGTCTCGGGGTAAAATTATTCCCGGTCTAGGGTAAAATTATTCTCTGTCTAGAGGTAAATCTATTCCCTGTCTAGGGGTAAAATTATTCTCTGTCTAGGGGTAAAATTATTCCCTGTCTAGGGGCAAAATTATTCTCCGTCTAGAGGTAAAATTATTCTCTGTCTCGGGTAAAATTATTCCCTGTGTCAAGGTAAAATTATTCTCTGTATAGGGGTTAAATTATTCTCTGTCTCGGGTAAAATTATTCTCTGTCTCGGGGTAAAATTATTCACTGTCCAGGTGTAAAATTATTCCCTGTCTAGGGGTAAAATTATTCCCTGTCTAGGGATAAAATTATTCTTCGTCCAGAGGTAAAATTATTCTCTGTCTAGGGGTAAAATTATTCTCTGTCTAGGGGTAAAATTATTCCATGTTCAAGGGTAAAATTATTCTCTGTCCAGGTGTAAAATTATTCCCTGTCTAGGGGTAAAATTATTCACTGTCTAGGGGTAAAATTATTCCCTGTCTAGGGGTAAAAGTATTCCCTGTCTAGGGGTAAAAGTATTCCCTGTCTAGGGGTAAAAGTATTCCCTGTCTGGGGGTAAAAGTATTCCCTGTCTGGGGGTAAAATTATTCCCTGTCTAGGGGTAAAATTATTCTCTGTCCCGAGGTAAAATTATTCCCTGTCTAGGAGTAAAATTATTCGCTGTCTAGGGGTAAAATTATTCCCTGTCTAGGAGTAAAATTATTCTCTGGGGGTAAAAGTATTCCCTGTCTGGGGGTAAAATTATTCCCGATCTCGGGTAAAATTATTCTCTGTCTTGGGGTAAACTTATTCTCTGTCTCGGGGTAAAATTATTCCCTGTCTCGGGTAAAATTATTCCCTGTCTAGGGGTAAAATTATTCCCTGTCTAGGGGTAAAATTATTCTCTGTCCAGAGGTAAAATTATTCACTGTCTAGGGGTAAAATTATTCACTGTCTTGGGGTAAAATTATTCTCTGTCTGTGGGTAAAATTATTCTCTGGGGGTAAAAGTATTCCCTGTCTGGGGGTAAAATTATTCCCTATCTTGGGGTAAAATTATTCTCTGTCTAGGGTAAAATTATTCCCTGTCTAGGTGTAAAATTATTCCCTGTATGGTGTAAAATTATTCCCTGTCTAGGGGTAAAATTATTCACTGTCTAGGGGTAAAATTATTCTCTGTCTAGGGGTAAAAGTATTCCCTGTCTAGGTGTAAAATTATTCCCTGTCTCGGGGTAAAATTATTCCCTGTCTAGGAGTAAAATTATTCTCTGGGGGTAAAAGTATTCCCTGTCTGGGGGTAAAATTATTCCCGGTCTGGGGTAAAAGTATTCCCTGTCTAGGTGTAAAATTATTCCCTGTCTCGGGGTAAAATTATTCCCTGTCTAGGAGTAAAATTATTCTCTGGGGGTAAAAGTATTCCCTGTCTGGGGGTAAAATTATTCCCGGTCTGGGGTAAAATTATTCTCTGTCTAGGGGTAAAATTATTCTCTGTCTAGGGGTAAAATTATTCTCTGTCTTGGGGTAAAATTATTCTCTGTCTCGGGGTAAAATTATTCACTGTCTCGGGGTAAAATTATGCTCTGTCTAGGGGTAAAATTATTCTCTGGGGGTAAAAGTATTCCCTGTCTGGGGGTAAAAGTATTCCTGGTCTGGCGGTAAAATTATTCTCTGTCTAGAGGTAAAATTATTCCCTGTCTAGGGGTAAAATTATTCCCTGTCTAGGGGTAAAATTATTCCCTGTCTAGGGGTAAAATTATTCCCTCTCGAGGTGTAAAATTATTCCCTGTCTAGGGGTAAAATTATTCCTTGTCTAGGGGTAAAATTATTCTCTGTCTTGGGGTAAAATTATTCTCTGGGGGCAAAAGTATTCCCTGTCTTGGGGTAAAATTATTCCCTATCTTGGGGTAAAATTATTCACTGTCTCGGGGTAAAATTATTCTCTGTGTAGAGGTAAAATTATTCTCTGGGGGCAAAATTATTCTCTGTCTAGGGGTAAAATTATTCTCTGTCTAGGGGTAAAATGATTCTCGGTCTCGTTGTAAAATTATTCTCTGTCGAGGGGTAAAATTATTCTCTGTCTGGGGGTAAAATCATTCTCTGTCTAGGGGTAAAATTATTCTCTGGGGGTAAAAGTATTCCCTGTCTGGGGGTAAAAGTATTCTCTGTCTTGGGGTAAAATTATTCTCTGTCTCGGGGTAAAATTATTTCCTGTCTAGGGGTAAAATTATTCACTGTGTAGGGGTAAAATTATTCCCTGATTAGGGGTAAAATTATTCTCTGTCTATGGGTAAAATTATTCCCTGTCTAGAGGAAAAATTATTCTCTGTCGAGGGGTAAAATTATTCCCTGTCTGGGGGTAAAATTATTCCCTGTCTAGGGGTTAAATTATTCCCTGTCTCGGGGTAAAATTATTCTCTGTCTCGGGGTAAAATTATTCCCTGTCTCGGGGTAAAATTATTCTCTGTCTATGGGTAAAATTATTCTCTGGGGGTAAAAGTATTCCCTGTCTGGGGGTAAAATTATTCCCTGTCTAGGGGTAAAATTATTCCCTGTCTAGGGGTAAAATTATTCCCTGTCTAGGGGTAAAATTATTCTTCGTCCAGAGGTAAAATTATTCCATGTCCAGGGGTAAAATTATTCCCTGTCTAGGGGTAAAATTATTCCCTGTCCAGAGGTAAAATTATTCTCTGTCTAGGGGTAAAATTATTCTCTGTCTAGGGGTAAAATTATTCACTGTCTTGGGGTAAAATTATTCTCTGTCTCGGGGTAAAATTATTCTCTGGGGGTAAAATTATTCCCTGTCTAGCGGTAAAATTATTCTCTGTCTAGAGGTAAAATTATTCCCTGTCTAGGGGCAAAATTATTCTCCGTCTAGAGGTAAAATTATTCTCTGTCTCGGTTAAAATTATTCCCTGTGTCGAGGTAAAATTATTCTCTGTCTAGGGGTAAAATTATTCTCTGTCTCGGGTAAAATTATTCTCTGTCTAGGGGTAAAATTATTCACTGTCCAGGTGTAAAATTATTCCCTGTCTAGGGGTAAAATTATTCCCTGTCTAGGGATAAAATTATTCTTCGTCCAGAGGTAAAATTATTCTCTGTCTAGGGGTAAAATTATTCCATGTCCAAGGGTAAAATTATTCTCTGTCCAGGTGTAAAATTATTCCCTGTCTAGGGGTAAAATTATTCTCTATCTAGGGGTAAAAGTATTCCCTGTCTGGGGGTAAAAGTATTCCTGGTCTGGGGGTAAAATTATTCTCTGTCTCGGGGTAAAATTATTCTCTGTCTCGGGGTAAAATTATTCTCTGGGGGTAAAAGTATTCCCTGTCTGGGGGTAAAATTATTCCCGGTCTAGGGTAAAATTATTCTCTGTCTCGGGGTAAAATTATTCTCTGTCTAGAGGTAAAATTATTCCCTGTCTTGGGGTAAAATTATTCTCCGTCTAGAGGTAAAATTATTCTCCGTCTAGGTTTAAAATTATTCTCCGTCTAGGGGTAAAATTATTCTCTGTCTCGGGGTAAAATTATTCTCTGTCTCGGGGTAAAATTATTCTGTCTAGAAGTAAAATTATTCTCTGTCTTGGTTTAAAATTATTCCCTGACTAGGGGTAAAATTATTCTCTGTCTCGGGGTAAAATTATTCTATGGGGGTGAAAGTATTCCCTGTCTGGGGGTAAAAGTATTCCCTGTCTAGGGGTAAAATTATTCTCTGTCTAGGGGTAAAAATATTCCCTGTCTCGGGGTAAAATTATTCTCTGTCTGGAGGTAAAATTATTCTCTGTCTAGGGGTAAAATTATTCTCTGTCTAGGGGTAAAATTATTCTATGGGGGTGAAATTATTCTCTGTCGAGGGGTAAAATTATTCTCTGTCGAGGGGTAAAATTATTCACTGTCCAGGAATAAAATTATTCTCTGTCTAGGGGTAAAATTATTCTCTGTCCGGGGGTAAAATCATTCTCTGTCTAGGGGTAAAATTATTCTCTGGGGGTAAAAGTATTCCCTGTCTGGGGGTAAAAGTATTCTCTGTCTCGGGGTAAAATTACTCTCTGTCTGGGGGTAAAATTATTCTCTGTCCAGAGGTAAAATTATTCCCTGTCTCGGGGCAAAATTATTCTCCGTCTCGAGGTAAAATTATTCTCTGTCTAGGGGTAAAATTATTCCCGATCTAGGGTAAAATTACTCTCTGTCTAGGGGTAAAATTATTCTCTGTGTAGAGGTAAAATTATTCCCTGTCTCGGGGCAAATTATTCTCTGTCTCGGGTAAAATTATTCCCTGTGTAGGGGTAAAATTATTCCCTGTCTAGGTGTAAAATTATTGTCTGGGGGTAAAAGTATTCCCTGTCTGGGGGTAAAATTATTCCCTGTCTAGGGGTAAAATTATTCTCTGTCTCGGGTAAAATTATTCTCTGTCTCGGGGTAAAATTATTCCCGGTCTAGGGTAAAATTATTCTCTGTCTAGAGGTAAATCTATTCCCTGTCTTGGGGTAAAATTATTCTCTGTCTAGGGGTAAAATTATTCCCTGTCTAGAAGAAAAATTATTCTCTGTCTCGGGGTAAAATTATTCCCTGTCTGGGGCTAAAATTATTCCCTGACGAGGGGTTAAATTATTCCCTGTCGAGGGGTAAAATTATTCTCTGTCTCGGCTAAATTATTCACTGTCTCGGGGTAAAATTATTCTCTGTCTAGGGTTAAAATTATTCTCTGGGGGTGAAAGTATTCCCTGTCTGGGGGTAAAATTATTCCCGATATAGGGTAAAATTATTCTCTGTCTAGGGGTAAAATTATTCCCTGTCTAGGGGTAAAATTATTCTTGGTCTAGAGGTAAAATTATTCTCTGTCTCGGGGTAAAATTATTCCCTGTCTAGGGTTAAAATTATTCTCTGTCTAGAGGTAAAATTATTCCCTGTCTAGGGGCAAAATTATTCTCCGTCTCGAGGTAAAATTATTCCATGTCCAAGGGTAAAATTATTCTCTGTCTCGGGGTGAAATTATTCCCTGTCTAGGGGTAAAATTATTCCCTGATTAGGTGTAAAATTATTCCCTGTCTGGAGGTAAAATTATTCTCTGTCTAGGGGTAAAATTATTCTCTGTGTTGAGGTAAAATTATTCTCCATCTAGGGTTAAAATTATTCCCTGTCTAGGGTTAAAATTATTCCCTGTCTGGGGTATAATTATTCCCTGTCTAGGGGTAAAATTATTCCCTGTCGAGGGGTAAAATTACTCCCTGTCTTGGGGTAAAATTATTCCCTGTCTAGGGGTAAAATTATTCCATGTGTAGAGGCAAAATTATTCTCTGTCTCGGGTAAAATTATTCTCTGTCTTGGGGTAAAATTATTCACTGTCTAGGGGTAAAATTATTCTCTGTCTCGGGTAAAATTATTCCATGTCCAGGGGTAAAATTATTCCATGTCCAGGGGTAAAATTATTCCCTGTCTAGGGGTAAAATTATTCCCTGTCTCGGGGTAAAATTATTCCCTGTCTAGTGGTAAAATTATTCCCTGTCTTGGGGTAAAATTATTCTCTGTCCAGAGGTAAAATTATTCTCTGTCTAGGGGTAAAATTATTCTCTGTCAAGGGGTAAAATTATTCACTGTCTAGGTGTAAAATTATTCTCTGTCTCGGGGTAAAATTATTCCCTGTCTGGGGGTAAAATTATTCCCTATCTCGGGGTAAAATTATTCTCTGTCTCGTTGTAAAATTATTCTCTGTCTAGGGGTAAAATTATTCCCTGTCTAGGGGTTAAATTATTCCCTGTCTAGGGGTAAAATTATTCTCTGTCTTGGGGTAAAATTATTCTCTGTCTATGGGTAAAATTATTCTCTGTCTCGGGGTAAAATTATTCTCTGTCTCGGGGTAAAATTATTCTCTGTCTGGAGGTAAAATTATTTCCTGTCGAGGGGTAAAATTATTCACAGTGTCGGGGTAAAATTATTCCCTGATTCGGGGTAAAATTATTCCCTGTCTATGGGTAAAATTATTCTCTGGGGGTAAAAGTATTCCCTGTCTGGGGGTAAAATTATTCCCGGTCTTGGGTAAAATTATTCTCTGTCTAGGGGTAAAATTATTCTCTGTCTAGGGGTAAAATTACTCTCTGTCTAGGGGTAAAATTATTCTCTGTCTGGAGGTAAAATTATTCCCTGTCTAGGGGCAAAATTATTCTCCGTATAGAGGTAAAATTATTCTCTGTCTAGGGGTAAAATTATTCCCGATCTAGGGTAAAATTACTCTCTGTCTAGGGGTAAAATTATTCTCTGTCTAGAGGTAAAATTATTCTCTGTCTAGGGGTAAAATATTCTCTGTCTCGGGGTAAAATTATTCACTGTCGAGGGGTAAAATTATTCCCGGTCTAGGGTAAAATTATTCTCTGTCTAGGGGTAAAATTATTCTCTGTCTGGGGGTAAAATTATTCCCTGTCTCGGGGTTAAATTATTCTCTGTCTCGGGGTAAAATTATTCTCTGTCTCGGGTAAAATTATTCTCTGTCTAGGGGTAAAATTATTCTCTGTCTCGGGTAAAATTATTCTCTGTCTAGGGGTAAAATTATTCCATGTCCAGGGGTAAAATTATTCCCTGTCTGGGGGTAAAGTTATTCCCGATCTAGGGTAAAATTACTCTCTGTCTAGGGGTAAAATGATTCCCTGTCTCGGGGCAAAATTATTCTCCGTCTAGAGGTAAAATTATTCTCTGTCTCGGGTAAAATTATTCCCTGTCTCGGGTAAAATTATTCCCTGTCTAGGGGTAAAATTATTCCCTGTCTAGGGGTAAAATTATTCCCTGTCTCGGTGTAAAATTATTCTCTGGGGGTAAAAGTATTCCCTGTCTGGGGGTAAAATTATTCCCTGTCTAGGGGTAAAATTATTCTCTGTCTCGGGTAAAATTATTCTCTGTCTCGGGGTAAAATTATTCCCGGTCTAGGGTAAAATTATTCTCTGTCTAGAGGTAAATCTATTCCCTGTCTAGGGGTAAAATTATTCTCTGTCTAGGGGTAAAATTATTCCCTGTCTAGGGGCAAAATTATTCTCCGTCTAGAGGTAAAATTATTCTCTGTCTCGGGTAAAATTATTCCCTGTGTCAAGGTAAAATTATTCTCTGTATAGGGGTTAAATTATTCTCTGTCTCGGGTAAAATTATTCTCTGTCTCGGGGTAAAATTATTCACTGTCCAGGTGTAAAATTATGACCTGTCTAGGGGTAAAATTATTCCCTGTCTAGGGATAAAATTATTCTTCGTCCAGAGGTAAAATTATTCTCTGTCTAGGGGTAAAATTATTCTCTGTCTAGGGGTAAAATTATTCCATGTTCAAGGGTAAAATTATTCTCTGTCCAGGTGTAAAATTATTCCCTGTCTAGGGGTAAAATTATTCACTGTCTAGGGGTAAAATTATTCTCTGTCTAGGGGTAAAAGTATTCCCTGTCTAGGGGTAAAAGTATTCCCTGTCTGGGGGTAAAAGTATTCCCTGTCTGGGGGTAAAAGTATTCCCTGTCTGGGGGTAAAATTATTCCCTGTCTAGGGGTAAAATTATTCTCTGTCCCGAGGTAAAATTATTCCCTGTCTAGGAGTAAAATTATTCGCTGTCTAGGGGTAAAATTATTCCCTGTCTAGGAGTAAAATTATTCTCTGGGGGTAAAAGTATTCCCTGTCTGGGGGTAAAATTATTCCCGATCTCGGGTAAAATTATTCTCTGTCTTGGGGTAAAATTATTCTCTGTCTCGGGGTAAAATTATTCCCTGTCTCGGGTAAAATTATTCCCTGTCTAGGGGTAAAATTATTCCCTGTCTAGGGGTAAAATTATTCTCTGTCCAGAGGTAAAATTATTCACTGTCTAGGGGTAAAATTATTCACTGTCTTGGGGTAAAATTATTCTCTGTCTGTGGGTAAAATTATTCTCTGGGGGTAAAAGTATTCCCTGTCTGGGGGTAAAATTATTCCCTATCTTGGGGTAAAATTATTCTCTGTCTAGGGTAAAATTATTCCCTGTCTAGGTGTAAAATTATTCCCTGTCTAGGGGTAAAATTATTCCCTGTCTAGGGGTAAAATTATTCACTGTCTAGGGGTAAAATTATTCTCTGTCTAGGGGTAAAAGTATTCCCTGTCTGGGGGTAAAAGTATTCCCTGTCTGGGGGTAAAATTATTCCCTGTCTAGGGGTAAAATTATTCTCTGTCTCGAGGTAAAATTATTCCCTGTCTAGGTGTAAAATTATTCCCTGTCTCGGGGTAAAATTATTCCCTGTCTAGGAGTAAAATTATTCTCTGGGGGTAAAAGTATTCCCTGTCTGGGGGTAAAATTATTCCCGGTCTGGGGTAAAATTATTCCCGGTCTGGGGTAAAATTATTCTCTGTCTAGGGGTAAAATTATTCTCTGTCTAGGGGTAAAATTATTCTCTGTCTTGGGGTAAAATTATTCTCTGTCTCGGGGTAAAATTATTCACTGTCTCGGGGTAAAATTATGCTCTGTCTAGGGGTAAAATTATTCTCTGGGGGTAAAAGTATTCCCTGTCTGGGGGTAAAAGTATTCCTGGTCTGGCGGTAAAATTATTCTCTGTCTAGGGGTAAAATTATTCTCTGTCTAGAGGTAAAATTATTCCCTGTCTAGGGGTAAAATTATTCCCTGTCTAGGGGTAAAATTATTCCCTGTCTAGGGGTAAAATTATTCCCTCTCGAGGTGTAAAATTATTCCCTGTCTAGGGGTAAAATTATTCCCTGTCTAGGGGTAAAATTATTCTCTGTCTTGGGGTAAAATTATTCTCTGGGGGCAAAAGTATTCCCTGTCTTGGGGTAAAATTATTCCCTATCTTGGGGTAAAATTATTCACTGTCTCGGGGTAAAATTATTCTCTGTGTAGAGGTAAAATTATTCTCTGGGGGCAAAATTATTCTCTGTCTAGGGGTAAAATTATTCTCTGTCTAGGGGTAAAATGATTCTCGGTCTCGTTGTAAAATTATTCTCTGTCGAGGGGTAAAATTATTCTCTGTCTGGGGGTAAAATCATTCTCTGTCTAGGGGTAAAATTATTCTCTGGGGGTAAAAGTATTCCCTGTCTGGGGGTAAAAGTATTCTCTGTCTTGGGGTAAAATTATTCTCTGTCTCGGGGTAAAATTATTTCCTGTCTAGGGGTAAAATTATTCACTGTGTAGGGGTAAAATTATTCCCTGATTAGGGGTAAAATTATTCTCTGTCTATGGGTAAAATTATTCCCTGTCTAGAGGAAAAATTATTCTCTGTCGAGGGGTAAAATTATTCCCTGTCTGGGGGTAAAATTATTCCCTGTCTAGGGGTTAAATTATTCCCTGTCTCGGGGTAAAATTATTCCCTGTCTCGGGGTAAAATTATTCCCTGTCTCGGGGTAAAATTATTCTCTGTCTATGGGTAAAATTATTCTCTGGGGGTAAAAGTATTCCCTGTCTGGGGGTAAAATTATTCCCGACCTAGGGTAAAATTATTCCCTGTCTAGGGGTAAAATTATTCCCTGTCTAGGGGTAAAATTATTCTTCGTCCAGAGGTAAAATTATTCTCTGTCTAGGGGTAAAATTATTCTCTGTCTAGGGGTAAAATTATTCCATGTCCAAGGGTAAAATTATTCTCTGTGTAGATGTAAAATTATTCTCCCCGTCTAGGGGTAAAATTATTCCCTGTCTAGGGGCAAAATTATTCCCTGTCTAGGGGTAAAATTATTCCCTGTCTAGGGATAAAATTACTCCCTGTCTGGGGGTAAAATTACTCCCTGTCTAGGGGTAAAATTACTCTCTGTCGAGAGGTAAAATTATTCCCTGTCTAGGGGTAAAATTATTCCCTGTCTGGGGGTAAAATTATTCCCTGTGCAGAGGTAAAATTATTCTCTGTCTAGGGGTAAAATTATTCTCTGTCTCGGGGTAAAATTATTCACTGTCGAGGGGTAAATGTATTCCCTGTCTGGGGGTAAAATTATTACTGGTCTAGGGTAAAATTATTCTCTGTCTAGGGGTAAAATTATTCTCTGTCTGGGGGTAAAATTATTCCCTGTCTAGGGGTTAAATTATTTCTTGTCGAGGGGTAAAATTATTCTCTGTCTCGGGTAAAATTATTCTCTGTCTCGGGGTAAAATTATTCACTGTCTCGGGGTAAAATTATTCCCTGTCTCGGGGTAAAATTATTCCCTGTCTCGGGTAAAATTATTCCCTGTCTAGGGGTAAAATTATTCCCTGTCTCGGGGTAAAATTATTCCCTGTCTCGGGGTAAAATTATTCTCTGTCCAGAGGTAAAATTATTCACTGTCTCGGGGTAAAATTATTCACTGTCTTGGGGTAAAATTATTCTCTGTCTCGGGGTAAAATTATTCTCTGTCTCGGGGTAAAATTATTCTCTGGGGGTAAAATATTCCCTGTCTGGGGGTAAAATTATTCCCTATCTAGGGGTAAAATTATTCTCTGTCTCGGGGTAAAATTATTCTCCGTCTCGAGGTAAAATTATTCTCTGTCTTAGGGCAAAATTATTCCCTGTCTCGGGGTAAAATTATTCCCTGATTAGGGGTAAAATTATTCCCTGTCTAGAGGTAAAATTATTCTCTGTCTCGTTGTAAAATTATTCTCTGTCTAGGGTTAAAATTATTCTCTGTCTAGGGGTAAAATTATTCTCTGTCTGGGGGTAAAATCATTCTCTGTCTCGGGGTAAAATTATTCTCTGGGGGTAAAAGTATTCCCTGTCTGGGGGTAAAATTATTCTCTGTCTCGGGGTAAAATTATTCTCTGTCTCGGGGTAGAATTATTCCCTGTCTCGGGGTAAAATTATTCCCTGTCTAGGGGTAAAATTATTCCCTGTCGAGAAGTAAAATTATTCTCTGTCTCGGGGTAAAATTATTCTCTGTCTCGGGGTAAAATTATTCACTGTCTAGGCGTAAAATTATTCTCTGGGGGTAAAAGTATTCCCTGTCTGGGGGTAAAATTATTCCCGGTCAAGGGGAATATTATTCTCTGCCTCGGGGTAAAATTATTCTCTGTCTGGAGGTAAATCTATTCCCTGTCGAGGGGTAAAATTATTCTCTGTCTAGGGGTAAAATTATTCCCTGTCTAGAAGAAAAATTATTCTCTGTCTCGGGGTAAAATTATTCCCTGTCTGGGGCTAAAATTGTTCCCTGTCTAGGGGTTAAATTATTCCCTGTCTAGGGGTAAAATTATTCTCTGTCTCGGCTAAATTATTCTCTGTCTCGGGGTAAAATTATTCTCTGTCTCGGGTTAAAATTATTCTCTGGGGGTAAAAGTATTCCCTGTCTGGGGGTAAAATTATTCCCGATCTAGGGTAAAATTATTCTCTGTCTAGGGGTAAAATTATTCCCTGTCTCGGGGTAAAAGTATATTTCGTCTAGAGGTAAAATTATTCTCTGTCTAGGGGTAAAATTATTCCCTGTCGAGGGGTAAAATTACTCCCTGTCTAGGGGTAAAATTATTCCCTGTCTAGGGGTAAAATTATTCCCTGTGCAGAGGTAAAATTATTCTCTGTCTAGGGGTAAAATTACTCTCTGTCTCGGGGTAAAATTATTCTCTGTCTAGAGGTAAAATTATTCCCTGTCTTGGGGCAAAATTAATCTCCGTCTAGAGGTAAAATTATTCTCTGTCTCGGGTAAAATTATTCCCTGTCTCGGGGTAAAATTATTCCCTGTGTAGAGGTAAAATTATTCCCTGTCTAGGGGTAAAATTATTCTCTGGGGGTAAAAGTATTCCCTGTCTGGGGGTAAAATTATTCCCGGTCTGGGGTAAAATTATTCTCTGTCTAGGGGTAAAATTATTCCCTGTCGAGAAGTAAAATTATTCTCTGTCTCGGGGTAAAATTATTCTCTGTCTCGGGGTAAAATTATTCACTGTCTAGGCGTAAAATTATTCTCTGGGGGTAAAAGTATTCCCTGTCTGGGGGTAAAATTATTCCCGGTCAAGGGGAATATTATTCTCTGCCTCGGGGTAAAATTATTCTCTGTCTGGAGGTAAATCTATTCCCTGTCGAGGGGTAAAATTATTCTCTGTCTAGGGGTAAAATTATTCCCTGTCTAGAAGAAAAATTATTCTCTGTCTCGGGGTAAAATTATTCCCTGTCTGGGGCTAAAATTGTTCCCTGTCTAGGGGTTAAATTATTCCCTGTCTAGGGGTAAAATTATTCTCTGTCTCGGCTAAATTATTCTCTGTCTCGGGGTAAAATTATTCTCTGTCTCGGGTTAAAATTATTCTCTGGGGGTAAAAGTATTCCCTGTCTGGGGGTAAAATTATTCCCGATCTAGGGTAAAATTATTCTCTGTCTAGGGGTAAAATTATTCCCTGTCTCGGGGTAAAAGTATATTTCGTCTAGAGGTAAAATTATTCTCTGTCTAGGGGTAAAATTATTCCCTGTCGAGGGGTAAAATTACTCCCTGTCTAGGGGTAAAATTATTCCCTGTCTAGGGGTAAAATTATTCCCTGTGCAGAGGTAAAATTATTCTCTGTCTAGGGGTAAAATTACTCTCTGTCTCGGGGTAAAATTATTCTCTGTCTAGAGGTAAAATTATTCCCTGTCTTGGGGCAAAATTAATCTCCGTCTAGAGGTAAAATTATTCTCTGTCTCGGGTAAAATTATTCCCTGTCTCGGGGTAAAATTATTCCCTGTGTAGAGGTAAAATTATTCCCTGTCTAGGGGTAAAATTATTCTCTGTCTCGGGGTAAAATTATTCACTGTCGAGGGGTAAAATTATTCTCTGGGGGTAAAAGTATTCCCTGTCTGGGGGTAAAATTATTCCCTGTCTGGGGGTAAAATTATTCCCTGTCTGGGGGTAAAATTATTCCCTGTCTAGGGGTAAAATTATTCTCTGTCTCGGGTAAAATTATTCTCTGTCTCGGGGTAAAATTATTCTCGGTCTAGGGTAAAATTATTCTCTGTCTAGAGGTAAATCTATTCCCTGTCTAGGGGTAAAATTATTCTCTGTCTCGGGGTAAAATTATTCCCTGTGTAGAAGAAAAATTATTCTCTGTCTCGGGGTAAAATTATTCCCTGTCTGGGGCTAAAATTATTCGCTGTCGAGGGGTTAAATTATTCTCTGTCTCGGCTAAATTATTCACTGTCTCGGGGTAAAATTATTCTCTGTCTAGGGTTAAAATTATTCTCTGTCTAGGGGTAAAATTATTCCTTGTCGAGGGGTAAAATTATTCTTCGTCTAGAGGTAAAATTATTCTCTGTCTAGGGGTAAAATTATTCTCTGTCTAGGGGTAAAATTATTCCATGTCCAAGGGTAAAATTATTCCCTGTCTAGGGGTGAAATTATTCTCTGTCTCGGGGTTAAATTATTCCCTGTCGAGGGGTAAAATTATTCCCTGATTAGGTGTAAAATTATTCCCTGTCGAGATGTAAAATTATTCTCTGTCTAGGGGTAAAATTATTCTCTGTCTAGAGGTAAAATTATTATTCCCTGTCTAGGGGTAAAATTATTCCCTGTCTAGGGGTATAATTATTCCCTGTCTAGGGGTAAAATTACTCCCTGTCTAGGGGTAAAATTACTCCCTGTCTAGGGGTAAAATTATTCCCTGTCTCGGGGTAAAATTATTCCCTGTGTGGAGGTAAAATTACTCTCTGTCTAGGGGTAAAATTACTCTCTGTCTAGGGGTAAAATTATTCTCTGTCTAGAGGTAAAATTATTCCCTGTCTAGGGGCAAAATTATTCTCCGTCTCGAGGTAAAATTATTCCCTGTCTAGGGGTAAAATTATTCACTGTCGAGGGGTAAAATTATTCTCTGTCTAGGGGTAAAATTATTCTCTGGGGGTAAAAGTATTCCCTGTCTGGGGGTAAAATTATTCCCGGTCTAGGGTAAAATTATTCTCTGTCTGGGGGTAAAATTATTCTCTGTGTTGAGGTAAAATTATTCTCCGTCTAGGGTTAAAATTATTCCCTGTCTAGGGTTAAAATTATTCCCTGTCTAGGGGTATAATTATTCTCTGTCTAGAGGTAAAATTATTCCCTGTCTAGGGGCAAAATTATTCTCCGTCTCGAGGTAAAATTATTCCATGTCCAAGGGTAAAATTATTCTCTGTCTCGGGGTGAAATTATTCCCTGTCTCGGGGTAAAATTATTCCCTGATTAGGTGTAAAATTATTCCCTGTCTGGAGGTAAAATTATTCTCTGTCTAGGGGTAAAATTATTCTCTGTGTTGAGGTAAAATTATTCTCCGTCTAGGGGTAAAATTATTCCCTGTCTCGGGTTAAAATTATTCCCTGTCTAGGGGTATAATTATTCCCTGTCTAGGGGTATAATTATTCCCTGTCTAGGGGTAAAATTATTCCCTGTCGAGGGATAAAATTACTCCCTGTCTCGGGGTAAAATTATTCACTGTCTAGGCGTAAAATTATTCTCTGGGGGTAAAAGTATTCCCTGTCTGGGGGTAAAATTATTTCCGGTCAAGGGGAATATTATTCTCTGTCTCGGGGTAAAATTATTCTCTGTCTAGAGGTAAATCTATTCCCTGTCTAGGGGTAAAATTATTCTCTGTCTCGGGGTAAAATTATTCCCTGTCTAGAAGAAAAATTATTCTCTGTCTCGGGGTAAAATTATTCCCTGTCTGGGGCTAAAATTATTCCCTGTCTAGGGGTTAAATTATTCCCTGTCTAGGGGTAAAATTATTCTCTGTCTCGGCTAAATTATTCACTGTCTCGGGGTAAAATTATTCCCGGTCTAGGGTGAAATTATTCTCTGTCTAGAGGTAAATCTATTCCCTGTCTAGGGGTAAAATTATTCTCTGTCTAGGGGTAAAATTATTCTCTGTCTAGGGGTAAAATTATTCTCTGTCTCGGGGTAAAATTATTCCCTGTCTGGGGCTAAAATTATTCTCTGTCTAGAGGTAAAATTATTCCCTGTCTAGGGGCAAAATTATTCTCCGTCTAGAGGTAAAATTATTCTCTGTCTCGGGTAAAATTATTCCCTGTGTCAAGGTAAAATTATTCTCTGTCTAGGGGTAAAATTATTCTCTGTCTAGGGGTAAAATTATTCCCTGTCTAGGGGCAAAATTATTCTCCGTCTAGAGGTAAAATTATTCTCTGTCTCGGGTAAAATTATTCCCTGTGTCAAGGTAAAATTATTCTCTGTCCAGGGGTAAAATTATTCTCTGTCTCGGGTAAAATTATTCTCTGTCTAGGGGTAAAATTATTCACTGTCCAGGTGTAAAATTATTCCCTGTCTAGGGGTAAAATTATTCCCTGTCTAGGGATAAAATTATTCTTCGTCCAGAGGTAAAATTATTCTCTGTCTCGGGGTAAAATTATTCTCTGTCTAGGGGTAAAATTATTCCATGTCCAAGGGTAAAATTATTCTCTGTCCAGGTGTAAAATTATTCCCTGTCTAGGGGTAAAATTATTCACTGTCTAGGGGTAAAATTATTCTCTGTCTAGGGGTAAAAGTATTCCCTGTCTGGGGGTAAAAGTATTCCCTGTCTGGGGGTAAAATTATTCCCTGTCTAGGGGTAAAATTATTCTCTGTCTCGAGGTAAAATTATTCCCTGTCTAGGAGTAAAATTATTCCCTGTCTAGGGGTAAAATTATTCCCTGTCTAGGAGTAAAATTATTCTCTGGGGGTAAAAGTATTCCCTGTCTGGGGGTAAAATTATTCCCGATCTCGGGTAAAATTATTCTCTGTCTTGGGGTAAAATTATTCTCTGTCTCGGGGTAAAATTATTCCCTGTCTCGGGTAAAATTATTCCCTGTCTAGGGGTAAAATTATTCCCTGTCTAGGGGTAAAATTATTCTCTGTCCAGAGGTAAAATTATTCACTGTCTAGGGGTAAAATTATTCACTGTCTTGGGGTAAAATTATTCTCTGTCTCTGGGTAAAATTATTCTCTGGGGGTAAATGTATTCCCTGTCTGGGGGTAAAATTATTCCCTATCTTGGGGTAAAATTATTCTCTGTCTAGGGTAAAATTATTCCCTGTCTAGGTGTAAAATTATTCCCTGTATGGTGTAAAATTATTCCCTGTCTCGGGGTAAAATTATTCACTGTCTAGGGGTAAAAGTATTCCCTGTCTGGGGGTAAAATTATTCCCTGTCTAGGGGTAAAATTATTCTCTGTCTCGGGTAAAATTATTCTCTGTCTCGGGGTAAAATTATTCCCGGTCTAGGGTAAAATTATTCTCTGTCTAGAGGTAAATCTATTCCCTGTCTAGGGGTAAAATTATTCTCTGTCTAGGGGTAAAATTATTCCCTGTCTAGAAGAAAAATTATTCTCTGTCTCGGGGTAAAATTATTCCCTGTCTGGGGCTAAAATTATTCTCTGTCTAGGGGTAAAATTATTCCCTGTGTCAAGGTAAAATTATTCTCTGTCTAGGGGTAAAATTATTCTCTGTCTCGGGTAAAATTATTCTCTGTCTAGGGGTAAAATTATTCCCTGTCTAGGTGTAAAATTATTCCCTGTATGGTGTAAAATTATTCCCTGTCTAGGGGTAAAATTATTCACTGTCTAGGGGTAAAATTATTCTCTGTCTAGGGGTAAAAGTATTCCCTGTCTGGGGGTAAAAGTATTCCCTGTCTGGGGGTAAAATTATTCCCTGTCTAGGGGTAAAATTATTCTCTGTCTCGAGGTACAATTATTCCCTGTCTAGGTGTAAAATTATTCCCTGTCTCGGGGTAAAATTATTCCCTGTCTAGGAGTAAAATTATTCTCTGGGGGTAAAAGTATTCCCTGTCTGGGGGTAAAATTATTCCCGGTCTGGGGTAAAATTATTCTCTGTCTAGGGGTAAAATTATTCTCTGTCTAGGGGTAAAATTATTCTCTGTCTTGGGGTAAAATTATTCTCTGTCTCGGGGTAAAATTATTCACTGTCTCGGGGTAAAATTATGCTCTGTCTAGGGGTAAAATTATTCTCTGGGGGTAAAAGTATTCCCTGTCTGGGGGTAAAAGTATTCCTGGTCTGGGGGTAAAATTATTCTCTGTCTAGAGGTAAAATTATTCCCTGTCTAGGGGTAAAATTATTCCCTGTCTAGGGGTAAAATTATTCCCTGTCTAGGGGTAAAATTATTCCCTCTCGAGGTGTAAAATTATTCCCTGTCTAGGGGTAAAATTATTCCCTGTCTAGGGGTAAAATTATTCTCTGTCTTGGGGTAAAATTATTCTCTGGGGGCAAAAGTATTCCCTGTCTTGGGGTAAAATTATTCCCTATCTTGGGGTAAAATTATTCACTGTCTCGGGGTAAAATTATTCTCTGTGTAGAGGTAAAATTATTCTCTGGGGGCAAAATTATTCTCTGTCTAGGGGTAAAATTATTCTCTGTCTAGGGGTAAAATGATTCTCGGTCTCGTTGTAAAATTATTCTCTGTCGAGGGGTAAAATTATTCTCTGTCTGGGGGTAAAATCATTCTCTGTCTAGGGGTAAAATTATTCTCTGGGGGTAAAAGTATTCCCTGTCTGGGGGTAAAAGTATTCTCTGTCTTGGGGTAAAATTATTCTCTGTCTCGGGGTAAAATTATTTCCTGTCTAGGGGTAAAATTATTCACTGTGTAGGGGTAAAATTATTCCCTGATTAGGGGTAAAATTATTCTCTGTCTATGGGTAAAATTATTCCCTGTCTAGAGGAAAAATTATTCTCTGTTGAGGGGTAAAATTATTCCCTGTCTGGGGGTAAAATTATTCCCTGTCTAGGGGTTAAATTATTCCCTGTCTCGGGGTAAAATTATTCTCTGTCTCGGGGTAAAATTATTCCCTGTCTCGGGGTAAAATTATTCTCTGTCTATGGGTAAAATTATTCTCTGGGGGTAAAAGTATTCCCTGTCTGGGGGTAAAATTATTCCCGACCTAGGGTAAAATTATTCCCTGTCTAGGGGTAAAATTATTCCCTGTCTAGGGGTAAAATTATTCTTCGTCCAGAGGTAAAATTATTCTCTGTCTAGGGGTAAAATTATTCTCTGTCTAGGGGTAAAATTATTCCATGTCCAAGGGTAAAATTATTCTCTGTGTAGATGTAAAATTATTCTCCCCGTCTCGGGGTAAAATTATTCCCTGTCTAGGGGCAAAATTATTCCCTGTCTAGGGGTAAAATTATTCCCTGTCTAGGGATAAAATTACTCCCTGTCTGGGGGTAAAATTACTCCCTGTCTAGGGGTAAAATTACTCTCTGTCTCGGGGTAAAATTACTCTCTGTCGAGAGGTAAAATTATTCCCTGTCTAGGGGTAAAATTATTCCCTGTCTGGGGGTAAAATTATTCCCTGTGCAGAGGTAAAATTATTCTCTGTCTAGGGGTAAAATTATTCTCTGTCTCGGGGTAAAATTATTCACTGTCGAGGGGTAAATGTATTCCCTGTCTGGGGGTAAAATTATTACTGGTCTAGGGTAAAATTATTCTCTGTCTAGGGGTAAAATTATTCTCTGTCTGGGGGTAAAATTATTCCCTGTCTAGGGGTTAAATTATTTCTTGTCTCTGTCTCGGGTAAAATTATTCTCTGTCTCGGGGTAAAATTATTCACTGTCTCGGGGTAAAATTATTCCCTGTCTCGGGTAAAATTATTCCCTGTCTCGGGGTAAAATTATTCCCTGTCTCGGGGTAAAATTATTCTCTGTCTCGGGGTAAAATTATTCACTGTCTCGGGGTAAAATTATTCACTGTCTTGGGGTAAAATTATTCTCTGTCTCGGGGTAAAATTATTCTCTGTCTCGGGGTAAAATTATTCTCTGGGGGTAAAATATTCCCTGTCTGGGGGTAAAATTATTCCCTATCTAGGGGTAAAATTATTCTCTGTCTCGGGGTAAAATTATTCTCCGTCTCGAGGTAAAATTATTCTCTGTCTTAGGGCAAAATTATTCCCTGTCTCGGGGTAAAATTATTCCCTGATTAGGGGTAAAATTATTCCCTGTCTAGAGGTAAAATTATTCTCTGTCTCGTTGTAAAATTATTCTCTGTCTAGGGTTAAAATTATTCTCTGTCTAGGGGTAAAATTATTCTCTGTCTGGGGGTAAAATCATTCTCTGTCTCGGGGTAAAATTATTCTCTGGGGGTAAAAGTATTCCCTGTCTGGGGGTAAAATTATTCTCTGTCTCGGGGTAAAATTATTCTCTGTCTCGGGGTAGAATTATTCCCTGTCTCGGGGTAAAATTATTCCCTGTCTAGGGGTAAAATTATTCCCTGTCGAGAAGTAAAATTATTCTCTGTCTCGGGGTAAAATTATTCTCTGTCTCGGGGTAAAATTATTCACTGTCTAGGCGTAAAATTATTCTCTGGGGGTAAAAGTATTCCCTGTCTGGGGGTAAAATTATTCCCGGTCAAGGGGAATATTATTCTCTGTCTCGGGGTAAAATTATTCTCTGTCTGGAGGTAAATCTATTCCCTGTCGAGGGGTAAAATTATTCTCTGTCTCGGGGTAAAATTATTCCCTGTCTAGAAGAAAAATTATTCTCTGTCTCGGGGTAAAATTATTCCCTGTCTGGGGCTAAAATTGTTCCCTGTCTAGGGGTTAAATTATTCCCTGTCTAGGGGTAAAATTATTCTCTGTCTCGGCTAAATTATTCACTGTCTCGGGGTAAAATTATTCTCTGTCTCGGGTTAAAATTATTCTCTGGGGGTAAAAGTATTCCCTGTCTGGGGGTAAAATTATTCCCGATCTAGGGTAAAATTATTCTCTGTCTAGGGGTAAAATTATTCCCTGTCTCGGGGTAAAAGTATATTTCGTCTAGAGGTAAAATTATTCTCTGTCTAGGGGTAAAATTATTCCCTGTCTAGGGGTAAAATTATTCCCTGTGCAGAGGTAAAATTATTCTCTGTCTAGGGGTAAAATTACTCTCTGTCTCGGGGTAAAATTATTCTCTGTCTAGAGGTAAAATTATTCCCTGTCTTGGGGCAAAATTAATCTCCGTCTAGAGGTAAAATTATTCTCTGTCTCGGGTAAAATTATTCCCTGTCTCGGGGTAAAATTATTCCCTGTGTAGAGGTAAAATTATTCCCTGTCTAGGGGTAAAATTATTCTCTGTCTCGGTGTAAAATTATTCACTGTCGAGGGGTAAAATTATTCTCTGGGGGTAAAAGTATTCCCTGTCTGGGGGTAAAATTATTCCCTGTCTGGGGGTAAAATTATTCCCTGTCTAGGGGTAAAATTATTCTCTGTCTCGGGTAAAATTATTCTCTGTCTCGGGGTAAAATTATTCCCGGTCTAGGGTAAAATTATTCTCTGTCTAGAGGTAAATCTATTCCCTGTCTAGGGGTAAAATTATTCTCTGTCTCGGGGTAAAATTATTCCCTGTCTAGAAGAAAAATTATTCTCTGTCTCGGGGTAAAATTATTCCCTGTCTGGGGCTAAAATTATTCGCTGTCGAGGGGTTAAATTATTCTCTGTCTCGGCTAAATTATTCACTGTCTCGGGGTAAAATTATTCTCTGTCTAGGGTTAAAATTATTCTCTGTCTAGGGGTAAAATTATTCCTTGTCGAGGGGTAAAATTATTCTTCGTCTAGAGGTAAAATTATTCTCTGTCTAGGGGTAAAATTATTCTCTGTCTAGGGGTAAAATTATTCCATGTCCAAGGGTAAAATTATTCCCTGTCTAGGGGTGAAATTATTCTCTGTCTCGGGGTTAAATTATTCCCTGTCGAGGGGTAAAATTATTCCCTGATTAGGTGTAAAATTATTCCCTGTCGAGATGTAAAATTATTCTCTGTCTAGGGGTAAAATTATTCTCTGTCTAGAGGTAAAATTATTATTCCCTGTCTAGGGGTATAATTATTCCCTGTCTAGGGGTATAATTATTCCCTGTCTAGGGGTAAAATTATTCCCTGTCTAGGGGTAAAATTACTCCCTGTCTAGGGGTAAAATTATTCCCTGTCTCGGGGTAAAATTATTCCCTGTGTGGAGGTAAAATTACTCTCTGTCTAGGGGTAAAATTACTCTCTGTCTAGGGGTAAAATTATTCTCTGTCTAGAGGTAAAATTATTCCCTGTCTAGGGGCAAAATTATTCTCCGTCTCGAGGTAAAATTATTCCCTGTCTAGGGGTAAAATTATTCACTGTCGAGGGGTAAAATTATTCTCTGTCTAGGGGTAAAATTATTCTCTGGGGGTAAAAGTATTCCCTGTCTGGGGGTAAAATTATTCCCGGTCTAGGGTAAAATTATTCTCTGTCTGGGGGTAAAATTATTCTCTGTGTTGAGGTAAAATTATTCTCCGTCTAGGGTTAAAATTATTCCCTGTCTAGGGTTAAAATTATTCCCTGTCTAGGGGTATAATTATTCCCTGTCTAGGGTTAAAATTATTCTCTGTCTAGAGGTAAAATTATTCCCTGTCTAGGGGCAAAATTATTCTCCGTCTCGAGGTAAAATTATTCCATGTCCAAGGGTAAAATTATTCTCTGTCTCGGGGTGAAATTATTCCCTGTCTCGGGGTAAAATTATTCCCTGATTAGGTGTAAAATTATTCCCTGTCTGGAGGTAAAATTATTCTCTGTCTAGGGGTAAAATTATTCTCTGTGTTGAGGTAAAATTATTCTCCGTCTAGGGGTAAAATTATTCCCTGTCTCGGGTTAAAATTATTCCCTGTCTAGGGGTATAATTATTCCCTGTCTAGGGGTATAATTATTCCCTGTCTAGGGGTATAATTATTCCCTGTCTAGGGGTAAAATTATTCCCTGTCGAGGGATAAAATTACTCCCTGTCTCGGGGTAAAATTATTCACTGTCTAGGCGTAAAATTATTCTCTGGGGGTAAAAGTATTCCCTGTCTGGGGGTAAAATTATTTCCGGTCAAGGGGAATATTATTCTCTGTCTCGGGGTAAAATTATTCTCTGTCTAGAGGTAAATCTATTCCCTGTCTAGGGGTAAAATTATTCTCTGTCTCGGGGTAAAATTATTCCCTGTCTAGAAGAAAAATTATTCTCTGTCTCGGGGTAAAATTATTCCCTGTCTGGGGCTAAAATTATTCCCTGTCTAGGGGTTAAATTATTCCCTGTCTAGGGGTAAAATTATTCTCTGTCTCGGCTAAATTATTCACTGTCTCGGGGTAAAATTATTCTCTGTCTAGGGGTAAAATTATTCTCTGTCTCGGGGTAAAATTATTCCCTGTCTGGGGCTAAAATTATTCTCTGTCTAGAGGTAAAATTATTCCCTGTCTAGGGGCAAAATTATTCTCCGTCTAGAGGTAAAATTATTCTCTGTCTCGGGTAAAATTATTCCCTGTGTCAAGGTAAAATTATTCTCTGTCTAGGGGTAAAATTATTCTCTGTGTAGAGGTAAAATTATTCCCTGTCTAGGGGCAAAATTATTCTCCGTCTAGAGGTAAAATTATTCTCTGTCTCGGGTAAAATTATTCCCTGTGTCAAGGTAAAATTATTCTCTGTCCAGGGGTAAAATTATTCTCTGTCTCGGGTAAAATTATTCTCTGTCTAGGGGTAAAATTATTCACTGTCCAGGTGTAAAATTATTCCCTGTCTAGGGGTAAAATTATTCCCTGTCTAGGGATAAAATTATTCTTCGTCCAGAGGTAAAATTATTCTCTGTCTCGGGGTAAAATTATTCTCTGTCTAGGGGTAAAATTATTCCATGTCCAAGGGTAAAATTATTCTCTGTCCAGGTGTAAAATTATTCCCTGTCTAGGGGTAAAATTATTCACTGTCTAGGGGTAAAATTATTCTCTGTCTAGGGGTAAAAGTATTCCCTGTCTGGGGGTAAAAGTATTCCCTGTCTGGGGGTAAAATTATTCCCTGTCTAGGGGTAAAATTATTCTCTGTCTCGAGGTAAAATTATTCCCTGTCTAGGAGTAAAATTATTCCCTGTCTAGGGGTAAAATTATTCCCTGTCTAGGAGTAAAATTATTCTCTGGGGGTAAAAGTATTCCCTGTCTGGGGGTAAAATTATTCCCGATCTCGGGTAAAATTATTCTCTGTCTTGGGGTAAAATTATTCTCTGTCTCGGGGTAAAATTATTCCCTGTCTCGGGTAAAATTATTCCCTGTCTAGGGGTAAAATTATTCCCTGTCTAGGGGTAAAATTATTCTCTGTCCAGAGGTAAAATTATTCACTGTCTAGGGGTAAAATTATTCACTGTCTTGGGGTAAAATTATTCTCTGTCTCTGGGTAAAATTATTCTCTGGGGGTAAATGTATTCCCTGTCTGGGGGTAAAATTATTCCCTATCTTGGGGTAAAATTATTCTCTGTCTAGGGTAAAATTATTCCCTGTCTAGGTGTAAAATTATTCCCTGTATGGTGTAAAATTATTCCCTGTCTCGGGGTAAAATTATTCACTGTCTAGGGGTAAAATTATTCTCTGTCTAGGGGTAAAATTATTCCCTGTCTAGGTGTAAAATTATTCTCTGGGGGTAAAAGTATTCCCTGTCTGGGGGTAAAATTATTCCCTGTCTAGGGGTAAAATTATTCTCTGTCTCGGGTAAAATTATTCTCTGTCTCGGGGTAAAATTATTCCCGGTCTAGGGTAAAATTATTCTCTGTCTAGAGGTAAATCTATTCCCTGTCTAGGGGTAAAATTATTCTCTGTCTAGGGGTAAAATTATTCCCTGTCTAGAAGAAAAATTATTCTCTGTCTCGGGGTAAAATTATTCCCTGTCTGGGGCTAAAATTATTCTCTGTCTAGGGGTAAAATTATTCCCTGTGTCAAGGTAAAATTATTCTCTGTCTAGGGGTAAAATTATTCTCTGTCTAGAGGTAAAATTATTCCCTGTCTAGGGGCAAAATTATTCTCCGTCTAGAGGTAAAATTATTCTCTGTCTCGGGTAAAATTATTCCCTGTGTCAAGGTAAAATTATTCTCTGTCTAGGGGTAAAATTATTCTCTGTCTCGGGTAAAATTATTCTCTGTCTAGGGGTAAAATTATTCCCTGTCTAGGTGTAAAATTATTCCCTGTATGGTGTAAAATTATTCCCTGTCTAGGGGTAAAATTATTCACTGTCTAGGGGTAAAATTATTCTCTGTCTAGGGGTAAAAGTATTCCCTGTCTGGGGGTAAAAGTATTCCCTGTCTGGGGGTAAAATTATTCCCTGTCTAGGGGTAAAATTATTCTCTGTCTCGAGGTACAATTATTCCCTGTCTAGGTGTAAAATTATTCCCTGTCTCGGGGTAAAATTATTCCCTGTCTAGGAGTAAAATTATTCTCTGGGGGTAAAAGTATTCCCTGTCTGGGGGTAAAATTATTCCCGGTCTGGGGTAAAATTATTCTCTGTCTAGGGGTAAAATTATTCTCTGTCTTGGGGTAAAATTATTCTCTGTCTCGGGGTAAAATTATTCACTGTCTCGGGGTAAAATTATGCTCTGTCTAGGGGTAAAATTATTCTCTGGGGGTAAAAGTATTCCCTGTCTGGGGGTAAAAGTATTCCTGGTCTGGGGGTAAAATTATTCTCTGTCTAGGGGTAAAATTATTCTCTGTCTAGAGGTAAAATTATTCCCTGTCTAGGGGTAAAATTATTCCCTGTCTAGGGGTAAAATTATTCCCTGTCTAGGGGTAAAATTATTCCCTCTCGAGGTGTAAAATTATTCCCTGTCTAGGGGTAAAATTATTCCCTGTCTAGGGGTAAAATTATTCTCTGTCTTGGGGTAAAATTATTCTCTGGGGGCAAAAGTATTCCCTGTCTTGGGGTAAAATTATTCCCTATCTTGGGGTAAAATTATTCACTGTCTCGGGGTAAAATTATTCTCTGTGTAGAGGTAAAATTATTCTCTGGGGGCAAAATTATTCTCTGTCTAGGGGTAAAATTATTCTCTGTCTAGGGGTAAAATGATTCTCGGTCTCGTTGTAAAATTATTCTCTGTCGAGGGGTAAAATTATTCTCTGTCTGGGGGTAAAATCATTCTCTGTCTAGGGGTAAAATTATTCTCTGGGGGTAAAAGTATTCCCTGTCTGGGGGTAAAAGTATTCTCTGTCTTGGGGTAAAATTATTCTCTGTCTCGGGGTAAAATTATTTCCTGTCTAGGGGTAAAATTATTCACTGTGTAGGGGTAAAATTATTCCCTGATTAGGGGTAAAATTATTCTCTGTCTATGGGTAAAATTATTCCCTGTCTAGAGGAAAAATTATTCTCTGTCGAGGGGTAAAATTATTCCCTGTCTGGGGGTAAAATTATTCCCTGTCTAGGGGTTAAATTATTCCCTGTCTCGGGGTAAAATTATTCTCTGTCTCGGGGTAAAATTATTCCCTGTCTCGGGGTAAAATTATTCTCTGTCTATGGGTAAAATTATTCTCTGGGGGTAAAAGTATTCCCTGTCTGGGGGTAAAATTATTCCCGACCTAGGGTAAAATTATTCCCTGTCTAGGGGTAAAATTATTCCCTGTCTAGGGGTAAAATTATTCTTCGTCCAGAGGTAAAATTATTCTCTGTCTAGGGGTAAAATTATTCTCTGTCTAGGGGTAAAATTATTCCATGTCCAAGGGTAAAATTATTCTCTGTGTAGATGTAAAATTATTCTCCCCGTCTCGGGGTAAAATTATTCCCTGTCTAGGGGCAAAATTATTCCCTGTCTAGGGGTAAAATTATTCCCTGTCTTGGGATAAAATTACTCCCTGTCTGGGGGTAAAATTACTCCCTGTCTAGGGGTAAAATTACTCTCTGTCTCGGGGTAAAATTACTCTCTGTCGAGAGGTAAAATTATTCCCTGTCTAGGGGTAAAATTATTCCCTGTCTGGGGGTAAAATTATTCCCTGTGCAGAGGTAAAATTATTCTCTGTCTAGGGGTAAAATTATTCCCTGTCTAGGGGTAAAATTATTCCCTGTCTAGGGGTAAAATTACTCCCTGTCTAGGGGTAAAATTATTCCCTGTCTCGGGGTAAAATTATTCCCTGTGTGGAGGTAAAATTACTCTCTGTCTAGGGGTAAAATTACTCTCTGTCTAGGGGTAAAATTATTCTCTGTCTAGAGGTAAAATTATTCCCTGTCTAGGGGCAAAATTATTCTCCGTCTCGAGGTAAAATTATTCCCTGTCTAGGGGTAAAATTATTCACTGTCGAGGGGTAAAATTATTCTCTGTCTAGGGGTAAAATTATTCTCTGGGGGTAAAAGTATTCCCTGTCTGGGGGTAAAATTATTCCCGGTCTAGGGTAAAATTATTCTCTGTCTGGGGGTAAAATTATTCTCTGTGTTGAGGTAAAATTATTCTCCGTCTAGGGTTAAAATTATTCCCTGTCTAGGGTTAAAATTATTCCCTGTCTAGGGGTATAATTATTCCCTGTCTAGGGTTAAAATTATTCTCTGTCTAGAGGTAAAATTATTCCCTGTCTAGGGGCAAAATTATTCTCCGTCTCGAGGTAAAATTATTCCATGTCCAAGGGTAAAATTATTCTCTGTCTCGGGGTGAAATTATTCCCTGTCTCGGGGTAAAATTATTCCCTGATTAGGTGTAAAATTATTCCCTGTCTGGAGGTAAAATTATTCTCTGTCTAGGGGTAAAATTATTCTCTGTGTTGAGGTAAAATTATTCTCCGTCTAGGGGTAAAATTATTCCCTGTCTCGGGTTAAAATTATTCCCTGTCTAGGGGTATAATTATTCCCTGTCTAGGGGTATAATTATTCCCTGTCTAGGGGTAAAATTATTCCCTGTCGAGGGATAAAATTACTCCCTGTCTCGGGGTAAAATTATTCACTGTCTAGGCGTAAAATTATTCTCTGGGGGTAAAAGTATTCCCTGTCTGGGGGTAAAATTATTTCCGGTCAAGGGGAATATTATTCTCTGTCTCGGGGTAAAATTATTCTCTGTCTAGAGGTAAATCTATTCCCTGTCTAGGGGTAAAATTATTCTCTGTCTCGGGGTAAAATTATTCCCTGTCTAGAAGAAAAATTATTCTCTGTCTCGGGGTAAAATTATTCCCTGTCTGGGGCTAAAATTATTCCCTGTCTAGGGGTTAAATTATTCCCTGTCTAGGGGTAAAATTATTCTCTGTCTCGGCTAAATTATTCACTGTCTCGGGGTAAAATTATTCTCTGTCTAGGGGTAAAATTATTCTCTGTCTCGGGGTAAAATTATTCCCTGTCTGGGGCTAAAATTATTCTCTGTCTAGAGGTAAAATTATTCCCTGTCTAGGGGCAAAATTATTCTCCGTCTAGAGGTAAAATTATTCTCTGTCTCGGGTAAAATTATTCCCTGTGTCAAGGTAAAATTATTCTCTGTCTAGGGGTAAAATTATTCTCTGTGTAGAGGTAAAATTATTCCCTGTCTAGGGGCAAAATTATTCTCCGTCTAGAGGTAAAATTATTCTCTGTCTCGGGTAAAATTATTCCCTGTGTCAAGGTAAAATTATTCTCTGTCCAGGGGTAAAATTATTCTCTGTCTCGGGTAAAATTATTCTCTGTCTAGGGGTAAAATTATTCACTGTCCAGGTGTAAAATTATTCCCTGTCTAGGGGTAAAATTATTCCCTGTCTAGGGATAAAATTATTCTTCGTCCAGAGGTAAAATTATTCTCTGTCTCGGGGTAAAATTATTCTCTGTCTAGGGGTAAAATTATTCCATGTCCAAGGGTAAAATTATTCTCTGTCCAGGTGTAAAATTATTCCCTGTCTAGGGGTAAAATTATTCACTGTCTAGGGGTAAAATTATTCTCTGTCTAGGGGTAAAAGTATTCCCTGTCTGGGGGTAAAAGTATTCCCTGTCTGGGGGTAAAATTATTCCCTGTCTAGGGGTAAAATTATTCTCTGTCTCGAGGTAAAATTATTCCCTGTCTAGGAGTAAAATTATTCCCTGTCTAGGGGTAAAATTATTCCCTGTCTAGGAGTAAAATTATTCTCTGGGGGTAAAAGTATTCCCTGTCTGGGGGTAAAATTATTCCCGATCTCGGGTAAAATTATTCTCTGTCTTGGGGTAAAATTATTCTCTGTCTCGGGGTAAAATTATTCCCTGTCTCGGGTAAAATTATTCCCTGTCTAGGGGTAAAATTATTCCCTGTCTAGGGGTAAAATTATTCTCTGTCCAGAGGTAAAATTATTCACTGTCTAGGGGTAAAATTATTCACTGTCTTGGGGTAAAATTATTCTCTGTCTCTGGGTAAAATTATTCTCTGGGGGTAAATGTATTCCCTGTCTGGGGGTAAAATTATTCCCTATCTTGGGGTAAAATTATTCTCTGTCTAGGGTAAAATTATTCCCTGTCTAGGTGTAAAATTATTCCCTGTATGGTGTAAAATTATTCCCTGTCTCGGGGTAAAATTATTCACTGTCTAGGGGTAAAATTATTCTCTGTCTAGGGGTAAAATTATTCCCTGTCTAGGTGTAAAATTATTCTCTGGGGGTAAAAGTATTCCCTGTCTGGGGGTAAAATTATTCCCTGTCTAGGGGTAAAATTATTCTCTGTCTCGGGTAAAATTATTCTCTGTCTCGGGGTAAAATTATTCCCGGTCTAGGGTAAAATTATTCTCTGTCTAGAGGTAAATCTATTCCCTGTCTAGGGGTAAAATTATTCTCTGTCTAGGGGTAAAATTATTCCCTGTCTAGAAGAAAAATTATTCTCTGTCTCGGGGTAAAATTATTCCCTGTCTGGGGCTAAAATTATTCTCTGTCTAGGGGTAAAATTATTCCCTGTGTCAAGGTAAAATTATTCTCTGTCTAGGGGTAAAATTATTCTCTGTCTAGAGGTAAAATTATTCCCTGTCTAGGGGCAAAATTATTCTCCGTCTAGAGGTAAAATTATTCTCTGTCTCGGGTAAAATTATTCCCTGTGTCAAGGTAAAATTATTCTCTGTCTAGGGGTAAAATTATTCTCTGTCTCGGGTAAAATTATTCTCTGTCTAGGGGTAAAATTATTCCCTGTCTAGGTGTAAAATTATTCCCTGTATGGTGTAAAATTATTCCCTGTCTAGGGGTAAAATTATTCACTGTCTAGGGGTAAAATTATTCTCTGTCTAGGGGTAAAAGTATTCCCTGTCTGGGGGTAAAAGTATTCCCTGTCTGGGGGTAAAATTATTCCCTGTCTAGGGGTAAAATTATTCTCTGTCTCGAGGTACAATTATTCCCTGTCTAGGTGTAAAATTATTCCCTGTCTCGGGGTAAAATTATTCCCTGTCTAGGAGTAAAATTATTCTCTGGGGGTAAAAGTATTCCCTGTCTGGGGGTAAAATTATTCCCGGTCTGGGGTAAAATTATTCTCTGTCTAGGGGTAAAATTATTCTCTGTCTTGGGGTAAAATTATTCTCTGTCTCGGGGTAAAATTATTCACTGTCTCGGGGTAAAATTATGCTCTGTCTAGGGGTAAAATTATTCTCTGGGGGTAAAAGTATTCCCTGTCTGGGGGTAAAAGTATTCCTGGTCTGGGGGTAAAATTATTCTCTGTCTAGGGGTAAAATTATTCTCTGTCTAGAGGTAAAATTATTCCCTGTCTAGGGGTAAAATTATTCCCTGTCTAGGGGTAAAATTATTCCCTGTCTAGGGGTAAAATTATTCCCTCTCGAGGTGTAAAATTATTCCCTGTCTAGGGGTAAAATTATTCCCTGTCTAGGGGTAAAATTATTCTCTGTCTTGGGGTAAAATTATTCTCTGGGGGCAAAAGTATTCCCTGTCTTGGGGTAAAATTATTCCCTATCTTGGGGTAAAATTATTCACTGTCTCGGGGTAAAATTATTCTCTGTGTAGAGGTAAAATTATTCTCTGGGGGCAAAATTATTCTCTGTCTAGGGGTAAAATTATTCTCTGTCTAGGGGTAAAATGATTCTCGGTCTCGTTGTAAAATTATTCTCTGTCGAGGGGTAAAATTATTCTCTGTCTGGGGGTAAAATCATTCTCTGTCTAGGGGTAAAATTATTCTCTGGGGGTAAAAGTATTCCCTGTCTGGGGGTAAAAGTATTCTCTGTCTTGGGGTAAAATTATTCTCTGTCTCGGGGTAAAATTATTTCCTGTCTAGGGGTAAAATTATTCACTGTGTAGGGGTAAAATTATTCCCTGATTAGGGGTAAAATTATTCTCTGTCTATGGGTAAAATTATTCCCTGTCTAGAGGAAAAATTATTCTCTGTCGAGGGGTAAAATTATTCCCTGTCTGGGGGTAAAATTATTCCCTGTCTAGGGGTTAAATTATTCCCTGTCTCGGGGTAAAATTATTCTCTGTCTCGGGGTAAAATTATTCCCTGTCTCGGGGTAAAATTATTCTCTGTCTATGGGTAAAATTATTCTCTGGGGGTAAAAGTATTCCCTGTCTGGGGGTAAAATTATTCCCGACCTAGGGTAAAATTATTCCCTGTCTAGGGGTAAAATTATTCCCTGTCTAGGGGTAAAATTATTCTTCGTCCAGAGGTAAAATTATTCTCTGTCTAGGGGTAAAATTATTCTCTGTCTAGGGGTAAAATTATTCCATGTCCAAGGGTAAAATTATTCTCTGTGTAGATGTAAAATTATTCTCCCCGTCTCGGGGTAAAATTATTCCCTGTCTAGGGGCAAAATTATTCCCTGTCTAGGGGTAAAATTATTCCCTGTCTTGGGATAAAATTACTCCCTGTCTGGGGGTAAAATTACTCCCTGTCTAGGGGTAAAATTACTCTCTGTCTCGGGGTAAAATTACTCTCTGTCGAGAGGTAAAATTATTCCCTGTCTAGGGGTAAAATTATTCCCTGTCTGGGGGTAAAATTATTCCCTGTGCAGAGGTAAAATTATTCTCTGTCTAGGGGTAAAATTATTCTCTGTCTCGGGGTAAAATTATTCACTGTCGAGGGGTAAATGTATTCCCTGTCTGGGGGTAAAATTATTACTGGTCTAGGGTAAAATTATTCTCTGTCTAGGGGTAAAATTATTCTCTGTCTGGGGGTAAAATTATTCCCTGTCTAGGGGTTAAATTATTTCTTGTGTCTGTCTCGGGTAAAATTATTCTCTGTCTCGGGGTAAAATTATTCCCTGTCTAGGGGTTAAATTATTCCCTGTCTAGGGGTAAAATTATTCTCTGTCTCGGGGTAAAATTATTCTCTGTCTCGGGGTAAAATTATTCCCTGTCTGGGGCTAAAATTATTCTCTGTCTAGAGGTAAAATTATTCCCTGTCTAGGGGCAAAATTATTCTCCGTCTAGAGGTAAAATTATTCTCTGTCTCGGGTAAAATTATTCCCTGTGTCAAGGTAAAATTATTCTCTGTCTAGGGGTAAAATTATTCTCTGTCTAGAGGTAAAATTATTCCCTGTCTAGGGGCAAAATTATTCTCCGTCTAGAGGTAAAATTATTCTCTGTCTCGGGTAAAATTATTCCCTGTGTCAAGGTAAAATTATTCTCTGTCCAGGGGTAAAATTATTCTCTGTCTCGGGTAAAATTATTCTCTGTCTAGGGGTAAAATTATTCACTGTCCAGGTGTAAAATTATTCCCTGTCTAGGGGTAAAATTATTCCCTGTCTAGGGATAAAATTATTCTTCGTCCAGAGGTAAAATTATTCTCTGTCTCGGGGTAAAATTATTCTCTGTCTAGGGGTAAAATTATTCCATGTCCAAGGGTAAAATTATTCTCTGTCCAGGTGTAAAATTATTCCCTGTCTAGGGGTAAAATTATTCACTGTCTAGGGGTAAAATTATTCTCTGTCTAGGGGTAAAAGTATTCCCTGTCTGGGGGTAAAAGTATTCCCTGTCTGGGGGTAAAATTATTCCCTGTCTAGGGGTAAAATTATTCTCTGTCTCGAGGTAAAATTATTCCCTGTCTAGGAGTAAAATTATTCCCTGTCTAGGGGTAAAATTATTCCCTGTCTAGGAGTAAAATTATTCTCTGGGGGTAAAAGTATTCCCTGTCTGGGGGTAAAATTATTCCCGATCTCGGGTAAAATTATTCTCTGTCTTGGGGTAAAATTATTCTCTGTCTCGGGGTAAAATTATTCCCTGTCTCGGGTAAAATTATTCCCTGTCTAGGGGTAAAATTATTCCCTGTCTAGGGGTAAAATTATTCTCTGTCCAGAGGTAAAATTATTCACTGTCTAGGGGTAAAATTATTCACTGTCTTGGGGTAAAATTATTCTCTGTCTCTGGGTAAAATTATTCTCTGGGGATAAATGTATTCCCTGTCTGGGGGTAAAATTATTCCCTATCTTGGGGTAAAATTATTCTCTGTCTAGGGTAAAATTATTCCCTGTCTAGGTGTAAAATTATTCCCTGTATGGTGTAAAATTATTCCCTGTCTCGGGGTAAAATTATTCACTGTCTAGGGGTAAAATTATTCTCTGTCTAGGGGTAAAATTATTCCCTGTCTAGGTGTAAAATTATTCTCTGGGGGTAAAAGTATTCCCTGTCTGGGGGTAAAATTATTCCCTGTCTAGGGGTAAAATTATTCTCTGTCTCGGGTAAAATTATTCTCTGTCTCGGGGTAAAATTATTCCCGGTCTAGGGTAAAATTATTCTCTGTCTAGAGGTAAATCTATTCCCTGTCTAGGGGTAAAATTATTCTCTGTCTAGGGGTAAAATTATTCCCTGTCTAGAAGAAAAATTATTCTCTGTCTCGGGGTAAAATTATTCCCTGTCTGGGGCTAAAATTATTCTCTGTCTAGGGGTAAAATTATTCCCTGTGTCAAGGTAAAATTATTCTCTGTCTAGGGGTAAAATTATTCCCTGTCTAGAGGTAAAATTATTCCCTGTCTAGGGGCAAAATTATTCTCCGTCTAGAGGTAAAATTATTCTCTGTCTCGGGTAAAATTATTCCCTGTGTCAAGGTAAAATTATTCTCTGTCTAGGGGTAAAATTATTCTCTGTCTCGGGTAAAATTATTCTCTGTCTAGGGGTAAAATTATTCCCTGTCTAGGTGTAAAATTATTCCCTGTATGGTGTAAAATTATTCCCTGTCTAGGGGTAAAATTATTCACTGTCTAGGGGTAAAATTATTCTCTGTCTAGGGGTAAAAGTATTCCCTGTCTGGGGGTAAAAGTATTCCCTGTCTGGGGGTAAAATTATTCCCTGTCTAGGGGTAAAATTATTCTCTGTCTCGAGGTACAATTATTCCCTGTCTAGGTGTAAAATTATTCCCTGTCTCGGGGTAAAATTATTCCCTGTCTAGGAGTAAAATTATACTCTGGGGGTAAAAGTATTCCCTGTCTGGGGGTAAAATTATTCCCGGTCTGGGGTAAAATTATTCTCTGTCTAGGGGTAAAATTATTCTCTGTCTTGGGGTAAAATTATTCTCTGTCTCGGGGTAAAATTATTCACTGTCTCGGGGTAAAATTATGCTCTGTCTAGGGGTAAAATTATTCTCTGGGGGTAAAAGTATTCCCTGTCTGGGGGTAAAAGTATTCCTGGTCTGGGGGTAAAATTATTCTCTGTCTAGGGGTAAAATTATTCTCTGTCTAGAGGTAAAATTATTCCCTGTCTAGGGGTAAAATTATTCCCTGTCTAGGGGTAAAATTATTCCCTGTCTAGGGGTAAAATTATTCCCTGTCTAGGGGTAAAATTATTCCCTGTCTAGGGGTAAAATTATTCTCTGTCTTGGGGTAAAATTATTCTCTGGGGGCAAAAGTATTCCCTGTCTTGGGGTAAAATTATTCCCTATCTTGGGGTAAAATTATTCACTGTCTCGGGGTAAAATTATTCTCTGTATAGAGGTAAAATTATTCTCTGGGGGCAAAATTATTCTCTGTCTAGGGGTAAAATTATTCTCTGTCTAGGGGTAAAATGATTCTCGGTCTCGTTGTAAAATTATTCTCTGTCGAGGGGTAAAATTATTCTCTGTCTGGGGGTAAAATCATTCTCTGTCTAGGGGTAAAATTATTCTCTGGGGGTAAAAGTATTCCCTGTCTGGGGGTAAAAGTATTCTCTGTCTTGGGGTAAAATTATTCTCTGTCTCGGGGTAAAATTATTTCCTGTCTAGGGGTAAAATTATTCACTGTGTAGGGGTAAAATTATTCCCTGATTAGGGGTAAAATTATTCTCTGTCTATGGGTAAAATTATTCCCTGTCTAGAGGAAAAATTATTCTCTGTCGAGGGGTAAAATTATTCCCTGTCTGGGGGTAAAATTATTCCCTGTCTAGGGGTTAAATTATTCTCTGTCTCGGGGTAAAATTATTCTCTGTCTCGGGGTAAAATTATTCCCTGTCTCGGGGTAAAATTATTCTCTGTCTATGGGTAAAATTATTCTCTGGGGGTAAAAGTATTCCCTGTCTGGGGGTAAAATTATTCCCGACCTAGGGTAAAATTATTCCCTGTCTAGGGGTAAAATTATTCCCTGTCTAGGGGTAAAATTATTCTTCGTCCAGAGGTAAAATTATTCTCTGTCTAGGGGTAAAATTATTCTCTGTCTAGGGGTAAAATTATTCCATGTCCAAGGGTAAAATTATTCTCTGTGTAGATGTAAAATTATTCTCCCCGTCTCGGGGTAAAATTATTCCCTGTCTAGGGGCAAAATTATTCCCTGTCTAGGGGTAAAATTATTCCCTGTCTAGGGATAAAATTACTCCCTGTCTGGGGGTAAAATTACTCCCTGTCTAGGGGTAAAATTACTCTCTGTCTCGGGGTAAAATTACTCTCTGTCGAGAGGTAAAATTATTCCCTGTCTAGGGGTAAAATTATTCCCTGTCTGGGGGTAAAATTATTCCCTGTGCAGAGGTAAAATTATTCTCTGTCTAGGGGTAAAATTATTCTCTGTCTCGGGGTAAAATTATTCACTGTCGAGGGGTAAATGTATTCCCTGTCTGGGGGTAAAATTATTACTGGTCTAGGGTAAAATTATTCTCTGTCTAGGGGTAAAATTATTCTCTGTCTGGGGGTAAAATTATTCCCTGTCTAGGGGTTAAATTATTTCTTGTGTCTGTCTCGGGTAAAATTATTCTCTGTCTCGGGGTAAAATTATTCCCTGTCTCGGGGTAAAATTATTCCCTGTCTCGGGTAAAATTATTCCCTGTCTAGGGGTAAAATTATTCCCTGTCTCGGGGTAAAATTATTCCCTGTCTCGGGGTAAAATTATTCTCTGTCCAGAGGTAAAATTATTCACTGTCTCGGGGTAAAATTATTCACTGTCTTGGGGTAAAATTATTCTCTGTCTCGGGGTAAAATTATTCTCTGTCTCGGGGTAAAATTATTCTCTGGGGGTAAAATATTCCCTGTCTGGGGGTAAAATTATTCCCTATCTAGGGGTAAAATTATTCTCTGTCTCGGGGTAAAATTATTCTCCGTCTCGAGGTAAAATTATTCTCTGTCTTAGGGCAAAATTATTCCCTGTCTCGGGGTAAAATTATTCCCTGATTAGGGGTAAAATTATTCCCTGTCTAGAGGTAAAATTATTCTCTGTCTCGTTGTAAAATTATTCTCTGTCTAGGGTTAAAATTATTCTCTGTCTAGGGGTAAAATTATTCTCTGTCTGGGGGTAAAATCATTCTCTGTCTCGGGGTAAAATTATTCTCTGGGGGTAAAAGTATTCCCTGTCTGGGGGTAAAAGTATTCTCTGTCTCGGGGTAAAATTATTCTCTGTCTCGGGGTAGAATTATTCCCTGTCTCGGGGTAAAATTATTCCCTGTCTAGGGGTAAAATTATTCCCTGTCTAGGGGTAAAATTATTCTTCGTCCAGAGGTAAAATTATTCTCTGTCTAGGGGTAAAATTATTCTCTGTCTAGGGGTAAAATTATTCCATGTCCAAGGGTAAAATTATTCTCTGTGTAGATGTAAAATTATTCTCCCCGTCTCGGGGTAAAATTATTCCCTGTCTAGGGGCAAAATTATTCCCTGTCTAGGGGTAAAATTATTCCCTGTCTTGGGATAAAATTACTCCCTGTCTGGGGGTAAAATTACTCCCTGTCTAGGGGTAAAATTACTCTCTGTCTCGGGGTAAAATTACTCTCTGTCGAGAGGTAAAATTATTCCCTGTCTAGGGGTAAAATTATTCCCTGTCTGGGGGTAAAATTATTCCCTGTGCAGAGGTAAAATTATTCTCTGTCTAGGGGTAAAATTATTCTCTGTCTCGGGGTAAAATTATTCCCTGTCTGGGGGTAAAATTATTACTGGTCTAGGGTAAAATTATTCTCTGTCTAGGGGTAAAATTATTCTCTGTCTGGGGGTAAAATTATTCCCTGTCTAGGGGTTAAATTATTTCTTGTGTCTGTCTCGGGTAAAATTATTCTCTGTCTCGGGGTAAAATTATTCCCTGTCTAGGGGTTAAATTATTCCCTGTCTAGGGGTAAAATTATTCTCTGTCTCGGGGTAAAATTATTCCCTGTCTGGGGCTAAAATTATTCCCTGTCTAGGGGTTAAATTATTCCCTGTCTAGGGGTAAAATTATTCCCTGTCTTGGGATAAAATTACTCCCTGTCTGGGGGTAAAATTACTCCCTGTCTAGGGGTAAAATTACTCTCTGTCTCGGGGTAAAATTACTCTCTGTCGAGAGGTAAAATTATTCCCTGTCTAGGGGTAAAATTATTCCCTGTCTGGGGGTAAAATTATTCCCTGTGCAGAGGTAAAATTATTCTCTGTCTAGGGGTAAAATTATTCTCTGTCTCGGGGTAAAATTATTCCCTGTCTGGGGGTAAAATTATTACTGGTCTAGGGTAAAATTATTCTCTGTCTAGGGGTAAAATTATTCTCTGTCTGGGGGTAAAATTATTCCCTGTCTAGGGGTTAAATTATTTCTTGTGTCTGTCTCGGGTAAAATTATTCTCTGTCTCGGGGTAAAATTATTCCCTGTCTAGGGGTTAAATTATTCCCTGTCTAGGGGTAAAATTATTCTCTGTCTCGGGGTAAAATTATTCCCTGTCTGGGGCTAAAATTATTCCCTGTCTAGGGGTTAAATTATTCCCTGTCTAGGGGTAAAATTATTCTCTGTCTCGGCTAAATTATTCACTGTCTCGGGGTAAAATTATTCCCGGTCTAGGGTGAAATTATTCTCTGTCTAGAGGTAAATCTATTCCCTGTCTAGGGGTAAAATTATTCTCTGTCTAGGGGTAAAATTATTCTCTGTCTCGGGGTAAAATTATTCCCTGTCTGGGGCTAAAATTATTCTCTGTCTAGAGGTAAAATTATTCCCTGTCTAGGGGCAAAATTATTCTCCGTCTAGAGGTAAAATTATTCTCTGTCTCGGGTAAAATTATTCCCTGTGTCAAGGTAAAATTATTCTCTGTCTAGGGGTAAAATTATTCTCTGTCTAGAGGTAAAATTATTCCCTGTCTAGGGGCAAAATTATTCTCCGTCTAGAGGTAAAATTATTCTCTGTCTCGGGTAAAATTATTCCCTGTGTCAAGGTAAAATTATTCTCTGTCCAGGGGTAAAATTATTCTCTGTCTCGGGTAAAATTATTCTCTGTCTAGGGGTAAAATTATTCACTGTCCAGGTGTAAAATTATTCCCTGTCTAGGGGTAAAATTATTCCCTGTCTAGGGATAAAATTATTCTTCGTCCAGAGGTAAAATTATTCTCTGTCTCGGGGTAAAATTATTCTCTGTCTAGGGGTAAAATTATTCCCTGTCTAGAAGAAAAATTATTCTCTGTCTCGGGGTAAAATTATTCCCTGTCTGGGGCTAAAATTATTCCCTGTCTAGGGGTTAAATTATTCCCTGTCTAGGGGTAAAATTATTCTCTGTCTCGGCTAAATTATTCACTGTCTCGGGGTAAAATTATTCCCGGTCTAGGGTGAAATTATTCTCTGTCTAGAGGTAAATCTATTCCCTGTCTAGGGGTAAAATTATTCTCTGTCTAGGGGTAAAATTATTCTCTGTCTAGGGGTAAAATTATTCTCTGTCTCGGGGTAAAATTATTCCCTGTCTGGGGCTAAAATTATTCTCTGTCTAGAGGTAAAATTATTCCCTGTCTAGGGGCAAAATTATTCTCCGTCTAGAGGTAAAATTATTCTCTGTCTCGGGTAAAATTATTCCCTGTGTCAAGGTAAAATTATTCTCTGTCTAGGGGTAAAATTATTCTCTGTGTAGAGGTAAAATTATTCCCTGTCTAGGGGCAAAATTATTCTCCGTCTAGAGGTAAAATTATTCTCTGTCTCGGGTAAAATTATTCCCTGTGTCAAGGTAAAATTATTCTCTGTCCAGGGGTAAAATTATTCTCTGTCTCGGGTAAAATTATTCTCTGTCTAGGGGTAAAATTATTCACTGTCCAGGTGTAAAATTATTCCCTGTCTAGGGGTAAAATTATTCCCTGTCTAGGGATAAAATTATTCTTCGTCCAGAGGTAAAATTATTCTCTGTCTCGGGGTAAAATTATTCTCTGTCTAGGGGTAAAATTATTCCATGTCCAAGGGTAAAATTATTCTCTGTCCAGGTGTAAAATTATTCCCTGTCTAGGAGTAAAATTATTCCCTGTCTAGGGGTAAAATTATTCCCTGTCTAGGAGTAAAATTATTCTCTGGGGGTAAAAGTATTCCCTGTCTGGGGGTAAAATTATTCCCGATCTCGGGTAAAATTATTCTCTGTCTTGGGGTAAAATTATTCCCTGTCTCGGGGTAAAATTATTCCCTGTCTCGGGTAAAATTATTCCCTGTCTAGGGGTAAAATTATTCCCTGTCTAGGGGTAAAATTATTCTCTGTCCAGAGGTAAAATTATTCACTGTCTAGGGGTAAAATTATTCACTGTCTTGGGGTAAAATTATTCTCTGTCTCTGGGTAAAATTATTCTCTGGGGGTAAATGTATTCCCTGTCTGGGGGTAAAATTATTCCCTATCTTGGGGTAAAATTATTCTCTGTCTAGGGTAAAATTATTCCCTGTCTAGGTGTAAAATTATTCCCTGTATGGTGTAAAATTATTCCCTGTCTCGGGGTAAAATTATTCACTGTCTAGGGGTAAAATTATTCTCTGTCTAGGGGTAAAATTATTCCCTGTCTAGGTGTAAAATTATTCTCTGGGGGTAAAAGTATTCCCTGTCTGGGGGTAAAATTATTCCCTGTCTAGGGGTAAAATTATTCTCTGTCTCGGGTAAAATTATTCTCTGTCTCGGGGTAAAATTATTCCCGGTCTAGGGTAAAATTATTCTCTGTCTAGAGGTAAATCTATTCCCTGTCTAGGGGTAAAATTATTCTCTGTCTAGGGGTAAAATTATTCCCTGTCTAGAAGAAAAATTATTCTCTGTCTCGGGGTAAAATTATTCCCTGTCTGGGGCTAAAATTATTCTCTGTCTAGGGGTAAAATTATTCCCTGTGTCAAGGTAAAATTATTCTCTGTCTAGGGGTAAAATTATTCTCTGTCTAGAGGTAAAATTATTCCCTGTCTAGGGGCAAAATTATTCTCCGTCTAGAGGTAAAATTATTCTCTGTCTCGGGTAAAATTATTCCCTGTGTCAAGGTAAAATTATTCTCTGTCTAGGGGTAAAATTATTCTCTGTCTCGGGTAAAATTATTCTCTGTCTAGGGGTAAAATTATTCCCTGTCTAGGTGTAAAATTATTCCCTGTATGGTGTAAAATTATTCCCTGTCTAGGGGTAAAATTATTCACTGTCTAGGGGTAAAATTATTCTCTGTCTAGGGGTAAAAGTATTCCCTGTCTGGGGGTAAAAGTATTCCCTGTCTGGGGGTAAAATTATTCCCTGTCTAGGGGTAAAATTATTCTCTGTCTCGAGGTACAATTATTCCCTGTCTAGGTGTAAAATTATTCCCTGTCTCGGGGTAAAATTATTCCCTGTCTAGGAGTAAAATTATTCTCTGGGGGTAAAAGTATTCCCTGTCTGGGGGTAAAATTATTCCCGGTCTGGGGTAAAATTATTCTCTGTCTAGGGGTAAAATTATTCTCTGTCTTGGGGTAAAATTATTCTCTGTCTCGGGGTAAAATTATTCACTGTCTCGGGGTAAAATTATGCTCTGTCTAGGGGTAAAATTATTCTCTGGGGGTAAAAGTATTCCCTGTCTGGGGGTAAAAGTATTCCTGGTCTGGGGGTAAAATTATTCTCTGTCTAGGGGTAAAATTATTCTCTGTCTAGAGGTAAAATTATTCCCTGTCTAGGGGTAAAATTATTCCCTGTCTAGGGGTAAAATTATTCCCTGTCTAGGGGTAAAATTATTCCCTCTCGAGGTGTAAAATTATTCCCTGTCTAGGGGTAAAATTATTCCCTGTCTAGGGGTAAAATTATTCTCTGTCTTGGGGTAAAATTATTCTCTGGGGGCAAAAGTATTCCCTGTCTTGGGGTAAAATTATTCCCTATCTTGGGGTAAAATTATTCACTGTCTCGGGGTAAAATTATTCTCTGTGTAGAGGTAAAATTATTCTCTGGGGGCAAAATTATTCTCTGTCTAGGGGTAAAATTATTCTCTGTCTAGGGGTAAAATGATTCTCGGTCTCGTTGTAAAATTATTCTCTGTCGAGGGGTAAAATTATTCTCTGTCTGGGGGTAAAATCATTCTCTGTCTAGGGGTAAAATTATTCTCTGGGGGTAAAAGTATTCCCTGTCTGGGGGTAAAAGTATTCTCTGTCTTGGGGTAAAATTATTCTCTGTCTCGGGGTAAAATTATTTCCTGTCTAGGGGTAAAATTATTCACTGTGTAGGGGTAAAATTATTCCCTGATTAGGGGTAAAATTATTCTCTGTCTATGGGTAAAATTATTCCCTGTCTAGAGGAAAAATTATTCTCTGTCGAGGGGTAAAATTATTCCCTGTCTGGGGGTAAAATTATTCCCTGTCTAGGGGTTAAATTATTCCCTGTCTCGGGGTAAAATTATTCTCTGTCTCGGGGTAAAATTATTCCCTGTCTCGGGGTAAAATTATTCTCTGTCTATGGGTAAAATTATTCTCTGGGGGTAAAAGTATTCCCTGTCTGGGGGTAAAATTATTCCCGACCTAGGGTAAAATTATTCCCTGTCTAGGGGTAAAATTATTCCCTGTCTAGGGGTAAAATTATTCTTCGTCCAGAGGTAAAATTATTCTCTGTCTAGGGGTAAAATTATTCTCTGTCTAGGGGTAAAATTATTCCATGTCCAAGGGTAAAATTATTCTCTGTGTAGATGTAAAATTATTCTCCCCGTCTCGGGGTAAAATTATTCCCTGTCTAGGGGCAAAATTATTCCCTGTCTAGGGGTAAAATTATTCCCTGTCTTGGGATAAAATTACTCCCTGTCTGGGGGTAAAATTACTCCCTGTCTAGGGGTAAAATTACTCTCTGTCTCGGGGTAAAATTACTCTCTGTCGAGAGGTAAAATTATTCCCTGTCTAGGGGTAAAATTATTCCCTGTCTGGGGGTAAAATTATTCCCTGTGCAGAGGTAAAATTATTCTCTGTCTAGGGGTAAAATTATTCTCTGTCTCGGGGTAAAATTATTCACTGTCGAGGGGTAAATGTATTCCCTGTCTGGGGGTAAAATTATTACTGGTCTAGGGTAAAATTATTCTCTGTCTAGGGGTAAAATTATTCTCTGTCTGGGGGTAAAATTATTCCCTGTCTAGGGGTTAAATTATTTCTTGTGTCTGTCTCGGGTAAAATTATTCTCTGTCTCGGGGTAAAATTATTCCCTGTCTAGGGGTTAAATTATTCCCTGTCTAGGGGTAAAATTATTCTCTGTCTCGGGGTAAAATTATTCCCTGTCTGGGGCTAAAATTATTCCCTGTTTGGGGTTAAATTATTCCCTGTCTAGGGGTAAAATTATTCTCTGTCTCGGCTAAATTATTCACTGTCTCGGGGTAAAATTATTCCCGGTCTAGGGTGAAATTATTCTCTGTCTAGAGGTAAATCTATTCCCTGTCTAGGGGTAAAATTATTCTCTGTCTAGGGGTAAAATTATTCTCTGTCTAGGGGTAAAATTATTCTCTGTCTCGGGGTAAAATTATTCCCTGTCTGGGGCTAAAATTATTCTCTGTCTAGAGGTAAAATTATTCCCTGTCTAGGGGCAAAATTATTCTCCGTCTAGAGGTAAAATTATTCTCTGTCTCGGGTAAAATTATTCCCTGTGTCAAGGTAAAATTATTCTCTGTCCAGGGGTAAAATTATTCTCTGTCTCGGGTAAAATTATTCTCTGTCTAGGGGTAAAATTATTCACTGTCCAGGTGTAAAATTATTCCCTGTCTAGGGGTAAAATTATTCCCTGTCTAGGGATAAAATTATTCTTCGTCCAGAGGTAAAATTATTCTCTGTCTCGGGGTAAAATTATTCTCTGTCTAGGGGTAAAATTATTCCATGTCCAAGGGTAAAATTATTCTCTGTCCAGGTGTAAAATTATTCCCTGTCTAGGGGTAAAATTATTCACTGTCTAGGGGTAAAATTATTCTCTGTCTAGGGGTAAAAGTATTCCCTGTCTGGGGGTAAAAGTATTCCCTGTCTGGGGGTAAAATTATTCCCTGTCTAGGGGTAAAATTATTCTCTGTCTCGAGGTAAAATTATTCCCTGTCTAGGAGTAAAATTATTCCCTGTCTAGGGGTAAAATTATTCCCTGTCTAGGAGTAAAATTATTCTCTGGGGGTAAAAGTATTCCCTGTCTGGGGGTAAAATTATTCCCGATCTCGGGTAAAATTATTCTCTGTCTTGGGGTAAAATTATTCTCTGTCTCGGGGTAAAATTATTCCCTGTCTAGGGGTAAAATTATTCCCTGTCTAGGGGTAAAATTATTCCCTGTCTAGGGGTAAAATTATTCTCTGTCCAGAGGTAAAATTATTCACTGTCTAGGGGTAAAATTATTCACTGTCTTGGGGTAAAATTATTCTCTGTCTCTGGGTAAAATTATTCTCTGGGGATAAATGTATTCCCTGTCTGGGGGTAAAATTATTCCCTATCTTGGGGTAAAATTATTCTCTGTCTAGGGTAAAATTATTCCCTGTCTAGGTGTAAAATTATTCCCTGTATGGTGTAAAATTATTCCCTGTCTCGGGGTAAAATTATTCACTGTCTAGGGGTAAAATTATTCTCTGTCTAGGGGTAAAATTATTCCCTGTCTAGGTGTAAAATTATTCTCTGGGGGTAAAAGTATTCCCTGTCTGGGGGTAAAATTATTCCCTGTCTAGGGGTAAAATTATTCTCTGTCTCGGGTAAAATTATTCTCTGTCTCGGGGTAAAATTATTCCCGGTCTAGGGTAAAATTATTCTCTGTCTAGAGGTAAATCTATTCCCTGTCTAGGGGTAAAATTATTCTCTGTCTAGGGGTAAAATTATTCCCTGTCTAGAAGAAAAATTATTCTCTGTCTCGGGGTAAAATTATTCCCTGTCTGGGGCTAAAATTATTCTCTGTCTAGGGGTAAAATTATTCCCTGTGTCAAGGTAAAATTATTCTCTGTCTAGGGGTAAAATTATTCTCTGTCTAGAGGTAAAATTATTCCCTGTCTAGGGGCAAAATTATTCTCCGTCTAGAGGTAAAATTATTCTCTGTCTCGGGTAAAATTATTCCCTGTGTCAAGGTAAAATTATTCTCTGTCTAGGGGTAAAATTATTCTCTGTCTCGGGTAAAATTATTCTCTGTCTAGGGGTAAAATTATTCCCTGTCTAGGTGTAAAATTATTCCCTGTATGGTGTAAAATTATTCCCTGTCTAGGGGTAAAATTATTCACTGTCTAGGGGTAAAAGTATTCCCTGTCTGGGGGTAAAAGTATTCCCTGTCTGGGGGTAAAATTATTCCCTGTCTAGGGGTAAAATTATTCTCTGTCTCGAGGTACAATTATTCCCTGTCTAGGTGTAAAATTATTCCCTGTCTCGGGGTAAAATTATTCCCTGTCTAGGAGTAAAATTATTCTCTGGGGGTAAAAGTATTCCCTGTCTGGGGGTAAAATTATTCCCGGTCTGGGGTAAAATTATTCTCTGTCTAGGGGTAAAATTATTCTCTGTCTTGGGGTAAAATTATTCTCTGTCTCGGGGTAAAATTATTCACTGTCTCGGGGTAAAATTATGCTCTGTCTAGGGGTAAAATTATTCTCTGGGGGTAAAAGTATTCCCTGTCTGGGGGTAAAAGTATTCCTGGTCTGGGGGTAAAATTATTCTCTGTCTAGGGGTAAAATTATTCTCTGTCTAGAGGTAAAATTATTCCCTGTCTAGGGGTAAAATTATTCCCTGTCTAGGGGTAAAATTATTCCCTGTCTAGGGGTAAAATTATTCCCTCTCGAGGTGTAAAATTATTCCCTGTCTAGGGGTAAAATTATTCCCTGTCTAGGGGTAAAATTATTCTCTGTCTTGGGGTAAAATTATTCTCTGGGGGCAAAAGTATTCCCTGTCTTGGGGTAAAATTATTCCCTATCTTGGGGTAAAATTATTCACTGTCTCGGGGTAAAATTATTCTCTGTGTAGAGGTAAAATTATTCTCTGGGGGCAAAATTATTCTCTGTCTAGGGGTAAAATGATTCTCGGTCTCGTTGTAAAATTATTCTCTGTCGAGGGGTAAAATTATTCTCTGTCTGGGGGTAAAATCATTCTCTGTCTAGGGGTAAAATTATTCTCTGGGGGTAAAAGTATTCCCTGTCTGGGGGTAAAAGTATTCTCTGTCTTGGGGTAAAATTATTCTCTGTCTCGGGGTAAAATTATTTCCTGTCTAGGGGTAAAATTATTCACTGTGTAGGGGTAAAATTATTCCCTGATTAGGGGTAAAATTATTCTCTGTCTATGGGTAAAATTATTCCCTGTCTAGAGGAAAAATTATTCTCTGTCGAGGGGTAAAATTATTCCCTGTCTGGGGGTAAAATTATTCCCTGTCTAGGGGTTAAATTATTCTCTGTCTCGGGGTAAAATTATTCTCTGTCTCGGGGTAAAATTATTCCCTGTCTCGGGGTAAAATTATTCTCTGTCTATGGGTAAAATTATTCTCTGGGGGTAAAAGTATTCCCTGTCTGGGGGTAAAATTATTCCCGGCCTAGGGTAAAATTATTCCCTGTCTAGGGGTAAAATTATTCCCTGTCTAGGGGTAAAATTATTCTTCGTCCAGAGGTAAAATTATTCTCTGTCTAGGGGTAAAATTATTCTCTGTCTAGGGGTAAAATTATTCCATGTCCAAGGGTAAAATTATTCTCTGTGTAGATGTAAAATTATTCTCCCCGTCTCGGGGTAAAATTATTCCCTGTCTAGGGGCAAAATTATTCCCTGTCTAGGGGTAAAATTATTCCCTGTCTAGGGATAAAATTACTCCCTGTCTGGGGGTAAAATTACTCCCTGTCTAGGGGTAAAATTACTCTCTGTCTCGGGGTAAAATTACTCTCTGTCGAGAGGTAAAATTATTCCCTGTCTAGGGGTAAAATTATTCCCTGTCTGGGGGTAAAATTATTCCCTGTGCAGAGGTAAAATTATTCTCTGTCTAGGGGTAAAATTATTCTCTGTCTCGGGGTAAAATTATTCACTGTCGAGGGGTAAATGTATTCCCTGTCTGGGGGTAAAATTATTACTGGTCTAGGGTAAAATTATTCTCTGTCTAGGGGTAAAATTATTCTCTGTCTGGGGGTAAAATTATTCCCTGTCTAGGGGTTAAATTATTTCTTGTGTCTGTCTCGGGTAAAATTATTCTCTGTCTCGGGGTAAAATTATTCCCTGTCTCGGGGTAAAATTATTCCCTGTCTCGGGTAAAATTATTCCCTGTCTAGGGGTAAAATTATTCCCTGTCTCGGGGTAAAATTATTCCCTGTCTCGGGGTAAAATTATTCTCTGTCCAGAGGTAAAATTATTCACTGTCTCGGGGTAAAATTATTCACTGTCTTGGGGTAAAATTATTCTCTGTCTCGGGGTAAAATTATTCTCTGTCTCGGGGTAAAATTATTCTCTGGGGGTAAAATATTCCCTGTCTGGGGGTAAAATTATTCCCTATCTAGGGGTAAAATTATTCTCTGTCTCGGGGTAAAATTATTCTCCGTCTCGAGGTAAAATTATTCTCTGTCTTAGGGCAAAATTATTCCCTGTCTCGGGGTAAAATTATTCCCTGATTAGGGGTAAAATTATTCCCTGTCTAGAGGTAAAATTATTCTCTGTCTCGTTGTAAAATTATTCTCTGTCTAGGGTTAAAATTATTCTCTGTCTAGGGGTAAAATTATTCTCTGTCTGGGGGTAAAATCATTCTCTGTCTCGGGGTAAAATTATTCTCTGGGGGTAAAAGTATTCCCTGTCTGGGGGTAAAAGTATTCTCTGTCTCGGGGTAAAATTATTCTCTGTCTCGGGGTAGAATTATTCCCTGTCTCGGGGTAAAATTATTCCCTGTCTAGGGGTAAAATTATTCCCTGTCTAGGGGTAAAATTATTCTTCGTCCAGAGGTAAAATTATTCTCTGTCTAGGGGTAAAATTATTCTCTGTCTAGGGGTAAAATTATTCCATGTCCAAGGGTAAAATTATTCTCTGTGTAGATGTAAAATTATTCTCCCCGTCTCGGGGTAAAATTATTCCCTGTCTAGGGGCAAAATTATTCCCTGTCTAGGGGTAAAATTATTCCCTGTCTTGGGATAAAATTACTCCCTGTCTGGGGGTAAAATTACTCCCTGTCTAGGGGTAAAATTACTCTCTGTCTCGGGGTAAAATTACTCTCTGTCGAGAGGTAAAATTATTCCCTGTCTAGGGGTAAAATTATTCCCTGTCTGGGGGTAAAATTATTCCCTGTGCAGAGGTAAAATTATTCTCTGTCTAGGGGTAAAATTATTCTCTGTCTCGGGGTAAAATTATTCACTGTCGAGGGGTAAATGTATTCCCTGTCTGGGGGTAAAATTATTACTGGTCTAGGGTAAAATTATTCTCTGTCTAGGGGTAAAATTATTCTCTGTCTGGGGGTAAAATTATTCCCTGTCTAGGGGTTAAATTATTTCTTGTGTCTGTCTCGGGTAAAATTATTCTCTGTCTCGGGGTAAAATTATTCCCTGTCTAGGGGTTAAATTATTCCCTGTCTAGGGGTAAAATTATTCTCTGTCTCGGGGTAAAATTATTCCCTGTCTGGGGCTAAAATTATTCCCTGTCTAGGGGTTAAATTATTCCCTGTCTAGGGGTAAAATTATTCTCTGTCTCGGCTAAATTATTCACTGTCTCGGGGTAAAATTATTCCCGGTCTAGGGTGAAATTATTCTCTGTCTAGAGGTAAATCTATTCCCTGTCTAGGGGTAAAATTATTCTCTGTCTAGGGGTAAAATTATTCTCTGTCTCGGGGTAAAATTATTCCCTGTCTGGGGCTAAAATTATTCTCTGTCTAGAGGTAAAATTATTCCCTGTCTAGGGGCAAAATTATTCTCCGTCTAGAGGTAAAATTATTCTCTGTCTCGGGTAAAATTATTCCCTGTGTCAAGGTAAAATTATTCTCTGTCTAGGGGTAAAATTATTCTCTGTCTAGAGGTAAAATTATTCCCTGTCTAGGGGCAAAATTATTCTCCGTCTAGAGGTAAAATTATTCTCTGTCTCGGGTAAAATTATTCCCTGTGTCAAGGTAAAATTATTCTCTGTCCAGGGGTAAAATTATTCTCTGTCTCGGGTAAAATTATTCTCTGTCTAGGGGTAAAATTATTCACTGTCCAGGTGTAAAATTATTCCCTGTCTAGGGGTAAAATTATTCCCTGTCTAGGGATAAAATTATTCTTCGTCCAGAGGTAAAATTATTCTCTGTCTCGGGGTAAAATTATTCTCTGTCTAGGGGTAAAATTATTCCATGTCCAAGGGTAAAATTATTCTCTGTCCAGGTGTAAAATTATTCCCTGTCTAGGGGTAAAATTATTCACTGTCTAGGGGTAAAATTATTCTCTGTCTAGGGGTAAAAGTATTCCCTGTCTGGGGGTAAAAGTATTCCCTGTCTGGGGGTAAAATTATTCCCTGTCTAGGGGTAAAATTATTCTCTGTCTCGAGGTAAAATTATTCCCTGTCTAGGAGTAAAATTATTCCCTGTCTAGGGGTAAAATTATTCCCTGTCTAGGAGTAAAATTATTCTCTGGGGGTAAAAGTATTCCCTGTCTGGGGGTAAAATTATTCCCGATCTCGGGTAAAATTATTCTCTGTCTTGGGGTAAAATTATTCTCTGTCTCGGGGTAAAATTATTCCCTGTCTCGGGTAAAATTATTCCCTGTCTAGGGGTAAAATTATTCCCTGTCTAGGGGTAAAATTATTCTCTGTCCAGAGGTAAAATTATTCACTGTCTAGGGGTAAAATTATTCACTGTCTTGGGGTAAAATTATTCTCTGTCTCTGGGTAAAATTATTCTCTGGGGATAAATGTATTCCCTGTCTGGGGGTAAAATTATTCCCTATCTTGGGGTAAAATTATTCTCTGTCTAGGGTAAAATTATTCCCTGTCTAGGTGTAAAATTATTCCCTGTATGGTGTAAAATTATTCCCTGTCTCGGGGTAAAATTATTCACTGTCTAGGGGTAAAATTATTCTCTGTCTAGGGGTAAAATTATTCCCTGTCTAGGTGTAAAATTATTCTCTGGGGGTAAAAGTATTCCCTGTCTGGGGGTAAAATTATTCCCTGTCTAGGGGTAAAATTATTCTCTGTCTCGGGTAAAATTATTCTCTGTCTCGGGGTAAAATTATTCCCGGTCTAGGGTAAAATTATTCTCTGTCTAGAGGTAAATCTATTCCCTGTCTAGGGGTAAAATTATTCTCTGTCTAGGGGTAAAATTATTCCCTGTCTAGAAGAAAAATTATTCTCTGTCTCGGGGTAAAATTATTCCCTGTCTGGGGCTAAAATTATTCTCTGTCTAGGGGTAAAATTATTCCCTGTGTCAAGGTAAAATTATTCTCTGTCTAGGGGTAAAATTATTCTCTGTCTAGAGGTAAAATTATTCCCTGTCTAGGGGCAAAATTATTCTCCGTCTAGAGGTAAAATTATTCTCTGTCTCGGGTAAAATTATTCCCTGTGTCAAGGTAAAATTATTCTCTGTCTAGGGGTAAAATTATTCTCTGTCTCGGGTAAAATTATTCTCTGTCTAGGGGTAAAATTATTCCCTGTCTAGGTGTAAAATTATTCCCTGTATGGTGTAAAATTATTCCCTGTCTAGGGGTAAAATTATTCACTGTCTAGGGGTAAAATTATTCTCTGTCTAGGGGTAAAAGTATTCCCTGTCTGGGGGTAAAAGTATTCCCTGTCTGGGGGTAAAATTATTCCCTGTCTAGGGGTAAAATTATTCTCTGTCTCGAGGTACAATTATTCCCTGTCTAGGTGTAAAATTATTCCCTGTCTCGGGGTAAAATTATTCCCTGTCTAGGAGTAAAATTATTCTCTGGGGGTAAAAGTATTCCCTGTCTGGGGGTAAAATTATTCCCGGTCTGGGGTAAAATTATTCTCTGTCTAGGGGTAAAATTATTCTCTGTCTTGGGGTAAAATTATTCTCTGTCTCGGGGTAAAATTATTCACTGTCTCGGGGTAAAATTATGCTCTGTCTAGGGGTAAAATTATTCTCTGGGGGTAAAAGTATTCCCTGTCTGGGGGTAAAAGTATTCCTGGTCTGGGGGTAAAATTATTCTCTGTCTAGGGGTAAAATTATTCTCTGTCTAGAGGTAAAATTATTCCCTGTCTAGGGGTAAAATTATTCCCTGTCTAGGGGTAAAATTATTCCCTGTCTAGGGGTAAAATTATTCCCTCTCGAGGTGTAAAATTATTCCCTGTCTAGGGGTAAAATTATTCCCTGTCTAGGGGTAAAATTATTCTCTGTCTTGGGGTAAAATTATTCTCTGGGGGCAAAAGTATTCCCTGTCTTGGGGTAAAATTATTCCCTATCTTGGGGTAAAATTATTCACTGTCTCGGGGTAAAATTATTCTCTGTGTAGAGGTAATATTATTCTCTGGGGGCAAAATTATTCTCTGTCTAGGGGTAAAATTATTCTCTGTCTAGGGGTAAAATGATTCTCGGTCTCGTTGTAAAATTATTCTCTGTCGAGGGGTAAAATTATTCTCTGTCTGGGGGTAAAATCATTCTCTGTCTAGGGGTAAAATTATTCTCTGGGGGTAAAAGTATTCCCTGTCTGGGGGTAAAAGTATTCTCTGTCTTGGGGTAAAATTATTCTCTGTCTCGGGGTAAAATTATTTCCTGTCTAGGGGTAAAATTATTCACTGTGTAGGGGTAAAATTATTCCCTGATTAGGGGTAAAATTATTCTCTGTCTATGGGTAAAATTATTCCCTGTCTAGAGGAAAAATTATTCTCTGTCGAGGGGTAAAATTATTCCCTGTCTGGGGGTAAAATTATTCCCTGTCTAGGGGTTAAATTATTCCCTGTCTCGGGGTAAAATTATTCTCTGTCTCGGGGTAAAATTATTCCCTGTCTCGGGGTAAAATTATTCTCTGTCTATGGGTAAAATTATTCTCTGGGGGTAAAAGTATTCCCTGTCTGGGGGTAAAATTATTCCCGACCTAGGGTAAAATTATTCCCTGTCTAGGGGTAAAATTATTCCCTGTCTAGGGGTAAAATTATTCTTCGTCCAGAGGTAAAATTATTCTCTGTCTAGGGGTAAAATTATTCTCTGTCTAGGGGTAAAATTATTCCATGTCCAAGGGTAAAATTATTCTCTGTGTAGATGTAAAATTATTCTCCCCGTCTCGGGGTAAAATTATTCCCTGTCTAGGGGCAAAATTATTCCCTGTCTAGGGGTAAAATTATTCCCTGTCTAGGGATAAAATTACTCCCTGTCTGGGGGTAAAATTACTCCCTGTCTAGGGGTAAAATTACTCTCTGTCTCGGGGTAAAATTACTCTCTGTCGAGAGGTAAAATTATTCCCTGTCTAGGGGTAAAATTATTCCCTGTCTGGGGGTAAAATTATTCCCTGTGCAGAGGTAAAATTATTCTCTGTCTAGGGGTAAAATTATTCTCTGTCTCGGGGTAAAATTATTCACTGTCGAGGGGTAAATGTATTCCCTGTCTGGGGGTAAAATTATTACTGGTCTAGGGTAAAATTATTCTCTGTCTAGGGGTAAAATTATTCTCTGTCTGGGGGTAAAATTATTCCCTGTCTAGGGGTTAAATTATTTCTTGTGTCTGTCTCGGGTAAAATTATTCTCTGTCTCGGGGTAAAATTATTCCCTGTCTCGGGGTAAAATTATTCCCTGTCTCGGGTAAAATTATTCCCTGTCTAGGGGTAAAATTATTCCCTGTCTCGGGGTAAAATTATTCCCTGTCTCGGGGTAAAATTATTCTCTGTCCAGAGGTAAAATTATTCACTGTCTCGGGGTAAAATTATTCACTGTCTTGGGGTAAAATTATTCTCTGTCTCGGGGTAAAATTATTCTCTGTCTCGGGGTAAAATTATTCTCTGGGGGTAAAATATTCCCTGTCTGGGGGTAAAATTATTCCCTATCTAGGGGTAAAATTATTCTCTGTCTCGGGGTAAAATTATTCTCCGTCTCGAGGTAAAATTATTCTCTGTCTTAGGGCAAAATTATTCCCTGTCTCGGGGTAAAATTATTCCCTGATTAGGGGTAAAATTATTCCCTGTCTAGAGGTAAAATTATTCTCTGTCTCGTTGTAAAATTATTCTCTGTCTAGGGTTAAAATTATTCTCTGTCTAGGGGTAAAATTATTCTCTGTCTGGGGGTAAAATCATTCTCTGTCTCGGGGTAAAATTATTCTCTGGGGGTAAAAGTATTCCCTGTCTGGGGGTAAAAGTATTCTCTGTCTCGGGGTAAAATTATTCTCTGTCTCGGGGTAGAATTATTCCCTGTCTCGGGGTAAAATTATTCCCTGTCTAGGGGTAAAATTATTCCCTGTCGAGAAGTAAAATTATTCTCTGTCTCGGGGTAAAGTTATTCTCTGTCTCGGGGTAAAATTATTCACTGTCTAGGCGTAAAATTATTCTCTGGGGGTAAAAGTATTCCCTGTCTGGGGGTAAAATTATTCCCGGTCAAGGGGAATATTATTCTCTGTCTCGGGGTAAAATTATTCTCTGTCTGGAGGTAAATCTATTCCCTGTCTAGGGGTAAAATTATTCTCTGTCTCGGGGTAAAATTATTCCCTGTCTAGAAGAAAAATTATTCTCTGTCTCGGGGTAAAATTATTCCCTGTCTGGGGCTAAAATTGTTCCCTGTCTAGGGGTTAAATTATTCCCTGTCTAGGGGTAAAATTATTCTCTGTCTCGGCTAAATTATTCACTGTCTCGGGGTAAAATTATTCTCTGTCTCGGGTTAAAATTATTCTCTGGGGGTAAAAGTATTCCCTGTCTGGGGGTAAAATTATTCCCGATCTAGGGTAAAATTATTCTCTGTCTAGGGGTAAAATTATTCCCTGTCTCGGGGTAAAAGTATATTTCGTCTAGAGGTAAAATTATTCCCTGTCTAGGGGTAAAATTATTCCCTGTCTAGGGGTAAAATTATTCCCTGTGCAGAGGTAAAATTATTCTCTGTCTAGGGGTAAAATTACTCTCTGTCTCGGGGTAAAATTATTCTCTGTCTAGAGGTAAAATTATTCCCTGTCTTGGGGCAAAATTAATCTCCGTCTAGAGGTAAAATTATTCTCTGTCTCGGGTAAAATTATTCCCTGTCTCGGGGTAAAATTATTCCCTGTGTAGAGGTAAAATTATTCCCTGTCTAGGGGTAAAATTATTCTCTGTCTCGGGGTAAAATTATTCACTGTCGAGGGGTAAAATTATTCTCTGGGGGTAAAAGTATTCCCTGTCTGGGGGTAAAATTATTCCCTGTCTAGGGGTAAAATTATTCTCTGTCTCGGGTAAAATTATTCTCTGTCTCGGGGTAAAATTATTCCCGGTCTAGGGTAAAATTATTCTCTGTCTCGGGGTAAAATTATTCCCTGTCTAGAAGAAAAATTATTCTCTGTCTCGGGGTAAAATTATTCCCTGTCTGGGGCTAAAATTATTCGCTGTCGAGCGGTTAAATTATTCTCTGTCTCGGCTAAATTATTCACTGTCTCGGGGTAAAATTATTCTCTGTCTAGGGTTAAAATTATTCTCTGTCTAGGGGTAAAATTATTCTTTGTCGAGGGGTAAAATTATTCTTCGTCTAGAGGTAAAATTATTCTCTGTCTAGGGGTAAAATTATTCTCTGTCTAAGGGTAAAATTATTCCATGTCCAAGGGTAAAATTATTCCCTGTCTAGGGGTGAAATTATTCTCTGTCTCGGGGTTAAATTATTCCCTGTCGAGGGGTAAAATTATTCCCTGATTAGGTGTAAAATTATTCCCTGTCGAGATGTAAAATTATTCTCTGTCTAGGGGTAAAATTATTCTCTGTCTAGAGGTAAAATTATTCCCTGTCTAGGGGTAAAATTACTCCCTGTCTAGGGGTAAAATTATTCCCTGTCTCGGGGTAAAATTATTCCCTGTGTAGAGGTAAAATTACTCTCTGTCTAGGGGTAAAATTACTCTCTGTCTAGGGGTAAAATTATTCTCTGTCTAGAGGCAAAATTATTCCCTGTCTAGGGGCAAAATTATTCCCTGTCTAGGGGTAAAATTATTCACTGTCGAGGGGTAAAATTATTCTCTGTCTAGGGGTAAAATTATTCTCTGGGGGTAAAAGTATTCCCTGTCTGGGGGTAAAATTATTCCCGGTCTAGGGTAAAATTATTCTCTGTCTGGGGGTAAAATTATTCTCTGTGTTGAGGTAAAATTATTCTCCGTCTAGGGGTAAAATTATTCCCTGTCTAGGGTTAAAATTATTCCCTGTCTAGGGGTATAATTATTCCCTGTCTAGGGTTAAAATTATTCTCTGTGTTGAGGTAAAATTATTCTCCGTCTAGGGTTAAAATTATTCCCTGTCTCGGGTTAAAATTATTCCCTGTCGAGGGATAAAATTACTCCCTGTCTCGGGGTAAAATTATTCACTGTCTAGGCGTAAAATTATTCTCTGGGGGTAAAAGTATTCCCTGTCTGGGGGTAAAATTATTCCCGGTCAAGGGGAATATTATTCTCTGTCTCGGGGTAAAATTATTCCCTGATTAGGTGTAAAATTATTCCCTGTCTAGGGGTAAAATTATTCTCTGTCTCGGGGTAAAATTATTCCCTGTCTAGAAGAAAAATTATTCTCTGTCTCGGGGTAAATCTATTCCCTGTCTAGGGGTAAAATTATTCTCTGTCTAGGGGTAAAATTATTCTCTGTCTAGGGGTAAAATTATTCTCTGTCTCGGGGTAAAATTATTCCCTGTCTGGGGCTAAAATTATTCTCTGTCTAGAGGTAAAATTATTCCCTGTCTAGGGGCAAAATTATTCTCCGTCTAGAGGTAAAATTATTCTCTGTCTCGGGTAAAATTATTCCCTGTGTCAAGGTAAAATTATTCTCTGTCTAGGGGTAAAATTATTCTCTGTCTCGGGTAAAATTATTCTCTGTCTAGGGGTAAAATTATTCACTGTCCAGGTTTAAAATTATTCCCTGTCTAGGGGTAAAATTATTCCCTGTCTAGGGATAAAATTATTCTTCGTCCAGAGGTAAAATTATTCTCTGTCTCGGGGTAAAATTATTCTCTGTCTAGGGGTAAAATTATTCCATGTCCAAGGGTAAAATTATTCTCTGTCCAGGTGTAAAATTATTCCCTGTCTAGGGGTAAAAGTATTCCCTGTCTGGGGGTAAAAGTATTCCCTGTCTGGGGGTAAAAGTATTCCCTGTCTGGGGGTAAAATTATTCCCTGTCTAGGGGTAAAATTATTCTCTGTCTCGAGGTAAAATTATTCCCTGTCTAGGAGTAAAATTATTCCCTGTCTAGGGGTAAAATTATTCCCTGTCTAGGAGTAAAATTATTCTCTGGGGGTAAAAGTATTCCCTGTCTGGGGGTAAAATTATTCCCGATCTCGGGTAAAATTATTCTCTGTCTTGGGGTAAAATTATTCTCTGTCTCGGGGTAAAATTATTCCCTGTCTCGGGTAAAATTATTCCCTGTCTAGGGGTAAAATTATTCCCTGTCTAGGGGTAAAATTATTCTCTGTCCAGAGGTAAAATTATTCACTGTCTAGGGGTAAAATTATTCACTGTCTTGGGGTAAAATTATTCTCTGTCTCTGGGTAAAATTATTCTCTGGGGATAAATGTATTCCCTGTCTGGGGGTAAAATTATTCCCTATCTTGGGGTAAAATTATTCTCTGTCTAGGGTAAAATTATTCCCTGTCTAGGTGTAAAATTATTCCCTGTATGGTGTAAAATTATTCCCTGTCTCGGGGTAAAATTATTCACTGTCTAGGGGTAAAATTATTCTCTGTCTAGGGGTAAAATTATTCCCTGTCTAGGTGTAAAATTATTCTCTGGGGGTAAAAGTATTCCCTGTCTGGGGGTAAAATTATTCCCTGTCTAGGGGTAAAATTATTCTCTGTCTCGGGTAAAATTATTCTCTGTCTCGGGGTAAAATTATTCCCGGTCTAGGGTAAAATTATTCTCTGTCTAGAGGTAAATCTATTCCCTGTCTAGGGGTAAAATTATTCTCTGTCTAGGGGTAAAATTATTCCCTGTCTAGAAGAAAAATTATTCTCTGTCTCGGGGTAAAATTATTCCCTGTCTGGGGCTAAAATTATTCTCTGTCTAGGGGTAAAATTATTCACTGTCGAGGGGTAAAATTATTCTCTGTCTAGGGGTAAAATTATTCTCTGGGGGTAAAAGTATTCCCTGTCTGGGGGTAAAATTATTCCCGGTCTAGGGTAAAATTATTCTCTGTCTGGGGGTAAAATTATTCTCTGTGTTGAGGTAAAATTATTCTCCGTCTAGGGGTAAAATTATTCCCTGTCTAGGGTTAAAATTATTCCCTGTCTAGGGGTATAATTATTCCCTGTCTAGGGTTAAAATTATTCTCTGTGTTGAGGTAAAATTATTCTCCGTCTAGGGTTAAAATTATTCCCTGTCTCGGGTTAAAATTATTCCCTGTCGAGGGATAAAATTACTCCCTGTCTCGGGGTAAAATTATTCACTGTCTAGGCGTAAAATTATTCTCTGGGGGTAAAAGTATTCCCTGTCTGGGGGTAAAATTATTCCCGGTCAAGGGGAATATTATTCTCTGTCTCGGGGTAAAATTATTCCCTGATTAGGTGTAAAATTATTCCCTGTCTGGAGGTAAAATTATTCTCTGTCTAGGGGTAAAATTATTCTCTGTGTTGAGGTAAAATTATTCTCCGTCTAGGGTTAAAATTATTCCCTGTCTAGGGGTAAAATTATTCCCTGTCGAGGGATAAAATTACTCCCTGTCTCGGGGTAAAATTATTCACTGTCTAGGCGTAAAATTATTCTCTGGGGGTAAAAGTATTCCCTGTCTGGGGGTAAAATTATTCCCGGTCAAGGGGAATATTATTCTCTGTCTCGGGGTAAAATTATTCTCTGTCTAGAGGTAAATCTATTCCCTGTCTAGGGGTAAAATTATTCTCTGTCTCGGGGTAAAATTATTCCCTGTCTAGAAGAAAAATTATTCTCTGTCTCGGGGTAAATCTATTCCCTGTCTAGGGGTAAAATTATTCTCTGTCTAGGGGTAAAATTATTCTCTGTCTAGGGGTAAAATTATTCTCTGTCTCGGGGTAAAATTATTCCCTGTCTGGGGCTAAAATTATTCTCTGTCTAGAGGTAAAATTATTCCCTGTCTAGGGGCAAAATTATTCTCCGTCTAGAGGTAAAATTATTCTCTGTCTCGGGTAAAATTATTCCCTGTGTCAAGGTAAAATTATTCTCTGTCTAGGGGTAAAATTATTCTCTGTCTCGGGTAAAATTATTCTCTGTCTAGGGGTAAAATTATTCACTGTCCAGGTTTAAAATTATTCCCTGTCTAGGGGTAAAATTATTCCCTGTCTAGGGATAAAATTATTCTTCGTCCAGAGGTAAAATTATTCTCTGTCTCGGGGTAAAATTATTCTCTGTCTAGGGGTAAAATTATTCCATGTCCAAGGGTAAAATTATTCTCTGTCCAGGTGTAAAATTATTCCCTGTCTAGGGGTAAAAGTATTCCCTGTCTGGGGGTAAAAGTATTCCCTGTCTGGGGGTAAAAGTATTCCCTGTCTGGGGGTAAAATTATTCCCTGTCTAGGGGTAAAATTATTCTCTGTCTCGAGGTAAAATTATTCCCTGTCTAGGAGTAAAATTATTCCCTGTCTAGGGGTAAAATTATTCCCTGTCTAGGAGTAAAATTATTCTCTGGGGGTAAAAGTATTCCCTGTCTGGGGGTAAAATTATTCCCGATCTCGGGTAAAATTATTCTCTGTCTTGGGGTAAAATTATTCTCTGTCTCGGGGTAAAATTATTCCCTGTCTCGGGTAAAATTATTCCCTGTCTAGGGGTAAAATTATTCCCTGTCTAGGGGTAAAATTATTCTCTGTCCAGAGGTAAAATTATTCACTGTCTAGGGGTAAAATTATTCACTGTCTTGGGGTAAAATTATTCTCTGTCTCTGGGTAAAATTATTCTCTGGGGGTAAATGTATTCCCTGTCTGGGGGTAAAATTATTCCCTATCTTGGGGTAAAATTATTCTCTGTCTAGGGTAAAATTATTCCCTGTCTAGGTGTAAAATTATTCCCTGTATGGTGTAAAATTATTCCCTGTCTCGGGGTAAAATTATTCACTGTCTAGGGGTAAAATTATTCTCTGTCTAGGGGTAAAAGTATTCCCTGTCTGGGGGTAAAAGTATTCCCTGTCTGGGGGTAAAATTATTCCCTGTCTAGGGGTAAAATTATTCTCTGTCTCGAGGTAAAATTATTCCCTGTCTAGGTGTAAAATTATTCCCTGTCTCGGGGTAAAATTATTCCCTGTCTAGGAGTAAAATTATTCTCTGGGGGTAAAAGTATTCCCTGTCTGGGGGTAAAATTATTCCCGGTCTGGGGTAAAATTATTCTCTGTCTAGGGGTAAAATTATTCTCTGTCTTGGGGTAAAATTATTCTCTGTCTCGGGGTAAAATTATTCACTGTCTCGGGGTAAAATTATGCTCTGTCTAGGGGTAAAATTATTCTCTGGGGGTAAAAGTATTCCCTGTCTGGGGGTAGAAGTATTCCTGGTCTTGGGGTAAAATTATTCTCTGTCTAGGGGTAAAATTATTCTCTGTCTAGAGGTAAAATTATTCCCTGTCTAGGGGTAAAATTATTCCCTGTCTAGGGGTAAAATTATTCCCTCTCGAGGTGTAAAATTATTCCCTGTCTAGGGGTAAAATTATTCCCTGTCGAGGGGTAAAATTATTCTCTGTCTTGGGGTAAAATTATTCTCTGGGGGCAAAAGTATTCCCTGTCTTGGGGTAAAATTATTCCCTATCTTGGGGTAAAATTATTCACTGTCTCGGGGTAAAATTATTCCCTGTCTCGGGGTAAAATTATTCCCTGTCTAGGTGTAAAATTATTCTCTGGGGGTAAAAGTATTCCCTGTCTGGGGGTAAAATTATTCCCGGTCTGGGGCAAAATTATTCTCTGTCTAGGGGTAAAATTATTCTCTGTCTAGGGGTAAAATTATTCTCTGTCTTGGGGTAAAGTTATTCTCTGTCTCGGGGTAAAATTATTCACTGTCTCGGGGTAAAATTATGCTCTGTCTAGGGGTAAAATTATTCTCTGGGGGTAAAAGTATTCCCTGTCTGGGGGTAAAAGTATTCCTGGTCTGGGGTTAAAATTATTCTCTGTCTAGGGGTAAAATTATTCCCTGTCTAGGGGTAAAATTATTCCCTGTCTAGGGGTAAAATTATTCCCTCTCGAGGTGTAAAATTATTCCCTGTCTAGGGGTAAAATTATTCCCTGTCTAGGGGTAAAATTATTCTCTGTCTAGGGGTAAAATTATTTTCTGGGGGCAAAAGTATTCCCTGTCTTGGGGTAAAATTATTCCCTATCTTGGGGTAAAATTATTCACTGTCTCGGGGTAAAATTATTCTCTGTGTAGAGGTAAAATTATTCTCTGGGGGCAAAATTATTCTCTGTCTAGGGGTAAAATTATTCTCTGTCTAGGGGTAAAATGATTCTCGGTCTCGTTGTAAAATTATTCTCTGTCGAGGGGTAAAATTATTCTCTGTCTGGGGGTAAAATCATTCTCTGTCTAGGGGTAAAATTATTCTCTGGGGGTAAAAGTATTCCTTGTCTGGGGGTAAAAGTATTCTCTGTCTTGGGGTAAAATTATTCTCTGTCTCGGGGTAAAATTATTTCCTGTCTAGGGGTAAAATTATTCACTGTGTAGGGGTAAAATTATTCCCTGATTAGGGGTAAAATTATTCTCTGTCTATGGGTAAAATTATTCCCTGTCTAGAGGAAAAATTATTCTCTGTCGAGGGGTAAAATTATTCCCTGTCTGGGGGTAAAATTATTCCCTGTCTAGGGGTTAAATTATTCGCTGTCTCGGGGTAAAATTATTCTCTGTCTCGGGGTAAAATTATTCCCTGTCTCGGGGTAAAATTATTCTCTGTCTATGGGTAAAATTATTCTCTGGGGGTAAAATTATTCCCTGATTAGGTGTAAAATTATTCCCTGTCTAGAGGTAAAATTATTCTCTGTCCAGGGGTAAAATTATTCTCTGTGTAGATGTAAAATTATTCTCCCCGTCTAGGGGTAAAATTATTCCCTGTCTAGGGGCAAAATTATTCCCTGTCTAGGGGTAAAATTATTCCCTGTCTAGGGATAAAATTACTCCCTGTCTGGGGGTAAAATTACTCCCTGTCTCGGGGTAAAATTACTCTCTGTCTCGGGGTAAAATTACTCTCTGTCGAGGGGTAAATGTATTCCCTGTCTGGGGGTAAAATTATTACTGGTCTAGGGTAAAATTATTCTCTGTCTAGGGGTAAAATTATTCTCTGTCTGGGGGTAAAATTATTTCTTGTCTAGGGGTTAAATTATTTCTTGTCGAGGGGTAAAATTATTCTCTGTCTCGGGTAAAATTATTCTCTGTCTCGGGGTAAAATTATTCACTGTCTCGGGGTAAAATTATTCCCTGTCTCGGGTAAAATTATTCCCTGTCTAGGGGTAAAATTATTCCCTGTCTAGGGGTAAAATTATTCCCTGTCTCGGGGTAAAATTATTCCCTGTCTCGGGGTAAAATTATTCTCTGTCCAGAGGTAAAATTATTCACTGTCTCGGGGTAAAATTATTCACTGTCTTGGGGTAAAATTATTCTCTGTCTCGGGGTAAAATTATTCTCTGTCTCGGGGTAAAATATTCCCTGTCTGGGGGTAAAATTATTCCCTATCTAGGGGTAAAATTATTCTCTGTCTCGGGGTAAAATTATTCTCCGTCTCGAGGTAAAATTATTCTCTGTCTAGGGGTAAAATTATTCTCTGTCTGGGGGTAAAATCATTCTCTGTCTCGGGGTAAAATTATTCTCTGGGGGTAAAAGTATTCCCTGTCTGGGGGTAAAAGTATTCTCTGTCTCGGGGTAAAATTATTCTCTGTCTCGGGGTAGAATTATTCCCTGTCTAGGGGTAAAATTATTCCCTGTCGAGAAGTAAAATTATTCTCTGTCTCGGGGTAAAATTATTCTCTGTCTCGGGGTAAAATTATTCACTGTCTAGGCGTAAAATTATTCTCTGGGGGTAAAAGTATTCCCTGTCTGGGGGTAAAATTATTCCCGGTCAAGGGGAATATTATTCTCTGTCTCGGGGTAAAATTATTCTCTGTCTAGAGGTAAATCTATTCCCTGTCTAGGGGTAAAATTATTCTCTGTCTCGGGGTAAAATTATTCCCTGTCTAGAAGAAAAATTATTCTCTGTCTCGGGGTAAAATTATTCCCTGTCTGGGGCTAAAATTGTTCCCTGTCTAGGGGTTAAATTATTCCCTGTCTTGGGGCAAAATTAATCTCCGTCTAGAGGTAAAATTATTCTCTGTCTCGGGTAAAATTATTCCCTGTCTCGGGGTAAAATTATTCCCTGTGTAGAGGTAAAATTATTCCCTGTCTAGGGGTAAAATTATTCTCTGTCTCGGGGTAAAATTATTCACTGTCGAGGGGTAAAATTATTCTCTGGGGTAAAAGTATTCCCTGTCTGGGGGTAAAATTATTCCCTGTCTAGGGGTAAAATTATTCTCTGTCTCGGGTAAAATTATTCTCTGTCTCGGGGTAAAATTATTCCCGGTCTAGGGTAAAATTATTCTCTGTCTAGAGGTAAATCTATTCCCTGTCTAGGGGTAAAATTATTCTCTGTCTCGGGGTAAAATTATTCCCTGTCTAGAAGAAAAATTATTCTCTGTCTCGGGGTAAAATTATTCCCTGTCTGGGGCTAAAATTATTCGCTGTCGAGGGGTTAAATTATTCTCTGTCTCGGCTAAATTATTCACTGTCTCGAGGTAAAATTATTCTCTGTCTAGGGTTAAAATTATTCTCTGTCTAGGGGTAAAATTATTCCTTGTCTAGGGGTAAAATTATTCTTCGTCTAGAGGTAAAATTATTCTCTGTCTAGGGGTAAAATTATTCTCTGTCTAGGGGTAAAATTATTCCCTGTCTAGGGGTGAAATTATTCTCTGTCTCGGGGTAAAATTATTCCCTGTCGAGGGGTAAAATTATTCCCTGATTAGGTGTAAAATTATTCCCTGTCGAGATGTAAAATTATTCTCTGTCTAGGGGTAAAATTATTCTCTGTCTAGAGGTAAAATTATTATTCCCTGTCTCGGGGTAAAATTATTCCCTGTCTAGGGGTATAATTATTCCCTGTCTAGGGGTAAAATTATTCCCTGTCTAGGGGTAAAATTACTCCCTGTCTAGGGGTAAAATTATTCCCTGTCTCGGGGTAAAATTATTCCCTGTGTAGAGGTAAAATTACTCTCTGTCTAGGGGTAAAATTATTCTCTGTCTAGGGGTAAAATTATTCTCTGTCTAGAGGTAAAATTATTCCCTGTCTAGGGGCAAAATTATTCTCCGTCTCGAGGTAAAATTATTCCCTGTCTAGGGGTAAAATTATTCACTGTCGAGGGGTAAAATTATTCTCTGTCTAGGGGTAAAATTATTCTCTGGGGGTAAAAGTATTCCCTGTCTGGGGGTAAAATTATTCCCGGTCTAGGGTAAAATTATTCTCTGTCTCGGGGTAAAATTATTCTCTGTGTTGAGGTAAAATTATTCTCCGTCTAGGGGTAAAATTATTCCCTGTCTAGGGTTAAAATTATTCCCTGTCTAGGGGTATAATTATTCCCTGTCTAGGGTTAAAATTATTCTCTGTCTAGAGGTAAAATTATTCCCTGTCTAGGGGCAAAATTATTCTCCGTCTCGAGGTATAATTATTCCATGTCCAAGGGTAAAATTATTCTCTGTCTCGGGGTGAAATTATTCCCTGTCTCGGGGTAAAATTATTCCCTGATTAGGTGTAAAATTATTCCCTGTCTGGAGGTAAAATTATTCTCTGTCTAGGGGTAAAATTATTCTCTGTGTTGAGGTAAAATTATTCTCCGTCTAGGGGTAAAATTATTCCCTGTCTCGGGTTAAAATTATTCCCTGTCTAGGGGTATAATTATTCCCTGTCTAGGGGTATAATTATTCCCTGTCTAGGGGTATAATTATTCCCTGTCGAGGGGTAAAATTATTCCCTGTCGAGGGGTAAAATTACTCCCTGTCTCGGGGTAAAATTATTCACTGTCTAGGCGTAAAATTATTCTCTGGGGGTAAAAGTATTCCCTCTCAGGGGGTGAAATTATTCCCGGTCAAGGGGAATATTATTCTCTGTCTCGGGGTAAAATTATTCTCTGTCTAGAGGTAAATCTATTCCCTGTCTAGGGGTAAAATTATTCTCTGTCTCGGGGTAAAATTATTCCCTGTCTAGAAGAAAAATTATTCTCTGTCTCGGGGTAAAATTATTCCCTGTCTAGGTGTTAAATTATTCCCTGTCTAGGGGTAAAATTATTCTCTGTCTCGGCTAAATTATTCACTGTCTCGGGGTAAAATTATTCTCTGTCTCGGGTTAAAATTATTCTCTGGGGGTAAAAGTATTCCCTGTCTGGGGGTAAAATTATTCCCGATCTAGGGTAAAATTATTCTCTGTCTCGGGGTAAAATTATTCCCTGTCTCGGGGTAAAATTATTCTTCGTCTAGAGGTAAAATTATTCTCTGTCTAGGGGTAAAATTATTCCCTGTCGAGGGGTAAAATTACTCCCTGTCTAGGGGTAAAATTATTCCCTGTCTAGGGGTAAAATTATTCCCTGTGCAGAGGTAAAATTATTCTCTGTCTAGGGGTAAAATTACTCTCTGTCTCGGGGTAAAATTATTCTCTGTCTAGAGGTAAAATTATTCCCTGTCTTGGGGCAAAATTAATCTCCGTCTAGAGGTAAAATTATTCTCTGTCTCGGGTAAAATTATTCCCTGTCTCGGGGTAAAATTATTCCCTGTCTCGGGGTAAAATTATTCTCTGTCTCGGGGTAAAATTATTCACTGTCGAGGGGTAAAATTATTCTCTGGGGGTAAAAGTATTCCCTGTCTGGGGGTAAAATTATTCCCTGTCTAGGGGTAAAATTATTCTCTGTCTCGGGTAAAATTATTCTCTGTCTCGGGGTAAAATTATTCCCGGTCTAGGGTAAAATTATTCTCTGTCTAGAGGTAAATCTATTCCCTGTCTAGGGGTAAAATTATTCTCTGTCTCGGGGTAAAATTATTCCCTGTCTAGGTGTAAAATTATTCTCTGGGGGTAAAAGTATTCCCTGTCTGGGGGTAAAATTATTCTCTGTCTAGGGGCAAAATTATTCTCTGTCTAGGGGTAAAATTATTCTCTGTCTAGGGGTAAAATTATTCTCTGTCTTGGGGTAAAATTATGCTCTGTCTAGGGGTAAAATTATTCTCTGGGGGTAAAAGTATTCCCTGTCTGGGGGTAAAAGTATTCCTGGTCTGGGGTTAAAATTATTCTCTGTCTAGGGGTAAAATTATTCCCTGTCTAGGGGCAAAATTATTCCCTGTCTAGGGGTAAAATTATTCCCTCTCGAGGTGTAAAATTATTCCCTGTCTAGGGGTAAAATTATTCCCTGTCTAGGGGTAAAATTATTCTCTGTCTAGGGGTAAAATTATTTTCTGGGGGCAAAAGTATTCCCTGTCTTGGGGTAAAATTATTCCCTATCTTGGGGTAAAATTATTCACTGTCTCGGGGTAAAATTATTCTCTGTGTAGAGGTAAAATTATTCTCTGGGGGCAAAATTATTCTCTGTCTAGGGGTAAAATTATTCTCTGTCTAGGGGTAAAATGATTCTCGGTCTCGTTGTAAAATTATTCTCTGTCGAGGGGTAAAATTATTCTCTGTCTGGGGGTAAAATCATTCTCTGTCTAGGGGTAAAATTATTCTCTGGGGGTAAAAGTATTCCTTGTCTGGGGGTAAAAGTATTCTCTGTCTTGGGGTAAAATTATTCTCTGTCTCGGGGTAAAATTATTTCCTGTCTAGGGGTAAAATTATTCACTGTGTAGGGGTAAAATTATTCCCTGATTAGGGGTAAAATTATTCTCTGTCTATGGGTAAAATTATTCCCTGTCTAGAGGAAAAATTATTCTCTGTCGAGGGGTAAAATTATTCCCTGTCTGGGGGTAAAATTATTCCCTGTCTAGGGGTTAAATTATTCGCTGTCTCGGGGTAAAATTATTCTCTGTCTCGGGGTAAAATTATTCCCTGTCTCGGGGTAAAATTATTCTCTGTCTATGGGTAAAATTATTCTCTGGGGGTAAAATTATTCCCTGATTAGGTGTAAAATTATTCCCTGTCTAGAGGTAAAATTATTCTCTGTCCAGGGGTAAAATTATTCTCTGTGTAGATGTAAAATTATTCTCCCCGTCTAGGGGTAAAATTATTCCCTGTCTAGGGGCAAAATTATTCCCTGTCTAGGGGTAAAATTATTCCCTGTCTAGGGATAAAATTACTCCCTGTCTGGGGGTAAAATTACTCTCTGTCTCGGGGTAAAATTACTCTCTGTCTCGGGGTAAAATTACTCTCTGTCGAGGGGTAAATGTATTCCCTGTCTGGGGGTAAAATTATTACTGGTCTAGGGTAAAATTATTCTCTGTCTAGGGGTAAAATTATTCTCTGTCTGGGGGTAAAATTATTCCCTGTCTAGGGGTTAAATTATTTCTTGTCGAGGGGTAAAATTATTCTCTGTCTCGGGTAAAATTATTCTCTGTCTCGGGGTAAAATTATTCACTGTCTCGGGGTAAAATTATTCCCTGTCTCGGGTAAAATTATTCCCTGTCTAGGGGTAAAATTATTCCCTGTCTAGGGGTAAAATTATTCCCTGTCTCGGGGTAAAATTATTCCCTGTCTCGGGGTAAAATTATTCTCTGTCCAGAGGTAAAATTATTCACTGTCTCGGGGTAAAATTATTCACTGTCTTGGGGTAAAATTATTCTCTGTCTCGGGGTAAAATTATTCTCTGTCTCGGGGTAAAATATTCCCTGTCTGGGGGTAAAATTATTCCCTATCTAGGGGTAAAATTATTCTCTGTCTCGGGGTAAAATTATTCTCCGTCTCGAGGTAAAATTATTCTCTGTCTTAGGGCAAAATTATTCCCTGTCTCGGGTTAAAATTATTCCCTGATTAGGGGTAAAATTATTCCCTGTCTAGAGGTAAAATTATTCTCTGTCTCGTTGTAAAATTATTCTCTGTCTAGGGTTAAAATTATTCTCTGTCTAGGGGTAAAATTATTCTCTGTCTGGGGGTAAAATCATTCTCTGTCTCGGGGTAAAATTATTCTCTGGGGGTAAAAGTATTCCCTGTCTGGGGGTAAAAGTATTCTCTGTCTCGGGGTAAAATTATTCTCTGTCTCGGGGTAGAATTATTCCCTGTCTAGGGGTAAAATTATTCCCTGTCGAGAAGTAAAATTATTCTCTGTCTCGGGGTAAAATTATTCTCTGTCTCGGGGTAAAATTATTCACTGTCTAGGCGTAAAATTATTCTCTGGGGGTAAAAGTATTCCCTGTCTGGGGGTAAAATTATTCCCGGTCAAGGGGAATATTATTCTCTGTCTCGGGGTAAAATTATTCTCTGTCTAGAGGTAAATCTATTCCCTGTCTAGGGGTAAAATTATTCTCTGTCTCGGGGTAAAATTATTCCCTGTCTAGAAGAAAAATTATTCTCTGTCTCGGGGTAAAATTATTCCCTGTCTGGGGCTAAAATTGTTCCCTGTCTAGGGGTTAAATTATTCCCTGTCTAGGGGTAAAATTATTCTCTGTCTCGGCTAAATTATTCACTGTCTCGGGGTAAAATTATTCTCTGTCTCGGGTTAAAATTATTCTCTGGGGGTAAAAGTATTCCCTGTCTGGGGGTAAAATTATTCCCGATCTAGGGTAAAATTATTCTCTGTCTAGGGGTAAAATTATTCCCTGTCTCGGGTTAAAATTATTCTTCGTCTAGAGGTAAAATTATTCTCTGTCTAGGGGTAAAATTATTCCCTGTCGAGGGGTAAAATTACTCCCTGTCTAGGGGTAAAATTATTCCCTGTCTAGGGGTAAAATTATTCCCTGTGCAGAGGTAAAATTATTCTCTGTCTAGGGGTAAAATTACTCTCTGTCTCGGGGTAAAATTATTCTCTGTCTAGAGGTAAAATTATTCCCTGTCTTGGGGCAAAATTAATCTCCGTCTAGAGGTAAAATTATTCTCTGTCTCGGGTAAAATTATTCCCTGTCTCGGGGTAAAATTATTCCCTGTGTAGAGGTAAAATTATTCCCTGTCTAGGGGTAAAATTATTCTCTGTCTCGGGGTAAAATTATTCACTGTCGAGGGGTAAAATTATTCTCTGGGGTAAAAGTATTCCCTGTCTGGGGGTAAAATTATTCCCTGTCTAGGGGTAAAATTATTCTCTGTCTCGGGTAAAATTATTCTCTGTCTCGGGGTAAAATTATTCCCGGTCTAGGGTAAAATTATTCTCTGTCTAGAGGTAAATCTATTCCCTGTCTAGGGGTAAAATTATTCTCTGTCTCGGAGTAAAATTATTCCCTGTCTAGAAGAAAAATTATTCTCTGTCTCGGGGTAAAATTATTCCCTGTCTGGGGCTAAAATTATTCGCTGTCGAGGGGTTAAATTATTCTCTGTCTCGGCTAAATTATTCACTGTCTCGAGGTAAAATTATTCTCTGTCTAGGGTTAAAATTATTCTCTGTCTAGGGGTAAAATTATTCCTTGTCTAGGGGTAAAATTATTCTTCGTCTAGAGGTAAAATTATTCTCTGTCTAGGGGTAAAATTATTCTCTGTCTAGGGGTAAAATTATTCCCTGTCTAGGGGTGAAATTATTCTCTGTCTCGGGGTAAAATTATTCCCTGTCGAGGGGTAAAATTATTCCCTGATTAGGTGTAAAATTATTCCCTGTCGAGATGTAAAATTATTCTCTGTCTAGGGGTAAAATTATTCTCTGTCTAGAGGTAAAATTATTATTCCCTGTCTCGGGGTAAAATTATTCCCTGTCTAGGGGTATAATTATTCCCTGTCTAGGGGTAAAATTATTCCCTGTCTAGGGGTAAAATTACTCCCTGTCTAGGGGTAAAATTATTCCCTGTCTCGGGGTAAAATTATTCCCTGTGTAGAGGTAAAATTACTCTCTGTCTAGGGGTAAAATTATTCTCTGTCTAGGGGTAAAATTATTCTCTGTCTAGAGGTAAAATTATTCCCTGTCTAGGGGCAAAATTATTCTCCGTCTCGAGGTAAAATTATTCCCTGTCTAGGGGTAAAATTATTCACTGTCGAGGGGTAAAATTATTCTCTGTCTAGGGGTAAAATTATTCTCTGGGGGTAAAAGTATTCCCTGTCTGGGGGTAAAATTATTCCCGGTCTAGGGTAAAATTATTCTCTGTCTCGGGGTAAAATTATTCTCTGTGTTGAGGTAAAATTATTCTCCGTCTAGGGGTAAAATTATTCCCTGTCTAGGGTTAAAATTATTCCCTGTCTAGGGGTATAATTATTCCCTGTCTAGGGTTAAAATTATTCTCTGTCTAGAGGTAAAATTATTCCCTGTCTAGGGGCAAAATTATTCTCCGTCTCGAGGTAAAATTATTCCATGTCCAAGGGTAAAATTATTCTCTGTCTCGGGGTGAAATTATTCCCTGTCTCGGGGTAAAATTATTCCCTGATTAGGTGTAAAATTATTCCCTGTCTGGAGGTAAAATTATTCTCTGTCTAGGGGTAAAATTATTCTCTGTGTTGAGGTAAAATTATTCTCCGTCTAGGGGTAAAATTATTCCCTGTCTCGGGTTAAAATTATTCCCTGTCTAGGGGTATAATTATTCCCTGTCTAGGGGTATAATTATTCCCTGTCTAGGGGTATAATTATTCCCTGTCGAGGGGTAAAATTATTCCCTGTCGAGGGGTAAAATTACTCCCTGTCTCGGGGTAAAATTATTCACTGTCTAGGCGTAAAATTATTCTCTGGGGGTAAAAGTATTCCCTCTCAGGGGGTGAAATTATTCCCGGTCAAGGGGAATATTATTCTCTGTCTCGGGGTAAAATTATTCTCTGTCTAGAGGTAAATCTATTCCCTGTCTAGGGGTAAAATTATTCTCTGTCTCGGGGTAAAATTATTCCCTGTCTAGAAGAAAAATTATTCTCTGTCTCGGGGTAAAATTATTCCCTGTCTAGGTGTTAAATTATTCCCTGTCTAGGGGTAAAATTATTCTCTGTCTCGGCTAAATTATTCACTGTCTCGGGGTAAAATTATTCTCTGTCTCGGGTTAAAATTATTCTCTGGGGGTAAAAGTATTCCCTGTCTGGGGGTAAAATTATTCCCGATCTAGGGTAAAATTATTCTCTGTCTCGGGGTAAAATTATTCTCTGTCTAGGGGTAAAATTATTCTCTGTCTTGGGTTAAAATTATTCCCTGTCTAGGGGTATAATTATTCCCTGTCTAGGGGTATAATTATTCCCTGTCTAGGGGTATAATTATTCCCTGTCTAGGGGTAAAATTATTCCCTGTCGAGGGGTAAAATTACTCCCTGTCTAGGGGTAAAATTATTCCCTGTCTAGGGGTAAAATTATTCCCTGTGCAGAGGTAAAATTACTCTCTGTCTAGGGGTAAAATTACTCTCTGTCTCGGGGTAAAATTATTCTCTGTCTAGAGGTAAAATTATTCCCTGTCTTGGGGCAAAATTAATCTCCGTCTAGAGGTAAAATTATTCTCTGTCTCGGGTAAAATTATTCCCTGTCTCGGGGTAAAATTATTCCCTGTCTCGGGGTAAAATTATTCCCTGTCTCGGGGTAAAATTATTCTCTGTCTCGGGGTAAAATTATTCACTGTCGAGGGGTAAAATTATTCTCTGGGGGTAAAAGTATTCCCTGTCTGGGGGTAAAATTATTCCCTGTCTAGGGGTAAAATTATTCTCTGTCTCGGGTAAAATTATTCTCTGTCTCGGGGTAAAATTATTCCCGGTCTAGGGTAAAATTATTCTCTGTCTAGAGGTAAATCTATTCCCTGTCTAGGGGTAAAATTATTCTCTGTCTCGGGGTAAAATTATTCCCTGTCTAGAAGAAAAATTATTCTCTGTCTCGGGGTAAAATTATTCCCTGTCTGGGGCTAAAATTATTCCCTGTCGAGGGGTTAAATTATTCTCTGTCTCGGCTAAATTATTCACTGTCTCGGGGTAAAATTATTCTCTGTCTAGGGTTAAAATTATTCTCTGGGGGTGAAAGTATTCCCTGTCTGAGGGTAAAATTATTCCCGATCTAGGGTAAAATTATTCTCTGTCTAGGGGTAAAATTATTCCCTGTCTAGGGGTAAAATTATTCTTCGTCTAGAGGTAAAATTATTCTCTGTCTAGGGGTAAAATTATTCTCTGTCTAGGGGTAAAATTATTCCATGTCCAAGGGTAAAATTATTCCCTGTCTAGGGGTGAAATTATTCTCTGTCTAGGGGTAAAATTATTCCCTGTTGAGGGGTAAAATTATTCCCTGTCTAGGGGTAAAATTATTCTCTGGGGGTAAAAGTATTCCCTGTCTGGGGGTAAAATTATTCCCGGTCTAGGGTAAAATTATTCTCTGTCTGGAGGTAAAATTATTCTCTGTCTAGGGGTAAAATTATTCTCTGTGTTGAGGTAAAATTATTCTCCGTCTAGGGGTAAAATTATTCCCTGTCTCGGGTTAAAATTATTCCCTGTCTAGGGGTATAATTATTCCCTGTCTAGGGGTATAATTATTCCCTGTCTAGGGGTATAATTATTCCCTGTCGAGGGGTAAAATTATTCCCTGTCGAGGGGTAAAATTACTCCCTGTCTCGGGGTAAAATTATTCACTGTCTAGGCGTAAAATTATTCTCTGGGGGTAAAAGTATTCCCTCTCAGGGGGTGAAATTATTCCCGGTCAAGGGGAATATTATTCTCTGTCTCGGGGTAAAATTATTCTCTGTCTAGAGGTAAATCTATTCCCTGTCTAGGGGTAAAATTATTCTCTGTCTCGGGGTAAAATTATTCCCTGTCTAGAAGAAAAATTATTCTCTGTCTCGGGGTAAAATTATTCCCTGTCTAGGTGTTAAATTATTCCCTGTCTAGGGGTAAAATTATTCTCTGTCTCGGCTAAATTATTCACTGTCTCGGGGTAAAATTATTCTCTGTCTCGGGTTAAAATTATTCTCTGGGGGTAAAAGTATTCCCTGTCTGGGGGTAAAATTATTCCCGATCTAGGGTAAAATTATTCTCTGTCTCGGGGTAAAATTATTCCCTGTCTCGGGGTAAAATTATTCTTCGTCTAGAGGTAAAATTATTCTCTGTCTAGGGGTAAAATTATTCCCTGTCGAGGGGTAAAATTACTCCCTGTCTAGGGGTAAAATTATTCCCTGTCTAGGGGTAAAATTATTCCCTGTGCAGAGGTAAAATTATTCTCTGTCTAGGGGTAAAATTACTCTCTGTCTCGGGGTAAAATTATTCTCTGTCTAGAGGTAAAATTATTCCCTGTCTTCGGGCAAAATTAATCTCCGTCTAGAGGTAAAATTATTCTCTGTCTCGGGTAAAATTATTCCCTGTCTCGGGGTAAAATTATTCCCTGTCTCGGGGTAAAATTATTCCCTGTCTCGGGGTAAAATTATTCTCTGTCTCGGGGTAAAATTATTCACTGTTGAGGGGTAAAATTATTCTCTGGGGGTAAAAGTATTCCCTGTCTGGGGGTAAAATTATTCCCTGTCTAGGGGTAAAATTATTCTCTGTCTCGGGTAAAATTATTCTCTGTCTCGGGGTAAAATTATTCCCGGTCTAGGGTAAAATTATTCTCTGTCTAGAGGTAAATCTATTCCCTGTCTAGGGGTAAAATTATTCTCTGTCTCGGGGTAAAATTATTCCCTGTCTAGAAGAAAAATTATTCTCTGTCTGGGGGTAAAATTATTCCCTGTCGAGGGGTTAAATTATTCTCTGTCTCGGCTAAATTATTCACTGTCTCGGGGTAAAATTATTCTCTGTCTAGGGTTAAAATTATTCTCTGGGGGTGAAAGTATTCCCTGTCTGAGGGTAAAATTATTCCCGATCTAGGGTAAAATTATTCTCTGTCTAGGGGTAAAATTATTCCCTGTCTAGGGGTAAAATTATTCTTCGTCTAGAGGTAAAATTATTCTCTGTCTAGGGGTAAAATTATTCTCTGTCTAGGGGTAAAATTATTCCATGTCCAAGGGTAAAATTATTCCCTGTCTAGGGGTGAAATTATTCTCTGTCTAGGGGTAAAATTATTCCCTGTCGAGGGGTAAAATTATTCCCTGTCTAGGGGTAAAATTATTCTCTGGGGGTAAAAGTATTCCCTGTCTGGGGGTAAAATTATTCCCGGTCTAGGGTAAAATTATTCTCTGTCTGGGGGTAAAATTATTCTCTGTCTAGGGTTAAAATTATTCTCTGTCTAGAGGTAAAATTATTCCCTGTCTAGGGGCAAAATTATTCTCCGTCTCGAGGTAAAATTATTCCATGTCCAAGGGTAAAATTATTCTCTGTCTCGGGGTGAAATTATTCCCTGTCTCGGGGTAAAATTATTCCCTGATTAGGTGTAAAATTATTCCCTGTCTGGAGGTAAAATTATTCTCTGTCTAGGGGTAAAATTATTCTCTGTGTTGAGGTAAAATTATTCTCCGTCTAGGGGTAAAATTATTCCCTGTCTCGGGTTAAAATTATTCCCTGTCTAGGGGTATAATTATTCCCTGTCTAGGGGTAAAATTATTCCCTGTCGAGGGGTAAAATTACTCCCTGTCTCGGGGTAAAATTATTCCCTGTCTAGGGGTAAAATTATTCATGTGTAAAGGCAAAATTATTCTCTGTCTCGGGGTAAAATTACTCTCTGGGGGTAAAATTATTCTCTGTCTAGAGGTAAAATTATTCCCTGTCTAGGGGCAAAATTATTCTCCGTCTAGAGGTAAAATTATTCTCTGTCTCGGGTAAAATTATTCCATGTCTAGGGGTAAAATTATTCCCTGTCTAGGGGTAAAATTATTCCCTGTCTAGGTGTAAAATTATTCTCTGGGGGTAAAAGTATTCCCTGTCTGGGGGTAAAATTATTCCCTGTCTAGGGGTAAAATGATTCTCTGTCTCGGGTAAAATTATTCTCTGTCTCGGGGTAAAATTATTCCCGGTCTAGGGTAAAATTATTCTTTGTCTAGAGGTAAATCTATTCCCTGTCTCGGGGTGAAATTATTCCCTGTCTCGGGGTAAAATTATTCCCTGATTAGGTGTAAAATTATTCCCTGTCTGGAGGTAAAATTATTCTCTGTCTAGGGGTAAAATTATTCTCTGTGTTGAGGTAAAATTATTCTCCGTCTAGGGGTAAAATTATTCCCTGTCTAGGGTTAAAATTATTCCCTGTCTAGGGGTAAAATTATTCCCTGTCTAGGGGTAAAATTATTCCCTGTCGAGGGGTAAAATTATTCCCTGTCGAGGGGTAAAATTACTCCCTGTCTAGGGGTAAAATTATTCCCTGTCTAGGGGTAAAATTATTCCATGTGTAGAGGCAAAATTATTCTCTGTCTCGGGGTAAAATTATTCTCTGTCTGGGGGTAAAATTATTCTCTGTCTAGAGGTAAAATTATTCCCTGTCTAGGGGCAAAATTATTCTCCGTCTCGAGGTAAAATTATTCTCTGTCTAGGGGTAAAATTATTCCCGATCTAGGGTAAAATTACTCTCTGTCTAGGGGTAAAATTATTCTCTGTGTAGAGGTAAAATTATTCCCTGTCTCGGGGCAAAATTATTCTCCGTCTAGAGGTAAAATTATTCTCTGTCTCGGGTAAAATTATTCCCTGTCTAGGGGTAAAATTATTCCCTGTCCAGGGGTAAAATTATTCCCTGTCTAGGTGTAAAATTATTCTCTGGGGGTAAAAGTATTCCCTGTCTGGGGGTAAAATTATTCCCTGTCTAGGGGTAAAATTATTCTCTGTCTCGGGTAAAATTATTCTCTGTCTCGGGGTAAAATTATTCTCTGTCTCGGGTTAAAATTATTCTCTGGGGGTGAAAGTATTCCCTGTCTGGGGGTAAAATTATTCCCGATATAGGGTAAAATTATTCTCTGTCTAGGGGTAAAATTATTCCCTGTCTAGGTGTAAAATTATTCTTCGTCTAGAGGTAAAATTATTCTCTGTCTCGGGGTAAAATTATTCTCTGTCTAGGGGTAAAATTATTCCATGTCCAAGGGTAAAATTATTCCCTGTCTAGGGGTGAAATTATTCTCTGTCTAGGGGTAAAATTATTCCCTGTCTAGGGGTAAAATTATTCCCTGATTAGGTGTAAAATTATTCCCTGTCGAGATGTAAAATTATTCTCTGTCTCGGGGTAAAATTATTCTCTGTCTAGAGGTAAAATTATTATTCCCTGTCTAGGGGTAAAATTATTCCCTGTCTAGGGGTAAAATTATTCCCTGTCTCGGGGTAAAATTATTCCCTGTGTAGAGGTAAAATTACTCTCTGTCTAGGGGTAAAATTACTCTCTGTCTAGGGGTAAAATTATTCTCTGTCTGGAGGTAAAATTATTCCCTGTCTAGGGGCAAAATTATTCTCCGTCTCGAGGTAAAATTATTCCCTGTCCAGGGGTAAAATTATTCACTGTCGAGGGGTAAAATTATTCTCTGTCTCGGGGTAAAACTATTCTCTGGGGGTAAAAGTATTCCCTGTCTGGGGGTAAAATTATTCCCGGTCTAGCGTAAAATTATTCTCTGTCTAGGGGTAAAATTATTCTCTGTGTTGAGGTAAAATTATTCTCCGTCTAGGGGTAAAATTATTCCCTGTCTAGGGTTAAAATTATTCCCTGTCTAGGGGTATAATTATTCCCTGTCTAGGGTTAAAATTATTCTCTGTCTAGAGTAAAATTATTCCCTGTCTAGGGGCAAAATGATTCTCCGTCTCGAGGTAAAATTATTCCATGTCCAAGGGTAAAATTATTCTCTGTCTCGGGGTGAAATTATTCCCTGTCTCGGGGTAAAATTATTCCCTGATTAGGTGTAAAATTATTCCCTGTCTGGAGGTAAAATTATTCTCTGTCTAGGGGTAAAATTATTCTCTGTGTTGAGGTAAAATTATTCTCCGTCTCGGGGTAAAATTATTCCCTGTCTAGGGTTAAAATTATTCCCTGTCTAGGGTTAAAATTATTCCCTGTCTAGGGGTATAATTATTCCCTGTCTAGGGGTAAAATTATTCCCTGTCGAGGGGTAAAATTACTCCCTGTCTAGGGGTAAAATTATTCCCTGTCTAGGGGTAAAATTATTCCATGTGTAGAGGCAAAATTATTCTCTGTCTCGGGGTAAAATTACTCTCTGTCTGGGGGTAAAATTATTCTCTGTCGAGAGGTAAAATTATTCCCTGTCTCGGGGCAAAATTATTCTCCGTCTCGAGGTAAAATTATTCTCTGTCTAGGGGTAAAATTATTCCCGATCTAGGGTAAAATTACTCTCTGTCTCGGGGTAAAATTATTCTCTGTGTAGAGGTAAAATTATTCCCTGTCTCGGGGCAAAATTATTCTCCGTCTAGAGGTAAAATTATTCTCTGTCTCGGGTAAAATTATTCCCTGTCTAGGGGTAAAATTATTCCCTGTCTAGGGGTAAAATTATTCCCTGTCTAGGTGTAAAATTATTCTCTGGGGGTAAAAGTATTCCCTGTCTGGGGGTAAAATTATTCCCTGTCTAGGGGTAAAATTATTCTCTGTCTCGGGTAAAATTATTCTCTGTCTCGGGGTAAAATTATTCCCGGTCTAGGGCAAAATTATTCTCTGTCTAGAGGTAAAATTATTCTCTGGGGGTGAAAGTATTCCCTGTCTGGGGGTAAAATTATTCCCGATATAGGGTAAAATTATTCTCTGTCTAGGGGTAAAATTATTCCCTGTCTGGGGGTAAAATTATTCCCTGTCTCGGGGTAAAATTATTCTCTGTCTCGGGTAAAATTATTCTCTGTCTAGGGGTAAAATTATTCTCTGTCTCTGGGTAAAATTATTCTCTGTCTCGGGTAAAATTATTCTCTGTCTAGGGGTAAAATTATTCCATGTCCAGGGGTAAAATTATTCCATGTCCAGGGGTAAAATTATTCCCTGTCTAGGGGTAAAATTATTCCCGATCTAGGGTAAAATTACTCTCTGTCTAGGGGTAAAATTATTCTCTGTCTAGAGGTAAAATTATTCCCGATCTAGGGTAAAATTACTCTCTGTCTAGGGGTAAAATTATTCTCTGTCTAGAGGTAAAATTATTCCCTGTCTCGGGGCAAAATTATTCTCCGTCTAGAGGTAAAATTATTCTCTGTCTCGGGTAAAATTATTCCCTGTCTAGGGGTAAAATTATTCCCTGTCTCGGGGTAAAATTATTCCCTGTCTAGGTGTAAAATTATTCTCTGGGGGTAAAAGTATTCCCTGTCTGGGGGTAAAATTATTCCCTGTCTAGGGGTAAAATTATTCTCTGTCTCGGGTAAAATTATTCTCTGTCTCGGGGTAAAATTATTCCCGGTCTAGGGTAAAATTATTCTCTGTCTAGAGGTAAATCTATTCCCTGTCTAGGGGTAAAATTATTCTCTGTTTATTGGTAAAATTATTCCCTGTCTAGAAGAAAAATTATTCTCTGTCTCGGGGTAAAATTATTCCCTGTCTGGGGCTAAAATTATTCTCTGTCTAGAGGTAAAATTATTCTCTGTCTCGGGTAAAATTATTCCCTGTGTCAAGGTAAAATTATTCTCTGTCTAGGGGTAAAATTATTCCCTGTCTAGAGGTAAAATTATTCCCTGTCTAGAGTCAAAATTATTCTCCGTCTAGAGGTAAAATTATTCTCTGTCTCGGGTAAAATTATTCCCTGTGTCAAGGTAAAATTATTCTCTGTCTAGAGGTAAAATTATTCCCTGTCTAGGGGCAAAATTATTCTCCGTCTAGAGGTAAAATTATTCTCTGTCTCGGGTAAAATTATTCCCTGTGTCAAGGTAAAATTATTCTCTGTCTAGGGGTAAAATTATTCTCTGTCTCGGGTAAAATTATTCTCTGTCTAGGGGTAAAATTATTCACTGTCCAGGTGTAAAATTATTCCCTGTCTAGGGGTAAAATTATTCCCTGTCTAGGGATAAAATTATTCTTCGTCCAGAGGTAAAATTATTCTCTGTCTAGGGGTAAAATTATTCTCTGTCTAGGGGTAAAATTATTCCATGTCCAAGGGTAAAATTATTCTCTGTCCAGGTGTAAAATTATTCCCTGTCTGGGGGTAAAATTATTCACTGTCTAGGGGTAAAATTATTCTCTGTCTAGGGGTAAAAGTATTCCCTGTCTGGGGGTAAAAGTATTCCCTGTCTGGGGGTAAAATTATTCCCTGTCTAGGGGTAAAATTATTCTCTGTCTCGAGGTAAAATTATTCCCTGTCTAGGAGTAAAATTATTCCCTGTCTAGGGGTAAAATTATTCCCTGTCTAGGAGTAAAATTATTCTCTGGGGGTAAAAGTATTCCCTGTCTGGGGGTAAAATTATTCCCGATCTCGGGTAAAATTATTCTCTGTCTTGGGGTAAAATTATTCTCTGTCTCGGGGTAAAATTATTCCCTGTCTCGGGTAAAATTATTCCCTGTCTAGGGGTAAAATTATTCTCTGTCCAGAGGTAAAATTATTCACTGTCTAGGGGTAAAATTATTCACTGTCTTGGGGTAAAATTATTCTCTGTCTCTGGGTAAAATTATTCTCTGGGGGTAAAAGTATTCCCTGTCTGGGGGTAAAATTATTCCCTATCTTGGGGTAAAATTATTCTCTGTCTAGGGTAAAATTATTCCCTGTCTAGGTGTAAAATTATTCCCTGTATGGTGTAAAATTATTCCCTGTCTAGGGGTAAAATTATTCACTGTCTAGCGGTAAAATTATTCTCTGTCTAGGGGTAAAAGTATTCCCTGTCTGGGGGTAAAAGTATTCCCTGTCTGGGGGTAAAATTATTCCCTGTCGAGGGGTAAAATTATTCTCTGTCTCGAGGTAAAATTATTCCCTGTCTAGGTGTAAAATTATTCCCTGTCTCGGGGTAAAATTATTCCCTGTCTAGGAGTAAAATTATTCTCTGGGGGTAAAAGTATTCCCTGTCTGGGGGTAAAATTATTCCCGGTCTGGGGTAAAATTATTCTCTGTCTAGGGGTAAAATTATTCTCTGTCTAGGGGTAAAATTATTCTCTGTCTTGGGGTAAAATTATTCACTGTCTCGGGGTAAAATTATTCACTGTCTCGGGGTAAAATTATGCTCTGTCTAGGGGTAAAATTATTCTCTGGGGGTAAAAGTATTCCCTGTCTGGGGCTAAAAGTATTCCTGGTCTGGGGGTAAAATTATTCTCTGTCTAGGGGTAAAATTATTCTCTGTCTAGAGGTAAAATTATTCCCTGTCTAGGGGTAAAATTATTCCCTGTCTAGGGGTAAAATTATTCCCTCTCGAGGTGTAAAATTATTCCCTGTCTAGGGGTAAAATTATTCCCTGTCTAGGGGTAAAATTATTCTCTGTCTTGGGGTAAAATTATTCTCTGGGGGCAAAATTATTCCCTGTCTTGGGGTAAAATTATTCCCTGTCTTGGGGTAAAATTATTCACTGTCTCGGGGTAAAATTATTCTCTGTGTAGAGGTAAAATTATTCTCTGGGGGCAAAATTATTCTCTGTCTAGGGGTAAAATTATTCTCTGTCTAGGGGTAAAATGATTCTCGGTCTCGTTGTAAAATTATTCTCTGTCGAGGGGTAAAATTATTCTCTGTCTGGGGGTAAAATCATTCTCTGTCTAGGGGTAAAATTATTCTCTGGGGGTAAAAGTATTCCCTGTCTGGGGGTAAAAGTATTCTCTGTCTTGGGGTAAAATTATTCTCTGTCTCGGGGTAAAATTATTTCCTGTCTAGGGGTAAAATTATTCACTGTGTAGGGGTAAAATTATTCCCTGATTAGGGGTAAAATTATTCTCTGTCTATGGGTAAAATTATTCCCTGTCTAGAGGAAAAATTATTCTCTGTCGAGGGGTAAAATTATTCTCTGGGGGTAAAAGTATTCCCTGTCTGGGGGTAAAATTATTCCCGAACTAGGGTAAAATTATTCCCTGTCTAGGGGTAAAATTATTCCCTGTCTAAGGGTAAAATTATTCTTCGTCCAGAGGTAAAATTATTCTCTGTCTAGGGGTAAAATTATTCCCTGTCCAAGGGTAAAATTATTCTCTGTGTAGATGTAAAATTATTCTCCCCGTCTAGGGGTAAAATTATTCCCTGTCTAGGGGCAAAATTATTCCCTGTCTAGGGGTAAAATTATTCCCTGTCTAGGGATAAAATTACTCCCTGTCTGGGGGTAAAATTACTCCCTGTCTCGGGGTAAAATTACTCTCTGTCTCGGGGTAAAATTACTCTCTGTCGAGAGGTAAAATTATTCCCTGTCTAGGGGTAAAATTATTCCCTGTCTGGGGGTAAAATTATTCCCTGTGCAGAGGTAAAATTATTCTCTGTCTGGAGGTAAAATTATTCCCTGTCTAGGGGTTAAATTATTTCTTGTCGAGGGGTAAAATTATTCTCTGTCTCGGGTAAAATTATTCTCTGTCTCGGGGTAAAATTATTCACTGTCTCGGGGTAAAATTATTCCCTGTCTAGGGGTAAAATTATTCCCTGTCTAGGGGTAAAATTATTCCCTGTCTCGGGGTAAAATTATTCCCTGTCTCGGGGTAAAATTATTCTCTGTCCAGAGGTAAAATTATTCACTGTCTCGGGGTAAAATTATTCACTGTCTTGGGGTAAAATTATTCTCTGTCTCGGGGTAAAATTATTCTCTGTCTCGGGGTAAAATTATTCTCTGGGGGTAAAATATTCCCTGTCTGGGGGTAAAATTATTCCCTATCTAGGGGTAAAATTATTCTCTGTCTCGGGGTAAAATTATTCTCCGTCTCGAGGTAAAATTATTCTCTGTCTTAGGGCAAAATTATTCCCTGTCTCGGGGTAAAATTATTCCCTGATTAGGGGTAAAATTATTCCCTGTCTAGAGGTAAAATTATTCTCTGTCTCGTTGTAAAATTATTCTCTGTCTAGGGTTAAAATTATTCTCTGTCTAGGGGTAAAATTATTCTCTGTCTGGGGGTAAAATAATTCTCTGTCTCGGGGTAAAATTATTCCCTGTCTAGAAGAAAAATTATTCTCTGTCTCGGGGTAAAATTATTCCCTGTCTGGGGCTAAAATTGTTCCCTGTCTAGGGGTTAAATTATTCCCTGTCTAGGGGTAAAATTATTCCCTGTCGAGGGGTAAAATTACTCCCTGTCTAGGGGTAAAATTATTCCCTGTCTAGGGGTAAAATTATTCCCTGTGCAGAGGTAAAATTATTCTCTGTCTAGGGGTAAAATTACTCTCTGTCTCGGGGTAAAATTATTCTCTGTCTAGAGGTAAAATTATTCCCTGTCTTGGGGCAAAATTAATCTCCGTCTAGAGGTAAAATTATTCTCTGTCTCGGGTAAAATTATTCCCTGTCTCGGGGTAAAATTATTCCCTGTGTAGAGGTAAAATTATTCCCTGTCTAGGGGTAAAATTATTCTCTGTCTCGGGGTAAAATTATTCACTGTCGAGGGGTAAAATTATTCTCTGGGGTAAAAGTATTCCCTGTCTGGGGGTAAAATTATTCCCTGTCTAGGGGTAAAATTATTCTCTGTCTCGGGTAAAATTATTCTCTGTCTCGGGGTAAAATTATTCCCGGTCTAGGGTAAAATTATTCTCTGTCTAGAGGTAAATCTATTCCCTGTCTAGGGGTAAAATTATTCTCTGTCTCGGAGTAAAATTATTCCCTGTCTAGAAGAAAAATTATTCTCTGTCTCGGGGTAAAATTATTCCCTGTCTGGGGCTAAAATTATTCGCTGTCGAGGGGTTAAATTATTCTCTGTCTCGGCTAAATTATTCACTGTCTCGAGGTAAAATTATTCTCTGTCTAGGGTTAAAATTATTCTCTGTCTAGGGGTAAAATTATTCCCTGTCTCGGGTTAAAATTATTCTTCGTCTAGAGGTAAAATTATTCTCTGTCTAGGGGTAAAATTATTCCCTGTCGAGGGGTAAAATTACTCCCTGTCTAGGGGTAAAATTATTCCCTGTCTAGGGGTAAAATTATTCCCTGTGCAGAGGTAAAATTATTCTCTGTCTAGGGGTAAAATTACTCTCTGTCTCGGGGTAAAATTATTCTCTGTCTAGAGGTAAAATTATTCCCTGTCTTGGGGCAAAATTAATCTCCGTCTAGAGGTAAAATTATTCTCTGTCTCGGGTAAAATTATTCCCTGTCTCGGGGTAAAATTATTCCCTGTGTAGAGGTAAAATTATTCCCTGTCTAGGGGTAAAATTATTCTCTGTCTCGGGGTAAAATTATTCACTGTCGAGGGGTAAAATTATTCTCTGGGGTAAAAGTATTCCCTGTCTGGGGGTAAAATTATTCCCTGTCTAGGGGTAAAATTATTCTCTGTCTCGGGTAAAATTATTCTCTGTCTCGGGGTAAAATTATTCCCGGTCTAGGGTAAAATTATTCTCTGTCTAGAGGTAAATCTATTCCCTGTCTAGGGGTAAAATTATTCTCTGTCTCGGAGTAAAATTATTCCCTGTCTAGAAGAAAAATTATTCTCTGTCTCGGGGTAAAATTATTCCCTGTCTGGGGCTAAAATTATTCGCTGTCGAGGGGTTAAATTATTCTCTGTCTCGGCTAAATTATTCACTGTCTCGAGGTAAAATTATTCTCTGTCTAGGGTTAAAATTATTCTCTGTCTAGGGGTAAAATTATTCCTTGTCTAGGGGTAAAATTATTCTTCGTCTAGAGGTAAAATTATTCTCTGTCTAGGGGTAAAATTATTCTCTGTCTAGGGGTAAAATTATTCCCTGTCTAGGGGTGAAATTATTCTCTGTCTCGGGGTAAAATTATTCCCTGTCGAGGGGTAAAATTATTCCCTGATTAGGTGTAAAATTATTCCCTGTCGAGATGTAAAATTATTCTCTGTCTAGGGGTAAAATTATTCTCTGTCTAGAGGTAAAATTATTATTCCCTGTCTCGGGGTAAAATTATTCCCTGTCTAGGGGTATAATTATTCCCTGTCTAGGGGTAAAATTATTCCCTGTCTAGGGGTAAAATTACTCCCTGTCTAGGGGTAAAATTATTCCCTGTCTCGGGGTAAAATTATTCCCTGTGTAGAGGTAAAATTACTCTCTGTCTAGGGGTAAAATTATTCTCTGTCTAGGGGTAAAATTATTCTCTGTCTAGAGGTAAAATTATTCCCTGTCTAGGGGCAAAATTATTCTCCGTCTCGAGGTAAAATTATTCCCTGTCTAGGGGTAAAATTATTCACTGTCGAGGGGTAAAATTATTCTCTGTCTAGGGGTAAAATTATTCTCTGGGGGTAAAAGTATTCCCTGTCTGGGGGTAAAATTATTCCCGGTCTAGGGTAAAATTATTCTCTGTCTCGGGGTAAAATTATTCTCTGTGTTGAGGTAAAATTATTCTCCGTCTAGGGGTAAAATTATTCCCTGTCTAGGGTTAAAATTATTCCCTGTCTAGGGGTATAATTATTCCCTGTCTAGGGTTAAAATTATTCTCTGTCTAGAGGTAAAATTATTCCCTGTCTAGGGGCAAAATTATTCTCCGTCTCGAGGTAAAATTATTCCATGTCCAAGGGTAAAATTATTCTCTGTCTCGGGGTGAAATTATTCCCTGTCTCGGGGTAAAATTATTCCCTGATTAGGTGTAAAATTATTCCCTGTCTGGAGGTAAAATTATTCTCTGTCTAGGGGTAAAATTATTCTCTGTGTTGAGGTAAAATTATTCTCCGTCTAGGGGTAAAATTATTCCCTGTCTCGGGTTAAAATTATTCCCTGTCTAGGGGTATAATTATTCCCTGTCTAGGGGTATAATTATTCCCTGTCGAGGGGTAAAATTATTCCCTGTCGAGGGGTAAAATTACTCCCTGTCTCGGGGTAAAATTATTCACTGTCTAGGCGTAAAATTATTCTCTGGGGGTAAAAGTATTCCCTCTCAGGGGGTGAAATTATTCCCGGTCAAGGGGAATATTATTCTCTGTCTCGGGGTAAAATTATTCTCTGTCTAGAGGTAAATCTATTCCCTGTCTAGGGGTAAAATTATTCTCTGTCTCGGGGTAAAATTATTCCCTGTCTAGAAGAAAAATTATTCTCTGTCTCGGGGTAAAATTATTCCCTGTCTAGGTGTTAAATTATTCCCTGTCTAGGGGTAAAATTATTCTCTGTCTCGGCTAAATTATTCACTGTCTCGGGGTAAAATTATTCTCTGTCTCGGGTTAAAATTATTCTCTGGGGGTAAAAGTATTCCCTGTCTGGGGGTAAAATTATTCCCGATCTAGGGTAAAATTATTCTCTGTCTCGGGGTAAAATTATTCCCTGTCTCGGGGTAAAATTATTCTTCGTCTAGAGGTAAAATTATTCTCTGTCTAGGGGTAAAATTATTCCCTGTCGAGGGGTAAAATTACTCCCTGTCTAGGGGTAAAATTATTCCCTGTCTAGGGGTAAAATTATTCCCTGTGCAGAGGTAAAATTATTCTCTGTCTAGGGGTAAAATTACTCTCTGTCTCGGGGTAAAATTATTCTCTGTCTAGAGGTAAAATTATTCCCTGTCTTGGGGCAAAATTAATCTCCGTCTAGAGGTAAAATTATTCTCTGTCTCGGGTAAAATTATTCCCTGTCTCGGGGTAAAATTATTCCCTGTCTCGGGGTAAAATTATTCCCTGTCTCGGGGTAAAATTATTCTCTGTCTCGGGGTAAAATTATTCACTGTCGAGGGGTAAAATTATTCTCTGAGGGTAAAAGTATTCCCTGTCTGGGGGTAAAATTATTCCCTGTCTAGGGGTAAAATTATTCTCTGTCTCGGGTAAAATTATTCTCTGTCTCGGGGTAAAATTATTCCCGGTCTAGGGTAAAATTATTCTCTGTCTAGAGGTAAATCTATTCCCTGTCTAGGGGTAAAATTATTCTCTGTCTCGGGGTAAAATTATTCCCTGTCTAGAAGAAAAATTATTCTCTGTCTCGGGGTAAAATTATTCCCTGTCTGGGGCTAAAATTATTCCCTGTCGAGGGGTTAAATTATTCTCTGTCTCGGCTAAATTATTCACTGTCTCGGGGTAAAATTATTCTCTGTCTAGGGTTAAAATTATTCTCTGGGGGTGAAAGTATTCCCTGTCTGAGGGTAAAATTATTCCCGATCTAGGGTAAAATTATTCTCTGTCTAGGGGTAAAATTATTCCCTGTCTAGGGGTAAAATTATTCTTCGTCTAGAGGTAAAATTATTCTCTGTCTAGGGGTAAAATTATTCTCTGTCTAGGGGTAAAATTATTCCATGTCCAAGGGTAAAATTATTCCCTGTCTAGGGGTGAAATTATTCTCTGTCTAGGGGTAAAATTATTCCCTGTCGAGGGGTAAAATTATTCCCTGTCTAGGGGTAAAATTATTCTCTGGGGGTAAAAGTATTCCCTGTCTGGGGGTAAAATTATTCCCGGTCTAGGGTAAAATTATTCTCTGTCTGGAGGTAAAATTATTCTCTGTCTAGGGGTAAAATTATTCTCTGTGTTGAGGTAAAATTATTCTCCGTCTAGGGGTAAAATTATTCCCTGTCTCGGGTTAAAATTATTCCCTGTCTAGGGGTATAATTATTCCCTGTCTAGGGGTATAATTATTCCCTGTCTAGGGGTATAATTATTCCCTGTCGAGGGGTAAAATTATTCCCTGTCGAGGGATAAAATTACTCCCTGTCTCGGGGTAAAATTATTCACTGTCTAGGCGTAAAATTATTCTCTGGGGGTAAAAGTATTCCCTCTCAGGGGGTGAAATTATTCCCGGTCAAGGGGAATATTATTCTCTGTCTCGGGGTAAAATTATTCACTGTCGAGGGGTAAAATTATTCTCTGGGGGTAAAAGTATTCCCTGTCTGGGGGTAAAATTATTCCCTGTCTAGGGGTAAAATTATTCTCTGTCTCGGGTAAAATTATTCTCTGTCTCGGGGTAAAATTATTCCCGGTCTAGGGTAAAATTATTCTCTGTCTAGAGGTAAATCTATTCCCTGTCTAGGGGTAAAATTATTCTCTGTCTCGGGGTAAAATTATTCCCTGTCTAGAAGAAAAATTATTCTCTGTCTCGGGGTACAATTATTCCCTGTCTGGGGCTAAAATTATTCCCTGTCGAGGGGTTAAATTATTCTCTGTCTCGGCTAAATTATTCACTGTCTCGGGGTAAAATTATTCTCTGTCTAGGGTTAAAATTATTCTCTGGGGGTGAAAGTATTCCCTGTCTGAGGGTAAAATTATTCCCGATCTAGGGTAAAATTATTCTCTGTCTAGGGGTAAAATTATTCCCTGTCTAGGGGTAAAATTATTCTTCGTCTAGAGGTAAAATTATTCTCTGTCTAGGGGTAAAATTATTCTCTGTCTAGGGGTAAAATTATTCCATGTCCAAGGGTAAAATTATTCCCTGTCTAGGGGTGAAATTATTCTCTGTCTAGGGGTAAAATTATTCCCTGTCGAGGGGTAAAATTATTCCCTGTCTAGGGGTAAAATTATTCTCTGGGGGTAAAAGTATTCCCTGTCTGGGGGTAAAATTATTCCCGGTCTAGGGTAAAATTATTCTCTGTCTGGAGGTAAAATTATTCTCTGTCTAGGGGTAAAATTATTCTCTGTGTTGAGGTAAAATTATTCTCCGTCTAGGGGTAAAATTATTCCCTGTCTCGGGTTAAAATTATTCCCTGTCTAGGGGTATAATTATTCCCTGTCTAGGGGTATAATTATTCCCTGTCTAGGGGTATAATTATTCCCTGTCGAGGGGTAAAATTATTCCCTGTCGAGGGGTAAAATTACTCCCTGTCTCGGGGTAAAATTATTCACTGTCTAGGCGTAAAATTATTCTCTGGGGGTAAAAGTATTCCCTCTCAGGGGGTGAAATTATTCCCGGTCAAGGGGAATATTATTCTCTGTCTCGGGGTAAAATTATTCTCTGTCTAGAGGTAAATCTATTCCCTGTCTAGGGGTAAAATTATTCTCTGTCTCGGGGTAAAATTATTCCCTGTCTAGAAGAAAAATTATTCTCTGTCTCGGGGTAAAATTATTCCCTGTCTAGGTGTTAAATTATTCCCTGTCTAGGGGTAAAATTATTCTCTGTCTCGGCTAAATTATTCACTGTCTCGGGGTAAAATTATTCTCTGTCTCGGGTTAAAATTATTCTCTGGGGGTAAAAGTATTCCCTGTCTGGGGGTAAAATTATTCCCGATCTAGGGTAAAATTATTCTCTGTCTCGGGGTAAAATTATTCCCTGTCTCGGGGTAAAATTATTCTTCGTCTAGAGGTAAAATTATTCTCTGTCTAGGGGTAAAATTATTCCCTGTCGAGGGGTAAAATTACTCCCTGTCTAGGGGTAAAATTATTCCCTGTCTAGGGGTAAAATTATTCCCTGTGCAGAGGTAAAATTATTCTCTGTCTAGGGGTAAAATTACTCTCTGTCTCGGGGTAAAATTATTCTCTGTCTAGAGGTAAAATTATTCCCTGTCTTGGGGCAAAATTAATCTCCGTCTAGAGGTAAAATTATTCTCTGTCTCGGGTAAAATTATTCCCTGTCTCGGGGTAAAATTATTCCCTGTCTCGGGGTAAAATTATTCCCTGTCTCGGGGTAAAATTATTCCCTGTCTCGGGGTAAAATTATTCCCTGTCTCGGGGTAAAATTATTCACTGTCGAGGGGTAAAATTATTCTCTGGGGGTAAATGTATTCCCTGTCTGGGGGTAAAATTATTCCCTGTCTAGGGGTAAAATTATTCTCTGTCTCGGGTAAAATTATTCTCTGTCTCGGGGTAAAATTATTCCCGGTCTAGGGTAAAATTATTCTCTGTCTAGAGGTAAATCTATTCCCTGTCTAGGGGTAAAATTATTCTCTGTCTCGGGGTAAAATTATTCCCTGTCTAGAAGAAAAATTATTCTCTGTCTCGGGGTAAAATTATTCCCTGTCTGGGGCTAAAATTATTCCCTGTCGAGGGGTTAAATTATTCTCTGTCTCGGCTAAATTATTCACTGTCTCGGGGTAAAATTATTCTCTGTCTAGGGTTAAAATTATTCTCTGGGGGTGAAAGTATTCCCTGTCTGAGGGTAAAATTATTCCCGATCTAGGGTAAAATTATTCTCTGTCTAGGGGTAAAATTATTCCCTGTCTAGGGGTAAAATTATTCTTCGTCTAGAGGTAAAATTATTCTCTGTCTAGGGGTAAAATTATTCTCTGTCTAGGGGTAAAATTATTCCATGTCCAAGGGTAAAATTATTCCCTGTCTAGGGGTGAAATTATTCTCTGTCTAGGGGTAAAATTATTCCCTGTCGAGGGGTAAAATTATTCCCTGTCTAGGGGTAAAATTATTCTCTGGGGGTAAAAGTATTCCCTGTCTGGGGGTAAAATTATTCCCGGTCTAGGGTAAAATTATTCTCTGTCTGGGGGTAAAATTATTCTCTGTCTAGGGTTAAAATTATTCTCTGTCTAGAGGTAAAATTATTCCCTGTCTAGGGGCAAAATTATTCTCCGTCTCGAGGTAAAATTATTCCATGTCCAAGGGTAAAATTATTCTCTGTCTCGGGGTGAAATTATTCCCTGTCTCGGGGTAAAATTATTCCCTGATTAGGTGTAAAATTATTCCCTGTCTGGAGGTAAAATTATTCTCTGTCTAGGGGTAAAATTATTCTCTGTGTTGAGGTAAAATTATTCTCCGTCTAGGGGTAAAATTATTCCCTGTCTCGGGTTAAAATTATTCCCTGTCTAGGGGTATAATTATTCCCTGTCTAGGGGTAAAATTATTCCCTGTCGAGGGGTAAAATTACTCCCTGTCTCGGGGTAAAATTATTCCCTGTCTAGGGGTAAAATTATTCATGTGTAAAGGCAAAATTATTCTCTGTCTCGGGGTAAAATTACTCTCTGGGGGTAAAATTATTCTCTGTCTAGAGGTAAAATTATTCCCTGTCTAGGGGCAAAATTATTCTCCGTCTAGAGGTAAAATTATTCTCTGTCTCGGGTAAAATTATTCCATGTCTAGGGGTAAAATTATTCCCTGTCTAGGGGTAAAATTATTCCCTGTCTAGGTGTAAAATTATTCTCTGGGGGTAAAAGTATTCCCTGTCTGGGGGTAAAATTATTCCCTGTCTAGGGGTAAAATGATTCTCTGTCTCGGGTAAAATTATTCTCTGTCTCGGGGTAAAATTATTCCCGGTCTAGGGTAAAATTATTCTTTGTCTAGAGGTAAATCTATTCCCTGTCGAGGGGTAAAATTATTCTCTGTCTAGGGGTAAAATTATTCCCTGTCTGGGGCTAAAATTATTCCCTGTCGAGGGGTTAAATTATTCCCTGTCGAGGGGTAAAATTATTCTCTGTCTCGGCTAAATTATTCACTGTCTCGGGGTAAAATTATTCTCTGTCTAGGGTTAAAATTATTCTCTGTCTAGGGGTAAAATTATTCCCTGTCTAGGTGTAAAATTATTCTTCGTCTAGAGGTAAAATTATTCTCTGTCTCGGGGTAAAATTATTCTCTGTCGAGGGGTAAAATTATTCCATGTCCAAGGGTAAAATTATTCCCTGTCTAGGGGTGAAATTATTCTCTGTCTAGGGGTAAAATTATTCCCTGATTAGGTGTAAAATTATTCCCTGTCGAGATGTAAAATTATTCTCTGTCTCGGGGTAAAATTATTCTCTGTCTAGAGGTAAAATTATTATTCCCTGTCTAGGGTTAAAATTATTCCCTGTCTAGGGGTAAAATTATTGCCTGTCTCGGGGTAAAATTATTCTCTGTCTAGAGGTAAAATTATTATTCCCTGTCTAGGGGTAAAATTATTCCCTGTCTAGGGGTAAAATTATTCTCTGTCTCGGGGTAAAATTATTCTCTGGGGGTAAAAGTATTCCCTGTCTGGGGGTAAAATTATTCCCGGTCTAGGGTAAAATTATTCTCTGTCTAGGGGTAAAATTATTCTCTGTGTTGAGGTAAAATTATTCTCCGTCTAGGGGTAAAATTATTCCCTGTTTAGGGTTAAAATTATTCCCTGTCTAGGGGTATAATTATTCCCTGTCTAGGGTTAAAATTATTCTCTGTCTAGAGGTAAAATTATTCCCTGTCTAGGGGCAAAATTATTCTCCGTCTCGAGGTAAAATTATTCCATGTCCAAGGGTAAAATTATTCTCTGTCTCGGGGTGAAATTATTCCCTGTCTCGGGGTAAAATTATTCCCTGATTAGGTGTAAAATTATTCCCTGTCTGGAGGTAAAATTATTCTCTGTCTAGGGGTAAAATTATTCTCTGTGTTGAGGTAAAATTATTCTCCGTCTAGGGGTAAAATTATTCCCTGTCTCGGGTTAAAATTATTCCCTGTCTAGGGGTAAAATTATTCCCTGTCTAGGGGTAAAATTATTCCCTGTCGAGGGGTAAAATTATTCCCTGTCGAGGGGTAAAATTACTCCCTGTCTAGGGGTAAAATTATTCCCTGTCTAGGGGTAAAATTATTCCATGTGTAGAGGCAAAATTATTCTCTGTCTCGGGGTAAAATTATTCTCTGTCTGGGGGTAAAATTATTCTCTGTCTAGAGGTAAAATTATTCCCTGTCTAGGGGCAAAATTATTCTCCGTCTCGAGGTAAAATTATTCTCTGTCTAGGGGTAAAATTATTCCCGATCTAGGGTAAAATTACTCTCTGTCTAGGGGTAAAATTATTCTCTGTGTAGAGGTAAAATTATTCCCTGTCTCGGGGCAAAATTATTCTCCGTCTAGAGGTAAAATTATTCTCTGTCTCGGGTAAAATTATTCCCTGTCTAGGGGTAAAATTATTCCCTGTCCAGGGGTAAAATTATTCCCTGTCTAGGTGTAAAATTATTCTCTGGGGGTAAAAGTATTCCCTGTCTGGGGGTAAAATTATTCCCTGTCTAGGGGTAAAATTATTCTCTGTCTCGGGTAAAATTATTCTCTGTCTCGGGGTAAAATTATTCTCTGTCTCGGGTTAAAATTATTCTCTGGGGGTGAAAGTATTCCCTGTCTGGGGGTAAAATTATTCCCGATATAGGGTAAAATTATTCTCTGTCTAGGGGTAAAATTATTCCCTGTCTAGGTGTAAAATTATTCTTCGTCTAGAGGTAAAATTATTCTCTGTCTCGGGGTAAAATTATTCTCTGTCTAGGGGTAAAATTATTCCATGTCCAAGGGTAAAATTATTCCCTGTCTAGGGGTGAAATTATTCTCTGTCTAGGGGTAAAATTATTCCCTGTCTAGGGGTAAAATTATTCCCTGATTAGGTGTAAAATTATTCCCTGTCGAGATGTAAAATTATTCTCTGTCTCGGGGTAAAATTATTCTCTGTCTAGAGGTAAAATTATTATTCCCTGTCTAGGGGTAAAATTATTCCCTGTCTAGGGGTAAAATTATTCCCTGTCTCGGGGTAAAATTATTCCCTGTGTAGAGGTAAAATTACTCTCTGTCTAGGGGTAAAATTACTCTCTGTCTAGGGGTAAAATTATTCTCTGTCTGGAGGTAAAATTATTCCCTGTCTAGGGGCAAAATTATTCTCCGTCTCGAGGTAAAATTATTCCCTGTCCAGGGGTAAAATTATTCACTGTCGAGGGGTAAAATTATTCTCTGTCTCGGGGTAAAATTATTCTCTGGGGGTAAAAGTATTCCCTGTCTGGGGGTAAAATTATTCCCGGTCTAGCGTAAAATTATTCTCTGTCTAGGGGTAAAATTATTCTCTGTGTTGAGGTAAAATTATTCTCCGTCTAGGGGTAAAATTATTCCCTGTCTAGGGTTAAAATTATTCCCTGTCTAGGGGTATAATTATTCCCTGTCTGGAGGTAAAATTATTCTCTGTCTAGGGGTAAAATTATTCTCTGTGTTGAGGTAAAATTATTCTCCGTCTCGGGGTAAAATTATTCCCTGTCTAGGGTTAAAATTATTCCCTGTCTAGGGTTAAAATTATTCCCTGTCTAGGGGTATAATTATTCCCTGTCTAGGGGTAAAATTATTCCCTGTCGAGGGGTAAAATTACTCCCTGTCTAGGGGTAAAATTATTCCCTGTCTAGGGGTAAAATTATTCCATGTGTAGAGGCAAAATTATTCTCTGTCTCGGGGTAAAATTACTCTCTGTCTGGGGGTAAAATTATTCTCTGTCGAGAGGTAAAATTATTCCCTGTCTCGGGGCAAAATTATTCTCCGTCTCGAGGTAAAATTATTCTCTGTCTAGGGGTAAAATTATTCCCGATCTAGGGTAAAATTACTCTCTGTCTCGGGGTAAAATTATTCTCTGTGTAGAGGTAAAATTATTCCCTGTCTCGGGGCAAAATTATTCTCTGTCTAGAGGTAAAATTATTCTCTGTCTCGGGTAAAATTATTCCCTGTCTAGGGGTAAAATTATTCCCTGTCTAGGGGTAAAATTATTCCCTGTCTAGGTGTAAAATTATTCTCTGGGGGTAAAAGTATTCCCTGTCTGGGGGTAAAATTATTCCCTGTCTAGGGGTAAAATTATTCTCTGTCTCGGGTAAAATTATTCTCTGTCTCGGGGTAAAATTATTCCCGGTCTAGGGCAAAATTATTCTCTGTCTAGAGGTAAAATTATTCTCTGGGGGTGAAAGTATTCCCTGTCTGGGGGTAAAATTATTCCCGATATAGGGTAAAATTATTCTCTGTCTAGGGGTAAAATTATTCCCTGTCTGGGGGTAAAATTATTCCCTGTCTCGGGGTAAAATTATTCTCTGTCTCGGGTAAAATTATTCTCTGTCTAGGGGTAAAATTATTCTCTGTCTCTGGGTAAAATTATTCTCTGTCTCGGGTAAAATTATTCTCTGTCTAGGGGTAAAATTATTCCATGTCCAGGGGTAAAATTATTCCATGTCCAGGGGTAAAATTATTCCCTGTCTAGGGGTAAAATTATTCCCGATCTAGGGTAAAATTACTCTCTGTCTAGGGGTAAAATTATTCTCTGTCTAGAGGTAAAATTATTCCCGATCTAGGGTAAAATTACTCTCTGTCTAGGGGTAAAATTATTCTCTGTCTAGAGGTAAAATTATTCCCTGTCTCGGGGCAAAATTATTCTCCGTCTAGAGGTAAAATTATTCTCTGTCTCGGGTAAAATTATTCCCTGTCTAGGGGTAAAATTATTCCCTGTCTCGGGGTAAAATTATTCCCTGTCTAGGTGTAAAATTATTCTCTGGGGGTAAAAGTATTCCCTGTCTGGGGGTAAAATTATTCCCTGTCTAGGGGTAAAATTATTCTCTGTCTCGGGTAAAATTATTCTCTGTCTCGGGGTAAAATTATTCCCGGTCTAGGGTAAAATTATTCTCTGTCTAGAGGTAAATCTATTCCCTGTCTAGGGGTAAAATTATTCTCTGTCTATTGGTAAAATTATTCCCTGTCTAGAAGAAAAATTATTCTCTGTCTCGGGGTAAAATTATTCCCTGTCTGGGGCTAAAATTATTCTCTGTCTAGAGGTAAAATTATTCTCTGTCTCGGGTAAAATTATTCCCTGTGTCAAGGTAAAATTATTCTCTGTCTAGGGGTAAAATTATTCCCTGTCTAGAGGTAAAATTATTCCCTGTCTAGAGTCAAAATTATTCTCCGTCTAGAGGTAAAATTATTCTCTGTCTCGGGTAAAATTATTCCCTGTGTCAAGGTAAAATTATTCTCTGTCTAGAGGTAAAATTATTCCCTGTCTAGGGGCAAAATTATTCTCCGTCTAGAGGTAAAATTATTCTCTGTCTCGGGTAAAATTATTCCCTGTGTCAAGGTAAAATTATTCTCTGTCTAGGGGTAAAATTATTCTCTGTCTCGGGTAAAATTATTCTCTGTCTAGGGGTAAAATTATTCACTGTCCAGGTGTAAAATTATTCCCTGTCTAGGGGTAAAATTATTCCCTGTCTAGGGATAAAATTATTCTTCGTCCAGAGGTAAAATTATTCTCTGTCTAGGGGTAAAATTATTCTCTGTCTAGGGGTAAAATTATTCCATGTCCAAGGGTAAAATTATTCTCTGTCCAGGTGTAAAATTATTCCCTGTCTGGGGGTAAAATTATTCACTGTCTAGGGGTAAAATTATTCTCTGTCTAGGGGTAAAAGTATTCCCTGTCTGGGGGTAAAAGTATTCCCTGTCTGGGGGTAAAATTATTCCCTGTCTAGGGGTAAAATTATTCTCTGTCTCGAGGTAAAATTATTCCCTGTCTAGGAGTAAAATTATTCCCTGTCTAGGGGTAAAATTATTCCCTGTCTAGGAGTAAAATTATTCTCTGGGGGTAAAAGTATTCCCTGTCTGGGGGTAAAATTATTCCCGATCTCGGGTAAAATTATTCTCTGTCTTGGGGTAAAATTATTCTCTGTCTCGGGGTAAAATTATTCCCTGTCTCGGGTAAAATTATTCCCTGTCTAGGGGTAAAATTATTCTCTGTCCAGAGGTAAAATTATTCACTGTCTAGGGGTAAAATTATTCACTGTCTTGGGGTAAAATTATTCTCTGTCTCTGGGTAAAATTATTCTCTGGGGGTAAAAGTATTCCCTGTCTGGGGGTAAAATTATTCCCTATCTTGGGGTAAAATTATTCTCTGTCTAGGGTAAAATTATTCCCTGTCTAGGTGTAAAATTATTCCCTGTATGGTGTAAAATTATTCCCTGTCTAGGGGTAAAATTATTCACTGTCTAGCGGTAAAATTATTCTCTGTCTAGGGGTAAAAGTATTCCCTGTCTGGGGGTAAAAGTATTCCCTGTCTGGGGGTAAAATTATTCCCTGTCGAGGGGTAAAATTATTCTCTGTCTCGAGGTAAAATTATTCCCTGTCTAGGTGTAAAATTATTCCCTGTCTCGGGGTAAAATTATTCCCTGTCTAGGAGTAAAATTATTCTCTGGGGGTAAAAGTATTCCCTGTCTGGGGGTAAAATTATTCCCGGTCTGGGGTAAAATTATTCTCTGTCTAGGGGTAAAATTATTCTCTGTCTAGGGGTAAAATTATTCTCTGTCTTGGGGTAAAATTATTCACTGTCTCGGGGTAAAATTATTCACTGTCTCGGGGTAAAATTATGCTCTGTCTAGGGGTAAAATTATTCTCTGGGGGTAAAAGTATTCCCTGTCTGGGGGTAAAAGTATTCCTGGTCTGGGGGTAAAATTATTCTCTGTCTAGGGGTAAAATTATTCTCTGTCTAGAGGTAAAATTATTCCCTGTCTAGGGGTAAAATTATTCCCTGTCTAGGGGTAAAATTATTCCCTCTCGAGGTGTAAAATTATTCCCTGTCTAGGGGTAAAATTATTCCCTGTCTAGGGGTAAAATTATTCTCTGTCTTGGGGTAAAATTATTCTCTGGGGGCAAAATTATTCCCTGTCTTGGGGTAAAATTATTCCCTGTCTTGGGGTAAAATTATTCACTGTCTCGGGGTAAAATTATTCTCTGTGTAGAGGTAAAATTATTCTCTGGGGGCAAAATTATTCTCTGTCTAGGGGTAAAATTATTCTCTGTCTAGGGGTAAAATGATTCTCGGTCTCGTTGTAAAATTATTCTCTGTCGAGGGGTAAAATTATTCTCTGTCTGGGGGTAAAATCATTCTCTGTCTAGGGGTAAAATTATTCTCTGGGGGTAAAAGTATTCCCTGTCTGGGGGTAAAAGTATTCTCTGTCTTGGGGTAAAATTATTCTCTGTCTCGGGGTAAAATTATTTCCTGTCTAGGGGTAAAATTATTCACTGTGTAGGGGTAAAATTATTCCCTGATTAGGGGTAAAATTATTCTCTGTCTATGGGTAAAATTATTCTCTGTCTATGGGTAAAATTATTCCCTGTCTAGAGGAAAAATTATTCTCTGTCGAGGGGTAAAATTATTCTCTGGGGGTAAAAGTATTCCCTGTCTGGGGGTAAAATTATTCCCGAACTAGGGTAAAATTATTCCCTGTCTAGGGGTAAAATTATTCCCTGTCTAAGGGTAAAATTATTCTTCGTCCAGAGGTAAAATTATTCTCTGTCTAGGGGTAAAATTATTCCCTGTCCAAGGGTAAAATTATTCTCTGTGTAGATGTAAAATTATTCTCCCCGTCTAGGGGTAAAATTATTCCCTGTCTAGGGGCAAAATTATTCCCTGTCTAGGGGTAAAATTATTCCCTGTCTAGGGATAAAATTACTCCCTGTCTGGGGGTAAAATTACTCCCTGTCTCGGGGTAAAATTACTCTCTGTCTCGGGGTAAAATTACTCTCTGTCGAGAGGTAAAATTATTCCCTGTCTAGGGGTAAAATTATTCCCTGTCTGGGGGTAAAATTATTCCCTGTGCAGAGGTAAAATTATTCTCTGTCTGGAGGTAAAATTATTCCCTGTCTAGGGGTTAAATTATTTCTTGTCGAGGGGTAAAATTATTCTCTGTCTCGGGTAAAATTATTCTCTGTCTCGGGGTAAAATTATTCACTGTCTCGGGGTAAAATTATTCCCTGTCTAGGGGTAAAATTATTCCCTGTCTAGGGGTAAAATTATTCCCTGTCTCGGGGTAAAATTATTCCCTGTCTCGGGGTAAAATTATTCTCTGTCCAGAGGTAAAATTATTCACTGTCTCGGGGTAAAATTATTCACTGTCTTGGGGTAAAATTATTCTCTGTCTCGGGGTAAAATTATTCTCTGTCTCGGGGTAAAATTATTCTCTGGGGGTAAAATATTCCCTGTCTGGGGGTAAAATTATTCCCTATCTAGGGGTAAAATTATTCTCTGTCTCGGGGTAAAATTATTCTCCGTCTCGAGGTAAAATTATTCTCTGTCTTAGGGCAAAATTATTCCCTGTCTCGGGGTAAAATTATTCCCTGATTAGGGGTAAAATTATTCCCTGTCTAGAGGTAAAATTATTCTCTGTCTCGTTGTAAAATTATTCTCTGTCTAGGGTTAAAATTATTCTCTGTCTAGGGGTAAAATTATTCTCTGTCTGGGGGTAAAATAATTCTCTGTCTCGGGGTAAAATTATTCTCTGGGGGTAAAAGTATTCCCTGTCTGGGGGTAAAATTATTCTCTGTCTCGGGGTAAAATTATTCTCTGTCTCGGGGTAGAATTATTCCCTGTCTCGGGGTAAAATTATTCCCTGTCTAGGGGTAAAATTATTCCCTGTCGAGAAGTAAAATTATTCTCTGTCTCGGGGTAAAATTATTCTCTGTCTCGGGGTAAAATTATTCACTGTCTAGGCGTAAAATTATTCTCTGGGGGTAAAAGTATTCCCTGTCTGGGGGTAAAATTATTCCCGGTCAAGGGAAATATTATTCTCTGTCTCGGGGTAAAATTATTCTCTGTCTGGAGGTAAATCTATTCCCTGTCTAGGGGTAAAATTATTCTCTGTCTCGGGGTAAAATTATTCCCTGTCTAGAAGAAAAATTATTCTCTGTCTCGGGGTAAAATTATTCCCTGTCTGGGGCTAAAATTGTTCCCTGTCTAGGGGTTAAATTATTCCCTGTCTAGGGGTAAAATTATTCTCTGTCTCGGCTAAATTATTCACTGTCTCGGGGTAAAATTATTCTCTGTCTCGGGTTAAAATTATTCTCTGGGGGTAAAAGTATTCCCTGTCTGGGGGTAAAATTATTCCCGATCTAGGGTAAAATTATTCCCTGTCTCGGGGTAAAATTATTCCCTGTCTCGGGGTAAAACTATTCTTCGTCTAGAGGTAAAATTATTCTCTGTCTAGGGGTAAAATTATTCCCTGTCGAGGGGTAAAATTACTCCCTGTCTAGGGGTAAAATTATTCCCTGTCTGGGGGTAAAATTATTCCCTGTGCAGAGGTAAAATTATTCTCTGTCTAGGGGTAAAATTACTCTCTGTCTCGGGGTAAAATTATTCTCTGTCTAGAGGTAAAATTATTCCCTGTCTTGGGGCAAAATTATTCTCCGTCTCGAGGTAAAATTATTCCATGTCCAAGGGTAAAATTATTCTCTGTCTCGGGGTGAAATTATTCCCTGTCTCGGGGTAAAATTATTCCCTGATTAGGTGTAAAATTATTCCCTGTCTGGAGGTAAAATTATTCTCTGTCTGGGGGTAAAATTATTCTCTGTGTTGAGGTAAAATTATTCTCTGTGTTGAGGTAAAATTATTCTCCGTCTAGGGGTAAAATTATTCCCTGTCTAGGGGTATAATTATTCCCTGTCTAGGGGTATAATTATTCCCTGTCTAGGGGTATAATTATTCCCTGTCTAGGGGTAAAATTATTCCCTGTCGAGGGGTAAAATTACTCCCTGTCTCGGGGTAAAATTATTCACTGTCTAGGCGTAAAATTATTCTCTGGGGGTAAAAGTATTCCCTGTCTGGGGGTAAAATTATTCCCGGTCAAGGGGAATATTATTCTCTGTCTCGGGGTAAAATTATTCTCTGTCTAGAGGTAAATCTATTCCCTGTCTAGGGGTAAAATTATTCTCTGTCTCGGGGTAAAATTATTCCCTGTCTAGAAGAAAAATTATTCTCTGTCTCGGGGTAAAATTATTCCCTGTCTGGGGCTAAAATTGTTCCCTGTCTAGGGGTTAAATTATTCCCTGTCTAGGGGTAAAATTATTCTCTGTCTCGGCTAAATTATTCACTGTCTCGGGGTAAAATTATTCCCGGTCTAGGGTAAAATTATTCTCTGTCTAGAGGTAAATCTATTCCCTGTCTCGGGGTAAAATTATTCTCTGTCTAGGGGTAAAATTATTCCCTGTCTAGAAGAAAAATTATTCTCTGTCTCGGGGTAAAATTATTCCCTGTCTGGGGCTAAAATTATTCTCTGTCTAGAGGTAAAATTATTCCCTGTCTAGGGGCAAAATTATTCTCCGTCTAGAGGTAAAATTATTCTCTGTCTCGGGTAAAATTATTCCCTGTGTCAAGGTAAAATTATTCTCTGTCTAGGGTTAAAATTATTCTCTGTCTAGAGGTAAAATTATTCTCTGTCTCGGGTAAAATTATTCCCTGTGTCAAGGTAAAATTATTCTCTGTCTAGAGGTAAAATTATTCCCTGTCTAGGGGCAAAATTATTCTCCGTCTAGAGGTAAAATTATTCTCTGTCTCGGGTAAAATTATTCCCTGTGTCAAGGTAAAATTATTCTCTGTCTAGGGGTAAAATTATTCTCTGTCTCGGGTAAAATTATTCTCTGTCTAGGGTTAAAATTATTCACTGTCCAGGTGTAAAATTATTCCCTGTCTAGGGGTAAAATTATTCCCTGTCTAGGGATAAAATTATTCTTCGTCCAGAGGTAAAATTATTCTCTGTCTAGGGGTAAAATTATTCTCTGTCTAGGGGTAAAATTATTCCATGTCCAAGGGTAAAATTATTCTCTGTCCAGGTGTAAAATTATTCCCTGTCTAGGGGTAAAATTATTCACTGTCTAGGGGTAAAATTATTCTCTGTCTAGGGGTAAAAGTATTCCCTGTCTGGGGGTAAAAGTATTCCCTGTCTGGGGGTAAAATTATTCCCTGTCTAGGGGTAAAATTATTCTCTGTCTCGAGGTAAAATTATTCCCTGTCTAGGAGTAAAATTATTCCCTGTCTAGGGGTAAAATTATTCCCTGTCTAGGAGTAAAATTATTCTCTGGGGGTAAAAGTATTCCCTGTCTGGGGGTAAAATTATTCCCGATCTCGGGTAAAATTATTCTCTGTCTTGGGGTAAAATTATTCTCTGTCTCGGGGTAAAATTATTCCCTGTCTCGGGTAAAATTATTCCCTGTCTAGGGGTAAAATTATTCCCTGTCTAGGGGTAAAATTATTCTCTGTCCAGAGGTAAAATTATTCACTGTCTAGGGGTAAAATTATTCACTGTCTTGGGGTAAAATTATTCTCTGTCTCTGGGTAAAATTATTCTCTGGGGGTAAAAGTATTCCCTGTCTGGGGGTAAAATTATTCTCTGTCTAGGGTAAAATTATTCCCTGTATGGTGTAAAATTATTTCCTGTCTAGGGGTAAAATTATTCACTGTCTAGGGGTAAAATTATTCTCTGTCTAGGGGTAAAAGTATTCCCTGTCTGGGGGTAAAAGTATTCCCTGTCTGGGGGTAAAATTATTCCCTGTCTAGGGGTAAAATTATTCTCTGTCTCGAGGTAAAATTATTCCCTGTCTAGGTGTAAAATTATTCCCTGTCTCGGGGTAAAATTATTCCCTGTCTAGGAGTAAAATTATTCTCTGGGGGTAAAAGTATTCCCTGTCTGGGGGTAAAATTATTCCCGGTCTGGGGTAAAATTATTCTCTGTCAAGGGGTAAAATTATTCTCTGTCCAGGGGTAAAATTATTCTCTGTCTTGGGGTAAAATTATTCTCTGTCTCGGGGTAAAATTATTCACTGTCTCGGGGTAAAATTATGCTCTGTCTAGGGGTAAAATTATTCTCTGGGGGTAAAAGTATTCCCTGTCTGGGGGTAAAAGTATTCCCTGTCTGGGGGTAAAATTATTCTCTGTCTCGGGGTAAAATTATTCTCTGTCTAGAGGTAAAATTATTCCCTGTCTAGGGGTAAAATTATTCCCTGTCTAGGGGTAAAATTATTCCCTCTCGGTGTAAAATTATTCCCTGTCTAGGGGTAAAATTATTCCCTGTCTAGGGGTAAAATTATTCTCTGTCTTGGGGTAAAATTATTCTCTGGGGGCAAAAGTATTCCCTGTCTTGGGGTAAAATTATTCCCTATCTTGGGGTAAAATTATTCACTGTCTCGGGGTAAAATTATTCTCTGTGTAGAGGTAAAATTATTCTCTGGGGGCAAAATTATTCTCTGTCTAGGGGTAAAATTATTCTCTGTCTAGGGGTAAAATGATTCTCGGTCTCGTTGTAAAATTATTCTCTGTCGAGGGGTAAAATTATTCTCTGTCTGGGGGTAAAATCATTCTCTGTCTAGGGGTAAAATTATTCTCTGGGGGTAAAAGTATTCCCTGTCTGGGGGTAAAAGTATTCTCTGTCTTGGGGTAAAATTATTCTCTGTCTCGGGGTAAAATTATTTCCTGTCTAGGGGTAAAATTATTCACTGTGTCGGGGTAAAATTATTCCCTGATTAGGGGTAAAATTATTCTCTGTCTATGGGTAAAATTATTCCCTGTCTAGAGGAAAAATTATTCTCTGTCGAGGGGTAAAATTATTCCCTGTCTGGGGGTAAAATTATTCCCTGTCTAGGGGTTAAATTATTCCCTGTCTCGGGGTAAAATTATTCTCTGTCTCGGGGTAAAATTATTCCCTGTCTCGGGGTAAAATTATTCTCTGTCTATGGGTAAAATTATTCTCTGGGGATAAAAGTATTCCCTGTCTGGGGGTAAAATTATTCCCGAACTAGGGTAAAATTATTCCCTGTCTAGGGGTAAAATTATTCCCTGTCTAGGGGTAAAATTATTCTTCGTCCAGAGGTAAAATTATTCTCTGTCTAGGGGTAAAATTATTCTCTGTCTAGGGGTAAAATTATTCCATGTCCAAGGGTAAAATTATTCTCTGTCTAGGGGTGAAATTATTCTCTGTCCAGGGGTAAAGTTATTCCCTGTCTCGGGGTAAAAATATTCCCTGATTAGGTGTAAAATTATTCCCTGTCGAGAGGTAAAATTATTCTCTGTCCAGGGGTAAAATTATTCTCTGTGTAGATGTAAAATTATTCTCCCCGTCTAGGGGTAAAATTATTCCCTGTCTAGGGGTAAAATTATTCCCTGTCTAGGGATAAAATTACTCCCTGTCTGGGGGTAAAATTACTCCCTGTCTAGGGGTAAAATTACTCTCTGTCTCGGGGTAAAATTACTCTCTGTCGAGAGGTAAAATTATTCTCTGTCTAGGGGTAAAATTATTCTCTGTCTCGGGGTAAAATTATTCACTGTCGAGGGGTAAATGTATTCCCTGTCTGGGGGTAAAATTATTACTGGTCTAGGGTAAAATTATTCTCTGTCTAGGGGTAAAATTATTCTCTGTCTGGGGGTAAAATTCTTCCCTGTCGAGGGGTTAAATTATTTCTTGTCGAGGGGGAAAATTATTCTCTGTCTCGGGTAAAATTATTCTCTGTCTCGGGGTAAAATTATTCACTGTCTCGGGGTAAAATTATTCCCTGTCTCGGGTAAAATTATTCCCTGTCTAGGGGTAAAATTATTCCCTGTCTCGGGGTAAAATTATTCCCTGTCTCGGGGTAAAATTATTCTCTGTCCAGAGGTAAAATTATTCACTGTCTCGGGGTAAAATTATTCACTGTCTTGGGGTAAAATTATTCTCTGTCTCGGGGTAAAATTATTCTCTGTCTCGGGGTAAAATTATTCTCTGGGGGTAAAATATTCCCTGTCTGGGGGTAAAATTATTCCCTATCTAGGGGTAAAATTATTCCCTGTCTAGGGGTAAAATTATTCCCTGTCTAGGGATAAAATTACTCCCTGTCTGGGGGTAAAATTACTCCCTGTCTCGGGGTAAAATTACTCTCTGTCTCGGGGTAAAATTACTCTCTGTCGAGAGGTAAAATTATTCCCTGTCTAGGGGTAAAATTATTCCCTGTCTGGGGGTAAAATTATTCCCTGTGCAGAGGTAAAATTATTCTCTGTCTGGAGGTAAAATTATTCCCTGTCTAGGGGTTAAATTATTTCTTGTCGAGGGGTAAAATTATTCTCTGTCTCGGGTAAAATTATTCTCTGTCTCGGGGTAAAATTATTCACTGTCTCGGGGTAAAATTATTCCCTGTCTAGGGGTAAAATTATTCCCTGTCTAGGGGTAAAATTATTCCCTGTCTCGGGGTAAAATTATTCCCTGTCTCGGGGTAAAATTATTCTCTGTCCAGAGGTAAAATTATTCACTGTCTCGGGGTAAAATTATTCACTGTCTTGGGGTAAAATTATTCTCTGTCTCGGGATAAAATTATTCTCTGTCTCGGGGTAAAATTATTCTCTGGGGGTAAAATATTCCCTGTCTGGGGGTAAAATTATTCCCTATCTAGGGGTAAAATTATTCTCTGTCTCGGGGTAAAATTATTCTCCGTCTCGAGGTAAAATTATTCTCTGTCTTAGGGCAAAATTATTCCCTGTCTCGGGGTAAAATTATTCCCTGATTAGGGGTAAAATTATTCCCTGTCTAGAGGTAAAATTATTCTCTGTCTCGTTGTAAAATTATTCTCTGTCTAGGGTTAAAATTATTCTCTGTCTAGGGGTAAAATTATTCTCTGTCTGGGGGTAAAATAATTCTCTGTCTCGGGGTAAAATTATTCTCTGGGGGTAAAAGTATTCCCTGTCTGGGGGTAAAATTATTCTCTGTCTCGGGGTAAAATTATTCTCTGTCTCGGGGTAGAATTATTCCCTGTCTCGGGGTAAAATTATTCCCTGTCTAGGGGTAAAATTATTCCCTGTCGAGAAGTAAAATTATTCTCTGTCTCGGGGTAAAATTATTCTCTGTCTCGGGGTAAAATTATTCACTGTCTAGGCGTAAAATTATTCTCTGGGGGTAAAAGTATTCCCTGTCTGGGGGTAAAATTATTCCCGGTCAAGGGAAATATTATTCTCTGTCTCGGGGTAAAATTATTCTCTGTCTGGAGGTAAATCTATTCCCTGTCTAGGGGTAAAATTATTCTCTGTCTCGGGGTAAAATTATTCCCTGTCTAGAAGAAAAATTATTCTCTGTCTCGGGGTAAAATTATTCCCTGTCTGGGGCTAAAATTGTTCCCTGTCTAGGGGTTAAATTATTCCCTGTCTAGGGGTAAAATTATTCTCTGTCTCGGCTAAATTATTCACTGTCTCGGGGTAAAATTATTCTCTGTCTCGGGTTAAAATTATTCTCTGGGGGTAAAAGTATTCCCTGTCTGGGGGTAAAATTATTCCCGATCTAGGGTAAAATTATTCTCTGTCTCGGGGTAAAATTATTCCCTGTCTCGGGGTAAAACTATTCTTCGTCTAGAGGTAAAATTATTCTCTGTCTAGGGGTAAAATTATTCCCTGTCGAGGGGTAAAATTACTCCCTGTCTAGGGGTAAAATTATTCCCTGTCTGGGGGTAAAATTATTCCCTGTGCAGAGGTAAAATTATTCTCTGTCTAGGGGTAAAATTACTCTCTGTCTCGGGGTAAAATTATTCTCTGTCTAGAGGTAAAATTATTCCCTGTCTTGGGGCAAAATTATTCTCCGTCTCGAGGTAAAATTATTCCATGTCCAAGGGTAAAATTATTCTCTGTCTCGGGGTGAAATTATTCCCTGTCTCGGGGTAAAATTATTCCCTGATTAGGTGTAAAATTATTCCCTGTCTGGAGGTAAAATTATTCTCTGTCTGGGGGTAAAATTATTCTCTGTGTTGAGGTAAAATTATTCTCTGTGTTGAGGTAAAATTATTCTCCGTCTAGGGGTAAAATTATTCCCTGTCTAGGGGTATAATTATTCCCTGTCTAGGGGTATAATTATTCCCTGTCTAGGGGTATAATTATTCCCTGTCTAGGGGTAAAATTATTCCCTGTCGAGGGGTAAAATTACTCCCTGTCTCGGGGTAAAATTATTCACTGTCTAGGCGTAAAATTATTCTCTGGGGGTAAAAGTATTCCCTGTCTGGGGGTAAAATTATTCCCGGTCAAGGGGAATATTATTCTCTGTCTCGGGGTAAAATTATTCTCTGTCTAGAGGTAAATCTATTCCCTGTCTAGGGGTAAAATTATTCTCTGTCTCGGGGTAAAATTATTCCCTGTCTAGAAGAAAAATTATTCTCTGTCTCGGGGTAAAATTATTCCCTGTCTGGGGCTAAAATTGTTCCCTGTCTAGGGGTTAAATTATTCCCTGTCTAGGGGTAAAATTATTCTCTGTCTCGGCTAAATTATTCACTGTCTCGGGGTAAAATTATTCCCGGTCTAGGGTAAAATTATTCTCTGTCTAGAGGTAAATCTATTCCCTGTCTCGGGGTAAAATTATTCTCTGTCTAGGGGTAAAATTATTCCCTGTCTAGAAGAAAAATTATTCTCTGTCTCGGGGTAAAATTATTCCCTGTCTGGGGCTAAAATTATTCTCTGTCTAGAGGTAAAATTATTCCCTGTCTAGGGGCAAAATTATTCTCCGTCTAGAGGTAAAATTATTCTCTGTCTCGGGTAAAATTATTCCCTGTGTCAAGGTAAAATTATTCTCTGTCTAGGGTTAAAATTATTCTCTGTCTAGAGGTAAAATTATTCTCTGTCTCGGGTAAAATTATTCCCTGTGTCAAGGTAAAATTATTCTCTGTCTAGAGGTAAAATTATTCCCTGTCTAGGGGCAAAATTATTCTCCGTCTAGAGGTAAAATTATTCTCTGTCTCGGGTAAAATTATTCCCTGTGTCAAGGTAAAATTATTCTCTGTCTAGGGGTAAAATTATTCTCTGTCTCGGGTAAAATTATTCTCTGTCTAGGGGTAAAATTATTCACTGTCCAGGTGTAAAATTATTCCCTGTCTAGGGGTAAAATTATTCCCTGTCTAGGGATAAAATTATTCTTCGTCCAGAGGTAAAATTATTCTCTGTCTAGGGGTAAAATTATTCTCTGTCTAGGGGTAAAATTATTCCATGTCCAAGGGTAAAATTATTCTCTGTCCAGGTGTAAAATTATTCCCTGTCTAGGGGTAAAATTATTCACTGTCTAGGGGTAAAATTATTCTCTGTCTAGGGGTAAAAGTATTCCCTGTCTGGGGGTAAAAGTATTCCCTGTCTGGGGGTAAAATTATTCCCTGTCTAGGGGTAAAATTATTCTCTGTCTCGAGGTAAAATTATTCCCTGTCTAGGAGTAAAATTATTCCCTGTCTAGGGGTAAAATTATTCCCTGTCTAGGAGTAAAATTATTCTCTGGGGGTAAAAGTATTCCCTGTCTGGGGGTAAAATTATTCCCGATCTCGGGTAAAATTATTCTCTGTCTTGGGGTAAAATTATTCTCTGTCTCGGGGTAAAATTATTCCCTGTCTCGGGTAAAATTATTCCCTGTCTAGGGGTAAAATTATTCCCTGTCTAGGGGTAAAATTATTCTCTGTCCAGAGGTAAAATTATTCACTGTCTAGGGGTAAAATTATTCACTGTCTTGGGGTAAAATTATTCTCTGTCTCTGGGTAAAATTATTCTCTGGGGGTAAAAGTATTCCCTGTCTGGGGGTAAAATTATTCTCTGTCTAGGGTAAAATTATTCCCTGTATGGTGTAAAATTATTTCCTGTCTAGGGGTAAAATTATTCACTGTCTAGGGGTAAAATTATTCTCTGTCTAGGGGTAAAAGTATTCCCTGTCTGGGGGTAAAAGTATTCCCTGTCTGGGGGTAAAATTATTCCCTGTCTAGGGGTAAAATTATTCTCTGTCTCGAGGTAAAATTATTCCCTGTCTAGGTGTAAAATTATTCCCTGTCTCGGGGTAAAATTATTCCCTGTCTAGGAGTAAAATTATTCTCTGGGGGTAAAAGTATTCCCTGTCTGGGGGTAAAATTATTCCCGGTCTGGGGTAAAATTATTCTCTGTCAAGGGGTAAAATTATTCTCTGTCCAGGGGTAAAATTATTCTCTGTCTTGGGGTAAAATTATTCTCTGTCTCGGGGTAAAATTATTCACTGTCTCGGGGTAAAATTATGCTCTGTCTAGGGGTAAAATTATTCTCTGGGGGTAAAAGTATTCCCTGTCTGGGGGTAAAAGTATTCCCTGTCTGGGGGTAAAATTATTCTCTGTCTCGGGGTAAAATTATTCTCTGTCTAGAGGTAAAATTATTCCCTGTCTAGGGGTAAAATTATTCCCTGTCTAGGGGTAAAATTATTCCCTCTCGGTGTAAAATTATTCCCTGTCTAGGGGTAAAATTATTCCCTGTCTAGGGGTAAAATTATTCTCTGTCTTGGGGTAAAATTATTCTCTGGGGGCAAAAGTATTCCCTGTCTTGGGGTAAAATTATTCCCTATCTTGGGGTAAAATTATTCACTGTCTCGGGGTAAAATTATTCTCTGTGTAGAGGTAAAATTATTCTCTGGGGGCAAAATTATTCTCTGTCTAGGGGTAAAATTATTCTCTGTCTAGGGGTAAAATGATTCTCGGTCTCGTTGTAAAATTATTCTCTGTCGAGGGGTAAAATTATTCTCTGTCTGGGGGTAAAATCATTCTCTGTCTAGGGGTAAAATTATTCTCTGGGGGTAAAAGTATTCCCTGTCTGGGGGTAAAAGTATTCTCTGTCTTGGGGTAAAATTATTCTCTGTCTCGGGGTAAAATTATTTCCTGTCTAGGGGTAAAATTATTCACTGTGTCGGGGTAAAATTATTCCCTGATTAGGGGTAAAATTATTCTCTGTCTATGGGTAAAATTATTCCCTGTCTAGAGGAAAAATTATTCTCTGTCGAGGGGTAAAATTATTCCCTGTCTGGGGGTAAAATTATTCCCTGTCTAGGGGTTAAATTATTCCCTGTCTCGGGGTAAAATTATTCTCTGTCTCGGGGTAAAATTATTCCCTGTCTCGGGGTAAAATTATTCTCTGTCTATGGGTAAAATTATTCTCTGGGGATAAAAGTATTCCCTGTCTGGGGGTAAAATTATTCCCGAACTAGGGTAAAATTATTCCCTGTCTAGGGGTAAAATTATTCCCTGTCTAGGGGTAAAATTATTCTTCGTCCAGAGGTAAAATTATTCTCTGTCTAGGGGTAAAATTATTCTCTGTCTAGGGGTAAAATTATTCCATGTCCAAGGGTAAAATTATTCTCTGTCTAGGGGTGAAATTATTCTCTGTCCAGGGGTAAAGTTATTCCCTGTCTCGGGGTAAAAATATTCCCTGATTAGGTGTAAAATTATTCCCTGTCGAGAGGTAAAATTATTCTCTGTCCAGGGGTAAAATTATTCTCTGTGTAGATGTAAAATTATTCTCCCCGTCTAGGGGTAAAATTATTCCCTGTCTAGGGGTAAAATTATTCCCTGTCTAGGGATAAAATTACTCCCTGTCTGGGGGTAAAATTACTCCCTGTCTAGGGGTAAAATTACTCTCTGTCTCGGGGTAAAATTACTCTCTGTCGAGAGGTAAAATTATTCACTGTCTCGGGGTAAAATTATTCACTGTCTTGGGGTAAAATTATTCTCTGTCTCGGGGTAAAATTATTCTCTGTCTCGGGGTAAAATTATTCTCTGGGGGTAAAATATTCCCTGTCTGGGGGTAAAATTATTCCCTATCTAGGGGTAAAATTATTCTCTGTCTCGGGGTAAAATTATTCTCCGTCTCGAGGTAAAATTATTCTCTGTCTTAGGGCAAAATTATTCCCTGTCTCGGGGTAAAATTATTCCCTGATTAGGGGTAAAATTATTCCCTGTCTAGAGGTAAAATTATTCTCTGTCTCGTTGTAAAATTATTCTCTGTCTCGGGGTAAAATTATTCACTGTCTAGGCGTAAAATTATTCTCTGGGGGTAAAAGTATTCCCTGTCTGGGGGTAAAATTATTCCCGGTCAAGGGGAATATTATTCTCTGTCTCGGGGTAAAATTATTCTCTGTCTAGAGGTAAATCTATTCCCTGTCTAGCGGTAAAATTATTCTCTGTCTCGGGGTAAAATTATTCCCTGTCTAGAAGAAAAATTATTCTCTGTCTCGGGGTAAAATTATTCCCTGTCTAGAAGAAAAATTATTCTCTGTCTCGGGGTAAAATTATTTCCTGTCTGGGGCTAAAATTGTTCCCTGTCTAGGGGTTAAATTATTCCCTGTCTAGGGGTAAAATTATTCTCTGTCTCGGCTAAATTATTCACTGTCTCGGGGTAAAATTATTCTCTGTCTCGGGTTAAAATTATTCTCTGGGGGTAAAAGTATTCCCTGTCTGGGGGTAAAATTATTCCCGATCTAGGGTAAAATTATTCTCTGTCTAGGGGTAAAATTATTCCCTGTCTCGGGGTAAAATTATTCTTCGTCTAAAGGTAAAATTATTCTCTGTCTAGGGGTAAAATTATTCCCTGTCGGGGGGTAAAATTACTCCCTGTCTCAGGGTAAAATTATTCCCTGTCTAGGGGTAAAATTATTCCCTGTGCAGAGGTAAAATTATTCTCTGTCTAGGGGTAAAATTACTCTCTGTCTCGGGGTAAAATTATTCTCTGTCTAGAGGTAAAATTATTCCCTGTCTTGGGGCAAAATTAATCTCCGTCTAGAGGTAAAATTATTCTCTGTCTCGGGTAAAATTATTCCCTGTCTCGGGGTAAAATTATTCCCTGTGTAGAGGTAAAATTATTCCCTGTCTAGGGGTAAAATTATTCTCTGTCGAGGGGTAAAATTATTCACTGTCGAGGGGTAAAATTATTCTCTGGGGGTAAAAGTATTCCCTGTCTGGGGGTAAAATTATTCCTTGTCTGGGGGTAAAATTATTCTCTGTCTCGGGTAAAATTATTCTCTGTCTCGGGGTAAAATTATTCCCGGTCTAGGGTAAAATTATTCTCTGTCTAGAGGTAAATCTATTCCCTGTCTAGGGGTAAAATTATTCTCTGTCTCGGGGTAAAATTATTCCCTGTCTAGAAGAAAAATTATTCTCTGTCTCGGGGTAAAATTATTCCCTGTCTGGGGCTAAAATTATTCGCTGTCGAGGGGTTAAATTATTCTCTGTCTCGGCTAAATTATTCACTGTCTCGGGGTAAAATTATTCTCTGTCTAGGGTTAAAATTATTCCTTGTCTAGGGGTAAAATTATTCCTTGTCTAGGGGTAAAATTATTCTTCGTCTAGAGGTAAAATTATTCTCTGTCTAGGGGTAAAATTATTCTCTGTCTAGGGGTAAAATTATTCCATGTCCAAGGGTAAAATTATTCCCTGTCTAGGGGTGAAATTATTCTCTGTCTCGGGGTAAAATTATTCCCTGTCGAGGGGTAAAATTATTCCCTGATTAGGTGTAAAATTATTCCCTGTCGAGATGTAAAATTATTCTCTGTCTAGAGGTAAAATTATTATTCCCTGTCTAGGGGTAAAATTATTCCCTGTCTAGGGGTATAATTATTCCCTGTCTAGGGGTAAAATTATTCCCTGTCTAGGGGTAAAATTACTCCCTGTCTAGGGGTAAAATTATTCCCTGTCTCGGGGTAAAATTATTCCCTGTGTAGAGGTAAAATTACTCTCTGTCTAGGGGTAAAATTACTCTCTGTCTAGGGGTAAAATTATTCTCTGTCTCGAGGTAAAATTATTCCCTGTCTAGGGGCAAAATTATTCTCCGTCTCGAGGTAAAATTATTCCCTGTCTAGGGGTAAAATTATTCACTGTCGAGGGGTAAAATTATTCTCTGTCGAGGGGTAAAATTATTCTCTGTCTAGGGGTAAAATTATTCTCTGGGGGTAAAAGTATTCCCTGTCTGGGGGTAAAATTATTCCCGGTCTAGGGTAAAATTATTCTCTGTCTAGGGGTAAAATTATTCTCTGTGTTGAGGTAAAATTATTCTCCGTCTAGGGGTAAAATTATTCCCTGTCTAGGGTTAAAATTATTCCCTGTCTAGGGGTATAATTATTCCCTGTCTAGGGTTAAAATTATTCTCTGTCTAGAGGTAAAATTATTCCCTGTCTCGGGGCAAAATTATTCTCCGTCTCGAGGTAAAATTATTCCATGTCCAAGGGTAAAATTATTCTCTGTCTCGGGGTGAAATTATTCCCTGTTGCGGGGTAAAATTATTCCCTGATTCGGTGTAAAATTATTCCCTGTCTGGAGGTAAAATTATTCTCTGTCTCGGGGTAAAATTATTCCCTGTGTTGAGGTAAAATTATTCTCCGTCTAGGGGTAAAATTATTCCCTGTCTCGGGTTAAAATTATTCCCTGTCTAGGGGTATAATTATTCCCTGTCTAGGGGTAAAATTATTCCCTGTCGAGGGGTAAAATTACTCCCTGTCTCGGGGTAAAATTATTCACTGTCTAGGCGTAAAATTATTCTCTGGGGGTAAAAGTATTCCCTGTCTGGGGGTAAAATTATTCCCGGTCAAGGGGAATATTATTCTCTGTCTCGGGGTAAAATTATTCTCTGTCTAGAGGTAAATCTATTCCCTGTCTAGGGGTAAAATTATTCTCTGTCTCGGGGTAAAATTATTCCCTGTCTAGAAGAAAAATTATTCTCTGTCTCGGGGTAAAATTATTCCCTGTCTGGGGCTAAAATTGTTCCCTGTCTAGGGGTTAAATTATTCCCTGTCTAGGGGTAAAATTATTCTCTGTCTCGGCTAAATTATTCACTGTCTCGGGGTAAAATTATTCTCTGTCTCGGGTTAAAATTATTCTCTGGGGGTAAAAGTATTCCCTGTCTGGGGGTAAAATTATTCCCGATCTAGGGTAAAATTATTCTCTGTCTAGGGGTAAAATTATTCCCTGTCTCGGGGTAAAATTATTCTTCGTCGAGAGGTAAAATTATTCTCTGTCTAGGGGTAAAATTATTCCCTGTCGAGGGGTAAAATTACTCCCTGTCTAGGGGTAAAATTATTCCCTGTCTAGGGGTAAAATTATTCCCTGTGCAGAGGTAAAATTATTCTCTGTCCAGGGTAAAATTACTCTCTGTCTCGGGGTAAAATTATTCTCTGTCTAGAGGTAAAATTATTCCCTGTCTTGGGGCAAAATTAATCTCCGTCTAGAGGTAAAATTATTCTCTGTCTCGGGTAAAATTATTCCCTGTCTCGGGGTAAAATTATTCCCTGTCTCGGGGTAAAATTATTCCCTGTCTCGGGGTAAAATTATTCCCTGTCTCGGGGTAAAATTATTCCCTGTCTCGGGGTAAAATTATTCTCTGTCTCGGGGTAAAATTATTCACTGTCGAGGGGTAAAATTATTCTCTGGGGGTAAAAGTATTCCCTGTCTGGGGGTAAAATTATTCCCTGTCTAGGGGTAAAATTATTCTCTGTCTCGGGTAAAATTATTCTCTGTCTCGGGGTAAAATTATTCCCGGTCTAGGGTAAAATTATTCCCTGTCTAGAGGTAAATCTATTCCCTGTCTAGGGGTAAAATTATTCTCTGTCTCGGGGTAAAATTATTCCCTGTCTAGAAGAAAAATTATTCTCTGTCTCGGGGTAAAATTATTCCCTGTCTGGGGCTAAAATTATTCCCTGTCGAGGGGTTAAATTATTCTCTGTCTCGGCTAAATTATTCACTGTCTCGGGGTAAAATTATTCTCTGTCTAGGGTTAAAATTATTCTCTGGGGGTGAAAATATTCCCTGTCTGGGGGTAAAATTATTCCCGATCTAGGGTAAAATTATTCTCTGTCTAGGGGTAAAATTATTCCCTGTCTAGGGGTAAAATTATTCTTCGTCTAGAGGTAAAATTATTCTCTGTCTCGGGGTAAAATTATTCACTGTCGAGGGGTAAAATTATTCTCTGGGGGTAAAAGTATTCCCTGTCTGGGGGTAAAATTATTCCCTGTCTAGGGGTAAAATTATTCTCTGTCTCGGGTAAAATTATTCTCTGTCTCGGGGTAAAATTATTCCCGGTCTAGGGTAAAATTATTCTCTGTCTAGAGGTAAATCTATTCCCTGTCTAGGGGTAAAATTATTCTCTGTCTCGGGGTAAAATTATTCCCTGTCTAGAAGAAAAATTATTCTCTGTCTCGGGGTAAAATTATTCCCTGTCTGGGGCTAAAATTATTCCCTGTCGAGGGGCTAAATTATTCTCTGTCTCGGCTAAATTATTCACTGTCTCGGGGTAAAATTATTCTCTGTCTAGGGTTAAAATTATTCTCTGGGGGTGAAAATATTCCCTGTCTGGGGGTAAAATTATTCCCGATCTAGGGTAAAATTATTCTCTGTCTTGTGGTAAAATTATTCCCTGTCTAGGGGTAAAATTATTCTTCGTCTAGAGGTAAAATTATTCTCTGTCTCGGGGTAAAATTATTCTCCGTCTCGAGGTAAAATTATTCTCTGTCTTAGGGCAAAATTATTCCCTGTCTCGGGGTAAAATTATTCCCTGATTAGGGGTAAAATTATTCCCTGTCTAGAGGTAAAATTATTCTCTGTCTCGTTGTAAAATTATTCTCTGTCTCGGGGTAAAATTATTCACTGTCTAGGCGTAAAATTATTCTCTGGGGGTAAAAGTATTCCCTGTCTGGGGGTAAAATTATTCCCGGTCAAGGGGAATATTATTCTCTGTCTCGGGGTAAAATTATTCTCTGTCTAGAGGTAAATCTATTCCCTGTCTAGCGGTAAAATTATTCTCTGTCTCGGGGTAAAATTATTCCCTGTCTAGAAGAAAAATTATTCTCTGTCTCGGGGTAAAATTATTCCCTGTCTAGAAGAAAAATTATTCTCTGTCTCGGGGTAAAATTATTTCCTGTCTGGGGCTAAAATTGTTCCCTGTCTAGGGGTTAAATTATTCCCTGTCTAGGGGTAAAATTATTCTCTGTCTCGGCTAAATTATTCACTGTCTCGGGGTAAAATTATTCTCTGTCTCGGGTTAAAATTATTCTCTGGGGGTAAAAGTATTCCCTGTCTGGGGGTAAAATTATTCCCGATCTAGGGTAAAATTATTCTCTGTCTAGGGGTAAAATTATTCCCTGTCTCGGGGTAAAATTATTCTTCGTCTAAAGGTAAAATTATTCTCTGTCTAGGGGTAAAATTATTCCCTGTCGGGGGGTAAAATTACTCCCTGTCTCAGGGTAAAATTATTCCCTGTCTAGGGGTAAAATTATTCCCTGTGCAGAGGTAAAATTATTCTCTGTCTAGGGGTAAAATTACTCTCTGTCTCGGGGTAAAATTATTCTCTGTCTAGAGGTAAAATTATTCCCTGTCTTGGGGCAAAATTAATCTCCGTCTAGAGGTAAAATTATTCTCTGTCTCGGGTAAAATTATTCCCTGTCTCGGGGTAAAATTATTCCCTGTGTAGAGGTAAAATTATTCCCTGTCTAGGGGTAAAATTATTCTCTGTCGAGGGGTAAAATTATTCACTGTCGAGGGGTAAAATTATTCTCTGGGGGTAAAAGTATTCCCTGTCTGGGGGTAAAATTATTCCTTGTCTGGGGGTAAAATTATTCTCTGTCTCGGGTAAAATTATTCTCTGTCTCGGGGTAAAATTATTCCCGGTCTAGGGTAAAATTATTCTCTGTCTAGAGGTAAATCTATTCCCTGTCTAGGGGTAAAATTATTCTCTGTCTCGGGGTAAAATTATTCCCTGTCTAGAAGAAAAATTATTCTCTGTCTCGGGGTAAAATTATTCCCTGTCTGGGGCTAAAATTATTCGCTGTCGAGGGGTTAAATTATTCTCTGTCTCGGCTAAATTATTCACTGTCTCGGGGTAAAATTATTCTCTGTCTAGGGTTAAAATTATTCTCTGTCTAGGGGTAAAATTATTCCTTGTCTAGGGGTAAAATTATTCTTCGTCTAGAGGTAAAATTATTCTCTGTCTAGGGGTAAAATTATTCTCTGTCTAGGGGTAAAATTATTCCATGTCCAAGGGTAAAATTATTCCCTGTCTAGGGGTGAAATTATTCTCTGTCTCGGGGTAAAATTATTCCCTGTCGAGGGGTAAAATTATTCCCTGATTAGGTGTAAAATTATTCCCTGTCGAGATGTAAAATTATTCTCTGTCTAGAGGTAAAATTATTATTCCCTGTCTGGGGGTAAAATTATTCCTGGTCCAGGGTAAAATTATTCTCTGTCTAGGGGTAAAATTATTCCCTGTCTGGGTGTAAAATTATTCCCTGTCTGGGGGTTAAATTATTCCCTGTCTAGGGGTAAAATTATTCTCTGTCTTGGGTAAAATTATTGTCTGTCTAGGGGTAAAATTATTCACTGTCTAGGGGTAAAATTATTCTCTGTCTCGGGTAAAATTATTCCCTGTCTTGGGGTAAAAGTATTCCCTGTCTGGGGGTAAAATTATTCCCTATCTAGGGGTAAAATTATTCTCTGTCTAGGGGTAAAATTATTCACTGTCTTGGGGTAAAATTATTCTCTGTCTCGGGTAAAATTATTCCCTGTCTAGGGGTTAAATTATTCCCTGTCTAGGGGTAAAATTATTCTCTGTCTATGGGTAAAATTATTCTCTGGGGGTAAAAGTATTCGCTGTCTGGGGGTAAAATTATTCCCGGTCTAGGGTAAAATTATTCTCTGTCTCGGGGTAAAATTATTCTCTGTCTAGGGGTAAAATTACTCTCTGTCTAGGGGTAAAATTATTCTCTGTCTAGAGGTAAAATTATTCCCTGTCTAGGGGCACAATTATTATCCGTATAGAGGTAAAATTATTCCCGATCTAGGGTAAAATTACTCTCTGTCTAGGGGTAAAATTATTCTCTGTCTAGAGGTAAAATTATTCTCTGTCTAGGGGTAAAATTATTCTCTGTCTCGGGGTAAAATTATTCACTGTCGAGGGGTAAAATTATTCTCTGTCTTGGGGTAAAATTATTCTCTGGGGGTAAAAGTATTCCCTGTCTCAGGGTTAAATTATTCCCTGTCTCGGGGTAAAATTATTTTCTGTCTCGGGTAAAATTATTCTCTGTCTAGGGGTAAAATTATTCTCTGTCTCGGGGTAAAATTATTCTCTGTCTCGGGTAAAATTATTCCCTGTCTAGGGGTAAAATTATTCCCTGTCTAGGGGTAAAATTATTCCCTGTCTAGGGGTAAAATTATTCCCTGTCCAGAGGTAAAATTATTCTCTGTCTAGGGGTAAAATTATTCACTGTCTCGGGGTAAAATTATTCCCTGTCTAGGGGTAAAATTATTCCCTGTCCAGGGGTAAAATTATTCCCTGTCTAGGGGTAAAATTATTCCCTGTCTAGGGGTAAAATTATTCCCTGTCCAGAGGTAAAATTATTCTCTGTCTGGGGGTAAAATTATTCTCTGTCTAGGGGTAAAATTATTCACTGTCTTGGGGTAAAATTATTCTCTGTCTCGGGGTAAAATTATTCTTTGGGGGTAAAATTATTCCCTGTCTAGCGGTAAAATTATTCTCTGTCTCGAGGTAAAATTATTCCCTGTCTAGGGGCAAAATTATTTTCCGTCTAGAGGTAAAATTATTCTCTGTCTCGGGTAAAATTATTCCCTGTGTCGAGGTAAAATTATTCTCTGTCTCGGGGTAAAATTATTCTCTGTCTCGGGTAAAATTATTCTCTGTCTAGGGGTAAAATTATTCACTGTCCAGGTGTAAAATTATTCCCTGTCTAGGGGTAAAATTATTCCCTGTCTAGGGATAAAATTATTCTTCGTCCAGAGGTAAAATTATTCTCTGTCTAGGGGTAAAATTATTCTCTGTCTCGGGGTAAAATTATTCCATGTCCAAGGGTAAAATTATTCTCTGTCCAGGTGTAAAATTATTCCCTGTCTAGGGGTAAAATTATTCACTGTCTAGGGGTAAAATTATTCTCTGTCTAGGGGTAAAAGTATTCCTGGTCTGGGGGTAAAAGTATTCCTGGTCTGGGGGTAAAATTATTCTCTGTCTCGGGGTAAAATTATTCTCTGGGGGTAAAAGTATTCCCTGTCTGGGGGTAAAATTATTCCCGGTCTAGGGTAAAATTATTCTCTGTCTCGGGGTAAAATTATTCTCTGTCTAGAGGTAAAATTATTCCCTGTCTTGGTGTAAAATTATTCTCCGTCTGGAGGTAAAATTATTCTCCGTCTAGGTTTAAAATTATTCTCTGTCTAGGGGTAAAATTATTCTCTGTCTAGGGGTAAAATTATTCTCTGTCTCGGGGTAAAATTATTCTGTCTAGAAGTAAAATTATTCTCTGTCTAGGTTTAAAATTATTCCCTGACTAGGGGTAAAATTATTCTCTGTCTAGGGGTAAAATTATTCTATGGGGGTGAAAGTATTCCCTGTCTGGGGGTAAAAGTATTCCCTGTCTAGGGGTAAAATTGTTCTCTGTCTCGGGGTAAAAATATTCCCTGTCTCGGGGTAAAATTATTCTCTGTCTGGAGGTAAAATTATTCTCTGTCTTGGGGTAAAATTATTCCCTGTCTAGGGGTAAAATTATTCCCTGTCTAGGGGTAAAATTATTCTCTGTCTAAGGGTAAAATTATTCCCTGTCTAGGGGTAAATTTATTCTCTGTCTAGGGGTAAAATTATTCTCTGGGGGCAAAAGTATTCCCTGTCTTGGGGTAAAATTATTCCCTATCTAGGGGAAAAATTATTCGCTGTCTAGGGGTAAAATTATTCTCTGTCTAGGGGTAAAATTATTCCCTGTGTAGAGGTAAAATTATTCTCTGTCTAGGGGTAAAATTATTCTCTGTCTCGGGGTAAAATTATTCACTGTCGAGGGGTAAAATTATTCTCTGTCTCGGGGTAAAATTATTCTCTGGTGGTAAAAGTATTCCCTGTCTGGGGGTAAAATTATTCCTGGTCTAGGGTAAAATTATTCTCTGTCTGGGGGTAAAATTATTCTCTGTCTGGGGGTAAAATTATTCCCTGTCTGGGGGTTAAATTATTCCCTGTCTAGGGGTAAAATTATTCTCTGTCTCGGGTAAAATTATTCACTGTCTAGGGGTAAAATTATTCACTGTCTAGGGGTAAAATTATTCACTGTCTAGGGGTAAAATTATTCTCTGTCTAGGGGTAAAATTATTCTCTGTCTAGGGGTAAAATTATTCCCTGTCTAGGGGTAAAATTATTCTCTGTCCAGAGGTAAAATTATTCTCTGTCTCGGGGTAAAATCATTCTCTGTCTCGGGGTAAAATTATTCTCGGGGGGTAAAAGTATTCCCTGTCTGGGGGTAAAATTATTCCCTGTCGAGGGGTAAAATTATTCACTGTCTCGGGTAAAATTATTCCATGTCTGGGGGTAAAAGTATTCTCTGTCTCGGGGTAAAATTATTCTCTGTCTCGGGTTAAAATTATTCTCTGGGGGTAAAAGTATTCCCTGTCTGGGGGTAAAATTATTCCCGGTCTAGGGTAAAATTATTCTCTGTCTCGGGGTAAAATTATTCTCTGTCTAAGGGTAAAATTATTCTCCGTCGAGAGGTAAAATTATTCTCCGTCTAGGTTTAAAATTATTCACTGTCTAGGGGTAAAATTATTCTCTGTCTAGGGGTAAAATTATTCTCTGTCTCGGGGTAAAATTCTCTGTCTAGGGGTAAAATTATTCTCTGTCTAGGGGTAAAATTATTCTATGGGGGTGAAAGTATTCCCTGTCTGGGGGTAAAAGTATTCCCTGTCTCGGGGTAAAATTATTCTCTGTCTAGGGGTAAAAATATTCCCTGTCTCGGGGTAAAACTATTCTCTGTCTGGAGGTAAAATTATTCTCTGTCTAGGGGTAAAATTATTCCCTGTCTCGGGGTAAAATTATTCCCTGTCTAGGGGTAAAATTATTCTCTGTCTAAGGGTAAAATTATTCTCTGGTGGTAAAAGTATTCCCTGTCTGGGGGTAAAATTATTCCTGGTCTAGGGTAAAATTATTCTCTGTCTTGGGGTAAAATTATTCTCTGTCTGGGGGTAAAATTATTCCCTGTCTGGGGGTTAAATTATTCCCTGTCTAGGGGTAAAATTATTCTCTGTCTCGGGTAAAATTATTCCCTGTCTTGGGGTAAAAGTATTCCCTGTCTGGGGGTAAAATTATTCCCTGTCTAGGGGTAAAATTATTCCCTGTCTAGGGGTAAAATTATTCACTGTCTAGGGGTAAAATTATTCTCTGTCTTGGAGTAAAATTATTCTCTGGGGGTAAAAGTATTCCCTGTCTGGGGGTAAAATTATTCCCGATCTAGGGTAAAATTATTCTCTGTCTAGGGGTAAAATTATTCTCTGTCTAGGGGTAAAATTATTCTCTGTCTTGGGGTAAAATTATTCACTGTCTCGGGGTAAAATTATTCACTGTCTCGAGGTAAAATTATGCTCTGTCTAGGGGTAAAATTATTCTCTGGGGGTAAAAGTATTCCCTGTCTGGGGGTAAAAGTATTCCTGGTCTGGGGGTAAAATTATTCTCTGTCTAGGGGTAAAATTATTCTCTGTCTAGGGGTAAAATTATTCTCTGTCTAGAGGTAAAATTATTCCCTGTCTCGGGGTAAAATTATTCCCTGTCTAGGGGTAAAATTATTCCCTGTCTAGGGGTAAAATTATTCCCTGTTTAGGGGTAAAATTATTCTCTGTCTAGGGGTAAAATTATTCTCTGTGGGTAAAAGTATTCCCTGTCTAGGGGTAAAATTATTCTCTGTCTTGGGGTAAAATTATTCTCTGTCTAGGGGTAAAATTATTCTCTGGGGGCAAAAGTATTCCCTGTCTTGGGGTAAAATTATTCCCTATCTTGGGGTAAAATTATTCACTGTCTAGGGGTAAAATTATTCTCTGTGTAGAGGTAAAATTATTCTCTGGGGGTAAAATTATTCTCTGTCTTGGGGTAAAATTATTCTCTGTCTAGGGATAAAATTATTCTCGGTCTCGTTGTAAAATTATTCTCTGTCGAGGGGTAAAATTATTCTCTGTCGAGGGGTAAAATTATTCACTGTCCAGGAATAAAATTATTCTCTGTCTAGGGGTAAAATTATTCTCTGTCTGGGGGTAAAATCATTCTCTGTCTAGGGGTAAAATTATTCTCTGGGGGTAAAAGTATTCCCTGTCTGGGGGTAAAAGTATTATCTGTCTTGGGGTAAAATTATTCTCTGTCTGGAGGTAAAATTATTCTCTGTCTCGGGGTAAAATTATTTCCTGTCTAGGGGTAAAATTATTCACTGTGTAGGGGTAAAACTATTCCCTGATTAGGGGTAAAATTATTCTCTGTCTATGGGTAAAATTATTCCCTGTCTAGAGGAAAAATTATTCTCTGTCGAGGGGTAAAATTATTCCCTGTCTGGGGGTAAAATTATTCCCTGTCTAGGGGTTAAATTATTCCCTGTCTAGGGGTAAAATTATTCTCTGTCTAGCGGTAAAATTATTCCCTGTCTCGGGGTAAAATTATTCTCTCTCTATGGGTAAAATTATTCCCTGTCTCGGGGTAAAATTATTCTCTGTCTAGGGGTAAAATTATTCTCTGTCGAGGGGTAAAATTATTCCCTGATTCGGGGTAAAATTATTCTCTGTCTATGGGTAAAATTATTCTCTGGGGGTAAAAGTATTCCCTGTCTGGGGGTAAAATTATTCCCGAACTAGGGTAAAATTATTCTCTGTCTAGGGGTAAAATTATTCCCTGTCTAGGGATAAAATTATTCTTCGTCCAGAGGTAAAATTATTCTCTGTCTCGGGGTAAAATTATTCTCTGTTTCGGGGTAAAATTATTCCATGTCCAAGGGTAAAATTATTCTCCGTCCAGGTGTAAAATTATTCCCTGTCTGGGGGTAAAAGTATTCCCTGTCTGGGGGTAAAAGTATTCCCTGTCTGGGGGTAAAATTATTCCCGATCTAGGGTAAAATTATTCTCTGTCTAGGGGTAAAATTATTCTCTGTCTCGGGGTAAAATTATTCTCTGGGGGTAAAAGTATTCCCTGTCTTGGGGTAAAATTATTCTCTGTCTCGGGGTAAAATTATTCACTGTCTAGGGGTAAAATTATTCTCTGTCTCGGGGTAAAATTATTCTCTGGGGGTAAAAGTATTCCCTGTCTGGGGGTAAAATTATTCCCTGTCTAGGGGTAAAATTATTCCCTGTCTCGGGGTAAAATTATTCTCTGTCCAGAGGTAAAATTATTCACTGTCTTGGGGTAAAATTATTCTCTGTCTCGGGGTAAAATTATTCTCTGTCTCGGGGTAAAATTATTCTCTGTCTAGGGGTAAAATTATTCACTGTCTCGGGGTAAAATTATTCTCTGTCTCGGGTAAAATTATTCCCTGTCTTGGGGTAAAATTATTCTCTGTCCAGGTGTAAAAGTATTCCCTGTCTGGGGGTAAAATTATTCTCTGTCTCGGGGTAAAATTATTCTCTGGGGGTAAAAGTATTCCCTGTCTGGGGGTAAAAGTATTCCTGGTCTGGGGGTAAAATTATTCCCTGTCCAGGGGTAAAATTATTCCCTGTCTAGGGGTAAAATTATTCTCTGTCTAGGGGTAAAATTATTCTCTGTCTAGAGGTAAAATTATTCCCTGTCTAGGGGCAAAATTATTCTCCGTCTAGAGGTAAAATTATTCTCTGTCTCGGGTAAAATTATTCCCTGTGTCAAGGTAAAATTATTCTCTGTCTAGAGGTAAAATTATTCCCTGTCTAGGGGCAAAATTATTCTCCGTCTAGAGGTAAAATTATTCTCTGTCTCGGGTAAAATTATTCCCTGTGTCAAGGTAAAATTATTCTCTGTCTAGGGGTAAAATTATTCTCTGTCTCGGGTAAAATTATTCTCTGTCTAGGGTTAAAATTATTCACTGTCCAGGTGTAAAATTATTCCCTGTCTAGGGGTAAAATTATTCCCTGTCTAGGGATAAAATTATTCTTCGTCCAGAGGTAAAATTATTCTCTGTCTAGGGGTAAAATTATTCTCTGTCTAGGGGTAAAATTATTCCATGTCCAAGGGTAAAATTATTCTCTGTCCAGGTGTAAAATTATTCCCTGTCTAGGGGTAAAATTATTCACTGTCTAGGGGTAAAATTATTCTCTGTCTAGGGGTAAAAGTATTCCCTGTCTGGGGGTAAAAGTATTCCCTGTCTGGGGGTAAAATTATTCCCTGTCTAGGGGTAAAATTATTCTCTGTCTCGAGGTAAAATTATTCCCTGTCTAGGAGTAAAATTATTCCCTGTCTAGGGGTAAAATTATTCCCTGTCTAGGAGTAAAATTATTCTCTGGGGGTAAAAGTATTCCCTGTCTGGGGGTAAAATTATTCCCGATCTCGGGTAAAATTATTCTCTGTCTTGGGGTAAAATTATTCTCTGTCTCGGGGTAAAATTATTCCCTGTCTCGGGTAAAATTATTCCCTGTCTAGGGGTAAAATTATTCCCTGTCTAGGGGTAAAATTATTCTCTGTCCAGAGGTAAAATTATTCACTGTCTAGGGGTAAAATTATTCACTGTCTTGGGGTAAAATTATTCTCTGTCTCTGGGTAAAATTATTCTCTGGGGGTAAAAGTATTCCCTGTCTGGGGGTAAAATTATTCTCTGTCTAGGGTAAAATTATTCCCTGTATGGTGTAAAATTATTTCCTGTCTAGGGGTAAAATTATTCACTGTCTAGGGGTAAAATTATTCTCTGTCTAGGGGTAAAAGTATTCCCTGTCTGGGGGTAAAAGTATTCCCTGTCTGGGGGTAAAATTATTCCCTGTCTAGGGGTAAAATTATTCTCTGTCTCGAGGTAAAATTATTCCCTGTCTAGGTGTAAAATTATTCCCTGTCTCGGGGTAAAATTATTCCCTGTCTAGGAGTAAAATTATTCTCTGGGGGTAAAAGTATTCCCTGTCTGGGGGTAAAATTATTCCCGGTCTGGGGTAAAATTATTCTCTGTCAAGGGGTAAAATTATTCTCTGTCCAGGGGTAAAATTATTCTCTGTCTTGGGGTAAAATTATTCTCTGTCTCGGGGTAAAATTATTCACTGTCTCGGGGTAAAATTATGCTCTGTCTAGGGGTAAAATTATTCTCTGGGGGTAAAAGTATTCCCTGTCTGGGGGTAAAAGTATTCCCTGTCTGGGGGTAAAATTATTCTCTGTCTCGGGGTAAAATTATTCTCTGTCTAGAGGTAAAATTATTCCCTGTCTAGGGGTAAAATTATTCCCTGTCTAGGGGTAAAATTATTCCCTCTCGGTGTAAAATTATTCCCTGTCTAGGGGTAAAATTATTCCCTGTCTAGGGGTAAAATTATTCTCTGTCTTGGGGTAAAATTATTCTCTGGGGGCAAAAGTATTCCCTGTCTTGGGGTAAAATTATTCCCTATCTTGGGGTAAAATTATTCACTGTCTCGGGGTAAAATTATTCTCTGTGTAGAGGTAAAATTATTCTCTGGGGGCAAAATTATTCTCTGTCTAGGGGTAAAATTATTCTCTGTCTAGGGGTAAAATGATTCTCGGTCTCGTTGTAAAATTATTCTCTGTCGAGGGGTAAAATTATTCTCTGTCTGGGGGTAAAATCATTCTCTGTCTAGGGGTAAAATTATTCTCTGGGGGTAAAAGTATTCCCTGTCTGGGGGTAAAAGTATTCTCTGTCTTGGGGTAAAATTATTCTCTGTCTCGGGGTAAAATTATTTCCTGTCTAGGGGTAAAATTATTCACTGTGTCGGGGTAAAATTATTCCCTGATTAGGGGTAAAATTATTCTCTGTCTATGGGTAAAATTATTCCCTGTCTAGAGGAAAAATTATTCTCTGTCGAGGGGTAAAATTATTCCCTGTCTGGGGGTAAAATTATTCCCTGTCTAGGGGTTAAATTATTCCCTGTCTCGGGGTAAAATTATTCTCTGTCTCGGGGTAAAATTATTCCCTGTCTCGGGGTAAAATTATTCTCTGTCTATGGGTAAAATTATTCTCTGGGGATAAAAGTATTCCCTGTCTGGGGGTAAAATTATTCCCGAACTAGGGTAAAATTATTCCCTGTCTAGGGGTAAAATTATTCCCTGTCTAGGGGTAAAATTATTCTTCGTCCAGAGGTAAAATTATTCTCTGTCTAGGGGTAAAATTATTCTCTGTCTAGGGGTAAAATTATTCCATGTCCAAGGGTAAAATTATTCTCTGTCTAGGGGTGAAATTATTCTCTGTCCAGGGGTAAAGTTATTCCCTGTCTCGGGGTAAAAATATTCCCTGATTAGGTGTAAAATTATTCCCTGTCGAGAGGTAAAATTATTCTCTGTCCAGGGGTAAAATTATTCTCTGTGTAGATGTAAAATTATTCTCCCCGTCTAGGGGTAAAATTATTCCCTGTCTAGGGGTAAAATTATTCCCTGTCTAGGGATAAAATTACTCCCTGTCTGGGGGTAAAATTACTCCCTGTCTAGGGGTAAAATTACTCTCTGTCTCGGGGTAAAATTACTCTCTGTCGAGAGGTAAAATTATTCCCTGTCTAGGGGTAAAATTATTCCCTGTCTGGGGGTAAAATTATTCCCTGTGCAGAGGTAAAATTATTCTCTGTCTAGGGGTAAAATTATTCTCTGTCTCGGGGTAAAATTATTCACTGTCGAGGGGTAAATGTATTCCCTGTCTGGGGGTAAAATTATTACTGGTCTAGGGTAAAATTATTCTCTGTCTAGGGGTAAAATTATTCTCTGTCTGGGGGTAAAATTCTTCCCTGTCGAGGGGTTAAATTATTTCTTGTCGAGGGGGAAAATTATTCTCTGTCTCGGGTAAAATTATTCTCTGTCTCGGGGTAAAATTATTCACTGTCTCGGGGTAAAATTATTCCCTGTCTCGGGTAAAATTATTCCCTGTCTAGGGGTAAAATTATTCCCTGTCTAGGGGTAAAATTATTCCCTGTCTCGGGGTAAAATTATTCCCTGTCTCGGGGTAAAATTATTCTCTGTCCAGAGGTAAAATTATTCACTGTCTCGGGGTAAAATTATTCACTGTCTTGGGGTAAAATTATTCTCTGTCTCGGGGTAAAATTATTCTCTGTCTCGGGGTAAAATTATTCTCTGGGGGTAAAATATTCCCTGTCTGGGGGTAAAATTATTCCCTATCTAGGGGTAAAATTATTCTCTGTCTCGGGGTAAAATTATTCTCCGTCTCGAGGTAAAATTATTCTCTGTCTTAGGGCAAAATTATTCCCTGTCTCGGGGTAAAATTATTCCCTGATTAGGGGTAAAATTATTCCCTGTCTAGAGGTAAAATTATTCTCTGTCTCGTTGTAAAATTATTCTCTGTCTCGGGGTAAAATTATTCACTGTCTAGGCGTAAAATTATTCTCTGGGGGTAAAAGTATTCCCTGTCTGGGGGTAAAATTATTCCCGGTCAAGGGGAATATTATTCTCTGTCTCGGGGTAAAATTATTCTCTGTCTAGAGGTAAATCTATTCCCTGTCTAGCGGTAAAATTATTCTCTGTCTCGGGGTAAAATTATTCCCTGTCTAGAAGAAAAATTATTCTCTGTCTCGGGGTAAAATTATTCCCTGTCTAGAAGAAAAATTATTCTCTGTCTCGGGGTAAAATTATTTCCTGTCTGGGGCTAAAATTGTTCCCTGTCTAGGGGTTAAATTATTCCCTGTCTAGGGGTAAAATTATTCTCTGTCTCGGCTAAATTATTCACTGTCTCGGGGTAAAATTATTCTCTGTCTCGGGTTAAAATTATTCTCTGGGGGTAAAAGTATTCCCTGTCTGGGGGTAAAATTATTCCCGATCTAGGGTAAAATTATTCTCTGTCTAGGGGTAAAATTATTCCCTGTCTCGGGGTAAAATTATTCTTCGTCTAAAGGTAAAATTATTCTCTGTCTAGGGGTAAAATTATTCCCTGTCGGGGGGTAAAATTACTCCCTGTCTCAGGGTAAAATTATTCCCTGTCTAGGGGTAAAATTATTCCCTGTGCAGAGGTAAAATTATTCTCTGTCTAGGGGTAAAATTACTCTCTGTCTCGGGGTAAAATTATTCTCTGTCTAGAGGTAAAATTATTCCCTGTCTTGGGGCAAAATTAATCTCCGTCTAGAGGTAAAATTATTCTCTGTCTCGGGTAAAATTATTCCCTGTCTCGGGGTAAAATTATTCCCTGTGTAGAGGTAAAATTATTCCCTGTCTAGGGGTAAAATTATTCTCTGTCGAGGGGTAAAATTATTCACTGTCGAGGGGTAAAATTATTCTCTGGGGGTAAAAGTATTCCCTGTCTGGGGGTAAAATTATTCCTTGTCTGGGGGTAAAATTATTCTCTGTCTCGGGTAAAATTATTCTCTGTCTCGGGGTAAAATTATTCCCGGTCTAGGGTAAAATTATTCTCTGTCTAGAGGTAAATCTATTCCCTGTCTAGGGGTAAAATTATTCTCTGTCTCGGGGTAAAATTATTCCCTGTCTAGAAGAAAAATTATTCTCTGTCTCGGGGTAAAATTATTCCCTGTCTGGGGCTAAAATTATTCGCTGTCGAGGGGTTAAATTATTCTCTGTCTCGGCTAAATTATTCACTGTCTCGGGGTAAAATTATTCTCTGTCTAGGGTTAAAATTATTCCTTGTCTAGGGGTAAAATTATTCCTTGTCTAGGGGTAAAATTATTCTTCGTCTAGAGGTAAAATTATTCTCTGTCTAGGGGTAAAATTATTCTCTGTCTAGGGGTAAAATTATTCCATGTCCAAGGGTAAAATTATTCCCTGTCTAGGGGTGAAATTATTCTCTGTCTCGGGGTAAAATTATTCCCTGTCGAGGGGTAAAATTATTCCCTGATTAGGTGTAAAATTATTCCCTGTCGAGATGTAAAATTATTCTCTGTCTAGAGGTAAAATTATTATTCCCTGTCTAGGGGTAAAATTATTCCCTGTCTAGGGGTATAATTATTCCCTGTCTAGGGGTAAAATTATTCCCTGTCTAGGGGTAAAATTACTCCCTGTCTAGGGGTAAAATTATTCCCTGTCTCGGGGTAAAATTATTCCCTGTGTAGAGGTAAAATTACTCTCTGTCTAGGGGTAAAATTACTCTCTGTCTAGGGGTAAAATTATTCTCTGTCTCGAGGTAAAATTATTCCCTGTCTAGGGGCAAAATTATTCTCCGTCTCGAGGTAAAATTATTCCCTGTCTAGGGGTAAAATTATTCACTGTCGAGGGGTAAAATTATTCTCTGTCTAGGGGTAAAATTATTCTCTGGGGGTAAAAGTATTCCCTGTCTGGGGGTAAAATTATTCCCGGTCTAGGGTAAAATTATTCTCTGTCTAGGGGTAAAATTATTCTCTGTGTTGAGGTAAAATTATTCTCCGTCTAGGGGTAAAATTATTCCCTGTCTAGGGTTAAAATTATTCCCTGTCTAGGGGTATAATTATTCCCTGTCTAGGGTTAAAATTATTCTCTGTCTAGAGGTAAAATTATTCCCTGTCTCAGGGCAAAATTATTCTCCGTCTCGAGGTAAAATTATTCCATGTCCAAGGGTAAAATTATTCTCTGTCTCGGGGTGAAATTATTCCCTGTTGCGGGGTAAAATTATTCCCTGATTCGGTGTAAAATTATTCCCTGTCTGGAGGTAAAATTATTCTCTGTCTCGGGGTAAAATTATTCCCTGTGTTGAGGTAAAATTATTCTCCGTCTAGGGGTAAAATTATTCCCTGTCTCGGGTTAAAATTATTCCCTGTCTAGGGGTATAATTATTCCCTGTCTAGGGGTAAAATTATTCCCTGTCGAGGGGTAAAATTACTCCCTGTCTCGGGGTAAAATTATTCACTGTCTAGGCGTAAAATTATTCTCTGGGGGTAAAAGTATTCCCTGTCTGGGGGTAAAATTATTCCCGGTCAAGGGGAATATTATTCTCTGTCTCGGGGTAAAATTATTCTCTGTCTAGAGGTAAATCTATTCCCTGTCTAGGGGTAAAATTATTCTCTGTCTCGGGGTAAAATTATTCCCTGTCTAGAAGAAAAATTATTCTCTGTCTCGGGGTAAAATTATTCCCTGTCTGGGGCTAAAATTGTTCCCTGTCTAGGGGTTAAATTATTCCCTGTCTAGGGGTAAAATTATTCTCTGTCTCGGCTAAATTATTCACTGTCTCGGGGTAAAATTATTCTCTGTCTCGGGTTAAAATTATTCTCTGGGGGTAAAAGTATTCCCTGTCTGGGGGTAAAATTATTCCCGATCTAGGGTAAAATTATTCTCTGTCTAGGGGTAAAATTATTCCCTGTCTCGGGGTAAAATTATTCTTCGTCGAGAGGTAAAATTATTCTCTGTCTAGGGGTAAAATTATTCCCTGTCGAGGGGTAAAATTACTCCCTGTCTAGGGGTAAAATTATTCCCTGTCTAGGGGTAAAATTATTCCCTGTGCAGAGGTAAAATTATTCTCTGTCCAGGGTAAAATTACTCTCTGTCTCGGGGTAAAATTATTCTCTGTCTAGAGGTAAAATTATTCCCTGTCTTGGGGCAAAATTAATCTCCGTCTAGAGGTAAAATTATTCTCTGTCTCGGGTAAAATTATTCCCTGTCTCGGGGTAAAATTATTCCCTGTCTCGGGGTAAAATTATTCCCTGTCTCGGGGTAAAATTATTCCCTGTCTCGGGGTAAAATTATTCCCTGTCTCGGGGTAAAATTATTCCCTGTCTCGGGGTAAAATTATTCTCTGTCTCGGGGTAAAATTATTCACTGTCGAGGGGTAAAATTATTCTCTGGGGGTAAAAGTATTCCCTGTCTGGGGGTAAAATTATTCCCTGTCTAGGGGTAAAATTATTCTCTGTCTCGGGTAAAATTATTCTCTGTCTCGGGGTAAAATTATTCCCGGTCTAGGGTAAAATTATTCCCTGTCTAGAGGTAAATCTATTCCCTGTCTAGGGGTAAAATTATTCTCTGTCTCGGGGTAAAATTATTCCCTGTCTAGAAGAAAAATTATTCTCTGTCTCGGGGTAAAATTATTCCCTGTCTGGGGCTAAAATTATTCCCTGTCGAGGGGTTAAATTATTCTCTGTCTCGGCTAAATTATTCACTGTCTCGGGGTAAAATTATTCTCTGTCTAGGGTTAAAATTATTCTCTGGGGGTGAAAATATTCCCTGTCTGGGGGTAAAATTATTCCCGATCTAGGGTAAAATTATTCTCTGTCTAGGGGTAAAATTATTCCCTGTCTAGGGGTAAAATTATTCTTCGTCTAGAGGTAAAATTATTCTCTGTCTCGGGGTAAAATTATTCACTGTCGAGGGGTAAAATTATTCTCTGGGGGTAAAAGTATTCCCTGTCTGGGGGTAAAATTATTCCCTGTCTAGGGGTAAAATTATTCTCTGTCTCGGGTAAAATTATTCTCTGTCTCGGGGTAAAATTATTCCCGGTCTAGGGTAAAATTATTCTCTGTCTAGAGGTAAATCTATTCCCTGTCTAGGGGTAAAATTATTCTCTGTCTCGGGGTAAAATTATTCCCTGTCTAGAAGAAAAATTATTCTCTGTCTCGGGGTAAAATTATTCCCTGTCTGGGGCTAAAATTATTCCCTGTCGAGGGGCTAAATTATTCTCTGTCTCGGCTAAATTATTCACTGTCTCGGGGTAAAATTATTCTCTGTCTAGGGTTAAAATTATTCTCTGGGGGTGAAAATATTCCCTGTCTGGGGGTAAAATTATTCTCGATCTAGGGTAAAATTATTCTCTGTCTTGTGGTAAAATTATTCCCTGTCTAGGGGTAAAATTATTCTTCGTCTAGAGGTAAAATTATTCTCTGTCTCGGGGTAAAATTATTCTCCGTCTCGAGGTAAAATTATTCTCTGTCTTAGGGCAAAATTATTCCCTGTCTCGGGGTAAAATTATTCCCTGATTAGGGGTAAAATTATTCCCTGTCTAGAGGTAAAATTATTCTCTGTCTCGTTGTAAAATTATTCTCTGTCTCGGGGTAAAATTATTCACTGTCTAGGCGTAAAATTATTCTCTGGGGGTAAAAGTATTCCCTGTCTGGGGGTAAAATTATTCCCGGTCAAGGGGAATATTATTCTCTGTCTCGGGGTAAAATTATTCTCTGTCTAGAGGTAAATCTATTCCCTGTCTAGCGGTAAAATTATTCTCTGTCTCGGGGTAAAATTATTCCCTGTCTAGAAGAAAAATTATTCTCTGTCTCGGGGTAAAATTATTCCCTGTCTAGAAGAAAAATTATTCTCTGTCTCGGGGTAAAATTATTTCCTGTCTGGGGCTAAAATTGTTCCCTGTCTAGGGGTTAAATTATTCCCTGTCTAGGGGTAAAATTATTCTCTGTCTCGGCTAAATTATTCACTGTCTCGGGGTAAAATTATTCTCTGTCTCGGGTTAAAATTATTCTCTGGGGGTAAAAGTATTCCCTGTCTGGGGGTAAAATTATTCCCGATCTAGGGTAAAATTATTCTCTGTCTAGGGGTAAAATTATTCCCTGTCTCGGGGTAAAATTATTCTTCGTCTAAAGGTAAAATTATTCTCTGTCTAGGGGTAAAATTATTCCCTGTCGGGGGGTAAAATTACTCCCTGTCTCAGGGTAAAATTATTCCCTGTCTAGGGGTAAAATTATTCCCTGTGCAGAGGTAAAATTATTCTCTGTCTAGGGGTAAAATTACTCTCTGTCTCGGGGTAAAATTATTCTCTGTCTAGAGGTAAAATTATTCCCTGTCTTGGGGCAAAATTAATCTCCGTCTAGAGGTAAAATTATTCTCTGTCTCGGGTAAAATTATTCCCTGTCTCGGGGTAAAATTATTCCCTGTGTAGAGGTAAAATTATTCCCTGTCTAGGGGTAAAATTATTCTCTGTCGAGGGGTAAAATTATTCACTGTCGAGGGGTAAAATTATTCTCTGGGGGTAAAAGTATTCCCTGTCTGGGGGTAAAATTATTCCTTGTCTGGGGGTAAAATTATTCTCTGTCTCGGGTAAAATTATTCTCTGTCTCGGGGTAAAATTATTCCCGGTCTAGGGTAAAATTATTCTCTGTCTCGGGGTAAAATTATTCCCTGTCTAGAAGAAAAATTATTCTCTGTCTCGGGGTAAAATTATTCCCTGTCTGGGGCTAAAATTATTCGCTGTCGAGGGGTTAAATTATTCTCTGTCTCGGCTAAATTATTCACTGTCTCGGGGTAAAATTATTCTCTGTCTAGGGGTAAAATTATTCCTTGTCTAGGGGTAAAATTATTCTTCGTCTAGAGGTAAAATTATTCTCTGTCTAGGGGTAAAATTATTCTCTGTCTAGGGGTAAAATTATTCCATGTCCAAGGGTAAAATTATTCCCTGTCTAGGGGTGAAATTATTCTCTGTCTCGGGGTAAAATTATTCCCTGTCGAGGGGTAAAATTATTCCCTGATTAGGTGTAAAATTATTCCCTGTCGAGATGTAAAATTATTCTCTGTCTAGAGGTAAAATTATTCCCTGTCTAGGGGTAAAATTACTCCCTGTCTAGGGGTAAAATTATTCCCTGTCTAGGGGTAAAATTACTCCCTGTCTAGGGGTAAAATTATTCCCTGTCTCGGGGTAAAATTACTCCCTGTCTAGGGGTAAAATTATTCCCTGTCTAGGGGTAAAATTACTCCCTGTCTAGGGGTAAAATTATTCCCTGTCTCGGGGTAAAATTATTCCCTGTGTAGAGGTAAAATTACTCTCTGTCTAGGGGTAAAATTACTCTCTGTCTAGGGGTAAAATTATTCTCTGTCTCGAGGTAAAATTATTACCTGTCTAGGGGCAAAATTATTCTCCGTCTCGAGGTAAAATTATTCCCTGTCTAGGGGTAAAATTATTCACTGTCGAGGGGTAAAATTATTCTCTGTCTAGGGGTAAAATTATTCTCGGGGGGTAAAAGTATTCCCTGTCTGGGGGTAAAATTATTCCCGGTCTAGGGTAAAATTATTCTCTGTCTAGGGGTAAAATTATTCTCTGTGTTGAGGTAAAATTATTCTCCGTCTAGGGGTAAAATTATTCCCTGTCTAGGGTTAAAATTATTCCCTGTCTAGGGGTATAATTATTCCCTGTCTAGGGTTAAAATTATTCTCTGTCTAGAGGTAAAATTATTCCCTGTCTCGGGGCAAAATTATTCTCCGTCTCGAGGTAAAATTATTCCATGTCCAAGGGTAAAATTATTCTCTGTCTCGGGGTGAAATTATTCCCTGTTGCGGGGTAAAATTATTCCCTGATTCGGTGTAAAATTATTCCCTGTCTGGAGGTAAAATTATTCTCTGTCTCGGGGTAAAATTATTCCCTGTGTTGAGGTAAAATTATTCTCCGTCTAGGGGTAAAATTATTCCCTGTCTCGGGTTAAAATTATTCCCTGTCTAGGGGTATAATTATTCCCTGTCTAGGGGTAAAATTATTCCCTGTCGAGGGGTAAAATTACTCCCTGTCTCGGGGTAAAATTATTCACTGTCTAGGCGTAAAATTATTCTCTGGGGGTAAAAGTATTCCCTGTCTGGGGGTAAAATTATTCCCGGTCAAGGGGAATATTATTCTCTGTCTCGGGGTAAAATTATTCTCTGTCTAGAGGTAAATCTATTCCCTGTCTAGGGGTAAAATTATTCTCTGTCTCGGGGTAAAATTATTCCCTGTCTAGAAGAAAAATTATTCTCTGTCTCGGGGTAAAATTATTCCCTGTCTGGGGCTAAAATTGTTCCCTGTCTAGGGGTTAAATTATTCCCTGTCTAGGGGTAAAATTATTCTCTGTCTCGGCTAAATTATTCACTGTCTCGGGGTAAAATTATTCTCTGTCTCGGGTTAAAATTATTCTCTGGGGGTAAAAGTATTCCCTGTCTGGGGGTAAAATTATTCCCGATCTAGGGTAAAATTATTCTCTGTCTAGGGGTAAAATTATTCCCTGTCTCGGGGTAAAATTATTCTTCGTCGAGAGGTAAAATTATTCTCTGTCTAGGGGTAAAATTATTCCCTGTCGAGGGGTAAAATTACTCCCTGTCTAGGGGTAAAATTATTCCCTGTCTAGGGGTAAAATTATTCCCTGTGCAGAGGTAAAATTATTCTCTGTCCAGGGTAAAATTACTCTCTGTCTCGGGGTAAAATTATTCTCTGTCTAGAGGTAAAATTATTCCCTGTCTTGGGGCAAAATTAATCTCCGTCTAGAGGTAAAATTATTCTCTGTCTCGGGTAAAATTATTCCCTGTCTCGGGGTAAAATTATTCCCTGTCTCGGGGTAAAATTATTCCCTGTCTCGGGGTAAAATTATTCCCTGTCTCGGGGTAAAATTATTCCCTGTCTCGGGGTAAAATTATTCTCTGTCTCGGGGTAAAATTATTCACTGTCGAGGGGTAAAATTATTCTCTGGGGGTAAAAGTATTCCCTGTCTGGGGGTAAAATTATTCCATGTCCAAGGGTAAAATTATTCCCTGTCTAGGGGTAAAATTATTCCCTGTCGAGGGGTAAAATTATTCCCTGATTAGGTGTAAAATTATTCCCTGTCTCGGGGTAAAATTATTCCCTGTCTCGGGGTAAAATTATTCTCTGTCTCGGGGTAAAATTATTCTCTGTCTAGGGGTAAAATTATTCTCTGTCTAGGGGTAAAATTATTCTCTGTCTAGGGGTAAAATTATTCCATGTCCAAGGGTAAAATTATTCCCTGTCTAGGGGTAAAATTATTCCCTGTCGAGGGGTAAAATTATTCCCTGATTAGGTGTAAAATTATTCCCGGTCGAGATGTAAAATTATTCACTGTCTAGGGGTAAAATTATTCTCTGTCTCGGGTAAAATTATTCCCTGTCTTGGGGTAAAATTATTCTCTGTCCAGGTGTAAAATTATTCCCTGTCTAGGGGTAAAATTATTCACTGTCTAGGGGTAAAAGTATTCTCTGTCCAGGGGTAAAAGTATTCCCTGTCTGGGGGTAAAAGTATTCCCTGTCTGGGGGTAAAATTATTCTCTGTCTCGGGGTAAAATTATTCTCTGGGGGTAAAAGTATTCCCTGTCTGGGGGTAAAAGTATTCCCTGTCTAGGGGTAAAATTATTCCCTGTCTAGGGGTAAAATTATTCTCTGTCTAGGGGTAAAATTATTCTCTGTCTAGGGTTAAAATTATTCTCTGGGGGTAAAAGTATTCCCTGTCTAGAGGTAAAATTATTCTCTGTCTTGGGGTAAAATTATTCTCCGTCTAGGTTTAAAATTATTCTCCGTGTAGGGGTAAAATTATTCTCTGTGTAGGGGTAAAATTATTCTATGGGGGTGAAAGTATTCCCTGTCTGGGGGTAAAATTATTCTCTGTCTAGGGGTAAAATTATTCCCTGTCTAGGGGTAAAATTATTCCCTGTCTAGGGGTAAAATTATTCTCTGTCTAAGGGTAAAATTATTCCCTGTCTAGGGGTAAAATTATTCCCTGTCTGGGGGTAAAATTATTCTCTGTCTAAGGGTAAAATTATTCCCTGTCTAGGGGTAAAATTATTCTCTGTCTGGGGGTAAAATTATTCTCTGTCTAGAGGTAAAATTATTCCCTGTCTTGGGGTAAAATTATTCTCCGTCTAGGGGTAAAATTATTCTCTGTCTCGGGGTAAAATTATTCTCTGTCTCGGGGTAAAATTATTCTCTGTCTCGGGGTAAAATTATTCTATAGGGGTGAAAGTATTCCCTGTCTGGGGGTAAAAGTATTCCCTGTCTAGGGGTAAAATTATTCTCTGTCTAGGGGTAAAAATATTCCCTGTCTCGGGGTAAAATTATTCTCTGTCTGGAGGTAAAATTATTCTCTGTCTAGGGGTAAAATTATTCCCTGTCTAGGGGTAAAATTATTCCCTGTCGAGGGGTAAAATTATTCTCTGTCTCAGGGTAAAATTATTCTCTGGTGGTAAAAGTATTCCCTGTCTGGGGGTAAAATTATTCCTGGTCTAGGGTAAAATTATTCTCTGTCTAGGGGTAAAATTATTCCCTGTCTGGGGGTAAAATTATTCCCTGTCTGGGGGTTAAATTATTCCCTGTCTAGGGGTAAAATTATTCTCTGTCTCGGGTAAAATTATTGTCTGTCTAGGGGTAAAATTATTCACTGTAGGGGTAAAATTATTCTCTGTCTCGGGTAAAATTATTCCCTGTCTTGGGGTAAAAGTATTCCCTGTCCAGGGGTAAAATTATTCTCTGTCTAGGGGTAAAAATATTCCCTGTCTCGGGGTAAAATTATTCTCTGTCTGGAGGTAAAATTATTCTCTGTCTAGGGGTAAAATTATTCCCTGTCTAGGGGTAAAATTATTCCCTGTCTAGGGGTAAAATTATTCTCTGTCTAAGGGTAAAATTATTCCCTGTCTAGGGGTAAAATTATTCCCTGTCTAGGGGTAAAATTATTCTCTGTCTCAGGGTAAAATTATTCCCTGTCTAGGGGTAAAATTATTCTCTGTCTCGGGGTAAAATTATTCTCTGTCTAGGGGTAAAATTATTCTCTGTCTAGGGGTAAAATTATTCTATGGGGGTGAAAGTATTCCCTGTCTGGGGGTAAAAGTATTCCCTGTCTAGGGGTAAAATTATTCTCTGTCTAGGGGTAAAAATATTCCCTGTCTCGGGGTAAAATTATTCTCTGTCTGGAGGTAAAATTATTCTCTGTCTAGGGGTAAAATTATTCCCTGTCTAGGGGTAAAATTATTCCCTGTCGAGGGGTAAAATTATTCTCTGTCTAAGGGTAAAATTATTCTCTGGTGGTAAAAGTATTCCCTGTCTGGGGGTAAAATTATTCCTGGTCCAGGGTAAAATTATTCTCTGTCTAGGGGTAAAATTATTCCCTGTCTGGGTGTAAAATTATTCCCTGTCTGGGGGTTAAATTATTCCCTGTCTAGGGGTAAAATTATTCTCTGTCTTGGGTAAAATTATTGTCTGTCTAGGGGTAAAATTATTCACTGTCTAGGGGTAAAATTATTCTCTGTCTCGGGTAAAATTATTCCCTGTCTTGGGGTAAAAGTATTCCCTGTCTGGGGGTAAAATTATTCCCTATCTAGGGGTAAAATTATTCTCTGTCTAGGGGTAAAATTATTCACTGTCTTGGGGTAAAATTATTCTCTGTCTCGGGTAAAATTATTCCCTGTCTAGGGGTTAAATTATTCCCTGTCTAGGGGTAAAATTATTCTCTGTCTATGGGTAAAATTATTCTCTGGGGGTAAAAGTATTCGCTGTCTGGGGGTAAAATTATTCCCGGTCTAGGGTAAAATTATTCTCTGTCTCGGGGTAAAATTATTCTCTGTCTAGGGGTAAAATTACTCTCTGTCTAGGGGTAAAATTATTCTCTGTCTAGAGGTAAAATTATTCCCTGTCTAGGGGCACAATTATTATCCGTATAGAGGTAAAATTATTCCCGATCTAGGGTAAAATTACTCTCTGTCTAGGGGTAAAATTATTCTCTGTCTAGAGGTAAAATTATTCTCTGTCTAGGGGTAAAATTATTCTCTGTCTCGGGGTAAAATTATTCACTGTCGAGGGGTAAAATTATTCTCTGTCTTGGGGTAAAATTATTCTCTGGGGGTAAAAGTATTCCCTGTCTCAGGGTTAAATTATTCCCTGTCTCGGGGTAAAATTATTTTCTGTCTCGGGTAAAATTATTCTCTGTCTAGGGGTAAAATTATTCTCTGTCTCGGGGTAAAATTATTCTCTGTCTCGGGTAAAATTATTCTCTGTCTAGGGGTAAAATTATTCCCTGTCTAGGGGTAAAATTATTCCCTGTCTAGGGGTAAAATTATTCCCTGTCCAGAGGTAAAATTATTCTCTGTCTAGGGGTAAAATTATTCACTGTCTCGGGGTAAAATTATTCCCTGTCTAGGGGTAAAATTATTCCCTGTCCAGGGGTAAAATTATTCCCTGTCTAGGGGTAAAATTATTCCCTGTCTAGGGGTAAAATTATTCCCTGTCCAGAGGTAAAATTATTCTCTGTCTGGGGGTAAAATTATTCTCTGTCTAGGGGTAAAATTATTCACTGTCTTGGGGTAAAATTATTCTCTGTCTCGGGGTAAAATTATTCTTTGGGGGTAAAATTATTCCCTGTCTAGCGGTAAAATTATTCTCTGTCTCGAGGTAAAATTATTCCCTGTCTAGGGGAAAAATTATTTTCCGTCTAGAGGTAAAATTATTCTCTGTCTCGGGTAAAATTATTCCCTGTGTCGAGGTAAAATTATTCTCTGTCTCGGGGTAAAATTATTCTCTGTCTCGGGTAAAATTATTCTCTGTCTAGGGGTAAAATTATTCACTGTCCAGGTGTAAAATTATTCCCTGTCTAGGGGTAAAATTATTCCCTGTCTAGGGATAAAATTATTCTTCGTCCAGAGGTAAAATTATTCTCTGTCTAGGGGTAAAATTATTCTCTGTCTCGGGGTAAAATTATTCCATGTCCAAGGGTAAAATTATTCTCTGTCCAGGTGTAAAATTATTCCCTGTCTAGGGGTAAAATTATTCACTGTCTAGGGGTAAAATTATTCTCTGTCTAGGGGTAAAAGTATTCCTGGTCTGGGGGTAAAAGTATTCCTGGTCTGGGGGTAAAATTATTCTCTGTCTCGGGGTAAAATTATTCTCTGGGGGTAAAAGTATTCCCTGTCTGGGGGTAAAATTATTCCCGGTCTAGGGTAAAATTATTCTCTGTCTCGGGGTAAAATTATTCTCTGTCTAGAGGTAAAATTATTCCCTGTCTTGGTGTAAAATTATTCTCCGTCTGGAGGTAAAATTATTCTCCGTCTAGGTTTAAAATTATTCTCTGTCTAGGGGTAAAATTATTCTCTGTCTAGGGGTAAAATTATTCTCTGTCTCGGGGTAAAATTATTCTGTCTAGAAGTAAAATTATTCCCTGTCTAGGGGCACAATTATTATCCGTATAGAGGTAAAATTATTCCCGATCTAGGGTAAAATTACTCTCTGTCTAGGGGTAAAATTATTCTCTGTCTAGAGGTAAAATTATTCTCTGTCTAGGGGTAAAATTATTCTCTGTCTCGGGGTAAAATTATTCACTGTCGAGGGGTAAAATTATTCTCTGTCTTGGGGTAAAATTATTCTCTGGGGGTAAAAGTATTCCCTGTCTCAGGGTTAAATTATTCCCTGTCTCGGGGTAAAATTATTTTCTGTCTCGGGTAAAATTATTCTCTGTCTAGGGGTAAAATTATTCTCTGTCTCGGGGTAAAATTATTCTCTGTCTCGGGTAAAATTATTCTCTGTCTAGGGGTAAAATTATTCCCTGTCTAGGGGTAAAATTATTCCCTGTCCAGAGGTAAAATTATTCTCTGTCTAGGGGTAAAATTATTCACTGTCTCGGGGTAAAATTATTCCCTGTCTAGGGGTAAAATTATTCCCTGTCCAGGGGTAAAATTATTCCCTGTCTAGGGGTAAAATTATTCCCTGTCTAGGGGTAAAATTATTCCCTGTCCAGAGGTAAAATTATTCTCTGTCTGGGGGTAAAATTATTCTCTGTCTAGGGGTAAAATTATTCACTGTCTTGGGGTAAAATTATTCTCTGTCTCGGGGTAAAATTATTCTTTGGGGGTAAAATTATTCCCTGTCTAGCGGTAAAATTATTCTCTGTCTCGAGGTAAAATTATTCCCTGTCTAGGGGCAAAATTATTTTCCGTCTAGAGGTAAAATTATTCTCTGTCTCGGGTAAAATTATTCCCTGTGTCGAGGTAAAATTATTCTCTGTCTCGGGGTAAAATTATTCTCTGTCTCGGGTAAAATTATTCTCTGTCTAGGGGTAAAATTATTCACTGTCCAGGTGTAAAATTATTCCCTGTCTAGGGGTAAAATTATTCCCTGTCTAGGGATAGAAACATAGAAACATAGAAACATAGAAAATAGGTGCAGGAGCAGGCCATTCAGCCCTTCTAGCCTGCACCGCCATTCAATGAGTTCATGGCTGAACATGAAACTTCAGTACCCCCTTCCTGCTTTCTCGCCATAACCCTTGATCCCCCGAGTAGTAAGGACTTCATCTAACTCCCTTTTGAATATATTTAGTGAATTGGCCTCAACTACTTTCTGTGGTAGAGAATTCCACAGGTTCACCACTCTCTGGGTGAAGAAGTTTCTCCTCATCTCGGTCCTAAATGGCTTACCCCTTATCCTCAGACTGTGACCCCTGGTTCTGGACTTCCCCAACATTGGGAACATTCTTTCTGCATCTAACCTGTCTAAACCCGTCAGAATTTTAAACGTTTCTATGAGGTCCCCTCTCATTCTTCTGAACTCCAGTGAATACAAGCCCAATTGATCCAATCTTTCTTGATAGGTCAGTCCCGCCATCCCGGGAATCAGTCTGGTGAACCTTCGCTGCACTCCCTCAATCGCAAGAATGTCCTTCCTCAAGTTAGGAGACCAAAACTGTACACAATACTCCAGGTGTGGCCTCACCAAGGCCCTGTACAACTGTAGCAACACCTCCCTGCCCCTGTATTCAAATCCCCTCGCTATGAAGGCCAACATGCCATTTGCTTTCTTAACCGCCTGCTGTACCTGCATGCCAACCTTCAATGACTGATGTACCATGACACCCAGGTCTCGTTGCACCTTCCCTTTTCCTAATCTGTCACCATTCAGATAATAGTCTGTCTCTCTGTTTTTACCACCAAAGTGGATAACCTCACATTTATCCACATTATACTTCATCTGCCATGCATTTGCCCACTCACCTAACCTATCCAAGTCACTCTGCAGCCTAATAGCATCCTCCTCGCAGCTCACACTGCCACCCAACTTAGTATCATCCGCAAATTTGGAGATACTGCATTTAATCCCCTCGTCTAAATCATTAATGTACAATGTAAACAGCTGGGGCCCCAGCACAGAACCTTGCGGCACTCCACTAGTCACTGCCTGCCATTCTGAAAAGTACCCGTTTACTCCTACTCTTTGCTTCCTGTCTGACAACCAGTTCTCAATCCACGTCAGCACACTACCCCCAATCCCATGTGCTTTAACTTTGCACATTAATCTCTTGTGTGGGACCTTGTCGAAAGCCTTCTGAAAGTCCAAATATACCACATCAACTGGTTCTCCTTTGTCCACTTTACTGGAAACATCCTCAAAAAATTCCAGAAGATTTGTCAAGCATGATTTCCCTTTCACAAATCCATGCTGACTTGGACCTATCATGTCACCATTTTCCAGATGCACTGCTATGACATCCTTAATAATTGATTCCATCATTTTACCCACTACTGAGGTCAGGCTGACCGGTCTATAATTCCCTGTTTTCTCTCTCCCTCCTTTTTTAAAAAGTGGGGTTACATTGGCTACCCTCCACTCCATAGGAACTGATCCAGAGTCAATGGAATGTTGGAAAATGACTGTCAATGCATCCGCTATTTCCAAGGCCACCTCCTTAAGTACTCTAGGATGCAGGCCATCAGGCCCTGGGGATTTATCTGCCTTCAATCCCATTAATTTCCCCAACACAATTTCCCGACTAATAAAGATTTCCCTCAGTTCCTCTTCCTTACTAGACCCTCTGACCCCTTTTATATCCGGAAGGTTGTTTGTGTCCTCCTTAGTGAATACCGAACCAAAGTACTTGTTCAATTGATCCGCCATTTCTTTGTTCCCCGTTATGACTTCCCCTGATTCTGACTGCAGGGGACCTACGTTTGTCTTCACCAACCTTTTTCTCTTTACATACCTATAGAAACTTTTGCAATCCGCCTTAATGTTCCCTGCAAGCTTCTTCTCGTACTCCATTTTCCCTGTCCTAATCAAACCCTTTGTCCTCCTCTGCTGAGTTCTAAATTTCTCCCAGTCCCCAGGTTCGCTGCTATTTCTGGCCAATTTGTATGCCACTTCCTTGGCTTTAATACTATCCCTGATTTCCCTAGATAGCCACGGTTGAGCCACCTTCCCCTTTTTATTTTTACGCCAGACAGGAATGTACAATTGTTGTACTTCATCCATGCGGTCTCTAAATGTCTGCCATTGCCCATCCACAGTCAACCCCCTAAGTATCATTCGCCAATCTATCCTAGCCAATTCTCGCCTCATACCTTCAAAGTTACCCTTCTTTAAGTTCTGGACCATGGTCTCTGAATTTACTGTTTCATTCTCCATCCTAATGCAGAATTCCACCATATTATGGTCACTCTTCCCCAAGGGGCCTCGCACAATGAGATTGCTAATTAATCCTCTCTCATTACACAACACCCAGTCCAAGATGGCCTCCCCCCTAGTTGGTTCCTCAACATATTGGTCTAGAAAACCATCCCTTATGCACTCCAGGAAATCCTCCTCCACCGTATTGCTTCCAGTTTGGCTAGCCCAATCTATGTGCATATTAAAGTCACCCATTATAACTGCTACACCTTTATTGCATTATTCTTCGTCCAGAGGTAAAATTATTCTCTGTCTAGGGGTAAAATTATTCTCTGTCTCGGGGTAAAATTATTCCATGTCCAAGGGTAAAATTATTCTCTGTCCAGGTGTAAAATTATTCCCTGTCTAGGGGTAAAATTATTCACTGTCTAGGGGTAAAATTATTCTCTGTCTAGGGGTAAAAGTATTCCTGGTCTGGGGGTAAAAGTATTCCTGGTCTGGGGGTAAAATTATTCTCTGTCTCGGGGTAAAATTATTCTCTGGGGGTAAAAGTATTCCCTGTCTGGGGGTAAAATTATTCCCGGTCTAGGGTAAAATTATTCTCTGTCTCGGGGTAAAATTATTCTCTGTCTAGAGGTAAAATTATTCCCTGTCTTGGTGTAAAATTATTCTCCGTCTGGAGGTAAAATTATTCTCCGTCTAGGTTTAAAATTATTCTCTGTCTAGGGGTAAAATTATTCTCTGTCTAGGGGTAAAATTATTCTCTGTCTCGGGGTAAAATTATTCTGTCTAGAAGTAAAATTATTCTCTGTCTAGGTTTAAAATTATTCCCTGACTAGGGGTAAAATTATTCTCTGTCTAGGGGTAAAATTATTCTATGGGGGTGAAAGTATTCCCTGTCTGGGGGTAAAAGTATTCCCTGTCTAGGGGTAAAATTGTTCTCTGTCTCGGGGTAAAAATATTCCCTGTCTCGGGGTAAAATTATTCTCTGTCTGGAGGTAAAATTATTCTCTGTCTTGGGGTAAAATTATTCCCTGTCTAGGGGTAAAATTATTCCCTGTCTAGGGGTAAAATTATTCTCTGTCTAAGGGTAAAATTATTCCCTGTCTAGGGGTAAATTTATTCTCTGTCTAGGGGTAAAATTATTCTCTGGGGGCAAAAGTATTCCCTGTCTTGGGGTAAAATTATTCCCTATCTAGGGGAAAAATTATTCGCTGTCTAGGGGTAAAATTATTCTCTGTCTAGGGGTAAAATTATTCCCTGTGTAGAGGTAAAATTATTCTCTGTCTAGGGGTAAAATTATTCTCTGTCTCGGGGTAAAATTATTCACTGTCGAGGGGTAAAATTATTCTCTGTCTCGGGGTAAAATTATTCTCTGGTGGTAAAAGTATTCCCTGTCTGGGGGTAAAATTATTCCTGGTCTAGGGTAAAATTATTCTCTGTCTGGGGGTAAAATTATTCTCTGTCTGGGGGTAAAATTATTCCCTGTCTGGGGGTTAAATTATTCCCTGTCTAGGGGTAAAATTATTCTCTGTCTCGGGTAAAATTATTCACTGTCTAGGGGTAAAATTATTCACTGTCTAGGGGTAAAATTATTCTCTGTCTAGGGGTAAAATTATTCTCTGTCTAGGGGTAAAATTATTCCCTGTCTAGGGGTAAAATTATTCTCTGTCCAGAGGTAAAATTATTCTCTGTCTCGGGGTAAAATCATTCTCTGTCTCGGGGTAAAATTATTCTCTGGGGGTAAAAGTATTCCCTGTCTGGGGGTAAAATTATTCCCTGTCGAGGGGTAAAATTATTCACTGTCTCGGGTAAAATTATTCCATGTCTGGGGGTAAAAGTATTCCCTGTCTCGGGGTAAAATTATTCTCTGTCTCGGGTTAAAATTATTCTCTGGGGGTAAAAGTATTCCCTGTCTGGGGGTAAAATTATTCCCGGTCTAGGGTAAAATTATTCTCTGTCTCGGGGTAAAATTATTCTCTGTCTAAGGGTAAAATTATTCTCCGTCGAGAGGTAAAATTATTCTCCGTCTAGGTTTAAAATTATTCACTGTCTAGGGGTAAAATTATTCTCTGTCTAGGGGTAAAATTATTCTCTGTCTCGGGGTAAAATTCTCTGTCTAGGGGTAAAATTATTCTCTGTCTAGGGGTAAAATTATTCTATGGGGGTGAAAGTATTCCCTGTCTGGGGGTAAAAGTATTCCCTGTCTCGGGGTAAAATTATTCTCTGTCTAGGGGTAAAAATATTCCCTGTCTCGGGGTAAAACTATTCTCTGTCTGGAGGTAAAATTATTCTCTGTCTAGGGGTAAAATTATTCCCTGTCTCGGGGTAAAATTATTCCCTGTCTAGGGGTAAAATTATTCTCTGTCTAAGGGTAAAATTATTCTCTGGTGGTAAAAGTATTCCCTGTCTGGGGGTAAAATTATTCCTGGTCTAGGGTAAAATTATTCTCTGTCTTGGGGTAAAATTATTCTCTGTCTGGGGGTAAAATTATTCCCTGTCTGGGGGTTAAATTATTCCCTGTCTAGGGGTAAAATTATTCTCTGTCTCGGGTAAAATTATTCCCTGTCTTGGGGTAAAAGTATTCCCTGTCTGGGGGTAAAATTATTCCCTGTCTAGGGGTAAAATTATTCCCTGTCTAGGGGTAAAATTATTCACTGTCTAGGGGTAAAATTATTCTCTGTCTTGGAGTAAAATTATTCTCTGGGGGTAAAAGTATTCCCTGTCTGGGGGTAAAATTATTCCCGATCTAGGGTAAAATTATTCTCTGTCTAGGGGTAAAATTATTCTCTGTCTAGGGGTAAAATTATTCTCTGTCTTGGGGTAAAATTATTCACTGTCTCGGGGTAAAATTATTCACTGTCTCGGGGTAAAATTATGCTCTGTCTAGGGGTAAAATTATTCTCTGGGGGTAAAAGTATTCCCTGTCTGGGGGTAAAAGTATTCCTGGTCTGGGGGTAAAATTATTCTCTGTCTAGGGGTAAAATTATTCTCTGTCTAGGGGTAAAATTATTCTCTGTCTAGAGGTAAAATTATTCCCTGTCTCGGGGTAAAATTATTCCCTGTCTAGGGGTAAAATTATTCCCTGTCTAGGGGTAAAATTATTCCCTGTTTAGGGGTAAAATTATTCTCTGTCTAGGGGTAAAATTATTCTCTGTGGGTAAAAGTATTCCCTGTCTAGGGGTAAAATTATTCTCTGTCTTGGGGTAAAATTATTCTCTGTCTAGGGGTAAAATTATTCTCTGGGGGCAAAAGTATTCCCTGTCTTGGGGTAAAATTATTCCCTATCTTGGGGTAAAATTATTCACTGTCTAGGGGTAAAATTATTCTCTGTGTAGAGGTAAAATTATTCTCTGGGGGTAAAATTATTCTCTGTCTTGGGGTAAAATTATTCTCTGTCTAGGGATAAAATTATTCTCGGTCTCGTTGTAAAATTATTCTCTGTCGAGGGGTAAAATTATTCTCTGTCGAGGGGTAAAATTATTCACTGTCCAGGAATAAAATTATTCTCTGTCTAGGGGTAAAATTATTCTCTGTCTGGGGGTAAAATCATTCTCTGTCTAGGGGTAAAATTATTCTCTGGGGGTAAAAGTATTCCCTGTCTGGGGGTAAAAGTATTATCTGTCTTGGGGTAAAATTATTCTCTGTCTGGAGGTAAAATTATTCTCTGTCTCGGGGTAAAATTATTTCCTGTCTAGGGGTAAAATTATTCACTGTGTAGGGGTAAAACTATTCCCTGATTAGGGGTAAAATTATTCTCTGTCTATGGGTAAAATTATTCCCTGTCTAGAGGAAAAATTATTCTCTGTCGAGGGGTAAAATTATTCCCTGTCTGGGGGTAAAATTATTCCCTGTCTAGGGGTTAAATTATTCCCTGTCTAGGGGTAAAATTATTCTCTGTCTAGCGGTAAAATTATTCCCTGTCTCGGGGTAAAATTATTCTCTGTCTATGGGTAAAATTATTCCCTGTCTCGGGGTAAAATTATTCTCTGTCTAGGGGTAAAATTATTCTCTGTCGAGGGGTAAAATTATTCCCTGATTCGGGGTAAAATTATTCTCTGGGGGTAAAAGTATTCCCTGTCTGGGGGTAAAATTATTCCCGAACTAGGGTAAAATTATTCTCTGTCTAGGGGTAAAATTATTCCCTGTCTAGGGATAAAATTATTCTTCGTCCAGAGGTAAAATTATTCTCTGTCTCGGGGTAAAATTATTCTCTGTTTCGGGGTAAAATTATTCCATGTCCAAGGGTAAAATTATTCTCCGTCCAGGTGTAAAATTATTCCCTGTCTGGGGGTAAAAGTATTCCCTGTCTGGGGGTAAAAGTATTCCCTGTCTGGGGGTAAAATTATTCCCGATCTAGGGTAAAATTATTCTCTGTCTAGGGGTAAAATTATTCTCTGTCTCGGGGTAAAATTATTCTCTGGGGGTAAAAGTATTCCCTGTCTTGGGGTAAAATTATTCTCTGTCTCGGGGTAAAATTATTCACTGTCTAGGGGTAAAATTATTCTCTGTCTCGGGGTAAAATTATTCTCTGGGGGTAAAAGTATTCCCTGTCTGGGGGTAAAATTATTCCCTGTCTAGGGGTAAAATTATTCCCTGTCTAGGGGTAAAATTATTCTCTGTCCAGAGGTAAAATTATTCACTGTCTTGGGGTAAAATTATTCTCTGTCTCGGGGTAAAATTATTCTCTGTCTCGGGGTAAAATTATTCTCTGTCTAGGGGTAAAATTATTCACTGTCTCGGGGTAAAATTATTCTCTGTCTCGGGTAAAATTATTCCCTGTCTTGGGGTAAAATTATTCTCTGTCCAGGTGTAAAAGTATTCCCTGTCTGGGGGTAAAATTATTCTCTGTCTCGGGGTAAAATTATTCTCTGGGGGTAAAAGTATTCCCTGTCTGGGGGTAAAAGTATTCCTGGTCTGGGGGTAAAATTATTCCCTGTCCAGGGGTAAAATTATTCCCTGTCTAGGGGTAAAATTATTCTCTGTCTAGGGGTAAAATTATTCTCTGTCTAGGGTTAAAATTATTCTCTGGGGGTAAAAGTATTCCCTGTCTGGGGGTAAAATTATTCCCGAACTAGGGTAAAATTATTCTCTGTCTAGGGGTAAAATTATTCCCTGTCTAGGGATAAAATTATTCTTCGTCCAGAGGTAAAATTATTCTCTGTCTCGGGGTAAAATTATTCTCTGTTTCGGGGTAAAATTATTCCATGTCCAAGGGTAAAATTATTCTCCGTCCAGGTGTAAAATTATTCCCTGTCTGGGGGTAAAAGTATTCCCTGTCTGGGGGTAAAATTATTCCCGATCTAGGGTAAAATTATTCTCTGTCTAGGGGTAAAATTATTCTCTGTCTCGGGGTAAAATTATTCTCTGGGGGTAAAAGTATTCCCTGTCTTGGGGTAAAATTATTCTCTGTCTCGGGGTAAAATTATTCACTGTCTAGGGGTAAAATTATTCTCTGTCTCGGGGTAAAATTATTCTCTGGGGGTAAAAGTATTCCCTGTCTGGGGGTAAAATTATTCCCTGTCTAGGGGTAAAATTATTCCCTGTCTACGGGTAAAATTATTCTCTGTCCAGAGGTAAAATTATTCACTGTCTTGGGGTAAAATTATTCTCTGTCTCGGGGTAGAATTATTCTCTGTCTCGGGGTAAAATTATTCTCTGTCTAGGGGTAAAATTATTCACTGTCTCGGGGTAAAATTATTCTCTGTCTCGGGTAAAATTATTCCCTGTCTTGGGGTAAAATTATTCTCTGTCCAGGTGTAAAAGTATTCCCTGTCTGGGGGTAAAATTATTCTCTGTCTCGGGGTAAAATTATTCTCTGGGGGTAAAAGTATTCCCTGTCTGGGGGTAAAAGTATTCCTGGTCTGGGGGTAAAATTATTCCCTGTCCAGGGGTAAAATTATTCCCTGTCTAGGGGTAAAATTATTCTCTGTCTAGGGGTAAAATTATTCTCTGTCTAGGGTTAAAATTATTCTCTGGGGGTAAAAGTATTCCCTGTCTGGGGGTAAAATTATTCCCGGTCTAGGGTAAAATTATTCTCTGTCTCGGGGTAAAATTATTCTCTGTCTTGGGGTAAAATTATTCTCCGTCTAGAGGTAAAATTATTCTCCGTCTAAGGGTAAAATTATTCCCTGTCTAGGGGTAAAATTATTCCCTGTCTAGGGGTAAAATTATTCTCTGTCTAAGGGTAAAATTATTCCCTGTCTCGGGGTAAAATTATTCTCTGTCTAGGGGTAAAATTATTCTCTGGGGGCAAAATATTCCCTGTCTTGGGGTAAAATTATTCCCTATCTTGGGGTAAAATTATTCACTGTCTAGGGGTAAAATTATTCTCTGTGTAGAGGTAAAATTATTCTCTGGGGGTAAAATTATTCTCTGTCTTGGGGTAAAATTATTCTCTGTCTAGGGGTAAAATTATTCTCGGTCTCGTTGTAAAATTATTCTCTGTCGAGGGGTAAAATTATTCTCTGTCGAGGGGTAAAATTATTCACTGTCCAGGAATAAAATTATTCTCTGTCTAGGGGTAAAATTATTCTCTGTCTGGGGGTAAAATCATTCTCTGTCTCGGGGTAAAATTATTCTCTGGGGGTAAAAGTATTCCCTGTCTGGGGGTAAAAGTATTCTCTGTCTTGGGGTAAAATTATTCTCTGTCTGGAGGTAAAATTATTCTCTGTCTCGGGGTAAAATTATTTCCTGTCTAGGGGTAAAATTATTCACTGTGTAGGGGTAAAACTATTCCCTGATTAGGGGTAAAATTATTCTCTGTCTAGAGGAAAAATTATTCTCTGTCGAGGGGTAAAATTATTCCCTGTCTGGGGGTAAAATTATTCCCTGTCTAGGGGTTAAATTATTCCCTGTCTAGGGGTAAAATTATTCTCTGTCTAGCGGTAAAATTATTCCCTGTCACGGGGTAAAATTATTCTCTGTCTATGGGTAAAATTATTCCCTGTCTCGGGGTAAAATTATTCTCTGTCTAGGGGTAAAATTATTCTCTGTCGAGGGGTAAAATTATTCCCTGATTCGGGGTAAAATTATTCTCTGTCTATGGGTAAAATTATTCTCTGGGGGTAAAAGTATTCCCTGTCTGGGGGTAAAATTATTCCCGAACTAGGGTAAAATTATTCTCTGTCTAGGGGTAAAATTATTCCCTGTCTAGGGATAAAATTATTCTTCGTCCAGAGGTAAAATTATTCTCTGTCTCGGGGTAAAATTATTCTCTGTTTCGGGGTAAAATTATTCCATGTCCAAGGGTAAAATTATTCTCCGTCCAGGTGTAAAATTATTCCCTGTCTGGGGGTAAAAGTATTCCCTGTCTGGGGATAAAATTATTCCCTGTCTAGGGGTAAAATTATTCCCTGTCTAGGAGTAAAATTATTCTCTGGGGGTAAAAGTATTCCCTGTCTAGGGGTAAAATTATTCCCGATCTAGGGTAAAATTATTCTCTGTCTAGGGGTAAAATTATTCTCTGTCTCGGGGTAAAATTATTCCCTGTCTCGGGGTAAAATTATTCTCTGTCTCGGGGTAAAATTATTCTCTGTCTAGGGGTAAAATTATTCACTGTCTCGGAGTAAAATTATTCTCTGTCTCGGGTAAAATTATTCCCTGTCTTGGGGTAAAATTATTCTCTGTCCAGGTGTAAAATTATTCCCTGTCTAGGGGTAAAATTATTCACTGTCTAGGGGTAAAAGTATTCTCTGTCTAGGGGTAAAAGTATTCCCTGTCTGGGGGTAAAAGTATTCCCTGTCTGGGGGTAAAATTATTCTCTGTCTCGGGGTAAAATTATTCTCTGGGGGTAAAAGTATTCCCTGTCTGGGGGTAAAAGTATTCCTGGTCTGGGGGTAAAATTATTCCCTGTCTCGGGGTAAAATTATTCCCTGTCTAGGGGTAAAATTATTCTCTGTCTAGGGGTAAAATTATTCTCTGTCTGGGGTTAAAATTATTCTCTGGGGGTAAAAGTATTCCCTGTCTGGGGGTAAAATTATTCCCGGTCTAGGGTAAAATTATTCTCTGTCTCGGGGTAAAATTATTCTCTGTCTTGGGGTAAAATTATTCTCCGTCTAGAGGTAAAATTATTCTCCGTCTACGTTTAAAATTATTCTCCGTCTAGGGGTAAAATTATTCTCTGTCTAGGGGTAAAATTATTCTCTGTCTCGGGGTAAAATTATTCTCTGTCTAGAGGTAAAATTATTCTCTGTCCAGGTTTAAAATTATTCCCTGTCTAGGGGTAAAAATATTCCCTGTCTCGGGGTAAAATTATTCTCTGTCTAAGGGTAAAATTATTCCCTGTCTAGGGGTAAAATTATTCCCTGTCTAGGGGTAAAATTATTCTCTGTCTAAGGGTAAAATTATTCCCTGTCTAGGGGTAAAATTATTCTCTGTCTGGGGGTAAAATTATTCTCTGTCTAGAGGTAAAATTATTCCCTGTCTTGGGGTAAAATTATTCTCCGTCTAGAGGTAAAATTATTCTCCGTCTAGGTTTAAAATTATTCTCCGTCTAGGGGTAAAATTATTCTCTGTCTAGGGGTAAAATTATTCTCTGTCTCGGGGTAAAATTATTCTCTGTCTAGGGGTAAAATTATTCTATGGGGGTGAAAGTATTCCCTGTCTGGGGGTAAAAGTATTCTCTGTCTCGGGGTAAAAATATTCCCTGTCTCGGGGTAAAATTATTCTCTGTCTGGAGGTAAAATTATTCTCTGTCTAGGGGTAAAATTATTCCCTGTCTAGGGGTAAAATTATTCCCTGTCGAGGGGTAAACTTATTCCTGGTCTCGGGTAAAATTATTCTCTGTCTAGGGGTAAAATTATTCCCTGTCTGGGGGTAAAATTATTCCCTGTCTGGGGGTTAAATTATTCCCTGTCTAGGGGTAAAATTATTCTCTGTCTCGGGTAAAATTATTGTCTGTCTAGGGGTAAAATAATTCACTGTCTAGGGGTAAAATTATTCTCTGTCTCGGGTAAAATTATTCCCTGTCTTGGGGTAAAAGTATTCCTTGTCTGGGGGTAAAATTATTCCCTATCTAGGGGTAAAATTATTCTCTGTCTAGGGGTAAAATTATTCACTGTCTTGGGGTAAAATTATTCTCTGTCTCGGGTAAAATTATTCCCTGTCTGGGGGTTAAATTATTCCCTGTCTAGGGGTAAAATTATTCTCTGTCTAGGGGTAAAATTATTCTCTGTCTATGGGTAAAATTATTCTCTGTCTCGGGGTAAAATTATTCTCTGTCTCGGGGTAAAATTATTCACTGTCTGGAGGTAAAATTATTTCCTGTCGAGGGGTAAAATTATTCACTGTGTAGGGGTAAAATTATTCCCTGATTCGGGGTAAAATTATTCTCTGTCTATGGGTAAAATTATTCTCTGGGGGTAAAAGTATTCCCTGTCTGGGGGTAAAATTATTCCCGGTCTAGGGTAAAATTATTCTCTGTCTAGGGGTAAAATTACTCTCTGTCTAGGGGTAAAATTACTCTCTGTCTAGGGGTAAAATTATTCTCTGTCTCGAGGTAAAATTATTCCCTGTCTAGGGGCAAAATTATTCTCCGTATAGAGGTAAAATTATTCTCTGTCTAGGGGTAAAATTATTCTCTGTCTAGAGGTAAAATTATTCTCTGTCTAGGGGTAAAATTATTCTCTGTCTCGGGGTAAAATTATTCACTGTCGAGGGGTAAAATTATTCTCTGTCTTGGGGTAAAATTATTCTCTGGGGGTAAAAGTATTCCCTGTCTCGGGGTAAAATTATTCCCTGTCTAGGGGTAAAATTATTCCATGTCTAGGGGTAAAATTATTCCCTGTCTCGGGGTAAAATTATTCCCTGTCTAGGGGTAAAATTATTCCCTGTCCAGAGGTAAAATTATTCTCTGTCTCGGGTAAAATTATTCTCTGTCTAGGGGTAAAATTATTCACTGTCTTGGGGTAAAATTATTCTCTGTCTCGGTGTAAAATTATTCCCTGTCTGGGTGTAAAATTATTCCCTGTCTAGCGGTAAAATTATTCTCTGTCTAGAGGTAAAATTATTCCCTGTCTAGGGGCAAAATTATTCTCCGTCTAGAGGTAAAATTATTCTCTGTCTCGGGTAAAATTATTCCCTGTGTCAAGGTAAAATTATTCTCTGTCTAGGGGTAAAATTATTCTCTGTCTCGGGTAAAATTATTCTCTGTCTAGGGGTAAAATTATTCACTATCCAGGTGTAAAATTATTCCCTGTCTAGGGGTAAAATTATTCCCTGTCTAGGGATAAAATTATTCTTCGTCCAGAGGTAAAATTATTCTCTGTCTAGGGGTAAAAGTATTCTCTGTCTAGGGGTAAAATTATTCTCTGTCTCTGGGTAAAATTATTCTCTGGGGGTAAAATTATTCCCTGTCTAGGGGTAAAATTATTCTCTGTCTCGAGGTAAAATTATTCCCTGTCTAGGTGTAAAATTATTCCCTGTCTCGGGGTAAAATTATTCCCTGTCTAGGAGTAAAATTATTCTCTGGGGGTAAAAGTATTCCCTGTCTGGCGGTAAAATTATTCCCGGTCTGGGGTAAAATTATTCTCTGTCTAGGGGTAAAATTATTCTCTGTCTAGGGGTAAAATTATTCTCTGTCTCGGGGTAAAATTATTCACTGTCTCGGGGTAAAATTATGCTCTGTCTTGGGGTAAAATTATTCTCTGGGGGTAAAAGTATTCCCTGTCTGGGGGTAAAATTATTCCCGGTCTAGGGTAAAATTATTCTCTGTCTAGGGGTAAAATTAATCTCTGTCTGGGGGTAAAAGTATTCCCTGTCTCAGGGTTAAATTATTCCCTGTCTCGGGGTAAAATTATTCTCTGTCTCGGGTAAAATTATTCTCTGTCTAGAGGTAAAATTATTCTCTGTCTCGGGGTAAAATTATTCTCTGTCTCGGGTAAAATTATTCTCTGTCTAGGGGTAAAATTATTCCCTGTCTAGGGGTAAAATTATTCCCTGTCTAGGGGTAAAATTATTCCCTGTCCAGAGGTAAAATTATTATCTGTCTAGGGGTAAAATTATTCACTGTCTCGGGGTAAAATTATTCCCTGTCTAGGGGTAAAATTATTCCATGTCCAGGGGTAAAATTATTCCCTGTCTAGGGGTAAAATTATTCCCTGTCTAGGGGTAAAATTATTCCCTGTCTAGAGGTAAAATTATTCTCTGTCTGGGGGTAAAATTATTCTCTGTCTAGGGGTAAAATTATTCACTGTCTTGGGGTAAAATTATTCTCTGTCTCGGGGTAAAATTATTCTCTGGGGGTAAAATTATTCCCTGTCTAGCGGTAAAATTATTCTCTGTCTAGAGGTAAAATTATTCCCTGTCTAGGGGCAAAATTATTCTCCGTCTAGAGGTAAAATTATTCTCTGTCTCGGGTAAAATTATTCCCTGTGTCGAGGTAAAATTATTCTCTGTCTCGGGGTAAAATTATTCTCTGTCTCGGGTAAAATTATTCTCTGTCTAGGGGTAAAATTATTCACTGTCCAGGTGTAAAATTATTCCCTGTCTAGGGGTAAAATTATTCCCTGTCTAGGGATAAAATTATTCTTCGTCCAGAGGTAAAATTATTCTCTGTCTAGGGGTAAAATTATTCTCTGTCTCGGGGTAAAATTATTCCATGTCCAAGGGTAAAATTATTCTCTGTCCAGGTGTAAAATTATTCCCTGTCTAGGGGTAAAATTATTCACTGTCTAGGGGTAAAATTATTCTCTGTCTAGGGGTAAAAGTATTCCTGGTCTGGGGGTAAAAGTATTCCTGGTCTGGGGGTAAAATTATTCTCTGTCTCGGGGTAAAATTATTCTCTGTCTCGGGGTAAAATTATTCTCTGGGGGTAAAAGTATTCCCTGTCTGGGGGTAAAATTATTCCCGGTCTAGGGTAAAATTATTCTCTGTCTCGGGGTAAAATTATTCTCTGTCTAGAGGTAAAATTATTCCCTGTCTTGGGGTAAAATTATTCTCCGTCTGGAGGTAAAATTATTCTCCGTCTAGGTTTAAAATTATTCTCCGTCTAGGGGTAAAATTATTCTCTGTCTAGGGGTAAAATTATTCTCTGTCTCGGGGTAAAATTATTCTGTCTAGAAGTAAAATTATTCTCTGTCTAGGTTTAAAATTATTCCCTGACTAGGGGTAAAATTATTCTCTGTCTAGGGGTAAAATTATTCTATGGGGGTGAAAGTATTCCCTGTCTGGGGGTAAAAGTATTCCCTGTCTAGGGGTAAAATTATTCTCTGTCTAGGGGTAAAAATATTCCCTGTCTCGGGGTAAAATTATTCTCTGTCTGGAGGTAAAATTATTCTCTGTCTTGGGGTAAAATTATTCCCTGTCTAGGGGTAAAATTATTCCCTGTCTAGGGGTAAAATTATTCCCTGTCTAGGGGTAAAATTATTCCCTGTCTAGGGGTAAATTTATTCTCTGTCTAGGGGTAAAATTATTCTCTGGGGGCAAAAGTATTCCCTGTCTTGGGGTAAAATTATTCCCTATCTAGGGGAAAAATTATTCGCTGTCTAGGGGTAAAATTATTCGCGGTCTAGAGGTAAAATTATTCTCTGACTAGGGGTAAAATTATTCTCTGTCTAGGGGTAAAATTATTCCCTGTGTAGAGGTAAAATTATTCTCTGTCTAGGGGTAAAATTATTCTCTGTCTCGGGGTAAAATTATTCACTGTCGAGGGGTAAAATTATTCTCTGTCTCGGGGTAAAATTATTCTCTGGTGGTAAAAGTATTCCCTGTCTGGGGGTAAAATTATTCCTGGTCTAGGGTAAAATTATTCTCTGTCTAGGGGTAAAATTATTCTCTGTCTGGGGGTAAAATTATTCCCTGTCTGGGGGTTAAATTATTCCCTGTCTAGGGGTAAAATTATTCTCTGTCTCGGGTAAAATTATTCACTGTCTAGGGGTAAAATTATTCACTGTCTAGGGGTAAAATTATTCACTGTCCAGGGGTAAAATTATTCTCTGTCTAGGGGTAAAATTATTCTCTGTCTAGGGGTAAAATTATTCCCTGTCTAGGGGTAAAATTATTCTCTGTCCAGAGGTAAAATTATTCACTGTCTAGGGGTAAAATTATTCACTGTCTTGGGGTAAAATTATTCTCTGTCTCGGGGTAAAATCATTCTCTGTCTCGGGGTAAAATTATTCTCTGGGGGTAAAAGTATTCCCTGTCTGGGGGTAAAATTATTCCCTGTCGAGGGGTAAAATTATTCACTGTCTAGGGGTAAAATTATTCTCTGTCTCGGGTAAAATTATTCCATGTCTGGGGGTAAAAGTATTCCCTGTCTGGGGGTAAAATTATTCTCTGTCTCGGGGTAAAATTATTCCCTGTCTAGGGGTAAAATTATTCCCTGTCTCGGGGTAAAATTATTCTCTGTCTCGGGTTAAAATTATTCTCTGGGGGTAAAAGTATTCCCTGTCTGGGGGTAAAATTATTCCCGGTCTGGGGTAAAATTATTCTCTGTCTCGGGGTAAAATTATTCTCTGTCTAAGGGTAAAATTATTCTCCGTCGAGAGGTAAAATTATTCTCCGTCTAGGTTTAAAATTATTCTCCGTCTAGGGGTAAAATTATTCTCTGTCTAGGGGTAAAATTATTCTCTGTCTCGGGGTAAAATTCTCTGTCTCGGGGTAAAATTATTCTCTGTCTAGGGGTAAAATTATTCTATGGGGGTGAAAGTATTCCCTGGCTGGGGGTAAAAGTATTCCCTGTCTCGGGGTAAAATTATTCTCTGTCTAGGGGTAAAAATATTCCCTGTCTCGGGGTAAAATTATTCTCTGTCTAGGGGTAAAATTATTCCCTGTCTAGGGGTAAAATTATTCCCTGTCTAGGGGTAAAATTATTCTCTGTCTAAGGGTAAAATTATTCTCTGGTGGTAAAAGTATTCCCTGTCTGGGGGTAAAATTATTCCTGGTCCAGGGTAAAATTATTCTCTGTCTTGGGGTAAAATTATTCTCTGTCTGGGGGTAAAATTATTCCCTGTCTGGGGGTTAAATTATTCCCTGTCTAGGGGTAAAATTATTCTCTGTCTCGGGTAAAATTATTCCCTGTCTTGGGGTAAAAGTATTCCCTGTCTGGGGGTAAAATTATTCCCTGTCTAGGTGTAAAATTATTCCCTGTCGAGGGGTAAAATTATTCACTGTCTAGGGGTAAAATTATTCTCTGTCTAGGAGTAAAATTATTCTCTGGGGGTAAAAGTATTCCCTGTCTGGGGGTAAAATTATTCACGATCTAGGGTAAAATTATTCTCTGTCTAGGGGTAAAATTATTCTCTGTCTTGGGGTAAAATTATTCTCTGGGGGTAAAAGTATTCCCTGTCTGGGGGTAAAAGTATTCCTGGTCTGGGGGTAAAATTATTCTCTGTCTAGGGGTAAAATTATTCTCTGTCTAGGGGTAAAATTATTCTCTGTCTAGAGGTAAAATTATTCCCTGTCTCGGGGTAAAATTATTCCCTGTTTAGGGGTAAAAGTATTCCCTGTCTAGGGGTAAAATTATTCTCTGTCTTGGGGTAAAATTATTCTCTGTCTAGGGGTAAAATTATTCTCTGGGGGCAAAAGTATTCCCTGTCTTGGGGTAAAATTATTCCCTATCTTGGGGTAAAATTATTCACTGTCTAGGGGTAAAATTATTCTCTGTGTAGAGGTAAAATTATTCTCTGGGGGTAAAATTATTCTCTGTCTTGGGGTAAAATTATTCTCTGTCTAGGGGTAAAATTATTCTCGGTCTCGTTGTAAAATTATTCTCTGTCGAGGGGTAAAATTATTCTCTGTCGAGGGGTAAAATTATTCACTGTCCAGGAATAAAATTATTCTCTGTCTAGGGGTAAAATTATTCTCTGTCTGGGGGTAAAATCATTCTCTGTCTAGGGGTAAAATTATTCTCTGGGGGTAAAAGTATTCCCTGTCTGGGGGTAAAAGTATTCTCTGTCTTGGGGTAAAATTATTCTCTGTCTGGAGGTAAAATTATTCTCTGTCTCGGGGTAAAATTATTTCCTGTCTAGGGGTAAAATTATTCACTGTGTAGGGGTAAAACTATTCCCTGATTAGGGGTAAAATTATTCTCTGTCTATGGGTAAAATTATTCCCTGTCTAGAGGAAAAATTATTCTCTGTCGAGGGGTAAAATTATTCCCTGTCTGGGGGTAAAATTATTCCCTGTCTAGGGGTTAAATTATTCCCTGTCTAGGGGTAAAATTATTCTCTGTCTAGCGGTAAAATTATTCCCTGTCTCGGGGTAAAATTATTCTCTGTCTATGGGTAAAATTATTCCCTGTCTCGGGGTAAAATTATTCTCTGTCTAGGGGTAAAATTATTCTCTGTCGAGGGGTAAAATTATTCCCTGATTCGGGGTAAAATTATTCTCTGTCTATGGGTAAAATTATTCTCTGGGGGTAAAAGTATTCCCTGTCTGGGGGTAAAATTATTCCCGAACTAGGGTAAAATTATTCTCTGTCTAGGGGTAAAATTATTCCCTGTCTAGGGATAAAATTATTCTTCGTCCAGAGGTAAAATTATTCTCTGTCTCGGGGTAAAATTATTCTCTGTTTCGGGGTAAAATTATTCCATGTCCAAGGGTAAAATTATTCTCCGTCCAGGTGTAAAATTATTCCCTGTCTGGGGGTAAAAGTATTCCCTGTCTGGGGGTAAAAGTATTCCCTGTCTGGGGATAAAATTATTCCCTGTCTAGGGGTAAAATTATTCCCTGTCTAGGAGTAAAATTATTCTCTGGGGGTAAAAGTATTCCCTGTCTGGGGGTAAAATTATTCCCGATCTAGGGTAAAATTATTCTCTGTCTAGGGGTAAAATTATTCTCTGTCTCGGGGTAAAATTATTCTCTGTCTTGGGGTAGAATTATTCTCTGTCTCGGGGTAAAATTATTCTCTGTCTAGGGGTAAAATTATTCTCTGTCTCGGGGTAAAATTATTCTCTGTCTTGGGGTAAAATTATTCTCTGTCTCGGGGTAAAATTATTCACTGTCTAGGGGTAAAATTATTCTCTGTCTCGGGGTAAAATTATTCTCTGGGGGTAAAAGTATTCCCTGTCTGGGGGTAAAATTATTCCCTGTCTAGGGGTAAAATTATTCCCTGTCTAGGGGTAAAATTATTCTCTGTCCAGAGGTAAAATTATTCACTGTCTCGGGGTAAAATTATTCTCTGTCTCGGGTAAAATTATTCCCTGTCTTGGGGTAAAATTATTCTCTGTCCAGGTGTAAAATTATTCCCTGTCTAGGGGTAAAATTATTCACTGTCTAGGGGTAAAAGTATTCTCTGTCTAGGGGTAAAAGTATTCCCTGTCTGGGGGTAAAAGTATTCCCTGTCTGGGGGTAAAATTATTCTCTGTCTCGGGGTAAAATTATTCTCTGGGGGTAAAAGTATTCCCTGTCTGGGGGTAAAAGTATTCCTGGTCTGGGGGTAAAATTATTCCCTGTCTAGGGGTAAAATTATTCTCTGTCTCGGGGTAAAATTATTCTCTGTCTAGGGTTAAAATTATTCTCTGGGGGTAAAAGTATTCCCTGTCTGGGGGTAAAATTATTCCCGGTCTAGGGTAAAATTATTCTCTGTCTCGGGGTAAAATTATTCTCTGTCTTGGGGTAAAATTATTCTACGTCTAGAGGTAAAATTATTCTCCGTCTACGTTTAAAATTATTCTCCGTCTAGGGGTAAAATTATTCTCTGTCTAGGGGTAAAATTATTCTCTGTCTCGGGGTAAAATTATTCTCTGTCTAGAGGTAAAATTATTCTCTGTCTAGGTTTAAAATTATTCCCTGTCTAGGGGTAAAAATATTCCCTGTCTCGGGGTAAAAATATTCCCTGTCTCGGGGTAAAATTATTCTCTGTCTGGAGGTAAAATTATTCTCTGTCTAGGGGTAAAATTATTCCCTGTCTAGGGGTAAAATTATTCCCTGTCTAGGGGTAAAATTATTCTTCGTCCAGAGGTAAAATTATTCCCTGTCTAGGGGTAAAATTATTCCCTGTCTAGGGGTAAAATTATTCTCTGTCTAAGGGTAAAATTATTCCCTGTCTAGGGGTAAAATTATTCTCTGTCTGGGGGTAAAATTATTCTCTGTCTAGAGGTAAAATTATTCCCTGTCTTGGGGTAAAATTATTCTCCGTCTAGAGGTAAAATTATTCTCCGTCTAGGTTTAAAATTATTCTCCGTCTAGGGGTAAAATTATTCTCTGTCTAGGGGTAAAATTATTCTCTGTCTCGGGGTAAAATTATTCTCTGTCTAGGGGTAAAATTATTCTCTGTCTAGGGGTAAAATTATTCTATGGGGGTGAAAGTATTCCCTGTCTGGGGGTAAAAGTATTCTCTGTCTCGGGGTAAAAATATTCCCTGTCTCGGGGTAAAATTATTCTCTGTCTGGAGGTAAAATTATTCTCTGTCTAGGGGTAAAATTATTCCCTGTCCAGGGGTAAAATTATTCCCTGTCGAGGGGTAAAATTATTCCTGGTCTAGGGTAAAATTATTCTCTGTCTAGGGGTAAAATTATTCCCTGTCTGGGGGTAAAATTATTCCCTGTCTGGGGGTTAAATTATTCCCTGTCTAGGGGTAAAATTATTCTCTGTCTCGGGTAAAATTATTGTCTGTCTAGGGGTAAAATAATTCACTGTCTAGGGGTAAAATTATTCTCTGTCTCGGGTAAAATTATTCCCTGTCTTGGGGTAAAAGTATTCCCTGTCTGGGGGTAAAATTATTCCCTATCTAGGGGTAAAATTATTCTCTGTCTCGGGGTAAAATTATTCACTGTCTTGGGGTAAAATTATTCTCTGTCTCGGGTAAAATTATTCCCTGTCTGGGGGTTAAATTATTCCCTGTCTAGGGGTAAAATTATTCTCTGTCTAGGGGTAAAATTATTCTCTGTCTATGGGTAAAATTATTCTCTGTCTCGGGGTAAAATTATTCTCTGTCTCGGGGTAAAATTATTCACTGTCTGGAGGTAAAATTATTTCCTGTCGAGGGGTAAAATTATTCACTGTGTAGGGGTAAAATTATTCCCTGATTCGGGGTAAAATTATTCTCTGTCTATGGGTAAAATTATTCTCTGGGGGTAAAAGTATTCCCTGTCTGGGGGTAAAATTATTCCCGGTCTAGGGTAAAATTATTCTCTGTCTAGGGGTAAAATTATTCTCTGTCTAGGGGTAAAATTACTCTCTGTCTAGGGGTAAAATTATTCTCTGTCTAGAGGTAAAATTATTCCCTGTCTAGGGGCAAAATTATTCTCCGTATAGAGGTAAAATTATTCTCTGTCTAGGGGTAAAATTATTCCCGATCTAGGGTAAAATTACTCTCTGTCTAGGGGTAAAATTATTCTCTGTCTAGAGGTAAAATTATTCTCTGTCTAGGGGTAAAATTATTCTCTGTCTCGGGGTAAAATTATTCACTGTCGAGGGGTAAAATTATTCTCTGTCTTGGGGTAAAATTATTCTCTGGGGGTAAAAGTATTCCCTGTCTGGGGGTAAAATTATTCCCGGTCTAGGGTAAAATTATTCTCTGTCTAGGGGTAAAATTATTCTCTGTCTGGGGGTAAAATTATTCCCTGTCTCGGGGTTAAATTATTCCCTGTCTCGGGGTAAAATTATTCTCTGTCTCGGGTAAAATTATTCTCTGTCTAGGGGTAAAATTATTCTCTGTCTCGGGGTAAAATTATTCTCTGTCTCGGGTAAAATTATTCTCTGTCTAGGGGTAAAATTATTCCATGTCCAGGGGTAAAATTATTCCCTGTCTCGGGTAAAATTATTCTCTGTCTCGGGTAAAATTATTCTCTGTCTCGGGTAAAATTATTCTCTGTCTCGGGGTAAAATTATTCTCTGTCTAGGGGTAAAATTATTCTCTGTCTAGGGGTAAAATTATTCACTGTCTCGGGGTAAAATTATTCCCTGTCTAGGGGTAAAATTATTCCATGTCCAGGGGTAAAATTATTCCCTGTCTCGGGGTAAAATTATTCCCTGTCTAGGGGTAAAATTATTCCCTGTCCAGAGGTAAAATTATTCTCTGTCTAGGGGTAAAATTATTCTCTGTCTAGGGGTAAAATTATTCACTGTCTTGGGGTAAAATTATTCTCTGTCTCGGTGTAAAATTATTCCCTGTCTGGGTGTAAAATTATTCCCTGTCTAGCGGTAAAATTATTCTCTGTCTAGAGGTAAAATTATTTCCTGTCTAGGGGCAAAATTATTCTCCGTCTAGAGGTAAAATTATTCTCTGTCTCGGGTAAAATTATTCCCTGTGTCAAGGTAAAATTATTCTCTGTCTAGGGGTAAAATTATTCTCTGTCTCGGGTAAAATTATTCACTGTCCAGGTGTAAAATTATTCCCTGTCTAGGGGTAAAATTATTCCCTGTCTAGGGATAAAATTATTCTTCGTCCAGAGGTAAAATTATTCTCTGTCTAGGGGTAAAATTATTCTCTGTCTAGGGGTAAAATTATTCCATGTCCAAGGGTAAAATTATTCTCTGTCCAGGTGTAAAATTATTCACTGTCTAGGGGTAAAATTATTCACTGTCTAGGGGTAAAATTATTCTCTGTCTAGGGGTAAAAGTATTCCCTGTCTGGGGGTAAAAGTATTCCCTGTCTGGGGGTAAAATTATTCCCGATCTCGGGTAAAATTATTCTCTGTCTAGGGGTAAAATTATTCTCTGTCTCGGGGTAAAATTATTCCCTGTCTCGGGTAAAATTATTCCCTGTCTAGGGGTAAAATTATTCCCTGTCTAGGGGTAAAATTATTCTCTGTCCAGAGGTAAAATTATTCACTGTCTAGGGGTAAAATTATTCACTGTCTTGGGGTAAAATTATTCTCTGTCTCGGGGTAAAATTATTCTCTGTCTCTGGGTAAAATTATTCTCTGGGGGTAAAAGTATTCCCTGTCTGGGGGTAAAATTATTCCCTATCTTGGGGTAAAATTATTCTCTGTCTAGGGTAAAATTATTCCCTGTCTAGGTGTAAAATTATTCCCTGTATGGTGTAAAATTAATCCCTGTCTAGGGGTAAAATTATTCACTGTCTAGGGGTAAAATTATTCCCTGTCTTGGGGTAAAATTATTCTCTGTCCAGGTGTAAAATTATTCCCTGTCTAGGGGTAAAATTATTCACTGTCTAGGGGTAAAAGTATTCTCTGTCTAGGGGTAAAAGTATTCCCTGTCTGGGGGTAAAAGTATTCCCTGTCTGGGGGTAAAATTATTCTCTGTCTCGGGGTAAAATTATTCTCTGGGGGTAAAAGTATTCCCTGTCTGGGGGTAAAAGTATTCCTGGTCTGGGGGTAAAATTATTCCCTGTCTAGGGGTAAAATTATTCCCTGTCTAGGGGTAAAATTATTCTCTGTCTAGGGGTAAAATTATTCTCTGGGGGTAAAAGTATTCCCTGTCTGGGGGTAAAATTATTCCCGGTCTAGGGTAAAATTATTCTCTGTCTTGGGGTAAAATTATTCTCTGTCTTGGGGTAAAATTATTCTACGTCTAGAGGTAAAATTATTCTCCGTCTACGTTTAAAATTATTCTCCGTCTAGGGGTAAAATTATTCTCTGTCTAGGGGTAAAATTATTCTCTGTCTCGGGGTAAAATTATTCTCTGTCTAGAGGTAAAATTATTCTCTGTCTAGGTTTAAAATTATTCCCTGTCTAGGGGTAAAAATATTCCCTGTCTCGGGGTAAAAATATTCCCTGTCTCGGGGTAAAATTATTCTCTGTCTGGAGGTAAAATTATTCTCTGTCTAGGGGTAAAATTATTCCCTGTCTAGGGGTAAAATTATTCCCTGTCTAGGGGTAAAATTATTCTCTGTCTAAGGGTAAAATTATTCCCTGTCTAGGGGTAAAATTATTCCCTGTCTAGGGGTAAAATTATTCTCTGTCTAAGGGTAAAATTATTCCCTGTCTAGGGGTAAAATTATTCTCTGTCTGGGGGTAAAATTATTCTCTGTCTAGAGGTAAAATTATTCCCTGTCTTGGGGTAAAATTATTCTCCGTCTAGAGGTAAAATTATTCTCCGTCTAGGTTTAAAATTATTCTCCGTCTAGGGGTAAAATTATTCTCTGTCTAGGGGTAAAATTATTCTCTGTCTCGGGGTAAAATTATTCTCTGTCTAGGGGTAAAATTATTCTCTGTCTAGGGGTAAAATTATTCTATGGGGGTGAAAGTATTCCCTGTCTGGGGGTAAAAGTATTCTCTGTCTCGGGGTAAAAATATTCCCTGTCTCGGGGTAAAATTATTCTCTGTCTGGAGGTAAAATTATTCTCTGTCTAGGGGTAAAATTATTCCCTGTCCAGGGGTAAAATTATTCCCTGTCGAGGGGTAAAATTATTCCTGGTCTAGGGTAAAATTATTCTCTGTCTAGGGGTAAAATTATTCCCTGTCTGGGGGTAAAATTATTCCCTGTCTGGGGGTTAAATTATTCCCTGTCTAGGGGTAAAATTATTCTCTGTCTCGGGTAAAATTATTGTCTGTCTAGGGGTAAAATAATTCACTGTCTAGGGGTAAAATTATTCTCTGTCTCGGGTAAAATTATTCCCTGTCTTGGGGTAAAAGTATTCCCTGTCTGGGGGTAAAATTATTCCCTATCTAGGGGTAAAATTATTCTCTGTCTAGGGGTAAAATTATTCACTGTCCAGGTGAAAAATTATTCCCTGTCTAGGGGTAAAATTATTCCCTGTCTAGGGATAAAATTATTCTTCGTCCAGAGGTAAAATTATTCTCTGTCTAGGGGTAAAATTATTCCATGTCCAAGGGTAAAATTATTCTCTGTCCAGGTGTAAAATTATTCACTGTCTAGGGGTAAAATTATTCACTGTCTAGGGGTAAAATTATTCACTGTCTAGGGGTAAAATTATTCTCTGTCTAGGAGTAAAATTATTCCCTGTCTAGGGGTAAAATTATTCCCTGTCTAGGAGTAAAATTATTCTCTGGGGGTAAAAGTATTCCCTGTCTGGGGGTAAAATTATTCCCGATCTCGGGTAAAATTATTCTCTGTCTAGGGGTAAAATTATTCCCTGTCTCGGGGTAAAATTATTCCCTGTCTCGGGTAAAATTATTCCCTGTCTAGGGGTAAAATTATTCCCTGTCTAGGGGTAAAATTATTCTCTGTCCAGAGGTAAAATTATTCACTGTCTAGGGGTAAAATTATTCACTGTCTTGGGGTAAAATTATTCTCTGTCTCGGGGTAAAATTATTCTCTGTCTCTGGGTAAAATTATTCTCTGGGGGTAAAAGTATTCCCTGTCTGGGGGTAAAATTATTCCCTATCTTGGGGTAAAATTATTCCCTGTATGGTGTAAAATTAATCCCTGTCTAGGGGTAAAATTATTCACTGTCTAGGGGTAAAATTATTCTCTGTCTAGGGGTAAAAGTATTCCCTGTCTGGGGGTAAAAGTATTCCCTGTCTGGGGGTAAAATTATTCCCTGTCTAGGGGTAAAATTATTCTCTGTCTCGAGGTAAAATTATTCCCTGACTAGGTGTAAAATTATTCCCTGTCTCGGGGTAAAATTATTCCCTGTCTAGGAGTAAAATTATTCTCTGGGGGTAAAAGTATTCCCTGTCTGGCGGTAAAATTATTCCCGGTCTGGGGTAAAATTATTCTCTGTCTAGGGGTAAAATTATTCTCTGTCTAGGGGTAAAATTATTCTCTGTCTCGGGGTAAAATTATTCACTGTCTCGGGGTAAAATTATGCTCTGTCTTGGGGTAAAATTATTCTCTGGGGGTAAAAGTATTCCCTGTCTGGGGGTAAAATTATTCCCGGTCTAGGGTAAAATTATTCTCTGTCTAGGGGTAAAATTATTCTCTGTCTGGGGGTAAAATTATTCCCTGTCTCAGGGTTAAATTATTCCCTGTCTCGGGGTAAAATTATTCTCTGTCTCGGGTAAAATTATTCTCTGTCTAGAGGTAAAATTATTCTCTGTCTCGGGGTAAAATTATTCTCTGTCTCGGGTAAAATTATTCTCTGTCTAGGGGTAAAATTATTCCCTGTCTAGGGGTAAAATTATTCCCTGTCTAGGGGTAAAATTATTCCCTGTCCAGAGGTAAAATTATTATCTGTCTAGGGGTAAAATTATTCACTGTCTCGGGGTAAAATTATTCCCTGTCTAGGGGTAAAATTATTCCATGTCCGGGGGTAAAATTATTCCCTGTCTAGGGGTAAAATTATTCCCTGTCTAGGGGTAAAATTATTCCCTGTCCAGAGGTAAAATTATTCTCTGTCTGGGGGTAAAATTATTCTCTGTCTAGGGGTAAAATTATTCACTGTCTTGGGGTAAAATTATTCTCTGTCTCGGGGTAAAATTATTCTCTGGGGGTAAAATTATTCCCTGTCTAGCGGTAAAATTATTCTCTGTCTAGAGGTAAAATTATTCCCTGTCTAGGGGCAAAATTATTCTCCGTCTAGAGGTAAAATTATTCTCTGTCTCGGGTAAAATTATTCCCTGTGTCGAGGTAAAATTATTCTCTGTCTCGGGGTAAAATTATTCTCTGTCTCGGGTAAAATTATTCTCTGTCTAGGGGTAAAATTATTCACTGTCCAGGTGTAAAATTATTCCCTGTCTAGGGGTAAAATTATTCCCTGTCTAGGGATAAAATTATTCTTCGTCCAGAGGTAAAATTATTCTCTGTCTAGGGGTAAAATTATTCTCTGTCTCGGGGTAAAATTATTCCATGTCCAAGGGTAAAATTATTCTCTGTCCAGGTGTAAAATTATTCCCTGTCTAGGGGTAAAATTATTCACTGTCTAGGGGTAAAATTATTCTCTGTCTAGGGGTAAAAGTATTCCTGGTCTGGGGGTAAAAGTATTCCTGGTCTGGGGGTAAAATTATTCTCTGTCTCGGGGTAAAATTATTCTCTGTCTCGGGGTAAAATTATTCTCTGGGGGTAAAAGTATTCCCTGTCTGGGGGTAAAATTATTCCCGGTCTAGGGTAAAATTATTCTCTGTCTCGGGGTAAAATTATTCTCTGTCTAGAGGTAAAATTATTCCCTGTCTTGGGGTAAAATTATTCTCCGTCTGGAGGTAAAATTATTCTCCGTCTAGGTTTAAAATTATTCTCCGTCTAGGGGTAAAATTATTCTCTGTCTAGGGGTAAAATTATTCTCTGTCTCGGGGTAAAATTATTCTGTCTAGAAGTAAAATTATTCTCTGTCTAGGTTTAAAATTATTCCCTGACTAGGGGTAAAATTATTCTCTGTCTAGGGGTAAAATTATTCTATGGGGGTGAAAGTATTCCCTGTCTGGGGGTAAAAGTATTCCCTGTCTAGGGGTAAAATTATTCTCTGTCTAGGGGTAAAAATATTCCCTGTCTCGGGGTAAAATTATTCTCTGTCTGGAGGTAAAATTATTCCCTGTCTTGGGGTAAAATTATTCCCTGTCTAGGGGTAAAATTATTCTCTGTCTAAGGGTAAAATTATTCCCTGTCTAGGGGTAAATTTATTCTCTGTCTAGGGGTAAAATTATTCTCTGGGGGCAAAAGTATTCCCTGTCTTGGGGTAAAATTATTCCCTATCTAGGGGAAAAATTATTCGCTGTCTAGGGGTAAAATTATTCGCGGTCTAGAGGTAAAATTATTCTCTGACTAGGGGTAAAATTATTCTCTGTCTAGGGGTAAAATTATTCCCTGTGTAGAGGTAAAATTATTCTCTGTCTAGGGGTAAAATTATTCTCTGTCTCGGGGTAAAATTATTCACTGTCGAGGGGTAAAATTATTCTCTGTCTCGGGGTAAAATTATTCTCTGGTGGTAAAAGTATTCCCTGTCTGGGGGTAAAATTATTCCTGGTCTAGGGTAAAATTATTCTCTGTCTAGGGGTAAAATTATTCTCTGTCTGGGGGTAAAATTATTCCCTGTCTGGGGGTTAAATTATTCCCTGTCTAGGGGTAAAATTATTCTCTGTCTCGGGTAAAATTATTCACTGTCTAGGGGTAAAATTATTCACTGTCTAGGGGTAAAATTATTCACTGTCCAGGGGTAAAATTATTCTCTGTCTAGGGGTAAAATTATTCCCTGTCTAGGGGTAAAATTATTCTCTGTCCAGAGGTAAAATTATTCACTGTCTAGGGGTAAAATTATTCACTGTCTTGGGGTAAAATTATTCTCTGTCTCGGGGTAAAATCATTCTCTGTCTCGGGGTAAAATTATTCTCTGGGGGTAAAAGTATTCCCTGTCTGGGGGTAAAATTATTCCCTGTCGAGGGGTAAAATTATTCACTGTCTAGGGGTAAAATTATTCTCTGTCTCGGGTAAAATTATTCCATGTCTGGGGGTAAAAGTATTCCCTGTCTGGGGGTAAAATTATTCTCTGTCTCGGGGTAAAATTATTCCCTGTCTAGGGGTAAAATTATTCCATGTCTGGGGGTAAAATTATTCTCTGTCTCGGGGTAAAATTATTCCCTGTCTAGGGGTAAAATTATTCCCTGTCTCGGGGTAAAATTATTCTCTGTCTCGGGTTAAAATTATTCTCTGGGGGTAAAAGTATTCCCTGTCTGGGGGTAAAATTATTCTCTGTCTAAGGGTAAAATTATTCTCCGTCGAGAGGTAAAATTATTCTCCGTCTAGGTTTAAAATTATTCTCCGTCTAGGGGTAAAATTATTCTCTGTCTAGGGGTAAAATTATTCTCTGTCTCGGGGTAAAATTCTCTGTCTAGGGGTAAAATTATTCTCTGTCTAGGGGTAAAATTATTCTATGGGGGTGAAAGTATTCCCTGTCTGGGGGTAAAAGTATTCCCTGTCTCGGGGTAAAATTATTCTCTGTCTAGGGGTAAAAATATTCCCTGTCTCGGGGTAAAATTATTCTCTGTCTGGAGGTAAAATTATTCTCTGTCTAGGGGTAAAATTATTCCCTGTCTAGGGGTAAAATTATTCCCTGTCTAGGGGTAAAATTATTCTCTGTCTAAGGGTAAAATTATTCTCTGGTGGTAAAAGTATTCCCTGTCTGGGGGTAAAATTATTCCTGGTCCAGGGTAAAATTATTCTCTGTCTTGGGGTAAAATTATTCTCTGTCTGGGGGTAAAATTATTCCCTGTCTGGGGGTTAAATTATTCCCTGTCTAGGGGTAAAATTATTCTCTGTCTCGGGTAAAATTATTCCCTGTCTTGGGGTAAAAGTATTCCCTGTCTGGGGGTAAAATTATTCCCTGTCTAGGTGTAAAATTATTCCCTGTCGAGGGGTAAAATTATTCACTGTCTAGGGGTAAAATTATTCTCTGTCTAGGAGTAAAATTATTCTCTGGGGGTAAAAGTATTCCCTGTCTGGGGGTAAAATTATTCACGATCTAGGGTAAAATTATTCTCTGTCTAGGGGTAAAATTATTCTCTGTCTTGGGGTAAAATTATTCTCTGGGGGTAAAAGTATTCCCTGTCTGGGGGTAAAAGTATTCCTGGTCTGGGGGTAAAATTATTCCCTGTCTCGGGGTAAAATTATTCCCTGTCTAGGGGTAAAATTATTCCCTGTCTAGGGGTAAAAGTATTCCCTGTTTAGGGGTAAAATTATTCTCTGTCTAGGGGTAAAATTATTCTCTGTGGGTAAAAGTATTCCCTGTCTAGGGGTAAAATTATTCTCTGTCTTGGGGTAAAATTATTCTCTGTCTAGGGGTAAAATTATTCTCTGGGGGCAAAAGTATTCCCTGTCTTGGGGTAAAATTATTCCCTATCTTGGGGTAAAATTATTCACTGTCTAGGGGTAAAATTATTCTCTGTGTAGAGGTAAAATTATTCTCTGGTGGTAAAATTATTCTCTGTCTTGGGGTAAAATTATTCTCTGTCTAGGGGTAAAATTATTCTCGGTCTCGTTGTAAAATTATTCTCTGTCGAGGGGTAAAATTATTCTCTGTCGAGGGGTAAAATTATTCACTGTCCAGGAATAAAATTATTCTCTGTCTAGGGGTAAAATTATTCTCTGTCTGGGGGTAAAATCATTCTCTGTCTCGGGGTAAAATTATTCTCTGGGGGTAAAAGTATTCCCTGTCTGGGGGTAAAAGTATTCTCTGTCTTGGGGTAAAATTATTCTCTGTCTGGAGGTAAAATTATTCTCTGTCTCGGGGTAAAATTATTTCCTGTCTAGGGGTAAAATTATTCACTGTGTAGGGGTAAAACTATTCCCTGATTAGGGGTAAAATTATTCTCTGTCTATGGGTAAAATTATTCCCTGTCTAGAGGAAAAATTATTCTCTGTCGAGGGGTAAAATTATTCCCTGTCTGGGGGTAAAATTATTCCCTGTCTAGGGGTTAAATTATTCCCTGTCTAGGGGTAAAATTATTCTCTGTCTAGCGGTAAAATTATTCCCTGTCTCGGGGTAAAATTATTCTCTGTCTATGGGTAAAATTATTCCCTGTCTCGGGGTAAAATTATTCTCTGTCTAGGGGTAAAATTATTCTCTGTCGAGGGGTAAAATTATTCCCTGATTCGGGGTAAAATTATTCTCTGTCTATGGGTAAAATTATTCTCTGGGGGTAAAAGTATTCCCTGTCTGGGGGTAAAATTATTCCCGAACTAGGGTAAAATTATTCTCTGTCTAGGGGTAAAATTATTCCCTGTCTAGGGATAAAATTATTCTTCGTCCAGAGGTAAAATTATTCTCTGTCTCGGGGTAAAATTATTCTCTGTTTCGGGGTAAAATTATTCCATGTCCAAGGGTAAAATTATTCTCCGTCCAGGTGTAAAATTATTCCCTGTCTGGGGGTAAAAGTATTCCCTGTCTGGGGGTAAAAGTATTCCCTGTCTGGGGATAAAATTATTCCCTGTCTAGGGGTAAAATTATTCCCTGTCTAGGAGTAAAATTATTCTCTGGGGGTAAAAGTATTCCCTGTCTGGGGGTAAAATTATTCCCGATCTAGGGTAAAATTATTCTCTGTCTAGGGGTAAAATTATTCTCTGTCTCGGGGTAAAATTATTCTCTGTCTTGGGGTAGAATTATTCTCTGTCTCGGGGTAAAATTATTCTCTGTCTAGGGGTAAAATTATTCTCTGTCTCGGGGTAAAATTATTCTCTGTCTTGGGGTAAAATTATTCTCTGTCTCGGGGTAAAATTATTCACTGTCTAGGGGTAAAATTATTCTCTGTCTCGGGGTAAAATTATTCTCTGGGGGTAAAAGTATTCCCTGTCTGGGGGTAAAATTATTCCCTGTCTAGGGGTAAAATTATTCCCTGTCTAGGGGTAAAATTATTCTCTGTCCAGAGGTAAAATTATTCACTGTCTTGGGGTAAAATTATTCTCTGTCTCGGGGTAAAATTATTCTCTGTCTCGGGGTAAAATTATTCTCTGTCTAGGGGTAAAATTATTCACTGTCTCGGGGTAAAATTATTCTCTGTCTCGGGTAAAATTATTCCCTGTCTTGGGGTAAAATTATTCTCTGTCCAGGTGTAAAATTATTCCCTGTCTAGGGGTAAAATTATTCACTGTCTAGGGGTAAAAGTATTCTCTGTCTAGGGGTAAAAGTATTCCCTGTCTGGGGGTAAAAGTATTCCCTGTCTGGGGGTAAAATTATTCTCTGTCTCGGGGTAAAATTATTCTCTGGGGGTAAAAGTATTCCCTGTCTGGGGGTAAAAGTATTCCTGGTCTGGGAGTAAAATTATTCCCTGTCTAGGGGTAAAATTATTCCCTGTCTAGGGGTAAAATTATTCTCTGTCTAGGGGTAAAATTATTCTCTGTCTAGGGTTAAAATTATTCTCTGGGGGTAAAAGTATTCCCTGTCTGGGGGTAAAATTATTCCCGGTCTAGGGTAAAATTATTCTCTGTCTCGGGGTAAAATTATTCTCTGTCTTGGGGTAAAATTATTCTACGTCTAGAGGTAAAATTATTCTCCGTCTACGTTTAAAATTATTCTCCGTCTAGGGGTAAAATTATTCTCTGTCTAGGGGTAAAATTATTCTCTGTCTCGGGGTAAAATTATTCTCTGTCTAGAGGTAAAATTATTCTCTGTCTAGGTTTAAAATTATTCCCTGTCTAGGGGTAAAAATATTCCCTGTCTCGGGGTAAAAATATTCCCTGTCTCGGGGTAAAATTATTCTCTGTCTGGAGGTAAAATTATTCCCTGTCTAGGGGTAAAATTATTCCCTGTCTAGGGGTAAAATTATTCTCTGTCTAAGGGTAAAATTATTCCCTGTCTAGGGGTAAAATTATTCTCTGTCTAGGGGTAAAATTATTCTCTGTCTAAGGGTAAAATTATTCCCTGTCTAGGGGTAAAATTATTCTCTGTCTGGGGGTAAAATTATTCTCTGTCTAGAGGTAAAATTATTTCCTGTCTTGGGGTAAAATTATTCTCCGTCTAGAGGTAAAATTATTCTCCGTCTAGGTTTAAAATTATTCTCCGTCTAGGGGTAAAATTATTCTCTGTCTAGGGGTAAAATTATTCTCTGTCTCGGGGTAAAATTATTCTCTGTCTAGGGGTAAAATTATTCTCTGTCTAGGGGTAAAATTATTCTATGGGGGTGAAAGTATTCCCTGTCTGGGGGTAAAAGTATTCTCTGTCTCGGGGTAAAAATATTCCCTGTCTCGGGTTAAAATTATTCTCTGTCTGGAGGTAAAATTATTCTCTGTCTAGGGGTAAAATTATTCCCTGTCCAGGGGTAAAATTATTCCCTGTCGAGGGGTAAAATTATTCCTGGTCTAGGGTAAAATTATTCTCTGTCTAGGGGTAAAATTATTCCCTGTCTGGGGGTAAAATTATTCCCTGTCTGGGGGTTAAATTATTCCCTGTCTAGGGGTAAAATTATTCTCTGTCTCGGGTAAAATTATTGTCTGTCTAGGGGTAAAATAATTCACTGTCTAGGGGTAAAATTATTCTCTGTCTCGGGTAAAATTATTCCCTGTCTTGGGGTAAAAGTATTCCCTGTCTGGGGGTAAAATTATTCCCTATCTAGGGGTAAAATTATTCTCTGTCTCGGGGTAAAATTATTCACTGTCTTGGGGTAAAATTATTCTCTGTCTCGGGTAAAATTATTCCCTGTCTGGGGGTTAAATTATTCCCTGTCTAGGGGTAAAATTATTCTCTGTCTAGGGGTAAAATTATTCTCTGTCTATGGGTAAAATTATTCTCTGTCTCGGGGTAAAATTATTCTCTGTCTCGGGGTAAAATTATTCACTGTCTGGAGGTAAAATTATTTCCTGTCGAGGGGTAAAATTATTCACTGTGTAGGGGTAAAATTATTCCCTGATTCGGGGTAAAATTATTCTCTGTCTATGGGTAAAATTATTCTCTGGGGGTAAAAGTATTCCCTGTCTGGGGGTAAAATTATTCCCGGTCTAGGGGTAAAATTATTCTCTGTCTAGGGGTAAAATTACTCTCTGTCTAGGGGTAAAATTATTCTCTGTCTAGAGGTAAAATTATTCCCTGTCTAGGGGCAAAATTATTCTCCGTATAGAGGTAAAATTATTCTCTGTCTAGGGGTAAAATTATTCCCGATCTAGGGTAAAATTACTCTCTGTCTAGGGGTAAAATTATTCTCTGTCTAGAGGTAAAATTATTCTCTGTCTAGGGGTAAAATTATTCTCTGTCTCGGGGTAAAATTATTCACTGTCGAGGGGTAAAATTATTCTCTGTCTTGGGGTAAAATTATTCTCTGGGGGTAAAAGTATTCCCTGTCTGGGGGTAAAATTATTCCCGGTCTAGGGTAAAATTATTCTCTGTCTAGGGGTAAAATTATTCTCTGTCTGGGGGTAAAATTATTCCCTGTCTCGGGGTTAAATTATTCCCTGTCTCGGGGTAAAATTATTCTCTGTCTCGGGTAAAATTATTCTCTGTCTAGGGGTAAAATTATTCTCTGTCTCGGGATAAAATTATTCTCTGTCTCGGGTAAAATTATTCTCTGTCTAGGGGTAAAATTATTCCATGTCCAGGGGTAAAATTATTCCCTGTCTCGGGTAAAATTATTCTCTGTCTCGGGTAAAATTATTCTCTGTCTCGGGTAAAATTATTCTCTGTCTCGGGGTAAAATTATTCTCTGTCTAGGGGTAAAATTATTCTCTGTCTAGGGGTAAAATTATTCACTGTCTCGGGGTAAAATTATTCCCTGTCTAGGGGTAAAATTATTCCATGTCCAGGGGTAAAATTATTCCCTGTCTCGGGGTAAAATTATTCCCTGTCTAGGGGTAAAATTATTCCCTGTCCAGAGGTAAAATTATTCTCTGTCTAGGGGTAAAATTATTCTCTGTCTAGGGGTAAAATTATTCACTGTCTTGGGGTAAAATTATTCTCTGTCTCGGTGTAAAATTATTCCCTGTCTGGGTGTAAAATTATTCCCTGTCTAGCGGTAAAATTATTCTCTGTCTAGAGGTAAAATTATTCCCTGTCTAGGGGCAAAATTATTCTCCGTCTAGAGGTAAAATTATTCTCTGTCTCGGGTAAAATTATTCCCTGTGTCAAGGTAAAATTATTCTCTGTCTAGGGGTAAAATTATTCTCTGTCTCGGGTAAAATTATTCTCTGTCTAGGGGTAAAATTATTCACTGTCCAGGTGTAAAATTATTCCCTGTCTAGGGGTAAAATTATTCCCTGTCTAGGGATAAAATTATTCTTCGTCCAGAGGTAAAATTATTCTCTGTCTAGGGGTAAAATTATTCTCTGTCTAGGGGTAAAATTATTCCATGTCCAAGGGTAAAATTATTCTCTGTCCAGGTGTAAAATTATTCACTGTCTAGGGGTAAAATTATTCACTGTCTAGGGGTAAAATTATTCTCTGTCTAGGGGTAAAAGTATTCCCTGTCTGGGGGTAAAAGTATTCCCTGTCTGGGGGTAAAATTATTCCCGAACTCGGGTAAAATTATTCTCTGTCTAGGGGTAAAATTATTCTCTGTCTCGGGGTAAAATTATTCCCTGTCTCGGGTAAAATTATTCCCTGTCTAGGGGTAAAATTATTCCCTGTCTAGGGGTAAAATTATTCTCTGTCCAGAGGTAAAATTATTCACTGTCTAGGGGTAAAATTATTCACTGTCTTGGGGTAAAATTATTCTCTGTCTCGGGGTAAAATTATTCTCTGTCTCTGGGTAAAATTATTCTCTGGGGGTAAAAGTATTCCCTGTCTGGGGGTAAAATTATTCCCTATCTTGGGGTAAAATTATTCTCTGTCTAGGGTAAAATTATTCCCTGTCTAGGTGTAAAATTATTCCCTGTATGGTGTAAAATTAATCCCTGTCTAGGGGTAAAATTATTCACTGTCTAGGGGTAAAATTATTCTCTGTCTAGGGGTAAAAGTATTCCCTGTCTGGGGGTAAAAGTATTCCCTGTCTGGGGGTAAAATTATTCCCTGTCTAGGGGTAAAATTATTCTCTGTCTCGAGGTAAAATTATTCCCTGTCTAGGTGTAAAATTATTCCCTGTCTCGGGGTAAAATTATTCCCTGTCTAAGAGTAAAATTATTCTCTGGGGGTAAAAGTATTCCCTGTCTGGGGGTAAAATTATTCCCGGTCTGGGGTAAAATTATTCTCTGTCTAGGGGTAAAATTATTCTCTGTCTAGGGGTAAAATTATTCTCTGTCTCGGGGTAAAATTATTCACTGTCTCGGGGTAAAATTATGCTCTGTCTAGGGGTAAAATTATTCCCTGTCTGGGGGTAAAAGTATTCCTGGTCTGGGGGTAAAATTATTCTCTGTCTAGGGGTAAAGTTATTCTCTGTCTAGAGGTAAAATTATTCCCTGTCTAGGGGTAAAATTATTCCCTGTCTAGGGGTAAAATTATTCCCTGTCTAGGGGTAAAATTATTCCCTCTCGAGGTGTAAAATTATTCCCTGTCTAGGGGTAAAATTATTCCCTGTCTAGGGGTAAAATTATTCTCTGGGGGTAAAAGTATTCTCTGTCTAGGGGTAAAATTATTCTCTGTCTAGGGGTAAAATTATTCTCTGTCTAGGGGTAAAATTATTCTCTGGGGGCAAAAGTATTCCCTGTCTTGGGGTAAAATTATTCCCTATCTTGGGGTAAAATTATTCACTGTCTCGGGGTAAAATTATTCTCTGTCTAGGGGTAAAATTATTCTCTGCGGGTAAAAGTATTCCCTGTCTGGGGGTAAAAGTATTCTCTGTCTTGGGGTAAAATTATTCTCTGTCTCGGGGTAAAATTATTTCCTGTCTAGGGGTAAAATTATTCACTGTGTAGGGGTAAAATTATTCACTGTCTAGGGGTAAAATTATTCACTGTCTAGGGGTAAAATTATTCACTGTCTTGGGGTAAAATTATTCTCTGTCTCGGGGTAAAATTATTCTCTGTCTAGGGGTAAAAGTATTCCCTGTCTGGGGGTAAAAGTATTCCCTGTCTGGGGGTAAAATTATTCCCTGTCTAGGGGTAAAATTATTCTCTGTCTCGAGGTAAAATTATTCCCTGTCTAGGAGTAAAATTATTCCCTGTCTAGGGGTAAAATTATTCCCTGTCTAGGAGTAAAATTATTCTCTGGGGGTAAAAGTATTCCCTGTCTGGGGGTAAAATTATTCCCGATCTCGGGTAAAATTATTCACTGTCTAGGGGTAAAAGTATTCTCTGTCTCGGGGTAAAATTATTCCCTGTCTCGGGTAAAATTATTCCCTGTCTAGGGGTAAAATTATTCCCTGTCTAGGGGTAAAATTATTCTCTGTCCAGAGGTAAAATTATTCACTGTCTAGGGGTAAAATTATTCACTGTCTTGGGGTAAAATTATTCTCTGTCTCGGGGTAAAATTATTCTCTGTCTCTGGGTAAAATTATTCTCTGGGGGTAAAAGTATTCCCTGTCTGGGGGTAAAATTATTCCCTATCTTGGGGTAAAATTATTCTCTGTCTAGGGTAAAATTATTCCCTGTCTAGGTGTAAAATTATTCCCTGTATGGTGTAAAATTATTCCCTGTCTAGGGGTAAAATTATTCTCTGTCCAGAGGTAAAATTATTCACTGTCTAGGGGTAAAATTATTCACTGTCTTGGGGTAAAATTATTCTCTGTCTCGGGGTAAAATTATTCTCTGTCTCTGGGTAAAATTATTCTCTGGGGATAAAAGTATTCCCTGTCTGGGGGTAAAATTATTCCCTATCTTGGGGTAAAATTATTCTCTGTCTAGGGTAAAATTATTCCCTGTCTAGGTGTAAAATTATTCCCTGTATGGTGTAAAATTATTCCCTGTCTAGGGGTAAAATTATTCACTGTCTAGGGGTAAAATTATTCTCTGTCTAGGGGTAAAAGTATTCCCTGTCTGGGGGTAAAAGTATTCCCTGTCTGGGGGTAAAATTATTCCCTGTCTCGGGGTAAAATTATTCTCTGTCTCGAGGTAAAATTATTCCCTGTCTAGGTGTAAAATTATTCCCTGTCTCGGGGTAAAATTATTCCCTGTCTAGGAGTAAAATTATTCTCTGGGGGTAAAAGTATTCCCTGTCTGGGGGTAAAATTATTCCCGGTCTGGGGTAAAATTATTCTCTGTCTAGGGGTAAAATTATTCTCTGTCTTGGGGTAAAATTATTCACTGTCTCGGGGTAAAATTATTCACTGTCTCGGGGTAAAATTATGCTCTGTCTTGGGGTAAAATTATTCTCTGGGGGTAAAAGTATTCCCTGTCTGGGGGTAAAAGTATTCCTGGTCTGGGGGTAAAATTATTCTCTGTCTAGGGGTAAAATTATTCTCTGTCAAGAGGTAAAATTATTCCCTGTCTAGGGGTAAAATTATTCCCTGTCTAGGGGTAAAATTATTCCCTGTCTAGGGGTAAAATTATTCCCTCTCGAGGTGTAAAATTATTCCCTGTCTAGGGGTAAAATTATTCCCTGTCTAGGGGTAAAATTATTCCCTGTCTAGGGGTAAAATTATTCTCTGGGGGTAAAAGTATTCCCTGTCTAGGGGTAAAATTATTCTCTGTCTAGGGGTAAAATTGTTCTCTGTCTAGGGGTAAAATTATTCTCTGGGGGCAAAAGTATTTTTGTCTTGGGGTAAAATTATTCCCTATCTTGGGGTAAAATTATTCACTGTCTCGGGGTAAAATTATTCTCTGTGTAGAGGTAAAATTATTCTCTGGGGGCAAAATTATTCTCTGTCTAGGGGTAAAATTATTCTCTGTCTAGGGGTAAAATGATTCTCGGTCTCGTTGTAAAATTATTCTCTGTCGAGGGGTAAAATTATTCTCTGGGGGTAAAAGTATTCCCTGTCTGGGGGTAAAAGTATTCTCTGTCTTGGGGTAAAATTATTCTCTGTCTCGGGGTAAAATTATTTCCTGTCTAGGGGTAAAATTATTCACTGTGTAGGGGCAAAATTATTCCCTGATTAGGGGTAAAATTATTCTCTGTCTATGGGTAAAATTATTCCCTGTCTAGAGGAAAAATTATTCTCTGTCGAGGGGTAAAATTATTCCCTGTCTGGGGGTAAAATTATTCCCTGTCTAGGGGTTAAATTATTCCCTGTCTCGGGGTAAAATTATTCTCTGTCGAGGGGTAAAATTATTCCCTGTCTCGGGGTAAAATTATTCTCTGTCTATGGGTAAAATTATTCTCTGGGGGTAAAAGTATTCCCTGTCTGGGGGTAAAATTATTCCCGAACTAGGTTAAAATTATTCCCTGTCTAGGGGTAAAATTATTCCCTGTCTAGGGGTAAAATTATTCTTCGTCCAGAGGTAAAATTATTCTCTGTCTAGGGGTAAAATTATTCTCTGTCTAGGGGTAAAATTATTCCATGTCCAAGGGTAAAATTATTCTCTGTCTAGGGGTGAAATTATTCTCTGTCCAGGGGTAAAGTTATTCCCTGTCTCGGGGTAAAATTATTCCCTGATTAGGTGTAAAATTATTCCCTGTCTAGAGGTAAAATTATTCTCTGTCCAGGGGTAAAATTATTCTCTGTGTAGATGTAAAATTATTCTCCCCGTCTAGGGGTAAAATTATTCCCTGTCTAGGGGTAAAATTATTCCCTGTCTAGGTGTAAAATTATTCCCTGTATGGTGTAAAATTATTCACTGTCTAGGGGTAAAATTATTCACTGTCTAGGGGTAAAATTATTCTCTGTCTAGGGGTAAAAGTATTCCCTGTCTGGGGGTAAAAGTATTCCCTGTCTGGGGGTAAAATTATTCCCTGTCTAGGGGTAAAATTATTCTCTGTCTCGAGGTAAAATTATTCCCTGTCTAGGTGTAAAATTATTCCCTGTCTCGGGGTAAAATTATTCCCTGTCTAGGAGTAAAATTATTCTCTGGGGGTAAAAGTATTCCCTGTCTGGGGGTAAAATTATTCCCGGTCTGGGGTAAAATTATTCTCTGTCTAGGGGTAAAATTATTCTCTGTCTTGGGGTAAAATTATTCTCTGTCTCGGGGTAAAATTATTCACTGTCTCGGGGTAAAATTATGCTCTGTCTAGGGGTAAAATTATTCTCTGGGGGTAAAAGTATTCCCTGTCTGGGGGTAAAAGTATTCCTGGTCTGGGGGTAAAATTATTCTCTGTCTAGGGGTAAAATTATTCTCTGTCAAGAGGTAAAATTATTCCCTGTCTAGGGGTAAAATTATTCCCTGTCTAGGGGTAAAATTATTCCCTGTCTAGGGGTAAAATTATTCCCTGTCTAGGGGTAAAATTATTCCCTGTCTAGGGGTAAAATTATTCCCTGTCTAGGGGTAAAATTATTCCCTGTCTAGGGGTAAAATTACTCTCTGTCGAGAGATAAAATTATTCCCTGTCTAGGGGTAAAATTATTCCCTGTCTGGGGGTAAAATTATTCCCTGTGCAGAGGTAAAATTATTCTCTGTCTTGGGGTAAAATTATTCTCTGTCTCGGGGTAAAATTATTCACTGTCGAGGGGTAAATGTATTCCCTGTCTGGGGGTAAAATTATTACTGGTCTAGGGTAAAATTATTCTCTGTCTGGGGGTAAAATTATTCCCTGTCTAGGGGTTAAATTATTTCTTGTCGAGGGGTAAAATTATTCTCTGTCTCGGGTAAAATTATTCTCTGTCTCGGGGTAAAATTATTCACTGTCTCGGGGTAAAATTATTCCCTGTCTCGGGTAAAATTATTCCCTGTCTAGGGGTAAAATTATTCCCTGTCTCGGGGTAAAATTATTCCCTGTCTCGGGGTAAAATTATTCTCTGTCCAGAGGTAAAATTATTCACTGTCTCGGGGTAAAATTATTCACTGTCTTGGGGTAAAATTATTCTCTGTCTCGGGGTAAAATTATTCTCTGTCTCGGGGTAAAATTATTCTCTGGGGGTAAAATATTCCCTGTCTGGGGGTAAAATTATTCCCTATCTAGGGGTAAAATTATTCTCTGTCTCGGGGTAAAATTATTCTCCGTCTCGAGGTAAAATTATTCTCTGTCTTCGGGCAAAATTATTCCCTGTCTCGGGGTAAAATTATTCCCTGATTAGGGGTAAAATTATTCCCTGTCTAGAGGTAAAATTATTCTCTGTCTCGTTGTAAAATTATTCTCTGTCTAGGGTTAAAATTATTCTCTGTCTAGGGGTAAAATTATTCTCTGTCTGGGGGTAAAATCATTCTCTGTCTCGGGGTAAAATTATTCTCTGGGGGTAAAAGTATTCCCTGTCTGGGGGTAAAAGTATTCTCTGTCTCGGGGTAAAATTATTCTCTGTCTCGGGGTAGAATTATTCCCTGTCTAGGGGTAAAATTATTCCCTGTCTAGGGGTAAAATTATTCCCTGTCGAGAAGTAAAATTATTCTCTGTCTCGGGGTAAAATTATTCTCTGTCTCGGCTAAATTATTCACTGTCTCGGGGTAAAATTATTCTCTGTCTCGGGTTAAAATTATTCTCTGGGGGTAAAAGTATTCCCTGTCTGGGGGTAAAATTATTCCCGATCTAGGGTAAAATTATTCTCTGTCTAGGGGTAAAATTATTCCCTGTCTCGGGGTAAAATTATTCTTCGTCTAGAGGTAAAATTATTCTCTGTCTAGGGGTAAAATTATTCCCTGTCGAGGGGTAAAATTATTCCCTGTCTAGGGGTAAAATTATTCCCTGTCTAGGGGTAAAATTTTTCCCTGTGCAGAGGTAAAACTATTCTCTGTCTAGGGGTAAAATTACTCTCTGTCTCGGGGTAAAATTATTCTCTGTCTCGGGGTAAAATTATTCTCTGTCTGGAGGTAAAATTATTCTCTGTCTAGGGGTAAAATTATTCTCTGTCTCGGGGTAAAATTATTCACTGTCGAGGGGTAAAATTATTCTCTGGGGGTAAAAGTATTCCCTGTCTGGGGGTAAAATTATTCCCTGTCTTGGGGTAAAATTATTCTCTGTCTCGGGTAAAATTATTCTCTGTCTCGGGGTAAAATTATTCCCGGTCTAGGGTAAAATTATTCTCTGTCTAGAGGTAAATCTATTCCCTGTCTAGGGGTAAAATTATTCTCTGTCTCGGGGTAAAATTATTCCCTGTCTAGAAGAAAAATTATTCTCTGTCTCGGGGTAAAATTATTCCCTGTCTGGGGCTAAAATTATTCGCTGTCGAGGGGTTAAATTATTCCCTGTCGAGGGGTAAAATTATTCCCTGATTAGGTGTAAAATTATTCCCTGTCGAGATGTAAAATTATTCCCTGTCTAGGGGCAAAATTATTCTCTGTCTAGAGGTATAATTACTCCCTGTCTTGGGGTAAAATTACTCCCTGTCTAGGGGTAAAATTACTCCCTGTCTAGGGGTAAAATTATTCCCTGTCTAGGGGTAAAATTATTCCCTGTCTCGGGGTAAAATTATTCCCTGTGTAGAGGTAAAATTACTCTCTGTCTAGGGGTAAAATTACTCTCTGTCTAGGGGTAAAATTATTCTCTGTCTAGAGGTAAAATTATTCCCTGTCTAGGGGCAAATTTATTCTCCGTCTCGAGGTAAAATTATTCCCTGTCTAGGGGTAAAATTATTCACTGTCGAGGGGTAAAATTATTCTCTGTCTAGGGGTAAAATTATTCTCTGGGGGTAAAAGTATTCCCTGTCTGGCGGTAAAATTATTCCCGGTCTAGGGTAAAATTATTCTCTGTCTAGGGGTAAAATTATTCTCTGTGTTGAGGTAAAGTTATTCTCTGTCTCGGGGTAAAATTATTCCCTGTCTAGGGTTAAAATTATTCCCTGTCTAGGGGTATAATTATTCCCTGTCTAGGGTTAAAATTATTCTCTGTCTAGAGGTAAAATTATTCCCTGTCTAGGGGCAAAATTATTCTCCGTCTCGAGGTAAAATTATTCCATGTCCAAGGGTAAAATTATTCTCTGTCTCGGGGTGAAATTATTCCCTGTCTCGGGGTAAAATTATTCCCTGATTAGGTGTAAAATTATTCCCTGTCTGGAGGTAAAATTATTCTCTGTCTAGGGGTAAAATTATTCTCTGTGTTGAGGTAAAATTATTCTCCGTCTAGGGGTAAAATTATTCCCTGTCTCGGGTTAAAATTATTCCCTGTCTAGGGGTATAATTATTCCCTGTCTAGGGGTAAAATTATTCCCTGTCGAGGGGTAAAATTACTCCCTGTCTCGGGGTAAAATTATTCACTGTCTAGGCGTAAAATTATTCTCTGGGGGTAAAAGTATTCCCTGTCTGGGGGTAAAATTATTCCCGGTCAAGGGGAATATTATTCTCTGTCTCGGGGTAAAATTATTCTCTGTCTAGAGGTAAATCTATTCCCTGTCTAGGGGTAAAATTATTCTCTGTCTCGGGGTAAAATTATTCCCTGTCTAGAAGAAAAATTATTCTCTGTCTCGGGGTAAAATTATTCCCTGTCTGGGGCTAAAATTGTTCCCTGTCTAGGGGTTAAATTATTCCCTGTCTAGGGGTAAAATTATTCTCTGTCTCGGCTAAATTATTCACTGTCTCGGGGTAAAATTATTCTCTGTCTCGGGTTAAAATTATTCTCTGGGGTAAAAGTATTCCCTGTCTGGGGGTAAAATTATTCCCGATCTAGGGTAAAATTATTCTCTGTCTAGGGGTAAAATTATTCCCTGTCTCGGGGTAAAATTATTCTTCGTCTGGAGGTAAAATTATTCTCTGTCTAGGGGTAAAATTATTCCCTGTCGAGGGGTAAAATTACTCCCTGTCTAGGGGTAAAATTACTCCCTGTCTAGGGGTAAAATTATTCCCTGTCTAGGGGTCAAATTATTCCCTGTGCAGAGGTAAAATTATTCTCTGTCTAGGGGTAAAATTACTCTCTGTCTCGGGGTAAAATTATTCTCTGTCTAGAGGTAAAATTATTCCCTGTCTTGGGGCAAAATTAATCTCCGTCTAGAGGTAAAATTATTCTCTGTCTCGGGTAAAATTATTCCCTGTGTAGAGGCAAAATTATTCTCTGTCTCGGGGTAAAATTATTCCCTGTCTTGGGGTAAAATTATTCTCTGTCTCGGGGTAAAATTATTCTCTGTCTCGGGGTAAAATTATTCTCTGTCTAGAGGTAAATCTATTCCCTGTCTAGGGGTAAAATTATTCTCTGTCTCGGGGTAAAATTATTCCCTGTCTAGAAGAAAAATTATTCTCTGTCTCGGGGTAAAATTATTCCCTGTCTGGGGCTAAAATTATTCGCTGTCGAGGGGTTAAATTATTCTCTGTCTCGGCTAAATTATTCACTGTCTCGGGGTAAAATTATTCTCTGTCTAGGGTTAAAATTATTCTCTGGGGGTGAAAGTATTCCCTGTCTGGGGGTAAAATTATTCCCGATCTAGGGTAAAATTATTCTCTGTCTAGGGGTAAAATTATTCCCTGTCTCGGGGTAAAATTATTCTTCGTCTAGAGGTAAAATTATTCTCTGTCTAGGGGTAAAATTATTCTCTGTCTAGGGGTAAAATTATTCCATGTCCAAGGGTAAAATTATTCCCTGTCTAGGGGTGAAATTATTCTCTGTCTACGGGTAAAATTATTCCCTGTCGAGGGGTAAAATTATTCCCTGATTAGGTGTAAAATTATTCCCTGTCGAGATGTAAAATTATTCTCTGTCTAGGGGTAAAATTATTCTCTGTCTAGAGGTAAAATTATTCCCTGTCTAGGGGTAAAATTATTCCCTGTCTAGGGGTAAAATTATTCCCTGTCTAGGGGTAAAATTACTCCCTGTCTAGGGGTAAAATTATTCCCTGTCTCGGGGTAAAATTATTCCCTGTCTAGGGGTAAAATTATTCACTGTCGAGGGGTAAAATTATTCTCTGTCTAGGGGTAAAATTATTCTCTGGGGGTAAAAGTATTCCCTGTCTGGCGGTAAAATTATTCCCGGTCTAGGGTAAAATTATTCTCTGTCTAGGGGTAAAATTATTCTCTGTGTTGAGGTAAAATTATTCTCCGTCTAGGGGTAAAATTATTCCCTGTCTAGGGTTAAAATTATTCCCTGTCTAGGGGTATAATTATTCCCTGTCTAGGGTTAAAATTATTCTCTGTCTAGAGGTAAAATTATTCCCTGTCTAGGGGCAAAATTATTCTCCGTCTCGAGGTAAAATTATTCCATGTCCAAGGGTAAAATTATTCTCTGTCTCGGGGTGAAATTATTCCCTGTCTCGGGGTAAAATTATTCCCTGATTAGGTGTAAAATTATTCCCTGTCTGGAGGTAAAATTATTCTCTGTCTAGGGGTAAAATTATTCTCTGTGTTGAGGTAAAATTATTCTCCGTCTAGGGGTAAAATTATTCCCTGTCTCGGGTTAAAATTATTCCCTGTCTAGGGGTATAATTATTCCCTGTCGAGGGGTAAAATTACTCCCTGTCTCGGGGTAAAATTATTCACTGTCTAGGCGTAAAATTATTCTCTGGGGGTAAAAGTATTCCCTGTCTGGGGGTAAAATTATTCCCGGTCAAGGGGAATATTATTCTCTGTCTCGGGGTAAAATTATTCTCTGTCTAGAGGTAAATCTATTCCCTGTCGAGGGGTAAAATTATTCTCTGTCTCGGGGTAAAATTATTCCCTGTCTAGAAGAAAAATTATTCTCTGTCTCGGGGTAAAATTATTCCCTGTCTGGGGCTAAAATTGTTCCCTGTCTAGGGGTTAAATTATTCCCTGTCTAGGGGTAAAATTATTCTCTGTCTCGGCTAAATTATTCACTGTCTCGGGGTAAAATTATTCTCTGTCTCGGGTTAAAATTATTCTCTGGGGGTAAAAGTATTCCCTGTCTGGGGGTAAAATTATTCCCGATCTAGGGTAAAATTATTCTCTGTCTAGGGGTAAAATTATTCCCTGTCTCGGGGTAAAATTATTCTTCGTCTAGAGGTAAAATTATTCTCTGTCTAGGGGTAAAATTATTCCCTGTCGAGGGGTAAAATTACTCCCTGTCTAGGGGTAAAATTATTCCCTGTCTAGGGGTCAAATTATTCCCTGTGCAGAGGTAAAATTATTCTCTGTCTAGGGGTAAAATTACTCTCTGTCTCGGGGTAAAATTATTCTCTGTCTAGAGGTAAAATTATTCCCTGTCTTGGGGCAAAATTAATCTCCGTCTAGAGGTAAAATTATTCTCTGTCTCGGGGTAAAATTATTCTCTGTCTCGGGGTAAAATTATTCTCTGTCTCGGGGTAAAATTATTCTCTGTCTCGGGGTAAAATTATTCACTGTCGAGGGGTAAAATTATTCTCTGGGGGTAAAAGTATTCCCTGTCTGGGGGTAAAATTATTCCCTGTCTAGGGGTAAAATTATTCTCTGTGTCGGGTAAAATTATTCTCTGTCTCGGGGTAAAATTATTCCCGGTCTAGGGTAAAATTATTCTCTGTCTAGAGGTAAATCTATTCCCTGTCTAGGGGTAAAATTATTCTCTGTCTCGGGGTAAAATTATTCCCTGTCTAGAAGAAAAATTATTCTCTGTCTCGGGGTAAAATTATTCCCTGTCTGGGGCTAAAATTATTCCCTGTCGAGGGGTTAAATTATTCTCTGTCTCGGCTAAATTATTCACTGTCTCGGGGTAAAATTATTCTCTGTCTAGGGTTAAAATTATTCTCTGGGGGTGAAAGTATTCCCTGTCTGGGGGTAAAATTATTCCCGATCTAGGGTAAAATTATTCTCTGTCTAGGGGTAAAATTATTCCCCGTCTAGGGGTAAAATTATTCTTCGTCTAGAGGTAAAATTATTCTCTGTCTAGGGGTAAAATTATTCTCTGTCTAGGGGTAAAATTATTCTATGTCCAAGGGTAAAATTATTCCCTGTCTAGGGGTGAAATTATTCTCTGTCTCGGGGTAAAATTATTCACTGTCGAGGGGTAAATGTATTCCCTGTCTGGGGGTAAAATTATTACTGGTCTAGGGTAAAATTATTCTCTGTCTGGGGGTAAAATTATTCCCTGTCTAGGGGTTAAATTATTTCTTGTCGAGGGGTAAAATTATTCTCTGTCTCGGGTAAAATTATTCTCTGTCTCGGGGTAAAATTATTCACTGTCTCGGGGTAAAATTATTCCCTGTCTCGGGTAAAATTATTCCCTGTCTAGGGGTAAAATTATTCCCTGTCTAGGGGTAAAATTATTCCCTGTCTCGGGGTAAAATTATTCCCTGTCTCGGGGTAAAATTATTCTCTGTCCAGAGGTAAAATTATTCACTGTCTCGGGGTAAAATTATTCACTGTCTTGGGGTAAAATTATTCTCTGTCTCGGGGTAAAATTATTCTCTGTCTCGGGGTAAAATTATTCTCTGGGGGTAAAATATTCCCTGTCTGGGGGTAAAATTATTCCCTATCTAGGGGTAAAATTATTCTCTGTCTCGGGGTAAAATTATTCTCCGTCTCGAGGTAAAATTATTCTCTGTCTTAGGGCAATATTATTCCCTGTCTCGGGGTAAAATTATTCCCTGATTAGGGGTAAAATTATTCCCTGTCTAGAGGTAAAATTATTCTCTGTCTCGTTGTAAAATTATTCTCTGTCTAGGGTTAAAATTATTCTCTGTCTAGGGGTAAAATTATTCTCTGTCTGGGAGTAAAATCATTCTCTGTCTCGGGGTAAAATTATTCTCTGGGGGTAAAAGTATTCCCTGTCTGGGGGTAAAATTATTCTCTGTCTCGGGGTAAAATTATTCTCTGTCTCGGGGTAGAATTATTCCCTGTCTAGGGGTAAAATTATTCCCTGTCTAGGGGTAAAATTATTCCCTGTCGAGAAGTAAAATTATTCTCTGTCTCGGGGTAAAATTATTCTCTGTCTCGGGGTAAAATTATTCACTGTCTAGGCGTAAAATTATTCTCTGGGGGTAAAAGTATTCCCTGTCTGGGGGTAAAATTATTCCCGGTCAAGGGGAATATTATTCTCTGTCTCGGGGTAAAATTATTCTCTGTCAAGAGGTAAATCTATTCCCTGTCTAGGGGTAAAATTATTCTCTGTCTCGGGGTAAAATTATTCCCTGTCTAGAAGAAAAATTATTCTCTGTCTCGGGGTAAAATTATTCCCTGTCTGGGGCTAAAATTGTTCCATGTCTAGGGGTTAAATTATTCCCTGTCTAGGGGTAAAATTATTCTCTGTCTCGGCTAAATTATTCACTGACTCGGGGTAAAATTATTCTCTGTCTCGGGTTAAAATTATTCTCTGGGGGTAAAAGTATTCCCTGTCTGGGGGTAAAATTATTCCCGATCTAGGGTAAAATTATTCTCTGTCTAGGGGTAAAATTATTCCCTGTCTCGGGGTAAAATTATTCTTCGTCTAGAGGTAAAATTATTCTCTGTCTAGGGGTAAAATTATTCCCTGTCGAGGGGTAAAATTATTCCCTGTCTGGGGGTAAAATTATTCCCTGTCTAGGGGTAAAATTTTTCCCTGTGCAGAGGTAAAATTATTCTCTGTCTAGGGGTAAAATTACTCTCTGTCTCGGGGTAAAATTATTCTCTGTCTCGGGGTAAAATTATTCTCTGTCTGGAGGTAAAATTATTCCCTGTCGAGATGTAAAATTATTCTCTGTCTAGGGGTAAAATTATTCTCTGTCTAGAGGTAAAATTATTATTCCCTGTCTAGGGGCAAAATTATTCCCTGTCTAGGGGTAAAATTATTCCCTGTCTAGGGGTATAATTATTCCCTGTCTAGGGGTAAAATTATTCCCTGTCTAGGGGTAAAATTACTCCCTGTCTAGGGGTAAAATTATTCCCTGTCTCGGGGTAAAATTATTCCCTGTGTAGAGGTAAAATTACTCTCTGTCTAGGGGTAAAATTACTCTCTGTCTAGGGGTAAAATTATTCTCTGTCTAGAGGTAAAATTATTCCCTGTCTAGGGGCAAAATTATTCTCCGTCTCGAGGTAAAATTATTCCCTGTCTAGGGGTAAAATTATTCTCTGTCTAGGGGTAAAATTATTCTCTGGGGGTAAAAGTATTCCCTGTCTGGCGGTAAAATTATTCCCGGTCTAGGGTAAAATTATTCTCCGTCTAGGGGTAAAATTATTCCCTGTCTAGGGTTAAAATTATTCCCTGTCTAGAGGTAAAATTATTCCCTGTCTAGGGGCAAAATTATTCTCCGTCTCGAGGTAAAATTATTCCATGTCCAAGGGTAAAATTATTCTCTGTCTCGGGGTGAAATTATTCCCTGTCTCGGGGTAAAATTATTCCCTGATTAGGTGTAAAATTATTCCCTGTCTGGAGGTAAAATTATTCTCTGTCTAGGGGTAAAATTATTCTCTGTGTTGAGGTAAAATTATTCTCCGTCTAGGGGTAAAATTATTCCCTGTCTCGGGTTAAAATTATTCACTGTCTAGGGGTATAATTATTCCCTGTCTCGGGTTAAAATTATTCTCTGGGGGTAAAAGTATTCCCTGTCTGGGGGTAAAATTATTCCCGATCTAGGGTAAAATTATTCTCTGTCTAGGGGTAAAATTATTCCCTGTCTCGGGGTAAAATTATTCTTCGTCTAGAGGTAAAATTATTCTCTGTCTAGGGGTAAAATTATTCCCTGTCGAGGGGTAAAATTACTCCCTGTCTAGGGGTAAAATTATTCTCTGTCTAGGGGTCAGATTATTCCCTGTGCAGAGGTAAAATTATTCTCTGTCTAGGGGTAAAATTACTCTCTGTCTCGGGGTAAAATTATTCTCTGTCTAGAGGTAAAATTATTCCCTGTCTTGGGGCAAAATTAATCTCCGTCTAGAGGTAAAATTATTCTCTGTCTCGGGTAAAATTATTCCCTGTGTAGAGGTAAAATTATTCCCTGTCTCGGGGTAAAATTATTCTCTGTCTCGGGGTAAAATTATTCTCTGTCTCGGGGTAAAATTATTCACTGCCGAGGGGTAAAATTATTCTCTGGGGGTAAAAGTATTCCCTGTCTGGGGGTAAAATTATTCCCTGTCTTGGGGTAAAATTATTCTCTGTCTCGGGGTAAAATTATTCCCGGTCTAGGGTAAAATTATTCTCTGTCTAGAGGTAAATCTATTCCCTGTCTAGGGGTAAAATTATTCTCTGTCTCGGGGTAAAATTATTCCCTGTCTAGAAGAAAAATTATTCTCTGTCTCGGGGTAAAATTATTCCCTGTCTGGGGCTAAAATTATTCGCTGTCGAGGGGTTAAATTATTCTCTGTCTCGGCTAAATTATTCACTGTCTCGGGGTAAAATTATTCTCTGTCTAGGGTTAAAATTATTCTCTGGGGGTGAAAGTATTCCCTGTCTGGGGGTAAAATTATTCCCGATCTAGGGTAAAATTATTCTCTGTCTAGGGGTAAAATTATTCCCTGTCTAGGGGTAAAATTATTCTTCGTCTAGAGGTAAAATTATTCTCTGTCTAGGGGTAAAATTATTCTCTGTCTAGGGGTAAAATTATTCCATGTCCAAGGGTAAAATTATTCCCTGTCTAGGGGTGAAATTATTCTCTGTCTAGGGGTAAAATTATTCCCTGTCGAGGGGTAAAATTATTCCCTGATTAGGTGTAAAATTATTCCCTGTCGAGATGTAAAATTATTCTCTGTCTAGGGGTAAAATTATTCTCTGTCTAGAGGTAAAATTATTATTCCCTGTCTAGGGGTAAAATTATTCCCTGTCTAGAGGTAAAATTATTCCCTGTCTCGGGGTAAAATTATTCCCTGTCTCGGGGTAAAATTACTCTCTGTCTAGGGGTAAAATTACTCTCTGTCTAGGGGTAAAATTATTCTCTGTCTAGAGGTAAAATTATTCCCTGTCTAGGGGCAAAATTATTCTCCGTCTCGAGGTAAAATTATTCCCTGTCTAGAGGTAAAATTATTCACTGTCGAGGGGTAAAATTATTCTCTGTCTAGGGGTAAAATTATTCTCTGGGGGTAAAAGTATTCCCTGTCTGGCGGTAAAATTATTCCCGGTCTAGGGTAAAATTATTCTCTGTCTAGGGGTAAAGTTATTCTCTGTGTTGAGGTAAAATTATTCTCCGTCTAGGGGTAAAATTATTCCCTGTCTAGGGGCAAAATTATTTTCCGTCTCGAGGTAAAATTATTCCATGTCCAAGGGTAAAATTATTCTCTGTCTCGGGGTGAAATTATTCCCTGTCTCGGGGTAAAATTATTCCCTGATTAGGTGTAAAATTATTCCCTGTCTGGAGGTAAAATTATTCTCTGTCTAGGGGTAAAATTATTCTCTGTGTTGAGGTAAAATTATTCTCCGTCTAGGGGTAAAATTATTCCCTGTCTCGGGTTAAAATTATTCCCTGTCTAGGGGTATAATTATTCCCTGTCTAGGGGTAAAATTATTCCCTGTCGAGGGGTAAAATTACTCCCTGTCTCGGGGTAAAATTATTCACTGTCTAGGCGTAAAATTATTCTCTGGGGGTAAAAGTATTCCCTGTCTGGGGGTAAAATTATTCCCGGTCAAGGGGAATATTATTCTCTGTCTCGGGGTAAAATTATTCTCTGTCTAGAAGAAAAATTATTCTCTGTCTCGGGGTAAAATTATTCCCTGTCTGGGGCTAAAATTGTTCCCTGTCTAGGGGTAAAATTATTCCCTGTCTGGGGCTTAAATTGTTCCCTGTCTAGGGGTTAAATTATTCCCTGTCTAGGGGTAAAATTATTCTCTGTCTCGGCTAAATTATTCACTGTCTCGGGGTAAAATTATTCTCTGTCTCGGGTTAAAATTATTCTCTGGGGGTAAAAGTATTCCCTGTCTGGGGGTAAAATTATTCCCGATCTAGGGTAAACTTATTCTCTGTCTAGGGGTAAAATTATTCCCTGTCTCGGGGTAAAATTATTCTTCGTCTAGAGGTAAAATTATTCTCTGTCTAGGGGTAAAATTATTCCCTGTCGAGGGGTAAAATTACTCCCTGTCTAGGGGTAAAATTATTCCCTGTCTAGGGGTCAAATTATTCCCTGTGCAGAGGTAAAATTATTCTCTGTCTAGGGGTAAAATTACTCTCTGTCTCGGGGTAAAATTATTCTCTGTCTAGAGGTAAAATTATTCCCTGTCTTGGGGCAAAATTAATCTCCGTCTAGAGGTAAAATTATTCTCTGTCTCGGGTAAAATTATTCCCTGTCTCGGGGTAAAATTATTCCCTGTCTCGGGGTAAAATTATTCCCTGTCTCGGGGTAAAATTATTCTCTGTCTCGGGGTAAAATTATTCTCTGTCTCGGGGTAAAATTATTCACTGTCGAGGGGTAAAATTATTCTCTGGGGGTAAAAGTATTCCCTGTCTGGGGGTAAAATTATTCCCTGTCTAGGGGTAAAATTATTTTCTGTGTCGGGTAAAATTATTCTCTGTCTCGGGGTAAAATTATTCCCGGTCTAGGGTAAAATTATTCTCTGTCTAGAGGTAAATCTATTCCCTGTCTAGGGGTAAAATTATTCTCTGTCTCGGGGTAAAATTATTCCCTGTCTAGAAGAAAAATTATTCTCTGTCTCGGGGTAAAATTATTCCCTGTCTGGGGCTATAATTATTCCCTGTCGAGGGGTTAAATTATTCTCTGTCTCGGCTAAATTATTCACTGTCTCGGGGTAAAATTATTCTCTGTCTAGGGTTAAAATTATTCTCTGGGGGTGAAAGTATTCCCTGTCTGGGGGTAAAATTATTCCCGATCTAGGGTAAAATTATTCTCTGTCTAGGGGTAAAATTATTCCCTGTCTAGGGGTAAAATTATTCTTCGTCTAGAGGTAAAATTATTCTCTGTCTAGGGGTAAAATTATTCTCTGTCTAGGGGTAAAATTATTCCATGTCCAAGGGTAAAATTATTCCCTGTCTAGGGGTGAAATTATTCTCTGTCTAGGGGTAAAATTATTCCCTGTCGAGGGGTAAAATTATTCCCTGATTAGGTGTAAAATTATTCCCTGTCGAGATGTAAAATTATTCTCTGTCTAGGGGTAAAATTATTCTCTGTCTAGAGGTAAAATTATTATTCCCTGTCTAGGGGTAAAATTATTCCCTGTCTAGAGGTAAAATTATTCCCTGTCTCGGGGTAAAATTATTCCCTGTCTCGGGGTAAAATTACTCTCTGTCTAGGGGTAAAATTACTCTCTGTCTAGGGGTAAAATTATTCTCTGTCTAGAGGTAAAATTATTCCCTGTCTAGGGGCAAAATTATTCTCCGTCTCGAGGTAAAATTATTCCCTGTCTAGGGGTAAAATTATTCACTGTCGAGGGGTAAAATTATTCTCTGTCTAGGGGTAAAATTATTCTCTGGGGGTAAAAGTATTCCCTGTCTGGCGGTAAAATTATTCCCGGTCTAGGGTAAAATTATTCTCTGTCTAGGGGTAAAGTTATTCTCTGTGTTGAGGTAAAATTATTCTCCGTCTAGGGGTAAAATTATTCCGTCTAGGGGCAAAATTATTTTCCGTCTCGAGGTAAAATTATTCCATGTCCAAGGGTAAAATTATTCCCTGTCTAGGGGTGAAATTATTCTCTGTCTAGGGGTAAAATTATTCCCTGTCGAGGGGTAAAATTATTCCCTGATTAGGTGTAAAATTATTCCCTGTCGAGATGTAAAATTATTCTCTGTCTAGGGGTAAAATTATTCTCCGTCTAGGGGTAAAATTATTCCCTGTCTCGGGTTAAAATTATTCCCTGTCTAGGGGTATAATTATTCCCTGTCTAGGGGTAAAATTATTCCCTGTCGAGGGGTAAAATTACTCCCTGTCTCGGGGTAAAATTATTCACTGTCTAGGCGTAAAATTATTCTCTGGGGGTAAAAGTATTCCCTGTCTGGGGGTAAAATTATTCCCGGTCAAGGGGAATATTATTCTCTGTCTCGGGGTAAAATTATTCTCTGTCTAGAGGTAAATCTATTCCCTGTCTAGGGGTAAAATTATTCTCTGTCTCGGGGTAAAATTATTCCCTGTCTAGAAGAAAAATTATTCTCTGTCTCGGGGTAAAATTATTCCCTGTCTGGGGCTAAAATTGTTCCCTGTCTAGGGGTTAAATTATTCCCTGTCTAGGGGTAAAATTATTCTCTGTCTCGGCTAAATTATTCACTGTCTCGGGGTAAAATTATTCTCTGTCTCGGGTTAAAATTATTCTCTGGGGGTAAAAGTATTCCCTGTCTGGGGGTAAAATTATTCCCGATCTAGGGTAAAATTATTCTCTGTCTAGGGGAAAAATTATTCCCTGTCTCGGGGTAAAATTATTCTTCGTCTAGAGGTAAAATTATTCTCTGTCTGGGGGTAAAATTATTCCCTGTCGAGGGGTAAAATTACTCCCTGTCTAGGGGTAAAATTATTCCCTGTCTAGGGGTCAGATTATTCCCTGTGCAGAGGTAAAATTATTCTCTGTCTAGGGGTAAAATTACTCTCTGTCTCGGGGTAAAATTATTCTCTGTCTAGAGGTAAAATTATTCCCTGTCTTGGGGCAAAATTAATCTCCGTCTAGAGGTAAAATTATTCTCTGTCTCGGGTAAAATTATTCCCTGTGTAGAGGTAAAATTATTCTCTGTCTCGGGGTAAAATTATTCTCTGTCTCGGGGTAAAATTATTCTCTGTCTCGGGGTAAAATTATTCACTGTCGAGGGGTAAAATTATTCTCTGGGGGTAAAAGTATTCCCTGTCTGGGGGTAAAATTATTCCCTGTCTTGGGGTAAAATTATTCTCTGTCTCGGGGTAAAATTATTCCCGGTCTAGGGTAAAATTATTCTCTGTCTAGAGGTAAATCTATTCCCTGTCTAGGGGTAAAATTATTCTCTGTCTCGGGGTAAAATTATTCCCTGTCTAGAAGAAAAATTATTCTCTGTCTCGGGGTAAAATTATTCCCTGTCTGGGGCTAAAATTATTCCCTGTCGAGGGGTTAAATTATTCTCTGTCTCGGCTAAATTATTCACTGTCTCGGGGTAAAATTATTCTCTGTCTAGGGTTAAAATTATTCTCTAGGGGTGAAAGTATTCCCTGTCTGGGGGTAAAATTATTCCCGATCTAGGGTAAAATTATTCTCTGTCTAGGGGTAAAATTATTCCCTGTCTAGGGGTAAAATTATTCTTCGTCTAGAGGTAAAATTATTCTCTGTCTAGGGGTAAAATTATTCTCTGTCTAGGGGTAAAATTATTCTCTGTCTAGGGGTAAAATTATTCCCTGTCTAGGGGTAAAATTATTCCATGTCCAAGGGTAAAATTATTCCCTGTCTGGGGGTGAAATTATTCTCTGTGTAGGGGTAAAATTATTCCCTGTCGAGGGGTAAAATTATTCCCTGATTAGGTGTAAAATTATTCCCTGTCGAGATGTAAAATTATTCTCTGTCTAGGGGTAAAATTATTCTCTGTCTAGAGGTAAAATTATTCTCTGGGGGTGAAAGTTTTCCCTGTCTGGGGGTAAAATTATTCCCGATCTAGGGTAAAATTATTCTCTGTCTAGGGGTAAAATTATTCCCTGTCTAGGGGTAAAATTATTCTTCGTCTAGAGGTAAAATTATTCTCTGTCTAGGGGTAAAATTATTCTCTGTCTAGGGGTAAAATTATTCTCTGTCTAGGGGTAAAATTATTCTCTGTCTAGGGGTAAAATTATTCCATGTCCAAGGGTAAAATTATTCCCTGTCTAGGGGTGAAATTATTCTCTGTCTAGGGGTAAAATTATTCCCTGTCGAGGGGTAAAATTATTCCCTGATTAGGTGTAAAATTATTCCCTGTCGAGATGTAAAATTATTCTCTGTCTAGGGGTAAAATTATTCTCTGTCTAGAGGTAAAATTATTATTCCCTGTCTAGGGGTAAAATTATTCCCTGTCTAGGGGTAAAATTATTCCCTGTCTAGGGGTAAAATTATTCACTGTCGAGGGGTAAAATTATTCTCTGTCTAGGGGTAAAATTATTCTCTGGGGGTAAAAGTATTCCCTGTCTGGGGGTAAAATTATTCCCGGTCTAGGGTAAAATTATTCTCTGTCTAGGGGTAAAATTATTCTCTGTGTTGAGGTAAAATAATTCTCCGTCTAGGGGTAAAATTATTCCCTGTCTAGGGTTAAAATTATTCCCTGTCTAGGGGTATAATTATTCCCTGTCTAGGGTTAAAATTATTCTCTGTCTAGAGGTAAAATTATTCCCTGTCTAGGGGCAAAATTATTCTCCGTCTCGAGGTAAAATTATTCCATGTCCAAGGGTAAAATTATTCTCTGTCTCGGGGTGAAATTATTCCCTGTCTAGGGGTAAAATTATTCCCTGATTAGGTGTAAAATTATTCCCTGTCTGGAGGTAAAATTATTCTCTGTCTAGGGGTAAAATTATTCTCTGTCTCGAGGTAAAATTATTATTCCCTGTCTAGGGGTAAAATTATTCCCTGTCTAGGGGTAAAATTATTCCCTGTCTAGGGATATAATTATTCCCTGTCTAGGGGTAAAATTATTCCCTGTCTAGGGGTAAAATTACTCCCTGTCTAGGGGTAAAATTATTCCCTGTCTCGCGGTAAAATTATTCCCTGTGTAGAGGTAAAATTACTCTCTGTCTAGGGGTAAAATTACTCTCTGTCTAGGGGTAAAATTATTCTCTGTCTAGAGGTAAAATTATTCCCTGTCTGGGGGCAAAATTATTCTCCGTTCGAGGTAAAATTATTCCCTGTCTAGGGGTAAAATTATTCACTGTCGAGGGGTAAAATTATTCTCTGTCTAGGGGTAAAATTATTCTCTGGGGGTAAAAGTATTCCCTGTCTGGGGGTAAAATTATTCCCGGTCTAGGGTAAAATCATTCTCTGTCTAGGGGTAAAATTATTCCCTGTCTAGGGTTAAAATTATTCCCTGTCTAGGGGTATAATTATTCCCTGTCTAGGGTTAAAATTATTCTCTGTCTAGAGGTAAAATTATTCCCTGTCTAGGGGCAAAATTATTCTCCGTCTCGAGGTAAAATTATTCCATGTCCAAGGGTAAAATTATTCTCTGTCTCGGGGTGAAATTATTCCCTGTCTAGGGGTAAAATTATTCCCTGATTAGGTGTAAAATTATTCCCTGTCTGGAGGTAAAATTATTCTCTGTCTGGGGTATAATTATTCCCTGTCTAGGGGTAAAATTATTCCCTGTCTCGGGGTAAAATTATTCCCTGTCTAGGGGTAAAATTATTCCATGTGTAGAGGCAAAATTATTCTCTGTCTCGGGTAAAATTATTCTCTGTCTTGGGGTAAAATTATTCACTGTCTAGGGGTAAAATTATTCTCTGTCTCGGGTAAAATTATTCCATGTCCAGGGGTAAAATTATTCCATGTCCAGGGGTAAAATTATTCCCTGTCTAGGGGTAAAATTATTCCCTGTCTCGGGGTAAAATTATTCCCTGTCTAGGGGTAAAATTATTCCCTGTCTCGGGGTAAAATTATTCTCTGTCCAGAGGTAAAATTATTCTCTGTCTTGGGGTAAAATTATTCTCTGTCAAGGGGTAAAATTATTCACTGTCTAGGGGTAAAATTATTCTCTGTCTCGGGGTAAAATTATTCTCTGGGGGTAAAATTATTCCCTGTCTGGGGGTAAAATTATTCCCTATCTCGGGGTAAAATTATTCTCTGTCTAGGGGTAAAATTATTCTCTGTCTCGTTGTAAAATTATTCTCTGTCTAGGGGTAAAATTATTCCCTGTCTAGGGGTTAAATTATTCCCTGTCTAGGGGTAAAATTATTCTCTGTCTAGGGGTAAAATTATTCTCTGTCTATGGGTAAAATTATTCCCTGTCTCGGGGTAAAATTATTCTCTGTCTCGGGGTAAAATTATTCTCTGTCTGGAGGTAAAATTATTTCCTGTCGAGGGGTAAAATTATTCACAGTGTAGGGGTAAAATTATTCCCTGATTCGGGGTAAAATTATTCTCTGTCTATGGGTAAAATTATTCTCTGGGGGTAAAAGTATTCCCTGTCTGGGGGTAAAATTATTCCCGGTCTTGGGTAAAATTATTCTCTGTCTAGGGGTAAAATTATTCTCTGTCTAGGGGTAAAATTACTCTCTGTCTAGGGGTAAAATTATTCTCTGTCTGGAGGTAAAATTATTCCCTGTCTAGGGGCAAAATTATTCTCCGTATAGAGGTAAAATTATTCTCTGTCTAGGGGTAAAATTATTCCCGATCTAGGGTAAAATTACTCTCTGTCTAGGGGTAAAATTATTCTCTGTCTCGAGGTAAAATTATTCTCTGTCTGGGGGTAAAATTATTCTCTGTCTCGGGGTAAAATTATTCACTGTCGAGGGGTAAAATTATTCCCGGTCTAGGGTAAAATTATTCTCTGTCTAGGGGTAAAATTATTCTCTGTCTGGGGGTAAAATTATTCCCTGTCTCGGGGTTAAATTATTCCCTGTCTCGGGGTAAAATTATTCTCTGTCTCGGGTAAAATTATTCTCTGTCTAGGGGTAAAATTATTCTCTGTCTCGGGGTAAAATTATTCTCTGTCTCGGGTAAAATTATTCTCTGTCTAGAGGTAAAATTATTCCCGATCTAGGGTAAAATTACTCTCTGTCTAGGGGTAAAATTATTCTCTGTCTAGAGGTAAAATTATTCCCTGTCTCGGGGCAAAATTATTCTCCGTCTAGAGGTAAAATTATTCTCTGTCTCGGGTAAAATTATTCCCTGTCTAGGGGTAAAATTATTCCCTGTCTAGGGGTAAAATTATTCCCTGTCGAGGTGTAAAATTATTCTCTGGGGGTAAAAGTATTCCCTGTCTGGGGGTAAAATTATTCCCTGTCTAGGGGTAAAATTATTCTCTGTCTCGGGTAAAATTACTCTCTGTCTAGGGGTAAAATTATTCCCGGTCTAGGGTAAAATTATTCTCTGTCTAGAGGTAAATCTATTCCCTGTCTAGGGGTAAAATTATTCTCTGTCTAGGGGTAAAATTATTCCCTGTCTAGAAGAAAAATTATTCTCTGTCTCGGGGTAAAATTATTCCCTGTCTGGGGCTAAAATTATTCTCTGCCTAGAGGTAAAATTATTCCCTGTCTAGGGGCAAAATTATTCTCCGTCTAGAGGTAAAATTATTCTCTGTCTCGGGTAAAATTATTCCCTGTGTCAAGGTAAAATTATTCTCTGTCTAGGGGTAAAATTATTCTCTGTCTAGAGGTAAAATTATTCCCTGTCTAGGGGCAAAATTATTCTCCGTCTAGAGGTAAAATTATTCTCTGTCTCGGGTAAAATTATTCCCTGTGTCAAGGTAAAATTATTCTCTGTCTCGGGGTAAAATTATTCTCTGTCTCGGGTAAAATTATTCTCTGTCTAGGGGTAAAATTATTCACTGTCCAGGTGTAAAATTATTCCCTGTCTAGGGGTAAAATTATTCCCTGTCTAGGGATAAAATTATTCTTCGTCCAGAGGTAAAATTATTCTGTGTCTAGGGGTAAAATTATTCTCTGTCTAGGGGTAAAATTATTCCATGTCCAAGGGTAAAATTATTCTCTGTCCAGGTGTAAAATTATTCCCTGTCTAGGGGTAAAATTATTCACTGTCTAGGGGTAAAATTATTCTCTGTCTAGGGGTAAAAGTATTCCCTGTCTGGGGGTAAAAGTATTCCCTGTCTGGGGGTAAAATTATTCCCTGTCTAGGGGTAAAATTATTCTCTGTCTCTGGGTAAAATTATTCTCTGGGGGTAAAAGTATTCCCTGTCTGGGGGTAAAATTATTCCCTATCTTGGGGTAAAATTATTCTCTGTCTAGGGTAAAATTATTCCCTGTCTAGGTGTAAAATTATTCCCTGTATGGTGTAAAATTATTCCCTGTCTAGGGGTAAAATTATTCACTGTCTAGGGGTAAAATTATTCTCTGTCTAGGGGTAAAAGTATTCCCTGTCTGGGGGTAAAAGTATTCCCTGTCTAGGGGTAAAATTATTCCCTGTCTAGGGGTAAAATTATTCTCTGTCCAGAGGTAAAATTATTCTCTGTCTAGGGGTAAAATTATTCTCTGTCAAGGGGTAAAATTATTCACTGTCTAGGGGTAAAATTATTCTCTGTCTCGGGGTAAAATTATTCTCTGGGGGTAAAATTATTCCCTGTCTGGGGGTAAAATTATTCCCTATCTCGGGGTAAAATTATTCTCTGTCTAGGGGTAAAATTATTCTCTGTCTCGTTGTAAAATTATTCTCTGTCTAGGGGTAAAATTATTCCCTGTCTAGGGGTTAAATTATTCCCTGTCTAGGGGTAAAATTATTCTCTGTCTAGGGGTAAAATTATTCTCTGTCTATGGGTAAAATTATTCCCTGTCTCGGGGTAAAATTATTCTCTGTCTCGGGGTAAAATTATTCTCTGTCTGGAGGTAAAATTATTTCCTGTCGAGGGGTAAAATTATTCACAGTGTAGGGGTAAAATTATTCCCTGATTCGGGGTAAAATTATTCTCTGGGGGTAAAAGTATTCCCTGTCTGGGGGTAAAATTATTCCCGGTCTAGGGGTAAAATTACTCTCTGTCTAGGGGTAAAATTATTCTCTGTCTGGAGGTAAAATTATTCCCTGTCTAGGGGTAAAATTATTCCCTATCTCGGGGTAAAATTATTCTCTGTCTAGGGGTAAAATTATTCTCTGTCTCGTTGTAAAATTATTCTCTGTCTAGGGGTAAAATTATTCCCTGTCTAGGGGTTAAATTATTCCCTGTCTAGGGGTAAAATTATTCTCTGTCTAGGGGTAAAATTATTCTCTGTCTATGGGTAAAATTATTCCCTGTCTCGGGGTAAAATTATTCTCTGTCTCGGGGTAAAATTATTCTCTGTCTGGAGGTAAAATTATTTCCTGTCGAGGGGTAAAATTATTCACAGTGTAGGGGTAAAATTATTCCCTGATTCGGGGTAAAATTATTCTCTGGGGGTAAAAGTATTCCCTGTCTGGGGGTAAAATTATTCCCGGTCTAGGGGTAAAATTACTCTCTGTCTAGGGGTAAAATTATTCTCTGTCTGGAGGTAAAATTATTCCCTGTCTAGGGGCAAAATTATTCTCCGTATAGAGGTAAAATTATTCTCTGTCTAGGGGTAAAATTATTCTCTGTCTAGAGGTAAAATTATTCCCGATCTAGGGTAAAATTACTCTCTGTCTAGGGGTAAAATTATTCTCTGTCTAGAGGTAAAATTATTCCCTGTCTCGGGGCAAAATTATTCTCCGTCTGGAGGTAAAATTATTCTCTGTCTCGGGTAAAATTATTCCCTGTCTAGGGGTAAAATTATTCCCTGTCTAGGGGTAAAATTATTCCCTGTCTAGGTGTAAAATTATTCTCTGGGGGTAAAAGTATTCCCTGTCTGGGGGTAAAATTATTCCCTGTCTAGGGGTAAAATTATTCTCTGTCTCTGGTAAAATTATTCTCTGTCTCGGGGTAAAATTATTTCCGGTCTAGGGTAAAATTATTCTCTGTCTAGAGGTAAATCTATTCCCTGTCTAGGGGTAAAATTATTCTCTGTCTAGGGGTAAAATTATTCCCTGTCTAGAAGAAAAATTATTCTCTGTCTCGGGGTAAAATTATTCCCTGTCTGGGGCTAAAATTATTCTCTGTCTAGAGGTAAAATTATTCCCTGTCTAGGGGCAAAATTATTCTCCGTCTAGAGGTAAAATTATTCTCTGTCTCGGGTAAAATTATTCCCTGTGTCAAGGTAAAATTATTCTCTGTCTAGGGGTAAAATTATTCTCTGTCTAGAGGTAAAATTATTCCCTGTCTAGGGGCAAAATTATTCTCCGTCTAGAGGTAAAATTATTCTCTGTCTCGGGTAAAATTATTCCCTGTGTCAAGGTAAAATTATTCTCTGTCTAGAGGTAAAATTATTCCCTGTCTAGGGGCAAAATTATTCTCCGTCTAGAGGTAAAATTATTCTCTGTCTCGGGTAAAATTATTCCCTGTGTCAAGGTAAAATTATTCTGTCTCGGGTAAAATTATTCTCTGTCTAGGGGTAAAATTATTCACTGTCCAGGTGTAAAATTATTCCCTGTCTAGGGGTAAAATTATTCACTGTCCAGGTGTAAAATTATTCCCTGTCTAGGGGTAAAATTATTCCCTGTCTAGGGATAAAATTATTCTTCGTCCAGAGGTAAAATTATTCTCTGTCTCGGGGTAAAATTATTCTCTGTTTAGGGGTAAAATTATTCCCTGTCTAGGGGTAAAATTATTCTCTGTCTAGGGGTAAAATTATTCTCTGTCTAGGGGTAAAATTATTCTCTGTCTAGGGGTAAAAGTATTCCCTGTCTGGGGGTAAAAGTATTCCCTGTCTGGGGGTAAAATTATTCCCTGTCTAGGGGTAAAATTATTCTCTGTCTCGAGGTAAAATTATTCCCTGTCTAGGAGTAAAATTATTCCCTGTCTAGGAGTAAAATTATTCTCTGGGGGTAAAAGTATTCCCTGTCTGGGGGTAAAATTATTCCCGATCTCGGGTAAAATTATTCCCTGTCTCGGGGTAAAATTATTCACTGTCTAGGCGTAAAATTATTCTCTGGGGGTAAAAGTATTCCCTGTCTGGGGGTAAAATTATTCCCGGTCAAGGGGAATATTATTCTCTGTCTCGGGGTAAAATTATTCTCTGTCTAGAGGTAAATCTATTCCCTGTCTAGAGGTAAATCTATTCCCTGTCTAGGGGTAAAATTATTCTCTGTCTCGGGGTAAAATTATTCCCTGTCTAGAAGAAAAATTATTCTCTGTCTCGGGGTAAAATTATTCCCTGTCTGGGGCTAAAATTGTTCGCTGTCTAGGGGTTAAATTATTCCCTGTCTAGGGGTAAAATTATTCTCTGTCTCGGCTAAATTATTCACTGTCTCGGGGTAAAATTATTCTCTGTCTCGGGTTAAAATTATTCTCTGGGGGTAAAAGTATTCCCTGTCTGGGGGTAAAATTATTCCCGATCTAGGGTAAAATTATTCTCTGTCTAGGGGTAAAATTATTCCCTGTCTCGGGGTAAAATTATTCTTCGTCTAGAGGTAAAATTATTCTCTGTCTAGGGGTAAAATTATTCCCTGTCGAGGGGTAAAGTTACTCCCTGTCTAGGGGTAAAATTATTCCCTGTCTAGGGGTCAAATTATTCCCTGTGCAGAGGTAAAATTATTCTCTGTCTAGGGGTAAAATTACTCTCTGTCTCGGGGTAAAATTATTCTCTGTCTAGAGGTAAAATTATTCCCTGTCTTGGGGCAAAATTAATCTCCGTCTAGAGGTAAAATTATTCTCTGTCTCGGGTAAAATTATTCCCTGTGTAGAGGTAAAATTATTCTCTGTCTCGGGGTAAAATTATTCTCTGTCTCGGGGTAAAATTATTCTCTGTCTCGGGGTAAAATTATTCTCTGTCTCGGGGTAAAATTATTCACTGTCGAGGGGTAAAATTATTCTCTGGGGGTAAAAGTATTCCCTGTCTGGGGGTAAAATTATTCCCTGTCTAGGGGTAAAATTATTCTCTGTCTCGGGGTAAAATTATTCCCGGTCTAGGGTAAAATTATTCTCTGTCTAGAGGTAAATCTATTCCCTGTCTAGGGGTAAAATTATTCTCTGTCTCGGGGTAAAATTATTCCCTGTCTAGAAGAAAAATTATTCTCTGTCTCGGGGTAAAATTATTCCCTGTCTGGGGCTAAAATTATTCCCTGTCGAGGGGTTAAATTATTCTCTGTCTCGGCTAAATTATTCACTGTCTCGGGGTAAAATTATTCTCTGTCTAGGGTTAAAATTATTCTCTGGGGGTGAAAGTATTCCCTGTCTGGGGGTAAAATTATTCCCGATCTAGGGTAAAATTATTCTCTGTCTAGGGGTAAAATTATTCCCTGTCTAGGGGTAAAATTATTCTTCGTCTAGAGGTAAAATTATTCTCTGTCTAGGGGTAAAATTATTCTCTGTCTAGGGGTAAAATTATTCCATGTCCAAGGGTAAAATTATTCCCTGTCTAGGGGTGAAATTATTCTCTGTCTAGGGGTAAAATTATTCCCTGTCGAGGGGTAAAATTATTCCCTGATTAGGTGTAAAATTATTCCCTGCCGAGATGTAAAATTATTCTCTGTCTAGGGGTAAAATTATTCTCTGTCTAGAGGTAAAATTATTATTCCCTGTCTAGGGGTAAAATTATTCCCTGTCTAGGGGTAAAATTATTCCCTGTCTAGGGGTATAATTATTCCCTGTCTAGGGGTAAAATTACTCCCTGTCTAGGGGTAAAATTATTCCCTGTCTCGGGGTAAAATGATTCCCTGTGTAGAGGTAAAATTACTCTCTGTCTAGGGGTAAAATTACTCTCTGTCTAGGGGTAAAATTATTCTCTGTCTAGAGGTAAAATTATTCCCTGTCTAGGGGCAAAATTATTCTCCGTCTCGAGGTAAAATTATTCCCTGTCTAGGGGTAAAATTATTCACTGTTGAGGGGTAAAATTATTCTCTGTCTAGGGGTAAAATTATTTTCTGGGGGTAAAAGTATACCCTGTCTGGGGGTAAAATTATTCCGGGTCTAGGGTAAAATTATTCTCTGTCTAGGGGTAAAATTATTCTCTGTGTTGAGGTAAAATTATTCTCCGTCTCGGGGTAAAATTATTCCCTGTCTAGGGTTAAAATTATTCCCTGTCTAGGGGTATAATTATTCCCTGTCTAGGGTTAAAATTATTCTCTGTCTAGAGGTAAAATTATTCCCTGTCTAGGGGCAAAATTATTCTCCGTCTCGAGGTAAAATTATTCCATGTCCAAGGGTAAAATTATTCTCTGTCTCGGGGTAAAATTATTCCCTGATTAGGTGTAAAATTATTCCCTGTCTGGAGGTAAAATTATTCTCTCTCTAGGGGTAAAATTATTCTCTGTGTTGAGGTAAAATTATTCTCCGTCTAGGGGTAAAATTATTCCCTGTCTCGGGTTAAAATTATTCCCTGTCTAGGGGTATAATTATTCCCTGTCTAGGGGTAAAATTATTCCCTGTCGAGGGGTAAAATTACTCCCTGTCGAGGGGTAAAATTATTCCCTGTCTAGGGGTAAAATTATTCATGTGTAAAGGCAAAATTATTCTCTGTCTCGGGGTAAAATTACTCTCTGTCTGGGGGTAAAATTATTCTCTGTCTCGAGGTAAAGTTATTCCCTGTCTAGGGGCAAAATTATTCTCCGTCTCGAGGTAAAATTATTCTCTGTCTGGTGGTAAAATTATTCCCGATCAAGGGTAAAATTACTCTCTGTCTAGGGGTAAAATTATTCTCTGTCTAGAGGTAAAATTATTCCCTGTCTCGGGGCAAAATTATTCTCCGTCTAGAGGTAAAATTATTCTCTGTCTCGGGTAAAATTATTCCCTGTCTCGGGGTAAAATTATTCCCTGTCTCGGGGTAAAATTATTCCCTGTCTAGGTGTTAAATTATTCTCTGGGGGTAAAAGTATTCCCTATCTGGGGGTAAAATTATTCCCTGTCTAGGGGTAAAATTATTCTCTGTCTCGGGTAAAATTATTCTCTGTCTCGGGGTAAAATTATTCCCGGTCTAGGGTAAAATTATTCTCTGTCTAGAGGTAAATCTATTCCCTGTCGAGGGGTAAAATTATTCTCTGTCTAGGGGTAAAATTATTCTCTGTCTAGAAGAAAAATTATTCTCTGTCTCGGGGTAAAATTATTCCCTGTCTGGGGCTAAAATTATTCCCTGTCGAGGGGTTAAATTATTCCCTGTCGAGGGGTAAAATTATTCTCTGTCTCGGCTAAATTATTCACTGTCTCGGGGTAAAATTATTCTCTGTCTAGGGTTAAAATTATTCTCTGGGGGTGAAAGTATTCCCTATCTGGGGGCAAAATGATTCCCTATCTAGGGGTAAAATTATTCTCTGTCTAGGGGTAAAATTATTCTTCGTCTAGAGGTAAAATTATTCTCTGTCTCGGGGTAAAATTATTCTCTGTCTAGGGGTAAAATTATTCCATGTCCAAGGGTAAAATTATTCTCTGTCTAGGGGTGAAATTATTCTCTGTCTAGGGGTAAAATTATTCCCTGTCTAGGGGTAAAATTATTCCCTGATTAGGTGTAAAATTATTCCCTGTCGAGATGTAAAATTATTCTCTGTCTCGGGGTAAAATTATTCTCTGTCTAGAGGTAAAATTATTATTCCCTGTCTAGGGGTAAAATTATTCCCTGTCTAGGGGTAAAATTATTCCCTGTCTCGGGGTAAAATTATTCCCTGTGTAGAGGTAAAATTACTCTCTGTCTAGGGGTAAAATTACTCTCTGTCTAGGGGTAAAATTATTCTCTGTCTAGAGGTAAAATTATTCCCTGTCTAGGGGCAAAATTATTCTCCGTCTCGAGGTAAAATTATTCCATGTCCAAGGGTAAAATTATTCTCTGTCTCGGGGTGAAATTATTCCCTGTCTCGGGGTAAAATTATTCCCTGATTAGGTGTAAAATTATTCCCTGTCTGGAGGTAAAATTATTCTCTGTCTAGGGGTAAAATTATTCTCTGTGTTGAGGTAAAATTATTCTCCGTCTAGGGGTAAAATTATTCCCTGTCTCGGGTTAAAATTATTCCCTGTCTAGGGGTATAATTATTCCCTGTCTAGGGGTAAAATTATTCCCTGTCGAGGGGTAAAATTACTCCCTGTCTCGGGGTAAAATTATTCCCTGTCTAGGGGTAAAATTATTCATGTGTAAAGGCAAAATTATTCTCTGTCTCGGGGTAAAATTACTCTCTGTCTGGGGGTAAAATTATTCTCTGTCTCGAGGTAAAGTTATTCCCTGTCTAGGGGCAAAATTATTCTCCGTCTCGAGGTAAAATTATTCTCTGTCTGGTGGTAAAATTATTCCCGATCAAGGGTAAAATTACTCTCTGTCTAGGGGTAAAATTATTCTCTGTCTAGAGGTAAAATTATTCCCTGTCTCGGGGCAAAATTATTCTCCGTCTAGAGGTAAAATTATTCTCTGTCTCGGGTAAAATTATTCCCTGTCTAGGGGTAAAATTATTCCCTGTCTCGGGGTAAAATTATTCCCTGTCTAGGTGTTAAATTATTCTCTGGGGGTAAAAGTATTCCCTATCTGGGGGTAAAATTATTCCCTGTCTAGGGGTAAAATTATTCTCTGTCTCGGGTAAAATTATTCTCTGTCTCGGGGTAAAATTATTCCCGGTCTAGGGTAAAATTATTCTCTGTCTAGAGGTAAATCTATTCCCTGTCGAGGGGTAAAATTATTCTCTGTCTAGGGGTAAAATTATTCTCTGTCTAGAAGAAAAATTATTCTCTGTCTCGGGGTAAAATTATTCCCTGTCTGGGGCTAAAATTATTCCCTGTCGAGGGGTTAAATTATTCCCTGTCGAGGGGTAAAATTATTCTCTGTCTCGGCTAAATTATTCACTGTCTCGGGGTAAAATTATTCTCTGTCTAGGGTTAAAATTATTCTCTGGGGGTGAAAGTATTCCCTATCTGGGGGCAAAATGATTCCCTATCTAGGGGTAAAATTATTCTCTGTCTAGGGGTAAAATTATTCTTCGTCTAGAGGTAAAATTATTCTCTGTCTCGGGGTAAAATTATTCTCTGTCTAGGGGTAAAATTATTCCATGTCCAAGGGTAAAATTATTCTCTGTCTAGGGGTGAAATTATTCTCTGTCTAGGGGTAAAATTATTCCCTGTCTAGGGGTAAAATTATTCCCTGATTAGGTGTAAAATTATTCCCTGTCGAGATGTAAAATTATTCTCTGTCTCGGGGTAAAATTATTCTCTGTCTAGAGGTAAAATTATTATTCCCTGTCTAGGGGTAAAATTATTCCCTGTCTAGGGGTAAAATTATTCCCTGTCTCGGGGTAAAATTATTCCCTGTGTAGAGGTAAAATTACTCTCTGTCTAGGGGTAAAATTACTCTCTGTCTAGGGGTAAAATTATTCTCTGTCTAGAGGTAAAATTATTCCCTGTCTAGGGGCAAAATTATTCTCCGTCTCGAGGTAAAATTATTCCCTGTCTAGGGGTAAAATTATTCACTGTCGAGGGGTAAAATTATTCTCTGTCTCGGGGTAAAATTATTCTCTGGGGGTAAAAGTATTCCCTGTCTGGGGGTAAAATTATTCCCGGTCTAGGGTAAAATTATTCTCTGTCTAGGGGTAAAATTATTCTCTGTGTTGAGGTAAAATTATTCTCCGTCTAGGGGTAAAATTATTCCCTGTCTAGGGTTAAAATTATTCCCTGTCTCGGGGTATAATTATTCCCTGTCTAGGGTTAAAATTATTCTCTGTCTAGAGGTAAAATTATTCCCTGTCTAGGGGCAAAATTATTCTCCGTCTCGAGGTAAAATTATTCCATGTCCAAGGGTAAAATTATTCTCTGTCTCGGGGTGAAATTATTCCCTGTCTCGGGGTAAAATTATTCCCTGATTAGGTGTAAAATTATTCCCTGTCTGGAGGTAAAATTATTCTCTGTCTAGGGGTAAAATTATTCTCTGTGTTGAGGTAAAATTATTCTCCGTCTAGGGGTAAAATTATTCCCTGTCTAGGGTTAAAATTATTCCCTGTCTAGGGGTATAATTATTCCCTGTCTAGGGGTAAAATTATTCCCTGTCGAGGGGTAAAATTACTCCCTGTCTCGGGGTAAAATTATTCCCTGTCTAGGGGTAAAATTATTCCATGTGTGGAGGCAAAATTATTCTCTGTCTCGGGGTAAAATTACTCTCTGTCTGGGGGTAAAATTATTCTCTGTCTAGAGGTAAAATTATTCCCTGTCTAGGGGCAAAATTATTCTCCGTCTCGAGGTAAAATTATTCTCTGTCTAGGGGTAAAATTATTCCCGATCTAGGGTAAAATTACTCTCTGTCTAGGGGTAAAATTATTCTCTGTGTAGAGGTAAAATTATTCCCTGTCTCAGGGCAAAATTATTCTCTGTCTCGGGTAAAATTATTCCCTGTCTAGGGGTAAAATTATTCCCTGTCTAGGGGTAAAATTATTCCCTGTCTAGGTGTAAAATTATTCTCTGGGGGTAAAAGTATTCCCTGTCTGGGGGTAAAATTATTCTCTGTCTCGGGGTAAAATTATTCTCTGTCTCGGGTAAAATTATTCTCTGTCTCGGGGTAAAATTATTCCCGGTCTAGGGTAAAATTATTCTCTGTCTAGAGGTAAATCTATTCCCTGTCTAGGGGTAAAATTATTCTCTGTCTCGGGGTAAAATTATTCCCTGTCTAGAAGAAAAATTATTCTCTGTCTCGGGGTAAAATTATTCCCTGTCTGGGGCTAAAATTATTCCCTGTCGAGGGGTTAAATTATTCCCTGTCGAGGGGTAAAATTATTCTCTGTCTAGGGTTAAAATTATTCTCTGGGGGTGAAAGTATTCCCTGTCTGGGGGGTAAAATTATTCCCGATATAGGGTAAAATTATTCTCTGTCTCGGGGTAAAATTATTCCCTGTCTAGGGGTAAAATTATTCTTCGTCTAGAGGTAAAATTATTCTCTGTCTCGGGGTAAAATTATTCTCTGTCTAGGGGTAAAATTATTCCATGTCCAAGGGTAAAATTATTCCCTGTCTAGGGGTGAAATTATTCTCTGTCTAGGGGTAAAATTATTCCCTGTCTAGGGGTAAAATTATTCCCTGATTAGGTGTAAAATTATTCCCTGTCGAGATGTAAAATTATTCTCTGTCTCGGGGTAAAATTATTCTCTGTCTAGAGGTAAAATTATTATTCCCTGTCTAGGGGTAAAATTATTCCCTGTCTAGGGGTAAAATTATTCCCTGTCTAGGGGTAAAATTATTCCCTGTCTAGGGGTAAAATTACTCCCTGTCTAGGGTAAAATTATTCCCTGTCTCGGGGTAAAATTATTCCCTGTGTAGAGGTAAAATTACTCTCTGTCTAGGGGTAAAATTACTCTCTGTCTAGGGGTAAAATTATTCTCTGTCTAGAGGTAAAATTATTCCCTGTCTAGGGGCAAAATTATTCTCCGTCTCGAGGTAAAATTATTCCCTGTCTAGGGGTAAAATTGTTCACTGTCGAGGGGTAAAATTATTCTCTGTCTAGGGGTAAAATTATTCTCTGGGGGTAAAAGTATTCCCTGTCTGGGGGTAAAATTATTCCCGGTCTAGGGTAAAATTATTCTCTGTCTAGGGGTAAAATTATTCTCTGTGTTGAGGTAAAATAATTCTCTGTCTAGGGGTAAAATTATTCCCTGTCTAGGGTTAAAATTATTCCCTGTCTAGGGGTATAATTATTCCCTGTCTAGGGTTAAAATTATTCTCTGTCTAGAGGTAAAATTATTCCCTGTCTAGGGGCAAAATTATTCTCCGTCTCGAGGTAAAATTATTCCATGTCCAAGGGTAAAATTATTCTCTCTCTCGGGGTGAAATTATTCCCTGTCTAGGGGTAAAATTATTCCCTGATTAGGTGTAAAATTATTCCCTGTCTGGAGGTAAAATTATTCTCTGTCTAGGGGTAAAATTATTCTCTGTCTAGAGGTAAAATTATTATTCCCTGTCTAGGGGTAAAATTATTCCCTGTCTAGGGGTAAAATTATTCCCTGTCTAGGGATATAATTATTCCCTGTCTAGGGGTAAAATTATTCCCTGTCTAGGGGTAAAATTACTCCCTGTCTAGGGGTAAAATTATTCCCTGTCTCGGGGTAAAATTATTCACTGTCGAGGGGTAAAATTATTCTCTGTCTAGGGGTAAAATTATTCTCTGGGGGTAAAAGTATTCCCTGTCTGGGGGTAAAATTATTCCCGGTCTAGGGTAAAATTATTCTCTGTCTAGGGGTAAAATTATTCTCTGTGTTGAGGTAAAATAATTCTCCGTCTAGGGGTAAAATTATTCCCTGTCTAGGGTTAAAATTATTCCCTGTCTAGGGGTATAATTATTCCCTGTCTAGGGTTAAAATTATTCTCTGTCTAGAGGTAAAATTATTCCCTGTCTAGGGGCAAAATTATTCTCCGTCTCGAGGTAAAATTATTCCATGTCCAAGGGTAAAATTATTCTCTGTCTCGGGGTGAAATTATTCCCTGTCTAGGGGTAAAATTATTCCCTGATTAGGTGTAAAATTATTCCCTGTCTGGAGGTAAAATTATTCTCTGTCTAGGGGTAAAATTATTCTCTGTGTTGAGGTAAAATTATTCTCCGTCTAGGGGTAAAATTATTCCCTGTCTGGGGTATAATTATTCCCTGTCTAGGGGTAAAATTATTCCCTGTCGAGGGATAAAATTACTCCCTGTCTAGGGGTAAAATTATTCCCTGTCTAGGGGTAAAATTATTCCATGTGTAGAGGCAAAATTATTCTCTGTCTCGGGTAAAATTCTTCTCTGTCTTGGGGTAAAATTATTCACTGTCTAGGGGTAAAATTATTCTCTGTCTCGGGTAAAATTATTCCATGTCCAGGGGTAAAATTATTCCATGTCCAGGGGTAAAAGTATTCCCTGTCTAGGGGTAAAATTATTCCCTGTCTCGGGGTAAAATTATTCCCTGTCTAGGGGTAAAATTATTCCCTGTCTAGGGGTAAAATTATTCTCTGTCCAGAGGTAAAATTATTCTCTGTCTAGGGGTAAAATTATTCTCTGTCTCGGGGTAAAATTATTCTCTGGGGGTAAAATTATTCCCTGTCTGGGGGTAAAATTATTCCCTATCTCGGGGTAAAATTATTCTCTGTCTAGGGGTAAAATTATTCTCTGTCTCGTTGTAAAATTATTCTCTGTCTAGGGGTAAAATTATTCCCTGTCTAGGGGTTAAATTATTCCCTGTCTAGGGGTAAAATTATTCTCTGTCTAGGGGTAAAATTATTCTCTGTCTATGGGTAAAATTATTCCCTGTCTCGGGGTAAAATTATTCACTGTCGAGGGGTAAAATTATTCCCGGTCTAGGGTAAAATTATTCTCTGTCTAGGGGTAAAATTATTCTCTGTCTGGGGGTAAAATTATTCCCTGTCTCGGGGTTAAATTATTCTCTGTCTCGGGGTAAAATTATTCTCTGTCTCGGGTAAAATTATTCTCTGTCTAGGGGTAAAATTATTCTCTGTCTCGGGGTAAAATTATTCTCTGTCTCGGGTAAAATTATTCTCTGTCTTGGGGTAAAATTATTCCATGTCCAGGGGTAAAATTATTCCCTGTCTTGGGGTAAAATTATTCCCGATCTAGGGTAAAATTACTCTCTGTCTAGGGGTAAAATTATTCTCTGTCTAGAGGTAAAATTATTCCCGATCTAGGGTAAAATTACTCTCTGTCTAGGTGTAAAATTATTCTCAGGGGGTAAAAGTATTCCCTGTCTGGGGGTAAAATTATTCCCTGTCTAGGGGTAAAATTATTCTCTGTCTCGGGTAAAATTACTCTCTGTCTAGGGGTAAAATTATTCCCGGTCTCGGGTAAAATTATTCTCTGTCTGGAGGTAAATCTATTCTCTGTCTAGGGGTAAAATTATTCTCTGTCTAGGGGTAAAATTATTCCCTGTCTAGAAGAAAAATTATTCTCTGTCTCGGGGTAAAATTATTCCCTGTCTGGGGCTAAAATTATTCTCTGTCTAGAGGTAAAATTATTCCCTGTCTAGGGGCAAAATTATTCTCCGTCTAGAGGTAAAATTATTCTCTGTCTCGGGTAAAATTATTCCCTGTGTCAAGGTAAAATTATTCTCTGTCTAGGGGTAAAATTATTCTCTGTCTAGAGGTAAAATTATTCCCTGTCTCGGGTAAAATTATTCCCTGTCTCGGGTAAAATTATTCCCTGTGTCAAGGTAAAATTATTCTCTGTCTAGGGGTAAAATTATTCTCTGTCTAGAGGTAAAATTATTCCCTGTCTAGGGGCAAAATTATTCTCCGTCTAGAGGTAAAATTATTCTCTGTCTCGGGTAAAATTATTCCCTGTCTCGGGTAAAATTATTCCCTGTGTCAAGGTAAAATTATTCTCTGTCTAGGGGTAAAATTATTCTCTGTCTCGGGTAAAATTATTCTCTGTCTAGGGGTAAAATTATTCACTGTCCAGGTGTAAAATTATTCCCTGTCTAGGGGTAAAATTATTCCCTGTCTAGGGATAAAATTATTCTTCGTCCAGAGGTAAAATTATTCTGTGTCTAGGGGTAAAATTATTCTCTGTCTAGGGGTAAAATTATTCCATGTCCAAGGGTAAAATTATTCTCTGTCCAGGTGTAAAATTATTCCCTGTCGAGGGGTAAAATTATTCACTGTCTAGGGGTAAAATTATTCTCTGTCTAGGGGTAAAAGTATTCCCTGTCTGGGGGTAAAAGTATTCCCTGTCTGGGGGTAAAATTATTCCCTGTCTAGGGGTAAAATTATTCTCTGTCTCGAGGTAAAATTATTCCCTGTCTAGGAGTAAAATTATTCCCTGTCTAGGGGTAAAATTATTCCCTGTCTAGGAGTAAAATTATTCTCTGGGGGTAAAAGTATTCCCGATCTCGGGTAAAATTATTCTCTGTCTTGGGGTAAAATTATTCTCTGTCTCGGGGTAAAATTATTCCCTGTCTCGGGTAAAATTATTCCCTGTCTAGGGGTAAAATTATTCCCTGTCTAGGGGTAAAATTATTCTCTGTCCAGAGGTAAAATTATTCACTGTCTAGGGGTAAAATTATTCACTGTCTTGGGGTAAAATTATTCTCTGTCTCTAGGTAAAATTATTCTCTGGGGGTAAAAGTATTCCCTGTCTGGGGGTAAAATTATTCCCTATCTTGGGGTAAAATTATTCTCTGTCTAGGGTAAAATTATTCCCTGTCTAGGTGTAAAATTATTCCCTGTATGGTGTAAAATTATTCCCTGTCTAGGGGTAAAATTATTCACTGTCTCGGGGTAAAATTATTCTCTGTCTAGGGGTAAAAGTATTCCCTGTCTGGGGGTAAAATTATTCCCTGTCTAGGGGTAAAATTATTCTCTGTCCAGAGGTAAAATTATTCTCTGTCTAGGGGTAAAATTATTCTCTGTCAAGGGGTAAAATTATTCACTGTCTAGGGGTAAAATTATTCTCTGTCTCGGGGTAAAATTATTCTCTGGGGGTAAAATTATTCCCTGTCTGGGGGTAAAATTATTCCCTATCTCGGGGTAAAATTATTCTCTGTCTAGGGGTAAAATTATTCTCTGTCTCGTTGTAAAATTATTCTCTGTCTAGGGGTTAAATTATTCCCTGTCTAGGGGTTAAATTATTCCCTGTCTCGGGGTAAAATTATTCTCTGTCTAGGGGTAAAATTATTCTCTGTCTATGGGTAAAATTATTCCCTGTCTCGGGGTAAAATTATTCTCTGTCTCGGGGTAAAATTATTCTCTGTCTGGAGGTAAAATTATTTCCTGTCGAGGGGTAAAATTATTCACAGTGTAGGGCTAAAATTATTCCCTGATTCGGGGTAAAATTATTCTCTGTCTATGGGTAAAATTATTCTCTGGGGGTAAAAGTATTCCCTGTCTGGGGGTAAAATTATTCCCGGTCTTGGGTAAAATTATTCTCTGTCTAGGGGTAAAATTATTCTCCGTATAGAGGTAAAATTATTCTCTGTCTAGGGGTAAAATTATTCCCGATCTAGGGTAAAATTACTCTCTGTCTAGGGGTAAAATTATTCTCTGTCTAGAGGTAAAATTATTCACTGTCGAGGGGTAAAATTATTCCCGGTCTAGGGTAAAATTATTCTCTGTCTAGGGGTAAAATTATTCTCTGTCTGGGGGTAAAATTATTCCCTGTCTCGGGGTTAAATTATTCCCTGTCTCGGGGTAAAATTATTCTCTGTCTCGGGTAAAATTATTCTCTGTCTAGGGGTAAAATTATTCTCTGTCTCGGGGTAAAATTATTCTCTGTCTCGGGTAAAATTATTCTCTGTCTAGGGGTAAAATTATTCCATGTCCAGGGGTAAAATTATTCCCTGTCTAGGGATAAAATTATTCCCGATCTAGGGTAAAATTACTCTCTGTCTAGGGGTAAAATTATTCTCTGTCTAGAGGTAAAATTATTCCCGATCTAGGGTAAAATTACTCTCTGTCTAGGGGTAAAATTATTCTCTGTCTAGAGGTAAAATTATTCCCTGTCTCGGGGCAAAATTATTCTCCGTCTAGAGGTAAAATTATTCTCTGTCTCGGGTAAAATTATTCCCTGTCTAGGGGTAAAATTATTCCCTGTCTAGGGGTAAAATTATTCCCTGTCTAGGTGTAAAATTATTCTCTGGGGGTAAAAGTATTCCCTGTCTGGGGGTAAAATTATTCCCTGTCTAGGGGTAAAATTATTCTCTGTCTCGGGTAAAATTATTCTCTGTCTCGGGGTAAAATTATTCCCGGTCTAGGGTAAAATTATTCTCTGTCTAGAGGTAAATCTATTCCCTGTCTAGGGGTAAAATTATTCTCTGTCTAGGGGTAAAATTATTCCCTGTCTAGAAGAAAAATTATTCTCTGTCTCGGGGTAAAATTATTCCCTGTCTGGGGCTAAAATTATTCTCTGTCTTGAGGTAAAATTATTCCCTGTCTAGGGGCAAAATTATTCTCCGTCTAGAGGTAAAATTATTCTCTGTCTCGGGTAAAATTATTCCCTGTGTCAAGGTAAAATTATTCTCTGTCTAGGGGTAAAATTATTCTCTGTCTCGGGTAAAATTATTCTCTGTCTAGGGGTAAAATTATTCACTGTCCAGGTGTAAAATTATTCCCTGTCGAGGGGTAAAATTATTCCCTGTCAAGGGATAAAATTATTCTTCGTCCAGAGGTAAAATTATTCTGTGTCTAGGGGTAAAATTATTCTCTGTCTAGGGGTAAAATTATTCCATGTCCAAGGGTAAAATTATTCTCTGTCCAGGTGTAAAATTATTCCCTGTCTAGGGGTAAAATTATTCCCTGTCTAGGAGTAAAATTATTCTCTGGGGGTAAAAGTATTCCCTGTCTGGGGGTAAAAGTATTCCCGATCTCGGGTAAAATTATTCTCTGTCTTGGGGTAAAATTATTCTCTGTCTCGGGGTAAAATTATTCCCTGTCTCGGGTAAAATTATTCCCTGTCTAGGGGTAAAATTATTCCCTGTCTAGGGGTAAAATTATTCTCTGTCCAGAGGTAAAATTATTCACTGTCTAGGGGTAAAATTATTCACTGTCTTGGGGTAAAATTATTCTCTGTCTCTGGGTAAAATTATTCTCTGGGGGTAAAAGTATTCCCTGTCTGGGGGTAAAATTATTCCCTATCTTGGGGTAAAATTATTCTCTGTCTAGGGTAAAATTATTCCCTGTCTAGGTGTAAAATTATTCCCTGTATGGTGTAAAATTATTCCCTGTCTAGGGGTAAAATTATTCACTGTCTAGGGGTAAAATTATTCTCTGTCTAGGGGTAAAAGTATTTCCTGTCTGGGGGTAAAAGTATTCCCTGTCTGGGGGTAAAATTATTCCCTGTCTAGGGGTAAAATTATTCTCTGTCTCGAGGTAAAATTATTCCCTGTCTAGGTGTAAAATTATTCCCTGTCCCGGGGTAAAATTATTCCCTGTCTAGGAGTAAAGTTATTCTCTGGGGGTAAAAGTATTCCCTGTCTGGGGGTAAAATTATTCCCGGTCTGGGGTAAAATTATTCTCTGTCTGGGGGTAAAATTATTCTCTGTCTAGGGGTAAAATTATTCTCTGTCTTGGGGTAAAATTATTCTCTGTCTCGGGGTAAAATTATTCACTGTCTCGGGGTAAAATTATGCTCTGTCTAGGGGTAAAATTATTCTCTGGGGATAAAAGTATTCCCTGTCTGGGGGTAAAAGTATTCCTGGTCTGGGGGTAAAATTATTCTCTGTCTAGGGGTAAAATTATTCTCTGTCTAGGGGTAAAATTATTCCCTGTCTAGGGGTAAAATTATTCCCTCTCGAGGTGTAAAATTATTCCCTGTCTAGGGGTAAAATTATTCCCTGTCTAGGGGTAAAATTATTCTCTGTCTAGGGGTAAAATTATTCTCTGGGGGCAAAAGTATTCCCTGTCTTGGGGTAAAATTATTCCCTATCTTGGGGTAAAATTATTCACTGTCTCGGGGTAAAATTATTCTCTGTGTAGAGGTAAAATTATTCTCTGGGGGCAAAATTATTCTCTGTCTACGGGTAAAATTATTCTCTGTCTAGGGGTAAAATGATTCTCGGTCTCGTTGTAAAATTATTCTCTGTCGAGGGGTAAAATTATTCTCTGTCTGGGGGTAAAATTATTCCCGGTCTAGGGTAAAATTATTCTCTGGGGGTAAAAGTATTCCCTGTCTGGGGGTAAAAGTATTCTCTGTCTTGGGGTAAAATTATTCTCTGTCTCGGGGTAAAATTATTTCCTGTCTAGGGGTAAAATTATTCACTGTGTCGGGGTAAAATTATTCCCTGATTAGGGGTAAAATTATTCTCTGTCTATGGGTAAAATTATTCCCTGTCTAGAGGAAAAATTATTCTCTGTTGAGGGGTAAAATTATTCCCTGTCTGGGGGTAAAATTATTCCCTGTCTAGGGGTTAAATTATTCCCTGTCTCGGGGTAAAATTATTCTCTGTCTCGGGGTAAAATTATTCCCTGTCTCGGGGTAAAATTATTCTCTGTCTATGGGTAAAATTATTCTCTGGGGGTAAAAGTATTCCCTGTCTGGGGGTAAAATTATTCCCGAACTAGGGTAAAATTATTCCCTGTCTAGGCGTAAAATTATTCCCTGTCTCGGGGTAAAATTATTGTTAGTCCAGAGGTAAAATTATTCTCTGTCTAGGGGTAAAATTATTCTCTGTCTAGGGGTGAAATTATTCTCTGTCCAGGGGTAAAGTTATTCCCTGTCTCGGGGTAAAATTATTCCCTGTTTAGGTGTAAAATTATTCCCTGTCTAGAGGTAAAATTATTCTCTGTCCAGCGGTAAAATTATTCTCTGTGTAGATGTAAAATTATTCTCCCCGTCTAGGGGTAAAATTATTCCCTGTCTAGGGGCAAAATTATTCCCTGTCTAGGGGTAAAATTATTCCCTGTCTAGGGATAAAATTACTCCCTGTCTGGGGGTAAAATTACTCCCTGTCTAGGGGTAAAATTACTCTCTGTCTCGGGGTAAAATTACTCTCTGTCGAGAGGTAAAATTATTCCCTGTCTAGGGGTAAAATTATTCCCTGCCTGGGGGTAAAATTATTCCCTGTGCAGAGGTAAAATTATTCTCTGTCTAGGGGTAAAATTATTCTCTGTCTCGGGGTAAAATTATTCACTGTCGAGGGGTAAATGTATTCCCTGTCTGGGGGTAAAATTATTACTGGTCTAGGGTAAAATTATTCTCTGTCTCGGGGTAAAATTATTCTCTGTCTGGGGGTAAAATTATTCCCTGTCTAGGGGTTAAATTATTTCTTGTCGAGGGGTAAAATTATTCTCTGTCTCGGGTAAAATTATTCTCTGTCTCGGGGTAAAATTATTCCCTGTCTCGGGTAAAATTATTCCCTGTCTAGGGGTAAAATTATTCCCTGTCTAGGGGTAAAATTATTCCCTGTCTCGGGGTAAAATTATTCCCTGTCTCGGGGTAAAATTATTCTCTGTCCAGAGGTAAAATTATTCACTGTCTCGGGGTAAAATTATTCACTGTCTTGGGGTAAAATTATTCTCTGTCTCGGGGTAAAATTATTCTCTGTCTCGGGGTAAAATTATTCTCTGGGGGTAAAATATTCCCTGTCTGGGGGTAAAATTATTCCCTATCTAGGGGTAAAATTATTCTCTGTCTCGGGGTAAAATTATTCTCCGTCTCGAGGTAAAATTATTCTCTGTCTAGAGGTAAAATTATTCTCTGTCTAGGGGTAAAATTATTCTCTGTCTGGGGGTAAAATCATTCTCTGTCTCGGGGTAAAATTATTCTCTGGGGGTAAAAGTATTCCCTGTCTGGGGGTAAAAGTATTCTCTGTCTCGGGGTAAAATTATTCTCTGTCTCGGGGTAGAATTATTCCCTGTCTAGGGGTAAAATTATTCCCTGTCTAGGGGTAAAATTATTCCCTGTCTGGGGGTAAAATTATTCCCTATCTAGGGGCAAAATTATTCCCTGTCTCGGGGTAAAATTATTCCCTGATTAGGGGTAAAATTATTCCCTGTCTAGAGGTAAAATTATTCTCTGTCTCGTTGTAAAATTATTCTCTGTCTAGGGTTAAAATTATTCTCTGTCTAGGGGTAAAATTATTCTCTGTCTGGGGGTAAAATCATTCTCTGTCTCGGGGTAAAATTATTCTCTGGGGGTAAAAGTATTCCCTGTCTGGGGGTAAAAGTATTCTCTGTCTCGGGGTAAAATTATTCTCTGTCTCGGGGTAGAATTATTCCCTGTCTAGGGGTAAAATTATTCCCTGTCTAGGGGTAAAATTATTCCCTGTCGAGAAGTAAAATTATTCTCTGTCTCGGGGTAAAATTATTCTCTGTCTCGGGGTAAAATTATTCACTGTCTAGGCGTAAAATTATTCTCTGGGGGTAAAATTACTCCCTGTCTGGGGGTAAAATTATTCCCGGTCTAGGGTAAAATTATTCTCTGTCTAGGGGTAAAATTATTCTCTGTGTTGAGGTAAAATTATTCTCCGTCTAGGGGTAAAATTATTCCCTGTCTAGGGTTAAAATTATTCCCTGTCTAGGGGTATAATTATTCCCTGTCTAGGGTTAAAATTATTCTCTGTCTAGAGGTAAAATTATTCCCTGTCTAGGGGCAAAATTATTCTCCGTCTCGAGGTAAAATTATTCCATGTCCAAGGGTAAAATTATTCTCTGTCTCGGGGTGAAATTATTCCCTGTCTCGGGGTAAAATTATTCCCTGATTAGGTGTAAAATTATTCCCTGTCTGGAAGTAAAATTATTCTCTGTCTAGGGGTAAAATTATTCTCTGTGTTGAGGTAAAATTATTCTCCGTCTAGGGGTAAAATTATTCCCTGTCTCGGGTTAAAATTATTCCCTGTCTAGGGGTATAATTATTCCCTGTCTAGTGGTATAATTATTCCCTGTCTAGGGGTAAAATTATTCCCTGTCGAGGGGTAAAATTACTCCCTGTCTCGGGGTAAAATTATTCACTGTCTAGGCGTAAAATTATTCTCTGGGGGTAAAAGTATTCCCTGTCTGGGGGTAAAATTATTCCCGGTCAAGGGGAATATTATTCTCTGTCTCGGGGTAAAATTATTCTCTGTCTAGAGGTAAATCTATTCCCTGTCGAGGGGTAAAATTATTCTCTGTCTCGGGGTAAAATTATTCCCTGTCTAGAAGAAAAATTATTCTCTGTCTCGGGGTAAAATTATTCCCTGTCTGGGGCTAAAATTGTTCCCTGTCTAGGGGTTAAATTATTCCCTGTCTAGGGGTAAAATTATTCTCTGTCTCGGCTAAATTATTCACTGTCTCGGGGTAAAATTATTCTCTGTCTCGGGTTAAAATTATTCTCTGGGGGTAAAAGTATTCCCTGTCTGGGGGTAAAATTATTCCCGATCTAGGGTAAAATTATTCTCTGTCCAGGGGTAAAATTATTCCCTGTCTCGGGGTAAAATTATTCTTCGTCTAGAGGTAAAATTATTCTCTGTCTAGGGGTAAAATTATTCCCTGTCGAGGGGTAAAATTACTCCCTGTCTAGGGGTAAAATTATTCCCTGTCTAGGGGTAAAATTATTCCCTGTGCAGAGGTAAAATTATTCTCTGTCTCGGGGTAAAATTATTCCCTGTCTCGGGGTAAAATTATTCCCTGTCTCGGGTAAAATTATTCCCTGTCTAGGGGTAAAATTATTCCCTGTCTAGGGGTAAAATTATTCCCTGTCTAGGGGTAAAATTATTCCCTGTCTCGGGGTAAAATTATTCCCTGTCTCGGGGTAAAATTATTCTCTGTCCAGAGGTAAAATTATTCACTGTCTCGGGGTAAAATTATTCACTGTCTTGGGGTAAAATTATTCTCTGTCTCGGGGTAAAATTATTCTCTGTCTCGGGGTAAAATTATTCTCTGGGGGTAAAATATTCCCTGTCTGGGGGTAAAATTATTCCCTATCTAGGGGTAAAATTATTCTCTGTCTCGGGGTAAAATTATTCTCCGTCTCGAGGTAAAATTATTCTCTGTCTTAGGGCAAAATTATTCCCTGTCTCGGGGTAAAATTATTCCCTGATTAGGGGTAAAATTATTCCCTGTCTAGAGGTAAAATTATTCTCTGTCTCGTTGTAAAATTATTCTCTGTCTAGGGTTAAAATTATTCTCTGTCTAGGGGTAAAATTATTCTCTGTCTGGGGGTAAAATCATTCTCTGTCTCGGGGTAAAATTATTCTCTGGGGGTAAAAGTATTCCCTGTCTGGGGGTAAAAGTATTCTCTGTCTCGGGGTAAAATTATTCTCTGTCTCGGGGTAGAATTATTCCCTGTCTAGGGGTAAAATTATTCCCTGTCTAGGGGTAAAATTATTCCCTGTCGAGAAGTAAAATTATTCTCTGTCTCGGGGTAAAATTATTCACTGTCTAGGCGTAAAATTATTCTCTGGGGGTAAAAGTATTCCCTGTCTGGGGGTAAAATTATTCCCGGTCAAGGGGAATATTATTCTCTGTCTCGGGGTAAAATTATTCTCTGTCTAGAGGTAAATCTATTCCCTGTCTAGGGGTAAAATTATTCTCTGTCTCGGGGTAAAATTATTCCCTGTCTAGAAGAAAAATTATTCTCTGTCTCGGGGCTAAAATTGTTCCCTGTCTAGGGGTTAAATTATTCCCTGTCTAGGGGTAAAATTATTCTCTGTCTCGGCTAAATTATTCACTGTCTCGGGGTAAAATTATTCTCTGTCTCGGGTTAAAATTATTCTCTGGGGGTAAAAGTATTCCCTGTCTGGGGGTAAAATTATTCCCGATCTAGGGTAAAATTATTCTCTGTCCAGGGGTAAAATTATTCCCTGTCTCGGGGTAAAATTATTCTTCGTCTAGAGGTAAAATTATTCTCTGTCTAGGGGTAAAATTATTCCCTGTCGAGGGGTAAAATTACTCCCTGTCTAGGGGTAAAATTATTCCCTGTCTAGGGGTAAAATTATTCCCTGTGCAGAGGTAAAATTATTCTCTGTCTCGGGGTAAAATTATTCCCTGTCTCGGGGTAAAATTATTCCCTGTCTCGGGTAAAATTATTCCCTGTCTAGGGGTAAAATTATTCCCTGTCTAGGGGTAAAATTATTCCCTGTCTAGGGGTAAAATTATTCCCTGTCTCGGGGTAAAATTATTCCCTGTCTCGGGGTAAAATTATTCTCTGTCCAGAGGTAAAATTATTCACTGTCTCGGGGTAAAATTATTCACTGTCTTGGGGTAAAATTATTCTCTGTCTCGGGGTAAAATTATTCTCTGGGGGTAAAATATTCCCTGTCTGGGGGTAAAATTATTCCCTATCTAGGGGTAAAATTATTCTCTGTCTCGGGGTAAAATTATTCTCTGTCTCGGGGTAAAATTATTCTCCGTCTCGAGGTAAAATTATTCTCTGTCTTAGGGCAAAATTATTCCCTGTCTCGGGGTAAAATTATTCCCTGATTAGGGGTAAAATTATTCCCTGTCTAGAGGTAAAATTATTCTCTGTCTCGTTGTAAAATTATTCTCTGTCTAGGGTTAAAATTATTCTCTGTCTAGGGGTAAAATTATTCTCTGTCTGGGGGTAAAATCATTCTCTGTCTCGGGGTAAAATTATTCTCTGGGGGTAAAAGTATTCCCTGTCTGGGGGTAAAAGTATTCTCTGTCTCGGGGTAAAATTATTCTCTGTCTCGGGGTAGAATTATTCCCTGTCTAGGGGTAAAATTATTCCCTGTCTAGGGGTAAAATTATTCCCTGTCGAGAAGTAAAATTATTCTCTGTCTCGGGGTAAAATTATTCTCTGTCTCGGGGTAAAATTATTCACTGTCTAGGCGTAAAATTATTCTCTGGGGGTAAAATTACTCCCTGTCTGGGGGTAAAATTATTCCCGGTCTAGGGTAAAATTATTCTCTGTCTAGGGGTAAAATTATTCTCTGTGTTGAGGTAAAATTATTCTCCGTCTAGGGGTAAAATTATTCCCTGTCTAGGGTTAAAATTATTCCCTGTCTAGGGGTATAATTATTCCCTGTCTAGGGTTAAAATTATTCTCTGTCTAGAGGTAAAATTATTCCCTGTCTAGGGGCAAAATTATTCTCCGTCTCGAGGTAAAATTATTCCATGTCCAAGGGTAAAATTATTCTCTGTCTCGGGGTGAAATTATTCCCTGTCTCGGGGTAAAATTATTCCCTGATTAGGTGTAAAATTATTCCCTGTCTGGAAGTAAAATTATTCTCTGTCTAGGGGTAAAATTATTCTCTGTGTTGAGGTAAAATTATTCTCCGTCTAGGGGTAAAATTATTCCCTGTCTCGGGTTAAAATTATTCCCTGTCTAGGGGTATAATTATTCCCTGTCTAGTGGTATAATTATTCCCTGTCTAGGGGTAAAATTATTCCCTGTCGAGGGGTAAAATTACTCCCTGTCTCGGGGTAAAATTATTCACTGTCTAGGCGTAAAATTATTCTCTGGGGGTAAAAGTATTCCCTGTCTGGGGGTAAAATTATTCCCGGTCAAGGGGAATATTATTCTCTGTCTCGGGGTAAAATTATTCTCTGTCTAGAGGTAAATCTATTCCCTGTCGAGGGGTAAAATTATTCTCTGTCTCGGGGTAAAATTATTCCCTGTCTAGAAGAAAAATTATTCTCTGTCTCGGGGTAAAATTATTCCCTGTCTGGGGCTAAAATTGTTCCCTGTCTAGGGGTTAAATTATTCCCTGTCTAGGGGTAAAATTATTCTCTGTCTCGGCTAAATTATTCACTGTCTCGGGGTAAAATTATTCTCTGTCTCGGGTTAAAATTATTCTCTGGGGGTAAAAGTATTCCCTGTCTGGGGGTAAAATTATTCCCGATCTAGGGTAAAATTATTCTCTGTCCAGGGGTAAAATTATTCCCTGTCTCGGGGTAAAATTATTCTTCGTCTAGAGGTAAAATTATTCTCTGTCTAGGGGTAAAATTATTCCCTGTCGAGGGGTAAAATTACTCCCTGTCTAGGGGTAAAATTATTCCCTGTCTAGGGGTAAAATTATTCCCTGTGCAGAGGTAAAATTATTCTCTGTCTCGGGGTAAAATTATTCCCTGTCTCGGGGTAAAATTATTCCCTGTCTCGGGTAAAATTATTCCCTGTCTAGGGGTAAAATTATTCCCTGTCTAGGGGTAAAATTATTCCCTGTCTAGGGGTAAAATTATTCCCTGTCTCGGGGTAAAATTATTCCCTGTCTCGGGGTAAAATTATTCTCTGTCCAGAGGTAAAATTATTCACTGTCTCGGGGTAAAATTATTCACTGTCTTGGGGTAAAATTATTCTCTGTCTCGGGGTAAAATTATTCTCTGTCTCGGGGTAAAATTATTCTCTGGGGGTAAAATATTCCCTGTCTGGGGGTAAAATTATTCCCTATCTAGGGGTAAAATTATTCTCTGTCTCGGGGTAAAATTATTCTCCGTCTCGAGGTAAAATTATTCTCTGTCTTAGGGCAAAATTATTCCCTGTCTCGGGGTAAAATTATTCCCTGATTAGGGGTAAAATTATTCCCTGTCTAGAGGTAAAATTATTCTCTGTCTCGTTGTAAAATTATTCTCTGTCTAGGGTTAAAATTATTCTCTGTCTAGGGGTAAAATTATTCTCTGTCTGGGGGTAAAATCATTCTCTGTCTCGGGGTAAAATTATTCTCTGGGGGGTAAAAGTATTCCCTGTCTGGGGGTAAAAGTATTCTCTGTCTCGGGGTAAAATTATTCTCTGTCTCGGGGTAGAATTATTCCCTGTCTAGGGGTAAAATTATTCCCTGTCTAGGGGTAAAATTATTCCCTGTCGAGAAGTAAAATTATTCTCTGTCTCGGGGTAAAATTATTCTCTGTCTCGGGGTAAAATTATTCACTGTCTAGGCGTAAAATTATTCTCTGGGGGTAAAAGTATTCCCTGTCTGGGGGTAAAATTATTCCCGGTCAAGGGGAATATTATTCTCTGTCTCGGGGTAAAATTATTCTCTGTCTAGAGGTAAATCTATTCCCTGTCTAGGGGTAAAATTATTCTCTGTCTCGGGGTAAAATTATTCCCTGTCTAGAAGAAAAATTATTCTCTGTCTCGGGGTAAAATTATTCCCTGTCTGGGGCTAAAATTGTTCCCTGTCTAGGGGTTAAATTATTCCCTGTCTAGGGGTAAAATTATTCTCTGTCTCGGCTAAATTATTCACTGTCTCGGGGTAAAATTATTCTCTGTCTCGGGTTAAAATTATTCTCTGGGGGTAAAAGTATTCCCTGTCTGGGGGTAAAATTATTCCCGATCTAGGGTAAAATTATTCTCTGTCTAGGGGTAAAATTATTCCCTGTCTCGGGGTAAAATTATTCTTCGTCTAGAGGTAAAATTATTCCCTGTCTAGGGGTAAAATTATTCCCTGTGCAGAGGTAAAATTATTCTCTGTCTAGGGGTAAAATTACTCTCTGTCTCGGGGTAAAATTATTGTCTGTCTAGAGGTAAAATTATTCCCTGTCTTGGGGCAAAATTAATCTCCGTCTCGAGGTAAAATTATTCTCTGTCTCGGGTAAAATTATTCCCTGTCTCGGGGTAAAATTATTCCCTGTGTAGAGGTAAAATTATTCCCTGTCTAGGGGTAAAATTATTCTCTGTCTCGGGGTAAAATTATTCACTGTCGAGGGGTAAAATTATTCTCTGGGGGTAAAAGTATTCCCTGTCTGGGGGTAAAATTATTCCCTGTCTAGGGGTAAAATTATTCTCTGTCTCGGGTAAAATTATTCTCTGTCTCGGGGTAAAATTATTCCCGGTCTAGGGTAAAATTATTCTCTGTCTAGAGGTAAATCTATTCCCTGTCTAGGGGTAAAATTATTCTCTGTCTCGGGGTAAAATTATTCCCTGTCTAGAAGAAAAATTATTCTCTGTCTCGGGGTAAAATTATTCCCTGTCTGGGGCTAAAATTATTCGCTGTCGAGGGGTTAAATTATTCTCTGTCTCGGCTAAATTATTCACTGTCTCGGGGTAAAATTATTCTCTGTCTAGGGTTAAAATTATTCTCTGTCTAGGGGTAAAATTATTCCTTGTCTAGGGGTAAAATTATTCTTCGTCTAGAGGTAAAATTATTCTCTGTCTAGGGGTAAAATTATTCTCTGTCTAGGGGTAAAATTATTCCATGTCCAAGGGTAAAATTATTCCCTGTCTAGGGGTGAAATTATTCTCTGTCTCGGGGTAAAATTATTCCCTGTCGAGGGGTAAAATTATTCCCTGATTAGGTGTAAAATTATTCCCTGTCGAGATGTAAAATTATTCTCTGTCTAGGGGTAAAATTATTCTCTGTCTAGAGGTAAAATTATTATTCCCTGTCTAGGGGTAAAATTATTCCCTGTCTAGGGGTATAATTATTCCCTGTCTAGGGGTAAAATTACTCCCTGTCTAGGGGTAAAATTACTCCCTGTCTAGGGGTAAAATTATTCCCTGTCTCGGGGTAAAATTATTCCCTGTGTAGAGATAAAATTACTCTCTGTCTAGGGGTAAAATTATTCCCTGTCTCGGGGTAAAATTATTCCCTGTGTAGAGATAAAATTACTCTCTGTCTAGGGGTAAAATTACTCTCTGTCTAGGGGTAAAATTATTCTCTGTCTAGAGGTAAAATTATTCCCTGTCTAGGGGCAAAATTATTCTCCGTCTCGAGGTAAAATTATTCCCTGTCTAGGGGTAAAATTATTCACTGTCGAGGGGTAAAATTATTCTCTGTCTAGGGGTAAAATTATTCTCTGGGGGTAAAAGTATTCCCTGTCTGTGGGTAAAATTATTCCCGGTCTAGGGTAAAATTATTCTCTGTCTAGGGGTAAAATTATTCTCTGTGTTGAGGTAAAATTATTCTCCGTCTAGGGGTAAAATTATTCCCTGTCTAGGGTTAAAATTATTCCCTGTCTAGGGGTATAATTATTCCCTGTCTAGGGTTAAAATTATTCTCTGTCTAGAGGTAAAATTATTCCCTGTCTAGGGGCAAAATTATTCTCCGTCTCGAGGTAAAATTATTCCATGTCCAAGGGTAAAATTATTCTCTGTCTCGGGGTGAAATTATTCCCTGTCTCGGGGTAAAATTATTCCCTGATTAGGTGTAAAATTATTCCCTGTCTGGAAGTAAAATTATTCTCTGTCTAGGGGTAAAATTATTCTCTGTGTTGAGGTAAAATTATTCTCCGTCTAGGGGTAAAATTATTCCCTGTCTCGGGTTAAAATTATTCCCTGTCTAGGGGTATAATTATTCCCTGTCTAGTGGTATAATTATTCCCTGTCTAGGGGTAAAATTATTCCCTGTCGAGGGGTAAAATTACTCCCTGTCTCGGGGTAAAATTATTCACTGTCTAGGCGTAAAATTATTCTCTGGGGGTAAAAGTATTCCCTGTCTGGGGGTAAAATTATTCTCTGTCTAGGGGTAAAATTATTCTCTGTCTGGGGGTAAAATCATTCTCTGTCTCGGGGTAAAATTATTCTCTGGGGGTAAAAGTATTCCCTGTCTGGGGGTAAAAGTATTCTCTGTCTCGGGGTAAAATTATTCTCTGTCTCGGGGTAGAATTATTCCCTGTCTAGGGGTAAAATTATTCCCTGTCGAGAAGTAAAATTATTCTCTGTCTCGGGGTAAAATTATTCTCTGTCTCGGGGTAAAATTATTCACTGTCTAGGCGTAAAATTATTCTCTGGGGGTAAAATTACTCCCTGTCTGGGGGTAAAATTATTCCCGGTCTAGGGTAAAATTATTCTCTGTCTAGGGGTAAAATTATTCTCTGTGTTGCGGTAAAATTATTCTCCGTCTAGGGGTAAAATTATTCCCTGTCTAGGGTTAAAATTATTCCCTGTCTAGGGGTATAATTATTCCCTGTCTAGGGTTAAAATTATTCTCTGTCTAGAGGTAAAATTATTCCCTGTCTAGGGGCAAAATTATTCTCCGTCTCGAGGTAAAATTATTCCATGTCCAAGGGTAAAATTATTCTCTGTCTCGGGGTGAAATTATTCCCTGTCTCGGGGTAAAATTATTCCCTGATTAGGTGTAAAATTATTCCCTGTCTGGAAGTAAAATTATTCTCTGTCTAGGGGTAAAATTATTCTCTGTGTTGAGGTAAAATTATTCTCCGTCTAGGGGTAAAATTATTCCCTGTCTCGGGTTAAAATTATTCCCTGTCTAGGGGTATAATTATTCCCTGTCTAGTGGTATAATTATTCCCTGTCTAGGGGTAAAATTATTCCCTGTCGAGGGGTAAAATTACTCCCTGTCTCGGGGTAAAATTATTCACTGTCTAGGCGTAAAATTATTCTCTGGGGGTAAAAGTATTCCCTGTCTGGGGGTAAAATTATTCCCGGTCAAGGGGAATATTATTCTCTGTCTCGGGGTAAAATTATTCTCTGTCTAGAGGTAAATCTATTCCCTGTCGAGGGGTAAAATTATTCTCTGTCTCGGGGTAAAATTATTCCCTGTCTAGAAGAAAAATTATTCTCTGTCTCGGGGTAAAATTATTCCCTGTTTGGGGCTAAAATTGTTCCCTGTCTAGGGGTTAAATTATTCCCTGTCTAGGGGTAAAATTATTCTCTGTCTCGGCTAAATTATTCACTGTCTCGGGGTAAAATTATTCTCTGTCTCGTGTTAAAATTATTCTCTGGGGGTAAAAGTATTCCCTGTCTGGGGGTAAAATTATTCCCGATCTAGGGTAAAATTATTCTCTGTCCAGGGGTAAAATTATTCCCTGTCTCGGGGTAAAATTATTCTTCGTCTAGAGGTAAAATTATTCTCTGTCTAGGGGTAAAATTATTCCCTGTCGAGGGGTAAAATTACTCCCTGTCTAGGGGTAAAATTATTCCCTGTCTAGGGGTAAAATTATTCCCTGTGCAGAGGTAAAATTATTCTCTGTCTCGGGGTAAAATTATTCCCTGTCTCGGGGTAAAATTATTCCCTGTCTCGGGTAAAATTATTCCCTGTCTAGGGGTAAAATTATTCCCTGTCTAGGGGTAAAATTATTCCCTGTCTAGGGGTAAAATTATTCCCTGTCTAGGGGTAAAATTATTCCCTGTCTCGGGGTAAAATTATTCTCTGTCCAGAGGTAAAATTATTCACTGTCTCGGGGTAAAATTATTCACTGTCTTGGGGTAAAATTATTCTCTGTCTCGGGGTAAAATTATTCTCTGTCTCGGGGTAAAATTATTCTCTGGGGGTAAAATATTCCCTGTCTGGGGGTAAAATTATTCCCTGATTAGGGGTAAAATTATTCCCTGTCTAGAGGTAAAATTATTCTCTGTCTCGTTGTAAAATTATTCTCTGTCTAGGGTTAAAATTATTCTCTGTCTAGGGGTAAAATTATTCTCTGTCTGGGGGTAAAATCATTCTCTGTCTCGGGGTAAAATTATTCTCTGGGGGTAAAAGTATTCCCTGTCTGGGGGTAAAAGTATTCTCTGTCTCGGGGTAAAATTATTCTCTGTCTCGGGGTAGAATTATTCCCTGTCTAGGGGTAAAATTATTCCCTGTCTAGGGGTAAAATTATTCCCTGTCGAGAAGTAAAATTATTCTCTGTCTCGGGGTAAAATTATTCACTGTCTAGGCGTAAAATTATTCTCTGGGGGTAAAAGTATTCCCTGTCTGGGGGTAAAATTATTCCCGGTCAAGGGGAATATTATTCTCTGTCTCGGGGTAAAATTATTCTCTGTCTAGAGGTAAATCTATTCCCTGTCTAGGGGTAAAATTATTCTCTGTCTCGGGGTAAAATTATTCCCTGTCTAGAAGAAAAATTATTCTCTGTCTCGGGGTAAAATTATTCCCTGTCTGGGGCTAAAATTGTTCCCTGTCTAGGGGTTAAATTATTCCCTGTCTAGGGGTAAAATTATTCTCTGTCTCGGCTAAATTATTCACTGTCTCGGGGTAAAATTATTCTCTGTCTCGGGTTAAAATTATTCTCTGGGGGTAAAAGTATTCCCTGTCTGGGGGTAAAATTATTCCCGATCTAGGGTAAAATTATTCTCTGTCTAGGGGTAAAATTATTCCCTGTCTCGGGGTAAAATTATTCTTCGTCTAGAGGTAAAATTATTCCCTGTCTAGGGGTAAAATTATTCCCTGTGCAGAGGTAAAATTATTCTCTGTCTAGGGGTAAAATTACTCTCTGTCTCGGGGTAAAATTATTGTCTGTCTAGAGGTAAAATTATTCCCTGTCTTGGGGCAAAATTAATCTCCGTCTCGAGGTAAAATTATTCTCTGTCTCGGGTAAAATTATTCCCTGTCTCGGGGTAAAATTATTCCCTGTGTAGAGGTAAAATTATTCCCTGTCTAGGGGTAAAATTATTCTCTGTCTCGGGGTAAAATTATTCACTGTCGAGGGGTAAAATTATTCTCTGGGGGTAAAAGTATTCCCTGTCTGGGGGTAAAATTATTCCCTGTCTAGGGGTAAAATTATTCTCTGTCTCGGGTAAAATTATTCTCTGTCTCGGGGTAAAATTATTCCCGGTCTAGGGTAAAATTATTCTCTGTCTAGAGGTAAATCTATTCCCTGTCTAGGGGTAAAATTATTCTCTGTCTCGGGGTAAAATTATTCCCTGTCTAGAAGAAAAATTATTCTCTGTCTCGGGGTAAAATTATTCCCTGTCTGGGGCTAAAATTATTCGCTGTCGAGGGGTTAAATTATTCTCTGTCTCGGCTAAATTATTCACTGTCTCGGGGTAAAATTATTCTCTGTCTAGGGTTAAAATTATTCTCTGTCTAGGGGTAAAATTATTCCTTGTCTAGGGGTAAAATTATTCTTCGTCTAGAGGTAAAATTATTCTCTGTCTAGGGGTAAAATTATTCTCTGTCTAGGGGTAAAATTATTCCATGTCCAAGGGTAAAATTATTCCCTGTCTAGGGGTGAAATTATTCTCTGTCTCGGGGTAAAATTATTCCCTGTCGAGGGGTAAAATTATTCCCTGATTAGGTGTAAAATTATTCCCTGTCGAGATGTAAAATTATTCTCTGTCTAGGGGTAAAATTATTCTCTGTCTAGAGGTAAAATTATTATTCCCTGTCTAGGGGTAAAATTATTCCCTGTCTAGGGGTATAATTATTCCCTGTCTAGGGGTAAAATTTTTCCCTGTCTAGGGGTAAAATTACTCCCTGTCTAGGGGTAAAATTATTCCCTGTCTCGGGGTAAAATTATTCCCTGTGTAGAGATAAAATTACTCTCTGTCTAGGGGTAAAATTATTCCCTGTCTCGGGGTAAAATTATTCCCTGTGTAGAGATAAAATTACTCTCTGTCTAGGGGTAAAATTACTCTCTGTCTAGGGGTAAAATTATTCTCTGTCTAGAGGTAAAATTATTCCCTGTCTAGGGGCAAAATTATTCTCCGTCTCGAGGTAAAATTATTCCCTGTCTAGAGGTAAAATTATTCACTGTCGAGGGGTAAAATTATTCTCTGTCTAGGGGTAAAATTATTCTCTGGGGGTAAAAGTATTCCCTGTCTGTGGGTAAAATTATTCCCGGTCTAGGGTAAAATTATTCTCTGTCTAGGGGTAAAATTATTCTCTGTGTTGAGGTAAAATTATTCTCCGTCTAGGGGTAAAATTATTCCCTGTCTAGGGTTAAAATTATTCCCTGTCTAGGGGTATAATTATTCCCTGTCTAGGGTTAAAATTATTCTCTGTCTAGAGGTAAAATTATTCCCTGTCTAGGGGCAAAATTATTTTCCGTCTCGAGGTAAAATTATTCCATGTCCAAGGGTAAAATTATTCTCTGTCTCGGGGTGAAATTATTCCCTGTCTCGGGGTAAAATTATTCCCTGATTAGGTGTAAAATTATTCCCTGTCTGGAAGTAAAATTATTCTCTGTCTAGGGGTAAAATTATTCTCTGTGTTGAGGTAAAATTATTCTCCGTCTAGGGGTAAAATTATTCCCTGTCTCGGGTTAAAATTATTCCCTGTCTAGGGGTATAATTATTCCCTGTCTAGTGGTATAATTATTCCCTGTCTAGGGGTAAAATTATTCCCTGTCGAGGGGTAAAATTACTCCCTGTCTCGGGGTAAAATTATTCACTGTCTAGGCGTAAAATTATTCTCTGGGGGTAAAAGTATTCCCTGTCTGGGGGTAAAATTATTCTCTGTCTAGGGGTAAAATTATTCTCTGTCTGGGGGTAAAATCATTCTCTGTCTCGGGGTAAAATTATTCTCTGGGGGTAAAAGTATTCCCTGTCTGGGGGTAAAAGTATTCTCTGTCTCGGGGTAAAATTATTCTCTGTCTCGGGGTAGAATTATTCCCTGTCTAGGGGTAAAATTATTCCCTGTCTAGGGGTAAAATTATTCTCTGTCTCGGGGTAAAATTATTCTCTGTCTCGGGGTAAAATTATTCACTGTCTAGGCGTAAAATTATTCTCTGGGGGTAAAATTACTCCCTGTCTGGGGGTAAAATTATTCCCGGTCTAGGGTAAAATTATTCTCTGTCTAGGGGTAAAATTATTCTCTGTGTTGAGGTAAAATTATTCTCCGTCTAGGGGTAAAATTATTCCCTGTCTAGGGTTAAAATTATTCCCTGTCTAGGGGTATAATTATTCCCTGTCTAGGGTTAAAATTATTCTCTGTCTAGAGGTAAAATTATTCCCTGTCTAGGGGCAAAATTATTCTCCGTCTCGAGGTAAAATTATTCCATGTCCAAGGGTAAAATTATTCTCTGTCTCGGGGTGAAATTATTCCCTGTCTCGGGGTAAAATTATTCCCTGATTAGGTGTAAAATTATTCCCTGTCTGGAAGTAAAATTATTCTCTGTCTAGGGGTAAAATTATTCCCTGTCTCGGGTTAAAATTATTCCCTGTCTAGGGGTATAATTATTCCCTGTCTAGTGGTATAATTATTCCCTGTCTAGGGGTAAAATTATTCCCTGTCGAGGGGTAAAATTACTCCCTGTCTCGGGGTAAAATTATTCACTGTCTAGGCGTAAAATTATTCTCTGGGGGTAAAAGTATTCCCTGTCTGGGGGTAAAATTATTCCCGGTCAAGGGGAATATTATTCTCTGTCTCGGGGTAAAATTATTCTCTGTCTAGAGGTAAATCTATTCCCTGTCGAGGTGTAAAATTATTCTCTGTCTCGGGGTAAAATTATTCCCTGTCTAGAACAAAAATTATTCTCTGTCTCGGGGTAAAATTATTCCCTGTCTGGGGCTAAAATTGTTCCCTGTCTAGGGGTTAAATTATTCCCTGTCTAGGGGTAAAATTATTCTCTGTCTCGGCTAAATTATTCACTGTCTCGGGGTAAAATTATTCTCTGTCTCGGGTTAAAATTATTCTCTGGGGGTAAAAGTATTCCCTGTCTGGGGGTAAAATTATTCCCGATCTAGGGTAAAATTATTCTCTGTCCAGGGGTAAAATTATTCCCTGTCTCGGGGTAAAATTATTCTTCGTCTAGAGGTAAAATTATTCTCTGTCTAGGGGTAAAATTATTCCCTGTCGAGGGGTAAAATTACTCCCTGTCTAGGGGTAAAATTATTCCCTGTCTAGGGGTAAAATTATTCCCTGTGCAGAGGTAAAATTATTCTCTGTCTCGGGGTAAAATTATTCCCTGTCTCGGGGTAAAATTATTCCCTGTCTCGGGTAAAATTATTCCCTGTCTAGGGGTAAAATTATTCCCTGTCTAGGGGTAAAATTATTCCCTGTCTAGGGGTAAAATTATTCCCTGTCTCGGGGTAAAATTATTCTCTGTCCAGAGGTAAAATTATTCACTGTCTCGGGGTAAAATTATTCACTGTCTTGGGGTAAAATTATTCTCTGTCTCGGGGTAAAATTATTCTCTGTCTCGGGGTAAAATTATTCTCTGGGGGTAAAATATTCCCTGTCTGGGGGTAAAATTATTCCCTATCTAGGGGTAAAATTATTCTCTGTCTCGGGGTAAAATTATTCTCCGTCTCGAGGTAAAATTATTCTCTGTCTTAGGGCAAAATTATTCCCTGTCTCGGGGTAAAATTATTCCCTGATTAGGGGTAAAATTATTCCCTGTCTAGAGGTAAAATTATTCTCTGTCTCGTTGTAAAATTATTCTCTGTCTAGGGTTAAAATTATTCTCTGTCTAGGGGTAAAATTATTCTCTGTCTGGGGGTAAAATCATTCTCTGTCTCGGGGTAAAATTATTCTCTGGGGGTAAAAGTATTCCCTGTCTGGGGGTAAAAGTATTCTCTGTCTCGGGGTAAAATTATTCTCTGTCTCGGGGTAGAATTATTCCCTGTCTAGGGGTAAAATTATTCCCTGTCTAGGGGTAAAATTATTCCCTGTCGAGAAGTAAAATTATTCTCTGTCTCGGGGTAAAATTATTCTCTGTCTCGGGGTAAAATTATTCACTGTCTAGGCGTAAAATTATTCTCTGGGGGTAAAAGTATTCCCTGTCTGGGGGTAAAATTATTCCCGGTCAAGGGGAATATTATTCTCTGTCTCGGGGTAAAATTATTCTCTGTCTAGAGGTAAATCTATTCCCTGTCTAGGGGTAAAATTATTCTCTGTCTCGGGGTAAAATTATTCCCTGTCTAGAAGAAAAATTATTCTCTGTCTCGGGGTAAAATTATTCCCTGTCTGGGGCTAAAATTGTTCCCTGTCTAGGGGTTAAATTATTCCCTGTCTAGGGGTAAAATTATTCTCTGTCTCGGCTAAATTATTCACTGTCTCGGGGTAAAATTATTCTCTGTCTCGGGTTAAAATTATTCTCTGGGGGTAAAAGTATTCCCTGTCTGGGGGTAAAATTATTCCCGATCTAGGGTAAAATTATTCTCTGTCTAGGGGTAAAATTATTCCCTGTCTCGGGGTAAAATTATTCTTCGTCTAGAGGTAAAATTATTCCCTGTCTAGGGGTAAAATTATTCCCTGTGCAGAGGTAAAATTATTCTCTGTCTAGGGGTAAAATTACTCTCTGTCTCGGGGTAAAATTATTGTCTGTCTAGAGGTAAAATTATTCCCTGTCTTGGGGCAAAATTAATCTCCGTCTCGAGGTAAAATTATTCTCTGTCTCGGGTAAAATTATTCCCTGTCTCGGGGTAAAATTATTCCCTGTGTAGAGGTAAAATTATTCCCTGTCTAGGGGTAAAATTATTCTCTGTCTCGGGGTAAAATTATTCACTGTCGAGGGGTAAAATTATTCTCTGGGGGTAAAAGTATTCCCTGTCTGGGGGTAAAATTATTCCCTCTCTAGGGGTAAAATTATTCTCTGTCTCGGGTAAAATTATTCTCTGTCTCGGGGTAAAATTATTCCCGGTCTAGGGTAAAATTATTCTCTGTCTAGAGGTAAATCTATTCCCTGTCTAGGGGTAAAATTATTCTCTGTCTCGGGGTAAAATTATTCCCTGTCTAGAAGAAAAATTATTCTCTGTCTCGGGGTAAAATTATTCCCTGTCTGGGGCTAAAATTATTCGCTGTCGAGGGGTTAAATTATTCTCTGTCTCGGCTAAATTATTCACTGTCTCGGGGTAAAATTATTCCATGTCCAAGGGTAAAATTATTCCCTGTCTAGGGGTGAAATTATTCTCTGTCTCGGGGTAAAATTATTCCCTGTCGAGGGGTAAAATTATTCTCTGTCTAGAGGTAAAATTATTATTCCCTGTCTAGGGGTAAAATTATTCCCTGTCTAGGGGTATAATTATTCCCTGTCTAGGGGTAAAATTTTTCCCTGTCTAGGGGTAAAATTACTCCCTGTCTAGGGGTAAAATTATTCCCTGTCTCAGGGTAAAATTATTCCCTGTGTAGAGATAAAATTACTCTCTGTCTAGGGGTAAAATTATTCCCTGTCTCGGGGTAAAATTATTCCCTGTGTAGAGATAAAATTACTCTCTGTCTAGGGGTAAAATTACTCTCTGTCTAGGGGTAAAATTATTCTCTGTCTAGAGGTAAAATTATTCCCTGTCTAGGGGCAAAATTATTCTCCGTCTCGAGGTAAAATTATTCCCTGTCTAGGGGTAAAATTATTCTCTGTCTCGGGGTAAAATTATTCACTGTCTCGGGTAAAATTATTCTCTGGGGGTAAAAGTATTCCCTGTCTGGGGGTAAAATTATTCTCTGTCTAGAGGTAAATCTATTCCCTGTCTAGGGGTAAAATTATTCTCTGTCTCGGGGTAAAATTATTCCCTGTCTAGAAGAAAAATTATTCTCTGTCTCGGGGTAAAATTATTCCCTGTCTGGGGCTAAAATTATTCGCTGTCGAGGGGTTAAATTATTCTCTGTCTCGGCTAAATTATTCACTGTCTCGGGGTAAAATTATTCTCTGTCTAGGGTTAAAATTATTCTCTGTCTAGGGGTAAAATTATTCCTTGTCTAGGGGTAAAATTATTCTTCGTCTAGAGGTAAAATTATTCTCTGTCTAGGGGTAAAATTATTCTCTGTCTAGGGGTAAAATTATTCCATGTCCAAGGGTAAAATTATTCCCTGTCTAGGGGTGAAATTATTCTCTGTCTCGGGGTAAAATTATTCCCTGTCGAGGGGTAAAATTATTCTCTGTCTAGAGGTAAAATTATTATTCCCTGTCTAGGGGTAAAATTATTCCCTGTCTAGGGGTATAATTATTCCCTGTCTAGGGGTAAAATTTTTCCCTGTCTAGGGGTAAAATTACTCCCTGTCTAGGGGTAAAATTATTCCCTGTCTCGGGGTAAAATTATTCCCTGTGTAGAGATAAAATTACTCTCTGTCTAGGGGTAAAATTATTCCCTGTCTCGGGGTAAAATTATTCCCTGTGTAGAGATAAAATTACTCTCTGTCTAGGGGTAAAATTATTCACTGTCGAGGGGTAAAATTATTCTCTGTCTAGGGGTAAAATTATTCTCTGGGGGTAAAAGTATTCCCTGTCTGTGGGTAAAATTATTCCCGGTCTAGGGTAAAATTATTCTCTGTCTAGGGGTAAAATTATTCTCTGTGTTGAGGTAAAATTATTCTCCGTCTAGGGGTAAAATTATTCCCTGTCTAGGGTTAAAATTATTCCCTGTCTAGGGGTATAATTATTCCCTGTCTAGGGTTAAAATTATTCTCTGTCTAGAGGTAAAATTATTCCCTGTCTAGGGGCAAAATTATTCTCCGTCTCGAGGTAAAATTATTCCATGTCCAAGGGTAAAATTATTCTCTGTCTCGGGGTGAAATTATTCCCTGTCTCGGGGTAAAATTATTCCCTGATTAGGTGTAAAATTATTCCCTGTCTGGAAGTAAAATTATTCTCTGTCTAGGGGTAAAATTATTCTCTGTGTTGAGGTAAAATTATTCTCCGTCTAGGGGTAAAATTATTCCCTGTCTCGGGTTAAAATTATTCCCTGTCTAGGGGTATAATTATTCCCTGTCTAGGGGTATAATTATTCCCTGTCGAGGGGTAAAATTATTCCCTGTCGAGGGGTAAAATTACTCCCTGTCTCGGGGTAAAATTATTCACTGTCTAGGCGTAAAATTATTCTCTGGGGGTAAAAGTATTCCCTGTCTCGGGGTAAAATTATTCCCGGTCAAGGGGAATATTATCCTCTGTCTCGGGGTAAAATTATTCTCTGTCTAGAGGTAAATCTATTCCCTGTCGAGGGGTAAAATTATTCTCTGTCTCGGGGTAAAATTATTCCCTGTCTAGAAGAAAAATTATTCTCTGTCTCGGGGTAAAATTATTCCCTGTCTGGGGCTAAAATTGTTCCCTGTCGAGGGGTTAAATTATTCCCTGTCTAGGGGTAAAATTATTCACTGTCTCGGCTAAATTATTCACTGTCTCGGGGTAAAATTATTCTCTGTCTCGGGTTAAAATTATTCTCTGGGGGTAAAAGTATTCCCTGTCTGGGGGTAAAATTATTCCCGATCTAGGGTAAAATTATTCTCTGTCCAGGGGTAAAATTATTCCCTGTCTAGGGGCAAAATTATTCTCCGTCTCGAGGTAAAATTATTCCCTGTCTAGGGGTAAAATTATTCTCTGTCTCGGGGTAAAATTATTCACTGTCGAGGGGTAAAATTATTCTCTGGGGGTAAAAGTATTCCCTGTCTGGGGGTAAAATTATTCCCTCTCTAGGGGTAAAATTATTCTCTGTCTCGGGTAAAATTATTCTCTGTCTCGGGGTAAAATTATTCCCGGTCTAGGGTAAAATTATTCTCTGTCTAGAGGTAAATCTATTCCCTGTCTAGGGGTAAAATTATTCTCTGTCTCGGGGTAAAATTATTCCCTGTCTAGAAGAAAAATTATTCTCTGTCTCGGGGTAAAATTATTCCCTGTCTGGGGCTAAAATTATTCGCTGTCGAGGGGTTAAATTATTCTCTGTCTCGGCTAAATTATTCACTGTCTCGGGGTAAAATTATTCTCTGTCTAGGGTTAAAATTATTCTCTGTCTAGGGGTAAAATTATTCCTTGTCTAGGGGTAAAATTATTCTTCGTCTAGAGGTAAAATTATTCTCTGTCTAGGGGTAAAATTATTCTCTGTCTAGGGGTAAAATTATTCCATGTCCAAGGGTAAAATTATTCCCTGTCTAGGGGTGAAATTATTCTCTGTCTCGGGGTAAAATTATTCCCTGTCGAGGGGTAAAATTATTCTCTGTCTAGAGGTAAAATTATTATTCCCTGTCTAGGGGTAAAATTATTCCCTGTCTAGGGGTATAATTATTCCCTGTCTAGGGGTAAAATTTTTCCCTGTCTAGGGGTAAAATTACTCCCTGTCTAGGGGTAAAATTATTCCCTGTCTCGGGGTAAAATTATTCCCTGTGTCGAGATAAAATTACTCTCTGTCTAGGGGTAAAATTATTCCCTGTCTCGGGGTAAAATTATTCCCTGTGTAGAGATAAAATTACTCTCTGTCTAGGGGTAAAATTATTCACTGTCGAGGGGTAAAATTATTCTCTGTCTAGGGGTAAAATTATTCTCTGGGGGTAAAAGTATTCCCTGTCTGTGGGTAAAATTATTCCCGGTCTAGGGTAAAATTATTCTCTGTCTAGGGGTAAAATTATTCTCTGTGTTGAGGTAAAATTATTCCCTGTCTAGGGGTAAAATTATTCCCTGTCTAGGGTTAAAATTATTCCCTGTCTAGGGGTATAATTATTCCCTGTCTAGGGTTAAAATTATTCTCTGTCTAGAGGTAAAATTATTCCCTGTCTAGGGGCAAAATTATTCTCCGTCTCGAGGTAAAATTATTCCATGTCCAAGGGTAAAATTATTCTCTGTCTCGGGGTGAAATTATTCCCTGTCTCGGGGTAAAATTATTCCCTGATTAGGTGTAAAATTATTCCCTGTCTGGAAGTAAAATTATTCTCTGTCTAGGGGTAAAATTATTCTCTGTGTTGAGGTAAAATTATTCTCCGTCTAGGGGTAAAATTATTCCCTGTCTCGGGTTAAAATTATTCCCTGTCTAGGGGTATAATTATTCCCTGTCTAGGGGTATAATTATTCCCTGTCTAGGGGTAAAATTATTCCCTGTCGAGGGGTAAAATTACTCCCTGTCTCGGGGTAAAATTATTCACTGTCTAGGCGTAAAATTATTCTCTGGGGGTAAAAGTATTCCCTGTCTCGGGGTAAAATTATTCCCGGTCAAGGGGAATATTATCCTCTGTCTCGGGGTAAAATTATTCTCTGTCTAGAGGTAAATCTATTCCCTGTCGAGGGGTAAAATTATTCTCTGTCTCGGGGTAAAATTATTCCCTGTCTAGAAGAAAAATTATTCTCTGTCTCGGGGTAAAATTATTCCCTGTCTGGGGCTAAAATTGTTCCCTGTCTAGGGGTTAAATTATTCCCTGTCTAGGGGTAAAATTATTCACTGTCTCGGCTAAATTATTCACTGTCTCGGGGTAAAATTATTCTCTGTCTCGGGTTAAAATTATTCTCTGGGGGTAAAAGTATTCCCTGTCTGGGGGTAAAATTATTCCCGATCTAGGGTAAAATTATTCTCTGTCCAGGGGTAAAATTATTCCCTGTCTCGGGGTAAAATTATTCTTCGTCTAGAGGTAAAATTATTCTCTGTCTAGGGGTAAAATTATTCCCTGTCGAGGGGTAAAATTACTCCCTGTCTAGGGGTAAAATTATTCCCTGTCTAGGGGTAAAATTATTCCCTGTGCAGAGGTAAAATTATTCTCTGTCTAGGGGTAAAATTACTCTCTGTCTCGGGGTAAAATTATTCTCTGTCTAGAGGTAAAATTATTCCCTGTCTTGGGGCAAAATTAATCTCCGTCTAGAGGTAAAATTATTCTCTGTCTCGGGTAAAATTATTCCCTGTCTCGGGGTAAAATTATTCCCTGTCTCGGGGTAAAATTATTCTCTGTCTAGAGGTAAAATTATTCCCTGTCTTGGGGCAAAAATAATCTCCGTCTAGAGGTAAAATTATTCTCTGTCTCGGGTAAAATTATTCCCTGTCTCGGGGTAAAATTATTCCCTGTCTCGGGGTAAAATTATTCTCTGTCTCGGGGTAAAATTATTCACTGTCGAGGGGTAAAATTATTCTCTGGGGCTAAAAGTATTCCCTGTCTGGGGGTAAAATTATTCCCTGTCTAGGGGTAAAATTATTCTCTGTCTCGGGTAAAATTATTCTCTGTCTCGGGGTAAAATTATTCCCGGTCTAGGGTAAAATTATTCTCTGTCTAGAGGTAAATCTATTCCCTGTCTAGGGGTAAAATTATTCTCTGTCTCGGGGTAAAATTATTCCCTGTCTAGAAGAAAAATTATTCTCTGTCTCGGGGTAAAATTATTCCCTGTCTGGGGCTAAAATTATTCCCTGTCAAGGGGTTAAATTATTCTCTGTCTCGGCTAAATTATTCACTGTCTCGGGGTAAAATTATTCTCTGTCTAGGGTTAAAATTATTCTCTGGGGGTGAAAGTATTCCCTGTCTGGGGGTAAAATTATTCCCGGTCTAGGGTAAAATTATTCTCTGTCTAGGGGTAAAATTATTCCCTGTCGAGGGGTAAAATTATTCCCTGATTAGGTGTAAAATTATTCCCGGTCGAGATGTAAAATTATTCTCTGTCTAGGGGTAAAATTATTCTCTGTCTGGAGGTAAAATTATTATTCCCTGTCTAGGGGTAAAATTATTCCCTGTCTAGGGGTATAATTATTCCCTGTCTAGGGGTAAAATTATTCCCTGTCTAGGGGTAAAATTACTCCCTGTCTAGGGGTAAAATTACTCCCTGTCTAGGGGTAAAATTATTCCCTGTCTCGGGGTAAAATTATTCCCTGTGTAGAGGTAAAATTACTCTCTGTCTAGGGGTAAAATTACTCTCTGTCTAGGGGTAAAATTATTCTCTGTCTTGAGGTAAAATTATTCCCTGTCTAGGGGCAAAATTATTCTCCGTCTCGAGGTAAAATTATTCCCTGTCTAGGGGTAAAATTATTCACTGTCGAGGGGTAAAATTATTCTCTGGGGGTAAAAGTATTCCCTGTCTGGGGGTAAAATTATTCCCGGTCTAGGGTAAAATTATTCCCTGTCTCGGGGCAAAATTATTCTCCGTCTAGAGGTAAAATTATTCTCTGTCTCGGGTAAAATTATTCCCTGTCTAGGGGTAAAATTATTCCCTGTCCAGGGGTAAAATTATTCCCTGTCTAGGTGTAAAATTATTCTCTGGGGGTAAAAGTATTCCCTGTCTGGGGGTAAAATTATTCCCTGTCTAGGGGTAAAATTGTTCTCTGTCTCGGGTAAAATTATTCTCTGTCTCGGGGTAAAATTATTCCCGGTCTAGGGTAAAATTAATCTCTGTCTAGAGGTAAATCTATTCCCTGTCGAGGGGTAAAATTATTCTCTGTCTCGGGGTAAAATTATTCTCTGTCTAGAAGAAAAATTATTCTCTGTCTCGGGGTAAAATTATTCCCTGTCTGGGGCTAAAATTATTCCCTGTCGAGGGGTTAAATTATTCCCTGTCGAGGGGTAAAATTATTCTCTGTCTCGGCTAAATTATTCACTGTCTCGGGGTAAAATTATTCTCTGTCTAGGGTTAAAATTATTCTCTGGGGGTGAAAGTATTCCCTGTCTGGGGGTAAAATTATTCCCGATATCGGGTAAAATTATTCTCTGTCTAGGGGTAAAATTATTCCCTGTCTAGGTGTAAAATTATTCTTCGTCGAGAGGTAAAATTATTCTCTGTCTCGGGGTAAAATTATTCTCTGTCTAGGGGTAAAATTATTCCATGTCCAAGGGTAAAATTATTCCCTGTCTAGGGGTGAAATTATTCTCTGTCTAGGGATAAAATTATTCCCTGTCTAGGGGTAAAATTATTCCCTGATTAGGTGTAAAATTATTCCCTGTCGAGATGTAAAATTATTCTCTGTCTCGGGGTAAAATTATTCTCTGTCTAGAGGTAAAATTATTATTCCCTGTCTAGGGGTAAAATTATTCCCTGTCTCGGGGTAAAATTATTCCCTGTCTCGGGGTAAAATTATTCCCTGTGTAGAGGTAAAATTACTCTCTGTCTAGGGGTAAAATTACTCTCTGTCTAGGGGTAAAATTATTCTCTGTCTAGAGGTAAAATTATTCCCTGTCTAGGGGCAAAATCATTCTCCGTCTCGAGGTAAAATTATTCCCTGTCTAGGGGTAAAATTATTCACTGTCGAGGGGTAAAATTATTCTCTGTCTAGAGGTAAAATTATTATTCCCTGTCTAGGGGTAAAATTATTCCCTGTCTAGGGGTATAATTATTCCCTGTCTAGGGTTAAAATTATTCTCTGTCTAGAGGTAAAATTATTCCCTGTCTAGGGGCAAAATTATTCTCCGTCTCGAGGTAAAATTATTCCATGTCCAAGGGTAAAATTATTCTCTGTCTCGGGGTGAAATTATTCCCTGTCTCGGGGTAAAATTATTCCCTGATTGGGTGTAAAATTATTCCCTGTCTGGAGGTAAAATTATTCTCTGTCTAGGGGTAAAATTATTCTCTGTGTTGAGGTAAAATTATTCTCCGTCGAGGGGTAAATTTATTCCCTGTCTAGGGTTAAAATTATTCCCTGTCTAGGGTTAAAATTATTCCCTGTCTAGGGGTATAATTATTCCCTGTCTAGGGGTAAAATTATTCCCTGTCGAGGGGTAAAATTACTCCCTGTCTAGGGGTAAAATTATTCCCTGTCTAGGGGTAAAATTATTCCATGTGTAGAGGCAAAATTATTCTCTGTCTCGGGGTAAAATTACTCTCTGTCTGGGGGTAAAATTATTCTCTGTCTAGAGGTAAAATTATTCCCTGTCTAGGGGCAAAATTATTCTCCGTCTCGAGGTAAAATTATTCTCTGTCTAGGGGTAAAATTATTCCCGATCTAGGGTAAAATTATTCTCTGTCTAGAGGTAAATCTATTCCCTGTCTAGGGGTAAAATTATTCTCTGTCTAGGGGTAAAATTATTCCCTGTCTAGAAGAAAAATTATTCTCTGTCTCGGGGTAAAATTATTCCCTGTCTGGGGCTAAAATTATTCCCTGTCGAGGGGTTAAATTATTCCCTGTCGAGGGGTAAAATTATTCTCTGTCTCGGCTAAATTATTCACTGTCTCGGGGTAAAATTATTCTCTGTCTCGGGTTAAAATTATTCTCTGGGGGTGAAAGTATTCCCTGTCTGGGGGTAAAATTATTCCCGATATAGGGTAAAATTATTCTCTGTCTAGGGGTAAAATTATTCCCTGTCTAGGTGTAAAATTATTCTTCGTCTAGAGGTAAAATTATTCTCTGTCTCGGGGTAAAATTATTCTCTGTCTAGGGGTAAAATTATTCCATGTCCAAGGGTAAAATTATTCCCTGTCTAGGGGTGAAATTATTCTCTGTCTAGGGGTAAAATTATTCCCTGTCTAGGGGTAAAATTATTCCCTGATTAGGTGTAAAATTATTCCCTGTCGAGATGTAAAATTATTCTCTGTCTCGGGGTAAAATTATTCTCTGTCTAGAGGTAAAATTATTATTCCCTGTCTAGGGGTAAAATTATTCCCTGTCTAGGGGTGAAATTATTCTCTGTCTAGGGGTAAAATTATTCCCTGTCTAGGGGTAAAATTATTCCCTGATTAGGTGTAAAATTATTCCCTGTCGAGATGTAAAATTATTCTCTGTCTCGGGGTAAAATTATTCTCTGTCTAGAGGTAAAATTATTATTCCCTGTCTAGGGGTAAAATTATTCCCTGTCTCGGGGTAAAATTATTCCCTGTCTCGGGGTAAAATTATTCCCTGTGTAGAGGTAAAATTACTCTCTGTCTAGGGGTAAAATTACTCTCTGTCTCGGGGTAAAATTATTCTCTGTCTCGAGGTAAAATTATTCCCTGTCTAGGGGCAAAATTATTCTCCGTCTCGAGGTAAAATTATTCCCTGTCTAGGGGTAAAATTATTCACTGTCGAGGGGTAAAATTATTCTCTGTCTCGGGGTAAAATTATTCTCTGGGGGTAAAAGTATTCCCTGTCTGGGGGTAAAATTATTCCCGGTCTAGGGTAAAATTATTCTCTGTCTAGGGGTAAAATTATTCTCTGTGTTGAGGTAAAATTATTCTCCGTCTCGGGGTAAAATTATTCCCTGTCTAGGGTTAAAATTATTCACTGTCTAGGGGTATAATTATTCCCTGTCTAGGGTTAAAATTATTCTCTGTCTAGAGGTAAAATTATTCCCTGTCTAGGGGCAAAATTATTCTCCGTCTCGAGGTAAAATGATTCCATGTCCAAGGGTAAAATTATTCTCTGTCTCGGGGTGAAATTATTCCCTGTCTCGGGGTAAAATTATTCCCTGATTAGGTGTAAAATTATTCCCTGTCTGGAGGTAAAATTATTCTCTGTCTAGGGGTAAAATTATTCTCTGTGTTGAGGTAAAATTATTCTCCGTCTAGGGGTAAAATTATTCCCTGTCTAGGGTTAAAATTATTCCCTGTCTAGGGTTAAAATTATTCCCTGTCTCGGGGTATAATTATTCCCTGTCTAGGGGTAAAATTATTCCCTGTCGAGGGGTAAAATTACTCCCTGTCTAGGGGTAAAATTATTCCCTGTCTCGGGGTAAAATTATTCCATGTGTAGAGGCAAAATTATTCTCTGTCTCGGGGTAAAATTACTCTCTGTCTGGGGGTAAAATTATTCTCTGTCTAGAGGTAAAATTATTCCCTGTCTAGGGGCAAAATTATTCTCCGTCTCGAGGTAAAATTATTCTCTGTCTAGGGGTAAAATTATTCCCGATCTAGGGTAAAATTACTCTCTGTCTAGGGGTAAAATTATTCTCTGTGTAGAGGTAAAATTATTCCCTGTCTCGGGGCAAAATTATTCTCCGTCTAGAGGTAAAATTATTCTCTGTCTCGGGTAAAATTATTCCCTGTCGAGGGGTAAAATTATTCCCTGTCTAGGGGTAAAATTATTCCCTGTCTAGGTGTAAAATTATTCTCTGGGGGTAAAAGTATTTCCTGTCTGGGGGTAAAATTATTCCCTGTCTAGGGGTAAAATTATTCTCTGTCTCGGGTAAAATTATTCTCTGTCTCGGGGTAAAATTATTCCCGGTCTAGGGTAAAATTATTCTCTGTCTAGAGGTAAATCTATTCCCTGTCTAGGGGTAAAATTATTCTCTGTCTAGGGGTAAAATTATTCCCTGTCGAGGGGTTAAATTATTCCCTGTCGAGGGGTAAAATTATTCTCTGTCTCGGCTAAATTATTCACTGTCTCGGGGTAAAATTATTCTCTGTCTAGGGTTAAAATTATTCTCTGGGGGTGAAAGTATTCCCTGTCTGGGGGTAAAATTATTCCCGATATAGGGTAAAATTATTCTCTGTCTAGGGGTAAAATTATTCCCTGTCTGGGGGTAAAATTATTCCCTGTCTCGGGGTAAAATTATTCTCTGTCTCGGGTAAAATTATTCTCTGTCTAGGGGTAAAATTATTCTCTGTCTCGGGGTAAAATTATTCTCTGTCTCGGGTAAAATTATTCTCTGTCTAGGGGTAAAATTATTCCATGTCCAGGGGTAAAATTATTCCCTGTCTAGGGGTAAAATTATTCCCGATCAAGGGCAAAATTACTCTCTGTCTAGGGGTAAAATTATTCTCTGTCTGGAGGTAAAATTATTCCCGATCTAGGGTAAAATTACTCTCTGTCTAGGGGTAAAATTATTCTCTGTCTAGAGGTAAAATTATTCCCTGTCTCGGGGCAAAATTATTCTCCGTCTAGAGGTAAAATTATTCTCTGTCTCGGGTAAAATTATTCCCTGTCTAGGGGTAAAATTATTCCCTGTCTAGGGGTAAAATTATTCCCTGTCTAGGTGTTAAATTATTCTCTGGGGGTAAAAGTATTCCCTGTCTGGGGGTAAAATTATTCCCTGTCTAGGGGTAAAATTATTCTCTGTCTCGGGTAAAATTATTCTCTGTCTCGGGGTAAAATTATTCCCGGTCTAGGGTAAAATTATTCTCTGTCTAGAGGTAAATCTATTCCCTGTCTAGGGGTAAAATTATTCTCTGTCTAGGGGTAAAATTATTCCCTGTCTAGAAGAAAAATTATTCTCTGTCTCGGGGTAAAATTATTCCCTGTCTGGGGCTAAAATTATTCTCTGTCTAGAGGTAAAATTATTCCCTGTCTAGGGGCAAAATTATTCTCCGTCTAGAGGTAAAATTATTCTCTGTCTCGGGTAAAACTATTCCCTGTGTCAAGGTAAAATTATTCTCTGTCTAGGGGTAAAATTATTCTCTGTCTAGAGGTAAAATTATTCCCTGTCTAGGGGCAAAATTATTCTCCGTCTAGAGGTAAAATTATTCTCTGTCTCGCGTAAAATTATTCCCTGTGTCAAGGTAAAATTATTCTCTGTCTAGAGGTAAAATTATTCCCTGTCTAGGGGCAAAATTATTCTCCGTCTAGAGGTAAAATTATTCTCTGTCTCGGGTAAAATTATTCCCTGTGTCAAGGTAAAATTATTCTCTGTCTAGGGGTAAAATTATTCTCTGTCTCGGGTAAAATTATTCTCTGTCTAGGGGTAAAATTATTCTTCGTCCAGAGGTAAACTTATTCTCTGTCTCGGGGTAAAATTATTCTCTGTTTAGGGGTAAAATTATTCCATGTCCAAGGGTAAAATTATTCTCTGTCCAGGTGTAAAATTATTCCCTGTCTAGGGGTAAAATTATTCCCTGTCTAGGGGTAAAATTATTCTCTGTCTAGGGGTAAAAGTATTCCCTGTCTGGGGGTAAAAGTATTCCCTGTCTGGGGGTAAAAGTATTCCCTGTCTGGGGGTAAAATTATTCCCTGTCTAGGGGTAAAATTATTCTCTGTCTCGAGGTAAAATTATTCCGTGTCTAGGAGTAAAATTATTCCCTGTCTAGGGGTAAAATTATTCCCTGTCTAGGAGTAAAATTATTCTCTGGGGGTAAAAGTATTCCCTGTCTGGGGGTAAAATTATTCCCGATCTCGGGTAAAATTATTCTCTGTCTTGGGGTAAAATTATTCTCTGTCTCGGGGTAAAATTATTCCCTGTCTCGGGTAAAATTATTCCCTGTCTAGGGGTAAAATTATTCCCTGTCTAGGGGTAAAATTATTCTCTGTCCAGAGGTAAAATTATTCACTGTCTAGGGGTAAAATTATTCACTGTCTTGGGGTAAAATTATTCTCTGTCTCTGGGTAAAATTATTCTCTGGGGGTAAAAGTATTCCCTGTCTGGGGGTAAAATTATTCCCTATCTTGGGGTAAAATTATTCTCTGTCTAGGGTAAAATTATTCCCTGTCTAGGTGTAAAATTATTCCCTGTATGGTGTAAAATTATTCCCTGTCTAGGGGTAAAATTATTCACTGTCTAGGGGTAAAATTATTCTCTGTCTAGGGGTAAAAGTATTCCCTGTCTGGGGGTAAAAGTATTCCCTGTCTGGGGGTAAAATTATTCCCTGTCTAGGGGTAAAATTATTCTCTGTCTCGAGGTAAAATTATTCCCTGTCTAGGTGTAAAATTATTCCCTGTCTCGGGGTAAAATTATTCCCTGTCTAGGAGTAAAATTATTCTCTGGGGGTAAAAGTATTCCCTGTCTGGGGGTAAAATTATTCCCGGTCTGGGGTAAAATTATTCTCTGTCTAGGGGTAAAATTATTCTCTGTCTCGGGTAAAATTATTCTCTGTCTCGGGGTAAAATTATTCCCGGTCTAGGGTAAAATTATTCTCTGTCTAGAGGTAAATCTATTCTCTGTCTAGGGGTAAAATTATTCTCTGTCTCGGGGTAAAATTATTCCCTGTCTAGAAGAAAAATTATTCTCTGTCTCGGGGTAAAATTATTCCCTGTCTGGGGCTAAAATTATTCCCTGTCGATGGGTTAAATTATTCTCTGTCTCGGCTAAATTATTCACTGTCTCGGGGTAAAATTATTCTCTGTCTAGGGTTAAAATTATTCTCTGGGGGTGAAAGTATTCCCTGTCTGGGGGTAAAATTATTCCCGATCTAGGGTAAAATTATTCTCTGTCTAGGGGTAAAATTATTCCCTGTCTAGGGGTAAAATTATTCCATGTCGAAGGGTAAAATTATTCCCTGTCTAGGGGTGAAATTATTCTCTGTCTAGGGGTAAAATTATTCCCTGTCGAGGGGTAAAATTATTCCCTGATTAGGTGTAAAATTATTCCCGGTCGAGATGTAAAATTATTCTCTGTCTAGGGGTAAAATTATTCTCTGTCTAGAGGTAAAATTATTATTCCCTGTCTAGGGGTAAAATTATTCCCTGTCTTGGGGTATAATTATTCCCTGTCTAGGGGTAAAATTACTCCCTGTCTAGGGGTAAAATTACTCCCTGTCTCGGGGTAAAATTATTCCCTGTCTCGGGGTAAAATTACTCTCTGTCTAGGGGTAAAATTATTCTCTGTCTAGAGGTAAAATTATTCCCTGTCTAGGGGCAAAATTATTCTCCGTCTCGAGGTAAAATTATTCCCTGTCTAGGGGTAAAATTATTCACTGTCGAGGGGTAAAATTATTCTCTGTCTAGGGGTAAAATTATTCTCTGGGGGTAAAAGTATTCCCTGTCTGGGGGTAAAATTATTCCCAGTCTAGGGTAAAATTATTCTCTGTCAAGGGGTAAAATTATTCTCTGTGTTGAGGTAAAATTGTTCTCCGTCTAGGGGAAAAATTATTCCCTGTCTAGGGTTAAAATTATTCCCTGTCTAGGGTTATAATTATTCCCTGTCTAGGGTTAAAATTATTCTCTGTCTAGAGGTAAAATTATTCCCTGTCTCGGGGCAAAATTATTCTCCGTCTCGAGGTAAAATTATTCCATGTCCAAGGGTAAAATTATTCTCTGTCTCGGGGTGAAATTATTCCCTGTCTCGGGGTAAAATTATTCCCTGATTAGGTGTAGAATTATTACCTGTCTGGAGGTAAAATTATTCTCTGTCCAGGGGTAAAATTATTCTCTGTGTTGAGGTAAAATTATTCTCCGTCTAGGGGTAAAATTATTCCCTGTCTCGGGTTAAAATTATTCCCTGTCTAGGGGTATAATTATTCCCTGTCTAGGGGTAAAATTATTCCCTGTCGAGGGGTAAAATTACTCCCTGTCTCGGGGTAAAATTATTCCCTGTCTAGGGGTAAAATTACTCCCTGTCTGGGGGTAAAATTACTCCCTGTCTAGGGGTAAAATTGCTCTCTGTCGAGAGGTAAAATTATTCCCTGTCTAGGGGTAAAATTATTCCCTGTCTGGGGGTAAAATTATTCCCTGTGCAGAGGTAAAATTATTCTCTGTCTAGGGGTAAAATTATTCTCTGTCTCGGGGTAAAATTATTCACTGTCGAGGGGTAAATGTATTCCCTGTCTGGGGGTAAAATTATTACTGGTCTAGGGTAAAATTATTCTCTGTCTAGGGGTAAAATTATTCTCTGTCTGGGGGTAAAATTATTCCCTGTCTAGGGGTTAAATTATTTCTTGTCGAGGGGTAAAATTATTCTCTGTCTCGGGTAAAATTATTCTCTGTCTCGGGGTAAAATTATTCACTGTCTCGGGGTAAAATTATTCCCTGTCTCGGGTAAAATTATTCCCTGTCTAGGGGTAAAATTATTCCCTGTCTCGGGGTAAAATTATTCCCTGTCTCGGGGTAAAATTATTCTCTGTCCAGAGGTAAAATTATTCACTGTCTCGGGGTAAAATTATTCACTGTCTTGGGGTAAAATTATTCTCTGTCTCGGGGTAAAATTATTCTCTGTCTCGGGGTAAAATTATTCTCTGGGGGTAAAATATTCCCTGTCTGGGGGTAAAATTATTCCCTATCTAGGGGTAAAATTATTCTCTGTCTCGGGGTAAAATTATTCTCCGTCTCGAGGTAAAATTATTCTCTGTCTTAGGGCAAAATTATTCCCTGTCTCGGGGTAAAATTATTCCCTGATTAGGGGTAAAATTATTCCCTGTCTAGAGGTAAAATTATTCTCTGTCTCGTTGTAAAATTATTCTCTGTCTAGGGTTAAAATTATTCTCTGTCTAGGGGTAAAATTATTCTCTGTCTGGGGGTAAAATCATTCTCTGTCTCGGGGTAAAATTATTCTCTGGGGGTAAAAGTATTCCCTGTCTGGGGGTAAAAGTATTCTCTGTCTCGGGGTAAAATTATTCTCTGTCTCGGGTAAAATTATTCCCTGTCTAGGGGTAAAATGATTCCCTGTCTAGGGGTAAAATTATTCCCTGTCTAGGTGTTAAATTATTCTCTGGGGGTAAAAGTATTCCCTGTCTGGGGGTAAAATTATTCCCTGTCTAGGGGTAAAATTATTCTCTGTCTCGGGTAAAATTATTCTCTGTCTCGGGGTAAAATTATTCCCGGTCTAGGGTAAAATTATTCTCTGTCTAGAGGTAAATCTATTCCCTGTCTAGGGGTAAAATTATTCTCTGTCTAGGGGTAAAATTATTCTCTGTGTTGAGGTAAAATTATTCTCCGTCTAGGGGTAAAATTATTCCCTGTCTAGGGTTAAAATTATTCCCTGTCTAGGGGTATAATTATTCCCTGTCTAGGGTTAAAATTATTCTCTGTCTAGAGGTAAAATTATTCCCTGTCTAGGGGCAAAATTATTCTCCGTCTCGAGGTAAAATTATTCCATGTCCAAGGGTAAAATTATTCTCTGTCTCGGGGTGAAATTATTCCCTGTCTCGGGGTAAAATTATTCCCTGATTGGGTGTAAAATTATTCCCTGTCTGGAGGTAAAATTATTCTCTGTCTAGGGGTAAAATTATTCTCTGTGTTGAGGTAAAATTATTCTCCGTCTAGGGGTAAATTTATTCCCTGTCTAGGGTTAAAATTATTCCCTGTCTAGGGTTAAAATTATTCCCTGTCTAGGGGTATAATTATTCCCTGTCTAGGGGTAAAATTATTCCCTGTCGAGGGGTAAAATTACTCCCTGTCTAGGGGTAAAATTATTCCCTGTCTAGGGGTAAAATTATTCCATGTGTAGAGGCAAAATTATTCTCTGTCTCGGGGTAAAATTACTCTCTGTCTGGGGGTAAAATTATTCTCTGTCTAGAGGTAAAATTATTCCCTGTCTAGGGGCAAAATTATTCTCCGTCTCGAGGTAAAATTATTCTCTGTCTAGGGGTAAAATTATTCCCGATCTAGGGTAAAATTATTCTCTGTCTAGAGGTAAATCTATTCCCTGTCTAGGGGTAAAATTATTCTCTGTCTAGGGGTAAAATTATTCCCTGTCTAGAAGAAAAATTATTCTCTGTCTCGGGGTAAAATTATTCCCTGTCTGGGGCTAAAATTATTCCCTGTCGAGGGGTTAAATTATTCCCTGTCGAGGGGTAAAATTATTCTCTGTCTCGGCTAAATTATTCACTGTCTCGGGGTAAAATTATTCTCTGTCTCGGGTTAAAATTATTCTCTGGGGGTGAAAGTATTCCCTGTCTGGGGGTAAAATTATTCCCGATATAGGGTAAAATTATTCTCTGTCTAGGGGTAAAATTATTCCCTGTCTAGGTGTAAAATTATTCTTCGTCTAGAGGTAAAATTATTCTCTGTCTCGGGGTAAAATTATTCTCTGTCTCGGGGTAAAATTATTCCATGTCCAAGGGTAAAATTATTCCCTGTCTAGGGGTGAAATTATTCTCTGTCTAGGGGTAAAATTATTCCCTGTCTAGGGGTAAAATTATTCCCTGATTAGGTGTAAAATTATTCCCTGTCGAGATGTAAAATTATTCTCTGTCTCGGGGTAAAATTATTCTCTGTCTAGAGGTAAAATTATTATTCCCTGTCTAGGGGTAAAATTATTCCCTGTCTCGGGGTAAAATTATTCCCTGTCTCGGGGTAAAATTATTCCCTGTGTAGAGGTAAAATTACTCTCTGTCTAGGGGTAAAATTACTCTCTGTCTAGGGGTAAAATTATTCTCTGTCTAGAGGTAAAATTATTCCCTGTCTAGGGGCAAAATTATTCTCCGTCTCGAGGTAAAATTATTCCCTGTCTAGGGGTAAAATTATTCCCTGTCGAGGGGTAAAATTATTCTCTGTCTCGGCTAAATTATTCACTGTCTCGGGGTAAAATTATTCTCTGTCTCGGGTTAAAATTATTCTCTGGGGGTGAAAGTATTCCCTGTCTGGGGGTAAAATTATTCCCGATATAGGGTAAAATTATTCTCTGTCTAGGGGTAAAATTATTCCCTGTCTAGGTGTAAAATTATTCTTCGTCTAGAGGTAAAATTATTCTCTGTCTCGGGGTAAAATTATTCTCTGTCTAGGGGTAAAATTATTCCATGTCCAAGGGTAAAATTATTCCCTGTCTAGGGGTGAAATTATTCTCTGTCTAGGGGTAAAATTATTCCCTGTCTAGGGGTAAAATTATTCCCTGATTAGGTGTAAAATTATTCCCTGTCGAGATGTAAAATTATTCTCTGTCTCGGGGTAAAATTATTCTCTGTCTAGAGGTAAAATTATTATTCCCTGTCTAGGGGTAAAATTATTCCCTGTCTAGGGGTGAAATTATTCTCTGTCTAGGGGTAAAACTATTCCCTGTCTAGGGGTAAAATTATTCCCTGATTAGGTGTAAAATTATTCCCTGTCGAGATGTAAAATTATTCTCTGTCTCGGGGTAAAATTATTCTCTGTCTAGAGGTAAAATTATTATTCCCTGTCTAGGGGTAAAATTATTCCCTGTCTCGGGGTAAAATTATTCCCTGTCTCGGGGTAAAATTATTCCCTGTGTAGAGGTAAAATTACTCTCTGTCTAGGGGTAAAATTACTCTCTGTCTCGGGGTAAAATTATTCTCTGTCTCGAGGTAAAATTATTCCCTGTCTAGGGGCAAAATTATTCTCCGTCTCGAGGTAAAATTATTCCCTGTCTAGGGGTAAAATTATTCACTGTCGAGGGGTAAAATTATTCTCTGTCTCGGGGTAAAATTATTCTCTGGGGGTAAAAGTATTCCCTGTCTGGGGGTAAAATTATTCCCGGTCTAGGGTAAAATTATTCTCTGTCTAGGGGTAAAATTATTCTCTGTGTTGAGGTAAAATTATTCTCCGTCTCGGGGTAAAATTATTCCCTGTCTAGGGTTAAAATTATTCACTGTCTAGGGGTATAATTATTCCCTGTCTAGGGTTAAAATTATTCTCTGTCTAGAGGTAAAATTATTCCCTGTCTAGGGGCAAAATTATTCTCCGTCTCGAGGTAAAATTATTCCATGTCCAAGGGTAAAATTATTCTCTGTCTCGGGGTGAAATTATTCCCTGTCTCGGGGTAAAATTATTCCCTGATTAGGTGTAAAATTATTCCCTGTCTGGAGGTAAAATTATTCTCTGTCTAGGGGTAAAATTATTCTCTGTGTTGAGGTAAAATTATTCTCCGTCTAGGGGTAAAATTATTCCCTGTCTAGGGTTAAAATTATTCCCTGTCTAGGGTTAAAATTATTCCCTGTCTCGGGGTATAATTATTCCCTGTCTAGGGGTAAAATTATTCCCTGTCGAGGGGTAAAATTACTCCCTGTCTAGGGGTAAAATTATTCCCTGTCTCGGGGTAAAATTATTCCATGTGTAGAGGCAAAATTATTCTCTGTCTCGGGGTAAAATTACTCTCTGTCTGGGGGTAAAATTATTCTCTGTCTAGAGGTAAAATTATTCCCTGTCTAGGGGCAAAATTATTCTCCGTCTCGAGGTAAAATTATTCTCTGTCTAGGGGTAAAATTATTCCCGATCTAGGGTAAAATTACTCTCTGTCTAGGGGTAAAATTATTCTCTGTGTAGAGGTAAAATTATTCCCTGTCTCGGGGCAAAATTATTCTCCGTCTAGAGGTAAAATTATTCTCTGTCTCGGGTAAAATTATTCCCTGTCGAGGGGTAAAATTATTCCCTGTCTAGGGGTAAAATTATTCCCTGTCTAGGTGTAAAATTATTCTCTGGGGGTAAAAGTATTTCCTGTCTGGGGGTAAAATTATTCCCTGTCTAGGGGTAAAATTATTCTCTGTCTCGGGTAAAATTATTCTCTGTCTCGGGGTAAAATTATTCCCGGTCTAGGGTAAAATTATTCTCTGTCTAGAGGTAAATCTATTCCCTGTCTAGGGGTAAAATTATTCTCTGTCTAGGGGTAAAATTATTCCCTGTCTAGAAGAAAAATTATTCTCTGTGTCGGGGTAAAATTATTCCCTGTCTGGGGCTAAAATTATTCCCTGTCGAGGGGTTAAATTATTCCCTGTCGAGGGGTAAAATTATTCTCTGTCTCGGCTAAATTATTCACTGTCTCGGGGTAAAATTATTCTCTGTCTAGGGTTAAAATTATTCTCTGGGGGTGAAAGTATTCCCTGTCTGGGGGTAAAATTATTCCCGATATAGGGTAAAATTATTCTCTGTCTAGGGGTAAAATTATTCCCTGTCTGGGGGTAAAATTATTCTCTGTCTCGGGGTAAAATTATTCTCTGTCTCGGGTAAAATTATTCTCTGTCTAGGGGTAAAATTATTCTCTGTCTCGGGGTAAAATTATTCTCTGTCTCGGGTAAAATTATTCTCTGTCTAGGGGTAAAATTATTTCATGTCCAGGGGTAAAATTATTCCCTGTCTAGGGGTAAAATTATTCCCGATCAAGGGTAAAATTACTCTCTGTCTAGGGGTAAAATTATTCTCTGTCTGGAGGTAAAATTATTCCCGATCTAGGGTAAAATTACTCTCTGTCTAGGGGTAAAATTATTCTCTGTCTAGAGGTAAAATTATTCCCTGTCTCGGGGCAAAATTATTCTCCGTCTAGAGGTAAAATTATTCTCTGTCTCGGGTAAAATTATTCCCTGTCTAGGGGTAAAATTATTCCCTGTCTAGGGGTAAAATTATTCCCTGTCTAGGTGTTAAATTATTCTCTGGGGGTAAAAGTATTCCCTGTCTGGGGGTAAAATTATTCCCTGTCTAGGGGTAAAATTATTCTCTGTCTCGGGTAAAATTATTCTCTGTCTCGGGGTAAAATTATTCCCGGTCTAGGGTAAAATTATTCTCTGTCTAGAGGTAAATCTATTCCCTGTCTAGGGGTAAAATTATTCTCTGTCTAGGGGTAAAATTATTCCCTGTCTAGAAGAAAAATTATTCTCTGTCTCGGGGTAAAATTATTCCCTGTCTGGGGCTAAAATTATTCTCTGTCTAGAGGTAAAATTATTCCCTGTCTAGGGGCAAAATTATTCTCCGTCTAGAGGTAAAATTATTCTCTGTCTCGGGTAAAACTATTCCCTGTGTCAAGGTAAAATTATTCTCTGTCTAGGGGTAAAATTATTCTCTGTCTAGAGGTAAAATTATTCCCTGTCTAGGGGCAAAATTATTCTCCGTCTAGAGGTAAAATTATTCTCTGTCTCGCGTAAAATTATTCCCTGTGTCAAGGTAAAATTATTCTCTGTCTAGAGGTAAAATTATTCCCTGTCTAGGGGCAAAATTATTCTCCGTCTAGAGGTAAAATTATTCTCTGTCTCGGGTAAAATTATTCCCTGTGTCAAGGTAAAATTATTCTCTGTCTAGGGGTAAAATTATTCTCTGTCTCGGGTAAAATTATTCTCTGTCTAGGGGTAAAATTATTCTTCGTCCAGAGGTAAAATTATTCTCTGTCTCGGGGTAAAATTATTCTCTGTTTAGGGGTAAAATTATTCCATGTCCAAGGGTAAAATTATTCTCTGTCCAGGTGTAAAATTATTCCCTGTCTAGGGGTAAAATTATTCACTGTCTAGGGGTAAAATTATTCTCTGTCTAGGGGTAAAAGTATTCCCTGTCTGGGGGTAAAAGTATTCCCTGTCTGGGGGTAAAATTATTCCCTGTCTAGGGGTAAAATTATTCTCTGTCCAGAGGTAAAATTATTCACTGTCTAGGGGTAAAATTATTCACTGTCTTGGGGTAAAATTATTCTCTGTCTCTGGGTAAAATTATTCTCTGGGGGTAAAAGTATTCCCTGTCTGGGGGTAAAATTATTCCCTATCTTGGGGTAAAATTATTCTCTGTCTAGGGTAAAATTATTCCCTGTCTAGGTGTAAAATTATTCCCTGTATGGTGTAAAATTATTCCCTGTCTAGGGGTAAAATTATTCACTGTCTAGGGGTAAAATTATTCTCTGTCTAGGGGTAAAAGTATTCCCTGTCTGGGGGTAAAAGTATTCCCTGTCTGGGGGTAAAATTATTCCCTGTCTAGGGGTAAAATTATTCTCTGTCTCGAGGTAAAATTATTCCCTGTCTAGGTGTAAAATTATTCCCTGTCTCGGGGTAAAATTATTCCCTGTCTAGGAGTAAAATTATTCTCTGGGGGTAAAAGTATTCCCTGTCTGGGGGTAAAATTATTCCCGGTCTGGGGTAAAATTATTCTCTGTCTAGGGGTAAAATTATTCTCTGTCTCGGGTAAAATTATTCTCTGTCTCGGGGTAAAATTATTCCCGGTCTAGGGTAAAATTATTCTCTGTCTAGAGGTAAATCTATTCTCTGTCTAGGGGTAAAATTATTCTCTGTCTCGGGGTAAAATTATTCCCTGTCTAGAAGAAAAATTATTCTCTGTCTCGGGGTAAAATTATTCCCTGTCTGGGGCTAAAATTATTCCCTGTCGAGGGGTTAAATTATTCTCTGTCTCGGCTAAATTATTCACTGTCTCGGGGTAAAATTATTCTCTGTCTAGGGTTAAAATTATTCTCTGGGGGTGAAAGTATTCCCTGTCTGGGGGTAAAATTATTCCCGATCTAGGGTAAAATTATTCTCTGTCTAGGGGTAAAATTATTCCCTGTCTAGGGGTAAAATTATTCCATGTCGAAGGGTAAAATTATTCCCTGTCTAGGGGTGAAATTATTCTCTGTCTAGGGGTAAAATTATTCCCTGTCGAGGGGTAAAATTATTCCCTGATTAGGTGTAAAATTATTCCCGGTCGAGATGTAAAATTATTCTCTGTCTAGGGGTAAAATTATTCTCTGTCTAGAGGTAAAATTATTATTCCCTGTCTAGGGGTAAAATTATTCCCTGTCTTGGGGTATAATTATTCCCTGTCTAGGGGTAAAATTACTCCCTGTCTAGGGGTAAAATTACTCCCTGTCTCGGGGTAAAATTATTCCCTGTCTCGGGGTAAAATTACTCTCTGTCTAGGGGTAAAATTATTCTCTGTCTAGAGGTAAAATTATTCCCTGTCTAGGGGCAAAATTATTCTCCGTCTCGAGGTAAAATTATTCCCTGTCTAGGGGTAAAATTATTCACTGTCGAGGGGTAAAATTATTCTCTGTCTAGGGGTAAAATTATTCTCTGGGGGTAAAAGTATTCCCTGTCTGGGGGTAAAATTATTCCCAGTCTAGGGTAAAATTATTCTCTGTCAAGGGGTAAAATTATTCTCTGTGTTGAGGTAAAATTGTTCTCCGTCTAGGGGAAAAATTATTCCCTGTCTAGGGTTAAAATTATTCCCTGTCTAGGGTTATAATTATTCCCTGTCTAGGGTTAAAATTATTCTCTGTCTAGAGGTAAAATTATTCCCTGTCTCGGGGCAAAATTATTCTCCGTCTCGAGGTAAAATTATTCCATGTCCAAGGGTAAAATTATTCTCTGTCTCGGGGTGAAATTATTCCCTGTCTCGGGGTAAAATTATTCCCTGATTAGGTGTAGAATTATTACCTGTCTGGAGGTAAAATTATTCTCTGTCCAGGGGTAAAATTATTCTCTGTGTTGAGGTAAAATTATTCTCCGTCTAGGGGTAAAATTATTCCCTGTCTCGGGTTAAAATTATTCCCTGTCTAGGGGTATAATTATTCCCTGTCTAGGGGTAAAATTATTCCCTGTCGAGGGGTAAAATTACTCCCTGTCTCGGGGTAAAATTATTCCCTGTCTAGGGGTAAAATTACTCCCTGTCTGGGGGTAAAATTACTCCCTGTCTAGGCGTAAAATTACTCTCTCTCGGGGTAAAATTGCTCTCTGTCGAGAGGTAAAATTATTCCCTGTCTAGGGGTAAAATTATTCCCTGTCTGGGGGTAAAATTATTCCCTGTGCAGAGGTAAAATTATTCTCTGTCTAGGGGTAAAATTATTCTCTGTCTCGGGGTAAAATTATTCACTGTCGAGGGGTAAATGTATTCCCTGTCTGGGGGTAAAATTATTACTGGTCTAGGGTAAAATTATTCTCTGTCTAGGGGTAAAATTATTCTCTGTCTGGGGGTAAAATTATTCCCTGTCTAGGGGTTAAATTATTTCTTGTCGAGGGGTAAAATTATTCTCTGTCTCGGGGTAAAATTATTCTCTGTCTCGGGGTAAAATTATTCACTGTCTCGGGGTAAAATTATTCCCTGTCTCGGGTAAAATTATTCACTGTCTTGGGGTAAAATTATTCTCTGTCTCGGGGTAAAATTATTCTCTGTCTCGGGGTAAAATTATTCTCTGGGGGTAAAATATTCCCTGTCTGGGGGTAAAATTATTCCCTATCTAGGGGTAAAATTATTCTCTGTCTCGGGGTAAAATTATTCTCCGTCTCGAGGTAAAATTATTCTCTGTCTTAGGGCAAAATTATTCCCTGTCTCGGGGTAAAATTATTCCCTGATTAGGGGTAAAATTATTCCCTGTCTAGAGGTAAAATTATTCTCTGTCTCGTTGTAAAATTATTCTCTGTCTAGGGTTAAAATTATTCTCTGTCTAGGGGTAAAATTATTCTCTGTCTGGGGGTAAAATCATTCTCTGTCTCGGGGTAAAATTATTCTCTGGGGGTAAAAGTATTCCCTGTCTGGGGGTAAAAGTATTCTCTGTCTCGGGGTAAAATTATTCTCTGTCTCGGGTAAAATTATTCCCTGTCTAGGGGTAAAATGATTCCCTGTCTAGGGGTAAAATTATTCCCTGTCTAGGTGTTAAATTATTCTCTGGGGGTAAAAGTATTCCCTGTCTGGGGGTAAAATTATTCCCTGTCTAGGGGTAAAATTATTCTCTGTCTCGGGTAAAATTATTCTCTGTCTCGGGGTAAAATTATTCCCGGTCTAGGGTAAAATTATTCTCTGTCTAGAGGTAAATCTATTCCCTGTCTAGGGGTAAAATTATTCTCTGTCTAGGGGTAAAATTATTCTCTGTGTTGAGGTAAAATTATTCTCCGTCTAGGGGTAAAATTATTCCCTGTCTAGGGTTAAAATTATTCCCTGTCTAGGGGTATAATTATTCCCTGTCTAGGGTTAAAATTATTCTCTGTCTAGAGGTAAAATTATTCCCTGTCTAGGGGCAAAATTATTCTCCGTCTCGAGGTAAAATTATTCCATGTCCAAGGGTAAAATTATTCTCTGTCTCGGGGTGAAATTATTCCCTGTCTCGGGGTAAAATTATTCCCTGATTGGGTGTAAAATTATTCCCTGTCTGGAGGTAAAATTATTCTCTGTCTAGGGGTAAAATTATTCTCTGTGTTGAGGTAAAATTATTCTCCGTCTAGGGGTAAATTTATTCCCTGTCTAGGGTTAAAATTATTCCCTGTCTAGGGTTAAAATTATTCCCTGTCTAGGGGTATAATTATTCCCTGTCTAGGGGTAAAATTATTCCCTGTCGAGGGGTAAAATTACTCCCTGTCTAGGGGTAAAATTATTCCCTGTCTAGGGGTAAAATTATTCCATGTGTAGAGGCAAAATTATTCTCTGTCTCGGGGTAAAATTACTCTCTGTCTGGGGGTAAAATTATTCTCTGTCTAGAGGTAAAATTATTCCCTGTCTAGGGGCAAAATTATTCTCCGTCTCGAGGTAAAATTATTCTCTGTCTAGGGGTAAAATTATTCCCGATCTAGGGTAAAATTATTCTCTGTCTAGAGGTAAATCTATTCCCTGTCTAGGGGTAAAATTATTCTCTGTCTAGGGGTAAAATTATTCCCTGTCTAGAAGAAAAATTATTCTCTGTCTCGGGGTAAAATTATTCCCTGTCTGGGGCTAAAATTATTCCCTGTCGAGGGGTTAAATTATTCCCTGTCGAGGGGTAAAATTATTCTCTGTCTCGGCTAAATTATTCACTGTCTCGGGGTAAAATTATTCTCTGTCTCGGGTTAAAATTATTCTCTGGGGGTGAAAGTATTCCCTGTCTGGGGGTAAAATTATTCCCGATATAGGGTAAAATTATTCTCTGTCTAGGGGTAAAATTATTCCCTGTCTAGGTGTAAAATTATTCTTCGTCTAGAGGTAAAATTATTCTCTGTCTAGGGGTAAAATTATTCTCTGTCTCGGGGTAAAATTATTCCATGTCCAAGGGTAAAATTATTCCCTGTCTAGGGGTGAAATTATTCTCTGTCTAGGGGTAAAATTATTCCCTGTCTAGGGGTAAAATTATTCCCTGATTAGGTGTAAAATTATTCCCTGTCGAGATGTAAAATTATTCTCTGTCTCGGGGTAAAATTATTCTCTGTCTAGAGGTAAAATTATTATTCCCTGTCTAGGGGTAAAATTATTCCCTGTCTCGGGGTAAAATTATTCCCTGTCTCGGGGTAAAATTATTCCCTGTGTAGAGGTAAAATTACTCTCTGTCTAGGGGTAAAATTACTCTCTGTCTAGGGGTAAAATTATTCTCTGTCTAGAGGTAAAATTATTCCCTGTCTAGGGGCAAAATTATTCTCCGTCTCGAGGTAAAATTATTCCCTGTCTAGGGGTAAAATTATTCACTGTCGAGGGGTAAAATTATTCTCTGTCTCGGGGTAAAATTATTCTCTGGGGGTAAAAGTATTCCCTGTCTGGGGGTAAAATTATTCCCGGTCTAGGGTAAAATTATTCTCTGTCTAGGGGTAAAATTATTCTCTGTGTTGAGGTAAAATTATTCTCCGTCTAGGGGTAAAATTATTCCCTGTCTAGGGTTAAAATTATTCCCTGTCTAGGGGTATAATTATTCCCTGTCTAGGGTTAAAATTATTCTCTGTCTAGAGGTAAAATTATTCCCTGTCTAGGGGCAAAATTATTCTCCGTCTCGAGGTAAAATTATTCCATGTCCAAGGGTAAAATTATTCTCTGTCTCGGGGTGAAATTATTCCCTGTCTCGGGGTAAAATTATTCCCTGATTAGGTGTAAAATTATTCCCTGTCTGGAGGTAAAATTATTCTCTGTCTAGGGGTAAAATTATTCTCTGTGTTGAGGTAAAATTATTCTCCGTCTAGGGGTAAAATTATTCCCTGTCTAGGGTTAAAATTATTCCCTGTCTAGGGTTAAAATTATTCCCTGTCTAGGGGTATAATTATTCCCTGTCTAGGGGTAAAATTATTCCCTGTCTCGGGGTAAAATTATTCCATGTGTAGAGGCAAAATTATTCTCTGTCTCGGGGTAAAATTACTCTCTGTCTGGGGGTAAAATTATTCTCTGTCTAGAGGTAAAATTATTCCCTGTCTAGGGGCAAAATTATTCTCCGTCTCGAGGTAAAATTATTCTCTGTCTAGGGGTAAAATTATTCCCGATCTAGGGTAAAATTACTCTCTGTCTAGGGGTAAAATTATTCTCTGTGTAGAGGTAAAATTATTCCCTGTCTCGGGGCAAAATTATTCTCCGTCTAGAGGTAAAATTATTCTCTGTCTCGGGTAAAATTATTCCCTGTCTAGGGGTAAAATTATTCCCTGTCTCGGGGTAAAATTATTCCCTGTCTAGGTGTAAAATTATTCTCTGGGGGTAAAAGTATTCCCTGTCTGGGGGTAAAATTATTCCCTGTCTAGGGGTAAAATTATTCTCTGTCTCGGGTAAAATTATTCTCTGTCTCGGGGTAAAATTATTCCCGGTCTAGGGTAAAATTATTCTCTGTCTAGAGGTAAATCTATTCCCTGTCTAGGGGTAAAATTATTCTCTGTCTAGGGGTAAAATTATTCACTGTCTAGAAGAAAAATTATTCTCTGTCTCGGGGTAAAATTATTCCCTGTCTGGGGCTAAAATTATTCGCTGTCGAGGGGTTAAATTATTCCCTGTCGAGGGGTAAAATTATTCTCTGTCTCGGCTAAATTATTCACTGTCTCGGGGTAAAATTATTCTCTGTCTAGGGTTAAAATTATTCTCTGGGGGTGAAAGTATTCCCTGTCTGGGGGTAAAATTATTCCCGATATAGGGTAAAATTATTCTCTGTCTAGGGGTAAAATTATTCCCTGTCTGGGGGTAAAATTATTCTCTGTCTCGGGGTAAAATTATTCTCTGTCTCGGGTAAAATTATTCTCTGTCTAGGGGTAAAATTATTCTCTGTCTCGGGGTAAAATTATTCTCTGTCTCGGGTAAAATTATTCTCTGTCTAGGGGTAAAATTATTCCATGTCCAGGGGTAAAATTATTCCCTGTCTAGGGGTAAAATTATTCCCGATCTAGGGTAAAATTACTCTCTGTCTAGGGGTAAAATTATTCTCTGTCTAGAGGTGAAATTATTCCCGATCTAGGGTAAAATTACTCTCTGTCTAGGGGTAAAATTATTCTCTGTCTGGAGGTAAAATTATTCCCTGTCTCGGGGCAAAATTATTCTCCGTCTAGAGGTAAAATTATTCTCTGTCTCGGGTAAAATTATTCCCTGTCTAGGGGTAAAATTATTCCCTGTCTAGGGGTAAAATTATTCCCTGTCTAGGTGTTAAATTATTCTCTGGGGGTAAAAGTATTCCCTGTCTGGGGGTAAAATTATTCCCTGTCTAGGGGTAAAATTATTCTCTGTCTCGGGTAAAATTATTCTCTGTCTCGGGGTAAAATTATTCCCGGTCTAGGGTAAAATTATTCTCTGTCTAGAGGTAAATCTATTCCCTGTCTAGGGGTAAAATTATTCTCTGTCTAGGGGTAAAATTATTCCCTGTCTAGAAGAAAAATTATTCTCTGTCTCGGGGTAAAATTATTCCCTGTCTGGGGCTAAAATTATTCTCTGTCTAGAGGTAAAATTATTCCCTGTCTAGGGGCAAAATTATTCTCCGTCTAGAGGTAAAATTATTCTCTGTCTCGGGTAAAATTATTCCCTGTGTCAAGGTAAAATTATTCTCTGTCTTGGGGTAAAATTATTCTCTGTCTAGAGGTAAAATTATTCCCTGTCTAGGGGCAAAATTATTCTCCGTCTAGAGGTAAAATTATTCTCTGTCTCGGGTAAAATTATTCCCTGTGTCAAGGTAAAATTATTCTCTGTCTAGAGGTAAAATTATTCCCTGTCTAGGGGCAAAATTATTCTCCGTCTAGAGGTAAAATTATTCTCTGTCTCGGGTAAAATTATTCCCTGTGTCAAGGTAAAATTATTCTCTGTCTAGGGGTAAAATTATTCTCTGTCTCGGGTAAAATTATTCTCTGTCTAGGGGTAAAATTATTCACTGTCCAGGTGTAAAATTATTCCCTGTCTAGGGGTAAAATTATTCCCTGTCTAGGGATAAAATTATTCCCTGTCTAGGGGTATAATTATTCCCTGTCTAGGGGTAAAATTATTCCCTGTCGAGGGGTAAAATTACTCCCTGTCTAGGGGTAAAATTATTCCCTGTCTCGGGGTAAAATTATTCCATGTGTAGAGGCAAAATTATTCTCTGTCTCGGGGTAAAATTACTCTCTGTCTGGGGGTAAAATTATTCTCTGTCTAGAGGTAAAATTATTCCCTGTCTAGGGGCAAAATTATTCTCCGTCTCGAGGTAAAATTATTCTCTGTCTAGGGGTAAAATTATTCCCGATCTAGGGTAAAATTACTCTCTGTCTAGGGGTAAAATTATTCTCTGTGTAGAGGTAAAATTATTCCCTGTCTCGGGGCAAAATTATTCTCCGTCTAGAGGTAAAATTATTCTCTGTCTCGGGTAAAATTATTCCCTGTCTAGGGGTAAAATTATTCCCTGTCTAGGGGTAAAATTATTCCCTGTCTAGGTGTAAAATTATTCTCTGGGGGTAAAAGTATTCCCTGTCTGGGGGTAAAATTATTCCCTGTCTAGGGGTAAAATTATTCTCTGTCTCGGGTAAAATTATTCTCTGTCTCGGGGTAAAATTATTCCCGGTCTAGGGTAAAATTATTCTCTGTCTAGAGGTAAATCTATTCCCTGTCTAGGGGTAAAATTATTCTCTGTCTAGGGGTAAAATTATTCCCTGTCTAGAAGAAAAATTATTCTCTGTCTCGGGGTAAAATTATTCCCTGTCTGGGGCTAAAATTATTCCCTGTCGAGGGGTTAAATTATTCCCTGTCGAGGGGTAAAATTATTCTCTGTCTCGGCTAAATTATTCACTGTCTCGGGGTAAAATTATTCTCTGTCTAGGGTTAAAATTATTCTCTGGGGGTGAAAGTATTCCCTGTCTGGGGGTAAAATTATTCCCGATATAGGGTAAAATTATTCTCTGTCTAGGGGTAAAATTATTCCCTGTCTGGGGGTAAAATTATTCCCTGTCTCGGGGTAAAATTATTCTCTGTCTCGGGTAAAATTATTCTCTGTCTAGGGGTAAAATTATTCTCTGTCTCGGGGTAAAATTATTCTCTGTCTCGGGTAAAATTATTCTCTGTCTAGGGGTAAAATTATTCCATGTCCAGGGGTAAAATTATTCCCTGTCTAGGGGTAAAATTATTCCCGATCTAGGGTAAAATTACTCTCTGTCTAGGGGTAAAATTATTCTCCGTCTAGAGGTAAAATTATTCTCTGTCTCGGGTAAAATTATTCCCTGTGTCAAGGTAAAATTATTCTCTGTCTAGAGGTAAAATTATTCCCTGTCTAAGGGCAAAATTATTCTCCGTCTAGAGGTAAAATTATTCTCTGTCTCGGGTAAAATTATTCCCTGTGTCAAGGTAAAATTATTCTCTGTCTAGGGGTAAAATTATTCTCTGTCTCGGGTAAAATTATTCTCTGTCTAGGGGTAAAATTATTCACTGTCCAGGTGTAAAATTATTCCCTGTCTAGGGGTAAAATTATTCCCTGTCTAGGGATAAAATTATTCTTCGTCCAGAGGTAAAATTATTCTCTGTCTGGGGGTAAAATTATTCTCTGTTTAGGGGTAAAATTATTCCATGTCCAAGGGTAAAATTATTCTCTGTCCAGGTGTAAAATTATTCCCTGTCTAGGGGTAAAATTATTCACTGTCTAGGGGTAAAATTATTCTCTGTCTAGGGGTAAAAGTATTCCCTGTCTGGGGGTAAAAGTATTCCCTGTCTGGGGGTAAAATTATTCCCTGTCTTGGGGTAAAATTATTCTCTGTCTCGAGGTAAAATTATTCCCTGTCTAGGAGTAAAATTATTCCCTGTCTAGGGGTAAAATTATTCCCTGTCTAGGAGTAAAATTATTCTCTGGGGGTAAAAGTATTCCCTGTCTGGGGGTAAAATTATTCCCGATCTCGGGTAAAATTATTCTCTGTCTTGGGGTAAAATTATTCTCTGTCTCGGGGTAAAATTATTCCCTGTCTCGGGTAAAATTATTCCCTGTCTAGGGGTAAAATTATTCCCTGTCTAGGGGTAAAATTATTCTCTGTCCAGAGGTAAAATTATTCACTGTCTAGGGGTAAAATTATTCACTGTCTTGGGGTAAAATTATTCTCTGTCTCTGGGTAAAATTATTCTCTGGGGGTAAAAGTATTCCCTGTCTGGGGGTAAAATTATTCCCTATCTTGGGGTAAAATTATTCTCTGTCTAGGGTAAAATTATTCCCTGTCTAGGTGTAAAATTATTCCCTGTATGGTGTAAAATTATTCCCTGTCTAGGGGTAAAATTATTCACTGTCTAGGGGTAAAATTATTCTCTGTCTAGGGGTAAAAGTATTCCCTGTCTGGGGGTAAAAGTATTCCCTGTCTGGGGGTAAAATTATTCCCTGTCTAGGGGTAAAATTATTCTCTGTCTCGAGGTAAAATTATTCCCTGTCTAGGTGTAAAATTATTCCCTGTCTCGGGGTAAAATTATTCCCTGTCTAGGAGTAAAATTATTCTCTGGGGGTAAAAGTATTCCCTGTCTGGGGGTAAAATTATTCCCGGTCTGGGGTAAAATTATTCTCTGTCTAGGGGTAAAATTATTCTCTGTCTCGGGTAAAATTATTCTCTGTCTCGGGGTAAAATTATTCCCGGTCTAGGGTAAAATTATTCTCTGTCTAGAGGTAAATCTATTCTCTGTCTAGGGGTAAAATTATTCTCTGTCTCGGGGTAAAATTATTCCCTGTCTAGAAGAAAAATTATTCTCTGTCTCGGGGTAAAATTATTCCCTGTCTGGGGCTAAAATTATTCCCTGTCGAGGGGTTAAATTATTCTCTGTCTCGGCTAAATTATTCACTGTCTCGGGGTAAAATTATTCTCTGTCTAGGGTTAAAATTATTCTCTGGGGGTGAAAGTATTCCCTGTCTGGGGGTAAAATTATTCCCGATCTAGGGTAAAATTATTCTCTGTCTAGGGGTAAAATTATTCCCTGTCTAGGGGTAAAATTATTCCATGTCGAAGGGTAAAATTATTCCCTGTCTAGGGGTGAAATTATTCGCTGTCTAGGGGTAAAATTATTCCCTGTCGAGGGGTAAAATTATTCCCTGTCGAGGGGTAAAATTATTCCCTGATTAGGTGTAAAATTATTCCCGGTCGAGATGTAAAATTATTCTCTGTCTAGGGGTAAAATTATTCTCTGTCTAGAGGTAAAATTATTATTCCCTGTCTAGGGGTAAAATTATTCCCTGTCTTGGGGTATAATTATTCCCTGTCTAGGGGTAAAATTACTCCCTGTCTAGGGGTAAAATTACTCCCTGTCTCGGGGTAAAATTATTCCCTGTCTCGGGGTAAAATTACTCTCTGTCTAGGGGTAAAATTATTCTCTGTCTAGAGGTAAAATTATTCCCTGTCTAGGGGCAAAATTATTCTCCGTCTCGAGGTAAAATTATTCCCTGTCTAGGGGTAAAATTATTCACTGTCGAGGGGTAAAATTATTCTCTGTCTAGGGGTAAAATTATTCTCTGGGGGTAAAAGTATTCCCTGTCTGGGGGTAAAATTATTCCCAGTCTAGGGTAAAATTATTCTCTGTCAAGGGGTAAAATTATTCTCTGTGTTGAGGTAAAATTGTTCTCCGTCTAGGGGAAAAATTATTCCCTGTCTAGGGTTAAAATTATTCCCTGTCTAGGGTTATAATTATTCCCTGTCTAGGGTTAAAATTATTCTCTGTCTAGAGGTAAAATTATTCCCTGTCTCGGGGCAAAATTATTCTCCGTCTCGAGGTAAAATTATTCCATGTCCAAGGGTAAAATTATTCTCTGTCTCGGGGTGAAATTATTCCCTGTCTCGGGGTAAAATTATTCCCTGATTAGGTGTAGAATTATTACCTGTCTGGAGGTAAAATTATTCTCTGTCCAGGGGTAAAATTATTCTCTGTGTTGAGGTAAAATTATTCTCCGTCTAGGGGTAAAATTATTCCCTGTCTCGGGTTAAAATTATTCCCTGTCTAGGGGTATAATTATTCCCTGTCTAGGGGTAAAATTATTCCCTGTCGAGGGGTAAAATTACTCCCTGTCTAGGGGTAAAATTATTCCCTGTCTAGGGGTAAACTTACTCCCTGTCTGGGGGTAAAATTACTCCCTGTCTAGGGGTAAAATTACTCTCTCTCGGGGTAAAATTGCTCTCTGTCGAGAGGTAAAATTATTCCCTGTCTAGGGGTAAAATTATTCCCTGTCTGGGGGTAAAATTATTCCCTGTGCAGAGGTAAAATTATTCTCTGTCTAGGGGTAAAATTATTCTCTGTCTCGGGGTAAAATTATTCACTGTCGAGGGGTAAATGTATTCCCTGTCTGGGGGTAAAATTATTACTGGTCTAGGGTAAAATTATTCTCTGTCTAGGGGTAAAATTATTCTCTGTCTGGGGGTAAAATTATTCCCTGTCTAGGGGTTAAATTATTTCTTGTCGAGGGGTAAAATTATTCTCTGTCTCGGGTAAAATTATTCTCTGTCTCGGGGTAAAATTATTCACTGTCTCGGGGTAAAATTATTCCCTGTCTCGGGTAAAATTATTCCCTGTCTAGGGGTAAAATTATTCCCTGTCTAGGGGTAAAATTATTCCCTGTCTCGGGGTAAAATTATTCCCTGTCTCGGGGTAAAATTATTCTCTGTCCAGAGGTAAAATTATTCACTGTCTTGGGGTAAAATTATTCTCTGTCTCGGGGTAAAATTATTCTCTGTCTCGGGGTAAAATTATTCTCTGGGGGTAAAATATTCCCTGTCTGGGGGTAAAATTATTCCCTATCTAGGGGTAAAATTATTCTCTGTCTCGGGGTAAAATTATTCTCCGTCTCGAGGTAAAATTATTCTCTGTCTTAGGGCAAAATTATTCCCTGTCTCGGGGTAAAATTATTCCCTGATTAGGGGTAAAATTATTCCCTGTCTAGAGGTAAAATTATTCTCTGTCTCGTTGTAAAATTATTCTCTGTCTAGGGTTAAAATTATTCTCTGTCTAGGGGTAAAATTATTCTCTGTCTGGGGGTAAAATCATTCTCTGTCTCGGGGTAAAATTATTCTCTGGGGGTAAAAGTATTCCCTGTCTGGGGGTAAAAGTATTCTCTGTCTCGGGGTAAAATTATTCTCTGTCTCGGGTAAAATTATTCCCTGTCTAGGGGTAAAATGATTCCCTGTCTAGGGGTAAAATTATTCCCTGTCTAGGTGTTAAATTATTCTCTGGGGGTAAAAGTATTCCCTGTCTGGGGGTAAAATTATTCCCTGTCTAGGGGTAAAATTATTCTCTGTCTCGGGTAAAATTATTCTCTGTCTCGGGGTAAAATTATTCCCGGTCTAGGGTAAAATTATTCTCTGTCTAGAGGTAAATCTATTCCCTGTCTAGGGGTAAAATTATTCTCTGTCTAGGGGTAAAATTATTCTCTGTGTTGAGGTAAAATTATTCTCCGTCTAGGGGTAAAATTATTCCCTGTCTAGGGTTAAAATTATTCCCTGTCTAGGGGTATAATTATTCCCTGTCTAGGGTTAAAATTATTCTCTGTCTAGAGGTAAAATTATTCCCTGTCTAGGGGCAAAATTATTCTCCGTCTCGAGGTAAAATTATTCCATGTCCAAGGGTAAAATTATTCTCTGTCTCGGGGTGAAATTATTCCCTGTCTCGGGGTAAAATTATTCCCTGATTGGGTGTAAAATTATTCCCTGTCTGGAGGTAAAATTATTCTCTGTCTAGGGGTAAAATTATTCTCTGTGTTGAGGTAAAATTATTCTCCGTCTAGGGGTAAATTTATTCCCTGTCTAGGGTTAAAATTATTCCCTGTCTAGGGTTAAAATTATTCCCTGTCGAGGGGTAAAATTACTCCCTGTCTAGGGGTAAAATTATTCCCTGTCTAGGGGTAAAATTATTCCATGTGTAGAGGCAAAATTATTCTCTGTCTCGGGGTAAAATTACTCTCTGTCTGGGGGTAAAATTATTCTCTGTCTAGAGGTAAAATTATTCCCTGTCTAGGGGCAAAATTATTCTCCGTCTCGAGGTAAAATTATTCTCTGTCTAGGGGTAAAATTATTCCCGATCTAGGGTAAAATTATTCTCTGTCTAGAGGTAAATCTATTCTCTGTCTAGGGGTAAAATTATTCTCTGTCTAGGGGTAAAATTATTCCCTGTCTAGAAGAAAAATTATTCTCTGTCTCGGGGTAAAATTATTCCCTGTCTGGGGCTAAAATTATTCCCTGTCGAGGGGTTAAATTATTCCCTGTCGAGGGGTAAAATTATTCTCTGTCTCGGCTAAATTATTCACTGTCTCGGGGTAAAATTATTCTCTGTCTCGGGTTAAAATTATTCTCTGGGGGTGAAAGTATTCCCTGTCTGGGGGTAAAATTATTCCCGATATAGGGTAAAATTATTCTCTGTCTAGGGGTAAAATTATTCCCTGTCTAGGTGTAAAATTATTCTTCGTCTAGAGGTAAAATTATTCTCTGTCTCGGGGTAAAATTATTCTCTGTCTCGGGGTAAAATTATTCCATGTCCAAGGGTAAAATTATTCCCTGTCTAGGGGTGAAATTATTCTCTGTCTAGGGGTAAAATTATTCCCTGTCTAGGGGTAAAATTATTCCCTGATTAGGTGTAAAATTATTCCCTGTCGAGATGTAAAATTATTCTCTGTCTCGGGGTAAAATTATTCTCTGTCTAGAGGTAAAATTATTATTCCCTGTCTAGGGGTAAAATTATTCCCTGTCTCGGGGTAAAATTATTCCCTGTCTCGGGGTAAAATTATTCCCTGTGTAGAGGTAAAATTACTCTCTGTCTAGGGGTAAAATTACTCTCTGTCTAGGGGTAAAATTATTCTCTGTCTAGAGGTAAAATTATTCCCTGTCTAGGGGCAAAATTATTCTCCGTCTCGAGGTAAAATTATTCCCTGTCTAGGGGTAAAATTATTCCCTGTCGAGGGGTAAAATTATTCTCTGTCTCGGCTAAATTATTCACTGTCTCGGGGTAAAATTATTCTCTGTCTCGGGTTAAAATTATTCTCTGGGGGTGAAAGTATTCCCTGTCTGGGGGTAAAATTATTCCCGATATAGGGTAAAATTATTCTCTGTCTAGGGGTAAAATTATTCCCTGTCTAGGTGTAAAATTATTCTTCGTCTAGAGGTAAAATTATTCTCTGTCTCGGGGTAAAATTATTCTCTGTCTAGGGGTAAAATTATTCCATGTCCAAGGGTAAAATTATTCCCTGTCTAGGGGTGAAATTATTCTCTGTCTAGGGGTAAAATTATTCCCTGTCTAGGGGTAAAATTATTCCCTGATTAGGTGTAAAATTATTCCCTGTCGAGATGTAAAATTATTCTCTGTCTCGGGGTAAAATTATTCTCTGTCTAGAGGTAAAATTATTATTCCCTGTCTAGGGGTAAAATTATTCCCTGTCTAGGGGTGAAATTATTCTCTGTCTAGGGGTAAAATTATTCCCTGTCTAGGGGTAAAATTATTCCCTGATTAGGTGTAAAATTATTCCCTGCCGAGATGTAAAATTATTCTCTGTCTCGGGGTAAAATTATTCTCTGTCTAGAGGTAAAATTATTATTCCCTGTCTAGGGGTAAAATTATTCCCTGTCTCGGGGTAAAATTATTCCCTGTCTCGGGGTAAAATTATTCCCTGTGTAGAGGTAAAATTACTCTCTGTCTAGGGGTAAAATTACTCTCTGTCTCGGGGTAAAATTATTCTCTGTCTCGAGGTAAAATTATTCCCTGTCTAGGGGCAAAATTATTCTCCGTCTCGAGGTAAAATTATTCCCTGTCTAGGGGTAAAATTATTCACTGTCGAGGGGTAAAATTATTCTCTGTCTCGGGGTAAAATTATTCTCTGGGGGTAAAAGTATTCCCTGTCTGGGGGTAAAATTATTCCCGGTCTAGGGTAAAATTATTCTCTGTCTAGGGGTAAAATTATTCTCTGTGTTGAGGTAAAATTATTCTCCGTCTCGGGGTAAAATTATTCCCTGTCTAGGGTTAAAATTATTCACTGTCTAGGGGTATAATTATTCCCTGTCTAGGGTTAAAATTATTCTCTGTCTAGAGGTAAAATTATTCCCTGTCTAGGGGCAAAATTATTCTCCGTCTCGAGGTAAAATTATTCCATGTCCAAGGGTAAAATTATTCTCTGTCTCGGGGTGAAATTATTCCCTGTCTCGGGGTAAAATTATTCCCTGATTAGGTGTAAAATTATTCCCTGTCTGGAGGTAAAATTATTCTCTGTCTAGGGGTAAAATTATTCTCTGTGTTGAGGTAAAATTATTCTCCGTCTAGGGGTAAAATTATTCCCTGTCTAGGGTTAAAATTATTCTCTGTCTAGAGGTAAAATTATTCCCTGTCTAGGGGCAAAATTATTCTCCGTCTCGAGGTAAAATTATTCTCTGTCTAGGGGTAAAATTATTCCCGATCTAGGGTAAAATTACTCTCTGTCTAGGGGTAAAATTATTGTCTAGGGGTAAAATTATTCCCGATCTAGGGTAAAATTACTCTCTGTCTAGGGGTAAAATTATTCTCTGTGTAGAGGTAAAATTATTCCCTGTCTCGGGGCAAAATTATTCTCCGTCTAGAGGTAAAATTATTCTCTGTCTCGGGTAAAATTATTCCCTGTCGAGGGGTAAAATTATTCCCTGTCTAGGGGTAAAATTATTCCCTGTCTAGGTGTAAAATTATTCTCTGGGGGTAAAAGTATTTCCTGTCTGGGGGTAAAATTATTCCCTGTCTAGGGGTAAAATTATTCTCTGTCTCGGGTAAAATTATTCTCTGTCTCGGGGTAAAATTATTCCCGGTCTAGGGTAAAATTATTCTCTGTCTAGAGGTAAATCTATTCCCTGTCTAGGGGTAAAATTATTCTCTGTCTAGGGGTAAAATTATTCCCTGTCTAGAAGAAAAATTATTCTCTGTCTCGGGGTAAAATTATTCCCTGTCTGGGGCTAAAATTATTCCCTGTCGAGGGGTTAAATTATTCCCTGTCGAGGGGTAAAATTATTCTCTGTCTCGGCTAAATTATTCACTGTCTCAGGGTAAAATTATTCTCTGTCTAGGGTTAAAATTATTCTCTGGGGGTGAAAGTATTCCCTGTCTGGGGGTAAAATTATTCCCGATATAGGGTAAAATTATTCTCTGTCTAGGGGTAAAATTATTCCCTGTCTGGGGGTAAAATTATTCCCTGTCTCGGGGTAAAATTATTCTCTGTCTCGGGTAAAATTATTCTCTGTCTAGGGGTAAAATTATTCTCTGTCTCGGGGTAAAATTATTCTCTGTCTCGGGTAAAATTATTCTCTGTCTAGGGGTAAAATTATTCCATGTCCAGGGGTAAAATTATTCCCTGTCTAGGGGTAAAATTATTCCCGATCAAGGGTAAAATTACTCTCTGTCTAGGGGTAAAATTATTCTCTGTCTGGAGGTAAAATTATTCCCGATCTAGGGTAAAATTACTCTCTGTCTAGGGGTAAAATTATTCTCTGTCTAGAGGTAAAATTATTCCCTGTCTCGGGGCAAAATTATTCTCCGTCTAGAGGTAAAATTATTCTCTGTCTCGGGTAAAATTATTCCCTGTCTAGGGGTAAAATTATTCCCTGTCTAGGGGTAAAATTATTCCCTGTCTAGGTGTTAAATTATTCTCTGGGGGTAAAAGTATTCCCTGTCTGGGGGTAAAATTATTCCCTGTCTAGGGGTAAAATTATTCTCTGTCTCGGGTAAAATTATTCTCTGTCTCGGGGTAAAATTATTCCCGGTCTAGGGTAAAATTATTCTCTGTCTAGAGGTAAATCTATTCCCTGTCTAGGGGTAAAATTATTCTCTGTCTAGGGGTAAAATTATTCCCTGTCTAGAAGAAAAATTATTCTCTGTCTCGGGGTAAAATTATTCCCTGTCTGGGGCTAAAATTATTCTCTGTCTAGAGGTAAAATTATTCCCTGTCTAGGGGCAAAATTATTCTCCGTCTAGAGGTAAAATTATTCTCTGTCTCGGGTAAAACTATTCCCTGTGTCAAGGTAAAATTATTCTCTGTCTAGGGGTAAAATTATTCTCTGTCTAGAGGTAAAATTATTCCCTGTCTAGGGGCAAAATTATTCTCCGTCTAGAGGTAAAATTATTCTCTGTCTCGCGTAAAATTATTCCCTGTGTCAAGGTAAAATTATTCTCTGTCTAGAGGTAAAATTATTCCCTGTCTAGGGGCAAAATTATTCTCCGTCTAGAGGTAAAATTATTCTCTGTCTCGGGTAAAATTATTCCCTGTGTCAAGGTAAAATTATTCTCTGTCTAGGGGTAAAATTATTCTCTGTCTCGGGTAAAATTATTCTCTGTCTAGGGGTAAAATTATTCTTCGTCCAGAGGTAAAATTATTCTCTGTCTCGGGGTAAAATTATTCTCTGTTTAGGGGTAAAATTATTCCATGTCCAAGGGTAAAATTATTCTCTGTCCAGGTGTAAAATTATTCCCTGTCTAGGGGTAAAATTATTCACTGTCTAGGGGTAAAATTATTCTCTGTCTAGGGGTAAAAGTATTCCCTGTCTGGGGGTAAAAGTATTCCCTGTCTGGGGGTAAAATTATTCCCTGTCTAGGGGTAAAATTATTCTCTGTCTCGAGGTAAAATTATTCCGTGTCTAGGAGTAAAATTATTCCCTGTCTAGGGGTAAAATTATTCCCTGTCTAGGAGTAAAATTATTCTCTGGGGGTAAAAGTATTCCCTGTCTGGGGGTAAAATTATTCCCGATCTCGGGTAAAATTATTCTCTGTCTTGGGGTAAAATTATTCTCTGTCTCGGGGTAAAATTATTCCCTGTCTCGGGTAAAATTATTCCCTGTCTAGGGGTAAAATTATTCCCTGTCTAGGGGTAAAATTATTCTCTGTCCAGAGGTAAAATTATTCACTGTCTAGGGGTAAAATTATTCACTGTCTTGGGGTAAAATTATTCTCTGTCTCTGGGTAAAATTATTCTCTGGGGGTAAAAGTATTCCCTGTCTGGGGGTAAAATTATTCCCTATCTTGGGGTAAAATTATTCTCTGTCTAGGGTAAAATTATTCCCTGTCTAGGTGTAAAATTATTCCCTGTATGGTGTAAAATTATTCCCTGTCTAGGGGTAAAATTATTCCCTGTCTCGGGGTAAAATTATTCCCTGTCTAGGAGTAAAATTATTCTCTGTCTGGGGGTAAAAGTATTCCCTGTCTGGGGGTAAAATTATTCCCGGTCTGGGGTAAAATTATTCTCTGTCTAGGGGTAAAATTATTCTCTGTCTCGGGTAAAATTATTCTCTGTCTCGGGGTAAAATTATTCCCGGTCTAGGGTAAAATTATTCTCTGTCTAGAGGTAAATCTATTCTCTGTCTAGGGGTAAAATTATTCTCTGTCTCGGGGTAAAATTATTCCCTGTCTAGAAGAAAAATTATTCTCTGTCTCGGGGTAAAATTATTCCCTGTCTGGGGCTAAAATTATTCCCTGTCGAGGGGTTAAATTATTCTCTGTCTCGGCTAAATTATTCACTGTCTCGGGGTAAAATTATTCTCTGTCTAGGGTTAAAATTATTCTCTGGGGGTGAAAGTATTCCCTGTCTGGGGGTAAAATTATTCCCGATCTAGGGTAAAATTATTCTCTGTCTAGGGGTAAAATTATTCCCTGTCTAGGGGTAAAATTATTCCATGTCGAAGGGTAAAATTATTCCCTGTCTAGGGGTGAAATTATTCTCTGTCTAGGGGTAAAATTATTCCCTGTCGAGGGGTAAAATTATTCCCTGATTAGGTGTAAAATTATTCCCGGTCGAGATGTAAAATTATTCTCTGTCTAGGGGTAAAATTATTCTCTGTCTAGAGGTAAAATTATTATTCCCTGTCTAGGGGTAAAATTATTCCCTGTCTTGGGGTATAATTATTCCCTGTCTAGGGGTAAAATTACTCCCTGTCTAGGGGTAAAATTACTCCCTGTCTCGGGGTAAAATTATTCCCTGTCTCGGGGTAAAATTACTCTCTGTCTAGGGGTAAAATTATTCTCTGTCTAGAGGTAAAATTATTCCCTGTCTAGGGGCAAAATTATTCTCCGTCTCGAGGTAAAATTATTCCCTGTCTAGGGGTAAAATTATTCACTGTCGAGGGGTAAAATTATTCTCTGTCTAGGGGTAAAATTATTCTCTGGGGGTAAAAGTATTCCCTGTCTGGGGGTAAAATTATTCCCAGTCTAGGGTAAAATTATTCTCTGTCAAGGGGTAAAATTATTCTCTGTGTTGAGGTAAAATTGTTCTCCGTCTAGGGGAAAAATTATTCCCTGTCTAGGGTTAAAATTATTCCCTGTCTAGGGTTATAATTATTCCCTGTCTAGGGTTAAAATTATTCTCTGTCTAGAGGTAAAATTATTCCCTGTCTCGGGGCAAAATTATTCTCCGTCTCGAGGTAAAATTATTCCATGTCCAAGGGTAAAATTATTCCCTGTCTCGGGGTGAAATTATTCCCTGTCTCGGGGTAAAATTATTCCCTGATTAGGTGTAGAATTATTACCTGTCTGGAGGTAAAATTATTCTCTGTCCAGGGGTAAAATTATTCTCTGTGTTGAGGTAAAATTATTCTCCGTCTAGGGGTAAAATTATTCCCTGTCTCGGGTTAAAATTATTCCCTGTCTAGGGGTATAATTATTCCCTGTCTAGGGGTAAAATTATTCCCTGTCGAGGGGTAAAATTACTCCCTGTCTCGGGGTAAAATTATTCCCTGTCTAGGGGTAAAATTACTCCCTGTCTGGGGGTAAAATTACTCCCTGTCTAGGGGTAAAATTACTCTCTCTCGGGGTAAAATTGCTCTCTGTCGAGAGGTAAAATTATTCCCTGTCTAGGGGTAAAATTATTCCCTGTCTGGGGGTAAAATTATTCCCTGTGCAGAGGTAAAATTATTCTCTGTCTAGGGGTAAAATTATTCTCTGTCTCGGGGTAAAATTATTCACTGTCGAGGGGTAAATGTATTCCCTGTCTGGGGGTAAAATTATTACTGGTCTAGGGTAAAATTATTCTCTGTCTAGGGGTAAAATTATTCTCTGTCTGGGGGTAAAATTATTCCCTGTCTAGGGGTTAAATTATTTCTTGTCGAGGGGTAAAATTATTCTCTGTCTCGGGTAAAATTATTCTCTGTCTCGGGGTAAAATTATTCACTGTCTCGGGGTAAAATTATTCCCTGTCTCGGGTAAAATTATTCCCTGTCTAGGGGTAAAATTATTCCCTGTCTAGGGGTAAAATTATTCCCTGTCTCGGGGTAAAATTATTCCCTGTCTCGGGGTAAAATTATTCTCTGTCCAGAGGTAAAATTATTCACTGTCTCGGGGTAAAATTATTCACTGTCTTGGGGTAAAATTATTCTCTGTCTCGGGGTAAAATTATTCTCTGTCTCGGGGTAAAATTATTCTCTGGGGGTAAAATATTCCCTGTCTGGGGGTAAAATTATTCCCTATCTAGGGGTAAAATTATTCCCTGATTAGGGGTAAAATTATTCCCTGTCTAGAGGTAAAATTATTCTCTGTCTCGTTGTAAAATTATTCTCTGTCTAGGGTTAAAATTATTCTCTGTCTAGGGGTAAAATTATTCTCTGTCTGGGGGTAAAATCATTCTCTGTCTCGGGGTAAAATTATTCTCTGGGGGTAAAAGTATTCCCTGTCTGGGGGTAAAAGTATTCTCTGTCTCGGGGTAAAATTATTCTCTGTCTCGGGTAAAATTATTCCCTGTCTAGGGGTAAAATGATTCCCTGTCTAGGGGTAAAATTATTCCCTGTCTAGGTGTTAAATTATTCTCTGGGGGTAAAAGTATTCCCTGTCTGGGGGTAAAATTATTCCCTGTCTAGGGGTAAAATTATTCCCGATCAAGGGTAAAATTACTCTCTGTCTAGGGGTAAAATTATTCTCTGTCTGGAGGTAAAATTATTCCCGATCTAGGGTAAAATTACTCTCTGTCTAGGGGTAAAATTATTCTCTGTCTAGAGGTAAAATTATTCCCTGTCTCGGGGCAAAATTATTCTCCGTCTAGAGGTAAAATTATTCTCTGTCTCGGGTAAAATTATTCCCTGTCTAGGGGTAAAATTATTCCCTGTCTAGGGGTAAAATTATTCCCTGTCTAGGTGTTAAATTATTCTCTGGGGGTAAAAGTATTCCCTGTCTGGGGGTAAAATTATTCCCTGTCTAGGGGTAAAATTATTCTCTGTCTCGGGTAAAATTATTCTCTGTCTCGGGGTAAAATTATTCCCGGTCTAGGGTAAAATTATTCTCTGTCTAGAGGTAAATCTATTCCCTGTCTAGGGGTAAAATTATTCTCTGTCTAGGGGTAAAATTATTCCCTGTCTAGAAGAAAAATTATTCTCTGTCTCGGGGTAAAATTATTCCCTGTCTGGGGCTAAAATTATTCTCTGTCTAGAGGTAAAATTATTCCCTGTCTAGGGGCAAAATTATTCTCCGTCTAGAGGTAAAATTATTCTCTGTCTCGGGTAAAACTATTCCCTGTGTCAAGGTAAAATTATTCTCTGTCTAGGGGTAAAATTATTCTCTGTCTAGAGGTAAAATTATTCCCTGTCTAGGGGCAAAATTATTCTCCGTCTAGAGGTAAAATTATTCTCTGTCTCGCGTAAAATTATTCCCTGTGTCAAGGTAAAATTATTCTCTGTCTAGAGGTAAAATTATTCCCTGTCTAGGGGCAAAATTATTCTCCGTCTAGAGGTAAAATTATTCTCTGTCTCGGGTAAAATTATTCCCTGTGTCAAGGTAAAATTATTCTCTGTCTAGGGGTAAAATTATTCTCTGTCTCGGGTAAAATTATTCTCTGTCTAGGGGTAAAATTATTCTTCGTCCAGAGGTAAAATTATTCTCTGTCTCGGGGTAAAATTATTCTCTGTTTAGGGGTAAAATTATTCCATGTCCAAGGGTAAAATTATTCTCTGTCCAGGTGTAAAATTATTCCCTGTCTAGGGGTAAAATTATTCACTGTCTAGGGGTAAAATTATTCTCTGTCTAGGGGTAAAAGTATTCCCTGTCTGGGGGTAAAAGTATTCCCTGTCTGGGGGTAAAATTATTCCCTGTCTAGGGGTAAAATTATTCTCTGTCTCGAGGTAAAATTATTCCGTGTCTAGGAGTAAAATTATTCCCTGTCTAGGGGTAAAATTATTCCCTGTCTAGGAGTAAAATTATTCTCTGGGGGTAAAAGTATTCCCTGTCTGGGGGTAAAATTATTCCCGATCTCGGGTAAAATTATTCTCTGTCTTGGGGTAAAATTATTCTCTGTCTCGGGGTAAAATTATTCCCTGTCTCGGGTAAAATTATTCCCTGTCTAGGGGTAAAATTATTCCCTGTCTAGGGGTAAAATTATTCTCTGTCCAGAGGTAAAATTATTCACTGTCTAGGGGTAAAATTATTCACTGTCTTGGGGTAAAATTATTCTCTGTCTCTGGGTAAAATTATTCTCTGGGGGTAAAAGTATTCCCTGTCTGGGGGTAAAATTATTCCCTATCTTGGGGTAAAATTATTCTCTGTCTAGGGTAAAATTATTCCCTGTCTAGGTGTAAAATTATTCCCTGTATGGTGTAAAATTATTCCCTGTCTAGGGGTAAAATTATTCACTGTCTAGGGGTAAAATTATTCTCTGTCTAGGGGTAAAAGTATTCCCTGTCTGGGGGTAAAAGTATTCCCTGTCTGGGGGTAAAATTATTCCCTGTCTAGGGGTAAAATTATTCTCTGTCTCGAGGTAAAATTATTCCCTGTCTAGGTGTAAAATTATTCCCTGTCTCGGGGTAAAATTATTCCCTGTCTAGGAGTAAAATTATTCTCTGGGGGTAAAAGTATTCCCTGTCTGGGGGTAAAATTATTCCCGGTCTGGGGTAAAATTATTCTCTGTCTAGGGGTAAAATTATTCTCTGTCTCGGGTAAAATTATTCTCTGTCTCGGGGTAAAATTATTCCCGGTCTAGGGTAAAATTATTCTCTGTCTAGAGGTAAATCTATTCTCTGTCTAGGGGTAAAATTATTCTCTGTCTCGGGGTAAAATTATTCCCTGTCTAGAAGAAAAATTATTCTCTGTCTCGGGGTAAAATTATTCCCTGTCTGGGGCTAAAATTATTCCCTGTCGAGGGGTTAAATTATTCTCTGTCTCGGCTAAATTATTCACTGTCTCGGGGTAAAATTATTCTCTGTCTAGGGTTAAAATTATTCTCTGGGGGTGAAAGTATTCCCTGTCTGGGGGTAAAATTATTCCCGATCTAGGGTAAAATTATTCTCTGTCTAGGGGTAAAATTATTCCCTGTCTAGGGGTAAAATTATTCCATGTCGAAGGGTAAAATTATTCCCTGTCTAGGGGTGAAATTATTCTCTGTCTAGGGGTAAAATTATTCCCTGTCGAGGGGTAAAATTATTCCCTGATTAGGTGTAAAATTATTCCCGGTCGAGATGTAAAATTATTCTCTGTCTAGGGGTAAAATTATTCTCTGTCTAGAGGTAAAATTATTATTCCCTGTCTAGGGGTAAAATTATTCCCTGTCTTGGGGTATAATTATTCCCTGTCTAGGGGTAAAATTACTCCCTGTCTAGGGGTAAAATTACTCCCTGTCTCGGGGTAAAATTATTCCCTGTCTCGGGGTAAAATTACTCTCTGTCTAGGGGTAAAATTATTCTCTGTCTAGAGGTAAAATTATTCCCTGTCTAGGGGCAAAATTATTCTCCGTCTCGAGGTAAAATTATTCCCTGTCTAGGGGTAAAATTATTCACTGTCGAGGGGTAAAATTATTCTCTGTCTAGGGGTAAAATTATTCTCTGGGGGTAAAAGTATTCCCTGTCTGGGGGTAAAATTATTCCCAGTCTAGGGTAAAATTATTCTCTGTCAAGGGGTAAAATTATTCTCTGTGTTGAGGTAAAATTGTTCTCCGTCTAGGGGAAAAATTATTCCCTGTCTAGGGTTAAAATTATTCCCTGTCTAGGGTTATAATTATTCCCTGTCTAGGGTTAAAATTATTCTCTGTCTAGAGGTAAAATTATTCCCTGTCTCGGGGCAAAATTATTCTCCGTCTCGAGGTAAAATTATTCCATGTCCAAGGGTAAAATTATTCCCTGTCTCGGGGTGAAATTATTCCCTGTCTCGGGGTAAAATTATTCCCTGATTAGGTGTAGAATTATTACCTGTCTGGAGGTAAAATTATTCTCTGTCCAGGGGTAAAATTATTCTCTGTGTTGAGGTAAAATTATTCTCCGTCTAGGGGTAAAATTATTCCCTGTCTCGGGTTAAAATTATTCCCTGTCTAGGGGTATAATTATTCCCTGTCTAGGGGTAAAATTATTCCCTGTCGAGGGGTAAAATTACTCCCTGTCTCGGGGTAAAATTATTCCCTGTCTAGGGGTAAAATTACTCCCTGTCTGGGGGTAAAATTACTCCCTGTCTAGGGGTAAAATTACTCTCTCTCGGGGTAAAATTGCTCTCTGTCGAGAGGTAAAATTATTCCCTGTCTAGGGGTAAAATTATTCCCTGTCTGGGGGTAAAATTATTCCCTGTGCAGAGGTAAAATTATTCTCTGTCTAGGGGTAAAATTATTCTCTGTCTCGGGGTAAAATTATTCACTGTCGAGGGGTAAATGTATTCCCTGTCTGGGGGTAAAATTATTACTGGTCTAGGGTAAAATTATTCTCTGTCTAGGGGTAAAATTATTCTCTGTCTGGGGGTAAAATTATTCCCTGTCTAGGGGTTAAATTATTTCTTGTCGAGGGGTAAAATTATTCTCTGTCTCGGGTAAAATTATTCTCTGTCTCGGGGTAAAATTATTCACTGTCTCGGGGTAAAATTATTCCCTGTCTCGGGTAAAATTATTCCCTGTCTAGGGGTAAAATTATTCCCTGTCTAGGGGTAAAATTATTCCCTGTCTCGGGGTAAAATTATTCCCTGTCTCGGGGTAAAATTATTCTCTGTCCAGAGGTAAAATTATTCACTGTCTCGGGGTAAAATTATTCACTGTCTTGGGGTAAAATTATTCTCTGTCTCGGGGTAAAATTATTCTCTGTCTCGGGGTAAAATTATTCTCTGGGGGTAAAATATTCCCTGTCTGGGGGTAAAATTATTCCCTATCTAGGGGTAAAATTATTCCCTGATTAGGGGTAAAATTATTCCCTGTCTAGAGGTAAAATTATTCTCTGTCTCGTTGTAAAATTATTCTCTGTCTAGGGTTAAAATTATTCTCTGTCTAGGGGTAAAATTATTCTCTGTCTGGGGGTAAAATCATTCTCTGTCTCGGGGTAAAATTATTCTCTGGGGGTAAAAGTATTCCCTGTCTGGGGGTAAAAGTATTCTCTGTCTCGGGGTAAAATTATTCTCTGTCTCGGGTAAAATTATTCCCTGTCTAGGGGTAAAATGATTCCCTGTCTAGGGGTAAAATTATTCCCTGTCTAGGTGTTAAATTATTCTCTGGGGGTAAAAGTATTCCCTGTCTGGGGGTAAAATTATTCCCTGTCTAGGGGTAAAATTATTCTCTGTCTCGGGTAAAATTATTCTCTGTCTCGGGGTAAAATTATTCCCGGTCTAGGGTAAAATTATTCTCTGTCTAGAGGTAAATCTATTCCCTGTCTAGGGGTAAAATTATTCTCTGTCTAGGGGTAAAATTATTCTCTGTGTTGAGGTAAAATTATTCTCCGTCTAGGGGTAAAATTATTCCCTGTTTAGGGTTAAAATTATTCCCTGTCTAGGGGTATAATTATTCCCTGTCTAGGGTTAAAATTATTCTCTGTCTAGAGGTAAAATTATTCCCTGTCTAGGGGCAAAATTATTCTCCGTCTCGAGGTAAAATTATTCCATGTCCAAGGGTAAAATTATTCTCTGTCTCGGGGTGAAATTATTCCCTGTCTCGGGGTAAAATTATTCCCTGATTGGGTGTAAAATTATTCCCTGTCTGGAGGTAAAATTATTCTCTGTCTAGGGGTAAAATTATTCTCTGTGTTGAGGTAAAATTATTCTCCGTCTAGGGGTAAATTTATTCCCTGTCTAGGGTTAAAATTATTCCCTGTCTAGGGTTAAAATTATTCCCTGTCTAGGGGTATAATTATTCCCTGTCTAGGGGTAAAATTATTCCCTGTCGAGGGGTAAAATTACTCCCTGTCTAGGGGTAAAATTATTCCCTGTCTAGGGGTAAAATTATTCCATGTGTAGAGGCAAAATTATTCTCTGTCTCGGGGTAAAATTACTCTCTGTCTGGGGGTAAAATTATTCTCTGTCTAGAGGTAAAATTATTCCCTGTCTAGGGGCAAAATTATTCTCCGTCTCGAGGTAAAATTATTCTCTGTCTAGGGGTAAAATTATTCCCGATCTAGGGTAAAATTATTCTCTGTCTAGAGGTAAATCTATTCCCTGTCTAGGGGTAAAATTATTCTCTGTCTCGGGGTAAAATTATTCCCTGTCTGGGGCTAAAATTATTCCCTGTCGAGGGGTTAAATTATTCCCTGTCGAGGGGTAAAATTATTCTCTGTCTCGGCTAAATTATTCACTGTCTCGGGGTAAAATTATTCTCTGTCTCGGGTTAAAATTATTCTCTGGGGGTGAAAGTATTCCCTGTCTGGGGGTAAAATTATTCCCGATATAGGGTAAAATTATTCTCTGTCTAGGGGTAAAATTATTCCCTGTCTAGGTGTAAAATTATTCTTCGTCTAGAGGTAAAATTATTCTCTGTCTCGGGGTAAAATTATTCTCTGTCTCGGGGTAAAATTATTCCATGTCCAAGGGTAAAATTATTCCCTGTCTAGGGGTGAAATTATTCTCTGTCTAGGGGTAAAATTATTCCCTGTCTAGGGGTAAAATTATTCCCTGATTAGGTGTAAAATTATTCCCTGTCGAGATGTAAAATTATTCTCTGTCTCGGGGTAAAATTATTCTCTGTCTAGAGGTAAAATTATTATTCCCTGTCTAGGGGTAAAATTATTCCCTGTCTCGGGGTAAAATTATTCCCTGTCTCGGGGTAAAATTATTCCCTGTGTAGAGGTAAAATTACTCTCTGTCTAGGGGTAAAATTACTCTCTGTCTAGGGGTAAAATTATTCTCTGTCTAGAGGTAAAATTATTCCCTGTCTAGGGGCAAAATTATTCTCCGTCTCGAGGTAAAATTATTCCCTGTCTAGGGGTAAAATTATTCACTGTCGAGGGGTAAAATTATTCTCTGTCTCGGGGTAAAATTATTCTCTGGGGGTAAAAGTATTCCCTGTCTGGGGGTAAAATTATTCCCGGTCTAGGGTAAAATTATTCTCTGTCTAGGGGTAAAATTATTCTCTGTGTTGAGGTAAAATTATTCTCCGTCTAGGGGTAAAATTATTCCCTGTCTAGGGTTAAAATTATTCCCTGTCTAGGGGTATAATTATTCCCTGTCTAGGGTTAAAATTATTCTCTGTCTAGAGGTAAAATTATTCCCTGTCTAGGGGCAAAATTATTCTCCGTCTCGAGGTAAAATTATTCCATGTCCAAGGGTAAAATTATTCTCTGTCTCGGGGTGAAATTATTCCCTGTCTTGGGGTAAAATTATTCCCTGATTAGGTGTAAAATTATTCCCTGTCTGGAGGTAAAATTATTCTCTGTCTAGGGGTAAAATTACTCTCTGTCTGGGGGTAAAATTATTCTCTGTCTAGAGGTAAAATTATTCCCTGTCTAGGGGCAAAATTATTCTCCGTCTCGAGGTAAAATTATTCTCTGTCTAGGGGTAAAATTATTCCCGATCTAGGGTAAAATTACTCTCTGTCTAGGGGTAAAATTATTCTCTGTGTAGAGGTAAAATTATTCCCTGTCTCGGGGCAAAATTATTCTCCGTCTAGAGGTAAAATTATTCTCTGTCTCGGGTAAAATTATTCCCTGTCTCGGGGTAAAATTATTCCCTGTCTAGGTGTAAAATTATTCTCTGGGGGTAAAAGTATTCCCTGTCTGGGGGTAAAATTATTCCCTGTCTAGGGGTAAAATTATTCTCTGTCTCGGGTAAAATTATTCTCTGTCTCGGGGTAAAATTATTCCCGGTCTAGGGTAAAATTATTCTCTGTCTAGAGGTAAATCTATTCCCTGTCTAGGGGTAAAATTATTCTCTGTCTAGGGGTAAAATTATTCCCTGTCTAGAAGAAAAATTATTCTCTGTCTCGGGGTAAAATTATTCCCTGTCTGGGGCTAAAATTATTCGCTGTCGAGGGGTTAAATTATTCCCTGTCGAGGGGTAAAATTATTCTCTGTCTCGGCTAAATTATTCACTGTCTCGGGGTAAAATTATTCTCTGTCTAGGGTTAAAATTATTCTCTGGGGGTGAAAGTATTCCCTGTCTGGGGGTAAAATTATTCCCGATATAGGGTAAAATTATTCTCTGTCTAGGGGTAAAATTATTCCCTGTCTGGGGGTAAAATTATTCTCTGTCTCGGGGTAAAATTATTCTCTGTCTCGGGTAAAATTATTCTCTGTCTGGAGGTAAAATTATTCCCTGTCTCGGGGCAAAATTATTCTCCGTCTAGAGGTAAAATTATTCTCTGTCTCGGGTAAAATTATTCCCTGTCTAGGGGTAAAATTATTCCCTGTCTAGGGGTAAAATTATTCCCTGTCTAGGTGTTAAATTATTCTCTGGGGGTAAAAGTATTCCCTGTCTGGGGGTAAAATTATTCCCTGTCTAGGGGTAAAATTATTCTCTGTCTCGGGTAAAATTATTCTCTGTCTCGGGGTAAAATTATTCCCGGTCTAGGGTAAAATTATTCTCTGTCTAGAGGTAAATCTATTCCCTGTCTAGGGGTAAAATTATTCTCTGTCTAGGGGTAAAATTATTCCCTGTCTAGAAGAAAAATTATTCTCTGTCTCGGGGTAAAATTATTCCCTGTCTGGGGCTAAAATTATTCTCTGTCTAGAGGTAAAATTATTCCCTGTCTAGGGGCAAAATTATTCTCCGTCTAGAGGTAAAATTATTCTCTGTCTCGGGTAAAATTATTCCCTGTGTCAAGGTAAAATTATTCTCTGTCTAGGGGTAAAATTATTCTCTGTCTAGAGGTAAAATTATTCCCTGTCTAGGGGCAAAATTATTCTCCGTCTAGAGGTAAAATTATTCTCTGTCTCGGGTAAAATTATTCCCTGTGTCAAGGTAAAATTATTCTCTGTCTAGAGGTAAAATTATTCCCTGTCTAGGGGCAAAATTATTCTCCGTCTAGAGGTAAAATTATTCTCTGTCTCGGGTAAAATTATTCCCTGTGTCAAGGTAAAATTATTCTCTGTCTAGGGGTAAAATTATTCTCTGTCTCGGGTAAAATTATTCTCTGTCTAGGGGTAAAATTATTCACTGTCCAGGTGTAAAATTATTCCCTGTCTAGGGGTAAAATTATTCCCTGTCTAGGGATAAAATTATTCTTCGTCCAGAGGTAAAATTATTCTCTGTCTAGGGGTAAAATTATTCTCTGTTTAGGGGTAAAATTATTCCATGTCCAAGGGTAAAATTATTCTCTGTCCATGTGTAAAATTATTCCCTGTCTAGGGGTAAAATTATTCACTGTCTAGGGGTAAAATTATTCTCTGTCTAGGGGTAAAAGTATTCCCTGTCTGGGGGTAAAAGTATTCCCTGTCTGGGGGTAAAATTATTCTCTGGGGGTAAAAGTATTCCCTGTCTGGGGGTAAAATTATTCCCGGTCTAGGGTAAAATTATTCTCTGTCTAGGGGTAAAATTATTCTCTGTGTTGAGGTAAAATTGTTCTCCGTCTAGGGGTAAAATTATTCCCTGTCTAGGGTTAAAATTATTCCCTGTCTAGGGTTATAATTATTCCCTGTCTAGGGTTAAAATTATTCTCTGTCTAGAGGTAAAATTATTCCCTGTCTAGGGGCAAAATTATTCTCCGTCTCGAGGTAAAATTATTCCATGTCCAAGGGTAAAATTATTCTCTGTCTCGGGGTGAAATTATTCCCTGTCTCGGGGTGAAATTATTCCCTGTCTCGGGGTAAAATTATTCCCTGATTAGGTGTAAAATTATTCCCTGTCTGGAGGTAAAATTATTCTCTGTCTAGGGGTAAAATTATTCTCTGTGTTGAGGTAAAATTATTCTCCGTCTAGGGGTAAAATTATTCCCTGTCTCGGGTTAAAATTATTCCCTGTCTAGGGGTATAATTATTCCCTGTCTAGGGGTAAAATTATTCCCTGTCGAGGGGTAAAATTACTCCCTGTCTCGGGGTAAAATTATTCCCTGTCTAGGGGTAAAATTACTCCCTGTCTGGGGGTAAAATTACTCCCTGTCTCGGGGTAAAATTACTCTCTCTCGGGGTAAAATTGCTCTCTGTCGAGAGGTAAAATTATTCCCTGTCTAGGGGTAAAATTATTCCCTGTCTGGGGGTAAAATTATTCCCTGTGCAGAGGTAAAATTATTCTCTGTCTAGGGGTAAAATTATTCTCTGTCTCGGGGTAAAATTATTCACTGTCGAGGGGTAAATGTATTCCCTGTCTGGGGGTAAAATTATTACTGGTCTAGGGTAAAATTATTCTCTGTCTAGGGGTAAAATTATTCTCTGTCTGGGGGTAAAATTATTCCCTGTCTAGGGGTTAAATTATTTCTTGTCGAGGGGTAAAATTATTCTCTGTCTCGGGTAAAATTATTCACTGTCTCGGGGTAAAATTATTCACTGTCTCGGGGTAAAATTATTCCCTGTCTCGGGTAAAATTATTCCCTGTCTAGGGGTAAAATTATTCCCTGTCTAGGGGTAAAATTATTCCCTGTCTCGGGGTAAAATTATTCCCTGTCTCGGGGTAAAATTATTCTCTGTCCAGAGGTAAAATTATTCACTGTCTCGGGGTAAAATTATTCACTGTCTTGGGGTAAAATTATTCTCTGTCTCGGGGTAAAATTATTCTCTGTCTCGGGGTAAAATTATTCTCTGGGGGTAAAATATTCCCTGTCTGGGGGTAAAATATTCCCTGTCTGGGGGTAAAATTATTCCCTATCTAGGGGTAAAATTATTCTCTGTCTCGGGGTAAAATTATTCTCCGTCTCGAGGTAAAATTATTCTCTGTCTTAGGGCAAAATTATTCCCTGTCTCGGGGTAAAATTATTCCCTGATTAGGGGTAAAATTATTCCCTGTCTAGAGGTAAAATTATTCTCTGTCTCGTTGTAAAATTATTCTCTGTCTAGGTTTAAAATTATTCTCTGTCTAGGGGTAAAATTATTCTCTGTCTGGGGGTAAAATCATTCTCTGTCTCGGGGTAAAATTATTCTCTGGGGGTAAAAGTATTCCCTGTCTGGGGGTAAAAGTATTCTCTGTCTCGGGGTAAAATTATTCTCTGTCTCGGGGTAGAATTATTCCCTGTCTCGGGGTAAAATTATTCCCTGTCTAGGGGTAAAATTATTCCCTGTCGAGAAGTAAAATTATTCTCTGTCTCGGGGTAAAATTATTCTCTGTCTAGGGTTAAAATTATTCTCTGGGGGTGAAAGTATTCCCTGTCTGGGGGTAAAATTATTCCCGATATAGGGTAAAATTATTCTCTGTCTAGGGGTAAAATTATTCCCTGTCTGGGGGTAAAATTATTCCCTGTCTCGGGGTAAAATTATTCTCTGTCTCGGGTAAAATTATTCTCTGTCTAGGGGTAAAATTATTCTCTGTCTCGGGGTAAAATTATTCTCTGTCTCGGGTAAAATTATTCTCTGTCTAGGGGTAAAATTATTCCATGTCCAGGGGTAAAATTATTCCCTGTCTAGGGGTAAAATTATTCCCGATCCAGGGTAAAATTACTCTCTGTCTAGGGGTAAAATTATTCTCTGTCTAGAGGTAAAATTATTCCCTGTCTCGGGGCAAAATTATTCTCCGTCTAGAGGTAAAATTATTCTCTGTCTCGGGTAAAATTATTCCCTGTCTAGGGGTAAAATTATTCCCTGTCTAGGGGTAAAATTATTCCCTGTCTAGGTGTTAAATTATTCTCTGGGGGTAAAAGTATTCCCTGTCTGGGGGTAAAATTATTCCCTGTCTAGGGGTAAAATTATTCTCTGTCTCGGGTAAAATTATTCTCTGTCTCGGGGTAAAATTATTCTCGGTCTAGGGTAAAATTATTCTCTGTCTAGAGGTAAATCTATTCCCTGTCTAGGGGTAAAATTATTCTCTGTCTAGGGGTAAAATTATTCCCTGTCTAGAAGAAAAATTATTCTCTGTCTCGGGGTAAAATTATTCCCTGTCTGGGGCTAAAATTATTCTCTGTCTAGAGGTAAAATTATTCCCTGTCTAGGGGCAAAATTATTCTCCGTCTAGAGGTAAAATTATTCTCTGTCTCGGGTAAAATTATTCCCTGTGTCAAGGTAAAATTATTCTCTGTCTAGGGGCAAAATTATTCTCCGTCTAGAGGTAAAATTATTCTCTGTCTCGGGTAAAATTATTCCCTGTGTCAAGGTAAAATTATTCTCTGTCTAGAGGTAAAATTATTCCCTGTCTAGGGGCAAAATTATTCTCCGTCTAGAGGTAAAATTATTCTCTGTCTCGGGTAAAATTATTCCCTGTGTCAAGGTAAAATTATTCTCTGTCTAGGGGTAAAATTATTCTCTGTCTCGGGTAAAATTATTCTCTGTCTAGGGGTAAAATTATTCACTGTCCAGGTGTAAAATTATTCCCTGTCTCGGGGTAAAATTATTCCCTGTCTAGGGATAAAATTATTCCCTGTCTAGGGGTATAATTATTCCCTGTCTAGGGGTAAAATTATTCCCTGTCGAGGGGTAAAATTATTCCCTGTCTCGGGGTAAAATTATTCCATGTGTAGAGGCAAAATTATTCTCTGTCTCGGGGTAAAATTACTCTCTGTCTGGGGGTAAAATTATTCTCTGTCTAGAGGTAAAATTATTCCCTGTCTAGGGGCAAAATTATTCTCCGTCTCGAGGTAAAATTATTCTCTGTCTAGGGGTAAAATTATTCCCGATCTAGGGTAAAATTACTCTCTGTCTAGGGGTAAAATTATTCTCTGTGTAGAGGTAAAATTATTCCCTGTCTCGGGGCAAAATTATTCTCCGTCTAGAGGTAAAATTATTCTCTGTCTCGGGTAAAATTATTCCCTGTCTAGGGGTAAAATTATTCCCTGTCTAGGGGTAAAATTATTCCCTGTCTCGGTGTAAAATTATTCTCTGGGGGTAAAAGTATTCCCTGTCTGGGGGTAAAATTATTCCCTGTCTAGGGGTAAAATTATTCTCTGTCTCGGGTAAAATTATTCTCTGTCTCGGGGTAAAATTATTCCCGGTCTAGGGTAAAATTATTCTCTGTCTAGAGGTAAATCTATTCCCTGTCTAGGGGTAAAATTATTCTCTGTCTAGGGGTAAAATTATTCCCTGTCTAGAAGAAAAATTATTCTCTGTCTCGGGGTAAAATTATTCCCTGTCTGGGGCTAAAATTATTCCCTGTCGAGGGGTTAAATTATTCCCTGTCGAGGGGTAAAATTATTCTCTGTCTCGGCTAAATTATTCACTGTCTCGGGGTAAAATTATTCTCTGTCTCGGGTTAAAATTATTCTCTGGGGGTGAAAGTATTCCCTGTCTGGGGGTAAAATTATTCCCGATCTCGGGTAAAATTATTCTCTGTCTTGGGGTAAAATTATTCCCTGTCTCGGGGTAAAATTATTCTCTGTCTCGGGTAAAATTATTCCCTGTCTAGGGGTAAAATTATTCCCTGTCTAGGGGTAAAATTATTCTCTGTCCAGAGGTAAAATTATTCACTGTCTAGGGGTAAAATTATTCACTGTCTTGGGGTAAAATTATTCTCTGTCTCTGGGTAAAATTATTCTCTGGGGGTAAAAGTATTCCCTGTCTGGGGGTAAAATTATTCCCTATCTTGGGGTAAAATTATTCTCTGTCTAGGGTAAAATTATTCCCTGTCTAGGTGTAAAATTATTCCCTGTATGGTGTAAAATTATTCCCTGTCTAGGGGTAAAATTATTCACTGTCTAGGGGTAAAATTATTCTCTGTCTAGGGGTAAAAGTATTCCCTGTCTGGGGGTAAAAGTATTCCCTGTCTGGGTGTAAAATTATTCCCTGTCTCGGGGTAAAATTATTCCCTGTCTAGGAGTAAAATTATTCTCTGGGGGTAAAAGTATTCCCTGTCTGGGGGTAAAATTATTCCCGGTCTGGGGTAAAATTATTCTCTGTCTAGGGGTAAAATTATTCTCTGTCTCGGGTAAAATTATTCTCTGTCTCGGGGTAAAATTATTCCCGGTCTAGGGTAAAATTATTCTCTGTCTAGAGGTAAATCTATTCCCTGTCTAGGGGTAAAATTATTCTCTGTCTCGGGGTAAAATTATTCCCTGTCTAGAAGAAAAATTATTCTCTGTCTCGGGGTAAAATTATTCCCTGTCTGGGGCTAAAATTATTCCCTGTCGAGGGGTTAAATTATTCTCTGTCTCGGCTAAATTATTCACTGTCTCGGGGTAAAATTATTCTCTGTCTAGGGTTAAAATTATTCTCTGGGGGTGAAAGTATTCCCTGTCTGGGGGTAAAATTATTCTCTGTCTAGGGGTAAAATTATTCCCTGTCTAGGGGTAAAATTATTCCATGTCGAAGGGTAAAATTATTCCCTGTCTAGGGGTGAAATTATTCTCTGTCTAGGGGTAAAATTATTCCCTGTCGAGGGGTAAAATTATTCCCTGATTAGGTGTAAAATTATTCCCGGTCGAGATGTAAAATTATTCTCTGTCTAGGGGTAAAATTATTCTCTGTCTAGAGGTAAAATTATTATTCCCTGTCTAGGGGTAAAATTATTCCCTGTCTTGGGGTATAATTATTCCCTGTCTAGGGGTAAAATTACTCCCTGTCTAGGGGTAAAATTACTCCCTGTCTCGGGGTAAAATTATTCCCTGTCTCGGGGTAAAATTACTCTCTGTCTAGGGGTAAAATTATTCTCTGTCTAGAGGTAAAATTATTCCCTGTCTAGGGGCAAAATTATTCTCCGTCTCGAGGTAAAATTATTCCCTGTCTAGGGGTAAAATTATTCACTGTCGAGGGGTAAAATTATTCTCTGTCTAGGGGTAAAATTATTCTCTGGGGGTAAAAGTATTCCCTGTCTGGGGGTAAAATTATTCCCGGTCTAGGGTAAAATTATTCTCTGTCTAGGGGTAAAATTATTCTCTGTGTTGAGGTAAAATTGTTCTCCGTCTAGGGGTAAAATTATTCCCTGTCTAGGGTTAAAATTATTCCCTGTCTAGGGTTATAATTATTCCCTGTCTAGGGTTAAAATTATTCTCTGTCTAGAGGTAAAATTATTCCCTGTCTAGGGGCAAAATTATTCTCCGTCTCGAGGTAAAATTATTCCATGTCCAAGGGTAAAATTATTCTCTGTCTCGGGGTGAAATTATTCCCTGTCTCGGGGTAAAATTATTCCCTGATTAGGTGTAAAATTATTCCCTGTCTGGAGGTAAAATTATTCTCTGTCTAGGGGTAAAATTATTCTCTGTGTTGAGGTAAAGTTATTCTCCGTCTAGGGGTAAAATTATTCCCTGTCTCGGGTTAAAATTATTCCCTGTCTAGGGGTATAATTATTCCCTGTCTAGGGGTAAAATTATTCCCTGTCGAGGGGTAAAATTACTCCGTCTCGGGGTAAAATTATTCCCTGTCTAGGGGTAAAATTACTCCCTGTCTGGGGGTAAAATTACTCCCTGTCTAGGGGTAAAATTACTCTCTCTCGGGGTAAAATTGCTCTCTGTCGAGAGGTAAAATTATTCCCTGTCTAGGGGTAAAATTATTCCCTGTCTGGGGGTAAAATTATTCCCTGTGCAGAGGTAAAATTATTCTCTGTCTAGGGGTAAAATTATTCTCTGTCTCGGGGTAAAATTATTCACTGTCGAGGGGTAAATGTATTCCCTGTCTGGGGGTAAAATTATTACTGGTCTAGGGTAAAATTATTCTCTGTCTAGGGGTAAAATTATTCTCTGTCTGGGGGTAAAATTATTCCCTGTCTAGGGGTTAAATTATTTCTTGTCGAGGGGTAAAATTATTCTCTGTCTCGGGTAAAATTATTCACTGTCTCGGGGTAAAATTATTCACTGTCTCGGGGTAAAATTATTCCCTGTCTCGGGTAAAATTATTCCCTGTCTAGGGGTAAAATTATTCCCTGTCTAGGGGTAAAATTATTCCCTGTCTCGGGGTAAAATTATTCCCTGTCTCGGGGTAAAATTATTCTCTGTCCAGAGGTAAAATTATTCACTGTCTCGGGGTAAAATTATTCACTGTCTTGGGGTAAAATTATTCTCTGTCTCGGGGTAAAATTATTCTCTGTCTCGGGGTAAAATTATTCTCTGGGGGTAAAATATTCCCTGTCTGGGGGTAAAATATTCCCTGTCTGGGGGTAAAATTATTCCCTATCTAGGGGTAAAATTATTCTCTGTCTCGGGGTAAAATTATTCTCCGTCTCGAGGTAAAATTATTCTCTGTCTTAGGGCAAAATTATTCCCTGTCTCGGGGTAAAATTATTCCCTGATTAGGGGTAAAATTATTCCCTGTCTAGAGGTAAAATTATTCTCTGTCTCGTTGTAAAATTATTCTCTGTCTAGGGTTAAAATTATTCTCTGTCTAGGGGTAAAATTATTCTCTGTCTGGGGGTAAAATCATTCTCTGTCTCGGGGTAAAATTATTCTCTGGGGGTAAAAGTATTCCCTGTCTGGGGGTAAAAGTATTCTCTGTCTCGGGGTAAAATTATTCTCTGTCTCGGGGTAGAATTATTCCCTGTCTAGGGGTAAAATTATTCCCTGTCTAGGGGTAAAATTATTCCCTGTCGAGAAGTAAAATTATTCTCTGTCTCGGGGTAAAATTATTCTCTGTCTAGGGTTAAAATTATTCTCTGGGGGTGAAAGTATTCCCTGTCTGGGGGTAAAATTATTCCCGATATAGGGTAAAATTATTCTCTGTCTAGGGGTAAAATTATTCCCTGTCTGGGGGTAAAATTATTCCCTGTCTCGGGGTAAAATTATTCTCTGTCTCGGGTAAAATTATTCTCTGTCTAGGGGTAAAATTATTCTCTGTCTCGGGGTAAAATTATTCTCTGTCTCGGGTAAAATTATTCTCTGTCTAGGGGTAAAATTATTCCACGTCCAGGGGTAAAATTATTCCCTGTCTAGGGGTAAAATTATTCCCGATCTAGGGTAAAATTACTCTCTGTCTAGGGGTAAAATTATTCTCTGTCTAGAGGTAAAATTATTCCCGATCTAGGGTAAAATTATTCCCTGTCTAGGGGCAAAATTATTCTCCGTCTAGAGGTAAAATTATTCTCTGTCTCGGGTAAAATTATTCCCTGTGTCAAGGTAAAATTATTCTCTGTCTAGAGGTAAAATTATTCCCTGTCTAGGGGCAAAATTATTCTCCGTCTAGAGGTAAAATTATTCTCTGTCTCGGGTAAAATTATTCCCTGTGTCAAGGTAAAATTATTCTCTGTCTAGGGGTAAAATTATTCTCTGTCTCGGGTAAAATTATTCTCTGTCTAGGGGTAAAATTATTCACTGTCCAGGTGTAAAATTATTCCCTGTCTAGGGGTAAAATTATTCCCTGTCTAGGGGTATAATTATTCCCTGTCTAGGGGTAAAATTATTCCCTGTCGAGGGGTAAAATTACTCCCTGTCTAGGGGTAAAATTATTCCCTGTCTCGGGGTAAAATTATTCCATGTGTAGAGGCAAAATTATTCTCTGTCTCGGGGTAAAATTACTCTCTGTCTGGGGGTAAAATTATTCTCTGTCTAGAGGTAAAATTATTCCCTGTCTAGGGGCAAAATTATTCTCCGTCTCGAGGTAAAATTATTCTCTGTCTAGGGGTAAAATTATTCCCGATCTAGGGTAAAATTACTCTCTGTCTAGGGGTAAAATTATTCTCTGTGTAGAGGTAAAATTATTCCCTGTCTCGGGGCAAAATTATTCTCCGTCTAGAGGTAAAATTATTCTCTGTCTCGGGTAAAATTATTCCCTGTCTAGGGGTAAAATTATTCCCTGTCTAGGGGTAAAATTATTCCCTGTCTAGGTGTAAAATTATTCTCTGGGGGTAAAAGTATTCCCTGTCTGGGGGTAAAATTATTCCCTGTCTAGGGGTAAAATTATTCTCTGTCTCGGGTAAAATTATTCTCTGTCTCGGGGTAAAATTATTCCCGGTCTAGGGTAAAATTATTCTCTGTCTGGAGGTAAATCTATTCCCTGTCTAGGGGTAAAATTATTCCCTGTCGAGGGGTTAAATTATTCCCTGTCGAGGGGTAAAATTATTCTCTGTCTCGGCTAAATTATTCACTGTCTCGGGGTAAAATTATTCTCTGTCTAGGGTTAAAATTATTCTCTGGGGGTGAAAGTATTCCCTGTCTGGGGGTAAAATTAATCCCGATATAGGGTAAAATTATTCTCTGTCTAGGGGTAAAATTATTCCCTGTCTGGGGGTAAAATTATTCCCTGTCTCGGGGTAAAATTATTCTCTGTCTCGGGTAAAATTATTCTCTGTCTAGGGGTAAAATTATTCTCTGTCTCGGGGTAAAATTATTCTCTGTCTCGGGGTAAAATTATTCTCTGTCTCGGGTAAAATTATTCTCTGTCTAGGGGTAAAATTATTCCATGTCCAGGGGTAAAATTATTCCCTGTCTAGGGGTAAAATTATTCCCGATCTAGGGTAAAATTACTCTCTGTCTAGGGGTAAAATTATTCTCTGTCTGGAGGTAAAATTATTCCCGATCTAGGGTAAAATTACTCTCTGTCTAGGGGTAAAATTATTCTCTGTCTAGAGGTAAAATTATTCCCTGTCTCGGGGCAAAATTATTCTCCGTCTAGAGGTAAAATTATTCTCTGTCTCGGGTAAAATTATTCCCTGTCTAGGGGTAAAATTATTCCCTGTCTAGGGGTAAAATTATTCCCTGTCTAGGTGTTAAATTATTCTCTGGGGGTAAAAGTATTCCCTGTCTGGGGGTAAAATTATTCCCTGTCTAGGGGTAAAATTATTCTCTGTCTCGGGTAAAATTATTCTCTGTCTCGGGGTAAAATTATTCCCGGTCTAGGGTAAAATTATTCTCTGTCTAGAGGTAAATCTATTCCCTGTCTAGGGGTAAAATTATTCTCTGTCTAGGGGTAAAATTATTCCCTGTCTAGAAGAAAAATTATTCTCTGTCTCGGGGTAAAATTATTCCCTGTCTGGGGCTAAAATTATTCTCTGTCTAGAGGTAAAATTATTCCCTGTCTAGGGGCAAAATTATTCTCCGTCTAGAGGTAAAATTATTCTCTGTCTCGGGTAAAATTATTCCCTGTGTCAAGGTAAAATTATTCTCTGTCTAGGGGTAAAATTATTCTCTGTCTAGAGGTAAAATTATTCCCTGTCTAGGGGCAAAATTATTCTCCGTCTAGAGGTAAAATTATTCTCTGTCTCGGGTAAAATTATTCCCTGTGTCAAGGTAAAATTATTCTCTGTCTAGAGGTAAAATTATTCCCTGTCTAGGGGCAAAATTATTCTCCGTCTAGAGGTAAAATTATTCTCTGTCTCGGGTAAAATTATTCCCTGTGTCAAGGTAAAATTATTCTCTGTCTAGGGGTAAAATTATTCTCTGTCTCGGGTAAAATTATTCTCTGTCTAGGGGTAAAATTATTCACTGTCCAGGTGTAAAATTATTCCCTGTCTAGGGGTAAAATTATTCCCTGTCTAGGGATAAAATTATTCTTCGTCCAGAGGTAAAATTATTCTCTGTCTAGGGGTAAAATTATTCTCTGTTTAGGGGTAAAATTATTCCATGTCCAAGGGTAAAATTATTCTCTGTCCAGGTGTAAAATTATTCCCTGTCTAGGGGTAAAATTATTCACTGTCTAGGGGTAAAATTATTCTCTGTCTAGGGGTAAAAGTATTCCCTGTCTGGGGGTAAAAGTATTCCCTGTCTGGGGGTAAAATTATTCTCTGGGGGTAAAAGTATTCCCTGTCTGGGGGTAAAATTATTCCCGGTCTAGGGTAAAATTATTCTCTGTCTAGGGGTAAAATTATTCTCTGTGTTGAGGTAAAATTGTTCTCCGTCTAGGGGTAAAATTATTCCCTGTCTAGGGTTAAAATTATTCCCTGTCTAGGGTTATAATTATTCCCTGTCTAGGGTTAAAATTATTCTCTGTCTAGAGGTAAAATTATTCCCTGTCTAGGGGCAAAATTATTCTCCGTCTCGAGGTAAAATTATTCCATGTCCAAGGGTAAAATTATTCTCTGTCTCGGGGTGAAATTATTCCCTGTCTCGGGGTGAAATTATTCCCTGATTAGGTGTAAAATTATTCCCTGTCTGGAGGTAAAATTATTCTCTGTCTAGGGGTAAAATTACTCCCTGTCTCGGGGTAAAATTATTCCCTGTCTAGGGGTAAAATTACTCCCTGTCTGGGGGTAAAATTACTCCCTGTCTCGGGGTAAAATTACTCTCTCTCGGGGTAAAATTGCTCTCTGTCGAGAGGTAAAATTATTCCCTGTCTCGGGGTAAAATTATTCCCTGTCTGGGGGTAAAATTATTCCCTGTGCAGAGGTAAAATTATTCTCTGTCTAGGGGTAAAATTATTCTCTGTCTCGGGGTAAAATTATTCACTGTCGAGGGGTTAAATTATTTCTTGTCGAGGGGTAAAATTATTCTCTGTCTCGGGTAAAATTATTCTCTGTCTCGGGGTAAAATTATTCACTGTCTCGGGGTAAAATTATTCCCTGTCTCGGGTAAAATTATTCCCTGTCTAGGGGTAAAATTATTCCCTGTCTCGGGGTAAAATTATTCCCTGTCTCGGGGTAAAATTATTCCCTGTCTCGGGGTAAAATTATTCTCTGTCCAGAGGTAAAATTATTCACTGTCTCGGGGTAAAATTATTCACTGTCTTGGGGTAAAATTATTCTCTGTCTCGGGGTAAAATTATTCTCTGTCTCGGGGTAAAATTATTCTCTGGGGGTAAAATATTCCCTGTCTGGGGGTAAAATATTCCCTGTCTGGGGGTAAAATTATTCCCTATCTAGGGGTAAAATTATTCTCTGTCTCGGGGTAAAATTATTCTCCGTCTCGAGGTAAAATTATTCTCTGTCTTAGGGCAAAATTATTCCCTGTCTCGGGGTAAAATTATTCCCTGATTAGGGGTAAAATTATTCCCTGTCTAGAGGTAAAATTATTCTCTGTCTCGTTGTAAAATTATTCTCTGTCTAGGGTTAAAATTATTCTCTGTCTAGGGGTAAAATTATTCTCTGTCTGGGGGTAAAATCATTCTCTGTCTCGGGGTAAAATTATTCTCTGGGGGTAAAAGTATTCCCTGTCTGGGGGTAAAAGTATTCTCTGTCTCGGGGTAAAATTATTCTCTGTCTCGGGGTAGAATTATTCCCTGTCTCGGGGTAAAATTATTCCCTGTCTAGGGGTAAAATTATTCCCTGTCGAGAAGTAAAATTATTCTCTGTCTCGGGGTAAAATTATTCTCTGTCTAGGGTTAAAATTATTCTCTGGGGGTGAAAGTATTCCCTGTCTGGGGGTAAAATTATTCCCGATATAGGGTAAAATTATTCTCTGTCTAGGGGTAAAATTATTCCCTGTCTGGGGGTAAAATTATTCCCTGTCTCGGGGTAAAATTATTCTCTGTCTCGGGTAAAATTATTCTCTGTCTAGGGGTAAAATTATTCTCTGTCTCGGGGTAAAATTATTCTCTGTCTCGGGTAAAATTATTCTCTGTCTAGGGGTAAAATTATTCCATGTCCAGGGGTAAAATTATTCCCTGTCTAGGGGTAAAATTATTCCCGATCCAGGGTAAAATTACTCTCTGTCTAGGGGTAAAATTATTCTCTGTCTAGAGGTAAAATTATTCCCTGTCTCGGGGCAAAATTATTCTCCGTCTAGAGGTAAAATTATTCTCTGTCTCGGGTAAAATTATTCCCTGTCTAGGGGTAAAATTATTCCCTGTCTAGGGGTAAAATTATTCCCTGTCTAGGTGTTAAATTATTCTCTGGGGGTAAAAGTATTCCCTGTCTGGGGGTAAAATTATTCCCTGTCTAGGGGTAAAATTATTCTCTGTCTCGGGTAAAATTATTCTCTGTCTCGGGGTAAAATTATTCCCGGTCTAGGGTAAAATTATTCTCTGTCTAGAGGTAAATCTATTCCCTGTCTAGGGGTAAAATTATTCTCTGTCTAGGGGTAAAATTATTCCCTGTCTAGAAGAAAAATTATTCTCTGTCTCGGGGTAAAATTATTCCCTGTCTGGGGCTAAAATTATTCTCTGTCTAGAGGTAAAATTATTCCCTGTCTAGGGGTAAAATTATTCTCTGTCTAGAGGTAAATCTATTCTCCGTCTAGAGGTAAAATTATTCTCTGTCTCGGGTAAAATTATTCCCTGTGTCAAGGTAAAATTATTCTCTGTCTAGGGGCAAAATTATTCTCCGTCTAGAGGTAAAATTATTCTCTGTCTCGGGTAAAATTATTCCCTGTGTCAAGGTAAAATTATTCTCTGTCTAGAGGTAAAATTATTCCCTGTCTAGGGGCAAAATTATTCTCCGTCTAGAGGTAAAATTATTCTCTGTCTCGGGTAAAATTATTCCCTGTGTCAAGGTAAAATTATTCTCTGTCTAGGGGTAAAATTATTCTCTGTCTCGGGTAAAATTATTCTCTGTCTAGGGGTAAAATTATTCACTGTCCAGGTGTAAAATTATTCCCTGTCTCGGGGTAAAATTATTCCCTGTCTAGGGATAAAATTATTCCCTGTCTAGGGGTATAATTATTCCCTGTCTAGGGGTAAAATTATTCCCTGTCGAGGGGTAAAATTACTCCCTGTCTAGGGGTAAAATTATTCCCTGTCTCGGGGTAAAATTATTCCATGTGTAGAGGCAAAATTATTCTCTGTCTCGGGGTAAAATTACTCTCTGTCTGGGGGTAAAATTATTCTCTGTCTAGAGGTAAAATTATTCCCTGTCTAGGGGCAAAATTATTCTCCGTCTCGAGGTAAAATTATTCTCTGTCTAGGGGTAAAATTATTCCCGATCTAGGGTAAAATTACTCTCTGTCTAGGGGTAAAATTATTCTCTGTGTAGAGGTAAAATTATTCCCTGTCTCGGGGCAAAATTATTCTCCGTCTAGAGGTAAAATTATTCTCTGTCTCGGGTAAAATTATTCCCTGTCTAGGGGTAAAATTATTCCCTGTCTAGGGGTAAAATTATTCCCTGTCTAGGTGTAAAATTATTCTCTGGGGGTAAAAGTATTCCCTGTCTGGGGGTAAAATTATTCCCTGTCTAGGGGTAAAATTATTCTCTGTCTCGGGTAAAATTATTCTCTGTCTCGGGGTAAAATTATTCCCGGTCTAGGGTAAAATTATTCTCTGTCTAGAGGTAAATCTATTCCCTGTCTAGGGGTAAAATTATTCTCTGTCTAGGGGTAAAATTATTCCCTGTCTAGAAGAAAAATTATTCTCTGTCTCGGGGTAAAATTATTCCCTGTCTGGGGCTAAAATTATTCCCTGTCGAGGGGTTAAATTATTCCCTGTCGAGGGGTAAAATTATTCTCTGTCTCGGCTAAATTATTCACTGTCTCGGGGTAAAATTATTCTCTGTCTCGGGTTAAAATTATTCTCTGGGGGTGAAAGTATTCCCTGTCTGGGGGTAAAATTATTCCCGATATAGGGTAAAATTATTCTCTGTCTAGGGGTAAAATTATTCCCTGTCTGGGGGTAAAATTATTCCCTGTCTCGGGGTAAAATTATTCTCTGTCTCGGGTAAAATTATTCCATGTCCAGGGGTAAAATTATTCTCTGTCTAGGGGTAAAATTATTCCCGATCTAGGGTAAAATTACTCTCTGTTTAGGGGTAAAATTATTCTCTGTCTGGAGGTAAAATTATTCCCGATCTAGGGTAAAATTACTCTCTGTCTAGGGGTAAAATTATTCTCTGTCTAGAGGTAAAATTATTCCCTGTCTCGGGGCAAATTTATTCTCCGTCTAGAGGTAAAATTATTCTCTGGGGGTAAAAGTATTCCCTGTCTGGGGGTAAAATTATTCCCTGTCTAGGGGTAAAATTATTCTCTGTCTCGGGTAAAATTATTCTCTGTCTCGGGGTAAAATTATTCCCGGTCTAGGGTAAAATTATTCTCTGTCTAGAGGTAAATCTATTCCCTGTCTAGGGGTAAAATTATTCTCTGTCTAGGGGTAAAATTATTCCCTGTCTAGAAGAAAAATTATTCTCTGTCTCGGGGTAAAATTATTCCCTGTCTGGGGCTAAAATTATTCTCTGTCTAGAGGTAAAATTATTCCCTGTCTAGGGGCAAAATTATTCTCCGTCTAGAGGTAAAATTATTCTCTGTCTCGGGTAAAATTATTCCCTGTGTCAAGGTAAAATTATTCTCTGTCTAGGGGTAAAATTATTCTCTGTCTAGAGGTAAAATTATTCCCTGTCTAGGGGCAAAATTATTCTCCGTCTAGAGGTAAAATTATTCTCTGTCTCGGGTAAAATTATTCCCTGTGTCAAGGTAAAATTATTCTCTGTCTAGAGGTAAAATTATTCCCTGTCTAGGGGCAAAATTATTCTCCGTCTAGAGGTAAAATTATTCTCTGTCTCGGGTAAAATTATTCCCTGTGTCAAGGTAAAATTATTCTCTGTCTAGGGGTAAAATTATTCTCTGTCTCGGGTAAAATTATTCTCTGTCTAGGGGTAAAATTATTCTCTGTCCAGGTGTAAAATTATTCCCTGTCTAGGGGTAAAATTATTCACTGTCTAGGGGTAAAATTATTCTCTGTCTAGGGGTAAAAGTATTCCCTGTCTGGGGGTAAAAGTATTCCCTGTCTGGGGGTAAAATTATTCCCTGTCTAGGGGTAAAATTATTCTCTGTCTCGAGGTAAAATTATTCCCTGTCTAGGAGTAAAAGTATTCCCTGTCTGGGGGTAAAATTATTCCCGATCTCGGGTAAAATTATTCTCTGTCTTGGGGTAAAATTATTCTCTGTCTCGGGGTAAAATTATTCCCTGTCTCGGGTAAAATTATTCCCTGTCTAGGGGTAAAATTATTCCCTGTCTAGGGGTAAAATTATTCTCTGTCCAGAGGTAAAATTATTCACTGTCTAGGGGTAAAATTATTCACTGTCTTGGGGTAAAATTATTCTCTGTCTCTGGGTAAAATTATTCTCTGGGGGTAAAAGTATTCCCTGTCTGGGGGTAAAATTATTCCCTATCTTGGGGTAAAATTATTCTCTGTCTAGGGTAAAATTATTCCCTGTCTAGGTGTAAAATTATTCCCTGTATGGTGTAAAATTATTCCCTGTCTAGGGGTAAAATTATTCACTGTCTAGGGGTAAAATTATTCTCTGTCTAGGGGTAAAAGTATTCCCTGTCTGGGGGTAAAAGTATTCCCTGTCTGGGGGTAAAATTATTCCCTGTCTAGGGGTAAAATTATTCTCTGTCTCGAGGTAAAATTATTCCCTGTCTAGGTGTAAAATTATTCCCTGTCTCGGGGTAAAATTATTCCCTGTCTAGGAGTAAAATTATTCTCTGGGGGTAAAAGTATTCCCTGTCTGGGGGTAAAATTATTCCCGGTCTGGGGTAAAATTATTCTCTGTCTAGGGGTAAAATTATTCTCTGTCTCGGGTAAAATTATTCTCTGTCTCGGGGTAAAATTATTCCCGGTCTAGGGTAAAATTATTCTCTGTCTAGAGGTAAATCTATTCCCTGTCTAGGGGTAAAATTATTCTCTGTCTCGGGGTAAAATTATTCCCTGTCTAGAAGAAAAATTATTCTCTGTCTCGGGGTAAAATTATTCCCTGTCTGGGGCTAAAATTATTCCCTGTCGAGGGGTTAAATTATTCTCTGTCTCGGCTAAATTATTCACTGTCTCGGGGTAAAATTATTCTCTGTCTAGGGTTAAAATTATTCTCTGGGGGTGAAAGTATTCCCTGTCTGGGGGTAAAATTATTCTCTGTCTAGGGGTAAAATTATTCCCTGTCTAGGGGTAAAATTATTCCATGTCGAAGGTTAAAATTATTCCCTGTCTAGGGATGAAATTATTCTCTGTCTAGGGGTAAAATTATTCCCTGTCGAGGGGTAAAATTATTCCCTGATTAGGTGTAAAATTATTCCCGGTCGAGATGTAAAATTATTCTCTGTCTAGGGGTAAAATTATTCTCTGTCTAGAGGTAAAATTATTATTCCCTGTCTCGGGGTAAAATTATTCCCTGTCTTGGGGTATAATTATTCCCTGTCTAGGGGTAAAATTACTCCCTGTCTAGGGGTAAAATTACTCCCTGTCTCGGGGTAAAATTATTCCCTGTCTCGGGGTAAAATTACTCTCTGTCTAGGGGTAAAATTATTCTCTGTCTAGAGGTAAAATTATTCCCTGTCTAGGGGCAAAATTATTCTCCGTCTCGAGGTAAAATTATTCCCTGTCTAGGGGTAAAATTATTCACTGTCGAGGGGTAAAATTATTCTCTGTCTAGGGGTAAAATTATTCTCTGGGGGTAAAAGTATTCCCTGTCTGGGGGTAAAATTATTCCCGGTCTAGGGTAAAATTATTCTCTGTCTAGGGGTAAAATTATTCTCTGTGTTGAGGTAAAATTGTTCTCCGTCTAGGGGTAAAATTATTCCCTGTCTAGGGTTAAAATTATTCCCTGTCTAGGGTTATAATTATTCCCTGTCTAGGGGTAAAATTATTCTTCGTCTAGAGGTAAAATTATTCTCTGTCTCGGGGTAAAATTATTCTCTGTCGAGGGGTAAAATTATTCCATGTCGAAGGGTAAAATTATTCCCTGTCTAGGGATGAAATTATTCTCTGTCTAGGGGTAAAATTATTCCCTGTCGAGGGGTAAAATTATTCCCTGATTAGGTGTAAAATTATTCCCGGTCGAGATGTAAAATTATTCTCTGTCTAGGGGTAAAATTATTCTCTGTCTAGAGGTAAAATTATTATTCCCTGTCTAGGGGTAAAATTATTCCCTGTCTTGGGGTATAATTATTCCCTGTCTAGGGGTAAAATTACTCCCTGTCTAGGGGTAAAATTACTCCCTGTCTCGGGGTAAAATTATTCCCTGTCTCGGGGTAAAATTACTCTCTGTCTAGGGGTAAAATTATTCTCTGTCTAGAGGTAAAATTATTCCCTGTCTAGGGGCAAAATTATTCTCCGTCTAGAGGTAAAATTATTCTCTGTCTCGGGTAAAATTATTCCCTGTGTCAAGGTAAAATTATTCTCTGTCTAGGGGTAAAATTATTCTCTGTCTCGGGTAAAATTATTCTCTGTCTAGGGGTAAAATTATTCACTGTCCAGGTGTAAAATTATTCCCTGTCTAGGGGTAAAATTATTCCCTGTCTAGGGATAAAATTATTCTTCGTCCAGAGGTAAAATTATTCTCTGTCTAGGGGTAAAATTATTCTCTGTTTAGGGGTAAAATTATTCCATGTCCAAGGGTAAAATTATTCTCTGTCCAGGTGTAAAATTATTCCCTGTCTAGGGGTAAAATTATTCACTGTCTAGGGGTAAAATTATTCTCTGTCTAGGGGTAAAAGTATTCCCTGTCTGGGGGTAAAAGTATTCCCTGTCTGGGGGTAAAATTATTCCCTGTCTAGGGGTAAAATTATTCTCTGTCTCGAGGTAAAATTATTCCCTGTCTAGGAGTAAAAGTATTCCCTGTCTGGGGGTAAAATTATTCCCGATCTCGGGTAAAATTATTCTCTGTCTTGGGGTAAAATTATTCTCTGTCTCGGGGTAAAATTATTCCCTGTCTCGGGTAAAATTATTCCCTGTCTAGGGGTAAAATTATTCCCTGTCTAGGGGTAAAATTATTCTCTGTCCAGAGGTAAAATTATTCACTGTCTAGGGGTAAAATTATTCACTGTCTTGGGGTAAAATTATTCTCTGTCTCTGGGTAAAATTATTCTCTGGGGGTAAAAGTATTCCCTGTCTGGGGGTAAAATTATTCCCTATCTTGGGGTAAAATTATTCTCTGTCTAGGGTAAAATTATTCACTGTCGAGGGGTAAAATTATTCTCTGTCTAGGGGTAAAAGTATTCCCTGTCTGGGGGTAAAAGTATTCCCTGTCTGGGGGTAAAATTATTCCCTGTCTAGGGGTAAAATTATTCTCTGTCTCGAGGTAAAATTATTCCCTGTCTAGGTGTAAAATTATTCCCTGTCTCGGGGTAAAATTATTCCCTGTCTAGGAGTAAAATTATTCTCTGGGGGTAAAAGTATTCCCTGTCTGGGGGTAAAATTATTCCCGGTCTGGGGTAAAATTATTCTCTGTCTAGGGGTAAAATTATTCTCTGTCTCGGGTAAAATTATTCTCTGTCTCGGGGTAAAATTATTCACTGTCGAGGGGTAAATGTATTCCCTGTCTGGGGGTAAAATTATTACTGGTCTAGGGTAAAATTATTCTCTGTCTAGGGGTAAAATTATTCTCTGTCTGGGGGTAAAATTATTCCCTGTCTAGGGGTTAAATTATTCCCTGTCTAGGGTTATAATTATTCCCTGTCTAGGGTTAAAATTATTCTCTGTCTAGAGGTAAAATTATTCCCTGTCTAGGGGCAAAATTATTCTCCGTCTCGAGGTAAAATTATTCCATGTCCAAGGGTAAAATTATTCTCTGTCTCGGGGTGAAATTATTCCCTGTCTCGGGGTAAAATTATTCCCTGATTAGGTGTAAAATTATTCCCTGTCTGGAGGTAAAATTATTCTCTGTCTAGGGGTAAAATTATTCTCTGTGTTGAGGTAAAATTATTCTCCGTCTAGGGGTAAAATTATTCCCTGTCTCGGGTTAAAATTATTCCCTGTCTAGGGGTATAATTATTCCCTGTCTAGGGGTAAAATTATTCCCTGTCGAGGGGTAAAATTACTCCCTGTCTCGGGGTAAAATTATTCCCTGTCTAGGGGTAAAATTACTCCCTGTCTGGGGGTAAAATTACTCCCTGTCTAGGGGTAAAATTACTCTCTCTCGGGGTAAAATTGCTCTCTGTCGAGAGGTAAAATTATTCCCTGTCTAGGGGTAAAATTATTCCCTGTCTGGGGGTAAAATTATTCCCTGTGCAGAGGTAAAATTATTCTCTGTCTCGGGGTAAAATTATTCTCTGTCTCGGGGTAAAATTATTCACTGTCGAGGGGTAAATGTATTCCCTGTCTGGGGGTAAAATTATTACTGGTCTAGGGTAAAATTATTCTCTGTCTAGGGGTAAAATTATTCTCTGTCTGGGGGTAAAATTATTCCCTGTCTAGGGGTTAAATTATTTCTTGTCGAGGGGTAAAATTATTCTCTGTCTCGGGTAAAATTATTCTCTGTCTCGGGGTAAAATTATTCACTGTCTCGGGGTAAAATTATTCCCTGTCTCGGGTAAAATTATTCCCTGTCTAGGGGTAAAATTATTCCCTGTCTCGGGGTAAAATTATTCCCTGTCTCGGGGTAAAATTATTCTCTGTCCAGAGGTAAAATTATTCACTGTCTCGGGGTAAAATTATTCACTGTCTTGGGGTAAAATTATTCCCTGTCTAGGGGTAAAATTATTCTCTGTCTCGGGGTAAAATTATTCTCTGTTTCGGGGTAAAATTATTCTCTGGGAGTAAAATATTCCCTGTCTGGGGGTAAAATATTCCCTGTCTGGGGGTAAAATTATTCCCTATCTAGGGGTAAAATTATTCTCTGTCTCGGGGTAAAATTATTCTCCGTCTCGAGGTAAAATTATTCTCTGTCTTAGGGCAAAATTATTCCCTGTCTCGGGGTAAAATTATTCCCTGATTAGGGGTAAAATTATTCCCTGTCTAGGGGCAAAATTATTCTCCGTCTAGAGGTAAAATTATTCTCTGTCTCGGGGTAAAATTATTCCCTGTCTGGGGCTAAAATTATTCCCTGTCGAGGGGTTAAATTATTCTCTGTCTCGGCTAAATTATTCACTGTCTCGGGGTAAAATTATTCTCTGTCTAGGGTTAAAATTATTCTCTGGGGGTGAAAGTATTCCCTGTCTGGGGGTAAAATTATTCTCTGTCTAGGGGTAAAATTATTCCCTGTCTAGGGGTAAAATTATTCCATGTCGAAGGGTAAAATTATTCCCTGTCTAGGGATGAAATTATTCTCTGTCTAGGGGTAAAATTATTCCCTGTCGAGGGGTAAAATTATTCCCTGATTAGGTGTAAAATTATTCCCGGTCGAGAGGTAAAATTATTCTCTGTCTAGGGGTAAAATTATTCTCTGTCTAGAGGTAAAATTATTATTCCCTGTCTCGGGGTAAAATTATTCCCTGTCTTGGGGTATAATTATTCCCTGTCTAGGGGTAAAATTACTCCCTGTCTAGGGGTAAAATTACTCCCTGTCTCGGGGTAAAATTATTCCCTGTCTCGGGGTAAAATTACTCTCTGTCTAGGGGTAAAATTATTCTCTGTCTAGAGGTAAAATTATTCCCTGTCTAGGGGCAAAATTATTCTCCGTCTCGAGGTAAAATTATTCCCTGTCTAGGGGTAAAATTATTCACTGTCGAGGGGTAAAATTATTCTCTGTCTAGGGGTAAAATTATTCTCTGGGGGTAAAAGTATTCCCTGTCTGGGGGTAAAATTATTCCCGGTCTAGGGTAAAATTATTCTCTGTCTAGGGGTAAAATTATTCTCTGTGTTGAGGTAAAATTGTTCTCCGTCTAGGGGTAAAATTATTCCCTGTCTAGGGTTAAAATTATTCCCTGTCTAGGGTTATAATTATTCCCTGTCTAGGGGTAAAATTATTCTTCGTCTAGAGGTAAAATTATTCTCTGTCTCGGGGTAAAATTATTCTCTGTCGAGGGGTAAAATTATTCCATGTCGAAGGGTAAAATTATTCCCTGTCTAGGGATGAAATTATTCTCTGTCTAGGGGTAAAATTATTCCCTGTCGAGGGGTAAAATTATTCCCTGATTAGGTGTAAAATTATTCCCGGTCGAGATGTAAAATTATTCTCTGTCTAGGGGTAAAATTATTCTCTGTCTAGAGGTAAAATTATTATTCCCTGTCTAGGGGTAAAATTATTCCCTGTCTTGGGGTATAATTATTCCCTGTCTAGGGGTAAAATTACTCCCTGTCTAGGGGTAAAATTACTCCCTGTCTCGGGGTAAAATTATTCCCTGTCTCGGGGTAAAATTACTCTCTGTCTAGGGGTAAAATTATTCTCTGTCTAGAGGTAAAATTATTCCCTGTCTAGGGGCAAAATTATTCTCCGTCTAGAGGTAAAATTATTCTCTGTCTCGGGTAAAATTATTCCCTGTGTCAAGGTAAAATTATTCTCTGTCTAGGGGTAAAATTATTCTCTGTCTCGGGTAAAATTATTCTCTGTCTAGGGGTAAAATTATTCACTGTCCAGGTGTAAAATTATTCCCTGTCTAGGGGTAAAATTATTCCCTGTCTAGGGATAAAATTATTCTTCGTCCAGAGGTAAAATTATTCTCTGTCTAGGGGTAAAATTATTCTCTGTTTAGGGGTTAAATTATTCCATGTCCAAGGGTAAAATTATTCTCTGTCCAGGTGTAAAATTATTCCCTGTCTAGGGGTAAAATTATTCACTGTCTAGGGGTAAAATTATTCTCTGTCTAGGGGTAAAAGTATTCCCTGTCTGGGGGTAAAAGTATTCCCTGTCTGGGGGTAAAATTATTCCCTGTCTGGGGGTAAAATTATTCCCTATCTAGGGGTAAAATTATTCCCTGTCTAGAAGAAAAATTATTCTCTGTCTCGGGGTAAAATTATTCCCTGTCTGGGGCTAAAATTATTCTCTGTCTAGAGGTAAAATTATTCCCTGTCTAGGGGCAAAATTATTCTCCGTCTAGAGGTAAAATTATTCTCTGTCTCGGGTAAAATTATTCCCTGTGTCAAGGTAAAATTATTCTCTGTCTAGGGGTAAAATTATTCTCTGTCTAGAGGTAAAATTATTCCCTGTCTAGGGGCAAAATTATTCTCCGTCTAGAGGTAAAATTATTTTCTGTCTCGGGTAAAATTATTCCCTGTGTCAAGGTAAAATTATTCTCTGTCTAGAGGTAAAATTATTCCCTGTCTAGGGGCAAAATTATTCTCCGTCTAGAGGTAAAATTATTCTCTGTCTCGGGTAAAATTATTCCCTGTGTCAAGGTAAAATTATTCTCTGTCTAGGGGTAAAATTATTCTCTGTCTCGGGTAAAATTATTCTCTGTCTAGGGGTAAAATTATTCACTGTCCAGGTGTAAAATTATTCCCTGTCTAGGGGTAAAATTATTCCCTGTCTAGGGATAAAATTATTCTTCGTCCAGAGGTAAAATTATTCTCTGTCTAGGGGTAAAATTATTCTCTGTTTAGGGGTAAAATTATTCCATGTCCAAGGGTAAAATTATTCTCTGTCCAGGTGTAAAATTATTCCCTGTCTAGGGGTAAAATTATTCACTGTCTAGGGGTAAAATTATTCTCTGTCTAGGGGTAAAAGTATTCCCTGTCTGGGGGTAAAAGTATTCCCTGTCTGGGGGTAAAATTATTCTCTGGGGGTAAAAGTATTCCCTGTCTGGGGGTAAAATTATTCCCGGTCTAGGGTAAAATTATTCTCTGTCTAGGGGTAAAATTATTCTCTGTGTTGAGGTAAAATTGTTCTCCGTCTAGGGGTAAAATTATTCCCTGTCTAGGGTTAAAATTATTCCCTGTCTAGGGTTATAATTATTCCCTGTCTAGGGTTAAAATTATTCTCTGTCTAGAGGTAAAATTATTCCCTGTCTAGGGGCAAAATTATTCTCCGTCTCGAGGTAAAATTATTCCATGTCCAAGGGTAAAATTATTCTCTGTCTCGGGGTGAAATTATTCCCTGTCTCGGGGTGAAATTATTCCCTGATTAGGTGTAAAATTATTCCCTGTCTGGAGGTAAAATTATTCTCTGTCTAGGGGTAAAATTATTCTCTGTGTTGAGGTAAAATTATTCTCCGTCTAGGGGTAAAATTATTCCCTGTCTCGGGTTAAAATTATTCCCTGTCTAGGGGTATAATTATTCCCTGTCTAGGGGTAAAATTATTCCCTGTCGAGGGGTAAAATTACTCCCTGTCTCGGGGTAAAATTATTCCCTGTCTAGGGGTAAAATTACTCCCTGTCTGGGGGTAAAATTACTCCCTGTCTCGGGGTAAAATTATTCCCTGATTAGGTGTAAAATTATTCCCTGTCGAGATGTAAAATTATTCTCTGTCTAGGGGTAAAATTATTCCCTGTCTAGGGGTAAAATTATTCCCTGATTAGGTGTAAAATTATTCCCTGTCGAGATGTAAAATTATTCTCTGTCTAGGGGTAAAATTATTCTCTGTCTAGAGGTAAAATTATTATTCCCTGTCTAGGGGTAAAATTATTCCCTGTCTAGGGGTAAAATTATTCCCTGTCTAGGGATATAATTATTCCCTGTCTAGGGGTAAAATTATTCCCTGTCTAGGGGCAAAATTATTCTCCGTCTCGAGGTAAAATTATTCCCTGTCTAGGGGTAAAATTATTCACTGTCGAGGGGTAAAATTATTCTCTGTCTAGGGGTAAAATTATTCTCTGGGGGTAAAAGTATTCCCTGTCTGGGGGTAAAATTATTCCCTGTCTAGGGTTAAAATTATTCTCTGTCTAGAGGTAAAATTATTCCCTGTCTAGGGGCAAAATTATTCTCCGTCTCGAGGTAAAATTATTCCATGTCCAAGGGTAAAATTATTCTCTGTCTCGGGGTGAAATTATTCCCTGTCTAGGGGTAAAATTATTCCCTGATTAGGTGTAAAATTATTCCCTGTCTGGAGGTAAAATTATTCTCTGTCTAGGGGTAAAATTATTCTCTGTGTTGAGGTAAAATTATTCTCCGTCTAGGGGTAAAATTATTCCCTGTCTAGGGTTAAAATTATTCCCTGTCTAGGGGTATAATTATTCCCTGTCTGGGGTTAAAATTATTCTCTGTCTAGAGGTAAAATTATTCCCTGTCTAGGGGCAAAATTATTCTCCGTCTCGAGGTAAAATTATTCCATGTCCAAGGGTAAAATTATTCTCTGTCTCGGGGTGAAATTATTCCCTGTCTCGGGGTAAAATTATTCCCTGATTAGGTGTAAAATTATTCCCTGTCTGGAGGTAAAATTATTCTCTGTCTAGGGGTAAAATTATTCCCTGTCTAGGGGCAAAATTATTCTCCGTCTCGAGGTAAAATTATTCTCTGTCTAGGGGTAAAATTATTCCCGATCTAGGGTAAAATTACTCTCTGTCTAGGGGTAAAATTATTCTCTGTGTAGAGGTAAAATTATTCCCTGTCTCGGGGCAAAATTATTCTCCGTCTAGAGGTAAAATTATTCCCTGTCTAGGGGTAAAATTATTCCCTGTCTAGGGGTAAAATTATTCCCTGTCTAGGTGTAAAATTATTCTCTGGGGGTAAAAGTATTCCCTGTCTGGGGGTAAAATTATTCCCTGTCTAGGGGTAAAATTATTCTCTGTCTCGGGTAAAATTATTCTCTGTCTCGGGGTAAAATTATTCCCGGTCTAGGGTAAAATTATTCTCTGTCTAGAGGTAAATCTATTCCCTGTCTCGGGGTAAAATTATTCTCTGTCTAGGGGTAAAATTATTCCCTGTCTCGAAGAAAAATTATTCTCTGTCTCGGGGTAAAATTATTCCCTGTCTGGGGCTAAAATTATTCCCTGTCGAGGGGTTAAATTATTCCCTGTCGAGGGGTAAAATTATTCTCTGTCTCGGCTAAATTATTCACTGACTCGGGGTAAAATTATTCTCTGTCTAGGGTTAAAATTATTCTCTGGGGGTGAAAGTATGCCCTGTCTGGGGGTAAAATTATTCCCGATATAGGGTAAAATTATTCTCTGTCTAGGGGTAAAATTATTCCCTGTCTAGGGGTAAAATTATTCTTCGTCTAGAGGTAAAATTATTCTCTGTCTCGGGGTAAAATTATTCTCTGTCGAGGGGTAAAATTATTCCATGTCCAAGGGTAAAATTATTCCCTGTCTAGGGGTGAAATTATTCTCTGTCTAGGGGTAAAATTATTCCCTGTCTAGGGGTAAAATTATTCCCTGATTAGGTGTAAAATTATTCCCTGTCGAGATGTAAAATTATTCTCTGTCTAGGGGTAAAATTATTCTCTGTCTAGAGGTAAAATTATTATTCCCTGTCCAGGGGTAAAATTATTCCCTGTCTAGGGGTAAAATTATTCCCTGTCTAGGGATATAATTATTCCCTGTCTAGGGGTAAAATTATTCCCTGTCTAGGGGCAAAATTATTCTCCGTCTCGAGGTAAAATTATTCCCTGTCTAGGGGTAAAATTATTCACTGTCGAGGGGTAAAATTATTCTCTGTCTAGGGGTAAAATTATTCTCTGGGGGTAAAAGTATTCCCTGTCTGGGGGTAAAATTATTCCCTGTCTAGGGTTAAAATTATTCTCTGTCTAGAGGTAAAATTATTCCCTGTCTAGGGGCAAAATTATTCTCCGTCTCGAGGTAAAATTATTCCATGTCCAAGGGTAAAATTATTCTCTGTCTCGGGGTGAAATTATTCCCTGTCTAGGGGTAAAATTATTCCCTGATTAGGTGTAAAATTATTCCCTGTCTGGAGGTAAAATTATTCTCTGTCTAGGGGTAAAATTATTCTCTGTGTTGAGGTAAAATTATTCTCCGTCTAGGGGTAAAATTATTCCCTGTCCAGGGTTAAAATTATTCCCTGTCTGGGGTACAATTATTCCCTGTCTAGGGGTAAAATTATTCCCTGTCGAGGGGTAAAATTACTCCCTGTCTAGGGGTAAAATTATTCCCTGTCTAGGGGTAAAATTATTCCATGTGTAGAGGCAAAATTATTCTCTGTCTCGGGGTAAAATTACTCTCTGTCTAGGGGTAAAATTATTCTCTGTCCAGAGGTAAAATTATTCCCTGTCTAGGGGCAAAATTATTCTCCGTCTCGAGGTAAAATTATTCTCTGTCGAGGGGTAAAATTATTCCCGATCTAGGGTAAAATTACTCTCTGTCTAGGGGTAAAATTATTCGCTGTCTAGAGGTAAAATTATTCCCTGTCTCGGGGCAAAATTATTCTCCGTCTAGAGGTAAAATTATTCTCTGTCTCGGGGTAAAATTATTCTCTGTCTAGAGGTAAAATTATTATTCCCTGTCTAGGGGTAAAATTATTCCCTGTCTAGGGGTAAAATTATTCCCTGTCTAGGGATATAATTATTCCCTGTCTAGGGGTAAAATTATTCCCTGTCTAGGGGCAAAATTATTCTCCGTCTCGAGGTAAAATTATTCCCTGTCTCGGGGTAAAATTATTCCCTGTCGAGGGGTAAAATTATTCTCTGTCTAGGGGTAAAATTATTCTCTGGGGGTAAAAGTATTCCCTGTCTGGGGGTAAAATTATTCCCTGTCTAGGGTTAAAATTATTCTCTGTCTAGAGGTAAAATTATTCCCTGTCTTGGGGCAAAATTATTCTCCGTCTCGAGGTAAAATTATTCCATGTCCAAGGGTAAAATTATTCTCTGTCTCGGGGTGAAATTATTCCCTGTCTAGGGGTAAAATTATTCCCTGATTAGGTGTAAAATTATTCCCTGTCTGGAGGTAAAATTATTCTCTGTCTAGGGGTAAAATTATTCTCTGTGTTGAGGTAAAATTATTCTCCGTCTAGGGGTAAAATTATTCCCTGTCTAGGGTTAAAATTATTCCCTGTCTGGGGTATAATTATTCCCTGTCTCGGGGTGAAATTATTCCCTGTCTAGGGGTAAAATTATTCCCTGATTAGGTGTAAAATTATTCCCTGTCTAGGGGTAAAATTATTCCCTGTCTAGGTGTAAAATTATTCTCTGGGGGTAAAAGTATTCCCTGTCTGGGGGTAAAATTATTCCCTGTCTAGGGGTAAAATTATTCTCTGTCTCGGGTAAAATTATTCTCTGTCTCGGGGTAAAATTATTCCCGGTCTAGGGTAAAATTATTCTCTGTCTAGAGGTAAATCTATTCCCTGTCTCGGGGTAAAATTATTCTCTGTCTAGGGGTAAAATTATTCCCTGTCTCGAAGAAAAATTATTCTCTGTCTCGGGGTAAAATTATTCCCTGTCTGGGGCTAAAATTATTCCCTGTCGAGGGGTTAAATTATTCCCTGTCGAGGGGTAACATTATTCTCTGTCTCGGCTAAATTATTCACTGTCTCGGGGTAAAATTATTCTCTGTCTAGGGTTAAAATTATTCTCTGGGGGTGAAAGTATGCCCTGTCTGGGGGTAAAATTATTCCCGATATAGGGTAAAATTATTCTCTGTCTAGGGGTAAAATTATTCTCTGTCTAGGGGTAAAATTATTCTCTGGGGGTAAAATTATTCCTTGTCTGGGGGTAAAATTATTCCCGGTCTAGGGTAAAATTATTCTCTGTCTAGGGATAAAATTATTCTCTGTCTGGGGGTAAAATTATTCCCTGTCTAGTGGTTAAATTATTCCCTTTCTAGGGGTAAAATTATTCTCTGTCTCGGGTAAAATTATTCTCTGTCTAGCGGTAAAATTATTCCCTGTCCAGGGGTAAAATTATTCCCTGTCTCGGGGTAAAATTATTCCCTGTCTAGGGGTAAAATTATTCCCTGTCTCGGGGTAAAATTATTCCCTGTCAAGGGGTAAAATTATTCTCTGGGGGTAAAATTATTCCCTGTCTCGCGGTAAAATTATTCTCTGGGGGTAAAAGTATTCCCTGTCTGGGGGTAAAATTATTCCCTATCAAGGGGTAAAATTATTCTCTGTCTAGGGGTAAAATTAGTCTCTGTCTAGGGGTAAAATTATTCTCTGTCGAGGGGTAAAATTATTCTCTGTCCAGAGGTAAAATTATTCTCTGTCTCGGGGTAAAATTATTTCCTTTCTAGGGGTAAAATTATTCCCTGTCTAGGGGTTAAATTATTCCCTGTCTAGGGGTAAAATTATTCTCTGTCTATGGGTAAAATTATTCTCTGTCTAGGGGTAAAATTATTCCCTGTCTCGGGGTAAAATTATTCTCTGTCTAGGGGTAAAATTATTCCCTGTCTAGGGGTAAAATTATTCTCTGTCTCGGAGTAAAATTATTCCCTGTCTCGGGGTAAAATTATTCTCTGTCTGTGGGTAAAATTATTCCCTGTCTAGAGGAAAAATTATTCCCTGTCTCGGGGTAAAATTATTCCCTGTCTGGGGGTAAAATTATTCTCTGTCCAGAGGTAAAATTATTCTCTGTCTAGTGGTAAAATTATTCTCTGTCTAGGGGTAAAATTATTCTCTGTCGAGGGGTAAAATTATTCTCTGTCCAGAGGTAAAATTATTCTCTGTCCAGGAGTAAAATTATTCTCTGTCTCGGGGTAAAATTATTCTCTGTCTGGGGGTAAAATCATTCTCTGTCTAGGGGTAAAATTATTCTCTGGGGGTAAAAGTATTCCCTGTCTGGGGGTACAAGTATTCTCTGTCTAGGGGTAAAATAATTCTCTGTCTAGGGGTAAAATTATTCTCTGTCTGGAGGTAAAATTATTCTCTGTCTCGGTGTAAAATTATTCTCTGTCTAGGGGTAAAATTATTCTCTGTCTAGAGGTAAAATTATTACCTGTCTAGGGGTAAAACTATTCTCCGTCTCGAGGTAAAATTATTCTCTGTCTCGGGGTAAAATTATTCCCTGTCTAGGGGTAAAATTATTCCCTGATTAGGGTTAAAATTATTCCCTGTCTCGAGGTAAAATTATTCTCTGTCGAGGGGTAAAATTATTCTCTGTCCAGAGGTAAAATTATTCTCTGTCCAGGAGTAAAATTATTCTCTGTCTTGGGGTAAAATTATTCTCTGTCTGGGGGTAAAATCATTCTCTTTCCAGGGGTAAAATTATTCTCTGCGGGTAAAAGTATTCCTTGTTTGGGGGTAAAATTATTCCCGGTCTAGGGTAAAATTATTCTCTGTCTAGGGGTAAAATTATTCTCTGTCTGGGGGTAAAATTATTCCCTGTCTAGGGGTTAAATTATTCCCTTTCTAGGGGTAAAATTATTCTCTGTCTCGGGTAAAATTATTCTCTGTCTAGCGATAAAATTATTCCCTGTCCAGGGGTAAAATTATTCCCTGTCTCGGGGTAAAATTATTCCCTGTCTAGGGGTAAAATTATTCCCTGTCTAGGGGTAAAATTAATCTCTGTCAAGGGGTAAAATTATTCTCTGGGGGTAAAATTATTCCCTGTCTCGCGGTAAAATTATTCTCTGGGGGTAAAAGTATTCCCTGTCTGGGGGTAAAATTATTCCCTATCTAGGGGTAAAATTATTCTCTGTCTAGGGGTAAAATTATTCTCTGTCTAGAGGTAAAATTATTCCCTGTCTCGGGGTAAAATTATTCTCCGTCTCGAGGTAAAATTATTCTCTGTCTCGGGGTAAAATTATTCCCTGTCTAGGGGTAAAATTATTCCCTGATTAGGGGTAAAATTATTCCCTGTCTAGAGGTAAAATTATTCTCTGTCTCGTTGTAAAATTATTCTCTGTCTAGTGGTAAAATTATTCTCTGTCTAGGGGTAAAATTATTCTCTGTCGAGGGGTAAAATTATTCTCTGTCCAGAGGTAAAATTATTCTCTGTCCAGGAGTAAAATTATTCTCTGTCTCGGGGTAAAATTATTCTCTGTCTGGGGGTAAAATCATTCTCTGTCTAGGGGTAAAATTATTCTCTGGGGGTAAAAGTATTCTCTGTCTGGGGGTAAAAGTATTCTCTGTCTAGGGGTAAAATTATTCTCTGTCTAGGGGTAAAATTATTCTCTGTCTGGAGGTAAAATTATTCTCTGTCTCGGTGTAAAATTATTCTCTGTCTCGGGGTAAAATTATTCCCTGTCTAGGGGTAAAATTATTCCCTGATTAGGGTTAAAATTATTCCCTGTCTCGAGGTAAAATTATTCTCTGTCGAGGGGTAAAATTATTCTCTGTCCAGAGGTAAAATTATTCTCTGTCCAGGAGTAAAATTATTCTCTGTCTTGGGGTAAAATTATTCCTTGTCTGGGGGTAAAATTATTCCCGGTCTAGGGTAAAATTATTCTCTGTCTAGGGATAAAATTATTCTCTGTCTGGGGGTAAAATTATTCCCTGTCTAGTGGTTAAATTATTCCCTTTCTAGGGGTAAAATTATTCTCTGTCTCGGGTAAAATTATTCTCTGTCTAGCGGTAAAATTATTCCCTGTTATTCCCTGTCTAGGGGTAAAATTATTCCCTGTCTCGGGGTAAAATTATTCCCTGTCAAGGGGTAAAATTATTCTCTGGGGGTAAAATTATTCCCTGTCTCGCGGTAAAATTATTCTCTGGGGGTAAAAGTATTCCCTGTCTGGGGGTAAAATTATTCCCTATCAAGGGGTAAAATTATTCTCTGTCTAGGGGTAAAATTAGTCTCTGTCTAGGGGTAAAATTATTCTCTGTCGAGGGGTAAAATTATTCTCTGTCCAGAGGTAAAATTATTCTCTGTCTCGGGGTAAAATTATTTCCTTTCTAGGGGTAAAATTATTCCCTGTCTAGGGGTTAAATTATTCCCTGTCTAGGGGTAAAATTATTCTCTGTCTAGGGGTAAAATTATTCTCTGTCTAGGGGTAAAATTATTCCCTGTCTCGGGGTAAAATTATTCTCTGTCTAGGGGTAAAATTATTCCCTGTCTAGGGGTAAAATTATTCTCTGTCTCGGAGTAAAATTATTCCCTGTCTCGGGGTAAAATTATTCTCTGTCTGTGGGTAAAATTATTCCCTGTCCAGAGGAAAAATTATTCCCTGTCTAGGGGTAAAATTATTCCCTGTCTGGGGGTAAAATTATTCTCTGTCCAGAGGTAAAATTATTCTCTGTCCAGGAGTAAAATTATTCCCTGTCGAGGGTTAAAATTATTCTCTGGGGGTAAAAGTATTCCCTGTCTGGGGGTAAAATTATTCCCGATCTAGGGTAAAATTATTCTCTGTCTAGGGGTAAAATTATTCTCTGTCTTGGGGTAAAATTATTCTCTGTCTGGGGGTAAAATCATTCTCTTTCCAGGGGTAAAATTATTCTCTGGGGGTAAAAGTATTCCTTGTCTGGCGGTAAAATTATTCCCGGTCTAGGGTAAAATTATTCTCTGTCTTGGGATAAAATTATTCTCTGTCTGGGGGTAAAATTATTCCCTGTCTAGTGGTTAAATTATTCCCTTTCTAGGGGTAAAATTATTCTCTGTCTCGGGTAAAATTATTCTCTGTCTAGCGGTAAAATTATTCCCTGTCCAGGGGTAAAATTATTCCCTGTCTCGGGGTAAAATTATTCCCTGTCTAGGGGTAAAATTATTCCCTGTCTCGGGGTAAAATTATTCCCTGTCAAGGGGTAAAATTATTCTCTGTCTGTGGGTAAAATTATTCCCTGTCTAGAGGAAAAATTATTCCCTGTCTAGGGGTAAAATTATTCCCTGTCTGGGGGTAAAATTATTCTCTGTCCAGAGGTAAAATTATTCTCTGTCCAGGAGTAAAATTATTCCCTGTCTAGGGTTAAAATTATTCTCTGGGGGTAAAAGTATTCCCTGTCTGGGGGTAAAATTATTCCCGATCTAGGGTAAAATTATTCTCTGTCTAGGGGTAAAATTATTCCCTGTCTAGGGGTAAAATTATTCTTCGTCTAGAGGTAAAATTATTCTCTGTCTGGGGGTAAAATTATTCTCTGTCTAGGGGTAAAATTATTCCATGTCCAAGGGTAAAATTATTCCCTGTCTTGGGGTAAAATTATTCTCTGGGGGTAAAAGTATTCCCTGTCTGGGGGTAAAATTATTCCCGGTCTAGGGTAAAATTATTCCCTGTCTCGGGGTAAAATTATTCCCTGTGAAGAGGTAAAATTATTCCCTGTCTGGGGGTAAAATTATTCCCGGTCTAGGGTAAAATTATTCTCTGTCTAGGGGTAAAATTATTCCCTGTCTTGGGGTAAAACTATTCCCTGTCTAGGGGTAAAATTATTCCCTGTCTCGGGGTAAAATTATTCCCTGTCTAGGGGTAAAATTATTCCCTGTGTAGAGGTAAAATTATTCTCTGTCTAGGGGTAAAATTATTCCCTGTCTAGAGGTAAAATTATTCTCTGTCTAGGGGTAAAATTATTCTCTGTCTAGAGTTAAAATTATTCTCTGTCTCGGGTAAAATTATTCCCTGTCTAGGGGTAAAATTATTCCCTGTCGAGGGGTAAAATTATTCCCTGTCGAGGGGTAAAATTATTCCCTGTCTGGAGGTAAAATTATTCTCTGTCTAGGGGTAAAATTATTCTCTGGGCGTAAAAGTATTCCCTGTCTGGGGATAAAATTATTCCCGGTCTAGGGTAAAATTATTCTCTGTCTAGGGGTAAAATTATTCTCTGTCTAGAGGTAAAATTATTCCCTGTCTGGGGGTAAAATTATTCTCCGTCTCGAGGTAAAATTATTCCCTGTCTAGGGGTAAAATTATTCCCTGTCTAGGGGTAAAATTATTCCCTGATTAGGGGTAAAATTATTCCCTGTCTAGAGGTAAAATTATTCTCTGTCGAGGGGTAAAATTATTCTCTGTCCAGAGGTAAAATTATTCTCTGTCCAGGAGTGAAATTATTCTCTGTCTAGGGGTAAAATTATTCTCAGTCTGGGGGTAAAATTATTCTCTTTCCAGGGGTAAAATTATTCTCTGGGGGTAAAAGTATTCCTTGTCTGGGGGTAAAATTATTCCCGGTCTAGGGTAAAATTATTCTCTGTCTAGGGGTAAAATTATTCTCTGTCTCGAGGTAAAATTATTCTCTGTCTCGGGGTAAAATTATTCCCTGTCTAGGGGTAAAATTATTCCCTGTCTAGGGGTAAAATTATTCCCTGTGTAGAGGTAAAATTATTCTCTGTCTAGAGGTAAAATTATTCTCTATCTAGGGGTAAAATTACTCTCGGTTTAGGGGTAAAATTATTCCCTGTCGAGGGGCAAAATTATTCTCCGTCTCGAGGTAAAATCATTCTCTGTCCAGGGGTAAAATTATTCCCGATCTAGGGTAAAATTACGCTCTGTCTAGGGGTAAAATTATTCTCTGTCTAGAGGTAAAATTATTCCCTGTCTAGGGGCAAAATTATTCTCCGTCTAGAGGTAAAATTATTCTCTGTCTCGGGTAAAATTATTCCCTGTCTGGGGGTAAAATTATTCTCTGGGGGTAAAAGTATTCCCTGTCTGGGGGTTAAATTATTCCCTATCTAGGGGTAAAATTATTCTCTGTCCAGGGGTAAAATTATTCTCTGTCTAGAGGTAAAATTATTCCCTGTCTAGGGGTAAAACTACTCTCCGTCTCGAGGTAAAATTATTCCCTGATTAGGGGTAAAATTATTCCCTGATTCGGGGTAAAATTATTCCCTGATTAGGGGTAAAATTATTCCCTGTCTAGAGGTAAAATTATTCTCCGTCGAGGGGTAAAATTATTCTCTGTCGAGAGGTAAAATTATTCTCTGTCCAGGAGTAAAATTATTCTCTGTCTTGGGGTAAAATTATTCTCTGTCTGGGGGTAAAATCATTCTCTTTCCAGGGGTAAAATTATTCTCTGCGGGTAAAAGTATTCCTTGTTTGGGGGTTAAAATTATTCCCGGTCTAGGGTAAAATTATTCTCTGTCTCGGGTAAAATTATTCTCTGTCTAGCGATAAAATTATTCCCTGTCCAGGGGTAAAATTATTCTCTGTCTCGGGGTAAAATTATTCCCTGTCTAGGGGTAAAATTATTCCCTGTCTAGGGGTAAAATTATTCCCTGTCTAGGGGTAAAATTAATCTCTGTCAAGGGGTAAAATTATTCTCTGGGGGTAAAATTATTCCCTGTCTCGCGGTAAAATTATTCTCTGGGGGTAAAAGTATTCCCTGTCTGGGGGTAAAATTATTCCCTATCTAGGGGTAAAATTATTCTCTGTCTAGGGGTAAAATTATTCTCTGTCTAGAGGTAAAATTATTCCCTGTCTCGGGGTAAAATTATTCTCCGTCTCGAGGTAAAATTATTCTCTGTCTCGGGGTAAAATTATTCCCTGTCTAGGGGTAAAATTATTCCCTGATTAGGGGTAAAATTATTCCCTGTCTAGAGGTAAAATTACTCTCTGTCTCGTTGTAAAATTATTCTCTGTCTAGTGGTAAAATTATTCTCTGTCTAGGGGTAAAATTATTCTCTGTCGAGGGGTAAAATTATTCTCTGTCCAGAGGTAAAATTATTCTCTGTCCAGGAGTAAAATTATTCTCTGTCTCGGGGTAAAATTATTCTCTGTCTGGGGGTAAAATCATTCTCTGTCTAGGGGTAAAATTATTCTCTGGGGGTAAAAGTATTCCCTGTCTGGGGGTAAAAGTATTCTCTGTCTAGGGGTAAAATTATTCTCTGACTAGGGGTAAAATTATTCTCTGTCTGGAGGTAAAATTATTCTCTGTCTCGGTGTAAAATTATTCTCTGTCTAGGGGTAAAATTATTCTCTGTCTAGAGGTAAAATTATTACCTGTCTAGGGGTAAAACTATTCTCCGTCTCGAGGTAAAATTATTCTCTGTCTCGGGGTAAAATTATTCCCTGTCTAGGGGTAAAATTATTCCCTGATTAGGGTTAAAATTATTCCCTGTCTCGAGGTAAAATTATTCTCTGTCGAGGGGTAAAATTATTCTCTGTCCAGAGGTAAAATTATTCTCTGTCCAGGAGTAAAATTATTCTCTGTCTTGGGGTAAAATTATTCTCTGTCTGGGGGTAAAATCATTCTCTTTCCACGGGTAAAATTATTCTCTGGGGGTAAAAGTATTCCTTGTCTGGGGGTAAAATTATTCCCGGTCTAGGGTAAAATTATTCTCTGTCTAGGGGTAAAATTATTCTCTGTCTGGGGGTAAAATTATTCCCTGTCTAGTGGTTAAATTATTCCCTTTCTAGGGGTAAAATTATTCTCTGTCTGGGGGTAAAATTATTCTCTGTCTGGGGGTAAAATCATTCTCTTTCCAGGGGTAAAATTATTCTCTGGGGGTAAAAGTATTCCCTGTCCGGGGGTAAAATTATTCCCTATCTAGGGGTAAAATTATTCTCTGTCTAGGGGTAAAATTATTCTCTGTCTAGGGGTAAAATTATTCTCTGTCGAGGGGTAAAATTATTCTCTGTCCAGAGGTAAAATTATTCTCTGTCTCGCGGTAAAATTATTTCCTTTCTAGGGGTAAAATTATTCCCTGTCTGGGGGTAAAATTATTCCCTGTCTAGGGGTTAAATTATTCCCTGTCTAGGGGTAAAATTATTCTCTGTCTATGGGTAAAATTATTCTCTGTCGAGGGGTAAAATTATTCCCTGTCTCGGGGTAAAATTATTCTCTGTCTAGGGGTAAAATTATTCCCTGTCTAGGGGTAAAATTATTCTCTGTCTCGGAGTAAAATTATTCCCTGTCTCGGGGTAAAATTATTCTCTGTCTGTGGGTAAAATTATTCCCTGTCTAGAGGAAAAATTATTCGCTGTCTAGGGGTAAAATTATTCCCTGTCTGGGGGTAAAATTATTCTCTGTCCAGAGGTAAAATTATTCTCTGTCTAGGAGTAAAATTATTCCCTGTCTAGAGTTAAAATTATTCTCTGGGGGTAAAAGTATTCCCTGTCTGGGGGTAAAATTATTCCCGATCTAGGGTAAAATTATTCTCTGTCTAGGGGTAAAATTATTCCCTGTCTAGGGGTAAAATTATTCTTCGTCTAGAGGTAAAATTATTCTCTGTCTGGGGGTAAAATTATTCTCTGTCTAGGGGTAAAATTATTCCATGTCCAAGGGTAAAATTATTCCCTGTCTTGGGGTAAAATTATTCTCTGGGGGTAAAAGTATTCCCTGTCTGGGGGTAAAATTATTCCCGGTCTAGGGTAAAATTATTCCCTGTCTCGGGGTAAAATTATTCCCTGTGTAGAGGTAAAATTATTCCCTGTCTGGGGGTAAAATTATTCCCGGTCTAGGGTAAAATTATTCTCTGTCTAGGGGTAAAATTATTCCCTGTCTTGGGGTAAAACTATTCCCTGTCTAGGGGTAAAATTATTCCCTGTCTCGGGGTAAAATTATTCCCTGTCTAGGGGTAAAATTATTCCCTGTGTAGAGGTAAAATTATTCTCTGTCTAGGGGTAAAATTATTCCCTGTCTAGAGGTAAAATTATTCTCTGTCTAGGGGTAAAATTATTCTCTGTCTAGAAGTAAAATTATTCCCTGTCTAGGGGCAAAATTATTCTCTGTCTAGAGGTAAAATTATTCCCTGTCTCGAGGCAAAATTATTCTCCGTCTAGAGTTAAAATTATTCTCTGTCTCGGGTAAAATTATTCCCTGTCTAGGGGTAAAATTATTCCCTGTCGAGGGGTAAAATTATTCCCTGTCGAGGGGTAAAATTATTCCCTGTCTGGAGGTAAAATTATTCTCTGTCTAGGGGTAAAATTATTCTCTGGGCGTAAAAGTATTCCCTGTCTGGGGGTAAAATTATTCCCGGTCTAGGGTAAAATTATTCTCTGTCTAGGGGTAAAATTATTCTCTGTCTAGAGGTAAAATTATTCCCTGTCTGGGGGTAAAATTATTCTCCGTCTCGAGGTAAAATTATTCCCTGTCTAGGGGTAAAATTATTCCCTGTCTAGGGGTAAAATTATTCCCTGATTAGGGGTAAAATTATTCTCTGTCTAGGGGTAAAATTATTCTCAATCTGGGGGTAAAATTATTCTCTTTCCAGGGGTAAAATTATTCTCTGGGGGTAGAAGTATTCCTTGTCTGGGGGTAAAATTATTCCCGGTCTAGGGTAAAATAATTCTCTGTCTCGAGGTCAAATTATTCTCTGTCTCGGGGTAAAATTATTCCCTGTCTAGGGGTAAAATTATTCCCTGATTAGGGGTAAAATTATTCCCTGTCTAGAGGTAAAATTATTCTCTGTCTCGTTGTAAAATTATTCTCTGTCTAGTGGTAAAATTATTCTCTGTCTAGTGGTAAAATTATTCCCTTTCTAGGGGTAAAATTATTCTCTGTCTCGGGTAAAATTATTCTCTGTCTAGCGGTAAAATTATTCCCTGTCCAGGGGTAAAATTATTCCCTGTCTCGGGGTAAAATTATTCCCTGTCTAGGGGTAAAATTATTCCCTGTCTCGGGGTAAAATTATTCCCTGTCAAGGGGTAAAATTATTCTCTGGGGGTAAAATTATTCCCTGTCTCGCGGTAAAATTATTCTCTGGGGGTAAAAGTATTCCCTGTCTGGGGGTAAAATTATTCCCTATCTAGGGGTAAAATTATTCTCTGTCTAGGGGTAAAATTATTCTCTGTCTAGGGGTAAAATTATTCTCTGTCGAGGGGTAAAATTATTCTCTGTCCAGAGGTAAAATTATTCTCTGTCTCGCGGTAAAATTATTTCCTTTCTAGGGGTAAAATTATTCCCTGTCTGGGGGTAAAATTATTCCCTGTCTAGGGGTTAAATTATTCCCTGTCTAGGGGTAAAATTATTCTCTGTCTATGGGTAAAATTATTCTCTGTCGAGGGGTAAAATTATTCCTTGTCTCGGGGTAAAATTATTCTCTGTCTAGGGGTAAAATTATTCCCTGTCTAGGGGTAAAATTATTCTCTGTCTCGGAGTAAAATTATTCCCTGTCTCGGGGTAAAATTATTCTCTGTCTGTGGGTAAAATTATTCCCTGTCTAGAGGAAAAATTATTCCCTGTCTCGGGGTAAAATTATTCCCTGTCTGGGGGTAAAATTATTCTCTGTCCAGAGGTAAAATTATTCTCTGTCGAGGAGTAAAATTATTCCCTGTCCAGGGTTAAAATTATTCTCTGGGGGTAAAAGTATTCCCTGTCTGGGGGTAAAATTATTCCCGATCTAAGGTAAAATTATTCCCTGTCTCGGGGTAAAATTATTCCCTGTGTGGAGGTAAAATTATTCCCTGTCTGGGGGTAAAATTATTCCCGGTCTAGGGTAAAATTATTCTCTGTCTAGGGGTAAAATTATTCCCTGTCTCGGGGTAAAATTATTCCCTGTCTAGGGGTAAAATTATTCCCTGTGTAGAGGTAAAATTATTCTCTGTCTAGGGGTAAAATTATTCTCTGTCTAGAAGTAAAATTATTCCCTGTCTAGGGGCAAAATTATTCTCTGTCTAGAGGTAAAATTATTCCCTGTCTCGAGGCAAAATTATTCTCTGTCTAGGGGTAAAATTATTCTCTGGGCGTAAAAGTATTCCCTGTCTGGGGGTAAAATTATTCCCGGTCTAGGGTAAAATTATTCTCTGTCTAGGGGTAAAATTATTCTCTGTCTAGAGGTAAAATTATTCCCTGTCTGGGGGTAAAATTATTCTCCGTCTCGAGGTAAAATTATTCCCTGTCTAGGGGTAAAATTATTCCCTGTCTAGGGGTAAAATTATTCCCTGATTCGGGGTAAAATTATTCCCTGTCTAGAGGTAAAATTATTCTCTGTCGAGGGGTAAAATTATTCTCTGTCCAGAGGTGAAATTATTCTCTGTCCAGGAGTGAAATTATTCTCTGTCTAGGGGTAAAATTATTCTCAGTCTGGGGGTAAAATTATTCTCTTTCCAGGGGTAAAATTATTCTCTGGGGGTAAAAGTATTCCTTGTCTGGGGGTAAAATTATTCCCGGTCTAGGGTAAAATTATTCTCTGTCTAGGGGTAAAATTATTCTCTGTCTCGAGGTAAAATTATTCTCTGTCTCGGGGTAAAATTATTCCCTGTCTAGGGGTAAAATTATTCCCTGATTAGGGGTAAAATTATTCCCTGTCTAGAGGTAAAATTATTCTCTGTCTCGTTGTAAAATTATTCTCTGTCTAGTGGTAAAATTATTCTCTGTCTAGGGGTAAAATTATTCTCTGTCGAGGGGTAAAATTATTCTCTGTCCAGAGGTAAAATTATTCTCTGTCCAGGAGTAAAATTATTCTCTGTCTCGGGGTAAAATTATTCTCTGTCTGGGGGTAAAATCATTCTCTGTCTAGGGGTAAAATTATTCTCTGGGGGTAAAAGTATTCCCTGTCTGGGGGTAAAAGTATTCTCTGTCTAGGGGTAAAATTATTCTCTGTCTAGGGGTAAAATTATTCTCTGTCTATGGGTAAAATTATTCTCTGTGTAGGGGTAAAATTATTCCCTGTCTCGGGGTAAAATTATTCCCTGTCTAGGGGTAAAATTATTCCCTGTCTGGGGGTAAAATTATTCCCTGTCTAGGGGTTAAATTATTCCCTGTCTAGGGGTAAAATTATTCTCTGTCCAGAGGTAAAATTATTCTCTGTCTAGGAGTAAAATTATTCCCTGTCTAGGCGTAAAATTATTCTCTGGGGGTAAAAGTATTCCCTGTCTGGGGGTAAAATTATTCCCGGTCTAGGGTAAAATTATTCCCTGTCTAGGGGTAAAATTATTCCCTGTCTAGGGGTAAAATTATTCCCTGTGTAGAGGTAAAATTATTCTCTGTCTCGGGGTAAAATTATTCTCTGTCTCGGGGTAAAATTATTCACTGTCGAGGGGTAAAATTATTCTCTGTCTAGGGGTAAAATTACTCTCTGTCCAGGGGTAAAATTATTCTCGGGGGTTAAAGTAGTCCCTGTCTGGGGGTAAAATTATTCCCGGTCTAGGGTAAAATTATTCTCTGTCTCGGGGTAAAATTATTCTCTGTCTAGGGATAAAATTATTCTCTGGGGGTAAAAGTATTCCCTGTCTGGGGGTAAAAGTATTCCCTGTCTCGGGGTAAAATTATTCCCTGTCTCGGGGTAAAATTATTCCCTGTCTCGGGGTAAAATTATTCCCTGTCCAGGGGTAAAATTATTCTCTGTCGAGGGGTAAAATTATTCTCTGTCTAGGGGTAAAATTATTCTCTGTCTAGGGGTAAAATTATTCCATGTCCAAGGGTACAATTATTCTCTGTCTAGGGGTGAAATTATTCCCTGTCTAGGGGTAAAATTATTCCCTGTCTAGGGGTGAAATTATTCCCTGTCTCGGGGTAAAATTATTCCCTGTCTCGGGGTAAAATTATTCACTGTCTCGGCGTAAAATTATTCTCTGGGTGAAAAAGTATTCCCTGTCCGGGGGCAAAATTATTCCCGGTCTAGGGTAAAATTATTCCCTGTCTAGGGGTAAAAGTATTCCCTGTCTAGGGGTAAAATTATTCCCTGTCTAGGGGTAAAATTATTCCCTGTGTAGAGGTAAAATTATTCTCTGTCTCGGGGTAAAATTATTCTCTGTCTCGGGGTAAAATTATTCACTGTCGAGGGGTAAAATTATTCTCTGTCTAGGGGTAAAATTACTCTCTGTCCAGGGGTAAAATTATTCTCTGGGGGTAAAAGTAGTCCCTGTCTGGGGGTAAAATTATTCCCAGTCTGGGGTAAAATTATTCTCTGTCTAGGGGTAAAATTATTCTCTGTCTAGCGATTAAATTATTCTCTGGGGGTAAAAGTATTCCCTGTCTGGGGGTAAAAGTATTCCCTGTCTGGGGGTAAAATTATTCCCTGTCTAGGGGTAAAATTATTCTCTGTCTCAGGGTAAAATTATTCCCTGTCTCGGGGTAAAATTATTCCCTGTCTCGGGGTAAAATTATTCCTTGTCTCGGGGTAAAATTATTCCCTGTCTAGGGGTAAAATTATTCTCTGTCGAGGGGTAAAATTATTCGCTGTCTAGGGTAAAATTATTCACTGTCTAGGCGTAAAATTATTCTCTGGGGGTAAAAGTATTCGCTGTCTGGAGGTAAATCTATTTTCTGTCTCGGGGTAAAATTATTCTCTGTCTCGGGGTAAAATTATTCTCTGTCTAGGGGCAAAATTATTCACTGTCTCGGGGTAAAATTATTCTCTGTCTTGGGTTAAAATTATTCTCTGGGGGTAAAAGTATTCCCTGTCTGGGGGTAAAATTATTCTTCGTCTAGAGGTAAAATTATTCTCTGTCTGGGGGTAAAATTATTCTCTGTCTAGGGGTAAAATTATTCCATGTCCAAGGGTAAAATTATTCCCTGTCTTGGGGTGAAATTATTCCCTGTCTAGGGGTAAAATTATTCCCTGTCTAGGGGTAAAATTATTCTCTGTCTGGGGGTAAAATTATTCTTCGTCTAGAGGTAAAATTATTCTCTGTCTGGGGGTAAAATTATTCTCTGTCTAGGGGTAAAATTATTCCATGTCCAAGGGTAAAATTATTCCCTGTCTTGGGGTGAAATTATTCCCTGTCTAGGGGTAAAATTATTCCCTGTCTAGGGGTAAAATTAATCCCTGATTGGGGGTAAAATTATTCTGTCTAGAGGTACAATTATTCCCTGTCTAGGGGTAAAATTATTCCCTGTCTCGGGGTAAAATTATTCCCTGTCTAGGGGTAAAATTATTCACTGTCTAGGCGTAAAATTATTCTCTGGGGGTAAAGGTATTCCCTGTCTGGGGGTAAAATTATTCCCGGTCTAGGGTAAAATTATTCCCTGTCTAGGGGTAAAATTATTCCCTGTCTAGGGGTAAAATTATTCCCTGTGTAGAGGTAAAATTATTCTCTGTCTCGGGGTAAAATTATTCTCTGTCTCGGGGTAAAATTATTCACTGTCGAGGGGTAAAATTATTCTCTGTCTAGGGGTAAAATTACTCTCTGTCCAGGGGTAAAATTATTCTCGGGGGTTAAAGTAGTCCCTGTCTGGGGGTAAAATTATTCCCGGTCTAGGGTAAAATTATTCTCTGTCTCGGGGTAAAATTATTCTCTGTCTAGGGATAAAATTATTCTCTGGGGGTAAAAGTATTCCCTGTCTGGGGGTAAAAGTATTCCCTGTCTCGGGGTAAAATTATTCCCTGTCTCGGGGTAAAATTATTCCCTGTCTCGGGGTAAAATTATTCCCTGTCCAGGGGTAAAATTATTCTCTGTCGAGGGGTAAAATTATTCTCTGTCTAGGGGTAAAATTATTCTCTGTCTAGGGGTAAAATTATTCCATGTCCAAGGGTACAATTATTCTCTGTCTAGGGGTGAAATTATTCCCTGTCTAGGGGTAAAATTATTCCCTGTCTAGGGGTGAAATTATTCCCTGTCTCGGGGTAAAATTATTCCCTGTCTCGGGGTAAAATTATTCACTGTCTCGGCGTAAAATTATTCTCTGGGTGAAAAAGTATTCCCTGTCCGGGGGCAAAATTATTCCCGGTCTAGGGTAAAATTATTCCCTGTCTAGGGGTAAAAGTATTCCCTGTCTAGGGGTAAAATTATTCCCTGTCTAGGGGTAAAATTATTCCCTGTGTAGAGGTAAAATTATTCTCTGTCTCGGGGTAAAATTATTCTCTGTCTCGGGGTAAAATTATTCACTGTCGAGGGGTAAAATTATTCTCTGTCTAGGGGTAAAATTACTCTCTGTCCAGGGGTAAAATTATTCTCTGGGGGTAAAAGTAGTCCCTGTCTGGGGGTAAAATTATTCCCAGTCTGGGGTAAAATTATTCTCTGTCTAGGGGTAAAATTATTCTCTGTCTAGCGATTAAATTATTCTCTGGGGGTAAAAGTATTCCCTGTCTGGGGGTAAAAGTATTCCCTGTCTGGGGGTAAAATTATTCCCTGTCTAGGGGTAAAATTATTCTCTGTCTCAGGGTAAAATTATTCCCTGTCTCGGGGTAAAATTATTCCCTGTCTCGGGGTAAAATTATTCCTTGTCTCGGGGTAAAATTATTCCCTGTCTAGGGGTAAAATTATTCTCTGTCGAGGGGTAAAATTATTCGCTGTCTAGGGTAAAATTATTCACTGTCTAGGCGTAAAATTATTCTCTGGGGGTAAAAGTATTCGCTGTCTGGAGGTAAATCTATTTTCTGTCTCGGGGTAAAATTATTCCCGGTCTAGGGTAAAATTATTCTCTGTCTCGGGGTAAAATTATTCTCTGTCTAGGGATAAAATTATTCTCTGGGGGTAAAAGTATTCCCTGTCTGGGGGTAAAAGTATTCCCTGTCTCGGGGTAAAATTATTCCCTGTCTCGGGGTAAAATTATTCCCTGTCTCGGGGTAAAATTATTCCCTGTCCAGGGGTAAAATTATTCTCTGTCGAGGGGTAAAATTATTCTCTGTCTAGGGGTAAAATTATTCTCTGTCTAGGGGTAAAATTATTCCATGTCCAAGGGTACAATTATTCTCTGTCTAGGGGTGAAATTATTCCCTGTCTAGGGGTAAAATTATTCCCTGTCTAGGGGTGAAATTATTCCCTGTCTCGGGGTAAAATTATTCCCTGTCTCGGGGTAAAATTATTCACTGTCTCGGCGTAAAATTATTCTCTGGGTGAAAAAGTATTCCCTGTCCGGGGGCAAAATTATTCCCGGTCTAGGGTAAAATTATTCCCTGTCTAGGGGTAAAAGTATTCCCTGTCTAGGGGTAAAATTATTCCCTGTCTAGGGGTAAAATTATTCCCTGTGTAGAGGTAAAATTATTCTCTGTCTCGGGGTAAAATTATTCTCTGTCTCGGGGTAAAATTATTCACTGTCGAGGGGTAAAATTATTCTCTGTCTAGGGGTAAAATTACTCTCTGTCCAGGGGTAAAATTATTCTCTGGGGGTAAAAGTAGTCCCTGTCTGGGGGTAAAATTATTCCCAGTCTGGGGTAAAATTATTCTCTGTCTAGGGGTAAAATTATTCTCTGTCTAGCGATTAAATTATTCTCTGGGGGTAAAAGTATTCCCTGTCTGGGGGTAAAAGTATTCCCTGTCTGGGGGTAAAATTATTCCCTGTCTAGGGGTAAAATTATTCTCTGTCTCAGGGTAAAATTATTCCCTGTCTCGGGGTAAAATTATTCCCTGTCTCGGGGTAAAATTATTCCTTGTCTCGGGGTAAAATTATTCCCTGTCTAGGGGTAAAATTATTCTCTGTCGAGGGGTAAAATTATTCGCTGTCTAGGGTAAAATTATTCACTGTCTAGGCGTAAAATTATTCTCTGGGGGTAAAAGTATTCGCTGTCTGGAGGTAAATCTATTTTCTGTCTCGGGGTAAAATTATTCTCTGTCTCGGGGTAAAATTATTCTCTGTCTAGGGGCAAAATTATTCACTGTCTCGGGGTAAAATTATTCTCTGTCTTGGGTTAAAATTATTCTCTGGGGGTAAAAGTATTCCCTGTCTGGGGGTAAAATTATTCTTCGTCTAGAGGTAAAATTATTCTCTGTCTGGGGGTAAAATTATTCTCTGTCTAGGGGTAAAATTATTCCATGTCCAAGGGTAAAATTATTCCCTGTCTTGGGGTGAAATTATTCCCTGTCTAGGGGTAAAATTATTCCCTGTCTAGGGGTAAAATTATTCTCTGTCTGGGGGTAAAATTATTCTTCGTCTAGAGGTAAAATTATTCTCTGTCTGGGGGTAAAATTATTCTCTGTCTAGGGGTAAAATTATTCCATGTCCAAGGGTAAAATTATTCCCTGTCTTGGGGTGAAATTATTCCCTGTCTAGGGGTAAAATTATTCCCTGTCTAGGGGTAAAATTAATCCCTGATTGGGGGTAAAATTATTCTGTCTAGAGGTACAATTATTCCCTGTCTAGGGGTAAAATTATTCCCTGTCTCGGGGTAAAATTATTCCCTGTCTAGGGGTAAAATTATTCACTGTCTAGGCGTAAAATTATTCTCTGGGGGTAAAGGTATTCCCTGTCTGGGGGTAAAATTATTCCCGGTCTAGGGTAAAATTATTCCCTGTCTAGGGGTAAAATTATTCCCTGTCTAGGGGTAAAATTATTCCCTGTGTAGAGGTAAAATTATTCTCTGTCTCGGGGTAAAATTATTCTCTGTCTCGGGGTAAAATTATTCACTGTCGAGGGGTAAAATTATTCTCTGTCTAGGGGTAAAATTACTCTCTGTCCAGGGGTAAAATTATTCTCGGGGGTTAAAGTAGTCCCTGTCTGGGGGTAAAATTATTCCCGGTCTAGGGTAAAATTATTCTCTGTCTCGGGGTAAAATTATTCTCTGTCTAGGGATAAAATTATTCTCTGGGGGTAAAAGTATTCCCTGTCTGGGGGTAAAAGTATTCCCTGTCTCGGGGTAAAATTATTCCCTGTCTCGGGGTAAAATTATTCCCTGTCTCGGGGTAAAATTATTCCCTGTCCAGGGGTAAAATTATTCTCTGTCGAGGGGTAAAATTATTCTCTGTCTAGGGGTAAAATTATTCTCTGTCTAGGGGTAAAATTATTCCATGTCCAAGGGTACAATTATTCTCTGTCTAGGGGTGAAATTATTCCCTGTCTAGGGGTAAAATTATTCCCTGTCTAGGGGTGAAATTATTCCCTGTCTCGGGGTAAAATTATTCCCTGTCTCGGGGTAAAATTATTCACTGTCTCGGCGTAAAATTATTCTCTGGGTGAAAAAGTATTCCCTGTCCGGGGGCAAAATTATTCCCGGTCTAGGGTAAAATTATTCCCTGTCTAGGGGTAAAAGTATTCCCTGTCTAGGGGTAAAATTATTCCCTGTCTAGGGGTAAAATTATTCCCTGTGTAGAGGTAAAATTATTCTCTGTCTCGGGGTAAAATTATTCTCTGTCTCGGGGTAAAATTATTCACTGTCGAGGGGTAAAATTATTCTCTGTCTAGGGGTAAAATTACTCTCTGTCCAGGGGTAAAATTATTCTCTGGGGGTAAAAGTAGTCCCTGTCTGGGGGTAAAATTATTCCCAGTCTGGGGTAAAATTATTCTCTGTCTAGGGGTAAAATTATTCTCTGTCTAGCGATTAAATTATTCTCTGGGGGTAAAAGTATTCCCTGTCTGGGGGTAAAAGTATTCCCTGTCTGGGGGTAAAATTATTCCCTGTCTAGGGGTAAAATTATTCTCTGTCTCGGGGTAAAATTATTCCCTGTCTCGGGGTAAAATTATTCCCTGTCTCGGGGTAAAATTATTCCTTGTCTCGGGGTAAAATTATTCCCTGTCTAGGGGTAAAATTATTCTCTGTCGAGGGGTAAAATTATTCGCTGTCTAGGGTAAAATTATTCACTGTCTAGGCGTAAAATTATTCTCTGGGGGTAAAAGTATTCGCTGTCTGGAGGTAAATCTATTTTCTGTCTCGGGGTAAAATTATTCTCTGTCTCGGGGTAAAATTATTCTCTGTCTAGGGGCAAAATTATTCACTGTCTCGGGGTAAAATTATTCTCTGTCTTGGGTTAAAATTATTCTCTGGGGGTAAAAGTATTCCCTGTCTGGGGGTAAAATTATTCTTCGTCTAGAGGTAAAATTATTCTCTGTCTGGGGGTAAAATTATTCTCTGTCTAGGGGTAAAATTATTCCATGTCCAAGGGTAAAATTATTCCCTGTCTTGGGGTGAAATTATTCCCTGTCTAGGGGTAAAATTATTCCCTGTCTAGGGGTAAAATTATTCTCTGTCTGGGGGTAAAATTATTCTTCGTCTAGAGGTAAAATTATTCTCTGTCTGGGGGTAAAATTATTCTCTGTCTAGGGGTAAAATTATTCCATGTCCAAGGGTAAAATTATTCCCTGTCTTGGGGTGAAATTATTCCCTGTCTAGGGGTAAAATTATTCCCTGTCTAGGGGTAAAATTAATCCCTGATTGGGGGTAAAATTATTCTGTCTAGAGGTAAAATTATTCCCTGTCTAGGGCTAAAATTATTCCCTGTCTCGGGGTAAAATTATTCCCTGTCTAGGGGTAAAATTATTCACTGTCTAGGCGTAAAATTATTCTCTGGTGGTAAAAGTATTCCCTGTCTGGGGGTAAAATTATTCCCGGTCTAGGGTAAAATTATTCCCTGTCTAGGGGTAAAATTATTCCCTGTCTAGGGGTAAAATTATTCCCTGTGTAGAGGTAAAATTATTCTCTGTCTCGGGGTAAAATTATTCTCTGTCTCGGGGTAAAATTATTCACTGTCGAGGGGTAAAATTATTCTCTGTCTAGGGGTAAAATTACTCTCTGTCCAGGGGTAAAATTATTCTCGGGGGTTAAAGTAGTCCCTGTCTGGGGGTAAAATTATTCCCGGTCTAGGGTAAAATTATTCTCTGTCTCGGGGTAAAATTATTCTCTGTCTAGGGATAAAATTATTCTCTGGGGGTAAAAGTATTCCCTGTCTGGGGGTAAAAGTATTCCCTGTCTCGGGGTAAAATTATTCCCTGTCTCGGGGTAAAATTATTCCCTGTCTCGGGGTAAAATTATTCCCTGTCCAGGGGTAAAATTATTCTCTGTCGAGGGGTAAAATTATTCTCTGTCTAGGGGTAAAATTATTCTCTGTCTAGGGGTAAAATTATTCCATGTCCAAGGGTACAATTATTCTCTGTCTAGGGGTGAAATTATTCCCTGTCTAGGGGTAAAATTATTCCCTGTCTAGGGGTGAAATTATTCCCTGTCTCGGGGTAAAATTATTCCCTGTCTCGGGGTAAAATTATTCACTGTCTCGGCGTAAAATTATTCTCTGGGTGAAAAAGTATTCCCTGTCCGGGGGCAAAATTATTCCCGGTCTAGGGTAAAATTATTCCCTGTCTAGGGGTAAAAGTATTCCCTGTCTAGGGGTAAAATTATTCCCTGTCTAGGGGTAAAATTATTCCCTGTGTAGAGGTAAAATTATTCTCTGTCTCGGGGTAAAATTATTCTCTGTCTCGGGGTAAAATTATTCTCTGTCTCGGGGTAAAATTATTCACTGTCGAGGGGTAAAATTATTCTCTGTCTAGGGGTAAAATTACTCTCTGTCCAGGGGTAAAATTATTCTCTGGGGGTAAAAGTAGTCCCTGTCTGGGGGTAAAATTATTCCCAGTCTGGGGTAAAATTATTCTCTGTCTAGGGGTAAAATTATTCTCTGTCTAGCGATTAAATTATTCTCTGGGGGTAAAAGTATTCCCTGTCTGGGGGTAAAAGTATTCCCTGTCTGGGGGTAAAATTATTCCCTGTCTAGGGGTAAAATTATTCTCTGTCTCGGGGTAAAATTATTCCCTGTCTCGGGGTAAAATTATTCCCTGTCTCGGGGTAAAATTATTCCCTGTCTCGGGGTAAAATTATTCCCTGTCTAGGGGTAAAATTATTCGCTGTCTAGGGTAAAATTATTCACTGTCTAGGCGTAAAATTATTCTCTGGGGGTAAAAGTATTCGCTGTCTGGAGGTAAATCTATTTTCTGTCTCGGGGTAAAATTATTCTCTGTCTCGGGGTAAAATTATTCCCTGTCGAGAAGAAAAATTATTCTCTGTCTCGGGGTAAAATTATTCTCTGTCTAGGGGTAAAATTATTCTCTGTCTAGGGGTAAAATTATTCTCTGGGGGTAAAAGTATTCCCTGTCTTGGGGTAAAATTACTCCCTATCTAGGGGAAAAATTATTCTCTGTCTAGGGGTAAAATTATTCTCAGTGTCGAGGTAAAATTATTCCCTGTCTAGGGGTAAAATTATTCCCTGTCTAGGGGTAAAATTATTCTCTGTCCAGAGGTAAAATTATTCTCTGTCTAGGGGTAAAATTACTCTCGGTTTAGTGGTAAAATTATTCCCTGTCGAGGGGCAAAATTATTCTCCGTCTAGAGGTAAAATTATTCTCTGTCCAGGGGTAAAATTATTCCCGATCTAGGGTAAAATTACGCTCTGTCTAGGGGTAAAATTATTCTCTGTCTAGAGGTAAAATTATTCCCTGTCTAGGGGCAAAATTATTCTCCGTCTAGAGGTAAAATTATTCTCTGTCTCGGGTAAAATTATTCCCTGTCTAGGGGTAAAATTATTCTCTGGGGGTAAAAGTATTCCCTGTCTGGTGGTAAAATTATTCCCTATCTAGGGGTAAAATTATTCTCTGTCTAGGGGTAAAATTATTCCCTGTCTCGGGGTAAAATTATTCCCTGTCTCGGGGTAAAATTATTCCCTGTCTCGGGGTAAAATTATTCCCTGTCTCGGGGTAAAATTATTCTCTGTCTAGGGGTAAAATTATTCTCTGTCTAGGGGTAAAATTATTCTCTGTCTAGGGTAAAATGATTCACTGTCTAGGCGTAAAATTATTCTCTGGGGGTAAAAGTATTCGCTGTCTGGAGGTAAATCTATTTTCTGTCTCGGGGTAAAATTATTCTCTGTCTCGGGGTAAAATTATTCCCTGTCGAGAAGAAAAATTATTCTCTGTCTCGGGGTAAAATTATTCTCTGTCTCGGGGTAAAATTATTCTCTGGGGGTAAAAGTATTCCCTGTCTTGGGGTAAAATTACTCCCTATCTAGGGGAAAAATTATTCTCTGTCTAGGGGTAAAATTATTCTCAGTGTCGAGGTAAAATTATTCCCTGTCTAGGGGTAAAATTATTCCCTGTCTAGGGGTAAAATTATTCTCTGTCTAGGGGTAAAATTATTCTCTGGGGGTAAAAGTATTCCCTGTCTGAGGGTAAAATTATTCTCTGTCTAGGGGTAAAATTATTCTCTGTCTAGGGGTAAAATTATTCTCTGTCTTGGGGTAAAATTATTCTCTGTCTCGGGGTTAAATTATTCCCTGTCTAGGGGTAAAATTATTCTCTGTCTAGGGGTAAAATTATTCTCTGTCTCGGGTAAAATTATTCTCTGTCTGGAGGTAAAATTATTCTCTGTTTAGGGGTAAAATTATTCCCTGTCTAGGGGTAAAATTATTCCCTGTCTAGGGGTAAAATTATTCCCGTCTAGAGGTAAAATTATTCTCTGTCTCGGGGTAAAATTATTCTCTGTCTAGGGGCAAAATTATTCACTGTCTCGGGGTAAAATTATTCTCTGTCTTGGGTTAAAATTATTCTCTGGGGGTAAAAGTATTCCCTGTCTGGGGGTAAAATTATTCTTCGTCTAGAGGTAAAATTATTCTCTGTCTGGGGGTAAAATTATTCTCTGTCTAGGGTTAAAATTATTCCATGTCCAAGGGTAAAATTATTCCCTGTCTTGGGGTGAAATTATTCCCTGTCTAGGGGTAAAATTATTCCCTGTCTAGGGGTAAAATTATTCTCTGTCTGGGGGTAAAATTATTCTTCGTCTAGAGGTAAAATTATTCTCTGTCTGGGGGTAAAATTATTCTCTGTCTAGGGGTAAAATTATTCCATGTCCAAGGGTAAAATTATTCCCTGTCTTGGGGTGAAATTATTCCGTGTCTAGGGGTAAAATTATTCACTGTCTAGGCGTAAAATTATTCTCTGGGGGTAAAAGTATTCCCTGTCTGGGGGTAAAATTATTCCCGGTCTAGGGTAAAATTATTCCCTGTCTCGGGGTAAAATTATTCCCTGTGTAGAGGTAAAATTATTCTCTGTCTCGGGGTAAAATTATTCTCTGTCTCGGGGTAAAATTATTCACTGTCGAGGGGTAAAATTATTCTCTGTCTAGGGGTAAAATTACTCTCTGTCCAGGGGTAAAATTATTCTCGGGGGTTAAAGTAGTCCCTGTCTGGGGGTAAAATTATTCCCGGTCTAGGGTAAAATTATTCTCTGTCTCGGGGTAAAATTATTCTCTGTCTCGGGATAAAATTATTCTCTGGGGGTAAAAGTATTCCCTGTCTGGGGGTAAAAGTATTCCCTGTCTCGGGGTAAAATTATTCCCTGACTCGGGGTAAAATTATTCCCTGTCTCGGGGTAAAATTATTCCCTGTCTCGGGGTAAAATTATTCTCTGTCCAGGGGTAAAATTATTCTCTGTCGAGGGGTAAAATTATTCTCTGTCTAGGGGTAAAATTATTCTCTGTCTAGGGGTAAAATTATTCCATGTCCAAGGGTACAATTATTCTCTGTCTAGGGGTGAAATTATTCCCTGTCTAGGGGTAAAATTATTCCCTGTCTAGGGGTGAAATTATTCCCTGTCTCGGGGTAAAATTATTCCCTGTCTCGGGGTAAAATTATTCCCTGTCTGGGGGTAAAATTATTCACTGTCTCGGCGTAAAATTATTCTCTGGGTGAAAAAGTATTCCCTGTCCGGGGGCAAAATTATTCCCGGTCTAGGGTAAAAGTATTCCCTGTCTAGGGGTAAAAGTATTCCCTGTCTAGGGGTAAAATTATTCCCTGTCTAGGGGTAAAATTATTCCCTGTGTAGAGGTAAAATTATTCTCTGTCTCGGGGTAAAATTATTCTCTGTCTCGGGGTAAAATTATTCACTGTCGAGGGGTAAAATTATTCTCTGTCTAGGGGTAAAATTACTCTCTGTCCAGGGGTAAAATTATTCTCTGGGGGTAAAAGTATTCCCTGTCTGGGGGTAAAAGTATTCCCTGTCTGGGGGTAAAATTATTCCCTGTCTGGGGGTAAAATTATTCCCTGTCTAGGGGTAAAATTATTCTCTGTCTCGGGGTAAAATTATTCCCTGTCTCGGGGTAAAATTATTCCCTGTCTCGGGGTAAAATTATTCCCTGTCTCGGGGTAAAATTATTCCCTGTCTAGGGGTAAAATTATTCTCTGTCGAGGGGTAAAATTATTCGCTGTCTAGGGTAAAATTATTCACTGTCTAGGCGTAAAATTATTCTCTGGGGGTAAAAGTATTCGCTGACTGGAGGTAAATCTATTTTCTGTCTCGGGGTAAAATTATTCTCTGTCTCGGGGTAAAATTATTCCCTGTCGAGAAGAAAAATTATTCTCTGTCTCGGGGTAAAATTATTCTCTGTCTAGGGGTAAAATTATTCTCTGTCTAGGGGTAAAATTATTCTCTGGGGGTAAAAGTATTCCCTGTCTTGGGGTAAAATTACTCCCTATCTAGGGGAAAAATTATTCTCTGTCTAGGGGTAAAATTATTCTCAGTGTCGAGGTAAAATTATTCCCTGTCTAGGGGTAAAATTATTCCCTGTCTAGGGGTAAAATTATTCTCTGTCCAGAGGTAAAATTATTCTCTGTCTAGGGGTAAAATTACTCTCGGTTTAGGGGTAAAATTATTCCCTGTCGAGGGGCAAAATTATTCTCCGTCTAGAGGTAAAATTATTCTCTGTCCAGGGGTAAAATTATTCCCGATCTAGGGTAAAATTACGCTCTATCTAGGGATAAAATTATTCTCTGTCTAGAGGTAAAATGATTCCCTGTCTAGGGGCAAAATTATTCTCCGTCTAGAGGTAAAATTATTCTCTGTCTCGGGTAAAATTATTCCCTGTCTAGGGGTAAAATTATTCTCTGGGGGTAAAAGTATTCCCTGTCTGGTGGTAAAATTATTCCCTATCTAGGGGTAAAATTATTCTCTGTCTAGGGGTAAAATTATTCTCTGTCTAGAGGTAAAATTATTCCCTGTCTAGGGGTGAAACTATTCTCCGTCTCGAGGTAAAATTATTCTCTGTCTCGGGGTAAAATTATTCCCTGTCTAGGGGTAAAATTATTCCCTGATTAGGAGTAAAATTATTCCCTGTCTAGAGGTAAAATTATTCTCTGTCGAGGGGTAAAATTATTCTCTGTCCAGAGGTAAAATTATTCTCTGTCCAGGAGTAAAATTATTCTCTGTCTTGGGGTAAAATTATTCTCTGTCTGGGGGTAAAATCATTCTCTTTCCAGGGGTAAAATTATTCTCTGGGGGTAAAAGTATTCCTTGTCTGGGGGTAAAATTATTCCCGGTCTAGGGTAAAATTATTCTCTGTCTAGGGGTAAAATTATTCTCTGTCTGGAGTTAAAATTATTCCCTGTCTAGGGGTTAAATTATTCCCTTTCTAGGGTAAAATTATTCTCTGTCTCGGGTAAAATTATTCTCTGTCTAGCGGTAAAATTATTCCCTGTCCAGGGGTAAAATTATTCCCTGTCTTGGGCTAAAATTATTCCCTGTCTCGGGGTAAAATTAGTCTCTGTCAATGGGTAAAATTATTCTCTGGGGGTAAAATTATTCCCTGTCTCGCGGTAAAATTATTCTCTGGGGGTAAAAGTATTCCCTGTCTGGGGGTAAAATTATTCCCTATCTAGAAGAAAAATTATTCTCTGTCTTGGGGTAAAATTATTCTCTGTCTAGGGGTAAAATTATTCCCTGTCTAGAAGAAAAATTATTCTCTGTCTTGGGGTAAAATTATTCCCTGTCTGGGGCTAAAATTATTCACTGTCTCGGGTAAAATTATTCACTGTCTCGGGGTAAAATTATTCTCTGTGTAGGGTTAAAATTATTCTCTGGGGGTAAAAGTATTCCCTGTCTGGGGGTAAAATCATTCCCGATCTAGGGTAAAATTATTCTCTGTCTAGGGGTAAAATTATTCCCTGTCTAGGGGTAAAATTATTCTTCGTCTAGAGGTAAAATTATTCTCTGTCTAGGGGTAAAATTATTCTCTGTCTAGGGGTAAAATTATTCCATGTCCAAGGGTAAAATTATTCTCTGTCTAGGGGTGAAATTATTCTCTGTCTCGGGGTAAAATTATTCCCTGTCTAGGGGTAAAATTATTTTCTGTCTTGGGGTAAAATTATTCTCTGGGGGTAAAAGTATTCCCTGTCTGGGGGTAAAAGTATTCCCTGTCTGGGGGTAAAATTATTCCCTGTCTGGGGGTAAAATTATTCCCTGTCTAGGGGTAAAATTATTCTCTGTCTCGGGGTAAAATTATTCCCTGTCTCGGGGTAAAATTATTCCCTGTCTCGGGGTAAAATTATTCCCTGTCTCGGGGTAAAATTATTCCCTGTCTAGGGGTAAAATTATTCTCTGTCGAGGGGTAAAATTATTCGCTGTCTAGGGTAAAATTATTCACTGTCTAGGCGTAAAATTATTCTCTGGGGGTAAAAGTATTCGCTGACTGGAGGTAAATCTATTTTCTGTCTCGGGGTAAAATTATTCTCTGTCTCGGGGTAAAATTATTCCCTGTCGAGAAGAAAAATTATTCTCTGTCTCGGGGTAAAATTATTCTCTGTCTAGGGGTAAAATTATTCTCTGTCTAGGGGTAAAATTATTCTCTGGGGGTAAAAGTATTCCCTGTCTTGGGGTAAAATTACTCCCTATCTAGGGGAAAAATTATTCTCTGTCTAGGGGTAAAATTATTCTCAGTGTCGAGGTAAAATTATTCCCTGTCTAGGGGTAAAATTATTCCCTGTCTAGGGGTAAAATTATTCTCTGTCCAGAGGTAAAATTATTCTCTGTCTAGGGGTAAAATTACTCTCGGTTTAGGGGTAAAATTATTCCCTGTCGAGGGGCAAAATTATTCTCCGTCTAGAGGTAAAATTATTCTCTGTCCAGGGGTAAAATTATTCCCGATCTAGGGTAAAATTACGCTCTATCTAGGGGTAAAATTATTCTCTGTCTAGAGGTAAAATTATTCCCTGTCTAGGGGCGAAATTATTCTCCGTCTAGAGGTAAAATTATTCTCTGTCTCGGGTAAAATTATTCCCTGTCTAGGGGTAAAATTATTCTCTGGGGGTAAAAGTATTCCCTGTCTGGTGGTAAAATTATTCCCTATCTAGGGGTAAAATTATTCTCTGTCTAGGGGTAAAATTATTCTCTGTCTAGAGGTAAAATTATTCCCTGTCTAGGGGTGAAACTATTCTCCGTCTCGAGGTAAAATTATTCTCTGTCTCGGGGTAAAATTATTCCCTGTCTAGGGGTAAAATTATTCCCTGATTAGGAGTAAAATTATTCCCTGTCTAGAGGTAAAATTATTCTCTGTCGAGGGGTAAAATTATTCTCTGTCCAGAGGTAAAATTATTCTCTGTCCAGGAGTAAAATTATTCTCTGTCTTGGGGTAAAATTATTCTCTGTCTGGGGGTAAAATCATTCTCTTTCCAGGGGTAAAATTATTCTCTGGGGGTAAAAGTATTCCTTGTCTGGGGGTAAAATTATTCCCGGTCTAGGGTAAAATTATTCTCTGTCTAGGGGTAAAATTATTCTCTGTCTGGGGGTAAAATTATTCCCTGTCTAGGGGTTAAATTATTCCCTTTCTAGGGTAAAATTATTCTCTGTCTCGGGTAAAATTATTCTCTGTCTAGCGGTAAAATTATTCCCTGTCCAGGGGTAAAATTATTCCCTGTCTTGGGCTAAAATTATTCCCTGTCTCGGGGTAAAATTAGTCTCTGTCAATGGGTAAAATTATTCTCTGGGGGTAAAATTATTCCCTGTCTCGCGGTAAAATTATTCTCTGGGGGTAAAAGTATTCCCTGTCTGGGGGTAAAATTATTCCCTGTCTAGAAGAAAAATTATTCTCTGTCTTGGGGTAAAATTATTCCCTGTCTGGGGCTAAAATTATTCACTGTCTCGGGTAAAATTATTCACTGTCTCGGGGTAAAATTATTCTCTGTCTAGGGTTAAAATTATTCTCTGGGGGTAAAAGTATTCCCTGTCTGGGGGTAAAATCATTCCCGATCTAGGGTAAAATTATTCTCTGTCTAGGGGTAAAATTATTCCCTGTCTAGGGGTAAAATTATTCTTCGTCTAGAGGTAAAATTATTCTCTGTCTAGGGGTAAAATTATTCTCTGTCTAGAGGTAAAATTATTATTCCCTGTCTAGGGGTAAAATTATTCCCTGTCTAGGGGTAAAATTATTCCCTGTCTAGGGGTAAAATTACTCCCTGTCTAGGGGTAAAATTATTCCCTGTCTCGGGGTAAAATTATTCCCTGTGTAGAGGTAAAATTACTCTCTGTCTAGGGGTAAAATTACTCTCTGTCTAGGGGTAAAATTATTCTCTGTCTAGAGGTAAAATTATTCCCTGTCTAGGGGCAAAATTATTCTCCGTCTCGAGGTAAAATTATTCCCTGTCTAGGGGTAAAATTATTCTCTGTCTAGGGGTAAAATTATTCTCTGGGGGTAAAAGTATTCCCTGTCTGGCGGTAAAATTATTCCCGGTCTAGGGTAAAATTATTCTCCGTCTAGGGGTAAAATTATTCCCTGTCTAGGGTTAAAATTATTCCCTGTCTAGAGGTAAAATTATTCCCTGTCTAGGGGCAAAATTATTCTCCGTCTCGAGGTAAAATTATTCCATGTCCAAGGGTAAAATTATTCTCTGTCTCGGGGTGAAATTATTCCCTGTCTCGGGGTAAAATTATTCCCTGATTAGGTGTAAAATTATTCCCTGTCTGGAGGTAAAATTATTCTCTGTCTAGGGGTAAAATTATTCTCTGTGTTGAGGTAAAATTATTCTCCGTCTAGGGGTAAAATTATTCCCTGTCTCGGGTTAAAATTATTCACTGTCTAGGGGTATAATTATTCCCTGTCTAGGGGTAAAATTATTCTCTGTCGAGGGGTAAAATTACTTCCTGTCTCGGGGTAAAATTATTCACTGTCTAGGCGTAAAATTATTCTCTGGGGGTAAAAGTATTCCCTGTCTGGGGGTAAAATTATTCCCGGTCAAGGGGAATATTATTCTCTGTCTCGGGGTAAAATTATTCTCTGTCTAGAGGTAAATCTATTCCCTGTCTAGGGGTAAAATTATTCTCTGTCTCGGGGTAAAATTATTCCCTGTCTAGAAGAAAAATTATTCTCTGTCTCGGGGTAAAATTATTCCCTGTCTGGGGCTAAAATTGTTCCCTGTCTAGGGGTTAAATTATTCCCTGTCTAGGGGTAAAATTATTCTCTGTCTCGGCTAAATTATTCACTGTCTCGGGGTAAAATTATTCTCTGTCTCGGGTTAAAATTATTCTCTGGGGGTAAAAGTATTCCCTGTCTGGGGGTAAAATTATTCCCGATCTAGGGTAAAATTATTCTCTGTCTAGGGGTAAAATTATTCCCTGTCTCGGGGTAAAATTATTCTTCGTCTAGAGGTAAAATTATTCTCTGTCTAGGGGTAAAATTATTCCCTGTCGAGGGGTAAAATTACTCCCTGTCTAGGGGTAAAATTATTCCCTGTCTAGGGGTCAGATTATTCCCTGTGCAGAGGTAAAATTATTCTCTGTCTAGGGGTAAAATTACTCTCTGTCTCGGGGTAAAATTATTCTCTGTCTAGAGGTAAAATTATTCCCTGTCTTGGGGCAAAATTAATCTCCGTCTAGAGGTAAAATTATTCTCTGTCTCGGGTAAAATTATTCCCTGTGTAGAGGTAAAATTATTCCCTGTCTCGGGGTAAAATTATTCTCTGTCTCGGGGTAAAATTATTCTCTGTCTCGGGGTAAAATTATTCACTGCCGAGGGGTAAAATTATTCTCTGGGGGTAAAAGTATTCCCTGTCTGGGGGTAAAATTATTCCCTGTCTTGGGGTAAAATTATTCTCTGTCTCGGGGTAAAATTATTCCCGGTCTAGGGTAAAATTATTCTCTGTCTAGAGGTAAATCTATTCCCTGTCTAGGGGTAAAATTATTCTCTGTCTCGGGGTAAAATTATTCCCTGTCTAGAAGAAAAATTATTCTCTGTCTCGGGGTAAAATTATTCCCTGTCTGGGGCTAAAATTATTCGCTGTCGAGGGGTTAAATTATTCTCTGTCTCGGCTAAATTATTCACTGTCTCGGGGTAAAATTATTCTCTGTCTAGGGTTAAAATTATTCTCTGGGGGTGAAAGTATTCCCTGTCTGGGGGTAAAATTATTCCCGATCTAGGGTAAAATTATTCTCTGTCTAGGGGTAAAATTATTCCCTGTCTAGGGGTAAAATTATTCTTCGTCTAGAGGTAAAATTATTCTCTGTCTAGGGGTAAAATTATTCTCTGTCTAGGGGTAAAATTATTCCATGTCCAAGGGTAAAATTATTCCCTGTCTAGGGGTGAAATTATTCTCTGTCTAGGGGTAAAATTATTCCCTGTCGAGGGGTAAAATTATTCCCTGATTAGGTGTAAAATTATTCCCTGTCGAGATGTAAAATTATTCTCTGTCTAGGGGTAAAATTATTCTCTGTCTAGAGGTAAAATTATTATTCCCTGTCTAGGGGTAAAATTATTCCCTGTCTAGAGGTAAAATTATTCCCTGTCTCGGGGTAAAATTATTCCCTGTCTCGGGGTAAAATTACTCTCTGTCTAGGGGTAAAATTACTCTCTGTCTAGGGGTAAAATTATTCTCTGTCTAGAGGTAAAATTATTCCCTGTCTAGGGGCAAAATTATTTTCCGTCTCGAGGTAAAATTATTCCCTGTCTAGAGGTAAAATTATTCACTGTCGAGGGGTAAAATTATTCTCTGTCTAGGGGTAAAATTATTCTCTGGGGGTAAAAGTATTCCCTGTCTGGCGGTAAAATTATTCCCGGTCTAGGGTAAAATTATTCTCTGTCTAGGGGTAAAGTTATTCTCTGTGTTGAGGTAAAATTATTCTCCGTCTAGGGGTAAAATTATTCCCTGTCTAGGGGCAAAATTATTTTCCGTCTCGAGGTAAAATTATTCCATGTCCAAGGGTAAAATTATTCTCTGTCTCGGGGTGAAATTATTCCCTGTCTCGGGGTAAAATTATTCCCTGATTAGGTGTAAAATTATTCCCTGTCTGGAGGTAAAATTATTCTCTGTCTAGGGGTAAAATTATTCTCTGTGTTGAGGTAAAATTATTCTCCGTCTAGGGGTAAAATTATTCCCTGTCTCGGGTTAAAATTATTCCCTGTCTAGGGGTATAATTATTCCCTGTCTAGGGGTAAAATTATTCCCTGTCGAGGGGTAAAATTACTCCCTGTCTCGGGGTAAAATTATTCACTGTCTAGGCGTAAAATTATTCTCTGGGGGTAAAAGTATTCCCTGTCTGGGGGTAAAATTATTCCCGGTCAAGGGGAATATTATTCTCTGTCTCGGGGTAAAATTATTCTCTGTCTAGAAGAAAAATTATTCTCTGTCTCGGGGTAAAATTATTCCCTGTCTGGGGCTAAAATTGTTCCCTGTCTAGGGGTAAAATTATTCCCTGTCTGGGGCTTAAATTGTTCCCTGTCTAGGGGTTAAATTATTCCCTGTCTAGGGGTAAAATTATTCTCTGTCTCGGCTAAATTATTCACTGTCTCGGGGTAAAATTATTCTCTGTCTAGGGTTAAAATTATTCTCTGGGGGTAAAAGTATTCCCTGTCTGGGGGTAAAATCATTCCCGATCTAGGGTAAAATTATTCTCTGTCTAGGGGTAAAATTATTCCCTGTCTAGGGGTAAAATTATTCTTCGTCTAGAGGTAAAATTATTCTCTGTCTAGGGGTAAAATTATTCTCTGTCTAGAGGTAAAATTATTATTCCCTGTCTAGGGGTAAAATTATTCCCTGTCTAGGGGTAAAATTATTCCCTGTCTAGGGGTAAAATTACTCCCTGTCTAGGGGTAAAATTATTCCCTGTCTCGGGGTAAAATTATTCCCTGTGTAGAGGTAAAATTACTCTCTGTCTAGGGGTAAAATTACTCTCTGTCTAGGGGTAAAATTATTCTCTGTCTAGAGGTAAAATTATTCCCTGTCTAGGGGCAAAATTATTCTCCGTCTCGAGGTAAAATTATTCCCTGTCTAGGGGTAAAATTATTCTCTGTCTAGGGGTAAAATTATTCTCTGGGGGTAAAAGTATTCCCTGTCTGGCGGTAAAATTATTCCCGGTCTAGGGTAAAATTATTCTCCGTCTAGGGGTAAAATTATTCCCTGTCTAGGGTTAAAATTATTCCCTGTCTAGAGGTAAAATTATTCCCTGTCTAGGGGCAAAATTATTCTCCGTCTCGAGGTAAAATTATTCCATGTCCAAGGGTAAAATTATTCTCTGTCTCGGGGTGAAATTATTCCCTGTCTCGGGGTAAAATTATTCCCTGATTAGGTGTAAAATTATTCCCTGTCTGGAGGTAAAATTATTCTCTGTCTAGGGGTAAAATTATTCTCTGTGTTGAGGTAAAATTATTCTCCGTCTAGGGGTAAAATTATTCCCTGTCTCGGGTTAAAATTATTCACTGTCTAGGGGTATAATTATTCCCTGTCTAGGGGTAAAATTATTCTCTGTCGAGGGGTAAAATTACTCCCTGTCTCGGGGTAAAATTATTCACTGTCTAGGCGTAAAATTATTCTCTGGGGGTAAAAGTATTCCCTGTCTGGGGGTAAAATTATTCCCGGTCAAGGGGAATATTATTCTCTGTCTCGGGGTAAAATTATTCTCTGTCTAGAGGTAAATCTATTCCCTGTCTAGGGGTAAAATTATTCTCTGTCTCGGGGTAAAATTATTCCCTGTCTAGAAGAAAAATTATTCTCTGTCTCGGGGTAAAATTATTCCCTGTCTGGGGCTAAAATTGTTCCCTGTCTAGGGGTTAAATTATTCCCTGTCTAGGGGTAAAATTATTCTCTGTCTCGGCTAAATTATTCACTGTCTCGGGGTAAAATTATTCTCTGTCTCGGGTTAAAATTATTCTCTGGGGGTAAAAGTATTCCCTGTCTGGGGGTAAAATTATTCCCGATCTAGGGTAAAATTATTCTCTGTCTAGGGGTAAAATTATTCCCTGTCTCGGGGTAAAATTATTCTTCGTCTAGAGGTAAAATTATTCTCTGTCTAGGGGTAAAATTATTCCCTGTCGAGGGGTAAAATTACTCCCTGTCTAGGGGTAAAATTATTCCCTGTCTAGGGGTCAGATTATTCCCTGTGCAGAGGTAAAATTATTCTCTGTCTAGGGGTAAAATTACTCTCTGTCTCGGGGTAAAATTATTCTCTGTCTAGAGGTAAAATTATTCCCTGTCTTGGGGCAAAATTAATCTCCGTCTAGAGGTAAAATTATTCTCTGTCTCGGGTAAAATTATTCCCTGTGTAGAGGTAAAATTATTCCCTGTCTCGGGGTAAAATTATTCTCTGTCTCGGGGTAAAATTATTCTCTGTCTCGGGGTAAAATTATTCACTGCCGAGGGGTAAAATTATTCTCTGGGGGTAAAAGTATTCCCTGTCTGGGGGTAAAATTATTCCCTGTCTTGGGGTAAAATTATTCTCTGTCTCGGGGTAAAATTATTCCCGGTCTAGGGTAAAATTATTCTCTGTCTAGAGGTAAATCTATTCCCTGTCTAGGGGTAAAATTATTCTCTGTCTCGGGGTAAAATTATTCCCTGTCTAGAAGAAAAATTATTCTCTGTCTCGGGGTAAAATTATTCCCTGTCTGGGGCTAAAATTATTCGCTGTCGAGGGGTTAAATTATTCTCTGTCTCGGCTAAATTATTCACTGTCTCGGGGTAAAATTATTCTCTGTCTAGGGTTAAAATTATTCTCTGGGGGTGAAAGTATTCCCTGTCTGGGGGTAAAATTATTCCCGATCTAGGGTAAAATTATTCTCTGTCTAGGGGTAAAATTATTCCCTGTCTAGGGGTAAAATTATTCTTCGTCTAGAGGTAAAATTATTCTCTGTCTAGGGGTAAAATTATTCTCTGTCTAGGGGTAAAATTATTCCATGTCCAAGGGTAAAATTATTCCCTGTCTAGGGGTGAAATTATTCTCTGTCTAGGGGTAAAATTATTCCCTGTCGAGGGGTAAAATTATTCCCTGATTAGGTGTAAAATTATTCCCTGTCGAGATGTAAAATTATTCTCTGTCTAGGGGTAAAATTATTCTCTGTCTAGAGGTAAAATTATTATTCCCTGTCTAGGGGTAAAATTATTCCCTGTCTAGAGGTAAAATTATTCCCTGTCTCGGGGTAAAATTATTCCCTGTCTCGGGGTAAAATTACTCTCTGTCTAGGGGTAAAATTACTCTCTGTCTAGGGGTAAAATTATTCTCTGTCTAGAGGTAAAATTATTCCCTGTCTAGGGGCAAAATTATTTTCCGTCTCGAGGTAAAATTATTCCCTGTCTAGAGGTAAAATTATTCACTGTCGAGGGGTAAAATTATTCTCTGTCTAGGGGTAAAATTATTCTCTGGGGGTAAAAGTATTCCCTGTCTGGCGGTAAAATTATTCCCGGTCTAGGGTAAAATTATTCTCTGTCTAGGGGTAAAGTTATTCTCTGTGTTGAGGTAAAATTATTCTCCGTCTAGGGGTAAAATTATTCCCTGTCTAGGGGCAAAATTATTTTCCGTCTCGAGGTAAAATTATTCCATGTCCAAGGGTAAAATTATTCTCTGTCTCGGGGTGAAATTATTCCCTGTCTCGGGGTAAAATTATTCCCTGATTAGGTGTAAAATTATTCCCTGTCTGGAGGTAAAATTATTCTCTGTCTAGGGGTAAAATTATTCTCTGTGTTGAGGTAAAATTATTCTCCGTCTAGGGGTAAAATTATTCCCTGTCTCGGGTTAAAATTATTCCCTGTCTAGGGGTATAATTATTCCCTGTCTAGGGGTAAAATTATTCCCTGTCGAGGGGTAAAATTACTCCCTGTCTCGGGGTAAAATTATTCACTGTCTAGGCGTAAAATTATTCTCTGGGGGTAAAAGTATTCCCTGTCTGGGGGTAAAATTATTCCCGGTCAAGGGGAATATTATTCTCTGTCTCGGGGTAAAATTATTCTCTGTCTAGAAGAAAATTATTCTCTGTCTCGGGGTAAAATTATTCCCTGTCTGGGGCTAAAATTGTTCCCTGTCTAGGGGTAAAATTATTCCCTGTCTGGGGCTTAAATTGTTCCCTGTCTAGGGGTTAAATTATTCCCTGTCTAGGGGTAAAATTATTCTCTGTCTCGGCTAAATTATTCACTGTCTCGGGGTAAAATTATTCTCTGTCTCGGGTTAAAATTATTCTCTGGGGGTAAAAGTATTCCCTGTCTGGGGGTAAAATTATTCCCGATCTAGGGTAAACTTATTCTCTGTCTAGGGGTAAAATTATTCCCTGTCTCGGGGTAAAATTATTCTTCGTCTAGAGGTAAAATTATTCTCTGTCTAGGGGTAAAATTATTCCCTGTCGAGGGGTAAAATTACTCCCTGTCTAGGGGTAAAATTATTCCCTGTCTAGGGGTCAAATTATTCCCTGTGCAGAGGTAAAATTATTCTCTGTCTAGGGGTAAAATTACTCTCTGTCTCGGGGTAAAATTATTCTCTGTCTAGAGGTAAAATTATTCCCTGTCTTGGGGCAAAATTAATCTCCGTCTAGAGGTAAAATTATTCTCTGTCTCGGGTAAAATTATTCCCTGTCTCGGGGTAAAATTATTCCCTGTCTCGGGGTAAAATTATTCCCTGTCTCGGGGTAAAATTATTCTCTGTCTCGGGGTAAAATTATTCTCTGTCTCGGGGTAAAATTATTCACTGTCGAGGGGTAAAATTATTCTCTGGGGGTAAAAGTATTCCCTGTCTGGGGGTAAAATTATTCCCTGTCTAGGGGTAAAATTATTTTCTGTGTCGGGTAAAATTATTCTCTGTCTCGGGGTAAAATTATTCCCGGTCTAGGGTAAAATTATTCTCTGTCTAGAGGTAAATCTATTCCCTGTCTAGGGGTAAAATTATTCTCTGTCTCGGGGTAAAATTATTCCCTGTCTAGAAGAAAAATTATTCTCTGTCTCGGGGTAAAATTATTCCCTGTCTGGGGCTAAAATTATTCCCTGTCGAGGGGTTAAATTATTCTCTGTCTCGGCTAAATTATTCACTGTCTCGGGGTAAAATTATTCTCTGTCTAGGGTTAAAATTATTCTCTGGGGGTGAAAGTATTCCCTGTCTGGGGGTAAAATTATTCCCGATCTAGGGTAAAATTATTCTCTGTCTAGGGGTAAAATTATTCCCTGTCTAGGGGTAAAATTATTCTTCGTCTAGAGGTAAAATTATTCTCTGTCTAGGGGTAAAATTATTCTCTGTCTAGGGGTAAAATTATTCTCTGTCTAGGGGTAAAATTATTCCCTGTCTAGGGGTGAAATTATTCTCTGTCTAGGGGTAAAATTATTCCCTGTCGAGGGGTAAAATTATTCCCTGATTAGGTGTAAAATTATTCCCTGATTAGGTGTAAAATTATTCCCTGTCGAGATGTAAAATTATTCTCTGTCTAGGGGTAAAATTATTCTCTGTCTAGAGGTAAAATTATTATTCCCTGTCTAGGGGTAAAATTATTCCCTGTCTAGAGGTAAAATTATTCCCTGTCTCGGGGTAAAATTATTCCCTGTCTCGGGGTAAAATTACTCTCTGTCTAGGGGTAAAATTACTCTCTGTCTAGGGGTAAAATTATTCTCTGTCTAGAGGTAAAATTATTCCCTGTCTAGGGGCAAAATTATTCTCCGTCTCGAGGTAAAATTATTCCCTGTCTAGAGGTAAAATTATTCACTGTCGAGGGGTAAAATTATTCTCTGTCTAGGGGTAAAATTATTCTCTGGGGGTAAAAGTATTCCCTGTCTGGCGGTAAAATTATTCCCGGTCTAGGGTAAAATTATTCTCTGTCTAGGGGTAAAGTTATTCTCTGTGTTGAGGTAAAATTATTCTCCGTCTAGGGGTAAAATTATTCCCTGTCTAGGGGCAAAATTATTTTCCGTCTCGAGGTAAAATTATTCCATGTCCAAGGGTAAAATTATTCTCTGTCTCGGGGTGAAATTATTCCCTGTCTCGGGGTAAAATTATTCCCTGATTAGGTGTAAAATTATTCCCTGTCTGGAGGTAAAATTATTCTCTGTCTAGGGGTAAAATTATTCTCTGTGTTGAGGTAAAATTATTCTCCGTCTAGGGGTAAAATTATTCCCTGTCTCGGGTTAAAATTATTCCCTGTCTAGGGGTATAATTATTCCCTGTCTAGGGGTAAAATTATTCCCTGTCGAGGGGTAAAATTACTCCCTGTCTCGGGGTAAAATTATTCACTGTCTAGGCGTAAAATTATTCTCTGGGGGTAAAAGTATTCCCTGTCTGGGGGTAAAATTATTCCCGGTCAAGGGGAATATTATTCTCTGTCTCGGGGTAAAATTATTCTCTGTCTAGAAGAAAAATTATTCTCTGTCTCGGGGTAAAATTATTCCCTGTCTGGGGCTAAAATTGTTCCCTGTCTAGGGGTAAAATTATTCCCTGTCTGGGGCTTAAATTGTTCCCTGTCTAGGGGTTAAATTATTCCCTGTCTAGGGGTAAAATTATTCTCTGTCTCGGCTAAATTATTCACTGTCTCGGGGTAAAATTATTCTCTGTCTCGGGTTAAAATTATTCTCTGGGGGTAAAAGTATTCCCTGTCTGGGGGTAAAATTATTCCCGATCTAGGGTAAACTTATTCTCTGTCTAGGGGTAAAATTATTCCCTGTCTCGGGGTAAAATTATTCTTCGTCTAGAGGTAAAATTATTCTCTGTCTAGGGGTAAAATTATTCCCTGTCGAGGGGTAAAATTACTCCCTGTCTAGGGGTAAAATTATTCCCTGTCTAGGGGTCAAATTATTCCCTGTGCAGAGGTAAAATTATTCTCTGTCTAGGGGTAAAATTACTCTCTGTCTCGGGGTAAAATTATTCTCTGTCTAGAGGTAAAATTATTCCCTGTCTTGGGGCAAAATTAATCTCCGTCTAGAGGTAAAATTATTCTCTGTCTCGGGTAAAATTATTCCCTGTCTCGGGGTAAAATTATTCCCTGTCTCGGGGTAAAATTATTCCCTGTCTCGGGGTAAAATTATTCTCTGTCTCGGGGTAAAATTATTCTCTGTCTCGGGGTAAAATTATTCACTGTCGAGGGGTAAAATTATTCTCTGGGGGTAAAAGTATTCCCTGTCTGGGGGTAAAATTATTCCCTGTCTAGGGGTAAAATTATTTTCTGTGTCGGGTAAAATTATTCTCTGTCTCGGGGTAAAATTATTCCCGGTCTAGGGTAAAATTATTCTCTGTCTAGAGGTAAATCTATTCCCTGTCTAGGGGTAAAATTATTCTCTGTCTCGGGGTAAAATTATTCCCTGTCTAGAAGAAAAATTATTCTCTGTCTCGGGGTAAAATTATTCCCTGTCTGGGGCTAAAATTATTCCCTGTCGAGGGGTTAAATTATTCTCTGTCTCGGCTAAATTATTCACTGTCTCGGGGTAAAATTATTCTCTGTCTAGGGTTAAAATTATTCTCTGGGGGTGAAAGTATTCCCTGTCTGGGGGTAAAATTATTCCCGATCTAGGGTAAAATTATTCTCTGTCTAGGGGTAAAATTATTCCCTGTCTAGGGGTAAAATTATTCTTCGTCTAGAGGTAAAATTATTCTCTGTCTAGGGGTAAAATTATTCTCTGTCTAGGGGTAAAATTATTCCATGTCCAAGGGTAAAATTATTCCCTGTCTAGGGGTGAAATTATTCTCTGTCTAGGGGTAAAATTATTCCCTGTCGAGGGGTAAAATTATTCCCTGATTAGGTGTAAAATTATTCCCTGTCGAGATGTAAAATTATTCTCTGTCTAGGGGTAAAATTATTCTCTGTCTAGAGGTAAAATTATTATTCCCTGTCTAGGGGTAAAATTATTCCCTGTCTAGAGGTAAAATTATTCCCTGTCTCGGGGTAAAATTATTCCCTGTCTCGGGGTAAAATTACTCTCTGTCTAGGGGTAAAATTACTCTCTGTCTAGGGGTAAAATTATTCTCTGTCTAGAGGTAAAATTATTCCCTGTCTAGGGGCAAAATTATTCTCCGTCTCGAGGTAAAATTATTCCCTGTCTAGGGGTAAAATTATTCACTGTCGAGGGGTAAAATTATTCTCTGTCTAGGGGTAAAATTATTCTCTGGGGGTAAAAGTATTCCCTGTCTGGCGGTAAAATTATTCCCGGTCTAGGGTAAAATTATTCTCTGTCTAGGGGTAAAGTTATTCTCTGTGTTGAGGTAAAATTATTCTCCGTCTAGGGGTAAAATTATTCCCTGTCTAGGGGCAAAATTATTTTCCGTCTCGAGGTAAAATTATTCCATGTCCAAGGGTAAAATTATTCCCTGTCTAGGGGTGAAATTATTCTCTGTCTAGGGGTAAAATTATTCCCTGTCGAGGGGTAAAATTATTCCCTGATTAGGTGTAAAATTATTCCCTGTCGAGATGTAAAATTATTCTCTGTCTAGGGGTAAAATTATTCTCCGTCTAGGGGTAAAATTATTCCCTGTCTCGGGTTAAAATTATTCCCTGTCTAGGGGTATAATTATTCCCTGTCTAGGGGTAAAATTATTCCCTGTCTCGGGGTAAAATTATTCTTCGTCTAGAGGTAAAATTATTCTCTGTCTAGGGGTAAAATTATTCCCTGTCGAGGGGTAAAATTACTCCCTGTCTAGGGGTAAAATTATTCCCTGTCTAGGGGTCAAATTATTCCCTGTGCAGAGGTAAAATTATTCTCTGTCTAGGGGTAAAATTACTCTCTGTCTCGGGGTAAAATTATTCTCTGTCTAGAGGTAAAATTATTCCCTGTCTTGGGGCAAAATTAATCTCCGTCTAGAGGTAAAATTATTCTCTGTCTCGGGTAAAATTATTCCCTGTCTCGGGGTAAAATTATTCCCTGTCTCGGGGTAAAATTATTCCCTGTCTCGGGGTAAAATTATTCTCTGTCTCGGGGTAAAATTATTCTCTGTCTCGGGGTAAAATTATTCACTGTCGAGGGGTAAAATTATTCTCTGGGGGTAAAAGTATTCCCTGTCTGGGGGTAAAATTATTCCCTGTCTAGGGGTAAAATTATTTTCTGTGTCGGGTAAAATTATTCTCTGTCTCGGGGTAAAATTATTCCCGGTCTAGGGTAAAATTATTCTCTGTCTAGAGGTAAATCTATTCCCTGTCTAGGGGTAAAATTATTCTCTGTCTCGGGGTAAAATTATTCCCTGTCTAGAAGAAAAATTATTCTCTGTCTCGGGGTAAAATTATTCCCTGTCTGGGGCTAAAATTATTCCCTGTCGAGGGGTTAAATTATTCTCTGTCTCGGCTAAATTATTCACTGTCTCGGGGTAAAATTATTCTCTGTCTAGGGTTAAAATTATTCTCTGGGGGTGAAAGTATTCCCTGTCTGGGGGTAAAATTATTCCCGATCTAGGGTAAAATTATTCTCTGTCTAGGGGTAAAATTATTCCCTGTCTAGGGGTAAAATTATTCTTCGTCTAGAGGTAAAATTATTCTCTGTCTAGGGGTAAAATTATTCTCTGTCTAGGGGTAAAATTATTCCATGTCCAAGGGTAAAATTATTCCCTGTCTAGGGGTGAAATTATTCTCTGTCTAGGGGTAAAATTATTCCCTGTCGAGGGGTAAAATTATTCCCTGATTAGGTGTAAAATTATTCCCTGTCGAGATGTAAAATTATTCTCTGTCTAGGGGTAAAATTATTCTCTGTCTAGAGGTAAAATTATTATTCCCTGTCTAGGGGTAAAATTATTCCCTGTCTAGAGGTAAAATTATTCCCTGTCTCGGGGTAAAATTATTCCCTGTCTCGGGGTAAAATTACTCTCTGTCTAGGGGTAAAATTACTCTCTGTCTAGGGGTAAAATTATTCTCTGTCTAGAGGTAAAATTATTCCCTGTCTAGGGGCAAAATTATTCTCCGTCTCGAGGTAAAATTATTCCCTGTCTAGGGGTAAAATTATTCACTGTCGAGGGGTAAAATTATTCTCTGTCTAGGGGTAAAATTATTCTCTGGGGGTAAAAGTATTCCCTGTCTGGCGGTAAAATTATTCCCGGTCTAGGGTAAAATTATTCTCTGTCTAGGGGTAAAGTTATTCTCTGTGTTGAGGTAAAATTATTCTCCGTCTAGGGGTAAAATTATTCCCTGTCTAGGGGCAAAATTATTTTCCGTCTCGAGGTAAAATTATTCCATGTCCAAGGGTAAAATTATTCCCTGTCTAGGGGTGAAATTATTCTCTGTCTAGGGGTAAAATTATTCCCTGTCGAGGGGTAAAATTATTCCCTGATTAGGTGTAAAATTATTCCCTGTCGAGATGTAAAATTATTCTCTGTCTAGGGGTAAAATTATTCTCCGTCTAGGGGTAAAATTATTCCCTGTCTCGGGTTAAAATTATTCCCTGTCTAGGGGTATAATTATTCCCTGTCTAGGGGTAAAATTATTCCCTGTCGAGGGGTAAAATTACTCCCTGTCTCGGGGTAAAATTATTCACTGTCTAGGCGTAAAATTATTCTCTGGGGGTAAAAGTATTCCCTGTCTGGGGGTAAAATTATTCCCGGTCAAGGGGAATATTATTCTCTGTCTCGGGGTAAAATTATTCTCTGTCTAGAGGTAAATCTATTCCCTGTCTAGGGGTAAAATTATTCTCTGTCTCGGGGTAAAATTATTCCCTGTCTAGAAGAAAAATTATTCTCTGTCTCGGGGTAAAATTATTCCCTGTCTGGGGCTAAAATTGTTCCCTGTCTAGGGGTTAAATTATTCCCTGTCTAGGGGTAAAATTATTCTCTGTCTCGGCTAAATTATTCACTGTCTCGGGGTAAAATTATTCTCTGTCTCGGGTTAAAATTATTCTCTGGGGGTAAAAGTATTCCCTGTCTGGGGGTAAAATTATTCCCGATCTAGGGTAAAATTATTCTCTGTCTAGGGGAAAAATTATTCCCTGTCTCGGGGTAAAATTATTCTTCGTCTAGAGGTAAAATTATTCTCTGTCTGGGGGTAAAATTATTCCCTGTCGAGGGGTAAAATTACTCCCTGTCTAGGGGTAAAATTATTCCCTGTCTAGGGGTCAGATTATTCCCTGTGCAGAGGTAAAATTATTCTCTGTCTAGGGGTAAAATTACTCTCTGTCTCGGGGTAAAATTATTCTCTGTCTAGAGGTAAAATTATTCCCTGTCTTGGGGCAAAATTATTCACTGTCGAGGGGTAAAATTATTCTCTGGGGGTAAAAGTATTCCCTGTCTGGGGGTAAAATTATTCCCTGTCTTGGGGTAAAATTATTCTCTGTCTCGGGGTAAAATTATTCCCGGTCTAGGGTAAAATTATTCTCTGTCTAGAGGTAAATCTATTCCCTGTCTAGGGGTAAAATTATTCTCTGTCTCGGGGTAAAATTATTCCCTGTCTAGAAGAAAAATTATTCTCTGTCTCGGGGTAAAATTATTCCCTGTCTGGGGCTAAAATTATTCCCTGTCGAGGGGTTAAATTATTCTCTGTCTCGGCTAAATTATTCACTGTCTCGGGGTAAAATTATTCTCTGTCTAGGGTTAAAATTATTCTCTAGGGGTGAAAGTATTCCCTGTCTGGGGGTAAAATTATTCCCGATCTAGGGTAAAATTATTCTCTGTCTAGGGGTAAAATTATTCCCTGTCTAGGGGTAAAATTATTCTTCGTCTAGAGGTAAAATTATTCTCTGTCTAGGGGTAAAATTATTCTCTGTCTAGGGGTAAAATTATTCTCTGTCTAGGGGTAAAATTATTCCCTGTCTAGGGGTAAAATTATTCCATGTCCAAGGGTAAAATTATTCCCTGTCTAGGGGTGAAATTATTCTCTGTGTAGGGGTAAAATTATTCCCTGTCGAGGGGTAAAATTATTCCCTGATTAGGTGTAAAATTATTCCCTGTCGAGATGTAAAATTATTCTCTGTCTAGGGGTAAAATTATTCTCTGTCTAGAGGTAAAATTATTCTCTGGGGGTGAAAGTTTTCCCTGTCTGGGGGTAAAATTATTCCCGATCTAGAGTAAAATTATTCTCTGTCTAGGGGTAAAATTATTCCCTGTCTAGGGGTAAAATTATTCTTCGTCTAGAGGTAAAATTATTCTCTGTCTAGGGGTAAAATTATTCTCTGTCTAGGGGTAAAATTATTCTCTGTCTAGGGGTAAAATTATTCTCTGTCTAGGGGTAAAATTATTCCATGTCCAAGGGTAAAATTATTCCCTGTCTAGGGGTGAAATTATTCTCTGTCTAGGGGTAAAATTATTCCCTGTCGAGGGGTAAAATTATTCCCTGATTAGGTGTAAAATTATTCCCTGTCGAGATGTAAAATTATTCTCTGTCTAGGGGTAAAATTATTCTCTGTCTAGAGGTAAAATTATTATTCCCTGTCTAGGGGTAAAATTATTCCCTGTCTAGGGGTAAAATTATTCCCTGTCTAGGGGTAAAATTATTCACTGTCGAGGGGTAAAATTATTCTCTGTCTAGGGGTAAAATTATTCTCTGGGGGTAAAAGTATTCCCTGTCTGGGGGTAAAATTATTCCCGGTCTAGGGTAAAATTATTCTCTGTCTAGGGGTAAAATTATTCTCTGTGTTGAGGTAAAATAATTCTCCGTCTAGGGGTAAAATTATTCCCTGTCTAGGGTTAAAATTATTCCCTGTCTAGGGGTATAATTATTCCCTGTCTAGGGTTAAAATTATTCTCTGTCTAGAGGTAAAATTATTCCCTGTCTAGGGGCAAAATTATTCTCCGTCTCGAGGTAAAATTATTCCATGTCCAAGGGTAAAATTATTCTCTGTCTCGGGGTGAAATTATTCCCTGTCTAGGGGTAAAATTATTCCCTGATTAGGTGTAAAATTATTCCCTGTCTGGAGGTAAAATTATTCTCTGTCTAGGGGTAAAATTATTCTCTGTCTCGAGGTAAAATTATTATTCCCTGTCTAGGGATATAATTATTCCCTGTCTAGGGGTAAAATTATTCCCTGTCTAGGGGTAAAATTACTCCCTGTCTAGGGGTAAAATTATTCCCTGTCTCGCGGTAAAATTATTCCCTGTGTAGAGGTAAAATTACTCTCTGTCTAGGGGTAAAATTACTCTCTGTCTAGGGGTAAAATTATTCTCTGTCTAGAGGTAAAATTATTCCCTGTCTGGGGGCAAAATTATTCTCCGTTCGAGGTAAAATTATTCCCTGTCTAGGGGTAAAATTATTCACTGTCGAGGGGTAAAATTATTCTCTGTCTAGGGGTAAAATTATTCTCTGGGGGTAAAAGTATTCCCTGTCTGGGGGTAAAATTATTCCCGGTCTAGGGTAAAATTATTCTCTGTCTAGGGGTAAAATTATTCCCTGTCTAGGGTTAAAATTATTCCCTGTCTAGGGGTATAATTATTCCCTGTCTAGGGTTAAAATTATTCTCTGTCTAGAGGTAAAATTATTCCCTGTCTAGGGGCAAAATTATTCTCCGTCTCGAGGTAAAATTATTCCATGTCCAAGGGTAAAATTATTCTCTGTCTCGGGGTGAAATTATTCCCTGTCTAGGGGTAAAATTATTCCCTGATTAGGTGTAAAATTATTCCCTGTCTGGAGGTAAAATTATTCTCTGTCTGGGGTATAATTATTCCCTGTCTAGGGGTAAAATTATTCCCTGTCTCGGGGTAAAATTATTCCCTGTCTAGGGGTAAAATTATTCCATGTGTAGAGGCAAAATTATTCTCTGTCTCGGGTAAAATTATTCTCTGTCTTGGGGTAAAATTATTCACTGTCTAGGGGTAAAATTATTCTCTGTCTCGGGTAAAATTATTCCATGTCCAGGGGTAAAATTATTCCATGTCCAGGGGTAAAATTATTCCCTGTCTAGGGGTAAAATTATTCCCTGTCTCGGGGTAAAATTATTCCCTGTCTAGGGGTAAAATTATTCCCTGTCTCGGGGTAAAATTATTCTCTGTCCAGAGGTAAAATTATTCTCTGTCTTGGGGTAAAATTATTCTCTGTCAAGGGGTAAAATTATTCACTGTCTAGGGGTAAAATTATTCTCTGTCTCGGGGTAAAATTATTCTCTGGGGGTAAAATTATTCCCTGTCTGGGGGTAAAATTATTCCCTATCTCGGGGTAAAATTATTCTCTGTCTAGGGGTAAAATTATTCTCTGTCTCGTTGTAAAATTATTCTCTGTCTAGGGGTAAAATTATTCCCTGTCTAGGGGTTAAATTATTCCCTGTCTAGGGGTAAAATTATTCTCTGTCTAGGGGTAAAATTATTCTCTGTCTATGGGTAAAATTATTCCCTGTCTCGGGGTAAAATTATTCTCTGTCTCGGGGTAAAATTATTCTCTGTCTGGAGGTAAAATTATTTCCTGTCGAGGGGTAAAATTATTCACAGTGTAGGGGTAAAATTATTCCCTGATTCGGGGTAAAATTATTCTCTGTCTATGGGTAAAATTATTCTCTGGGGGTAAAAGTATTCCCTGTCTGGGGGTAAAATTATTCCCGGTCTTGGGTAAAATTATTCTCTGTCTAGGGGTAAAATTATTCTCTGTCTAGGGGTAAAATTACTCTCTGTCTAGGGGTAAAATTATTCTCTGTCTGGAGGTAAAATTATTCCCTGTCTAGGGGCAAAATTATTCTCCGTATAGAGGTAAAATTATTCTCTGTCTAGGGGTAAAATTATTCCCGATCTAGGGTAAAATTACTCTCTGTCTAGGGGTAAAATTATTCTCTGTCTCGAGGTAAAATTATTCTCTGTCTGGGGGTAAAATTATTCTCTGTCTCGGGGTAAAATTATTCACTGTCGAGGGGTAAAATTATTCCCGGTCTAGGGTAAAATTATTCTCTGTCTAGGGGTAAAATTATTCTCTGTCTGGGGGTAAAATTATTCCCTGTCTCGGGGTTAAATTATTCCCTGTCTCGGGGTAAAATTATTCTCTGTCTCGGGTAAAATTATTCTCTGTCTAGGGGTAAAATTATTCTCTGTCTCGGGGTAAAATTATTCTCTGTCTCGGGTAAAATTATTCTCTGTCTAGAGGTAAAATTATTCCCGATCTAGGGTAAAATTACTCTCTGTCTAGGGGTAAAATTATTCTCTGTCTAGAGGTAAAATTATTCCCTGTCTCGGGGCAAAATTATTCTCCGTCTAGAGGTAAAATTATTCTCTGTCTCGGGTAAAATTATTCCCTGTCTAGGGGTAAAATTATTCCCTGTCTAGGGGTAAAATTATTCCCTGTCGAGGTGTAAAATTATTCTCTGGGGGTAAAAGTATTCCCTGTCTGGGGGTAAAATTATTCCCTGTCTAGGGGTAAAATTATTCTCTGTCTCGGGTAAAATTACTCTCTGTCTAGGGGTAAAATTATTCCCGGTCTAGGGTAAAATTATTCTCTGTCTAGAGGTAAATCTATTCCCTGTCTAGGGGTAAAATTATTCTCTGTCTAGGGGTAAAATTATTCCCTGTCTAGAAGAAAAATTATTCTCTGTCTCGGGGTAAAATTATTCCCTGTCTGGGGCTAAAATTATTCTCTGTCTAGAGGTAAAATTATTCCCTGTCTAGGGGCAAAATTATTCTCCGTCTAGAGGTAAAATTATTCTCTGTCTCGGGTAAAATTATTCCCTGTGTCAAGGTAAAATTATTCTCTGTCTAGGGGTAAAATTATTCTCTGTCTAGAGGTAAAATTATTCCCTGTCTAGGGGCAAAATTATTCTCCGTCTAGAGGTAAAATTATTCTCTGTCTCGGGTAAAATTATTCCCTGTGTCAAGGTAAAATTATTCTCTGTCTCGGGGTAAAATTATTCTCTGTCTCGGGTAAAATTATTCTCTGTCTAGGGGTAAAATTATTCACTGTCCAGGTGTAAAATTATTCCCTGTCTAGGGGTAAAATTATTCCCTGTCTAGGGATAAAATTATTCTTCGTCCAGAGGTAAAATTATTCTGTGTCTAGGGGTAAAATTATTCTCTGTCTAGGGGTAAAATTATTCCATGTCCAAGGGTAAAATTATTCTCTGTCCAGGTGTAAAATTATTCCCTGTCTAGGGGTAAAATTATTCACTGTCTAGGGGTAAAATTATTCTCTGTCTAGGGGTAAAAGTATTCCCTGTCTGGGGGTAAAAGTATTCCCTGTCTGGGGGTAAAATTATTCCCTGTCTAGGGGTAAAATTATTCTCTGTCTCTGGGTAAAATTATTCTCTGGGGGTAAAAGTATTCCCTGTCTGGGGGTAAAATTATTCCCTATCTTGGGGTAAAATTATTCTCTGTCTAGGGTAAAATTATTCCCTGTCTAGGTGTAAAATTATTCCCTGTATGGTGTAAAATTATTCCCTGTCTAGGGGTAAAATTATTCACTGTCTAGGGGTAAAATTATTCTCTGTCTAGGGGTAAAAGTATTCCCTGTCTGGGGGTAAAAGTATTCCCTGTCTAGGGGTAAAATTATTCCCTGTCTAGGGGTAAAATTATTCTCTGTCCAGAGGTAAAATTATTCTCTGTCTAGGGGTAAAATTATTCTCTGTCAAGGGGTAAAATTATTCACTGTCTAGGGGTAAAATTATTCTCTGTCTCGGGGTAAAATTATTCTCTGGGGGTAAAATTATTCCCTGTCTGGGGGTAAAATTATTCCCTATCTCGGGGTAAAATTATTCTCTGTCTAGGGGTAAAATTATTCTCTGTCTCGTTGTAAAATTATTCTCTGTCTAGGGGTAAAATTATTCCCTGTCTAGGGGTTAAATTATTCCCTGTCTAGGGGTAAAATTATTCTCTGTCTAGGGGTAAAATTATTCTCTGTCTATGGGTAAAATTATTCCCTGTCTCGGGGTAAAATTATTCTCTGTCTCGGGGTAAAATTATTCTCTGTCTGGAGGTAAAATTATTTCCTGTCGAGGGGTAAAATTATTCACAGTGTAGGGGTAAAATTATTCCCTGATTCGGGGTAAAATTATTCTCTGGGGGTAAAAGTATTCCCTGTCTGGGGGTAAAATTATTCCCGGTCTAGGGGTAAAATTACTCTCTGTCTAGGGGTAAAATTATTCTCTGTCTGGAGGTAAAATTATTCCCTGTCTAGGGGTAAAATTATTCCCTATCTCGGGGTAAAATTATTCTCTGTCTAGGGGTAAAATTATTCTCTGTCTATGGGTAAAATTATTCCCTGTCTAGGGGTAAAATTATTCCCTGTCTAGGGGTTAAATTATTCCCTGTCTAGGGGTAAAATTATTCTCTGTCTAGGGGTAAAATTATTCTCTGTCTATGGGTAAAATTATTCCCTGTCTCGGGGTAAAATTATTCTCTGTCTCGGGGTAAAATTATTCTCTGTCTGGAGGTAAAATTATTTCCTGTCGAGGGGTAAAATTATTCACAGTGTAGGGGTAAAATTATTCCCTGATTCGGGGTAAAATTATTCTCTGGGGGTAAAAGTATTCCCTGTCTGGGGGTAAAATTATTCCCGGTCTAGGGGTAAAATTACTCTCTGTCTAGGGGTAAAATTATTCTCTGTCTGGAGGTAAAATTATTCCCTGTCTAGGGGCAAAATTATTCTCCGTATAGAGGTAAAATTATTCTCTGTCTAGGGGTAAAATTATTCTCTGTCTAGAGGTAAAATTATTCCCGATCTAGGGTAAAATTACTCTCTGTCTAGGGGTAAAATTATTCTCTGTCTAGAGGTAAAATTATTCCCTGTCTCGGGGCAAAATTATTCTCCGTCTGGAGGTAAAATTATTCTCTGTCTCGGGTAAAATTATTCCCTGTCTAGGGGTAAAATTATTCCCTGTCTAGGGGTAAAATTATTCCCTGTCTAGGTGTAAAATTATTCTCTGGGGGTAAAAGTATTCCCTGTCTGGGGGTAAAATTATTCCCTGTCTAGGGGTAAAATTATTCTCTGTCTCTGGTAAAATTATTCTCTGTCTCGGGGTAAAATTATTTCCGGTCTAGGGTAAAATTATTCTCTGTCTAGAGGTAAATCTATTCCCTGTCTAGGGGTAAAATTATTCTCTGTCTAGGGGTAAAATTATTCCCTGTCTAGAAGAAAAATTATTCTCTGTCTCGGGGTAAAATTATTCCCTGTCTGGGGCTAAAATTATTCTCTGTCTAGAGGTAAAATTATTCCCTGTCTAGGGGCAAAATTATTCTCCGTCTAGAGGTAAAATTATTCTCTGTCTCGGGTAAAATTATTCCCTGTGTCAAGGTAAAATTATTCTCTGTCTAGGGGTAAAATTATTCTCTGTCTAGAGGTAAAATTATTCCCTGTCTAGGGGCAAAATTATTCTCCGTCTAGAGGTAAAATTATTCTCTGTCTCGGGTAAAATTATTCCCTGTGTCAAGGTAAAATTATTCTCTGTCTAGAGGTAAAATTATTCCCTGTCTAGGGGCAAAATTATTCTCCGTCTAGAGGTAAAATTATTCTCTGTCTCGGGTAAAATTATTCCCTGTGTCAAGGTAAAATTATTCTGTCTCGGGTAAAATTATTCTCTGTCTAGGGGTAAAATTATTCACTGTCCAGGTGTAAAATTATTCCCTGTCTAGGGGTAAAATTATTCACTGTCCAGGTGTAAAATTATTCCCTGTCTAGGGGTAAAATTATTCCCTGTCTAGGGATAAAATTATTCTTCGTCCAGAGGTAAAATTATTCCCTGTCTAGGGGTAAAATTATTCTCTGTCTAGGGGTAAAATTATTCTCTGTCTAGGGGTAAAAGTATTCCCTGTCTGGGGGTAAAAGTATTCCCTGTCTGGGGGTAAAATTATTCCCTGTCTAGGGGTAAAATTATTCTCTGTCTCGAGGTAAAATTATTCCCTGTCTAGGAGTAAAATTATTCCCTGTCTAGGGGTAAAATTATTCCCTGTCTAGGAGTAAAATTATTCTCTGGGGGTAAAAGTATTCCCTGTCTGGGGGTAAAATTATTCCCGATCTCGGGTAAAATTATTCCCTGTCTCGGGGTAAAATTATTCACTGTCTAGGCGTAAAATTATTCTCTGGGGGTAAAAGTATTCCCTGTCTGGGGGTAAAATTATTCCCGGTCAAGGGGAATATTATTCTCTGTCTCGGGGTAAAATTATTCTCTGTCTAGAGGTAAATCTATTCCCTGTCTAGAGGTAAATCTATTCCCTGTCTAGGGGTAAAATTATTCTCTGTCTCGGGGTAAAATTATTCCCTGTCTAGAAGAAAAATTATTCTCTGTCTCGGGGTAAAATTATTCCCTGTCTGGGGCTAAAATTGTTCGCTGTCTAGGGGTTAAATTATTCCCTGTCTAGGGGTAAAATTATTCTCTGTCTCGGCTAAATTATTCACTGTCTCGGGGTAAAATTATTCTCTGTCTCGGGTTAAAATTATTCTCTGGGGGTAAAAGTATTCCCTGTCTGGGGGTAAAATTATTCCCGATCTAGGGTAAAATTATTCTCTGTCTAGGGGTAAAATTATTCCCTGTCTCGGGGTAAAATTATTCTTCGTCTAGAGGTAAAATTATTCTCTGTCTAGGGGTAAAATTATTCCCTGTCGAGGGGTAAAGTTACTCCCTGTCTAGGGGTAAAATTATTCCCTGTCTAGGGGTCAAATTATTCCCTGTGCAGAGGTAAAATTATTCTCTGTCTAGGGGTAAAATTACTCTCTGTCTCGGGGTAAAATTATTCTCTGTCTAGAGGTAAAATTATTCCCTGTCTTGGGGCAAAATTAATCTCCGTCTAGAGGTAAAATTATTCTCTGTCTCGGGTAAAATTATTCCCTGTGTAGAGGTAAAATTATTCTCTGTCTCGGGGTAAAATTATTCTCTGTCTCGGGGTAAAATTATTCTCTGTCTCGGGGTAAAATTATTCTCTGTCTCGGGGTAAAATTATTCACTGTCGAGGGGTAAAATTATTCTCTGGGGGTAAAAGTATTCCCTGTCTGGGGGTAAAATTATTCCCGATCTAGGGTAAAATTATTCTCTGTCTAGGGGTAAAATTATTCCCTGTCTAGGGGTAAAATTATTCTTCGTCTAGAGGTAAAATTATTCTCTGTCTAGGGGTAAAATTATTCTCTGTCTAGGGGTAAAATTATTCCATGTCCAAGGGTAAAATTATTCCCTGTCTAGGGGTGAAATTATTCTCTGTCTAGGGGTAAAATTATTCCCTGTCGAGGGGTAAAATTATTCCCTGATTAGGTGTAAAATTATTCCCTGCCGAGATGTAAAATTATTCTCTGTCTAGGGGTAAAATTATTCTCTGTCTAGAGGTAAAATTATTATTCCCTGTCTAGGGGTAAAATTATTCCCTGTCTAGGGGTAAAATTATTCCCTGTCTAGGGGTATAATTATTCCCTGTCTAGGGGTAAAATTACTCCCTGTCTCGGGGTAAAATTATTCCCTGTCTCGGGGTAAAATGATTCCCTGTGTAGAGGTAAAATTACTCTCTGTCTAGGGGTAAAATTACTCTCTGTCTAGGGGTAAAATTATTCTCTGTCTAGAGGTAAAATTATTCCCTGTCTAGGGGCAAAATTATTCTCCGTCTCGAGGTAAAATTATTCCCTGTCTAGGGGTAAAATTATTCACTGTTGAGGGGTAAAATTATTCTCTGTCTAGGGGTAAAATTATTTTCTGGGGGTAAAAGTATACCCTGTCTGGGGGTAAAATTATTCCCGGTCTAGGGTAAAATTATTCTCTGTCTAGGGGTAAAATTATTCTCTGTGTTGAGGTAAAATTATTCTCCGTCTCGGGGTAAAATTATTCCCTGTCTAGGGTTAAAATTATTCCCTGTCTAGGGGTATAATTATTCCCTGTCTAGGGTTAAAATTATTCCCTGTCTAGGGGTGAAATTATTCTCTGTCTAGGGGTAAAATTATTCCCTGTCGAGGGGTAAAATTATTCCCTGATTAGGTGTAAAATTATTCCCTGCCGAGATGTAAAATTATTCTCTGTCTAGGGGTAAAATTATTCTCTGTCTAGAGGTAAAATTATTATTCCCTGTCTAGGGGTAAAATTATTCCCTGTCTAGGGGTAAAATTATTCCCTGTCTAGGGGTATAATTATTCCCTGTCTAGGGGTAAAATTACTCCCTGTCTAGGGGTAAAATTATTCCCTGTCTCGGGGTAAAATGATTCCCTGTGTAGAGGTAAAATTACTCTCTGTCTAGGGGTAAAATTACTCTCTGTCTAGGGGTAAAATTATTCTCTGTCTAGAGGTAAAATTATTCCCTGTCTAGGGGCAAAATTATTCTCCGTCTCGAGGTAAAATTATTCCCTGTCTAGGGGTAAAATTATTCACTGTTGAGGGGTAAAATTATTCTCTGTCTAGGGGTAAAATTATTTTCTGGGGGTAAAAGTATACCCTGTCTGGGGGTAAAATTATTCCCGGTCTAGGGTAAAATTATTCTCTGTCTAGGGGTAAAATTATTCTCTGTGTTGAGGTAAAATTATTCTCCGTCTCGGGGTAAAATTATTCCCTGTCTAGGGTTAAAATTATTCCCTGTCTAGGGGTATAATTATTCCCTGTCTAGGGTTAAAATTATTCTCTGTCTAGAGGTAAAATTATTCCCTGTCTAGGGGCAAAATTATTCTCCGTCTCGAGGTAAAATTATTCCATGTCCAAGGGTAAAATTATTCTCTGTCTCGGGGTAAAATTATTCCCTGATTAGGTGTAAAATTATTCCCTGTCTGGAGGTAAAATTATTCTCTGTCTAGGGGTAAAATTATTCTCTGTGTTGAGGTAAAATTATTCTCCGTCTAGGGGTAAAATTATTCCCTGTCTCGGGTTAAAATTATTCCCTGTCTAGGGGTATAATTATTCCCTGTCTAGGGGTAAAATTATTCCCTGTCGAGGGGTAAAATTACTCCCTGTCTCGGGGTAAAATTATTCCCTGTCTAGGGGTAAAATTATTCATGTGTAAAGGCAAAATTATTCTCTGTCTCGGGGTAAAATTACTCTCTGTCTGGGGGTAAAATTATTCTCTGTCTCGAGGTAAAGTTATTCCCTGTCTAGGGGCAAAATTATTCTCCGTCTCGAGGTAAAATTATTCTCTGTCTGGTGGTAAAATTATTCCCGATCAAGGGTAAAATTACTCTCTGTCTAGGGGTAAAATTATTCTCTGTCTAGAGGTAAAATTATTCCCTGTCTCGGGGCAAAATTATTCTCCGTCTAGAGGTAAAATTATTCTCTGTCTCGGGTAAAATTATTCCCTGTCTCGGGGTAAAATTATTCCCTGTCTCGGGGTAAAATTATTCCCTGTCTAGGTGTTAAATTATTCTCTGGGGGTAAAAGTATTCCCTATCTGGGGGTAAAATTATTCCCTGTCTAGGGGTAAAATTATTCTCTGTCTCGGGTAAAATTATTCTCTGTCTCGGGGTAAAATTATTCCCGGTCTAGGGTAAAATTATTCTCTGTCTAGAGGTAAATCTATTCCCTGTCGAGGGGTAAAATTATTCTCTGTCTAGGGGTAAAATTATTCTCTGTCTAGAAGAAAAATTATTCTCTGTCTCGGGGTAAAATTATTCCCTGTCTGGGGCTAAAATTATTCCCTGTCGAGGGGTTAAATTATTCCCTGTCGAGGGGTAAAATTATTCTCTGTCTCGGCTAAATTATTCACTGTCTCGGGGTAAAATTATTCTCTGTCTAGGGTTAAAATTATTCTCTGGGGGTGAAAGTATTCCCTATCTGGGGGCAAAATGATTCCCTATCTAGGGGTAAAATTATTCTCTGTCTAGGGGTAAAATTATTCTTCGTCTAGAGGTAAAATTATTCTCTGTCTCGGGGTAAAATTATTCTCTGTCTAGGGGTAAAATTATTCCATGTCCAAGGGTAAAATTATTCTCTGTCTAGGGGTGAAATTATTCTCTGTCTAGGGGTAAAATTATTCCCTGTCTAGGGGTAAAATTATTCCCTGATTAGGTGTAAAATTATTCCCTGTCGAGATGTAAAATTATTCTCTGTCTCGGGGTAAAATTATTCTCTGTCTAGAGGTAAAATTATTATTCCCTGTCTAGGGGTAAAATTATTCCCTGTCTAGGGGTAAAATTATTCCCTGTCTCGGGGTAAAATTATTCCCTGTGTAGAGGTAAAATTACTCTCTGTCTAGGGGTAAAATTACTCTCTGTCTAGGGGTAAAATTATTCTCTGTCTAGAGGTAAAATTATTCCCTGTCTAGGGGCAAAATTATTCTCCGTCTCGAGGTAAAATTATTCCATGTCCAAGGGTAAAATTATTCTCTGTCTCGGGGTGAAATTATTCCCTGTCTCGGGGTAAAATTATTCCCTGATTAGGTGTAAAATTATTCCCTGTCTGGAGGTAAAATTATTCTCTGTCTAGGGGTAAAATTATTCTCTGTGTTGAGGTAAAATTATTCTCCGTCTAGGGGTAAAATTATTCCCTGTCTCGGGTTAAAATTATTCCCTGTCTAGGGGTATAATTATTCCCTGTCTCGGGGTAAAATTATTCCCTGTCGAGGGGTAAAATTACTCCCTGTCTCGGGGTAAAATTATTCCCTGTCTAGGGGTAAAATTATTCATGTGTAAAGGCAAAATTATTCTCTGTCTCGGGGTAAAATTACTCTCTGTCTGGGGGTAAAATTATTCTCTGTCTCGAGGTAAAGTTATTCCCTGTCTAGGGGCAAAATTATTCTCCGTCTCGAGGTAAAATTATTCTCTGTCTGGTGGTAAAATTATTCCCGATCAAGGGTAAAATTACTCTCTGTCTAGGGGTAAAATTATTCTCTGTCTAGAGGTAAAATTATTCCCTGTCTCGGGGCAAAATTATTCTCCGTCTAGAGGTAAAATTATTCTCTGTCTCGGGTAAAATTATTCCCTGTCTAGGGGTAAAATTATTCCCTGTCTCGGGGTAAAATTATTCCCTGTCTAGGTGTTAAATTATTCTCTGGGGGTAAAAGTATTCCCTATCTGGGGGTAAAATTATTCCCTGTCTAGGGGTAAAATTATTCTCTGTCTCGGGTAAAATTATTCTCTGTCTCGGGGTAAAATTATTCCCGGTCTAGGGTAAAATTATTCTCTGTCTAGAGGTAAATCTATTCCCTGTCGAGGGGTAAAATTATTCTCTGTCTAGGGGTAAAATTATTCTCTGTCTAGAAGAAAAATTATTCTCTGTCTCGGGGTAAAATTATTCCCTGTCTGGGGCTAAAATTATTCCCTGTCGAGGGGTTAAATTATTCCCTGTCGAGGGGTAAAATTATTCTCTGTCTCGGCTAAATTATTCACTGTCTCGGGGTAAAATTATTCTCTGTCTAGGGTTAAAATTATTCTCTGGGGGTGAAAGTATTCCCTATCTGGGGGCAAAATGATTCCCTATCTAGGGGTAAAATTATTCTCTGTCTAGGGGTAAAATTATTCTTCGTCTAGAGGTAAAATTATTCTCTGTCTCGGGGTAAAATTATTCTCTGTCTAGGGGTAAAATTATTCCATGTCCAAGGGTAAAATTATTCTCTGTCTAGGGGTGAAATTATTCTCTGTCTAGGGGTAAAATTATTCCCTGTCTAGGGGTAAAATTATTCCCTGATTAGGTGTAAAATTATTCCCTGTCGAGATGTAAAATTATTCTCTGTCTCGGGGTAAAATTATTCTCTGTCTAGAGGTAAAATTATTATTCCCTGTCTAGGGGTAAAATTATTCCCTGTCTAGGGGTAAAATTATTCCCTGTCTCGGGGTAAAATTATTCCCTGTGTAGAGGTAAAATTACTCTCTGTCTAGGGGTAAAATTACTCTCTGTCTAGGGGTAAAATTATTCTCTGTCTAGAGGTAAAATTATTCCCTGTCTAGGGGCAAAATTATTCTCCGTCTCGAGGTAAAATTATTCCCTGTCTAGGGGTAAAATTATTCACTGTCGAGGGGTAAAATTATTCTCTGTCTCGGGGTAAAATTATTCTCTGGGGGTAAAAGTATTCCCTGTCTGGGGGTAAAATTATTCCCGGTCTAGGGTAAAATTATTCTCTGTCTAGGGGTAAAATTATTCTCTGTGTTGAGGTAAAATTATTCTCCGTCTAGGGGTAAAATTATTCCCTGTCTAGGGTTAAAATTATTCCCTGTCTCGGGGTATAATTATTCCCTGTCTAGGGTTAAAATTATTCTCTGTCTAGAGGTAAAATTATTCCCTGTCTAGGGGCAAAATTATTCTCCGTCTCGAGGTAAAATTATTCCATGTCCAAGGGTAAAATTATTCTCTGTCTCGGGGTGAAATTATTCCCTGTCTCGGGGTAAAATTATTCCCTGATTAGGTGTAAAATTATTCCCTGTCTGGAGGTAAAATTATTCTCTGTCTAGGGGTAAAATTATTCTCTGTGTTGAGGTAAAATTATTCTCCGTCTAGGGGTAAAATTATTCCCTGTCTAGGGTTAAAATTATTCCCTGTCTAGGGGTATAATTATTCCCTGTCTAGGGGTAAAATTATTCCCTGTCGAGGGGTAAAATTACTCCCTGTCTCGGGGTAAAATTATTCCCTGTCTAGGGGTAAAATTATTCCATGTGTGGAGGCAAAATTATTCTCTGTCTCGGGGTAAAATTACTCTCTGTCTGGGGGTAAAATTATTCTCTGTCTAGAGGTAAAATTATTCCCTGTCTAGGGGCAAAATTATTCTCCGTCTCGAGGTAAAATTATTCTCTGTCTAGGGGTAAAATTATTCCCGATCTAGGGTAAAATTACTCTCTGTCTAGGGGTAAAATTATTCTCTGTGTAGAGGTAAAATTATTCCCTGTCTCGGGGCAAAATTATTCTCTGTCTCGGGTAAAATTATTCCCTGTCTAGGGGTAAAATTATTCCCTGTCTAGGGGTAAAATTATTCCCTGTCTAGGTGTAAAATTATTCTCTGGGGGTAAAAGTATTCCCTGTCTGGGGGTAAAATTATTCTCTGTCTCGGGGTAAAATTATTCTCTGTCTCGGGTAAAATTATTCTCTGTCTCGGGGTAAAATTATTCCCGGTCTAGGGTAAAATTATTCTCTGTCTAGAGGTAAATCTATTCCCTGTCTAGGGGTAAAATTATTCTCTGTCTCGGGGTAAAATTATTCCCTGTCTAGAAGAAAAATTATTCTCTGTCTCGGGGTAAAATTATTCCCTGTCTGGGGCTAAAATTATTCCCTGTCGAGGGGTTAAATTATTCCCTGTCGAGGGGTAAAATTATTCTCTGTCTCGGCTAAATTATTCACTGTCTCGGGGTAAAATTATTCTCTGTCTAGGGTTAAAATTATTCTCTGGGGGTGAAAGTATTCCCTGTCTGGGGGTAAAATTATTCCCGATATAGGGTAAAATTATTCTCTGTCTCGGGGTAAAATTATTCCCTGTCTAGGGGTAAAATTATTCTTCGTCTAGAGGTAAAATTATTCTCTGTCTCGGGGTAAAATTATTCTCTGTCTAGGGGTAAAATTATTCCATGTCCAAGGGTAAAATTATTCCCTGTCTAGGGGTGAAATTATTCTCTGTCTAGGGGTAAAATTATTCCCTGTCTAGGGGTAAAATTATTCCCTGATTAGGTGTAAAATTATTCCCTGTCGAGATGTAAAATTATTCTCTGTCTAGGGGTAAAATTATTCTCTGTCTAGAGGTAAAATTATTATTCCCTGTCTAGGGGTAAAATTACTCCCTGTCTAGGGTAAAATTATTCCCTGTCTCGGGGTAAAATTATTCCCTGTGTAGAGGTAAAATTACTCTCTGTCTAGGGGTAAAATTACTCTCTGTCTAGGGGTAAAATTATTCTCTGTCTAGAGGTAAAATTATTCCCTGTCTGGGGGTAAAATTATTCCCTATCTCGGGGTAAAATTATTCTCTGTCTAGGGGTAAAATTATTCTCTGTCTCGTTGTAAAATTATTCTCTGTCTAGGGGTAAAATTATTCCCTGTCTAGGGGTTAAATTATTCCCTGTCTAGGGGTAAAATTATTCTCTGTCTAGGGGTAAAATTATTCTCTGTCTATGGGTAAAATTATTCCCTGTCTCGGGGTAAAATTATTCTCTGTCTCGGGGTAAAATTATTCTCTGTCTGGAGGTAAAATTATTTCCTGTCGAGGGGTAAAATTATTCACAGTGTAGGGGTAAAATTATTCCCTGATTCGGGGTAAAATTATTCTCTGTCTATGGGTAAAATTATTCTCTGGGGGTAAAAGTATTCCCTGTCTGGGGGTAAAATTATTCCCGGTCTTGGGTAAAATTATTCTCTGTCTAGGGGTAAAATTATTCTCTGTCTAGGGGTAAAATTACTCTCTGTCTAGGGGTAAAATTATTCTCTGTCTGGAGGTAAAATTATTCCCTGTCTAGGGGCAAAATTATTCTCCGTATAGAGGTAAAATTATTCTCTGTCTAGGGGTAAAATTATTCCCGATCTAGGGTAAAATTACTCTCTGTCTAGGGGTAAAATTATTCTCTGTCTCGAGGTAAAATTATTCTCTGTCTGGGGGTAAAATTATTCTCTGTCTCGGGGTAAAATTATTCACTGTCGAGGGGTAAAATTATTCCCGGTCTAGGGTAAAATTATTCTCTGTCTAGGGGTAAAATTATTCTCTGTCTGGGGGTAAAATTATTCCCTGTCTCGGGGTTAAATTATTCCCTGTCTCGGGGTAAAATTATTCTCTGTCTCGGGTAAAATTATTCTCTGTCTAGGGGTAAAATTATTCTCTGTCTCGGGGTAAAATTATTCTCTGTCTCGGGTAAAATTATTCTCTGTCTAGAGGTAAAATTATTCCCGATCTAGGGTAAAATTACTCTCTGTCTAGGGGTAAAATTATTCTCTGTCTAGAGGTAAAATTATTCCCTGTCTCGGGGCAAAATTATTCTCCGTCTAGAGGTAAAATTATTCTCTGTCTCGGGTAAAATTATTCCCTGTCTAGGGGTAAAATTATTCCCTGTCTAGGGGTAAAATTATTCCCTGTCGAGGTGTAAAATTATTCTCTGGGGGTAAAAGTATTCCCTGTCTGGGGGTAAAATTATTCCCTGTCTAGGGGTAAAATTATTCTCTGTCTCGGGTAAAATTACTCTCTGTCTAGGGGTAAAATTATTCCCGGTCTAGGGTAAAATTATTCTCTGTCTAGAGGTAAATCTATTCCCTGTCTAGGGGTAAAATTATTCTCTGTCTAGGGGTAAAATTATTCCCTGTCTAGAAGAAAAATTATTCTCTGTCTCGGGGTAAAATTATTCCCTGTCTGGGGCTAAAATTATTCTCTGTCTAGAGGTAAAATTATTCCCTGTCTAGGGGCAAAATTATTCTCCGTCTAGAGGTAAAATTATTCTCTGTCTCGGGTAAAATTATTCCCTGTGTCAAGGTAAAATTATTCTCTGTCTAGGGGTAAAATTATTCTCTGTCTAGAGGTAAAATTATTCCCTGTCTAGGGGCAAAATTATTCTCCGTCTAGAGGTAAAATTATTCTCTGTCTCGGGTAAAATTATTCCCTGTGTCAAGGTAAAATTATTCTCTGTCTCGGGGTAAAATTATTCTCTGTCTCGGGTAAAATTATTCTCTGTCTAGGGGTAAAATTATTCACTGTCCAGGTGTAAAATTATTCCCTGTCTAGGGGTAAAATTATTCCCTGTCTAGGGATAAAATTATTCTTCGTCCAGAGGTAAAATTATTCTGTGTCTAGGGGTAAAATTATTCTCTGTCTAGGGGTAAAATTATTCCATGTCCAAGGGTAAAATTATTCTCTGTCCAGGTGTAAAATTATTCCCTGTCTAGGGGTAAAATTATTCACTGTCTAGGGGTAAAATTATTCTCTGTCTAGGGGTAAAAGTATTCCCTGTCTGGGGGTAAAAGTATTCCCTGTCTAGGGGTAAAATTATTCCCTGTCTAGGGGTAAAATTATTCTCTGTCTCTGGGTAAAATTATTCTCTGGGGGTAAAAGTATTCCCTGTCTGGGGGTAAAATTATTCCCTATCTTGGGGTAAAATTATTCTCTGTCTAGGGTAAAATTATTCCCTGTCTAGGTGTAAAATTATTCCCTGTATGGTGTAAAATTATTCCCTGTCTAGGGGTAAAATTATTCACTGTCTAGGGGTAAAATTATTCTCTGTCTAGGGGTAAAAGTATTCCCTGTCTGGGGGTAAAAGTATTCCCTGTCTAGGGGTAAAATTATTCCCTGTCTAGGGGTAAAATTATTCTCTGTCCAGAGGTAAAATTATTCTCTGTCTAGGGGTAAAATTATTCTCTGTCAAGGGGTAAAATTATTCACTGTCTAGGGGTAAAATTATTCTCTGTCTCGGGGTAAAATTATTCTCTGGGGGTAAAATTATTCCCTGTCTGGGGGTAAAATTATTCCCTATCTCGGGGTAAAATTATTCTCTGTCTAGGGGTAAAATTATTCTCTGTCTCGTTGTAAAATTATTCTCTGTCTAGGGGTAAAATTATTCCCTGTCTAGGGGTTAAATTATTCCCTGTCTAGGGGTAAAATTATTCTCTGTCTAGGGGTAAAATTATTCTCTGTCTATGGGTAAAATTATTCCCTGTCTCGGGGTAAAATTATTCTCTGTCTCGGGGTAAAATTATTCTCTGTCTGGAGGTAAAATTATTTCCTGTCGAGGGGTAAAATTATTCACAGTGTAGGGGTAAAATTATTCCCTGATTCGGGGTAAAATTATTCTCTGGGGGTAAAAGTATTCCCTGTCTGGGGGTAAAATTATTCCCGGTCTAGGGGTAAAATTACTCTCTGTCTAGGGGTAAAATTATTCTCTGTCTGGAGGTAAAATTATTCCCTGTCTAGGGGTAAAATTATTCCCTATCTCGGGGTAAAATTATTCTCTGTCTAGGGGTAAAATTATTCTCTGTCTCGTTGTAAAATTATTCTCTGTCTAGGGGTAAAATTATTCCCTGTCTAGGGGTTAAATTATTCCCTGTCTAGGGGTAAAATTATTCTCTGTCTAGGGGTAAAATTATTCTCTGTCTATGGGTAAAATTATTCCCTGTCTCGGGGTAAAATTATTCTCTGTCTCGGGGTAAAATTATTCTCTGTCTGGAGGTAAAATTATTTCCTGTCGAGGGGTAAAATTATTCACAGTGTAGGGGTAAAATTATTCCCTGATTCGGGGTAAAATTATTCTCTGGGGGTAAAAGTATTCCCTGTCTGGGGGTAAAATTATTCCCGGTCTAGGGGTAAAATTACTCTCTGTCTAGGGGTAAAATTATTCTCTGTCTGGAGGTAAAATTATTCCCTGTCTAGGGGCAAAATTATTCTCCGTATAGAGGTAAAATTATTCTCTGTCTAGGGGTAAAATTATTCTCTGTCTAGAGGTAAAATTATTCCCGATCTAGGGTAAAATTACTCTCTGTCTAGGGGTAAAATTATTCTCTGTCTAGAGGTAAAATTATTCCCTGTCTCGGGGCAAAATTATTCTCCGTCTGGAGGTAAAATTATTCTCTGTCTCGGGTAAAATTATTCCCTGTCTAGGGGTAAAATTATTCCCTGTCTAGGGGTAAAATTATTCCCTGTCTAGGTGTAAAATTATTCTCTGGGGGTAAAAGTATTCCCTGTCTGGGGGTAAAATTATTCCCTGTCTAGGGGTAAAATTATTCTCTGTCTCTGGTAAAATTATTCTCTGTCTCGGGGTAAAATTATTTCCGGTCTAGGGTAAAATTATTCTCTGTCTAGAGGTAAATCTATTCCCTGTCTAGGGGTAAAATTATTCTCTGTCTAGGGGTAAAATTATTCCCTGTCTAGAAGAAAAATTATTCTCTGTCTCGGGGTAAAATTATTCCCTGTCTGGGGCTAAAATTATTCTCTGTCTAGAGGTAAAATTATTCCCTGTCTAGGGGCAAAATTATTCTCCGTCTAGAGGTAAAATTATTCTCTGTCTCGGGTAAAATTATTCCCTGTGTCAAGGTAAAATTATTCTCTGTCTAGGGGTAAAATTATTCTCTGTCTAGAGGTAAAATTATTCCCTGTCTAGGGGCAAAATTATTCTCCGTCTAGAGGTAAAATTATTCTCTGTCTCGGGTAAAATTATTCCCTGTGTCAAGGTAAAATTATTCTCTGTCTAGAGGTAAAATTATTCCCTGTCTAGGGGCAAAATTATTCTCCGTCTAGAGGTAAAATTATTCTCTGTCTCGGGTAAAATTATTCCCTGTGTCAAGGTAAAATTATTCTGTCTCGGGTAAAATTATTCTCTGTCTAGGGGTAAAATTATTCACTGTCCAGGTGTAAAATTATTCCCTGTCTAGGGGTAAAATTATTCACTGTCCAGGTGTAAAATTATTCCCTGTCTAGGGGTAAAATTATTCCCTGTCTAGGGATAAAATTATTCTTCGTCCAGAGGTAAAATTATTCTCTGTCTCGGGGTAAAATTATTCTCTGTTTAGGGGTAAAATTATTCCCTGTCTAGGGGTAAAATTATTCTCTGTCTAGGGGTAAAATTATTCTCTGTCTAGGGGTAAAAGTATTCCCTGTCTGGGGGTAAAAGTATTCCCTGTCTGGGGGTAAAATTATTCCCTGTCTAGGGGTAAAATTATTCTCTGTCTCGAGGTAAAATTATTCCCTGTCTAGGAGTAAAATTATTCCCTGTCTAGGGGTAAAATTATTCCCTGTCTAGGAGTAAAATTATTCTCTGGGGGTAAAAGTATTCCCTGTCTGGGGGTAAAATTATTCCCGATCTCGGGTAAAATTATTCCCTGTCTCGGGGTAAAATTATTCACTGTCTAGGCGTAAAATTATTCTCTGGGGGTAAAAGTATTCCCTGTCTGGGGGTAAAATTATTCCCGGTCAAGGGGAATATTATTCTCTGTCTCGGGGTAAAATTATTCTCTGTCTAGAGGTAAATCTATTCCCTGTCTAGAGGTAAATCTATTCCCTGTCTAGGGGTAAAATTATTCTCTGTCTCGGGGTAAAATTATTCCCTGTCTAGAAGAAAAATTATTCTCTGTCTCGGGGTAAAATTATTCCCTGTCTGGGGCTAAAATTGTTCGCTGTCTAGGGGTTAAATTATTCCCTGTCTAGGGGTAAAATTATTCTCTGTCTCGGCTAAATTATTCACTGTCTCGGGGTAAAATTATTCTCTGTCTCGGGTTAAAATTATTCTCTGGGGGTAAAAGTATTCCCTGTCTGGGGGTAAAATTATTCCCGATCTAGGGTAAAATTATTCTCTGTCTAGGGGTAAAATTATTCCCTGTCTCGGGGTAAAATTATTCTTCGTCTAGAGGTAAAATTATTCTCTGTCTAGGGGTAAAATTATTCCCTGTCGAGGGGTAAAGTTACTCCCTGTCTAGGGGTAAAATTATTCCCTGTCTAGGGGTCAAATTATTCCCTGTGCAGAGGTAAAATTATTCTCTGTCTAGGGGTAAAATTACTCTCTGTCTCGGGGTAAAATTATTCTCTGTCTAGAGGTAAAATTATTCCCTGTCTTGGGGCAAAATTAATCTCCGTCTAGAGGTAAAATTATTCTCTGTCTCGGGTAAAATTATTCCCTGTGTAGAGGTAAAATTATTCTCTGTCTCGGGGTAAAATTATTCTCTGTCTCGGGGTAAAATTATTCTCTGTCTCGGGGTAAAATTATTCTCTGTCTCGGGGTAAAATTATTCACTGTCGAGGGGTAAAATTATTCTCTGGGGGTAAAAGTATTCCCTGTCTGGGGGTAAAATTATTCCCTGTCTAGGGGTAAAATTATTCTCTGTCTCGGGGTAAAATTATTCCCGGTCTAGGGTAAAATTATTCTCTGTCTAGAGGTAAATCTATTCCCTGTCTAGGGGTAAAATTATTCTCTGTCTCGGGGTAAAATTATTCCCTGTCTAGAAGAAAAATTATTCTCTGTCTCGGGGTAAAATTATTCCCTGTCTGGGGCTAAAATTATTCCCTGTCGAGGGGTTAAATTATTCTCTGTCTCGGCTAAATTATTCACTGTCTCGGGGTAAAATTATTCTCTGTCTAGGGTTAAAATTATTCTCTGGGGGTGAAAGTATTCCCTGTCTGGGGGTAAAATTATTCCCGATCTAGGGTAAAATTATTCTCTGTCTAGGGGTAAAATTATTCCCTGTCTAGGGGTAAAATTATTCTTCGTCTAGAGGTAAAATTATTCTCTGTCTAGGGGTAAAATTATTCTCTGTCTAGGGGTAAAATTATTCCATGTCCAAGGGTAAAATTATTCCCTGTCTAGGGGTGAAATTATTCTCTGTCTAGGGGTAAAATTATTCCCTGTCGAGGGGTAAAATTATTCCCTGATTAGGTGTAAAATTATTCCCTGCCGAGATGTAAAATTATTCTCTGTCTAGGGGTAAAATTATTCTCTGTCTAGAGGTAAAATTATTATTCCCTGTCTAGGGGTAAAATTATTCCCTGTCTAGGGGTAAAATTATTCCCTGTCTAGGGGTATAATTATTCCCTGTCTAGAAGAAAAATTATTCTCTGTCTCGGGGTAAAATTATTCCCTGTCTGGGGCTAAAATTATTCCCTGTCGAGGGGTTAAATTATTCTCTGTCTCGGCTAAATTATTCACTGTCTCGGGGTAAAATTATTCTCTGTCTAGGGTTAAAATTATTCTCTGGGGGTGAAAGTATTCCCTGTCTGGGGGTAAAATTATTCCCGATCTAGGGTAAAATTATTCTCTGTCTAGGGGTAAAATTATTCCCTGTCTAGGGGTAAAATTATTCTTCGTCTAGAGGTAAAATTATTCTCTGTCTAGGGGTAAAATTATTCTCTGTCTAGGGGTAAAATTATTCCATGTCCAAGGGTAAAATTATTCCCTGTCTAGGGGTGAAATTATTCTCTGTCTAGGGGTAAAATTATTCCCTGTCGAGGGGTAAAATTATTCCCTGATTAGGTGTAAAATTATTCCCTGCCGAGATGTAAAATTATTCTCTGTCTAGGGGTAAAATTATTCTCTGTCTAGAGGTAAAATTATTATTCCCTGTCTAGGGGTAAAATTATTCCCTGTCTAGGGGTAAAATTATTCCCTGTCTAGGGGTATAATTATTCCCTGTCTAGGGGTAAAATTACTCCCTGTCTAGGGGTAAAATTATTCCCTGTCTCGGGGTAAAATGATTCCCTGTGTAGAGGTAAAATTACTCTCTGTCTAGGGGTAAAATTACTCTCTGTCTAGGGGTAAAATTATTCTCTGTCTAGAGGTAAAATTATTCCCTGTCTAGGGGCAAAATTATTCTCCGTCTCGAGGTAAAATTATTCCCTGTCTAGGGGTAAAATTATTCACTGTTGAGGGGTAAAATTATTCTCTGTCTAGGGGTAAAATTATTTTCTGGGGGTAAAAGTATACCCTGTCTGGGGGTAAAATTATTCCCGGTCTAGGGTAAAATTATTCTCTGTCTAGGGGTAAAATTATTCTCTGTGTTGAGGTAAAATTATTCTCCGTCTCGGGGTAAAATTATTCCCTGTCTAGGGTTAAAATTATTCCCTGTCTAGGGGTATAATTATTCCCTGTCTAGGGTTAAAATTATTCTCTGTCTAGAGGTAAAATTATTCCCTGTCTAGGGGCAAAATTATTCTCCGTCTCGAGGTAAAATTATTCCATGTCCAAGGGTAAAATTATTCTCTGTCTCGGGGTAAAATTATTCCCTGATTAGGTGTAAAATTATTCCCTGTCTGGAGGTAAAATTATTCTCTGTCTAGGGGTAAAATTATTCTCTGTGTTGAGGTAAAATTATTCTCCGTCTAGGGGTAAAATTATTCCCTGTCTCGGGTTAAAATTATTCCCTGTCTAGGGGTATAATTATTCCCTGTCTAGGGGTAAAATTATTCCCTGTCGAGGGGTAAAATTACTCCCTGTCTCGGGGTAAAATTATTCCCTGTCTAGGGGTAAAATTATTCATGTGTAAAGGCAAAATTATTCTCTGTCTCGGGGTAAAATTACTCTCTGTCTGGGGGTAAAATTATTCTCTGTCTCGAGGTAAAGTTATTCCCTGTCTAGGGGCAAAATTATTCTCCGTCTCGAGGTAAAATTATTCTCTGTCTGGTGGTAAAATTATTCCCGATCAAGGGTAAAATTACTCTCTGTCTAGGGGTAAAATTATTCTCTGTCTAGAGGTAAAATTATTCCCTGTCTCGGGGCAAAATTATTCTCCGTCTAGAGGTAAAATTATTCTCTGTCTCGGGTAAAATTATTCCCTGTCTCGGGGTAAAATTATTCCCTGTCTCGGGGTAAAATTATTCCCTGTCTAGGTGTTAAATTATTCTCTGGGGGTAAAAGTATTCCCTATCTGGGGGTAAAATTATTCCCTGTCTAGGGGTAAAATTATTCTCTGTCTCGGGTAAAATTATTCTCTGTCTCGGGGTAAAATTATTCCCGGTCTAGGGTAAAATTATTCTCTGTCTAGAGGTAAATCTATTCCCTGTCGAGGGGTAAAATTATTCTCTGTCTAGGGGTAAAATTATTCTCTGTCTAGAAGAAAAATTATTCTCTGTCTCGGGGTAAAATTATTCCCTGTCTGGGGCTAAAATTATTCCCTGTCGAGGGGTTAAATTATTCCCTGTCGAGGGGTAAAATTATTCTCTGTCTCGGCTAAATTATTCACTGTCTCGGGGTAAAATTATTCTCTGTCTAGGGTTAAAATTATTCTCTGGGGGTGAAAGTATTCCCTATCTGGGGGCAAAATGATTCCCTATCTAGGGGTAAAATTATTCTCTGTCTAGGGGTAAAATTATTCTTCGTCTAGAGGTAAAATTATTCTCTGTCTCGGGGTAAAATTATTCTCTGTCTAGGGGTAAAATTATTCCATGTCCAAGGGTAAAATTATTCTCTGTCTAGGGGTGAAATTATTCTCTGTCTAGGGGTAAAATTATTCCCTGTCTAGGGGTAAAATTATTCCCTGATTAGGTGTAAAATTATTCCCTGTCGATGTAAAATTATTCTCTGTCTCGGGGTAAAATTATTCTCTGTCTAGAGGTAAAATTATTATTCCCTGTCTAGGGGTAAAATTATTCCCTGTCTAGGGGTAAAATTATTCCCTGTCTCGGGGTAAAATTATTCCCTGTGTAGAGGTAAAATTACTCTCTGTCTAGGGGTAAAATTACTCTCTGTCTAGGGGTAAAATTATTCTCTGTCTAGAGGTAAAATTATTCCCTGTCTAGGGGCAAAATTATTCTCCGTCTCGAGGTAAAATTATTCCATGTCCAAGGGTAAAATTATTCTCTGTCTCGGGGTGAAATTATTCCCTGTCTTGGGGTAAAATTATTCCCTGATTAGGTGTAAAATTATTCCCTGTCTGGAGGTAAAATTATTCTCTGTCTAGGGGTAAAATTATTCTCTGTGTTGAGGTAAAATTATTCTCCGTCTAGGGGTAAAATTATTCCCTGTCTCGGGTTAAAATTATTCCCTGTCTAGGGGTATAATTATTCCCTGTCTAGGGGTAAAATTATTCCCTGTCGAGGGGTAAAATTACTCCCTGTCTCGGGGTAAAATTATTCCCTGTCTAGGGGTAAAATTATTCATGTGTAAAGGCAAAATTATTCTCTGTCTCGGGGTAAAATTACTCTCTGTCTGGGGGTAAAATTATTCTCTGTCTCGAGGTAAAGTTATTCCCTGTCTAGGGGCAAAATTATTCTCCGTCTCGAGGTAAAATTATTCTCTGTCTGGTGGTAAAATTATTCCCGATCAAGGGTAAAATTACTCTCTGTCTAGGGGTAAAATTATTCTCTGTCTAGAGGTAAAATTATTCCCTGTCTCGGGGCAAAATTATTCTCCGTCTAGAGGTAAAATTATTCTCTGTCTCGGGTAAAATTATTCCCTGTCTAGGGGTAAAATTATTCCCTGTCTCGGGGTAAAATTATTCCCTGTCTAGGTGTTAAATTATTCTCTGGGGGTAAAAGTATTCCCTATCTGGGGGTAAAATTATTCCCTGTCTAGGGGTAAAATTATTCTCTGTCTCGGGTAAAATTATTCTCTGTCTCGGGGTAAAATTATTCCCGGTCTAGGGTAAAATTATTCTCTGTCTAGAGGTAAATCTATTCCCTGTCGAGGGGTAAAATTATTCTCTGTCTAGGGGTAAAATTATTCTCTGTCTAGAAGAAAAATTATTCTCTGTCTCGGGGTAAAATTATTCCCTGTCTGGGGCTAAAATTATTCCCTGTCGAGGGGTTAAATTATTCCCTGTCGAGGGGTTAAATTATTCCCTGTCGAGGGGTAAAATTATTCTCTGTCTCGGCTAAATTATTCACTGTCTCGGGGTAAAATTATTCTCTGTCTAGGGTTAAAATTATTCTCTGGGGGTGAAAGTATTCCCTATCTGGGGGCAAAATGATTCCCTATCTAGGGGTAAATTATTCTCTGTCTAGGGGTAAAATTATTCTTCGTCTAGAGGTAAAATTATTCTCTGTCTCGGGGTAAAATTATTCTCTGTCTAGGGGTAAAATTATTCCATGTCCAAGGGTAAAATTATTCTCTGTCTAGGGGTGAAATTATTCTCTGTCTAGGGGTAAAATTATTCCCTGTCTAGGGGTAAAATTATTCCCTGATTAGGTGTAAAATTATTCCCTGTCGAGATGTAAAATTATTCTCTGTCTCGGGGTAAAATTATTCTCTGTCTAGAGGTAAAATTATTATTCCCTGTCTAGGGGTAAAATTATTCCCTGTCTAGGGGTAAAATTATTCCCTGTCTCGGGGTAAAATTATTCCCTGTGTAGAGGTAAAATTACTCTCTGTCTAGGGGTAAAATTACTCTCTGTCTAGGGGTAAAATTATTCTCTGTCTAGAGGTAAAATTATTCCCTGTCTAGGGGCAAAATTATTCTCCGTCTCGAGGTAAAATTATTCCCTGTCTAGGGGTAAAATTATTCACTGTCGAGGGGTAAAATTATTCTCTGTCTCGGGGTAAAATTATTCTCTGGGGGTAAAAGTATTCCCTGTCTGGGGGTAAAATTATTCCCGGTCTAGGGTAAAATTATTCTCTGTCTAGGGGTAAAATTATTCTCTGTGTTGAGGTAAAATTATTCTCCGTCTAGGGGTAAAATTATTCCCTGTCTAGGGTTAAAATTATTCCCTGTCTCGGGGTATAATTATTCCCTGTCTAGGGTTAAAATTATTCTCTGTCTAGAGGTAAAATTATTCCCTGTCTAGGGGCAAAATTATTCTCCGTCTCGAGGTAAAATTATTCCATGTCCAAGGGTAAAATTATTCTCTGTCTCGGGGTGAAATTATTCCCTGTCTCGGGGTAAAATTATTCCCTGATTAGGTGTAAAATTATTCCCTGTCTGGAGGTAAAATTATTCTCTGTCTAGGGGTAAAATTATTCTCTGTGTTGAGGTAAAATTATTCTCCGTCTAGGGGTAAAATTATTCCCTGTCTAGGGTTAAAATTATTCCCTGTCTAGGGGTATAATTATTCCCTGTCTAGGGGTAAAATTATTCCCTGTCGAGGGGTAAAATTACTCCCTGTCTCGGGGTAAAATTATTCCCTGTCTAGGGGTAAAATTATTCCATGTGTGGAGGCAAAATTATTCTCTGTCTCGGGGTAAAATTACTCTCTGTCTGGGGGTAAAATTATTCTCTGTCTAGAGGTAAAATTATTCCCTGTCTAGGGGCAAAATTATTCTCCGTCTCGAGGTAAAATTATTCTCTGTCTAGGGGTAAAATTATTCCCGATCTAGGGTAAAATTACTCTCTGTCTAGGGGTAAAATTATTCTCTGTGTAGAGGTAAAATTATTCCCTGTCTCGGGGCAAAATTATTCTCTGTCTCGGGTAAAATTATTCCCTGTCTAGGGGTAAAATTATTCCCTGTCTAGGGGTAAAATTATTCCCTGTCTAGGTGTAAAATTATTCTCTGGGGGTAAAAGTATTCCCTGTCTGGGGGTAAAATTATTCTCTGTCTCGGGGTAAAATTATTCTCTGTCTCGGGTAAAATTATTCTCTGTCTCGGGGTAAAATTATTCCCGGTCGAGGGTAAAATTATTCTCTGTCTAGAGGTAAATCTATTCCCTGTCTAGGGGTAAAATTATTCTCTGTCTCGGGGTAAAATTATTCCCTGTCTAGAAGAAAAATTATTCTCTGTCTCGGGGTAAAATTATTCCCTGTCTGGGGCTAAAATTATTCCCTGTCGAGGGGTTAAATTATTCCCTGTCGAGGGGTAAAATTATTCTCTGTCTCGGCTAAATTATTCACTGTCTCGGGGTAAAATTATTCTCTGTCTAGGGTTAAAATTATTCCCGATATAGGGTAAAATTATTCTCTGTCTCGGGGTAAAATTATTCCCTGTCTAGGGGTAAAATTATTCTTCGTCTAGAGGTAAAATTATTCTCTGTCTCGGGGTAAAATTATTCTCTGTCTAGGGGTAAAATTATTCCATGTCCAAGGGTAAAATTATTCCCTGTCTAGGGGTGAAATTATTCTCTGTCTAGGGGTAAAATTATTCCCTGTCTAGGGGTAAAATTATTCCCTGATTAGGTGTAAAATTATTCCCTGTCGAGATGTAAAATTATTCTCTGTCTAGGGGTAAAATTATTCTCTGTCTAGAGGTAAAATTATTATTCCCTGTCTAGGGGTAAAATTATTCCCTGTCTAGGGGTAAAATTATTCCCTGTCTAGGGGTAAAATTATTCCCTGTCTAGGGGTAAAATTACTCCCTGTCTAGGGTAAAATTATTCCCTGTCTCGGGGTAAAATTATTCCCTGTGTAGAGGTAAAATTACTCTCTGTCTAGGGGTAAAATTACTCTCTGTCTAGGGGTAAAATTATTCTCTGTCTAGAGGTAAAATTATTCCCTGTCTAGGGGCAAAATTATTCTCCGTCTCGAGGTAAAATTATTCCCTGTCTAGGGGTAAAATTGTTCACTGTCGAGGGGTAAAATTATTCTCTGTCTAGGGGTAAAATTATTCTCTGGGGGTAAAAGTATTCCCTGTCTGGGGGTAAAATTATTCCCGGTCTAGGGTAAAATTATTCTCTGTCTAGGGGTAAAATTATTCTCTGTGTTGAGGTAAAATAATTCTCTGTCTAGGGGTAAAATTATTCCCTGTCTAGGGTTAAAATTATTCCCTGTCTAGGGGTATAATTATTCCCTGTCTAGGGTTAAAATTATTCTCTGTCTAGAGGTAAAATTATTCCCTGTCTAGGGGCAAAATTATTCTCCGTCTCGAGGTAAAATTATTCCATGTCCAAGGGTAAAATTATTCTCTGTCTCGGGGTGAAATTATTCCCTGTCTAGGGGTAAAATTATTCCCTGATTAGGTGTAAAATTATTCCCTGTCTGGAGGTAAAATTATTCTCTGTCTAGGGGTAAAATTATTCTCTGTCTAGAGGTAAAATTATTATTCCCTGTCTAGGGGTAAAATTATTCCCTGTCTAGGGGTAAAATTATTCCCTGTCTAGGGATATAATTATTCCCTGTCTAGGGGTAAAATTATTCCCTGTCTAGGGGTAAAATTACTCCCTGTCTAGGGGTAAAATTATTCCCTGTCTCGGGGTAAAATTATTCCCTGTGTAGAGGTAAAATTACTCTCTGTCTAGGGGTAAAATTACTCTCTGTCTAGGGGTAAAATTATTCTCTGTCTAGAGGTAAAATTATTCCCTGTCTGGGGGCAAAATTATTCTCCGTCTCGAGGTAAAATTATTCGCTGTCTAGGGGTAAAATTATTCACTGTCGAGGGGTAAAATTATTCTCTGTCTAGGGGTAAAATTATTCTCTGGGGGTAAAAGTATTCCCTGTCTGGGGGTAAAATTATTCCCGGTCTAGGGTAAAATTATTCTCTGTCTAGGGGTAAAATTATTCTCTGTGTTGAGGTAAAATAATTCTCCGTCTAGGGGTAAAATTATTCCCTGTCTAGGGTTAAAATTATTCCCTGTCTAGGGGTATAATTATTCCCTGTCTAGGGTTAAAATTATTCTCTGTCTAGAGGTAAAATTATTCCCTGTCTAGGGGCAAAATTATTCTCCGTCTCGAGGTAAAATTATTCCATGTCCAAGGGTAAAATTATTCTCTGTCTCGGGGTGAAATTATTCCCTGTCTAGGGGTAAAATTATTCCCTGATTAGGTGTAAAATTATTCCCTGTCTGGAGGTAAAATTATTCTCTGTCTAGGGGTAAAATTATTCTCTGTGTTGAGGTAAAATTATTCTCCGTCTAGGGGTAAAATTATTCCCTGTCTAGGGTTAAAATTATTCCCTGTCTGGGGTATAATTATTCCCTGTCTAGGGGTAAAATTATTCCCTGTCGAGGGATAAAATTACTCCCTGTCTAGGGGTAAAATTATTCCCTGTCTAGGGGTAAAATTATTCCATGTGTAGAGGCAAAATTATTCTCTGTCTCGGGTAAAATTCTTCTCTGTCTTGGGGTAAAATTATTCACTGTCTAGGGGTAAAATTATTCTCTGTCTCGGGTAAAATTATTCCATGTCCAGGGGTAAAATTATTCCATGTCCAGGGGTAAAAGTATTCCCTGTCTAGGGGTAAAATTATTCCCTGTCTCGGGGTAAAATTATTCCCTGTCTAGGGGTAAAATTATTCCCTGTCTAGGGGTAAAATTATTCTCTGTCCAGAGGTAAAATTATTCTCTGTCTAGGGGTAAAATTATTCTCTGTCTCGGGGTAAAATTATTCTCTGGGGGTAAAATTATTCCCTGTCTGGGGGTAAAATTATTCCCTATCTCGGGGTAAAATTATTCTCTGTCTAGGGGTAAAATTATTCTCTGTCTCGTTGTAAAATTATTCTCTGTCTAGGGGTAAAATTATTCCCTGTCTAGGGGTTAAATTATTCCCTGTCTAGGGGTAAAATTATTCTCTGTCTAGGGGTAAAATTATTCTCTGTCTATGGGTAAAATTATTCCCTGTCTCGGGGTAAAATTATTCTCTGTCTCGGGGTAAAATTATTCTCTGTCTGGAGGTAAAATTATTTCCTGTCGCGGGGTAAAATTATTCACAGTGTAGGGGTAAAATTATTCCCTGATTCGGGGTAAAATTATTCTCTGTCTATGGGTAAAATTATTCTCTGGGGGTAAAAGTATTCCCTGTCTGGGGGTAAAATTACTCTCTGTCTGGGGGTAAAATTATTCTCTGTCTAGGGGTAAAATTATTCTCTGTCTAGGGGTAAAATTACTCTCTGTCTAGGGGTAAAATTATTCTCTGTCTAGGGGTAAAATTATTCCCGATCTAGGGTAAAATTACTCTCTGTCTAGGGGTAAAATTATTCTCTGTCTAGAGGTAAAATTATTCTCTGTCTAGGGGTAAAATTATTCTCTGTCTCGGGGTAAAATTATTCACTGTCGAGGGGTAAAATTATTCCCGGTCTAGGGTAAAATTATTCTCTGTCTAGGGGTAAAATTATTCTCTGTCTGGGGGTAAAATTATTCCCTGTCTCGGGGTTAAATTATTCCCTGTCTCGGGGTAAAATTATTCTCTGTCTCGGGTAAAATTATTCTCTGTCTAGGGGTAAAATTATTCTCTGTCTCGGGGTAAAATTATTCTCTGTCTCGGGTAAAATTATTCTCTGTCTTGGGGTAAAATTATTCCATGTCCAGGGGTAAAATTATTCCCTGTCTTGGGGTAAAATTATTCCCGATCTAGGGTAAAATTACTCTCTGTCTAGGGGTAAAATTATTCTCTGTCTAGAGGTAAAATTATTCCCGATCTAGGGTAAAATTACTCTCTGTCTAGGTGTAAAATTATTCTCAGGGGGTAAAAGTATTCCCTGTCTGGGGGTAAAATTATTCCCTGTCTAGGGGTAAAATTATTCTCTGTCTCGGGTAAAATTACTCTCTGTCTAGGGGTAAAATTATTCCCGGTCTCGGGTAAAATTATTCTCTGTCTGGAGGTAAATCTATTCTCTGTCTAGGGGTAAAATTATTCTCTGTCTAGGGGTAAAATTATTCCCTGTCTAGAAGAAAAATTATTCTCTGTCTCGGGGTAAAATTATTCCCTGTCTGGGGCTAAAATTATTCTCTGTCTAGAGGTAAAATTATTCCCTGTCTAGGGGCAAAATTATTCTCCGTCTAGAGGTAAAATTATTCTCTGTCTCGGGTAAAATTATTCCCTGTGTCAAGGTAAAATTATTCTCTGTCTAGGGGTAAAATTATTCTCTGTCTAGAGGTAAAATTATTCCCTGTCTCGGGTAAAATTATTCCCTGTGTCAAGGTAAAATTATTCTCTGTCTAGGGGTAAAATTATTCTCTGTCTAGAGGTAAAATTATTCCCTGTCTAGGGGCAAAATTATTCTCCGTCTAGAGGTAAAATTATTCTCTGTCTCGGGTAAAATTATTCCCTGTCTCGGGTAAAATTATTCCCTGTGTCAAGGTAAAATTATTCTCTGTCTAGGGGTAAAATTATTCTCTGTCTCGGGTAAAATTATTCTCTGTCTAGGGGTAAAATTATTCACTGTCCAGGTGTAAAATTATTCCCTGTCTAGGGGTAAAATTATTCCCTGTCTAGGGATAAAATTATTCTTCGTCCAGAGGTAAAATTATTCTGTGTCTAGGGGTAAAATTATTCTCTGTCTAGGGGTAAAATTATTCCATGTCCAAGGGTAAAATTATTCTCTGTCCAGGTGTAAAATTATTCCCTGTCGAGGGGTAAAATTATTCACTGTCTAGGGGTAAAATTATTCTCTGTCTAGGGGTAAAAGTATTCCCTGTCTGGGGGTAAAAGTATTCCCTGTCTGGGGGTAAAATTATTCCCTGTCTAGGGGTAAAATTATTCTCTGTCTCGAGGTAAAATTATTCCCTGTCTAGGAGTAAAATTATTCCCTGTCTAGGGGTAAAATTATTCCCTGTCTAGGAGTAAAATTATTCTCTGGGGGTAAAAGTATTCCCGATCTCGGGTAAAATTATTCTCTGTCTTGGGGTAAAATTATTCTCTGTCTCGGGGTAAAATTATTCCCTGTCTCGGGTAAAATTATTCCCTGTCTAGGGGTAAAATTATTCCCTGTCTAGGGGTAAAATTATTCTCTGTCCAGAGGTAAAATTATTCACTGTCTAGGGGTAAAATTATTCACTGTCTTGGGGTAAAATTATTCTCTGTCTCTAGGTAAAATTATTCTCTGGGGGTAAAAGTATTCCCTGTCTGGGGGTAAAATTATTCCCTATCTTGGGGTAAAATTATTCTCTGTCTAGGGTAAAATTATTCCCTGTCTAGGTGTAAAATTATTCCCTGTATGGTGTAAAATTATTCCCTGTCTAGGGGTAAAATTATTCACTGTCTCGGGGTAAAATTATTCTCTGTCTAGGGGTAAAAGTATTCCCTGTCTGGGGGTAAAATTATTCCCTGTCTAGGGGTAAAATTATTCTCTGTCCAGAGGTAAAATTATTCTCTGTCTAGGGGTAAAATTATTCTCTGTCAAGGGGTAAAATTATTCACTGTCTAGGGGTAAAATTATTCTCTGTCTCGGGGTAAAATTATTCTCTGGGGGTAAAATTATTCCCTGTCTGGGGGTAAAATTATTCCCTATCTCGGGGTAAAATTATTCTCTGTCTAGGGGTAAAATTATTCTCTGTCTCGTTGTAAAATTATTCTCTGTCTAGGGGTTAAATTATTCCCTGTCTAGGGGTTAAATTATTCCCTGTCTCGGGGTAAAATTATTCTCTGTCTAGGGGTAAAATTATTCTCTGTCTATGGGTAAAATTATTCCCTGTCTCGGGGTAAAATTATTCTCTGTCTCGGGGTAAAATTATTCTCTGTCTGGAGGTAAAATTATTTCCTGTCGAGGGGTAAAATTATTCACAGTGTAGGGCTAAAATTATTCCCTGATTCGGGGTAAAATTATTCTCTGTCTATGGGTAAAATTATTCTCTGGGGGTAAAAGTATTCCCTGTCTGGGGGTAAAATTATTCCCGGTCTTGGGTAAAATTATTCTCTGTCTAGGGGTAAAATTATTCTCCGTATAGAGGTAAAATTATTCTCTGTCTAGGGGTAAAATTATTCCCGATCTAGGGTAAAATTACTCTCTGTCTAGGGGTAAAATTATTCTCTGTCTAGAGGTAAAATTATTCACTGTCGAGGGGTAAAATTATTCCCGGTCTAGGGTAAAATTATTCTCTGTCTAGGGGTAAAATTATTCTCTGTCTGGGGGTAAAATTATTCCCTGTCTCGGGGTTAAATTATTCCCTGTCTCGGGGTAAAATTATTCTCTGTCTCGGGTAAAATTATTCTCTGTCTAGGGGTAAAATTATTCTCTGTCTCGGGGTAAAATTATTCTCTGTCTCGGGTAAAATTATTCTCTGTCTAGGGGTAAAATTATTCCATGTCCAGGGGTAAAATTATTCCCTGTCTAGGGATAAAATTATTCCCGATCTAGGGTAAAATTACTCTCTGTCTAGGGGTAAAATTATTCTCTGTCTAGAGGTAAAATTATTCCCGATCTAGGGTAAAATTACTCTCTGTCTAGGGGTAAAATTATTCTCTGTCTAGAGGTAAAATTATTCCCTGTCTCGGGGCAAAATTATTCTCCGTCTAGAGGTAAAATTATTCTCTGTCTCGGGTAAAATTATTCCCTGTCTAGGGGTAAAATTATTCCCTGTCTAGGGGTAAAATTATTCCCTGTCTAGGTGTAAAATTATTCTCTGGGGGTAAAAGTATTCCCTGTCTGGGGGTAAAATTATTCCCTGTCTAGGGGTAAAATTATTCTCTGTCTCGGGTAAAATTATTCTCTGTCTCGGGGTAAAATTATTCCCGGTCTAGGGTAAAATTATTCTCTGTCTAGAGGTAAATCTATTCCCTGTCTAGGGGTAAAATTATTCTCTGTCTAGGGGTAAAATTATTCCCTGTCTAGAAGAAAAATTATTCTCTGTCTCGGGGTAAAATTATTCCCTGTCTGGGGCTAAAATTATTCTCTGTCTTGAGGTAAAATTATTCCCTGTCTAGGGGCAAAATTATTCTCCGTCTAGAGGTAAAATTATTCTCTGTCTCGGGTAAAATTATTCCCTGTGTCAAGGTAAAATTATTCTCTGTCTAGGGGTAAAATTATTCTCTGTCTCGGGTAAAATTATTCTCTGTCTAGGGGTAAAATTATTCACTGTCCAGGTGTAAAATTATTCCCTGTCGAGGGGTAAAATTATTCCCTGTCAAGGGATAAAATTATTCTTCGTCCAGAGGTAAAATTATTCTGTGTCTAGGGGTAAAATTATTCTCTGTCTAGGGGTAAAATTATTCCATGTCCAAGGGTAAAATTATTCTCTGTCCAGGTGTAAAATTATTCCCTGTCTAGGGGTAAAATTATTCACTGTCTAGGGGTAAAATTATTCTCTGTCTAGGGGTAAAAGTATTCCCTGTCTGGGGGTAAAAGTATTCCCTGTCTGGGGGTAAAATTATTCCCTGTCTAGGGGTAAAATTATTCTCTGTCTCGAGGTAAAATTATTCCCTGTCTAGGAGTAAAATTATTCCCTGTCTAGGGGTAAAATTATTCCCTGTCTAGGAGTAAAATTATTCTCTGGGGGTAAAAGTATTCCCTGTCTGGGGGTAAAATTATTCCCGATCTCGGGTAAAATTATTCTCTGTCTTGGGGTAAAATTATTCTCTGTCTCGGGGTAAAATTATTCCCTGTCTCGGGTAAAATTATTCCCTGTCTAGGGGTAAAATTATTCCCTGTCTAGGGGTAAAATTATTCTCTGTCCAGAGGTAAAATTATTCACTGTCTAGGGGTAAAATTATTCACTGTCTTGGGGTAAAATTATTCTCTGTCTCTGGGTAAAATTATTCTCTGGGGGTAAAAGTATTCCCTGTCTGGGGGTAAAATTATTCCCTATCTTGGGGTAAAATTATTCTCTGTCTAGGGTAAAATTATTCCCTGTCTAGGTGTAAAATTATTCCCTGTATGGTGTAAAATTATTCCCTGTCTAGGGGTAAAATTATTCACTGTCTAGGGGTAAAATTATTCTCTGTCTAGGGGTAAAAGTATTTCCTGTCTGGGGGTAAAAGTATTCCCTGTCTGGGGGTAAAATTATTCCCTGTCTAGGGGTAAAATTATTCTCTGTCTCGAGGTAAAATTATTCCCTGTCTAGGTGTAAAATTATTCCCTGTCTCGGGGTAAAATTATTCCCTGTCTAGGAGTAAAGTTATTCTCTGGGGGTAAAAGTATTCCCTGTCTGGGGGTAAAATTATTCCCGGTCTGGGGTAAAATTATTCTCTGTCTGGGGGTAAAATTATTCTCTGTCTAGGGGTAAAATTATTCTCTGTCTTGGGGTAAAATTATTCTCTGTCTCGGGGTAAAATTATTCACTGTCTCGGGGTAAAATTATGCTCTGTCTAGGGGTAAAATTATTCTCTGGGGATAAAAGTATTCCCTGTCTGGGGGTAAAAGTATTCCTGGTCTGGGGGTAAAATTATTCTCTGTCTAGGGGTAAAATTATTCTCTGTCTAGGGGTAAAATTATTCCCTGTCTAGGGGTAAAATTATTCCCTCTCGAGGTGTAAAATTATTCCCTGTCTAGGGGTAAAATTATTCCCTGTCTAGGGGTAAAATTATTCTCTGTCTAGGGGTAAAATTATTCTCTGGGGGCAAAAGTATTCCCTGTCTTGGGGTAAAATTATTCCCTATCTTGGGGTAAAATTATTCACTGTCTCGGGGTAAAATTATTCTCTGTGTAGAGGTAAAATTATTCTCTGGGGGCAAAATTATTCTCTGTCTACGGGTAAAATTATTCTCTGTCTAGGGGTAAAATGATTCTCGGTCTCGTTGTAAAATTATTCTCTGTCGAGGGGTAAAATTATTCTCTGTCTGGGGGTAAAATTATTCCCGGTCTAGGGTAAAATTATTCTCTGGGGGTAAAAGTATTCCCTGTCTGGGGGTAAAAGTATTCTCTGTCTTGGGGTAAAATTATTCTCTGTCTCGGGGTAAAATTATTTCCTGTCTAGGGGTAAAATTATTCACTGTGTCGGGGTAAAATTATTCCCTGATTAGGGGTAAAATTATTCTCTGTCTATGGGTAAAATTATTCCCTGTCTAGAGGAAAAATTATTCTCTGTTGAGGGGTAAAATTATTCCCTGTCTGGGGGTAAAATTATTCCCTGTCTAGGGGTTAAATTATTCCCTGTCTCGGGGTAAAATTATTCTCTGTCTCGGGGTAAAATTATTCCCTGTCTCGGGGTAAAATTATTCTCTGTCTATGGGTAAAATTATTCTCTGGGGGTAAAAGTATTCCCTGTCTGGGGGTAAAATTATTCCCGAACTAGGGTAAAATTATTCCCTGTCTAGGCGTAAAATTATTCCCTGTCTCGGGGTAAAATTATTGTTAGTCCAGAGGTAAAATTATTCTCTGTCTAGGGGTAAAATTATTCTCTGTCTAGGGGTGAAATTATTCTCTGTCCAGGGGTAAAGTTATTCCCTGTCTCGGGGTAAAATTATTCCCTGTTTAGGTGTAAAATTATTCCCTGTCTAGAGGTAAAATTATTCTCTGTCCAGCGGTAAAATTATTCTCTGTGTAGATGTAAAATTATTCTCCCCGTCTAGGGGTAAAATTATTCCCTGTCTAGGGGCAAAATTATTCCCTGTCTAGGGGTAAAATTATTCCCTGTCTAGGGATAAAATTACTCCCTGTCTGGGGGTAAAATTACTCCCTGTCTAGGGGTAAAATTACTCTCTGTCTCGGGGTAAAATTACTCTCTGTCGAGAGGTAAAATTATTCCCTGTCTAGGGGTAAAATTATTCCCTGCCTGGGGGTAAAATTATTCCCTGTGCAGAGGTAAAATTATTCTCTGTCTAGGGGTAAAATTATTCTCTGTCTCGGGGTAAAATTATTCACTGTCGAGGGGTAAATGTATTCCCTGTCTGGGGGTAAAATTATTACTGGTCTAGGGTAAAATTATTCTCTGTCTCGGGGTAAAATTATTCTCTGTCTGGGGGTAAAATTATTCCCTGTCTAGGGGTTAAATTATTTCTTGTCGAGGGGTAAAATTATTCTCTGTCTCGGGTAAAATTATTCTCTGTCTCGGGGTAAAATTATTCCCTGTCTCGGGTAAAATTATTCCCTGTCTAGGGGTAAAATTATTCCCTGTCTAGGGGTAAAATTATTCCCTGTCTCGGGGTAAAATTATTCCCTGTCTCGGGGTAAAATTATTCTCTGTCCAGAGGTAAAATTATTCACTGTCTCGGGGTAAAATTATTCACTGTCTTGGGGTAAAATTATTCTCTGTCTCGGGGTAAAATTATTCTCTGTCTCGGGGTAAAATTATTCTCTGGGCTAAAATATTCCCTGTCTGGGGGTAAAATTATTCCCTATCTAGGGGTAAAATTATTCTCTGTCTCGGGGTAAAATTATTCTCCGTCTCGAGGTAAAATTATTCTCTGTCTAGAGGTAAAATTATTCTCTGTCTAGGGGTAAAATTATTCTCTGTCTGGGGGTAAAATCATTCTCTGTCTCGGGGTAAAATTATTCTCTGGGGGTAAAAGTATTCCCTGTCTGGGGGTAAAAGTATTCTCTGTCTCGGGGTAAAATTATTCTCTGTCTCGGGGTAGAATTATTCCCTGTCTAGGGGTAAAATTATTCCCTGTCTAGGGGTAAAATTATTCCCTGTCTGGGGGTAAAATTATTCCCTATCTAGGGGCAAAATTATTCCCTGTCTCGGGGTAAAATTATTCCCTGATTAGGGGTAAAATTATTCCCTGTCTAGAGGTAAAATTATTCTCTGTCTCGTTGTAAAATTATTCTCTGTCTAGGGTTAAAATTATTCTCTGTCTAGGGGTAAAATTATTCTCTGTCTGGGGGTAAAATCATTCTCTGTCTCGGGGTAAAATTATTCTCTGGGGGTAAAAGTATTCCCTGTCTGGGGGTAAAAGTATTCTCTGTCTCGGGGTAAAATTATTCTCTGTCTCGGGGTAGAATTATTCCCTGTCTAGGGGTAAAATTATTCCCTGTCTAGGGGTAAAATTATTCCCTGTCGAGAAGTAAAATTATTCTCTGTCTCGGGGTAAAATTATTCTCTGTCTCGGGGTAAAATTATTCACTGTCTAGGCGTAAAATTATTCTCTGGGGGTAAAATTACTCCCTGTCTGGGGGTAAAATTATTCCCGGTCTAGGGTAAAATTATTCTCTGTCTAGGGGTAAAATTATTCTCTGTGTTGAGGTAAAATTATTCTCCGTCTAGGGGTAAAATTATTCCCTGTCTAGGGTTAAAATTATTCCCTGTCTAGGGGTATAATTATTCCCTGTCTAGGGTTAAAATTATTCTCTGTCTAGAGGTAAAATTATTCCCTGTCTAGGGGCAAAATTATTCTCCGTCTCGAGGTAAAATTATTCCATGTCCAAGGGTAAAATTATTCTCTGTCTCGGGGTGAAATTATTCCCTGTCTCGGGGTAAAATTATTCCCTGATTAGGTGTAAAATTATTCCCTGTCTGGAAGTAAAATTATTCTCTGTCTAGGGGTAAAATTATTCTCTGTGTTGAGGTAAAATTATTCTCCGTCTAGGGGTAAAATTATTCCCTGTCTCGGGTTAAAATTATTCCCTGTCTAGGGGTATAATTATTCCCTGTCTAGTGGTATAATTATTCCCTGTCTAGGGGTAAAATTATTCCCTGTCGAGGGGTAAAATTATTCTCTGTCTCGGGGTAAAATTATTCTCTGGGGGTAAAATATTCCCTGTCTGGGGGTAAAATTATTCCCTATCTAGGGGTAAAATTATTCTCTGTCTCGGGGTAAAATTATTCTCCGTCTCGAGGTAAAATTATTCTCTGTCTTAGGGCAAAATTATTCCCTGTCTCGGGGTAAAATTATTCCCTGATTAGGGGTAAAATTATTCCCTGTCTAGAGGTAAAATTATTCTCTGTCTCGTTGTAAAATTATTCTCTGTCTAGGGTTAAAATTATTCTCTGTCTAGGGGTAAAATTATTCTCTGTCTGGGGGTAAAATCATTCTCTGTCTCGGGGTAAAATTATTCTCTGGGGGTAAAAGTATTCCCTGTCTGGGGGTAAAAGTATTCTCTGTCTCGGGGTAAAATTATTCTCTGTCTCGGGGTAGAATTATTCCCTGTCTAGGGGTAAAATTATTCCCTGTCTAGGGGTAAAATTATTCCCTGTCGAGAAGTAAAATTATTCTCTGTCTCGGGGTAAAATTATTCTCTGTCTCGGGGTAAAATTATTCACTGTCTAGGCGTAAAATTATTCTCTGGGGGTAAAAGTATTCCCTGTCTGGGGGTAAAATTATTCCCGGTCAAGGGGAATATTATTCTCTGTCTCGGGGTAAAATTATTCTCTGTCTAGAGGTAAATCTATTCCCTGTCTAGGGGTAAAATTATTCTCTGTCTCGGGGTAAAATTATTCCCTGTCTAGAAGAAAAATTATTCTCTGTCTCGGGGTAAAATTATTCCCTGTCTGGGGCTAAAATTGTTCCCTGTCTAGGGGTTAAATTATTCCCTGTCTAGGGGTAAAATTATTCTCTGTCTCGGCTAAATTATTCACTGTCTCGGGGTAAAATTATTCTCTGTCTCGGGTTAAAATTATTCTCTGGGGGTAAAAGTATTCCCTGTCTGGGGGTAAAATTATTCCCGATCTAGGGTAAAATTATTCTCTGTCTAGGGGTAAAATTATTCCCTGTCTCGGGGTAAAATTATTCTTCGTCTAGAGGTAAAATTATTCCCTGTCTAGGGGTAAAATTATTCCCTGTGCAGAGGTAAAATTATTCTCTGTCTAGGGGTAAAATTACTCTCTGTCTCGGGGTAAAATTATTGTCTGTCTAGAGGTAAAATTATTCCCTGTCTTGGGGCAAAATTAATCTCCGTCTCGAGGTAAAATTATTCTCTGTCTCGGGTAAAATTATTCCCTGTCTCGGGGTAAAATTATTCCCTGTGTAGAGGTAAAATTATTCCCTGTCTAGGGGTAAAATTATTCTCTGTCTCGGGGTAAAATTATTCACTGTCGAGGGGTAAAATTATTCTCTGGGGGTAAAAGTATTCCCTGTCTGGGGGTAAAATTATTCCCTGTCTAGGGGTAAAATTATTCTCTGTCTCGGGTAAAATTATTCTCTGTCTCGGGGTAAAATTATTCCCGGTCTAGGGTAAAATTATTCTCTGTCTAGAGGTAAATCTATTCCCTGTCTAGGGGTAAAATTATTCTCTGTCTCGGGGTAAAATTATTCCCTGTCTAGAAGAAAAATTATTCTCTGTCTCGGGGTAAAATTATTCCCTGTCTGGGGCTAAAATTATTCGCTGTCGAGGGGTTAAATTATTCTCTGTCTCGGCTAAATTATTCACTGTCTCGGGGTAAAATTATTCTCTGTCTAGGGTTAAAATTATTCTCTGTCTAGGGGTAAAATTATTCCTTGTCTAGGGGTAAAATTATTCTTCGTCTAGAGGTAAAATTATTCTCTGTCTAGGGGTAAAATTATTCTCTGTCTAGGGGTAAAATTATTCTCTGTCTAGGGGTAAAATTATTCCATGTCCAAGGGTAAAATTATTCCCTGTCTAGGGGTGAAATTATTCTCTGTCTCGGGGTAAAATTATTCCCTGTCGAGGGGTAAAATTACTCCCTGTCTAGGGGTAAAATTATTCCCTGTCTCGGGGTAAAATTATTCCCTGTGTAGAGATATAATTACTCTCTGTCTAGGGGTAAAATTATTCCCTGTCTCGGGGTAAAATTATTCCCTGTGTAGAGATAAAATTACTCTCTGTCTAGGGGTAAAATTACTCTCTGTCTAGGGGTAAAATTATTCTCTGTCTAGAGGTAAAATTATTCCCTGTCTAGGGGCAAAATTATTCTCCGTCTCGAGGTAAAATTATTCCCTGTCTAGGGGTAAAATTATTCACTGTCGAGGGGTAAAATTATTCTCTGTCTAGGGGTAAAATTATTCTCTGGGGGTAAAAGTATTCCCTGTCTGTGGGTAAAATTATTCCCGGTCTAGGGTAAAATTATTCTCTGTCTAGGGGTAAAATTATTCTCTGTGTTGAGGTAAAATTATTCTCCGTCTAGGGGTAAAATTATTCCCTGTCTAGGGTTAAAATTATTCCCTGTCTAGGGGTATAATTATTCCCTGTCTAGGGTTAAAATTATTCTCTGTCTAGAGGTAAAATTATTCCCTGTCTAGGGGCAAAATTATTCTCCGTCTCGAGGTAAAATTATTCCATGTCCAAGGGTAAAATTATTCTCGGTCTCGGGGTGAAATTATTCCCTGTCTCGGGGTAAAATTATTCCCTGATTAGGTGTAAAATTATTCCCTGTCTGGAAGTAAAATTATTCTCTGTCTAGGGGTAAAATTATTCTCTGTGTTGAGGTAAAATTATTCTCCGTCTAGGGGTAAAATTATTCCCTGTCTCGGGTTAAAATTATTCCCTGTCTAGGGGTATAATTATTCCCTGTCTAGTGGTATAATTATTCCCTGTCTAGGGGTAAAATTATTCCCTGTCGAGGGGTAAAATTACTCCCTGTCTCGGGGTAAAATTATTCACTGTCTAGGCGTAAAATTATTCTCTGGGGGTAAAAGTATTCCCTGTCTGGGGGTAAAATTATTCTCTGTCTAGGGGTAAAATTATTCTCTGTCTGGGGGTAAAATCATTCTCTGTCTCGGGGTAAAATTATTCTCTGGGGGTAAAAGTATTCCCTGTCTGGGGGTAAAAGTATTCTCTGTCTCGGGGTAAAATTATTCTCTGTCTCGGGGTAGAATTATTCCCTGTCTAGGGGTAAAATTATTCCCTGTCTAGGGGTAAAATTATTCCCTGTCGAGAAGTAAAATTATTCTCTGTCTCGGGGTAAAATTATTCTCTGTCTCGGGGTAAAATTATTCACTGTCTAGGCGTAAAATTATTCTCTGGGGGTAAAATTATTCCCTGTCTAGGGGTAAAATTATTCCCTGTCTAGGGGTAAAATTATTCTCTGTCCAGAGGTAAAATTATTCACTGTCTACGGGTAAAATTATTCACTGTCTTGGGGTAAAATTATTCTCTGTCTCTAGGTAAAATTATTCTCTGGGGGTAAAAGTATTCCCTGTCTGGGGGTAAAATTATTCCCTATCTTGGGGTAAAATTATTCTCTGTCTAGGGTAAAATTATTCCCTGTCTAGGTGTAAAATTATTCCCTGTATGGTGTAAAATTATTCCCTGTCTAGGGGTAAAATTATTCACTGTCTAGGGGTAAAATTATTCACTGTCTAGGGGTAAAAGTATTCCCTGTCTGGGGGTAAAATTATTCCCTGTCTAGGGGTAAAATTATTCTCTGTCCAGAGGTAAAATTATTCTCTGTCTAGGGGTAAAATTATTCTCTGTCAAGGGGTAAAATTATTCACTGTCTAGGGGTAAAATTATTCTCTGTCTCGGGGTAAAATTATTCTCTGGGGGTAAAATTATTCCCTGTCTGGGGGTAAAATTATTCCCTATCTCGGGGTAAAATTATTCTCTGTCTAGGGGTAAAATTATTCTCTGTCTCGTTGTAAAATTATTCTCTGTCTAGGGGTTAAATTATTCCCTGTCTAGGGGTTAAATTATTCCCTGTCTCGGGGTAAAATTATTCTCTGTCTAGGGGTAAAATTGTTCTCTGTCTATGGGTAAAATTATTCCCTGTCTCGGGGTAAAATTATTCTCTGTCTCGGGGTAAAATTATTCTCTGTCTGGAGGTAAAATTATTTCCTGTCGAGGGGTAAAATTATTCAGTGTAGGGCTAAAATTATTCCCTGATTCGGGGTAAAATTATTCTCTGTCTATGGGTAAAATTATTCTCTGGGGGTAAAAGTATTCCCTGTCTGGGGGTAAAATTATTCCCGGTCTTGGGTAAAATTATTCTCTGTCTAGGGGTAAAATTATTCTCTGTCTAGGGGTAAAATTACTCTCTGTCTAGGGGTAAAATTATTCTCTGTCTGGAGGTAAAATTATTCCCTGTCTTGGGGCAAAATTATTCTCCGTATAGAGGTAAAATTATTCTCTGTCTAGGGGTAAAATTATTCCCGATCTAGGGTAAAATTACTCTCTGTCTAGGGGTAAAATTATTCTCTGTCTAGAGGTAAAATTATTCACTGTCAAGGGGTAAAATTATTCCCGGTCTAGGGTAAAATTATTCTCTGTCTAGGGGTAAAATTATTCTCTGTCTGGGGGTAAAATTATTCCCTGTCTCGGGGTTAAATTATTCCCTGTCTCGGGGTAAAATTATTCTCTGTCTCGGGTAAAATTATTCTCTGTCTAGGGGTAAAATTATTCTCTGTCTCGGGGTAAAATTATTCTCTGTCTCGGGTAAAATTATTCTCTGTCTAGGGGTAAAATTATTCCATGTCCAGGGGTAAAATTATTCCCTGTCTAGGGATAAAATTATTCCCGATCTAGGGTAAAATTACTCTCTGTCTAGGGGTAAAATTATTCTCTGTCTAGAGGTAAAATTATTCCCGATCTAGGGTAAAATTACTCTCTGTCTAGGGGTAAAATTATTCTCTGTCTAGAGGTAAAATTATTCCCTGTCTCGGGGCAAAATTATTCTCCGTCTAGAGGTAAAATTATTCTCTGTCTCGGGTAAAATTATTCCCTGTCTAGGGGTAAAATTATTCCCTGTCTAGGGGTAAAATTATTCCCTGTCTAGGTGTAAAATTATTCTCTGGGGGTAAAAGTATTCCCTGTCTGGGGGTAAAATTATTCCCTGTCTAGGGGTAAAATTATTCTCTGTCTCGGGTAAAATTATTCTCTGTCTCGGGGTAAAATTATTCCCGGTCTAGGGTAAAATTATTCTCTGTCTAGAGGTAAATCTATTCCCTGTCTAGGGGTAAAATTATTCTCTGTCTAGGGGTAAAATTATTCCCTGTCTAGAAGAAAAATTATTCTCTGTCTCGGGGTAAAATTATTCCCTGTCTGGGGCTAAAATTATTCTCTGTCTTGAGGTAAAATTATTCCCTGTCTAGGGGCAAAATTATTCTCCGTCTAGAGGTAAAATTATTCTCTGTCTCGGGTAAAATTATTCCCTGTGTCAAGGTAAAATTATTCTCTGTCTAGGGGTAAAATTATTCTCTGTCTCGGGTAAAATTATTCTCTGTCTAGGGGTAAAATTATTCACTGTCCAGGTGTAAAATTATTCCCTGTCTAGGGGTAAAATTATTCCCTGTCTAGGGATAAAATTATTCTTCGTCCAGAGGTAAAATTATTCTGTGTCTAGGGGTAAAATTATTCTCTGTCTAGGGGTAAAATTATTCCATGTCCAAGGGTAAAATTATTCTCTGTCCAGGTGTAAAATTATTCCCTGTCTAGGGGTAAAATTATTCACTGTCTAGGGGTAAAATTATTCTCTGTCTAGGGGTAAAAGTATTCCCTGTCTGGGGGTAAAAGTATTCCCTGTCTGGGGGTAAAATTATTCCCTGTCTAGGGGTAAAATTATTCTCTGTCTCGAGGTAAAATTATTCCCTGTCTAGGAGTAAAATTATTCCCTGTCTAGGGGTAAAATTATTCCCTGTCTAGGAGTAAAATTATTCTCTGGGGGTAAAAGTATTCCCTGTCTGGGGGTAAAATTATTCCCGATCTCGGGTAAAATTATTCTCTGTCTTGGGGTAAAATTATTCTCTGTCTCGGGGTAAAATTATTCCCTGTCTCGGGTAAAATTATTCCCTGTCTAGGGGTAAAATTATTCTCTGTCTAGGGGTAAAATTATTCTCTGTCTTGGGGTAAAATTATTCTCTGTCTCGGGGTAAAATTATTCACTGTCTCGGGGTAAAATTATGCTCTGTCTAGGGGTAAAATTATTCTCTGGGGATAAAAGTATTCCCTGTCTGGGGGTAAAAGTATTCCTGGTCTGGGGGTAAAATTATTCTCTGTCTAGGGGTAAAATTATTCTCTGTCTAGAGGTAAAATTATTCCCTGTCTAGGGGTAAAATTATTCCCTGTCTAGGGGTAAAATTATTCCCTGTCTAGGGGTAAAATTATTCCCTCTCGAGGTGTAAAATTATTCCCTGTCTAGGGGTAAAATTATTCCCTGTCTAGGGGTAAAATTATTCTCTGTCTAGGGGTAAAATTATTCTCTGGGGGCAAAAGTATTCCCTGTCTTGGGGTAAAATTATTCCCTATCTTGGGGTAAAATTATTCACTGTCTCGGGGTAAAATTATTCTCTGTGTAGAGGTAAAATTATTCTCTGGGGGCAAAATTATTCTCTGTCTACGGGTAAAATTATTCTCTGTCTAGGGGTAAAATGATTCTCGGTCTCGTTGTAAAATTATTCTCTGTCGAGGGGTAAAATTATTCTCTGTCTGGGGGTAAAATTATTCCCGGTCTAGGGTAAAATTATTCTCTGGGGGTAAAAGTATTCCCTGTCTGGGGGTAAAAGTATTCTCTGTCTTGGGGTAAAATTATTCTCTGTCTCGGGGTAAAATTATTTCCTGTCTAGGGGTAAAATTATTCACTGTGTCGGGGTAAAATTATTCCCTGATTAGGGGTAAAATTATTCTCTGTCTATGGGTAAAATTATTCCCTGTCTAGAGGAAAAATTATTCTCTGTTGAGGGGTAAAATTATTCCCTGTCTGGGGGTAAAATTATTCCCTGTCTAGGGGTTAAATTATTCCCTGTCTCGGGGTAAAATTATTCTCTGTCTCGGGGTAAAATTATTCCCTGTCTCGGGGTAAAATTATTCTCTGTCTATGGGTAAAATTATTCTCTGGGGGTAAAAGTATTCCCTGTCTGGGGGTAAAATTATTCCCGAACTAGGGTAAAATTATTCCCTGTCTAGGCGTAAAATTATTCCCTGTCTCGGGGTAAAATTATTGTTAGTCCAGAGGTAAAATTATTCTCTGTCTAGGGGTAAAATTATTCTCTGTCTAGGGGTGAAATTATTCTCTGTCCAGGGGTAAAGTTATTCCCTGTCTCGGGGTAAAATTATTCCCTGTTTAGGTGTAAAATTATTCCCTGTCTAGAGGTAAAATTATTCTCTGTGTAGATGTAAAATTATTCTCCCCGTCTAGGGGTAAAATTATTCCCTGTCTAGGGGCAAAATTATTCCCTGTCTAGGGGTAAAATTATTCCCTGTCTAGGGATAAAATTACTCCCTGTCTGGGGGTAAAATTACTCCCTGTCTAGGGGTAAAATTACTCTCTGTCTCGGGGTAAAATTACTCTCTGTCGAGAGGTAAAATTATTCCCTGTCTAGGGGTAAAATTATTCCCTGCCTGGGGGTAAAATTATTCCCTGTGCAGAGGTAAAATTATTCTCTGTCTAGGGGTAAAATTATTCACTGTCGAGGGGTAAATGTATTCCCTGTCTGGGGGTAAAATTATTACTGGTCTAGGGTAAAATTATTCTCTGTCTCGGGGTAAAATTATTCTCTGTCTGGGGGTAAAATTATTCCCTGTCTAGGGGTTAAATTATTTCTTGTCGAGGGGTAAAATTATTCTCTGTCTCGGGTAAAATTATTCTCTGTCTCGGGGTAAAATTATTCCCTGTCTCGGGGTAAAATTATTCCCTGTCTCGGGTAAAATTATTCCCTGTCTAGGGGTAAAATTATTCCCTGTCTCGGGGTAAAATTATTCCCTGTCTCGGGGTAAAATTATTCTCTGTCCAGAGGTAAAATTATTCACTGTCTCGGGGTAAAATTATTCACTGTCTTGGGGTAAAATTATTCTCTGTCTCGGGGTAAAATTATTCTCTGTCTCGGGGTAAAATTATTCTCTGGGGGTAAAATATTCCCTGTCTGGGGGTAAAATTATTCCCTATCTAGGGGTAAAATTATTCTCTGTCTCGGGGTAAAATTATTCTCCGTCTCGAGGTAAAATTATTCTCTGTCTAGAGGTAAAATTATTCTCTGTCTAGGGGTAAAATTATTCTCTGTCTCGGGGTAGAATTATTCCCTGTCTAGGGGTAAAATTATTCCCTGTCTAGGGGTAAAATTATTCCCTGTCTGGGGGTAAAATTATTCCCTATCTAGGGGCAAAATTATTCCCTGTCTCGGGGTAAAATTATTCCCTGATTAGGGGTAAAATTATTCCCTGTCTAGAGGTAAAATTATTCTCTGTCTCGTTGTAAAATTATTCTCTGTCTAGGGTTAAAATTATTCTCTGTCTAGGGGTAAAATTATTCTCTGTCTGGGGGTAAAATCATTCTCTGTCTCGGGGTAAAATTATTCTCTGGGGGTAAAAGTATTCCCTGTCTGGGGGTAAAAGTATTCTCTGTCTCGGGGTAAAATTATTCTCTGTCTCGGGGTAGAATTATTCCCTGTCTAGGGGTAAAATTATTCCCTGTCTAGGGGTAAAATTATTCCCTGTCGAGAAGTAAAATTATTCTCTGTCTCGGGGTAAAATTATTCTCTGTCTCGGGGTAAAATTATTCACTGTCTAGGCGTAAAATTATTCTCTGGGGGTAAAATTACTCCCTGTCTGGGGGTAAAATTATTCCCGGTCTAGGGTAAAATTATTCTCTGTCTAGGGGTAAAATTATTCTCTGTGTTGAGGTAAAATTATTCTCCGTCTAGGGGTAAAATTATTCCCTGTCTAGGGTTAAAATTATTCCCTGTCTAGGGGTATAATTATTCCCTGTCTAGGGTTAAAATTATTCTCTGTCTAGAGGTAAAATTATTCCCTGTCTAGGGGCAAAATTATTCTCCGTCTCGAGGTAAAATTATTCCATGTCCAAGGGTAAAATTATTCTCTGTCTCGAGGTGAAATTATTCCCTGTCTCGGGGTAAAATTATTCCCTGATTAGGTGTAAAATTATTCCCTGTCTGGAAGTAAAATTATTCTCTGTCTAGGGGTAAAATTATTCTCTGTGTTGAGGTAAAATTATTCTCCGTCTAGGGGTAAAATTATTCCCTGTCTCGGGTTAAAATTATTCCCTGTCTAGGGGTATAATTATTCCCTGTCTAGTGGTATAATTATTCCCTGTCTAGGGGTAAAATTATTCCCTGTCGAGGGGTAAAATTACTCCCTGTCTCGGGGTAAAATTATTCACTGTCTAGGCGTAAAATTATTCTCTGGGGGTAAAAGTATTCCCTGTCTGGGGGTAAAATTATTCCCGGTCAAGGGGAATATTATTCTCTGTCTCGGGGTAAAATTATTCTCTGTCTAGAGGTAAATCTATTCCCTGTCGAGGGGTAAAATTATTCTCTGTCTCGGGGTAAAATTATTCCCTGTCTAGAAGAAAAATTATTCTCTGTCTCGGGGTAAAATTATTCCCTGTCTGGGGCTAAAATTGTTCCCTGTCTAGGGGTTAAATTATTCCCTGTCTAGGGGTAAAATTATTCTCTGTCTCGGCTAAATTATTCACTGTCTCGGGGTAAAATTATTCTCTGTCTCGGGTTAAAATTATTCTCTGGGGGTAAAAGTATTCCCTGTCTGGGGGTAAAATTATTCCCGATCTAGGGTAAAATTATTCTCTGTCCAGGGGTAAAATTATTCCCTGTCTCGGGGTAAAATTATTCTTCGTCTAGAGGTAAAATTATTCTCTGTCTAGGGGTAAAATTATTCCCTGTCTAGGGGTAAAATTACTCCCTGTCTAGGGGTAAAATTATTCCCTGTCTAGGGGTAAAATTATTCCCTGTGCAGAGGTAAAATTATTCTCTGTCTCGGGGTAAAATTATTCCCTGTCTCGGGGTAAAATTATTCCCTGTCTCGGGTAAAATTATTCCCTGTCTAGGGGTAAAATTATTCCCTGTCTAGGGGTAAAATTATTCCCTGTCTAGGGGTAAAATTATTCCCTGTCTCGGGGTAAAATTATTCTCTGTCTCGGGGTAAAATTATTCTCTGGGGGTAAAATATTCCCTGTCTGGGGGTAAAATTATTCCCTATCTTGGGGTAAAATTATTCTCTGTCTCGGGGTAAAATTATTCTCCGTCTCGAGGTAAAATTATTCTCTGTCTTAGGGCAAAATTATTCCCTGTCTCGGGGTAAAATTATTCCCTGATTAGGGGTAAAATTATTCCCTGTCTAGAGGTAAAATTATTCTCTGTCTCGTTGTAAAATTATTCTCTGTCTAGGGTTAAAATTATTCTCTGTCTAGGGGTAAAATTATTCTCTGTCTGGGGGTAAAATCATTCTCTGTCTCGGGGTAAAATTATTCTCTGGGGGTAAAAGTATTCCCTGTCTGGGGGTAAAAGTATTCTCTGTCTCGGGGTAAAATTATTCTCTGTCTCGGGGTAGAATTATTCCCTGTCTAGGGGTAAAATTATTCCCTGTCTAGGGGTAAAATTATTCCCTGTCGAGAAGTAAAATTATTCTCTGTCTCGGGGTAAAATTATTCTCTGTCTCGGGGTAAAATTATTCACTGTCTAGGCGTAAAATTATTCTCTGGGGGTAAAAGTATTCCCTGTCTGGGGGTAAAATTATTCCCGGTCAAGGGGAATATTATTCTCTGTCTCGGGGTAAAATTATTCTCTGTCTAGAGGTAAATCTATTCCCTGTCTAGGGGTAAAATTATTCTCTGTCTCGGGGTAAAATTATTCCCTGTCTAGAAGAAAAATTATTCTCTGTCTCGGGGTAAAATTATTCCCTGTCTGGGGCTAAAATTGTTCCCTGTCTAGGGGTTAAATTATTCCCTGTCTAGGGGTAAAATTATTCTCTGTCTCGGCTAAATTATTCACTGTCTCGGGGTAAAATTATTCTCTGTCTCGGGTTAAAATTATTCTCTGGGGGTAAAAGTATTCCCTGTCTGGGGGTAAAATTATTCCCGATCTAGGGTAAAATTATTCTCTGTCTAGGGGTAAAATTATTCCCTGTCTCGGGGTAAAATTATTCTTCGTCTAGAGGTAAAATTATTCCCTGTCTAGGGGTAAAATTATTCCCTGTGCAGAGGTAAAATTATTCTCTGTCTAGGGGTAAAATTACTCTCTGTCTCGGGGTAAAATTATTGTCTGTCTAGAGGTAAAATTATTCCCTGTCTTGGGGCAAAATTAATCTCCGTCTCGAGGTAAAATTATTCTCTGTCTCGGGTAAAATTATTCCCTGTCTCGGGGTAAAATTATTCCCTGTGTAGAGGTAAAATTATTCCCTGTCTAGGGGTAAAATTATTCTCTGTCTCGGGGTAAAATTATTCACTGTCGAGGGGTAAAATTATTCTCTGGGGGTAAAAGTATTCCCTGTCTGGGGGTAAAATTATTCCCTGTCTAGGGGTAAAATTATTCTCTGTCTCGGGTAAAATTATTCTCTGTCTCGGGGTAAAATTATTCCCGGTCTAGGGTAAAATTATTCTCTGTCTAGAGGTAAATCTATTCCCTGTCTAGGGGTAAAATTATTCTCTGTCTCGGGGTAAAATTATTCCCTGTCTAGAAGAAAAATTATTCTCTGTCTCGGGGTAAAATTATTCCCTGTCTGGGGCTAAAATTATTCGCTGTCGAGGGGTTAAATTATTCTCTGTCTCGGCTAAATTATTCACTGTCTCGGGGTAAAATTATTCTCTGTCTAGGGTTAAAATTATTCTCTGTCTAGGGGTAAAATTATTCCTTGTCTAGGGGTAAAATTATTCTTCGTCTAGAGGTAAAATTATTCTCTGTCTAGGGGTAAAATTATTCTCTGTCTAGGGGTAAAATTATTCCATGTCCAAGGGTAAAATTATTCCCTGTCTAGGGGTGAAATTATTCTCTGTCTCGGGGTAAAATTATTCCCTGTCGAGGGGTAAAATTATTCCCTGATTAGGTGTAAAATTATTCCCTGTCGAGATGTAAAATTATTCTCTGTCTAGGGGTAAAATTATTCTCTGTCTAGAGGTAAAATTATTATTCCCTGTCTAGGGGTAAAATTATTCCCTGTCTATGGGTATAATTATTCCCTGTCTAGGGGTAAAATTTTTCCCTGTCTAGGGGTAAAATTACTCCCTGTCTAGGGGTAAAATTATTCCCTGTCTCGGGGTAAAATTATTCCCTGTGTAGAGATAAAATTACTCTCTGTCTAGGGGTAAAATTATTCCCTGTCTCGGGGTAAAATTATTCCCTGTGTAGAGATAAAATTACTCTCTGTCTAGGGGTAAAATTACTCTCTGTCTAGGGGTAAAATTATTCTCTGTCTAGAGGTAAAATTATTCCCTGTCTAGGGGCAAAATTATTCTCCGTCTCGAGGTAAAATTATTCCCTGTCTAGGGGTAAAATTATTCACTGTCGAGGGGTAAAATTATTCTCTGTCTAGGGGTAAAATTATTCTCTGGGGGTAAAAGTATTCCCTGTCTGTGGGTAAAATTATTCCCGGTCTCGGGTAAAATTATTCTCTGTCTAGGGGTAAAATTATTCTCTGTGTTGAGGTAAAATTATTCCCTGTCTAGGGGTAAAATTATTCCCTGTCTAGGGTTAAAATTATTCCCTGTCTAGGGGTATAATTATTCCCTGTCTAGGGTTAAAATTATTCTCTGTCTAGAGGTAAAATTATTCCCTGTCTAGGGGCAAAATTATTCTCCGTCTCGAGGTAAAATTATTCCATGTCCAAGGGTAAAATTATTCTCTGTCTCGGGGTGAAATTATTCCCTGTCTCGGGGTAAAATTATTCCCTGATTAGGTGTAAAATTATTCCCTGTCTGGAAGTAAAATTATTCTCTGTCTAGGGGTAAAATTATTCTCTGTGTTGAGGTAAAATTATTCTCCGTCTAGGGGTAAAATTATTCCCTGTCTCGGGTTAAAATTATTCCCTGTCTAGGGGTATAATTATTCCCTGTCTAGTGGTATAATTATTCCCTGTCTAGGGGTAAAATTATTCCCTGTCGAGGGGTAAAATTACTCCCTGTCTCGGGGTAAAATTATTCACTGTCTAGGCGTAAAATTATTCTCTGGGGGTAAAAGTATTCCCTGTCTGGGGGTAAAATTATTCTCTGTCTAGGGGTAAAATTATTCTCTGTCTGGGGGTAAAATCATTCTCTGTCTCGGGGTAAAATTATTCTCTGGGGGTAAAAGTATTCCCTGTCTGGGGGTAAAAGTATTCTCTGTCTCGGGGTAAAATTATTCTCTGTCTCGGGGTAGAATTATTCCCTGTCTAGGGGTAAAATTATTCCCTGTCTAGGGGTAAAATTATTCCCTGTCGAGAAGTAAAATTATTCTCTGTCTCGGGGTAAAATTATTCTCTGTCTCGGGGTAAAATTATTCACTGTCTAGGCGTAAAATTATTCTCTGGGGGTAAAATTACTCCCTGTCTGGGGGTAAAATTATTCCCGGTCTAGGGTAAAATTATTCTCTGTCTAGGGGTAAAATTATTCTCTGTGTTGAGGTAAAATTATTCTCCGTCTAGGGGTAAAATTATTCCCTGTCTAGGGTTAAAATTATTCCCTGTCTAGGGGTATAATTATTCCCTGTCTAGGGTTAAAATTATTCTCTGTCTAGAGGTAAAATTATTCCCTGTCTAGGGGCAAAATTATTCTCCGTCTCGAGGTAAAATTATTCCATGTCCAAGGGTAAAATTATTCTCTGTCTCGGGGTGAAATTATTCCCTGTCTCGGGGTAAAATTATTCCCTGATTAGGTGTAAAATTATTCCCTGTCTGGAAGTAAAATTATTCTCTGTCTAGGGGTAAAATTATTCTCTGTGTTGAGGTAAAATTATTCTCCGTCTAGGGGTAAAATTATTCCCTGTCTCGGGTTAAAATTATTCCCTGTCTAGGGGTATAATTATTCCCTGTCTAGTGGTATAATTATTCCCTGTCTAGGGGTAAAATTATTCCCTGTCGAGGGGTAAAATTACTCCCTGTCTCGGGGTAAAATTATTCACTGTCTAGGCGTAAAATTATTCTCTGGGGGTAAAAGTATTCCCTGTCTGGGGGTAAAATTATTCCCGGTCAAGGGGAATATTATTCTCTGTCTCGGGGTAAAATTATTCTCTGTCTAGAGGTAAATCTATTCCCTGTCGAGGGGTAAAATTATTCTCTGTCTCGGGGTAAAATTATTCCCTGTCTAGAAGAAAAATTATTCTCTGTCTCGGGGTAAAATTATTCCCTGTCTGGGGCTAAAATTGTTCCCTGTCTAGGGGTTAAATTATTCCCTGTCTAGGGGTAAAATTATTCTCTGTCTCGGCTAAATTATTCACTGTCTCGGGGTAAAATTATTCTCTGTCTCGGGTTAAAATTATTCTCTGGGGGTAAAAGTATTCCCTGTCTGGGGGTAAAATTATTCCCGATCTAGGGTAAAATTATTCTCTGTCCAGGGGTAAAATTATTCCCTGTCTCGGGGTAAAATTATTCTTCGTCTAGAGGTAAAATTATTCTCTGTCTAGGGGTAAAATTATTCCCTGTCGAGGGGTAAAATTACTCCCTGTCTAGGGGTAAAATTATTCCCTGTCTAGGGGTAAAATTATTCCCTGTGCAGAGGTAAAATTATTCTCTGTCTCGGGGTAAAATTATTCCCTGTCTCGGGTAAAATTATTCCCTGTCTAGGGGTAAAATTATTCCCTGTCTAGGGGTAAAATTATTCCCTGTCTAGGGGTAAAATTATTCCCTGTCTCGGGGTAAAATTATTCCCTGTCTCGGGGTAAAATTATTCTCTGTCCAGAGGTAAAATTATTCACTGTCTCGGGGTAAAATTATTCACTGTCTTGGGGTAAAATTATTCTCTGTCTCGGGGTAAAATTATTCTCTGTCTCGGGGTAAAATTATTCTCTGGGGGTAAAATATTCCCTGTCTGGGGGTAAAATTATTCCCTATCTAGGGGTAAAATTATTCTCTGTCTCGGGGTAAAATTATTCTCCGTCTCGAGGTAAAATTATTCTCTGTCTTAGGGCAAAATTATTCCCTGTCTCGGGGTAAAATTATTCCCTGATTAGGGGTAAAATTATTCCCTGTCTAGAGGTAAAATTATTCTCTGTCTCGTTGTAAAATTATTCTCTGTCTAGGGTTAAAATTATTCTCTGTCTAGGGGTAAAATTATTCTCTGTCTGGGGGTAAAATCATTCTCTGTCTCGGGGTAAAATTATTCTCTGGGGGTAAAAGTATTCCCTGTCTGGGGGTAAAAGTATTCTCTGTCTCGGGGTAAAATTATTCTCTGTCTCGGGGTAGAATTATTCCCTGTCTAGGGGTAAAATTATTCCCTGTCTAGGGGTAAAATTATTCCCTGTCGAGAAGTAAAATTATTCTCTGTCTCGGGGTAAAATTATTCACTGTCTAGGCGTAAAATTATTCTCTGGGGGTAAAAGTATTCCCTGTCTGGGGGTAAAATTATTCCCGGTCAAGGGGAATATTATTCTCTGTCTCGGGGTAAAATTATTCTCTGTCTAGAGGTAAATCTATTCCCTGTCTAGGGGTAAAATTATTCTCTGTCTCGGGGTAAAATTATTCCCTGTCTAGAAGAAAAATTATTCTCTGTCTCGGGGTAAAATTATTCCCTGTCTGGGGCTAAAATTGTTCCCTGTCTAGGGGTTAAATTATTCCCTGTCTAGGGGTAAAATTATTCTCTGTCTCGGCTAAATTATTCACTGTCTCGGGGTAAAATTATTCTCTGTCTCGGGTTAAAATTATTCTCTGGGGGTAAAAGTATTCCCTGTCTGGGGGTAAAATTATTCCCGATCTAGGGTAAAATTATTCTCTGTCCAGGGGTAAAATTATTCCCTGTCTCGGGGTAAAATTATTCTTCGTCTAGAGGTAAAATTATTCTCTGTCTAGGGGTAAAATTATTCCCTGTCGAGGGGTAAAATTACTCCCTGTCTAGGGGTAAAATTATTCCCTGTCTAGGGGTAAAATTATTCCCTGTGCAGAGGTAAAATTATTCTCTGTCTCGGGGTAAAATTATTCTCTGGGGGTAAAAGTATTCCCTGTCTGGGGGTAAAAGTATTCTCTGTCTCGGGGTAAAATTATTCTCTGTCTCGGGGTAGAATTATTCCCTGTCTAGGGGTAAAATTATTCCCTGTCTAGGGGTAAAATTATTCCCTGTCGAGAAGTAAAATTATTCTCTGTCTCGGGGTAAAATTATTCTCTGTCTCGGGGTAAAATTATTCACTGTCTAGGCGTAAAATTATTCTCTGGGGGTAAAAGTATTCCCTGTCTGGGGGTAAAATTATTCCCGGTCAAGGGGAATATTATTCTCTGTCTCGGGGTAAAATTATTCTCTGTCTAGAGGTAAATCTATTCCCTGTCTAGGGGTAAAATTATTCTCTGTCTCGGGGTAAAATTATTCCCTGTCTAGAAGAAAAATTATTCTCTGTCTCGGGGTAAAATTATTCCCTGTCTGGGGCTAAAATTGTTCCCTGTCTAGGGGTTAAATTATTCCCTGTCTAGGGGTAAAATTATTCTCTGTCTCGGCTAAATTATTCACTGTCTCGGGGTAAAATTATTCTCTGTCTCGGGTTAAAATTATTCTCTGGGGGTAAAAGTATTCCCTGTCTGGGGGTAAAATTATTCCCGATCTAGGGTAAAATTATTCTCTGTCTAGGGGTAAAATTATTCCCTGTCTCGGGGTAAAATTATTCTTCGTCTAGAGGTAAAATTATTCCCTGTCTAGGGGTAAAATTATTCCCTGTGCAGAGGTAAAATTATTCTCTGTCTAGGGGTAAAATTACTCTCTGTCTCGGGGTAAAATTATTGTCTGTCTAGAGGTAAAATTATTCCCTGTCTTGGGGCAAAATTAATCTCCGTCTCGAGGTAAAATTATTCTCTGTCTCGGGTAAAATTATTCCCTGTCTCGGGGTAAAATTATTCCCTGTGTAGAGGTAAAATTATTCCCTGTCTAGGGGTAAAATTATTCTCTGTCTCGGGGTAAAATTATTCACTGTCGAGGGGTAAAATTATTCTCTGGGGGTAAAAGTATTCCCTGTCTGGGGGTAAAATTATTCCCTGTCTAGGGGTAAAATTATTCTCTGTCTCGGGTAAAATTATTCTCTGTCTCGGGGTAAAATTATTCCCGGTCTAGGGTAAAATTATTCTCTGTCTAGAGGTAAATCTATTCCCTGTCTAGGGGTAAAATTATTCTCTGTCTCGGGGTAAAATTATTCCCTGTCTAGAAGAAAAATTATTCTCTGTCTCGGGGTAAAATTATTCCCTGTCTGGGGCTAAAATTATTCGCTGTCGAGGGGTTAAATTATTCTCTGTCTCGGCTAAATTATTCACTGTCTCGGGGTAAAATTATTCTCTGTCTAGGGTTAAAATTATTCTCTGTCTAGGGGTAAAATTATTCCTTGTCTAGGGGTAAAATTATTCTTCGTCTAGAGGTAAAATTATTCTCTGTCTAGGGGTAAAATTATTCTCTGTCTAGGGGTAAAATTATTCCATGTCCAAGGGTAAAATTATTCCCTGTCTAGGGGTGAAATTATTCTCTGTCTCGGGGTAAAATTATTCCCTGTCGAGGGGTAAAATTATTCCCTGATTAGGTGTAAAATTATTCCCTGTCGAGATGTAAAATTATTCTCTGTCTAGGGGTAAAATTATTCTCTGTCTAGAGGTAAAATTATTATTCCCTGTCTAGGGGTAAAATTATTCCCTGTCTATGGGTATAATTATTCCCTGTCTAGGGGTAAAATTTTTCCCTGTCTAGGGGTAAAATTACTCCCTGTCTAGGGGTAAAATTATTCCCTGTCTCGGGGTAAAATTATTCCCTGTGTAGAGATAAAATTACTCTCTGTCTAGGGGTAAAATTATTCCCTGTCTCGGGGTAAAATTATTCCCTGTGTAGAGATAAAATTACTCTCTGTCTAGGGGTAAAATTACTCTCTGTCTAGGGGTAAAATTATTCTCTGTCTAGAGGTAAAATTATTCCCTGTCTAGGGGCAAAATTATTCTCCGTCTCGAGGTAAAATTATTCCCTGTCTAGGGGTAAAATTATTCACTGTCGAGGGGTAAAATTATTCTCTGTCTAGGGGTAAAATTATTCTCTGGGGGTAAAAGTATTCCCTGTCTGTGGGTAAAATTATTCCCGGTCTCGGGTAAAATTATTCTCTGTCTAGGGGTAAAATTATTCTCTGTGTTGAGGTAAAATTATTCCCTGTCTAGGGGTAAAATTATTCCCTGTCTAGGGTTAAAATTATTCCCTGTCTAGGGGTATAATTATTCCCTGTCTAGGGTTAAAATTATTCTCTGTCTAGAGGTAAAATTATTCCCTGTCTAGGGGCAAAATTATTCTCCGTCTCGAGGTAAAATTATTCCATGTCCAAGGGTAAAATTATTCTCTGTCTCGGGGTGAAATTATTCCCTGTCTCGGGGTAAAATTATTCCCTGATTAGGTGTAAAATTATTCCCTGTCTGGAAGTAAAATTATTCTCTGTCTAGGGGTAAAATTATTCTCTGTGTTGAGGTAAAATTATTCTCCGTCTAGGGGTAAAATTATTCCCTGTCTCGGGTTAAAATTATTCCCTGTCTAGGGGTATAATTATTCCCTGTCTAGTGGTATAATTATTCCCTGTCTAGGGGTAAAATTATTCCCTGTCGAGGGGTAAAATTACTCCCTGTCTCGGGGTAAAATTATTCACTGTCTAGGCGTAAAATTATTCTCTGGGGGTAAAAGTATTCCCTGTCTGGGGGTAAAATTATTCTCTGTCTAGGGGTAAAATTATTCTCTGTCTGGGGGTAAAATCATTCTCTGTCTCGGGGTAAAATTATTCTCTGGGGGTAAAAGTATTCCCTGTCTGGGGGTAAAAGTATTCTCTGTCTCGGGGTAAAATTATTCTCTGTCTCGGGGTAGAATTATTCCCTGTCTAGGGGTAAAATTATTCCCTGTCTAGGGGTAAAATTATTCCCTGTCGAGAAGTAAAATTATTCTCTGTCTCGGGGTAAAATTATTCTCTGTCTCGGGGTAAAATTATTCACTGTCTAGGCGTAAAATTATTCTCTGGGGGTAAAATTACTCCCTGTCTGGGGGTAAAATTATTCCCGGTCTAGGGTAAAATTATTCTCTGTCTAGGGGTAAAATTATTCTCTGTGTTGAGGTAAAATTATTCTCCGTCTAGGGGTAAAATTATTCCCTGTCTAGGGTTAAAATTATTCCCTGTCTAGGGGTATAATTATTCCCTGTCTAGGGTTAAAATTATTCTCTGTCTAGAGGTAAAATTATTCCCTGTCTAGGGGCAAAATTATTCTCCGTCTCGAGGTAAAATTATTCCATGTCCAAGGGTAAAATTATTCTCTGTCTCGGGGTGAAATTATTCCCTGTCTCGGGGTAAAATTATTCCCTGATTAGGTGTAAAATTATTCCCTGTCTGGAAGTAAAATTATTCTCTGTCTAGGGGTAAAATTATTCTCTGTGTTGAGGTAAAATTATTCTCCGTCTAGGGGTAAAATTATTCCCTGTCTCGGGTTAAAATTATTCCCTGTCTAGGGGTATAATTATTCCCTGTCTAGTGGTATAATTATTCCCTGTCTAGGGGTAAAATTATTCCCTGTCGAGGGGTAAAATTACTCCCTGTCTCGGGGTAAAATTATTCACTGTCTAGGCGTAAAATTATTCTCTGGGGGTAAAAGTATTCCCTGTCTGGGGGTAAAATTATTCCCGGTCAAGGGGAATATTATTCTCTGTCTCGGGGTAAAATTATTCTCTGTCTAGAGGTAAATCTATTCCCTGTCGAGGGGTAAAATTATTCTCTGTCTCGGGGTAAAATTATTCCCTGTCTAGAAGAAAAATTATTCTCTGTCTCGGGGTAAAATTATTCCCTGTCTGGGGCTAAAATTGTTCCCTGTCTAGGGGTTAAATTATTCCCTGTCTAGGGGTAAAATTATTCTCTGTCTCGGCTAAATTATTCACTGTCTCGGGGTAAAATTATTCTCTGTCTCGGGTTAAAATTATTCTCTGGGGGTAAAAGTATTCCCTGTCTGGGGGTAAAATTATTCCCGATCTAGGGTAAAATTATTCTCTGTCCAGGGGTAAAATTATTCCCTGTCTCGGGGTAAAATTATTCTTCGTCTAGAGGTAAAATTATTCTCTGTCTAGGGGTAAAATTATTCCCTGTCGAGGGGTAAAATTACTCCCTGTCTAGGGGTAAAATTATTCCCTGTCTAGGGGTAAAATTATTCCCTGTGCAGAGGTAAAATTATTCTCTGTCTCGGGGTAAAATTATTCCCTGTCTCGGGTAAAATTATTCCCTGTCTAGGGGTAAAATTATTCCCTGTCTAGGGGTAAAATTATTCCCTGTCTAGGGGTAAAATTATTCCCTGTCTCGGGGTAAAATTATTCCCTGTCTCGGGGTAAAATTATTCTCTGTCCAGAGGTAAAATTATTCACTGTCTCGGGGTAAAATTATTCACTGTCTTGGGGTAAAATTATTCTCTGTCTCGGGGTAAAATTATTCTCTGTCTCGGGGTAAAATTATTCTCTGGGGGTAAAATATTCCCTGTCTGGGGGTAAAATTATTCCCTATCTAGGGGTAAAATTATTCTCTGTCTCGGGGTAAAATTATTCTCCGTCTCGAGGTAAAATTATTCTCTGTCTTAGGGCAAAATTATTCCCTGTCTCGGGGTAAAATTATTCCCTGATTAGGGGTAAAATTATTCCCTGTCTAGAGGTAAAATTATTCTCTGTCTCGTTGTAAAATTATTCTCTGTCTAGGGTTAAAATTATTCTCTGTCTAGGGGTAAAATTATTCTCTGTCTGGGGGTAAAATCATTCTCTGTCTCGGGGTAAAATTATTCTCTGGGGGTAAAAGTATTCCCTGTCTGGGGGTAAAAGTATTCTCTGTCTCGGGGTAAAATTATTCTCTGTCTCGGGGTAGAATTATTCCCTGTCTAGGGGTAAAATTATTCCCTGTCTAGGGGTAAAATTATTCCCTGTCGAGAAGTAAAATTATTCTCTGTCTCGGGGTAAAATTATTCACTGTCTAGGCGTAAAATTATTCTCTGGGGGTAAAAGTATTCCCTGTCTGGGGGTAAAATTATTCCCGGTCAAGGGGAATATTATTCTCTGTCTCGGGGTAAAATTATTCTCTGTCTAGAGGTAAATCTATTCCCTGTCTAGGGGTAAAATTATTCTCTGTCTCGGGGTAAAATTATTCCCTGTCTAGAAGAAAAATTATTCTCTGTCTCGGGGTAAAATTATTCCCTGTCTGGGGCTAAAATTGTTCCCTGTCTAGGGGTTAAATTATTCCCTGTCTAGGGGTAAAATTATTCTCTGTCTCGGCTAAATTATTCACTGTCTCGGGGTAAAATTATTCTCTGTCTCGGGTTAAAATTATTCTCTGGGGGTAAAAGTATTCCCTGTCTGGGGGTAAAATTATTCCCGATCTAGGGTAAAATTATTCTCTGTCCAGGGGTAAAATTATTCCCTGTCTCGGGGTAAAATTATTCTTCGTCTAGAGGTAAAATTATTCTCTGTCTAGGGGTAAAATTATTCCCTGTCGAGGGGTAAAATTACTCCCTGTCTAGGGGTAAAATTATTCCCTGTCTAGGGGTAAAATTATTCCCTGTGCAGAGGTAAAATTATTCTCTGTCTCGGGGTAAAATTATTCCCTGTCTCGGGGTAAAATTATTCCCTGTCTCGGGTAAAATTATTCCCTGTCTAGGGGTAAAATTATTCCCTGTCTAGGGGTAAAATTATTCCCTGTCTAGGGGTAAAATTATTCCCTGTCTCGGGGTAAAATTATTCCCTGTCTCGGGGTAAAATTATTCTCTGTCCAGAGGTAAAATTATTCACTGTCTCGGGGTAAAATTATTCACTGTCTTGGGGTAAAATTATTCTCTGTCTCGGGGTAAAATTATTCTCTGTCTCGGGGTAAAATTATTCTCTGGGGGTAAAATATTCCCTGTCTGGGGGTAAAATTATTCCCTATCTAGGGGTAAAATTATTCTCTGTCTCGGGGTAAAATTATTCTCCGTCTCGAGGTAAAATTATTCTCTGTCTTAGGGCAAAATTATTCCCTGTCTCGGGGTAAAATTATTCCCTGATTAGGGGTAAAATTATTCCCTGTCTAGAGGTAAAATTATTCTCTGTCTCGTTGTAAAATTATTCTCTGTCTAGGGTTAAAATTATTCTCTGTCTAGGGGTAAAATTATTCTCTGTCTGGGGGTAAAATCATTCTCTGTCTCGGGGTAAAATTATTCTCTGGGGGTAAAAGTATTCCCTGTCTGGGGGTAAAAGTATTCTCTGTCTCGGGGTAAAATTATTCTCTGTCTCGGGGTAGAATTATTCCCTGTCTAGGGGTAAAATTATTCCCTGTCTAGGGGTAAAATTATTCCCTGTCGAGAAGTAAAATTATTCTCTGTCTCGGGGTAAAATTATTCTCTGTCTCGGGGTAAAATTATTCACTGTCTAGGCGTAAAATTATTCTCTGGGGGTAAAATTACTCCCTGTCTGGGGGTAAAATTATTCCCGGTCTAGGGTAAAATTATTCTCTGTCTAGGGGTAAAATTATTCTCTGTGTTGAGGTAAAATTATTCTCCGTCTAGGGGTAAAATTATTCCCTGTCTAGGGTTAAAATTATTCCCTGTCTAGGGGTATAATTATTCCCTGTCTAGGGTTAAAATTATTCTCTGTCTAGAGGTAAAATTATTCCCTGTCTAGGGGCAAAATTATTCTCCGTCTCGAGGTAAAATTATTCCATGTCCAAGGGTAAAATTATTCTCTGTCTCGGGGTGAAATTATTCCCTGTCTCGGGGTAAAATTATTCCCTGATTAGGTGTAAAATTATTCCCTGTCTGGAAGTAAAATTATTCTCTGTCTAGGGGTAAAATTATTCTCTGTGTTGAGGTAAAATTATTCTCCGTCTAGGGGTAAAATTATTCCCTGTCTCGGGTTAAAATTATTCCCTGTCTAGGGGTATAATTATTCCCTGTCTAGTGGTATAATTATTCCCTGTCTAGGGGTAAAATTATTCCCTGTCGAGGGGTAAAATTACTCCCTGTCTCGGGGTAAAATTATTCACTGTCTAGGCGTAAAATTATTCTCTGGGGGTAAAAGTATTCCCTGTCTGGGGGTAAAATTATTCCCGGTCAAGGGGAATATTATTCTCTGTCTCGGGGTAAAATTATTCTCTGTCTAGAGGTAAATCTATTCCCTGTCGAGGGGTAAAATTATTCTCTGTCTCGGGGTAAAATTATTCCCTGTCTAGAAGAAAAATTATTCTCTGTCTCGGGGTAAAATTATTCCCTGTCTGGGGCTAAAATTGTTCCCTGTCTAGGGGTTAAATTATTCCCTGTCTAGGGGTAAAATTATTCTCTGTCTCGGCTAAATTATTCACTGTCTCGGGGTAAAATTATTCTCTGTCTCGGGTTAAAATTATTCTCTGGGGGTAAAAGTATTCCCTGTCTGGGGGTAAAATTATTCCCGATCTAGGGTAAAATTATTCTCTGTCCAGGGGTAAAATTATTCCCTGTCTCGGGGTAAAATTATTCTTCGTCTAGAGGTAAAATTATTCTCTGTCTAGGGGTAAAATTATTCCCTGTCGAGGGGTAAAATTACTCCCTGTCTAGGGGTAAAATTATTCCCTGTCTAGGGGTAAAATTATTCCCTGTGCAGAGGTAAAATTATTCTCTGTCTCGGGGTAAAATTATTCCCTGTCTCGGGGTAAAATTATTCCCTGTCTCGGGTAAAATTATTCCCTGTCTAGGGGTAAAATTATTCCCTGTCTAGGGGTAAAATTATTCCCTGTCTAGGGGTAAAATTATTCCCTGTCTCGGGGTAAAATTATTCCCTGTCTCGGGGTAAAATTATTCTCTGTCCAGAGGTAAAATTATTCACTGTCTCGGGGTAAAATTATTCACTGTCTTGGGGTAAAATTATTCTCTGTCTCGGGGTAAAATTATTCTCTGTCTCGGGGTAAAATTATTCTCTGGGGGTAAAATATTCCCTGTCTGGGGGTAAAATTATTCCCTATCTAGGGGTAAAATTATTCTCTGTCTCGGGGTAAAATTATTCTCCGTCTCGAGGTAAAATTATTCTCTGTCTTAGGGCAAAATTATTCCCTGTCTCGGGGTAAAATTATTCCCTGATTAGGGGTAAAATTATTCCCTGTCTAGGGGTAAAATTATTCCCTGTCTAGAGGTAAAATTATTCTCTGTCTCGTTGTAAAATTATTCTCTGTCTAGGGTTAAAATTATTCTCTGTCTAGGGGTAAAATTATTCTCTGTCTGGGGGTAAAATCATTCTCTGTCTCGGGGTAAAATTATTCTCTGGGGGGTAAAAGTATTCCCTGTCTGGGGGTAAAAGTATTCTCTGTCTCGGGGTAAAATTATTCTCTGTCTCGGGGTAGAATTATTCCCTGTCTAGGGGTAAAATTATTCCCTGTCTAGGGGTAAAATTATTCCCTGTCGAGAAGTAAAATTATTCTCTGTCTCGGGGTAAAATTATTCTCTGTCTCGGGGTAAAATTATTCACTGTCTAGGCGTAAAATTATTCTCTGGGGGTAAAAGTATTCCCTGTCTGGGGGTAAAATTATTCCCGGTCAAGGGGAATATTATTCTCTGTCTCGGGGTAAAATTATTCTCTGTCTAGAGGTAAATCTATTCCCTGTCTAGGGGTAAAATTATTCTCTGTCTCGGGGTAAAATTATTCCCTGTCTAGAAGAAAAATTATTCTCTGTCTCGGGGTAAAATTATTCCCTGTCTGGGGCTAAAATTGTTCCCTGTCTAGGGGTTAAATTATTCCCTGTCTAGGGGTAAAATTATTCTCTGTCTCGGCTAAATTATTCACTGTCTCGGGGTAAAATTATTCTCTGTCTCGGGTTAAAATTATTCTCTGGGGGTAAAAGTATTCCCTGTCTGGGGGTAAAATTATTCCCGATCTAGGGTAAAATTATTCTCTGTCTAGGGGTAAAATTATTCCCTGTCTCGGGGTAAAATTATTCTTCGTCTAGAGGTAAAATTATTCCCTGTCTAGGGGTAAAATTATTCCCTGTGCAGAGGTAAAATTATTCTCTGTCTAGGGGTAAAATTACTCTCTGTCTCGGGGTAAAATTATTGTCTGTCTAGAGGTAAAATTATTCCCTGTCTTGGGGCAAAATTAATCTCCGTCTCGAGGTAAAATTATTCTCTGTCTCGGGTAAAATTATTCCCTGTCTCGGGGTAAAATTATTCCCTGTGTAGAGGTAAAATTATTCCCTGTCTAGGGGTAAAATTATTCTCTGTCTCGGGGTAAAATTATTCACTGTCGAGGGGTAAAATTATTCTCTGGGGGTAAAAGTATTCCCTGTCTGGGGGTAAAATTATTCCCTGTCTAGGGGTAAAATTATTCTCTGTCTCGGGTAAAATTATTCTCTGTCTCGGGGTAAAATTATTCCCGGTCTAGGGTAAAATTATTCTCTGTCTAGAGGTAAATCTATTCCCTGTCTAGGGGTAAAATTATTCTCTGTCTCGGGGTAAAATTATTCCCTGTCTAGAAGAAAAATTATTCTCTGTCTCGGGGTAAAATTATTCCCTGTCTGGGGCTAAAATTATTCGCTGTCGAGGGGTTAAATTATTCTCTGTCTCGGCTAAATTATTCACTGTCTCGGGGTAAAATTATTCTCTGTCTAGGGTTAAAATTATTCTCTGTCTAGGGGTAAAATTATTCCTTGTCTAGGGGTAAAATTATTCTTCGTCTAGAGGTAAAATTATTCTCTGTCTAGGGGTAAAATTATTCTCTGTCTAGGGGTAAAATTATTCCATGTCCAAGGGTAAAATTATTCCCTGTCTAGGGGTGAAATTATTCTCTGTCTCGGGGTAAAATTATTCCCTGTCGAGGGGTAAAATTATTCCCTGATTAGGTGTAAAATTATTCCCTGTCGAGATGTAAAATTATTCTCTGTCTAGGGGTAAAATTATTCTCTGTCTAGAGGTAAAATTATTATTCCCTGTCTAGGGGTAAAATTATTCCCTGTCTAGGGGTATAATTTTTCCCTGTCTAGGGGTAAAATTTTTCCCTGTCTAGGGGTAAAATTACTCCCTGTCTAGGGGTAAAATTATTCCCTGTCTCGGGGTAAAATTATTCCCTGTGTAGAGATAAAATTACTCTCTGTCTAGGGGTAAAATTATTCCCTGTCTCGGGGTAAAATTATTCCCTGTGTAGAGATAAAATTACTCTCTGTCTAGGGGTAAAATTACTCTCTGTCTAGGGGTAAAATTATTCTCTGTCTAGAGGTAAAATTATTCCCTGTCTAGGGGCAAAATTATTCTCCGTCTCGAGGTAAAATTATTCCCTGTCTAGGGGTAAAATTATTCACTGTCGAGGGGTAAAATTATTCTCTGTCTAGGGGTAAAATTATTCTCTGGGGGTAAAAGTATTCCCTGTCTGTGGGTAAAATTATTCCCGGTCTCGGGTAAAATTATTCTCTGTCTAGGGGTAAAATTATTCTCTGTGTTGAGGTAAAATTATTCTCCGTCTAGGGGTAAAATTATTCCCTGTCTAGGGTTAAAATTATTCCCTGTCTAGGGGTATAATTATTCCCTGTCTAGGGTTAAAATTATTCTCTGTCTAGAGGTAAAATTATTCCCTGTCTAGGGGCAAAATTATTCTCCGTCTCGAGGTAAAATTATTCCATGTCCAAGGGTAAAATTATTCTCTGTCTCGGGGTGAAATTATTCCCTGTCTCGGGGTAAAATTATTCCCTGATTAGGTGTAAAATTATTCCCTGTCTGGAAGTAAAATTATTCTCTGTCTAGGGGTAAAATTATTCTCTGTGTTGAGGTAAAATTATTCTCCGTCTAGGGGTAAAATTATTCCCTGTCTCGGGTTAAAATTATTCCCTGTCTAGGGGTATAATTATTCCCTGTCTAGTGGTATAATTATTCCCTGTCTAGGGGTAAAATTATTCCCTGTCGAGGGGTAAAATTACTCCCTGTCTCGGGGTAAAATTATTCACTGTCTAGGCGTAAAATTATTCTCTGGGGGTAAAAGTATTCCCTGTCTGGGGGTAAAATTATTCTCTGTCTAGGGGTAAAATTATTCTCTGTCTGGGGGTAAAATCATTCTCTGTCTCGGGGTAAAATTATTCTCTGGGGGTAAAAGTATTCCCTGTCTGGGGGTAAAAGTATTCTCTGTCTCGGGGTAAAATTATTCTCTGTCTCGGGGTAGAATTATTCCCTGTCTAGGGGTAAAATTATTCCCTGTCTAGGGGTAAAATTATTCCCTGTCGAGAAGTAAAATTATTCTCTGTCTCGGGGTAAAATTATTCTCTGTCTCGGGGTAAAATTATTCACTGTCTAGGCGTAAAATTATTCTCTGGGGGTAAAATTACTCCCTGTCTGGGGGTAAAATTATTCCCGGTCTAGGGTAAAATTATTCTCTGTCTAGGGGTAAAATTATTCTCTGTGTTGAGGTAAAATTATTCTCCGTCTAGGGGTAAAATTATTCCCTGTCTAGGGTTAAAATTATTCCCTGTCTAGGGGTATAATTATTCCCTGTCTAGGGTTAAAATTATTCTCTGTCTAGAGGTAAAATTATTCCCTGTCTAGGGGCAAAATTATTCTCCGTCTCGAGGTAAAATTATTCCATGTCCAAGGGTAAAATTATTCTCTGTCTCGGGGTGAAATTATTCCCTGTCTCGGGGTAAAATTATTCCCTGATTAGGTGTAAAATTATTCCCTGTCTGGAAGTAAAATTATTCTCTGTCTAGGGGTAAAATTATTCTCTGTGTTGAGGTAAAATTATTCTCCGTCTAGGGGTAAAATTATTCCCTGTCTCGGGTTAAAATTATTCCCTGTCTAGGGGTATAATTATTCCCTGTCTAGTGGTATAATTATTCCCTGTCTAGGGGTAAAATTATTCCCTGTCGAGGGGTAAAATTACTCCCTGTCTCGGGGTAAAATTATTCACTGTCTAGGCGTAAAATTATTCTCTGGGGGTAAAAGTATTCCCTGTCTGGGGGTAAAATTATTCCCGGTCAAGGGGAATATTATTCTCTGTCTCGGGGTAAAATTATTCTCTGTCTAGAGGTAAATCTATTCCCTGTCGAGGGGTAAAATTATTCTCTGTCTCGGGGTAAAATTATTCCCTGTCTAGAAGAAAAATTATTCTCTGTCTCGGGGTAAAATTATTCCCTGTCTGGGGCTAAAATTGTTCCCTGTCTAGGGGTTAAATTATTCCCTGTCTAGGGGTAAAATTATTCTCTGTCTCGGCTAAATTATTCACTGTCTCGGGGTAAAATTATTCTCTGTCTCGTGTTAAAATTATTCTCTGGGGGTAAAAGTATTCCCTGTCTGGGGGTAAAATTATTCCCGATCTAGGGTAAAATTATTCTCTGTCCAGGGGTAAAATTATTCCCTGTCTCGGGGTAAAATTATTCTTCGTCTAGAGGTAAAATTATTCTCTGTCTAGGGGTAAAATTATTCCCTGTCGAGGGGTAAAATTACTCCCTGTCTAGGGGTAAAATTATTCCCTGTCTAGGGGTAAAATTATTCCCTGTGCAGAGGTAAAATTATTCTCTGTCTCGGGGTAAAATTATTCCCTGTCTCGGGGTAAAATTATTCCCTGTCTCGGGTAAAATTATTCCCTGTCTAGGGGTAAAATTATTCCCTGTCTAGGGGTAAAATTATTCCCTGTCTAGGGGTAAAATTATTCCCTGTCTCGGGGTAAAATTATTCTCTGTCCAGAGGTAAAATTATTCACTGTCTCGGGGTAAAATTATTCACTGTCTTGGGGTAAAATTATTCTCTGTCTCGGGGTAAAATTATTCTCTGTCTCGGGGTAAAATTATTCTCTGGGGGTAAAATATTCCCTGTCTGGGGGTAAAATTATTCCCTATCTAGGGGTAAAATTATTCTCTGTCTCGGGGTAAAATTATTCTCCGTCTCGAGGTAAAATTATTCTCTGTCTTAGGGCAAAATTATTCCCTGTCTCGGGGTAAAATTATTCCCTGATTAGGGGTAAAATTATTCCCTGTCTAGAGGTAAAATTATTCTCTGTCTCGTTGTAAAATTATTCTCTGTCTAGGGTTAAAATTATTCTCTGTCTAGGGGTAAAATTATTCTCTGTCTGGGGGTAAAATCATTCTCTGTCTCGGGGTAAAATTATTCTCTGGGGGTAAAAGTATTCCCTGTCTGGGGGTAAAAGTATTCTCTGTCTCGGGGTAAAATTATTCTCTGTCTCGGGGTAGAATTATTCCCTGTCTAGGGGTAAAATTATTCCCTGTCTAGGGGTAAAATTATTCCCTGTCGAGAAGTAAAATTATTCTCTGTCTCGGGGTAAAATTATTCACTGTCTAGGCGTAAAATTATTCTCTGGGGGTAAAAGTATTCCCTGTCTGGGGGTAAAATTATTCCCGGTCAAGGGGAATATTATTCTCTGTCTCGGGGTAAAATTATTCTCTGTCTAGAGGTAAATCTATTCCCTGTCTAGGGGTAAAATTATTCTCTGTCTCGGGGTAAAATTATTCCCTGTCTAGAAGAAAAATTATTCTCTGTCTCGGGGTAAAATTATTCCCTGTCTGGGGCTAAAATTGTTCCCTGTCTAGGGGTTAAATTATTCCCTGTCTAGGGGTAAAATTATTCTCTGTCTCGGCTAAATTATTCACTGTCTCGGGGTAAAATTATTCTCTGTCTCGGGTTAAAATTATTCTCTGGGGGTAAAAGTATTCCCTGTCTGGGGGTAAAATTATTCCCGATCTAGGGTAAAATTATTCTCTGTCTAGGGGTAAAATTATTCCCTGTCTCGGGGTAAAATTATTCTTCGTCTAGAGGTAAAATTATTCCCTGTCTAGGGGTAAAATTATTCCCTGTGCAGAGGTAAAATTATTCTCTGTCTAGGGGTAAAATTACTCTCTGTCTCGGGGTAAAATTATTGTCTGTCTAGAGGTAAAATTATTCCCTGTCTTGGGGCAAAATTAATCTCCGTCTCGAGGTAAAATTATTCTCTGTCTCGGGTAAAATTATTCCCTGTCTCGGGGTAAAATTATTCCCTGTGTAGAGGTAAAATTATTCCCTGTCTAGGGGTAAAATTATTCTCTGTCTCGGGGTAAAATTATTCACTGTCGAGGGGTAAAATTATTCTCTGGGGGTAAAAGTATTCCCTGTCTGGGGGTAAAATTATTCCCTGTCTAGGGGTAAAATTATTCTCTGTCTCGGGTAAAATTATTCTCTGTCTCGGGGTAAAATTATTCCCGGTCTAGGGTAAAATTATTCTCTGTCTAGAGGTAAATCTATTCCCTGTCTAGGGGTAAAATTATTCTCTGTCTCGGGGTAAAATTATTCCCTGTCTAGAAGAAAAATTATTCTCTGTCTCGGGGTAAAATTATTCCCTGTCTGGGGCTAAAATTATTCGCTGTCGAGGGGTTAAATTATTCTCTGTCTCGGCTAAATTATTCACTGTCTCGGGGTAAAATTATTCTCTGTCTAGGGTTAAAATTATTCTCTGTCTAGGGGTAAAATTATTCCTTGTCTAGGGGTAAAATTATTCTTCGTCTAGAGGTAAAATTATTCTCTGTCTAGGGGTAAAATTATTCTCTGTCTAGGGGTAAAATTATTCCATGTCCAAGGGTAAAATTATTCCCTGTCTAGGGGTGAAATTATTCTCTGTCTCGGGGTAAAATTATTCCCTGTCGAGGGGTAAAATTATTCCCTGATTAGGTGTAAAATTATTCCCTGTCGAGATGTAAAATTATTCTCTGTCTAGGGGTAAAATTATTCTCTGTCTAGAGGTAAAATTATTATTCCCTGTCTAGGGGTAAAATTATTCCCTGTCTAGGGGTATAATTATTCCCTGTCTAGGGGTAAAATTTTTCCCTGTCTAGGGGTAAAATTACTCCCTGTCTAGGGGTAAAATTATTCCCTGTCTCGGGGTAAAATTATTCCCTGTGTAGAGATAAAATTACTCTCTGTCTAGGGGTAAAATTATTCCCTGTCTCGGGGTAAAATTATTCCCTGTGTAGAGATAAAATTACTCTCTGTCTAGGGGTAAAATTACTCTCTGTCTAGGGGTAAAATTATTCTCTGTCTAGAGGTAAAATTATTCCCTGTCTAGGGGCAAAATTATTCTCCGTCTCGAGGTAAAATTATTCCCTGTCTAGGGGTAAAATTATTCACTGTCGAGGGGTAAAATTATTCTCTGTCTAGGGGTAAAATTATTCTCTGGGGGTAAAAGTATTCCCTGTCTGTGGGTAAAATTATTCCCGGTCTAGGGTAAAATTATTCTCTGTCTAGGGGTAAAATTATTCTCTGTGTTGAGGTAAAATTATTCTCCGTCTAGGGGTAAAATTATTCCCTGTCTAGGGTTAAAATTATTCCCTGTCTAGGGGTATAATTATTCCCTGTCTAGGGTTAAAATTATTCTCTGTCTAGAGGTAAAATTATTCCCTGTCTAGGGGCAAAATTATTTTCCGTCTCGAGGTAAAATTATTCCATGTCCAAGGGTAAAATTATTCTCTGTCTCGGGGTGAAATTATTCCCTGTCTCGGGGTAAAATTATTCCCTGATTAGGTGTAAAATTATTCCCTGTCTGGAAGTAAAATTATTCTCTGTCTAGGGGTAAAATTATTCTCTGTGTTGAGGTAAAATTATTCTCCGTCTAGGGGTAAAATTATTCCCTGTCTCGGGTTAAAATTATTCCCTGTCTAGGGGTATAATTATTCCCTGTCTAGTGGTATAATTATTCCCTGTCTAGGGGTAAAATTATTCCCTGTCGAGGGGTAAAATTACTCCCTGTCTCGGGGTAAAATTATTCACTGTCTAGGCGTAAAATTATTCTCTGGGGGTAAAAGTATTCCCTGTCTGGGGGTAAAATTATTCTCTGTCTAGGGGTAAAATTATTCTCTGTCTGGGGGTAAAATCATTCTCTGTCTCGGGGTAAAATTATTCTCTGGGGGTAAAAGTATTCCCTGTCTGGGGGTAAAAGTATTCTCTGTCTCGGGGTAAAATTATTCTCTGTCTCGGGGTAGAATTATTCCCTGTCTAGGGGTAAAATTATTCCCTGTCTAGGGGTAAAATTATTCCCTGTCTAGGGGTAAAATTATTCCCTGTCGAGAAGTAAAATTATTCTCTGTCTCGGGGTAAAATTATTCTCTGTCTCGGGGTAAAATTATTCACTGTCTAGGCGTAAAATTATTCTCTGGGGGTAAAATTACTCCCTGTCTGGGGGTAAAATTATTCCCGGTCTAGGGTAAAATTATTCTCTGTCTAGGGGTAAAATTATTCTCTGTGTTGAGGTAAAATTATTCTCCGTCTAGGGGTAAAATTATTCCCTGTCTAGGGTTAAAATTATTCCCTGTCTAGGGGTATAATTATTCCCTGTCTAGGGTTAAAATTATTCTCTGTCTAGAGGTAAAATTATTCCCTGTCTAGGGGCAAAATTATTCTCCGTCTCGAGGTAAAATTATTCCATGTCCAAGGGTAAAATTATTCTCTGTCTCGGGGTGAAATTATTCCCTGTCTCGGGGTAAAATTATTCCCTGATTAGGTGTAAAATTATTCCCTGTCTGGAAGTAAAATTATTCTCTGTCTAGGGGTAAAATTATTCCCTGTCTCGGGTTAAAATTATTCCCTGTCTAGGGGTATAATTATTCCCTGTCTAGTGGTATAATTATTCCCTGTCTAGGGGTAAAATTATTCCCTGTCGAGGGGTAAAATTACTCCCTGTCTCGGGGTAAAATTATTCACTGTCTAGGCGTAAAATTATTCTCTGGGGGTAAAAGTATTCCCTGTCTGGGGGTAAAATTATTCCCGGTCAAGGGGAATATTATTCTCTGTCTCGGGGTAAAATTATTCTCTGTCTAGAGGTAAATCTATTCCCTGTCGAGGTGTAAAATTATTCTCTGTCTCGGGGTAAAATTATTCCCTGTCTAGAAGAAAAATTATTCTCTGTCTCGGGGTAAAATTATTCCCTGTCTGGGGCTAAAATTGTTCCCTGTCTAGGGGTTAAATTATTCCCTGTCTAGGGGTAAAATTATTCTCTGTCTCGGCTAAATTATTCACTGTCTCGGGGTAAAATTATTCTCTGTCTCGGGTTAAAATTATTCTCTGGGGGTAAAAGTATTCCCTGTCTGGGGGTAAAATTATTCCCGATCTAGGGTAAAATTATTCTCTGTCCAGGGGTAAAATTATTCCCTGTCTCGGGGTAAAATTATTCTTCGTCTAGAGGTAAAATTATTCTCTGTCTAGGGGTAAAATTATTCCCTGTCGAGGGGTAAAATTACTCCCTGTCTAGGGGTAAAATTATTCCCTGTCTCGGGGTAAAATTATTCCCTGTCTCGGGGTAAAATTATTCCCTGTCTCGGGTAAAATTATTCCCTGTCTAGGGGTAAAATTATTCCCTGTCTAGGGGTAAAATTATTCCCTGTCTAGGGGTAAAATTATTCCCTGTCTCGGGGTAAAATTATTCTCTGTCCAGAGGTAAAATTATTCACTGTCTCGGGGTAAAATTATTCACTGTCTTGGGGTAAAATTATTCTCTGTCTCGGGGTAAAATTATTCTCTGTCTCGGGGTAAAATTATTCTCTGGGGGTAAAATATTCCCTGTCTGGGGGTAAAATTATTCCCTATCTAGGGGTAAAATTATTCTCTGTCTCGGGGTAAAATTATTCTCCGTCTCGAGGTAAAATTATTCTCTGTCTTAGGGCAAAATTATTCCCTGTCTCGGGGTAAAATTATTCCCTGATTAGGGGTAAAATTATTCCCTGTCTAGAGGTAAAATTATTCTCTGTCTCGTTGTAAAATTATTCTCTGTCTAGGGTTAAAATTATTCTCTGTCTAGGGGTAAAATTATTCTCTGTCTGGGGGTAAAATCATTCTCTGTCTCGGGGTAAAATTATTCTCTGGGGGTAAAAGTATTCCCTGTCTGGGGGTAAAAGTATTCTCTGTCTCGGGGTAAAATTATTCTCTGTCTCGGGGTAGAATTATTCCCTGTCTAGGGGTAAAATTATTCCCTGTCTAGGGGTAAAATTATTCCCTGTCGAGAAGTAAAATTATTCTCTGTCTCGGGGTAAAATTATTCTCTGTCTCGGGGTAAAATTATTCACTGTCTAGGCGTAAAATTATTCTCTGGGGGTAAAAGTATTCCCTGTCTGGGGGTAAAATTATTCCCGGTCAAGGGGAATATTATTCTCTGTCTCGGGGTAAAATTATTCTCTGTCTAGAGGTAAATCTATTCCCTGTCTAGGGGTAAAATTATTCTCTGTCTCGGGGTAAAATTATTCCCTGTCTAGAAGAAAAATTATTCTCTGTCTCGGGGTAAAATTATTCCCTGTCTGGGGCTAAAATTGTTCCCTGTCTAGGGGTTAAATTATTCCCTGTCTAGGGGTAAAATTATTCTCTGTCTCGGCTAAATTATTCACTGTCTCGGGGTAAAATTATTCTCTGTCTCGGGTTAAAATTATTCTCTGGGGGTAAAAGTATTCCCTGTCTGGGGGTAAAATTATTCCCGATCTAGGGTAAAATTATTCTCTGTCTAGGGGTAAAATTATTCCCTGTCTCGGGGTAAAATTATTCTTCGTCTAGAGGTAAAATTATTCCCTGTCTAGGGGTAAAATTATTCCCTGTGCAGAGGTAAAATTATTCTCTGTCTAGGGGTAAAATTACTCTCTGTCTCGGGGTAAAATTATTGTCTGTCTAGAGGTAAAATTATTCCCTGTCTTGGGGCAAAATTAATCTCCGTCTCGAGGTAAAATTATTCTCTGTCTCGGGTAAAATTATTCCCTGTCTCGGGGTAAAATTATTCCCTGTGTAGAGGTAAAATTATTCCCTGTCTAGGGGTAAAATTATTCTCTGTCTCGGGGTAAAATTATTCACTGTCGAGGGGTAAAATTATTCTCTGGGGGTAAAAGTATTCCCTGTCTGGGGGTAAAATTATTCCCTCTCTAGGGGTAAAATTATTCTCTGTCTCGGGTAAAATTATTCTCTGTCTCGGGGTAAAATTATTCCCGGTCTAGGGTAAAATTATTCTCTGTCTAGAGGTAAATCTATTCCCTGTCTAGGGGTAAAATTATTCTCTGTCTCGGGGTAAAATTATTCCCTGTCTAGAAGAAAAATTATTCTCTGTCTCGGGGTAAAATTATTCCCTGTCTGGGGCTAAAATTATTCGCTGTCGAGGGGTTAAATTATTCTCTGTCTCGGCTAAATTATTCACTGTCTCGGGGTAAAATTATTCTCTGTCTAGGGTTAAAATTATTCTCTGTCTAGGGGTAAAATTATTCCTTGTCTAGGGGTAAAATTATTCTTCGTCTAGAGGTAAAATTATTCTCTGTCTAGGGGTAAAATTATTCTCTGTCTAGGGGTAAAATTATTCCATGTCCAAGGGTAAAATTATTCCCTGTCTAGGGGTGAAATTATTCTCTGTCTCGGGGTAAAATTATTCCCTGTCGAGGGGTAAAATTATTCTCTGTCTAGAGGTAAAATTATTATTCCCTGTCTAGGGGTAAAATTATTCCCTGTCTAGGGGTATAATTATTCCCTGTCTAGGGGTAAAATTTTTCCCTGTCTAGGGGTAAAATTACTCCCTGTCTAGGGGTAAAATTATTCCCTGTCTCAGGGTAAAATTATTCCCTGTGTAGAGATAAAATTACTCTCTGTCTAGGGGTAAAATTATTCCCTGTCTCGGGGTAAAATTATTCCCTGTGTAGAGATAAAATTACTCTCTGTCTAGGGGTAAAATTACTCTCTGTCTAGGGGTAAAATTATTCTCTGTCTAGAGGTAAAATTATTCCCTGTCTAGGGGCAAAATTATTCTCCGTCTCGAGGTAAAATTATTCCCTGTCTAGGGGTAAAATTATTCTCTGTCTCGGGGTAAAATTATTCACTGTCGAGGGGTAAAATTATTCTCTGGGGGTAAAAGTATTCCCTGTCTGGGGGTAAAATTATTCCCTCTCTAGGGGTAAAATTATTCTCTGTCTCGGGTAAAATTATTCTCTGTCTCGGGGTAAAATTATTCCCGGTCTAGGGTAAAATTATTCTCTGTCTAGAGGTAAATCTATTCCCTGTCTAGGGGTAAAATTATTCTCTGTCTCGGGGTAAAATTATTCCCTGTCTAGAAGAAAAATTATTCTCTGTCTCGGGGTAAAATTATTCCCTGTCTGGGGCTAAAATTATTCGCTGTCGAGGGGTTAAATTATTCTCTGTCTCGGCTAAATTATTCACTGTCTCGGGGTAAAATTATTCTCTGTCTAGGGTTAAAATTATTCTCTGTCTAGGGGTAAAATTATTCCTTGTCTAGGGGTAAAATTATTCTTCGTCTAGAGGTAAAATTATTCTCTGTCTAGGGGTAAAATTATTCTCTGTCTAGGGGTAAAATTATTCCATGTCCAAGGGTAAAATTATTCCCTGTCTAGGGGTGAAATTATTCTCTGTCTCGGGGTAAAATTATTCCCTGTCGAGGGGTAAAATTATTCTCTGTCTAGAGGTAAAATTATTATTCCCTGTCTAGGGGTAAAATTATTCCCTGTCTAGGGGTATAATTATTCCCTGTCTAGGGGTAAAATTTTTCCCTGTCTAGGGGTAAAATTACTCCCTGTCTAGGGGTAAAATTATTCCCTGTCTCGGGGTAAAATTATTCCCTGTGTAGAGATAAAATTACTCTCTGTCTAGGGGTAAAATTATTCCCTGTCTCGGGGTAAAATTATTCCCTGTGTAGAGATAAAATTACTCTCTGTCTAGGGGTAAAATTATTCACTGTCGAGGGGTAAAATTATTCTCTGTCTAGGGGTAAAATTATTCTCTGGGGGTAAAAGTATTCCCTGTCTGTGGGTAAAATTATTCCCGGTCTAGGGTAAAATTATTCTCTGTCTAGGGGTAAAATTATTCTCTGTGTTGAGGTAAAATTATTCTCCGTCTAGGGGTAAAATTATTCCCTGTCTAGGGTTAAAATTATTCCCTGTCTAGGGGTATAATTATTCCCTGTCTAGGGTTAAAATTATTCTCTGTCTAGAGGTAAAATTATTCCCTGTCTAGGGGCAAAATTATTCTCCGTCTCGAGGTAAAATTATTCCATGTCCAAGGGTAAAATTATTCTCTGTCTCGGGGTGAAATTATTCCCTGTCTCGGGGTAAAATTATTCCCTGATTAGGTGTAAAATTATTCCCTGTCTGGAAGTAAAATTATTCTCTGTCTAGGGGTAAAATTATTCTCTGTGTTGAGGTAAAATTATTCTCCGTCTAGGGGTAAAATTATTCCCTGTCTCGGGTTAAAATTATTCCCTGTCTAGGGGTATAATTATTCCCTGTCTAGGGGTATAATTATTCCCTGTCTAGGGGTAAAATTATTCCCTGTCGAGGGGTAAAATTACTCCCTGTCTCGGGGTAAAATTATTCACTGTCTAGGCGTAAAATTATTCTCTGGGGGTAAAAGTATTCCCTGTCTCGGGGTAAAATTATTCCCGGTCAAGGGGAATATTATCCTCTGTCTCGGGGTAAAATTATTCTCTGTCTAGAGGTAAATCTATTCCCTGTCGAGGGGTAAAATTATTCTCTGTCTCGGGGTAAAATTATTCCCTGTCTAGAAGAAAAATTATTCTCTGTCTCGGGGTAAAATTATTCCCTGTCTGGGGCTAAAATTGTTCCCTGTCTAGGGGTTAAATTATTCCCTGTCTAGGGGTAAAATTATTCACTGTCTCGGCTAAATTATTCACTGTCTCGGGGTAAAATTATTCTCTGTCTCGGGTTAAAATTATTCTCTGGGGGTAAAAGTATTCCCTGTCTGGGGGTAAAATTATTCCCGATCTAGGGTAAAATTATTCTCTGTCCAGGGGTAAAATTATTCCCTGTCTAGGGGCAAAATTATTCTCCGTCTCGAGGTAAAATTATTCCCTGTCTAGGGGTAAAATTATTCTCTGTCTCGGGGTAAAATTATTCACTGTCGAGGGGTAAAATTATTCTCTGGGGGTAAAAGTATTCCCTGTCTGGGGGTAAAATTATTCCCTCTCTAGGGGTAAAATTATTCTCTGTCTCGGGTAAAATTATTCTCTGTCTCGGGGTAAAATTATTCCCGGTCTAGGGTAAAATTATTCTCTGTCTAGAGGTAAATCTATTCCCTGTCTAGGGGTAAAATTATTCTCTGTCTCGGGGTAAAATTATTCCCTGTCTAGAAGAAAAATTATTCTCTGTCTCGGGGTAAAATTATTCCCTGTCTGGGGCTAAAATTATTCGCTGTCGAGGGGTTAAATTATTCTCTGTCTCGGCTAAATTATTCACTGTCTCGGGGTAAAATTATTCTCTGTCTAGGGTTAAAATTATTCTCTGTCTAGGGGTAAAATTATTCCTTGTCTAGGGGTAAAATTATTCTTCGTCTAGAGGTAAAATTATTCTCTGTCTAGGGGTAAAATTATTCTCTGTCTAGGGGTAAAATTATTCCATGTCCAAGGGTAAAATTATTCCCTGTCTAGGGGTGAAATTATTCTCTGTCTCGGGGTAAAATTATTCCCTGTCGAGGGGTAAAATTATTCTCTGTCTAGAGGTAAAATTATTATTCCCTGTCTAGGGGTAAAATTATTCCCTGTCTAGGGGTATAATTATTCCCTGTCTAGGGGTAAAATTTTTCCCTGTCTAGGGGTAAAATTACTCCCTGTCTAGGGGTAAAATTATTCCCTGTCTCGGGGTAAAATTATTCCCTGTGTAGAGATAAAATTACTCTCTGTCTAGGGGTAAAATTATTCCCTGTCTCGGGGTAAAATTATTCCCTGTGTAGAGATAAAATTACTCTCTGTCTAGGGGTAAAATTATTCACTGTCGAGGGGTAAAATTATTCTCTGTCTAGGGGTAAAATTATTCTCTGGGGGTAAAAGTATTCCCTGTCTGTGGGTAAAATTATTCCCGGTCTAGGGTAAAATTATTCTCTGTCTAGGGGTAAAATTATTCTCTGTGTTGAGGTAAAATTATTCCCTGTCTAGGGGTAAAATTATTCCCTGTCTAGGGTTAAAATTATTCCCTGTCTAGGGGTATAATTATTCCCTGTCTAGGGTTAAAATTATTCTCTGTCTAGAGGTAAAATTATTCCCTGTCTAGGGGCAAAATTATTCTCCGTCTCGAGGTAAAATTATTCCATGTCCAAGGGTAAAATTATTCTCTGTCTCGGGGTGAAATTATTCCCTGTCTCGGGGTAAAATTATTCCCTGATTAGGTGTAAAATTATTCCCTGTCTGGAAGTAAAATTATTCTCTGTCTAGGGGTAAAATTATTCTCTGTGTTGAGGTAAAATTATTCTCCGTCTAGGGGTAAAATTATTCCCTGTCTCGGGTTAAAATTATTCCCTGTCTAGGGGTATAATTATTCCCTGTCTAGGGGTATAATTATTCCCTGTCTAGGGGTAAAATTATTCCCTGTCGAGGGGTAAAATTACTCCCTGTCTCGGGGTAAAATTATTCACTGTCTAGGCGTAAAATTATTCTCTGGGGGTAAAAGTATTCCCTGTCTCGGGGTAAAATTATTCCCGGTCAAGGGGAATATTATCCTCTGTCTCGGGGTAAAATTATTCTCTGTCTAGAGGTAAATCTATTCCCTGTCGAGGGGTAAAATTATTCTCTGTCTCGGGGTAAAATTATTCCCTGTCTAGAAGAAAAATTATTCTCTGTCTCGGGGTAAAATTATTCCCTGTCTGGGGCTAAAATTGTTCCCTGTCTAGGGGTTAAATTATTCCCTGTCTAGGGGTAAAATTATTCACTGTCTCGGCTAAATTATTCACTGTCTCGGGGTAAAATTATTCTCTGTCTCGGGTTAAAATTATTCTCTGGGGGTAAAAGTATTCCCTGTCTGGGGGTAAAATTATTCCCGATCTAGGGTAAAATTATTCTCTGTCCAGGGGTAAAATTATTCCCTGTCTCGGGGTAAAATTATTCTTCGTCTAGAGGTAAAATTATTCTCTGTCTAGGGGTAAAATTATTCCCTGTCGAGGGGTAAAATTACTCCCTATCTAGGGGTAAAATTATTCCCTGTCTAGGGGTAAAATTATTCCCTGTGCAGAGGTAAAATTATTCTCTGTCTAGGGGTAAAATTACTCTCTGTCTCGGGGTAAAATTATTCTCTGTCTAGAGGTAAAATTATTCCCTGTCTTGGGGCAAAATTAATCTCCGTCTAGAGGTAAAATTATTCTCTGTCTCGGGTAAAATTATTCCCTGTCTCGGGGTAAAATTATTCCCTGTCTCGGGGTAAAATTATTCTCTGTCTAGAGGTAAAATTATTCCCTGTCTTGGGGCAAAATTAATCTCCGTCTAGAGGTAAAATTATTCTCTGTCTCGGGTAAAATTATTCCCTGTCTCGGGGTAAAATTATTCCCTGTCTCGGGGTAAAATTATTCTCTGTCTCGGGGTAAAATTATTCACTGTCGAGGGGTAAAATTATTCTCTGGGGCTAAAAGTATTCCCTGTCTGGGGGTAAAATTATTCCCTGTCTAGGGGTAAAATTATTCTCTGTCTCGGGTAAAATTATTCTCTGTCTCGGGGTAAAATTATTCCCGGTCTAGGGTAAAATTATTCTCTGTCTAGAGGTAAATCTATTCCCTGTCTAGGGGTAAAATTATTCTCTGTCTCGGGGTAAAATTATTCCCTGTCTAGAAGAAAAATTATTCTCTGTCTCGGGGTAAAATTATTCCCTGTCTGGGGCTAAAATTATTCCCTGTCAAGGGGTTAAATTATTCTCTGTCTCGGCTAAATTATTCACTGTCTCGGGGTAAAATTATTCTCTGTCTAGGGTTAAAATTATTCTCTGGGGGTGAAAGTATTCCCTGTCTGGGGGTAAAATTATTCCCGGTCTAGGGTAAAATTATTCTCTGTCTAGGGGTAAAATTATTCCCTGTCGAGGGGTAAAATTATTCCCTGATTAGGTGTAAAATTATTCCCGGTCGAGATGTAAAATTATTCTCTGTCTAGGGGTAAAATTATTCTCTGTCTGGAGGTAAAATTATTATTCCCTGTCTAGGGGTAAAATTATTCCCTGTCTAGGGGTATAATTATTCCCTGTCTAGGGGTAAAATTATTCCCTGTCTAGGGGTAAAATTACTCCCTGTCTAGGGGTAAAATTACTCCCTGTCTAGGGGTAAAATTATTCCCTGTCTCGGGGTAAAATTATTTCCTGTGTAGAGGTAAAATTACTCTCTGTCTAGGGGTAAAATTACTCTCTGTCTAGGGGTAAAATTATTCTCTGTCTTGAGGTAAAATTATTCCCTGTCTAGGGGCAAAATTATTCTCCGTCTCGAGGTAAAATTATTCCCTGTCTAGGGGTAAAATTATTCACTGTCGAGGGGTAAAATTATTCTCTGGGGGTAAAAGTATTCCCTGTCTGGGGGTAAAATTATTCCCGGTCTAGGGTAAAATTATTCCCTGTCTCGGGGCAAAATTATTCTCCGTCTAGAGGTAAAATTATTCTCTGTCTCGGGTAAAATTATTCCCTGTCTAGGGGTAAAATTATTCCCTGTCCAGGGGTAAAATTATTCCCTGTCTAGGTGTAAAATTATTCTCTGGGGGTAAAAGTATTCCCTGTCTGGGGGTAAAATTATTCCCTGTCTAGGGGTAAAATTGTTCTCTGTCTCGGGTAAAATTATTCTCTGTCTCGGGGTAAAATTATTCCCGGTCTAGGGTAAAATTAATCTCTGTCTAGAGGTAAATCTATTCCCTGTCGAGGGGTAAAATTATTCTCTGTCTCGGGGTAAAATTATTCTCTGTCTAGAAGAAAAATTATTCTCTGTCTCGGGGTAAAATTATTCCCTGTCTGGGGCTAAAATTATTCCCTGTCGAGGGGTTAAATTATTCCCTGTCGAGGGGTAAAATTATTCTCTGTCTCGGCTAAATTATTCACTGTCTCGGGGTAAAATTATTCTCTGTCTAGGGTTAAAATTATTCTCTGGGGGTGAAAGTATTCCCTGTCTGGGGGTAAAATTATTCCCGATATCGGGTAAAATTATTCTCTGTCTAGGGGTAAAATTATTCTTCGTCGAGAGGTAAAATTATTCTCTGTCTCGGGGTAAAATTATTCTCTGTCTAGGGGTAAAATTATTCCATGTCCAAGGGTAAAATTATTCCCTGTCTAGGGGTGAAATTATTCTCTGTCTAGGGATAAAATTATTCCCTGTCTAGGGGTAAAATTATTCCCTGATTAGGTGTAAAATTATTCCCTGTCGAGATGTAAAATTATTCTCTGTCTCGGGGTAAAATTATTCTCTGTCTAGAGGTAAAATTATTATTCCCTGTCTAGGGGTAAAATTATTCCCTGTCTCGGGGTAAAATTATTCCCTGTCTCGGGGTAAAATTATTCCCTGTGTAGAGGTAAAATTACTCTCTGTCTAGGGGTAAAATTACTCTCTGTCTAGGGGTAAAATTATTCTCTGTCTAGAGGTAAAATTATTCCCTGTCTAGGGGCAAAATCATTCTCCGTCTCGAGGTAAAATTATTCCCTGTCTAGGGGTAAAATTATTCACTGTCGAGGGGTAAAATTATTCTCTGTCTAGAGGTAAAATTATTATTCCCTGTCTAGGGGTAAAATTATTCCCTGTCTTGGGGTATAATTATTCCCTGTCTAGGGTTAAAATTATTCTCTGTCTAGAGGTAAAATTATTCCCTGTCTAGGGGCAAAATTATTCTCCGTCTCGAGGTAAAATTATTCCATGTCCAAGGGTAAAATTATTCTCTGTCTCGGGGTGAAATTATTCCCTGTCTCGGGGTAAAATTATTCCCTGATTGGGTGTAAAATTATTCCCTGTCTGGAGGTAAAATTATTCTCTGTCTAGGAGTAAAATTATTCTCTGTGTTGAGGTAAAATTATTCTCCGTCTAGGGGTAAATTTATTCCCTGTCTAGGGTTAAAATTATTCCCTGTCTAGGGTTAAAATTATTCCCTGTCTAGGGGTATAATTATTCCCTGTCTAGGGGTAAAATTATTCCCTGTCGAGGGGTAAAATTACTCCCTGTCTAGGGGTAAAATTATTCCCTGTCTAGGGGTAAAATTATTCCATGTGTAGAGGCAAAATTATTCTCTGTCTCGGGGTAAAATTACTCTCTGTCTGGGGGTAAAATTATTCTCTGTCTAGAGGTAAAATTATTCCCTGTCTAGGGGCAAAATTATTCTCCGTCTCGAGGTAAAATTATTCTCTGTCTAGGGGTAAAATTATTCCCGATCTAGGGTAAAATTATTCTCTGTCTAGAGGTAAATCTATTCCCTGTCTAGGGGTAAAATTATTCTCTGTCTAGGGGTAAAATTATTCCCTGTCTAGAAGAAAAATTATTCTCTGTCTCGGGGTAAAATTATTCCCTGTCTGGGGCTAAAATTATTCCCTGTCGAGGGGTTAAATTATTCCCTGTCGAGGGGTAAAATTATTCTCTGTCTCGGCTAAATTATTCACTGTCTCGGGGTAAAATTATTCTCTGTCTCGGGTTAAAATTATTCTCTGGGGGTGAAAGTATTCCCTGTCTGGGGGTAAAATTATTCCCGATATAGGGTAAAATTATTCTCTGTCTAGGGGTAAAATTATTCCCTGTCTAGGTGTAAAATTATTCTTCGTCTAGAGGTAAAATTATTCTCTGTCTCGGGGTAAAATTATTCTCTGTCTAGGGGTAAAATTATTCCATGTCCAAGGGTAAAATTATTCCCTGTCTAGGGGTGAAATTATTCTCTGTCTAGGGGTAAAATTATTCCCTGTCTAGGGGTAAAATTATTCCCTGATTAGGTGTAAAATTATTCCCTGTCGAGATGTAAAATTATTCTCTGTCTCGGGGTAAAATTATTCTCTGTCTAGAGGTAAAATTATTATTCCCTGTCTAGGGGTAAAATTATTCCCTGTCTAGGGGTGAAATTATTCTCTGTCTAGGGGTAAAATTATTCCCTGTCTAGGGGTAAAATTATTCCCTGATTAGGTGTAAAATTATTCCCTGTCGAGATGTAAAATTATTCTCTGTCTCGGGGTAAAATTATTCTCTGTCTAGAGGTAAAATTATTATTCCCTGTCTAGGGGTAAAATTATTCCCTGTCTCGGGGTAAAATTATTCCCTGTCTCGGGGTAAAATTATTCCCTGTGTAGAGGTAAAATTACTCTCTGTCTAGGGGTAAAATTACTCTCTGTCTCGGGGTAAAATTATTCTCTGTCTCGAGGTAAAATTATTCCCTGTCTAGGGGCAAAATTATTCTCCGTCTCGAGGTAAAATTATTCCCTGTCTAGGGGTAAAATTATTCACTGTCGAGGGGTAAAATTATTCTCTGTCTCGGGGTAAAATTATTCTCTGGGGGTAAAAGTATTCCCTGTCTGGGGGTAAAATTATTCCCGGTCTAGGGTAAAATTATTCTCTGTCTAGGGGTAAAATTATTCTCTGTGTTGAGGTAAAATTATTCTCCGTCTCGGGGTAAAATTATTCCCTGTCTAGGGTTAAAATTATTCACTGTCTAGGGGTATAATTATTCCCTGTCTAGGGTTAAAATTATTCTCTGTCTAGAGGTAAAATTATTCCCTGTCTAGGGGCAAAATTATTCTCCGTCTCGAGGTAAAATTATTCCATGTCCAAGGGTAAAATTATTCTCTGTCTCGGGGTGAAATTATTCCCTGTCTCGGGGTAAAATTATTCCCTGATTAGGTGTAAAATTATTCCCTGTCTGGAGGTAAAATTATTCTCTGTCTAGGGGTAAAATTATTCTCTGTGTTGAGGTAAAATTATTCTCCGTCTAGGGGTAAAATTATTCCCTGTCTAGGGTTAAAATTATTCCCTGTCTAGGGTTAAAATTATTCCCTGTCTCGGGGTATAATTATTCCCTGTCTAGGGGTAAAATTATTCCCTGTCGAGGGGTAAAATTACTCCCTGTCTAGGGGTAAAATTATTCCCTGTCTCGGGGTAAAATTATTCCATGTGTAGAGGCAAAATTATTCTCTGTCTCGGGGTAAAATTACTCTCTGTCTGGGGGTAAAATTATTCTCTGTCTAGAGGTAAAATTATTCCCTGTCTAGGGGCAAAATTATTCTCCGTCTCGAGGTAAAATTATTCTCTGTCTAGGGGTAAAATTATTCCCGATCTAGGGTAAAATTACTCTCTGTCTAGGGGTAAAATTATTCTCTGTGTAGAGGTAAAATTATTCCCTGTCTCGGGGCAAAATTATTCTCCGTCTAGAGGTAAAATTATTCTCTGTCTCGGGTAAAATTATTCCCTGTCGAGGGGTAAAATTATTCCCTGTCTAGGGGTAAAATTATTCCCTGTCTAGGTGTAAAATTATTCTCTGGGGGTAAAAGTATTTCCTGTCTGGGGGTAAAATTATTCCCTGTCTAGGGGTAAAATTATTCTCTGTCTCGGGTAAAATTATTCTCTGTCTCGGGGTAAAATTATTCCCGGTCTAGGGTAAAATTATTCTCTGTCTAGAGGTAAATCTATTCCCTGTCTAGGGGTAAAATTATTCTCTGTCTAGGGGTAAAATTATTCCCTGTCGAGGGGTTAAATTATTCCCTGTCGAGGGGTAAAATTATTCTCTGTCTCGGCTAAATTATTCACTGTCTCGGGGTAAAATTATTCTCTGTCTAGGGTTAAAATTATTCTCTGGGGGTGAAAGTATTCCCTGTCTGGGGGTAAAATTATTCCCGATATAGGGTAAAATTATTCTCTGTCTAGGGGTAAAATTATTCCCTGTCTGGGGGTAAAATTATTCCCTGTCTCGGGGTAAAATTATTCTCTGTCTCGGGTAAAATTATTCTCTGTCTAGGGGTAAAATTATTCGCTGTCTCGGGGTAAAATTATTCTCTGTCTCGGGTAAAATTATTCTCTGTCTAGGGGTAAAATTATTCCATGTCCAGGGGTAAAATTATTCCCTGTCTAGGGGTAAAATTATTCCCGATCAAGGGCAAAATTACTCTCTGTCTAGGGGTAAAATTATTCTCTGTCTGGAGGTAAAATTATTCCCGATCTAGGGTAAAATTACTCTCTGTCTAGGGGTAAAATTATTCTCTGTCTAGAGGTAAAATTATTCCCTGTCTCGGGGCAAAATTATTCTCCGTCTAGAGGTAAAATTATTCTCTGTCTCGGGTAAAATTATTCCCTGTCTAGGGGTAAAATTATTCCCTGTCTAGGGGTAAAATTATTCCCTGTCTAGGTGTTAAATTATTCTCTGGGGGTAAAAGTATTCCCTGTCTGGGGGTAAAATTATTCCCTGTCTAGGGGTAAAATTATTCTCTGTCTCGGGTAAAATTATTCTCTGTCTCGGGGTAAAATTATTCCCGGTCTAGGGTAAAATTATTCTCTGTCTAGAGGTAAATCTATTCCCTGTCTAGGGGTAAAATTATTCTCTGTCTAGGGGTAAAATTATTCCCTGTCTAGAAGAAAAATTATTCTCTGTCTCGGGGTAAAATTATTCCCTGTCTGGGGCTAAAATTATTCTCTGTCTAGAGGTAAAATTATTCCCTGTCTAGGGGCAAAATTATTCTCCGTCTAGAGGTAAAATTATTCTCTGTCTCGGGTAAAACTATTCCCTGTGTCAAGGTAAAATTATTCTCTGTCTAGGGGTAAAATTATTCTCTGTCTAGAGGTAAAATTATTCCCTGTCTAGGGGCAAAATTATTCTCCGTCTAGAGGTAAAATTATTCTCTGTCTCGCGTAAAATTATTCCCTGTGTCAAGGTAAAATTATTCTCTGTCTAGAGGTAAAATTATTCCCTGTCTAGGGGTAAAATTATTCTCCGTCTAGAGGTAAAATTATTCTCTGTCTCGGGTAAAATTATTCCCTGTGTCAAGGTAAAATTATTCTCTGTCTAGGGGTAAAATTATTCTCTGTCTCGGGTAAAATTATTCTCTGTCTAGGGGTAAAATTATTCTTCGTCCAGAGGTAAACTTATTCTCTGTCTCGGGGTAAAATTATTCTCTGTTTAGGGGTAAAATTATTCCATGTCCAAGGGTAAAATTATTCTCTGTCCAGGTGTAAAATTATTCCCTGTCTAGGGGTAAAATTATTCACTGTCTAGGGGTAAAATTATTCTCTGTCTAGGGGTAAAAGTATTCCCTGTCTGGGGGTAAAAGTATTCCCTGTCTGGGGGTAAAATTATTCCCTGTCTAGGGGTAAAATTATTCTCTGTCTCGAGGTAAAATTATTCCGTGTCTAGGAGTAAAATTATTCCCTGTCTAGGGGTAAAATTATTCCCTGTCTAGGAGTAAAATTATTCTCTGGGGGTAAAAGTATTCCCTGTCTGGGGGTAAAATTATTCCCGATCTCGGGTAAAATTATTCTCTGTCTTGGGGTAAAATTATTCTCTGTCTCGGGGTAAAATTATTCCCTGTCTCGGGTAAAATTATTCCCTGTCTAGGGGTAAAATTATTCCCTGTCTAGGGGTAAAATTATTCTCTGTCCAGAGGTAAAATTATTCACTGTCTAGGGGTAAAATTATTCACTGTCTTGGGGTAAAATTATTCTCTGTCTCTGGGTAAAATTATTCTCTGGGGGTAAAAGTATTCCCTGTCTGGGGGTAAAATTATTCCCTATCTTGGGGTAAAATTATTCTCTGTCTAGGGTAAAATTATTCCCTGTCTAGGTGTAAAATTATTCCCTGTATGGTGTAAAATTATTCCCTGTCTAGGGGTAAAATTATTCACTGTCTAGGGGTAAAATTATTCTCTGTCTAGGGGTAAAAGTATTCCCTGTCTGGGGGTAAAAGTATTCCCTGTCTGGGGGTAAAATTATTCCCTGTCTAGGGGTAAAATTATTCTCTGTCTCGAGGTAAAATTATTCCCTGTCTAGGTGTAAAATTATTCCCTGTCTCGGGGTAAAATTATTCCCTGTCTAGGAGTAAAATTATTCTCTGGGGGTAAAAGTATTCCCTGTCTGGGGGTAAAATTATTCCCGGTCTGGGGTAAAATTATTCTCTGTCTAGGGGTAAAATTATTCTCTGTCTCGGGTAAAATTATTCTCTGTCTCGGGGTAAAATTATTCCCGGTCTAGGGTAAAATTATTCTCTGTCTAGAGGTAAATCTATTCTCTGTCTAGGGGTAAAATTATTCTCTGTCTCGGGGTAAAATTATTCCCTGTCTAGAAGAAAAATTATTCTCTGTCTCGGGGTAAAATTATTCCCTGTCTGGGGCTAAAATTATTCCCTGTCGAGGGGTTAAATTATTCTCTGTCTCGGCTAAATTATTCACTGTCTCGGGGTAAAATTATTCTCTGTCTAGGGTTAAAATTATTCTCTGGGGGTGAAAGTATTCCCTGTCTGGGGGTAAAATTATTCCCGATCTAGGGTAAAATTATTCTCTGTCTAGGGGTAAAATTATTCCCTGTCTAGGGGTAAAATTATTCCATGTCGAAGGGTAAAATTATTCCCTGTCTAGGGGTGAAATTATTCTCTGTCTAGGGGTAAAATTATTCCCTGTCGAGGGGTAAAATTATTCCCTGATTAGGTGTAAAATTATTCCCGGTCGAGATGTAAAATTATTCTCTGTCTAGGGGTAAAATTATTCTCTGTCTAGAGGTAAAATTATTATTCCCTGTCTAGGGGTAAAATTATTCCCTGTCTTGGGGTATAATTATTCCCTGTCTAGGGGTAAAATTACTCCCTGTCTAGGGGTAAAATTACTCCCTGTCTCGGGGTAAAATTATTCCCTGTCTCGGGGTAAAATTACTCTCTGTCTAGGGGTAAAATTATTCTCTGTCTAGAGGTAAAATTATTCCCTGTCTAGGGGCAAAATTATTCTCCGTCTCGAGGTAAAATTATTCCCTGTCTAGGGGTAAAATTATTCACTGTCGAGGGGTAAAATTATTCTCTGTCTAGGGGTAAAATTATTCTCTGGGGGTAAAAGTATTCCCTGTCTGGGGGTAAAATTATTCCCAGTCTAGGGTAAAATTATTCTCTGTCAAGGGGTAAAATTATTCTCTGTGTTGAGGTAAAATTGTTCTCCGTCTAGGGGAAAAATTATTCCCTGTCTAGGGTTAAAATTATTCCCTGTCTAGGGTTATAATTATTCCCTGTCTAGGGTTAAAATTATTCTCTGTCTAGAGGTAAAATTATTCCCTGTCTCGGGGCAAAATTATTCTCCGTCTCGAGGTAAAATTATTCCATGTCCAAGGGTAAAATTATTCTCCGTCTCGAGGTAAAATTATTCCATGTCCAAGGGTAAAATTATTCTCTGTCTCGGGGTGAAATTATTCCCTGTCTCGGGGTAAAATTATTCCCTGATTGGGTGTAAAATTATTCCCTGTCTGGAGGTAAAATTATTCTCTGTCTAGGGGTAAAATTATTCTCTGTGTTGAGGTAAAATTATTCTCCGTCTAGGGGTAAATTTATTCCCTGTCTAGGGTTAAAATTATTCCCTGTCTAGGGTTAAAATTATTCCCTGTCTAGGGGTATAATTATTCCCTGTCTAGGGGTAAAATTATTCCCTGTCGAGGGGTAAAATTACTCCCTGTCTAGGGGTAAAATTATTCCCTGTCTAGGGGTAAAATTATTCCATGTGTAGAGGCAAAATTATTCTCTGTCTCGGGGTAAAATTACTCTCTGTCTGGGGGTAAAATTATTCTCTGTCTAGAGGTAAAATTATTCCCTGTCTAGGGGCAAAATTATTCTCCGTCTCGAGGTAAAATTATTCTCTGTCTAGGGGTAAAATTATTCCCGATGTAGGGTAAAATTATTCTCTGTCTAGAGGTAAATCTATTCCCTGTCTAGGGGTAAAATTATTCTCTGTCTAGGGGTAAAATTATTCCCTGTCTAGAAGAAAAATTATTCTCTGTCTCGGGGTAAAATTATTCCCTGTCTGGGGCTAAAATTATTCCCTGTCGAGGGGTTAAATTATTCCCTGTCGAGGGGTAAAATTATTCTCTGTCTCGGCTAAATTATTCACTGTCTCGGGGTAAAATTATTCTCTGTCTCGGGTTAAAATTATTCTCTGGGGGTGAAAGTATTCCCTGTCTGGGGGTAAAATTATTCCCGATATAGGGTAAAATTATTCTCTGTCTAGGGGTAAAATTATTCCCTGTCTAGGTGTAAAATTATTCTTCGTCTAGAGGTAAAATTATTCTCTGTCTCGGGGTAAAATTATTCTCTGTCTCGGGGTAAAATTATTCCATGTCCAAGGGTAAAATTATTCCCTGTCTAGGGGTGAAATTATTCTCTGTCTAGGGGTAAAATTATTCCCTGTCTAGGGGTAAAATTATTCCCTGATTAGGTGTAAAATTATTCCCTGTCGAGATGTAAAATTATTCTCTGTCTCGGGGTAAAATTATTCTCTGTCTAGAGGTAAAATTATTATTCCCTGTCTAGGGGTAAAATTATTCCCTGTCTCGGGGTAAAATTATTCCCTGTCTCGGGGTAAAATTATTCCCTGTGTAGAGGTAAAATTACTCTCTGTCTAGGGGTAAAATTACTCTCTGTCTAGGGGTAAAATTATTCTCTGTCTAGAGGTAAAATTATTCCCTGTCTAGGGGCAAAATTATTCTCCGTCTCGAGGTAAAATTATTCCCTGTCTAGGGGTAAAATTATTCCCTGTCGAGGGGTAAAATTATTCTCTGTCTCGGCTAAATTATTCACTGTCTCGGGGTAAAATTATTCTCTGTCTCGGGTTAAAATTATTCTCTGGGGGTGAAAGTATTCCCTGTCTGGGGGTAAAATTATTCCCGATATAGGGTAAAATTATTCTCTGTCTAGGGGTAAAATTATTCCCTGTCTAGGTGTAAAATTATTCTTCGTCTAGAGGTAAAATTATTCTCTGTCTCGGGGTAAAATTATTCTCTGTCTAGGGGTAAAATTATTCCATGTCCAAGGGTAAAATTATTCCCTGTCTAGGGGTGAAATTATTCTCTGTCTAGGGGTAAAATTATTCCCTGTCTAGGGGTAAAATTATTCCCTGATTAGGTGTAAAATTATTCCCTGTCGAGATGTAAAATTATTCTCTGTCTCGGGGTAAAATTATTCTCTGTCTAGAGGTAAAATTATTATTCCCTGTCTAGGGGTAAAATTATTCCCTGTCTAGGGGTGAAATTATTCTCTGTCTAGGGGTAAAATTATTCCCTGTCTAGGGGTAAAATTATTCCCTGATTAGGTGTAAAATTATTCCCTGTCGAGATGTAAAATTATTCTCTGTCTCGGGGTAAAATTATTCTCTGTCTAGAGGTAAAATTATTATTCCCTGTCTAGGGGTAAAATTATTCCCTGTCTCGGGGTAAAATTATTCCCTGTCTCGGGGTAAAATTATTCCCTGTGTAGAGGTAAAATTACTCTCTGTCTAGGGGTAAAATTACTCTCTGTCTCGGGGTAAAATTATTCTCTGTCTCGAGGTAAAATTATTCCCTGTCTAGGGGCAAAATTATTCTCCGTCTCGAGGTAAAATTATTCCCTGTCTAGGGGTAAAATTATTCACTGTCGAGGGGTAAAATTATTCTCTGTCTCGGGGTAAAATTATTCTCTGGGGGTAAAAGTATTCCCTGTCTGGGGGTAAAATTATTCCCGGTCTAGGGTAAAATTATTCTCTGTCTAGGGGTAAAATTATTCTCTGTGTTGAGGTAAAATTATTCTCCGTCTCGGGGTAAAATTATTCCCTGTCTAGGGTTAAAATTATTCACTGTCTAGGGGTATAATTATTCCCTGTCTAGGGTTAAAATTATTCTCTGTCTAGAGGTAAAATTATTCCCTGTCTAGGGGCAAAATTATTCTCCGTCTCGAGGTAAAATTATTCCATGTCCAAGGGTAAAATTATTCTCTGTCTCGGGGTGAAATTATTCCCTGTCTCGGGGTAAAATTATTCCCTGATTAGGTGTAAAATTATTCCCTGTCTGGAGGTAAAATTATTCTCTGTCTAGGGGTAAAATTATTCTCTGTGTTGAGGTAAAATTATTCTCCGTCTAGGGGTAAAATTATTCCCTGTCTAGGGTTAAAATTATTCCCTGTCTAGGGTTAAAATTATTCCCTGTCTCGGGGTATAATTATTCCCTGTCTAGGGGTAAAATTATTCCCTGTCGAGGGGTAAAATTACTCCCTGTCTAGGGGTAAAATTATTCCCTGTCTCGGGGTAAAATTATTCCATGTGTAGAGGCAAAATTATTCTCTGTCTCGGGGTAAAATTACTCTCTGTCTGGGGGTAAAATTATTCTCTGTCTAGAGGTAAAATTATTCCCTGTCTAGGGGCAAAATTATTCTCCGTCTCGAGGTAAAATTATTCTCTGTCTAGGGGTAAAATTATTCCCGATCTAGGGTAAAATTACTCTCTGTCTAGGGGTAAAATTATTCTCTGTGTAGAGGTAAAATTATTCCCTGTCTCGGGGCAAAATTATTCTCCGTCTAGAGGTAAAATTATTCTCTGTCTCGGGTAAAATTATTCCCTGTCGAGGGGTAAAATTATTCCCTGTCTAGGGGTAAAATTATTCCCTGTCTAGGTGTAAAATTATTCTCTGGGGGTAAAAGTATTTCCTGTCTGGGGGTAAAATTATTCCCTGTCTAGGGGTAAAATTATTCTCTGTCTCGGGTAAAATTATTCTCTGTCTCGGGGTAAAATTATTCCCGGTCTAGGGTAAAATTATTCTCTGTCTAGAGGTAAATCTATTCCCTGTCTAGGGGTAAAATTATTCTCTGTCTAGGGGTAAAATTATTCCCTGTCTAGAAGAAAAATTATTCTCTGTGTCGGGGTAAAATTATTCCCTGTCTGGGGCTAAAATTATTCCCTGTCGAGGGGTTAAATTATTCCCTGTCGAGGGGTAAAATTATTCTCTGTCTCGGCTAAATTATTCACTGTCTCGGGGTAAAATTATTCTCTGTCTAGGGTTAAAATTATTCTCTGGGGGTGAAAGTATTCCCTGTCTGGGGGTAAAATTATTCCCGATATAGGGTAAAATTATTCTCTGTCTAGGGGTAAAATTATTCCCTGTCTGGGGGTAAAATTATTCCCTGTCTCGGGGTAAAATTATTCTCTGTCTCGGGTAAAATTATTCTCTGTCTAGGGGTAAAATTATTCTCTGTCTCGGGGTAAAATTATTCTCTGTCTCGGGTAAAATTATTCTCTGTCTAGGGGTAAAATTATTTCATGTCCAGGGGTAAAATTATTCCCTGTCTAGGGGTAAAATTATTCCCGATCAAGGGTAAAATTACTCTCTGTCTAGGGGTAAAATTATTCTCTGTCTGGAGGTAAAATTATTCCCGATCTAGGGTAAAATTACTCTCTGTCTAGGGGTAAAATTATTCTCTGTCTAGAGGTAAAATTATTCCCTGTCTCGGGGCAAAATTATTCTCCGTCTAGAGGTAAAATTATTCTCTGTCTCGGGTAAAATTATTCCCTGTCTAGGGGTAAAATTATTCCCTGTCTAGGGGTAAAATTATTCCCTGTCTAGGTGTTAAATTATTCTCTGGGGGTAAAAGTATTCCCTGTCTGGGGGTAAAATTATTCCCTGTCTAGGGGTAAAATTATTCTCTGTCTCGGGTAAAATTATTCTCTGTCTCGGGGTAAAATTATTCCCGGTCTAGGGTAAAATTATTCTCTGTCTAGAGGTAAATCTATTCCCTGTCTAGGGGTAAAATTATTCTCTGTCTAGGGGTAAAATTATTCCCTGTCTAGAAGAAAAATTATTCTCTGTCTCGGGGTAAAATTATTCCCTGTCTGGGGCTAAAATTATTCTCTGTCTAGAGGTAAAATTATTCCCTGTCTAGGGGCAAAATTATTCTCCGTCTAGAGGTAAAATTATTCTCTGTCTCGGGTAAAACTATTCCCTGTGTCAAGGTAAAATTATTCTCTGTCTAGGGGTAAAATTATTCTCTGTCTAGAGGTAAAATTATTCCCTGTCTAGGGGCAAAATTATTCTCCGTCTAGAGGTAAAATTATTCTCTGTCTCGCGTAAAATTATTCCCTGTGTCAAGGTAAAATTATTCTCTGTCTAGAGGTAAAATTATTCCCTGTCTAGGGGCAAAATTATTCTCCGTCTAGAGGTAAAATTATTCTCTGTCTCGGGTAAAATTATTCCCTGTGTCAAGGTAAAATTATTCTCTGTCTAGGGGTAAAATTATTCTCTGTCTCGGGTAAAATTATTCTCTGTCTAGGGGTAAAATTATTCTTCGTCCAGAGGTAAAATTATTCTCTGTCTCGGGGTAAAATTATTCTCTGTTTAGGGGTAAAATTATTCCATGTCCAAGGGTAAAATTATTCTCTGTCCAGGTGTAAAATTATTCCCTGTCTAGGGGTAAAATTATTCACTGTCTAGGGGTAAAATTATTCTCTGTCTAGGGGTAAAAGTATTCCCTGTCTGGGGGTAAAAGTATTCCCTGTCTGGGGGTAAAATTATTCCCTGTCTAGGGGTAAAATTATTCTCTGTCCAGAGGTAAAATTATTCACTGTCTAGGGGTAAAATTATTCACTGTCTTGGGGTAAAATTATTCTCTGTCTCTGGGTAAAATTATTCTCTGGGGGTAAAAGTATTCCCTGTCTGGGGGTAAAATTATTCCCTATCTTGGGGTAAAATTATTCTCTGTCTAGGGTAAAATTATTCCCTGTCTAGGTGTAAAATTATTCCCTGTATGGTGTAAAATTATTCCCTGTCTAGGGGTAAAATTATTCACTGTCTAGGGGTAAAATTATTCTCTGTCTAGGGGTAAAAGTATTCCCTGTCTGGGGGTAAAAGTATTCCCTGTCTGGGGGTAAAATTATTCCCTGTCTAGGGGTAAAATTATTCTCTGTCTCGAGGTAAAATTATTCCCTGTCTAGGTGTAAAATTATTCCCTGTCTCGGGGTAAAATTATTCCCTGTCTAGGAGTAAAATTATTCTCTGGGGGTAAAAGTATTCCCTGTCTGGGGGTAAAATTATTCCCGGTCTGGGGTAAAATTATTCTCTGTCTAGGGGTAAAATTATTCTCTGTCTCGGGTAAAATTATTCTCTGTCTCGGGGTAAAATTATTCCCGGTCTAGGGTAAAATTATTCTCTGTCTAGAGGTAAATCTATTCTCTGTCTAGGGGTAAAATTATTCTCTGTCTCGGGGTAAAATTATTCCCTGTCTAGAAGAAAAATTATTCTCTGTCTCGGGGTAAAATTATTCCCTGTCTGGGGCTAAAATTATTCCCTGTCGAGGGGTTAAATTATTCTCTGTCTCGGCTAAATTATTCACTGTCTCGGGGTAAAATTATTCTCTGTCTAGGGTTAAAATTATTCTCTGGGGGTGAAAGTATTCCCTGTCTGGGGGTAAAATTATTCCCGATCTAGGGTAAAATTATTCTCTGTCTAGGGGTAAAATTATTCCCTGTCTAGGGGTAAAATTATTCCATGTCGAAGGGTAAAATTATTCCCTGTCTAGGGGTGAAATTATTCTCTGTCTAGGGGTAAAATTATTCCCTGATTAGGTGTAAAATTATTCCCGGTCGAGATGTAAAATTATTCTCTGTCTAGGGGTAAAATTATTCTCTGTCTAGAGGTAAAATTATTATTCCCTGTCTAGGGGTAAAATTATTCCCTGTCTTGGGGTATAATTATTCCCTGTCTAGGGGTAAAATTACTCCCTGTCTAGGGGTAAAATTACTCCCTGTCTCGGGGTAAAATTATTCCCTGTCTCGGGGTAAAATTACTCTCTGTCTAGGGGTAAAATTATTCTCTGTCTAGAGGTAAAATTATTCCCTGTCTAGGGGCAAAATTATTCTCCGTCTCGAGGTAAAATTATTCCCTGTCTAGGGGTAAAATTATTCACTGTCGAGGGGTAAAATTATTCTCTGTCTAGGGGTAAAATTATTCTCTGGGGGTAAAAGTATTCCCTGTCTGGGGGTAAAATTATTCCCAGTCTAGGGTAAAATTATTCTCTGTCAAGGGGTAAAATTATTCTCTGTGTTGAGGTAAAATTGTTCTCCGTCTAGGGGAAAAATTATTCCCTGTCTAGGGTTAAAATTATTCCCTGTCTAGGGTTATAATTATTCCCTGTCTAGGGTTAAAATTATTCTCTGTCTAGAGGTAAAATTATTCCCTGTCTCGGGGCAAAATTATTCTCCGTCTCGAGGTAAAATTATTCCATGTCCAAGGGTAAAATTATTCTCTGTCTCGGGGTGAAATTATTCCCTGTCTCGGGGTAAAATTATTCCCTGATTAGGTGTAGAATTATTACCTGTCTGGAGGTAAAATTATTCTCTGTCCAGGGGTAAAATTATTCTCTGTGTTGAGGTAAAATTATTCTCCGTCTAGGGGTAAAATTATTCCCTGTCTCGGGTTAAAATTATTCCCTGTCTAGGGGTATAATTATTCCCTGTCTAGGGGTAAAATTATTCCCTGTCGAGGGGTAAAATTACTCCCTGTCTCGGGGTAAAATTATTCCCTGTCTAGGGGTAAAATTACTCCCTGTCTGGGGGTAAAATTACTCCCTGTCTAGGGGTAAAATTACTCTCTCTCGGGGTAAAATTGCTCTCTGTCGAGAGGTAAAATTATTCCCTGTCTAGGGGTAAAATTATTCCCTGTCTGGGGGTAAAATTATTCCCTGTGCAGAGGTAAAATTATTCTCTGTCTAGGGGTAAAATTATTCTCTGTCTCGGGGTAAAATTATTCACTGTCGAGGGGTAAATGTATTCCCTGTCTGGGGGTAAAATTATTACTGGTCTAGGGTAAAATTATTCTCTGTCTAGGGGTAAAATTATTCTCTGTCTGGGGGTAAAATTATTCCCTGTCTAGGGGTTAAATTATTTCTTGTCGAGGGGTAAAATTATTCTCTGTCTCGGGTAAAATTATTCTCTGTCTCGGGGTAAAATTATTCACTGTCTCGGGGTAAAATTATTCCCTGTCTCGGGTAAAATTATTCCCTGTCTAGGGGTAAAATTATTCCCTGTCTCGGGGTAAAATTATTCCCTGTCTCGGGGTAAAATTATTCTCTGTCCAGAGGTAAAATTATTCACTGTCTCGGGGTAAAATTATTCACTGTCTTGGGGTAAAATTATTCTCTGTCTCGGGGTAAAATTATTCTCTGTCTCGGGGTAAAATTATTCTCTGGGGGTAAAATATTCCCTGTCTGGGGGTAAAATTATTCCCTATCTAGGGGTAAAATTATTCTCTGTCTCGGGGTAAAATTATTCTCCGTCTCGAGGTAAAATTATTCTCTGTCTTAGGGCAAAATTATTCCCTGTCTCGGGGTAAAATTATTCCCTGATTAGGGGTAAAATTATTCCCTGTCTAGAGGTAAAATTATTCTCTGTCTCGTTGTAAAATTATTCTCTGTCTAGGGTTAAAATTATTCTCTGTCTAGGGGTAAAATTATTCTCTGTCTGGGGGTAAAATCATTCTCTGTCTCGGGGTAAAATTATTCTCTGGGGGTAAAAGTATTCCCTGTCTGGGGGTAAAAGTATTCTCTGTCTCGGGGTAAAATTATTCTCTGTCTCGGGTAAAATTATTCCCTGTCTAGGGGTAAAATGATTCCCTGTCTAGGGGTAAAATTATTCCCTGTCTAGGTGTTAAATTATTCTCTGGGGGTAAAAGTATTCCCTGTCTGGGGGTAAAATTATTCCCTGTCTAGGGGTAAAATTATTCTCTGTCTCGGGTAAAATTATTCTCTGTCTCGGGGTAAAATTATTCCCGGTCTAGGGTAAAATTATTCTCTGTCTAGAGGTAAATCTATTCTCTGTCTAGGGGTAAAATTATTCTCTGTCTAGGGGTAAAATTATTCTCTGTGTTGAGGTAAAATTATTCTCCGTCTAGGGGTAAAATTATTCCCTGTCTAGGGTTAAAATTATTCCCTGTCTAGGGGTATAATTATTCCCTGTCTAGGGTTAAAATTATTCTCTGTCTAGAGGTAAAATTATTCCCTGTCTAGGGGCAAAATTATTCTCCGTCTCGAGGTAAAATTATTCCATGTCCAAGGGTAAAATTATTCTCTGTCTCGGGGTGAAATTATTCCCTTTCTCGGGGTAAAATTATTCCCTGATTGGGTGTAAAATTATTCCCTGTCTGGAGGTAAAATTATTCTCTGTCTAGGGGTAAAATTATTCTCTGTGTTGAGGTAAAATTATTCTCCGTCTAGGGGTAAATTTATTCCCTGTCTAGGGTTAAAATTATTCCCTGTCTAGGGTTAAAATTATTCCCTGTCTAGGGGTATAATTATTCCCTGTCTAGGGGTAAAATTATTCCCTGTCGAGGGGTAAAATTACTCCCTGTCTAGGGGTAAAATTATTCCCTGTCTAGGGGTAAAATTATTCCATGTGTAGAGGCAAAATTATTCTCTGTCTCGGGGTAAAATTACTCTCTGTCTGGGGGTAAAATTATTCTCTGTCTAGAGGTAAAATTATTCCCTGTCTAGGGGCAAAATTATTCTCCGTCTCGAGGTAAAATTATTCTCTGTCTAGGGGTAAAATTATTCCCGATCTAGGGTAAAATTATTCTCTGTCTAGAGGTAAATCTATTCCCTGTCTAGGGGTAAAATTATTCTCTGTCTAGGGGTAAAATTATTCCCTGTCTAGAAGAAAAATTATTCTCTGTCTCGGGGTAAAATTATTCCCTGTCTGGGGCTAAAATTATTCCCTGTCGAGGGGTTAAATTATTCCCTGTCGAGGGGTAAAATTATTCTCTGTCTCGGCTAAATTATTCACTGTCTCGGGGTAAAATTATTCTCTGTCTCGGGTTAAAATTATTCTCTGGGGGTGAAAGTATTCCCTGTCTGGGGGTAAAATTATTCCCGATATAGGGTAAAATTATTCTCTGTCTAGGGGTAAAATTATTCCCTGTCTAGGTGTAAAATTATTCTTCGTCTAGAGGTAAAATTATTCTCTGTCTAGGGGTAAAATTATTCTCTGTCTCGGGGTAAAATTATTCCATGTCCAAGGGTAAAATTATTCCCTGTCTAGGGGTGAAATTATTCTCTGTCTAGGGGTGAAATTATTCTCTGTCTAGGGGTAAAATTATTCCCTGTCTAGGGGTAAAATTATTCCCTGATTAGGTGTAAAATTATTCCCTGTCGAGATGTAAAATTATTCTCTGTCTCGGGGTAAAATTATTCTCTGTCTAGAGGTAAAATTATTATTCCCTGTCTAGGGGTAAAATTATTCCCTGTCTCGGGGTAAAATTATTCCCTGTCTCGGGGTAAAATTATTCCCTGTGTAGAGGTAAAATTACTCTCTGTCTAGGGGTAAAATTACTCTCTGTCTAGGGGTAAAATTATTCTCTGTCTAGAGGTAAAATTATTCCCTGTCTATGGGCAAAATTATTCTCCGTCTCGAGGTAAAATTATTCCCTGTCTAGGGGTAAAATTATTCACTGTCGAGGGGTAAAATTATTCTCTGTCTCGGGGTAAAATTATTCTCTGGGGGTAAAAGTATTCCCTGTCTGGGGGTAAAATTATTCCCGGTCTAGGGTAAAATTATTCTCTGTCTAGGGGTAAAATTATTCTCTGTGTTGAGGTAAAATTATTCTCCGTCTAGGGGTAAAATTATTCCCTGTCTAGGGTTAAAATTATTCCCTGTCTAGGGGTATAATTATTCCCTGTCTAGGGTTAAAATTATTCTCTGTCTAGAGGTAAAATTATTCCCTGTCTAGGGGCAAAATTATTCTCCGTCTCGAGGTAAAATTATTCCATGTCCAAGGGTAAAATTATTCTCTGTCTCGGGGTGAAATTATTCCCTGTCTCGGGGTAAAATTATTCCCTGATTAGGTGTAAAATTATTCCCTGTCTGGAGGTAAAATTATTCTCTGTCTAGGGGTAAAATTATTCTCTGTGTTGAGGTAAAATTATTCTCCGTCTAGGGGTAAAATTATTCCCTGTCTAGGGTTAAAATTATTCCCTGTCTAGGGTTAAAATTATTCCCTGTCTAGGGGTATAATTATTCCCTGTCTAGGGGTAAAATTATTCCCTGTCTCGGGGTAAAATTATTCCATGTGTAGAGGCAAAATTATTCTCTGTCTCGGGGTAAAATTACTCTCTGTCTGGGGGTAAAATTATTCTCTGTCTAGAGGTAAAATTATTCCCTGTCTAGGGGCAAAATTATTCTCCGTCTCGAGGTAAAATTATTCTCTGTCTAGGGGTAAAATTATTCCCGATCTAGGGTAAAATTACTCTCTGTCTAGGGGTAAAATTATTCTCTGTGTAGAGGTAAAATTATTCCCTGTCTCGGGGCAAAATTATTCTCCGTCTAGAGGTAAAATTATTCTCTGTCTCGGGTAAAATTATTCCCTGTCTAGGGGTAAAATTATTCCCTGTCTCGGGGTAAAATTATTCCCTGTCTAGGTGTAAAATTATTCTCTGGGGGTAAAATTATTCCCTGTCTGGGGGTAAAATTATTCCCTGTCTAGGGGTAAAATTATTCTCTGTCTCGGGTAAAATTATTCTCTGTCTCGGGGTAAAATTATTCCCGGTCTAGGGTAAAATTATTCTCTGTCTAGAGGTAAATCTATTCCCTGTCTAGGGGTAAAATTATTCTCTGTCTAGGGGTAAAATTATTCACTGTCTAGAAGAAAAATTATTCTCTGTCTCGGGGTAAAATTATTCCCTGTCTGGGGCTAAAATTATTCGCTGTCGAGGGGTTAAATTATTCCCTGTCGAGGGGTAAAATTATTCTCTGTCTCGGCTAAATTATTCACTGTCTCGGGGTAAAATTATTCTCTGTCTAGGGTTAAAATTATTCTCTGGGGGTGAAAGTATTCCCTGTCTGGGGGTAAAATTATTCCCGATATAGGGTAAAATTATTCTCTGTCTAGGGGTAAAATTATTCCCTGTCTGGGGGTAAAATTATTCTCTGTCTCGGGGTAAAATTATTCTCTGTCTCGGGTAAAATTATTCTCTGTCTAGGGGTAAAATTATTCTCTGTCTCGGGGTAAAATTATTCTCTGTCTCGGGTAAAATTATTCTCTGTCTAGGGGTAAAATTATTCCATGTCCAGGGGTAAAATTATTCCCTGTCTAGGGGTAAAATTATTCCCGATCTAGGGTAAAATTACTCTCTGTCTAGGGGTAAAATTATTCTCTGTCTAGAGGTGAAATTATTCCCGATCTAGGGTAAAATTACTCTCTGTCTAGGGGTAAAATTATTCTCTGTCTGGAGGTAAAATTATTCCCTGTCTCGGGGCAAAATTATTCTCCGTCTAGAGGTAAAATTATTCCCTGTCTAGGGGTAAAATTATTCCCTGTCTAGGGGTAAAATTATTCCCTGTCTAGGTGTTAAATTATTCTCTGGGGGTAAAAGTATTCCCTGTCTGGGGGTAAAATTATTCCCTGTCTAGGGGTAAAATTATTCTCTGTCTCGGGTAAAATTATTCTCTGTCTCGGGGTAAAATTATTCCCGGTCTAGGGTAAAATTATTCTCTGTCTAGAGGTAAATCTATTCCCTGTCTAGGGGTAAAATTATTCTCTGTCTAGGGGTAAAATTATTCCCTGTCTAGAAGAAAAATTATTCTCTGTCTCGGGGTAAAATTATTCCCTGTCTGGGGCTAAAATTATTCTCCGTCTAGAGGTAAAATTATTCTCTGTCTCGGGTAAAATTATTCCCTGTGTCAAGGTAAAATTATTCTCTGTCTTGGGGTAAAATTATTCTCTGTCTAGAGGTAAAATTATTCCCTGTCTAGGGGCAAAATTATTCTCCGTCTAGAGGTAAAATTATTCTCTGTCTCGGGTAAAATTATTCCCTGTGTCAAGGTAAAATTATTCTCTGTCTAGAGGTAAAATTATTCCCTGTCTAGGGGCAAAATTATTCTCCGTCTAGAGGTAAAATTATTCCCTGTCTAGGGGCAAAATTATTCTCCGTCTAGAGGTAAAATTATTCTCTGTCTCGGGTAAAATTATTCCCTGTGTCAAGGTAAAATTATTCTCTGTCTAGAGGTAAAATTATTCCCTGTCTAGGGGCAAAATTATTCTCCGTCTAGAGGTAAAATTATTCTCTGTCTCGGGTAAAATTATTCCCTGTGTCAAGGTAAAATTATTCTCTGTCTAGGGGTAAAATTATTCTCTGTCTCGGGTAAAATTATTCTCTGTCTAGGGGTAAAATTATTCACTGTCCAGGTGTAAAATTATTCCCTGTCTAGGGGTAAAATTATTCCCTGTCTAGGGATAAAATTATTCCCTGTCTAGGGGTATAATTATTCCCTGTCTAGGGGTATAATTATTCCCTGTCTAGGGGTAAAATTATTCCCTGTCGAGGGGTAAAATTACTCCCTGTCTAGGGGTAAAATTATTCCCTGTCTCGGGGTAAAATTATTCCATGTGTAGAGGCAAAATTATTCTCTGTCTCGGGGTAAAATTACTCTCTGTCTGGGGGTAAAATTATTCTCTGTCTAGAGGTAAAATTATTCCCTGTCTAGGGGCAAAATTATTCTCCGTCTCGAGGTAAAATTATTCTCTGTCTAGGGGTAAAATTATTCCCGATCTAGGGTAAAATTACTCTCTGTCTAGGGGTAAAATTATTCTCTGTGTAGAGGTAAAATTATTCCCTGTCTCGGGGCAAAATTATTCTCCGTCTAGAGGTAAAATTATTCTCTGTCTCGGGTAAAATTATTCCCTGTCTAGGGGTAAAATTATTCCCTGTCTAGGGGTAAAATTATTCCCTGTCTAGGTGTAAAATTATTCTCTGGGGGTAAAAGTATTCCCTGTCTGGGGGTAAAATTATTCCCTGTCTAGGGGTAAAATTATTCTCTGTCTCGGGTAAAATTATTCTCTGTCTCGGGGTAAAATTATTCCCGGTCTAGGGTAAAATTATTCTCTGTCTAGAGGTAAATCTATTCCCTGTCTAGGGGTAAAATTATTCTCTGTCTAGGGGTAAAATTATTCCCTGTCTAGAAGAAAAATTATTCTCTGTCTCGGGGTAAAATTATTCCCTGTCTGGGGCTAAAATTATTCCCTGTCGAGGGGTTAAATTATTCCCTGTCGAGGGGTAAAATTATTCTCTGTCTCGGCTAAATTATTCACTGTCTCGGGGTAAAATTATTCTCTGTCTAGGGTTAAAATTATTCTCTGGGGGTGAAAGTATTCCCTGTCTGGGGGTAAAATTATTCCCGATATAGGGTAAAATTATTCTCTGTCTAGGGGTAAAATTATTCCCTGTCTGGGGGTAAAATTATTCCCTGTCTCGGGGTAAAATTATTCTCTGTCTAGGGGTAAAATTATTCTCTGTCTCGGGGTAAAATTATTCTCTGTCTCGGGTAAAATTATTCTCTGTCTAGGGGTAAAATTATTCCATGTCCAGGGGTAAAATTATTCCCTGTCTAGGGGTAAAATTATTCCCGATCTAGGGTAAAATTACTCTCTGTCTAGGGGTAAAATTATTCTCTGTCTGGAGGTAAAATTATTCCCGATCTAGGGTAAAATTACTCTCTGTCTAGGGGTAAAATTATTCTCTGTCTAGAGGTAAAATTATTCCCTGTCTCGGGGCAAAATTATTCTCCGTCTAGAGGTAAAATTATTCTCTGTCTCGGGTAAAATTATTCCCTGTCTAGGGGTAAAATTATTCCTTGTCTAGGGGTAAAATTATTCCCTGTCTAGGTGTTAAATTATTCTCTGGGGGTAAAAGTATTCCCTGTCTGGGGGTAAAATTATTCCCTGTCTAGGGGTAAAATTATTCTCTGTCTCGGGTAAAATTATTCTCTGTCTCGGGGTAAAATTATTCCCGGTCTAGGGTAAAATTATTCTCTGTCTAGAGGTAAATCTATTCCCTGTCTAGGGGTAAAATTATTCTCTGTCTAGGGGTAAAATTATTCCCTGTCTAGAAGAAAAATTATTCTCTGTCTCGGGGTAAAATTATTCCCTGTCTGGGGCTAAAATTATTCTCTGTCTAGAGGTAAAATTATTCCCTGTCTAGGGGCAAAATTATTCTCCGTCTAGAGGTAAAATTATTCTCTGTCTCGGGTAAAATTATTCCCTGTGTCAAGGTAAAATTATTCTCTGTCTAGAGGTAAAATTATTCCCTGTCTAAGGGCAAAATTATTCTCCGTCTAGAGGTAAAATTATTCTCTGTCTCGGGTAAAATTATTCCCTGTGTCAAGGTAAAATTATTCTCTGTCTAGGGGTAAAATTATTCTCTGTCTCGGGTAAAATTATTCTCTGTCTAGGGGTAAAATTATTCACTGTCCAGGTGTAAAATTATTCCCTGTCTAGGGGTAAAATTATTCCCTGTCTAGGGATAAAATTATTCTTCGTCCAGAGGTAAAATTATTCTCTGTCTGGGGGTAAAATTATTCTCTGTTTAGGGGTAAAATTATTCCATGTCCAAGGGTAAAATTATTCTCTGTCCAGGTGTAAAATTATTCCCTGTCTAGGGGTAAAATTATTCACTGTCTAGGGGTAAAATTATTCTCTGTCTAGGGGTAAAAGTATTCCCTGTCTGGGGGTAAAAGTATTCCCTGTCTGGGGGTAAAATTATTCCCTGTCTTGGGGTAAAATTATTCTCTGTCTCGAGGTAAAATTATTCCCTGTCTAGGAGTAAAATTATTCCCTGTCTAGGGGTAAAATTATTCCCTGTCTAGGAGTAAAATTATTCTCTGGGAGTAAAAGTATTCCCTGTCTGGGGGTAAAATTATTCCCGATCTCGGGTAAAATTATTCTCTGTCTTGGGGTAAAATTATTCTCTGTCTCGGGGTAAAATTATTCCCTGTCTCGGGTAAAATTATTCCCTGTCTAGGGGTAAAATTATTCCCTGTCTAGGGGTAAAATTATTCTCTGTCCAGAGGTAAAATTATTCACTGTCTAGGGGTAAAATTATTCACTGTCTTGGGGTAAAATTATTCTCTGTCTCTGGGTAAAATTATTCTCTGGGGGTAAAAGTATTCCCTGTCTGGGGGTAAAATTATTCCCTATCTTGGGGTAAAATTATTCTCTGTCTAGGGTAAAATTATTCCCTGTCTAGGTGTAAAATTATTCCCTGTATGGTGTAAAATTATTCCCTGTCTAGGGGTAAAATTATTCACTGTCTAGGGGTAAAATTATTCTCTGTCTAGGGGTAAAAGTATTCCCTGTCTGGGGGTAAAAGTATTCCCTGTCTGGGGGTAAAATTATTCCCTGTCTAGGGGTAAAATTATTCTCTGTCTCGAGGTAAAATTATTCCCTGTCTAGGTGTAAAATTATTCCCTGTCTCGGGGTAAAATTATTCCCTGTCTAGGAGTAAAATTATTCTCTGGGGGTAAAAGTATTCCCTGTCTGGGGGTAAAATTATTCCCGGTCTGGGGTAAAATTATTCTCTGTCTAGGGGTAAAATTATTCTCTGTCTCGGGTAAAATTATTCTCTGTCTCGGGGTAAAATTATTCCCGGTCTAGGGTAAAATTATTCTCTGTCTAGAGGTAAATCTATTCTCTGTCTAGGGGTAAAATTATTCTCTGTCTCGGGGTAAAATTATTCCCTGTCTAGAAGAAAAATTATTCTCTGTCTCGGGGTAAAATTATTCCCTGTCTGGGGCTAAAATTATTCCCTGTCGAGGGGTTAAATTATTCTCTGTCTCGGCTAAATTATTCACTGTCTCGGGGTAAAATTATTCTCTGTCTAGGGTTAAAATTATTCTCTGGGGGTGAAAGTATTCCCTGTCTGGGGGTAAAATTATTCCCGATCTAGGGTAAAATTATTCTCTGTCTAGGGGTAAAATTATTCCCTGTCTAGGGGTAAAATTATTCCATGTCGAAGGGTAAAATTATTCCCTGTCTAGGGGTGAAATTATTCTCTGTCTAGGGGTAAAATTATTCCCTGTCGAGGGGTAAAATTATTCCCTGATTAGGTGTAAAATTATTCCCGGTCGAGATGTAAAATTATTCTCTGTCTAGGGGTAAAATTATTCTCTGTCTAGAGGTAAAATTATTATTCCCTGTCTAGGGGTAAAATTATTCCCTGTCTTGGGGTATAATTATTCCCTGTCTAGGGGTAAAATTACTCCCTGTCTAGGGGTAAAATTACTCCCTGTCTCGGGGTAAAATTATTCCCTGTCTCGGGGTAAAATTACTCTCTGTCTAGGGGTAAAATTATTCTCTGTCTAGAGGTAAAATTATTCCCTGTCTAGGGGCAAAATTATTCTCCGTCTCGAGGTAAAATTATTCCCTGTCTAGGGGTAAAATTATTCACTGTCGAGGGGTAAAATTATTCTCTGTCTAGGGGTAAAATTATTCTCTGGGGGTAAAAGTATTCCCTGTCTGGGGGTAAAATTATTCCCAGTCTAGGGTAAAATTATTCTCTGTCAAGGGGTAAAATTATTCTCTGTGTTGAGGTAAAATTGTTCTCCGTCTAGGGGAAAAATTATTCCCTGTCTAGGGTTAAAATTATTCCCTGTCTAGGGTTATAATTATTCCCTGTCTAGGGTTAAAATTATTCTCTGTCTAGAGGTAAAATTATTCCCTGTCTCGGGGCAAAATTATTCTCCGTCTCGAGGTAAAATTATTCCATGTCCAAGGGTAAAATTATTCTCTGTCTCGGGGTGAAATTATTCCCTGTCTCGGGGTAAAATTATTCCCTGATTAGGTGTAGAATTATTACCTGTCTGGAGGTAAAATTATTCTCTGTCCAGGGGTAAAATTATTCTCTGTGTTGAGGTAAAATTATTCTCCGTCTAGGGGTAAAATTATTCCCTGTCTCGGGTTAAAATTATTCCCTGTCTAGGGGTATAATTATTCCCTGTCTAGGGGTAAAATTATTCCCTGTCGAGGGGTAAAATTACTCCCTGTCTAGGGGTAAAATTATTCCCTGTCTAGGGGTAAACTTACTCCCTGTCTGGGGGTAAAATTACTCCCTGTCTAGGGGTAAAATTACTCTCTCTCGGGGTAAAATTGCTCTCTGTCGAGAGGTAAAATTATTCCCTGTCTAGGGGTAAAATTATTCCCTGTCTGGGGGTAAAATTATTCCCTGTGCAGAGGTAAAATTATTCTCTGTCTAGGGGTAAAATTATTCTCTGTCTCGGGGTAAAATTATTCACTGTCGAGGGGTAAATGTATTCCCTGTCTGGGGGTAAAATTATTACTGGTCTAGGGTAAAATTATTCTCTGTCTAGGGGTAAAATTATTCTCTGTCTGGGGGTAAAATTATTCCCTGTCTAGGGGTTAAATTATTTCTTGTCGAGGGGTAAAATTATTCTCTGTCTCGGGTAAAATTATTCTCTGTCTCGGGGTAAAATTATTCACTGTCTCGGGGTAAAATTATTCCCTGTCTCGGGTAAAATTATTCCCTGTCTAGGGGTAAAATTATTCCCTGTCTAGGGGTAAAATTATTCCCTGTCTCGGGGTAAAATTATTCCCTGTCTCGGGGTAAAATTATTCTCTGTCCAGAGGTAAAATTATTCACTGTCTCGGGGTAAAATTATTCACTGTCTTGGGGTAAAATTATTCTCTGTCTCGGGGTAAAATTATTCTCTGTCTCGGGGTAAAATTATTCTCTGGGGGTAAAATATTCCCTGTCTGGGGGTAAAATTATTCCCTATCTAGGGGTAAAATTATTCTCTGTCTCGGGGTAAAATTATTCTCCGTCTCGAGGTAAAATTATTCTCTGTCTTAGGGCAAAATTATTCCCTGTCTCGGGGTAAAATTATTCCCTGATTAGGGGTAAAATTATTCCCTGTCTAGAGGTAAAATTATTCTCTGTCTCGTTGTAAAATTATTCTCTGTCTAGGGTTAAAATTATTCTCTGTCTAGGGGTAAAATTATTCTCTGTCTGGGGGTAAAATCATTCTCTGTCTCGGGGTAAAATTATTCTCTGGGGGTAAAAGTATTCCCTGTCTGGGGGTAAAAGTATTCTCTGTCTCGGGGTAAAATTATTCTCTGTCTCGGGTAAAATTATTCCCTGTCTAGGGGTAAAATGATTCCCTGTCTAGGGGTAAAATTATTCCCTGTCTAGGTGTTAAATTATTCTCTGGGGGTAAAAGTATTCCCTGTCTGGGGGTAAAATTATTCCCTGTCTAGGGGTAAAATTATTCTCTGTCTCGGGTAAAATTATTCTCTGTCTCGGGGTAAAATTATTCCCGGTCTAGGGTAAAATTATTCTCTGTCTAGAGGTAAATCTATTCCCTGTCTAGGGGTAAAATTATTCTCTGTCTAGGGGTAAAATTATTCTCTGTGTTGAGGTAAAATTATTCTCCGTCTAGGGGTAAAATTATTCCCTGTCTAGGGTTAAAATTATTCCCTGTCTAGGGGTATAATTATTCCCTGTCTAGGGTTAAAATTATTCTCTGTCTAGAGGTAAAATTATTCCCTGTCTAGGGGCAAAATTATTCTCCGTCTCGAGGTAAAATTATTCCATGTCCAAGGGTAAAATTATTCTCTGTCTCGGGGTGAAATTATTCCCTGTCTCGGGGTAAAATTATTCCCTGATTGGGTGTAAAATTATTCCCTGTCTGGAGGTAAAATTATTCTCTGTCTAGGGGTAAAATTATTCTCTGTGTTGAGGTAAAATTATTCTCCGTCTAGGGGTAAATTTATTCCCTGTCTAGGGTTAAAATTATTCCCTGTCTAGGGTTAAAATTATTCCCTGTCTAGGGGTATAATTATTCCCTGTCTAGGGGTAAAATTATTCCCTGTCGAGGGGTAAAATTACTCCCTGTCTAGGGGTAAAATTATTCCCTGTCTAGGGGTAAAATTATTCCATGTGTAGAGGCAAAATTATTCTCTGTCTCGGGGTAAAATTACTCTCTGTCTGGGGGTAAAATTATTCTCTGTCTAGAGGTAAAATTATTCCCTGTCTAGGGGCAAAATTATTCTCCGTCTCGAGGTAAAATTATTCTCTGTCTAGGGGTAAAATTATTCCCGATCTAGGGTAAAATTATTCTCTGTCTAGAGGTAAATCTATTCCCTGTCTAGGGGTAAAATTATTCTCTGTCTAGGGGTAAAATTATTCCCTGTCTAGAAGAAAAATTATTCTCTGTCTCGGGGTAAAATTATTCCCTGTCTGGGGCTAAAATTATTCCCTGTCGAGGGGTTAAATTATTCCCTGTCGAGGGGTAAAATTATTCTCTGTCTCGGCTAAATTATTCACTGTCTCGGGGTAAAATTATTCTCTGTCTCGGGTTAAAATTATTCTCTGGGGGTGAAAGTATTCCCTGTCTGGGGGTAAAATTATTCCCGATATAGGGTAAAATTATTCTCTGTCTAGGGGTAAAATTATTCCCTGTCTAGGTGTAAAATTATTCTTCGTCTAGAGGTAAAATTATTCTCTGTCTCGGGGTAAAATTATTCTCTGTCTCGGGGTAAAATTATTCCATGTCCAAGGGTAAAATTATTCCCTGTCTAGGGGTGAAATTATTCTCTGTCTAGGGGTAAAATTATTCCCTGTCTAGGGGTAAAATTATTCCCTGATTAGGTGTAAAATTATTCCCTGTCGAGATGTAAAATTATTCTCTGTCTCGGGGTAAAATTATTCTCTGTCTAGAGGTAAAATTATTATTCCCTGTCTAGGGGTAAAATTATTCCCTGTCTCGGGGTAAAATTATTCCCTGTCTCGGGGTAAAATTATTCCCTGTGTAGAGGTAAAATTACTCTCTGTCTAGGGGTAAAATTACTCTCTGTCTAGGGGTAAAATTATTCTCTGTCTAGAGGTAAAATTATTCCCTGTCTAGGGGCAAAATTATTCTCCGTCTCGAGGTAAAATTATTCCCTGTCTAGGGGTAAAATTATTCCCTGTCGAGGGGTAAAATTATTCTCTGTCTCGGCTAAATTATTCACTGTCTCGGGGTAAAATTATTCTCTGTCTCGGGTTAAAATTATTCTCTGGGGGTGAAAGTATTCCCTGTCTGGGGGTAAAATTATTCCCGATATAGGGTAAAATTATTCTCTGTCTAGGGGTAAAATTATTCCCTGTCTAGGTGTAAAATTATTCTTCGTCTAGAGGTAAAATTATTCTCTGTCTCGGGGTAAAATTATTCTCTGTCTAGGGGTAAAATTATTCCATGTCCAAGGGTAAAATTATTCCCTGTCTAGGGGTGAAATTATTCTCTGTCTAGGGGTAAAATTATTCCCTGTCTAGGGGTAAAATTATTCCCTGATTAGGTGTAAAATTATTCCCTGTCGAGATGTAAAATTATTCTCTGTCTCGGGGTAAAATTATTCTCTGTCTAGAGGTAAAATTATTATTCCCTGTCTAGGGGTAAAATTATTCCCTGTCTAGGGGTGAAATTATTCTCTGTCTAGGGGTAAAATTATTCCCTGTCTAGGGGTAAAATTATTCCCTGATTAGGTGTAAAATTATTCCCTGCCGAGATGTAAAATTATTCTCTGTCTCGGGGTAAAATTATTCTCTGTCTAGAGGTAAAATTATTATTCCCTGTCTAGGGGTAAAATTATTCCCTGTCTCGGGGTAAAATTATTCCCTGTCTCGGGGTAAAATTATTCCCTGTGTAGAGGTAAAATTACTCTCTGTCTAGGGGTAAAATTACTCTCTGTCTCGGGGTAAAATTATTCTCTGTCTCGAGGTAAAATTATTCCCTGTCTAGGGGCAAAATTATTCTCCGTCTCGAGGTAAAATTATTCCCTGTCTAGGGGTAAAATTATTCACTGTCGAGGGGTAAAATTATTCTCTGTCTCGGGGTAAAATTATTCTCTGGGGGTAAAAGTATTCCCTGTCTGGGGGTAAAATTATTCCCGGTCTAGGGTAAAATTATTCTCTGTCTAGGGGTAAAATTATTCTCTGTGTTGAGGTAAAATTATTCTCCGTCTCGGGGTAAAATTATTCCCTGTCTAGGGTTAAAATTATTCACTGTCTAGGGGTATAATTATTCCCTGTCTAGGGTTAAAATTATTCTCTGTCTAGAGGTAAAATTATTCCCTGTCTAGGGGCAAAATTATTCTCCGTCTCGAGGTAAAATTATTCCATGTCCAAGGGTAAAATTATTCCCTGTCTCGGGGTGAAATTATTCCCTGTCTCGGGGTAAAATTATTCCCTGATTAGGTGTAAAATTATTCCCTGTCTGGAGGTAAAATTATTCTCTGTCTAGGGGTAAAATTATTCTCTGTGTTGAGGTAAAATTATTCTCCGTCTAGGGGTAAAATTATTCCCTGTCTAGGGTTAAAATTATTCCCTGTCTAGGGTTAAAATTATTCCCTGTCTCGGGGTATAATTATTCCCTGTCTAGGGGTAAAATTATTCCCTGTCGAGGGGTAAAATTACTCCCTGTCTAGGGGTAAAATTATTCCCTGTCTCGGGGTAAAATTATTCCATGTGTAGAGGCAAAATTATTCTCTGTCTCGGGGTAAAATTACTCTCTGTCTGGGGGTAAAATTATTCTCTGTCTAGAGGTAAAATTATTCCCTGTCTAGGGGCAAAATTATTCTCCGTCTCGAGGTAAAATTATTCTCTGTCTAGGGGTAAAATTATTCCCGATCTAGGGTAAAATTACTCTCTGTCTAGGGGTAAAATTATTGTCTAGGGGTAAAATTATTCCCGATCTAGGGTAAAATTACTCTCTGTCTAGGGGTAAAATTATTCTCTGTGTAGAGGTAAAATTATTCCCTGTCTCGGGGCAAAATTATTCTCCGTCTAGAGGTAAAATTATTCTCTGTCTCGGGTAAAATTATTCCCTGTCGAGGGGTAAAATTATTCCCTGTCTAGGGGTAAAATTATTCCCTGTCTAGGTGTAAAATTATTCTCTGGGGGTAAAAGTATTTCCTGTCTGGGGGTAAAATTATTCCCTGTCTAGGGGTAAAATTATTCTCTGTCTCGGGTAAAATTATTCTCTGTCTCGGGGTAAAATTATTCCCGGTCTAGGGTAAAATTATTCTCTGTCTAGAGGTAAATCTATTCCCTGTCTAGGGGTAAAATTATTCTCTGTCTAGGGGTAAAATTATTCCCTGTCTAGAAGAAAAATTATTCTCTGTCTCGGGGTAAAATTATTCCCTGTCTGGGGCTAAAATTATTCCCTGTCGAGGGGTTAAATTATTCCCTGTCGAGGGGTAAAATTATTCTCTGTCTCGGCTAAATTATTCACTGTCTCGGGGTAAAATTATTCTCTGTCTAGGGTTAAAATTATTCTCTGGGGGTGAAAGTATTCCCTGTCTGGGGGTAAAATTATTCCCGATATAGGGTAAAATTATTCTCTGTCTAGGGGTAAAATTATTCCCTGTCTGGGGGTAAAATTATTCCCTGTCTCGGGGTAAAATTATTCTCTGTCTCAGGTAAAATTATTCTCTGTCTAGGGGTAAAATTATTCTCTGTCTCGGGGTAAAATTATTCTCTGTCTCGGGTAAAATTATTCTCTGTCTAGGGGTAAAATTATTCCATGTCCAGGGGTAAAATTATTCCCTGTCTAGGGGTAAAATTATTCCCGATCAAGGGTAAAATTACTCTCTGTCTAGGGGTAAAATTATTCTCTGTCTGGAGGTAAAATTATTCCCGATCTAGGGTAAAATTACTCTCTGTCTAGGGGTAAAATTATTCTCTGTCTAGAGGTAAAATTATTCCCTGTCTCGGGGCAAAATTATTCTCCGTCTAGAGGTAAAATTATTCTCTGTCTCGGGTAAAATTATTCCCTGTCTAGGGGTAAAATTATTCCCTGTCTAGGGGTAAAATTATTCCCTGTCTAGGTGTTAAATTATTCTCTGGGGGTAAAAGTATTCCCTGTCTGGGGGTAAAATTATTCCCTGTCTAGGGGTAAAATTATTCTCTGTCTCGGGTAAAATTATTCTCTGTCTCGGGGTAAAATTATTCCCGGTCTAGGGTAAAATTATTCTCTGTCTAGAGGTAAATCTATTCCCTGTCTAGGGGTAAAATTATTCTCTGTCTAGGGGTAAAATTATTCCCTGTCTAGAAGAAAAATTATTCTCTGTCTCGGGGTAAAATTATTCCCTGTCTGGGGCTAAAATTATTCTCTGTCTAGAGGTAAAATTATTCCCTGTCTAGGGGCAAAATTATTCTCCGTCTAGAGGTAAAATTATTCTCTGTCTCGGGTAAAACTATTCCCTGTGTCAAGGTAAAATTATTCTCTGTCTAGGGGTAAAATTATTCTCTGTCTAGAGGTAAAATTATTCCCTGTCTAGGGGCAAAATTATTCTCCGTCTAGAGGTAAAATTATTCTCTGTCTCGCGTAAAATTATTCCCTGTGTCAAGGTAAAATTATTCTCTGTCTAGAGGTAAAATTATTCCCTGTCTAGGGGCAAAATTATTCTCCGTCTAGAGGTAAAATTATTCTCTGTCTCGGGTAAAATTATTCCCTGTGTCAAGGTAAAATTATTCTCTGTCTAGGGGTAAAATTATTCTCTGTCTCGGGTAAAATTATTCTCTGTCTAGGGGTAAAATTATTCTTCGTCCAGAGGTAAAATTATTCTCTGTCTCGGGGTAAAATTATTCTCTGTTTAGGGGTAAAATTATTCCATGTCCAAGGGTAAAATTATTCTCTGTCCAGGTGTAAAATTATTCCCTGTCTAGGGGTAAAATTATTCACTGTCTAGGGGTAAAATTATTCTCTGTCTAGGGGTAAAAGTATTCCCTGTCTGGGGGTAAAAGTATTCCCTGTCTGGGGGTAAAATTATTCCCTGTCTAGGGGTAAAATTATTCTCTGTCTCGAGGTAAAATTATTCCGTGTCTAGGAGTAAAATTATTCCCTGTCTAGGGGTAAAATTATTCCCTGTCTAGGAGTAAAATTATTCTCTGGGGGTAAAAGTATTCCCTGTCTGGGGGTAAAATTATTCCCGATCTCGGGTAAAATTATTCTCTGTCTTGGGGTAAAATTATTCTCTGTCTCGGGGTAAAATTATTCCCTGTCTCGGGTAAAATTATTCCCTGTCTAGGGGTAAAATTATTCCCTGTCTAGGGGTAAAATTATTCTCTGTCCAGAGGTAAAATTATTCACTGTCTAGGGGTAAAATTATTCACTGTCTTGGGGTAAAATTATTCTCTGTCTCTGGGTAAAATTATTCTCTGGGGGTAAAAGTATTCCCTGTCTGGGGGTAAAATTATTCCCTATCTTGGGGTAAAATTATTCTCTGTCTAGGGTAAAATTATTCCCTGTCTAGGTGTAAAATTATTCCCTGTATGGTGTAAAATTATTCCCTGTCTAGGGGTAAAATTATTCACTGTCTAGGGGTAAAATTATTCTCTGTCTAGGGGTAAAAGTATTCCCTGTCTGGGGGTAAAAGTATTCCCTGTCTGGGGGTAAAATTATTCCCTGTCTAGGGGTAAAATTATTCTCTGTCTCGAGGTAAAATTATTCCCTGTCTAGGTGTAAAATTATTCCCTGTCTCGGGGTAAAATTATTCCCTGTCTAGGAGTAAAATTATTCTCTGGGGGTAAAAGTATTCCCTGTCTGGGGGTAAAATTATTCCCGGTCTGGGGTAAAATTATTCTCTGTCTAGGGGTAAAATTATTCTCTGTCTCGGGTAAAATTATTCTCTGTCTCGGGGTAAAATTATTCCCGGTCTAGGGTAAAATTATTCTCTGTCTAGAGGTAAATCTATTCTCTGTCTAGGGGTAAAATTATTCTCTGTCTCGGGGTAAAATTATTCCCTGTCTAGAAGAAAAATTATTCTCTGTCTCGGGGTAAAATTATTCCCTGTCTGGGGCTAAAATTATTCCCTGTCGAGGGGTTAAATTATTCTCTGTCTCGGCTAAATTATTCACTGTCTCGGGGTAAAATTATTCTCTGTCTAGGGTTAAAATTATTCTCTGGGGGTGAAAGTATTCCCTGTCTGGGGGTAAAATTATTCCCGATCTAGGGTAAAATTATTCTCTGTCTAGGGGTAAAATTATTCCCTGTCTAGGGGTAAAATTATTCCATGTCGAAGGGTAAAATTATTCCCTGTCTAGGGGTGAAATTATTCTCTGTCTAGGGGTAAAATTATTCCCTGTCGAGGGGTAAAATTATTCCCTGATTAGGTGTAAAATTATTCCCGGTCGAGATGTAAAATTATTCTCTGTCTAGGGGTAAAATTATTCTCTGTCTAGAGGTAAAATTATTATTCCCTGTCTAGGGGTAAAATTATTCCCTGTCTTGGGGTATAATTATTCCCTGTCTAGGGGTAAAATTACTCCCTGTCTAGGGGTAAAATTACTCCCTGTCTCGGGGTAAAATTATTCCCTGTCTCGGGGTAAAATTACTCTCTGTCTAGGGGTAAAATTATTCTCTGTCTAGAGGTAAAATTATTCCCTGTCTAGGGGCAAAATTATTCTCCGTCTCGAGGTAAAATTATTCCCTGTCTAGGGGTAAAATTATTCACTGTCGAGGGGTAAAATTATTCTCTGTCTAGGGGTAAAATTATTCTCTGGGGGTAAAAGTATTCCCTGTCTGGGGGTAAAATTATTCCCAGTCTAGGGTAAAATTATTCTCTGTCAAGGGGTAAAATTATTCTCTGTGTTGAGGTAAAATTGTTCTCCGTCTAGGGGAAAAATTATTCCCTGTCTAGGGTTAAAATTATTCCCTGTCTAGGGTTATAATTATTCCCTGTCTAGGGTTAAAATTATTCTCTGTCTAGAGGTAAAATTATTCCCTGTCTCGGGGCAAAATTATTCTCCGTCTCGAGGTAAAATTATTCCATGTCCAAGGGTAAAATTATTCCCTGTCTCGGGGTGAAATTATTCCCTGTCTCGGGGTAAAATTATTCCCTGATTAGGTGTAGAATTATTACCTGTCTGGAGGTAAAATTATTCTCTGTCCAGGGGTAAAATTATTCTCTGTGTTGAGGTAAAATTATTCTCCGTCTAGGGGTAAAATTATTCCCTGTCTCGGGTTAAAATTATTCCCTGTCTAGGGGTATAATTATTCCCTGTCTAGGGGTAAAATTATTCCCTGTCGAGGGGTAAAATTACTCCCTGTCTCGGGGTAAAATTATTCCCTGTCTAGGGGTAAAATTACTCCCTGTCTGGGGGTAAAATTACTCCCTGTCTAGGGGTAAAATTACTCTCTCTCGGGGTAAAATTGCTCTCTGTCGAGAGGTAAAATTATTCCCTGTCTAGGGGTAAAATTATTCCCTGTCTGGGGGTAAAATTATTCCCTGTGCAGAGGTAAAATTATTCTCTGTCTAGGGGTAAAATTATTCTCTGTCTCGGGGTAAAATTATTCACTGTCGAGGGGTAAATGTATTCCCTGTCTGGGGGTAAAATTATTACTGGTCTAGGGTAAAATTATTCTCTGTCTAGGGGTAAAATTATTCTCTGTCTGGGGGTAAAATTATTCCCTGTCTAGGGGTTAAATTATTTCTTGTCGAGGGGTAAAATTATTCTCTGTCTCGGGTAAAATTATTCTCTGTCTCGGGGTAAAATTATTCACTGTCTCGGGGTAAAATTATTCCCTGTCTCGGGTAAAATTATTCCCTGTCTAGGGGTAAAATTATTCCCTGTCTAGGGGTAAAATTATTCCCTGTCTCGGGGTAAAATTATTCCCTGTCTCGGGGTAAAATTATTCTCTGTCCAGAGGTAAAATTATTCACTGTCTCGGGGTAAAATTATTCACTGTCTTGGGGTAAAATTATTCTCTGTCTCGGGGTAAAATTATTCTCTGTCTCGGGGTAAAATTATTCTCTGGGGGTAAAATATTCCCTGTCTGGGGGTAAAATTATTCCCTATCTAGGGGTAAAATTATTCTCTGTCTCGGGGTAAAATTATTCTCCGTCTCGAGGTAAAATTATTCTCTGTCTTAGGGCAAAATTATTCCCTGTCTCGGGGTAAAATTATTCCCTGATTAGGGGTAAAATTATTCCCTGTCTAGAGGTAAAATTATTCTCTGTCTCGTTGTAAAATTATTCTCTGTCTAGGGTTAAAATTATTCTCTGTCTAGGGGTAAAATTATTCTCTGTCTGGGGGTAAAATCATTCTCTGTCTCGGGGTAAAATTATTCTCTGGGGGTAAAAGTATTCCCTGTCTGGGGGTAAAAGTATTCTCTGTCTCGGGGTAAAATTATTCTCTGTCTCGGGTAAAATTATTCCCTGTCTAGGGGTAAAATGATTCCCTGTCTAGGGGTAAAATTATTCCCTGTCTAGGTGTTAAATTATTCTCTGGGGGTAAAAGTATTCCCTGTCTGGGGGTAAAATTATTCCCTGTCTAGGGGTAAAATTATTCTCTGTCTCGGGTAAAATTATTCTCTGTCTCGGGGTAAAATTATTCCCGGTCTAGGGTAAAATTATTCTCTGTCTAGAGGTAAATCTATTCCCTGTCTAGGGGTAAAATTATTCTCTGTCTAGGGGTAAAATTATTCTCTGTGTTGAGGTAAAATTATTCTCCGTCTAGGGGTAAAATTATTCCCTGTCTAGGGTTAAAATTATTCCCTGTCTAGGGGTATAATTATTCCCTGTCTAGGGTTAAAATTATTCTCTGTCTAGAGGTAAAATTATTCCCTGTCTAGGGGCAAAATTATTCTCCGTCTCGAGGTAAAATTATTCCATGTCCAAGGGTAAAATTATTCTCTGTCTCGGGGTGAAATTATTCCCTGTCTCGGGGTAAAATTATTCCCTGATTGGGTGTAAAATTATTCCCTGTCTGGAGGTAAAATTATTCTCTGTCTAGGGGTAAAATTATTCTCTGTGTTGAGGTAAAATTATTCTCCGTCTAGGGGTAAATTTATTCCCTGTCTAGGGTTAAAATTATTCCCTGTCTAGGGTTAAAATTATTCCCTGTCTAGGGGTATAATTATTCCCTGTCTAGGGGTAAAATTATTCCCTGTCGAGGGGTAAAATTACTCCCTGTCTAGGGGTAAAATTATTCCCTGTCTAGGGGTAAAATTATTCCATGTGTAGAGGCAAAATTATTCTCTGTCTCGGGGTAAAATTACTCTCTGTCTGGGGGTAAAATTATTCTCTGTCTAGAGGTAAAATTATTCCCTGTCTAGGGGCAAAATTATTCTCCGTCTCGAGGTAAAATTATTCTCTGTCTAGGGGTAAAATTATTCCCGATCTAGGGTAAAATTATTCTCTGTCTAGAGGTAAATCTATTCCCTGTCTAGGGGTAAAATTATTCTCTGTCTAGGGGTAAAATTATTCCCTGTCTAGAAGAAAAATTATTCTCTGTCTCGGGGTAAAATTATTCCCTGTCTGGGGCTAAAATTATTCCCTGTCGAGGGGTTAAATTATTCCCTGTCGAGGGGTAAAATTATTCTCTGTCTCGGCTAAATTATTCACTGTCTCGGGGTAAAATTATTCTCTGTCTCGGGTTAAAATTATTCTCTGGGGGTGAAAGTATTCCCTGTCTGGGGGTAAAATTATTCCCGATATAGGGTAAAATTATTCTCTGTCTAGGGGTAAAATTATTCCCTGTCTAGGTGTAAAATTATTCTTCGTCTAGAGGTAAAATTATTCTCTGTCTCGGGGTAAAATTATTCTCTGTCTCGGGGTAAAATTATTCCATGTCCAAGGGTAAAATTATTCCCTGTCTAGGGGTGAAATTATTCTCTGTCTAGGGGTAAAATTATTCCCTGTCTAGGGGTAAAATTATTCCCTGATTAGGTGTAAAATTATTCCCTGTCGAGATGTAAAATTATTCTCTGTCTCGGGGTAAAATTATTCTCTGTCTAGAGGTAAAATTATTATTCCCTGTCTAGGGGTAAAATTATTCCCTGTCTCGGGGTAAAATTATTCCCTGTCTCGGGGTAAAATTATTCCCTGTCTAGGGGTAAAATTACTCTCTGTCTAGGGGTAAAATTACTCTCTGTCTAGGGGTAAAATTATTCTCTGTCTAGAGGTAAAATTATTCCCTGTCTAGGGGCAAAATTATTCTCCGTCTCGAGGTAAAATTATTCCCTGTCTAGGGGTAAAATTATTCACTGTCGAGGGGTAAAATTATTCTCTGTCTCGGGGTAAAATTATTCTCTGGGGGTAAAAGTATTCCCTGTCTGGGGGTAAAATTATTCCCGGTCTAGGGTAAAATTATTCTCTGTCTAGGGGTAAAATTATTCTCTGTGTTGAGGTAAAATTATTCTCCGTCTAGGGGTAAAATTATTCCCTGTCTAGGGTTAAAATTATTCCCTGTCTAGGGGTATAATTATTCCCTGTCTAGGGTTAAAATTATTCTCTGTCTAGAGGTAAAATTATTCCCTGTCTAGGGGCAAAATTATTCTCCGTCTCGAGGTAAAATTATTCCATGTCCAAGGGTAAAATTATTCTCTGTCTCGGGGTGAAATTATTCCCTGTCTTGGGGTAAAATTATTCCCTGATTAGGTGTAAAATTATTCCCTGTCTGGAGGTAAAATTATTCTCTGTCTAGGGGTAAAATTACTCTCTGTCTGGGGGTAAAATTATTCTCTGTCTAGAGGTAAAATTATTCCCTGTCTAGGGGCAAAATTATTCTCCGTCTCGAGGTAAAATTATTCTCTGTCTAGGGGTAAAATTATTCCCGATCTAGGGTAAAATTACTCTCTGTCTAGGGGTAAAATTATTCTCTGTGTAGAGGTAAAATTATTCCCTGTCTCGGGGCAAAATTATTCTCCGTCTAGAGGTAAAATTATTCTCTGTCTCGGGTAAAATTATTCCCTGTCTCGGGGTAAAATTATTCCCTGTCTAGGTGTAAAATTATTCTCTGGGGGTAAAAGTATTCCCTGTCTGGGGGTAAAATTATTCCCTGTCTAGGGGTAAAATTATTCTCTGTCTCGGGTAAAATTATTCTCTGTCTCGGGGTAAAATTATTCCCGGTCTAGGGTAAAATTATTCTCTGTCTAGAGGTAAATCTATTCCCTGTCTAGGGGTAAAATTATTCTCTGTCTAGGGGTAAAATTATTCCCTGTCTAGAAGAAAAATTATTCTCTGTCTCGGGGTAAAATTATTCCCTGTCTGGGGCTAAAATTATTCGCTGTCGAGGGGTTAAATTATTCCCTGTCGAGGGGTAAAATTATTCTCTGTCTCGGCTAAATTATTCACTGTCTCGGGGTAAAATTATTCTCTGTCTAGGGTTAAAATTATTCTCTGGGGGTGAAAGTATTCCCTGTCTGGGGGTAAAATTATTCCCGATATAGGGTAAAATTATTCTCTGTCTAGGGGTAAAATTATTCCCTGTCTGGGGGTAAAATTATTCTCTGTCTCGGGGTAAAATTATTCTCTGTCTCGGGTAAAATTATTCTCTGTCTGGAGGTAAAATTATTCCCTGTCTCGGGGCAAAATTATTCTCCGTCTAGAGGTAAAATTATTCTCTGTCTCGGGTAAAATTATTCCCTGTCTAGGGGTAAAATTATTCCCTGTCTAGGGGTAAAATTATTCCCTGTCTAGGTGTTAAATTATTCTCTGGGGGTAAAAGTATTCCCTGTCTGGGGGTAAAATTATTCCCTGTCTAGGGGTAAAATTATTCTCTGTCTCGGGTAAAATTATTCTCTGTCTCGGGGTAAAATTATTCCCGGTCTAGGGTAAAATTATTCTCTGTCTAGAGGTAAATCTATTCCCTGTCTAGGGGTAAAATTATTCTCTGTCTAGGGGTAAAATTATTCCCTGTCTAGAAGAAAAATTATTCTCTGTCTCGGGGTAAAATTATTCCCTGTCTGGGGCTAAAATTATTCTCTGTCTAGAGGTAAAATTATTCCCTGTCTAGGGGCAAAATTATTCTCCGTCTAGAGGTAAAATTATTCTCTGTCTCGGGTAAAATTATTCCCTGTGTCAAGGTAAAATTATTCTCTGTCTTGGGGTAAAATTATTCTCTGTCTAGAGGTAAAATTATTCCCTGTCTAGGGGCAAAATTATTCTCCGTCTAGAGGTAAAATTATTCTCTGTCTCGGGTAAAATTATTCCCTGTGTCAAGGTAAAATTATTCTCTGTCTAGAGGTAAAATTATTCCCTGTCTAGGGGCAAAATTATTCTCCGTCTAGAGGTAAAATTATTCTCTGTCTCGGGTAAAATTATTCCCTGTGTCAAGGTAAAATTATTCTCTGTCTAGGGGTAAAATTATTCTCTGTCTCGGGTAAAATTATTCTCTGTCTAGGTGTAAAATTATTCCCTGTCTAGGGGTAAAATTATTCCCTGTCTAGGGATAAAATTATTCCCTGTCTAGGGGTATAATTATTCCCTGTCTAGGGGTAAAATTATTCCCTGTCGAGGGGTAAAATTACTCCCTGTCTAGGGGTAAAATTATTCCCTGTCTCGGGGTAAAATTATTCCATGTGTAGAGGCAAAATTATTCTCTGTCTCGGGGTAAAATTACTCTCTGTCTGGGGGTAAAATTATTCTCTGTCTAGAGGTAAAATTATTCCCTGTCTAGGGGCAAAATTATTCTCCGTCTCGAGGTAAAATTATTCTCTGTCTAGGGGTAAAATTATTCCCGATCTAGGGTAAAATTACTCTCTGTCTAGGGGTAAAATTATTCTCTGTCTAGAGGTAAAATTATTCCCTGTCTCGGGGCAAAATTATTCTCCGTCTAGAGGTAAAATTATTCTCTGTCTCGGGTAAAATTATTCCCTGTCTAGGGGTAAAATTATTCCCTGTCTAGGGGTAAAATTATTCCCTGTCTAGGTGTAAAATTATTCTCTGGGGGTAAAAGTATTCCCTGTCTGGGGGTAAAATTATTCCCTGTCTAGGGGTAAAATTATTCTCTGTCTCGGGTAAAATTATTCTCTGTCTCGGGGTAAAATTATTCCCGGTCTAGGGTAAAATTATTCTCTGTCTAGAGGTAAATCTATTCCCTGTCTAGGGGTAAAATTATTCTCTGTCTAGGGGTAAAATTATTCCCTGTCTAGAAGAAAAATTATTCTCTGTCTCGGGGTAAAATTATTCCCTGTCTGGGGCTAAAATTATTCCCTGTCGAGGGGTTAAATTATTCCCTGTCGAGGGGTAAAATTATTCTCTGTCTCGGCTAAATTATTCACTGTCTCGGGGTAAAATTATTCTCTGTCTAGGGTTAAAATTATTCTCTGGGGGTGAAAGTATTCCCTGTCTGGGGGTAAAATTATTCCCGATCTAGGGTAAAATTATTCTCTGTCTAGGGGTAAAATTATTCCCTGTCTGGGGGTAAAATTATTCCCTGTCTCGGGGTAAAATTATTCTCTGTCTCGGGTAAAATTATTCTCTGTCTAGGGGTAAAATTATTCTCTGTCTCGGGGTAAAATTATTCTCTGTCTCGGGTAAAATTATTCTCTGTCTAGGGGTAAAATTATTCCATGTCCAGGGGTAAAATTATTCCCTGTCTAGGGGTAAAATTATTCCCGATCTAGGGTAAAATTACTCTCTGTCTAGGGGTAAAATTATTCTCTGTCTGGAGGTAAAATTATTCCCGATCTAGGGTAAAATTACTCTCTGTCTAGGGGTAAAATTATTCTCTGTCTAGAGGTAAAATTATTCCCTGTCTCGGGGCAAAATTATTCTCCGTCTAGAGGTAAAATTATTCTCTGTCTCGGGTAAAATTATTTCCTGTCTAGGGGTAAAATTATTCCCTGTCTAGGGGTAAAATTATTCCCTGTCTAGGTGTTAAATTATTCTCTGGGGGTAAAAGTATTCCCTGTCTAGGGGTAAAATTATTCCCTGTCTAGGGGTAAAATTATTCTCTGTCTCGGGTAAAATTATTCTCTGTCTCGGGGTAAAATTATTCCCGGTCTAGGGTAAAATTATTCTCTGTCTAGAGGTAAATCTATTCCCTGTCTAGGGGTAAAATTATTCTCTGTCTAGGGGTAAAATTATTCCCTGTCTAGAAGAAAAATTATTCTCTGTCTCGGGGTAAAATTATTCCCTGTCTGGGGCTAAAATTATTCTCTGTCTAGAGGTAAAATTATTCCCTGTCTAGGGGCAAAATTATTCTCCGTCTAGAGGTAAAATTATTCTCTGTCTCGGGTAAAATTATTCCCTGTGTCAAGGTAAAATTATTCTCTGTCTAGAGGTAAAATTATTCCCTGTCTAAGGGCAAAATTATTCTCCGTCTAGAGGTAAAATTATTCTCTGTCTCGGGTAAAATTATTCCCTGTGTCAAGGTAAAATTATTCTCTGTCTAGGGGTAAAATTATTCTCTGTCTCGGGTAAAATTATTCTCTGTCTAGGGGTAAAATTATTCACTGTCCAGGTGTAAAATTATTCCCTGTCTAGGGGTAAAATTATTCCCTGTCTAGGGATAAAATTATTCTTCGTCCAGAGGTAAAATTATTCTCTGTCTGGGGGTAAAATTATTCTCTGTTTAGGGGTAAAATTATTCCATGTCCAAGGGTAAAATTATTCTCTGTCCAGGTGTAAAATTATTCCCTGTCTAGGGGTAAAATTATTCACTGTCTAGGGGTAAAATTATTCTCTGTCTAGGGGTAAAAGTATTCCCTGTCTGGGGGTAAAAGTATTCCCTGTCTGGGGGTAAAATTATTCCCTGTCTTGGGGTAAAATTATTCTCTGTCTCGAGGTAAAATTATTCCCTGTCTAGGAGTAAAATTATTCCCTGTCTAGGGGTAAAATTATTCCCTGTCTAGGAGTAAAATTATTCTCTGGGGGTAAAAGTATTCCCTGTCTGGGGGTAAAATTATTCCCGATCTCGGGTAAAATTATTCTCTGTCTTGGGGTAAAATTATTCTCTGTCTCGGGGTAAAATTATTCCCTGTCTCGGGTAAAATTATTCCCTGTCTAGGGGTAAAATTATTCCCTGTCTAGGGGTAAAATTATTCTCTGTCCAGAGGTAAAATTATTCACTGTCTAGGGGTAAAATTATTCACTGTCTTGGGGTAAAATTATTCTCTGTCTCTGGGTAAAATTATTCTCTGGGGGTAAAAGTATTCCCTGTCTGGGGGTAAAATTATTCCCTATCTTGGGGTAAAATTATTCTCTGTCTAGGGTAAAATTATTCCCTGTCTAGGTGTAAAATTATTCCCTGTATGGTGTAAAATTATTCCCTGTCTAGGGGTAAAATTATTCACTGTCTAGGGGTAAAATTATTCTCTGTCTAGGGGTAAAAGTATTCCCTGTCTGGGGGTAAAAGTATTCCCTGTCTGGGGGTAAAATTATTCCCTGTCTAGGGGTAAAATTATTCTCTGTCTCGAGGTAAAATTATTCCCTGTCTAGGTGTAAAATTATTCCCTGTCTCGGGGTAAAATTATTCCCTGTCTAGGAGTAAAATTATTCTCTGGGGGTAAAAGTATTCCCTGTCTGGGGGTAAAATTATTCCCGGTCTGGGGTAAAATTATTCTCTGTCTAGGGGTAAAATTATTCTCTGTCTCGGGTAAAATTATTCTCTGTCTCGGGGTAAAATTATTCCCGGTCTAGGGAAAAATTATTCTCTGTCTAGAGGTAAATCTATTCCCTGTCTAGGGGTAAAATTATTCTCTGTCTCGGGGTAAAATTATTCCCTGTCTAGAAGAAAAATTATTCTCTGTCTCGGGGTAAAATTATTCCCTGTCTGGGGCTAAAATTATTCCCTGTCGAGGGGTAAAATTATTCCCTGTCTAGGGGTAAAATTATTCTCTGGGGGTGAAAGTATTCCCTGTCTGGGGGTAAAATTATTCTCTGTCTAGGGGTAAAATTATTCCCTGTCTAGGGGTAAAATTATTCCATGTCGAAGGGTAAAATTATTTTCTGTCTAGGGGTGAAATTATTCTCTGTCTAGGGGTAAAATTATTCCCTGTCGAGGGGTAAAATTATTCCCTGATTAGGTGTAAAATTATTCCCGGTCGAGATGTAAAATTATTCTCTGTCTAGGGGTAAAATTATTCTCTGTCTTGAGGTAAAATTATTATTCCCTGTCTAGGGGTAAAATTATTCCTTGTCTTGGGGTATAATTATTCCCTGTCTAGGGGTAAAATTACTCCCTGTCTAGGGGTAAAATTACTCCCTGTCTCGGGGTAAAATTATTCCCTGTCTCGGGGTAAAATTACTCTCTGTCTAGGGGTAAAATTATTCTCTGTCTAGAGGTAAAATTATTCCCTGTCTAGGGGCAAAATTATTCTCCGTCTCGAGGTAAAATTATTCCCTGTCTAGGGGTAAAATTATTCACTGTCGAGGGGTAAAATTATTCTCTGTCTAGGGGTAAAATTATTCTCTGGGGGTAAAAGTATTCCCTGTCTGGGGGTAAAATTATTCCCGGTCTAGGGTAAAATTTTTCTCTGTCTAGGGGTAAAATTATTCTCTGTGTTGAGGTAAAATTGTTCTCCGTCTAGGGGTAAAATTATTCCCTGTCTAGGGTTAAAATTATTCCCTGTCTAGGGTTATAATTATTCCCTGTCTAGGGTTAAAATTATTCTCTGTCTAGAGGTAAAATTATTCCCTGTCTAGGGGCAAAATTATTCTCCGTCTCGAGGTAAAATTATTCCATGTCCAAGGGTAAAATTATTCTCTGTCTCGGGGTGAAATTATTCCCTGTCTCGGGGTAAAATTATTCCCTGATTAGGTGTAAAATTATTCCCTGTCTGGAGGTAAAATTATTCTCTGTCTAGGGGTAAAATTATTCTCTGTGTTGAGGTAAAATTATTCTCCGTCTAGGGGTAAAATTATTCCCTGTCTCGGGTTAAAATTATTCCCTGTCTAGGGGTATAATTATTCCCTGTCTAGGGGTAAAATTATTCCCTGTCGAGGGGTAAAATTACTCCCTGTCTCGGGGTAAAATTATTCCCTGTCTAGGGGTAAAATTACTCCCTGTCTGGGGGTAAAATTACTCCCTGTCTAGGGGTAAAATTACTCTCTCTCGGGGTAAAATTGCTCTCTGTCGAGAGGTAAAATTATTCCCTGTCTAGGGGTAAAATTATTCCCTGTCTGGGGGTAAAATTATTCCCTGTGCAGAGGTAAAATTATTCTCTGTCTAGGGGTAAAATTATTCTCTGTCTCGGGGTAAAATTATTCACTGTCGAGGGGTAAATGTATTCCCTGTCTGGGGGTAAAATTATTACTGGTCTAGGGTAAAATTATTCTCTGTCTAGGGGTAAAATTATTCTCTGTCTGGGGGTAAAATTATTCCCTGTCTAGGGGTTAAATTATTTCTTGTCGAGGGGTAAAATTATTCTCTGTCTCGGGTAAAATTATTCTCTGTCTCGGGGTAAAATTATTCACTGTCTCGGGGTAAAATTATTCCCTGTCTCGGGTAAAATTATTCCCTGTCTAGGGGTAAAATTATTCCCTGTCTCGGGGTAAAATTATTCCCTGTCTCGGGGTAAAATTATTCTCTGTCCAGAGGTAAAATTATTCACTGTCTCGGGGTAAAATTATTCACTGTCTTGGGGTAAAATTATTCTCTGTCTCGGGGTAAAATTATTCTCTGTCTCGGGGTAAAATTATTCTCTGGGGGTAAAATATTCCCTGTCTGGGGGTAAAATATTCCCTGTCTGGGGGTAAAATTATTCCCTATCTAGGGGTAAAATTATTCTCTGTCTCGGGGTAAAATTATTCTCCGTCTCGAGGTAAAATTATTCTCTGTCTTAGGGCAAAATTATTCCCTGTCTCGGGGTAAAATTATTCCCTGATTAGGGGTAAAATTATTCCCTGTCTAGAGGTAAAATTATTCTCTGTCTCGTTGTAAAATTATTCTCTGTCTAGGGTTAAAATTATTCTCTGTCTAGGGGTAAAATTATTCTCTGTCTGGGGGTAAAATCATTCTCTGTCTCGGGGTAAAATTATTCTCTGGGGGTAAAAGTATTCCCTGTCTGGGGGTAAAAGTATTCTCTGTCTCGGGGTAAAATTATTCTCTGTCTCGGGGTAGAATTATTCCCTGTCTAGGGGTAAAATTATTCCCTGTCTAGGGGTAAAATTATTCCCTGTCGAGAAGTAAAATTATTCTCTGTCTCGGGGTAAAATTATTCTCTGTCTAGGGTTAAAATTATTCTCTGGGGGTGAAAGTATTCCCTGTCTGGGGGTAAAATTATTCCCGATATAGGGTAAAATTATTCTCTGTCTAGGGGTAAAATTATTCCCTGTCTGGGGGTAAAATTATTCCCTGTCTCGGGGTAAAATTATTCTCTGTCTCGGGTAAAATTATTCTCTGTCTAGGGGTAAAATTATTCTCTGTCTCGGGGTAAAATTATTCTCTGTCTCGGGTAAAATTATTCTCTGTCTAGGGGTAAAATTATTCCACGTCCAGGGGTAAAATTATTCCCTGTCTAGGGGTAAAATTATTCCCGATCTAGGGTAAAATTACTCTCTGTCTAGGGGTAAAATTATTCTCTGTCTAGAGGTAAAATTATTCCCGATCTAGGGTAAAATTATTCCCTGTCTAGGGGCAAAATTATTCTCCGTCTAGAGGTAAAATTATTCTCTGTCTCGGGTAAAATTATTCCCTGTGTCAAGGTAAAATTATTCTCTGTCTAGAGGTAAAATTATTCCCTGTCTAGGGGCAAAATTATTCTCCGTCTAGAGGTAAAATTATTCTCTGTCTCGGGTAAAATTATTCCCTGTGTCAAGGTAAAATTATTCTCTGTCTAGGGGTAAAATTATTCTCTGTCTCGGGTAAAATTATTCTCTGTCTAGGGGTAAAATTATTCACTGTCCAGGTGTAAAATTATTCCCTGTCTAGGGGTAAAATTATTCCCTGTCTAGGGGTATAATTATTCCCTGTCTAGGGGTAAAATTATTCCCTGTCGAGGGGTAAAATTACTCCCTGTCTAGGGGTAAAATTATTCCCTGTCTCGGGGTAAAATTATTCCATGTGTAGAGGCAAAATTATTCTCTGTCTCGGGGTAAAATTACTCTCTGTCTGGGGGTAAAATTATTCTCTGTCTAGAGGTAAAATTATTCCCTGTCTAGGGGCAAAATTATTCTCCGTCTCGAGGTAAAATTATTCTCTGTCTAGGGGTAAAATTATTCCCGATCTAGGGTAAAATTACTCTCTGTCTAGGGGTAAAATTATTCTCTGTGTAGAGGTAAAATTATTCCCTGTCTCGGGGCAAAATTATTCTCCGTCTAGAGGTAAAATTATTCTCTGTCTCGGGTAAAATTATTCCCTGTCTAGGGGTAAAATTATTCCCTGTCTAGGGGTAAAATTATTCCCTGTCTAGGTGTAAAATTATTCTCTGGGGGTAAAATTATTCCCTGTCTAGGGGTAAAATTATTCTCTGTCTCGGGTAAAATTATTCTCTGTCTCGGGGTAAAATTATTCCCGGTCTAGGGTAAAATTATTCTCTGTCTAGAGGTAAATCTATTCCCTGTCTAGGGGTAAAATTATTCTCTGTCTAGGGGTAAAATTATTCCCTGTCTAGAAGAAAAATTATTCTCTGTCTCGGGGTAAAATTATTCCCTGTCTGGGGCTAAAATTATTCCCTGTCGAGGGGTTAAATTATTCCCTGTCGAGGGGTAAAATTATTCTCTGTCTCGGCTAAATTATTCACTGTCTCGGGGTAAAATTATTCTCTGTCTAGGGTTAAAATTATTCTCTGGGGGTGAAAGTATTCCCTGTCTGGGGGTAAAATTAATCCCGATATAGGGTAAAATTATTCTCTGTCTAGGGGTAAAATTATTCCCTGTCTGGGGGTAAAATTATTCCCTGTCTCGGGGTAAAATTATTCGCTGTCTCGGGTAAAATTATTCTCTGTCTAGGGGTAAAATTATTCTCTGTCTCGGGGTAAAATTATTCTCTGTCTCGGGTAAAATTATTCTCTGTCTAGGGGTAAAATTATTCCATGTCCAGGGTTAAAATTATTCCCTGTCTAGGGGTAAAATTATTCCCGATCTAGGGTAAAATTACTCTCTGTCTAGGGGTAAAATTATTCTCTGTCTGGAGGTAAAATTATTCCCGATCTAGGGTAAAATTACTCTCTGTCTAGGGGTAAAATTATTCTCTGTCTAGAGGTAAAATTATTCCCTGTCTCGGGGCAAAATTATTCTCCGTCTAGAGGTAAAATTATTCTCTGTCTCGGGTAAAATTATTCCCTGTCTAGGGGTAAAATTATTCCCTGTCTAGGGGTAAAATTATTCCCTGTCTAGGTGTTAAATTATTCTCTGGGGGTAAAAGTATTCCCTGTCTGGGGGTAAAATTATTCCCTGTCTAGGGGTAAAATTATTCTCTGTCTCGGGTAAAATTATTCTCTGTCTCGGGGTAAAATTATTCCCGGTCTAGGGTAAAATTATTCTCTGTCTAGAGGTAAATCTATTCCCTGTCTAGGGGTAAAATTATTCTCTGTCTAGGGGTAAAATTATTCCCTGTCTAGAAGAAAAATTATTCTCTGTCTCGGGGTAAAATTATTCCCTGTCTGGGGCTAAAATTATTCTCTGTCTAGAGGTAAAATTATTCCCTGTCTAGGGGCAAAATTATTCTCCGTCTAGAGGTAAAATTATTCTCTGTCTCGGGTAAAATTATTCCCTGTGTCAAGGTAAAATTATTCTCTGTCTAGGGGTAAAATTATTCTCTGTCTAGAGGTAAAATTATTCCCTGTCTAGGGGCAAAATTATTCTCCGTCTAGAGGTAAAATTATTCTCTGTCTCGGGTAAAATTATTCCCTGTGTCAAGGTAAAATTATTCTCTGTCTAGAGGTAAAATTATTCCCTGTCTAGGGGCAAAATTATTCTCCGTCTAGAGGTAAAATTATTCTCTGTCTCGGGTAAAATTATTCCCTGTGTCAAGGTAAAATTATTCTCTGTCTAGGGGTAAAATTATTCTCTGTCTCGGGTAAAATTATTCTCTGTCTAGGGGTAAAATTATTCACTGTCCAGGTGTAAAATTATTCCCTGTCTAGGGGTAAAATTATTCCCTGTCTAGGGATAAAATTATTCTTCGTCCAGAGGTAAAATTATTCTCTGTCTAGGGGTAAAATTATTCTCTGTTTAGGGGTAAAATTATTCCATGTCCAAGGGTAAAATTATTCTCTGTCCATGTGTAAAATTATTCCCTGTCTAGGGGTAAAATTATTCTCTGTCTCGGGGTAAAATTATTCCCTGTCTCGGGGTAAAATTATTCTCTGTCTCGGGTAAAATTATTCTCTGTCTAGGGGTAAAATTATTCTCTGTCTCGGGGTAAAATTATTCTCTGTCTCGGGTAAAATTATTCTCTGTCTAGGGGTAAAATTATTCCATGTCCAGGGGTAAAATTATTCCCTGTCTAGGGGTAAAATTATTCCCGATCTAGGGTAAAATTACTCTCTGTCTAGGGGTAAAATTATTCTCTGTCTGGAGGTAAAATTATTCCCGATCTAGGGTAAAATTACTCTCTGTCTAGGGGTAAAATTATTCTCTGTCTAGAGGTAAAATTATTCCCTGTCTCGGGGCAAAATTATTCTCCGTCTAGAGGTAAAATTATTCTCTGTCTCGGGTAAAATTATTTCCTGTCTAGGGGTAAAATTATTCCCTGTCTAGGGGTAAAATTATTCCCTGTCTAGGTGTTAAATTATTCTCTGGGGGTAAAAGTATTCCCTGTCTAGGGGTAAAATTATTCCCTGTCTAGGGGTAAAATTATTCTCTGTCTCGGGTAAAATTATTCTCTGTCTCGGGGTAAAATTATTCCCGGTCTAGGGTAAAATTATTCTCTGTCTAGAGGTAAATCTATTCCCTGTCTAGGGGTAAAATTATTCTCTGTCTAGGGGTAAAATTATTCCCTGTCTAGAAGAAAAATTATTCTCTGTCTCGGGGTAAAATTATTCCCTGTCTGGGGCTAAAATTATTCTCTGTCTAGAGGTAAAATTATTCCCTGTCTAGGGGCAAAATTATTCTCCGTCTAGAGGTAAAATTATTCTCTGTCTCGGGTAAAATTATTCCCTGTGTCAAGGTAAAATTATTCTCTGTCTAGAGGTAAAATTATTCCCTGTCTAAGGGCAAAATTATTCTCCGTCTAGAGGTAAAATTATTCTCTGTCTCGGGTAAAATTATTCCCTGTGTCAAGGTAAAATTATTCTCTGTCTAGGGGTAAAATTATTCTCTGTCTCGGGTAAAATTATTCTCTGTCTAGGGGTAAAATTATTCACTGTCCAGGTGTAAAATTATTCCCTGTCTAGGGGTAAAATTATTCCCTGTCTAGGGATAAAATTATTCTTCGTCCAGAGGTAAAATTATTCTCTGTCTGGGGGTAAAATTATTCTCTGTTTAGGGGTAAAATTATTCCATGTCCAAGGGTAAAATTATTCTCTGTCCAGGTGTAAAATTATTCCCTGTCTAGGGGTAAAATTATTCACTGTCTAGGGGTAAAATTATTCTCTGTCTAGGGGTAAAAGTATTCCCTGTCTGGGGGTAAAAGTATTCCCTGTCTGGGGGTAAAATTATTCCCTGTCTTGGGGTAAAATTATTCTCTGTCTCGAGGTAAAATTATTCCCTGTCTAGGAGTAAAATTATTCCCTGTCTAGGGGTAAAATTATTCCCTGTCTAGGAGTAAAATTATTCTCTGGGGGTAAAAGTATTCCCTGTCTGGGGGTAAAATTATTCCCGATCTCGGGTAAAATTATTCTCTGTCTTGGGGTAAAATTATTCTCTGTCTCGGGGTAAAATTATTCCCTGTCTCGGGTAAAATTATTCCCTGTCTAGGGGTAAAATTATTCCCTGTCTAGGGGTAAAATTATTCTCTGTCCAGAGGTAAAATTATTCACTGTCTAGGGGTAAAATTATTCACTGTCTTGGGGTAAAATTATTCTCTGTCTCTGGGTAAAATTATTCTCTGGGGGTAAAAGTATTCCCTGTCTGGGGGTAAAATTATTCCCTATCTTGGGGTAAAATTATTCTCTGTCTAGGGTAAAATTATTCCCTGTCTAGGTGTAAAATTATTCCCTGTATGGTGTAAAATTATTCCCTGTCTAGGGGTAAAATTATTCACTGTCTAGGGGTAAAATTATTCTCTGTCTAGGGGTAAAAGTATTCCCTGTCTGGGGGTAAAAGTATTCCCTGTCTGGGGGTAAAATTATTCCCTGTCTAGGGGTAAAATTATTCTCTGTCTCGAGGTAAAATTATTCCCTGTCTAGGTGTAAAATTATTCCCTGTCTCGGGGTAAAATTATTCCCTGTCTAGGAGTAAAATTATTCTCTGGGGGTAAAAGTATTCCCTGTCTGGGGGTAAAATTATTCCCGGTCTGGGGTAAAATTATTCTCTGTCTAGGGGTAAAATTATTCTCTGTCTCGGGTAAAATTATTCTCTGTCTCGGGGTAAAATTATTCCCGGTCTAGGGAAAAATTATTCTCTGTCTAGAGGTAAATCTATTCCCTGTCTAGGGGTAAAATTATTCTCTGTCTCGGGGTAAAATTATTCCCTGTCTAGAAGAAAAATTATTCTCTGTCTCGGGGTAAAATTATTCCCTGTCTGGGGCTAAAATTATTCCCTGTCGAGGGGTAAAATTATTCCCTGTCTAGGGGTAAAATTATTCTCTGGGGGTGAAAGTATTCCCTGTCTGGGGGTAAAATTATTCTCTGTCTAGGGGTAAAATTATTCCCTGTCTAGGGGTAAAATTATTCCATGTCGAAGGGTAAAATTATTTTCTGTCTAGGGGTGAAATTATTCTCTGTCTAGGGGTAAAATTATTCCCTGTCGAGGGGTAAAATTATTCCCTGATTAGGTGTAAAATTATTCCCGGTCGAGATGTAAAATTATTCTCTGTCTAGGGGTAAAATTATTCTCTGTCTTGAGGTAAAATTATTATTCCCTGTCTAGGGGTAAAATTATTCCCTGTCTTGGGGTATAATTATTCCCTGTCTAGGGGTAAAATTACTCCCTGTCTAGGGGTAAAATTACTCCCTGTCTCGGGGTAAAATTATTCCCTGTCTCGGGGTAAAATTACTCTCTGTCTAGGGGTAAAATTATTCTCTGTCTAGAGGTAAAATTATTCCCTGTCTAGGGGCAAAATTATTCTCCGTCTCGAGGTAAAATTATTCCCTGTCTAGGGGTAAAATTATTCACTGTCGAGGGGTAAAATTATTCTCTGTCTAGGGGTAAAATTATTCTCTGGGGGTAAAAGTATTCCCTGTCTGGGGGTAAAATTATTCCCGGTCTAGGGTAAAATTTTTCTCTGTCTAGGGGTAAAATTATTCTCTGTGTTGAGGTAAAATTGTTCTCCGTCTAGGGGTAAAATTATTCCCTGTCTAGGGTTAAAATTATTCCCTGTCTAGGGTTATAATTATTCCCTGTCTAGGGTTAAAATTATTCTCTGTCTAGAGGTAAAATTATTCCCTGTCTAGGGGCAAAATTATTCTCCGTCTCGAGGTAAAATTATTCCATGTCCAAGGGTAAAATTATTCTCTGTCTCGGGGTGAAATTATTCCCTGTCTCGGGGTAAAATTATTCCCTGATTAGGTGTAAAATTATTCCCTGTCTGGAGGTAAAATTATTCTCTGTCTAGGGGTAAAATTATTCTCTGTGTTGAGGTAAAATTATTCTCCGTCTAGGGGTAAAATTATTCCCTGTCTCGGGTTAAAATTATTCCCTGTCTAGGGGTATAATTATTCCCTGTCTAGGGGTAAAATTATTCCCTGTCGAGGGGTAAAATTACTCCCTGTCTCGGGGTAAAATTATTCCCTGTCTAGGGGTAAAATTACTCCCTGTCTGGGGGTAAAATTACTCCCTGTCTAGGGGTAAAATTACTCTCTCTCGGGGTAAAATTGCTCTCTGTCGAGAGGTAAAATTATTCCCTGTCTAGGGGTAAAATTATTCCCTGTCTGGGGGTAAAATTATTCCCTGTGCAGAGGTAAAATTATTCTCTGTCTAGGGGTAAAATTATTCTCTGTCTCGGGGTAAAATTATTCACTGTCGAGGGGTAAATGTATTCCCTGTCTGGGGGTAAAATTATTACTGGTCTAGGGTAAAATTATTCTCTGTCTAGGGGTAAAATTATTCTCTGTCTGGGGGTAAAATTATTCCCTGTCTAGGGGTTAAATTATTTCTTGTCGAGGGGTAAAATTATTCTCTGTCTCGGGTAAAATTATTCTCTGTCTCGGGGTAAAATTATTCACTGTCTCGGTGTAAAATTATTCCCTGTCTCGGGTAAAATTATTCCCTGTCTAGGGGTAAAATTATTCCCTGTCTAGGGGTAAAATTATTCCCTGTCTCGGGGTAAAATTATTCCCTGTCTCGGGGTAAAATTATTCTCTGTCCAGAGGTAAAATTATTCACTGTCTCGGGGTAAAATTATTCACTGTCTTGGGGTAAAATTATTCTCTGTCTCGGGGTAAAATTATTCTCTGTCTCGGGGTAAAATTATTCTCTGGGGGTAAAATATTCCCTGTCTGGGGGTAAAATATTCCCTGTCTGGGGGTAAAATTATTCCCTATCTAGGGGTAAAATTATTCTCTGTCTCGGGGTAAAATTATTCTCCGTCTCGAGGTAAAATTATTCTCTGTCTTAGGGCAAAATTATTCCCTGTCTCGGGGTAAAATTATTCCCTGATTAGGGGTAAAATTATTCCCTGTCTAGAGGTAAAATTATTCTCTGTCTCGTTGTAAAATTATTCTCTGTCTAGGGTTAAAATTATTCTCTGTCTAGGGGTAAAATTATTCTCTGTCTGGGGGTAAAATCATTCTCTGTCTCGGGGTAAAATTATTCTCTGGGGGTAAAAGTATTCCCTGTCTGGGGGTAAAAGTATTCTCTGTCTCGGGGTAAAATTATTCTCTGTCTCGGGGTAGAATTATTCCCTGTCTAGGGGTAAAATTATTCCCTGTCTAGGGGTAAAATTATTCCCTGTCGAGAAGTAAAATTATTCTCTGTCTCGGGGTAAAATTATTCTCTGTCTAGGGTTAAAATTATTCTCTGGGGGTGAAAGTATTCCCTGTCTGGGGGTAAAATTATTCCCGATATAGGGTAAAATTATTCTCTGTCTAGGGGTAAAATTATTCCCTGTCTGGGGGTAAAATTATTCCCTGTCTCGGGGTAAAATTATTCTCTGTCTCGGGTAAAATTACTCCCTGTCTAGGGGTAAAATTACTCTCTCTCGGGGTAAAATTGCTCTCTGTCGAGAGGTAAAATTATTCCCTGTCTAGGGGTAAAATTATTCCCTGTCTGGGGGTAAAATTATTCCCTGTGCAGAGGTAAAATTATTCTCTGTCTAGGGGTAAAATTATTCTCTGTCTCGGGGTAAAATTATTCACTGTCGAGGGGTAAATGTATTCCCTGTCTGGGGGTAAAATTATTACTGGTCTAGGGTAAAATTATTCTCTGTCTAGGGGTAAAATTATTCTCTGTCTGGGGGTAAAATTATTCCCTGTCTAGGGGTTAAATTATTTCTTGTCGAGGGGTAAAATTATTCTCTGTCTCGGGTAAAATTATTCTCTGTCTCGGGGTAAAATTATTCACTGTCTCGGGGTAAAATTATTCCCTGTCTCGGGTAAAATTATTCCCTGTCTAGGGGTAAAATTATTCCCTGTCTAGGGGTAAAATTATTCCCTGTCTCGGGGTAAAATTATTCCCTGTCTCGGGGTAAAATTATTCTCTGTCCAGAGGTAAAATTATTCACTGTCTCGGGGTAAAATTATTCACTGTCTTGGGGTAAAATTATTCTCTGTCTCGGGGTAAAATTATTCTCTGTCTCGGGGTAAAATTATTCTCTGGGGGTAAAATATTCCCTGTCTGGGGGTAAAATATTCCCTGTCTGGGGGTAAAATTATTCCCTATCTAGGGGTAAAATTATTCTCTGTCTCGGGGTAAAATTATTCTCCGTCTCGAGGTAAAATTATTCTCTGTCTTAGGGCAAAATTATTCCCTGTCTCGGGGTAAAATTATTCCCTGATTAGGGGTAAAATTATTCCCTGTCTAGAGGTAAAATTATTCTCTGTCTCGTTGTAAAATTATTCTCTGTCTAGGGTTAAAATTATTCTCTGTCTAGGGGTAAAATTATTCTCTGTCTGGGGGTAAAATCATTCTCTGTCTCGGGGTAAAATTATTCTCTGGGGGTAAAAGTATTCCCTGTCTGGGGGTAAAAGTATTCTCTGTCTCGGGGTAAAATTATTCTCTGTCTCGGGGTAGAATTATTCCCTGTCTAGGGGTAAAATTATTCCCTGTCTAGGGGTAAAATTATTCCCTGTCGAGAAGTAAAATTATTCTCTGTCTCGGGGTAAAATTATTCTCTGTCTAGGGTTAAAATTATTCTCTGGGGGTGAAAGTATTCCCTGTCTGGGGGTAAAATTATTCCCGATATAGGGTAAAATTATTCTCTGTCTAGGGGTAAAATTATTCCCTGTCTGGGGGTAAAATTATTCCCTGTCTCGGGGTAAAATTATTCTCTGTCTCGGGTAAAATTATTCTCTGTCTAGGGGTAAAATTATTCTCTGTCTCGGGGTAAAATTATTCTCTGTCTCGGGTAAAATTATTCTCTGTCTAGGGGTAAAATTATTCCACGTCCAGGGGTAAAATTATTCCCTGTCTAGGGGTAAAATTATTCCCGATCTAGGGTAAAATTACTCTCTGTCTAGGGGTAAAATTATTCTCTGTCTAGAGGTAAAATTATTCCCGATCTAGGGTAAAATTATTCCCTGTCTAGGGGCAAAATTATTCTCCGTCTAGAGGTAAAATTATTCTCTGTCTCGGGTAAAATTATTCCCTGTGTCAAGGTAAAATTATTCTCTGTCTAGAGGTAAAATTATTCCCTGTCTAGGGGCAAAATTATTCTCCGTCTAGAGGTAAAATTATTCTCTGTCTCGGGTAAAATTATTCCCTGTGTCAAGGTAAAATTATTCTCTGTCTAGGGGTAAAATTATTCTCTGTCTCGGGTAAAATTATTCTCTGTCTAGGGGTAAAATTATTCACTGTCCAGGTGTAAAATTATTCCCTGTCTAGGGGTAAAATTATTCCCTGTCTAGGGGTATAATTATTCCCTGTCTAGGGGTAAAATTATTCCCTGTCGAGGGGTAAAATTACTCCCTGTCTAGGGGTAAAATTATTCCCTGTCTCGGGGTAAAATTATTCCATGTGTAGAGGCAAAATTATTCTCTGTCTCGGGGTAAAATTACTCTCTGTCTGGGGGTAAAATTATTCTCTGTCTAGAGGTAAAATTATTCCCTGTCTAGGGGCAAAATTATTCTCCGTCTCGAGGTAAAATTATTCTCTGTCTAGGGGTAAAATTATTCCCGATCTAGGGTAAAATTACTCTCTGTCTAGGGGTAAAATTATTCTCTGTGTAGAGGTAAAATTATTCCCTGTCTCGGGGCAAAATTATTCTCCGTCTAGAGGTAAAATTATTCTCTGTCTCGGGTAAAATTATTCCCTGTCTAGGGGTAAAATTATTCCCTGTCTAGGGGTAAAATTATTCCCTGTCTAGGTGTAAAATTATTCTCTGGGGGTAAAATTATTCCCTGTCTAGGGGTAAAATTATTCTCTGTCTCGGGTAAAATTATTCTCTGTCTCGGGGTAAAATTATTCCCGGTCTAGGGTAAAATTATTCTCTGTCTAGAGGTAAATCTATTCCCTGTCTAGGGGTAAAATTATTCTCTGTCTAGGGGTAAAATTATTCCCTGTCTAGAAGAAAAATTATTCTCTGTCTCGGGGTAAAATTATTCCCTGTCTGGGGCTAAAATTATTCCCTGTCGAGGGGTTAAATTATTCCCTGTCGAGGGGTAAAATTATTCTCTGTCTCGGCTAAATTATTCACTGTCTCGGGGTAAAATTATTCTCTGTCTAGGGTTAAAATTATTCTCTGGGGGTGAAAGTATTCCCTGTCTGGGGGTAAAATTAATCCCGATATAGGGTAAAATTATTCTCTGTCTAGGGGTAAAATTATTCCCTGTCTGGGGGTAAAATTATTCCCTGTCTCGGGGTAAAATTATTCGCTGTCTCGGGTAAAATTATTCTCTGTCTAGGGGTAAAATTATTCTCTGTCTCGGGGTAAAATTATTCTCTGTCTCGGGTAAAATTATTCTCTGTCTAGGGGTAAAATTATTCCATGTCCAGGGTTAAAATTATTCCCTGTCTAGGGGTAAAATTATTCCCGATCTAGGGTAAAATTACTCTCTGTCTAGGGGTAAAATTATTCTCTGTCTGGAGGTAAAATTATTCCCGATCTAGGGTAAAATTACTCTCTGTCTAGGGGTAAAATTATTCTCTGTCTAGAGGTAAAATTATTCCCTGTCTCGGGGCAAAATTATTCTCCGTCTAGAGGTAAAATTATTCTCTGTCTCGGGTAAAATTATTCCCTGTCTAGGGGTAAAATTATTCCCTGTCTAGGGGTAAAATTATTCCCTGTCTAGGTGTTAAATTATTCTCTGGGGGTAAAAGTATTCCCTGTCTGGGGGTAAAATTATTCCCTGTCTAGGGGTAAAATTATTCTCTGTCTCGGGTAAAATTATTCTCTGTCTCGGGGTAAAATTATTCCCGGTCTAGGGTAAAATTATTCTCTGTCTAGAGGTAAATCTATTCCCTGTCTAGGGGTAAAATTATTCTCTGTCTAGGGGTAAAATTATTCCCTGTCTAGAAGAAAAATTATTCTCTGTCTCGGGGTAAAATTATTCCCTGTCTGGGGCTAAAATTATTCTCTGTCTAGAGGTAAAATTATTCCCTGTCTAGGGGCAAAATTATTCTCCGTCTAGAGGTAAAATTATTCTCTGTCTCGGGTAAAATTATTCCCTGTGTCAAGGTAAAATTATTCTCTGTCTAGGGGTAAAATTATTCTCTGTCTAGAGGTAAAATTATTCCCTGTCTAGGGGCAAAATTATTCTCCGTCTAGAGGTAAAATTATTCTCTGTCTCGGGTAAAATTATTCCCTGTGTCAAGGTAAAATTATTCTCTGTCTAGAGGTAAAATTATTCCCTGTCTAGGGGCAAAATTATTCTCCGTCTAGAGGTAAAATTATTCTCTGTCTCGGGTAAAATTATTCCCTGTGTCAAGGTAAAATTATTCTCTGTCTAGGGGTAAAATTATTCTCTGTCTCGGGTAAAATTATTCTCTGTCTAGGGGTAAAATTATTCACTGTCCAGGTGTAAAATTATTCCCTGTCTAGGGGTAAAATTATTCCCTGTCTAGGGATAAAATTATTCTTCGTCCAGAGGTAAAATTATTCTCTGTCTAGGGGTAAAATTATTCTCTGTTTAGGGGTAAAATTATTCCATGTCCAAGGGTAAAATTATTCTCTGTCCATGTGTAAAATTATTCCCTGTCTAGGGGTAAAATTATTCACTGTCTAGGGGTAAAATTATTCTCTGTCTAGGGGTAAAAGTATTCCCTGTCTGGGGGTAAAAGTATTCCCTGTCTGGGGGTAAAATTATTCTCTGGGGGTAAAAGTATTCCCTGTCTGGGGGTAAAATTATTCCCGGTCTAGGGTAAAATTATTCTCTGTCTAGGGGTAAAATTATTCTCTGTGTTGAGGTAAAATTGTTCTCCGTCTAGGGGTAAAATTATTCCCTGTCTAGGGTTAAAATTATTCCCTGTCTAGGGTTATAATTATTCCCTGTCTAGGGTTAAAATTATTCTCTGTCTAGAGGTAAAATTATTCCCTGTCTAGGGGCAAAATTATTCTCCGTCTCGAGGTAAAATTATTCCATGTCCAAGGGTAAAATTATTCTCTGTCTCGGGGTGAAATTATTCCCTGTCTCGGGGTGAAATTATTCCCTGTCTCGGGGTAAAATTATTCCCTGATTAGGTGTAAAATTATTCCCTGTCTGGAGGTAAAATTATTCTCTGTCTAGGGGTAAAATTATTCTCTGTGTTGAGGTAAAATTATTCTCCGTCTAGGGGTAAAATTATTCCCTGTCTCGGGTTAAAATTATTCCCTGTCTAGGGGTATAATTATTCCCTGTCTAGGGGTAAAATTATTCCCTGTCGAGGGGTAAAATTACTCCCTGTCTCGGGGTAAAATTATTCCCTGTCTAGGGGTAAAATTACTCCCTGTCTGGGGGTAAAATTACTCCCTGTCTCGGGGTAAAATTACTCTCTCTCGGGGTAAAATTGCTCTCTGTCGAGAGGTAAAATTATTCCCTGTCTAGGGGTAAAATTATTCCCTGTCTGGGGGTAAAATTATTCCCTGTGCAGAGGTAAAATTATTCTCTGTCTAGGGGTAAAATTATTCTCTGTCTCGGGGTAAAATTATTCACTGTCGAGGGGTAAATGTATTCCCTGTCTGGGGGTAAAATTATTACTGGTCTAGGGTAAAATTATTCTCTGTCTAGGGGTAAAATTATTCTCTGTCTGGGGGTAAAATTATTCCCTGTCTAGGGGTTAAATTATTTCTTGTCGAGGGGTAAAATTATTCTCTGTCTCGGGTAAAATTATTCACTGTCTCGGGGTAAAATTATTCACTGTCTCGGGGTAAAATTATTCCCTGTCTCGGGTAAAATTATTCCCTGTCTAGGGGTAAAATTATTCCCTGTCTAGGGGTAAAATTATTCCCTGTCTCGGGGTAAAATTATTCCCTGTCTCGGGGTAAAATTATTCTCTGTCCAGAGGTAAAATTATTCACTGTCTCGGGGTAAAATTATTCACTGTCTTGGGGTAAAATTATTCTCTGTCTCGGGGTAAAATTATTCTCTGTCTCGGGGTAAAATTATTCTCTGGGGGTAAAATATTCCCTGTCTGGGGGTAAAATATTCCCTGTCTGGGGGTAAAATTATTCCCTATCTAGGGGTAAAATTATTCTCTGTCTCGGGGTAAAATTATTCTCCGTCTCGAGGTAAAATTATTCTCTGTCTTAGGGCAAAATTATTCCCTGTCTCGGGGTAAAATTATTCCCTGATTAGGGGTAAAATTATTCCCTGTCTAGAGGTAAAATTATTCTCTGTCTCGTTGTAAAATTATTCTCTGTCTAGGTTTAAAATTATTCTCTGTCTAGGGGTAAAATTATTCTCTGTCTGGGGGTAAAATCATTCTCTGTCTCGGGGTAAAATTATTCTCTGGGGGTAAAAGTATTCCCTGTCTGGGGGTAAAAGTATTCTCTGTCTCGGGGTAAAATTATTCTCTGTCTCGGGGTAGAATTATTCCCTGTCTCGGGGTAAAATTATTCCCTGTCTAGGGGTAAAATTATTCCCTGTCGAGAAGTAAAATTATTCTCTGTCTCGGGGTAAAATTATTCTCTGTCTAGGGTTAAAATTATTCTCTGGGGGTGAAAGTATTCCCTGTCTGGGGGTAAAATTATTCCCGATATAGGGTAAAATTATTCTCTGTCTAGGGGTAAAATTATTCCCTGTCTGGGGGTAAAATTATTCCCTGTCTCGGGGTAAAATTATTCTCTGTCTCGGGTAAAATTATTCTCTGTCTAGGGGTAAAATTATTCTCTGTCTCGGGGTAAAATTATTCTCTGTCTCGGGTAAAATTATTCTCTGTCTAGGGGTAAAATTATTCCATGTCCAGGGGTAAAATTATTCCCTGTCTAGGGGTAAAATTATTCCCGATCCAGGGTAAAATTACTCTCTGTCTAGGGGTAAAATTATTCTCTGTCTAGAGGTAAAATTATTCCCTGTCTCGGGGCAAAATTATTCTCCGTCTAGAGGTAAAATTATTCTCTGTCTCGGGTAAAATTATTCCCTGTCTAGGGGTAAAATTATTCCCTGTCTAGGGGTAAAATTATTCCCTGTCTAGGTGTTAAATTATTCTCTGGGGGTAAAAGTATTCCCTGTCTGGGGGTAAAATTATTCCCTGTCTAGGGGTAAAATTATTCTCTGTCTCGGGTAAAATTATTCTCTGTCTCGGGGTAAAATTATTCTCGGTCTAGGGTAAAATTATTCTCTGTCTAGAGGTAAATCTATTCCCTGTCTAGGGGTAAAATTATTCTCTGTCTAGGGGTAAAATTATTCCCTGTCTAGAAGAAAAATTATTCTCTGTCTCGGGGTAAAATTATTCCCTGTCTGGGGCTAAAATTATTCTCTGTCTAGAGGTAAAATTATTCCCTGTCTAGGGGCAAAATTATTCTCCGTCTAGAGGTAAAATTATTCTCTGTCTCGGGTAAAATTATTCCCTGTGTCAAGGTAAAATTATTCTCTGTCTAGGGGCAAAATTATTCTCCGTCTAGAGGTAAAATTATTCTCTGTCTCGGGTAAAATTATTCCCTGTGTCAAGGTAAAATTATTCTCTGTCTAGAGGTAAAATTATTCCCTGTCTAGGGGCAAAATTATTCTCCGTCTAGAGGTAAAATTATTCTCTGTCTCGGGTAAAATTATTCCCTGTGTCAAGGTAAAATTATTCTCTGTCTAGGGGTAAAATTATTCTCTGTCTCGGGTAAAATTATTCTCTGTCTAGGGGTAAAATTATTCACTGTCCAGGTGTAAAATTATTCCCTGTCTCGGGGTAAAATTATTCCCTGTCTAGGGATAAAATTATTCCCTGTCTAGGGGTATAATTATTCCCTGTCTAGGGGTAAAATTATTCCCTGTCGAGGGGTAAAATTATTCCCTGTCTCGGGGTAAAATTATTCCATGTGTAGAGGCAAAATTATTCTCTGTCTCGGGGTAAAATTACTCTCTGTCTGGGGGTAAAATTATTCTCTGTCTAGAGGTAAAATTATTCCCTGTCTAGGGGCAAAATTATTCTCCGTCTCGAGGTAAAATTATTCTCTGTCTAGGGGTAAAATTATTCCCGATCTAGGGTAAAATTACTCTCTGTCTAGGGGTAAAATTATTCTCTGTGTAGAGGTAAAATTATTCCCTGTCTCGGGGCAAAATTATTCTCCGTCTAGAGGTAAAATTATTCTCTGTCTCGGGTAAAATTATTCCCTGTCTAGGGGTAAAATTATTCCCTGTCTAGGGGTAAAATTATTCCCTGTCTAGGTGTAAAATTATTCTCTGGGGGTAAAAGTATTCCCTGTCTGGGGGTAAAATTATTCCCTGTCTAGGGGTAAAATTATTCTCTGTCTCGGGTAAAATTATTCTCTGTCTCGGGGTAAAATTATTCCCGGTCTAGGGTAAAATTATTCTCTGTCTAGAGGTAAATCTATTCCCTGTCTAGGGGTAAAATTATTCTCTGTCTAGGGGTAAAATTATTCCCTGTCTAGAAGAAAAATTATTCTCTGTCTCGGGGTAAAATTATTCCCTGTCTGGGGCTAAAATTATTCCCTGTCGAGGGGTTAAATTATTCCCTGTCGAGGGGTAAAATTATTCTCTGTCTCGGCTAAATTATTCACTGTCTCGGGGTAAAATTATTCTCTGTCTCGGGTTAAAATTATTCTCTGGGGGTGAAAGTATTCCCTGTCTGGGGGTAAAATTATTCCCGATCTCGGGTAAAATTATTCTCTGTCTTGGGGTAAAATTATTCCCTGTCTCGGGGTAAAATTATTCTCTGTCTCGGGTAAAATTATTCCCTGTCTAGGGGTAAAATTATTCCCTGTCTAGGGGTAAAATTATTCTCTGTCCAGAGGTAAAATTATTCACTGTCTAGGGGTAAAATTATTCACTGTCTTGGGGTAAAATTATTCTCTGTCTCTGGGTAAAATTATTCTCTGGGGGTAAAAGTATTCCCTGTCTGGGGGTAAAATTATTCCCTATCTTGGGGTAAAATTATTCTCTGTCTAGGGTAAAATTATTCCCTGTCTAGGTGTAAAATTATTCCCTGTATGGTGTAAAATTATTCCCTGTCTAGGGGTAAAATTATTCACTGTCTAGGGGTAAAATTATTCTCTGTCTAGGGGTAAAAGTATTCCCTGTCTGGGGGTAAAAGTATTCCCTGTCTGGGTGTAAAATTATTCCCTGTCTCGGGGTAAAATTATTCCCTGTCTAGGAGTAAAATTATTCTCTGGGGGTAAAAGTATTCCCTGTCTGGGGGTAAAATTATTCCCGGTCTGGGGTAAAATTATTCTCTGTCTAGGGGTAAAATTATTCTCTGTCTCGGGTAAAATTATTCTCTGTCTCGGGGTAAAATTATTCCCGGTCTAGGGTAAAATTATTCTCTGTCTAGAGGTAAATCTATTCCCTGTCTAGGGGTAAAATTATTCTCTGTCTCGGGGTAAAATTATTCCCTGTCTAGAAGAAAAATTATTCTCTGTCTCGGGGTAAAATTATTCCCTGTCTGGGGCTAAAATTATTCCCTGTCGAGGGGTTAAATTATTCTCTGTCTCGGCTAAATTATTCACTGTCTCGGGGTAAAATTATTCTCTGTCTAGGGTTAAAATTATTCTCTGGGGGTGAAAGTATTCCCTGTCTGGGGGTAAAATTATTCTCTGTCTAGGGGTAAAATTATTCCCTGTCTAGGGGTAAAATTATTCCATGTCGAAGGGTAAAATTATTCCCTGTCTAGGGGTGAAATTATTCTCTGTCTAGGGGTAAAATTATTCCCTGTCGAGGGGTAAAATTATTCCCTGATTAGGTGTAAAATTATTCCCGGTCGAGATGTAAAATTATTCTCTGTCTAGGGGTAAAATTATTCTCTGTCTAGAGGTAAAATTATTATTCCCTGTCTAGGGGTAAAATTATTCCCTGTCTTGGGGTATAATTATTCCCTGTCTAGGGGTAAAATTACTCCCTGTCTAGGGGTAAAATTACTCCCTGTCTCGGGGTAAAATTATTCCCTGTCTCGGGGTAAAATTACTCTCTGTCTAGGGGTAAAATTATTCTCTGTCTAGAGGTAAAATTATTCCCTGTCTAGGGGCAAAATTATTCTCCGTCTCGAGGTAAAATTATTCCCTGTCTAGGGGTAAAATTATTCACTGTCGAGGGGTAAAATTATTCTCTGTCTAGGGGTAAAATTATTCTCTGGGGGTAAAAGTATTCCCTGTCTGGGGGTAAAATTATTCCCGGTCTAGGGTAAAATTATTCTCTGTCTAGGGGTAAAATTATTCTCTGTGTTGAGGTAAAATTGTTCTCCGTCTAGGGGTAAAATTATTCCCTGTCTAGGGTTAAAATTATTCCCTGTCTAGGGTTATAATTATTCCCTGTCTAGGGTTAAAATTATTCTCTGTCTAGAGGTAAAATTATTCCCTGTCTAGGGGCAAAATTATTCTCCGTCTCGAGGTAAAATTATTCCATGTCCAAGGGTAAAATTATTCTCTGTCTCGGGGTGAAATTATTCCCTGTCTCGGGGTAAAATTATTCCCTGATTAGGTGTAAAATTATTCCCTGTCTGGAGGTAAAATTATTCTCTGTCTAGGGGTAAAATTATTCTCTGTGTTGAGGTAAAGTTATTCTCCGTCTAGGGGTAAAATTATTCCCTGTCTCGGGTTAAAATTATTCCCTGTCTAGGGGTATAATTATTCCCTGTCTAGGGGTAAAATTATTCCCTGTCGAGGGGTAAAATTACTCCGTCTCGGGGTAAAATTATTCCCTGTCTAGGGGTAAAATTACTCCCTGTCTGGGGGTAAAATTACTCCCTGTCTAGGGGTAAAATTACTCTCTCTCGGGGTAAAATTGCTCTCTGTCGAGAGGTAAAATTATTCCCTGTCTAGGGGTAAAATTATTCCCTGTCTGGGGGTAAAATTATTCCCTGTGCAGAGGTAAAATTATTCTCTGTCTAGGGGTAAAATTATTCTCTGTCTCGGGGTAAAATTATTCACTGTCGAGGGGTAAATGTATTCCCTGTCTGGGGGTAAAATTATTACTGGTCTAGGGTAAAATTATTCTCTGTCTAGGGGTAAAATTATTCTCTGTCTGGGGGTAAAATTATTCCCTGTCTAGGGGTTAAATTATTTCTTGTCGAGGGGTAAAATTATTCTCTGTCTCGGGTAAAATTATTCACTGTCTCGGGGTAAAATTATTCACTGTCTCGGGGTAAAATTATTCCCTGTCTCGGGTAAAATTATTCCCTGTCTAGGGGTAAAATTATTCCCTGTCTAGGGGTAAAATTATTCCCTGTCTCGGGGTAAAATTATTCCCTGTCTCGGGGTAAAATTATTCTCTGTCCAGAGGTAAAATTATTCACTGTCTCGGGGTAAAATTATTCACTGTCTTGGGGTAAAATTATTCTCTGTCTCGGGGTAAAATTATTCTCTGTCTCGGGGTAAAATTATTCTCTGGGGGTAAAATATTCCCTGTCTGGGGGTAAAATATTCCCTGTCTGGGGGTAAAATTATTCCCTATCTAGGGGTAAAATTATTCTCTGTCTCGGGGTAAAATTATTCTCCGTCTCGAGGTAAAATTATTCTCTGTCTTAGGGCAAAATTATTCCCTGTCTCGGGGTAAAATTATTCCCTGATTAGGGGTAAAATTATTCCCTGTCTAGAGGTAAAATTATTCTCTGTCTCGTTGTAAAATTATTCTCTGTCTAGGGTTAAAATTATTCTCTGTCTAGGGGTAAAATTATTCTCTGTCTGGGGGTAAAATCATTCTCTGTCTCGGGGTAAAATTATTCTCTGGGGGTAAAAGTATTCCCTGTCTGGGGGTAAAAGTATTCTCTGTCTCGGGGTAAAATTATTCTCTGTCTCGGGGTAGAATTATTCCCTGTCTAGGGGTAAAATTATTCCCTGTCTAGGGGTAAAATTATTCCCTGTCGAGAAGTAAAATTATTCTCTGTCTCGGGGTAAAATTATTCTCTGTCTAGGGTTAAAATTATTCTCTGGGGGTGAAAGTATTCCCTGTCTGGGGGTAAAATTATTCCCGATATAGGGTAAAATTATTCTCTGTCTAGGGGTAAAATTATTCCCTGTCTGGGGGTAAAATTATTCCCTGTCTCGGGGTAAAATTATTCTCTGTCTCGGGTAAAATTATTCTCTGTCTAGGGGTAAAATTATTCTCTGTCTCGGGGTAAAATTATTCTCTGTCTCGGGTAAAATTATTCTCTGTCTAGGGGTAAAATTATTCCACGTCCAGGGGTAAAATTATTCCCTGTCTAGGGGTAAAATTATTCCCGATCTAGGGTAAAATTACTCTCTGTCTAGGGGTAAAATTATTCTCTGTCTAGAGGTAAAATTATTCCCGATCTAGGGTAAAATTATTCCCTGTCTAGGGGCAAAATTATTCTCCGTCTAGAGGTAAAATTATTCTCTGTCTCGGGTAAAATTATTCCCTGTGTCAAGGTAAAATTATTCTCTGTCTAGAGGTAAAATTATTCCCTGTCTAGGGGCAAAATTATTCTCCGTCTAGAGGTAAAATTATTCTCTGTCTCGGGTAAAATTATTCCCTGTGTCAAGGTAAAATTATTCTCTGTCTAGGGGTAAAATTATTCTCTGTCTCGGGTAAAATTATTCTCTGTCTAGGGGTAAAATTATTCACTGTCCAGGTGTAAAATTATTCCCTGTCTAGGGGTAAAATTATTCCCTGTCTAGGGGTATAATTATTCCCTGTCTAGGGGTAAAATTATTCCCTGTCGAGGGGTAAAATTACTCCCTGTCTAGGGGTAAAATTATTCCCTGTCTCGGGGTAAAATTATTCCATGTGTAGAGGCAAAATTATTCTCTGTCTCGGGGTAAAATTACTCTCTGTCTGGGGGTAAAATTATTCTCTGTCTAGAGGTAAAATTATTCCCTGTCTAGGGGCAAAATTATTCTCCGTCTCGAGGTAAAATTATTCTCTGTCTAGGGGTAAAATTATTCCCGATCTAGGGTAAAATTACTCTCTGTCTAGGGGTAAAATTATTCTCTGTGTAGAGGTAAAATTATTCCCTGTCTCGGGGCAAAATTATTCTCCGTCTAGAGGTAAAATTATTCTCTGTCTCGGGTAAAATTATTCCCTGTCTAGGGGTAAAATTATTCCCTGTCTAGGGGTAAAATTATTCCCTGTCTAGGTGTAAAATTATTCTCTGGGGGTAAAAGTATTCCCTGTCTGGGGGTAAAATTATTCCCTGTCTAGGGGTAAAATTATTCTCTGTCTCGGGTAAAATTATTCTCTGTCTCGGGGTAAAATTATTCCCGGTCTAGGGTAAAATTATTCTCTGTCTGGAGGTAAATCTATTCCCTGTCTAGGGGTAAAATTATTCCCTGTCGAGGGGTTAAATTATTCCCTGTCGAGGGGTAAAATTATTCTCTGTCTCGGCTAAATTATTCACTGTCTCGGGGTAAAATTATTCTCTGTCTAGGGTTAAAATTATTCTCTGGGGGTGAAAGTATTCCCTGTCAGGGGGTAAAATTAATCCCGATATAGGGTAAAATTATTCTCTGTCTAGGGGTAAAATTATTCCCTGTCTGGGGGTAAAATTATTCCCTGTCTCGGGGTAAAATTATTCTCTGTCTCGGGTAAAATTATTCTCTGTCTAGGGGTAAAATTATTCTCTGTCTCGGGGTAAAATTATTCTCTGTCTCGGGGTAAAATTATTCTCTGTCTCGGGTAAAATTATTCTCTGTCTAGGGGTAAAATTATTCCATGTCCAGGGGTAAAATTATTCCCTGTCTAGGGGTAAAATTATTCCCGATCTAGGGTAAAATTACTCTCTGTCTAGGGGTAAAATTATTCTCTGTCTGGAGGTAAAATTATTCCCGATCTAGGGTAAAATTACTCTCTGTCTAGGGGTAAAATTATTCTCTGTCTAGAGGTAAAATTATTCCCTGTCTCGGGGCAAAATTATTCTCCGTCTAGAGGTAAAATTATTCCCTGTCTAGGGGTAAAATTATTCCCTGTCTAGGGGTAAAATTATTCCCTGTCTAGGGGTAAAATTATTCCCTGTCTAGGTGTTAAATTATTCTCTGGGGGTAAAAGTATTCCCTGTCTGGGGGTAAAATTATTCCCTGTCTAGGGGTAAAATTATTCTCTGTCTCGGGTAAAATTATTCTCTGTCTCGGGGTAAAATTATTCCCGGTCTAGGGTAAAATTATTCTCTGTCTAGAGGTAAATCTATTCCCTGTCTAGGGGTAAAATTATTCTCTGTCTAGGGGTAAAATTATTCCCTGTCTAGAAGAAAAATTATTCTCTGTCTCGGGGTAAAATTATTCCCTGTCTGGGGTTAAAATTATTCTCTGTCTAGAGGTAAAATTATTCCCTGTCTAGGGGCAAAATTATTCTCCGTCTAGAGGTAAAATTATTCTCTGTCTCGGGTAAAATTATTCCCTGTGTCAAGGTAAAATTATTCTCTGTCTAGGGGTAAAATTATTCTCTGTCTAGAGGTAAAATTATTCCCTGTCTAGGGGCAAAATTATTCTCCGTCTAGAGGTAAAATTATTCTCTGTCTCGGGTAAAATTATTCCCTGTGTCAAGGTAAAATTATTCTCTGTCTAGAGGTAAAATTATTCCCTGTCTAGGGGCAAAATTATTCTCCGTCTAGAGGTAAAATTATTCTCTGTCTCGGGTAAAATTATTCCCTGTGTCAAGGTAAAATTATTCTCTGTCTAGGGGTAAAATTATTCTCTGTCTCGGGTAAAATTATTCTCTGTCTAGGGGTAAAATTATTCACTGTCCAGGTGTAAAATTATTCCCTGTCTAGGGGTAAAATTATTCCCTGTCTAGGGATAAAATTATTCTTCGTCCAGAGGTAAAATTATTCTCTGTCTAGGGGTAAAATTATTCTCTGTTTAGGGGTAAAATTATTCCATGTCCAAGGGTAAAATTATTCTCTGTCCAGGTGTAAAATTATTCCCTGTCTAGGGGTAAAATTATTCACTGTCTAGGGGTAAAATTATTCTCTGTCTAGGGGTAAAAGTATTCCCTGTCTGGGGGTAAAAGTATTCCCTGTCTGGGGGTAAAATTATTCTCTGGGGGTAAAAGTATTCCCTGTCTGGGGGTAAAATTATTCCCGGTCTAGGGTAAAATTATTCTCTGTCTAGGGGTAAAATTATTCTCTGTGTTGAGGTAAAATTGTTCTCCGTCTAGGGGTAAAATTATTCCCTGTCTAGGGTTAAAATTATTCCCTGTCTAGGGTTATAATTATTCCCTGTCTAGGGTTAAAATTATTCTCTGTCTAGAGGTAAAATTATTCCCTGTCTAGGGGCAAAATTATTCTCCGTCTCGAGGTAAAATTATTCCATGTCCAAGGGTAAAATTATTCTCTGTCTCGGGGTGAAATTATTCCCTGTCTCGGGGTGAAATTATTCCCTGATTAGGTGTAAAATTATTCCCTGTCTGGAGGTAAAATTATTCTCTGTCTAGGGGTAAAATTACTCCCTGTCTCGGGGTAAAATTATTCCCTGTCTAGGGGTAAAATTACTCCCTGTCTGGGGGTAAAATTACTCCCTGTCTCGGGGTAAAATTACTCTCTCTCGGGGTAAAATTGCTCTCTGTCGAGAGGTAAAATTATTCCCTGTCTCGGGGTAAAATTATTCCCTGTCTGGGGGTAAAATTATTCCCTGTGCAGAGGTAAAATTATTCTCTGTCTAGGGGTAAAATTATTCTCTGTCTCGGGGTAAAATTATTCACTGTCGAGGGGTTAAATTATTTCTTGTCGAGGGGTAAAATTATTCTCTGTCTCGGGTAAAATTATTCTCTGTCTCGGGGTAAAATTATTCACTGTCTCGGGGTAAAATTATTCCCTGTCTCGGGTAAAATTATTCCCTGTCTAGGGGTAAAATTATTCCCTGTCTCGGGGTAAAATTATTCCCTGTCTCGGGGTAAAATTATTCCCTGTCTCGGGGTAAAATTATTCTCTGTCCAGAGGTAAAATTATTCACTGTCTCGGGGTAAAATTATTCACTGTCTTGGGGTAAAATTATTCTCTGTCTCGGGGTAAAATTATTCTCTGTCTCGGGGTAAAATTATTCTCTGGGGGTAAAATATTCCCTGTCTGGGGGTAAAATATTCCCTGTCTGGGGGTAAAATTATTCCCTATCTAGGGGTAAAATTATTCTCTGTCTCGGGGTAAAATTATTCTCCGTCTCGAGGTAAAATTATTCTCTGTCTTAGGGCAAAATTATTCCCTGTCTCGGGGTAAAATTATTCCCTGATTAGGGGTAAAATTATTCCCTGTCTAGAGGTAAAATTATTCTCTGTCTCGTTGTAAAATTATTCTCTGTCTAGGGTTAAAATTATTCTCTGTCTAGGGGTAAAATTATTCTCTGTCTGGGGGTAAAATCATTCTCTGTCTCGGGGTAAAATTATTCTCTGGGGGTAAAAGTATTCCCTGTCTGGGGGTAAAAGTATTCTCTGTCTCGGGGTAAAATTATTCTCTGTCTCGGGGTAGAATTATTCCCTGTCTCGGGGTAAAATTATTCCCTGTCTAGGGGTAAAATTATTCCCTGTCGAGAAGTAAAATTATTCTCTGTCTCGGGGTAAAATTATTCTCTGTCTAGGGTTAAAATTATTCTCTGGGGGTGAAAGTATTCCCTGTCTGGGGGTAAAATTATTCCCGATATAGGGTAAAATTATTCTCTGTCTAGGGGTAAAATTATTCCCTGTCTGGGGGTAAAATTATTCCCTGTCTCGGGGTAAAATTATTCTCTGTCTCGGGTAAAATTATTCTCTGTCTAGGGGTAAAATTATTCTCTGTCTCGGGGTAAAATTATTCTCTGTCTCGGGTAAAATTATTCTCTGTCTAGGGGTAAAATTATTCCATGTCCAGGGGTAAAATTATTCCCTGTCTAGGGGTAAAATTATTCCCGATCCAGGGTAAAATTACTCTCTGTCTAGGGGTAAAATTATTCTCTGTCTAGAGGTAAAATTATTCCCTGTCTCGGGGCAAAATTATTCTCCGTCTAGAGGTAAAATTATTCTCTGTCTCGGGTAAAATTATTCCCTGTCTAGGGGTAAAATTATTCCCTGTCTAGGGGTAAAATTATTCCCTGTCTAGGTGTTAAATTATTCTCTGGGGGTAAAAGTATTCCCTGTCTGGGGGTAAAATTATTCCCTGTCTAGGGGTAAAATTATTCTCTGTCTCGGGTAAAATTATTCTCTGTCTCGGGGTAAAATTATTCCCGGTCTAGGGTAAAATTATTCTCTGTCTAGAGGTAAATCTATTCCCTGTCTAGGGGTAAAATTATTCTCTGTCTAGGGGTAAAATTATTCCCTGTCGAGAAGAAAAATTATTCTCTGTCTCGGGGTAAAATTATTCCCTGTCTGGGGCTAAAATTATTCTCTGTCTAGAGGTAAAATTATTCCCTGTCTAGGGGTAAAATTATTCTCTGTCTAGAGGTAAATCTATTCTCCGTCTAGAGGTAAAATTATTCTCTGTCTCGGGTAAAATTATTCCCTGTGTCAAGGTAAAATTATTCTCTGTCTAGGGGCAAAATTATTCTCCGTCTAGAGGTAAAATTATTCTCTGTCTCGGGTAAAATTATTCCCTGTGTCAAGGTAAAATTATTCTCTGTCTAGAGGTAAAATTATTCCCTGTCTAGGGGCAAAATTATTCTCCGTCTAGAGGTAAAATTATTCTCTGTCTCGGGTAAAATTATTCCCTGTGTCAAGGTAAAATTATTCTCTGTCTAGGGGTAAAATTATTCTCTGTCTCGGGTAAAATTATTCTCTGTCTAGGGGTAAAATTATTCACTGTCCAGGTGTAAAATTATTCCCTGTCTCGGGGTAAAATTATTCCCTGTCTAGGGATAAAATTATTCCCTGTCTAGGGGTATAATTATTCCCTGTCTAGGGGTAAAATTATTCCCTGTCGAGGGGTAAAATTACTCCCTGTCTAGGGGTAAAATTATTCCCTGTCTCGGGGTAAAATTATTCCATGTGTAGAGGCAAAATTATTCTCTGTCTCGGGGTAAAATTACTCTCTGTCTGGGGGTAAAATTATTCTCTGTCTAGAGGTAAAATTATTCCCTGTCTAGGGGCAAAATTATTCTCCGTCTCGAGGTAAAATTATTCTCTGTCTAGGGGTAAAATTATTCCCGATCTAGGGTAAAATTACTCTCTGTCTAGGGGTAAAATTATTCTCTGTGTAGAGGTAAAATTATTCCCTGTCTCGGGGCAAAATTATTCTCCGTCTAGAGGTAAAATTATTCTCTGTCTCGGGTAAAATTATTCCCTGTCTAGGGGTAAAATTATTCCCTGTCTAGGGGTAAAATTATTCCCTGTCTAGGTGTAAAATTATTCTCTGGGGGTAAAAGTATTCCCTGTCTGGGGGTAAAATTATTCCCTGTCTAGGGGTAAAATTATTCTCTGTCTCGGGTAAAATTATTCTCTGTCTCGGGGTAAAATTATTCCCGGTCTAGGGTAAAATTATTCTCTGTCTAGAGGTAAATCTATTCCCTGTCTAGGGGTAAAATTATTCTCTGTCTAGGGGTAAAATTATTCCCTGTCTAGAAGAAAAATTATTCTCTGTCTCGGGGTAAAATTATTCCCTGTCTGGGGCTAAAATTATTCCCTGTCGAGGGGTTAAATTATTCCCTGTCGAGGGGTAAAATTATTCTCTGTCTCGGCTAAATTATTCACTGTCTCGGGGTAAAATTATTCTCTGTCTCGGGTTAAAATTATTCTCTGGGGGTGAAAGTATTCCCTGTCTGGGGGTAAAATTATTCCCGATATAGGGTAAAATTATTCTCTGTCTAGGGGTAAAATTATTCCCTGTCTGGGGGTAAAATTATTCCCTGTCTCGGGGTAAAATTATTCTCTGTCTCGGGTAAAATTATTCTCTGTCTAGGGGTAAAATTATTCTCTGTCTAGGGGTAAAATTATTCCATGTCCAGGGGTAAAATTATTCCCTGTCTAGGGGTAAAATTATTCCCGATCTAGGGTAAAATTACTCTCTGTTTAGGGGTAAAATTATTCTCTGTCTGGAGGTAAAATTATTCCCGATCTAGGGTAAAATTACTCTCTGTCTAGGGGTAAAATTATTCTCTGTCTAGAGGTAAAATTATTCCCTGTCTCGGGGCAAATTTATTCTCCGTCTAGAGGTAAAATTATTCTCTGGGGGTAAAAGTATTCCCTGTCTGGGGGTAAAATTATTCCCTGTCTAGGGGTAAAATTATTCCCTGTCTAGGTGTTAAATTATTCTCTGGGGGTAAAAGTATTCCCTGTCTAGGGGTAAAATTATTCCCTGTCTAGGGGTAAAATTATTCTCTGTCTCGGGTAAAATTATTCTCTGTCTCGGGGTAAAATTATTCCCGGTCTAGGGTAAAATTATTCTCTGTCTAGAGGTAAATCTATTCCCTGTCTAGGGGTAAAATTATTCTCTGTCTAGGGGTAAAATTATTCCCTGTCTAGAAGAAAAATTATTCTCTGTCTCGGGGTAAAATTATTCCCTGTCTGGGGCTAAAATTATTCTCTGTCTAGAGGTAAAATTATTCCCTGTCTAGGGGCAAAATTATTCTCCGTCTAGAGGTAAAATTATTCTCTGTCTCGGGTAAAATTATTCCCTGTGTCAAGGTAAAATTATTCTCTGTCTAGAGGTAAAATTATTCCCTGTCTAAGGGCAAAATTATTCTCCGTCTAGAGGTAAAATTATTCTCTGTCTCGGGTAAAATTATTCCCTGTGTCAAGGTAAAATTATTCTCTGTCTAGGGGTAAAATTATTCTCTGTCTCGGTTAAAATTATTCTCTGTCTAGGGGTAAAATTATTCACTGTCCAGGTGTAAAATTATTCCCTGTCTAGGGGTAAAATTATTCCCTGTCTAGGGATAAAATTATTCTTCGTCCAGAGGTAAAATTATTCTCTGTCTGGGGGTAAAATTATTCTCTGTTTAGGGGTAAAATTATTCCATGTCCAAGGGTAAAATTATTCTCTGTCCAGGTGTAAAATTATTCCCTGTCTAGGGGTAAAATTATTCACTGTCTAGGGGTAAAATTATTCTCTGTCTAGGGGTAAAAGTATTCCCTGTCTGGGGGTAAAAGTATTCCCTGTCTGGGGGTAAAATTATTCCCTGTCTTGGGGTAAAATTATTCTCTGTCTCGAGGTAAAATTATTCCCTGTCTAGGAGTAAAATTATTCCCTGTCTAGGGGTAAAATTATTCCCTGTCTAGGAGTAAAATTATTCTCTGGGGGTAAAAGTATTCCCTGTCTGGGGGTAAAATTATTCCCGATCTCGGGTAAAATTATTCTCTGTCTTGGGGTAAAATTATTCTCTGTCTCGGGGTAAAATTATTCCCTGTCTCGGGTAAAATTATTCCCTGTCTAGGGGTAAAATTATTCCCTGTCTAGGGGTAAAATTATTCTATGTCCAGAGGTAAAATTATTCACTGTCTAGGGGTAAAATTATTCACTGTCTTGGGGTAAAATTATTCTCTGTCTCTGGGTAAAATTATTCTCTGGGGGTAAAAGTATTCCCTGTCTGGGGGTAAAATTATTCCCTATCTTGGGGTAAAATTATTCTCTGTCTAGGGTAAAATTATTCCCTGTCTAGGTGTAAAATTATTCCCTGTATGGTGTAAAATTATTCCCTGTCTAGGGGTAAAATTATTCACTGTCTAGGGGTAAAATTATTCTCTGTCTAGGGGTAAAAGTATTCCCTGTCTGGGGGTAAAAGTATTCCCTGTCTGGGGGTAAAATTATTCCCTGTCTAGGGGTAAAATTATTCTCTGTCTCGAGGTAAAATTATTCCCTGTCTAGGTGTAAAATTATTCCCTGTCTCGGGGTAAAATTATTCCCTGTCTAGGAGTAAAATTATTCTCTGGGGGTAAAAGTATTCCCTGTCTGGGGGTAAAATTATTCCCGGTCTGGGGTAAAATTATTCTCTGTCTAGGGGTAAAATTATTCTCTGTCTCGGGTAAAATTATTCTCTGTCTCGGGGTAAAATTATTCCCGGTCTAGGGAAAAATTATTCTCTGTCTAGAGGTAAATCTATTCCCTGTCTAGGGGTAAAATTATTCTCTGTCTCGGGGTAAAATTATTCCCTGTCTAGAAGAAAAATTATTCTCTGTCTCGGGGTAAAATTATTCCCTGTCTGGGGCTAAAATTATTCCCTGTCGAGGGGTAAAATTATTCCCTGTCTAGGGGTAAAATTATTCTCTGGGGGTGAAAGTATTCCCTGTCTGGGGGTAAAATTATTCTCTGTCTAGGGGTAAAATTATTCCCTGTCTAGGGGTAAAATTATTCCATGTCGAAGGGTAAAATTATTTTCTGTCTAGGGGTGAAATTATTCTCTGTCTAGGGGTAAAATTATTCCCTGTCGAGGGGTAAAATTATTCCCTGATTAGGTGTAAAATTATTCCCGGTCGAGATGTAAAATTATTCTCTGTCTAGGGGTAAAATTATTCTCTGTCTTGAGGTAAAATTATTATTCCCTGTCTAGGGGTAAAATTATTCCCTGTCTTGGGGTATAATTATTCCCTGTCTAGGGGTAAAATTACTCCCTGTCTAGGGGTAAAATTACTCCCTGTCTCGGGGTAAAATTATTCCCTGTCTCGGGGTAAAATTACTCTCTGTCTAGGGGTAAAATTATTCTCTGTCTAGAGGTAAAATTATTCCCTGTCTAGGGGCAAAATTATTCTCCGTCTCGAGGTAAAATTATTCCCTGTCTAGGGGTAAAATTATTCACTGTCGAGGGGTAAAATTATTCTCTGTCTAGGGGTAAAATTATTCTCTGGGGGTAAAAGTATTCCCTGTCTGGGGGTAAAATTATTCCCGGTCTAGGGTAAAATTTTTCTCTGTCTAGGGGTAAAATTATTCTCTGTGTTGAGGTAAAATTGTTCTCCGTCTAGGGGTAAAATTATTCCCTGTCTAGGGTTAAAATTATTCCCTGTCTAGGGTTATAATTATTCCCTGTCTAGGGTTAAAATTATTCTCTGTCTAGAGGTAAAATTATTCCCTGTCTAGGGGCAAAATTATTCTCCGTCTCGAGGTAAAATTATTCCATGTCCAAGGGTAAAATTATTCTCTGTCTCGGGGTGAAATTATTCCCTGTCTCGGGGTAAAATTATTCCCTGATTAGGTGTAAAATTATTCCCTGTCTGGAGGTAAAATTATTCTCTGTCTAGGGGTAAAATTATTCTCTGTGTTGAGGTAAAATTATTCTCCGTCTAGGGGTAAAATTATTCCCTGTCTCGGGTTAAAATTATTCCCTGTCTAGGGGTATAATTATTCCCTGTCTAGGGGTAAAATTATTCCCTGTCGAGGGGTAAAATTACTCCCTGTCTCGGGGTAAAATTATTCCCTGTCTAGGGGTAAAATTACTCCCTGTCTGGGGGTAAAATTACTCCCTGTCTAGGGGTAAAATTACTCTCTCTCGGGGTAAAATTGCTCTCTGTCGAGAGGTAAAATTATTCCCTGTCTAGGGGTAAAATTATTCCCTGTCTGGGGGTAAAATTATTCCCTGTGCAGAGGTAAAATTATTCTCTGTCTAGGGGTAAAATTATTCTCTGTCTCGGGGTAAAATTATTCACTGTCGAGGGGTAAATGTATTCCCTGTCTGGGGGTAAAATTATTACTGGTCTAGGGTAAAATTATTCTCTGTCTAGGGGTAAAATTATTCTCTGTCTGGGGGTAAAATTATTCCCTGTCTAGGGGTTAAATTATTTCTTGTCGAGGGGTAAAATTATTCTCTGTCTCGGGTAAAATTATTCTCTGTCTCGGGGTAAAATTATTCACTGTCTCGGGGTAAAATTATTCCCTGTCTCGGGTAAAATTATTCCCTGTCTAGGGGTAAAATTATTCCCTGTCTAGGGGTAAAATTATTCCCTGTCTCGGGGTAAAATTATTCCCTGTCTCGGGGTAAAATTATTCTCTGTCCAGAGGTAAAATTATTCACTGTCTCGGGGTAAAATTATTCACTGTCTTGGGGTAAAATTATTCTCTGTCTCGGGGTAAAATTATTCTCTGTCTCGGGGTAAAATTATTCTCTGGGGGTAAAATATTCCCTGTCTGGGGGTAAAATATTCCCTGTCTGGGGGTAAAATTATTCCCTATCTAGGGGTAAAATTATTCTCTGTCTCGGGGTAAAATTATTCTCCGTCTCGAGGTAAAATTATTCTCTGTCTTAGGGCAAAATTATTCCCTGTCTCGGGGTAAAATTATTCCCTGATTAGGGGTAAAATTATTCCCTGTCTAGAGGTAAAATTATTCTCTGTCTCGTTGTAAAATTATTCTCTGTCTAGGGTTAAAATTATTCTCTGTCTAGGGGTAAAATTATTCTCTGTCTGGGGGTAAAATCATTCTCTGTCTCGGGGTAAAATTATTCTCTGGGGGTAAAAGTATTCCCTGTCTGGGGGTAAAAGTATTCTCTGTCTCGGGGTAAAATTATTCTCTGTCTCGGGGTAGAATTATTCCCTGTCTCGGGGTAAAATTATTCCCTGTCTAGGGGTAAAATTATTCCCTGTCGAGAAGTAAAATTATTCTCTGTCTCGGGGTAAAATTATTCTCTGTCTAGGGTTAAAATTATTCTCTGGGGGTGAAAGTATTCCCTGTCTGGGGGTAAAATTATTCCCGATATAGGGTAAAATTATTCTCTGTCTAGGGGTAAAATTATTCCCTGTCTGGGGGTAAAATTATTCCCTGTCTCGGGGTAAAATTATTCTCTGTCTCGGGTAAAATTATTCTCTGTCTAGGGGTAAAATTATTCTCTGTCTCGGGGTAAAATTATTCTCTGTCTCGGGTAAAATTATTCTCTGTCTAGGGGTAAAATTATTCCACGTCCAGGGGTAAAATTATTCCCTGTCTAGGGGTAAAATTATTCCCGATCTAGGGTAAAATTACTCTCTGTCTAGGGGTAAAATTATTCTCTGTCTAGAGGTAAAATTATTCCCGATCTAGGGTAAAATTATTCCCTGTCTAGGGGCAAAATTATTCTCCGTCTAGAGGTAAAATTATTCTCTGTCTCGGGTAAAATTATTCCCTGTGTCAAGGTAAAATTATTCTCTGTCTAGAGGTAAAATTATTCCCTGTCTAGGGGCAAAATTATTCTCCGTCTAGAGGTAAAATTATTCTCTGTCTCGGGTAAAATTATTCCCTGTGTCAAGGTAAAATTATTCTCTGTCTAGGGGTAAAATTATTCTCTGTCTCGGGTAAAATTATTCTCTGTCTAGGGGTAAAATTATTCACTGTCCAGGTGTAAAATTATTCCCTGTCTAGGGGTAAAATTATTCCCTGTCTAGGGGTATAATTATTCCCTGTCTAGGGGTAAAATTATTCCCTGTCGAGGGGTAAAATTACTCCCTGTCTAGGGGTAAAATTATTCCCTGTCTCGGGGTAAAATTATTCCATGTGTAGAGGCAAAATTATTCTCTGTCTCGGGGTAAAATTACTCTCTGTCTGGGGGTAAAATTATTCTCTGTCTAGAGGTAAAATTATTCCCTGTCTAGGGGCAAAATTATTCTCCGTCTCGAGGTAAAATTATTCTCTGTCTAGGGGTAAAATTATTCCCGATCTAGGGTAAAATTACTCTCTGTCTAGGGGTAAAATTATTCTCTGTGTAGAGGTAAAATTATTCCCTGTCTCGGGGCAAAATTATTCTCCGTCTAGAGGTAAAATTATTCTCTGTCTCGGGTAAAATTATTCCCTGTCTAGGGGTAAAATTATTCCCTGTCTAGGGGTAAAATTATTCCCTGTCTAGGTGTAAAATTATTCTCTGGGGGTAAAATTATTCCCTGTCTAGGGGTAAAATTATTCTCTGTCTCGGGTAAAATTATTCTCTGTCTCGGGGTAAAATTATTCCCGGTCTAGGGTAAAATTATTCTCTGTCTAGAGGTAAATCTATTCCCTGTCTAGGGGTAAAATTATTCTCTGTCTAGGGGTAAAATTATTCCCTGTCTAGAAGAAAAATTATTCTCTGTCTCGGGGTAAAATTATTCCCTGTCTGGGGCTAAAATTATTCCCTGTCGAGGGGTTAAATTATTCCCTGTCGAGGGGTAAAATTATTCTCTGTCTCGGCTAAATTATTCACTGTCTCGGGGTAAAATTATTCTCTGTCTAGGGTTAAAATTATTCTCTGGGGGTGAAAGTATGCCCTGTCTGGGGGTAAAATTAATCCCGATATAGGGTAAAATTATTCTCTGTCTAGGGGTAAAATTATTCCCTGTCTGGGGGTAAAATTATTCCCTGTCTCGGGGTAAAATTATTCGCTGTCTCGGGTAAAATTATTCTCTGTCTAGGGGTAAAATTATTCTCTGTCTCGGGGTAAAATTATTCTCTGTCTCGGGTAAAATTATTCTCTGTCTAGGGGTAAAATTATTCCATGTCCAGGGTTAAAATTATTCCCTGTCTAGGGGTAAAATTATTCCCGATCTAGGGTAAAATTACTCTCTGTCTAGGGGTAAAATTATTCTCTGTCTGGAGGTAAAATTATTCCCGATCTAGGGTAAAATTACTCTCTGTCTAGGGGTAAAATTATTCTCTGTCTAGAGGTAAAATTATTCCCTGTCTCGGGGCAAAATTATTCTCCGTCTAGAGGTAAAATTATTCTCTGTCTCGGGTAAAATTATTCCCTGTCTAGGGGTAAAATTATTCCCTGTCTAGGGGTAAAATTATTCCCTGTCTAGGTGTTAAATTATTCTCTGGGGGTAAAAGTATTCCCTGTCTGGGGGTAAAATTATTCCCTGTCTAGGGGTAAAATTATTCTCTGTCTCGGGTAAAATTATTCTCTGTCTCGGGGTAAAATTATTCCCGGTCTAGGGTAAAATTATTCTCTGTCTAGAGGTAAATCTATTCCCTGTCTAGGGGTAAAATTATTCTCTGTCTAGGGGTAAAATTATTCCCTGTCTAGAAGAAAAATTATTCTCTGTCTCGGGGTAAAATTATTCCCTGTCTGGGGCTAAAATTATTCTCTGTCTAGAGGTAAAATTATTCCCTGTCTAGGGGCAAAATTATTCTCCGTCTAGAGGTAAAATTATTCTCTGTCTCGGGTAAAATTATTCCCTGTGTCAAGGTAAAATTATTCTCTGTCTAGGGGTAAAATTATTCTCTGTCTAGAGGTAAAATTATTCCCTGTCTAGGGGCAAAATTATTCTCCGTCTAGAGGTAAAATTATTCTCTGTCTCGGGTAAAATTATTCCCTGTGTCAAGGTAAAATTATTCTCTGTCTAGAGGTAAAATTATTCCCTGTCTAGGGGCAAAATTATTCTCCGTCTAGAGGTAAAATTATTCTCTGTCTCGGGTAAAATTATTCCCTGTGTCAAGGTAAAATTATTCTCTGTCTAGGGGTAAAATTATTCTCTGTCTCGGGTAAAATTATTCTCTGTCTAGGGGTAAAATTATTCACTGTCCAGGTGTAAAATTATTCCCTGTCTAGGGGTAAAATTATTCCCTGTCTAGGGATAAAATTATTCTTCGTCCAGAGGTAAAATTATTCTCTGTCTAGGGGTAAAATTATTCTCTGTTTAGGGGTAAAATTATTCCATGTCCAAGGGTAAAATTATTCTCTGTCCATGTGTAAAATTATTCCCTGTCTAGGGGTAAAATTATTCACTGTCTAGGGGTAAAATTATTCTCTGTCTAGGGGTAAAAGTATTCCCTGTCTGGGGGTAAAAGTATTCCCTGTCTGGGGGTAAAATTATTCTCTGGGGGTAAAAGTATTCCCTGTCTGGGGGTAAAATTATTCCCGGTCTAGGGTAAAATTATTCTCTGTCTAGGGGTAAAATTATTCTCTGTGTTGAGGTAAAATTGTTCTCCGTCTAGGGGTAAAATTATTCCCTGTCTAGGGTTAAAATTATTCCCTGTCTAGGGTTATAATTATTCCCTGTCTAGGGTTAAAATTATTCTCTGTCTAGAGGTAAAATTATTCCCTGTCTAGGGGCAAAATTATTCTCCGTCTCGAGGTAAAATTATTCCATGTCCAAGGGTAAAATTATTCTCTGTCTCGGGGTGAAATTATTCCCTGTCTCGGGGTGAAATTATTCCCTGTCTCGGGGTAAAATTATTCCCTGATTAGGTGTAAAATTATTCCCTGTCTGGAGGTAAAATTATTCTCTGTCTAGGGGTAAAATTATTCTCTGTGTTGAGGTAAAATTATTCTCCGTCTAGGGGTAAAATTATTCCCTGTCTCGGGTTAAAATTATTCCCTGTCTAGGGGTATAATTATTCCCTGTCTAGGGGTAAAATTATTCCCTGTCGAGGGGTAAAATTACTCCCTGTCTCGGGGTAAAATTATTCCCTGTCTAGGGGTAAAATTACTCCCTGTCTGGGGGTAAAATTACTCCCTGTCTCGGGGTAAAATTACTCTCTCTCGGGGTAAAATTGCTCTCTGTCGAGAGGTAAAATTATTCCCTGTCTAGGGGTAAAATTATTCCCTGTCTGGGGGTAAAATTATTCCCTGTGCAGAGGTAAAATTATTCTCTGTCTAGGGGTAAAATTATTCTCTGTCTCGGGGTAAAATTATTCACTGTCGAGGGGTAAATGTATTCCCTGTCTGGGGGTAAAATTATTACTGGTCTAGGGTAAAATTATTCTCTGTCTAGGGGTAAAATTATTCTCTGTCTGGGGGTAAAATTATTCCCTGTCTAGGGGTTAAATTATTTCTTGTCGAGGGGTAAAATTATTCTCTGTCTCGGGTAAAATTATTCACTGTCTCGGGGTAAAATTATTCACTGTCTCGGGGTAAAATTATTCCCTGTCTCGGGTAAAATTATTCCCTGTCTAGGGGTAAAATTATTCCCTGTCTAGGGGTAAAATTATTCCCTGTCTCGGGGTAAAATTATTCCCTGTCTCGGGGTAAAATTATTCTCTGTCCAGAGGTAAAATTATTCACTGTCTCGGGGTAAAATTATTCACTGTCTTGGGGTAAAATTATTCTCTGTCTCGGGGTAAAATTATTCTCTGTCTCGGGGTAAAATTATTCTCTGGGGGTAAAATATTCCCTGTCTGGGGGTAAAATATTCCCTGTCTGGGGGTAAAATTATTCCCTATCTAGGGGTAAAATTATTCTCTGTCTCGGGGTAAAATTATTCTCCGTCTCGAGGTAAAATTATTCTCTGTCTTAGGGCAAAATTATTCCCTGTCTCGGGGTAAAATTATTCCCTGATTAGGGGTAAAATTATTCCCTGTCTAGAGGTAAAATTATTCTCTGTCTCGTTGTAAAATTATTCTCTGTCTAGGTTTAAAATTATTCTCTGTCTAGGGGTAAAATTATTCTCTGTCTGGGGGTAAAATCATTCTCTGTCTCGGGGTAAAATTATTCTCTGGGGGTAAAAGTATTCCCTGTCTGGGGGTAAAAGTATTCTCTGTCTCGGGGTAAAATTATTCTCTGTCTCGGGGTAGAATTATTCCCTGTCTCGGGGTAAAATTATTCCCTGTCTAGGGGTAAAATTATTCCCTGTCGAGAAGTAAAATTATTCTCTGTCTCGGGGTAAAATTATTCTCTGTCTAGGGTTAAAATTATTCTCTGGGGGTGAAAGTATTCCCTGTCTGGGGGTAAAATTATTCCCGATATAGGGTAAAATTATTCTCTGTCTAGGGGTAAAATTATTCCCTGTCTGGGGGTAAAATTATTCCCTGTCTCGGGGTAAAATTATTCTCTGTCTCGGGTAAAATTATTCTCTGTCTAGGGGTAAAATTATTCTCTGTCTCGGGGTAAAATTATTCTCTGTCTCGGGTAAAATTATTCTCTGTCTAGGGGTAAAATTATTCCATGTCCAGGGGTAAAATTATTCCCTGTCTAGGGGTAAAATTATTCCCGATCCAGGGTAAAATTACTCTCTGTCTAGGGGTAAAATTATTCTCTGTCTAGAGGTAAAATTATTCCCTGTCTCGGGGCAAAATTATTCTCCGTCTAGAGGTAAAATTATTCTCTGTCTCGGGTAAAATTATTCCCTGTCTAGGGGTAAAATTATTCCCTGTCTAGGGGTAAAATTATTCCCTGTCTAGGTGTTAAATTATTCTCTGGGGGTAAAAGTATTCCCTGTCTGGGGGTAAAATTATTCCCTGTCTAGGGGTAAAATTATTCTCTGTCTCGGGTAAAATTATTCTCTGTCTCGGGGTAAAATTATTCTCGGTCTAGGGTAAAATTATTCTCTGTCTAGAGGTAAATCTATTCCCTGTCTAGGGGTAAAATTATTCTCTGTCTAGGGGTAAAATTATTCCCTGTCTAGAAGAAAAATTATTCTCTGTCTCGGGGTAAAATTATTCCCTGTCTGGGGCTAAAATTATTCTCTGTCTAGAGGTAAAATTATTCCCTGTCTAGGGGCAAAATTATTCTCCGTCTAGAGGTAAAATTATTCTCTGTCTCGGGTAAAATTATTCCCTGTGTCAAGGTAAAATTATTCTCTGTCTAGGGGCAAAATTATTCTCCGTCTAGAGGTAAAATTATTCTCTGTCTCGGGTAAAATTATTCCCTGTGTCAAGGTAAAATTATTCTCTGTCTAGAGGTAAAATTATTCCCTGTCTAGGGGCAAAATTATTCTCCGTCTAGAGGTAAAATTATTCTCTGTCTCGGGTAAAATTATTCCCTGTGTCAAGGTAAAATTATTCTCTGTCTAGGGGTAAAATTATTCTCTGTCTCGGGTAAAATTATTCTCTGTCTAGGGGTAAAATTATTCACTGTCCAGGTGTAAAATTATTCCCTGTCTCGGGGTAAAATTACTCCCTGTCTAGGGATAAAATTATTCCCTGTCTAGGGGTATAATTATTCCCTGTCTAGGGGTAAAATTATTCCCTGTCGAGGGGTAAAATTATTCCCTGTCTCGGGGTAAAATTATTCCATGTGTAGAGGCAAAATTATTCTCTGTCTCGGGGTAAAATTACTCTCTGTCTGGGGGTAAAATTATTCTCTGTCTAGAGGTAAAATTATTCCCTGTCTAGGGGCAAAATTATTCTCCGTCTCGAGGTAAAATTATTCTCTGTCTAGGGGTAAAATTATTCCCGATCTAGGGTAAAATTACTCTCTGTCTAGGGGTAAAATTATTCTCTGTGTAGAGGTAAAATTATTCCCTGTCTCGGGGCAAAATTATTCTCCGTCTAGAGGTAAAATTATTCTCTGTCTCGGGTAAAATTATTCCCTGTCTAGGGGTAAAATTATTCCCTGTCTAGGGGTAAAATTATTCCCTGTCTAGGTGTAAAATTATTCTCTGGGGGTAAAAGTATTCCCTGTCTGGGGGTAAAATTATTCCCTGTCTAGGGGTAAAATTATTCTCTGTCTCGGGTAAAATTATTCTCTGTCTCGGGGTAAAATTATTCCCGGTCTAGGGTAAAATTATTCTCTGTCTAGAGGTAAATCTATTCCCTGTCTAGGGGTAAAATTATTCTCTGTCTAGGGGTAAAATTATTCCCTGTCTAGAAGAAAAATTATTCTCTGTCTCGGGGTAAAATTATTCCCTGTCTGGGGCTAAAATTATTCCCTGTCGAGGGGTTAAATTATTCCCTGTCGAGGGGTAAAATTATTCTCTGTCTCGGCTAAATTATTCACTGTCTCGGGGTAAAATTATTCTCTGTCTCGGGTTAAAATTATTCTCTGGGGGTGAAAGTATTCCCTGTCTGGGGGTAAAATTATTCCCGATCTCGGGTAAAATTATTCTCTGTCTTGGGGTAAAATTATTCCCTGTCTCGGGGTAAAATTATTCTCTGTCTCGGGTAAAATTATTCCCTGTCTAGGGGTAAAATTATTCCCTGTCTAGGGGTAAAATTATTCTCTGTCCAGAGGTAAAATTATTCACTGTCTAGGGGTAAAATTATTCACTGTCTTGGGGTAAAATTATTCTCTGTCTCTGGGTAAAATTATTCTCTGGGGGTAAAAGTATTCCCTGTCTGGGGGTAAAATTATTCCCTATCTTGGGGTAAAATTATTCTCTGTCTAGGGTAAAATTATTCCCTGTCTAGGTGTAAAATTATTCCCTGTATGGTGTAAAATTATTCCCTGTCTAGGGGTAAAATTATTCACTGTCTAGGGGTAAAATTATTCTCTGTCTAGGGGTAAAAGTATTCCCTGTCTGGGGGTAAAAGTATTCCCTGTCTGGGTGGAAAATTATTCCCTGTCTCGGGGTAAAATTATTCCCTGTCTAGGAGTAAAATTATTCTCTGGGGGTAAAAGTATTCCCTGTCTGGGGGTAAAATTATTCCCGGTCTGGGGTAAAATTATTCTCTGTCTAGGGGTAAAATTATTCTCTGTCTCGGGTAAAATTATTCTCTGTCTCGGGGTAAAATTATTCCCGGTCTAGGGTAAAATTATTCTCTGTCTAGAGGTAAATCTATTCCCTGTCTAGGGGTAAAATTATTCTCTGTCTCGGGGTAAAATTATTCCCTGTCTAGAAGAAAAATTATTCTCTGTCTCGGGGTAAAATTATTCCCTGTCTGGGGCTAAAATTATTCCCTGTCGAGGGGTTAAATTATTCTCTGTCTCGGCTAAATTATTCACTGTCTCGGGGTAAAATTATTCTCTGTCTAGGGTTAAAATTATTCTCTGGGGGTGAAAGTATTCCCTGTCTGGGGGTAAAATTATTCTCTGTCTAGGGGTAAAATTATTCCCTGTCTAGGGGTAAAATTATTCCATGTCGAAGGGTAAAATTATTCCCTGTCTAGGGGTGAAATTATTCTCTGTCTAGGGGTAAAATTATTCCCTGTCGAGGGGTAAAATTATTCCCTGATTAGGTGTAAAATTATTCCCGGTCGAGATGTAAAATTATTCTCTGTCTAGGGGTAAAATTATTCTCTGTCTAGAGGTAAAATTATTATTCCCTGTCTAGGGGTAAAATTATTCCCTGTCTTGGGGTATAATTATTCCCTGTCTAGGGGTAAAATTACTCCCTGTCTAGGGGTAAAATTACTCCCTGTCTCGGGGTAAAATTATTCCCTGTCTCGGGGTAAAATTACTCTCTGTCTAGGGGTAAAATTATTCTCTGTCTAGAGGTAAAATTATTCCCTGTCTAGGGGCAAAATTATTCTCCGTCTCGAGGTAAAATTATTCCCTGTCTAGGGGTAAAATTATTCACTGTCGAGGGGTAAAATTATTCTCTGTCTAGGGGTAAAATTATTCTCTGGGGGTAAAAGTATTCCCTGTCTGGGGGTAAAATTATTCCCGGTCTAGGGTAAAATTATTCTCTGTCTAGGGGTAAAATTATTCTCTGTGTTGAGGTAAAATTGTTCTCCGTCTAGGGGTAAAATTATTCCCTGTCTAGGGTTAAAATTATTCCCTGTCTAGGGTTATAATTATTCCCTGTCTAGGGTTAAAATTATTCTCTGTCTAGAGGTAAAATTATTCCCTGTCTAGGGGCAAAATTATTCTCCGTCTCGAGGTAAAATTATTCCATGTCCAAGGGTAAAATTATTCTCTGTCTCGGGGTGAAATTATTCCCTGTCTCGGGGTAAAATTATTCCCTGATTAGGTGTAAAATTATTCCCTGTCTGGAGGTAAAATTATTCTCTGTCTAGGGGTAAAATTATTCTCTGTGTTGAGGTAAAGTTATTCTCCGTCTAGGGGTAAAATTATTCCCTGTCTCGGGTTAAAATTATTCCCTGTCTAGGGGTATAATTATTCCCTGTCTAGGGGTAAAATTATTCCCTGTCGAGGGGTAAAATTACTCCGTCTCGGGGTAAAATTATTCCCTGTCTAGGGGTAAAATTACTCCCTGTCTGGGGGTAAAATTACTCCCTGTCTAGGGGTAAAATTACTCTCTCTCGGGGTAAAATTGCTCTCTGTCGAGAGGTAAAATTATTCCCTGTCTAGGGGTAAAATTATTCCCTGTCTGGGGGTAAAATTATTCCCTGTGCAGAGGTAAAATTATTCTCTGTCTAGGGGTAAAATTATTCTCTGTCTCGGGGTAAAATTATTCACTGTCGAGGGGTAAATGTATTCCCTGTCTGGGGGTAAAATTATTACTGGTCTAGGGTAAAATTATTCTCTGTCTAGGGGTAAAATTATTCTCTGTCTGGGGGTAAAATTATTCCCTGTCTAGGGGTTAAATTATTTCTTGTCGAGGGGTAAAATTATTCACTGTCTCGGGGTAAAATTATTCACTGTCTCGGGGTAAAATTATTCCCTGTCTCGGGTAAAATTATTCCCTGTCTAGGGGTAAAATTATTCCCTGTCTAGGGGTAAAATTATTCCCTGTCTCGGGGTAAAATTATTCCCTGTCTCGGGGTAAAATTATTCTCTGTCCAGAGGTAAAATTATTCACTGTCTCGGGGTAAAATTATTCACTGTCTTGGGGTAAAATTATTCTCTGTCTCGGGGTAAAATTATTCTCTGTCTCGGGGTAAAATTATTCTCTGGGGGTAAAATATTCCCTGTCTGGGGGTAAAATATTCCCTGTCTGGGGGTAAAATTATTCCCTATCTAGGGGTAAAATTATTCTCTGTCTCGGGGTAAAATTATTCTCCGTCTCGAGGTAAAATTATTCTCTGTCTTAGGGCAAAATTATTCCCTGTCTCGGGGTAAAATTATTCCCTGATTAGGGGTAAAATTATTCCCTGTCTAGAGGTAAAATTATTCTCTGTCTCGTTGTAAAATTATTCTCTGTCTAGGGTTAAAATTATTCTCTGTCTAGGGGTAAAATTATTCTCTGTCTGGGGGTAAAATCATTCTCTGTCTCGGGGTAAAATTATTCTCTGGGGGTAAAAGTATTCCCTGTCTGGGGGTAAAAGTATTCTCTGTCTCGGGGTAAAATTATTCTCTGTCTCGGGGTAGAATTATTCCCTGTCTAGGGGTAAAATTATTCCCTGTCTAGGGGTAAAATTATTCCCTGTCGAGAAGTAAAATTATTCTCTGTCTCGGGGTAAAATTATTCTCTGTCTAGGGTTAAAATTATTCTCTGGGGGTGAAAGTATTCCCTGTCTGGGGGTAAAATTATTCCCGATATAGGGTAAAATTATTCTCTGTCTAGGGGTAAAATTATTCCCTGTCTGGGGGTAAAATTATTCCCTGTCTCGGGGTAAAATTATTCTCTGTCTCGGGTAAAATTATTCTCTGTCTAGGGGTAAAATTATTCTCTGTCTCGGGGTAAAATTATTCTCTGTCTCGGGTAAAATTATTCTCTGTCTAGGGGTAAAATTATTCCACGTCCAGGGGTAAAATTATTCCCTGTCTAGGGGTAAAATTATTCCCGATCTAGGGTAAAATTACTCTCTGTCTAGGGGTAAAATTATTCTCTGTCTAGAGGTAAAATTATTCCCGATCTAGGGTAAAATTATTCCCTGTCTAGGGGCAAAATTATTCTCCGTCTAGAGGTAAAATTATTCTCTGTCTCGGGTAAAATTATTCCCTGTGTCAAGGTAAAATTATTCTCTGTCTAGAGGTAAAATTATTCCCTGTCTAGGGGCAAAATTATTCTCCGTCTAGAGGTAAAATTATTCTCTGTCTCGGGTAAAATTATTCCCTGTGTCAAGGTAAAATTATTCTCTGTCTAGGGGTAAAATTATTCTCTGTCTCGGGTAAAATTATTCTCTGTCTAGGGGTAAAATTATTCACTGTCCAGGTGTAAAATTATTCCCTGTCTAGGGGTAAAATTATTCCCTGTCTAGGGGTATAATTATTCCCTGTCTAGGGGTAAAATTATTCCCTGTCGAGGGGTAAAATTACTCCCTGTCTAGGGGTAAAATTATTCCCTGTCTCGGGGTAAAATTATTCCATGTGTAGAGGCAAAATTATTCTCTGTCTCGGGGTAAAATTACTCTCTGTCTGGGGGTAAAATTATTCTCTGTCTAGAGGTAAAATTATTCCCTGTCTAGGGGCAAAATTATTCTCCGTCTCGAGGTAAAATTATTCTCTGTCTAGGGGTAAAATTATTCCCGATCTAGGGTAAAATTACTCTCTGTCTAGGGGTAAAATTATTCTCTGTGTAGAGGTAAAATTATTCCCTGTCTCGGGGCAAAATTATTCTCCGTCTAGAGGTAAAATTATTCTCTGTCTCGGGTAAAATTATTCCCTGTCTAGGGGTAAAATTATTCCCTGTCTAGGGGTAAAATTATTCCCTGTCTAGGTGTAAAATTATTCTCTGGGGGTAAAAGTATTCCCTGTCTGGGGGTAAAATTATTCCCTGTCTAGGGGTAAAATTATTCTCTGTCTCGGGTAAAATTATTCTCTGTCTCGGGGTAAAATTATTCCCGGTCTAGGGTAAAATTATTCTCTGTCTGGAGGTAAATCTATTCCCTGTCTAGGGGTAAAATTATTCCCTGTCGAGGGGTTAAATTATTCCCTGTCGAGGGGTAAAATTATTCTCTGTCTCGGCTAAATTATTCACTGTCTCGGGGTAAAATTATTCTCTGTCTAGGGTTAAAATTATTCTCTGGGGGTGAAAGTATTCCCTGTCAGGGGGTAAAATTAATCCCGATATAGGGTAAAATTATTCTCTGTCTAGGGGTAAAATTATTCCCTGTCTGGGGGTAAAATTATTCCCTGTCTCGGGGTAAAATTATTCTCTGTCTCGGGTAAAATTATTCTCTGTCTAGGGGTAAAATTATTCTCTGTCTCGGGGTAAAATTATTCTCTGTCTCGGGGTAAAATTATTCTCTGTCTCGGGTAAAATTATTCTCTGTCTAGGGGTAAAATTATTCCATGTCCAGGGGTAAAATTATTCCCTGTCTAGGGGTAAAATTATTCCCGATCTAGGGTAAAATTACTCTCTGTCTAGGGGTAAAATTATTCTCTGTCTGGAGGTAAAATTATTACTGGTCTAGGGTAAAATTATTCTCTGTCTAGGGGTAAAATTATTCTCTGTCTGGGGGTAAAATTATTCCCTGTCTAGGGGTTAAATTATTTCTTGTCGAGGGGTAAAATTATTCTCTGTCTCGGGTAAAATTATTCACTGTCTCGGGGTAAAATTATTCACTGTCTCGGGGTAAAATTATTCCCTGTCTCGGGTAAAATTATTCCCTGTCTAGGGGTAAAATTATTCCCTGTCTAGGGGTAAAATTATTCCCTGTCTCGGGGTAAAATTATTCCCTGTCTCGGGGTAAAATTATTCTCTGTCCAGAGGTAAAATTATTCACTGTCTCGGGGTAAAATTATTCACTGTCTTGGGGTAAAATTATTCTCTGTCTCGGGGTAAAATTATTCTCTGTCTCGGGGTAAAATTATTCTCTGGGGGTAAAATATTCCCTGTCTGGGGGTAAAATATTCCCTGTCTGGGGGTAAAATTATTCCCTATCTAGGGGTAAAATTATTCTCTGTCTCGGGGTAAAATTATTCTCCGTCTCGAGGTAAAATTATTCTCTGTCTTAGGGCAAAATTATTCCCTGTCTCGGGGTAAAATTATTCCCTGATTAGGGGTAAAATTATTCCCTGTCTAGAGGTAAAATTATTCTCTGTCTCGTTGTAAAATTATTCTCTGTCTAGGGTTAAAATTATTCTCTGTCTAGGGGTAAAATTATTCTCTGTCTGGGGGTAAAATCATTCTCTGTCTCGGGGTAAAATTATTCTCTGGGGGTAAAAGTATTCCCTGTCTGGGGGTAAAAGTATTCTCTGTCTCGGGGTAAAATTATTCTCTGTCTCGGGGTAGAATTATTCCCTGTCTAGGGGTAAAATTATTCCCTGTCTAGGGGTAAAATTATTCCCTGTCGAGAAGTAAAATTATTCTCTGTCTCGGGGTAAAATTATTCTCTGTCTAGGGTTAAAATTATTCTCTGGGGGTGAAAGTATTCCCTGTCTGGGGGTAAAATTATTCCCGATATAGGGTAAAATTATTCTCTGTCTAGGGGTAAAATTATTCCCTGTCTGGGGGTAAAATTATTCCCTGTCTCGGGGTAAAATTATTCTCTGTCTCGGGTAAAATTATTCTCTGTCTAGGGGTAAAATTATTCTCTGTCTCGGGGTAAAATTATTCTCTGTCTCGGGTAAAATTATTCTCTGTCTAGGGGTAAAATTATTCCACGTCCAGGGGTAAAATTATTCCCTGTCTAGGGGTAAAATTATTCCCGATCTAGGGTAAAATTACTCTCTGTCTAGGGGTAAAATTATTCTCTGTCTAGAGGTAAAATTATTCCCGATCTAGGGTAAAATTATTCCCTGTCTAGGGGCAAAATTATTCTCCGTCTAGAGGTAAAATTATTCTCTGTCTCGGGTAAAATTATTCCCTGTGTCAAGGTAAAATTATTCTCTGTCTAGAGGTAAAATTATTCCCTGTCTAGGGGCAAAATTATTCTCCGTCTAGAGGTAAAATTATTCTCTGTCTCGGGTAAAATTATTCCCTGTGTCAAGGTAAAATTATTCTCTGTCTAGGGGTAAAATTATTCTCTGTCTCGGGTAAAATTATTCTCTGTCTAGGGGTAAAATTATTCACTGTCCAGGTGTAAAATTATTCCCTGTCTAGGGGTAAAATTATTCCCTGTCTAGGGGTATAATTATTCCCTGTCTAGGGGTAAAATTATTCCCTGTCGAGGGGTAAAATTACTCCCTGTCTAGGGGTAAAATTATTCCCTGTCTCGGGGTAAAATTATTCCATGTGTAGAGGCAAAATTATTCTCTGTCTCGGGGTAAAATTACTCTCTGTCTGGGGGTAAAATTATTCTCTGTCTAGAGGTAAAATTATTCCCTGTCTAGGGGCAAAATTATTCTCCGTCTCGAGGTAAAATTATTCTCTGTCTAGGGGTAAAATTATTCCCGATCTAGGGTAAAATTACTCTCTGTCTAGGGGTAAAATTATTCTCTGTGTAGAGGTAAAATTATTCCCTGTCTCGGGGCAAAATTATTCTCCGTCTAGAGGTAAAATTATTCTCTGTCTCGGGTAAAATTATTCCCTGTCTAGGGGTAAAATTATTCCCTGTCTAGGGGTAAAATTATTCCCTGTCTAGGTGTAAAATTATTCTCTGGGGGTAAAAGTATTCCCTGTCTGGGGGTAAAATTATTCCCTGTCTAGGGGTAAAATTATTCTCTGTCTCGGGTAAAATTATTCTCTGTCTCGGGGTAAAATTATTCCCGGTCTAGGGTAAAATTATTCTCTGTCTGGAGGTAAATCTATTCCCTGTCTAGGGGTAAAATTATTCCCTGTCGAGGGGTTAAATTATTCCCTGTCGAGGGGTAAAATTATTCTCTGTCTCGGCTAAATTATTCACTGTCTCGGGGTAAAATTATTCTCTGTCTAGGGTTAAAATTATTCTCTGGGGGTGAAAGTATTCCCTGTCAGGGGGTAAAATTAATCCCGATATAGGGTAAAATTATTCTCTGTCTAGGGGTAAAATTATTCCCTGTCTGGGGGTAAAATTATTCCCTGTCTCGGGGTAAAATTATTCTCTGTCTCGGGTAAAATTATTCTCTGTCTAGGGGTAAAATTATTCTCTGTCTCGGGGTAAAATTATTCTCTGTCTCGGGGTAAAATTATTCTCTGTCTCGGGTAAAATTATTCTCTGTCTAGGGGTAAAATTATTCCATGTCCAGGGGTAAAATTATTCCCTGTCTAGGGGTAAAATTATTCCCGATCTAGGGTAAAATTACTCTCTGTCTAGGGGTAAAATTATTCTCTGTCTGGAGGTAAAATTATTCCCGATCTAGGGTAAAATTACTCTCTGTCTAGGGGTAAAATTATTCTCTGTCTAGAGGTAAAATTATTCCCTGTCTCGGGGCAAAATTATTCTCCGTCTAGAGGTAAAATTATTCTCTGTCTCGGGTAAAATTATTCCCTGTCTAGGGGTAAAATTATTCCCTGTCTAGGGGTAAAATTATTCCCTGTCTAGGTGTTAAATTATTCTCTGGGGGTAAAAGTATTCCCTGTCTGGGGGTAAAATTATTCCCTGTCTAGGGGTAAAATTATTCTCTGTCTCGGGTAAAATTATTCTCTGTCTCGGGGTAAAATTATTCCCGGTCTAGGGTAAAATTATTCTCTGTCTAGAGGTAAATCTATTCCCTGTCTAGGGGTAAAATTATTCTCTGTCTAGGGGTAAAATTATTCCCTGTCTAGAAGAAAAATTATTCTCTGTCTCGGGGTAAAATTATTCCCTGTCTGGGGTTAAAATTATTCTCTGTCTAGAGGTAAAATTATTCCCTGTCTAGGGGCAAAATTATTCTCCGTCTAGAGGTAAAATTATTCTCTGTCTCGGGTAAAATTATTCCCTGTGTCAAGGTAAAATTATTCTCTGTCTAGGGGTAAAATTATTCTCTGTCTAGAGGTAAAATTATTCCCTGTCTAGGGGCAAAATTATTCTCCGTCTAGAGGTAAAATTATTCTCTGTCTCGGGTAAAATTATTCCCTGTGTCAAGGTAAAATTATTCTCTGTCTAGAGGTAAAATTATTCCCTGTCTAGGGGCAAAATTATTCTCCGTCTAGAGGTAAAATTATTCTCTGTCTCGGGTAAAATTATTCCCTGTGTCAAGGTAAAATTATTCTCTGTCTAGGGGTAAAATTATTCTCTGTCTCGGGTAAAATTATTCTCTGTCTAGGGGTAAAATTATTCACTGTCCAGGTGTAAAATTATTCCCTGTCTAGGGGTAAAATTATTCCCTGTCTAGGGATAAAATTATTCTTCGTCCAGAGGTAAAATTATTCTCTGTCTAGGGGTAAAATTATTCTCTGTTTAGGGGTAAAATTATTCCATGTCCAAGGGTAAAATTATTCTCTGTCCAGGTGTAAAATTATTCCCTGTCTAGGGGTAAAATTATTCACTGTCTAGGGGTAAAATTATTCTCTGTCTAGGGGTAAAAGTATTCCCTGTCTGGGGGTAAAAGTATTCCCTGTCTGGGGGTAAAATTATTCTCTGGGGGTAAAAGTATTCCCTGTCTGGGGGTAAAATTATTCCCGGTCTAGGGTAAAATTATTCTCTGTCTAGGGGTAAAATTATTCTCTGTGTTGAGGTAAAATTGTTCTCCGTCTAGGGGTAAAATTATTCCCTGTCTAGGGTTAAAATTATTCCCTGTCTAGGGTTATAATTATTCCCTGTCTAGGGTTAAAATTATTCTCTGTCTAGAGGTAAAATTATTCCCTGTCTAGGGGCAAAATTATTCTCCGTCTCGAGGTAAAATTATTCCATGTCCAAGGGTAAAATTATTCTCTGTCTCGGGGTGAAATTATTCCCTGTCTCGGGGTGAAATTATTCCCTGATTAGGTGTAAAATTATTCCCTGTCTGGAGGTAAAATTATTCTCTGTCTAGGGGTAAAATTACTCCCTGTCTCGGGGTAAAATTATTCCCTGTCTAGGGGTAAAATTACTCCCTGTCTGGGGGTAAAATTACTCCCTGTCTCGGGGTAAAATTACTCTCTCTCGGGGTAAAATTGCTCTCTGTCGAGAGGTAAAATTATTCCCTGTCTCGGGGTAAAATTATTCCCTGTCTGGGGGTAAAATTATTCCCTGTGCAGAGGTAAAATTATTCTCTGTCTAGGGGTAAAATTATTCTCTGTCTCGGGGTAAAATTATTCACTGTCGAGGGGTTAAATTATTTCTTGTCGAGGGGTAAAATTATTCTCTGTCTCGGGTAAAATTATTCTCTGTCTCGGGGTAAAATTATTCACTGTCTCGGGGTAAAATTATTCCCTGTCTCGGGTAAAATTATTCCCTGTCTAGGGGTAAAATTATTCCCTGTCTCGGGGTAAAATTATTCCCTGTCTCGGGGTAAAATTATTCCCTGTCTCGGGGTAAAATTATTCTCTGTCCAGAGGTAAAATTATTCACTGTCTCGGGGTAAAATTATTCACTGTCTTGGGGTAAAATTATTCTCTGTCTCGGGGTAAAATTATTCTCTGTCTCGGGGTAAAATTATTCTCTGGGGGTAAAATATTCCCTGTCTGGGGGTAAAATATTCCCTGTCTGGGGGTAAAATTATTCCCTATCTAGGGGTAAAATTATTCTCTGTCTCGGGGTAAAATTATTCTCCGTCTCGAGGTAAAATTATTCTCTGTCTTAGGGCAAAATTATTCCCTGTCTCGGGGTAAAATTATTCCCTGATTAGGGGTAAAATTATTCCCTGTCTAGAGGTAAAATTATTCTCTGTCTCGTTGTAAAATTATTCTCTGTCTAGGGTTAAAATTATTCTCTGTCTAGGGGTAAAATTATTCTCTGTCTGGGGGTAAAATCATTCTCTGTCTCGGGGTAAAATTATTCTCTGGGGGTAAAAGTATTCCCTGTCTGGGGGTAAAAGTATTCTCTGTCTCGGGGTAAAATTATTCTCTGTCTCGGGGTAGAATTATTCCCTGTCTCGGGGTAAAATTATTCCCTGTCTAGGGGTAAAATTATTCCCTGTCGAGAAGTAAAATTATTCTCTGTCTCGGGGTAAAATTATTCTCTGTCTAGGGTTAAAATTATTCTCTGGGGGTGAAAGTATTCCCTGTCTGGGGGTAAAATTATTCCCGATATAGGGTAAAATTATTCTCTGTCTAGGGGTAAAATTATTCCCTGTCTGGGGGTAAAATTATTCCCTGTCTCGGGGTAAAATTATTCTCTGTCTCGGGTAAAATTATTCTCTGTCTAGGGGTAAAATTATTCTCTGTCTCGGGGTAAAATTATTCTCTGTCTCGGGTAAAATTATTCTCTGTCTAGGGGTAAAATTATTCCATGTCCAGGGGTAAAATTATTCCCTGTCTAGGGGTAAAATTATTCCCGATCCAGGGTAAAATTACTCTCTGTCTAGGGGTAAAATTATTCTCTGTCTAGAGGTAAAATTATTCCCTGTCTCGGGGCAAAATTATTCTCCGTCTAGAGGTAAAATTATTCTCTGTCTCGGGTAAAATTATTCCCTGTCTAGGGGTAAAATTATTCCCTGTCTAGGGGTAAAATTATTCCCTGTCTAGGTGTTAAATTATTCTCTGGGGGTAAAAGTATTCCCTGTCTGGGGGTAAAATTATTCCCTGTCTAGGGGTAAAATTATTCTCTGTCTCGGGTAAAATTATTCTCTGTCTCGGGGTAAAATTATTCCCGGTCTAGGGTAAAATTATTCTCTGTCTAGAGGTAAATCTATTCCCTGTCTAGGGGTAAAATTATTCTCTGTCTAGGGGTAAAATTATTCCCTGTCTAGAAGAAAAATTATTCTCTGTCTCGGGGTAAAATTATTCCCTGTCTGGGGCTAAAATTATTCTCTGTCTAGAGGTAAAATTATTCCCTGTCTAGGGGTAAAATTATTCTCTGTCTAGAGGTAAATCTATTCTCCGTCTAGAGGTAAAATTATTCTCTGTCTCGGGTAAAATTATTCCCTGTGTCAAGGTAAAATTATTCTCTGTCTAGGGGCAAAATTATTCTCCGTCTAGAGGTAAAATTATTCTCTGTCTCGGGTAAAATTATTCCCTGTGTCAAGGTAAAATTATTCTCTGTCTAGAGGTAAAATTATTCCCTGTCTAGGGGCAAAATTATTCTCCGTCTAGAGGTAAAATTATTCTCTGTCTCGGGTAAAATTATTCCCTGTGTCAAGGTAAAATTATTCTCTGTCTAGGGGTAAAATTATTCTCTGTCTCGGGTAAAATTATTCTCTGTCTAGGGGTAAAATTATTCACTGTCCAGGTGTAAAATTATTCCCTGTCTCGGGGTAAAATTATTCCCTGTCTAGGGATAAAATTATTCCCTGTCTAGGGGTATAATTATTCCCTGTCTAGGGGTAAAATTATTCCCTGTCGAGGGGTAAAATTACTCCCTGTCTAGGGGTAAAATTATTCCCTGTCTCGGGGTAAAATTATTCCATGTGTAGAGGCAAAATTATTCTCTGTCTCGGGGTAAAATTACTCTCTGTCTGGGGGTAAAATTATTCTCTGTCTAGAGGTAAAATTATTCCCTGTCTAGGGGCAAAATTATTCTCCGTCTCGAGGTAAAATTATTCTCTGTCTAGGGGTAAAATTATTCCCGATCTAGGGTAAAATTACTCTCTGTCTAGGGGTAAAATTATTCTCTGTGTAGAGGTAAAATTATTCCCTGTCTCGGGGCAAAATTATTCTCCGTCTAGAGGTAAAATTATTCTCTGTCTCGGGTAAAATTATTCCCTGTCTAGGGGTAAAATTATTCCCTGTCTAGGGGTAAAATTATTCCCTGTCTAGGTGTAAAATTATTCTCTGGGGGTAAAAGTATTCCCTGTCTGGGGGTAAAATTATTCCCTGTCTAGGGGTAAAATTATTCTCTGTCTCGGGTAAAATTATTCTCTGTCTCGGGGTAAAATTATTCCCGGTCTAGGGTAAAATTATTCTCTGTCTAGAGGTAAATCTATTCCCTGTCTAGGGGTAAAATTATTCTCTGTCTAGGGGTAAAATTATTCCCTGTCTAGAAGAAAAATTATTCTCTGTCTCGGGGTAAAATTATTCCCTGTCTGGGGCTAAAATTATTCCCTGTCGAGGGGTTAAATTATTCCCTGTCGAGGGGTAAAATTATTCTCTGTCTCGGCTAAATTATTCACTGTCTCGGGGTAAAATTATTCTCTGTCTCGGGTTAAAATTATTCTCTGGGGGTGAAAGTATTCCCTGTCTGGGGGTAAAATTATTCCCGATATAGGGTAAAATTATTCTCTGTCTAGGGGTAAAATTATTCCCTGTCTGGGGGTAAAATTATTCCCTGTCTCGGGGTAAAATTATTCTCTGTCTCGGGTAAAATTATTCTCTGTCTAGGGGTAAAATTATTCTCTGTCTAGGGGTAAAATTATTCCATGTCCAGGGGTAAAATTATTCCCTGTCTAGGGGTAAAATTATTCCCGATCTAGGGTAAAATTACTCTCTGTTTAGGGGTAAAATTATTCTCTGTCTGGAGGTAAAATTATTCCCGATCTAGGGTAAAATTACTCTCTGTCTAGGGGTAAAATTATTCTCTGTCTAGAGGTAAAATTATTCCCTGTCTCGGGGCAAATTTATTCTCCGTCTAGAGGTAAAATTATTCTCTGGGGGTAAAAGTATTCCCTGTCTGGGGGTAAAATTATTCCCTGTCTAGGGGTAAAATTATTCTCTGTCTCGGGTAAAATTATTCTCTGTCTCGGGGTAAAATTATTCCCGGTCTAGGGTAAAATTATTCTCTGTCTAGAGGTAAATCTATTCCCTGTCTAGGGGTAAAATTATTCTCTGTCTAGGGGTAAAATTATTCCCTGTCTAGAAGAAAAATTATTCTCTGTCTCGGGGTAAAATTATTCCCTGTCTGGGGCTAAAATTATTCTCTGTCTAGAGGTAAAATTATTCCCTGTCTAGGGGCAAAATTATTCTCCGTCTAGAGGTAAAATTATTCTCTGTCTCGGGTAAAATTATTCCCTGTGTCAAGGTAAAATTATTCTCTGTCTAGGGGTAAAATTATTCTCTGTCTAGAGGTAAAATTATTCCCTGTCTAGGGGCAAAATTATTCTCCGTCTAGAGGTAAAATTATTCTCTGTCTCGGGTAAAATTATTCCCTGTGTCAAGGTAAAATTATTCTCTGTCTAGAGGTAAAATTATTCCCTGTCTAGGGGCAAAATTATTCTCCGTCTAGAGGTAAAATTATTCTCTGTCTCGGGTAAAATTATTCCCTGTGTCAAGGTAAAATTATTCTCTGTCTAGGGGTAAAATTATTCTCTGTCTCGGGTAAAATTATTCTCTGTCTAGGGGTAAAATTATTCTCTGTCCAGGTGTAAAATTATTCCCTGTCTAGGGGTAAAATTATTCACTGTCTAGGGGTAAAATTATTCTCTGTCTAGGGGTAAAAGTATTCCCTGTCTGGGGGTAAAAGTATTCCCTGTCTGGGGGTAAAATTATTCCCTGTCTAGGGGTAAAATTATTCTCTGTCTCGAGGTAAAATTATTCCCTGTCTAGGAGTAAAAGTATTCCCTGTCTGGGGGTAAAATTATTCCCGATCTCGGGTAAAATTATTCTCTGTCTTGGGGTAAAATTATTCTCTGTCTCGGGGTAAAATTATTCCCTGTCTCGGGTAAAATTATTCCCTGTCTAGGGGTAAAATTATTCCCTGTCTAGGGGTAAAATTATTCTCTGTCCAGAGGTAAAATTATTCACTGTCTAGGGGTAAAATTATTCACTGTCTTGGGGTAAAATTATTCTCTGTCTCTGGGTAAAATTATTCTCTGGGGGTAAAAGTATTCCCTGTCTGGGGGTAAAATTATTCCCTATCTTGGGGTAAAATTATTCTCTGTCTAGGGTAAAATTATTCCCTGTCTAGGTGTAAAATTATTCCCTGTATGGTGTAAAATTATTCCCTGTCTAGGGGTAAAATTATTCACTGTCTAGGGGTAAAATTATTCTCTGTCTAGGGGTAAAAGTATTCCCTGTCTGGGGGTAAAAGTATTCCCTGTCTGGGGGTAAAATTATTCCCTGTCTAGGGGTAAAATTATTCTCTGTCTCGAGGTAAAATTATTCCCTGTCTAGGTGTAAAATTATTCCCTGTCTCGGGGTAAAATTATTCCCTGTCTAGGAGTAAAATTATTCTCTGGGGGTAAAAGTATTCCCTGTCTGGGGGTAAAATTATTCCCGGTCTGGGGTAAAATTATTCTCTGTCTAGGGGTAAAATTATTCTCTGTCTCGGGTAAAATTATTCTCTGTCTCGGGGTAAAATTATTCCCGGTCTAGGGTAAAATTATTCTCTGTCTAGAGGTAAATCTATTCCCTGTCTCGGGGTAAAATTATTCCCTGTCTAGGAGTAAAATTATTCTCTGGGGGTAAAAGTATTCCCTGTCTGGGGGTAAAATTATTCCCGGTCTGGGGTAAAATTATTCTCTGTCTCGGGTAAAATTATTCCCTGTCTAGGGGTAAAATTATTCCCTGTCTAGGGGTAAAATTATTCCCTGTCTAGGTGTAAAATTATTCTCTGGGGGTAAAAGTATTCCCTGTCTGGGGGTAAAATTATTCCCTGTCTAGGGGTAAAATTATTCTCTGTCTCGGGTAAAATTATTCTCTGTCTCGGGGTAAAATTATTCCCGGTCTAGGGTAAAATTATTCTCTGTCTAGAGGTAAATCTATTCCCTGTCTAGGGGTAAAATTATTCTCTGTCTAGGGGTAAAATTATTCCCTGTCTAGAAGAAAAATTATTCTCTGTCTCGGGGTAAAATTATTCCCTGTCTGGGGCTAAAATTATTCCCTGTCGAGGGGTTAAATTATTCCCTGTCGAGGGGTAAAATTATTCTCTGTCTCGGCTAAATTATTCACTGTCTCGGGGTAAAATTATTCTCTGTCTCGGGTTAAAATTATTCTCTGGGGGTGAAAGTATTCCCTGTCTGGGGGTAAAATTATTCCCGATATAGGGTAAAATTATTCTCTGTCTAGGGGTAAAATTATTCCCTGTCTGGGGGTAAAATTATTCCCTGTCTCGGGGTAAAATTATTCTCTGTCTCGGGTAAAATTATTCTCTGTCTAGGGGTAAAATTATTCTCTGTCTAGGGGTAAAATTATTCCATGTCCAGGGGTAAAATTATTCCCTGTCTAGGGGTAAAATTATTCCCGATCTAGGGTAAAATTACTCTCTGTTTAGGGGTAAAATTATTCTCTGTCTGGAGGTAAAATTATTCCCGATCTAGGGTAAAATTACTCTCTGTCTAGGGGTAAAATTATTCTCTGTCTAGAGGTAAAATTATTCCCTGTCTCGGGGCAAATTTATTCTCCGTCTAGAGGTAAAATTATTCTCTGGGGGTAAAAGTATTCCCTGTCTGGGGGTAAAATTATTCCCTGTCTAGGGGTAAAATTATTCTCTGTCTCGGGTAAAATTATTCTCTGTCTCGGGGTAAAATTATTCCCGGTCTAGGGTAAAATTATTCTCTGTCTAGAGGTAAATCTATTCCCTGTCTAGGGGTAAAATTATTCTCTGTCTAGGGGTAAAATTATTCCCTGTCTAGAAGAAAAATTATTCTCTGTCTCGGGGTAAAATTATTCCCTGTCTGGGGCTAAAATTATTCTCTGTCTAGAGGTAAAATTATTCCCTGTCTAGGGGCAAAATTATTCTCCGTCTAGAGGTAAAATTATTCTCTGTCTCGGGTAAAATTATTCCCTGTGTCAAGGTAAAATTATTCTCTGTCTAGGGGTAAAATTATTCTCTGTCTAGAGGTAAAATTATTCCCTGTCTAGGGGCAAAATTATTCTCCGTCTAGAGGTAAAATTATTCTCTGTCTCGGGTAAAATTATTCCCTGTGTCAAGGTAAAATTATTCTCTGTCTAGAGGTAAAATTATTCCCTGTCTAGGGGCAAAATTATTCTCCGTCTAGAGGTAAAATTATTCTCTGTCTCGGGTAAAATTATTCCCTGTGTCAAGGTAAAATTATTCTCTGTCTAGGGGTAAAATTATTCTCTGTCTCGGGTAAAATTATTCTCTGTCTAGGGGTAAAATTATTCTCTGTCCAGGTGTAAAATTATTCCCTGTCTAGGGGTAAAATTATTCACTGTCTAGGGGTAAAATTATTCTCTGTCTAGGGGTAAAAGTATTCCCTGTCTGGGGGTAAAAGTATTCCCTGTCTGGGGGTAAAATTATTCCCTGTCTAGGGGTAAAATTATTCTCTGTCTCGAGGTAAAATTATTCCCTGTCTAGGAGTAAAAGTATTCCCTGTCTGGGGGTAAAATTATTCCCGATCTCGGGTAAAATTATTCTCTGTCTTGGGGTAAAATTATTCTCTGTCTCGGGGTAAAATTATTCCCTGTCTCGGGTAAAATTATTCCCTGTCTAGGGGTAAAATTATTCCCTGTCTAGGGGTAAAATTATTCTCTGTCCAGAGGTAAAATTATTCACTGTCTAGGGGTAAAATTATTCACTGTCTTGGGGTAAAATTATTCTCTGTCTCTGGGTAAAATTATTCTCTGGGGGTAAAAGTATTCCCTGTCTGGGGGTAAAATTATTCCCTATCTTGGGGTAAAATTATTCTCTGTCTAGGGTAAAATTATTCCCTGTCTAGGTGTAAAATTATTCCCTGTATGGTGTAAAATTATTCCCTGTCTAGGGGTAAAATTATTCACTGTCTAGGGGTAAAATTATTCTCTGTCTAGGGGTAAAAGTATTCCCTGTCTGGGGGTAAAAGTATTCCCTGTCTGGGGGTAAAATTATTCCCTGTCTAGGGGTAAAATTATTCTCTGTCTCGAGGTAAAATTATTCCCTGTCTAGGTGTAAAATTATTCCCTGTCTCGGGGTAAAATTATTCCCTGTCTAGGAGTAAAATTATTCTCTGGGGGTAAAAGTATTCCCTGTCTGGGGGTAAAATTATTCCCGGTCTGGGGTAAAATTATTCTCTGTCTAGGGGTAAAATTATTCTCTGTCTCGGGTAAAATTATTCTCTGTCTCGGGGTAAAATTATTCCCGGTCTAGGGTAAAATTATTCTCTGTCTAGAGGTAAATCTATTCCCTGTCTAGGGGTAAAATTATTCTCTGTCTCGGGGTAAAATTATTCCCTGTCTAGAAGAAAAATTATTCTCTGTCTCGGGGTAAAATTATTCCCTGTCTGGGGCTAAAATTATTCCCTGTCGAGGGGTTAAATTATTCTCTGTCTCGGCTAAATTATTCACTGTCTCGGGGTAAAATTATTCTCTGTCTAGGGTTAAAATTATTCTCTGGGGGTGAAAGTATTCCCTGTCTGGGGGTAAAATTATTCTCTGTCTAGGGGTAAAATTATTCCCTGTCTAGGGGTAAAATTATTCCATGTCGAAGGGTAAAATTATTCCCTGTCTAGGGATGAAATTATTCTCTGTCTAGGGGTAAAATTATTCCCTGTCGAGGGGTAAAATTATTCCCTGTTTAGGTGTAAAATTATTCCCGGTCGAGATGTAAAATTATTCTCTGTCTAGGGGTAAAATTATTCTCTGTCTAGAGGTAAAATTATTATTCCCTGTCTCGGGGTAAAATTATTCCCTGTCTTGGGGTATAATTATTCCCTGTCTAGGGGTAAAATTACTCCCTGTCTAGGGGTAAAATTACTCCCTGTCTCGGGGTAAAATTATTCCCTGTCTCGGGGTAAAATTACTCTCTGTCTAGGGGTAAAATTATTCTCTGTCTAGATGTAAAATTATTCCCTGTCTAGGGGCAAAATTATTCTCCGTCTCGAGGTAAAATTATTCCCTGTCTAGGGGTAAAATTATTCACTGTCGAGGGGTAAAATTATTCTCTGTCTAGGGGTAAAATTATTCTCTGGGGGTAAAAGTATTCCCTGTCTGGGGGTAAAATTATTCCCGGTCTAGGGTAAAATTATTCTCTGTCTAGGGGTAAAATTATTCTCTGTGTTGAGGTAAAATTGTTCTCCGTCTAGGGGTAAAATTATTCCCTGTCTAGGGTTAAAATTATTCCCTGTCTAGGGTTATAATTATTCCCTGTCTAGGGGTAAAATTATTCTTCGTCTAGAGGTAAAATTATTCTCTGTCTCGGGGTAAAATTATTCTCTGTCGAGGGGTAAAATTATTCCATGTCGAAGGGTAAAATTATTCCCTGTCTAGGGATGAAATTATTCTCTGTCTAGGGGTAAAATTATTCCCTGTCGAGGGGTAAAATTATTCCCTGATTAGGTGTAAAATTATTCCCGGTCGAGATGTAAAATTATTCTCTGTCTAGGGGTAAAATTATTCTCTGTCTAGAGGTAAAATTATTATTCCCTGTCTAGGGGTAAAATTATTCCCTGTCTTGGGGTATAATTATTCCCTGTCTAGGGGTAAAATTACTCCCTGTCTAGGGGTAAAATTACTCCCTGTCTCGGGGTAAAATTATTCCCTGTCTCGGGGTAAAATTACTCTCTGTCTAGGGGTAAAATTATTCTCTGTCTAGAGGTAAAATTATTCCCTGTCTAGGGGCAAAATTATTCTCCGTCTAGAGGTAAAATTATTCTCTGTCTCGGGTAAAATTATTCCCTGTGTCAAGGTAAAATTATTCTCTGTCTAGGGGTAAAATTATTCTCTGTCTCGGGTAAAATTATTCTCTGTCTAGGGGTAAAATTATTCACTGTCCAGGTGTAAAATTATTCCCTGTCTAGGGGTAAAATTATTCCCTGTCTAGGGATAAAATTATTCTTCGTCCAGAGGTAAAATTATTCTCTGTCTAGGGGTAAAATTATTCTCTGTTTAGGGGTAAAATTATTCCATGTCCAAGGGTAAAATTATTCTCTGTCCAGGTGTAAAATTATTCCCTGTCTAGGGGTAAAATTATTCACTGTCTAGGGGTAAAATTATTCTCTGTCTAGGGGTAAAAGTATTCCCTGTCTGGGGGTAAAAGTATTCCCTGTCTGGGGGTAAAATTATTCCCTGTCTAGGGGTAAAATTATTCTCTGTCTCGAGGTAAAATTATTCCCTGTCTAGGAGTAAAAGTATTCCCTGTCTGGGGGTAAAATTATTCCCGATCTCGGGTAAAATTATTCTCTGTCTTGGGGTAAAATTATTCTCTGTCTCGGGGTAAAATTATTCCCTGTCTCGGGTAAAATTATTCCCTGTCTAGGGGTAAAATTATTCCCTGTCTAGGGGTAAAATTATTCTCTGTCCAGAGGTAAAATTATTCACTGTCTAGGGGTAAAATTATTCACTGTCTTGGGGTAAAATTATTCTCTGTCTCTGGGTAAAATTATTCTCTGGGGGTAAAAGTATTCCCTGTCTGGGGGTAAAATTATTCCCTATCTTGGGGTAAAATTATTCTCTGTCTAGGGTAAAATTATTCCCTGTCTAGGTGTAAAATTATTCCCTGTATGGTGTAAAATTATTCCCTGTCTCGGGGTAAAATTATTCACTGTCGAGGGGTAAAATTATTCTCTGTCTAGGGGTAAAAGTATTCCCTGTCTGGGGGTAAAAGTATTCCCTGTCTGGGGGTAAAATTATTCCCTGTCTAGGGGTAAAATTATTCTCTGTCTCGAGGTAAAATTATTCCCTGTCTAGGTGTAAAATTATTCCCTGTCTCGGGGTAAAATTATTCCCTGTCTAGGAGTAAAATTATTCTCTGGGGGTAAAAGTATTCCCTGTCTGGGGGTAAAATTATTCCCGGTCTGGGGTAAAATTATTCTCTGTCTAGGGGTAAAATTATTCTCTGTCTCGGGTAAAATTATTCTCTGTCTCGGGGTAAAATTATTCCCGGTCTAGGGTAAAATTATTCTCTGTCTAGAGGTAAATCTATTCCCTGTCTAGGGGTAAAATTATTCTCTGTCTCGGGGTAAAATTATTCCCTGTCTAGAAGAAAAATTATTCTCTGTCTCGGGGTAAAATTATTCCCTGTCTGGGGCTAAAATTATTCCCTGTCGAGGGGTTAAATTATTCTCTGTCTCGGCTAAATTATTCACTGTCTCGGGGTAAAATTATTCTCTGTCTAGGGTTAAAATTATTCTCTGGGGGTGAAAGTATTCCCTGTCTGGGGGTAAAATTATTCTCTGTCTAGGGGTAAAATTATTCCCTGTCTAGGGGTAAAATTATTCCCTGTCTTGGGGTATAATTATTCCCTGTCTAGGGGTAAAATTACTCCCTGTCTCGGGGTAAAATTATTCCCTGTCTCGGGGTAAAATTACTCTCTGTCTAGGGGTAAAATTATTCTCTGTCTAGAGGTAAAATTATTCCCTGTCTAGGGGCAAAATTATTCTCCGTCTCGAGGTAAAATTATTCCCTGTCTAGGGGTAAAATTATTCACTGTCGAGGGGTAAAATTATTCTCTGTCTAGGGGTAAAATTATTCTCTGGGGGTAAAAGTATTCCCTGTCTGGGGGTAAAATTATTCCCGGTCTAGGGTAAAATTATTCTCTGTCTAGGGGTAAAATTATTCTCTGTGTTGAGGTAAAATTGTTCTCCGTCTAGGGGTAAAATTATTCCCTGTCTAGGGTTAAAATTATTCCCTGTCTAGGGTTATAATTATTCCCTGTCTAGGGGTAAAATTATTCTTCGTCTAGAGGTAAAATTATTCTCTGTCTCGGGGTAAAATTATTCTCTGTCGAGGGGTAAAATTATTCCATGTCGAAGGGTAAAATTATTCCCTGTCTAGGGATGAAATTATTCTCTGTCTAGGGGTAAAATTATTCCCTGTCGAGGGGTAAAATTATTCCCTGATTAGGTGTAAAATTATTCCCGGTCGAGATGTAAAATTATTCTCTGTCTAGGGGTAAAATTATTCTCTGTCTAGAGGTAAAATTATTATTCCCTGTCTAGGGGTAAAATTATTCCCTGTCTTGGGGTATAATTATTCCCTGTCTAGGGGTAAAATTACTCCCTGTCTAGGGGTAAAATTACTCCCTGTCTCGGGGTAAAATTATTCCCTGTCTCGGGGTAAAATTACTCTCTGTCTAGGGGTAAAATTATTCTCTGTCTAGAGGTAAAATTATTCCCTGTCTAGGGGCAAAATTATTCTCCGTCTAGAGGTAAAATTATTCTCTGTCTCGGGTAAAATTATTCCCTGTGTCAAGGTAAAATTATTCTCTGTCTAGGGGTAAAATTATTCTCTGTCTCGGGTAAAATTATTCTCTGTCTAGGGGTAAAATTATTCACTGTCCAGGTGTAAAATTATTCCCTGTCTAGGGGTAAAATTATTCCCTGTCTAGGGATAAAATTATTCTTCGTCCAGAGGTAAAATTATTCTCTGTCTAGGGGTAAAATTATTCTCTGTTTAGGGGTAAAATTATTCCATGTCCAAGGGTAAAATTATTCTCTGTCCAGGTGTAAAATTATTCCCTGTCTAGGGGTAAAATTATTCACTGTCTAGGGGTAAAATTATTCTCTGTCTAGGGGTAAAAGTATTCCCTGTCTGGGGGTAAAAGTATTCCCTGTCTGGGGGTAAAATTATTCCCTGTCTAGGGGTAAAATTATTCTCTGTCTCGAGGTAAAATTATTCCCTGTCTAGGAGTAAAAGTATTCCCTGTCTGGGGGTAAAATTATTCCCGATCTCGGGTAAAATTATTCTCTGTCTTGGGGTAAAATTATTCTCTGTCTCGGGGTAAAATTATTCCCTGTCTCGGGTAAAATTATTCCCTGTCTAGGGGTAAAATTATTCCCTGTCTAGGGGTAAAATTATTCTCTGTCCAGAGGTAAAATTATTCACTGTCTAGGGGTAAAATTATTCACTGTCTTGGGGTAAAATTATTCTCTGTCTCTGGGTAAAATTATTCTCTGGGGGTAAAAGTATTCCCTGTCTGGGGGTAAAATTATTCCCTATCTTGGGGTAAAATTATTCTCTGTCTAGGGTAAAATTATTCCCTGTCTAGGTGTAAAATTATTCCCTGTATGGTGTAAAATTATTCCCTGTCTCGGGGTAAAATTATTCACTGTCGAGGGGTAAAATTATTCTCTGTCTAGGGGTAAAAGTATTCCCTGTCTGGGGGTAAAAGTATTCCCTGTCTGGGGGTAAAATTATTCTCTGTCTCGGGTAAAATTATTCTCTGTCTCGGGGTAAAATTATTCCCGGTCTAGGGTAAAATTATTCTCTGTCTAGAGGTAAATCTATTCCCTGTCTAGGGGTAAAATTATTCTCTGTCTCGGGGTAAAATTATTCCCTGTCTAGAAGAAAAATTATTCTCTGTCTCGGGGTAAAATTATTCCCTGTCTGGGGCTAAAATTATTCCCTGTCGAGGGGTTAAATTATTCTCTGTCTCGGCTAAATTATTCACTGTCTCGGGGTAAAATTATTCTCTGTCTAGGGTTAAAATTATTCTCTGGGGGTGAAAGTATTCCCTGTCTGGGGGTAAAATTATTCTCTGTCTAGGGGTAAAATTATTCCCTGTCTAGGGGTAAAATTATTCCATGTCGAAGGGTAAAATTATTCCCTGTCTAGGGATGAAATTATTCTCTGTCTAGGGGTAAAATTATTCCCTGTCGAGGGGTAAAATTATTCCCTGATTAGGTGTAAAATTATTCCCGGTCGAGATGTAAAATTATTCTCTGTCTAGGGGTAAAATTATTCTCTGTCTAGAGGTAAAATTATTATTCCCTGTCTAGGGGTAAAATTATTCCCTGTCTTGGGGTATAATTATTCCCTGTCTAGGGGTAAAATTACTCCCTGTCTAGGGGTAAAATTACTCCCTGTCTCGGGGTAAAATTATTCCCTGTCTCGGGGTAAAATTACTCTCTGTCTAGGGGTAAAATTATTCTCTGTCTAGAGGTAAAATTATTCCCTGTCTAGGGGCAAAATTATTCTCCGTCTCGAGGTAAAATTATTCCCTGTCTAGGGGTAAAATTATTCACTGTCGAGGGGTAAAATTATTCTCTGTCTAGGGGTAAAATTATTCTCTGGGGGTAAAAGTATTCCCTGTCTGGGGGTAAAATTATTCCCGGTCTAGGGTAAAATTATTCTCTGTCTAGGGGTAAAATTATTCTCTGTGTTGAGGTAAAATTGTTCTCCGTCTAGGGGTAAAATTATTCCCTGTCTAGGGTTAAAATTATTCCCTGTCTAGGGTTATAATTATTCCCTGTCTAGGGTTAAAATTATTCTCTGTCTAGAGGTAAAATTATTCCCTGTCTAGGGGCAAAATTATTCTCCGTCTCGAGGTAAAATTATTCCATGTCCAAGGGTAAAATTATTCTCTGTCTCGGGGTGAAATTATTCCCTGTCTCGGGGTAAAATTATTCCCTGATTAGGTGTAAAATTATTCCCTGTCTGGAGGTAAAATTATTCTCTGTCTAGGGGTAAAATTATTCTCTGTGTTGAGGTAAAATTATTCTCCGTCTAGGGGTAAAATTATTCCCTGTCTCGGGTTAAAATTATTCCCTGTCTAGGGGTATAATTATTCCCTGTCTAGGGGTAAAATTATTCCCTGTCGAGGGGTAAAATTACTCCCTGTCTCGGGGTAAAATTATTCCCTGTCTAGGGGTAAAATTACTCCCTGTCTGGGGGTAAAATTACTCCCTGTCTAGGGGTAAAATTACTCTCTCTCGGGGTAAAATTGCTCTCTGTCGAGAGGTAAAATTATTCCCTGTCTAGGGGTAAAATTATTCCCTGTCTGGGGGTAAAATTATTCCCTGTGCAGAGGTAAAATTATTCTCTGTCTCGGGGTAAAATTATTCTCTGTCTCGGGGTAAAATTATTCACTGTCGAGGGGTAAATGTATTCCCTGTCTGGGGGTAAAATTATTACTGGTCTAGGGTAAAATTATTCTCTGTCTAGGGGTAAAATTATTCTCTGTCTGGGGGTAAAATTATTCCCTGTCTAGGGGTTAAATTATTTCTTGTCGAGGGGTAAAATTATTCTCTGTCTCGGGTAAAATTATTCTCTGTCTCGGGGTAAAATTATTCACTGTCTCGGGGTAAAATTATTCCCTGTCTCGGGTAAAATTATTCCCTGTCTAGGGGTAAAATTATTCCCTGTCTCGGGGTAAAATTATTCCCTGTCTCGGGGTAAAATTATTCTCTGTCCAGAGGTAAAATTATTCACTGTCTCGGGGTAAAATTATTCACTGTCTTGGGATAAAATTATTCCCTGTCTAGGGGTAAAATTATTCTCTGTCTCGGGGTAAAATTATTCTCTGTCTCGGGGTAAAATTATTCTCTGGGAGTAAAATATTCCCTGTCTGGGGGTAAAATATTCCCTGTCTGGGGGTAAAATTATTCCCTATCTAGGGGTAAAATTATTCTCTGTCTCGGGGTAAAATTATTCTCCGTCTCGAGGTAAAATTATTCTCTGTCTTAGGGCAAAATTATTCCCTGTCTCGGGGTAAAATTATTCCCTGATTAGGGGTAAAATTATTCCCTGTCTAGGGGCAAAATTATTCTCCGTCTAGAGGTAAAATTATTCTCTGTCTCGGGGTAAAATTATTCCCTGTCTGGGGCTAAAATTATTCCCTGTCGAGGGGTTAAATTATTCTCTGTCTCGGCTAAATTATTCACTGTCTCGGGGTAAAATTATTCTCTGTCTAGGGTTAAAATTATTCTCTGGGGGTGAAAGTATTCCCTGTCTGGGGGTAAAATTATTCTCTGTCTAGGGGTAAAATTATTCCCTGTCTAGGGGTAAAATTATTCCATGTCGAAGGGTAAAATTATTCCCTGTCTAGGGATGAAATTATTCTCTGTCTAGGGGTAAAATTATTCCCTGTCGAGGGGTAAAATTATTCCCTGATTAGGTGTAAAATTATTCCCGGTCGAGATGTAAAATTATTCTCTGTCTAGGGGTAAAATTATTCTCTGTCTAGAGGTAAAATTATTATTCCCTGTCTCGGGGTAAAATTATTCCCTGTCTTGGGGTATAATTATTCCCTGTCTAGGGGTAAAATTACTCCCTGTCTAGGGGTAAAATTACTCCCTGTCTCGGGGTAAAATTATTCCCTGTCTCGGGGTAAAATTACTCTCTGTCTAGGGGTAAAATTATTCTCTGTCTAGAGGTAAAATTATTCCCTGTCTAGGGGCAAAATTATTCTCCGTCTCGAGGTAAAATTATTCCCTGTCTAGGGGTAAAATTATTCACTGTCGAGGGGTAAAATTATTCTCTGTCTAGGGGTAAAATTATTCTCTGGGGGTAAAAGTATTCCCTGTCTGGGGGTAAAATTATTCCCGGTCTAGGGTAAAATTATTCTCTGTCTAGGGGTAAAATTATTCTCTGTGTTGAGGTAAAATTGTTCTCCGTCTAGGGGTAAAATTATTCCCTGTCTAGGGTTAAAATTATTCCCTGTCTAGGGTTATAATTATTCCCTGTCTAGGGGTAAAATTATTCTTCGTCTAGAGGTAAAATTATTCTCTGTCTCGGGGTAAAATTATTCTCTGTCGAGGGGTAAAATTATTCCATGTCGAAGGGTAAAATTATTCCCTGTCTAGGGATGAAATTATTCTCTGTCTAGGGGTAAAATTATTCCCTGTCGAGGGGTAAAATTATTCCCTGATTAGGTGTAAAATTATTCCCGGTCGAGATGTAAAATTATTCTCTGTCTAGGGGTAAAATTATTCTCTGTCTAGAGGTAAAATTATTATTCCCTGTCTAGGGGTAAAATTATTCCCTGTCTTGGGGTATAATTATTCCCTGTCTAGGGGTAAAATTACTCCCTGTCTAGGGGTAAAATTACTCCCTGTCTCGGGGTAAAATTATTCCCTGTCTCGGGGTAAAATTACTCTCTGTCTAGGGGTAAAATTATTCTCTGTCTAGAGGTAAAATTATTCCCTGTCTAGGGGCAAAATTATTCTCCGTCTAGAGGTAAAATTATTCTCTGTCTCGGGTAAAATTATTCCCTGTGTCAAGGTAAAATTATTCTCTGTCTAGGGGTAAAATTATTCTCTGTCTCGGGTAAAATTATTCTCTGTCTAGGGGTAAAATTATTCACTGTCCAGGTGTAAAATTATTCCCTGTCTAGGGGTAAAATTATTCCCTGTCTAGGGATAAAATTATTCTTCGTCCAGAGGTAAAATTATTCTCTGTCTAGGGGTAAAATTATTCTCTGTTTAGGGGTTAAATTATTCCATGTCCAAGGGTAAAATTATTCTCTGTCCAGGTGTAAAATTATTCCCTGTCTAGGGGTAAAATTATTCACTGTCTAGGGGTAAAATTATTCTCTGTCTAGGGGTAAAAGTATTCCCTGTCTGGGGGTAAAAGTATTCCCTGTCTGGGGGTAAAATTATTCCCTGTCTGGGGGTAAAATTATTCCCTATCTAGGGGTAAAATTATTCCCTGTCTAGAAGAAAAATTATTCTCTGTCTCGGGGTAAAATTATTCCCTGTCTGGGGCTAAAATTATTCTCTGTCTAGAGGTAAAATTATTCCCTGTCTAGGGGCAAAATTATTCTCCGTCTAGAGGTAAAATTATTCTCTGTCTCGGGTAAAATGATTCCCTGTGTCAAGGTAAAATTATTCTCTGTCTAGGGGTAAAATTATTCTCTGTCTAGAGGTAAAATTATTCCCTGTCTAGGGGCAAAATTATTCTCCGTCTAGAGGTAAAATTATTTTCTGTCTCGGGTAAAATTATTCCCTGTGTCAAGGTAAAATTATTCTCTGTCTAGAGGTAAAATTATTCCCTGTCTAGGGGCAAAATTATTCTCCGTCTAGAGGTAAAATTATTCTCTGTCTCGGGTAAAATTATTCCCTGTGTCAAGGTAAAATTATTCTCTGTCTAGGGGTAAAATTATTCTCTGTCTCGGGTAAAATTATTCTCTGTCTAGGGGTAAAATTATTCACTGTCCAGGTGTAAAATTATTCCCTGTCTAGGGGTAAAATTATTCCCTGTCTAGGGATAAAATTATTCTTCGTCCAGAGGTAAAATTATTCTCTGTCTAGGGGTAAAATTATTCTCTGTTTAGGGGTAAAATTATTCCATGTCCAAGGGTAAAATTATTCTCTGTCCAGGTGTAAAATTATTCCCTGTCTAGGGGTAAAATTATTCACTGTCTAGGGGTAAAATTATTCTCTGTCTAGGGGTAAAAGTATTCCCTGTCTGGGGGTAAAAGTATTCCCTGTCTGGGGGTAAAATTATTCTCTGGGGGTAAAAGTATTCCCTGTCTGGGGGTAAAATTATTCCCGGTCTAGGGTAAAATTATTCTCTGTCTAGGGGTAAAATTATTCTCTGTGTTGAGGTAAAATTGTTCTCCGTCTAGGGGTAAAATTATTCCCTGTCTAGGGTTAAAATTATTCCCTGTCTAGGGTTATAATTATTCCCTGTCTAGGGTTAAAATTATTCTCTGTCTAGAGGTAAAATTATTCCCTGTCTAGGGGCAAAATTATTCTCCGTCTCGAGGTAAAATTATTCCATGTCCAAGGGTAAAATTATTCTCTGTCTCGGGGTGAAATTATTCCCTGTCTCGGGGTGAAATTATTCCCTGATTAGGTGTAAAATTATTCCCTGTCTGGAGGTAAAATTATTCTCTGTCTAGGGGTAAAATTATTCTCTGTGTTGAGGTAAAATTATTCTCCGTCTAGGGGTAAAATTATTCCCTGTCTCGGGTTAAAATTATTCCCTGTCTAGGGGTATAATTATTCCCTGTCTAGGGGTAAAATTATTCCCTGTCGAGGGGTAAAATTACTCCCTGTCTCGGGGTAAAATTATTCCCTGTCTAGGGGTAAAATTACTCCCTGTCTGGGGGTAAAATTACTCCCTGTCTCGGGGTAAAATTATTCCCTGATTAGGTGTAAAATTATTCCCTGTCGAGATGTAAAATTATTCTCTGTCTAGGGGTAAAATTATTCCCTGTCTAGGGGTAAAATTATTCCCTGATTAGGTGTAAAATTATTCCCTGTCGAGATGTAAAATTATTCTCTGTCTAGGGGTAAAATTATTCTCTGTCTAGAGGTAAAATTATTATTCCCTGTCTAGGGGTAAAATTATTCCCTGTCTAGGGGTAAAATTATTCCCTGTCTAGGGGTAAAATTATTCCCTGTCTAGGGATATAATTATTCCCTGTCTAGGGGTAAAATTATTCCCTGTCTAGGGGCAAAATTATTCTCCGTCTCGAGGTAAAATTATTCCCTGTCTAGGGGTAAAATTATTCACTGTCGAGGGGTAAAATTATTCTCTGTCTAGGGGTAAAATTATTCTCTGGGGGTAAAAGTATTCCCTGTCTGGGGGTAAAATTATTCCCTGTCTAGGGTTAAAATTATTCTCTGTCTAGAGGTAAAATTATTCCCTGTCTAGGGGCAAAATTATTCTCCGTCTCGAGGTAAAATTATTCCATGTCCAAGGGTAAAATTATTCTCTGTCTCGGGGTGAAATTATTCCCTGTCTAGGGGTAAAATTATTCCCTGATTAGGTGTAAAATTATTCCCTGTCTGGAGGTAAAATTATTCTCTGTCTAGGGGTAAAATTATTCTCTGTGTTGAGGTAAAATTATTCTCCGTCTAGGGGTAAAATTATTCCCTGTCTAGGGTTAAAATTATTCCCTGTCTAGGGGTATAATTATTCCCTGTCTGGGGTTAAAATTATTCTCTGTCTAGAGGTAAAATTATTCCCTGTCTAGGGGCAAAATTATTCTCCGTCTCGAGGTAAAATTATTCCATGTCCAAGGGTAAAATTATTCTCTGTCTCGGGGTGAAATTATTCCCTGTCTCGGGGTAAAATTATTCCCTGATTAGGTGTAAAATTATTCCCTGTCTGGAGGTAAAATTATTCTCTGTCTAGGGGTAAAATTATTCCCTGTCTAGGGGCAAAATTATTCTCCGTCTCGAGGTAAAATTATTCTCTGTCTAGGGGTAAAATTATTCCCGATCTAGGGTAAAATTACTCTCTGTCTAGGGGTAAAATTATTCTCTGTGTAGAGGTAAAATTATTCCCTGTCTCGGGGCAAAATTATTCTCCGTCTAGAGGTAAAATTATTCCCTGTCTAGGGGTAAAATTATTCCCTGTCTAGGGGTAAAATTATTCCCTGTCTAGGTGTAAAATTATTCTCTGGGGGTAAAAGTATTCCCTGTCTGGGGGTAAAATTATTCCCTGTCTAGGGGTAAAATTATTCTCTGTCTCGGGTAAAATTATTCTCTGTCTCGGGGTAAAATTATTCCCGGTCTAGGGTAAAATTATTCTCTGTCTAGAGGTAAATCTATTCCCTGTCTCGGGGTAAAATTATTCTCTGTCTAGGGGTAAAATTATTCCCTGTCTCGAAGAAAAATTATTCTCTGTCTCGGGGTAAAATTATTCCCTGTCTGGGGCTAAAATTATTCCCTGTCGAGGGGTTAAATTATTCCCTGTCGAGGGGTAAAATTATTCTCTGTCTCGGCTAAATTATTCACTGACTCGGGGTAAAATTATTCTCTGTCTAGGGTTAAAATTATTCTCTGGGGGTGAAAGTATGCCCTGTCTGGGGGTAAAATTATTCCCGATATAGGGTAAAATTATTCTCTGTCTAGGGGTAAAATTATTCCCTGTCTAGGGGTAAAATTATTCTTCGTCTAGAGGTAAAATTATTCTCTGTCTCGGGGTAAAATTATTCTCTGTCGAGGGGTAAAATTATTCCATGTCCAAGGGTAAAATTATTCCCTGTCTAGGGGTGAAATTATTCTCTGTCTAGGGGTAAAATTATTCCCTGTCTAGGGGTAAAATTATTCCCTGATTAGGTGTAAAATTATTCCCTGTCGAGATGTAAAATTATTCTCTGGGGGTAAAAGTATTCCCTGTCTGGGGGTAAAATTATTCCCTGTCTAGGGTTAAAATTATTCTCTGTCTAGAGGTAAAATTATTCCCTGTCTAGGGGCAAAATTATTCTCCGTCTCGAGGTAAAATTATTCCATGTCCAAGGGTAAAATTATTCTCTGTCTCGGGGTGAAATTATTCCCTGTCTAGGGGTAAAATTATTCCCTGATTAGGTGTAAAATTATTCCCTGTCTGGAGGTAAAATTATTCTCTGTCTAGGGGTAAAATTATTCTCTGTGTTGAGGTAAAATTATTCTCCGTCTAGGGGTAAAATTATTCCCTGTCCAGGGTTAAAATTATTCCCTGTCTGGGGTACAATTATTCCCTGTCTAGGGGTAAAATTATTCCCTGTCGAGGGGTAAAATTACTCCCTGTCTAGGGGTAAAATTATTCCCTGTCTAGGGGTAAAATTATTCCATGTGTAGAGGCAAAATTATTCTCTGTCTCGGGGTAAAATTACTCTCTGTCTAGGGGTAAAATTATTCTCTGTCCAGAGGTAAAATTATTCCCTGTCTAGGGGCAAAATTATTCTCCGTCTCGAGGTAAAATTATTCTCTGTCGAGGGGTAAAATTATTCCCGATCTAGGGTAAAATTACTCTCTGTCTAGGGGTAAAATTATTCGCTGTCTAGAGGTAAAATTATTCCCTGTCTCGGGGCAAAATTATTCTCCGTCTAGAGGTAAAATTATTCTCTGTCTCGGGGTAAAATTATTCTCTGTCTAGAGGTAAAATTATTATTCCCTGTCTAGGGGTAAAATTATTCCCTGTCTAGGGGTAAAATTATTCCCTGTCTAGGGATATAATTATTCCCTGTCTAGGGGTAAAATTATTCCCTGTCTAGGGGCAAAATTATTCTCCGTCTCGAGGTAAAATTATTCCCTGTCTCGGGGTAAAATTATTCCCTGTCGAGGGGTAAAATTATTCTCTGTCTAGGGGTAAAATTATTCTCTGGGGGTAAAAGTATTCCCTGTCTGGGGGTAAAATTATTCCCTGTCTAGGGTTAAAATTATTCTCTGTCTAGAGGTAAAATTATTCCCTGTCTTGGGGCAAAATTATTCTCCGTCTCGAGGTAAAATTATTCCATGTCCAAGGGTAAAATTATTCTCTGTCTCGGGGTGAAATTATTCCCTGTCTAGGGGTAAAATTATTCCCTGATTAGGTGTAAAATTATTCCCTGTCTGGAGGTAAAATTATTCTCTGTCTAGGGGTAAAATTATTCTCTGTGTTGAGGTAAAATTATTCTCCGTCTAGGGGTAAAATTATTCCCTGTCTAGGGTTAAAATTATTCCCTGTCTGGGGTATAATTATTCCCTGTCTCGGGGTGAAATTATTCCCTGTCTAGGGGTAAAATTATTCCCTGATTAGGTGTAAAATTATTCCCTGTCTAGGGGTAAAATTATTCCCTGTCTAGGGGCAAAATTATTCTCCGTCTCGAGGTAAAATTATTCTCTGTCTAGGGGTAAAATTATTCCCGATCTAGGGTAAAATTACTCTCTGTCTAGGGGTAAAATTATTCTCTGTGTAGAGGTAAAATTATTCCCTGTCTCGGGGCAAAATTATTCTCCGTCTAGAGGTAAAATTATTCCCTGTCTAGGGGTAAAATTATTCCCTGTCTAGGGGTAAAATTATTCCCTGTCTAGGTGTAAAATTATTCTCTGGGGGTAAAAGTATTCCCTGTCTGGGGGTAAAATTATTCCCTGTCTAGGGGTAAAATTATTCTCTGTCTCGGGTAAAATTATTCTCTGTCTCGGGGTAAAATTATTCCCGGTCTAGGGTAAAATTATTCTCTGTCTAGAGGTAAATCTATTCCCTGTCTCGGGGTAAAATTATTCTCTGTCTAGGGGTAAAATTATTCCCTGTCTCGAAGAAAAATTATTCTCTGTCTCGGGGTAAAATTATTCCCTGTCTGGGGCTAAAATTATTCCCTGTCGAGGGGTTAAATTATTCCCTGTCGAGGGGTAACATTATTCTCTGTCTCGGCTAAATTATTCACTGTCTCGGGGTAAAATTATTCTCTGTCTAGGGTTAAAATTATTCTCTGGGGGTGAAAGTATGCCCTGTCTGGGGGTAAAATTATTCCCGATATAGGGTAAAATTATTCTCTGTCTAGGGGTAAAATTATTCTCTGTCTAGGGGTAAAATTATTCTCTGGGGGTAAAATTATTCCTTGTCTGGGGGTAAAATTATTCCCGGTCTAGGGTAAAATTATTCTCTGTCTAGGGATAAAATTATTCTCTGTCTGGGGGTAAAATTATTCCCTGTCTAGTGGTTAAATTATTCCCTTTCTAGGGGTAAAATTATTCTCTGTCTCGGGTAAAATTATTCTCTGTCTAGCGGTAAAATTATTCCCTGTCCAGGGGTAAAATTATTCCCTGTCTCGGGGTAAAATTATTCCCTGTCTAGGGGTAAAATTATTCCCTGTCTCGGGGTAAAATTATTCCCTGTCAAGGGGTAAAATTATTCTCTGGGGGTAAAATTATTCCCTGTCTCGCGGTAAAATTATTCTCTGGGGGTAAAAGTATTCCCTGTCTGGGGGTAAAATTATTCCCTATCAAGGGGTAAAATTATTCTCTGTCTAGGGGTAAAATTAGTCTCTGTCTAGGGGTAAAATTATTCTCTGTCGAGGGGTAAAATTATTCTCTGTCCAGAGGTAAAATTATTCTCTGTCTCGGGGTAAAATTATTTCCTTTCTAGGGGTAAAATTATTCCCTGTCTAGGGGTTAAATTATTCCCTGTCTAGGGGTAAAATTATTCTCTGTCTATGGGTAAAATTATTCTCTGTCTAGGGGTAAAATTATTCCCTGTCTCGGGGTAAAATTATTCTCTGTCTAGGGGTAAAATTATTCCCTGTCTAGGGGTAAAATTATTCTCTGTCTCGGAGTAAAAGTATTCCCTGTCTCGGGGTAAAATTATTCTCTGTCTGTGGGTAAAATTATTCCCTGTCTAGAGGAAAAATTATTCCCTGTCTCGGGGTAAAATTATTCCCTGTCTGGGGGTAAAATTATTCTCTGTCCAGAGGTAAAATTATTCTCTGTCTAGTGGTAAAATTATTCTCTGTCTAGGGGTAAAATTATTCTCTGTCGAGGGGTAAAATTATTCTCTGTCCAGAGGTAAAATTATTCTCTGTCCAGGAGTAAAATTATTCTCTGTCTCGGGGTAAAATTATTCTCTGTCTGGGGGTAAAATCATTCTCTGTCTAGGGGTAAAATTATTCTCTGGGGGTAAAAGTATTCCCTGTCTGGGGGTAAAAGTATTCTCTGTCTAGGGGTAAAATAATTCTCTGTCTAGGGGTAAAATTATTCTCTGTCTGGAGGTAAAATTATTCTCTGTCTCGGTGTAAAATTATTCTCTGTCTAGGGGTAAAATTATTCTCTGTCTAGAGGTAAAATTATTACCTGTCTAGGGGTAAAACTATTCTCCGTCTCGAGGTAAAATTATTCTCTGTCTCGGGGTAAAATTATTCCCTGTCTAGGGGTAAAATTATTCCCTGATTAGGGTTAAAATTATTCCCTGTCTCGAGGTAAAATTATTCTCTGTCGAGGGGTAAAATTATTCTCTGTCCAGAGGTAAAATTATTCTCTGTCCAGGAGTAAAATTATTCTCTGTCTTGGGGTAAAATTATTCTCTGTCTGGGGGTAAAATCATTCTCTTTCCAGGGGTAAAATTATTCTCTGCGGGTAAAAGTATTCCTTGTTTGGGGGTAAAATTATTCCCGGTCTAGGGTAAAATTATTCTCTGTCTAGGGGTAAAATTATTCTCTGTCTGGGGGTAAAATTATTCCCTGTCTAGGGGTTAAATTATTCCCTTTCTAGGGGTAAAATTATTCTCTGTCTCGGGTAAAATTATTCTCTGTCTAGCGATAAAATTATTCCCTGTCCAGGGGTAAAATTATTCCCTGTCTCGGGGTAAAATTATTCCCTGTCTAGGGGTAAAATTATTCCCTGTCTAGGGGTAAAATTAATCTCTGTCAAGGGGTAAAATTATTCTCTGGGGGTAAAATTATTCCCTGTCTCGCGGTAAAATTATTCTCTGGGGGTAAAAGTATTCCCTGTCTGGGGGTAAAATTATTCCCTATCTAGGGGTAAAATTATTCTCTGTCTAGGGGTAAAATTATTCTCTGTCTAGAGGTAAAATTATTCCCTGTCTCGGGGTAAAATTATTCTCCGTCTCGAGGTAAAATTATTCCCTGTCTCGGGGTAAAATTATTCCCTGTCTAGGGGTAAAATTATTCCCTGATTAGGGGTAAAATTATTCCCTGTCTAGAGGTAAAATTATTCTCTGTCTCGTTGTAAAATTATTCTCTGTCTAGTGGTAAAATTATTCTCTGTCTAGGGGTAAAATTATTCTCTGTCGAGGGGTAAAATTATTCTCTGTCCAGAGGTAAAATTATTCTCTGTCCAGGAGTAAAATTATTCTCTGTCTCGGGGTAAAATTATTCTCTGTCTGGGGGTAAAATCATTCTCTGTCTAGGGGTAAAATTATTCTCTGGGGGTAAAAGTATTCTCTGTCTGGGGGTAAAAGTATTCTCTGTCTAGGGGTAAAATTATTCTCTGTCTAGGGGTAAAATTATTCTCTGTCTGGAGGTAAAATTATTCTCTGTCTCGGTGTAAAATTATTCTCTGTCTCGGGGTAAAATTATTCCCTGTCTAGGGGTAAAATTATTCCCTGATTAGGGTTAAAATTATTCCCTGTCTCGAGGTAAAATTATTCTCTGTCGAGGGGTAAAATTATTCTCTGTCCAGAGGTAAAATTATTCTCTGTCCAGGAGTAAAATTATTCTCTGTCTTGGGGTAAAATTATTCCTTGTCTGGGGGTAAAATTATTCCCGGTCTAGGGTAAAATTATTCTCTGTCTAGGGATAAAATTATTCTCTGTCTGGGGGTAAAATTATTCCCTGTCTAGTGGTTAAATTATTCCCTTTCTAGGGGTAAAATTATTCTCTGTCTCGGGTAAAATTATTCTCTGTCTAGCGGTAAAATTATTCCCTGTTATTCCCTGTCTAGGGGTAAAATTATTCCCTGTCTCGGGGTAAAATTATTCCCTGTCAAGGGGTAAAATTATTCTCTGGGGGTAAAATTATTCCCTGTCTCGCGGTAAAATTATTCTCTGGGGGTAAAAGTATTCCCTGTCTGGGGGTAAAATTATTCCCTATCAAGGGGTAAAATTATTCTCTGCCTAGGGGTAACATTAGTCTCTGTCTAGGGGTAAAATTATTCTCTGTCCAGGGGTAAAATTATTCTCTGTCCAGAGGTAAAATTATTCTCTGTCTCGGGGTAAAATTATTTCCTTTCTAGGGGTAAAATTATTCCCTGTCTAGGGGTTAAATTATTCCCTGTCTAGGGGTAAAATTATTCTCTGTCTATGGGTAAAATTATTCTCTGTCTAGGGGTAAAATTATTCTCTGTCTAGGGGTAAAATTATTCTCTGTCTAGGGGTAAAATTATTCCCTGTCTCGGGGTAAAATTATTCTCTGTCTAGGGGTAAAATTATTCCCTGTCTAGGGGTAAAATTATTCTCTGTCTCGGAGTAAAATTATTCCCTGTCTCGGGGTAAAATTATTCTCTGTCTGTGGGTAAAATTATTCCCTGTCCAGAGGAAAAATTATTCCCTGTCTAGGGGTAAAATTATTCCCTGTCTGGGGGTAAAATTATTCTCTGTCCAGAGGTAAAATTATTCTCTGTCCAGGAGTAAAATTATTCCCTGTCGAGGGTTAAAATTATTCTCTGGGGGTAAAAGTATTCCCTGTCTGGGGGTAAAATTATTCCCGATCTAGGGTAAAATTATTCTCTGTCTAGGGGTAAAATTATTCTCTGTCTTGGGGTAAAATTATTCTCTGTCTGGGGGTAAAATCATTCTCTTTCCAGGGGTAAAATTATTCTCTGGGGGTAAAAGTATTCCTTGTCTGGCGGTAAAATTATTCCCGGTCTAGGGTAAAATTATTCTCTGTCTTGGGATAAAATTATTCTCTGTCTGGGGGTAAAATTATTCCCTGTCTAGTGGTTAAATTATTCCCTTTCTAGGGGTAAAATTATTCTCTGTCTCGGGTAAAATTATTCTCTGTCTAGCGGTAAAATTATTCCCTGTCCAGGGGTAAAATTATTCCCTGTCTCGGGGTAAAATTATTCCCTGTCTAGGGGTAAAATTATTCCCTGTCTCGGGGTAAAATTATTCCCTGTCAAGGGGTAAAATTATTCTCTGTCTGTGGGTAAAATTATTCCCTGTCTAGAGGAAAAATTATTCCCTGTCTAGGGGTAAAATTATTCCCTGTCTGGGGGTAAAATTATTCTCTGTCCAGAGGTAAAATTATTCTCTGTCCAGGAGTAAAATTATTCCCTGTCTAGGGTTAAAATTATTCTCTGGGGGTAAAAGTATTCCCTGTCTGGGGGTAAAATTATTCCCGATCTAGGGTAAAATTATTCTCTGTCTAGGGGTAAAATTATTCCCTGTCTAGGGGTAAAATTATTCTTCGTCTAGAGGTAAAATTATTCTCTGTCTGGGGGTAAAATTATTCTCTGTCTAGGGGTAAAATTATTCCATGTCCAAGGGTAAAATTATTCCCTGTCTTGGGGTAAAATTATTCTCTGGGGGTAAAAGTATTCCCTGTCTGGGGGTAAAATTATTCCCGGTCTAGGGTAAAATTATTCCCTGTCTCGGGGTAAAATTATTCCCTGTGAAGAGGTAAAATTATTCCCTGTCTGGGGGTAAAATTATTCCCGGTCTAGGGTAAAATTATTCTCTGTCTAGGGGTAAAATTATTCCCTGTCTTGGGGTAAAACTATTCCCTGTCTAGGGGTAAAATTATTCCCTGTCTCGGGGTAAAATTATTCCCTGTCTAGGGGTAAAATTATTCCCTGTGTAGAGGTAAAATTATTCTCTGTCTAGGGGTAAAATTATTCCCTGTCTAGAGGTAAAATTATTCTCTGTCTAGGGGTAAAATTATTCTCTGTCTAGAGTTAAAATTATTCTCTGTCTCGGGTAAAATTATTCCCTGTCTAGGGGTAAAATTATTCCCTGTCGAGGGGTAAAATTATTCCCTGTCGAGGGGTAAAATTATTCCCTGTCTGGAGGTAAAATTATTCTCTGTCTAGGGGTAAAATTATTCTCTGGGCGTAAAAGTATTCCCTGTCTGGGGATAAAATTATTCCCGGTCTAGGGTAAAATTATTCTCTGTCTAGGGGTAAAATTATTCTCTGTCTAGAGGTAAAATTATTCCCTGTCTGGGGGTAAAATTATTCTCCGTCTCGAGGTAAAATTATTCCCTGTCTAGGGGTAAAATTATTCCCTGTCTAGGGGTAAAATTATTCCCTGATTAGGGGTAAAATTATTCCCTGTCTAGAGGTAAAATTATTCTCTGTCGAGGGGTAAAATTATTCTCTGTCCAGAGGTAAAATTATTCTCTGTCCAGGAGTGAAATTATTCTCTGTCTAGGGGTAAAATTATTCTCAGTCTGGGGGTAAAATTATTCTCTTTCCAGGGGTAAAATTATTCTCTGGGGGTAAAAGTATTCCTTGTCTGGGGGTAAAATTATTCCCGGTCTAGGGTAAAATTATTCTCTGTCTAGGGGTAAAATTATTCTCTGTCTCGAGGTAAAATTATTCTCTGTCTCGGGGTAAAATTATTCCCTGTCTAGGGGTAAAATTATTCCCTGTCTAGGGGTAAAATTATTCCCTGTGTAGAGGTAAAATTATTCTCTGTCTAGAGGTAAAATTATTCTCTATCTAGGGGTAAAATTACTCTCGGTTTAGGGGTAAAATTATTCCCTGTCGAGGGGCAAAATTATTCTCCGTCTCGAGGTAAAATCATTCTCTGTCCAGGGGTAAAATTATTCCCGATCTAGGGTAAAATTACGCTCTGTCTAGGGGTAAAATTATTCTCTGTCTAGAGGTAAAATTATTCCCTGTCTAGGGGCAAAATTATTCTCCGTCTAGAGGTAAAATTATTCTCTGTCTCGGGTAAAATTATTCCCTGTCTGGGGGTAAAATTATTCTCTGGGGGTAAAAGTATTCCCTGTCTGGGGGTTAAATTATTCCCTATCTAGGGGTAAAATTATTCTCTGTCCAGGGGTAAAATTATTCTCTGTCTAGAGGTAAAATTATTCCCTGTCTAGGGGTAAAACTACTCTCCGTCTCGAGGTAAAATTATTCCCTGATTAGGGGTAAAATTATTCCCTGATTCGGGGTAAAATTATTCCCTGATTAGGGGTAAAATTATTCCCTGTCTAGAGGTAAAATTATTCTCCGTCGAGGGGTAAAATTATTCTCTGTCGAGAGGTAAAATTATTCTCTGTCCAGGAGTAAAATTATTCTCTGTCTTGGGGTAAAATTATTCTCTGTCTGGGGGTAAAATCATTCTCTTTCCAGGGGTAAAATTATTCTCTGCGGGTAAAAGTATTCCTTGTTTGGGGGTTAAAATTATTCCCGGTCTAGGGTAAAATTATTCTCTGTCTCGGGTAAAATTATTCTCTGTCTAGCGATAAAATTATTCCCTGTCCAGGGGTAAAATTATTCCCTGTCTCGGGGTAAAATTATTCCCTGTCTAGGGGTAAAATTATTCCCTGTCTAGGGGTAAAATTATTCCCTGTCTAGGGGTAAAATTAATCTCTGTCAAGGGGTAAAATTATTCTCTGGGGGTAAAATTATTCCCTGTCTCGCGGTAAAATTATTCTCTGGGGGTAAAAGTATTCCCTGTCTGGGGGTAAAATTATTCCCTATCTAGGGGTAAAATTATTCTCTGTCTAGGGGTAAAATTATTCTCTGTCTAGAGGTAAAATTATTCCCTGTCTCGGGGTAAAATTATTCTCCGTCTCGAGGTAAAATTATTCTCTGTCTCGGGGTAAAATTATTCCCTGTCTAGGGGTAAAATTATTCCCTGATTAGGGGTAAAATTATTCCCTGTCTAGAGGTAAAATTACTCTCTGTCTCGTTGTAAAATTATTCTCTGTCTGGGGGTAAAATCATTCTCTGTCTAGGGGTAAAATTATTCTCTGGGGGTAAAAGTATTCCCTGTCTGGGGGTAAAAGTATTCTCTGTCTAGGGGTAAAATTATTCTCTGACTAGGGGTAAAATTATTCTCTGTCTGGAGGTAAAATTATTCTCTGTCTCGGTGTAAAATTATTCTCTGTCTAGGGGTAAAATTATTCTCTGTCTAGAGGTAAAATTATTACCTGTCTAGGGGTAAAACTATTCTCCGTCTCGAGGTAAAATTATTCTCTGTCTCGGGGTAAAATTATTCCCTGTCTAGGGGTAAAATTATTCCCTGATTAGGGTTAAAATTATTCCCTGTCTCGAGGTAAAATTATTCTCTGTCGAGGGGTAAAATTATTCTCTGTCCAGAGGTAAAATTATTCTCTGTCCAGGAGTAAAATTATTCTCTGTCTTGGGGTAAAATTATTCTCTGTCTGGGGGTAAAATCATTCTCTTTCCACGGGTAAAATTATTCTCTGGGGGTAAAAGTATTCCTTGTCTGGGGGTAAAATTATTCCCGGTCTAGGGTAAAATTATTCTCTGTCTAGGGGTAAAATTATTCTCTGTCTGGGGGTAAAATTATTCCCTGTCTAGTGGTTAAATTATTCCCTTTCTAGGGGTAAAATTATTCTCTGTCTGGGGGTAAAATTATTCTCTGTCTGGGGGTAAAATCATTCTCTTTCCAGGGGTAAAATTATTCTCTGGGGGTAAAAGTATTCCCTGTCCGGGGGTAAAATTATTCCCTATCTAGGGGTAAAATTATTCTCTGTCTAGGGGTAAAATTATTCTCTGTCTAGGGGTAAAATTATTCTCTGTCGAGGGGTAAAATTATTCTCTGTCCAGAGGTAAAATTATTCTCTGTCTCGCGGTAAAATTATTTCCTTTCTAGGGGTAAAATTATTCCCTGTCTGGGGGTAAAATTATTCCCTGTCTAGGGGTTAAATTATTCCCTGTCTAGGGGTAAAATTATTCTCTGTCTATGGGTAAAATTATTCTCTGTCGAGGGGTAAAATTATTCCCTGTCTCGGGGTAAAATTATTCTCTGTCTAGGGGTAAAATTATTCCCTGTCTAGGGGTAAAATTATTCTCTGTCTCGGAGTAAAATTATTCCCTGTCTCGGGGTAAAATTATTCTCTGTCTGTGGGTAAAATTATTCCCTGTCTAGAGGAAAAATTATTCCCTGTCTAGGGGTAAAATTATTCCCTGTCTGGGGGTAAAATTATTCTCTGTCCAGAGGTAAAATTATTCTCTGTCTAGGAGTAAAATTATTCCCTGTCTAGAGTTAAAATTATTCTCTGGGGGTAAAAGTATTCCCTGTCTGGGGGTAAAATTATTCCCGATCTAGGGTAAAATTATTCTCTGTCTAGGGGTAAAATTATTCCCTGTCTAGGGGTAAAATTATTCTTCGTCTAGAGGTAAAATTATTCTCTGTCTGGGGGTAAAATTATTCTCTGTCTAGGGGTAAAATTATTCCATGTCCAAGGGTAAAATTATTCCCTGTCTTGGGGTAAAATTATTCTCTGGGGGTAAAAGTATTCCCTGTCTGGGGGTAAAATTATTCCCGGTCTAGGGTAAAATTATTCCCTGTCTCGGGGTAAAATTATTCCCTGTGTAGAGGTAAAATTATTCCCTGTCTGGGGGTAAAATTATTCCCGGTCTAGGGTAAAATTATTCTCTGTCTAGGGGTAAAATTATTCCCTGTCTTGGGGTAAAACTATTCCCTGTCTAGGGGTAAAATTATTCCCTGTCTCGGGGTAAAATTATTCCCTGTCTAGGGGTAAAATTATTCCCTGTGTAGAGGTAAAATTATTCTCTGTCTAGGGGTAAAATTATTCCCTGTCTAGAGGTAAAATTATTCTCTGTCTAGGGGTAAAATTATTCTCTGTCTAGAAGTAAAATTATTCCCTGTCTAGGGGCAAAATTATTCTCTGTCTAGAGGTAAAATTATTCCCTGTCTCGAGGCAAAATTATTCTCCGTCTAGAGTTAAAATTATTCTCTGTCTCGGGTAAAATTATTCCCTGTCTAGGGGTAAAATTATTCCCTGTCGAGGGGTAAAATTATTCCCTGTCGAGGGGTAAAATTATTCCCTGTCTGGAGGTAAAATTATTCTCTGTCTAGGGGTAAAATTATTCTCTGGGCGTAAAAGTATTCCCTGTCTGGGGGTAAAATTATTCCCGGTCTAGGGTAAAATTATTCTCTGTCTAGGGGTAAAATTATTCTCTGTCTAGAGGTAAAATTATTCCCTGTCTGGGGGTAAAATTATTCTCCGTCTCGAGGTAAAATTATTCCCTGTCTAGGGGTAAAATTATTCCCTGTCTAGGGGTAAAATTATTCCCTGATTAGGGGTAAAATTATTCTCTGTCTAGGGGTAAAATTATTCTCAATCTGGGGGTAAAATTATTCTCTTTCCAGGGGTAAAATTATTCTCTGGGGGTAGAAGTATTCCTTGTCTGGGGGTAAAATTATTCCCGGTCTAGGGTAAAATAATTCTCTGTCTCGAGGTCAAATTATTCTCTGTCTCGGGGTAAAATTATTCCCTGTCTAGGGGTAAAATTATTCCCTGATTAGGGGTAAAATTATTCCCTGTCTAGAGGTAAAATTATTCTCTGTCTCGTTGTAAAATTATTCTCTGTCTAGTGGTAAAATTATTCTCTGTCTAGTGGTAAAATTATTCCCTTTCTAGGGGTAAAATTATTCTCTGTCTCGGGTAAAATTATTCTCTGTCTAGCGGTAAAATTATTCCCTGTCCAGGGGTAAAATTATTCCCTGTCTCGGGGTAAAATTATTCCCTGTCTAGGGGTAAAATTATTCCCTGTCTCGGGGTAAAATTATTCCCTGTCAAGGGGTAAAATTATTCTCTGGGGGTAAAATTATTCCCTGTCTCGCGGTAAAATTATTCTCTGGGGGTAAAAGTATTCCCTGTCTGGGGGTAAAATTATTCCCTATCTAGGGGTAAAATTATTCTCTGTCTAGGGGTAAAATTATTCTCTGTCTAGGGGTAAAATTATTCTCTGTCGAGGGGTAAAATTATTCTCTGTCCAGAGGTAAAATTATTCTCTGTCTCGCGGTAAAATTATTTCCTTTCTAGGGGTAAAATTATTCCCTGTCTGGGGGTAAAATTATTCCCTGTCTAGGGGTTAAATTATTCCCTGTCTAGGGGTAAAATTATTCTCTGTCTATGGGTAAAATTATTCTCTGTCTCGCGGTAAAATTATTTCCTTTCTAGGGGTTAAATTATTCCCTGTCTAGGGGTAAAATTATTCTCTGTCCAGAGGTAAAATTATTCTCTGTCTAGGAGTAAAATTATTCCCTGTCTAGGCGTAAAATTATTCTCTGGGGGTAAAAGTATTCCCTGTCTGGGGGTAAAATTATTCCCGGTCTAGGGTAAAATTATTCCCTGTCTAGGGGTAAAATTATTCCCTGTCTAGGGGTAAAATTATTCCCTGTGTAGAGGTAAAATTATTCTCTGTCTCGGGGTAAAATTATTCTCTGTCTCGGGGTAAAATTATTCACTGTCGAGGGGTAAAATTATTCTCTGTCTAGGGGTAAAATTACTCTCTGTCCAGGGGTAAAATTATTCTCGGGGGTTAAAGTAGTCCCTGTCTGGGGGTAAAATTATTCCCGGTCTAGGGTAAAATTATTCTCTGTCTCGGGGTAAAATTATTCTCTGTCTCGGGATAAAATTATTCTCTGGGGGTAAAAGTATTCCCTGTCTGGGGGTAAAAGTATTCCCTGTCTCGGGGTAAAATTATTCCCTGTCTCGGGGTAAAATTATTCCCTGTCTCGGGGTAAAATTATTCCCTGTCCAGGGGTAAAATTATTCTCTGTCGAGGGGTAAAATTATTCTCTGTCTAGGGGTAAAATTATTCTCTGTCTAGGGGTAAAATTATTCCATGTCCAAGGGTACAATTATTCTCTGTCTAGGGGTGAAATTATTCCCTGTCTAGGGGTAAAATTATTCCCTGTCTAGGGGTGAAATTATTCCCTGTCTCGGGGTAAAATTATTCCCTGTCTCGGGGTAAAATTATTCACTGTCTCGGCGTAAAATTATTCTCTGGGTGAAAAAGTATTCCCTGTCCGGGGGCAAAATTATTCCCGGTCTAGGGTAAAATTATTCCCTGTCTAGGGGTAAAAGTATTCCCTGTCTAGGGGTAAAATTATTCCCTGTCTAGGGGTAAAATTATTCCCTGTGTAGAGGTAAAATTATTCTCTGTCTCGGGGTAAAATTATTCTCTGTCTCGGGGTAAAATTATTCACTGTCGAGGGGTAAAATTATTCTCTGTCTAGGGGTAAAATTACTCTCTGTCCAGGGGTAAAATTATTCTCTGGGGGTAAAAGTAGTCCCTGTCTGGGGGTAAAATTATTCCCAGTCTGGGGTAAAATTATTCTCTGTCTAGGGGTAAAATTATTCTCTGTCTAGCGATTAAATTATTCTCTGGGGGTAAAAGTATTCCCTGTCTGGGGGTAAAAGTATTCCCTGTCTGGGGGTAAAATTATTCCCTGTCTAGGGGTAAAATTATTCTCTGTCTCGGGGTAAAATTATTCCCTGTCTCGGGGTAAAATTATTCCCTGTCTCGGGGTAAAATTATTCCTTGTCTCGGGGTAAAATTATTCCCTGTCTAGGGGTAAAATTATTCTCTGTCGAGGGGTAAAATTATTCGCTGTCTAGGGTAAAATTATTCACTGTCTAGGCGTAAAATTATTCTCTGGGGGTAAAAGTATTCGCTGTCTGGAGGTAAATCTATTTTCTGTCTCGGGGTAAAATTATTCTCTGTCTCGGGGTAAAATTATTCTCTGTCTAGGGGCAAAATTATTCACTGTCTCGGGGTAAAATTATTCTCTGTCTTGGGTTAAAATTATTCTCTGGGGGTAAAAGTATTCCCTGTCTGGGGGTAAAATTATTCTTCGTCTAGAGGTAAAATTATTCTCTGTCTGGGGGTAAAATTATTCTCTGTCTAGGGGTAAAATTATTCCATGTCCAAGGGTAAAATTATTCCCTGTCTTGGGGTGAAATTATTCCCTGTCTAGGGGTAAAATTATTCCCTGTCTAGGGGTAAAATTATTCTCTGTCTGGGGGTAAAATTATTCTTCGTCTAGAGGTAAAATTATTCTCTGTCTGGGGGTAAAATTATTCTCTGTCTAGGGGTAAAATTATTCCATGTCCAAGGGTAAAATTATTCCCTGTCTTGGGGTGAAATTATTCCCTGTCTAGGGGTAAAATTATTCCCTGTCTAGGGGTAAAATTAATCCCTGATTGGGGGTAAAATTATTCTGTCTAGAGGTACAATTATTCCCTGTCTAGGGGTAAAATTATTCCCTGTCTCGGGGTAAAATTATTCCCTGTCTAGGGGTAAAATTATTCACTGTCTAGGCGTAAAATTATTCTCTGGGGGTAAAGGTATTCCCTGTCTGGGGGTAAAATTATTCCCGGTCTAGGGTAAAATTATTCCCTGTCTAGGGGTAAAATTATTCCCTGTCTAGGGGTAAAATTATTCCCTGTGTAGAGGTAAAATTATTCTCTGTCTCGGGGTAAAATTATTCTCTGTCTCGGGGTAAAATTATTCACTGTCGAGGGGTAAAATTATTCTCTGTCTAGGGGTAAAATTACTCTCTGTCCAGGGGTAAAATTATTCTCGGGGGTTAAAGTAGTCCCTGTCTGGGGGTAAAATTATTCCCGGTCTAGGGTAAAATTATTCTCTGTCTCGGGGTAAAATTATTCTCTGTCTAGGGATAAAATTATTCTCTGGGGGTAAAAGTATTCCCTGTCTGGGGGTAAAAGTATTCCCTGTCTCGGGGTAAAATTATTCCCTGTCTCGGGGTAAAATTATTCCCTGTCTCGGGGTAAAATTATTCCCTGTCCAGGGGTAAAATTATTCTCTGTCTAGGGGTAAAATTATTCTCTGTCTAGGGGTAAAATTATTCTCTGTCTAGGGGTAAAATTATTCCATGTCCAAGGGTACAATTATTCTCTGTCTAGGGGTGAAATTATTCCCTGTCTAGGGGTAAAATTATTCCCTGTCTAGGGGTGAAATTATTCCCTGTCTCGGGGTAAAATTATTCCCTGTCTCGGGGTAAAATTATTCACTGTCTCGGCGTAAAATTATTCTCTGGGTGAAAAAGTATTCCCTGTCCGGGGGCAAAATTATTCCCGGTCTAGGGTAAAATTATTCCCTGTCTAGGGGTAAAAGTATTCCCTGTCTAGGGGTAAAATTATTCCCTGTCTAGGGGTAAAATTATTCCCTGTGTAGAGGTAAAATTATTCTCTGTCTCGGGGTAAAATTATTCTCTGTCTCGGGGTAAAATTATTCACTGTCTCGGGGTAAAATTATTCTCTGTCTAGGGGTAAAATTACTCTCTGTCCAGGGGTAAAATTATTCTCTGGGGGTAAAAGTAGTCCCTGTCTGGGGGTAAAATTATTCCCAGTCTGGGGTAAAATTATTCTCTGTCTAGGGGTAAAATTATTCTCTGTCTAGCGATTAAATTATTCTCTGGGGGTAAAAGTATTCCCTGTCTGGGGATAAAAGTATTCCCTGTCTGGGGGTAAAATTATTCCCTGTCTAGGGGTAAAATTATTCTCTGTCTCGGGGTAAAATTATTCCCTGTCTCGGGGTAAAATTATTCCCTGTCTCGGGGTAAAATTATTCCCTGTCTCGGGGTAAAATTATTCCCTGTCTAGGGGTAAAATTATTCTCTGTCGAGGGGTAAAATTATTCGCTGTCTAGGGTAAAATTATTCACTGTCTAGGCGTAAAATTATTCTCTGGGGGTAAAAGTATTCGCTGTCTGGAGGTAAATCTATTTTCTGTCTCGGGGTAAAATTATTCTCTGTCTCGGGGTAAAATTATTCCCTGTCGAGAAGAAAAATTATTCTCTGTCTCGGGGTAAAATTATTCTCTGTCTAGGGGTAAAATTATTCTCTGTCTAGGGGTAAAATTATTCTCTGGGGGTAAAAGTATTCCCTGTCTTGGGGTAAAATTACTCCCTATCTAGGGGAAAAATTATTCTCTGTCTAGGGGTAAAATTATTCTCAGTGTCGAGGTAAAATTATTCCCTGTCTAGGGGTAAAATTATTCCCTGTCTAGGGGTAAAATTATTCTCTGTCCAGAGGTAAAATTATTCTCTGTCTAGGGGTAAAATTACTCTCGGTTTAGTGGTAAAATTATTCCCTGTCGAGGGGCAAAATTATTCTCCGTCTAGAGGTAAAATTATTCTCTGTCCAGGGGTAAAATTATTCCCGATCTAGGGTAAAATTACGCTCTGTCTAGGGGTAAAATTATTCTCTGTCTAGAGGTAAAATTATTCCCTGTCTAGGGGCAAAATTATTCTCCGTCTAGAGGTAAAATTATTCTCTGTCTCGGGTAAAATTATTCCCTGTCTAGGGGTAAAATTATTCTCTGGGGGTAAAAGTATCCCTGTCTGGTGCTAAAATTATTCCCTATCTAGGGGTAAAATTATTCTCTGTCTAGGGGTAAAATTATTCCCTGTCTCGGGGTAAAATTATTCCCTGTCTCGGGGTAAAATTATTCCCTGTCTCGGGGTAAAATTATTCCCTGTCTCGGGGTAAAATTATTCTCTGTCTAGGGGTAAAATTATTCTCTGTCTAGGGGTAAAATTATTCTCTGTCTAGGGTAAAATGATTCACTGTCTAGGCGTAAAATTATTCTCTGGGGGTAAAAGTATTCGCTGTCTGGAGGTAAATCTATTTTCTGTCTCGGGGTAAAATTATTCTCTGTCTCGGGGTAAAATTATTCCCTGTCGAGAAGAAAAATTATTCTCTGTCTCGGGGTAAAATTATTCTCTGTCTCGGGGTAAAATTATTCTCTGGGGGTAAAAGTATTCCCTGTCTTGGGGTAAAATTACTCCCTATCTAGGGGAAAAATTATTCTCTGTCTAGGGGTAAAATTATTCTCAGTGTCGAGGTAAAATTATTCCCTGTCTAGGGGTAAAATTATTCCCTGTCTAGGGGTAAAATTATTCTCTGTCTAGGGGTAAAATTATTCTCTGGGGGTAAAAGTATTCCCTGTCTGAGGGTAAAATTATTCTCTGTCTAGGGGTAAAATTATTCTCTGTCTAGGGGTAAAATTATTCTCTGTCTTGGGGTAAAATTATTCTCTGTCTCGGGGTTAAATTATTCCCTGTCTAGGGGTAAAATTATTCTCTGTCTAGGGGTAAAATTATTCTCTGTCTCGGGTAAAATTATTCTCTGTCTGGAGGTAAAATTATTCTCTGTTTAGGGGTAAAATTATTCCCTGTCTAGGGGTAAAATTATTCCCTGTCTAGGGGTAAAATTATTCCCGTCTAGAGGTAAAATTATTCTCTGTCTCGGGGTAAAATTATTCTCTGTCTAGGGGCAAAATTATTCACTGTCTCGGGGTAAAATTATTCTCTGTCTTGGGTTAAAATTATTCTCTGGGGGTAAAAGTATTCCCTGTCTGGGGGTAAAATTATTCTTCGTCTAGAGGTAAAATTATTCTCTGTCTGGGGGTAAAATTATTCTCTGTCTAGGGTTAAAATTATTCCATGTCCAAGGGTAAAATTATTCCCTGTCTTGGGGTGAAATTATTCCCTGTCTAGGGGTAAAATTATTCCCTGTCTAGGGGTAAAATTATTCTCTGTCTGGGGGTAAAATTATTCTTCGTCTAGAGGTAAAATTATTCTCTGTCTGGGGGTAAAATTATTCTCTGTCTAGGGGTAAAATTATTCCATGTCCAAGGGTAAAATTATTCCCTGTCTTGGGGTGAAATTATTCCGTGTCTAGGGGTAAAATTATTCACTGTCTAGGCGTAAAATTATTCTCTGGGGGTAAAAGTATTCCCTGTCTGGGGGTAAAATTATTCCCGGTCTAGGGTAAAATTATTCCCTGTCTAGGGGTAAAATTATTCCCTGTCTCGGGGTAAAATTATTCCCTGTGTAGAGGTAAAATTATTCTCTGTCTCGGGGTAAAATTATTCTCTGTCTCGGGGTAAAATTATTCACTGTCGAGGGGTAAAATTATTCTCTGTCTAGGGGTAAAATTACTCTCTGTCCAGGGGTAAAATTATTCTCGGGGGTTAAAGTAGTCCCTGTCTGGGGGTAAAATTATTCCCGGTCTAGGGTAAAATTATTCTCTGTCTCGGGGTAAAATTATTCTCTGTCTCGGGATAAAATTATTCTCTGGGGGTAAAAGTATTCCCTGTCTGGGGGTAAAAGTATTCCCTGTCTCGGGGTAAAATTATTCCCTGACTCGGGGTAAAATTATTCCCTGTCTCGGGGTAAAATTATTCCCTGTCTCGGGGTAAAATTATTCCCTGTCCAGGGGTAAAATTATTCTCTGTCGAGGGGTAAAATTATTCTCTGTCTAGGGGTAAAATTATTCTCTGTCTAGGGGTAAAATTATTCCATGTCCAAGGGTACAATTATTCTCTGTCTAGGGGTGAAATTATTCCCTGTCTAGGGGTAAAATTATTCCCTGTCTAGGGGTGAAATTATTCCCTGTCTCGGGGTAAAATTATTCCCTGTCTCGGGGTAAAATTATTCCCTGTCTGGGGGTAAAATTATTCACTGTCTCGGCGTAAAATTATTCTCTGGGTGAAAAAGTATTCCCTGTCCGGGGGCAAAATTATTCCCGGTCTAGGGTAAAAGTATTCCCTGTCTAGGGGTAAAAGTATTCCCTGTCTAGGGGTAAAATTATTCCCTGTCTCGGGGTAAAATTATTCCCTGTGTAGAGGTAAAATTATTCTCTGTCTCGGGGTAAAATTATTCTCTGTCTCGGGGTAAAATTATTCACTGTCGAGGGGTAAAATTATTCTCTGTCTAGGGGTAAAATTACTCTCTGTCCAGGGGTAAAATTATTCTCTGGGGGTAAAAGTATTCCCTGTCTGGGGGTAAAAGTATTCCCTGTCTGGGGGTAAAATTATTCCCTGTCTGGGGGTAAAATTATTCCCTGTCTAGGGGTAAAATTATTCTCTGTCTCGGGGTAAAATTATTCCCTGTCTCGGGGTAAAATTATTCCCTGTCTCGGGGTAAAATTATTCCCTGTCTAGGGGTAAAATTATTCTCTGTCGAGGGGTAAAATTATTCGCTGTCTAGGGTAAAATTATTCACTGTCTAGGCGTAAAATTATTCTCTGGGGGTAAAAGTATTCGCTGACTGGAGGTAAATCTATTTTCTGTCTCGGGGTAAAATTATTCTCTGTCTCGGGGTAAAATTATTCCCTGTCGAGAAGAAAAATTATTCTCTGTCTCGGGGTAAAATTATTCTCTGTCTAGGGGTAAAATTATTCTCTGTCTAGGGGTAAAATTATTCTCTGGGGGTAAAAGTATTCCCTGTCTTGGGGTAAAATTACTCCCTATCTAGGGGAAAAATTATTCTCTGTCTAGGGGTAAAATTATTCTCAGTGTCAAGGTAAAATTATTCCCTGTCTAGGGGTAAAATTATTCCCTGTCTAGGGGTAAAATTATTCTCTGTCCAGAGGTAAAATTATTCTCTGTCTAGGGGTAAAATTACTCTCGGTTTAGGGGTAAAATTATTCCCTGTCGAGGGGCAAAATTATTCTCCGTCTAGAGGTAAAATTATTCTCTGTCCAGGGGTAAAATTATTCCCGATCTAGGGTAAAATTACGCTCTATCTAGGGGTAAAATTATTCTCTGTCTAGAGGTAAAATGATTCCCTGTCTAGGGGCAAAATTATTCTCCGTCTAGAGGTAAAATTATTCTCTGTCTCGGGTAAAATTATTCCCTGTCTAGGGGTAAAATTATTCTCTGGGGGTAAAAGTATTCCCTGTCTGGTGGTAAAATTATTCCCTATCTAGGGGTAAAATTATTCTCTGTCTAGGGGTAAAATTATTCTCTGTCTAGAGGTAAAATTATTCCCTGTCTAGGGGTGAAACTATTCTCCGTCTCGAGGTAAAATTATTCTCTGTCTCGGGGTAAAATTATTCCCTGTCTAGGGGTAAAATTATTCCCTGATTAGGAGTAAAATTATTCCCTGTCTAGAGGTAAAATTATTCTCTGTCGAGGGGTAAAATTATTCTCTGTCCAGAGGTAAAATTATTCTCTGTCCAGGAGTAAAATTATTCTCTGTCTTGGGGTAAAATTATTCTCTGTCTGGGGGTAAAATCATTCTCTTTCCAGGGGTAAAATTATTCTCTGGGGGTAAAAGTATTCCTTGTCTGGGGGTAAAATTATTCCCGGTCTAGGGTAAAATTATTCTCTGTCTAGGGGTAAAATTATTCTCTGTCTGGGGGTAAAATTATTCCCTGTCTAGGGGTTAAATTATTCCCTTTCTAGGGTAAAATTATTCTCTGTCTCGGGTAAAATTATTCTCTGTCTAGCGGTAAAATTATTCCCTGTCCAGGGGTAAAATTATTCCCTGTCTTGGGCTAAAATTATTCCCTGTCTCGGGGTAAAATTAGTCTCTGTCAATGGGTAAAATTATTCTCTGGGGGTAAAATTATTCCCTGTCTCGCGGTAAAATTATTCTCTGGGGGTAAAAGTATTCCCTGTCTGGGGGTAAAATTATTCCCTATCTAGAAGAAAAATTATTCTCTGTCTTGGGGTAATATTATTCTCTGTCTAGGGGTAAAATTATTCCCTGTCTAGAAGAAAAATTATTCTCTGTCTTGGGGTAAAATTATTCCCTGTCTGGGGCTAAAATTATTCACTGTCTCGGGTAAAATTATTCACTGTCTCGGGGTAAAATTATTCTCTGTCTAGGGTTAAAATTATTCTCTGGGGGTAAAAGTATTCCCTGTCTGGGGGTAAAATCATTCCCGATCTAGGGTAAAATTATTCTCTGTCTAGGGGTAAAATTATTCCCTGTCTAGGGGTAAAATTATTCTTCGTCTAGAGGTAAAATTATTCTCTGTCTAGGGGTAAAATTATTCTCTGTCTAGGGGTAAAATTATTCCATGTCCAAGGGTAAAATTATTCTCTGTCTAGGGGTGAAATTATTCTCTGTCTAGGGGTAAAATTATTCCCTGTCTAGGGGTAAAATTATTTTCTGTCTTGGGGTAAAATTATTCTCTGTCGAGAGGTAAAATTATTCCCTGTCTCGGGGTAAAATTATTCTCTGTCTTGGGGTAAAATTATTCTATGGCGGTAAAAGTATTCCCTGTCTGGGGGTAAAAGTATTCTCTGTCTCGGGGTAAAATTATTCTCTGTCTAGTAGTAAAATTATTCCCTGTCTAAGGGTAAAATTATTCCCTGTCTAGCGGTAAAATTATTCCCTGTCTCGAGGTAAAATTATTCTCTGTCTAGGGGTAAAATTATTCTCTGTCTAGCGATTAAATTATTCTCTGGGGGTAAAAGTATTCCCTGTCTGGGGGTAAAAGTATTCCCTGTCTGGGGGTAAAATTATTCCCTGTCTGGGGGTAAAATTATTCCCTGTCTAGGGGTAAAATTATTCTCTGTCTCGGGGTAAAATTATTCCCTGTCTCGGGGTAAAATTATTCCCTGTCTCGGGGTAAAATTATTCCCTGTCTCGGGGTAAAATTATTCCCTGTCTCGGGGTAAAATTATTCCCTGTCTAGGGGTAAAATTATTCTCTGTCGAGGGGTAAAATTATTCGCTGTCTAGGGTAAAATTATTCACTGTCTAGGCGTAAAATTATTCTCTGGGGGTAAAAGTATTCGCTGACTGGAGGTAAATCTATTTTCTGTCTCGGGGTAAAATTATTCTCTGTCTCGGGGTAAAATTATTCCCTGTCGAGAAGAAAAATTATTCTCTGTCTCGGGGTAAAATTATTCTCTGTCTAGGGGTAAAATTATTCTCTGTCTAGGGGTAAAATTATTCTCTGGGGGTAAAAGTATTCCCTGTCTTGGGGTAAAATTACTCCCTATCTAGGGGAAAAATTATTCTCTGTCTAGGGGTAAAATTATTCTCAGTGTCGAGGTAAAATTATTCCCTGTCTAGGGGTAAAATTATTCCCTGTCTAGGGGTAAAATTATTCTCTGTCCAGAGGTAAAATTATTCTCTGTCTAGGGGTAAAATTACTCTCGGTTTAGGGGTAAAATTATTCCCTGTCGAGGGGCAAAATTATTCTCCGTCTAGAGGTAAAATTATTCTCTGTCCAGGGGTAAAATTATTCCCGATCTAGGGTAAAATTACGCTCTATCTAGGGGTAAAATTATTCTCTGTCTAGAGGTAAAATTATTCCCTGTCTAGGGGCAAAATTATTCTCCGTCTAGAGGTAAAATTATTCTCTGTCTCGGGTAAAATTATTCCCTGTCTAGGGGTAAAATTATTCTCTGGGGGTAAAAGTATTCCCTGTCTGGTGGTAAAATTATTCCCTATCTAGGGGTAAAATTATTCTCTGTCTAGGGGTAAAATTATTCTCTGTCTAGAGGTAAAATTATTCCCTGTCTAGGGGTGAAACTATTCTCCGTCTCGAGGTAAAATTATTCTCTGTCTCGGGGTAAAATTATTCCCTGTCTAGGGGTAAAATTATTCCCTGATTAGGAGTAAAATTATTCCCTGTCTAGAGGTAAAATTATTCTCTGTCGAGGGGTAAAATTATTCTCTGTCCAGAGGTAAAATTATTCTCTGTCCAGGAGTAAAATTATTCTCTGTCTTGGGGTAAAATTATTCTCTGTCTGGGGGTAAAATCATTCTCTTTCCAGGGGTAAAATTATTCTCTGGGGGTAAAAGTATTCCTTGTCTGGGGGTAAAATTATTCCCGGTCTAGGGTAAAATTATTCTCTGTCTAGGGGTAAAATTATTCTCTGTCTGGGGGTAAAATTATTCCCTGTCTAGGGGTTAAATTATTCCCTTTCTAGGGTAAAATTATTCTCTGTCTCGGGTAAAATTATTCTCTGTCTAGCGGTAAAATTATTCCCTGTCCAGGGGTAAAATTATTCCCTGTCTTGGGCTAAAATTATTCCCTGTCTCGGGGTAAAATTAGTCTCTGTCAATGGGTAAAATTATTCTCTGGGGGTAAAATTATTCCCTGTCTCGCGGTAAAATTATTCTCTGGGGGTAAAAGTATTCCCTGTCTGGGGGTAAAATTATTCCCTGTCTAGAAGAAAAATTATTCTCTGTCTTGGGGTAAAATTATTCCCTGTCTGGGGCTAAAATTATTCACTGTCTCGGGTAAAATTATTCACTGTCTCGGGGTAAAATTATTCTCTGTCTAGGGTTAAAATTATTCTCTGGGGGTAAAAGTATTCCCTGTCTGGGGGTAAAATCATTCCCGATCTAGGGTAAAATTATTCTCTGTCTAGGGGTAAAATTATTCCCTGTCTAGGGGTAAAATTATTCTTCGTCTAGAGGTAAAATTATTCTCTGTCTAGGGGTAAAATTATTCTCTGTCTAGGGGTAAAATTATTCTCTGGGGGTAAAAGTATTCCCTGTCTGAGGGTAAAATTATTCTCTGTCTAGGGGTAAAATTATTCTCTGTCTAGGGGTAAAATTATTCTCTGTCTTGGGGTAAAATTATTCTCTGTCTCGGGGTAAAATTATTCCCTGTCTCGGGGTAAAATTATTCCCTGTCTCGGGGTAAAATTATTCCCTGTCTAGGGGTAAAATTATTCTCTGTCGAGGGGTAAAATTATTCGCTGTCTAGGGTAAAATTATTCACTGTCTAGGCGTAAAATTATTCTCTGGGGGTAAAAGTATTCGCTGTCTGGAGGTAAATCTATTTTCTGTCTCGGGGTAAAATTATTCTCTGTCTCGGGGTAAAATTATTCCCTGTCGAGAAGAAAAATTATTCTCTGTCTCGGGGTAAAATTATTCTCTGTCTAGGGGTAAAATTATTCTCTGTCTAGGGGTAAAATTATTCTCTGGGGGTAAAAGTATTCCCTGTCTTGGGGTAAAATTACTCCCTATCTAGGGGAAAAATTATTCTCTGTCTCGGGGTAAAATTATTCTCAGTGTCGAGGTAAAATTATTCCCTGTCTAGGGGTAAAATTATTCCCTGTCGAGGGGCAAAATTATTCTCCGTCTAGAGGTAAAATTATTCTCTGTCCAGGGGTAAAATTATTCCCGATCTAGGGTAAAATTACGCTCTGTCTAGGGGTAAAATTATTCTCTGTCTAGAGGTAAAATTATTCCCTGTCTAGGGGCAAAATTATTCTCCGTCTAGAGGTAAAATTATTCTCTGTCTCGGGTAAAATTATTCCCTGTCTAGGGGTAAAATTATTCTCTGGGGGTAAAAGTATTCCCTGTCTGGTGGTAAAATTATTCCCTATCTAGGGGTAAAATTATTCCCTGTCTCGGGGTAAAATTATTCCCTGTCTCGGGGTAAAATTATTCTCTGTCTAGGGGTAAAATTATTCTCTGTCTAGGGGTAAAATTATTCTCTGTCTAGGGTAAAATTATTCACTGTCTAGGCGTAAAATTATTCTCTGGGGGTAAAAGTATTCGCTGTCTGGAGGTAAATCTATTTTCTGTCTCGGGGTAAAATTATTCTCTGTCTCGGGGTAAAATTATTCCCTGTCGAGAAGAAAAATTATTCTCTGTCTCGGGGTAAAATTATTCTCTGTCTAGGGGTAAAATTATTCTCTGTCTAGGGGTAAAATTATTCTCTGGGGGTAAAAGTATTCCCTGTCTTGGGGTAAAATTACTCCCTATCTAGGGGAAAAATTATTCTCTGTCTAGGGGTAAAATTATTCTCAGTGTCGAGGTAAAATTATTCCCTGTCTAGGGGTAAAATTATTCCCTGTCTAGGGGTAAAATTATTCTCTGTCTAGGGGTAAAATTATTCTCTGGGGGTAAAAGTATTCCCTGTCTGAGGGTAAAATTATTCTCTGTCTAGGGGTAAAATTATTCTCTGTCTAGGGGTAAAATTATTCTCTGTCTTGGGGTAAAATTATTCTCTGTCTCGGGGTTAAATTATTCCCTGTCTAGGGGTAAAATTATTCTCTGTCTAGGGGTAAAATTATTCTCTGTCTCGGGTAAAATTATTCTCTGTCTGGAGGTAAAATTATTCTCTGTTTAGGGGTAAAATTATTCCCTGTCTAGGGGTAAAATTATTCCCTGTCTAGGGGTAAAATTATTCCCTGTCTAGAGGTAAAATTATTCTCTGTCTCGGGGTAAAATTATTCTCTGTCTAGGGGCAAAATTATTCACTGTATCGGGGTAAAATTATTCTCTGTCTTGGGTTAAAATTATTCTCTGGGGGTAAAAGTATTCCCTGTCTGGGGGTAAAATTATTCTTCGTCTAGAGGTAAAATTATTCTCTGTCTGGGGGTAAAATTATTCTCTGTCTAGGGGTAAAATTATTCCATGTCCAAGGGTAAAATTATTCCCTGTCTTGGGGTGAAATTATTCCCTGTCTAGGGGTAAAATTATTCCCTGTCTAGGGGTAAAATTATTCTCTGTCTGGGGGTAAAATTATTCTTATTCTAGAGGTAAAATTATTCTCTGTCTGGGGGTAAAATTATTCTCTGTCTAGGGGTAAAATTATTCCATGTCCAAGGGTAAAATTATTCCCTGTCTTGGGGTGAAATTATTCCCTGTCTAGGGGTAAAATTATTCCCTGTCTAGGGGTAAAATTAATCCCTGATTGGGGGTAAAATTATTCTGTCTAGAGGTAAAATTATTCCCTGTCTAGGGGTAAAATTATTCCCTGTCTCGGGGTAAAATTATTCCCTGTCTCGGGGTAAAATTATTCACTGTCTCGGCGTAAAATTATTCTCTGGGGGTAAAAGTATTCCCTGTCTGGGGGTAAAATTATTCCCGGTCTAGGGTAAAATTATTCCCTGTCTAGGGGTAAAATTATTCCCTGTCTAGGGGTAAAATTATTCCCTGTGTAGAGGTAAAATTAATCTCTGTCTCGGGGTAAAATTATTCTCTGTCTCGGGGTAAAATTATTCACTGTCGAGGGGTAAAATTATTCTCTGTCTAGGGGTAAAATTACTCTCTGTCCAGGGGTAAAATTATTCTCGGGGGTTAAAGTAGTCCCTGTCTGGGGGTAAAATTATTCCCGGTCTAGGGTAAAATTATTCTCTGTCTCGGGGTAAAATTATTCTCTGTCTCGGGATAAAATTATTCTCTGGAGGTAAAAGTATTCCCTGTCTGGGGGTAAAAGTATTCCCTGTCTCGGGGTAAAATTATTCCCTGACTCGGGGTAAAATTATTCCCTGTCTCGGGGTAAAATTATTCCCTGTCTCGGGGTAAAATTATTCCCTGTCCAGGGGTAAAATTATTCTCTGTCGAGGGGTAAAATTATTCTCTGTCTAGGGGTAAAATTATTCCCTGTCTCGGGGTAAAATTATTCCCTGTCTCGGGGTAAAATTATTCCCTGTCCAGGGGTAAAATTATTCTCTGTCGAGGGGTAAAATTATTCCCTGTCTAGGGGTAAAATTATTCCCTGTCTAGGGGTGAAATTATTCCCTGTCTCGGGGTAAAATTATTCCCTGTCTCGGGGTAAAATTATTCCCTGTCTAGGGGTAAAATTATTCACTGTCTCGGCGTAAAATTATTCTCTGGGTGAAAAAGTATTCCCTGTCCGGGGGCAAAATTATTCCCGGTCTAGGGTAAAATTATTCCCTGTCTAGGGGTAAAAGTATTCCCTGTCTAGGGGTAAAATTATTCCCTGTCTAGGGGTAAAATTATTCCCTGTGTAGAGGTAAAATTATTCTCTGTCTCGGGGTAAAATTATTCTCTGTCTCGGGGTAAAATTATTCACTGTCGAGGGGTAAAATTATTCTCTGTCTAGGGGTAAAATTACTCTCTGGGGGTAAAAGTATTCCCTGTCTGGGGGTAAAAGTATTCCCTGTCTGGGGGTAAAAGTATTCCCTGTCTGTGGGTAAAATTATTCCCTGTCTGGGGGTAAAATTATTCCCTGTCTAGGGGTAAAATTATTCTCTATCTCGGGTTAAAATTATTCCCTGTCTCGGGGTAAAATTATTCCCTGTCTCGGGGTAAAATTATTCCCTGTCTCGGGGTAAAATTATTCCCTGTCTAGGGGTAAAATTATTCCCTGTCTCGGGGTAAAATTATTCCCTGTCTCGGGGTAAAATTATTCACTGTCTAGGCGTAAAATTATTCTCTGGGGGTAAAAGTATTCCCTGTCTGGGGGTAAAATTATTCCCGGTCTAGGGTAAAATTATTCCCTGTCTAGGGGTAAAATTATTCCCTGTCTAGGGGTAAAATTATTCCCTGTGTAGAGGTAAAATTAATCTCTGTCTCGGGGTAAAATTATTCTCTGTCTCGGGGTAAAATTATTCACTGTCGAGGGGTAAAATTATTCTCTGTCTAGGGGTAAAATTACTCTCTGTCCAGGGGTAAAATTATTCTCGGGGGTTAAAGTAGTCCCTGTCTGGGGGTAAAATTATTCCCGGTCTAGGGTAAAATTATTCTCTGTCTCGGGGTAAAATTATTCTCTGTCTCGGGATAAAATTATTCTCTGGAGGTAAAAGTATTCCCTGTCTGGGGGTAAAAGTATTCCCTGTCTCGGGGTAAAATTATTCCCTGACTCGGGGTAAAATTATTCCCTGTCTCGGGGTAAAATTATTCCCTGTCTCGGGGTAAAATTATTCCCTGTCCAGGGGTAAAATTATTCTCTGTCGAGGGGTAAAATTATTCTCTGTCTAGGGGTAAAATTATTCCCTGTCTCGGGGTAAAATTATTCCCTGTCTCGGGGTAAAATTATTCCCTGTCCAGGGGTAAAATTATTCTCTGTCGAGGGGTAAAATTATTCCCTGTCTAGGGGTAAAATTATTCCCTGTCTAGGGGTGAAATTATTCCCTGTCTCGGGGTAAAATTATTCCCTGTCTCGGGGTAAAATTATTCCCTGTCTAGGGGTAAAATTATTCACTGTCTCGGCGTAAAATTATTCTCTGGGTGAAAAAGTATTCCCTGTCCGGGGGCAAAATTATTCCCGGTCTAGGGTAAAATTATTCCCTGTCTAGGGGTAAAAGTATTCCCTGTCTAGGGGTAAAATTATTCCCTGTCTAGGGGTAAAATTATTCCCTGTGTAGAGGTAAAATTATTCTCTGTCTCGGGGTAAAATTATTCTCTGTCTCGGGGTAAAATTATTCACTGTCGAGGGGTAAAATTATTCTCTGTCTAGGGGTAAAATTACTCTCTGGGGGTAAAAGTATTCCCTGTCTGGGGGTAAAAGTATTCCCTGTCTGGGGGTAAAAGTATTCCCTGTCTGTGGGTAAAATTATTCCCTGTCTGGGGGTAAAATTATTCCCTGTCTAGGGGTAAAATTATTCTCTATCTCGGGTTAAAATTATTCCCTGTCTCGGGGTAAAATTATTCCCTGTCTCGGGGTAAAATTATTCCCTGTCTCGGGGTAAAATTATTCCCTGTCTCGGGGTAAAATTATTCCCTGTCCAGGGGTAAAATTATTCTCTGTCCAGGGGTAAAATTATTCTCTGTCGAGGGGTAAAATTATTCTCTGTCTAGGGGTAAAATTATTCTCTGTCTAGGGGTAAAATTATTCCATGTCCAAGGGTACAATTATTCTCTGTCTAGGGGTGAAATTATTCCCTGTCTAGGGGTAAAATTATTCCCTGTCTAGGGGTGAAATTATTCCCTGTCTCGGGGTAAAATTATTCCCTGTCTCGGGGTAAAAGTATTCACTGTCTCGGCGTAAAATTATTCTCTGGGTGAAAAAGTATTCCCTGTCCGGGGGCAAAATTATTCCCGGTCTAGGGTAAAATTATTCCCTGTCTAGGGGTAAAAGTATTCCCTGTCTAGGGGTAAAATTATTCCCTGTCTAGGGGTAAAATTATTCTCTGGGGGTAAAAGTATTCCCTGTCTGGGGGTAAAAGTATTCCCTGTCTGGGGGTAAAAGTATTCCCTGTCTGGGGGTAAAATTATTCCCTGTCTAGGGGTAAAATTATTCTCTGTCTCGGGGTAAAATTATTCCCTGTCTCGGGGTAAAATTATTCCCTGTCTAGGGGTAAAATTATTCTCTGTCGAGGGGTAAAATTATTCGCTGTCTAGGGTAAAATTATTCACTGTCTAGGCGTAAAATTATTCTCTGGGGGTAAAAGTATTCGCTGTCTGGAGGTAAATCTATTTTCTGTCTCGGGGTAAAATTATTCTCTGTCTCGGGGTAAAATTATTCCCTGTCGAGAAGAAAAATTATTCTCTGTCTCGGGGTAAAATTATTCTCTGTCTAGGGGTAAAATTATTCTCTGTCTAGGGGTAAAATTATTCTCTGGGGGTAAAAGTATTCCCTGTCTTGGGGTAAAATTACTCCCTATCTAGGGGAAAAATTATTCTCTGTCTCGGGGTAAAATTATTCTCAGTGTCGAGGTAAAATTATTCCCTGTCTAGGGGTAAAATTATTCCCTGTCGAGGGGCAAAATTATTCTCCGTCTAGAGGTAAAATTATTCTCTGTCCAGGGGTAAAATTATTCCCGATCTAGGGTAAAATTACGCTCTGTCTAGGGGTAAAATTATTCTCTGTCTAGAGGTAAAATTATTCCCTGTCTAGGGGCAAAATTATTCTCCGTCTAGAGGTAAAATTATTCTCTGTCTCGGGTAAAATTATTCCCTGTCTAGGGGTAAAATTATTCTCTGGGGGTAAAAGTATTCCCTGTCTGGTGGTAAAATTATTCCCTATCTAGGGTTAAAATTATTCCCTGTCTCGGGGTAAAATTATTCCCTGTCTCGGGGTAAAATTATTCCCTGTCTCGGGGTAAAATTATTCTCTGTCTAGGGGTAAAATTATTCTCTGTCTAGGGGTAAAATTATTCTCTGTCTAGGGTAAAATTATTCACTGTCTAGGCGTAAAATTATTCTCTGGGGGTAAAAGTATTCGCTGTCTGGAGGTAAATCTATTTTCTGTCTCGGGGTAAAATTATTCTCTGTCTCGGGGTAAAATTATTTCCTGTCGAGAAGAAAAATTATTCTCTGTCTCGGGGTAAAATTATTCTCTGTCTAGGGGTAAAATTATTCTCTGTCTAGGGGTAAAATTATTCTCTGGGGGTAAAAGTATTCCCTGTCTTGGGGTAAAATTACTCCCTATCTAGGGGAAAAATTATTCTCTGTCTAGGGGTAAAATTATTCTCAGTGTCGAGGTAAAATTATTCCCTGTCTAGGGGTAAAATTATTCCCTGTCTAGGGGTAAAATTATTCTCTGTCTAGGGGTAAAATTATTCTCTGGGGGTAAAAGTATTCCCTGTCTGAGGGTAAAATTATTCTCTGTCTAGGGGTAAAATTATTCTCTGTCTAGGGGTAAAATTATTCTCTGTCTTGGGGTAAAATTATTCTCTGTCTCGGGGTTAAATTATTCCCTGTCTAGGGGTAAAATTATTCTCTGTCTAGGGGTAAAATTATTCTCTGTCTCGGGTAAAATTATTCTCTGTCTGGAGGTAAAATTATTCTCTGTTTAGGGGTAAAATTATTCCCTGTCTAGGGGTAAAATTATTCCCTGTCTAGAGGTAAAATTATTCTCTGTCTCGGGGTAAAATTATTCTCTGTCTAGGGGCAAAATTATTCACTGTCTCGGGGTAAAATTATTCTCTGTCTTGGGTTAAAATTATTCTCTGGGGGTAAAAGTATTCCCTGTCTGGGGGTAAAATTATTCTTCGTCTAGAGGTAAAATTATTCTCTGTCTGGGGGTAAAATTATTCTCTGTGTCGAGGTAAAATTATTCCCTGTCTAGGGGTAAAATTATTCCCTGTCTAGGGGTAAAATTATTCTCTGTCTAGGGGTAAAATTATTCTCTGGGGGTAAAAGTATTCCCTGTCTGAGGGTAAAATTATTCTCTGTCTAGGGGTAAAATTATTCTCTGTCTAGGGGTAAAATTATTCTCTGTCTTGGGGTAAAATTATTCTCTGTCTCGGGGTTAAATTATTCCCTGTCTAGGGGTAAAATTATTCTCTGTCTAGGGGTAAAATTATTCTCTGTCTCGGGTAAAATTATTCTCTGTCTGGAGGTAAAATTATTCTCTGTTTAGGGGTAAAATTATTCCCTGTCTAGGGGTAAAATTATTCCCTGTCTAGAGGTAAAATTATTCTCTGTCTCGGGGTAAAATTATTCTCTGTCTCGGGGTAAAATTATTCTCTGTCTCGGGGTAAAATTATTCACTGTCGAGGGGTAAAATTATTCTCTGTCTAGGGGTAAAATTACTCTCTGGGGGTAAAAGTATTCCCTGTCTGGGGGTAAAAGTATTCCCTGTCTGGGGGTAAAAGTATTCCCTGTCTGTGGGTAAAATTATTCCCTGTCTGGGGGTAAAATTATTCCCTGTCTAGGGGTAAAATTATTCTCTATCTCGGGTTAAAATTATTCCCTGTCTCGGGGTAAAATTATTCCCTGTCTCGGGGTAAAATTATTCCCTGTCCAGGGGTAAAATTATTCTCTGTCCAGGGGTAAAATTATTCTCTGTCGAGGGGTAAAATTATTCTCTGTCTAGGGGTAAAATTATTCTCTGTCTAGGGGTAAAATTATTCCATGTCCAAGGGTACAATTATTCTCTGTCTAGGGGTGAAATTATTCCCTGTCTAGGGGTAAAATTATTCCCTGTCTAGGGGTGAAATTATTCCCTGTCTCGGGGTAAAATTATTCCCTGTCTCGGGGTAAAAGTATTCACTGTCTCGGCGTAAAATTATTCTCTGGGTGAAAAAGTATTCCCTGTCCGGGGGCAAAATTATTCCCGGTCTAGGGTAAAATTATTCCCTGTCTAGGGGTAAAAGTATTCCCTGTCTAGGGGTAAAATTATTCCCTGTCTAGGGGTAAAATTATTCTCTGGGGGTAAAAGTATTCCCTGTCTGGGGGTAAAAGTATTCCCTGTCTGGGGGTAAAATTATTCCCTGTCTGGGGGTAAAATTATTCCCTGTCTAGGGGTAAAATTATTCTCTGTCTCGGGGTAAAATTATTCCCTGTCTCGGGGTAAAATTATTCCCTGTCTAGGGGTAAAATTATTCTCTGTCGAGGGGTAAAATTATTCGCTGTCTAGGGTAAAATTATTCACTGTCTAGGCGTAAAATTATTCTCTGGGGGTAAAAGTATTCGCTGTCTGGAGGTAAATCTATTTTCTGTCTCGGGGTAAAATTATTCTCTGTCTCGGGGTAAAATTATTCCCTGTCGAGAAGAAAAATTATTCTCTGTCTCGGGGTAAAATTATTCTCTGTCTAGGGGTAAAATTATTCTCTGTCTAGGGGTAAAATTATTCTCTGGGGGTAAAAGTATTCCCTGTCTTGGGGTAAAATTACTCCCTATCTAGGGGAAAAATTATTCTCTGTCTCGGGGTAAAATTATTCTCAGTGTCGAGGTAAAATTATTCCCTGTCTAGGGGTAAAATTATTCCCTGTCGAGGGGCAAAATTATTCTCCGTCTAGAGGTAAAATTATTCTCTGTCCAGGGGTAAAATTATTCCCGATCTAGGGTAAAATTACGCTCTGTCTAGGGGTAAAATTATTCTCTGTCTAGAGGTAAAATTATTCCCTGTCTAGGGGCAAAATTATTCTCCGTCTAGAGGTAAAATTATTCTCTGTCTCGGGTAAAATTATACCCTGTCTAGGGGTAAAATTATTCTCTGGGGGTAAAAGTATTCCCTGTCTGGTGGTAAAATTATTCCCTATCTAGGGTTAAAATTATTCCCTGTCTCGGGGTAAAATTATTCCCTGTCTCGGGGTAAAATTATTCCCTGTCTCGGGGTAAAATTATTCTCTGTCTAGGGGTAAAATTATTCTCTGTCTAGGGGTAAAATTATTCTCTGTCTAGGGTAAAATTATTCACTGTCTAGGCGTAAAATTATTCTCTGGGGGTAAAAGTATTCGCTGTCTGGAGGTAAATCTATTTTCTGTCTCGGGGTAAAATTATTCTCTGTCTCGGGGTAAAATTATTTCCTGTCGAGAAGAAAAATTATTCTCTGTCTCGGGGTAAAATTATTCTCTGTCTAGGGGTAAAATTATTCTCTGTCTAGGGGTAAAATTATTCTCTGGGGGTAAAAGTATTCCCTGTCTTGGGGTAAAATTACTCCCTATCTAGGGGAAAAATTATTCTCTGTCTAGGGGTAAAATTATTCTCAGTGTCGAGGTAAAATTATTCCCTGTCTAGGGGTAAAATTATTCCCTGTCTAGGGGTAAAATTATTCTCTGTCTAGGGGTAAAATTATTCTCTGGGGGTAAAAGTATTCCCTGTCTGAGGGTAAAATTATTCTCTGTCTAGGGGTAAAATTATTCTCTGTCTAGGGGTAAAATTATTCTCTGTCTTGGGGTAAAATTATTCTCTGTCTCGGGGTTAAATTATTCCCTGTCTAGGGGTAAAATTATTCTCTGTCTAGGGGTAAAATTATTCTCTGTCTCGGGTAAAATTATTCTCTGTCTGGAGGTAAAATTATTCTCTGTTTAGGGGTAAAATTATTCCCTGTCTAGGGGTAAAATTATTCCCTGTCTAGAGGTAAAATTATTCTATGTCTCGGGGTAAAATTATTCTCTGTCTAGGGGCAAAATTATTCACTGTCTCGGGGTAAAATTATTCTCTGTCTTGGGTTAAAATTATTCTCTGGGGGTAAAAGTATTCCCTGTCTGGGGGTAAAATTATTCTTCGTCTAGAGGTAAAATTATTCTCTGTCTGGGGGTAAAATTATTCTCTGTCTAGGGGTAAAATTATTCCATGTCCAAGGGTAAAATTATTCCCTGTCTTGGGGTGAAATTATTCCCTGTCTAGGGGTAAAATTATTCCCTGTCTAGGGGTAAAATTATTCTCTGTCTGGGGGTAAAATTATTCTTCTTCTAGAGGTAAAATTATTCTCTGTCTGGGGGTAAAATTATTCTCTGTCTAGGGGTAAAATTATTCCATGTCCAAGGGTAAAATTATTCCCTGTCTTGGGGTGAAATTATTCCCTGTCTAGGGGTAAAATTATTCCCTGTCTAGGGGTAAAATTAATCCCTGATTGGGGGTAAAATTATTCTGTCTAGAGGTAAAATTATTCCCTGTCTAGGGGTAAAATTATTCCCTGTCTCGGGGTAAAATTATTCCCTGTCTCGGGGTAAAATTATTCACTGTCTAGGCGTAAAATTATTCTCTGGGGGTAAAAGTATTCCCTGTCTGGGGGTAAAATTATTCCCGGTCTAGGGTAAAATTATTCCCTGTCGAGGGGTAAAATTATTCGCTGTCTAGGGTAAAATTATTCACTGTCTAGGCGTAAAATTATTCTCTGGGGGTAAAAGTATTCGCTGTCTGGAGGTAAATCTATTTTCTGTCTCGGGGTAAAATTATTCCCTGTCGAGAAGAAAAATTATTCTCTGTCTCGGGGTAAAATTATTCTCTGTCTAGGGGTAAAATTATTCTCTGTCTAGGGGTAAAATTATTCTCTGGGGGTAAAAGTATTCCCTGTCTTGGGGTAAAATTACTCCCTATCTAGGGGAAAAATTATTCTCTGTCTCGGGGTAAAATTATTCTCAGTGTCGAGGTAAAATTATTCCCTGTCTAGGGGTAAAATTATTCCCTGTCGAGGGGCAAAATTATTCTCCGTCTAGAGGTAAAATTATTCTCTGTCCAGGGGTAAAATTATTCCCGATCTAGGGTAAAATTACGCTCTGTCTAGGGGTAAAATTATTCTCTGTCTAGAGGTAAAATTATTCCCTGTCTAGGGGCAAAATTATTCTCCGTCTAGAGGTAAAATTATTCTCTGTCTCGGGTAAAATTATTCCCTGTCTAGGGGTAAAATTATTCTCTGGGGGTAAAAGTATTCCCTGTCTGGTGGTAAAATTATTCCCTATCTAGGGTTAAAATTATTCCCTGTCTCGGGGTAAAATTATTCCCTGTCTCGGGGTAAAATTATTCCCTGTCTCGGGGTAAAATTATTCTCTGTCTAGGGGTAAAATTATTCTCTGTCTAGGGGTAAAATTATTCTCTGTCTAGGGTAAAATTATTCACTGTCTAGGCGTAAAATTATTCTCTGGGGGTAAAAGTATTCGCTGTCTGGAGGTAAATCTATTTTCTGTCTCGGGGTAAAATTATTCTCTGTCTCGGGGTAAAATTATTTCCTGTCGAGAAGAAAAATTATTCTCTGTCTCGGGGTAAAATTATTCTCTGTCTAGGGGTAAAATTATTCTCTGTCTAGGGGTAAAATTATTCTCTGGGGGTAAAAGTATTCCCTGTCTTGGGGTAAAATTACTCCCTATCTAGGGGAAAAATTATTCTCTGTCTAGGGGTAAAATTATTCTCAGTGTCGAGGTAAAATTATTCCCTGTCTAGGGGTAAAATTATTCCCTGTCTAGGGGTAAAATTATTCTCTGTCTAGGGGTAAAATTATTCTCTGGGGGTAAAAGTATTCCCTGTCTGAGGGTAAAATTATTCTCTGTCGAGGGGTAAAATTATTCTCTGTCTAGGGGTAAAATTATTCTCTGTCTTGGGGTAAAATTATTCTCTGTCTCGGGGTTAAATTATTCCCTGTCTAGGGGTAAAATTATTCTCTGTCTAGGGGTAAAATTATTCTCTGTCTCGGGTAAAATTATTCTCTGTCTGGAGGTAAAATTATTCTCTGTTTAGGGGTAAAATTATTCCCTGTCTAGGGGTAAAATTATTCCCTGTCTAGGGGTAAAATTATTCCCTGTCTAGAGGTAAAATTATTCTCTGTCTCGGGGTAAAATTATTCTCTGTCTAGGGGCAAAATTATTCACTGTCTCGGGGTAAAATTATTCTCTGTCTTGGGTTAAAATTATTCTCTGGGGGTAAAAGTATTCCCTGTCTGGGGGTAAAATTATTCTTCGTCTAGAGGTAAAATTATTCTCTGTCTGGGGGTAAAATTATTCTCTGTCTAGGGGTAAAATTATTCCATGTCCAAGGGTAAAATTATTCCCTGTCTTGGGGTGAAATTATTCCCTGTCTAGGGGTAAAATTATTCCCTGTCTAGGGGTAAAATTATTCTCTGTCTGGGGGTAAAATTATTCTTCTTCTAGAGGTAAAATTATTCTCTGTCTGGGGGTAAAATTATTCTCTGTCTAGGGGTAAAATTATTCCATGTCCAAGGGTAAAATTATTCCCTGTCTTGGGGTGAAATTATTCCCTGTCTAGGGGTAAAATTATTCCCTGTCTAGGGGTAAAATTAATCCCTGATTGGGGGTAAAATTATTCTGTCTAGAGGTAAAATTATTCCCTGTCTAGGGGTAAAATTATTCCCTGTCTCGGGGTAAAATTATTCCCTGTCTCGGGGTAAAATTATTCACTGTCTAGGCGTAAAATTATTCTCTGGGGGTAAAAGTATTCCCTGTCTGGGGGTAAAATTATTCCCGGTCTAGGGTAAAATTATTCCCTGTCTAGGGGTAAAATTATTCCCTGTCTAGGGGTAAAATTATTCCCTGTGTAGAGGTAAAATTAATCTCTGTCTCGGGGTAAAATTATTCTCTGTCTCGGGGTAAAATTATTCACTGTCGAGGGGTAAAATTATTCTCTGTCTAGGGGTAAAATTACTCTCTGTCCAGGGGTAAAATTATTCTCGGGGGTTAAAGTAGTCCCTGTCTGGGGGTAAAATTTTTCCCGGTCTAGGGTAAAATTATTCTCTGTCTCGGGGTAAAATTATTCTCTGTCTCGGGATAAAATTATTCTCTGGAGGTAAAAGTATTCCCTGTCTGGGGGTAAAAGTATTCCCTGTCTCGGGGTAAAATTATTCCCTGACTCGGGGTAAAATTATTCCCTGTCTCGGGGTAAAATTATTCCCTGTCTCGGGGTAAAATTATTCCCTGTCCAGGGGTAAAATTATTCTCTGTCGAGGGGTAAAATTATTCTCTGTCTAGGGGTAAAATTATTCCCTGTCTCGGGGTAAAATTATTCCCTGTCTCGGGGTAAAATTATTCCCTGTCCAGGGGTAAAATTATTCTCTGTCGAGGGGTAAAATTATTCCCTGTCTAGGGGTAAAATTATTCCCTGTCTAGGGGTGAAATTATTCCCTGTCTCGGGGTAAAATTATTCCCTGTCTCGGGGTAAAATTATTCCCTGTCTAGGGGTAAAATTATTCACTGTCTCGGCGTAAAATTATTCTCTGGGTGAAAAAGTATTCCCTGTCCGGGGGCAAAATTATTCCCGGTCTAGGGTAAAATTATTCCCTGTCTAGGGGTAAAAGTATTCCCTGTCTAGGGGTAAAATTATTCCCTGTCTAGGGGTAAAATTATTCCCTGTGTAGAGGTAAAATTATTCTCTGTCTCGGGGTAAAATTATTCTCTGTCTCGGGGTAAAATTATTCACTGTCGAGGGGTAAAATTATTCTCTGTCTAGGGGTAAAATTACTCTCTGGGGGTAAAAGTATTCCCTGTCTGGGGGTAAAAGTATTCCCTGTCTGGGGGTAAAAGTATTCCCTGTCTGGGGGTAAAATTATTCCCTGTCTGGGGGTAAAATTATTCCCTGTCTAGGGGTAAAATTATTCTCTATCTCGGGTTAAAATTATTCCCTGTCTCGGGGTAAAATTATTCCCTGTCTCGGGGTAAAATTATTCCCTGTCTCGGGGTAAAATTATTCTCTGTCGAGGGGTAAAATTATTCGCTGTCTAGGGTAAAATTATTCACTGTCTAGGCGTAAAATTATTCTCTGGGGGTAAAAGTATTCGCTGTCTGGAGGTAAATCTATTTTCTGTCTCGGGGTAAAATTATTCTCTGTCTCGGTGTAAAATTATTCCCTGTCGAGAAGAAAAATTATTCTCTGTCTCGGGGTAAAATTATTCTCTGTCTAGGGGTAAAATTATTCTCTGTCTAGGGGTAAAATTATTCTCTGGGGGTAAAAGTATTCCCTGTCTTGGGGTAAAATTACTCCCTATCTAGGGGAAAAATTATTCTCTGTCTAGGGGTAAAATTATTCTCAGTGTCGAGGTAAAATTATTCCCTGTCTAGGGGTAAAATTATTCCCTGTCTAGGGGTAAAATTATTCTCTGTCCAGAGGTAAAATTATTCTCTGTCTAGGGGTAAAATTACTCTCGGTTTAGGGGTAAAATTATTCCCTGTCTAGGGGCAAAATTATTCTCCGTCTAGAGGTAAAATTATTCTCTGTCTCGGGTAAAATTATTCCCTGTCTAGGGGTAAAATTATTCTCTGGGGGTAAAAGTATTCCCTGTCTGGTGGTAAAATTATTCCCTATCTCGGGGTAAAATTATTCCCTGTCTGGGGTTAAAATTATTCCCGGTCGTGGGTAAAATTATTCTCTGTCTTGGGGTAAAATTATTCTCTGTCTGGGGGTAAAATTATTCCCTGTCTCGGGGTAAAATTATTCCCTGTCTCGGGGTAAAATTATTCCCTGTCTAGGGGTAAAATTATTGCCTGTCTAGGGGTAAAATTATTCTCTGTCCAGAGGTAAAATTATTCTCTGTCTGGGGATAAAATTATTCTCTGTCTCGGGGTAAAATTATTCACTGTCTAGGGGTAAAATTATTCTCTGTCTAGGGGTAAAATTATTCTCTTGCTGTAAAATTATTCTCTGTCTAGGGGTAAAATTATTCTCTGGGGGTAAAAGTATTCCCTGTCTGGGGGTAAAATTATTCCTTATCTAGGGGTAAAATTATTCTCTGTCTCGGGGTAAAATTATTCTCTGTCAAGAGGTAAAATTATTCCCTGTCTAGGGGTAAAATTATTCTCCGTCTCGAGGTAAAATTATTCTCTGTCTCGGGGTAAAATTATTCCCTGTCTAGGGGTAAAATTATTCCCTGATTAGGGGTAAAATTATTCCCTGTCTAGGAGTAAAATTATTCACTGTGTAGGGGTAAAATTATTCCCTGATTCGGGGTAAAATTATTCTCTGTCTATGGGTAAAATTATTCCCTGTCCAGAGGAAAAATTATTCTCTGTCTAGGGGTTAAATTATTCTCTGTCTCGGGGTAAAATTATTCTCTGTCTCGGGGTAAAATTATTCCCTGTGTAGAGGTAAAATTATTCTCTGTCTCGGGGTAAAATTATTCTCTGTCTCGGGGTAAAATTATTCACTGTCGAGGGGTAAAATTATTCTCTGTCTAGGGGTAAAATTACTCTCTGGGGGTAAAAGTATTCCCTGTCTGGGGGTAAAAGTATTCCCTGTCTGGGGGTAAAAGTATTCCCTGTCTGGGGGTAAAATTATTCCCTGTCTGGGGGTAAAATTATTCCCTGTCTAGGGGTAAAATTATTCTCTATCTCGGGGTAAAATTATTCCCTGTCTCGGGGTAAAATTATTCCCTGTCTCGGGGTAAAATTATTCCCTGTCTCGGAGTAAAATTATTCCCTGTCTAGGGGTAAAATTATTCTCTGTCGAGGGGTAAAATTATTCGCTGTCTAGGGTAAAATTATTCACTGTCTAGGCGTAAAATTATTCTCTGGGGGTAAAAGTATTCGCTGTCTGGAGGTAAATCTATTTTCTGTCTCGGGGTAAAATTATTCTCTGTCTCGGGGTAAAATTATTCCCTGTCGAGAAGAAAAATTATTCTCTGTCTCGGGGTAAAATTATTCTCTGTCTAGGGGTAAAATTATTCTCTGTCTAGGGGTAAAATTATTCTCTGGGGGTAAAAGTATTCCCTGTCTTGGGGTAAAATTACTCCCTATCTAGGGGAAAAATTATTCTCTGTCTAGGGGTAAAATTATTCTCAGTGTCGAGGTAAAATTATTCCCTGTCTAGGGGTAAAATTATTCCCTGTCTAGGGGTAAAATTATTCTCTGTCCAGAGGTAAAATTATTCTCTGTCTAGGGGTAAAATTACTCTCGGTTTAGGGGTAAAATTAGTCCCTGTCGAGGGGCAAAATTATTCTCCGTCTAGAGGTAAAATTATTCTCTGTCCACGGGTAAAATTATTCCCGATCTAGGGTAAAATTACGCTCTGTCTAGGGGTAAAATTATTCTCTGTCTAGAGGTAAAATTATTCCCTGTCTAGGGGCAAAATTATTCTCCGTCTAGAGGTAAAATTATTCTCTGTCTCGGGTAAAATTATTCCCTGTCTAGGGGTAAAATTATTCTCTGGGGGTAAAAGTATTCCCTGTCTGGTGGTAAAATTATTCCCTATCTCGGGGTAAAATTATTCCCTGTCTGGGGTTAAAATTATTCCCGGTCGTGGGTAAAATTATTCTCTGTCTTGGGGTAAAATTATTCTCTGTCTGGGGGTAAAATTATTCCCTGTCTCGGGGTAAAATTATTCCCTGTCTCGGGGTAAAATTATTCCCTGTCTAGGGGTAAAATTATTGCCTGTCTAGGGGTAAAATTATTCTCTGTCCAGAGGTAAAATTATTCTCTGTCTGGGGATAAAATTATTCTCTGTCTCGGGGTAAAATTATTCACTGTCTAGGGGTAAAATTATTCTCTGTCTAGGGGTAAAATTATTCTCTTGCTGTAAAATTATTCTCTGTCTAGGGGTAAAATTATTCTCTGGGGGTAAAAGTATTCCCTGTCTGGGGGTAAAATTATTCCTTATCTAGGGGTAAAATTATTCTCTGTCTCGGGGTAAAATTATTCTCTGTCAAGAGGTAAAATTATTCCCTGTCTAGGGGTAAAATTATTCTCCGTCTCGAGGTAAAATTATTCTCTGTCTCGGGGTAAAATTATTCCCTGTCTAGGGGTAAAATTATTCCCTGATTAGGGGTAAAATTATTCCCTGTCTAGGAGTAACATTATTCACTGTGTAGGGGTAAAATTATTCCCTGATTCGGGGTAAAATTATTCTCTGTCTATGGGTAAAATTATTCCCTGTCCAGAGGAAAAATTATTCTCTGTCTAGGGGTTAAATTATTCTCTGTCTCGGGGTAAAATTATTCTCTGTCTCGGGGTAAAATTATTCCCTGTGTAGAGGTAAAATTATTCTCTGTCTCGGGGTAAAATTATTCTCTGTCTCGGGGTAAAATTATTCACTGTCGAGGGGTAAAATTATTCTCTGTCTAGGGGTAAAATTACTCTCTGGGGGTAAAAGTATTCCCTGTCTGGGGGTAAAAGTATTCCCTGTCTGGGGGTAAAAGTATTCCCTGTCTGGGGGTAAAATTATTCCCTGTCTGGGGGTAAAATTATTCCCTGTCTAGGGGTAAAATTATTCTCTATCTCGGGGTAAAATTATTCCCTGTCTCGGGGTAAAATTATTCCCTGTCTAGGGGTAAAATTATTCTCTGTCGAGGGGTAAAATTATTCGCTGTCTAGGGTAAAATTATTCACTGTCTAGGCGTAAAATTATTCTCTGGGGGTAAAAGTATTCGCTGTCTGGAGGTAAATCTATTTTCTGTCTCGGGGTAAAATTATTCTCTGTCTCGGGGTAAAATTATTCCCTGTCGAGAAGAAAAATTATTCTCTGTCTCGGGGTAAAATTATTCTCTGTCTAGGGGTAAAATTATTCTCTGTCTAGGGGTAAAATTATTCTCTGGGGGTAAAAGTATTCCCTGTCTTGGGGTAAAATTACTCCCTATCTAGGGGAAAAATTATTCTCTGTCTAGGGGTAAAATTATTCTCAGTGTCGAGGTAAAATTATTCCCTGTCTAGGGGTAAAATTATTCCCTGTCTAGGGGTAAAATTATTCTCTGTCCAGAGGTAAAATTATTCTCTGTCTAGGGGTAAAATTACTCTCGGTTTAGGGGTAAAATTATTCCCTGTCGAGGGGCAAAATTATTCTCCGTCTAGAGGTAAAATTATTCTCTGTCCAGGGGTAAAATTATTCCCGATCTAGGGTAAAATTACGCTCTGTCTAGGGGTAAAATTATTCTCTGTCTAGAGGTAAAATTATTCCCTGTCTAGGGGCAAAATTATTCTCCGTCTAGAGGTAAAATTATTCTCTGTCTCGGGTAAAATTATTCCCTGTCAACGGGTAAAATTATTCTCTGGGGGTAAAAGTATTCCCTGTCTGGTGGTAAAATTATTCCCTATCTCGGGGTAAAATTATTCCCTGTCTGGGGTTAAAATTATTCCCGGTCGTGGGTAAAATTATTCTCTGTCTTGGGGTAAAATTATTCTCTGTCTGGGGGTAAAATTATTCCCTGTCTCGGGGTAAAATTATTCCCTGTCTCGGGGTAAAATTATTCCCTGTCTAGGGGTAAAATTATTGCCTGTCTAGGGGTAAAATTATTCTCTGTCCAGAGGTAAAATTATTCTCTGTCTGGGGATAAAATTATTCTCTGTCTCGGGGTAAAATTATTCACTGTCTAGGGGTAAAATTATTCTCTGTCTAGGGGTAAAATTATTCTCTTGCTGTAAAATTATTCTCTGTCTAGGGGTAAAATTATTCTCTGGGGGTAAAAGTATTCCCTGTCTGGGGGTAAAATTATTCCTTATCTAGGGGTAAAATTATTCTCTGTCTCGGGGTAAAATTATTCTCTGTCAAGAGGTAAAATTATTCCCTGTCTAGGGGTAAAATTATTCTCCGTCTCGAGGTAAAATTATTCTCTGTCTCGGGGTAAAATTATTCCCTGTCTAGGGGTAAAATTATTCCCTGATTAGGGGTAAAATTATTCCCTGTCTAGGAGTAAAATTATTCACTGTGTAGGGGTAAAATTATTCCCTGATTCGGGGTAAAATTATTCTCTGTCTATGGGTAAAATTATTCCCTGTCCAGAGGAAAAATTATTCTCTGTCTAGGGGTTAAATTATTCTCTGTCTCGGGGTAAAATTATTCTCTGTCTCGGGGTAAAATTATTCCCTGTCTCGGGGTAAAATTATTCTCTGTCTATGTGTAAAATTATTCCCTGTCTCGGGGTAAAATTATTCCCTGTCGAGGGGCAAAATTATTCTCCGTCAGAGGTAAAATTATTCTCTGTCCAGGGGTAAAATTATTCCCGATCTAGGGTAAAATTACGCTCTGTCTAGGGGTAAAATTATTCTCTGTCTAGAGGTAAAATTATTCCCTGTCTAGGGGCAAAATTATTCTCCGTCTAGAGGTAAAATTATTCTCTGTCTCGGGTAAAATTATTCCCTGTCTAGGGGTAAAATTATTCTCTGGGGGTAAAAGTATTCCCTGTCTGGTGGTAAAATTATTCCCTATCTCGGGGTAAAATTATTCCCTGTCTGGGGTTAAAATTATTCCCGGTCGTGGGTAAAATTATTCTCTGTCTTGGGGTAAAATTATTCTCTGTCTGGGGGTAAAATTATTCCCTGTCTCGGGGTAAAATTATTCCCTGTCTCGGGGTAAAATTATTCCCTGTCTAGGGGTAAAATTATTGCCTGTCTAGGGGTAAAATTATTCTCTGTCTCGGGGTAAAATTATTCCCTGTCTGGGGGTAAAATTATTCCCTGTCTAGGGGTAAAATTATTCCCTGATTAGGGGTAAAATTATTCTCTATCTAGAGGTAAAATTATTGCCTGTCTAGTGGTAAAATTATTCCCTGTCTAGGGGTAAAATTATTCCCGGTCTCGGGTAAAATTATTCTCTGTCGAGGTTTAAAATTATTCTCTGTCTAGTGGTAAAATTATTCTCTGTCTAGGGGTAAAATTATTCTCTGTCTTGGGGTAAAATTATTCTCTGTCGAGAGGTAAAATTATTCCCTCTCTAGGGGTAAAATTATTCTCTGTCTTGGGGTAAAATTATTCTATGGGGGTAAAAGTATTCCCTGTCTGGGGGTAAAAGTATTCCCTGTCTAGGGGTAAAATTATTCTCTGTCTAGGGGTAAAAATATTCCCTGTCTCGGGGTAAAATTATTCTCTGTCAAGTGGTAAAATTATTCCCTGTCTCGAGGTAAAATTATTCTCTGTCTAGGGGTAAAATTATTCCCTGTCTAGGGGTAAAATTATTCTCTGTCTAAGAGTAAAATTATTCTCTGTCTAGGGGTAAAATTATTCACTGTCTAGGGGTAAAATTATTCTCTGACGAGGGGTAAAATTATTCTCTGGGGGTAAAAGTATTCCCTGTCTTGGGGTAAAATTATTCCCTGTCTAGGGGAAAAATTATTCTCTGTCTAGGGGTAAAATTATTCCCTGTCTAGGGGTATAATTATTCCCTGTCTAGGGGTAAAATTATTCCCTGTCTAGGGGTATAATTATTCCCTGTCTAGGGGTAAAATTATTCCCTGTCTAGGGGTAAAATTATTCCCTGATTAGGTGTAAACTTATTCTCTGTCTAGAGGTGAAATTATTCTCTGTCTAGGGGTAAAATTATTCCCTGTCTCGGGGTAAAATTATTCCCTGTCTAGGGGTAAAATTATTCCCTGTCTAGGGGTAAAATTATTCCCTGTCTAGGGGTAAAATTATTCTCTGTCTAGGGGTAAAATTATTCTCTGTCTCGGGGTAAAATTATTCACTGTCTAGGGGTAATATTATTCTCTGTCTAGGGGTAAAATTATTCTCTGGGGGTAAAATTATTCCCTATCTGGGGGTAAAATGATTCCCTATCTAGGGGTAAAATTATTCTCTGTCTAGGGGTAAAATTATTCTCTGGGGGTAAAAGTATTCCCTATCTGGGGGTAAAATGATTCCCTATCTAGGGGTAAAATTATTCCCTGTCTAGGGGTAAAATTATTCACTGTCGAGCAAAATTATTCTCCGTCTCGGGTAAAATTATTCCCTGTCTAGGGGTAAAATTATTCCCTGTCTCGGGGTAAAATTATTCCCTGTCTAGGGGTAAAATTATTCCCTGTGTAGAGGTAAAATTATTCTCTGTCTCGGGGTAAAATTATTCTCTGTCTCGGGGTAAAATTATTCTCTGTCTAGGGGTAAATTTGTTCTCTGGGGGTAAAAGTATTCCCTGTCTTGGGGTAAAATTATTCCCGATCTAGGGGAAAAATTATTCTCTGTCTAGGGGTAAAATTATTCTCAGTGTCGAGGTAAAATTATTCCCTGTCTAGGGGTAAAATTATTCCCTGTCGAGGGGTAAAATTATTCCCTGTCTAGGGGTAAAATTATTCCCTGTGTAGAGGTAAAATTATTCTCTGTCTAGAGGTAAAATTATTCTCTATCTAGGGGTAAAATTACTCTCGGTTTAGGGGTAAAATTATTCCCTGTCGAGGGGCAAAATTATTCTCCGTCTCGAGGTAAAATTATTCTCTGTCCAGGGGTAAAATTATTCCCGATCTAGGGTAAAATTACGCTCTGTCTTGGGGTAAAATTATTCTCTGTCTAGAGGTAAAATTATTCCCTGTCCAGGGGCAAAATTATTCTCCGTCTAGAGGTAAAATTATTCTCTGTCTCGGGTAAAATTATTCCCTGTCTAGGGGTAAAATTATTCTCTGGGGGTAAAAGTATTCCCTGTCTGGGGGTTAAATTATTCCCTATCTAATGTTAAATTATTCTCTGTCCAGGGGTAAAATTATTCTCTGTCTAGAGGTAAAATTATTCCCTGTCTCGGGGTAAAACTACTCTCCGTCTCGAGGTAAAATTATTCTCTGTCTCGGGGTAAAATTATTCCCTGATTAGGGGTAAAATTATTCCCTGATTAGGGGTAAAATTATTCCCTGTCTAGAGGTAAAATTATTCTCCGTCGAGGGGTAAAATTATTCTCTGTCCAGAGGTAAAATTATTCTCTGTTCAGGAGTAAAATTATTCTCTGTCTTGGGGTAGAATTATTCTCTGTCTGGGGGTAAAATCATTCTCTTTCCAGGGGTAAAATTATTCTCTGCGGGTAAAAGTATTCCTTGTTTGGGGGTAAAATTATTCCCGGTCTAGGGTAAAATTATTCTCTGTCTAGGGGTAAAATTATTCTCTGTCTGGGGGTAAAATTATTCCCTGTCTAGGGGTTAAATTATTCCCTTTCTAGGGGTAAAATTATTCTCTGTCTCGGGTAAAATTATTCTCTGTCTAGCGATAAAATTATTCCCAGTCCAGGGGTAAAATTATTCCCTGTCTAGGGGTAAAATTATTCCCTGTCTAGGGGTAAAATTAATCTCTGTCAAGGGGTAAAATTATTCTCTGGGGGTAAAATTATTCCCTGTCTCGCGGTAAAATTATTCTCTGGGGGTAAAAGTATTCCCTGTCTGGGGGTAAAATTATTCCCTATCTAGGGGTAAAATTATTCTCTGTCTAGGGGTAAAATTATTCTCTGTCTAGAGGTAAAAGTATTCCTTGTCTGGGGGTAAAATTATTCCCGGTCGAGGGTAAAATTATTCTCTGTCTAGGGATAAAATTATTCTCTGTCTGGGGGTAAAATTATTCCCTGTCTAGTGGTTAAATTATTCCCTTTCTAGGGGTAAAATTATTCTCTGTCTCGGGTAAAATTATTCTCTGTCTAGCGGTAAAATTATTCCCTGTCCAGGGGTAAAATTATTCCCTGTCTCGGGGTAAAATTATTCCCTGTCTAGGGGTAAAATTATTCCCTGTCTCGGGGTAAAATTATTCCCTGTCAAGGGGTAAAATTATTCTCTGGGGGTAAAATTATTCCCTGTCTCGCGGTAAAATTATTCTCTGGGGGTAAAAGTATTCCCTGTCTAGGGGTAAAATTATTGCCTGTCTAGGGGTAAAATTATTCTCTGTCCAGAGGTAAAATTATTCTCTGTCTGGGGATAAAATTATTCTCTGTCTCGGGGTAAAATTATTCCCTGTCTAGGGGTAAAATTATTCCCTGTCTAGGGGTAAAATTATTCCCTGTGTAGAGGTAAAATTAATCTCTGTCTCGGGGTAAAATTATTCTCTGTCTCGGGGTAAAATTATTCACTGTCGAGGGGTAAAATTATTCTCTGTCTAGGGGTAAAATTACTCTCTGTCCAGGGGTAAAATTATTCTCGGGGGTTAAAGTAGTCCCTGTCTGGGGGTAAAATTATTCCCGGTCTAGGGTAAAATTATTCTCTGTCTCGGGGTAAAATTATTCTCTGTCTCGGGATAAAATTATTCTCTGGAGGTAAAAGTATTCCCTGTCTGGGGGTAAAAGTATTCCCTGTCTGGGGGTAAAATTATTCCCTGACTCGGGGTAAAATTATTCCCTGTCTCGGGGTAAAATTATTCCCTGTCTCGGGGTAAAATTATTCCCTGTCCAGGGGTAAAATTATTCTCTGTCGAGGGGTAAAATTATTCTCTGTCTAGGGGTAAAATTATTCCCTGTCTCGGGGTAAAATTATTCCCTGTCTCGGGGTAAAATTATTCCCTGTCCAGGGGTAAAATTATTCTCTGTCGAGGGGTAAAATTATTCCCTGTCTAGGGGTAAAATTATTCCCTGTCTAGGGGTGAAATTATTCCCTGTCTCGGGGTAAAATTATTCCCTGTCTCGGGGTAAAATTATTCCCTGTCTAGGGGTAAAATTATTCACTGTCTCGGCGTAAAATTATTCTCTGGGTGAAAAAGTATTCCCTGTCCGGGGGCAAAATTATTCCCGGTCTAGGGTAAAATTATTCCCTGTCTAGGGGTAAAAGTATTCCCTGTCTAGGGGTAAAATTATTCCCTGTCTAGGGGTAAAATTATTCCCTGTGTAGAGGTAAAATTATTCTCTGTCTCGGGGTAAAATTATTCTCTGTCTCGGGGTAAAATTATTCACTGTCGAGGGGTAAAATTATTCTCTGTCTAGGGGTAAAATTACTCTCTGGGGGTAAAAGTATTCCCTGTCTGGGGGTAAAAGTATTCCCTGTCTGGGGGTAAAAGTATTCCCTGTCTGTGGGTAAAATTATTCCCTGTCTGGGGGTAAAATTATTCCCTGTCTAGGGGTAAAATTACTCTCTATCTCGGGTTAAAATTATTCCCTGTCTCGGGGTAAAATTATTCCCTGTCTCGGGGTAAAATTATTCCCTGTCTCGGGGTAAAATTATTCCCTGTCTCGGGGTAAAATTATTCCCTGTCCAGGGGTAAAATTATTCTCTGTCCAGGGGTAAAATTATTCTCTGTCGAGGGGTAAAATTATTCTCTGTCTAGGGGTAAAATTATTCTCTGTCTAGGGGTAAAATTATTCCATGTCCAAGGGTACAATTATTCTCTGTCTAGGGGTGAAATTATTCCCTGTCTAGGGGTAAAATTATTCCCTGTCTAGGGGTGAAATTATTCCCTGTCTCGGGGTAAAATTATTCCCTGTCTCGGGGTAAAAGTATTCACTGTCTCGGCGTAAAATTATTCTCTGGGTGAAAAAGTATTCCAAGTCCGGGGGCAAAATTATTCCCGGTCTAGGGTAAAATTATTCCCTGTCTAGGGGTAAAAGTATTCCCTGTCTAGGGGTAAAATTATTCCCTGTCTAGGGGTAAAATTATTCTCTGGGGGTAAAAGTATTCCCTGTCTGGGGGTAAAAGTATTCCCTGTCTGGGGGTAAAAGTATTCCCTGTCTGGGGGTAAAATTATTCCCTGTCTAGGGGTAAAATTATTCTCTGTCTCGGGGTAAAATTATTCCCTGTCTCGGGGTAAAATTATTCCCTGTCTAGGGGTAAAATTATTCTCTGTCGAGGGGTAAAATTATTCGCTGTCTAGGGTAAAATTATTCACTGTCTAGGCGTAAAATTATTCTCTGGGGGTAAAAGTATTCGCTGTCTGGAGGTAAATCTATTTTCTGTCTCGGGGTAAAATTATTCTCTGTCTCGGGGTAAAATTATTCCCTGTCGAGAAGAAAAATTATTCTCTGTCTCGGGGTAAAATTATTCTCTGTCTAGGGGTAAAATTATTCTCTGTCTAGGGGTAAAATTATTCTCTGGGGGTAAAAGTATTCCCTGTCTTGGGGTAAAATTACTCCCTATCTAGGGGAAAAATTATTCTCTGTCTCGGGGTAAAATTATTCTCAGTGTCGAGGTAAAATTATTCCCTGTCTAGGGGTAAAATTATTCCCTGTCGAGGGGCAAAATTATTCTCCGTCTAGAGGTAAAATTATTCTCTGTCCAGGGGTAAAATTATTCCCGATCTAGGGTAAAATTACGCTCTGTCTAGGGGTAAAATTATTCTCTGTCTAGAGGTAAAATTATTCCCTGTCTAGGGGCAAAATTATTCTCCGTCTAGAGGTAAAATTATTCTCTGTCTCGGGTAAAATTATTCCCTGTCTAGGGGTAAAATTATTCTCTGGGGGTAAAAGTATTCCCTGTCTGGTGGTAAAATTATTCCCTATCTAGGGTTAAAATTATTCCCTGTCTCGGGGTAAAATTATTCCCTGTCTCGGGGTAAAATTATTCCCTGTCTCGGGGTAAAATTATTCTCTGTCTAGGGGTAAAATTATTCTCTGTCTAGGGGTAAAATTATTCTCTGTCTAGGGTAAAATTATTCACTGTCTAGGCGTAAAATTATTCTCTGGGGGTAAAAGTATTCGCTGTCTGGAGGTAAATCTATTTTCTGTCTCGGGGTAAAATTATTCTCTGTCTCGGGGTAAAATTATTTCCTGTCGAGAAGAAAAATTATTCTCTGTCTCGGGGTAAAATTATTCTCTGTCTAGGGGTAAAATTATTCTCTGTCTCGGGGTAAAATTATTCTCTGGGGGTAAAAGTATTCCCTGTCTTGGGGTAAAATTACTCCCTATCTAGGGGAAAAATTATTCTCTGTCTAGGGGTAAAATTATTCTCAGTGTCGAGGTAAAATTATTCCCTGTCTAGGGGTAAAATTATTCCCTGTCTAGGGGTAAAATTATTCTCTGTCTAGGGGTAAAATTATTCTCTGGGGGTAAAAGTATTCCCTGTCTGAGGGTAAAATTATTCTCTGTCTAGGGGTAAAATTATTCTCTGTCTAGGGGTAAAATTATTCTCTGTCTTGGGGTAAAATTATTCTCTGTCTCGGGGTTAAATTATTCCCTGTCTAGGGGTAAAATTATTCTCTGTCTAGGGGTAAAATTATTCTCTGTCTCGGGTAAAATTATTCTCTGTCTGGAGGTAAAATTATTCTCTGTTTAGGGGTAAAATTATTCCCTGTCTAGGGGTAAAATTATTCCCTGTCTAGAGGTAAAATTATTCTCTGTCTCGGGGTAAAATTATTCTCTGTCTAGGGGCAAAATTATTCACTGTCTCGGGGTAAAATTATTCTCTGTCTTGGGTTAAAATTATTCTCTGGGGGTAAAAGTATTCCCTGTCTGGGGGTAAAATTATTCTTCGTCTAGAGGTAAAATTATTCTCTGTCTGGGGGTAAAATTATTCTCTGTGTCGAGGTAAAATTATTCCCTGTCTAGGGGTAAAATTATTCCCTGTCTAGGGGTAAAATTATTCTCTGTCTAGGGGTAAAATTATTCTCTGGGGGTAAAAGTATTCCCTGTCTGAGGGTAAAATTATTCTCTGTCTAGGGGTAAAATTATTCTCTGTCTAGGGGTAAAATTATTCTCTGTCTAGGGGTAAAATTATTCTCTGTCTTGGGGTAAAATTATTCTCTGTCTCGGGGTTAAATTATTCCCTGTCTAGGGGTAAAATTATTCTCTGTCTAGGGGTAAAATTATTCTCTGTCTCGGGTAAAATTATTCTCTGTCTGGAGGTAAAATTATTCTCTGTTTAGGGGTAAAATTATTCCCTGTCTAGGGGTAAAATTATTCCCTGTCTAGAGGTAAAATTATTCTCTGTCTCGGGGTAAAATTATTCTCTGTCTCGGGGTAAAATTATTCTCTGTCTCGGGGTAAAATTATTCACTGTCGAGGGGTAAAATTATTCTCTGTCTAGGGGTAAAATTACTCTCTGGGGGTAAAAGTATTCCCTGTCTGGGGGTAAAAGTATTCCCTGTCTGGGGGTAAAAGTATTCCCTGTCTGTGGGTAAAATTATTCCCTGTCTGGGGGTAAAATTATTCCCTGTCTAGGGGTAAAATTATTCTCTATCTCGGGTTAAAATTATTCCCTGTCTCGGGGTAAAATTATTCCCTGTCTCGGGGTAAAATTATTCCCTGTCTCGGGGTAAAATTATTCCCTGTCTCGGGGTAAAATTATTCCCTGTCCAGGGGTAAAATTATTCTCTGTCCAGGGGTAAAATTATTCTCTGTCGAGGGGTAAAATTATTCTCTGTCTAGGGGTAAAATTATTCTCTGTCTAGGGGTAAAATTATTCCATGTCCAAGGGTACAATTATTCTCTGTCTAGGGGTGAAATTATTCCCTGTCTAGGGGTAAAATTATTCCCTGTCTAGGGGTGAAATTATTCCCTGTCTCGGGGTAAAATTATTCCCTGTCTCGGGGTAAAAGTATTCACTGTCTCGGCGTAAAATTATTCTCTGGGTGAAAAAGTATTCCCTGTCCGGGGGCAAAATTATTCCCGGTCTAGGGTAAAATTATTCCCTGTCTAGGGGTAAAAGTATTCCCTGTCTAGGGGTAAAATTATTCCCTGTCTAGGGGTAAAATTATTCTCTGGGGGTAAAAGTATTCCCTGTCTGGGGGTAAAAGTATTCCCTGTCTGGGGGTAAAATTATTCCCTGTCTGGGGGTAAAATTATTCCCTGTCTAGGGGTAAAATTATTCTCTGTCTCGGGGTAAAATTATTCCCTGTCTCGGGGTAAAATTATTCCCTGTCTAGGGGTAAAATTATTCTCTGTCGAGGGGTAAAATTATTCGCTGTCTAGGGTAAAATTATTCACTGTCTAGGCGTAAAATTATTCTCTGGGGGTAAAAGTATTCGCTGTCTGGAGGTAAATCTATTTTCTGTCTCGGGGTAAAATTATTCTCTGTCTCGGGGTAAAATTATTCCCTGTCGAGAAGAAAAATTATTCTCTGTCTCGGGGTAAAATTATTCTCTGTCTAGGGGTAAAATTATTCTCTGTCTAGGGGTAAAATTATTCTCTGGGGGTAAAAGTATTCCCTGTCTTGGGGTAAAATTACTCCCTATCTAGGGGAAAAATTATTCTCTGTCTCGGGGTAAAATTATTCTCAGTGTCGAGGTAAAATTATTCCCTGTCTAGGGGTAAAATTATTCCCTGTCGAGGGGCAAAATTATTCTCCGTCTAGAGGTAAAATTATTCTCTGTCCAGGGGTAAAATTATTCCCGATCTAGGGTAAAATTACGCTCTGTCTAGGGGTAAAATTATTCTCTGTCTAGAGGTAAAATTATTCCCTGTCTAGGGGCAAAATTATTCTCCGTCTAGAGGTAAAATTATTCTCTGTCTCGGGTAAAATTATTCCCTGTCTAGGGGTAAAATTATTCTCTGGGGGTAAAAGTATTCCCTGTCTGGTGGTAAAATTATTCCCTATCTAGGGTTAAAATTATTCCCTGTCTCGGGGTAAAATTATTCCCTGTCTCGGGGTAAAATTATTCCCTGTCTCGGGGTAAAATTATTCTCTGTCTAGGGGTAAAATTATTCTCTGTCTAGGGGTAAAATTATTCTCTGTCTAGGGTAAAATTATTCACTGTCTAGGCGTAAAATTATTCTCTGGGGGTAAAAGTATTCGCTGTCTGGAGGTAAATCTATTTTCTGTCTCGGGGTAAAATTATTCTCTGTCTCGGGGTAAAATTATTTCCTGTCGAGAAGAAAAATTATTCTCTGTCTCGGGGTAAAATTATTCTCTGTCTAGGGGTAAAATTATTCTCTGTCTAGGGGTAAAATTATTCTCTGGGGGTAAAAGTATTCCCTGTCTTGGGGTAAAATTACTCCCTATCTAGGGGAAAAATTATTCTCTGTCTAGGGGTAAAATTATTCTCAGTGTCGAGGTAAAATTATTCCCTGTCTAGGGGTAAAATTATTCCCTGTCTAGGGGTAAAATTATTCTCTGTCTAGGGGTAAAATTATTCTCTGGGGGTAAAAGTATTCCCTGTCTGAGGGTAAAATTATTCTCTGTCTAGGGGTAAAATTATTCTCTGTCTAGGGGTAAAATTATTCTCTGTCTTGGGGTAAAATTATTCTCTGTCTCGGGGTTAAATTATTCCCTGTCTAGGGGTAAAATTATTCTCTGTCTAGGGGTAAAATTATTCTCTGTCTCGGGTAAAATTATTCTCTGTCTGGAGGTAAAATTATTCTCTGTTTAGGGGTAAAATTATTCCCTGTCTAGGGGTAAAATTATTCCCTGTCTAGAGGTAAAATTATTCTATGTCTCGGGGTAAAATTATTCTCTGTCTAGGGGCAAAATTATTCACTGTCTCGGTGTAAAATTATTCTCTGTCTTGGGTTAAAATTATTCTCTGGGGGTAAAAGTATTCCCTGTCTGGGGGTAAAATTATTCTTCGTCTAGAGGTAAAATTATTCTCTGTCTGGGGGTAAAATTATTCTCTGTCTAGGGGTAAAATTATTCCATGTCCAAGGGTAAAATTATTCCCTGTCTTGGGGTGAAATTATTCCCTGTCTAGGGGTAAAATTATTCCCTGTCTAGGGGTAAAATTATTCTCTGTCTGGGGGTAAAATTATTCTTCTTCTAGAGGTAAAATTATTCTCTGTCTGGGGGTAAAATTATTCTCTGTCTAGGGGTAAAATTATTCCATGTCCAAGGGTAAAATTATTCCCTGTCTTGGGGTGAAATTATTCCCTGTCTAGGGGTAAAATTATTCCCTGTCTAGGGGTAAAATTAATCCCTGATTGGGGGTAAAATTATTCTGTCTAGAGGTAAAATTATTCCCTGTCTAGGGGTAAAATTATTCCCTGTTTCGGGGTAAAATTATTCCCTGTCTCGGGGTAAAATTATTCACTGTCTAGGCGTAAAATTATTCTCTGGGGGTAAAAGTATTCCCTGTCTGGGGGTAAAATTATTCCCGGTCTAGGGTAAAATTATTCCCTGTCGAGGGGTAAAATTATTCGCTGTCTAGGGTAAAATTATTCACTGTCTAGGCGTAAAATTATTCTCTGGGGGTAAAAGTATTCGCTGTCTGGAGGTAAATCTATTTTCTGTCTCGGGGTAAAATTATTCTCTGTCTCGGGGTAAAATTATTCCCTGTCGAGAAGAAAAATTATTCTCTGTCTCGGGGTAAAATTATTCTCTGTCTAGGGGTAAAATTATTCTCTGTCTAGGGGTAAAATTATTCTCTGGGGGTAAAAGTATTCCCTGTCTTGGGGTAAAATTACTCCCTATCTAGGGGAAAAATTATTCTCTGTCTCGGGGTAAAATTATTCTCAGTGTCGAGGTAAAATTATTCCCTGTCTAGGGGTAAAATTATTCCCTGTCGAGGGGCAAAATTATTCTCCGTCTAGAGGTAAAATTATTCTCTGTCCAGGGGTAAAATTATTCCCGATCTAGGGTAAAATTACGCTCTGTCTAGGGGTAAAATTATTCTCTGTCTAGAGGTAAAATTATTCCCTGTCTAGGGGCAAAATTATTCTCCGTCTAGAGGTAAAATTATTCTCTGTCTCGGGTAAAATTATTCCCTGTCTAGGGGTAAAATTATTCTCTGGGGGTAAAAGTATTCCCTGTCTGGTGGTAAAATTATTCCCTATCTAGGGTTAAAATTATTCCCTGTCTCGGGGTAAAATTATTCCCTGTCTCGGGGTAAAATTATTCCCTGTCTCGGGGTAAAATTATTCTCTGTCTAGGGGTAAAATTATTCTCTGTCTAGGGGTAAAATTATTCTCTGTCTAGGGTAAAATTATTCACTGTCTAGGCGTAAAATTATTCTCTGGGGGTAAAAGTATTCGCTGTCTGGAGGTAAATCTATTTTCTGTCTCGGGGTAAAATTATTCTCTGTCTCGGGGTAAAATTATTTCCTGTCGAGAAGAAAAATTATTCTCTGTCTCGGGGTAAAATTATTCTCTGTCTAGGGGTAAAATTATTCTCTGTCTAGGGGTAAAATTATTCTCTGGGGGTAAAAGTATTCCCTGTCTTGGGGTAAAATTACTCCCTATCTAGGGGAAAAATTATTCTCTGTCTAGGGGTAAAATTATTCTCAGTGTCGAGGTAAAATTATTCCCTGTCTAGGGGTAAAATTATTCCCTGTCTAGGGGTAAAATTATTCTCTGTCTAGGGGTAAAATTATTCTCTGGGGGTAAAAGTATTCCCTGTCTGAGGGTAAAATTATTCTCTGTCTAGGGGTAAAATTATTCTCTGTCTAGGGGTAAAATTATTCTCTGTCTTGGGGTAAAATTATTCTCTGTCTCGGGGTTAAATTATTCCCTGTCTAGGGGTAAAATTATTCTCTGTCTAGGGGTAAAATTATTCTCTGTCTCGGGTAAAATTATTCTCTGTCTGGAGGTAAAATTATTCCCTGTCTAGGGGTAAAATTATTCCCTGTCTAGGGGTAAAATTATTCCCTGTCTAGGGGTAAAATTATTCCCTGTCTAGAGGTAAAATTATTCTCTGTCTCGGGGTAAAATTATTCTCTGTCTAGGGGCAAAATTATTCACTGTCTCGGGGTAAAATTATTCTCTGTCTTGGGTTAAAATTATTCTCTGGGGGTAAAAGTATTCCCTGTCTGGGGGTAAAATTATTCTTCGTCTAGAGGTAAAATTATTCTCTGTCTGGGGGTAAAATTATTCTCTGTCTAGGGGTAAAATTATTCCATGTCCAAGGGTAAAATTATTCCCTGTCTTGGGGTGAAATTATTCCCTGTCTAGGGGTAAAATTATTCCCTGTCTAGGGGTAAAATTATTCTCTGTCTGGGGGTAAAATTATTCTTCTTCTAGAGGTAAAATTATTCTCTGTCTGGGGGTAAAATTATTCTCTGTCTAGGGGTAAAATTATTCCATGTCCAAGGGTAAAATTATTCCCTGTCTTGGGGTGAAATTATTCCCTGTCTAGGGGTAAAATTATTCCCTGTCTAGGGGTAAAATTAATCCCTGATTGGGGGTAAAATTATTCTGTCTAGAGGTAAAATTATTCCCTGTCTAGGGGTAAAATTATTCCCTGTCTCGGGGTAAAATTATTCCCTGTCTCGGGGTAAAATTATTCACTGTCTAGGCGTAAAATTATTCTCTGGGGGTAAAAGTATTCCCTGTCTGGGGGTAAAATTATTCCCGGTCTAGGGTAAAATTATTCCCTGTCTAGGGGTAAAATTATTCCCTGTCTAGGGGTAAAATTATTCCCTGTGTAGAGGTAAAATTAATCTCTGTCTCGGGGTAAAATTATTCTCTGTCTCGGGGTAAAATTATTCACTGTCGAGGGGTAAAATTATTCTCTGTCTAGGGGTAAAATTACTCTCTGTCCAGGGGTAAAATTATTCTCGGGGGTTAAAGTAGTCCCTGTCTGGGGGTAAAATTTTTCCCGGTCTAGGGTAAAATTATTCTCTGTCTCGGGGTAAAATTATTCTCTGTCTCGGGATAAAATTATTCTCTGGAGGTAAAAGTATTCCCTGTCTGGGGGTAAAAGTATTCCCTGTCTCGGGGTAAAATTATTCCCTGACTCGGGGTAAAATTATTCCCTGTCTCGGGGTAAAATTATTCCCTGTCTCGGGGTAAAATTATTCCCTGTCCAGGGGTAAAATTATTCTCTGTCGAGGGGTAAAATTATTCTCTGTCTAGGGGTAAAATTATTCCCTGTCTCGGGGTAAAATTATTCCCTGTCTCGGGGTAAAATTATTCCCTGTCCAGGGGTAAAATTATTCTCTGTCGAGGGGTAAAATTATTCCCTGTCTAGGGGTAAAATTATTCCCTGTCTAGGGGTGAAATTATTCCCTGTCTCGGGGTAAAATTATTCCCTGTCTCGGGGTAAAATTATTCCCTGTCTAGGGGTAAAATTATTCACTGTCTCGGCGTAAAATTATTCTCTGGGTGAAAAAGTATTCCCTGTCCGGGGGCAAAATTATTCCCGGTCTAGGGTAAAATTATTCCCTGTCTAGGGGTAAAAGTATTCCCTGTCTAGGGGTAAAATTATTCCCTGTCTAGGGGTAAAATTATTCCCTGTGTAGAGGTAAAATTATTCTCTGTCTCGGGGTAAAATTATTCTCTGTCTCGGGGTAAAATTATTCACTGTCGAGGGGTAAAATTATTCTCTGTCTAGGGGTAAAATTACTCTCTGGGGGTAAAAGTATTCCCTGTCTGGGGGTAAAAGTATTCCCTGTCTGGGGGTAAAAGTATTCCCTGTCTGGGGGTAAAATTATTCCCTGTCTGGGGGTAAAATTATTCCCTGTCTAGGGGTAAAATTATTCTCTATCTCGGGTTAAAATTATTCCCTGTCTCGGGGTAAAATTATTCCCTGTCTCGGGGTAAAATTATTCCCTGTCTCGGGGTAAAATTATTCTCTGTCGAGGGGTAAAATTATTCGCTGTCTAGGGTAAAATTATTCACTGTCTAGGCGTAAAATTATTCTCTGGGGGTAAAAGTATTCCCTGTCTTGGGGTAAAATTACTCCCTATCTAGGGGAAAAATTATTCTCTGTCTAGGGGTAAAATTATTCTCAGTGTCGAGGTAAAATTATTCCCTGTCTAGGGGTAAAATTATTCCCTGTCTAGGGGTAAAATTATTCTCTGTCCAGAGGTAAAATTATTCTCTGTCTAGGGGTAAAATTACTCTCGGTTTAGGGGTAAAATTATTCCCTGTCTAGGGGCAAAATTATTCTCCGTCTAGAGGTAAAATTATTCTCTGTCTCGGGTAAAATTATTCCCTGTCTAGGGGTAAAATTATTCTCTGGGGGTAAAAGTATTCCCTGTCTGGTGGTAAAATTATTCCCTATCTCGGGGTAAAATTATTCCCTGTCTGGGGTTAAAATTATTCCCGGTCGTGGGTAAAATTATTCTCTGTCTTGGGGTAAAATTATTCTCTGTCTGGGGGTAAAATTATTCCCTGTCTCGGGGTAAAATTATTCCCTGTCTCGGGGTAAAATTATTCCCTGTCTAGGGGTAAAATTATTGCCTGTCTAGGGGTAAAATTATTCTCTGTCCAGAGGTAAAATTATTCTCTGTCTGGGGATAAAATTATTCTCTGTCTCGGGGTAAAATTATTCACTGTCTAGGGGTAAAATTATTCTCTGTCTAGGGGTAAAATTATTCCCTGTCTAGGGGTAAAATTATTCTCTGTCTAAGAGTAAAATTATTCTCTGTCTAGGGGTAAAATTATTCACTGTCTAGGGGTAAAATTATTCTCTGACGAGGGGTAAAATTATTCTCTGGGGGTAAAAGTTTTCCCTGTCTTGGGGTAAAATTATTCCCTGTCTAGGGGAAAAATTATTCTCTGTCTAGGGGTAAAATTATTCCCTGTCTAGGGGTATAATTATTCCCTGTCTAGGGGTAAAATTATTCCCTGTCTAGGGGTATAATTATTCCCTGTCTAGGGGTATAATTATTCCCTGTCTAGGGGTAAAATTATTCCCTGTCTAGGGGTAAAATTATTCCCTGATTAGGTGTAAACTTATTCTCTGTCTAGAGGTGAAATTATTCTCTGTCTAGGGGTAAAATTATTCCCTGTCTCGGGGTAAAATTATTCCCTGTCTAGGGGTAAAATTATTCCCTGTCTAGGGGTAAAATTATTCCCTGTCTAGGGGTAAAATTATTCTCTGTCTAGGGGTAAAATTATTCTCTGTCTCGGGGTAAAATTATTCACTGTCTAGGGGTAATATTATTCTCTGTCTAGGGGTAAAATTATTCTCTGGGGGTAAAATTATTCCCTATCTGGGGGTAAAATGATTCCCTATCTAGGGGTAAAATTATTCTCTGTCTAGGGGTAAAATTATTCTCTGGGGGTAAAAGTATTCCCTATCTGGGGGTAAAATGATTCCCTATCTAGGGGTAAAATTATTCCCTGTCTAGGGGTAAAATTATTCACTGTCGAGCAAAATTATTCTCCGTCTCGGGTAAAATTATTCCCTGTCTAGGGGTAAAATTATTCCCTGTCTCGGGGTAAAATTATTCCCTGTCTAGGGGTAAAATTATTCCCTGTGTAGAGGTAAAATTATTCTCTGTCTCGGGGTAAAATTATTCTCTGTCTCGGGGTAAAATTATTCTCTGTCTAGGGGTAAATTTGTTCTCTGGGGGTAAAAGTATTCCCTGTCTTGGGGTAAAATTATTCCCGATCTAGGGGAAAAATTATTCTCTGTCTAGGGGTAAAATTATTCTCAGTGTCGAGGTAAAATTATTCCCTGTCTAGGGGTAAAATTATTCCCTGTCGAGGGGTAAAATTATTCCCTGTCTAGGGGTAAAATTATTCCCTGTGTAGAGGTAAAATTATTCTCTGTCTAGAGGTAAAATTATTCTCTATCTAGGGGTAAAATTACTCTCGGTTTAGGGGTAAAATTATTCCCTGTCGAGGGGCAAAATTATTCTCCGTCTCGAGGTAAAATTATTCTCTGTCCAGGGGTAAAATTATTCCCGATCTAGGGTAAAATTACGCTCTGTCTTGGGGTAAAATTATTCTCTGTCTAGAGGTAAAATTATTCCCTGTCCAGGGGCAAAATTATTCTCCGTCTAGAGGTAAAATTATTCTCTGTCTCGGGTAAAATTATTCCCTGTCTAGGGGTAAAATTATTCTCTGGGGGTAAAAGTATTCCCTGTCTGGGGGTTAAATTATTCCCTATCTAATGTTAAATTATTCTCTGTCCAGGGGTAAAATTATTCTCTGTCTAGAGGTAAAATTATTCCCTGTCTCGGGGTAAAACTACTCTCCGTCTCGAGGTAAAATTATTCTCTGTCTCGGGGTAAAATTATTCCCTGATTAGGGGTAAAATTATTCCCTGATTAGGGGTAAAATTATTCCCTGTCTAGAGGTAAAATTATTCTCCGTCGAGGGGTAAAATTATTCTCTGTCCAGAGGTAAAATTATTCTCTGTTCAGGAGTAAAATTATTCTCTGTCTTGGGGTAGAATTATTCTCTGTCTGGGGGTAAAATCATTCTCTTTCCAGGGGTAAAATTATTCTCTGCGGGTAAAAGTATTCCTTGTTTGGGGGTAAAATTATTCCCGGTCTAGGGTAAAATTATTCTCTGTCTAGGGGTAAAATTATTCTCTGTCTGGGGGTAAAATTATTCCCTGTCTAGGGGTTAAATTATTCCCTTTCTAGGGGTAAAATTATTCTCTGTCTCGGGTAAAATTATTCTCTGTCTAGCGATAAAATTATTCCCAGTCCAGGGGTAAAATTATTCCCTGTCTAGGGGTAAAATTATTCCCTGTCTAGGGGTAAAATTAATCTCTGTCAAGGGGTAAAATTATTCTCTGGGGGTAAAATTATTCCCTGTCTCGCGGTAAAATTATTCTCTGGGGGTAAAAGTATTCCCTGTCTGGGGGTAAAATTATTCCCTATCTAGGGGTAAAATTATTCTCTGTCTAGGGGTAAAATTATTCTCTGTCTAGAGGTAAAAGTATTCCTTGTCTGGGGGTAAAATTATTCCCGGTCGAGGGTAAAATTATTCTCTGTCTAGGGATAAAATTATTCTCTGTCTGGGGGTAAAATTATTCCCTGTCTAGTGGTTAAATTATTCCCTTTCTAGGGGTAAAATTATTCTCTGTCTCGGGTAAAATTATTCTCTGTCTAGCGGTAAAATTATTCCCTGTCCAGGGGTAAAATTATTCCCTGTCTCGGGGTAAAATTATTCCCTGTCTAGGGGTAAAATTATTCCCTGTCTCGGGGTAAAATTATTCCCTGTCAAGGGGTAAAATTATTCTCTGGGGGTAAAATTATTCCCTGTCTCGCGGTAAAATTATTCTCTGGGGGTAAAAGTATTCCCTGTCTAGGGGTAAAATTATTGCCTGTCTAGGGGTAAAATTATTCTCTGTCCAGAGGTAAAATTATTCTCTGTCTGGGGATAAAATTATTCTCTGTCTCGGGGTAAAATTATTCCCTGTCTAGGGGTAAAATTATTCCCTGTCTAGGGGTAAAATTATTCCCTGTGTAGAGGTAAAATTAATCTCTGTCTCGGGGTAAAATTATTCTCTGTCTCGGGGTAAAATTATTCACTGTCGAGGGGTAAAATTATTCTCTGTCTAGGGGTAAAATTACTCTCTGTCCAGGGGTAAAATTATTCTCGGGGGTTAAAGTAGTCCCTGTCTGGGGGTAAAATTATTCCCGGTCTAGGGTAAAATTATTCTCTGTCTCGGGGTAAAATTATTCTCTGTCTCGGGATAAAATTATTCTCTGGAGGTAAAAGTATTCCCTGTCTGGGGGTAAAATTATTCCCTGACTCGGGGTAAAATTATTCCCTGTCTCGGGGTAAAATTATTCCCTGTCTCGGGGTAAAATTATTCCCTGTCCAGGGGTAAAATTATTCTCTGTCGAGGGGTAAAATTATTCTCTGTCTAGGGGTAAAATTATTCCCTGTCTCGGGGTAAAATTATTCCCTGTCTCGGGGTAAAATTATTCCCTGTCCAGGGGTAAAATTATTCTCTGTCGAGGGGTAAAATTATTCCCTGTCTAGGGGTAAAATTATTCCCTGTCTAGGGGTGAAATTATTCCCTGTCTCGGGGTAAAATTATTCCCTGTCTCGGGGTAAAATTATTCCCTGTCTAGGGGTAAAATTATTCACTGTCTCGGCGTAAAATTATTCTCTGGGTGAAAAAGTATTCCCTGTCCGGGGGCAAAATTATTCCCGGTCTAGGGTAAAATTATTCCCTGTCTAGGGGTAAAAGTATTCCCTGTCTAGGGGTAAAATTATTCCCTGTCTAGGGGTAAAATTATTCCCTGTGTAGAGGTAAAATTATTCTCTGTCTCGGGGTAAAATTATTCTCTGTCTCGGGGTAAAATTATTCACTGTCGAGGGGTAAAATTATTCTCTGTCTAGGGGTAAAATTACTCTCTGGGGGTAAAAGTATTCCCTGTCTGGGGGTAAAAGTATTCCCTGTCTGGGGGTAAAAGTATTCCCTGTCTGTGGGTAAAATTATTCCCTGTCTGGGGGTAAAATTATTCCCTGTCTAGGGGTAAAATTACTCTCTATCTCGGGTTAAAATTATTCCCTGTCTCGGGGTAAAATTATTCCCTGTCTCGGGGTAAAATTATTCCCTGTCTCGGGGTAAAATTATTCCCTGTCTCGGGGTAAAATTATTCCCTGTCCAGGGGTAAAATTATTCTCTGTCCAGGGGTAAAATTATTCTCTGTCGAGGGGTAAAATTATTCTCTGTCTAGGGGTAAAATTATTCTCTGTCTAGGGGTAAAATTATTCCATGTCCAAGGGTACAATTATTCTCTGTCTAGGGGTGAAATTATTCCCTGTCTAGGGGTAAAATTATTCCCTGTCTAGGGGTGAAATTATTCCCTGTCTCGGGGTAAAATTATTCCCTGTCTCGGGGTAAAAGTATTCACTGTCTCGGCGTAAAATTATTCTCTGGGTGAAAAAGTATTCCAAGTCCGGGGGCAAAATTATTCCCGGTCTAGGGTAAAATTATTCCCTGTCTAGGGGTAAAAGTATTCCCTGTCTAGGGGTAAAATTATTCCCTGTCTAGGGGTAAAATTATTCTCTGGGGGTAAAAGTATTCCCTGTCTGGGGGTAAAAGTATTCCCTGTCTGGGGGTAAAAGTATTCCCTGTCTGGGGGTAAAATTATTCCCTGTCTAGGGGTAAAATTATTCTCTGTCTCGGGGTAAAATTATTCCCTGTCTCGGGGTAAAATTATTCCCTGTCTAGGGGTAAAATTATTCTCTGTCGAGGGGTAAAATTATTCGCTGTCTAGGGTAAAATTATTCACTGTCTAGGCGTAAAATTATTCTCTGGGGGTAAAAGTATTCGCTGTCTGGAGGTAAATCTATTTTCTGTCTCGGGGTAAAATTATTCTCTGTCTCGGGGTAAAATTATTCCCTGTCGAGAAGAAAAATTATTCTCTGTCTCGGGGTAAAATTATTCTCTGTCTAGGGGTAAAATTATTCTCTGTCTAGGGGTAAAATTATTCTCTGGGGGTAAAAGTATTCCCTGTCTTGGGGTAAAATTACTCCCTATCTAGGGGAAAAATTATTCTCTGTCTCGGGGTAAAATTATTCTCAGTGTCGAGGTAAAATTATTCCCTGTCTAGGGGTAAAATTATTCCCTGTCGAGGGGCAAAATTATTCTCCGTCTAGAGGTAAAATTATTCTCTGTCCAGGGGTAAAATTATTCCCGATCTAGGGTAAAATTACGCTCTGTCTAGGGGTAAAATTATTCTCTGTCTAGAGGTAAAATTATTCCCTGTCTAGGGGCAAAATTATTCTCCGTCTAGAGGTAAAATTATTCTCTGTCTCGGGTAAAATTATTCCCTGTCTAGGGGTAAAATTATTCTCTGGGGGTAAAAGTATTCCCTGTCTGGTGGTAAAATTATTCCCTATCTAGGGTTAAAATTATTCCCTGTCTCGGGGTAAAATTATTCCCTGTCTCGGGGTAAAATTATTCCCTGTCTAGGGGTAAAATTATTCTCTGTCTAGGGGTAAAATTATTCTCTGTCTAGGGTAAAATTATTCACTGTCTAGGCGTAAAATTATTCTCTGGGGGTAAAAGTATTCGCTGTCTGGAGGTAAATCTATTTTCTGTCTCGGGGTAAAATTATTCTCTGTCTCGGGGTAAAATTATTTCCTGTCGAGAAGAAAAATTATTCTCTGTCTCGGGGTAAAATTATTCTCTGTCTAGGGGTAAAATTATTCTCTGTCTCGGGGTAAAATTATTCTCTGGGGGTAAAAGTATTCCCTGTCTTGGGGTAAAATTACTCCCTATCTAGGGGAAAAATTATTCTCTGTCTAGGGGTAAAATTATTCTCAGTGTCGAGGTAAAATTATTCCCTGTCTAGGGGTAAAATTATTCCCTGTCTAGGGGTAAAATTATTCTCTGTCTAGGGGTAAAATTATTCTCTGGGGGTAAAAGTATTCCCTGTCTGAGGGTAAAATTATTCTCTGTCTAGGGGTAAAATTATTCTCTGTCTAGGGGTAAAATTATTCTCTGTCTTGGGGTAAAATTATTCTCTGTCTCGGGGTTAAATTATTCCCTGTCTAGGGGTAAAATTATTCTCTGTCTAGGGGTAAAATTATTCTCTGTCTCGGGTAAAATTATTCTCTGTCTGGAGGTAAAATTATTCTCTGTTTAGGGGTAAAATTATTCCCTGTCTAGGGGTAAAATTATTCCCTGTCTAGAGGTAAAATTATTCTCTGTCTCGGGGTAAAATTATTCTCTGTCTAGGGGCAAAATTATTCACTGTCTCGGGGTAAAATTATTCTCTGTCTTGGGTTAAAATTATTCTCTGGGGGTAAAAGTATTCCCTGTCTGGGGGTAAAATTATTCTTCGTCTAGAGGTAAAATTATTCTCTGTCTGGGGGTAAAATTATTCTCTGTGTCGAGGTAAAATTATTCCCTGTCTAGGGGTAAAATTATTCCCTGTCTAGGGGTAAAATTATTCTCTGTCTAGGGGTAAAATTATTCTCTGGGGGTAAAAGTATTCCCTGTCTGAGGGTAAAATTATTCTCTGTCTAGGGGTAAAATTATTCTCTGTCTAGGGGTAAAATTATTCTCTGTCTAGGGGTAAAATTATTCTCTGTCTTGGGGTAAAATTATTCTCTGTCTCGGGGTTAAATTATTCCCTGTCTAGGGGTAAAATTATTCTCTGTCTAGGGGTAAAATTATTCTCTGTCTCGGGTAAAATTATTCTCTGTCTGGAGGTAAAATTATTCTCTGTTTAGGGGTAAAATTATTCCCTGTCTAGGGGTAAAATTATTCCCTGTCTAGAGGTAAAATTATTCTCTGTCTCGGGGTAAAATTATTCTCTGTCTCGGGGTAAAATTATTCTCTGTCTCGGGGTAAAATTATTCACTGTCGAGGGGTAAAATTATTCTCTGTCTAGGGGTAAAATTACTCTCTGGGGGTAAAAGTATTCCCTGTCTGGGGGTAAAAGTATTCCCTGTCTGGGGGTAAAAGTATTCCCTGTCTGTGGGTAAAATTATTCCCTGTCTGGGGGTAAAATTATTCCCTGTCTAGGGGTAAAATTATTCTCTATCTCGGGTTAAAATTATTCCCTGTCTCGGGGTAAAATTATTCCCTGTCTCGGGGTAAAATTATTCCCTGTCTCGGGGTAAAATTATTCCCTGTCTCGGGGTAAAATTATTCCCTGTCCAGGGGTAAAATTATTCTCTGTCCAGGGGTAAAATTATTCTCTGTCGAGGGGTAAAATTATTCTCTGTCTAGGGGTAAAATTATTCTCTGTCTAGGGGTAAAATTATTCCATGTCCAAGGGTACAATTATTCTCTGTCTAGGGGTGAAATTATTCCCTGTCTAGGGGTAAAATTATTCCCTGTCTAGGGGTGAAATTATTCCCTGTCTCGGGGTAAAATTATTCCCTGTCTCGGGGTAAAAGTATTCACTGTCTCGGCGTAAAATTATTCTCTGGGTGAAAAAGTATTCCCTGTCCGGGGGCAAAATTATTCCCGGTCTAGGGTAAAATTATTCCCTGTCTAGGGGTAAAAGTATTCCCTGTCTAGGGGTAAAATTATTCCCTGTCTAGGGGTAAAATTATTCTCTGGGGGTAAAAGTATTCCCTGTCTGGGGGTAAAAGTATTCCCTGTCTGGGGGTAAAATTATTCCCTGTCTGGGGGTAAAATTATTCCCTGTCTAGGGGTAAAATTATTCTCTGTCTCGGGGTAAAATTATTCCCTGTCTCGGGGTAAAATTATTCCCTGTCTAGGGGTAAAATTATTCTCTGTCGAGGGGTAAAATTATTCGCTGTCTAGGGTAAAATTATTCACTGTCTAGGCGTAAAATTATTCTCTGGGGGTAAAAGTATTCGCTGTCTGGAGGTAAATCTATTTTCTGTCTCGGGGTAAAATTATTCTCTGTCTCGGGGTAAAATTATTCCCTGTCGAGAAGAAAAATTATTCTCTGTCTCGGGGTAAAATTATTCTCTGTCTAGGGGTAAAATTATTCTCTGTCTAGGGGTAAAATTATTCTCTGGGGGTAAAAGTATTCCCTGTCTTGGGGTAAAATTACTCCCTATCTAGGGGAAAAATTATTCTCTGTCTCGGGGTAAAATTATTCTCAGTGTCGAGGTAAAATTATTCCCTGTCTAGGGGTAAAATTATTCCCTGTCGAGGGGCAAAATTATTCTCCGTCTAGAGGTAAAATTATTCTCTGTCCAGGGGTAAAATTATTCCCGATCTAGGGTAAAATTACGCTCTGTCTAGGGGTAAAATTATTCTCTGTCTAGAGGTAAAATTATTCCCTGTCTAGGGGCAAAATTATTCTCCGTCTAGAGGTAAAATTATTCTCTGTCTCGGGTAAAATTATTCCCTGTCTAGGGGTAAAATTATTCTCTGGGGGTAAAAGTATTCCCTGTCTGGTGGTAAAATTATTCCCTATCTAGGGTTAAAATTATTCCCTGTCTCGGGGTAAAATTATTCCCTGTCTCGGGGTAAAATTATTCCCTGTCTCGGGGTAAAATTATTCTCTGTCTAGGGGTAAAATTATTCTCTGTCTAGGGGTAAAATTATTCTCTGTCTAGGGTAAAATTATTCACTGTCTAGGCGTAAAATTATTCTCTGGGGGTAAAAGTATTCGCTGTCTGGAGGTAAATCTATTTTCTGTCTCGGGGTAAAATTATTCTCTGTCTCGGGGTAAAATTATTTCCTGTCGAGAAGAAAAATTATTCTCTGTCTCGGGGTAAAATTATTCTCTGTCTAGGGGTAAAATTATTCTCTGTCTAGGGGTAAAATTATTCTCTGGGGGTAAAAGTATTCCCTGTCTTGGGGTAAAATTACTCCCTATCTAGGGGAAAAATTATTCTCTGTCTAGGGGTAAAATTATTCTCAGTGTCGAGGTAAAATTATTCCCTGTCTAGGGGTAAAATTATTCCCTGTCTAGGGGTAAAATTATTCTCTGTCTAGGGGTAAAATTATTCTCTGGGGGTAAAAGTATTCCCTGTCTGAGGGTAAAATTATTCTCTGTCTAGGGGTAAAATTATTCTCTGTCTAGGGGTAAAATTATTCTCTGTCTTGGGGTAAAATTATTCTCTGTCTCGGGGTTAAATTATTCCCTGTCTAGGGGTAAAATTATTCTCTGTCTAGGGGTAAAATTATTCTCTGTCTCGGGTAAAATTATTCTCTGTCTGGAGGTAAAATTATTCTCTGTTTAGGGGTAAAATTATTCCCTGTCTAGGGGTAAAATTATTCCCTGTCTAGAGGTAAAATTATTCTATGTCTCGGGGTAAAATTATTCTCTGTCTAGGGGCAAAATTATTCACTGTCTCGGGGTAAAATTATTCTCTGTCTTGGGTTAAAATTATTCTCTGGGGGTAAAAGTATTCCCTGTCTGGGGGTAAAATTATTCTTCGTCTAGAGGTAAAATTATTCTCTGTCTGGGGGTAAAATTATTCTCTGTCTAGGGGTAAAATTATTCCATGTCCAAGGGTAAAATTATTCCCTGTCTTGGGGTGAAATTATTCCCTGTCTAGGGGTAAAATTATTCCCTGTCTAGGGGTAAAATTATTCTCTGTCTGGGGGTAAAATTATTCTTCTTCTAGAGGTAAAATTATTCTCTGTCTGGGGGTAAAATTATTCTCTGTCTAGGGGTAAAATTATTCCATGTCCAAGGGTAAAATTATTCCCTGTCTTGGGGTGAAATTATTCCCTGTCTAGGGGTAAAATTATTCCCTGTCTAGGGGTAAAATTAATCCCTGATTGGGGGTAAAATTATTCTGTCTAGAGGTAAAATTATTCCCTGTCTAGGGGTAAAATTATTCCCTGTCTCGGGGTAAAATTATTCCCTGTCTCGGGGTAAAATTATTCACTGTCTAGGCGTAAAATTATTCTCTGGGGGTAAAAGTATTCCCTGTCTGGGGGTAAAATTATTCCCGGTCTAGGGTAAAATTATTCCCTGTCGAGGGGTAAAATTATTCGCTGTCTAGGGTAAAATTATTCACTGTCTAGGCGTAAAATTATTCTCTGGGGGTAAAAGTATTCGCTGTCTGGAGGTAAATCTATTTTCTGTCTCGGGGTAAAATTATTCTCTGTCTCGGGGTAAAATTATTCCCTGTCGAGAAGAAAAATTATTCTCTGTCTCGGGGTAAAATTATTCTCTGTCTAGGGGTAAAATTATTCTCTGTCTAGGGGTAAAATTATTCTCTGGGGGTAAAAGTATTCCCTGTCTTGGGGTAAAATTACTCCCTATCTAGGGGAAAAATTATTCTCTGTCTCGGGGTAAAATTATTCTCAGTGTCGAGGTAAAATTATTCCCTGTCTAGGGGTAAAATTATTCCCTGTCGAGGGGCAAAATTATTCTCCGTCTAGAGGTAAAATTATTCTCTGTCCAGGGGTAAAATTATTCCCGATCTAGGGTAAAATTACGCTCTGTCTAGGGGTAAAATTATTCTCTGTCTAGAGGTAAAATTATTCCCTGTCTAGGGGCAAAATTATTCTCCGTCTAGAGGTAAAATTATTCTCTGTCTCGGGTAAAATTATTCCCTGTCTAGGGGTAAAATTATTCTCTGGGGGTAAAAGTATTCCCTGTCTGGTGGTAAAATTATTCCCTATCTAGGGTTAAAATTATTCCCTGTCTCGGGGTAAAATTATTCCCTGTCTCGGGGTAAAATTATTCCCTGTCTCGGGGTAAAATTATTCTCTGTCTAGGGGTAAAATTATTCTCTGTCTAGGGGTAAAATTATTCTCTGTCTAGGGTAAAATTATTCACTGTCTAGGCGTAAAATTATTCTCTGGGGGTAAAAGTATTCGCTGTCTGGAGGTAAATCTATTTTCTGTCTCGGGGTAAAATTATTCTCTGTCTCGGGGTAAAATTATTTCCTGTCGAGAAGAAAAATTATTCTCTGTCTCGGGGTAAAATTATTCTCTGTCTAGGGGTAAAATTATTCTCTGTCTAGGGGTAAAATTATTCTCTGGGGGTAAAAGTATTCCCTGTCTTGGGGTAAAATTACTCCCTATCTAGGGGAAAAATTATTCTCTGTCTAGGGGTAAAATTATTCTCAGTGTCGAGGTAAAATTATTCCCTGTCTAGGGGTAAAATTATTCCCTGTCTAGGGGTAAAATTATTCTCTGTCTAGGGGTAAAATTATTCTCTGGGGGTAAAAGTATTCCCTGTCTGAGGGTAAAATTATTCTCTGTCTAGGGGTAAAATTATTCTCTGTCTAGGGGTAAAATTATTCTCTGTCTTGGGGTAAAATTATTCTCTGTCTCGGGGTTAAATTATTCCCTGTCTAGGGGTAAAATTATTCTCTGTCTAGGGGTAAAATTATTCTCTGTCTCGGGTAAAATTATTCTCTGTCTGGAGGTAAAATTATTCCCTGTCTAGGGGTAAAATTATTCCCTGTCTAGGGGTAAAATTATTCCCTGTCTAGGGGTAAAATTATTCCCTGTCTAGAGGTAAAATTATTCTCTGTCTCGGGGTAAAATTATTCTCTGTCTAGGGGCAAAATTATTCACTGTCTCGGGGTAAAATTATTCTCTGTCTTGGGTTAAAATTATTCTCTGGGGGTAAAAGTATTCCCTGTCTGGGGGTAAAATTATTCTTCGTCTAGAGGTAAAATTATTCTCTGTCTGGGGGTAAAATTATTCTCTGTCTAGGGGTAAAATTATTCCATGTCCAAGGGTAAAATTATTCCCTGTCTTGGGGTGAAATTATTCCCTGTCTAGGGGTAAAATTATTCCCTGTCTAGGGGTAAAATTATTCTCTGTCTGGGGGTAAAATTATTCTTCTTCTAGAGGTAAAATTATTCTCTGTCTGGGGGTAAAATTATTCTCTGTCTAGGGGTAAAATTATTCCATGTCCAAGGGTAAAATTATTCCCTGTCTTGGGGTGAAATTATTCCCTGTCTAGGGGTAAAATTATTCCCTGTCTAGGGGTAAAATTAATCCCTGATTGGGGGTAAAATTATTCTGTCTAGAGGTAAAATTATTCCCTGTCTAGGGGTAAAATTATTCCCTGTCTCGGGGTAAAATTATTCCCTGTCTCGGGGTAAAATTATTCACTGTCTAGGCGTAAAATTATTCTCTGGGGGTAAAAGTATTCCCTGTCTGGGGGTAAAATTATTCCCGGTCTAGGGTAAAATTATTCCCTGTCTAGGGGTAAAATTATTCCCTGTCTAGGGGTAAAATTATTCCCTGTGTAGAGGTAAAATTAATCTCTGTCTCGGGGTAAAATTATTCTCTGTCTCGGGGTAAAATTATTCACTGTCGAGGGGTAAAATTATTCTCTGTCTAGGGGTAAAATTACTCTCTGTCCAGGGGTAAAATTATTCTCGGGGGTTAAAGTAGTCCCTGTCTGGGGGTAAAATTTTTCCCGGTCTAGGGTAAAATTATTCTCTGTCTCGGGGTAAAATTATTCTCTGTCTCGGGATAAAATTATTCTCTGGAGGTAAAAGTATTCCCTGTCTGGGGGTAAAAGTATTCCCTGTCTCGGGGTAAAATTATTCCCTGACTCGGGGTAAAATTATTCCCTGTCTCGGGGTAAAATTATTCCCTGTCTCGGGGTAAAATTATTCCCTGTCCAGGGGTAAAATTATTCTCTGTCGAGGGGTAAAATTATTCTCTGTCTAGGGGTAAAATTATTCCCTGTCTCGGGGTAAAATTATTCCCTGTCTCGGGGTAAAATTATTCCCTGTCCAGGGGTAAAATTATTCTCTGTCGAGGGGTAAAATTATTCCCTGTCTAGGGGTAAAATTATTCCCTGTCTAGGGGTGAAATTATTCCCTGTCTCGGGGTAAAATTATTCCCTGTCTCGGGGTAAAATTATTCCCTGTCTAGGGGTAAAATTATTCACTGTCTCGGCGTAAAATTATTCTCTGGGTGAAAAAGTATTCCCTGTCCGGGGGCAAAATTATTCCCGGTCTAGGGTAAAATTATTCCCTGTCTAGGGGTAAAAGTATTCCCTGTCTAGGGGTAAAATTATTCCCTGTCTAGGGGTAAAATTATTCCCTGTGTAGAGGTAAAATTATTCTCTGTCTCGGGGTAAAATTATTCTCTGTCTCGGGGTAAAATTATTCACTGTCGAGGGGTAAAATTATTCTCTGTCTAGGGGTAAAATTACTCTCTGGGGGTAAAAGTATTCCCTGTCTGGGGGTAAAAGTATTCCCTGTCTGGGGGTAAAAGTATTCCCCTCTGGGGGTAAAATTATTCCCTGTCTGGGGGTAAAATTATTCCCTGTCTAGGGGTAAAATTATTCTCTATCTCGGGTTAAAATTATTCCCTGTCTCGGGGTAAAATTATTCCCTGTCTCGGGGTAAAATTATTCCCTGTCTCGGGGTAAAATTATTCTCTGTCGAGGGGTAAAATTATTCGCTGTCTAGGGTAAAATTATTCACTGTCTAGGCGTAAAATTATTCTCTGGGGGGTAAAAGTATTCCCTGTCTTGGGGGTAATTACTCCCTATCTAGGGGAAAAATTATTCTCTGTCTAGGGGTAAAATTATTCTCAGTGTCGAGGTAAAATTATTCCCTGTCTAGGGGTAAAATTATTCCCTGTCTAGGGGTAAAATTATTCTCTGTCCAGAGGTAAAATTATTCTCTGTCTAGGGGTAAAATTACTCTCGGTTTAGGGGTAAAATTATTCCCTGTCTAGGGGCAAAATTATTCTCCGTCTAGAGGTAAAATTATTCTCTGTCTCGGGTAAAATTATTCCCTGTCTAGGGGTAAAATTATTCTCTGGGGGTAAAAGTATTCCCTGTCTGGTGGTAAAATTATTCCCTATCTCGGGGTAAAATTATTCCCTGTCTGGGGTTAAAATTATTCCCGGTCGTGGGTAAAATTATTCTCTGTCTTGGGGTAAAATTATTCTCTGTCTGGGGGTAAAATTATTCCCTGTCTCGGGGTAAAATTATTCCCTGTCTCGGGGTAAAATTATTCCCTGTCTAGGGGTAAAATTATTGCCTGTCTAGGGGTAAAATTATTCTCTGTCCAGAGGTAAAATTATTCTCTGTCTGGGGATAAAATTATTCTCTGTCTCGGGGTAAAATTATTCACTGTCTAGGGGTAAAATTATTCTCTGTCTAGGGGTAAAATTATTCTCTTGCTGTAAAATTATTCTCTGTCTAGGGGTAAAATTATTCTCTGGGGGTAAAAGTATTCCCTGTCTGGGGGTAAAATTATTCCTTATCTAGGGGTAAAATTATTCTCTGTCTCGGGGTAAAATTATTCTCTGTCAAGAGGTAAAATTATTCCCTGTCTAGGGGTAAAATTATTCTCCGTCTCGAGGTAAAATTATTCTCTGTCTCGGGGTAAAATTATTCCCTGTCTAGGGGTAAAATTATTCCCTGATTAGGGGTAAAATTATTCCCTGTCTAGGAGTAAAATTATTCACTGTGTAGGGGTAAAATTATTCCCTGATTCGGGGTAAAATTATTCTCTGTCTATGGGTAAAATTATTCCCTGTCCAGAGGAAAAATTATTCTCTGTCTAGGGGTTAAATTATTCTCTGTCTCGGGGTAAAATTATTCTCTGTCTCGGGGTAAAATTATTCCCTGTGTAGAGGTAAAATTATTCTCTGTCTCGGGGTAAAATTATTCTCTGTCTCGGGGTAAAATTATTCACTGTCGAGGGGTAAAATTATTCTCTGTCTAGGGGTAAAATTACTCTCTGGGGGTAAAAGTATTCCCTGTCTGGGGGTAAAAGTATTCCCTGTCTGGGGGTAAAAGTATTCCCTGTCTGGGGGTAAAATTATTCCCTGTCTGGGGGTAAAATTATTCCCTGTCTAGGGGTAAAATTATTCTCTATCTCGGGGTAAAATTATTCCCTGTCTCGGGGTAAAATTATTCCCTGTCTCGGGGTAAAATTATTCCCTGTCTCGGAGTAAAATTATTCCCTGTCTAGGGGTAAAATTATTCTCTGTCGAGGGGTAAAATTATTCGCTGTCTAGGGTAAAATTATTCACTGTCTAGGCGTAAAATTATTCTCTGGGGGTAAAAGTATTCGCTGTCTGGAGGTAAATCTATTTTCTGTCTCGGGGTAAAATTATTCTCTGTCTCGGGGTAAAATTATTCCCTGTCGAGAAGAAAAATTATTCTCTGTCTCGGGGTAAAATTATTCTCTGTCTAGGGGTAAAATTATTCTCTGTCTAGGGGTAAAATTATTCTCTGGGGGTAAAAGTATTCCCTGTCTTGGGGTAAAATTACTCCCTATCTAGGGGAAAAATTATTCTCTGTCTAGGGGTAAAATTATTCTCAGTGTCGAGGTAAAATTATTCCCTGTCTAGGGGTAAAATTATTCCCTGTCTAGGGGTAAAATTATTCTCTGTCCAGAGGTAAAATTATTCTCTGTCTAGGGGTAAAATTACTCTCGGTTTAGGGGTAAAATTAGTCCCTGTCGAGGGGCAAAATTATTCTCCGTCTAGAGGTAAAATTATTCTCTGTCCACGGGTAAAATTATTCCCGATCTAGGGTAAAATTACGCTCTGTCTAGGGGTAAAATTATTCTCTGTCTAGAGGTAAAATTATTCCCTGTCTAGGGGCAAAATTATTCTCCGTCTAGAGGTAAAATTATTCTCTGTCTCGGGTAAAATTATTCCCTGTCTAGGGGTAAAATTATTCTCTGGGGGTAAAAGTATTCCCTGTCTGGTGGTAAAATTATTCCCTATCTCGGGGTAAAATTATTCCCTGTCTGGGGTTAAAATTATTCCCGGTCGTGGGTAAAATTATTCTCTGTCTTGGGGTAAAATTATTCTCTGTCTGGGGGTAAAATTATTCCCTGTCTCGGGGTAAAATTATTCCCTGTCTCGGGGTAAAATTATTCCCTGTCTAGGGGTAAAATTATTGCCTGTCTAGGGGTAAAATTATTCTCTGTCCAGAGGTAAAATTATTCTCTGTCTGGGGATAAAATTATTCTCTGTCTCGGGGTAAAATTATTCACTGTCTAGGGGTAAAATTATTCTCTGTCTAGGGGTAAAATTATTCTCTTGCTGTAAAATTATTCTCTGTCTAGGGGTAAAATTATTCTCTGGGGGTAAAAGTATTCCCTGTCTGGGGGTAAAATTATTCCTTATCTAGGGGTAAAATTATTCTCTGTCTCGGGGTAAAATTATTCTCTGTCAAGAGGTAAAATTATTCCCTGTCTAGGGGTAAAATTATTCTCCGTCTCGAGGTAAAATTATTCTCTGTCTCGGGGTAAAATTATTCCCTGTCTAGGGGTAAAATTATTCCCTGATTAGGGGTAAAATTATTCCCTGTCTAGGAGTAACATTATTCACTGTGTAGGGGTAAAATTATTCCCTGATTCGGGGTAAAATTATTCTCTGTCTATGGGTAAAATTATTCCCTGTCCAGAGGAAAAATTATTCTCTGTCTAGGGGTTAAATTATTCTCTGTCTCGGGGTAAAATTATTCTCTGTCTCGGGGTAAAATTATTCCCTGTGTAGAGGTAAAATTATTCTCTGTCTCGGGGTAAAATTATTCTCTGTCTCGGGGTAAAATTATTCACTGTCGAGGGGTAAAATTATTCTCTGTCTAGGGGTAAAATTACTCTCTGGGGGTAAAAGTATTCCCTGTCTGGGGGTAAAAGTATTCCCTGTCTGGGGGTAAAAGTATTCCCTGTCTGGGGGTAAAATTATTCCCTGTCTGGGGGTAAAATTATTCCCTGTCTAGGGGTAAAATTATTCTCTATCTCGGGGTAAAATTATTCCCTGTCTCGGGGTAAAATTATTCCCTGTCTAGGGGTAAAATTATTCTCTGTCGAGGGGTAAAATTATTCGCTGTCTAGGGTAAAATTATTCACTGTCTAGGCGTAAAATTATTCTCTGGGGGTAAAAGTATTCGCTGTCTGGAGGTAAATCTATTTTCTGTCTCGGGGTAAAATTATTCTCTGTCTCGGGGTAAAATTATTCCCTGTCGAGAAGAAAAATTATTCTCTGTCTCGGGGTAAAATTATTCTCTGTCTAGGGGTAAAATTATTCTCTGTCTAGGGGTAAAATTATTCTCTGGGGGTAAAAGTATTCCCTGTCTTGGGGTAAAATTACTCCCTATCTAGGGGAAAAATTATTCTCTGTCTAGGGGTAAAATTATTCTCAGTGTCGAGGTAAAATTATTCCCTGTCTAGGGGTAAAATTATTCCCTGTCTAGGGGTAAAATTATTCTCTGTCCAGAGGTAAAATTATTCTCTGTCTAGGGGTAAAATTACTCTCGGTTTAGGGGTAAAATTATTCCCTGTCGAGGGGCAAAATTATTCTCCGTCTAGAGGTAAAATTATTCTCTGTCCAGGGGTAAAATTATTCCCGATCTAGGGTAAAATTACGCTCTGTCTAGGGGTAAAATTATTCTCTGTCTAGAGGTAAAATTATTCCCTGTCTAGGGGCAAAATTATTCTCCGTCTAGAGGTAAAATTATTCTCTGTCTCGGGTAAAATTATTCCCTGTCAACGGGTAAAATTATTCTCTGGGGGTAAAAGTATTCCCTGTCTGGTGGTAAAATTATTCCCTATCTCGGGGTAAAATTATTCCCTGTCTGGGGTTAAAATTATTCCCGGTCGTGGGTAAAATTATTCTCTGTCTTGGGGTAAAATTATTCTCTGTCTGGGGGTAAAATTATTCCCTGTCTCGGGGTAAAATTATTCCCTGTCTCGGGGTAAAATTATTCCCTGTCTAGGGGTAAAATTATTGCCTGTCTAGGGGTAAAATTATTCTCTGTCCAGAGGTAAAATTATTCTCTGTCTGGGGATAAAATTATTCTCTGTCTCGGGGTAAAATTATTCACTGTCTAGGGGTAAAATTATTCTCTGTCTAGGGGTAAAATTATTCTCTTGCTGTAAAATTATTCTCTGTCTAGGGGTAAAATTATTCTCTGGGGGTAAAAGTATTCCCTGTCTGGGGGTAAAATTATTCCTTATCTAGGGGTAAAATTATTCTCTGTCTCGGGGTAAAATTATTCTCTGTCAAGAGGTAAAATTATTCCCTGTCTAGGGGTAAAATTATTCTCCGTCTCGAGGTAAAATTATTCTCTGTCTCGGGGTAAAATTATTCCCTGTCTAGGGGTAAAATTATTCCCTGATTAGGGGTAAAATTATTCCCTGTCTAGGAGTAAAATTATTCACTGTGTAGGGGTAAAATTATTCCCTGATTCGGGGTAAAATTATTCTCTGTCTATGGGTAAAATTATTCCCTGTCCAGAGGAAAAATTATTCTCTGTCTAGGGGTTAAATTATTCTCTGTCTCGGGGTAAAATTATTCTCTGTCTCGGGGTAAAATTATTCCCTGTCTCGGGGTAAAATTATTCTCTGTCTATGTGTAAAATTATTCCCTGTCTCGGGGTAAAATTATTCCCTGTCGAGGGGCAAAATTATTCTCCGTCTAGAGGTAAAATTATTCTCTGTCCAGGGGTAAAATTATTCCCGATCTAGGGTAAAATTACGCTCTGTCTAGGGGTAAAATTATTCTCTGTCTAGAGGTAAAATTATTCCCTGTCTAGGGGCAAAATTATTCTCCGTCTAGAGGTAAAATTATTCTCTGTCTCGGGTAAAATTATTCCCTGTCTAGGGGTAAAATTATTCTCTGGGGGTAAAAGTATTCCCTGTCTGGTGGTAAAATTATTCCCTATCTCGGGGTAAAATTATTCCCTGTCTGGGGTTAAAATTATTCCCGGTCGTGGGTAAAATTATTCTCTGTCTTGGGGTAAAATTATTCTCTGTCTGGGGGTAAAATTATTCCCTGTCTCGGGGTAAAATTATTCCCTGTCTCGGGGTAAAATTATTCCCTGTCTAGGGGTAAAATTATTGCCTGTCTAGGGGTAAAATTATTCTCTGTCTCGGGGTAAAATTATTCCCTGTCTGGGGGTAAAATTATTCCCTGTCTAGGGGTAAAATTATTCCCTGATTAGGGGTAAAATTATTCTCTATCTAGAGGTAAAATTATTGCCTGTCTAGTGGTAAAATTATTCCCTGTCTAGGGGTAAAATTATTCCCGGTCTCGGGTAAAATTATTCTCTGTCGAGGTTTAAAATTATTCTCTGTCTAGTGGTAAAATTATTCTCTGTCTAGGGGTAAAATTATTCTCTGTCTTGGGGTAAAATTATTCTCTGTCGAGAGGTAAAATTATTCCCTCTCTAGGGGTAAAATTATTCTCTGTCTTGGGGTAAAATTATTCTATGGGGGTAAAAGTATTCCCTGTCTGGGGGTAAAAGTATTCCCTGTCTAGGGGTAAAATTATTCTCTGTCTAGGGGTAAAAATATTCCCTGTCTCGGGGTAAAATTATTCTCTGTCTAGTGGTAAAATTATTCCCTGTCTCGAGGTAAAATTATTCTCTGTCTAGGGGTAAAATTATTCCCTGTCTAGGGGTAAAATTATTCTCTGTCTAAGAGTAAAATTATTCTCTGTCTAGGGGTAAAATTATTCACTGTCTAGGGGTAAAATTATTCTCTGACGAGGGGTAAAATTATTCTCTGGGGGTAAAAGTATTCCCTGTCTTGGGGTAAAATTATTCCCTGTCTAGGGGAAAAATTATTCTCTGTCTAGGGGTAAAATTATTCCCTGTCTAGGGGTATAATTATTCCCTGTCTAGGGGTAAAATTATTCCCTGTGTAGGGGTATAATTATTCCCTGTCTAGGGGTAAAATTATTCCCTGTCTAGGGGTAAAATTATTCCCTGATTAGGTGTAAACTTATTCTCTGTCTAGAGGTGAAATTATTCTCTGTCTAGGGGTAAAATTATTCCCTGTCTCGGGGTAAAATTATTCCCTGTCTAGGGGTAAAATTATTCCCTGTCTAGGGGTAAAATTATTCCCTGTCTAGGGGTAAAATTATTCTCTGTCTAGGGGTAAAATTATTCTCTGTCTCGGGGTAAAATTATTCACTGTCTAGGGGTAATATTATTCTCTGTCTAGGGGTAAAATTATTCTCTGGGGGTAAAATTATTCCCTATCTGGGGGTAAAATGATTCCCTATCTAGGGGTAAAATTATTCTCTGTCTAGGGGTAAAATTATTCTCTGGGGGTAAAAGTATTCCCTATCTGGGGGTAAAATGATTCCCTATCTAGGGGTAAAATTATTCCCTGTCTAGGGGTAAAATTATTCACTGTCGAGCAAAATTATTCTCCGTCTCGGGTAAAATTATTCCCTGTCTAGGGGTAAAATTATTCCCTGTCTCGGGGTAAAATTATTCCCTGTCTAGGGGTAAAATTATTCCCTGTGTAGAGGTAAAATTATTCTCTGTCTCGGGGTAAAATTATTCTCTGTCTCGGGGTAAAATTATTCTCTGTCTAGGGGTAAATTTGTTCTCTGGGGGTAAAAGTATTCCCTGTCTTGGGGTAAAATTATTCCCGATCTAGGGGAAAAATTATTCTCTGTCTAGGGGTAAAATTATTCTCAGTGTCGAGGTAAAATTATTCCCTGTCTCGGGGTAAAATTATTCCCTGTCGAGGGGTAAAATTATTCCCTGTCTAGGGGTAAAATTATTCCCTGTGTAGAGGTAAAATTATTCTCTGTCTAGAGGTAAAATTATTCTCTATCTAGGGGTAAAATTACTCTCGGTTTAGGGGTAAAATTATTCCCTGTCGAGGGGCAAAATTATTCTCCGTCTCGAGGTAAAATTATTCTCTGTCCAGGGGTAAAATTATTCCCGATCTAGGGTAAAATTACGCTCTGTCTTGGGGTAAAATTATTCTCTGTCTAGAGGTAAAATTATTCCCTGTCCAGGGGCAAAATTATTCTCCGTCTAGAGGTAAAATTATTCTCTGTCTCGGGTAAAATTATTCCCTGTCTAGGGGTAAAATTATTCTCTGGGGGTAAAAGTATTCCCTGTCTGGGGGTTAAATTATTCCCTATCTAATGTTAAATTATTCTCTGTCCAGGGGTAAAATTATTCTCTGTCTAGAGGTAAAATTATTCCCTGTCTCGGGGTAAAACTACTCTCCGTCTCGAGGTAAAATTATTCTCTGTCTCGGGGTAAAATTATTCCCTGATTAGGGGTAAAATTATTCCCTGATTAGGGGTAAAATTATTCCCTGTCTAGAGGTAAAATTATTCTCCGTCGAGGGGTAAAATTATTCTCTGTCCAGAGGTAAAATTATTCTCTGTTCAGGAGTAAAATTATTCTCTGTCTAGCGATAAAATTATTCCCAGTCCAGGGGTAAAATTATTCCCTGTCTAGGGGTAAAATTATTCCCTGTCTAGGGGTAAAATTAATCTCTGTCAAGGGGTAAAATTATTCTCTGGGGGTAAAATTATTCCCTGTCTCGCGGTAAAATTATTCTCTGGGGGTAAAAGTATTCCCTGTCTGGGGGTAAAATTATTCCCTATCTAGGGGTAAAATTATTCTCTGTCTAGGGGTAAAATTATTCTCTGTCTAGAGGTAAAAGTATTCCTTGTCTGGGGGTAAAATTATTCCCGGTCGAGGGTAAAATTATTCTCTGTCTAGGGATAAAATTATTCTCTGTCTGGGGGTAAAATTATTCCCTGTCTAGTGGTTAAATTATTCCCTTTCTAGGGGTAAAATTATTCTCTGTCTCGGGTAAAATTATTCTCTGTCTAGCGGTAAAATTATTCCCTGTCCAGGGGTAAAATTATTCCCTGTCTCGGGGTAAAATTATTCCCTGTCTAGGGGTAAAATTATTCCCTGTCTCGGGGTAAAATTATTCCCTGTCAAGGGGTAAAATTATTCTCTGGGGGTAAAATTATTCCCTGTCTCGCGGTAAAATTATTCTCTGGGGGTAAAAGTATTCCCTGTCTGGGGGTAAAATTATTCTCTGTCTCGGGGTAAAATTATTCTCTGTCTAGGGGTAAAATTATTCTCTGTCGAGGGGTAAAATTATTCTCTGTCCAGAGGTAAAATTATTCTCTGTCTCGGGGTAAAATTATTTCCTTTCTAGGGGTAAAATTATTCCCTGTCTAGGGGTTAAATTATTCCCTGTCTAGGGCTAAAATTATTCTCTGTCTATGGGTAAAATTATTCTCTGTCGAGGGGTAAGATTATTCCCTGTCGAGGGGTAAAATTATTCTCTGTCTAGGGGTAAAATTATTCCCTGTCTAGGGGTAAAATTATTCTCTGTCTCGGAGTAAAATTATTCCCTGTCTCGGGGTAAAATTATTCTCTGTCTGTGGGTAAAATTATTCCCTGTCTAGAGGAAAAATTATTCCCTGTCTCGGGGTAAAATTATTCCCTGTCTGGGGTAAAATTATTCTCTGTCCAGAGGTAAAATTATTCTCTGTCCAGGAGTAAAATTATTCCCTGTCGAGGGTTAAAATTATTCTCTGGGGGTAAAAGTATTCCCTGTCTGGGGGTAAAATTATTCCCGATCTAGGGTAAAATTATTCTCTGTCTAGGGGTAAAATTATTCCCTGTCTAGGGGTAAAATTATTCTTCGTCTAGAGGTAAAATTATTCTCTGTCTGGGGGTAAAATTATTCTCTGTCTAGGGGTAAAATTATTCCATGTCCAAGGGTAAAATTATTCCCTGTCTTGGGGTAAAATTATTCTCTGGGGGTAAAAGTATTCCCTGTCTGGGGGTAAAATTATTCCCGGTCTAGGGTAAAATTATTCCCTGTCTCGGGGTAAAATTATTCCCTGTGAAGAGGTAAAATTATTCCCTGTCTGGGGGTAAAATTATTCCCGGTCTAGGGTAAAATTATTCTCTGTCTAGGGGTAAAATTATTCCCTGTCTTGGGGTAAAACTATTCCCTGTCTAGGGGTAAAATTATTCTCTGTCTAGAGGTAAAATTATTCCCTGTCTCGAGGCAAAATTATTCTCCGTCTCGAGTTAAAATTATTCTCTGTCTCGGGTAAAATTATTCCCTGTCGAGGGGTAAAATTATTCCCTGTCGAGGGGTAAAATTATTCCCTGTCTGGAGGTAAAATTATTCTCTGTCTAGGGGTAAAATTATTCTCTGGGAGTAAAAGTATTCCCTGTCTGGGGGTAAAATTATTCCCGGTCTAGGGTAAAATTATTCTCTGTCTAGGGGTAAAATTATTCTCTGTCTAGAGGTAAAATTATTCCCTGTCGAGGGGTAAAATTATTCCCTGTCTAGGGTTAAAATTATTCCCTGATTAGGGGTAAAATTATTCCCTGTCTAGAGGTAAAATTATTCTCTGTCGAGGGGTAAAATTATTCTCTGTCCAGAGGTAAAATTATTCTCTGTCCAGGAGTGAAATTATTCTCTGTCTAGGGGTAAAATTATTCTCAGTCTGGGGGTAAAATTATTCTCTTTCCAGGGGTAAAATTATTCTCTGGGGGTAAAAGTATTCCTTGTCTGGGGGTAAAATTATTCCCGGTCTAGGGTAAAATTATTCTCTGTCTAGGGGTAAAATTATTCTCTGTCTAGAGGTAAAATTATTCTCTATCTAGGGGTAAAATGACTCTCGGTTTAGGGGTAAAATTATTTCCTGTTGAGGGGCAAAATTATTCTCCGTCTCGAGGTAAAATCATTCTCTGTCCAGGGGTAAAATTATTCCCGATCTAGGGTAAAATTACGCTCTGTCTAGGGGTAAAATTATTCTCTGTCTAGAGGTAAAATTATTCCCTGTCTAGGGGCAAAATTATTCTCCGTCTAGAGGTAAAATTATTCTCTGTCTCGGGTAAAATTATTCCCTGTCTAGGGGTAAAATTATTCTCTGGGGGTAAAAGTATTCCCTGTCTGGGGGTTAAATTATTCCCTATCTAGGGGTAAAATTATTCTCTGTCCAGGGGTAAAATTATTCTCTGTCTAGAGGTAAAATTATTCCCTGTCTAGGGGTAAAACTACTCTCCGTCTCGAGGTAAAATTATTCCCTGATTAGGGGTAAAATTATTCCCTGTCTAGAGGTAAAATTATTCTCCGTCGAGGGGTAAAATTATTCTCTGTCCAGAGGTAAAATTATTCTCTGTCCAGGAGTAAAATTATTCTCTGTCTTGGGGTAAAATTATTCTCTGTCTGGGGGTAAAATCATTCTCTTTCCAGGGGTAAAATTATTCTCTGCGGGTAAAAGTATTCCTTGTTTGGGGGTTAAAATTATTCCCGGTCTAGGGTAAAATTATTCTCTGTCTAGGGGTAAAATTATTCTCTGTCTGGGGGTAAAATTATTCCCTGTCTAGGGGTTAAATTATTCCCTTTCTAGGGGTAAAATTATTCTCTGTCTCGGGTAAAATTATTCTCTGTCTAGCGATAAAATTATTCCCTGTCTCGGGGTAAAATTATTCCCTGTCTCGGGGTAAAATTATTCCCTGTCTAGGGGTAAAATTATTCACTGTCTAGGGGTAAAATTATTCTCTGTCTAGGGGTAAAATTATTCTCTGTCTAGAGGTAAAATTATTCCCTGTCTCGGGGTAAAATTATTCTCCGTCTCGAGGTAAAATTATTCTCTGTCTCGGGGTAAAATTATTCCCTGTCTAGGGGTAAAATTATTCCCTGATTAGGGGTAAAATTATTCCCTGTCTAGAGGTAAAATTATTCTCTGTCTCGTTGTAAAATTATTCTCTGTCTAGTGGTAATATTATTCTCTGTCTAGGGGTAAAATTATTCTCTGTCGAGGGGTAAAATTATTCTCTGTCCAGAGGTAAAATTATTCTCTGTCCAGGAGTAAAATTATTCTCTGTCGAGGGGTAAAATTATTCTCTGTCTGGGGGTAAAATCATTCTCTGTCTAGGGGTAAAATTATTCTCTGGGGGTAAAAGTATTCCCTGTCTGGGGGTAAAAGTATTCTCTGTCTAGGGGTAAAATTATTCTCTGACTAGGGGTAAAATTATTCTCTGTCTGGAGGTAAAATTATTCTCTGTCTCGGTGTAAAATTATTCTCTGTCTTGGGGTAAAATTATTCTCTGTCTAGAGGTAAAATTATTACCTGTCTAGGGGTAAAACTATTCTCCGTCTCGAGGTAAAATTATTCTCTGTCTCGGGGTAAAATTATTCCCTGTCTAGGGGTAAAATTATTCCCTGATTAGGGTTAAAATTATTCCCTGTCTCGAGGTAAAATTATTCTCTGTCGAGGGGTAAAATTATTCTCTGTCCAGAGGTAAAATTATTCTCTGTCCAGGAGTAAAATTATTCTCTGTCTTGGGGTAAAATTATTCTCTGTCTGGGGGTAAAATCATTCTCTTTCCAGGGGTAAAATTATTCTCTGGGGGTAAAAGTATTCCTTGTCTGGGGGTAAAATTATTCCCGGTCTAGGGTAAAATGATTCTCTGTCTAGGGGTAAAATTATTCTCTGTCTGGGGGTAAAATTATTCCCTGTCTAGTGGTTAAATTATTCCCTTTCTAGGGGTAAAATTATTCTCTGTCTCGGGTAAAATTATTCTCTGTCTAGCGGTAAAATTATTCCCTGTCCAGGGGTAAAATTATTCCCTGTCTCGGGGTAAAATTATTCCCTGTCTAGGGGTAAAATTATTCCCTGTCTCGGGGTAAAATTATTCCCTGTCAAGGGGTAAAATTATTCTCTGGGGGTAAAATTATTCCCTGTCTCGCGGTAAAATTATTCTCTGGGGGTAAAAGTATTCCCTGTCTGGGGGTAAAATTATTCCCTATCTAGGGGTAAAATTATTCTCTGTCTAGGGTAAAATTATTCTCTGTCTAGGGGTAAAATTATTCTCTGTCGAGGGGTAAAATTATTCTCTGTCCAGAGGTAAAATTATTCTCTGTCTCGCGGTAAAATTATTTCCTTTCTAGGGGTAAAATTATTCCCTGTCTGGGGGTAAAATTATTCCCTGTCTAGGGGTTAAATTATTCCCTGTCTAGGGGTAAAATTATTCTCTGTCTATGGGTAAAATTATTCTCTGTCGAGGGGTAAAATTATTCCCTGTCTCGGGGTAAAATTATTCTCTGTCCAGGGGTAAAATTATTCCCTGTCTAGGGGTAAAATTATTCTCTGTCTCGGAGTAAAATTATTCCCTGTCTCGGGGTAAAATTATTCTCTGTCTGTGGGTCAAATTATTCCCTGTCTAGAGGAAAAATTATTCCCTGTCTAGGGGTAAAATTATTCCCTGTCTGGGGGTAAAATTATTCTCTGTCCAGAGGTAAAATTATTCTCTGTCTAGGAGTAATATTATTCCCTGTCTAGGGTTAAAATTATTCTCTGGGGGTAAAAGTATTCCCTGTCTGGGGGTAAAATTATTCCCGATCTAGGGTAAAATTATTCTCTGTCTAGGGGTAAAATTATTCCCTGTGTAGAGGTAAAATTATTCCCTGTCTGGGGGTAAAATTATTCCCGGTCTAGGGTAAAATTATTCTCTGTCTAGGGGTAAAATTATTCCCTGTCTTGGGGTAAAACTATTCCCTGTCTAGGGGTAAAATTATTCCCTGTCTCGGGGTAAAATTATTCCCTGTCTAGGGGTAAAATTATTCCCTGTGTAGAGGTAAAATTATTCTCTGTCGAGGGGTAAAATTATTCCCTGTCTAGAGGTAAAATTATTCTCTGTCTCGGGGTAAAATTATTCTCTGTCTAGAAGTAAAATTATTCCCTGTCTAGGGGCAAAATTATTCTCTGTCTAGAGGTAAAATTATTCCCTGTCTCGAGGCAAAATTATTCTCCGTCTAGAGTTAAAATTATTCTCTGTCTCGGGTAAAATTATTCCCTGTCTAGGGGTAAAATTATTCCCTGTCGAGGGGTAAAATTATTCCCTGTCGAGGGGTAAAATTATTCCCTGTCTGGAGGTAAAATTATTCTCTGTCTAGGGGTAAAATTATTCTCTGGGCGTAAAAGTATTCCCTGTCTGGGGGTAAAATTATTCCCGGTCTAGGGTAAAATTATTCTCTGTCTAGGGGTAAAATTATTCTCTGTCTAGAGGTAAAATTATTCCCTGTCTGGGGGTAAAATTATTCTCCGTCTCGAGGTAAAATTATTCCCTGTCTAGGGGTAAAATTATTCCCTGTCTAGGGGTAAAATTATTCCCTGATTAGGGGTAAAATTATTCCCTGTCTAGAGGTAAAATTATTCTCTGTCGAGGGGTAAAATTATTCTCTGTCCAGAGGTGAAATTATTCTCTGTCCAGGAGTGAAATTATTCTCTGTCTAGGGGTAAAATTATTCTCAGTCTGGGGGTAAAATTATTCACTTTCCAGGGGTAAAATTATTCTCTGGGGGTAAAAGTATTCCTTGTCTGGGGGTAAAATTATTCCCGGTCTAGGGTAAAATTATTCTCTGTCTAGGGGTAAAATTATTCTCTGTCTCGAGGTAAAATTATTCTCTGTCTCGGGGTAAAATTATTCCCTGTCTAGGGGTAAAATTATTCCCTGATTAGGGGTAAAATTATTCCCTGTCTAGAGGTAAAATTATTCTCTGTCTCGGGTAAAATTATTCTCTGCCTGGAGGTAAAATTATTCTCTGTTTAGGGGTAAAATTATTCCCTGTCTAGGGATAAAATTATTCCCTGTCTAGGGGTAAAATTATTCCCTGTCTAGAGGTAAAATTATTCTCTGTCTGGGGGTAAAATTATTCTCTGTCTAGGGGTAAAATTATTCCATGTCCAAGGGTAAAATTATTCCCTGTCTTGGGGTGAAATTATTCCCTGTCTAGGGGTAAAATTATTCCCTGTCTAGGGGTAAAATTATTCTCTGTCTGGGGGTAAAATTATTCTTCGTCTAGAAGTAAAATTATTCTCTGTCTGGGGGTAAAATTATTCTCTGTCTAGGGGTAAAATTATTCCATGTCCAAGGGTAAAATTATTCCCTGTCTTGGGGTGAAATTATTCCCTGTCTAGGGGTAAAATTATTCTCTGTCTAGGGGTAAAATTAATCCCTGATTGGGGTAAAATTATTCTGTCTAGAGGTAAAATTATTCCCTGTCTAGGGGTAAAATTATTCCCTGTCTAGGGGTAAAATTATTCACTGTCGAGGCGTAAAATTATTCTCTGGGGGTAAAAGTATTCCCTGTCTGGGGGTAAAATTATTCCTGGTCTAGGGTAAAATTATTCCCTGTGTAGAGGTAAAATTATTCTCTGTCTCGGGGTAAAATTATTCTCTGTCTCGGGGTAAAATTATTCACTGTCGAGGGGTAAAATTATTCTCTGTCTAGGGGTAAAATTACTCTCTGTCCAGGGGTAAAATTATTCTCGGGGGTTAAAGTAGTCCCTGTCTGGGGGTAAAATTATTCCCGGTCTAGGGTAAAATTATTCTCTGTCTCGGGGTAAAATTATTCTCTGTCTAGGGATAAAATTATTCTCTGGGGGTAAAAGTATTCCCTGTCTGGGGGTAAAATTATTCCCTGTCTAGGGGTAAAATTATTCCCTGTCTCGGGGTAAAATTATTCCCTGTCTCGGGGTAAAATTATTCCCTGTCTCGGGGTAAAATTATTCCCTGTCTCGGGGTGAAATTATTCCCTGTCTCGGGGTAAAATTATTCCCTGTCCAGGGGTAAAATTATTCTCTGTCGAGGGGTAAAATTATTCTCTGTCTAGGGGTAAAATTATTCTCTGTCTAGGGGTAAAATTATTCCATGTCCAAGGGTACAATTATTCTCTGTCTAGGGGTGAAATTATTCCCTGTCTAGGGGTAAAATTATTCCCTGTCTAGGGGTAAAATTATTCCCTGTCTCGGGGTAAAATTATTCTCTGGGGGAAAAAGTATTCCCTGTCTGGGGGCAAAATTATTCCCGGTCTAGGGTAAAATTATTCCCTGTCTAGGGGTAAAATTATTCCCTGTCTAGGGGTAAAATTATTCCCTGTGTAGAGGTAAAATTATTCTCTGTCTCGGGGTAAAATTATTCTCTGTCTCGGGGTAAAATTATTCTCTGTCGAGGGGTAAAATTATTCTCTGTCTAGGGGTAAAATTACTCTCTGTCCAGGGGTAAAATTATTCTCTGGGGGTAAAAGTAGTCCCTGTCTGGGGGTAAAATTATTCCCAGTCTGGGGTAAAATTATTCTCAGTCTAGGGGTAAAATTATTCTCTGTCTAGGGATTAAATTATTCTCTGGGGGTAAAAGTATTCCCTGTCTGGGGGTAAAATTATTCCCTGTCTGGGGGTAAAATTATTCCCTGTCTAGGGGTAAAAGTATTCTCTGTCTCGGGGTAAAATTATTCCCTGTCTCGGGGTAAAATTATTCCCTGTCTCGGGGTAAAATTATTCTCTGTCTAGGGTAAAATTATTCACTGTCTAGGCGTAAAATTATTCTCTGGGGGTAAAAGTATTCGCTGTCTGGAGGTAAATCTATTTTCTGTCTCGGGGTAAAATTATTCTCTGTCTCGGGGTAAAATTATTCCCTGTCGAGAAGAAAAATTATTCTCTGTCTCGGGGTAAAATTATTCTCTGTCTAGGGGTAAAATTATTCTCTGTCTAGGGGTAAAATTATTCTCTGGGGGTAAAAGTATTCCCTGTCTTGGGGTAAAATTACTCCCTGTCTCGGGGAAAAATTATTCTCTGTCTAGGGGTAAAATTATTCTCAGTGTCGAGGTAAAATTATTCCCTGTCTAGGGGTAAAATTATTCCCTGTCTAGGGGTAAAATTATTCTCTGTCTAGGGGTAAAATTATTCTCTGGGGGTAAAAGTATTCCCTGTCTGAGGGTAAAATTATTCTCTGTCTAGGGGTAAAATTATTCTCTGTCTAGGGGTAAAATTATTCTCTGTCTTGGGGTAAAATTATTCTCTGTCTAGGGGTTAAATCATTCCCTGTCTAGGGGTAAAATTATTCTCTGTCTCGGGTAAAATTATTCTCTGTCTGGAGGTAAAATTATTCTCTGTTTAGGGGTAAAATTATTCCCTGTCTAGGGGTAAAATTATTCCCTGTCTAGGGGTAAAATTATTCCCTGTCTAGAGGTAAAATTATTCTCTGTCTCGGGGTAAAATTATTCTCTGTCTAGGGGGAAAATTATTCACTGTCTCGGGAAAAATTATTCTCTGTCTTGGGTTAAAATTATTCTCTGGGGGTAAAAGTATTCCCTGTCTGGGGGTAAAATTATTCTTCGTCTAGAGGTAAAATTATTCTCTGTCTGGGGGTAAAATTATTCTCTGTCTTGGGTTAAAATTATTCTCTGGGGGTAAAAGTATTCCCTGTCTGGGGGTAAAATTATTCCTGGTCTAGGGTAAAATTATTCCCTGTGTAGAGGTAAAATTATTCTCTGTCTCGGGGTAAAATTATTCTCTGTCTCGGGGTAAAATTATTCACTGTCGAGGGGTAAAATTATTCTCTGTCTAGGGGTAAAATTACTCTCTGTCCAGGGGTAAAATTATTCTCGGGGGTTAAAGTAGTCCCTGTCTGGGGGTAAAATTATTCCCGGTCTAGGGTAAAATTATTCTCTGTCTCGGGGTAAAATTATTCTCTGTCTAGGGATAAAATTATTCTCTGGGGGTAAAAGTATTCCCTGTCTGGGGGTAAAATTATTCCCTGTCTAGGGGTAAAATTATTCCCTGTCTCGGGGTAAAATTATTCCCTGTCTCGGGGTAAAATTATTCCCTGTCTCGGGGTAAAATTATTCCCTGTCTCGGGGTGAAATTATTCCCTGTCTCGGGGTAAAATTATTCCCTGTCCAGGGGTAAAATTATTCTCTGTCGAGGGGTAAAATTATTCTCTGTCTAGGGGTAAAATTATTCTCTGTCTAGGGGTAAAATTATTCCATGTCCAAGGGTACAATTATTCTCTGTCTAGGGGTGAAATTATTCCCTGTCTAGGGGTAAAATTATTCCCTGTCTAGGGGTAAAATTATTCCCTGTCTCGGGGTAAAATTATTCTCTGGGGGAAAAAGTATTCCCTGTCTGGGGGCAAAATTATTCCCGGTCTAGGGTAAAATTATTCCCTGTCTAGGGGTAAAATTATTCCCTGTCTAGGGGTAAAATTATTCCCTGTGTAGAGGTAAAATTATTCTCTGTCTCGGGGTAAAATTATTCTCTGTCTCGGGGTAAAATTATTCTCTGTCGAGGGGTAAAATTATTCTCTGTCTAGGGGTAAAATTACTCTCTGTCCAGGGGTAAAATTATTCTCTGGGGGTAAAAGTAGTCCCTGTCTGGGGGTAAAATTATTCCCAGTCTGGGGTAAAATTATTCTCAGTCTAGGGGTAAAATTATTCTCTGTCTAGGGATTAAATTATTCTCTGGGGGTAAAAGTATTCCCTGTCTGGGGGTAAAATTATTCCCTGTCTGGGGGTAAAATTATTCCCTGTCTAGGGGTAAAAGTATTCTCTGTCTCGGGGTAAAATTATTCCCTGTCTCGGGGTAAAATTATTCCCTGTCTCGGGGTAAAATTATTCTCTGTCTAGGGTAAAATTATTCACTGTCTAGGCGTAAAATTATTCTCTGGGGGTAAAAGTATTCGCTGTCTGGAGGTAAATCTATTTTCTGTCTCGGGGTAAAATTATTCTCTGTCTCGGGGTAAAATTATTCCCTGTCGAGAAGAAAAATTATTCTCTGTCTCGGGGTAAAATTATTCTCTGTCTAGGGGTAAAATTATTCTCTGTCTAGGGGTAAAATTATTCTCTGGGGGTAAAAGTATTCCCTGTCTTGGGGTAAAATTACTCCCTGTCTCGGGGAAAAATTATTCTCTGTCTAGGGGTAAAATTATTCTCAGTGTCGAGGTAAAATTATTCCCTGTCTAGGGGTAAAATTATTCCCTGTCTAGGGGTAAAATTATTCTCTGTCTAGGGGTAAAATTATTCTCTGGGGGTAAAAGTATTCCCTGTCTGAGGGTAAAATTATTCTCTGTCTAGGGGTAAAATTATTCTCTGTCTAGGGGTAAAATTATTCTCTGTCTTGGGGTAAAATTATTCTCTGTCTAGGGGTTAAATCATTCCCTGTCTAGGGGTAAAATTATTCTCTGTCTCGGGTAAAATTATTCTCTGTCTGGAGGTAAAATTATTCTCTGTTTAGGGGTAAAATTATTCCCTGTCTAGGGGTAAAATTATTCCCTGTCTAGGGGTAAAATTATTCCCTGTCTAGAGGTAAAATTATTCTCTGTCTCGGGGTAAAATTATTCTCTGTCTAGGGGGAAAATTATTCACTGTCTCGGGAAAAATTATTCTCTGTCTTGGGTTAAAATTATTCTCTGGGGGTAAAAGTATTCCCTGTCTGGGGGTAAAATTATTCTTCGTCTAGAGGTAAAATTATTCTCTGTCTGGGGGTAAAATTATTCTCTGTCTTGGGTTAAAATTATTCTCTGGGGGTAAAAGTATTCCCTGTCTGGGGGTAAAATTATTCTTCGTCTAGAGGTAAAATTATTCTCTGTCTAGGGGTAAAATTATTCTCTGTCTAGGGGTAAAATTATTCTCTGTCTGGAGGTAAAATTATTCTCTGTCTCGGTGTAAAATTATTCTCTGTCTAGGGGTAAAATTATTCTCTGTCTAGGGGTAAAATTATTCTCTGTCTAGAGGTAAAATTATTACCTGTCTAGGGGTAAAACTATTCTCCGTCTCGAGGTAAAATTATTCTCTGTCTCGGGGTAAAATTATTCCCTGTCTAGGGGTAAAATTATTCCCTGATTAGGGTTAAAATTATTCCCTGTCTCGAGGTAAAATTATTCTCTGTCGAGGGGTAAAATTATTCTCTGTCCAGAGGTAAAATTATTCTCTGTCCAGGAGTAAAATTATTCTCTGTCTTGGGGTAAAATTATTCTCTGTCTGGGGGTAAAATCATTCTCTTTCCAGGGGTAAAATTATTCTCTGGGGGTAAAAGTATTCCTTGTCTGGGGGTAAAATTATTCCCGGTCTAGGGTAAAATTATTCTCTGTCTAGGGATAAAATTATTCTCTGTCTGGGGGTAAAATTATTCCCTGTCTAGTGGTTAAATTATTCCCTTTCTAGGGGTAAAATTATTCTCTGTCTCGGGTAAAATTATTCTCTGTCTAGCGGTAAAATTATTCCCTGTCCAGGGGTAAAATTATTCCCTGTCTCGGGGTAAAATTATTCCCTGTCTAGGGGTAAAATTATTCCCTGTCTCGGGGTAAAATTATTCCCTGTCAAGGGGTAAAATTATTCTCTGGGGGTAAAATTATTCCCTGTCTCGCGGTAAAATTATTCTCTGGGGGTAAAAGTATTCCCTGTCTGGGGGTAAAATTATTCCCTATCTAGGGGTAAAATTATTCTCTGTCTAGGGGTAAAATTATTCTCTGTCGAGGGGTAAAATTATTCTCTGTCCAGAGGTAAAATTATTCTCTGTCTCGGGGTAAAATTATTTCCTTTCTAGGGGTAAAATTATTCCCTGTCTAGGGGTTAAATTATTCCCTGTCTAGGGCTAAAATTATTCTCTGTCTATTGGTAAAATTATTCTCTGTCGAGGGGTAAAATTATTCCCTGTCTCGGGGTAAAATTATTCTCTGTCTAGGGGTAAAATTATTCCCTGTCTAGGGGTAAAATTATTCTCTGTCTCGGAGTAAAATTATTCCCTGTCTCGAGGTAAAATTATTCTCTGTCTCGGGGTAAAATTATTCCCTGTCTAGGGGTAAAATTATTCCCTGATTAGGGTTAAAATTATTCCCTGTCTCGAGGTAAAATTATTCTCTGTCGAGGGGTAAAATTATTCTCTGTCCAGAGGTAAAATTATTCTCTGTCCAGGAGTAAAATTATTCTCTGTCTTGGGGTAAAATTATTCTCTGTCTGGGGGTAAAATCATTCTCTTTCCAGGGGTAAAATTATTCTCTGGGGGTAAAAGTATTCCTTGTCTGGGGGTAAAATTATTCCCGGTCTAGGGTAAAATTATTCTCTGTCTAGGGATAAAATTATTCTCTGTCTGGGGGTAAAATTATTCCCTGTCTAGTGGTTAAATTATTCCCTTTCTAGGGGTAAAATTATTCTCTGTCTCGGGTAAAATTATTCTCTGTCTAGCGGTAAAATTATTCCCTGTCCAGGGGTAAAATTATTCCCTGTCTCGGGGTAAAATTATTCCCTGTCAAGGGGTAAAATTATTCTCTGGGGGTAAAATTATTCCCTGTCTCGCGGTAAAATTATTCTCTGGGGGTAAAAGTATTCCCTGTCTGGGGGTAAAATTATTCCCTATCTAGGGGTAAAATTATTCTCTGTCTGTGGGTAAAATTATTCCCTGTCTAGAGGAAAAATTATTCCCTGTCTCGGGGTAAAATTATTCCCTGTCTGGGGGTAAAATTATTCTCTGTCCAGAGGTAAAATTATTCTCTGTCCAGGAGTAAAATTATTCCCTGTCTAGGGTTAAAATTATTCTCTGGGGGTAAAAGTATTCCCTGTCTGGGGGTAAAATTATTCCCGATCTAGGGTAAAATTATTCTCTGTCTAGGGGTAAAATTATTCCCTGTCTAGGGGTAAAATTATTCTTCGTCTAGAGGTAAAATTATTCTCTGTCTGGGGGTAAAATTATTCTCTGTCTAGGGGTAAAATTATTCCATGTCCAAGGGTAAAATTATTCCCTGTCTTGGGGTAAAATTATTCTCTGGGGGTAAAAGTATTCCCTGTCTGGGGGTAAAATTATTCCCGGTCTAGGGTAAAATTATTCCCTGTCTCGGGGTAAAATTATTCCCTGTGAAGAGGTAAAATTATTCCCTGTCTGGGGGTAAAATTATTCCCGGTCTAGGGTAAAATTATTCTCTGTCTAGGGGTAAAATTATTCCCTGTCTTGGGGTAAAACTATTCCCTTTCTAGGGGTAAAATTATTCTCTGTCTAGAGGTAAAATTATTCCCTGTCTCGAGGCAAAATTATTCTCCGTCTCGAGTTAAAATTATTCTCTGTCTCGGGTAAAATTATTCCCTGTCTAGGGGTAAAATTATTCCCTGTCGAGGGGTAAAATTATTCCCTGTCGAGGGGTAAAATTATTCCCTGTCTGGAGGTAAAATTATTCTCTGTCTAGGGGTAAAATTATTCTCTGGGAGTAAAAGTATTCCCTGTCTGGGGGTAAAATTATTCCCGGTCTAGGGTAAAATTATTCTCTGTCTAGGGGTAAAATTATTCTCTGTCTAGAGGTAAAATTATTCCCTGTCGAGGGGTAAAATTATTCCCTGTCTAGGTTTAAAATTATTCCCTGATTAGGGGTAAAATTATTCCCTGTCTAGAGGTAAAATTATTCTCTGTCGAGGGGTAAAATTATTCTCTGTCCAGAGGTAAAATTATTCTCTGTCCAGGAGTGAAATTATTCTCTGTCTAGGGGTAAAATTATTCTCAGTCTGGGGGTAAAATTATTCTCTTTCCAGGGGTAAAATTATTCTCTGGGGGTAAAAGTATTCCTTGTCTGGGGGTAAAATTATTCCCGGTCTAGGGTAAAATTATTCTCTGTCTAGGGGTAAAATTATTCTCTGTCTAGAGGTAAAATTATTCTCTATCTAGGGGTAAAATGACTCTCGGTTTAGGGGTAAAATTATTTCCTGTTGAGGGGCAAAATTATTCTCTGTCTCGAGGTAAAATCATTCTCTGTCCAGGGGTAAAATTATTCCCGATCTAGGGTAAAATTACGCTCTGTCTAGGGGTAAAATTATTCTCTGTCTAGAGGTAAAATTATTCCCTGTCTAGGGGCAAAATTATTCTCCGTCTAGAGGTAAAATTATTCTCTGTCTCGGGTAAAATTATTCCCTGTCTAGGGGTAAAATTATTCTCTGGGGGTAAAAGTATTCCCTGTCTGGGGGTTAAATTATTCCCTATCTAGGGGTAAAATTATTCTCTGTCCAGGGGTAAAATTATTCTCTGTCTAGAGGTAAAATTATTCCCTGTCTAGGGGTAAAACTACTCTCCGTCTCGAGGTAAAATTATTCCCTGATTAGGGGTAAAATTATTCCCTGTCTAGAGGTAAAATTATTCTCCGTCGAGGGGTAAAATTATTCTCTGTCCAGAGGTAAAATTATTCTCTGTCCAGGAGTAAAATTATTCTCTGTCTTGGGGTAAAATTATTCTCTGTCTGGGGGTAAAATCATTCTCTTTCCAGGGGTAAAATTATTCTCTGCGGGTAAAAGTATTCCTTGTTTGGGGGTTAAAATTATTCCCGGTCTAGGGTAAAATTATTCTCTGTCTAGGGGTAAAATTATTCTCTGTCTGGGGGTAAAATTATTCCCTGTCTAGGGGTTAAATTATTCCCTTTCTAGGGGTAAAATTATTCTCTGTCTCGGGTAAAATTATTCTCTGTCTAGCGATAAAATTATTCCCTGTCCAGGGGTAAAATTATTCCCTGTCTCGGGGTAAAATTATTCCCTGTCTAGGGGTAAAATTATTCCCTGTCTAGGGGTAAAATTATTCTCTGTCTAGGGGTAAAATTATTCTCTGTCTAGAGGTAAAATTATTCCCTGTCTCGGGGTAAAATTATTCTCCGTCTCGAGGTAAAATTATTCTCTGTCTCGGGGTAAAATTATTCCCTGTCTAGGGGTAAAATTATTCCCTGATTAGGGGTAAAATTATTCCCTGTCTCGTTGTAAAATTATTCTCTGTCTAGTGGTAATATTATTCTCTGTCTAGGGGTAAAATTATTCTCTGTCGAGGGGTAAAATTATTCTCTGTCCAGAGGTAAAATTATTCTCTGTCCAGGAGTAAAATTATTCTCTGTCGAGGGGTAAAATTATTCTCTGTCTGGGGGTAAAATCATTCTCTGTCTAGGGGTAAAATTATTCTCTGGGGGTAAAAGTATTCCCTGTCTGGGGGTAAAAGTATTCTCTGTCTAGGGGTAAAATTATTCTCTGACTAGGGGTAAAATTATTCTCTGTCTGGAGGTAAAATTATTCTCTGTCTCGGTGTAAAATTATTCTCTGTCTAGGGGTAAAATTATTCTCTGTCTAGAGGTAAAATTATTACCTGTCTAGGGGTAAAACTATTCTCCGTCTCGAGGTAAAATTATTCTCTGTCTCGGGGTAAAATTATTCCCTGTCTAGGGGTAAAATTATTCCCTGATTAGGGTTAAAATTATTCCCTGTCTCGAGGTAAAATTATTCTCTGTCGAGGGGTAAAATTATTCTCTGTCCAGGAGTAAAATTATTCTCTGTCTTGGGGTAAAATTATTCTCTGTCTGGGGGTAAAATCATTCTCTTTCCAGGGGTAAAATTATTCTCTGGGGGTAAAAGTATTCCTTGTCTGGGGGTAAAATTATTCCCGGTCTAGGGTAAAATTATTCTCTGTCTAGGGGTAAAATTATTCTCTGTCTGGGGGTAAAATTATTCCCTGTCTAGTGGTTAAATTATTCCCTTTCTAGGGGTAAAATTATTCTCTGTCTCGGGTAAAATTATTCTCTGTCTAGCGGTAAAATTATTCCCTGTCTCGGGGTAAAATTATTCCCTGTCTAGGGGTAAAATTATTCCCTGTCTCGGGGTAAAATTATTCCCTGTCAAGGGGTAAAATTATTCTCTGGGGGTAAAATTATTCCCTGTCTCGCGGTAAAATTATTCTCTGGGGGTAAAAGTATTCCCTGTCTGGGGGTAAAATTATTCCCTATCTAGGGGTAAAATTATTCTCTGTCTAGGGTAAAATTATTCTCTGTCGAGGGGTAAAATTATTCTCTGTCGATGGGTAAAATTATTCTCTGTCCAGAGGTAAAATTATTCTCTGTCTCGCGGTAAAATTATTTCCTTTCTAGGGGTAAAATTATTCCCTGTCTGGGGGTAAAATTATTCCCTGTCTAGGGGTTAAATTATTCCCTGTCTAGGGGTAAAATTATTCTCTGTCTATGGGTAAAATTATTCTCTGTCGAGGGGTAAAATTATTCCCTGTCTCGGGGTAAAATTATTCTCTGTCCAGGGGTAAAATTATTCCCTGTCTAGGGGTAAAATTATTCTCTGTCTCGGAGTAAAATTATTCCCTGTCTCGGGGTAAAATTATTCTCTGTCTGTGGGTCAAATTATTCCCTGTCTAGAGGAAAAATTATTCCCTGTCTAGGGGTAAAATTATTCCCTGTCTGGGGGTAAAATTATTCTCTGTCCAGAGGTAAAATTATTCTCTGTCTAGGAGTAATATTATTCCCTGTCTAGGGTTAAAATTATTCTCTGGGGGTAAAAGTATTCCCTGTTTGGGGGTAAAATTATTCCCGATCTAGGGTAAAATTATTCTCTGTCTAGGGGTAAAATTATTCCCTGTGTAGAGGTAAAATTATTCCCTGTCTGGGGGTAAAATTATTCCCGGTCTAGGGTAAAATTATTCTCTGTCTAGGGGTAAAATTATTCCCTGTCTAGGGGTAAAATTATTCCCTGTCTCGGGGTAAAATTATTCCCTGTCTAGGGGTAAAATTATTCCCTGTGTAGAGGTAAAATTATTCTCTGTCTAGGGGTAAAATTATTCCCTGTCTAGAGGTAAAATTATTCTCTGTCTAGGGGTAAAATTATTCTCTGTCTAGAAGTAAAATTATTCCCTGTCTAGGGGCAAAATTATTCTCTGTCTAGAGGTAAAATTATTCCCTGTCTCGAGGCAAAATTATTCTCCGTCTAGAGTTAAAATTATTCTCTGTCTCGGGTAAAATTATTCCCTGTCTAGGGGTAAAATTATTCCCTGTCGAGGGGTAAAATTATTCCCTGTCGAGGGGTAAAATTATTCCCTGTCTGGAGGTAAAATTATTCTCTGTCTAGGGGTAAAATTATTCTCTGGGCGTAAAAGTATTCCCTGTCTGGGGGTAAAATTATTCCCGGTCTAGGGTAAAATTATTCTCTGTCTAGGGGTAAAATTATTCTCTGTCTAGAGGTAAAATTATTCCCTGTCTGGGGTTAAATTATTCTCCGTCTCGAGGTAAAATTATTCCCTGTCTAGGGGTAAAATTATTCCCTGTCTAGGGGTAAAATTATTCCCTGATTAGGGGTAAAATTATTCCCTGTCTAGAGGTAAAATTATTCTCTGTCGAGGGGTAAAATTATTCTCTGTCCAGAGGTGAAATTATTCTCTGTCCAGGAGTGAAATTATTCTCTGTCTAGGGGTAAAATTATTCTCAGTCTGGGGGTAAAATTATTCACTTTCCAGGGGTAAAATTATTCTCTGGGGGTAAAAGTATTCCTTGTCTGGGGGTAAAATTATTCCCTGTCTAGAGGTAAAATTATTCTCTGTCTCGGGTAAAATTATTCTCTGTCTGGAGGTAAAATTATTCTCTGTTTAGGGGTAAAATTATTCCCTGTCTTGGGGTAAAATTATTCCCTGTCTAGGGGTAAAATTATTCCCTGTCTAGAGGTAAAATTATTCTCTGTCTCGGGGTAAAATTATTCTGTGTCTAGGGGCAAAATTATTCACTGTCTCGGGGTAAAATTATTCTTTGTCTTGGGTTAAAATTATTCTCTGGGGGTAAAAGTATTCCCTGTCTGGGGGTAAAATTATTCTTCGTCTAGAGGTAAAATTATTCTCTGTCTGGGGGTAAAATTATTCTCTGTCTAGGGGTAAAATTATTCCATGTCCAAGGGTAAAATTATTCCCTGTCTTGGGGTGAAATTATTCCCTGTCTAGGGGTAAAATTATTCACTGTTTAGGGGTAAAATTATTCTCTGTCTGGGGGTAAAATTATTCTTCGTCTAGAGGTAAAATTATTCTCTGTCTGGGGGTAAAATTATTCTCTGTCTAGGGGTAAAATTATTCCATATCCAAGGGTAAAATTATTCCCTGTCTTGGGGTGAAATTATTCCCTGTCTAGGGGTAAAATTATTCCCTGTCTAGGGGTAAAATTAATCCCTGATTGGGGTAAAATTATTCTGTCTAGAGGTAAAATTATTCCCTGTCTAGGGGTAAAATTATTCCCTGTCTCGGGGTAAAATTATTCCCTGTCTAGGGGTAAAATTATTCACTGTCTAGGCGTAAAATTATTCTCTGGGGGTAAAAGTATTCCCTGTCTGGGGGTAAAATTATTCCCGGTCTAGGGTAAAATTATTCCCTGTGTAGAGGTAAAATTATTCTCTGTCTCGGGGTAAAATTATTCTCTGTCTCGGGGTAAAATTATTCACTGTCGAGGGGTAAAATTATTCTCTGTCTAGGGGTAAAATTACTCTCTGTCCAGGGGTAAAATTATTCTCGGGGGTTAAAGTAGTCCCTGTCTGGGGGTAAAATTATTCCCGGTCTAGGGTAAAATTATTCTCTGTCTCGGGGTAAAATTATTCTCTGTCTAGGGATAAAATTATTCTCTGGGGGTAAAAGTATTCCCTGTCTGGGGGTAAAATTATTCCCTGTCTCGGGGTAAAATTATTCCCTGTCTCGGGGTAAAATTATTCCCTGTCTCGGGGTAAAATTATTCCCTGTCCAGGGGTAAAATTATTCTCTGTCGAGGGGTAAAATTATTCTCTGTCTAGGGGTAAAATTATTCTCTGTCTAGGGGTAAAATTATTCCATGTCCAAGGGTACAATTATTCTCTGTCTAGGGGTGAAATTATTCCCTGTCTAGGGGTAAAATTATTCCCTGTCTAGGGGTGAAATTATTCCCTGTCTCGGGGTAAAATTATTCCCTGTCTCGGGGTAAAAGTATTCCCTGTCTGGGGGTTAAATTATTCCCTATCTAGGGGTAAAATTATTCTCTGTCCAGGGGTAAAATTATTCTCTGTCTAGAGGTAAAATTATTCCCTGTCTAGGGGTAAAACTACTCTCCGTCTCGAGGTAAAATTATTCCCTGATTAGGGGTAAAATTATTCCCTGTCTAGAGGTAAAATTATTCTCCGTCGAGGGGTAAAATTATTCTCTGTCCAGAGGTAAAATTATTCTCTGTCCAGGAGTAAAATTATTCTCTGTCTTGGGGTAAAATTATTCTCTGTCTGGGGGTAAAATCATTCTCTTTCCAGGGGTAAAATTATTCTCTGCGGGTAAAAGTATTCCTTGTTTGGGGGTTAAAATTATTCCCGGTCTAGGGTAAAATTATTCTCTGTCTAGGGGTAAAATTATTCTCTGTCTGGGGGTAAAATTATTCCCTGTCTAGGGGTTAAATTATTCCCTTTCTAGGGGTAAAATTATTCTCTGTCTCGGGTAAAATTATTCTCTGTCTAGCGATAAAATTATTCCCTGTCCAGGGGTAAAATTATTCCCTGTCTCGGGGTAAAATTATTCCCTGTCTAGGGGTAAAATTATTCCCTGTCTAGGGGTAAAATTATTCTCTGTCTAGGGGTAAAATTATTCTCTGTCTAGAGGTAAAATTATTCCCTGTCTCGGGGTAAAATTATTCTCCGTCTCGAGGTAAAATTATTCTCTGTCTCGGGGTAAAATTATTCCCTGTCTAGGGGTAAAATTATTCCCTGATTAGGGGTAAAATTATTCCCTGTCTCGTTGTAAAATTATTCTCTGTCTAGTGGTAATATTATTCTCTGTCTAGGGGTAAAATTATTCTCTGTCGAGGGGTAAAATTATTCTCTGTCCAGAGGTAAAATTATTCTCTGTCCAGGAGTAAAATTATTCTCTGTCGAGGGGTAAAATTATTCTCTGTCTGGGGGTAAAATCATTCTCTGTCTAGGGGTAAAATTATTCTCTGGGGGTAAAAGTATTCCCTGTCTGGGGGTAAAAGTATTCTCTGTCTAGGGGTAAAATTATTCTCTGACTAGGGGTAAAATTATTCTCTGTCTGGAGGTAAAATTATTCTCTGTCTCGGTGTAAAATTATTCTCTGTCTAGGGGTAAAATTATTCTCTGTCTAGAGGTAAAATTATTACCTGTCTAGGGGTAAAACTATTCTCCGTCTCGAGGTAAAATTATTCTCTGTCTCGGGGTAAAATTATTCCCTGTCTAGGGGTAAAATTATTCCCTGATTAGGGTTGAAATTATTCCCTGTCTCGAGGTAAAATTATTCTCTGTCGAGGGGTAAAATTATTCTCTGTCCAGGAGTAAAATTATTCTCTGTCTTGGGGTAAAATTATTCTCTGTCTGGGGGTAAAATCATTCTCTTTCCAGGGGTAAAATTATTCTCTGGGGGTAAAAGTATTCCTTGTCTGGGGGTAAAATTATTCCCGGTCTAGGGTAAAATTATTCTCTGTCTAGGGGTAAAATTATTCTCTGTCTGGGGGTAAAATTATTCCCTGTCTAGTGGTTAAATTATTCCCTTTCTAGGGGTAAAATTATTCTCTGTCTCGGGTAAAATTATTCTCTGTCTAGCGGTAAAATTATTCCCTGTCCAGGGGTAAAATTATTCCCTGTCTCGGGGTAAAATTATTCCCTGTCTAGGGGTAAAATTATTCCCTGTCTCGGGGTAAAATTATTCCCTGTCAAGGGGTAAAATTATTCTCTGGGGGTAAAATTATTCCCTGTCTCGCGGTAAAATTATTCTCTGGGGGTAAAAGTATTCCCTGTCTGGGGGTAAAATTATTCCCTATCTAGGGGTAAAATTATTCTCTGTCTAGGGTAAAATTATTCTCTGTCTAGGGGTAAAATTATTCTCTGTCGAGGGGTAAAATTATTCTCTGTCCAGAGGTAAAATTATTCTCTGTCTCGCGGTAAAATTATTTCCTTTCTAGGGGTAAAATTATTCCCTGTCTGGGGGTAAAATTATTCCCTGTCTAGGGGTTAAATTATTCCCTGTCTAGGGGTAAAATTATTCTCTGTCTATGGGTAAAATTATTCTCTGTCGAGGGGTAAAATTATTCCCTGTCTCGGGGTAAAATTATTCTCTGTCCAGGGGTAAAATTATTCCCTGTCTAGGGGTAAAATTATTCTCTGTCTCGGAGTAAAATTATTCCCTGTCTCGGGGTAAAATTATTCTCTGTCTGTGGGTCAAATTCTTCCCTGTCTAGAGGAAAAATTATTCCCTGTCTAGGGGTAAAATTATTCCCTGTCTGGGGGTAAAATTATTCTCTGTCCAGAGGTAAAATTATTCTCTGTCTAGGACTAATATTATTCCCTGTCTAGGGTTAAAATTATTCTCTGGGGGTAAAATTATTCCCTGTTTGGGGGTAAAATTATTCCCGATCTAGGGTAAAATTATTCTCTGTCTAGGGGTAAAATTATTCCCTGTGTAGAGGTAAAATTATTCCCTGTCTGGGGGTAAAATTATTCCCGGTCTAGGGTAAAATTATTCTCTGTCTAGGGGTAAAATTATTCCCTGTCTAGGGGTAAAATTATTCCCTGTCTCGGGGTAAAATTATTCCCTGTCTAGGGGTAAAATTATTCCCTGTGTAGAGGTAAAATTATTCTCTGTCTAGGGGTAAAATTATTCCCTGTCTGGAGGTAAAATTATTCTCTGTCTAGGGGTAAAATTATTCTCTGTCTAGAAGTAAAATTATTCCCTGTCTAGGGGCAAAATTATTCTCTGTCTAGAGGTAAAATTATTCCCTGTCTCGAGGCAAAATTATTCTCCGTCTAGAGTTAAAATTATTCTCTGTCTCGGGTAAAATTATTCCCTGTCTAGGGGTAAAATTATTCCCTGTCGAGGGGTAAAATTATTCCCTGTCGAGGGGTAAAATTATTCCCTGTCTGGAGGTAAAATTATTCTCTGTCTAGGGGTAAAATTATTCTCTGGGCGTAAAAGTATTCCCTGTCTGGGGGTAAAATTATTCCCGGTCTAGGGTAAAATTATTCTCTGTCTAGGGGTAAAATTATTCTCTGTCTAGAGGTAAAATTATTCCCTGTCTGGGGTTAAATTATTCTCCGTCTCGAGGTAAAATTATTCCCTGTCTAGGGGTAAAATTATTCCCTGTCTAGGGGTAAAATTATTCCCTGATTAGGGGTAAAATTATTCCCTGTCTAGAGGTAAAATTATTCTCTGTCGAGGGGTAAAATTATTCTCTGTCCAGAGGTGAAATTATTCTCTGTCCAGGAGTGAAATTATTCTCTGTCTAGGGGTAAAATTATTCTCAGTCTGGGGGTAAAATTATTCACTTTCCAGGGGTAAAATTATTCTCTGGGGGTAAAAGTATTCCTTGTCTGGGGGTAAAATTATTCCCTGTCTAGAGGTAAAATTATTCTCTGTCTCGGGTAAAATTATTCTCTGTCTGGAGGTAAAATTATTCTCTGTTTAGGGGTAAAATTATTCCCTGTCTTGGGGTAAAATTATTCCCTGTCTAGGGGTAAAATTATTCCCTGTCTAGAGGTAAAATTATTCTCTGTCTCGGGGTAAAATTATTCTGTGTCTAGGGGCAAAATTATTCACTGTCTCGGGGTAAAATTATTCTTTGTCTTGGGTTAAAATTATTCTCTGGGGGTAAAAGTATTCCCTGTCTGGGGGTAAAATTATTCTTCGTCTAGAGGTAAAATTATTCTCTGTCTGGGGGTAAAATTATTCTCTGTCTAGGGGTAAAATTATTCCATGTCCAAGGGTAAAATTATTCCCTGTCTTGGGGTGAAATTATTCCCTGTCTAGGGGTAAAATTATTCACTGTCTAGGGGTAAAATTATTCTCTGTCTGGGGGTAAAATTATTCTTCGTCTAGAGGTAAAATTATTCTCTGTCTGGGGGTAAAATTATTCTCTGTCTAGGGGTAAAATTATTCCATGTCCAAGGGTAAAATTATTCCCTGTCTTGGGGTGAAATTATTCCCTGTCTAGGGGTAAAATTATTCCCTGTCTAGGGGTAAAATTAATCCCTGATTGGGGTAAAATTATTCTGTCTAGAGGTAAAATTATTCCCTGTCTAGGGGTAAAATTATTCCCTGTCTCGGGGTAAAATTATTCCCTGTCTAGGGGTAAAATTATTCACTGTCTAGGCGTAAAATTATTCTCTGGGGGTAAAAGTATTCCCTGTCTGGGGGTAAAATTATTCCCGGTCTAGGGTAAAATTATTCCCTGTGTAGAGATAAAATTATTCTCTGTCTCGGGGTAAAATTATTCTCTGTCTCGGGGTAAAATTATTCACTGTCGAGGGGTAAAATTATTCTCTGTCTAGGGGTAAAATTACTCTCTGTCCAGGGGTAAAATTATTCTCGGGGGTTAAAGTAGTCCCTGTCTGGGGGTAAAATTATTCCCGGTCTAGGGTAAAATTATTCTCTGTCTCGGGGTAAAATTATTCTCTGTCTAGGGATAAAATTATTCTCTGGGGGTAAAAGTATTCCCTGTCTGGGGGTAAAAGTATTCCCTGTCTGGGGGTAAAATTATTCCCTGTCTCGGGGTAAAATTATTCCCTGTCTCGGGGTAAAATTATTCCCTGTCTCGGGGTAAAATTATTCCCTGTCCAGGGGTAAAATTATTCTCTGTCGAGGGGTAAAATTATTCTCTGTCTAGGGGTAAAATTATTCTCTGTCTAGGGGTAAAATTATTCCATGTCCAAGGGTACAATTATTCTCTGTCTAGGGGTGAAATTATTCCCTGTCTAGGGGTAAAATTATTCCCTGTCTAGGGGTGAAATTATTCCCTGTCTCGGGGTAAAATTATTCCCTGTCTCGGGGTAAAATTATTCCCTGTCTAGGGGTAAAATTATTCACTGTCTCGGCGTAAAATTATTCTCTGGGGGAAAAAGTATTCCCTGTCTGGGGGCAAAATTATTCCCGGTCTAGGGTAAAATTATTCCCTGTGTAGAGGTAAAATTATTCTCTGTCTCGGGGTAAAATTATTCTCTGTCTCGGGGTAAAATTATTCACTGTCGAGGGGTAAAATTATTCTCTGTCTAGGGGTAAAATTACTCTCTGTCCAGGGGTAAAATTATTCTCTGGGGGTAAAAGTAGTCCCTGTCTGGGGGTAAAATTATTACCAGTCTGGGGTAAAATTATTCTCTGTCTAGGGGTAAAATTATTCTCTGTCTAGGGATTAAATTATTCTCTGGGGGTAAAAGTATTCCCTGTCTGGGGGTAAAAGTATTCCCTGTCTGGGGGTAAAATTATTCCCTGTCTGGGGGTAAAATTATTCCCTGTCTAGGGGTAAAAGTATTCTCTGTCTCGGGGTAAAATTATTCCCTGTCTCGGGGTAAAATTATTCCCTGTCTCGGGGTAAAATTATTCCCTGTCTCGGGGTAAAATTATTCCCTGTCTCGGGGTAAAATTATTCTCTGTCTAGGGGTAAAATTATTCTCTGTCTAGGGGTAAAATTATTCTCTGTCCAGGGTAAAATTATTCACTGTCTAGGCGTAAAATTATTCTCTGGGGGTAAAAGTATTCGCTGTCTGGAGGTAAATCTATTTTCTGTCTCGGGGTAAAATTATTCTCTGTCTCGGGGTAAAATTATTCCCTGTCGAGAAGAAAAATTATTCTCTGTCTCGGGGTAAAATTATTCTCTGTCTAGGGGTAAAATTTTTCTCTGTCTAGGGGTAAAATTATTCTCTGGGGGTAAAAGTATTCCCTGTCTTGGGGTAAAATTACTCCCTGTCTAGGGGAAAAATTATTCTCTGTCTAGGGGTAAAATTATTCTCTGTCGAGGGGTAAAATTATTCTCTGTCCAGAGGTAAAATTATTCTCTGTCCAGGAGTAAAATTATTCTCTGTCGAGGGGTAAAATTATTCTCTGTCTGGGGGTAAAATCATTCTCTGTCTAGGGGTAAAATTATTCTCTGGGGGTAAAAGTATTCCCTGTCTGGGGGTAAAAGTATTCTCTGTCTAGGGGTAAAATTATTCTCTGACTAGGGGTAAAATTATTCTCTGTCTGGAGGTAAAATTATTCTCTGTCTCGGTGTAAAATTATTCTCTGTCTAGGGGTAAAATTATTCTCTGTCTAGAGGTAAAATTATTACCTGTCTAGGGGTAAAACTATTCTCCGTCTCGAGGTAAAATTATTCTCTGTCTCGGGGTAAAATTATTCCCTGTCTAGGGGTAAAATTATTCCCTGATTAGGGTTAAAATTATTCCCTGTCTCGAGGTAAAATTATTCTCTGTCGAGGGGTAAAATTATTCTCTGTCCAGAGGTAAAATTATTCTCTGTCCAGGAGTAAAATTATTCTCTGTCTTGGGGTAAAATTATTCTCTGTCTGGGGGTAAAATCATTCTCTTTCCAGGGGTAAAATTATTCTCTGGGGGTAAAAGTATTCCTTGTCTGGGGGTAAAATTATTCCCGGTCTAGGGTAAAATTATTCTCTGTCTAGGGGTAAAATTATTCTCTGTCTGGGGGTAAAATTATTCCCTGTCTAGTGGTTAAATTATTCCCTTTCTAGGGGTAAAATTATTCTCTGTCTCGGGTAAAATTATTCTCTGTCTAGCGGTAAAATTATTCCCTGTCCAGGGGTAAAATTATTCCCTGTCTCGGGGTAAAATTATTCCCTGTCTAGGGGTAAAATTATTCCCTGTCTCGGGGTAAAATTATTCCCTGTCAAGGGGTAAAATTATTCTCTGGGGGTAAAATTATTCCCTGTCTCGCGGTAAAATTATTCTCTGGGGGTAAAAGTATTCCCTGTCTGGGGGTAAAATTATTCCCTATCTAGGGGTAAAATTATTCTCTGTCTAGGGTAAAATTATTCTCTGTCTAGGGGTAAAATTATTCTCTGTCGAGGGGTAAAATTATTCTCTGTCCAGAGGTAAAATTATTCTCTGTCTCGCGGTAAAATTATTTCCTTTCTAGGGGTAAAATTATTCCCTGTCTGGGGGTAAAATTATTCCCTGTCTAGGGGTTAAATTATTCCCTGTCTAGGGGTAAAATTATTCTCTGTCTATGGGTAAAATTATTCTCTGTCGAGGGGTAAAATTATTCCCTGTCTCGGGGTAAAATTATTCTCTGTCCAGGGGTAAAATTATTCCCTGTCTAGGGGTAAAATTATTCCCTGTCTCGGAGTAAAATTATTCCCTGTCTCGGGGTAAAATTATTCTCTGTCTGTGGGTCAAATTATTCCCTGTCTAGAGGAAAAATTATTCCCTGTCTAGGGGTAAAATTATTCCCTGTCTGGGGGTAAAATTATTCTCTGTCCAGAGGTAAAATTATTCTCTGTCTAGGGGTAAAATTATTCCCGGTCTAGGGTAAAATTATTCTCTGTCTAGGGGTAAAATTATTCCCTGTCTAGAGGTAAAATTATTCTCTGTCTAGGGGTAAAATTATTCTCTGTCTAGAAGTAAAATTATTCCCTGTCTAGGGGCAAAATTATTCTCTGTCTAGAGGTAAAATTATTCCCTGTCTCGAGGCAAAATTATTCTCCGTCTAGAGTTAAAATTATTCTCTGTCTCGGGTAAAATTATTCCCTGTCTAGGGGTAAAATTATTCCCTGTCGAGGGGTAAAATTATTCCCTGTCGAGGGGTAAAATTATTCCCTGTCTGGAGGTAAAATTATTCTCTGTCTAGGGGTAAAATTATTCTCTGGGCGTAAAAGTATTCCCTGTCTGGGGGTAAAATTATTCCCGGTCTAGGGTAAAATTATTCTCTGTCTAGGGGTAAAATTATTCTCTGTCTAGAGGTAAAATTATTCCCTGTCTGGGGGTAAAATTATTCTCCGTCCAGGAGTAAAATTATTCCCTGTCTAGGGTTAAAATTATTCTCTGGGGGTAAAAGTATTCCCTGTCTGGGGGTAAAATTATTCCCGATCTAGGGTAAAATTATTCTCTGTCTAGGGGTAAAATTATTCCCTGTCTAGGGGTAAAATTATTCTTCGTCTAGAGGTAAAATTATTCTCTGTCTGGGGGTAAAATTATTCTCTGTCTAGGGGTAAAATTATTCCATGTCCAAGGGTAAAATTATTCCCTGTCTTGGGGTAAAATTATTCTCTGGGGGTAAAAGTATTCCCTGTCTGGGGGTAAAATTATTCCCGGTCTAGGGTAAAATTATTCCCTGTCTCGGGGTAAAATTATTCCCTGTGAAGAGGTAAAATTATTCCCTGTCTGGGGGTAAAATTATTCCCGGTCTAGGGTAAAATTATTCTCTGTCTAGGGGTAAAATTATTCCCTGTCTTGGGGTAAAACTATTCCCTGTCTAGGGGTAAAATTATTCTCTGTCTAGAGGTAAAATTATTCCCTGTCTCGAGGCAAAATTATTCTCCGTCTCGAGTTAAAATTATTCTCTGTCTCGGGTAAAATTATTCCCTGTCTAGGGGTAAAATTATTCCCTGTCGAGGGGTAAAATTATTCCCTGTCTGGAGGTAAAATTATTCTCTGTCTAGGGGTAAAATTATTCTCTGGGAGTAAAAGTATTCCCTGTCTGGGGGTAAAATTATTCCCGGTCTAGGGTAAAATTATTCTCTGTCTAGGGGTAAAATTATTCTCTGTCTAGAGGTAAAATTATTCCCTGTCGAGGGGTAAAATTATTCCCTGATTAGGGGTAAAATTATTCCCTGTCTAGAGGTAAAATTATTCTCTGTCGAGGGGTAAAATTATTCTCTGTCCAGAGGTAAAATTATTCTCTGTCCAGGAGTGAAATTATTCTCTGTCTAGGGGTAAAATTATTCTCAGTCTGGGGGTAAAATTATTCTCTTTCCAGGGGTAAAATTATTCTCTGGGGGTAAAAGTATTCCTTGTCTGGGGGTAAAATTATTCCCGGTCTAGGGTAAAATTATTCTCTGTCTAGGGGTAAAATTATTCTCTGTCTAGAGGTAAAATTATTCTCTATCTAGGGGTAAAATGACTCTCGGTTTAGGGGTAAAATTATTTCCTGTTGAGGGGCAAAATTATTCTCCGTCTCGAGGTAAAATCATTCTCTGTCCAGGGGTAAAATTATTCCCGATCTAGGGTAAAATTACGCTCTGTCTAGGGGTAAAATTATTCTCTGTCTAGAGGTAAAATTATTCCCTGTCTAGGGGCAAAATTATTCTCCGTCTAGAGGTAAAATTATTCTCTGTCTCGGGTAAAATTATTCCCTGTCTAGGGGTAAAATTATTCTCTGGGGGTAAAAGTATTCCCTGTCTGGGGGTTAAATTATTCCCTATCTAGGGGTAAAATTATTCTCTGTCCAGGGGTAAAATTATTCTCTGTCTAGAGGTAAAATTATTCCCTGTCTAGGGGTAAAACTACTCTCCGTCTCGAGGTAAAATTATTCCCTGATTAGGGGTAAAATTATTCCCTGTCTAGAGGTAAAATTATTCTCCGTCGAGGGGTAAAATTATTCTCTGTCCAGAGGTAAAATTATTCTCTGTCTAGAGGTAAAATTATTCCCTGTCTAGGGGTAAAACTATTCTCCGTCTCGAGGTAAAATTATTCTCTGTCTCGGGGTAAAATTATTCCCTGTCTAGGGGTAAAATTATTCCCTGATTAGGGTTAAAATTATTCCCTGTCTCGAGGTAAAATTATTCTCTGTCGAGGGGTAATATTATTCTCTGTCCAGAGGTAAAATTATTCTCTGTCCAGGAGTAAAATTATTCTCTGTCTTGGGGTAAAATTATTCTCTGTCTGGGGGTAAAATCATTCTCTTTCCAGGGGTAAAATTATTCTCTGGGGGTAAAAGTATTCCTTGTCTGGGTGTAAAATTATTCCCGGTCTAGGGTAAAATTATTCTCTGTCTAGGGGTAAAATTATTCTCTGTCTGGGGGTAAAATTATTCCCTGTCTAGTGGTTAAATTATTCCCTTTCTAGGGGTAAAATTATTCTCTGTCTCGGGTAAAATTATTCTCTGTCTAGCGGTAAAATTATTCCCTGTCCAGGGGTAAAATTATTCCCTGTCTCGGGGTAAAATTATTCCCTGTCTAGGGGTAAAATTATTCCCTGTCTCGGGGTAAAATTATTCCCTGTCAAGAGGTAAAATTATTCTCTGGGGGTAAAATTATTCCCTGTCTCGCGGTAAAATTATTCTCTGGGGGTAAAAGTATTCCCTGTCTGGGGGTAAAATTATTCCCTATCTAGGGGTAAAATTATTCTCTGTCTAGGGTAAAATTATTCTCTGTCTAGGGGTAAAATTATTCTCTGTCGAGGGGTAAAATTATTCTCTGTCCAGAGGTAAAATTATTCTCTGTCTCGCGGTAAAATTATTTCCTTTCTAGGGGTAAAATTATTCCCTGTCTGGGGGTAAAATTATTCCCTGTCTAGGGGTTAAATTATTCCCTGTCTAGGGGTAAAATTATTCTCTGTCTATGGGTAAAATTATTCTCTGTCGAGGGGTAAAATTATTCCCTGTCTCGGGGTAAAATTATTCTCTGTCCAGGGGTAAAATTATTCCCTGTCTAGGGGTAAAATTATTCTCTGTCTCGGAGTAAAATTATTCCCTGTCTCGGGGTAAAATTATTCTCTGTCTGTGGGTCAAATTATTCCCTGTCTAGAGGAAAAATTATTCCCTGTCTCGGGGTAAAATTATTCCCTGTCTGGGGGTAAAATTATTCTCTGTCCAGAGGTAAAATTATTCTCTTCTAGGAGTAATATTATTCCCTGTCTAGGGTTAAAATTATTCTCTGGGGGTAAAAGTATTCCCTGTCTGGGGGTAAAATTATTCCCGATCTAGGGTAAAATTATTCTCTGTCTAGGGGTAAAATTATTCCCTGTGTAGAGGTAAAATTATTCCCTGTCTGGGGGTAAAATTATTCCCGGTCTAGGGTAAAATTATTCTCTGTCTAGGGGTAAAATTATTCCCTGTCTTGGGGTAAAACTATTCCCTGTCTAGGGGTAAAATTATTCCCTGTCTCGGGGTAAAATTATTCCCTGTCTAGGGGTAAAATTATTCCCTGTGTAGAGGTAAAATTATTCTCTGTCTAGGGGTAAAATTATTCCCTGTCTAGAGGTAAAATTATTCTCTGTCTAGGGGTAAAATTATTCTCTGTCTAGAAGTAAAATTATTCCCTGTCTAGGGGCAAAATTATTCTCTGTCTAGAGGTAAAATTATTCCCTGTCTCGAGGCAAAATTATTCTCCGTCTAGAGTTAAAATTATTCTCTGTCTCGGGTAAAATTATTCCCTGTCTAGGGGTAAAATTATTCCCTGTCGAGGGGTAAAATTATTCCCTGTCGAGGGGTAAAATTATTCCCTGTCTGGAGGTAAAATTATTCTCTGTCTAGGGGTAAAATTATTCTCTGGGCGTAAAAGTATTCCCTGTCTGGGGGTAAAATTATTCCCGGTCTAGGGTAAAATTATTCTCTGTCTAGGGGTAAAATTATTCTCTGTCTAGAGGTAAAATTATTCCCTGTCTGGGGGTAAAATTATTCTCCGTCCAGGAGTAAAATTATTCCCTGTCTAGGGTTAAAATTATTCTCTGGGGGTAAAAGTATTCCCTGTCTGGGGGTAAAATTATTCCCGATCTAGGGTAAAATTATTCTCTGTCTAGGGGTAAAATTATTCCCTGTCTAGGGGTAAAATTATTCTTCGTCTAGAGGTAAAATTATTCTCTGTCTGGGGGTAAAATTATTCTCTGTCTAGGGGTAAAATTATTCCATGTCCAAGGGTAAAATTATTCCCTGTCTTGGGGTAAAATTATTCTCTGGGGGTAAAAGTATTCCCTGTCTGGGGGTAAAATTATTCCCGGTCTAGGGTAAAATTATTCCCTGTCTCGGGGTAAAATTATTCCCTGTGAAGAGGTAAAATTATTCCCTGTCTGGGGGTAAAATTATTCCCGGTCTAGGGTAAAATTATTCTCTGTCTAGGGGTAAAATTATTCCCTGTCTTGGGGTAAAACTATTCCCTGTCTAGGGGTAAAATTATTCTCTGTCTAGAGGTAAAATTATTCCCTGTCTCGAGGCAAAATTATTCTCCGTCTCGAGTTAAAATTATTCTCTGTCTCGGGTAAAATTATTCCCTGTCTAGGGGTAAAATTATTCCCTGTCGAGGGGTAAAATTATTCCCTGTCTGGAGGTAAAATTATTCTCTGTCTAGGGGTAAAATTATTCTCTGGGAGTAAAAGTATTCCCTGTCTGGGGGTAAAATTATTCCCGGTCTAGGGTAAAATTATTCTCTGTCTAGGGGTAAAATTATTCTCTGTCTAGAGGTAAAATTATTCCCTGTCGAGGGGTAAAATTATTCCCTGTCTAGGGTTAAAATTATTCCCTGATTAGGGGTAAAATTATTCCCTGTCTAGAGGTAAAATTATTCTCTGTCGAGGGGTAAAATTATTCTCTGTCCAGAGGTAAAATTATTCTCTGTCCAGGAGTGAAATTATTCTCTGTCTAGGGGTAAAATTATTCTCAGTCTGGGGGTAAAATTATTCTCTTTCCAGGGGTAAAATTATTCTCTGGGGGTAAAAGTATTCCTTGTCTGGGGGTAAAATTATTCCCGGTCTAGGGTAAAATTATTCTCTGTCTAGGGGTAAAATTATTCTCTGTCTAGAGGTAAAATTATTCTCTATCTAGGGGTAAAATGACTCTCGGTTTAGGGGTAAAATTATTTCCTGTTGAGGGGCAAAATTATTCTCCGTCTCGAGGTAAAATCATTCTCTGTCCAGGGGTAAAATTATTCCCGATCTAGGGTAAAATTACGCTCTGTCTAGGGGTAAAATTATTCTCTGTCTAGAGGTAAAATTATTCCCTGTCTAGGGGCAAAATTATTCTCCGTCTAGAGGTAAAATTATTCTCTGTCTCGGGTAAAATTATTCCCTGTCTAGGGGTAAAATTATTCTCTGGGGGTAAAAGTATTCCCTGTCTGGGGGTTAAATTATTCCCTATCTAGGGGTAAAATTATTCTCTGTCCAGGGGTAAAATTATTCTCTGTCTAGAGGTAAAATTATTCCCTGTCTAGGGGTAAAACTACTCTCCGTCTCGAGGTAAAATTATTCCCTGATTAGGGGTAAAATTATTCCCTGTCTAGAGGTAAAATTATTCTCCGTCGAGGGGTAAAATTATTCTCTGTCCAGAGGTAAAATTATTCTCTGTCTAGAGGTAAAATTATTCCCTGTCTAGGGGTAAAACTATTCTCCGTCTCGAGGTAAAATAATTCTCTGTCTCGGGGTAAAATTATTCCCTGTCTAGGGGTAAAATTATTCCCTGATTAGGGTTAAAATTATTCCCTGTCTCGAGGTAAAATTATTCTCTGTCGAGGGGTAAAATTATTCTCTGTCCAGAGGTAAAATTATTCTCTGTCCAGGAGTAAAATTATTCTCTGTCTTGGGGTAAAATTATTCTCTGTCTGGGGGTAAAATCATTCTCTTTCCAGGGGTAAAATTATTCTCTGGGGGTAAAAGTATTCCTTGTCTGGGGGTAAAATTATTCCCGGTCTAGGGTAAAATTATTCTCTGTCTAGGGGTAAAATTATTCTCTGTCTGGGGGTAAAATTATTCCCTGTCTAGTGGTTAAATTATTCCCTTTCTAGGGGTAAAATTATTCTCTGTCTCGGGTAAAATTATTCTCTGTCTAGCGGTAAAATTATTCCCTGTCCAGGGGTAAAATTATTCCCTGTCTCGGGGTAAAATTATTCCCTGTCTAGGGGTAAAATTATTCCCTGTCTCGGGGTAAAATTATTCCCTGTCAAGAGGTAAAATTATTCTCTGGGGGTAAAATTATTCCCTGTCTCGCGGTAAAATTATTCTCTGGGGGTAAAAGTATTCCCTGTCTGGGGGTAAAATTATTCCCTATCTAGGGGTAAAATTATTCTCTGTCTAGGGTAAAATTATTCTCTGTCTAGGGGTAAAATTATTCTCTGTCGAGGGGTAAAATTATTCTCTGTCCAGAGGTAAAATTATTCTCTGTCTCGCGGTAAAATTATTTCCTTTCTAGGGGTAAAATTATTCCCTGTCTGGGGGTAAAATTATTCCCTGTCTAGGGGTTAAATTATTCCCTGTCTAGGGGTAAAATTATTCTCTGTCTATGGGTAAAATTATTCTCTGTCGAGGGGTAAAATTATTCCCTGTCTCGGGGTAAAATTATTCTCTGTCCAGGGGTAAAATTATTCCCTGTCTAGGGGTAAAATTATTCTCTGTCTCGGAGTAAAATTATTCCCTGTCTCGGGGTAAAATTATTCTCTGTCTGTGGGTCAAATTATTCCCTGTCTAGAGGAAAAATTATTCCCTGTCTCGGGGTAAAATTATTCCCTGTCTGGGGGTAAAATTATTCTCTGTCCAGAGGTAAAATTATTCTCTTCTAGGAGTAATATTATTCCCTGTCTAGGGTTAAAATTATTCTCTGGGGGTAAAAGTATTCCCTGTCTGGGGGTAAAATTATTCCCGATCTAGGGTAAAATTATTCTCTGTCTAGGGGTAAAATTATTCCCTGTGTAGAGGTAAAATTATTCCCTGTCTGGGGGTAAAATTATTCCCGGTCTAGGGTAAAATTATTCTCTGTCTAGGGGTAAAATTATTCCCTGTCTTGGGGTAAAACTATTCCCTGTCTAGGGGTAAAATTATTCCCTGTCTCGGGGTAAAATTATTCCCTGTCTAGGGGTAAAATTATTCCCTGTGTAGAGGTAAAATTATTCTCTGTCTAGGGGTAAAATTATTCCCTGTCTAGAGGTAAAATTATTCTCTGTCTAGGGGTAAAATTATTCTCTGTCTAGAAGTAAAATTATTCCCTGTCTAGGGGCAAAATTATTCTCTGTCTAGAGGTAAAATTATTCCCTGTCTCGAGGCAAAATTATTCTCCGTCTAGAGTTAAAATTATTCTCTGTCTCGGGTAAAATTATTCCCTGTCTAGGGGTAAAATTATTCCCTGTCGAGGGGTAAAATTATTCCCTGTCGAGGGGTAAAATTATTCCCTGTCTGGAGGTAAAATTATTCTCTGTCTAGGGGTAAAATTATTCTCTGGGCGTAAAAGTATTCCCTGTCTGGGGGTAAAATTATTCCCGGTCTAGGGTAAAATTATTCTCTGTCTAGGGGTAAAATTATTCTCTGTCTAGAGGTAAAATTATTCCCTGTCTGGGGGTAAAATTATTCTCCGTCTCGAGGTAAAATTATTCCCTGTCTAGGGGTAAAATTATTCCCTGTCTAGGGGTAAAATTATTCCCTGATTAGGGGTAAAATTATTCCCTGTCTAGAGGTAAAATTATTCTCTGTCGAGGGGTAAAATTATTCTCTGTCCAGAGGTGAAATTATTCTCTGTCCAGGAGTGAAATTATTCTCTGTCTAGGGGTAAAATTATTCTCAGTCTGGGGGTAAAATTATTCACTTTCCAGGGGTAAAATTATTCTCTGGGGGTAAAAGTATTCCTTGTCTGGGGGTAAAATTATTCCCGGTCTAGGGTAAAATTATTCTCTGTCCAGGGGTAAAATTATTCTCTGTCTCGAGGTAAAATTATTCTCTGTCTCGGGGTAAAATTATTCCCTGTCTAGGGGTAAAATTATTCCCTGATTAGGGGTAAAATTATTCCCTGTCTAGAGGTAAAATTATTCTCTGTCTCGGGTAAAATTATTCTCTGTCTGGAGGTAAAATTATTCTCTGTTTAGGGGTAAAATTATTCCCTGTCTTGGGGTAAAATTATTCCCTGTCTAGGGGTAAAATTATTCCCTGTCTAGAGGTAAAATTATTCTCTGTCTCGGGGTAAAATTATTCTCTGTCTAGGGGCAAAATTATTCACTGTCTCGGGGTAAAATTATTCTTTGTCTTGGGTTAAAATTATTCTCTGGGGGTAAAAGTATTCCCTGTCTGGGGGTAAAATTATTCTTCGTCTAGAGGTAAAATTATTCTCTGTCTGGGGGTAAAATTATTCTCTGTCTAGGGGTAAAATTATTCCATGTCCAAGGGTAAAATTATTCCCTGTCTTGGGGTGAAATTATTCCCTGTCTAGGGGTAAAATTATTCCCTGTCTAGGGGTAAAATTATTCTCTGTCTGGGGGTAAAATTATTCTTCGTCTAGAGGTAAAATTATTCTCTGTCTGGGGGTAAAATTATTCTCTGTCTAGGGGTAAAATTATTCCATGTCCAAGGGTAAAATTATTCCCTGTCTTGGGGTGAAATTATTCCCTGTCTAGGGGTAAAATTATTCCCTGTCTAGGGGTAAAATTAATCCCTGATTGGGGTAAAATTATTCTGTCTAGAGGTAAAATTATTCCCTGTCTAGGGGTAAAATTATTCCCTGTCTCGGGGTAAAATTATTCCCTGTCTAGGGGTAAAATTATTCACTGTCTAGGCGTAAAATTATTCTCTGGGGGTAAAAGTATTCCCTGTCTGGGGGTAAAATTATTCCCGGTCTAGGGTAAAATTATTCCCTGTGTAGAGGTAAAATTATTCTCTGTCTCGGGGTAAAATTATTCTCTGTCTCGGGGTAAAATTATTCACTGTCGAGGGGTAAAATTATTCTCTGTCTAGGGGTAAAATTACTCTCTGTCCAGGGGTAAAATTATTCTCGGGGGTTAAAGTAGTCCCTGTCTGGGGGTAAAATTATTCCCGGTCTAGGGTAAAATTATTCTCTGTCTCGGGGTAAAATTATTCTCTGTCTAGGGATAAAATTATTCTCTGGGGGTAAAAGTATTCCCTGTCTGGGGGTAAAAGTATTCCCTGTCTGGGGGTAAAATTATTCCCTGTCTAGGGGTAAAATTATTCCCTGTCTCGGGGTAAAATTATTCCCTGTCTCGGGGTAAAATTATTCCCTGTCTCGGGGTAAAATTATTCCCTGTCCAGGGGTAAAATTATTCTCTGTCGAGGGGTAAAATTATTCTCTGTCTAGGGGTAAAATTATTCTCTGTCTAGGGGTAAAATTATTCCATGTCCAAGGGTACAATTATTCTCTGTCTAGGGGTGAAATTATTCCCTGTCTAGGGGTAAAATTATTCCCTGTCTAGGGGTGAAATTATTCCCTGTCTCGGGGTAAAATTATTCCCTGTCTCGGGGTAAAATTATTCCCTGTCTAGGGGTAAAATTATTCACTGTCTCGGCGTAAAATTATTCTCTGGGGGAAAAAGTATTCCCTGTCTGGGGGCAAAATTATTCCCGGTCTAGGGTAAAATTATTCCCTGTCTAGGGGTAAAATTATTCCCTGTCTAGGGGTAAAATTATTCCCTGTGTAGAGGTAAAATTATTCTCTGTCTCGGGGTAAAATTATTCTCTGTCTCGGGGTAAAATTATTCACTGTCGAGGGGTAAAATTATTCTCTGTCTGGGGGTAAAATTACTCTCTGTCCAGGGGTAAAATTATTCTCTGGGGGTAAAAGTAGTCCCTGTCTGGGGGTACAATTATTCCCAGTCTGGGGTAAAATTATTCTCTGTCTAGGGGTAAAATTATTCTCTGTCTAGGGATTAAATTATTCTCTGGGGGTAAAAGTATTCCCTGTCTGGGGGTAAAAGTATTCCCTGTCTGGGGGTAAAATTATTCCCTGTCTGGGGGTAAAATTATTCCCTGTCTAGGGGTAAAAGTATTCTCTGTCTCGGGGTAAAATTATTCCCTGTCTCGGGGTAAAATTATTCCCTGTCTCGGGGTAAAATTATTCCCTGTCTCGGGGTAAAATTATTCCCTGTCTCGGGGTAAAATTATTCTCTGTCTAGGGGTAAAATTATTCTCTGTCCAGGGTAAAATTATTCACTGTCTAGGCGTAAAATTATTCTCTGGGAGTAAAAGTATTCGCTGTCTGGAGGTAAATCTATTTTCTGTCTCGGGGTAAAATTATTCTCTGTCTCGGGGTAAAATTATTCCCTGTCGAGAAGAAAAATTATTCTCTGTCTCGGGGTAAAATTATTCTCTGTCTAGGGGTAAAATTATTCTCTGTCTAGGGGTAAAATTATTCTCTGGGGGTAAAAGTATTCCCTGTCTTGGGGTAAAATTACTCCCTGTCTAGGGGAAAAATTATTCTCTGTCTAGGGGTAAAATTATTCTCTGTCGAGGGGTAAAATTATTCTCTGTCCAGAGGTAAAATTATTCTCTGTCCAGGAGTAAAATTATTCTCTGTCGAGGGGTAAAATTATTCTCTGTCTGGGGGTAAAATCATTCTCTGTCTAGGGGTAAAATTATTCTCTGGGGGTAAAAGTATTCCCTGTCTGGGGGTAAAAGTATTCTCTGTCTAGGGGTAAAATTATTCTCTGACTAGGGGTAAAATTATTCTCTGTCTGGAGGTAAAATTATTCTCTGTCTCTGTGTAAAATTATTCTCTGTCTAGGGGTAAAATTATTCTCTGTCTAGAGGTAAAATTATTACCTGTCTAGGGGTAAAACTATTCTCCGTCTCGAGGTAAAATTATTCTCTGTCTCGGGGTAAAATTATTCCCTGTCTAGGGGTAAAATTATTCCCTGATTAGGGTTAAAATTATTCCCTGTCTCGAGGTAAAATTATTCTCTGTCGAGGGGTAAAATTATTCTCTGTCCAGAGGTAAAATTATTCTCTGTCCAGGAGTAAAATTATTCTCTGTCTTGGGGTAAAATTATTCTCTGTCTGGGGGTAAAATCATTCTCTTTCCAGGGGTAAAATTATTCTCTGGGGGTAAAAGTATTCCTTGTCTGGGGGTAAAATTATTCCCGGTCTAGGGTAAAATTATTCTCTGTCTAGGGGTAAAATTATTCTCTGTCTCGGGTAAAATTATTCTCTGTCTAGCGGTAAAATTATTCCCTGTCCAGGGGTAAAATTATTCCCTGTCTCGGGGTAAAATTATTCCTGTCTAGGGGTAAAATTATTCCCTGTCTCGGGGTAAAATTATTCCCTGTCAAGGGGTAAAATTATTCTCTGGGGGTAAAATTATTCCCTGTCTCGCGGTAAAATTATTCTCTGGGGGTAAAAGTATTCCCTGTCTGGGGGTAAAATTATTCCCTATCTTGGGGTAAAATTATTCTCTGTCTAGGGTAAAATTATTCTCTGTCTAGGGGTAAAATTATTCTCTGTCGAGGGGTAAAATTATTCTCTGTCCAGAGGTAAAATTATTCTCTGTCTCGCGGTAAAATTATTTCCTTTCTAGGGGTAAAATTATTCCCTGTCTGGGGGTAAAATTATTCCCTGTCTAGGGGTTAAATTATTCCCTGTCTAGGGGTAAAATTATTCTCTGTCAATGGGTAAAATTATTCTCTGTCGAGGGGTAAAATTATTCCCTGTCTCGGGGTAAAATTATTCTCTGTCCAGGGGTAAAATTATTCCCTGTCTAGGGGTAAAATTATTCTCTGTCTCGGAGTAAAATTATTCCCTGTCTCGGGGTAAAATTATTCTCTGTCTGTGGGTCAAATTATTCCCTGTCTAGAGGAAAAATTATTCCCTGTCTAGGGGTAAAATTATTCCCTGTCTGGGGGTAAAATTATTCTCTGTCCAGAGGTAAAATTATTCTCTGTCTAGGAGTAATATTATTCCCTGTCTAGGGTTAAAATTATTCTCTGGGGGTAAAAGTATTCCCTGTCTGGGGGTAAAATTATTCCCGATCTAGGGTAAAATTATTCTCTGTCTAGGGGTAAAATTATTCCCTGTGTAGAGGTAAAATTATTCCCTGTCTGGGGGTAAAATTATTCCCGGTCTAGGGTAAAATTATTCTCTGTCTAGGGGTAAAATTATTCCCTGTCTTGGGGTAAAACTATTCCCTGTCTAGGGGTAAAATTATTCCCTGTCTCGGGGTAAAATTATTCCCTGTCTAGGGGTAAAATTATTCCCTGTGTAGAGGTAAAATTATTCTCTGTCTAGGGGTAAAATTATTCCCTGTCTAGAGGTAAAATTATTCTCTGTCTAGGGGTAAAATTATTCTCTGTCTAGAAGTAAAATTATTTCCTGTCTAGGGGCAAAATTATTCTCTGTCTAGAGGTAAAATTATTCCCTGTCTCGAGGCAAAATTATTCTCCGTCTAGAGTTAAAATTATTCTCTGTCTCGGGTAAAATTATTCCCTGTCTAGGGGTAAAATTATTCCCTGTCGAGGGGTAAAATTATTCCCTGTCGAGGGGTAAAATTATTCCCTGTCTGGAGGTAAAATTATTCTCTGTCTAGGGGTAAAATTATTCTCTGGGCGTAAAAGTATTCCCTGTCTGGGGGTAAAATTATTCCCGGTCTAGGGTAAAATTATTCTCTGTCTAGGGGTAAAATTATTCTCTGTCTAGAGGTAAAATTATTCCCTGTCTGGGGGTAAAATTATTCTCCGTCTCGAGGTAAAATTATTCCCTGTCTAGGGGTAAAATTATTCCCTGTCTAGGGGTAAAATTATTCCCTGATTAGGGGTAAAATTATTCCCTGTCTAGAGGTAAAATTATTCTCTGTCGAGGGGTAAAATTATTCTCTGTCCAGAGGTGAAATTATTCTCTGTCCAGCAGTGAAATTATTCTCTGTCTAGGGGTAAAATTATTCTCAGTCTGGGGGTAAAATTATTCACTTTCCAGGGGTAAAATTATTCTCTGGGGGTAAAAGTATTCCTTGTCTGGGGGTAAAATTATTCCCGGTCTAGGGTAAAATTATTCTCTGTCTAGGGGTAAAATTATTCTCTGTCTCGAGGTAAAATTATTCTCTGTCTCGGGGTAAAATTATTCCCTGTCTCGGGGTAAAATTATTCCCTGATTAGGGGTAAAATTATTCCCTGTCTAGAGGTAAAATTATTCTCTGTCTCGGGTAAAATTATTCTCTGTCTGGAGGTAAAATTATTCTCTGTTTAGGGGTAAAATTATTCCCTGTCTTGGGGTAAAATTATTCCCTGTCTAGGGGTAAAATTATTCCCTGTCTAGAGGTAAAATTATTCTCTGTCTCGGGGTAAAATTATTCTCTGTCTAGGGGCAAAATTATTCACTGTCTCGGGGTAAAATTATTCTTTGTCTTGGGTTAAAATTATTCTCTGGGGGTAAAAGTATTCCCTGTCTGGGGGTAAAATTATTCTTCGTCTAGAGGTAAAATTATTCTCTGTCTGGGGGTAAAATTATTCTCTGTCTAGGGGTAAAATTATTCCATGTCCAAGGGTAAAATTATTCCCTGCCTTGGGGTGAAATTATTCCCTGTCTAGGGGTAAAATTATTCCCTGTCTAGGGGTAAAATTATTCTCTGTCTGGGGGTAAAATTATTCTTCGTCTAGAGGTAAAATTATTCTCTGTCTGGGGGTAAAATTATTCTCTGTCTAGGGGTAAAATTATTCCATGTCCAAGGGTAAAATTATTCCCTGTCTTGGGGTGAAATTATTCCCCGTCTAGGGGTAAAATTATTCCCTGTCTAGGGGTAAAATTAATCCCTGATTGGGGTAAAATTATTCTGTCTAGAGGTAAAATTATTCCCTGTCTAGGGGTAAAATTATTCCCTGTCTCGGGGTAAAATTATTCCCTGTCTAGGGGTAAAATTATTCACTGTCTAGGCGTAAAATTATTCTCTGGGGGTAAAAGTATTCCCTGTCTGGGGGTAAAATTATTCCCGGTCTAGGGTAAAATTATTCCCTGTGTAGAGGTAAAATTATTCTCTGTCTCGGGGTAAAATTATTCTCTGTCTCGGGGTAAAATTATTCACTGTCGAGGGGTAAAATTATTCTCTGTCTAGGGGTAAAATTACTCTCTGTCCAGGGGTAAAATTATTCTCGGGGGTTAAAGTAGTCCCTGTCTGGGGGTAAAATTATTCCCGGTCTAGGGTAAAATTATTCTCTGTCTCGGGGTAAAATTATTCTCTGTCTAGGGATAAAATTATTCTCTGGGGGTAAAAGTATTCCCTGTCTGGGGGTAAAAGTATTCCCTGTCTGGGGGTAAAATTATTCCCTGTCTCGGGGTAAAATTATTCCCTGTCTCGGGGTAAAATTATTCCCTGTCTCGGGGTAAAATTATTCCCTGTCCAGGGGTAAAATTATTCTCTGTCGAGGGGTAAAATTATTCTCTGTCTAGGGGTAAAATTATTCTCTGTCTAGGGGTAAAATTATTCCATGTCCAAGGGTACAATTATTCTCTGTCTAGGGGTGAAATTATTCCCTGTCTAGGGGTAAAATTATTCCCTGTCTAGGGGTGAAATTATTCCCTGTCTCGGGGTAAAATTATTCCCTGTCTAGGGGTAAAATTATTCACTGTCTCGGCGTAAAATTATTCTCTGGGGGAAAAAGTATTCCCTGTCTGGGGGCAAAATTATTCCCGGTCTAGGGAAAAATTATTCCCTGTCTAGGGGTAAAATTATTCCCTGTCTAGGGGTAAAATTATTCCCTGTGTAGAGGTAAAATTATTCTCTGTCTCGGGGTAAAATTATTCTCTGTCTCGGATTAAAATTATTCACTGTCGAGGGGTAAAATTATTCTCTGTCTAGGGGTAAAATTACTCTCTGTCCAGGGGTAAAATTATTCTCTGGGGGTAAAAGTAGTCCCTGTCTGGGGGTAAAATTATTCCCAGTCTGGGGTAAAATTATTCTCTGTCTAGGGGTAAAATTATTCTCTGTCTAGGGATTAAATTATTCTCTGGGGGTAAAAGTATTCCCTGTCTGGGGGTAAAATTATTCCCTGTCTGGGGGTAAAATTATTCCCTGTCTAGGGGTAAAAGTATTCTCTGTCTCGGGGTAAAATTATTCCCTGTCTCGGGGTAAAATTATTCCCTGTCTCGGGGTAAAATTATTCCCTGTCTCGGGGTAAAATTATTCCCTGTCTCGGGGTAAAATTATTCTCTGTCTAGGGGTAAAATTATTCTCTGTCTAGGGGTAAAATTATTCTCTGTCCAGGGTAAAATTATTCACTGTCTAGGCGTAAAATTATTCTCTGGGGGTAAAAGTATTCGCTGTCTGGAGGTAAATCTATTTTCTGTCTCGGGGTAAAATTATTCTCTGTCTCGGGGTAAAATTATTCCCTGTCGAGAAGAAAAATTATTCTCTGTCTCGGGGTAAAATTATTCTCTGTCTAGGGGTAAAATTATTCTCTGTCTAGGGGTAAAATTATTCTCTGGGGGTAAAAGTATTCCCTGTCTTGGGGTAAAATTACTCCCTGTCTAGGGGAAAAATTATTCTCTGTCTAGGGGTAAAATTATTCTCAGTGTCGAGGTAAAATTATTCCCTGTCTAGGGGTAAAATTATTCCCTGTCTAGGGGTAAAATTATTCTCTGTCTAGGGGTAAAATTATTCTCTGGGGGTAAAAGTATTCCCTGTCTGAGGGTAAAATTATTCTCTGTCTAGGGGTAAAATTATTCTCTATCTAGGGGTAAAATTATTCTCTGTCTTGGGGTAAAATTATTCTCTGTCTGGGGGTAAAATTATTCTTCGTCTAGAGGTAAAATTATTCTCTGTCTGGGGGTAAAATTATTCTCTGTCTAGGGGTAAAATTATTCCATGTCCAAGGGTAAAATTATTCCCTGTCTTGGGGTGAAATTATTCCCTGTCTAGGGGTAAAATTATTCCCTGTCTAGGGGTAAAATTAATCCCTGATTGGGGGTAAAATTATTCCCTGTCTGGGGGTAAAATTATTCACTGTCGAGGCGTAAAATTATTCTCTGGGGGTAAAAGTATTCCCTGTCTGGGGGTAAAATTATTCCCGGTCTAGGGTAAAATTATTCCCTGTCTAGGGGTAAAATTATTCCCTGTCTAGGGGTAAAATTATTCTCTGTCTCGGGGTAAAATTATTCTCTGTCTCGGGGTAAAATTATTCTCTGTCGAGGGGTAAAATTATTCTCTGTCTAGGGGTAAAATTACTCTCTGTCCAGGGGTAAAATTATTCTCGGGGGTTAAAGTAGTCCCTGTCTGGGGGTAAAATTATTCCCGGTCTAGGGTAAAATTATTCTCTGTCTCGGGGTAAAATTATTCTCTGTCTAGGGATAAAATTATTCTCTGGGGGTAAAAGTATTCCCTGTCTGGGGGTAAAAGTATTCCCTGTCTGGGGGTAAAATTATTCCCTGTCTCGGGGTAAAATTATTCCCTGTCTCGGGGTAAAATTATTCCCTGTCTAGGGGTGAAATTATTCCCTGTCTCGGGGTAAAATTATTCCCTGTCCAGGGGTAAAATTATTCTCTGTCGAGGGGTAAAATTATTCTCTGTCTAGGGGCAAAATTATTCCATGTCCAAGGGTACAATTATTCTCTGTCTAGGGGTGAAATTATTCCCTGTCTAGGGGTAAAATTATTCCCTGTCTAGGGGTGAAATTATTCCCTGTCTCGGGGTAAAATTATTCCCTGTCTCGGGGTAAAATTATTCCCGGTCTCGGGAAAAATTATTCTCTGTCTTGGGTTAAAATTATTCTCTGGGGGTAAAAGTATTCCCTGTCTGGGGGTAAAATTATTCTTCGTCTAGAGGCAAAATTATTCTCTGTCTGGGGGTAAAATTATTCTCTGTCTAGGGGTAAAATTATTCCATGTCCAAGGGTAAAATTATTCCCTGTCTTGGGGTGAAATTATTCCCTGTCTAGGGGTAAAATTATTCCCTGTCTAGGGGTAAAATTATTCACTGTCTCGGCGTAAAATTATTCTCTGGGGGAAAAAGTATTCCCTGTCTGGGGGCAAAATTATTCCCGGTCTAGGGTAAAATTATTCCCTGTCTAGGGGTAAAATTATTCCCTGTCTAGGGGTAAAATTATTCCCTGTGTAGAGGTAAAATTATTCTCTGTCTCGGGGTAAAATTATTCTCTGTCTCGGGGTAAAATTATTCACTGTCGAGGGGTAAAATTATTCTCTGTCTAGGGGTAAAATTACTCTCTGTCCAGGGGTAAAATTATTCTCTGGGGGTAAAAGTAGTCCCTGTCTGGGGGTAAAATTATTCCCAGTCTGGGGTAAAATTATTCTCTGTCTAGGGGTAAAATTATTCTCTGTCTAGGGATTAAATTATTCTCTGGGGGTAAAAGTATTCCCTGTCTGGGGGTAAAAGTATTCCCTGTCTGGGGGTAAAATTATTCCCTGTCTGGGGGTAAAATTATTCCCTGTCTAGGGGTAAAATTATTCTCTGTCTCGGGGTAAAATTATTCCCTGTCTCGGGGTAAAATTATTCCCTGTCTCGGGGTAAAATTATTCTCTGTCTAGGGGTAAAATTATTCTCTGTCGAGGGGTAAAATTATTCGCTGTCTAGGGTAAAATTATTCACTGTCTAGGCGTAAAATTATTCTCTGTCTAGGGGTAAAATTATTCTCTGTCTAGGGGTAAAATTATTCTCTGTCTAGGGTAAAATTATTCACTGTCTAGGCGTAAAATTATTCTCTGGGGGTAAAAGTATTCGCTGTCTGGAGGTAAATCTATTTTCTGTCTCGGGGTAAAATTATTCTCTGTCTCGGGGTAAAATTATTCCCTGTCGAGAAGAAAAATTATTCTCTGTCTCGGGGTAAAATTATTCTCTGTCTAGGGGTAAAATTATTCTCTGTCTAGGGGTAAAATTATTCTCTGGGGGTAAAAGTATTCCCTGTCTTGGGGTAAAATTACTCCCTGTCTAGGGGAAAAATTATTCTCTGTCTCGGGGTAAAATTATTCTCAGTGTCGAGGTAAAATTATTCCCTGTCTAGGGGTAAAATTATTCCCTGTCTAGGGGTAAAATTATTCCCTGTCTAGGGGTAAAATTATTCTCTGTCTCGGGGTAAAATTATTCTCTGGGGGTAAAAGTATTCCCTGTCTGAGGGTAAAATTATTCTCTGTCTAGGGGTAAAATTATTCTCTGTCTAGGGGTAAAATTATTCTCTGTCTTGGGGTAAAATTATTCTCTGTCTAGGGGTTAAATCATTCCCTGTCTAGGGGTAAAATTATTCTCTGTCTCGGGTAAAATTATTCTCTGTCTGGAGGTAAAATTATTCTCTGTCTAGGGGTAAAATTATTCCCTGTCTAGGGGTAAAATTATTCCCTGTCTAGGGGTAAAATTATTCCCTGTCTAGGGGTAAAATTATTCCCTGTCTAGAGGTAAAATTATTCTCTGTCTAGGGGTAAAATTATTCTCTGTCTAGGGTAAAATTATTCACTGTCTAGGGATTAAATTATTCTCTGGGGGTAAAAGTATTCCCTGTCTGGGGGTAAAAGTATTCCCTGTCTGGGGGTAAAATTATTCCCTGTCTGGGGGTAAAATTATTCCCTGTCTAGGGGTAAAATTATTCTCTGTCTCGGGGTAAAATTATTCCCTGTCTCGGGGTAAAATTATTCCCTGTCTCGGGGTAAAATTATTCTCTGTCTAGGGGTAAAATTATTCTCTGTCGAGGGGTAAAATTATTCGCTGTCTAGGGTAAAATTATTCACTGTCTAGGCGTAAAATTATTCTCTGTCTAGGGGTAAAATTATTCTCTGTCTAGGGGTAAAATTATTCTCTGTCTAGGGTAAAATTATTCACTGTCTAGGCGTAAAATTATTCTCTGGGGGTAAAAGTATTCGCTGTCTGGAGGTAAATCTATTTTCTGTCTCGGGGTAAAATTATTCTCTGTCTCGGGGTAAAATTATTCCCTGTCGAGAAGAAAAATTATTCTCTGTCTCGGGGTAAAATTATTCTCTGTCTAGGGGTAAAATTATTCTCTGTCTAGGGGTAAAATTATTCTCTGGGGGTAAAAGTATTCCCTGTCTTGGGGTAAAATTACTCCCTGTCTAGGGGAAAAATTATTCTCTGTCTCGGGGTAAAATTATTCTCAGTGTCGAGGTAAAATTATTCCCTGTCTAGGGGTAAAATTATTCCCTGTCTAGGGGTAAAATTATTCCCTGTCTAGGGGTAAAATTATTCTCTGTCTCGGGGTAAAATTATTCTCTGGGGGTAAAAGTATTCCCTGTCTGAGGGTAAAATTATTCTCTGTCTAGGGGTAAAATTATTCTCTGTCTAGGGGTAAAATTATTCTCTGTCTTGGGGTAAAATTATTCTCTGTCTAGGGGTTAAATCATTCCCTGTCTAGGGGTAAAATTATTCTCTGTCTCGGGTAAAATTATTCTCTGTCTGGAGGTAAAATTATTCTCTGTCTAGGGGTAAAATTATTCCCTGTCTAGGGGTAAAATTATTCCCTGTCTAGGGGTAAAATTATTCCCTGTCTAGGGGTAAAATTATTCCCTGTCTAGAGGTAAAATTATTCTCTGTCTCGGGGTAAAATTATTCTCTGTCTAGGGGGAAAATTATTCACTGTCTTGGGTTAAAATTATTCTCTGGGGGTAAAAGTATTCCCTGTCTGGGGGTAAAATTATTCTTCGTCTAGAGGCAAAATTATTCTCTGTCTGGGGGTAAAATTATTCTCTGTCTAGGGGTAAAATTATTACATGTCCAAGGGTAAAATTATTCCCTGTCTTGGGGTGAAATTATTCCCTGTCTAGGGGTAAAATTATTCCCTGTCTAGGGGTAAAATTATTCTCTGTCTGGGGGTAAAATTATTCTTCGTCTAGAGGTAAAATTATTCTCTGTCTGGGGGTAAAATTATTCTCTGTCTAGGGGTAAAATTATTCCATGTCCAAGGGTAAAATTATTCCCTGTCTTGGGGTGAAATTATTCCCTGTCTAGGGGTAAAATTATTCCCTGTCTAGGGGTAAAATTAATCCCTGATTGGGGGTAAAATTATTCACTGTCGAGGCGTAAAATTATTCTCTGGGGGTAAAAGTATTCCCTGTCTGGGGGTAAAATTATTCCCGGTCTAGGGTAAAATTATTCCCTGTCTAGGGGTAAAATTATTCCCTGTCTAGGGGTAAAATTATTCTCTGTCTCGGGGTAAAATTATTCTCTGTCTCGGGGTAAAATTATTCACTGTCGAGGGGTAAAATTATTCTCTGTCTAGGGGTAAAATTACTCTCTGTCCAGGGGTAAAAGTATTCTCGGGGGTTAAAGTAGTCCCTGTCTGGGGGTAAAATTATTCCCGGTCTAGGGTAAAATTATTCTCTGTCTCGGGGTAAAATTATTCTCTGTCTAGGGATAAAATTATTCTCTGGGGGTAAAAGTATTCCCTGTCTGGGGGTAAAAGTATTCCCTGTCTGGGGGTAAAATTATTCCCTGTCTCGGGGTAAAATTATTCCCTGTCTCGGGGTAAAATTATTCCCTGTCTAGGGATGAAATTATTCCCTGTCTCGGGGTAAAATTATTCCCTGTCCAGGGGTAAAACTATTCTCTGTCGAGGGGTAAAATTATTCTCTGTCTAGGGGCAAAATTATTCCATGTCCAAGGGTACAATTATTCTCTGTCTAGGGGTGAAATTATTCCCTGTCTAGGGGTAAAATTATTCCCTGTCTAGGGGTGAAATTATTCCCTGTCTCGGGGTAAAATTATTCCCTGTCTCGGGGTAAAATTATTCCCTGTCTAGGGGTAAAATTATTCACTGTCTCGGCGTAAAATTATTCTCTGGGGGAAAAAGTATTCCCTGTCTGGGGGCAAAATTATTCCCGGTCTAGGGTAAAATTATTCCCTGTCTAGGGGTAAAAGTATTCCCTGTCTAGGGGTAAAATTATTCCCTGTCTAGGGGTAAAATTATTCCCTGTGTAGAGGTAAAATTATTCTCTGTCTCGGGGTAAAATTATTCTCTGTCTCGGGGTAAAATTATTCACTGTCGAGGGGTAAAATTATTCTCTGTCTAGGGGTAAAATTACTCTCTGTCCAGGGGTAAAATTATTCTCTGGGGGTAAAAGTAGTCCCTGTCTGGGGGTAAAATTATTCCCAGTCTGGGGTAAAATTATTCTCTGTCTAGGGGTAAAATTATTCTCTGTCTAGGGATTAAATTATTCTCTGGGGGTAAAAGTATTCCCTGTCTGGGGGTAAAAGTATTCCCTGTCTGGGGGTAAAATTATTCCCTGTCTGGGGGTAAAATTATTCCCTGTCTAGGGGTAAAATTATTCTCTGTCTCGGGGTAAAATTATTCCCTGTCTCGGGGTAAAATTATTCCCTGTCTCGGGGTAAAATTATTCTCTGTCTAGGGGTAAAATTATTCTCTGTCGAGGGGTAAAATTATTCGCTGTCTAGGGTAAAATTATTCACTGTCTAGGCGTAAAATTATTCTCTGTGGGTAAAAGTATTCGCTGTCTGGAGGTAAATCTATTTTCTGTCTCGGGGTAAAATTATTCTCTGTCTCGGGGTAAAATTATTCCCTGTCGAGAAGAAAAATTATTCTCTGTCTCGGGGTAAAATTATTCTCTGTCTAGGGGTAAAATTATTCTCTGTCTAGGGGTAAAATTATTCTCTGGGGGTAAAAGTATTCCCTGTCTTGGGGTAAAATTACTCCCTATCTACGGGAAAAATTATTCTCTGTCTAGGGGTAAAATTATTCTCAGTGTCGAGGTAAAATTATTCCCTGTCTAGGGGTAAAATTATTCCCTGTCTAGGGGTAAAATTATTCTCTGTCCAGAGGTAAAATTATTCTCTGTCTAGGGGTAAAATTACTCTCGGTTTAGGGGTAAAATTATTCCCTGTCGAGGGGCAAAATTATTCTCCGTCTAGAGGTAAAATTATTCTCTGTCCAGGGGTAAAATTATTCCCGATCTAGGGTAAAATTACGCTCTGTCTAGGGGTAAAATTATTCTCTGTCTAGAGGTAAAATTATTCCCTGTCTAGGGGCAAAATTATTCTCCGTCTAGAGGTAAAATTATTCTCTGTCTCGGGTAAAATTATTCCCTGTCTAGGGGTAAAATTATTCTCTGGGGGTAAAAGTATTCCCTGTCTGGTGGTAAAATTATTCCCTATCTAGGGGTAAAATTATTCTCTGTCTAGGGGTAAAATTATTCTCTGTCTAGAGGTAAAATTATTCCCTGTCTAGGGGTGAAACTATTCTCCGTCTCGAGGTAAAATTATTCTCTGTCTCGGGGTAAAATTATTCCCTGTCTAGGGGTAAAATTATTCCCTGATTAGGGGTAAAATTATTCCCTGTCTAGAGGTAAAATTATTCTCTGTCGAGGGGTAAAATTATTCTCTGTCCAGAGGTAAAATTATTCTCTGTCCAGGAGTAAAATTATTCTCTGTCTTGGGGTAAAATTATTCTCTGTCTGGGGGTAAAATCATTCTCTTTCCAGGGGTAAAATTATTCTCTGGGGGTAAAAGTATTCCTTGTCTGGGGGTAAAATTATTCCCGGTCTAGGGTAAAATTATTCTCTGTCTCGGGGTAAAATTATTCTCTGTCTGCGGGTAAAATTATTCCCTGTCTAGGGGTTAAATTATTCCCTTTCTAGGGGTAAAATTATTCTCTGTCTCGGGTAAAATTATTCTCTGTCTAGCGGTAAAATTATTCCCTGTCCAGGGGCAAAATTATTCCCTGTCTAGGGGTAAAATTATTCCCTGTCTAGAGGTAAAATTATTCTCTGTCTCGGGGTAAAATTATTCTCTGTCTAGGGGGAAAATTATTCACTGTCTCGGGAAAAATTATTCTCTGTCTTGGGTTAAAATTATTCTCTGGGGGTAAAAGTATTCCCTGTCTGGGGGTAAAATTATTCTTCGTCTAGAGGTAAAATTATTCTCTGTCTGGGGGTAAAATTATTCTCTGTCTAGGGGTAAAATTATTCTCTGGGGGTAAAAGTATTCTCTGTCTGGGGGTAAAAGTATTCTCTGTCTAGGGGTAAAATTATTCTCTGTCTAGGGGTAAAATTATTCTCTGTCTGGAGGTAAAATTATTCTCTGTCTCGGTGTAAAATTATTCTCTGTCTAGGGGTAAAATTATTCTCTGTCTAGAGGTAAAATTATTACCTGTCTAGGGGTAAAACTATTCTCCGTCTCGAGGTAAAATTATTCTCTGTCTCGGGGTAAAATTATTCCCTGTCTAGGGGTAAAATTATTCCCTGATTAGGGTTAAAATTATTCCCTGTCTCGAGGTAAAATTATTCTCTGTCGAGGGGTAAAATTATTCTCTGTCCAGAGGTAAAATTATTCTCTGTCCAGGAGTAAAATTATTCTCTGTCTTGGGGTAAAATTATTCTCTGTCTGGGGGTAAAATCATTCTCTTTCCAGGGGTAAAATTATTCTCTGGGGGTAAAAGTATTCCTTGTCTGGGGGTAAAATTATTCCCGGTCTAGGGTAAAATTATTCTCTGTCTAGGGATAAAATTATTCTCTGTCTGGGGGTAAAATTATTCCCTGTCTAGTGGTTAAATTATTCCCTTTCTAGGGGTAAAATTATTCTCTGTCTCGGGTAAAATTATTCTCTGTCTAGCGGTAAAATTATTCCCTGTCCAGGGGTAAAATTATTCCCTGTCTCGGGGTAAAATTATTCCCTGTCTAGGGGTAAAATTATTCCCTGTCTCGGGGTAAAATTATTCCCTGTCAAGGGGTAAAATTATTCTCTGGGGGTAAAATTATTCCCTGTCTCGCGGTAAAATTATTCTCTGGGGGTAAAAGTATTCCCTGTCTGGGGGTAAAATTATTCCCTATCTAGGGGTAAAATTATTCTCTGTCTAGGGGTAAAATTATTCTCTGTCTAGGGGTAAAATTATTCTCTGTCGAGGGGTAAAATTATTCTCTGTCCAGAGGTAAAATTATTCTCTGTCTCGGGGTAAAATTATTTCCTTTCTAGGGGTAAAATTATTCCCTGTCTAGGGGTTAAATTATTCCCTGTCTAGGGCTAAAATTATTCTCTGTCTATGGGTAAAATTATTCTCTGTCGAGGGGTAAAATTATTCCCTGTCTCGGGGTAAAATTATTCTCTGTCTAGTGGTAAAATTATTCCCTGTCTAGGGGTAAAATTATTCTCTGTCTCGGAGTAAAATTATTCCCTGTCTCGGGGTAAAATTATTCTCTGTCTGTGGGTAAAATTATTCCCTGTCTAGAGGAAAAATTATTCCCTGTCTCGGGGTAAAATTATTCCCTGTCTGGGGGTAAAATTATTCTCTGTCCAGAGGTAAAATTATTCTCTGTCCAGGAGTAAAATTATTCCCTGTCTAGGGTTAAAATTATTCTCTGGGGGTAAAAGTATTCCCTGTCTGGGGGTAAAATTATTCCCGATCTAGGGTAAAATTATTCTCTGTCTAGGGGTAAAATTATTCCCTGTCTAGGGGTAAAATTATTCTCTGTCTAGGGGTAAAATTATTCTCTGTCTAGCGATAAAATTATTCCCTGTCCAGGGGTAAAATTATTCCCTGTCTCGGGGTAAAATTATTCCCTGTCTAGGGGTAAAATTATTCCCTGTCTAGGGGTAAAATTATTCTCTGTCTAGGGGTAAAATTATTCTCTGTCTAGAGGTAAAATTATTCCCTGTCTCGGGGTAAAATTATTCTCCGTCTCGAGGTAAAATTATTCTCTGTCTCGGTGTAAAATTATTCTCTGTCTAGGGGTAAAATTATTCTCTGTCTAGAGGTAAAATTATTACCTGTCTAGGGGTAAAACTATTCTCCGTCTCGAGGTAAAATTATTCTCTGTCTCGGGGTAAAATTATTCCCTGTCTAGGGGTAAAATTATTCCCTGATTAGGGTTAAAATTATTCCCTGTCTCGAGGTAAAATTATTCTCTGTCGAGGGGTAAAATTATTCTCTGTCCAGAGGTAAAATTATTCTCTGTCCAGGAGTAAAATTATTCTCTGTCTTGGGGTAAAATTATTCTCTGTCTGGGCGTAAAATCATTCTCTTTCCAGGGGTAAAATTATTCTCTGGGGGTAAAAGTATTCCTTGTCTGGGGGTAAAATTATTCCCGGTCTAGGGTAAAATTATTCTCTGTCTAGGGATAAAATTATTCTCTGTCTGGGGGTAAAATTATTCCCTGTCTAGTGGTTAAATTATTCCCTTTCTAGGGGTAAAATTATTCTCTGTCTCGGGTAAAATTATTCTCTGTCTAGCGGTAAAATTATTCCCTGTCCAGGGGTAAAATTATTCCCTGTCTCGGGGTAAAATTATTCCCTGTCTAGGGGTAAAATTATTCCCTGTCTCGGGGTAAAATTATTCCCTGTCAAGGGGTAAAATTATTCTCTGGGGGTAAAATTATTCCCTGTCTCGCGGTAAAATTATTCTCTGGGGGTAAAAGTATTCCCTGTCTGGGGGTAAAATTATTCCCTATCTAGGGGTAAAATTATTCTCTGTCTAGGGGTAAAATTATTCTCTGTCTAGGGGTAAAATTATTCTCTGTCGAGGGGTAAAATTATTCTCTGTCCAGAGGTAAAATTATTCTCTGTCTCGGGGTAAAATTATTTCCTTTCTAGGGGTAAAATTATTCCCTGTCTAGGGGTTAAATTATTCCCTGTCTAGGGCTAAAATTATTCTCTGTCTATGGGTAAAATTATTCTCTGTCGAGGGGTAAAATTATTCCCTGTCTCGGGGTAAAATTATTCTCTGTCTAGGGGTAAAATTATTCCCTGTCTAGGGGTAAAATTATTCTCTGTCTCGGAGTAAAATTATTCCCTGTCTCGGGGTAAAATTATTCTCTGTCTGTGGGTAAAATTATTCCCTGTCTAGAGGAAAAATTATTCCCTGTCTCGGGGTAAAATTATTCCCTGTCTGGGGGTAAAATTATTCTCTGTCCAGAGGTAAAATTATTCTCTGTCCAGGAGTAAAATTATTCCCTGTCTAGGGTTAAAATTATTCTCTGGGGGTAAAAGTATTCCCTGTCTGGGGGTAAAATTATTCCCGATCTAGGGTAAAATTATTCTCTGTCTAGGGGTAAAATTATTCCCTGTCTAGGGGTAAAATTATTCTTCGTCTAGAGGTAAAATTATTCTCTGTCTGGGGGTAAAATTATTCTCTGTCTAGGGGTAAAATTATTCCATGTCCAAGGGTAAAATTATTCCCTGTCTTGGGGTAAAATTATTCTCTGGGGGTAAAAGTATTCCCTGTCTGGGGGTAAAATTATTCCCGGTCTAGGGTAAAATTATTCCCTGTCTCGGGGTAAAATTATTCCCTGTGAAGAGGTAAAAAATTATTCCCTGTCTGGGGGTAAAATTATTCCCGGTCTAGGGTAAAATTATTCTCTGTCTAGGGGTAAAATTATTCCCTGTCTTGGGGTAAAACTATTCCCTGTCTAGGGGTAAAATTATTCTCTGTCTAGAGGTAAAATTATTCCCTGTCTCGAGGCAAAATTATTCTCCGTCTCGAGTTAAAATTATTCTCTGTCTCGGGTAAAATTATTCCCTGTCTAGGGGTAAAATTATTCCCTGTCGAGGGGTAAAATTATTCCCTGTCTGGAGGTAAAATTATTCTCTGTCTAGGGGTAAAATTATTCTCTGGGAGTAAAAGTATTTCCTGTCTGGGGGTAAAATTATTCCCGGTCTAGGGTAAAATTATTCTCTGTCTAGGGGTAAAATTATTCTCTGTCTAGAGGTAAAATTATTCCCTGTCGAGGGGTAAAATTATTCCCTGTCTAGGGTTAAAATTATTCCCTGATTAGGGGTAAAATTATTCCCTGTCTAGAGGTAAAATTATTCTCTGTCGAGGGGTAAAATTATTCTCTGTCCAGAGGTAAAATTATTCTCTGTCCAGGAGTGAAATTATTCTCTGTCTAGGGGTAAAATTATTCTCAGTCTGGGGGTAAAATTATTCTCTTTCCAGGGGTAAAATTATTCTCTGCGGGTAAAAGTATTCCTTGTTTGGGGGTTAAAATTATTCCCGGTCTAGGGTAAAATTATTCTCTGTCTAGGGGTAAAATTATTCTCTGTCTGGGGGTAAAATTATTCCCTGTCTAGGGGTTAAATTATTCCCTTTCTAGGGGTAAAATTATTCTCTGTCTCGGGTAAAATTATTCTCTGTCTAGCGATAAAATTATTCCCTGTCCAGGGGTAAAATTATTCCCTGTCTCGGGGTAAAATTATTCCCTGTCTAGGGGTAAAATTATTCCCTGTCTAGGGGTAAAATTATTCTCTGTCTAGGGGTAAAATTATTCTCTGTCTAGAGGTAAAATTATTCCCTGTCTCGGGGTAAAATTATTCTCCGTCACGAGGTAAAATTATTCTCTGTCTCGGGGTAAAATTATTCCCTGTCTAGGGGTAAAATTATTCCCTGATTAGGGGTAAAATTATTCCCTGTCTAGAGGTAAAATTATTCTCTGTCTCGTTGTAAAATTATTCTCTGTCTAGTGGTAATATTATTCTCTGTCTTGGGGTAAAATTATTCTCTGTCGAGGGGTAAAATTATTCTCTGTCCAGAGGTAAAATTATTCTCTGTCCAGGAGTAAAATTATTCTCTGTCGAGGGGTATAATTATTCTCTGTCTGGGGGTAAAATCATTCTCTGTCTAGGGGTAAAATTATTCTCTGGGGGTAAAAGTATTCCCTGTCTGGGGGTAAAAGTATTCTCTGACTAGGGGTAAAATTATTCTCTGACTAGGGGTAAAATTATTCTCTGTCTAGAGGTAAAATTATTACCTGTCTCGAGGTAAAATTATTCTCTGTCTCGGGGTAAAATTATTCCCTGTCTAGGGGTAAAATTATTCCCTGATTAGGGTTAAAATTATTCCCTGTCTAGAGGTAAAATTATTCTCTGTCGAGGGGTAAAATTATTCTCTGTCCAGAGGTAAAATTATTCTCTGTCCAGGAGTAAAATTATTCTCTGTCTTGGGGTAAAATTATTCTCTGTCTGGGGGTAAAATCATTCTCTTTCCAGGGGTAAAATTATTCTCTGGGGGTAAAAGTATTCCTTGTCTGGGGGTAAAATTATTCCCGGTCTAGGGTAAAATTATTCTCTGTCTAGGGGTAAAATTATTCTCTGTCTGGGGGTAAAATTATTCCCTGTCTAGTGGTTAAATTATTCCCTTTCTAGGGGTAAAATTATTCTCTGTCTCGGGTAAAATTATTCTCTGTCGAGCGGTAAAATTATTCCCTGTCCAGGGGTAAAATTATTCCCTGTCTCGGGGTAAAATTATTCCCTGTCTAGGGGTAAAATTATTCCCTGTCTCGGGGTAAAATTATTCCCTGTCAAGGGGTAAAATTATTCTCTGGGGGTAAAATTATTCCCTGTCTCGCGGTAAAATTATTCTCTGGGGGTAAAAGTATTCCCTGTCTGGGGGTAAAATTATTCCCTATCTAGGGGTAAAATTATTCTCTGTCTAGGGTAAAATTATTCTCTGTCTAGGGGTAAAATTATTCTCTGTCGAGGGGTAAAATTATTCTCTGTCCAGAGGTAAAATTATTCTCTGTCTCGCGGTAAAATTATTTCCTTTCTAGGGGTAAAATTATTCCCTGTCTGGGGGTAAAATTATTCCCTGTCTAGGGGTTAAATTATTCCCTGTCTAGGGGTAAAATTATTCTCTGTCTATGGGTAAAATTATTCTCTGTCGAGGGGTAAAATTATTCCCTGTCTCGGGGTAAAATTATTCTCTGTCCAGGGGTAAAATTATTCCCTGTCTAGGGGTAAAATTATTCTCTGTCTCGGAGTAAAATTATTCCCTGTCTCGGGGTAAAATTATTCTCTGTCTGTGGGTCAAATTATTCCCTGTCTAGAGGAAAAATTATTCCCTGTCTAGGGGTAAAATTATTCCCTGTCTGGGGGTAAAATTATTCTCTGTCCAGAGGTAAAATTATTCTCTGTCTAGGAGTAATATTATTCCCTGTCTAGGGTTAAAATTATTCTCTGGGGGTAAAAGTATTCCCTGTCTGGGGGTAAAATTATTCCCGATCTAGGGTAAAATTATTCTCTGTCTAGGGGTAAAATTATTCCCTGTGTAGAGGTAAAATTATTCCCTGTCTGGGGGTAAAATTATTCCCGGTCTAGGGTAAAATTATTCTCTGTCTAGGGGTAAAATTATTCCCTGTCTTGGGGTAAAACTATTCCCTGTCTAGGGGTAAAATTATTCCCTGTCTCGGGGTAAAATTATTCCCTGTCTAGGGGTAAAATTATTCCCTGTGTAGAGGTAAAATTATTCTCTGTCTAGGGGTAAAATTACTCTCTGTCCAGGGGTAAAATTATTCTCGGGGGTTAAAGTAGTACCTGTCTGGGGGTAAAATTATTCCCGGTCTAGGGTAAAATTATTCTCTGTCTCGGGGTAAAATTATTCTCTGTCTAGGGATAAAATTATTCTCTGGGGGTAAAAGTATTCCCTGTCTGGGGGTAAAAGTATTCCCTGTCTGGGGGTAAAATTATTCCCTGTCTCGGGGTAAAATTATTCCCTGTCTCGGGGTAAAATTATTCCCGGTCTAGGGTAAAATTATTCTCTGTCTCGGGGTAAAATTATTCTCTGTCTAGGGATAAAATTATTCTCTGTCTAGGGGCAAAATTATTCCATGTCCAAGGTTACAATTATTCTCTGTCTAGGGGTGAAATTATTCCCTGTCTAGGGGTAAAATTATTCCCTGTCTAGGGGTGAAATTATTCCCTGTCTCGGGGTAAAATTATTCCCTGTCTCGGGGTAAAATGATTCCCTGTCTAGGGGTAAAATTATTGACTGTCTCGGCGTAAAATTATTCTCTGGGGGAAAAAGTATTCCCTGTCTGGGGGCAAAATTATTCCCGGTCTAGGGTAAAATTATTCCCTGTCTAGGGGTAAAAGTATTCCCTGTCTAGGGGTAAAATTATTCCCTGTCTCGGGGTAAAATTATTCCCTGTCTCGGGGTAAAATTATTCCCTGTCTGGGGGTAAAATTATTCCCGGTCTAGGGTAAAATTATTCTCTGTCTCGGGGTAAAATTATTCTCTGTCTAGGGATAAAATTATTCTCTGGGGGTAAAAGTATTCCCTGTCTGGGGGTAAAAGTATTCCCTGTCTGGGGGTAAAATTATTCCCTGTCTCGGGGTAAAATTATTCCCTGTCTCGGGGTAAAATTATTCCCTGTCTAGGGGTAAAATTACTCTCTGTCCAGGGGTAAAATTATTCTCTGGGGGTAAAAGTAGTCCCTGTCTGGGGGTAAAATTATTCCCAGTCTGGGGTAAAATTATTCTCTGTCTAGGGGTAAAATTATTCTCTGTCTAGGGATTAAATTATTCTCTGGGGGTAAAAGTATTCCCTGTCTGGGGGTAAAAGTATTCCCTGTCTGGGGGTAAAATTATTCCCTGTCTGGGGGTAAAATTATTCTCTGTCTCGGGGTAAAATTATTCCCTGTCTCGGGGTAAAATTATTCCCTGTCTCGGGGTAAAATTATTCTCTGTCGAGGGGTAAAATTATTCGCTGTCTAGGGTAAAATTATTCACTGTCTAGGCGTAAAATTATTCTCTGTCTAGGGGTAAAATTATTCTCTGTCTAGGGGTAAAATTATTCTCTGTCTAGGGTAAAATTATTCACTGTCTAGGCGTAAAATTATTCTCTGGGGGTAAAAGTATTCGCTGTCTGGAGGTAAATCTATTTTCTGTCTCGGGGTAAAATTATTCTCTGTCTCGGGGTAAAATTATTCCCTGTCGAGAAGAAAAATTATTCTCTGTCTCGGGGTAAAATTATTCTCTGTCTAGGGGTAAAATTATTCTCTGTCTAGGGGTAAAATTATTCTCTGGGGGTAAAAGTATTCCCTGTCTTGGGGTAAAATTACTCCCTGTCTAGGGGAAAAATTATTCTCTGTCTAGGGGTAAAATTATTCTCAGTGTCGAGGTAAAATTATTCCCTGTCTAGGGGTAAAATTATTCCCTGTCTAGGGGTAAAATTATTCTCTGTCTAGGGGTTAAATCATTCCCTGTCTAGGGGTAAAATTATTCTCTGTCTCGGGTAAAATTATACTCTGTCTGGAGGTAAAATTATTCTCTGTTTAGGGGTAAAATTATTCCCTGTCTAGGGGTAAAATTATTCCCTGTCTAGGGGTAAAATTATTCCCTGTCTAGAGGTAAAATTATTCTCTGTCTCGGGGTAAAATTATTCTCTGTCTAGGGGGAAAATTATTCACTGTCTCGGGAAAAATTATTCTCTGTCTTGGGTTAAAATTATTCTCTGGGGGTAAAAGTATTCCCTGTCTGGGGGTAAAATTATTCTTCGTCTAGAGGCAAAATTATTCTCTGTCTGGGGGTAAAATTATTCTCTGTCTAGGGGTAAAATTATTCCATGTCCAAGGGTAAAATTATTCTCTGTCTGGGGGTAAAATTATTCTCTGTCTAGGGGTAAAATTATTCCATGTCCAAGGGTAAAATTATTCCCTGTCTTGGGGTGAAATTATTCCCTGTCTAGGGGTAAAATTATTCCCTGTCTAGGGGTAAAATTAATCCCTGATTGGGGGTAAAATTATTCTGTCTAGAGGTAAAATTATTCCCTGTCTAGGGGTAAAATTATTCCCTGTCTCGGGGTAAAATTATTCCCTGTCTAGGGGTAAAATTATTCACTGTCGAGGCGTAAAATTATTCTCTGGGGGTAAAAGTATTCCCTGTCTGGGGGTAAAATTATTCCCGGTCTAGGGTAAAATTATTCCCTGTCTAGGGGTAAAATTATTCTCTGTCTCGGGGTAAAATTATTCTCTGTCTCGGGGTAAAATTATTCACTGTCGAGGGGTCAAATTATTCTCTGTCTAGGGGTAAAATTACTCTCTGTCCAGGGGTAAAATTATTCTCGGGGGTTAAAGTAGTACCTGTCTGGGGGTAAAATTATTCCCGGTCTAGGGTAAAATTATTCTCTGTCTCGGGGTAAAATTATTCTCTGTCTAGGGATAAAATTATTCTCTGGGGGTAAAAGTATTCCCTGTCTGGGGGTAAAAGTATTCCCTGTCTGGGGGTAAAAGTATTCCCTGTCTGGGGGTAAAATTATTCCCTGTCTCGGGGTAAAATTATTCCCTGTCTCGGGGTAAAATTATTCCCGGTCTAGGGTAAAATTATTCTCTGTCTCGGGGTAAAATTATTCTCTGTCTAGGGATAAAATTATTCTCTGTCTAGGGGCAAAATTATTCCATGTCCAAGGTTACAATTATTCTCTGTCTAGGGGTGAAATTATTCCCTGTCTAGGGGTAAAATTATTCCCTGTCTAGGGGTGAAATTATTCCCTGTCTCGGGGTAAAATTATTCCCTGTCTCGGGGTAAAATGATTCCCTGTCTAGGGGTAAAATTATTGACTGTCTCGGCGTAAAATTATTCTCTGGGGGAAAAAGTATTCCCTGTCTGGGGGCAAAATTATTCCCGGTCTAGGGTAAAATTATTCCCTGTCTAGGGGTAAAATTATTCCCTGTCTCGGGGTAAAATTATTCCCTGTCTCGGGGTAAAATTATTCCCTGTCTGGGGGTAAAATTATTCCCGGTCTAGGGTAAAATTATTCTCTGTCTCGGGGTAAAATTATTCTCTGTCTAGGGATAAAATTATTCTCTGGGGGTAAAAGTATTCCCTGTCTGGGGGTAAAAGTATTCCCTGTCTGGGGGTAAAATTATTCCCTGTCTCGGGGTAAAATTATTCCCTGTCTCGGGGTAAAATTATTCCCTGTCTAGGGGTAAAATTACTCTCTGTCCAGGGGTAAAATTATTCTCTGGGGGTAAAAGTAGTCCCTGTCTGGGGGTAAAATTATTCCCAGTCTGGGGTAAAATTATTCTCTGTCTAGGGGTAAAATTATTCTCTGTCTAGGGATTAAATTATTCTCTGGGGGTAAAAGTATTCCCTGTCTGGGGGTAAAAGTATTCCCTGTCTGGGGGTAAAATTATTCCCTGTCTGGGGGTAAAATTATTCTCTGTCTCGGGGTAAAATTATTCCCTGTCTCGGGGTAAAATTATTCCCTGTCTCGGGGTAAAATTATTCTCTGTCGAGGGGTAAAATTATTCGCTGTCTAGGGTAAAATTATTCACTGTCTAGGCGTAAAATTATTCTCTGTCTAGGGGTAAAATTATTCTCTGTCTAGGGGTAAAATTATTCTCTGTCTAGGGTAAAATTATTCACTGTCTAGGCGTAAAATTATTCTCTGGGGGTAAAAGTATTCGCTGTCTGGAGGTAAATCTATTTTCTGTCTCGGGGTAAAATTATTCTCTGTCTCGGGGTAAAATTATTCCCTGTCGAGAAGAAAAATTATTCTCTGTCTCGGGGTAAAATTATTCTCTGTCTAGGGGTAAAATTATTCTCTGTCTAGGGGTAAAATTATTCTCTGGGGGTAAAAGTATTCCCTGTCTTGGGGTAAAATTACTCCCTGTCTAGGGGAAAAATTATTCTCTGTCTAGGGGTAAAATTATTCTCAGTGTCGAGGTAAAATTATTCCCTGTCTAGGGGTAAAATTATTCCCTGTCTAGGGGTAAAATTATTCTCTGTCTAGGGGTTAAATCATTCCCTGTCTAGGGGTAAAATTATTCTCTGTCTCGGGTAAAATTATACTCTGTCTGGAGGTAAAATTATTCTCTGTTTAGGGGTAAAATTATTCCCTGTCTAGGGGTAAAATTATTCCCTGTCTAGGGGTAAAATTATTCCCTGTCTAGAGGTAAAATTATTCTCTGTCTCGGGGTAAAATTATTCTCTGTCTAGGGGGAAAATTATTCACTGTCTCGGGAAAAATTATTCTCTGTCTTGGGTTAAAATTATTCTCTGGGGGTAAAAGTATTCCCTGTCTGGGGGTAAAATTATTCTTCGTCTAGAGGCAAAATTATTCTCTGTCTGGGGGTAAAATTATTCTCTGTCTAGGGGTAAAATTATTCCATGTCCAAGGGTAAAATTATTCCCTGTCTTGGGGTGAAATTATTCCCTGTCTAGGGGTAAAATTATTCCCTGTCTAGGGGTAAAATTATTCTCTGTCTGGGGGTAAAATTATTCTTCGTCTAGAGGTAAAATTATTCTCTGTCTGGGGGTAAAATTATTCTCTGTCTAGGGGTAAAATTATTCCATGTCCAAGGGTAAAATTATTCCCTGTCTTGGGGTGAAATTATTCCCTGTCTAGGGGTAAAATTATTCCCTGTCTAGGGGTAAAATTAATCCCTGATTGGGGGTAAAATTATTCTGTCTAGAGGTAAAATTATTCCCTGTCTAGGGGTAAAATTATTCCCTGTCTCGGGGTAAAATTATTCCCTGTCTAGGGGTAAAATTATTCACTGTCGAGGCGTAAAATTATTCTCTGGGGGTAAAAGTATTCCCTGTCTGGGGGTAAAATTATTCCCGGTCTAGGGTAAAATTATTCTCTGTCTCGGGGTAAAATTATTCTCTGTCTAGGGATAAAATTATTCTCTGGGGGTAAAAGTATTCCCTGTCTGGGGGTAAAAGTATTCCCTGTCTGGGGGTAAAATTATTCCCTGTCTCTGGGTAAAATTATTCCCTGTCTCGGGGTAAAATTATTCCCTGTCTAGGGATGAAATTATTCCCTGTCTCGGGGTAAAATTATTCCCTGTCCAGGGGTAAAATTATTCTCTGTCGAGGGGTAAAATTATTCTCTGTCTTGGGGCAAAATTATTCCATGTCCAAGGGTACAATTATTCTCTGTCTAGGGGTGAAATTATTCCCTGTCTAGGGGTAAAATTATTCCCTGTCTAGGGGTGAAATTATTCCCTGTCTCGGGGTAAAATTATTCCCTGTCTCGGGGTAAAATTATTCCCTGTCTAGGGGTAAAATTATTCTCTGGGGGTAAAAGTAGTCCCTGTCTGGGGGTAAAATTATTCCCTGTCTGGGGGTAAAATTATTCCCTGTCTAGGGGTAAAATTATTCTCTGTCTCGGGGTAAAATTATTCCCTGTCTCGGGGTAAAATTATTCCCTGTCTCGGGGTAAAATTATTCTCTGTCTAGGGGTAAAATTATTCTCTGTCGAGGGGTAAAATTATTCGCTGTCTAGGGTAAAATTATTCACTGTCTAGGCGTAAAATTATTCTCTGTGGGTAAAAGTATTCGCTGTCTGGAGGTAAATCTATTTTCTGTCTCGGGGTAAAATTATTCTCTGTCTCGGGGTAAAATTATTCCCTGTCGAGAAGAAAAATTATTCTCTGTCTCGGGGTAAAATTATTCTCTGTCTCGGGGTAAAATTATTCTCTGTCTAGGGGTAAAATTATTCTCTGGGGGTAAAAGTATTCCCTGTCTTGGGGTAAAATTACTCCCTATCTAGGGGAAAAATTATTCTCTGTCTAGGGGTAAAATTATTCTCAGTGTCGAGGTAAAATTATTCCCTGTCTAGGGGTAAAATTATTCCCTGTCTAGGGGTAAAATTATTCTCTGTCCAGAGGTAAAATTATTCTCTGTCCAGGGGTAAAATTATTCCCGATCTAGGGTAAAATTACGCTCTGTCTAGGGGTAAAATTATTCTCTGTCTAGGGGTAAAATTATTCCCTGTCTAGGGGCAAAATTATTCTCCGTCTAGAGGTAAAATTATTCTCTGTCTCGGGTAAAATTATTCCCTGTCTAGGGGTAAAATTATTCTCTGGGGGTAAAAGTATTCCCTGTCTGGTGGTAAAATTATTCCCTATCTAGGGGTAAAATTATTCTCTGTCTCGGGGTAAAATTATTCTCTGTCTAGAGGTAAAATTATTCCCTGTCTAGGGGTGAAACTATTCTCCGTCTCGAGGTAAAATTATTCTCTGTCTCGGGGTAAAATTATTCCCTGTCTAGGGGTAAAATTATTCCCTGATTAGGGGTAAAATTATTCCCTGTCTAGAGGTAAAATTATTCTCTGTCGAGGGGTAAAATTATTCTCTGTCCAGAGGTAAAATTATTCTCTGTCCAGGAGTAAAATTATTCCCTGTCTTGGGGTAAAATTATTCTCTGTCTGGGGGTAAAATCATTCTCTTTCCAGGGGTAAAATTATTCTCTGGGGGTAAAAGTATTCCTTGTCTGGGGGTAAAATTATTCCCGGTCTAGGGTAAAATTATTCTCTGTCTCGGGGTAAAATTATTCTCTGTCTGCGGGTAAAATTATTCCCTGTCTAGGGGTTAAATTATTCCCTTTCTAGGGGTAAAATTATTCTCTGTCTCGGGTAAAATTATTCTCTGTCTAGCGGTAAAATTATTCCCTGTCCAGGGGTAAAATTATTCCCTGTCTTGGGCTAAAATTATTCCCTGTCTCGGGGTAAAATTAGTCTCTGTCAATGGGTAAAATTATTCTCTGGGGGTAAAATTATTCCCTGTCTCGCGGTAAAATTATTCTCTGGGGGTAAAAGTATTCCCTGTCTGGGGGTAAAATTATTCCCTATCTAGAAGAAAAATTATTCTCTGTCTTGGGGTAAAATTATTCTCTGTCTCGGGGTAAAATTATTCCCTGTCTAGAAGAAAAATTATTCTCTGTCTTGGGGTAAAATTATTCCCTGTCTGGGGCTAAAATTATTCACTGTCTCGGGTAAAATTATTCACTGTCTCGGGGTAAAATTATTCTCTGTCTAGGGTTAAAATTATTCTCTGGGGGTAAAAGTATTCCCTGTCTGGGGGTAAAATCATTCCCGATCTAGGGTAAAATTATTCTCTGTCTAGGGGTAAAATTATTCCCTGTCTAGGGGTAAAATTATTCTTCGTCTAGAGGTAAAATTATTCTCTGTCTAGGGGTAAAATTATTCTCTGTCTAGGGGTAAAATTATTCCATGTCCAAGGGTAAAATTATTCTCTGTCTAGGGGTGAAATTATTCTCTGTCTAGGGGTAAAATTATTCCATGTCCAAGGGTACAATTATTCTCTGTCTAGGGGTGAAATTATTCCCTGTCTAGGGGTAAAATTATTCCCTGTCTAGGGGTGAAATTATTCCCTGTCTCGGGGTAAAATTATTCCCTGTCCAGGGGTAAAATTATTCTCTGTCGAGGGGTAAAATTATTCTCTGTCTAGGGGTAAAATTATTCTCTGTCTAGGGGTAAAATTATTCCATGTCCAAGGGTACAATTATTCTCTGTCTAGGGGTGAAATTATTCCCTGTCTAGGGGTAAAATTATTCCCTGTCTAGGGGTGAAATTATTCCCTGTCTCGGGGTAAAATTATTCCCTGTCTCGGGGTAAAATTATTCCCTGTCTAGGGGTAAAATTATTCACTGTCTCGGCGTAAAATTATTCTCTGGGGGAAAAAGTATTCCCTGTCTGGGGGCAAAATTATTCCCGGTCTAGGGTAAAATTATTCCCTGTCTAGGGGTAAAATTATTCCCTGTCTAGGGGTAAAATTATTCCCTGATTAGGAGTAAAATTATTCCCTGTCTAGAGGTAAAATTATTCTCTGTCGAGAGGTAAAATTATTCTCTGTCCAGAGGTAAAATTATTCTCTGTCTAGGGGTAAAATTATTCCATGTCCAAGGGTAAAATTATTCTCTGTCTAGGGGTGAAATTATTCTCTGTCTAGGGGTAAAATTATTCCATGTCCAAGGGTACAATTATTCTCTGTCTAGGGGTGAAATTATTCCCTGTCTAGGGGTAAAAGTATTCCCTGTCTGGGGATAAAATTATTCCCGGTCTAGGGTAAAATTATTCTCTGTCTCAGGGTAAAATTATTCTCTGTCTAGAGGTAAAATTATTCCCTGTCTAGGGGTAAAATTATTCTCCTTCTAGAGGTAAAATTATCTCTGTCTAGGTTTAAAATTATTCTCTGTCTAGTGGTAAAATTATTCTCTGTCTAGGGGTAAAATTATTTTCTGTCTTGGGGTAAAATTATTCTCTGTCGAGAGGTAAAATTATTCCCTGTCTCGGGGTAAAATTATTCTCTGTCTTGGGGTAAAATTATTCTATGGCGGTAAAAGTATTCCCTGTCTGGGGGTAAAAGTATTCTCTGTCTCGGGGTAAAATTATTCTCTGTCTAGTGGTAAAATTATTCCCTGTCTAAGGGTAAAATTATTCCCTGTCTAGGGGTAAAATTATTCCCTGTCTCGAGGTAAAATTATTCTCTGTCTAGGGGTAAAATTATTCCCTGTCTAAGAGTAAAATTATTCTCTGTCTAGGGGTAAAATTATTATCTGTCGAGGGGTAAAATTATTCTCTGGGGGTAAAAGTATTCCCTGTCTTGGGGTAAAATTATTCCCTGTCTAGGGGAAAAATTATTCTCTGTCTCGGGGTAAAATTATTCTCTGTCTCGAGGTAAAATTATTCCCTGTCCAGGGGTAAAATTATTCCCTGTCTAGGGGTAAAATTATTCCCTGTCTAGGGGTATAATTATTCCCTGTCTGGTGGTAAAATTACTCTCTGTCTAGGGGTAAAATTATTCCCTGTCTCGGGGTAAAATTATTCCCTGATTAGGGGTAAACTTATTCTCTGTCTAGAGGTAAAATTATTCTCTGTCTAGGGGTAAAATTATTCCCTGTCTCGGGGTAAAATTATTCTCTGTCTGGGGGTAAAATTATTCTCTGTCTCTGGGTAAAATTATTCACTGTCTAGGGGTAATATTATTCTCTGTATGGGGGTAAAATTATTCTCTGGGGGTAAAATTATTCTCTGTCTAGGGGTAAAATTATTCTCTGGGGGTAAAAGTATTCCCTGTCTGGGGGTAAAATGATTCCCTATCTAGGGGTAAAATTATTCCCTGTCTAGGGGTAAAATAATTCCCTGTCTAGGGGCAAAATTATTCTCCGTCTCGGGTAAAATTATTCCCTGTCTAGGGGTAAAATTATTCCCTGTCTCGGGGTAAAATTATTCCCTGTCTAGGGGTAAAATTATTCCCTGTGTAGAGGTAAAATTATTCTCTGTCTCGGGGTAAAATTATTCTCTGTCTCGGGGTAAAATTATTCACTGTCGAGGGGTAAAATTATTCTCTGGGGGTAAAAGTATTCCCTGTCTAGGGGTAAAATTATTCCCTGATTAGGGGTAAACTTATTCTCTGTCTAGAGGTAAAATTATTCTCTGTCTAGGGGTAAAATTATTCCCTGTCTAGGGGTAAAATTATTCTCTGTCTAGAGGTAAAATTATTCTCTGTCTAGAGATAAAATTATTCTCTGTGTAGGGGTAAAATTATTCTCTGTCTTGGGGTAAAATTATTCTCTGTCTCGGGGTAAAATTATTCTCTGTCTCGGGGTAAATTTATTCACTGTCTCGGGGTAAAATTATTCTCTGTCTCGGGATAAAATTATTCTCTGGGGGTAAAAGTATTCCCTGTCTGGGGGTAAAAGTATTCCCTGTCTGGGGGTAAAATTATTCCCTGTCTGGGGGTAAAATTATTCTCTGTCTCGGCGTAAAATAATTCTCTGTCTAGGGGTAAAAATATTCCCTGTCTAGGAGTAAAATTATTCTCTGTCTAGAAGTAAAATTATTCTCTGTCTAGGGGTAAAATTTTTCCGTCTAGGGGTAAAATTATTCCCTGTCTAGGGGTAAAATTATTCTCTGTCTCGAGGTAAAATTATTCTCTGTCTCGGGGTAAAATTATTCCCTGTCTAGGGGTAAAATTATTCTCTGTCTCGGGTTAAAATTATTCTCTGGGGGTAAAAGTATTCCCTGTCTAGGGGTAAAATTATTCCCGATCTAGGGTAAAATTATTCTCTGTCTAGGGGTAAAATTATTCTCTGTCTGGAGGTAAAATTATTCCCTGTCTCGGGGTAAAATTATTCTTCGTCGAGAGGTAGAATTATTCTCTGTCTAGGGGTAAAATTATTCTCTGTCTCGGGGTAAAATTACTCCATGTCCAAGGGTAAAATTATTCTCTGTCTTGGGGTGAAATTATTCTCTGTCCTGGGGTAACATTATTCCCTGTCTAGGGGTAAAATTATTCCCTGATTAGGGGTAAAATTATTCTCTGTCCAGAGGTAAAATTATTCCCTGTCTCGGGGTAAAATTATTCCCTGTCTAGGGGTAAAATTATTCCCTGTCTCGGGGTAAAATTATTCACTGTCTAGGGGTAAAATTATTCACTGTCCAGGGGTAAAATTATTCTCTGGGGGTAAAAGTATTCCCTGTCTGGGGTTAAAATTATTCCAGGTCTAGGGTAAAATTATTCTCTGTCTCGGGGTAAAATTATTCCCTGTCTAGAGGTAAAATTATTCCCTGTCTAGGGGTAAAATTATTCACCGTCTAGAGGTAAAATTATTCTCTGTCTTGGGGTAAAATTATTCTCCGTCTAGAGGTAAAATTATTCTCTGTCCATGTTTAAAATTATTCTCTGTCGAGGGGTAAAATTATTCTCTGTCTCGGGGTAAAATTATTCTCTGTCTAGGGGTAAAATTATTCTCTGTCTAGAGGTAAAATTATTCCCTGTCTCGGGGTAAAATTATTCTCTGTCTAGGGGTAAAATTATTCTATGGGGGTAAAAGTATTCCCTGTCTGGGGGTAAAAGTATTCTCTATCTCGGGGAAAAATTATTCTCTGTCTAGGGGTAAAATTATTCCCTGTCTCGGGGTACAATTATTCCCTGTCTAGGGGTAAAATTATTCCCTGTCTAGGGGTATAATTATTCCCTGTCTAGGGGTAAAATTATTCCCTGTCTAGGGGTAAAATTATTCCCTGTCTCGGGGTATAATTATTCCCTGTCTAGGGGTAAAATTATTCCCTGTCTAGGGGTAAAATTATTCTCCGTCTAGAGGTAAAATTATTCTCTGTCTGGGGGTAAAATTATTCCCGATCTAGAGGTAAAATTATTCTCCGTCTCGGGTAAAATTATTCCCTGTCTAGGGGTAAAATTATTCCCTGTCGAGGGGTAAAATTATTCCCTGTCTAGGGGTAAAATTATTCCCTGTGTAGAGGTAAAATTATTCTCTGTCTAGGGGTAAAGTTATTCTCTGTCTCGGGGTAAAATTATTCACTGTCGAGGGGTAAAATTATTCTCTGGGGGTAAAAGTATTCCCTGTCTGGGGTTAAAATTATTCCCGGTCGTGGGTAAAATTATTCTCTGTCTTGGGGTAAAATTATTCTCTGTCTGGGGGTAAAATTATTCCCTGTCTAGGGGTAAAATTATTCCCTGTCTCGGGGTAAAATTATTCCCTGTCTAGGGGTAAAATTATTGCCTGTCTCGGGGTAAAATTATTCTCTGTCCAGAGGTAAAATTATTCTCTGTCTGGGGATAAAATTATTCTCTGTCTCGGGGTAAAATTATTCACTGTCTAGGGGTAAAATTATTCTCTGTCTAGGGGTAAAATTATTCTCTGGAGGCAAAATTATTCTCTGTCTAGCTGTAAAATTATTCTCTGTCTAGGGGTAAAATTATTCTCTGGGGGTAAAAGTATTCCCTGTCTGGGGGTAAAATTATTCCTTATCTAGGGGTAAAATTATTCTCTGTCTCGGGGTAAAATTATTCTCTGTCAAGAGGTAAAATTATTCCCTGTCCAGGGGTAAAATTATTCTCCGTCTCGAGGTAAAATTATTCTCTGTCTCGGGGTAAAATTATTCCCTGTCTAGGGGTAAAATTATTCCCTGATTAGGGGTAAAATTATTCCCTGTCTAGGAGTAAAATTATTCACTGTGTAGGGGTAAAATTATTCCCTGATTCGGGGTAAAATTATTCTCTGTCTATGGGTAAAATTATTCCCTGTCCAGAGGAAAAATTATTCTCTGTCTAGGGGTTAAATTATTCCCTGTCTCGGGGTAAAATTATTCTCTGTCTCGGGGTAAAATTATTCCCTGTCTCGGGGTAAAATTATTCTCTATCTATGGGTACAATTATTCCCTGTCTCGGGGTAAAATTATTCCCTGTCTGGCGGGAAAATTATTTTCTGTCTAGGGGTGAAATTATTCTCTGTCTAGAGGTAAAATTATTCCCTGTCTAGGGGTAAAATTATTCACTGTCTCGGCGTAAAATTATTCTCTGGGGGTAAAAGTATTCCCTGTCTGGGGGTAAAATTTTTCACGGTCTAGGGTAAAATTATTCTCTGTCTAGGGGTAAAATTATTCACTGTCTAGAGGTAAAATTATTCCCTGTCTAGGGGTAAAATTATTCACTGTCTCGGCGTAAAATTATTCTCTGGGGGTAAAAGTATTCCCTGTCGAGAAGAAAAATTATTCTCTGTCTCGGGGTAAAATTATTCTCTGTCTAGGGGAAAAATTATTCTCTGTCTAGGGGTAAAATTATTCTCAGTGTCGAGGTAAAATTATTCCCTGTCTAGGGGTAAAATTATTCCCTGTCTAGGGGTAAAATTATTCCCTGTCTAGGGGTAAAATTATTCTCTGTCTAGAGGTAAAATTATTCCCTGTCTCGGGGTAAAATTATTCCCTGTCTAGGGGTAAAATTATTCCCTGTCTCGGGGTAAAATTATTCACTGTCTAGGGGTAAAATTATTCACTGTCTAGGGGTAAAATTATTCTCTGGGGGTAAAAGTATTACCTGTCTGGGGGTAAAATTATTCCAGGTCTAGGGTAAAATTATTCTCTGTCTCGGGGTAAAATTATACCCGATCTAGGGTAAAATTACTCTCTGTCTAGGGGTAAAATTATTCTCTGTCTAGAGATAAAATTATTCCCTGTCTAGGGGCAAAATTATTCTCCGTCTAGAGGTAAAATTATTCTCCGTCTCGGGTAAAATTATTCCCTGTCGAGGGGTAAAATTATTCCCTGTCGAGGGGTAAAATTATTCTCTGGGGGTAAAAGTATTCCCTGTCTGGGGTTAAAATTATTCCCGGTCGTGGGTAAAATTATTCTCTGTCTTGGGGTAAAATTATTCTCTGTCTGGGGGTAAAATTATTCCCTGTCTAGGGGTAAAATTATTCCCTGTCTCGGGGTAAAATTATTCCCTGTCTAGGGGTAAAATTATTGCCTGTCTCGGGGTAAAATTATTCTCTGTCCAGAGGTAAAATTATTCTCTGTCTGGGGATAAAATTATTCTCTGTCTCGGGGTAAAATTATTCACTGTCTAGGGGTAAAATTATTCTCTGTCTAGGGGTAAAATTATTCTCTGGAGGCAAAATTATTCTCTGTCTAGCTGTAAAATTATTCTCTGTCTAGGGGTAAAATTATTCTCTGGGGGTAAAAGTATTCCCTGTCTGGGGGTAAAATTATTCCTTATCTAGGGGTAAAATTATTCTCTGTCTCGGGGTAAAATTATTCTCTGTCAAGAGGTAAAATTATTCCCTGTCTAGGGGTAAAATTATTCTCCGTCTCGAGGTAAAATTATTCCCTGTCTAGGGGTAAAATTATTCTCCGTCTCGAGGTAAAATTATTCTCTGTCTCGGGGTAAAATTATTCCCTGTCTAGGGGTAAAATTATTCCCTGATTAGGGGTAAAATTATTCCCTGTCTAGGAGTAAAATTATTCACTGTGTAGGGGTAAAATTATTCCCTGATTCGGGGTAAAATTATTCTCTGTCTATGGGTAAAATTATTCCCTGTCCAGAGGAAAAACTATTCTCTGTCTAGGGGTTAAATTATTCCCTGTCTCGGGGTAAAATTATTCTCTGTCTCGGGGTAAAATTATTCCCTGTCTCGGGGTAAAATTATTCTCTGTCTATGGGTAAAATTATTCCCTGTCTCGGGGTAAAATTATTCCCTGTCTGGGGGTAAAATTATTCTCTGTCTAGGGGTGAAATTATTCTCTGTCTAGAGGTAAAATTATTCCCTGTCTAGGGGTAAAATTATTCACTGTCTCGGCGTAAAATTATTCTCTGGGGGTAAAAGTATTCCCTGTCTGGGGGTAAAATTATTCCCGGTCTAGGGTAAAATTATTCTCTGTCTAGGGGTAAAATTATTCCCTGTCTAGAGGTAAAATTATTCCCTGTCTAGGGGTAAAATTATTCACTGTCTCGGCGTAAAATTATTCTCTGGGGGTAAAAGTATTCCCTGTCGAGAAGAAAAATTATTCTCTGTCTCGGGGTAAAATTATTCTCTGTCTAGGGGAAAAATTATTCTCTGTCTAGGGGTAAAATTATTCCCAGTGTCGAGGTAAAATTATTCCCTGTCTAGGGGTAAAATTATTCCCTGTCTAGGGGTAAAATTATTCCCTGTCTAGGGGTAAAATTATTCTCTGTCTAGAGGTAAAATTATTCCCTGTCTCGGGGTAAAATTATTCCCTGTCTCGGGGTAAAATTATTCCCTGTCTCGGGGTAAAATTATTCACTGTCTAGGGGTAAAATTATTCACTGTCTAGGGGTAAAATTATTCTCTGGGGGTAAAGGTATTCCCTGTCTGGGGGTAAAATTATTCTCTGTCCAGAGGTAAAATTATTCTCTGTCCAGGAGTAAAATTATTCCCTGTCTAGGGTTAAAATTATTCTCTGGGGGTAAAAGTATTCCCTGTCTGGGGGTAAAATTATTCCCGATCTAGGGTAAAATTATTCTCTGTCTAGGGGTAAAATTATTCCCTGTCTAGGGGTAAAATTATTCTTCGTCTAGAGGTAAAATTATTCTCTGTCTGGGGGTAAAATTATTCTCTGTCTAGGGGTAAAATTATTCCATGTCCAAGGGTAAAATTATTCCCTGTCTTGGGGTAAAATTATTCTCTGGGGGTAAAAGTATTCCCTGTCTGGGGGTAAAATTATTCCCGGTCTAGGGTAAAATTATTCCCTGTCTCGGGGTAAAATTATTCCCTGTGAAGAGGTAAAATTATTCCCTGTCTGGGGGTAAAATTATTCCCGGTCTAGGGTAAAATTATTCTCTGTCTAGGGGTAAAATTATTCCCTGTCTTGGGGTAAAACTATTCCCTGTCTAGGGGTAAAATTATTCTCTGTCTAGAGGTAAAATTATTCCCTGTCTCGAGGCAAAATTATTCTCCGTCTCGAGTTAAAATTATTCTCTGTCTCGGGTAAAATCATTCCCTGTCTAGGGGTAAAATTATTCCCTGTCGAGGGGTAAAATTATTCCCTGTCTGGAGGTAAAATTATTCTCTGTCTAGGGGTAAAATTATTCTCTGGGAGTAAAAGTATTTCCTGTCTGGGGGTAAAATTATTCCCGGTCTAGGGTAAAATTATTCTCTGTCTAGGGGTAAAATTATTCTCTGTCTAGAGGTAAAATTATTCCCTGTCGAGGGGTAAAATTATTCCCTGTCTAGGGTTAAAATTATTCCCTGATTAGGGGTAAAATTATTCCCTGTCCAGAGGTAAAATTATTCTCTGTCCAGGAGTGAAATTATTCTCTGTCTAGGGGTAAAATTATTCTCAGTCTGGGGGTAAAATTATTCTCTTTCCAGGGGTAAAATTATTCTCTGTCCAGAGGTAAAATTATTCTCTGTCCAGGAGTGAAATTATTCTCTGTCTAGGGGTAAAATTATTCTCAGTCTGGGGGTAAAATTATTCTCTGTCTAGGGGTAAAATTATTCCCTGTCTGGGGGTAAAATTATTCCCGGTCTAGGGTAAAATTATTCTCTGTCTAGGGGTAAAATTATTCTCTGTCTAGAGGTAAAATTATTCTCTATCTAGGGGTAAAATGACTCTCGGTTTAGGGGTAAAATTATTTCCTGTTGAGGGGCAAAATTATTCTCCGTCTCGAGGTAAAATCATTCTCTGTCCAGGGGTAAAATTATTCCCGATCTAGGGTAAAATTACGCTCTGTCTAGGGGTAAAATTATTCTCTGTCTAGAGGTAAAATTATTCCCTGTCTAGGGGCAAAATTATTCTCTGGGGGTAAAAGTATTCCCTGTCTGGGGGTTAAATTATTCCCTATCTAGGGGTAAAATTATTCTCTGTCCAGGGGTAAAATTATTCTCTGTCTAGAGGTAAAATTATTCCCTGTCTAGGGGTAAAACTACTCTCCGTCTCGAGGTAAAATTATTCCCTGATTAGGGGTAAAATTATTCCCTGTCTAGAGGTAAAATTATTCTCCGTCGAGGGGTAAAATTATTCTCTGTCCAGAGGTAAAATTATTCTCTGTCCAGGAGTAAAATTATTCTCTGTCTTGGGGTAAAATTATTCTCTGTCTGGGGGTAAAATCATTCTCTTTCCAGGGGTAAAATTATTCTCTGCGGGTAAAAGTATTCCTTGTTTGGGGGTTAAAATTATTCCCGGTCTAGGGTAAAATTATTCTCTGTCTAGGGGTAAAATTATTCTCTGTCTGGGGGTAAAATTATTCCCTGTCTAGGGGTTAAATTATTCCCTTTCTAGGGGTAAAATTATTCTCTGTCTCGGGTAAAATTATTCTCTGTCTAGCGATAAAATTATTCCCTGTCCAGGGGTAAAATTATTCCCTGTCTCGGGGTAAAATTATTCCCTGTCTAGGGGTAAAATTATTCCCTGTCTAGGGGTAAAATTATTCTCTGTCTAGGGGTAAAATTATTCTCTGTCTAGAGGTAAAATTATTCCCTGTCTCGGGGTAAAATTATTCTCCGTCTCGAGGTAAAATTATTCTCTGTCTCGGGGTAAAATTATTCCCTGTCTAGGGGTAAAATTATTCCCTGATTAGGGGTAAAATTATTCCCTGTCTCGTTGTAAAATTATTCTCTGTCTAGTGGTAATATTATTCTCTGTCTTGGGGTAAAATTATTCTCTGTCGAGGGGTAAAATTATTCTCTGTCCAGAGGTAAAATTATTCTCTGTCCAGGAGTAAAATTATTCTCTGTCGAGGGGTAAAATTATTCTCTGTCTGGGGGTAAAATCATTCTCTGTCTAGGGGTAAAATTATTCTCTGGGGGTAAAAGTATTCCCTGTCTGGGGGTAAAAGTATTCTCTGTCTAGGGGTAAAATTATTCTCTGACTAGGGGTAAAATTATTCTCTGTCTGGAGGTAAAATTATTCTCTGTCTCGGTGTAAAATTATTCTCTGTCTAGGGGTAAAATTATTCTCTGTCTAGAGGTAAAATTATTACCTGTCTAGGGGTAAAACTATTCTCCGTCTCGAGGTAAAATTATTCTCTGTCTCGGGGTAAAATTATTCCCTGTCTAGGGGTAAAATTATTCCCTGATTAGGGTTAAAATTATTCCCTGTCTAGAGGTAAAATTATTCTCTGTCGAGGGGTAAAATTATTCTCTGTCCAGAGGTAAAATTATTCTCTGTCCAGGAGTAAAATTATTCTCTGTCTTGGGGTAAAATTATTCTCTGTCTGGGGGTAAAATCATTCTCTTTCCAGGGGTAAAATTATTCTCTGGGGGTAAAAGTATTCCTTGTCTGGGGGTAAAATTATTCCCGGTCTAGGGGTAAAATTATTCTCTGTCTCGGGTAAAATTATTCTCTGTCGAGCGGTAAAATTATTCCCTGTCCAGGGGTAAAATTATTCCCTGTCTCGGGGTAAAATTATTCCCTGTCTAGGGGTAAAATTATTCCCTGTCTCGGGGTAAAATTATTCCCTGTCAAGGGGTAAAATTATTCTCTGGGGGTAAAATTATTCCCTGTCTCGCGGTAAAATTATTCTCTGGGGGTAAAAGTATTCCCTGTCTGGGGGTAAAATTATTCCCTATCTAGGGGTAAAATTATTCTCTGTCTAGGGTAAAATTATTCTCTGTCTAGGGGTAAAATTATTCTCTGTCGAGGGGTAAAATTATTCTCTGTCCAGAGGTAAAATTATTCTCTGTCTCGCGGTAAAATTATTTCCTTTCTAGGGGTAAAATTATTCCCTGTCTGGGGGTAAAATTATTCCCTGTCTAGGGGTTAAATTATTCCCTGTCTAGGGGTAAAATTATTCTCTGTCTATGGGTAAAATTATTCTCTGTCGAGAGGTAAAATTATTCCCTGTCTCGGGGTAAAATTATTCTCTGTCCAGGGGTAAAATTATTCCCTGTCTAGGGGTAAAATTATTCTCTGTCTCGGAGTAAGATTATTCCCTGTCTCGGGGTAAAATTATTCTCTGTCTGTGGGTCAAATTATTCCCTGTCTAGAGGAAAAATTATTCCCTGTCTAGGGGTAAAATTATTCCCTGTCTGGGGGTAAAATCATTCTCTGTCCAGAGGTAAAATTATTCTCTGTCTAGGAGTAATATTATTCCCTGTCTAGGGTTAAAATTATTCTCTGGGGGTAAAAGTATTCCCTGTCTGGGGGTAAAATTATTCCCGATCTAGGGTAAAATTATTCTCTGTCTAGGGGTAAAATTATTCCCTGTGTAGAGGTAAAATTATTCCCTGTCTAGGGGTAAAATTATTCCCTGTCTCGGGGTAAAATTATTCCCTGTCTAGGGGTAAAATTATTCCCTGTGTAGAGGTAAAATTATTCTCTGTCTAGGGGTAAAATTATTCCCTGTCTAGAGGTAAAATTATTCTCTGTCTAGGGGTAAAATTATTCTCTGTCTAGAAGTAAAATTATTCCCTGTCTAGGGGCAAAATTATTCTCTGTCTAGAGGTAAAATTATTCCCTGTCTCGAGGCAAAATTATTCTCCGTCTAGAGTTAAAATTATTCTCTGTCTCGGGTAAAATTATTCCCTGTCTAGGGGTAAAATTATTCCCTGTCGAGGGGTAAAATTATTCCCTGTCGAGGGGTAAAATTATTCCCTGTCTGGAGGTAAAATTATTCTCTGTCTAGGGGTAAAATTATTCTCTGGGCGTAAAAGTATTCCCTGTCTGGGGGTAAAATTATTCCCGGTCTAGGGTAAAATTATTCTCTGTCTAGGGGTAAAATTATTCTCTGTCTAGAGGTAAAATTATTCCCTGTCTGGGGGTAAAATTATTCTCCGTCTCGAGGTAAAATTATTCCCTGTCTAGGGGTAAAATTATTCCCTGATTAGGGGTAAAATTATTCCCTGTCTAGAGGTAAAATTATTCTCTGTCGAGGGGTAAAATTATTCTCTGTCCAGAGGTGAAATTATTCTCTGTCCAGGAGTGAAATTATTCTCTGTCTAGGGGTAAAATTATTCTCAGTCTGGGGGTAAAATTATTCACTTTCCAGGGGTAAAATTATTCTCTGGGGGTAAAAGTATTCCTTGTCTGGGGGTAAAATTATTCCCGGTCTAGGGTAAAATTATTCTCTGTCTAGGGGTAAAATTATTCTCTGTCTCGAGGTAAAATTATTCTCTGTCTCGGGGTAAAATTATTCCCTGTCTAGGGGTAAAATTATTCCCTGATTAGGGGTAAAATTATTCCCTGTCTAGAGGTAAAATTATTCTCTGTCTCGGGTAAAATTATTCTCTGTCTGGAGGTAAAATTATTCTCTGTTTAGGGGTAAAATTATTCCCTGTCTAGGGGTAAAATTATTCCCTGTCTAGGGGTAAAATTATTCCCTGTCTAGAGGTAAAATTATTCTCTGTCTCGGGGTAAAATTATTCTCTGTCTAGGGGCAAAATTATTCACTGTCTCGGGGTAAAATTATTCTTTGTCTTGGGTTAAAATTATTCTCTGGGGGTAAAAGTATTCCCTGTCTGGGGGTAAAATTATTCTTCGTCTAGAGGTAAAATTATTCTCTGTCTGGGGGTAAAATTATTCTCTGTCTAGGGGTAAAATTATTCCATGTCCAAGGGTAAAATTATTCCCTGTCTTGGGGTGAAATTATTCCCTGTCTAGGGGTAAAATTATTCCCTGTCTAGGGGTAAAATTATTCTCTGTCTGGGGGTAAAATTATTCTTCGTCTAGAGGTAAAATTATTCTCTGTCTGGGGGTAAAATTATTCTCTGTCTAGGGGTAAAATTATTCCATGTCCAAGGGTAAAATTATTCCCTGTCTTGGGGTGAAATTATTCCCTGTCTAGGGGTAAAATTATTCCCTGTCTAGGGGTAAAATTAATCCCTGATTGGGGTAAAATTATTCTGTCTAGAGGTAAAATTATTCCCTGTCTAGGGGTAAAATTATTCCCTGTCTCGGGGTAAAATTATTCCCTGTCTAGGGGTAAAATTATTCACTGTCTAGGTGTAAAATTATTCTCTGGGGGTAAAAGTATTCCCTGTCTGGGGGTAAAATTATTCCCGGTCTAGGGTAAAATTATTCCCTGTGTAGAGGTAAAATTATTCTCTGTCTCGGGGTAAAATTATTCTCTGTCTCGGGGTAGAGGTAAAATTATTCTCTGTCTCGGGGTAAAATTATTCTCTGTCTCGGGGTAAAATTATTCACTGTCGAGGGGTAAAATTATTCTCTGTCTAGGGGTAAAATTACTCTCTGTCCAGGGGTAAAATTATTCTCGGGGGTTAAAGTAGTCCCTGTCTGGGGGTAAAATTATTCCCGGTCTAGGGTAAAATTATTCTCTGTCTCGGGGTAAAATTATTCTCTGTCTAGGGATAAAATTATTCTCTGGGGGTAAAAGTATTCCCTGTCTGGGGGTAAAAGTATTCCCTGTCTGGGGGTAAAATTATTCCCTGTCTAGGGGTAAAATTATTCCCTGTCTCGGGGTAAAATTATTCCCTGTCTCGGGGTAAAATTATTCCCTGTCCAGGGGTAAAATTATTCTCTGTCGAGGGGTAAAATTATTCTCTGTCTAGGGGTAAAATTATTCTCTGTCTAGGGGTAAAATTATTCCATGTCCAAGGGTACAATTATTCTCTGTCTAGGGGTGAAATTATTCCCTGTCTAGGGGTAAAATTATTCCCTGTCTAGGGGTGAAATTATTCCCTGTCTCGGGGTAAAATTATTCCCTGTCTCGGGGTAAAATTATTCCCTGTCTAGGGGTAAAATTATTCACTGTCTCGGCGTAAAATTATTCTCTGGGGGAAAAAGTATTCCCTGTCTGGGGGCAAAATTATTCCCGGTCTAGGGTAAAATTATTCCCTGTCTAGGGGTAAAATTATTCCCTGTCTAGGGGTAAAATTATTCCCTGTGTAGAGGTAAAATTATTCTCTGTCTCGGGGTAAAATTATTCTCTGTCTCGGGGTAAAATTATTCACTGTCGAGGGGTAAAATTATTCTCTGTCTAGGGGTAAAATTACTCTCTGTCCAGGGGTAAAATTATTCTCTGGGGGTAAAAGTAGTCCCTGTCTGGGGGTAAAATTATTCCCAGTCTGGGGTAAAATTATTCTCTGTCTCGGGGTAAAATTATTCTCTGTCTAGGGATTAAATTATTCTCTGGGGGTAAAAGTATTCCCTGTCTGGGGGTAAAAGTATTCCCTGTCTGGGGGTAAAATTATTCCCTGTCTGGGGGTAAAATTATTCCCTGTCTAGGGGTAAAAGTATTCTCTGTCTCGGGGTAAAATTATTCCCTGTCTCGGGGTAAAATTATTCCCTGTCTCGGGGTAAAATTATTCCCTGTCTCGGGGTAAAATTATTCTCTGTCTAGGGGTAAAATTATTCTCTGTCTAGGGGTAAAATTATTCACTGTCCAGGGTAAAATTATTCACTGTCTAGGCGTAAAATTATTCTCTGGGGGTAAAAGTATTCGCTGTCTGGAGGTAAATCTATTTTCTGTCTCGGGGTAAAATTATTCTCTGTCTCGGGGTAAAATTATTCCCTGTCGAGAAGAAAAATTATTCTCTGTCTCGGGGTAAAATTATTCACTGTCTAGGGGTAAAATTATTCTCTGTCTAGGGGTAAAATTATTCTCTGGGGGTAAAAGTATTCCCTGTCTTGGGGTAAAATTACTCCCTGTCTAGGGGAAAAATTATTCTCTGTCTAGGGGTAAAATTATTCTCAGTGTCGAGGTAAAATTATTCCCTGTCTAGGGGTAAAATTATTCCCTGTCTAGGGGTAAAATTATTCTCTGTCTAGGGGTAAAATTATTCTCTGGGGGTAAAAGTATTCCCTGTCTGAGGGTAAAATTATTCTCTGTCTAGGGGTAAAATTATTCTCTGTCTAGGGGTAAAATTATTCTCTGTCTTGGGGTAAAATTATTCTCTGTCTAGGGGTTAAATCATTCCGTGTCTAGGGGTAAAATTATTCTCTGTCTCGGGTAAAATTATTCTCTGTCTGGAGGTAAAATTATTCTCTGTTTAGGGGTAAAATTATTCCCTGTCTAGGGGTAAAATTATTCCCTGTCTAGGGGTAAAATTATTCCCTGTCTAGAGGTAAAATTATTCTCTGTCTCGGGGTAAAATTATTCTCTGTCTAGGGGGAAAATTATTCACTGTCTCGGGAAAAATTATTCTCTGTCTTGGGTTAAAATTATTCTCTGGGGGTAAAAGTATTCCCTGTCTGGGGGTAAAATTATTCTTCGTCTAGAGGCAAAATTATTCTCTGTCTGGGGGTAAAATTATTCTCTGTCTAGGGGTAAAATTATTCCATGTCCAAGGGTAAAATTATTCCCTGTCTTGGGGTGAAATTATTCCCTGTCTAGGGGTAAAATTATTCCCTGTCTAGGGGTAAAATTATTCTCTGTCTGGGGGTAAAATTATTCTTCGTCTAGAGGTAAAATTATTCTCTGTCTGGGGGTAAAATTATTCTCTGTCTAGGGGTAAAATTATTCCATGTCCAAGGGTAAAATTATTCCCTGTCTTGGGGTGAAATTATTCCCTGTCTAGGGGTAAAATTATTCCCTGTCTAGGGGTAAAATTAATCCCTGATTGGGGGTAAAATTATTCTGTCTAGAGGTAAAATTATTCCCTGTCTAGGGGTAAAATTATTCCCTGTCTCGGGGTAAAATTATTCCCTGTCTAGGGGTAAAATTATTCACTGTCGAGGCGTAAAATTATTCTCTGGGGGTAAAAGTATTCCCTGTCTGGGGGTAAAATTATTCCCGGTCTAGGGTAAAATTATTCCCTGTCTAGGGGTAAAATTATTCCCTGTCTAGGGGTAAAATTATTCTCTGTCTCGGGGTAAAATTATTCTCTGTCTCGGGGTAAAATTATTCACTGTCGAGGGGTAAAATTATTCTCTGTCTAGGGGTAAAATTACTCTCTGTCCAGGGGTAAAATTATTCTCGGGGGTTAAAGTAGTCCCTGTCTGGGGGTAAAATTATTCCCGGTCTAGGGTAAAATTATTCTCTGTCTCGGGGTAAAATTATTCTCTGTCTAGGGATAAAATTATTCTCTGGGGGTAAAAGTATTCCCTGTCTGGGGGTAAAATTATTCCCTGTCTCGGGGTAAAATTATTCCCTGTCTCGGGGTAAAATTATTCCCTGTCTAGGGGTGAAATTATTCCCTGTCTCGGGGTAAAATTATTCCCTGTCCAGGGGTAAAATTATTCTCTGTCGAGGGGTAAAATTATTCCATGTCCAAGGGTACAATTATTCTCTGTCTAGGGGTGAAATTATTCCCTGTCTAGGGGTAAAATTATTCCCTGTCTAGGGGTGAAATTATTCCCTGTCTCGGGGTAAAATTATTCCCTGTCTCGGGGTAAAATGATTCCCTGTCTAGGGGTAAAATTATTGACTGTCTCGGCGTAAAATTATTCTCTGGGGGAAAAAGTATTCCCTGTCTGGGGGCAAAATTATTCCCGGTCTAGGGTAAAATTATTCCCTGTCTAGGGGTAAAAGTATTCCCTGTCTAGGGGTAAAATTATTCCCTGTCTAGGGGTAAAATTATTCCCTGTGTAGAGGTAAAATTATTCTCTGTCTCGGGGTAAAATTATTCTCTGTCTCGGGGTAAAATTATTCACTGTCGAGGGGTAAAATTATTCTCTGTCTAGGGGTAAAATTACTCTCTGTCCAGGGGTAAAATTATTCTCTGGGGGTAAAAGTAGTCCCTGTCTGGGGGTAAAATTATTCCCAGTCTGGGGTAAAATTATTCTCTGTCTAGGGGTAAAATTATTCTCTGTCTAGGGATTAAATTATTCTCTGGGGGTAAAAGTATTCCCTGTCTGGGGGTAAAAGTATTCCCTGTCTGGGGGTAAAATTATTCCCTGTCTGGGGGTAAAATTATTCTCTGTCTCGGGGTAAAATTATTCCCTGTCTCGGGGTAAAATTATTCCCTGTCTCGGGGTAAAATTATTCTCTGTCGAGGGGTAAAATTATTCGCTGTCTAGGGTAAAATTATTCACTGTCTAGGCGTAAAATTATTCTCTGTCTAGGGGTAAAATTATTCTCTGTCTAGGGGTAAAATTATTCTCTGTCTAGGGTAAAATTATTCACTGTCTAGGCGTAAAATTATTCTCTGGGGGTAAAAGTATTCGCTGTCTGGAGGTAAATCTATTTTCTGTCTCGGGGTAAAATTATTCTCTGTCTCGGGGTAAAATTATTCCCTGTCGAGAAGAAAAATTATTCTCTGTCTCGGGGTAAAATTATTCTCTGTCTAGGGGTAAAATTATTCTCTGTCTAGGGGTAAAATTATTCTCTGGGGGTAAAAGTATTCCCTGTCTTGGGGTAAAATTACTCCCTGTCTAGGGGAAAAATTATTCTCTGTCTAGGGGTAAAATTATTCTCAGTGTCGAGGTAAAATTATTCCCTGTCTAGGGGTAAAATTATTCCCTGTCTAGGGGTAAAATTATTCTCTGTCTAGGGGTTAAATCATTCCCTGTCTAGGGGTAAAATTATTCTCTGTCTCGGGTAAAATTATACTCTGTCTGGAGGTAAAATTATTCTCTGTTTAGGGGTAAAATTATTCCCTGTCTAGGGGTAAAATTATTCCCTGTCTAGGGGTAAAATTATTCCCTGTCTAGAGGTAAAATTATTCTCTGTCTCGGGGTAAAATTATTCTCTGTCTAGGGGGAAAATTATTCACTGTCTCGGGAAAAATTATTCTCTGTCTTGGGTTAAAATTATTCTCTGGGGGTAAAAGTATTCCCTGTCTGGGGGTAAAATTATTCTTCGTCTAGAGGCAAAATTATTCTCTGTCTGGGGGTAAAATTATTCTCTGTCTAGGGGTAAAATTATTCCATGTCCAAGGGTAAAATTATTCCCTGTCTTGGGGTGAAATTATTCCCTGTCTAGGGGTAAAATTATTCCCTGTCTAGGGGTAAAATTATTCTCTGTCAAGGGGTAAAATTATTCTTCGTCTAGAGGTAAAATTATTCTCTGTCTGGGGGTAAAATTATTCTCTGTCTAGGGGTAAAATTATTCCATGTCCAAGGGTAAAATTATTCCCTGTCTTGGGGTGAAATTATTCCCTGTCTAGGGGTAAAATTATTCCCTGTCTAGGGGTAAAATTAATCCCTGATTGGGGGTAAAATTATTCTGTCTAGAGGTAAAATTATTCCCTGTCTAGGGGTAAAATTATTCCCTGTCTCGGGGTAAAATTATTCCCTGTCGAGGCGTAAAATTATTCTCTGGGGGTAAAAGTATTCCCTGTCTGGGGGTAAAATTATTCCCGGTCTAGGGTAAAATTATTCCCTGTCTAGGGGTAAAATTATTCCCTGTCTAGGGGTAAAATTATTCTCTGTCTCGGGGTAAAATTATTCTCTGTCTCGGGGTAAAATTATTCACTGTCGAGGGGTAAAATTATTCTCTGTCTAGGGGTAAAATTACTCTCTGTCCAGGGGTAAAATTATTCTCGGGGGTTAAAGTAGTCCCTGTCTGGGGGTAAAATTATTCCCGGTCTAGGGTAAAATTATTCTCTGTCTCGGGGTAAAATTATTCTCTGTCTAGGGATAAAATTATTCTCTGGGGGTAAAAGTATTCCCTGTCTGGGGGTAAAAGTATTCCCTGTCTGGGGGTAAAATTATTCCCTGTCTCGGGGTAAAATTATTCCCTGTCTCGGGGTAAAATTATTCCCTGTCTAGGGATGAAATTATTCCCTGTCTCGGGGTAAAATTATTCCCTGTCCAGGGGTAAAATTATTCTCTGTCGAGGGGTAAAATTATTCTCTGTCTTGGGGCAAAATTATTCCATGTCCAAGGGTACAATTATTCTCTGTCTAGGGGTGAAATTATTCCCTGTCTAGGGGTAAAATTATTCCCTGTCTAGGGGTGAAATTATTCCCTGTCTCGGGGTAAAATTATTCCCTGTCTCGGGGTAAAATTATTCCCTGTCTAGGGGTAAAATTATTCACTGTCTCGGCGTAAAATTATTCTCTGGGGGAAAAAGTAATCCCTGTCCTGGGGGCAAAATTATTCCCGGTCTAGGGTAAAATTATTCCCTGTCTAGGGGTAAAAGTATTCCCTGTCTAGGGGTAAAATTATTCCCTGTCTAGGGGTAAAATTATTCCCTGTGTAGAGGTAAAATTATTCTCTGTCTCGGGGTAAAATTATTCTCTGTCTCGGGGTAAAATTATTCACTGTCGAGGGGTAAAATTATTCTCTGTCTAGGGGTAAAATTACTCTCTGTCCAGGGGTAAAATTATTCTCTGGGGGTAAAAGTAGTCCCTGTCTGGGGGTACAATTATTCCCAGTCTGGGGTAAAATTATTCTCTGTCTAGGGGTAAAATTATTCTCTGTCTAGGGATTAAATTATTCTCTGGGGGTAAAAGTATTCCCTGTCTGGGGGTAAAAGTATTCCCTGTCTGGGGGTAAAATTATTCCCTGTCTGGGGGTAAAATTATTCCCTGTCTAGGGGTAAAATTATTCTCTGTCTCGGGGTAAAATTATTCCCTGTCTCGGGGTAAAATTATTCCCTGTCTCGGGGTAAAATTATTCTCTGTCTAGGGGTAAAATTATTCTCTGTCGAGGGGTAAAATTATTCGCTGTCTAGGGTAAAATTATTCACTGTCTAGGCGTAAAATTATTCTCTGTGGGTAAAAGTATTCGCTGTCTGGAGGTAAATCTATTTTCTGTCTCGGGGTAAAATTATTCTCTGTCTCGGGGTAAAATTATTCCCTGTCGAGAAGAAAAATTATTCTCTGTCTCGGGGTAAAATTATTCTCTGTCTCGGGGTAAAATTATTCTCTGTCTAGGGGTAAAATTATTCTCTGGGGGTAAAAGTATTCCCTGTCTTGGGGTAAAATTACTCCCTATCTAGGGGAAAAATTATTCTCTGTCTAGGGGTAAAATTATTCTCAGTGTCGAGGTAAAATTATTCCCTGTCTAGGGGTAAAATTATTCCCTGTCTAGGGGTAAAATTATTCTCTGTCCAGAGGTAAAATTATTCTCTGTCTAGGGGTAAAATTACTCTCGGTTTAGGGGTAAAATTATTCCCTGTCGAGGGGCAAAATTATTCTCCGTCTAGAGGTAAAATTATTCTCTGTCTCGGGTAAAATTATTCCCTGTCTAGGGGTAAAATTATTCTCTGGGGGTAAAAGTATTCCCTGTCTGGTGGTAAAATTATTCCCTATCTAGGGGTAAAATTATTCTCTGTCTCGGGGTAAAATTATTCTCTGTCTAGAGGTAAAATTATTCCCTGTCTAGGGGTGAAACTATTCTCCGTCTCGAGGTAAAATTATTCTCTGTCTCGGGGTAAAATTATTCCCTGTCTAGGGGTAAAATTATTCCCTGATTAGGGGTAAAATTATTCCCTGTCTAGAGGTAAAATTATTCTCTGTCGAGGGGTAAAATTATTCTCTGTCCAGAGGTAAAATTATTCTCTGTCCAGGAGTAAAATTATTCCCTGTCTTGGGGTAAAATTATTCTCTGTCTGGGGGTAAAATCATTCTCTTTCCAGGGGTAAAATTATTCTCTGGGGGTAAAAGTATTCCTTGTCTGGGGGTAAAATTATTCCCGGTCTAGGGTAAAATTATTCTCTGTCTCGGGGTAAAATTATTCTCTGTCTGCGGGTAAAATTATTCCCTGTCTAGGGGTTAAATTATTCCCTTTCTAGGGGTAAAATTATTCTCTGTCTCGGGTAAAATTATTCTCTGTCTAGCGGTAAAATTATTCCCTGTCCAGGGGTAAAATTATTCCCTGTCTTGGGCTAAAATTATTCCCTGTCTCGGGGTAAAATTAGTCTCTGTCAATGGGTAAAATTATTCTCTGGGGGTAAAATTATTCCCTGTCTCGCGGTAAAATTATTCTCTGGGGGTAAAAGTATTCCCTGTCTGGGGGTAAAATTATTCCCTATCTAGAAGAAAAATTATTCTCTGTCTTGGGGTAAAATTATTCTCTGTCTCGGGGTAAAATTATTCCCTGTCTAGAAGAAAAATTATTCTCTGTCTTGGGGTAAAATTATTCCCTGTCTGGGGCTAAAATTATTCACTGTCTCGGGTAAAATTATTCACTGTCTCGGGGTAAAATTATTCTCTGTCTAGGGTTAAAATTATTCTCTGGGGGTAAAAGTATTCCCTGTCTGGGGGTAAAATCATTCCCGATCTAGGGTAAAATTATTCTCTGTCTAGGGGTAAAATTATTCCCTGTCTAGGGGTAAAATTATTCTTCGTCTAGAGGTAAAATTATTCTCTGTCTAGGGGTAAAATTATTCCATGTCCAAGGGTACAATTATTCTCTGTCTAGGGGTGAAATTATTCCCTGTCTAGGGGTAAAATTATTCCCTGTCTAGGGGTGAAATTATTCCCTGTCTCGGGGTAAAATTATTCCCTGTCCAGGCGTAAAATTATTCTCTGTCGAGGGGTAAAATTATTCTCTGTCTAGGGGTAAAATTATTCTCTGTCTAGGGGTAAAATTATTCCATGTCCAAGGGTACAATTATTCTCTGTCTAGGGGTGAAATTATTCCCTGTCTAGGGGTAAAATTATTCCCTGTCTAGGGGTGAAATTATTCCCTGTCTCGGGGTAAAATTATTCCCTGTCTCGGGGTAAAATTATTCCCTGTCTAGGGGTAAAATTATTCACTGTCTCGGCGTAAAATTATTCTCTGGGGGAAAAAGTATTCCCTGTCTGGGGGCAAAATTATTCCCGGTCTAGGGTAAAATTATTCCCTGTCTAGGGGTAAAATTATTCCCTGTCTAGGGGTAAAATTATTCCCTGATTAGGAGTAAAATTATTCCCTGTCTAGAGGTAAAATTATTCTCTGTCGAGAGGTAAAATTATTCTCTGTCCAGAGGTAAAATTATTCTCTGTCTAGGGGTAAAATTATTCCATGTCCAAGGGTAAAATTATTCTCTGTCTAGGGGTGAAATTATTCTCTGTCTAGGGGTAAAATTATTCCATGTCCAAGGGTACAATTATTCTCTGTCTAGGGGTGAAATTATTCCCTGTCTAGGGGTAAAAGTATTCCCTGTCTGGGGATAAAATTATTCCCGGTCTAGGGTAAAATTATTCTCTGTCTCAGGGTAAAATTATTCTCTGTCTAGAGGTAAAATTATTCCCTGTCTAGGGGTAAAATTATTCTCCTTCTAGAGGTAAAATTATCTCTGTCTAGGTTTAAAATTATTCTCTGTCTCGGGGTAAAATTATTCTCTGTCTAGGGATAAAATTATTCTCTGGGGGTAAAAGTATTCCCTGTCTGGGGGTAAAAGTATTCCCTGTCTGGGGGTAAAATTATTCCCTGTCTCGGGGTAAAATTATTCCCTGTCTCGGGGTAAAATTATTCCCTGTCTAGGGATGAAATTATTCCCTGTCTCGGGGTAAAATTATTCCCTGTCCAGGGGTAAAATTATTCTCTGTCGAGGGGTAAAATTATTCTCTGTCTTGGGGCAAAATTATTCCATGTCCAAGGGTACAATTATTCTCTGTCTAGGGGTGAAATTATTCCCTGTCTAGGGGTAAAATTATTCCCTGTCTAGGGGTGAAATTATTCCCTGTCTCGGGGCAAAATTATTCCCTGTCTCGGGGTAAAATTATTCCCTGTCTAGGGGTAAAATTATTCACTGTCTCGGCGTAAAATTATTCTCTGGGGGAAAAAGTATTCCCTGTCCTGGGGGCAAAATTATTCCCGGTCTAGGGTAAAATTATTCCCTGTCTAGGGGTAAAAGTATTCCCTGTCTAGGGGTAAAATTATTCCCTGTCTAGGGGTAAAATTATTCCCTGTGTAGAGGTAAAATTATTCTCTGTCTCGGGGTAAAATTATTCTCTGTCTCGGGGTAAAATTATTCACTGTCGAGGGGTAAAATTATTCTCTGTCTAGGGGTAAAATTACTCTCTGTCGAGGGGTAAAATTATTCTCTGGGGGTAAAAGTAGTCCCTGTCTGGGGGTAAAATTATTCCCAGTCTGGGGTAAAATTATTCTCTGTCTAGGGGTAAAATTATTCTCTGTCTAGGGATTAAATTATTCTCTGGGGGTAAAAGTATTCCCTGTCTGGGGGTAAAAGTATTCCCTGTCTGGGGGTAAAATTATTCCCTGTCTGGGGGTAAAATTATTCCCTGTCTAGGGGTAAAATTATTCTCTGTCTCGGGGTAAAATTATTCCCTGTCTCGGGGTAAAATTATTCCCTGTCTCGGGGTAAAATTATTCTCTGTCTAGGGGTAAAATTATTCTCTGTCGAGGGGTAAAATTATTCGCTGTCTAGGGTAAAATTATTCACTGTCTAGGCGTAAAATTATTCTCTGTGGGTAAAAGTATTCGCTGTCTGGAGGTAAATCTATTTTCTGTCTCGGGGTAAAATTATTCTCTGTCTCGGGGTAAAATTATTCCCTGTCGAGAAGAAAAATTATTCTCTGTCTCGGGGTAAAATTATTCTCTGTCTCGGGGTAAAATTATTCTCTGTCTAGGGGTAAAATTATTCTCTGGGGGTAAAAGTATTCCCTGTCTTGGGGTAAAATTACTCCCTATCTAGGGGAAAAATTATTCTCTGTCTAGGGGTAAAATTATTCTCAGTGTCGAGGTAAAATTATTCCCTGTCTAGGGGTAAAATTATTCCCTGTCTAGGGGTAAAATTATTCTCTGTCCAGAGGTAAAATTATTCTCTGTCTAGGGGTAAAATTACTCTCGGTTTAGGGGTAAAATTATTCCCTGTCGAGGGGCAAAATTATTCTCCGTCTAGAGGTAAAATTATTCTCTGTCCAGGGGTAAAATTATTCCCGATCTAGGGTAAAATTACGCTCTGTCTAGGGGTAAAATTATTCTCTGTCTAGAGGTAAAATTATTCCCTGTCTAGGGGCAAAATTATTCTCCGTCTAGAGGTAAAATTATTCTCTGTCTCGGGTAAAATTATTCCCTGTCTAGGGGTAAAATTATTCTCTGGGGGTAAAAGTATTCCCTGTCTGGTGGTAAAATTATTCCCTATCTAGGGGTAAAATTATTCTCTGTCTCGGGGTAAAATTATTCTCTGTCTAGAGGTAAAATTATTACCTGTCTAGGGGTGAAACTATTCTCCGTCTCGAGGTAAAATTATTCTCTGTCTCGGGGTAAAATTATTCCCTGTCTAGGGGTAAAATTATTCCCTGATTAGGGGTAAAATTATTCCCTGTCTAGAGGTAAAATTATTCTCTGTCGAGGGGTAAAATTATTCTCTGTCCAGAGGTAAAATTATTCTCTGTCCAGGAGTAAAATTATTCCCTGTCTTGGGGTAAAATTATTCTCTGTCTGGGGGTAAAATCATTCTCTTTCCAGGGGTAAAATTATTCTCTGGGGGTAAAAGTATTCCTTGTCTGGGGGTAAAATTATTCCCGGTCTAGGGTAAAATTATTCTCTGTCTCGGGGTAAAATTATTCTCTGTCTGCGGGTAAAATTATTCCCTGTCTAGGGGTTAAATTATTCCCTTTCTAGGGGTAAAATTATTCTCTGTCTCGGGTAAAATTATTCTCTGTCTAGCGGTAAAATTATTCCCTGTCCAGGGGTAAAATTATTCCCTGTCTTGGGCTAAAATTATTCCCTGTCTCGGGGTAAAATTAGTCTCTGTCAATGGGTAAAATTATTCTCTGGGGGTAAAATTATTCCCTGTCTCGCGGTAAAATTATTCTCTGGGGGTAAAAGTATTCCCTGTCTGGGGGTAAAATTATTCCCTATCTAGAAGAAAAATTATTCTCTGTCTTGGGGTAAAATTATTCTCTGTCTCGGGGTAAAATTATTCCCTGTCTAGAAGAAAAATTATTCTCTGTCTTGGGGTAAAATTATTCCCTGTCTGGGGCTAAAATTATTCACTGTCTCGGGTAAAATTATTCACTGTCTCGGGGTAAAATTATTCTCTGTCTAGGGTTAAAATTATTCTCTGGGGGTAAAAGTATTCCCTGTCTGGGGGTAAAATCATTCCCGATCTAGGGTAAAATTATTCTCTGTCTAGGGGTAAAATTATTCCCTGTCTAGGGGTAAAATTATTCTTCGTCTAGAGGTAAAATTATTCTCTGTCTAGGGGTAAAATTATTCCATGTCCAAGGGTACAATTATTCTCTGTCTAGGGGTGAAATTATTCCCTGTCTAGGGGTAAAATTATTCCCTGTCTAGGGGTGAAATTATTCCCTGTCTCGGGGTAAAATTATTCCCTGTCCAGGGGTAAAATTATTCTCTGTCGAGGGGTAAAATTATTCTCTGTCTAGGGGTAAAATTATTCTCTGTCTAGGGGTAAAATTATTCCATGTCCAAGGGTACAATTATTCTCTGTCTAGGGGTGAAATTATTCCCTGTCTAGGGGTAAAATTATTCCCTGTCTAGGGGTGAAATTATTCCCTGTCTCGGGGTAAAATTATTCCCTGTCTCGGGGTAAAATTATTCCCTGTCTAGGGGTAAAATTATTCACTGTCTCGGCGTAAAATTATTCTCTGGGGGAAAAAGTATTCCCTGTCTGGGGGCAAAATTATTCCCGGTCTAGGGTAAAATTATTCCCTGTCTAGGGGTAAAATTATTCCCTGTCTAGGGGTAAAATTATTCCCTGATTAGGAGTAAAATTATTCCCTGTCTAGAGGTAAAATTATTCTCTGTCGAGAGGTAAAATTATTCTCTGTCCAGAGGTAAAATTATTCTCTGTCTAGGGGTAAAATTATTCCATGTCCAAGGGTAAAATTATTCTCTGTCTAGGGGTGAAATTATTCTCTGTCTAGGGGTAAAATTATTCCATGTCCAAGGGTACAATTATTCTCTGTCTAGGGGTGAAATTATTCCCTGTCTAGGGGTAAAAGTATTCCCTGTCTGGGGATAAAATTATTCCCGGTCTAGGGTAAAATTATTCTCTGTCTCAGGGTAAAATTATTCTCTGTCTAGAGGTAAAATTATTCCCTGTCTAGGGGTAAAATTATTCTCCTTCTAGAGGTAAAATTATCTCTGTCTAGGTTTAAAATTATTCTCTGTCTAGTGGTAAAATTATTCTCTGTCTAGGGGTAAAATTATTTTCTGTCTTGGGGTAAAATTATTCTCTGTCGAGAGGTAAAATTATTCCCTGTCTCGGGGTAAAATTATTCTCTGTCTTGGGGTAAAATTATTCTATGGCGGTAAAAGTATTCCCTGTCTGGGGGTAAAAGTATTCTCTGTCTCGGGGTAAAATTATTCTCTGTCTAGTGGTAAAATTATTCCCTGTCTAAGGGTAAAATTATTCCCTGTCTAGGGGTAAAATTATTCCCTGTCTCGAGGTAAAATTATTCTCTGTCTAGGGGTAAAATTATTCCCTGTCTAAGAGTAAAATTATTCTCTGTCTAGGGGTAAAATTATTATCTGTCGAGGGGTAAAATTATTCTCTGGGGGTAAAAGTATTCCCTGTCTTGGGGTAAAATTATTCCCTGTCTAGGGGAAAAATTATTCTCTGTCTAGGGGTAAAATTATTCTCTGGGGGTAAAATTATTCCCTGTCTCGCGGTAAAATTATTCTCTGGGGGTAAAAGTATTCCCTGTCTGGGGGTAAAATTATTCCCTATCTAGAAGAAAAATTATTCTCTGTCTTGGGGTAAAATTATTCTCTGTCTCGGGGTAAAATTATTCCCTGTCTAGAAGAAAAATTATTCTCTGTCTTGGGGTAAAATTATTCCCTGTCTGGGGCTAAAATTATTCACTGTCTCGGGTAAAATTATTCACTGTCTCGGGGTAAAATTATTCTCTGTCTAGGGTTAAAATTATTCTCTGGGGGTAAAAGTATTCCCTGTCTGGGGGTAAAATCATTCCCGATCTAGGGTAAAATTATTCTCTGTCTAGGGGTAAAATTATTCCCTGTCTAGGGGTAAAATTATTCTTCGTCTAGAGGTAAAATTATTCTCTGTCTAGGGGTAAAATTATTCTCTGTCTAGGGGTAAAATTATTCCATGTCCAAGGGTAAAATTATTCTCTGTCTAGGGGTGAAATTATTCTCTGTCTAGGGGTAAAATTATTCCATGTCCAAGGGTACAATTATTCTCTGTCTAGGGGTGAAATTATTCCCTGTCTAGGGGTAAAATTATTCCCTGTCTAGGGGTGAAATTATTCCCTGTCTCGGGGTAAAATTATTCCCTGTCCAGGGGTAAAATTATTCTCTGTCGAGGGGTAAAATTATTCTCTGTCTAGGGGTAAAATTATTCTCTGTCTAGGGGTAAAATTATTCCATGTCCAAGGGTACAATTATTCTCTGTCTAGGGGTGAAATTATTCCCTGTCTAGGGGTAAAATTATTCCCTGTCTAGGGGTGAAATTATTCCCTGTCTCGGGGTAAAATTATTCCCTGTCTCGGGGTAAAATTATTCCCTGTCTAGGGGTAAAATTATTCACTGTCTCGGCGTAAAATTATTCTCTGGGGGAAAAAGTATTCCCTGTCTGGGGGCAAAATTATTCCCGGTCTAGGGTAAAATTATTCCCTGTCTAGGGGTAAAATTATTCCCTGTCTAGGGGTAAAATTATTCCCTGATTAGGAGTAAAATTATTCCCTGTCTAGAGGTAAAATTATTCTCTGTCGAGAGGTAAAATTATTCTCTGTCCAGAGGTAAAATTATTCTCTGTCTAGGGGTAAAATTATTCCATGTCCAAGGGTAAAATTATTCTCTGTCTAGGGGTGAAATTATTCTCTGTCTAGGGGTAAAATTATTCCATGTCCAAGGGTACAATTATTCTCTGTCTAGGGGTGAAATTATTCCCTGTCTAGGGGTAAAAGTATTCCCTGTCTGGGGATAAAATTATTCCCGGTCTAGGGTAAAATTATTCTCTGTCTCAGGGTAAAATTATTCTCTGTCTAGAGGTAAAATTATTCCCTGTCTAGGGGTAAAATTATTCTCCTTCTAGAGGTAAAATTATCTCTGTCTAGGTTTAAAATTATTCTCTGTCTAGTGGTAAAATTATTCTCTGTCTAGGGGTAAAATTATTTTCTGTCTTGGGGTAAAATTATTCCCTGTCTGGGGGTAAAATTATTCCCTGTCTCGGGGTAAAATTATTCTCTGTCTTGGGGTAAAATTATTCTATGGCGGTAAAAGTATTCCCTGTCTGGGGGTAAAAGTATTCTCTGTCTCGGGGTAAAATTATTCTCTGTCTAGTGGTAAAATTATTCCCTGTCTAAGGGTAAAATTATTCCCTGTCTAGGGGTAAAATTATTCCCTGTCTCGAGGTAAAATTATTCTCTGTCTAGGGGTAAAATTATTCCCTGTCTAAGAGTAAAATTATTCTCTGTCTAGGGGTAAAATTATTATCTGTCGAGGGGTAAAATTATTCTCTGGGGGTAAAAGTATTCCCTGTCTTGGGGTAAAATTATTCCCTGTCTAGGGGAAAAATTATTCTCTGTCTAGGGGTAAAATTATTCTCTGTCTCGAGGTAAAATTATTCCCTGTCCAGGGGTAAAATTATTCCCTGTCTAGGGGTAAAATTATTCCCTGTCTAGGGGTATAATTATTCCCTGTCTGGGGGTAAAATTACTCTCTGTCTAGGGGTAAAATTATTCCCTGTCTCGGGGTAAAATTATTCCCTGATTAGGGGTAAACTTATTCTCTGTCTAGAGGTAAAATTATTCTCTGTCTAGGGGTAAAATTATTCCCTGTCTCGGGGTAAAATTATTCTCTGTCTGGGGGTAAAATTATTCTCTGTCTCTGGGTAAAATTATTCACTGTCTAGGGGTAATATTATTCTCTGTATGGGGGTAAAATTATTCTCTGGGGGTAAAATTATTCTCTGTCTAGGGGTAAAATTATTCTCTGGGGGTAAAAGTATTCCCTGTCTGGGGGTAAAATGATTCCCTATCTAGGAGTAAAATTATTCCCTGTCTAGGGGTAAAATAATTCCCTGTCTAGGGGCAAAATTATTCTCCGTCTCGGGTAAAATTATTCCCTGTCTAGGGGTAAAATTATTCCCTGTCTCGGGGTAAAATTATTCCCTGTCTAGGGGTAAAATTATTCCCTGTGTAGAGGTAAAATTATTCTCTGTCTCGGGGTAAAATTATTCTCTGTCTCGGGGTAAAATTATTCACTGTCGAGGGGTAAAATTATTCTCTGGGGGTAAAAGTATTCCCTGTCTAGGGGTAAAATTATTCCCTGATTAGGGGTAAACTTATTCTCTGTCTAGAGGTAAAATTATTCTCTGTCTAGGGGTAAAATTATTCCCTGTCTGGGGGTAAAATTATTCCCTGTCTGGGGGTAAAATTATTCTCTGTCTCGGCGTAAAATAATTCTCTGTCTAGGGGTAAAAATATTCCCTGTCTAGGAGTAAAATTATTCTCTGTCTAGAGGTAAAATTATTCTCTGTCTAGGGGTAAAATTTTTCCGTCTAGGGGTAAAATTATTCCCTGTCTAGGGGTAAAATTATTCTCTGTCTCGAGGTAAAATTATTCTCTGTCTCGGGGTAAAATTATTCCCTGTCTAGGGGTAAAATTATTCTCTGTCTCGGGTTAAAATTATTCTCTGGGGGTAAAAGTATTCCCTGTCTAGGGGTAAAATTATTCCCGATCTAGGGTAAAATTATTCTCTGTCTAGGGGTAAAATTATTCTCTGTCTGGAGGTAAAATTATTCCCTGTCTCGGGGTAAAATTATTCTTCGTCTGAAGGTAGAATTATTCTCTGTCTAGGGGTAAAATTATTCTCTGTCTCGGGGTAAAATTACTCCATGTCCAAGGGTAAAATTATTCTCTGTCTTGGGGTGAAATTATTCTCTGTCCTGGGGTAACATTATTCCCTGTCTAGGGGTAAAATTATTCCCTGATTAGGGGTAAAATTATTCTCTGTCTAGAGGTAAAATTATTCCCTGTCTCGGGGTAAAATTATTCCCTGTCTAGGGGTAAAATTATTCCCTGTCTCGGGGTAAAATTATTCACTGTCTAGGGGTAAAATTATTCACTGTCCAGGGGTAAAATTATTCTCTGGGGGTAAAAGTATTCCCTGTCTGGGGTTAAAATTATTCCAGGTCTAGGTTAAAATTATTCTCTGTCTCGGGGTAAAATTATTCCCTGTCTAGAGGTAAAATTATTCCCTGTCTAGGTGTAAAATTATTCACCGTCTAGAGGTAAAATTATTCTCTGTCTTGGGGTAAAATTATTCTCCGTCTAGAGGTAAAATTATTCTCTCTCCATGTTTAAAACTATTCTCTGTCGAGGGGTAAAATTATTCTCTGTCTCGGGGTAAAATTATTCTCTGTCTAGGGGTAAAATTATTCTCTGTCTAGAGGTAAAATTATTCCCTGTCTCGGGGTAAAATTATTCTCTGTCTAGGGGTAAAATTATTCTATGGGGGTAAAAGTATTCCCTGTCTGGGGGTAAAAGTATTCTCTATCTCGGGGAAAAATTATTCTCTGTCTAGGGGTAAAATTATGCCCTGTCTCGGGGTACAATTATTCCCTGTCTAGGGGTAAAATTATTCCCTGTCTAGGGGTATAATTATTCCCTGTCTAGGGGTAAAATTATTCCCTGTCTCGGGGTATAATTATTCCCTGTCTAGGGGTAAAATTATTCCCTGTCTAGGGGTAAAATTATTCTCCGTCTAGAGGTAAAATTATTCTCTGTCTGGGGGTAAAATTATTCCCGATCTAGAGGTAAAATTATTCTCCGTCTCGGGTAAAATTATTCCCTGTCTAGGGGTAAAATTATTCCCTGTCGAGGGGTAAAATTATTCCCTGTCTAGGGGTAAAATTATTCCCTGTGTAGAGGTAAAATTATTCTCTGTCTAGGGGTAAAGTTATTCTCTGTCTCGGGGTAAAATTATTCACTGTCGAGGGGTAAAATTATTCTCTGGGGGTAAAAGTATTCCCTGTCTGGGGTTAAAATTATTCCCGGTCGTGGGTAAAATTATTCTCTGTCTTGGGGTAAAATTATTCTCTGTCTGGGGGTAAAATTATTCCCTGTCTAGGGGTAAAATTATTCCCTGTCTCGGGGTAAAATTATTCCCTGTCTAGGGGTAAAATTATTGCCTGTCTCGGGGTAAAATTATTCTCTGTTCAGAGGTAAAATTATTCTCTGTCTGGGGATAAAATTATTCTCTGTCTCGGGGTAAAATTATTCACTGTCTAGGGGTAAAATTATTCTCTGTCTAGGGATAAAATTATTCTCTGGAGGCAAAATTATTCTCTGTCTAGCTGTAAAATTATTCTCTGTCTAGGGGTAAAATTATTCTCTGGGGGTAAAAGTATTCCCTGTCTGGGGGTAAAATTATTCCTTATCTAGGGGTAAAATTATTCTCTGTCTCGGGGTAAAATTATTCTCTGTCAAGAGGTAAAATTATTCCCTGTCCAGGGGTAAAATTATTCTCCGTCTCGAGGTAAAATTATTCTCTGTCTCGGGGTAAAATTATTCCCTGTCTAGGGGTAAAATTATTCCCTGATTAGGGGTAAAATTATTCCCTGTCTAGGAGTAAAATTATTCACTGTGTAGGGGTAAAATTATTCCCTGATTCGGGGTAAAATTATTCTCTGTCTATGGGTAAAATTATTCCCTGTCCAGAGGAAAAATTATTCTCTGTCTAGGGGTTAAATTATTCCCTGTCTCGGGGTAAAATTATTCTCTGTCTCGGGGTAAAATTATTCCCTGTCTCGGGGTAAAATTATTCTCTGTCTATGGGTAAAATTATTCCCTGTCTCGGGGTAAAATTATTCCCTGTCTGGCGGGAAAATTATTTTCTGTCTAGGGGTGAAATTATTCTCTGTCTAGAGGTAAAATTATTCCCTGTCTAGGGGTAAAATTATTCACTGTCTCGGCGTAAAATTATTCTCTGGGGGTAAAAGTATTCCCTGTCTGGGGGTAAAATTATTCCCGGTCTAGGGTAAAATTATTCTCTGTCTAGGGGTAAAATTATTCACTGTCTAGAGGTAAAATTATTCCCTGTCTAGGGGTAAAATTATTCACTGTCTCGGCGTAAAATTATTCTCTGGGGGTAAAAGTATTCCCTGTCGAGAAGAAAAATTATTCTCTGTCTCGGGGTAAAATTATTCTCTGTCTAGGGGAAAAATTATTCTCTGTCTAGGGGTAAAATTATTCTCAGTGTCGAGGTAAAATTATTCCCTGTCTGGGGGTAAAATTATTCCCTGTCTGGGGGTAAAATTATTCCCTGTCTAGGGGTAAAATTATTCCCTGTCTAGGGGTAAAATTATTCTCTGTCTAGAGGTAAAATTATTCCCTGTCTCGGGGTAAAATTATTCCCTGTCTAGGGGTAAAATTATTCCCTGTCTCGGGGTAAAATTATTCACTGTCTAGGGGTAAAATTATTCACTGTCTAGGGGTAAAATTATTCTCTGGGGGTAAAAGTATTACCTGTCTGGGGGTAAAATTATTCCAGGTCTAGGGTAAAATTATTCTCTGTCTCGGGGTAAAATTATACCCGTTCTAGGGTAAAATTACTCTCTGTCTAGGGGTAAAATTATTCTCTGTCTAGAGGTAAAATTATTCCCTGTCTAGGGGCAAAATTATTCTCCGTCTAGAGGTAAAATTATTCTCCGTCTCGGGTAAAATTATTCCCTGTCGAGGGGTAAAATTATTCCCTGTCGAGGGGTAAAATTATTCTCTGGGGGTAAAAGTATTCCCTGTCTGGGGTTAAAATTATTCCCGGTCGTGGGTAAAATTATTCTCTGTCTTGGGGTAAAATTATTCTCTGTCTGGGGGTAAAATTATTCCCTGTCTAGGGGTAAAATTATTCCCTGTCTCGGGGTAAAATTATTCCCTGTCTAGGGGTAAAATTATTGCCTGTCTCGGGGTAAAATTATTCTCTGTCCAGAGGTAAAATTATTCTCTGTCTGGGGATAAAATTATTCTCTGTCTCGGGGTAAAATTATTCACTGTCTAGGGGTAAAATTATTCTCTGTCTAGGGGTAAAATTATTCTCTGGAGGCAAAATTATTCTCTGTCTAGCTGTAAAATTATTCTCTGTCTAGGGGTAAAATTATTCTCTGGGGGTAAAAGTATTCCCTGTCTGGGGGTAAAATTATTCCTTATCTAGGGGTAAAAGTATTCTCTGTCTCGGGGTAAAATTATTCTCTGTCAAGAGGTAAAATTATTCCCTGTCTAGGGGTAAAATTATTCTCCGTCTCGAGGTAAAATTATTCCCTGTCTAGGGGTAAAATTATTCTCCGTCTCGAGGTAAAATTATTCTCTGTCTCGGGGTAAAATTATTCCCTGTCTAGGGGTAAAATTATTCCCTGATTAGGGGTAAAATTATTCCCTGTCTAGGAGTAAAATTATTCACTGTGTAGGGGTAAAATTATTCCCTGATTCGGGGTAAAATTATTCTCTGTCTATGGGTAAAATTATTCCCTGTCCAGAGGAAAAATTATTCTCTGTCTAGGGGTTAAATTATTCCCTGTCTCGGGGTAAAATTATTCTCTGTCTCGGGGTAAAATTATTCCCTGTCTCGGGGTAAAATTATTCTCTGTCTATGGGTAAAATTATTCCCTGTCTCGGGGTAAAATTATTCCCTGTCTGGGGGTAAAATTATTCTCTGTCTAGGGGTGAAATTATTCTCTGTCTAGAGGTAAAATTATTCCCTGTCTAGGGGTAAAATTATTCACTGTCTCGGCGTAAAATTATTCTCTGGGGGTAAAAGTATTCCCTGTCTGGGGGTAAAATTATTCCCGGTCTAGGGTAAAATTATTCTCTGTCTAGGGGTAAAATTATTCCCTGTCTAGAGGTAAAATTATTCCCTGTCTAGGGGTAAAATTATTCACTGTCTCGGCGTAAAATTATTCTCTGGGGGTAAAAGTATTCCCTGTCGAGAAGAAAAATTATTCTCTGTCTCGGGGTAAAATTATTCTCTGTCTAGGGGAAAAATTATTCTCTGTCTAGGGGTAAAATTATTCCCAGTGTCGAGGTAAAATTATTCCCTGTCTAGGGGTAAAATTATTCCCTGTCTAGGGGTAAAATTATTCCCTGTCTAGGGGTAAAATTATTCTCTGTCTAGAGGTAAAATTATTCCCTGTCTCGGGGTAAAATTATTCCCTGTCTAGGGGTAAAATTATTCCCTGTCTCGGGGTAAAATTATTCACTGTCTAGGGGTAAAATTATTCACTGTCTAGGGGTAAAATTATTCTCTGGGGGTAAAAGTATTCCCTGTCTGGGGGTAAAATTATTCCAGGTCTAGGATAAAATTATTCTCTGTCTCGGGGTAAAATTATTCCCTGTCTAGAGGTAAAATTATTCCCTGTCTCGGGGTAAAATTATTCTCCGTCTAGAGGTAAAATTATTCTCTGTCTTGGGGTAAAATTATTCTCCGTCTAGAGGTAAAATTATTCTCTGTCCATGTTTAAAATTATTCTCTGTCGAGGGGTAAAATTATTCTCTGTCTCGGGGTAAAATTATTCCCTGTCCAGGGGTAAAATTATTCTCTGTCTAGGGGTAAAATTATTCTATGGGGGTAAAAGTATTCCCTGTCTGGGGGTAAAAGTATTCTCTATCTCGGGGAAAAATTATTCTCTGTCTAGGGGTAAAATTATGCCCTGTCTCGGGGTACAATTATTCCCTGTCTAGGGGTAAAATTATTCCCTGTCTAGGGGTATAATTATTCCCTGTCTAGGGGTAAAATTATTCCCTGTCTAGGGGTAAAATTATTCCCTGTCTCGGGGTATAATTATTCCCTGTCTAGGGGTAAAATTATTCCCTGTCTAGAGGTAAAATTATTCTCTGTCTGGGGGTAAAATTATTCCCGATCTAGGGTAAAATTACTCTCTGTCTAGGGGTAAAATTATTCTCTGTCTAGAGGTAAAATTATTCCCTGTCTAGGGGCAAAATTATTCTCCGTCTAGAGGTAAAATTATTCTCCGTCTCGGGTAAAATTATTCCCTGTCTAGGGGTAAAATTATTCCCTGTCTAGGGGTAAAATTATTCCCTGTCTAGGGGTAAAATTATTCCCTGTGTAGAGGTAAAATTATTCTCTGTCTTGGGGTAAAGTTATTCTCTGTCTCGGGGTAAAATTATTCACTGTCGAGGGGTAAAATTATTCTCTGGGGGTAAAAGTATTCCCTGTCTGGGGTTAAAATTATTCCAGGTCGTGGGTAAAATTATTCTCTGTCTTGGGGTAAAATTATTCTCTGTCTGGGGGTAAAATTATTCCCTGTCTAGGGGTAAAATTATTCCCTGTCTCGGGGTAAAATTATTCCCTGTCTAGGGGTAAAATTATTGCCTGTCTAGGGGTAAAATTATTCTCTGTCCAGAGGTAAAATTATTCTCTGTCTGGGGATAAAATTATTCTCTGTCTCGGGGTAAAATTATTCACTGTCTAGGGGTAAAATTATTCTCTGGAGGTAAAATTATTCTCTGTCTAGCGGTAAAATTATTCTCTGTCTAGGGGTAAAATTATTCTCTGGGGGTAAAAGTATTCCCTGTCTGGGGGTAAAATTATTCCTTATCTAGGGGTAAAATTATTCTCTGTCTCGGGGTAAAATTATTCTCTGTCAAGAGGTAAAATTATTCCCTGTCTAGGGGTAAAATTATTCTCCGTCTCGAGGTAAAATTATTCTCTGTCTCGGGGTAAAATTATTCCCTGTCTAGGGGTAAAATTATTCCCTGATTAGGGGTAAAATTATTCCCTGTCTAGGAGTAAAATTATTCACTGTGTAGGGGTAAAATTATTCCCTGATTCGGGGTAAAATTATTCTCTGTCTATGGGTAAAATTATTCCCTGTCTAGAGGAAAAATTATTCTCTGTCTAGGGGTTAAATTATTCCCTGTCTCGGGGTAAAATTATTCCCTGTCTCGGGGTAAAATTATTCCCTGTCTCGGGGTAAAATTATTCTCTGTCTATGGGTAAAATTATTCCCTGTCTCGGGGTAAAATTATTCCCTGTCTGGGGGTAAAATTATTCTCTGTCTCGGGGTGAAATTATTCTCTGTCTAGAGGTAAAATTATTCCCTGTCTAGGGGTAAAATTATTCACTGTCTCGGCGTAAAATTATTCTCTGGGGGTAAAAGTATTCCCTGTCTGGGGGTAAAATTATTCCCGGTCTAGGGTAAAATTATTCTCTGTCTAGGGGTAAAATTATTCACTGTCTAGAGGTAAAATTATTCCCTGTCTAGGGGTAAAATTATTCACTGTCTCGGCGTAAAATTATTCTCTGGGGGTAAAAGTATTCCCTGTCTGGGGGTAAAAGTATTCCCTGTCTGGGGGTAAAATTATTCCCTGTCTAGGGGTAAAATTATTCTCTGTCTCGAGGTAAAATTATTCTCTGTCTCGGGGTAAAATTATTCCCTGTCTCGGGGTAAAATTATTCCCTGTCTAGGGGTAAAATTATTCCTTGTCTAGAGGTAAAATTATTCTCTGTCTAGGGGTAAAATTATTCCCTGTCTCGGGGTAAAATTATTCTCTGTCTGGAGGTAAAATTATTCTCTGTCTAGGGGTAAAATTATTCCCTGTCTAGGGGTAAAATTATTCCCTGTCTTGGGGTAAAATTATTCTCTGTCCAGAGGTAAAATTATTCTCTCTCCAGAGGTAAAATTATTCTCTGTCTTGGGGTAAAATTATTCTCTGTCTAGGGGTAAAATTATTCCCTGTCTAGAAGAAAAATTATTCTCTGTCTTGGGGTAAAATTATTCCCTGTCTGGGGCTAAAATTATTCCCTGTCTAGAGGTTAAATTATTCTTTGTCTCGGGTAAAATTATTCACTGTCACGGGGTAAAATTATTCTCTGTCTTGGGTTAAAATTATTCTCTGGGGGTAAAAGTATTCCCTGTCTGGGGGTAAAATTATACCCGATCTAGGGTAAAATTATTCTCTGTCGAGGGGTAAAATTATTCCCTGTCTAGGGGTAAAATTATTCTTCGTCTAGAGGTAAAATTATTCTCTGTCTAGGGGTAAAATTATTCTCTGTCTAGGGGTAAAATTATTCCATGTCCAAGGGTAAAATTATTCTCTGTCTAGGGGTGAAATTATTCCCTGTCTAGGGGTAAAATTATTCCCTGTCTAGGGGTAAAATTATTCCCTGATTAGGGGTAAAATTATTCTCTATCTAGAGGTAAAATTATTCCCTGTCTAGGGGTAAAATTATTCCCTGTCTAGGGGTAAAATTATTCCCGGTCTCGGGTAAAATTATTCTCTGTCGAGGTTTAAAATTATTCTCTGTCTAGTGGTAAAATTATTCTCTGTCTAGGGGTAAAATTATTCTCTGTCTTGGGGTAAAATTATTCTCTGTCGAGAGGTAAAATTATTCCCTGTCTAGGGGTAAAATTATTCTCTGTCTTGGGGTAAAATTATTCTATGGGGGTAAAAGTATTCCCTGTCTGGGGGTAAAAGTATTCCCTGTCTAGGGGTAAAATTATTCTCTGTCTAGGGGTAAAAATATTCCCTGTCTCGGGTAAAATTATTCTCTGTCTAGTGGTAAAATTATTCTCTGACGAGGGGTAAAATTATTCTCTGACGAGGGGTAAAATTATTCTCTGTCTAGGGGTAAAATTATTCTCTGACGAGGGGTAAAATTATTCTCTGGGGGTAAAAGTATTCCCTGTCTTGGGGTAAAATTATTCCCTGTCTTGGGGAAAAATTATTCTCTGTCTAGGGGTAAAATTATTCTCTGTCTAGGGGTATCATTATTCCCTGTCTCGGGGTAAAATTATTCCCTGTCTAGGGGTAATATTATTCTCTGTCTAGGGGTAAAATTATTCCCTGTCTCGGGGTAAAATTATTCCCTGTGTAGAGCTAAAATTATTCTCTGTCTCGGGTTAAAATTATTCTCTGTCTCGGGGTAAAATTATTCTCTGTCTAGGGGTAAAATTAATCTCTGGGGGTAAAAGTATTCCCTGTCTGGGGTTAAAATTATTCCCGGTCGTGGGTAAAATTATTCTCTGTCTAGGGGTAAAATTATTCTCTGTCTGGGGGTAAAATTATTCCCTGTCGAGGGGTTAAATTATGCCCTGTCTAGGGGTAAAACTATTCTCTGTCTCGGGTAAAATTATTCTCTGTCTAGGGGTAAAATTATTCTCTGTCTAGGGTTAAAATTATTCTCTGTCTTGGGGTAAAATTATTCTCTGTCTCGGGGTAAATTTATTCTCTGTCTCGGGTTAAAATTATTCTCTGGGGGTAAAAGTATTCCCTGTCTGGGGGTAAAATTATTCCCGATCTAGGGTAAAATTATTCTCTGTCTTGGAGTAAAATTATTCTCTGTCTGGAGGTAAAATTATTCCCTGTCTAGGGGTAAAATTATTCCCTGTCTCGGGGTAAAATTATTCGCTGTCTAGGGGTAAAGTTATTCACTGTCAAGGGGTAAAATTATTCACTGTCTCGGGGTAAAATTATTCTCTGGGGGTAAAAGTATTCCCTGTCTGGGGGTAAAATTATTCCAGGTCTAGGGGTAAAATTATTCTCTGTCTCGGGGTAAAAATATTCCCTGTCTAGGGGTAAAATTATTCTTCGTCGAGAGGTAGAATTATTCCCTGATTCGGGGTAAAATTATTCTCTGTCTAGGGGTAAAATTATTGCCTGTCTCGGGGTAAAATTATTCGCTGTCTAGAGGTAAAATTATTCACTGTCAAGGGGTAAAATTATTCACTGTCTCGGGGTAAAATTATTCTCTGGGGGTAAAAGTATTCCCTGTCTGGGGGTAAAATTATTCCAGGTCTCGGGAAAAATTATTCTCTGTCTCGGGGTAAAATTATTCTCTGTCTCGGGGTAAAATTATTCCCTGTCTAGGGGTAAAATTATTCTCTGGGGGTAAAATTATTCTCTGTCTAGGGGTAAAATTATTCTCTGGGGGTAAAAGTATTCCCTGTCTGGGGGTAAAATGGTTCCCTATCTAGGGGTAAAATTATTCCCTGTCTAGGTGCAAAATTATTCCCTGTCTAGGGGCAAAATTATTCCCTGTCTAGGGGTAAAATTATTCCCTGTGTAGAGGTAAAATTATTCTCTGTCTCGGGGTAAAATTATTCTCTGTCTCGGGGTAAAATTATTCTCTGTCTAGGGGTAAAATTATTCTCTGGGGGTAAAAGTATTCCCTGTCTGGGGTTAAAATTATTCCCGGTCGTGGGTAAAATTATTCTCTGTCTAGGGGTAAAATTATTCTCTGTCTGGGGGTAAAATTATTCCCTGTCGAGGGGTTAAATTATTCCCTGTCTAGGGGTAAAATTATTCTCCGTCTCGGGTAAAATTATTCTCTGTCTAGGGGTAAAATTATTCTCTGTCTAGGGTTAAAATTATTCTCTGTCTTGGGGTAAAATTATTCTCTGTCTCGGGGTAAAATTATTCTCTGTCTCGGGGTAAAATTATTCTCTGGGGGTAAAACTATTCCCTGTCTGGGGGTAAAATTATTCCCGGTCTAGGGTAAAATTATTCTCTGTCTAGGGGTAAAATTATTCTCTGTCTCGAGGTAAAATTATTCTCTGTCTCGGGGTAAAATTATTCCCTGTCTCGGGGTAAAATTATTCCCTGTCTAGGGGTAAAATTATTCCCTGTCTAGAGGTAAAATTATTCTCTGTCTAGGGGTAAAATTATTCCCTGTCTAGGGGTAAAATTATTCCCTGTCTAGGGTTATAAATTATTCCCTGTCTGGGGGTAAAATTATTCCCTGTATAGAGGTAAAATTATTCCCTGTCTAGGGGTAAAATTATTCCCTGATTAGGGGTAAACTTATTCTCTGTCTAGAGGTGAAATTATTCTCTGTCTAGGGGTAAAATTATTCCCTGTCTCGGGGTAACATTATTCCCTGTCTAGGGGTAAAATTATTCCCTGTCTAGGGGTAAAATTATTCTCTGTCTCGGGGTAATATTATTCTCTGTCTAGGGGTAAAATTATTCTCTGGGGGTAAAATTATTCTCTGTCTAGGGGTAAAATTATTCTCTGGGGGTAAAAGTATTCCCTATCTGGGGGTAAAATGATTCCCTATCTAGGGGTAAAATTATTCCCTGTCTCGGGGTAAAATTATTCCCTGTCTAGGGGCAAAATTATTCTCCGTCTCGGGTAAAATTATTCCCTGTCTAGGGGTAAAATTATTCCCTGTCTCGGGGTAAAATTATTCCCTGTCTAGGGGTAAAATTATTCCCTGTGTAGAGGTAAAATTATTCTCTGTCTCGGGGTAAAATTATTCTCTGTCTCGGGGTAAAATTATTCTCTGTCTAGGGGTAAAATTATTCTCTGGGGGTAAAAGTATTCCCTGTCTGGGGTTAAAATTATTCCCGGTCGTGGGTAAAATTATTCTCTGTCTAGGGGTAAAATTATTCTCTGTCTGGGGGTAAAATTATTCCCTGTCGAGGGGTTAAATTATTCCCTGTCTAGGGGTAAAATTATTCTCTGTCTCGGGTAAAATTATTCTCTGTCTCGGGGTAAAATTATTCTCTGTCTTGGGGTAAAATTATTCTCTGTCTCGGGGTAAAATTATTCTCTGTCTCGGGGTAAAATTATTCTCTGTCTCGGGGTAAAATTATTCTCTGTCTCGGGGTAAAATTATTCTCTGTCTAGGGGTAAAATTATTCTCTGGGGGTAAAAGTATTCCCTGTCTGGGGTTAAAATTATTCCCGGTCGTGGGTAAAATTATTCTCTGTCTAGGGGTAAAATTATTCTCTGTCTGGGGGTAAAATTATTCCCTGTCGAGGGGTTAAATTATTCCCTGTCTAGGGGTAAAATTATTCTCTGTCTCGGGTAAAATTATTCTCTGTCTCGGGGTAAAATTATTCTCTGTCTTGGGGTAAAATTATTCTCTGTCTCGGGGTAAAATTATTCTCTGTCTCGGGGTAAATTTATTCACTGTCTCGGGGTAAAATTATTCTCTGTCTCGGGATAAAATTATTCTCTGGGGGTAAAAGTATTCCCTGTCTGGGGGTAAAAGTATTCCCTGTCTGGGGGTAAAATTATTCCCTGTCTGGGGGTAAAATTATTCTCTGTCTCGGGGTAAAATTATTCTCTGTCTAGGGGTAAAAATATTCCCTGTCTAGGAGTAAAATTATTCTCTGTCTAGAGGTAAAATTATTCTCTGTCTCGGGATAAAATTTTTCCGTCTAGAGGTAGAATTATTCCATGTCCAAGGGTAAAATTATTCTCTGTCTTGGGGTGAAATTATTCTCTGTCTAGAGGTAACATTATTCCCTGTCTAGGGGTAAAATTATTCCCTGATTAGGGGTAAAATTATTCTCTGTCTAGAGGTAAAATTATTCCCTGTCTCGGGGTAAAAGTATTCCCTGTCTCGGGGTAAAATTATTCACTGTCTTGGGGTAAAATTATTCACTGTCTAGGGGTAAAATTATTCTCTGGGGGTAAAAGTATTCCCTGTCTGGGGGTAAAATTATTCCAGGTCTAGGGTAAAATTATTCTCTGTCTCGGGGTAAAATTATTCTCTGTCTTGAGGTAAAATTATTCCCTGTCTAGGGGTAAAATTATTCTCCGTCGAGAGGTAAAATTATTCTCTGTCTTGGGGTAAAATTATTCTCCGTCCAGAGGTAAAATTATTCTCTGTCTATGTTTAAAATTATTCTCTGTCCAGGGGTAAAATTATTCTCTGTCTAGGGGTAAAATTATTCTCTGTCTAGGGGTAAAATCATTCTCTGTCCAGAGGTAAAATTATTCTCTGTCTAGGTGTAAAATTATTCTCTGTCTAGGGGTAAAATTATTCTCTGTCTAGGGGTAAAATTATTCTATGGGGGTAAAAGTATTCCCTGTCTGGGGGTAAAAGTATTCCCTGTCGAGGGGTAAAATTATTCTCTGTCTAGGGGTAAAAATATTCCCTGTCTCGGGGTACAATTATTCTCTGTCTAGAGGTAAAATTATTCTCTGTCTAGGGGTAAAATTATTCTCTGTCTAGGGGTAAAATTATTCTCTGGGGGTAAAAGTATTCCCTGTCTTGGGGTAAAATTATTCTCTATCTAGGGGAAAAATTATTCTCTGTCTAGGGGTAAAATTATGCCCTGTCTAGAGGTAAAATTATTCCCTGTCTAGGGGTAAAATTATTCCCTGTCTAGGGGTAAAATTATTCCCTGTCTAGGGGTATAATTATTCCCTGTCTAGGGGTAAAATTATTCCCTGTCTAGGGGTAAAATTATTCCCTGTCTAGGGGTAAAATTATTCCGTGTCTAGGGGTAAAATTATTCCCTGTCTGGGGGCAAAATTATTCTCCGTCTAGAGGTAAAATTATTCTCTGTCTAGGGGTAAAATTATTCCCGGTCTAGGGTAAAATTACTTTCTGTCTAGGGGTAAAATTATTCTCTGTCGAGAGGTAAAATTATTCCCTGTCTAGGGGTAAAATTATTCTCCGTCTCGGGTAAAATTATTCCCTGTCTAGGGGTAAAATTATTCCCTGTCTAGGGGTAAAATTATTCCCTGTCTGGGGGCAAAATTATTCTCCGTCTAGAGGTAAAATTATTCTCTGTCTAGGGGTAAAATTATTCCCGGTCTAGGGTAAAATTACTTTCTGTCTAGGGGTAAAATTATTCTCTGTCGAGAGGTAAAATTATTCCCTGTCTAGGGGTAAAATTATTCTCCGTCTCGGGTAAAATTATTCCCTGTCTAGGGGTAAAATTATTCCCTGTCTAGGGGTAAAATTATTCTCTGTCGAGAGGTAAAATTATTCCCTGTCTAGGGGTAAAATTATTCTCCGTCTCGGGGTAAAATTATTCACTGTCTAGGGGTAAAATTATTCTCTGTCTAGGGGTAAAATTATTCTCTGGAGGTAAAATTATTCTCTGTCTAGGGGTAAAATTATTCTCTGGGGGTAAAAGTATTCCCTATCTGGGGGTAAAATTATTCCCGGTCTAGGGTAAAATTATTCTCTGTCTAGGGGTAAAATTATTCCCTGTCTAGGGGTAAAATTATTCTCCGTCTCGAGGTAAAATTATTCTCTGTCTCGGGGTAAAATTATTCCCTGTCTAGGGGTAAAATTATTCCCTGATTAGGGGTAAAATTATTCCCTGTCTAGGAGTAAAATTATTCACTGTGTAGGGGTAAAATTATTCCCTGATTCGGGGTAAAATTATTCTCTGTCTATGGGTAAAATTATTCCCTGTCCAGAGGAAAAATTATTCTCTGTCTAGGGGTTAAATTATTCCCTGTCTCGGGGTAAAATTATTCTCTGTCTCGGGGTAAAATTATTCCCTGTCTCGGGGTAAAATTATTCTCTGTCTATGGGTAAAATTATTCCCTGTCTCGGGGTAAAATTATTCCCTGTCTGGGGGTAAAATTATTCTCTGTCTAGGGGTGAAATTATTCTCTGTCTAGAGGTAAAATTATTCCCTGTCTAGGGGTAAAATTATTCACTGTCTCGGCGTAAAATTATTCTCTGGGGGTAAAAGTATTCCCTGTCTGGGGGTAAAATTATTCCCGGTCTAGGGTAAAATTATTCTCTGTCTAGGGGTAAAATTATTCCCTGTCTAGAGGTAAAATTATTCCCTGTCTAGGGGTAAAATTATTCACTGTCTCGGCGTAAAATTATTCTCTGGGGGTAAAAGTATTCCCTGTCGAGAAGAAAAATTATTCTCTGTCTCGGGGTAAAATTATTCTCTGTCTAGGGGAAAAATTATTCTCTGTCTAGGGGTAAAATTATTCCCAGTGTCGAGGTAAAATTATTCCCTGTCTAGGGGTAAAATTATTCCCTGTCTAGGGGTAAAATTATTCTCTGTCTAGAGGTAAAATTATTCCCTGTCTCGGGGTAAAATTATTCCCTGTCTAGGGGTAAAATTATTCCCTGTCTCGGGGTAAAATTATTCACTGTCTAGGGGTAAAAGTATTCACTGTCTAGGGGTAAAATTATTCTCTGGGGGTAAAAGTATTCCCTGTCTGGGGGTAAAATTATTCCAGGTCTAGGGTAAAATTATTCTCTGTCTCGGGGTAAAATTATTCCCTGTCTAGAGGTAAAATTATTCCCTGTCTCGGGGTAAAATTATTCTCCGTCTAGAGGTAAAATTATTCTCTGTCTTGGGGTAAAATTATTCTCCGTCTAGAGGTAAAATTATTCTCTGTCCATGTTTAAAATTATTCTCTGTCGAGGGGTAAAATTATTCTCTGTCTCGGGGTAAAATTATTCCCTGTCCAGGGGTAAAATTATTCTCTGTCTAGGGGTAAAATTATTCTATGGGGGTAAAAGTATTCCCTGTCTGGGTAAAAGTATTCTCTATCTCGGGGAAAAATTATTCTCTGTCTAGGGGTAAAATTATGCCCTGTCTCGGGGTACAATTATTCCCTGTCTAGGGGTAAAATTATTCCCTGTCTAGGGGTATAATTATTCCCTGTCTAGGGGTAAAATTATTCCCTGTCTAGGGGTAAAATTATTCCCTGTCTCGGGGTATAATTATTCCCTGTCTAGGGGTAAAATTATTCCCTGTCTAGAGGTAAAATTATTCTCTGTCTGGGGGTAAAATTATTCCCGATCTAGGGTAAAATTACTCTCTGTCTAGGGGTAAAATTATTCTCTGTCTAGAGGTAAAATTATTCCCTGTCTAGGGGCAAAACTATTCTCCGTCTAGAGGTAAAATTATTCTCCGTCTCGGGTAAAATTATTCCCTGTCTAGGGGTAAAATTATTCCCTGTCTAGGGGTAAAATTATTCCCTGTCTAGGGGTAAAATTATTCCCTGTGTAGAGGTAAAATTATTCTCTGTCTTGGGGTAAAGTTATTCTCTGTCTCGGGGTAAAATTATTCACTGTCGAGGGGTAAAATTATTCTCTGGGGGTAAAAGTATTCCCTGTCTGGGGTTAAAATTATTCCAGGTCGTGGGTAAAATTATTCTCTGTCTTGGGGTAAAATTATTCTCTGTCTGGGGGTAAAATTATTCCCTGTCTAGGGGTAAAATTATTCCCTGTCTCGGGGTAAAATTATTCCCTGTCTAGGGGTAAAATTATTGCCTGTCTAGGGGTAAAATTATTCTCTGTCCAGAGGTAAAATTATTCTCTGTCTGGGGATAAAATTATTCTCTGTCTCGGGGTAAAATTATTCACTGTCTAGGGGTAAAATTATTCTCTGGAGGTAAAATTATTCTCTGTCTAGCGGTAAAATTATTCTCTGTCTAGGGGTAAAATTATTCTCTGGGGGTAAAAGTATTCCCTGTCTGGGGGTAAAATTATTCCTTATCTAGGGGTAAAATTATTCTCTGTCTCGGGGTAAAATTATTCTCTGTCAAGAGGTAAAATTATTCCCTGTCTAGGGGTAAAATTATTCTCCGTCTCGAGGTAAAATTATTCTCTGTCTCGGGGTAAAATTATTCCCTGTCTAGGGGTAAAATTATTCCCTGATTAGGGGTAAAATTATTCCCTGTCTAGGAGTAAAATTATTCACTGTGTAGGGGTAAAATTATTCCCTGATTCGGGGTAAAATTATTCTCTGTCTATGGGTAAAATTATTCCCTGTCTAGAGGAAAAATTATTCTCTGTCTAGGGGTTAAATTATTCCCTGTCTCGGGGTAAAATTATTCCCTGTCTCGGGGTAAAATTATTCCCTGTCTCGGGGTAAAATTATTCTCTGTCTATGGGTAAAATTATTCCCTGTCTCGGGGTAAAATTATTCCCTGTCTGGGGGTAAAATTATTCTCTGTCTCGGGGTGAAATTATTCTCTGTCTAGAGGTAAAATTATTCCCTGTCTAGGGGTAAAATTATTCACTGTCTCGGCGTAAAATTATTCTCTGGGGGTAAAAGTATTCCCTGTCTGGGGGTAAAATTATTCCCGGTCTAGGGTAAAATTATTCTCTGTCTAGGGGTAAAATTATTCACTGTCTAGAGGTAAAATTATTCCCTGTCTAGGGGTAAAATTATTCACTGTCTCGGCGTAAAATTATTCTCTGGGGGTAAAAGTATTCCCTGTCTGGGGGTAAAAGTATTCCCTGTCTGGGGGTAAAATTATTCCCTGTCTAGGGGTAAAATTATTCTCTGTCTCGAGGTAAAATTATTCTCTGTCTCGGGGTAAAATTATTCCCTGTCTCGGGGTAAAATTATTCCCTGTCTAGGGGTAAAATTGTTCCCTGTCTAGAGGTAAAATTATTCTCTGTCTAGGGGTAAAATTATTCCCTGTCTCGGGGTAAAATTATTCTCTGTCTGGAGGTAAAATTATTCTCTGTCTCGGGGTAAAATTATTCCCTGTCTAGGGGTAAAATTATTCCCTGTCTTGGGGTAAAATTATTCTCTGTCCAGAGGTAAAATTATTCTCTCTCCAGAGGTAAAATTATTCTCTGTCTTGGGGTAAAATTATTCTCTGTCTAGGGGTAAAATTATTTACTGTCTAGGCGTAAAATTATTCTCTGAGGGTAAAAGTATTCCCTGTCTGGGGGTAAAATTATTCCCGGTCTAGGGTAAAATAATTCTCTGTCTAGGGGTAAAATTATTCTCTGTCTAGAGGTAAATCTATTCCCTGTCTTGGGGTAAAATTATTCTCTGTCTAGGGGTAAAATTATTCCCTGTCTAGAAGAAAAATTATTCTCTGTCTTGGGGTAAAATTATTCCCTGTCTGGGGCTAAAATTATTCCCTGTCTAGAGGTTAAATTATTCTCTGTCTCGGGTAAAATTATTCACTGTCACGGGGTAAAATTATTCTCTGTCTTGGGTTAAAATTATTCTCTGGGGGTAAAAGTATTCCCTGTCTGGGGGTAAAATTATTCCCGATCTAGGGTAAAATTATTCTCTGTCTAGGGGTAAAATTATTCCCTGTCTAGGGGTAAAATTATTCTTCGTCTAGAGGTAAAATTATTCTCTGTCTAGGGGTAAAATTATTCTCTGTCTAGGGGTAAAATTATTCCATGTCCAAGGGTAAAATTATTCTCTGTCTAGGGGTGAAATTATTCCCTGTCTAGGGGTAAAATTATTCCCTGTCTAGGGGTAAAATTATTCCCTGATTAGGGGTAAAATTATTCTCTATCTAGAGGTAAAATTATTCCCTGTCTAGGGGTAAAATTATTCCCTGTCTAGAGGTAAAATTATTCCCGGTCTCGGGTAAAATTATTCTCTGTCGAGGTTTAAAATTATTCTCTGTCTAGTGGTAAAATTATTCTCTGTCTAGGGGTAAAATTATTCTCTGTCTTGGGGTAAAATTATTCTCTGTCGAGAGGTAAAATTATTCCCTGTCTAGGGGTAAAATTATTCTCTGTCTTGGGGTAAAATTATTCTATGGGGGTAAAAGTATTCCCTGTCTGGGGGTAAAAGTATTCCCTGTCTAGGGGTAAAATTATTCTCTGTCTAGGGGTAAAAATATTCCCTGTCTCGGGGTAAAATTATTCTCTGTCTAGGGGTAAAATTATTCTCTGTCTCGGGGTAAAATTATTCTCTGTCTAGTGGTAAAATTATTCTCTGTCTAGGGGTAAAATTATTCTCTGTCTTGGGGTAAAATTATTCTCTGTCGAGAGGTAAAATTATTCCCTGTCTAGGGGTAAAATTATTCTCTGTCTTGGGGTAAAATTATTCTATGGGGGTAAAAGTATTCCCTGTCTGGGGGTAAAAGTATTCCCTGTCTAGGGGTAAAATTATTCTCTGTCTAGGGGTAAAATTATTCTCTGTCTAGGGGTAAAATTATTCTCTGTCTTGGGGTAAAATTATTCTCTGTCGAGAGGTAAAATTATTCCCTGTCTAGGGGTAAAATTATTCTCTGTCTTGGGGTAAAATTATTCTATGGGGGTAAAAGTATTCCCTGTCTGGGGGTAAAAGTATTCCCTGTCTGGGGGTAAAATTATTCTCTGTCGAGGTTTAAAATTATTCTCTGTCTAGTGGTAAAATTATTCTCTGTCTAGGGGTAAAATTATTCTCTGTCTTGGGGTAAAATTATTCTCTGTCGAGAGGTAAAATTATTCCCTGTCTAGGGGTAAAATTATTCTCTGTCTTGGGGTAAAATTATTCTATGGGGGTAAAAGTATTCCCTGTCTGGGGGTAAAAGTATTCCCTGTCTAGGGGTAAAATTATTCTCTGTCTAGGGGTAAAAATATTCCCTGTCTCGGGGTAAAATTATTCTCTGTCTAGTGGTAAAATTATTCCCTGTCTAGGGGTAAAATTATTCTCTGACGAGGGGTAAAATTATTCTCTGTCTAGGGGTAAAATTATTCTCTGACGAGGGGTAAAATTATTCTCTGGGGGTAAAAGTATTCCCTGTCTTGGGGTAAAATTATTCCCTGTCTGGGGGAAAAATTATTCTCTGTCTAGGGGTAAAATTATTCTCTGTCTAGGGGTATCATTATTCCCTGTCTCGGGGTAAAATTATTCCCTGTCTAGGGGTAAAATTATTCCCTGTCTAGGGGTAAAATTATTCTCTGTCTAGGGGTAAAATTATTCTCTGTCTCGGGGTAAAATTATTCACTGTCTAGGGGTAATATTATTCTCTGTCTAGGGGTAAAATTATTCTCTGGGGGTAAAATTATTCCCTATCTGGGGGTAAAATGATTCCCTATCTAGGGGTAAAATTATTCTCTGTCTAGGGGTAAAATTATTCTCTGGGGGTAAAAGTATTCCCTATCTGGGGGTAAAATGATTCCCTATCTAGGGGTAAAGTTATTCCCTGTCTAGGGGTAAAATTATTCACTGTCTAGGGGCAAAATTATTCTCCGTCTCGGGTAAAATTATTCCCTGTCTAGGGGTAAAATTATTCCCTGTCTCGGGGTAAAATTATTCCCTGTCTCGGGGTAAAATTATTCCCTGTGTAGAGCTAAAATTATTCTCTGTCTCGGGTTAAAATTATTCTCTGTCTCGGGGTAAAATTATTCTCTGTCTAGGGGTAAAATTAATCTCTGGGGGTAAAAGTATTCCCTGTCTGGGGTTAAAATTATTCCCGGTCGTGGGTAAAATTATTCTCTGTCTAGGGGTAAAATTATTCTCTGTCTGGGGGTAAAATTATTCCCTGTCGAGGGGTTAAATTATGCCCTGTCTAGGGGTAAAATTATTCTCTGTCTCGGGTAAAATTATTCTCTGTCTAGGGGTAAAATTATTCTCTGTCTAGGGTTAAAATTATTCTCTGTCTTGGGGTAAAATTATTCTCTGTCTCGGGGTAAAATTATTCTCTGTCTCGGGGTAAAATTATTCTCTGGGGGTAAAAGTATTCCCTGTCTGGGGGTAAAAGTATTCCCTGTCTGGGGGTAAAATTATTCCCTGACTGGGGGTAAAATTATTCTCTGTCTCGGGGTAAAATTATTCTCTGTCTAGGGGTAAAAATATTCCCTGTCTAGGAGTAAAATTATTCTCTGTCTAGAGGTAAAATTATTCCCTGTCTCGGGGTAAAATTATTCTCTGTCTAGGGGTAAAATTATTCTCTGTCTAGAGGTTAAATTATTCTCTGTCTAGGTGTAAAATTATTCTCTGTCTAGGGGTAAAATTATTCTCTGTCTAGGGGTAAAATTATTCTATGGGGGTAAAAGTATTCCCTGTCTGGGGGTAAAAGTATTCCCTGTCGAGGGGTAAAATTATTCTCTGTCTAGGGGTAAAAATATCCCCTGTCTCGGGGTACAATTATTCTCTGTCTCGAGGTTAAATTATTCTCTGTCTAGGGGTAAAATTATTCTCTGTCTCGGGGTAAAATTATTCTCTGGGGGTAAAAGTATTCCCTGTCTTGGGGTAAAATTATTCTCTATCTAGGGGAAAAATTATTCTCTGTCTAGGGGTAAAATTATTCCCTGTCTCGAGGTAAAATTATTCCCTGTCTAGGGGTAAAATTATTCCCTGTCTTGGGGGATAATTATTCCCTGTCTAGGGGTAAAATTATTCCCTGTCTAGGGGTAAAATTATTCTCTGTCTAGGAGTAAAATTATTCTCTGGGGGTAAAAGTATTCCCTGTCTTGGGGTAAAATTATTCTCTATCTAGGGGAAAAATTATTCTCTGTCTAGGGGTAAAATTATTCCCTGTCTAGGGGTAAAATTATTCCCTGTCTAGGGGTATAATTATTCCCTGTCTAGGGGTATAATTATTCCCTGTCTAGGGGTAAAATTATTCCCTGTCTAGGGGTATAATTATTCCCTGTCTAGGGGTAATATTATTCCCTGTCTAGGGGTAAAATTATTCACTGTCTAGAGGTAAAATTATTCCCTGTCTAGGGGTAAAATTATTCACTGTCTCGGCGTAAAATTATTCTCTGGGGGTAAAAGTATTCCCTGTCTGGGGGTAAAAGTATTCCCTGTCTGGGGGTAAAATTATTCCCTGTCTAGGGGTAAAATTATTCTCTGTCTCGAGGTAAAATTATTCTCTGTCTCGGGGTAAAATTATTCCCTGTCTCGGGGTAAAATTATTCCCTGTCTAGGGGTAAAATTATTCCCTGTCTAGAGGTAAAATTATTCTCTGTCTAGGGGTAAAATTATTCCCTGTCTCGGGGTAAAATTATTCTCTGTCTGGAGGTAAAATTATTCTCTGTCTGGAGGTAAAATTATTCTCTGTCTAGGGGTAAAATTATTCCCTGTCTAGGGGTAAAATTATTCCCTGTCTTGGGGTAAAATTATTCTCTGTCCAGAGGTAAAATTATTCTCTCTCCAGAGGTAAAATTATTCTCTGTCTTGGGGTAAAATTATTCTCTGTCTAGGGGTAAAATTATTTACTGTCTAGGCGTAAAATTATTCTCTGGGGGTAAAAGTATTCCCTGTCTGGGGGTAAAATTATTCCCGGTCTAGGGTAAAATAATTCTCTGTCTAGGGGTAAAATTATTCTCTGTCTAGAGGTAAATCTATTCCCTGTCTTGGGGTAAAATTATTCTCTGTCTAGGGGTAAAATTATTCCCTGTCTAGAAGAAAAATTATTCTCTGTCTTGGGGTAAAATTATTCCCTGTCTGGGGCTAAAATTATTCCCTGTCTAGAGGTTAAATTATTCTCTGTCTCGGGTAAAATTATTCACTGTCACGGGGTAAAATTATTCTCTGTCTTGGGTTAAAATTATTCTCTGGGGGTAAAAGTATTCCCTGTCTGGGGGTAAAATTATTCCCGATCTAGGGTAAAATTATTCTCTGTCTAGGGGTAAAATTATTCCCTGTCTAGGGGTAAAATTATTCTTCGTCTAGAGGTAAAATTATTCTCTGTCTAGGGGTAAAATTATTCTCTGTCTAGGGGTAAAATTATTCCATGTCCAAGGGTAAAATTATTCTCTGTCTAGGGGTGAAATTATTCCCTGTCTAGGGGTAAAATTATTCCCTGTCTAGGGGTAAAATTATTCCCTGATTAGGGGTAAAATTATTCTCTATCTAGAGGTAAAATTATTCCCTGTCTAGGGGTAAAATTATTCCCTGTCTAGGGGTAAAATTATTCCCGGTCTCGGGTAAAATTATTCTCTGTCGAGGTTTAAAATTATTCTCTGTCTAGTGGTAAAATTATTCTCTGTCTAGGGGTAAAATTATTCTCTGTCTTGGGGTAAAATTATTCTCTGTCGAGAGGTAAAATTATTCCCTGTCTAGGGGTAAAATTATTCTCTGTCTTGGGGTAAAATTATTCTATGGGGGTAAAAGTATTCCCTGTCTGGGGGTAAAAGTATTCCCTGTCTAGGGGTAAAATTATTCTCTGTCTAGGGGTAAAAATATTCCCTGTCTCGGGGTAAAATTATTCTCTGTCTAGTGGTAAAATTATTCCCTGTCTAGGGGTAAAATTATTCTCTGACGAGGGGTAAAATTATTCTCTGTCTAGGGGTAAAATTATTCTCTGACGAGGGGTAAAATTATTCTCTGGGGGTAAAAGTATTCCCTGTCTTGGGGTAAAATTATTCCCTGTCTGGGGGAAAAATTATTCTCTGTCTAGGGGTAAAATTATTCTCTGTCTAGGGGTATCATTATTCCCTGTCTCGGGGTAAAATTATTCCCTGTCTAGGGGTAAAATTATTCCCTGTCTAGGGGTAAAATTATTCTCTGTCTAGGGGTAAAATTATTCTCTGTCTCGGGGTAAAATTATTCACTGTCTAGGGGTAATATTATTCTCTGTCTAGGGGTAAAATTATTCTCTGGGGGTAAAATTATTCCCTATCTGGGGGTAAAATGATTCCCTATCTAGGGGTAAAATTATTCTCTGTCTAGGGGTAACATTATTCTCTGGGGGTAAAAGTATTCCCTATCTGGGGGTAAAATGATTCCCTATCTAGGGGTAAAGTTATTCCCTGTCTAGGGGTAAAATTATTCACTGTCTAGGGGCAAAATTATTCTCCGTCTCGGGTAAAATTATTCCCTGTCTAGGGGTAAAATTATTCCCTGTCTCGGGGTAAAATTATTCCCTGTCTCGGGGTAAAATTATTCCCTGTGTAGAGCTAAAATTATTCTCTGTCTCGGGTTAAAATTATTCTCTGTCTCGGGGTAAAATTATTCTCTGTCTAGGGGTAAAATTATTCTCTGGGGGTAAAAGTAGTCCCTGTCTTGGGGTAAAATTATTCTCCGTCTAGAGGTAAAATTATTCTCTGTCTATGTTTAAAATTATTCTCTGTCCAGGGGTAAAATTATTCTCTGTCTCGGGGTAAAATTATTCTCTGTCTAGGGGTAAAATTATTCTCTGTCTAGAGGTTAAATTATTCTCTGTCTAGGTGTAAAATTATTCTCTGTCTAGGGGTAAAATTATTCTCTGTCTAGGGGTAAAATTATTCTATGGGGGTAAAAGTATTCCCTGTCTGGGGGTAAAAGTATTCCCTGTCGAGGGGTAAAATTATTCTCTGTCTAGGGGTAAAAATATCCCCTGTCTCGGGGTACAATTATTCTCTGTCTCGAGGTTAAATTATTCTCTGTCTAGGGGTAAAATTATTCTCTGTCTCGGGGTAAAATTATTCTCTGGGGGTAAAAGTATTCCCTGTCTTGGGGTAAAATTATTCTCTATCTAGGGGAAAAATTATTCTCTGTCTAGGGGTAAAATTATTCCCTGTCTCGAGGTAAAATTATTCCCTGTCTAGGGGTAAAATTATTCCCTGTCTTGGGGGATAATTATTCCCTGTCTAGGGGTAAAATTATTCCCTGTCTAGGGGTAAAATTATTCTCTGTCTAGGAGTAAAATTATTCTCTGGGGGTAAAAGTATTCCCTGTCATGGGGTAAAATTATTCTCTATCTAGGGGAAAAATTATTCTCTGTCTAGGGGTAAAATTATTCCCTGTCTAGGGGTATAATTATTCCCTGTCTAGGGGTATAATTATTCCCTGTCTAGGGGTATAATTATTCCCTGTCTAGGGGTAATATTATTCCCTGTCTAGGGGTAAAATTATTCTCTGTCTAGGGGTAGAATTATTCCCTGTCTCGAGGTAAAATTATTCTCTGTCGAGGGGTAAAATTATTCCCTGTCTAGGGGTAAAATTATTCCCTGTCTAGGGGTATAATTATTCCCTGTCTAGGGGTAAAATTACTCTCTGTCTAGGGTTATAAATTATTCTCTGTCTGGAGGTAAAATTATTCCCTGTCTGGGGGCAAAATTATTCTCCGTCTGGAGGTATAATTATTCTCTGTCTAGGGGTAAAATTATTCCCGGTCTAGGGTAAAATTACTCTCTGTCTAGGGGTAAAATTATTCTCTGTCTGGAGGTAAAATTGATCTCCGTCTCGGGTAAAATTATTCTCTGTCTAGGGGTAAAAGTATTTCCTGTCTGGGGTTAAAATTATTCCCGGTCCAGGGTAAAATTATTCTCTGTCTAGGGGTAAAATTATTCTCTGTCTTGGGGTAAAATTATTCCCTGTCGAGGGGTTAAATTATTCCCTGTCTAGGGGTAAAATTATTCTCTGTCTCGGGTAAAATTATTCTCTGTCTAGGGGTAAAATAATTCCATTTACAGGGGTAAAATTATTCTCTGTCTAGGGGTAAAATTATTCTCTGGGGGTAAAAGTATTCCCTGTCTGGGGGTAAAATTATTCCCTATCTAGGGGTAAAATTATTCTCCGTCTCGAGGTAAAATTATTCTCTGTCTCGGGGTAATATTATTCCCTGTCTAGGGGTAAAATTATTCCCTGATTAGGGGTAAAATTATTCCCTGTCTAGAGGTAAAATTATTCTCTGTCTCGTTGTAAAATTATTCTCTGTCTCGGGGTAAAATTATTCTCTATCTCGGGGTAAAATTATTCTCTGTCTCGGGGTAAAATTATTCACTGTGTAGGTGTAAAATTATTCCCTGATTCGGGGTAAAATTATTCTCTGTCTGTGGGTAAAATTATTCTCTGTCTGGAGGAAAAATTATTCTCTGTCTGGGGGTTAAATTATTCTTTGTCTCGGGGTAAAATTATTCTCTGTCTCGGGGTAAAATTATTCCCTGTCTCGGGGTAAAATTATTCTCTGTCTATGGGTAAAATTATTCCCTGTCTAGGGGTAAAATTATTCCCTGTCTGGGGGTGAAATTATTCTCTGTCTCGGGGTAAAATTATTCCCTGTCTGGGGGTAAAATTATTCTCTGTCTAGAGGTAAAATTATTCCCTGTCTCGGGGTAAAATTATTCCCTGTCTAGGGGTAAAATTATTCCCTGTCTAGGGGTAAAATTATTCACTGTCTCGGCGTAAAATTATTCTCTGTCTAGGGATAAAATTAGTGTCTGGGGGTACAAGTATTCCCTGTCTGGGGGTAAAATTATTCCCTGTCTAGGGATAAAATTATTCTCTGGGGGTAAAAGTATTCCCTGTCTGGGGGTAAAATTATTCCCTGTCTGCGGGTAAAATTATTCTCTGTCTCGAGGTAAAATTATTCCCTGTCTCGGGGTAAAATTATTCTCTGTCTAGGGGTAAAATTATTCTCTGTCTAGGGGTAAAATTATTCTATGGGGGTAAAAGTATTCCCTGTCTGGGGGTAAAAGTATTCCCTGTCGAGGGGTAAAATTATTCTCTGTCTAGGGGTAAAAATATTCCCTGTCTCGGGGTACAATTATTCTCTGTCTAGAGGTAAAATTATTCTCTGTCTAGGGGTAAAATTATTCTCTGTCTAGGGGTAAAATTATTCTCTGGGGGTAAAAGTATTCCCTGTCTTGGGGTAAAATTATTCTCTATCTAGGGGAAAAATTATTCTCTGTCTAGGGGTAAAATTATGCCCTGTCTAGAGGTAAAATTATTCCCTGTCTAGGGGTAAAATTATGCCCTGTCTAGAGGTAAAATTATTCCCTGTCTAGGGGTAAAATTATTCCCTGTCTAGGGGTAAAATTATTCCCTGTCTAGGGGTATAATTATTCCCTGTCTAGGGGTAAAATTATTCCCTGTCTAGGGGTAAAATTATTCCCTGTCTAGGGGTAAAATTATTCCCTGTCTAGGGGTAAAATTATTCCGTGTCTAGGGGTAAAATTATTCCCTGTCTAGGGGTATAATTATTCCCTGTCTAGGGGTATAATTATTCTCTGTCTAGGGTTAAAATTATTCTCTGTCTAGGGGTAAAATTACTCTCTGTCTAGGGGTAAAATTATTCTCTGTCTGGAGGTAAAATTATTCCCTGTCTGGGGGCAAAATTATTCTCCGTCTAGAGGTAAAATTATTCTCTGTCTAGGGGTAAAATTATTCCCGGTCTAGGGTAAAATTACTTTCTGTCTAGGGGTAAAATTATTCTCTGTCGAGAGGTAAAATTATTCCCTGTCTAGGGGTAAAATTATTCTCCGTCTCGGGTAAAATTATTCCCTGTCTAGGGGTAAAATTATTCCCTGTCTAGGGGTAAAATTATTCCCTGTCCAGAGGTAAAATTATTCTCTGTCTGGGGATAAAATTATTCTCTGTCTCGGGGTAAAATTATTCACTGTCTAGGGGTAAAATTATTCTCTGTCTAGGGGTAAAATTATTCTCTGGAGGTAAAATTATTCTCTGTCTAGCGGTAAAATTATTCTCTGTCTAGGGGTAAAATTATTCTCTGGGGGTAAAAGTATTCCCTGTCTGGGGGTAAAATTATTCCTTATCTAGGGGTAAAATTATTCTCTGTCTCGGGGTAAAATTATTCTCCGTCTCGAGGTAAAATTATTCTCTGTCTCGGGGTAAAATTATTCCCTGTCTAGGGGTAAAATTATTCCCTGATTAGGGGTAAAATTATTCCCTGTCTAGGGGTAAAATTATTCACTGTGTTGGGGTAAAATGATTCCCTGATTCGGGGTAAAATTATTCTCTGTCTATGGGTAAAATTATTCCCTGTCTCGAGGAAAAATTATTCTCTGTCTAGGGGTTAAATTATTCCCTGTCTCGGGGTTAAATTATTCTCTGTCTCGGGGTAAAATTATTCCCTGTCTCGGGGTAAAATTATTCTCTGTCTATGGGTAAAATTATTCCCTGTCTCGGGGTAAAATTATTCCCTGTCTGGGGGTAAAATTATTCTCTGTCTAGGGGTGAAATTATTCTCTGTCTAGAGGTAAAATTATTCCTTGTCTAGGGGTAAAATTATTCACTGTCTCGGTGTAAAATTATTCTCTGGGGGTAAAAGTATTCCCTGTCTGGGGGTAAAATTATTCTCTGTCTCGGGTAAAATTACTCACTGTCTAGGGGTAAAATTATTCTCTGTCTAGGGGTAAAATTATTCTCTGGAGGTAAAATTATTCTCTGTCTAGCGGTAAAATTATTCTCTGTCTAGGGGTAAAATTATTCTCTGGGGGTAAAAGTATTCCCTGTCTGGGGGTAAAATTATTCCTTATCTAGGGGTAAAATTATTCTCTGTCTCGGGGTAAAATTATTCTCTGTCAAGAGGTAAAATTATTCCCTGTCTCGGGGTAAAATTATTCTCCGTCTCGAGGTAAAATTATTCTCTGTCTCGGGGTAAAATTATTCCCTGTCTAGGGGTAAAATTATTCCCTGATTAGGGGTAAAATTATTCCCTGTCTAGGGGTAAAATTATTCACTGTGTAGGGGTAAAATTATTCCCTGATTCGGGGTAAAATTATTCTCTGTCTATGGGTAAAATTATTCCCTGTCTGGAGGAAAAATTATTCTCTGTCTAGGGGTTAAATTATTCCCTGTCTCGGGGTAAAATTATTCTCTGTCTCGGGGTAAAATTATTCCCTGTCTCGGGGTAAAATTATTCTCTGTCTATGGGTAAAATTATTCCCTGTCTCGGGGTAAAATTATTCCCTGTCTGGGGGTAAAATTATTCTCTGTCTAGGGGTGAAATTATTCTCTGTCTAGAGGTAAAATTATTCCCTGTCTAGGGGTAAAATTATTCACTGTCTCGGCGTAAAATTATTCTCTGGGGGTAAAAGTATTCCCTGTCTGGGGGTAAAATTATTCCCGGTCTAGGGTAAAATTATTCTCTGTCTTGGGGTAAAATTATTCACTGTCTAGAGGTAAAATTATTCCCTGTCCAGGGGTAAAATTATTCACTGTCTCGGCGTAAAATTATTCTCTGGGGGTAAAAGTATTCCCTGTCTGGGGGTAAAAGTATTCCCTGTCTGGGGGTAAAATTATTCCCTGTCTAGGGGTAAAATTATTCTCTGTCTCGAGGTAAAATTATTCCCTGTCTCGGGGTAAAATTATTCCCTGTCTCGGGGTAAAATTATTCCCTGTCTCGAGGTAAAATTATTCTCTGTCTAGGGGTAAAATTATTCCCTGTCTCGAGGTAAAATTATTCTCTGTCTAGGGGTAAAATTATTCCCTGTCTTGGGGTAAAATTATTCTCTGTCTCTGGGTAAAATTATTCTCTGGGGATAAATGTATTCCCTGTCTGGGGGTAAAATTATTCCCTATCTTGGGGTAAAATTATTCTCTGTCTAGGGTAAAATTATTCCCTGTCTAGGTGTAAAATTATTCCCTGTATGGTGTAAAATTATTCCCTGTCTCGGGGTAAAATTATTCACTGTCTAGGGGTAAAATTATTCTCTGTCTAGGGGTAAAATTATTCCCTGTCTAGGTGTAAAATTATTCTCTGGGGGTAAAAGTATTCCCTGTCTGGGGGTAAAATTATTCCCTGTCTAGGGGTAAAATTATTCTCTGTCTCGGGTAAAATTATTCTCTGTCTCGGGGTAAAATTATTCCCTGTCTCGGGGTAAAATTATTCCCTGTCTAGGGGTAAAATTGTTCCCTGTCTAGAGGTAAAATTATTCTCTGTCTAGGGGTAAAATTATTCCCTGTCTCGGGGTAAAATTATTCTCTGTCTGGAGGTAAAATTATTCTCTGTCTCGGGGTAAAATTATTCCCTGTCTAGGGGTAAAATTATTCCCTGTCTTGGGGTAAAATTATTCTCTGTCCAGAGGTAAAATTATTCTCTCTCCAGAGGTAAAATTATTCTCTGTCTTGGGGTAAAATTATTCTCTGTCTAGGGGTAAAATTATTTACTGTCTAGGCGTAAAATTATTCTCTGAGGGTAAAAGTATTCCCTGTCTGGGGGTAAAATTATTCCCGGTCTAGGGTAAAATAATTCTCTGTCTAGGGGTAAAATTATTCTCTGTCTAGAGGTAAATCTATTCCCTGTCTTGGGGTAAAATTATTCTCTGTCTAGGGGTAAAATTATTCCCTGTCTAGAAGAAAAATTATTCTCTGTCTTGGGGTAAAATTATTCCCTGTCTGGGGCTAAAATTATTCCCTGTCTAGAGGTTAAATTATTCTCTGTCTCGGGTAAAATTATTCACTGTCACGGGGTAAAATTATTCTCTGTCTTGGGTTAAAATTATTCTCTGGGGGTAAAAGTATTCCCTGTCTGGGGGTAAAATTATTCCCGATCTAGGGTAAAATTATTCTCTGTCTAGGGGTAAAATTATTCCCTGTCTAGGGGTAAAATTATTCTTCGTCTAGAGGTAAAATTATTCTCTGTCTAGGGGTAAAATTATTCTCTGTCTAGGGGTAAAATTATTCCATGTCCAAGGGTAAAATTATTCTCTGTCTAGGGGTGAAATTATTCCCTGTCTAGGGGTAAAATTATTCCCTGTCTAGGGGTAAAATTATTCCCTGATTAGGGGTAAAATTATTCTCTATCTAGAGGTAAAATTATTCCCTGTCTAGGGGTAAAATTATTCCCTGTCTAGAGGTAAAATTATTCCCGGTCTCGGGTAAAATTATTCTCTGTCGAGGTTTAAAATTATTCTCTGTCTAGTGGTAAAATTATTCTCTGTCTAGGGGTAAAATTATTCTCTGTCTTGGGGTAAAATTATTCTCTGTCGAGAGGTAAAATTATTCCCTGTCTAGGGGTAAAATTATTCTCTGTCTTGGGGTAAAATTATTCTATGGGGGTAAAAGTATTCCCTGTCTGGGGGTAAAAGTATTCCCTGTCTAGGGGTAAAATTATTCTCTGTCTAGGGGTAAAAATATTCCCTGTCTCGGGGTAAAATTATTCTCTGTCTAGGGGTAAAATTATTCTCTGTCTCGGGGTAAAATTATTCTCTGTCTAGTGGTAAAATTATTCTCTGTCTAGGGGTAAAATTATTCTCTGTCTTGGGGTAAAATTATTCTCTGTCGAGAGGTAAAATTATTCCCTGTCTAGGGGTAAAATTATTCTCTGTCTTGGGGTAAAATTATTCTATGGGGGTAAAAGTATTCCCTGTCTGGGGGTAAAAGTATTCCCTGTCTAGGGGTAAAATTATTCTCTGTCTAGGGGTAAAATTATTCTCTGTCTAGGGGTAAAATTATTCTCTGTCTTGGGGTAAAATTATTCTCTGTCGAGAGGTAAAATTATTCCCTGTCTAGGGGTAAAATTATTCTCTGTCTTGGGGTAAAATTATTCTATGGGGGTAAAAGTATTCCCTGTCTGGGGGTAAAAGTATTCCCTGTCTGGGGGTAAAATTATTCTCTGTCGAGGTTTAAAATTATTCTCTGTCTAGTGGTAAAATTATTCTCTGTCTAGGGGTAAAATTATTCTCTGTCTTGGGGTAAAATTATTCTCTGTCGAGAGGTAAAATTATTCCCTGTCTAGGGGTAAAATTATTCTCTGTCTTGGGGTAAAATTATTCTATGGGGGTAAAAGTATTCCCTGTCTGGGGGTAAAAGTATTCCCTGTCTAGGGGTAAAATTATTCTCTGTCTAGGGGTAAAAATATTCCCTGTCTCGGGGTAAAATTATTCTCTGTCTAGTGGTAAAATTATTCCCTGTCTAGGGGTAAAATTATTCTCTGACGAGGGGTAAAATTATTCTCTGTCTAGGGGTAAAATTATTCTCTGACGAGGGGTAAAATTATTCTCTGGGGGTAAAAGTATTCCCTGTCTTGGGGTAAAATTATTCCCTGTCTGGGGGAAAAATTATTCTCTGTCTAGGGGTAAAATTATTCTCTGTCTAGGGGTATCATTATTCCCTGTCTCGGGGTAAAATTATTCCCTGTCTAGGGGTAAAATTATTCCCTGTCTAGGGGTAAAATTATTCTCTGTCTAGGGGTAAAATTATTCTCTGTCTCGGGGTAAAATTATTCACTGTCTAGGGGTAATATTATTCTCTGTCTAGGGGTAAAATTATTCTCTGGGGGTAAAATTATTCCCTATCTGGGGGTAAAATGATTCCCTATCTAGGGGTAAAATTATTCTCTGTCTAGGGGTAAAATTATTCTCTGGGGGTAAAAGTATTCCCTATCTGGGGGTAAAATGATTCCCTATCTAGGGGTAAAGTTATTCCCTGTCTAGGGGTAAAATTATTCACTGTCTAGGGGCAAAATTATTCTCCGTCTCGGGTAAAATTATTCCCTGTCTAGGGGTAAAATTATTCCCTGTCTCGGGGTAAAATTATTCCCTGTCTCGGGGTAAAATTATTCCCTGTGTAGAGCTAAAATTATTCTCTGTCTCGGGTTAAAATTATTCTCTGTCTCGGGGTAAAATTATTCTCTGTCTAGGGGTAAAATTAATCTCTGGGGGTAAAAGTATTCCCTGTCTGGGGTTAAAATTATTCCCGGTCGTGGGTAAAATTATTCTCTGTCTAGGGGTAAAATTATTCTCTGTCTGGGGGTAAAATTATTCCCTGTCGAGGGGTTAAATTATGCCCTGTCTAGGGGTAAAATTATTCTCTGTCTCGGGTAAAATTATTCTCTGTCTAGGGGTAAAATTATTCTCTGTCTAGGGTTAAAATTATTCTCTGTCTTGGGGTAAAATTATTCTCTGTCTCGGGGTAAAATTATTCTCTGTCTCGGGGTAAAATTATTCTCTGGGGGTAAAAGTATTCCCTGTCTGGGGGTAAAAGTATTCCCTGTCTGGGGGTAAAATTATTCCCTGACTGGGGGTAAAATTATTCTCTGTCTCGGGGTAAAATTATTCTCTGTCTAGGGGTAAAAATATTCCCTGTCTAGGAGTAAAATTATTCTCTGTCTAGAGGTAAAATTATTCCCTGTCTCGGGGTAAAATTATTCTCTGTCTAGGGGTAAAATTATTCTCTGTCTAGAGGTTAAATTATTCTCTGTCTAGGTGTAAAATTATTCTCTGTCTAGGGGTAAAATTATTCTCTGTCTAGGGGTAAAATTATTCTATGGGGGTAAAAGTATTCCCTGTCTGGGGGTAAAAGTATTCCCTGTCGAGGGGTAAAATTATTCTCTGTCTAGGGGTAAAAATATCCCCTGTCTCGGGGTACAATTATTCTCTGTCTCGAGGTTAAATTATTCTCTGTCTAGGGGTAAAATTATTCTCTGTCTCGGGGTAAAATTATTCTCTGGGGGTAAAAGTATTCCCTGTCTTGGGGTAAAATTATTCTCTATCTAGGGGAAAAATTATTCTCTGTCTAGGGGTAAAATTATTCCCTGTCTCGAGGTAAAATTATTCCCTGTCTAGGGGTAAAATTATTCCCTGTCTTGGGGGATAATTATTCCCTGTCTAGGGGTAAAATTATTCCCTGTCTAGGGGTAAAATTATTCTCTGTCTAGGAGTAAAATTATTCTCTGGGGGTAAAAGTATTCCCTGTCTTGGGGTAAAATTATTCTCTATCTAGGGGAAAAATTATTCTCTGTCTAGGGGTAAAATTATTCCCTGTCTAGGGGTAAAATTATTCCCTGTCTAGGGGTATAATTATTCCCTGTCTAGGGGTATAATTATTCCCTGTCTAGGGGTAAAATTATTCCCTGTCTAGGGGTATAATTATTCCCTGTCTAGGGGTAATATTATTCCCTGTCTAGGGGTAAAATTATTCACTGTCTAGAGGTAAAATTATTCCCTGTCTAGGGGTAAAATTATTCACTGTCTCGGCGTAAAATTATTCTCTGGGGGTAAAAGTATTCCCTGTCTGGGGGTAAAAGTATTCCCTGTCTGGGGGTAAAATTATTCCCTGTCTAGGGGTAAAATTATTCTCTGTCTCGAGGTAAAATTATTCTCTGTCTCGGGGTAAAATTATTCCCTGTCTCGGGGTAAAATTATTCCCTGTCTAGGGGTAAAATTATTCCCTGTCTAGAGGTAAAATTATTCTCTGTCTAGGGGTAAAATTATTCCCTGTCTCGGGGTAAAATTATTCTCTGTCTGGAGGTAAAATTATTCTCTGTCTGGAGGTAAAATTATTCTCTGTCTAGGGGTAAAATTATTCCCTGTCTAGGGGTAAAATTATTCCCTGTCTTGGGGTAAAATTATTCTCTGTCCAGAGGTAAAATTATTCTCTCTCCAGAGGTAAAATTATTCTCTGTCTTGGGGTAAAATTATTCTCTGTCTAGGGGTAAAATTATTTACTGTCTAGGCGTAAAATTATTCTCTGGGGGTAAAAGTATTCCCTGTCTGGGGGTAAAATTATTCCCGGTCTAGGGTAAAATAATTCTCTGTCTAGGGGTAAAATTATTCTCTGTCTAGAGGTAAATCTATTCCCTGTCTTGGGGTAAAATTATTCTCTGTCTAGGGGTAAAATTATTCCCTGTCTAGAAGAAAAATTATTCTCTGTCTTGGGGTAAAATTATTCCCTGTCTGGGGCTAAAATTATTCCCTGTCTAGAGGTTAAATTATTCTCTGTCTCGGGTAAAATTATTCACTGTCACGGGGTAAAATTATTCTCTGTCTTGGGTTAAAATTATTCTCTGGGGGTAAAAGTATTCCCTGTCTGGGGGTAAAATTATTCCCGATCTAGGGTAAAATTATTCTCTGTCTAGGGGTAAAATTATTCCCTGTCTAGGGGTAAAATTATTCTTCGTCTAGAGGTAAAATTATTCTCTGTCTAGGGGTAAAATTATTCTCTGTCTAGGGGTAAAATTATTCCATGTCCAAGGGTAAAATTATTCTCTGTCTAGGGGTGAAATTATTCCCTGTCTAGGGGTAAAATTATTCCCTGTCTAGGGGTAAAATTATTCCCTGATTAGGGGTAAAATTATTCTCTATCTAGAGGTAAAATTATTCCCTGTCTAGGGGTAAAATTATTCCCTGTCTAGGGGTAAAATTATTCCCGGTCTCGGGTAAAATTATTCTCTGTCGAGGTTTAAAATTATTCTCTGTCTAGTGGTAAAATTATTCTCTGTCTAGGGGTAAAATTATTCTCTGTCTTGGGGTAAAATTATTCTCTGTCGAGAGGTAAAATTATTCCCTGTCTAGGGGTAAAATTATTCTCTGTCTTGGGGTAAAATTATTCTATGGGGGTAAAAGTATTCCCTGTCTGGGGGTAAAAGTATTCCCTGTCTAGGGGTAAAATTATTCTCTGTCTAGGGGTAAAAATATTCCCTGTCTCGGGGTAAAATTATTCTCTGTCTAGTGGTAAAATTATTCCCTGTCTAGGGGTAAAATTATTCTCTGACGAGGGGTAAAATTATTCTCTGTCTAGGGGTAAAATTATTCTCTGACGAGGGGTAAAATTATTCTCTGGGGGTAAAAGTATTCCCTGTCTTGGGGTAAAATTATTCCCTGTCTGGGGGAAAAATTATTCTCTGTCTAGGGGTAAAATTATTCTCTGTCTAGGGGTATCATTATTCCCTGTCTCGGGGTAAAATTATTCCCTGTCTAGGGGTAAAATTATTCCCTGTCTAGGGGTAAAATTATTCTCTGTCTAGGGGTAAAATTATTCTCTGTCTCGGGGTAAAATTATTCACTGTCTAGGGGTAATATTATTCTCTGTCTAGGGGTAAAATTATTCTCTGGGGGTAAAATTATTCCCTATCTGGGGGTAAAATGATTCCCTATCTAGGGGTAAAATTATTCTCTGTCTAGGGGTAACATTATTCTCTGGGGGTAAAAGTATTCCCTATCTGGGGGTAAAATGATTCCCTATCTAGGGGTAAAGTTATTCCCTGTCTAGGGGTAAAATTATTCACTGTCTAGGGGCAAAATTATTCTCCGTCTCGGGTAAAATTATTCCCTGTCTAGGGGTAAAATTATTCCCTGTCTCGGGGTAAAATTATTCCCTGTCTCGGGGTAAAATTATTCCCTGTGTAGAGCTAAAATTATTCTCTGTCTCGGGTTAAAATTATTCTCTGTCTCGGGGTAAAATTATTCTCTGTCTAGGGGTAAAATTATTCTCTGGGGGTAAAAGTAGTCCCTGTCTTGGGGTAAAATTATTCTCCGTCTAGAGGTAAAATTATTCTCTGTCTATGTTTAAAATTATTCTCTGTCCAGGGGTAAAATTATTCTCTGTCTCGGGGTAAAATTATTCTCTGTCTAGGGGTAAAATTATTCTCTGTCTAGAGGTTAAATTATTCTCTGTCTAGGTGTAAAATTATTCTCTGTCTAGGGGTAAAATTATTCTCTGTCTAGGGGTAAAATTATTCTATGGGGGTAAAAGTATTCCCTGTCTGGGGGTAAAAGTATTCCCTGTCGAGGGGTAAAATTATTCTCTGTCTAGGGGTAAAAATATCCCCTGTCTCGGGGTACAATTATTCTCTGTCTCGAGGTTAAATTATTCTCTGTCTAGGGGTAAAATTATTCTCTGTCTCGGGGTAAAATTATTCTCTGGGGGTAAAAGTATTCCCTGTCTTGGGGTAAAATTATTCTCTATCTAGGGGAAAAATTATTCTCTGTCTAGGGGTAAAATTATTCCCTGTCTCGAGGTAAAATTATTCCCTGTCTAGGGGTAAAATTATTCCCTGTCTTGGGGGATAATTATTCCCTGTCTAGGGGTAAAATTATTCCCTGTCTAGGGGTAAAATTATTCTCTGTCTAGGAGTAAAATTATTCTCTGGGGGTAAAAGTATTCCCTGTCATGGGGTAAAATTATTCTCTATCTAGGGGAAAAATTATTCTCTGTCTAGGGGTAAAATTATTCCCTGTCTAGGGGTATAATTATTCCCTGTCTAGGGGTATAATTATTCCCTGTCTAGGGGTATAATTATTCCCTGTCTAGGGGTAATATTATTCCCTGTCTAGGGGTAAAATTATTCTCTGTCTAGGGGTAGAATTATTCCCTGTCTCGAGGTAAAATTATTCTCTGTCGAGGGGTAAAATTATTCCCTGTCTAGGGGTAAAATTATTCCCTGTCTAGGGGTATAATTATTCCCTGTCTAGGGGTAAAATTACTCTCTGTCTAGGGTTATAAATTATTCTCTGTCTGGAGGTAAAATTATTCCCTGTCTGGGGGCAAAATTATTCTCCGTCTGGAGGTATAATTATTCTCTGTCTAGGGGTAAAATTATTCCCGGTCTAGGGTAAAATTACTCTCTGTCTAGGGGTAAAATTATTCTCTGTCTGGAGGTAAAATTGATCTCCGTCTCGGGTAAAATTATTCTCTGTCTAGGGGTAAAAGTATTTCCTGTCTGGGGTTAAAATTATTCCCGGTCCAGGGTAAAATTATTCTCTGTCTAGGGGTAAAATTATTCTCTGTCTTGGGGTAAAATTATTCCCTGTCGAGGGGTTAAATTATTCCCTGTCTAGGGGTAAAATTATTCTCTGTCTCGGGTAAAATTATTCTCTGTCTAGGGGTAAAATAATTCCATTTACAGGGGTAAAATTATTCTCTGTCTAGGGGTAAAATTATTCTCTGGGGGTAAAAGTATTCCCTGTCTGGGGGTAAAATTATTCCCTATCTAGGGGTAAAATTATTCTCCGTCTCGAGGTAAAATTATTCTCTGTCTCGGGGTAATATTATTCCCTGTCTAGGGGTAAAATTATTCCCTGATTAGGGGTAAAATTATTCCCTGTCTAGAGGTAAAATTATTCTCTGTCTCGTTGTAAAATTATTCTCTGTCTCGGGGTAAAATTATTCTCTATCTCGGGGTAAAATTATTCTCTGTCTCGGGGTAAAATTATTCACTGTGTAGGTGTAAAATTATTCCCTGATTCGGGGTAAAATTATTCTCTGTCTGTGGGTAAAATTATTCTCTGTCTGGAGGAAAAATTATTCTCTGTCTGGGGGTTAAATTATTCTTTGTCTCGGGGTAAAATTATTCTCTGTCTCGGGGTAAAATTATTCCCTGTCTCGGGGTAAAATTATTCTCTGTCTATGGGTAAAATTATTCCCTGTCTAGGGGTAAAATTATTCCCTGTCTGGGGGTGAAATTATTCTCTGTCTCGGGGTAAAATTATTCCCTGTCTGGGGGTAAAATTATTCTCTGTCTAGAGGTAAAATTATTCCCTGTCTCGGGGTAAAATTATTCCCTGTCTAGGGGTAAAATTATTCCCTGTCTAGGGGTAAAATTATTCACTGTCTCGGCGTAAAATTATTCTCTGTCTAGGGATAAAATTAGTGTCTGGGGGTACAAGTATTCCCTGTCTGGGGGTAAAATTATTCCCTGTCTAGGGATAAAATTATTCTCTGGGGGTAAAAGTATTCCCTGTCTGGGGGTAAAATTATTCCCTGTCTGCGGGTAAAATTATTCTCTGTCTCGAGGTAAAATTATTCCCTGTCTCGGGGTAAAATTATTCTCTGTCTAGGGGTAAAATTATTCTCTGTCTAGGGGTAAAATTATTCTATGGGGGTAAAAGTATTCCCTGTCTGGGGGTAAAAGTATTCCCTGTCGAGGGGTAAAATTATTCTCTGTCTAGGGGTAAAAATATTCCCTGTCTCGGGGTACAATTATTCTCTGTCTAGAGGTAAAATTATTCTCTGTCTAGGGGTAAAATTATTCTCTGTCTAGGGGTAAAATTATTCTCTGGGGGTAAAAGTATTCCCTGTCTTGGGGTAAAATTATTCTCTATCTAGGGGAAAAATTATTCTCTGTCTAGGGGTAAAATTATGCCCTGTCTAGAGGTAAAATTATTCCCTGTCTAGGGGTAAAATTATGCCCTGTCTAGAGGTAAAATTATTCCCTGTCTAGGGGTAAAATTATTCCCTGTCTAGGGGTAAAATTATTCCCTGTCTAGGGGTATAATTATTCCCTGTCTAGGGGTAAAATTATTCCCTGTCTAGGGGTAAAATTATTCCCTGTCTAGGGGTAAAATTATTCCCTGTCTAGGGGTAAAATTATTCCGTGTCTAGGGGTAAAATTATTCCCTGTCTAGGGGTATAATTATTCCCTGTCTAGGGGTATAATTATTCTCTGTCTAGGGTTAAAATTATTCTCTGTCTAGGGGTAAAATTACTCTCTGTCTAGGGGTAAAATTATTCTCTGTCTGGAGGTAAAATTATTCCCTGTCTGGGGGCAAAATTATTCTCCGTCTAGAGGTAAAATTATTCTCTGTCTAGGGGTAAAATTATTCCCGGTCTAGGGTAAAATTACTTTCTGTCTAGGGGTAAAATTATTCTCTGTCGAGAGGTAAAATTATTCCCTGTCTAGGGGTAAAATTATTCTCCGTCTCGGGTAAAATTATTCCCTGTCTAGGGGTAAAATTATTCCCTGTCTAGGGGTAAAATTATTCCCTGTCCAGAGGTAAAATTATTCTCTGTCTGGGGATAAAATTATTCTCTGTCTCGGGGTAAAATTATTCACTGTCTAGGGGTAAAATTATTCTCTGTCTAGGGGTAAAATTATTCTCTGGAGGTAAAATTATTCTCTGTCTAGCGGTAAAATTATTCTCTGTCTAGGGGTAAAATTATTCTCTGGGGGTAAAAGTATTCCCTGTCTGGGGGTAAAATTATTCCTTATCTAGGGGTAAAATTATTCTCTGTCTCGGGGTAAAATTATTCTCCGTCTCGAGGTAAAATTATTCTCTGTCTCGGGGTAAAATTATTCCCTGTCTAGGGGTAAAATTATTCCCTGATTAGGGGTAAAATTATTCCCTGTCTAGGGGTAAAATTATTCACTGTGTTGGGGTAAAATGATTCCCTGATTCGGGGTAAAATTATTCTCTGTCTATGGGTAAAATTATTCCCTGTCTCGAGGAAAAATTATTCTCTGTCTAGGGGTTAAATTATTCCCTGTCTCGGGGTTAAATTATTCTCTGTCTCGGGGTAAAATTATTCCCTGTCTCGGGGTAAAATTATTCTCTGTCTATGGGTAAAATTATTCCCTGTCTCGGGGTAAAATTATTCCCTGTCTGGGGGTAAAATTATTCTCTGTCTAGGGGTGAAATTATTCTCTGTCTAGAGGTAAAATTATTCCTTGTCTAGGGGTAAAATTATTCACTGTCTCGGTGTAAAATTATTCTCTGGGGGTAAAAGTATTCCCTGTCTGGGGGTAAAATTATTCTCTGTCTCGGGTAAAATTACTCACTGTCTAGGGGTAAAATTATTCTCTGTCTAGGGGTAAAATTATTCTCTGGAGGTAAAATTATTCTCTGTCTAGCGGTAAAATTATTCTCTGTCTAGGGGTAAAATTATTCTCTGGGGGTAAAAGTATTCCCTGTCTGGGGGTAAAATTATTCCTTATCTAGGGGTAAAATTATTCTCTGTCTCGGGGTAAAATTATTCTCTGTCAAGAGGTAAAATTATTCCCTGTCTCGGGGTAAAATTATTCTCCGTCTCGAGGTAAAATTATTCTCTGTCTCGGGGTAAAATTATTCCCTGTCTAGGGGTAAAATTATTCCCTGATTAGGGGTAAAATTATTCCCTGTCTAGGGGTAAAATTATTCACTGTGTAGGGGTAAAATTATTCCCTGATTCGGGGTAAAATTATTCTCTGTCTATGGGTAAAATTATTCCCTGTCTGGAGGAAAAATTATTCTCTGTCTAGGGGTTAAATTATTCCCTGTCTCGGGGTAAAATTATTCTCTGTCTCGGGGTAAAATTATTCCCTGTCTCGGGGTAAAATTATTCTCTGTCTATGGGTAAAATTATTCCCTGTCTCGGGGTAAAATTATTCCCTGTCTGGGGGTAAAATTATTCTCTGTCTAGGGGTGAAATTATTCTCTGTCTAGAGGTAAAATTATTCCCTGTCTAGGGGTAAAATTATTCACTGTCTCGGCGTAAAATTATTCTCTGGGGGTAAAAGTATTCCCTGTCTGGGGGTAAAATTATTCCCGGTCTAGGGTAAAATTATTCTCTGTCTTGGGGTAAAATTATTCACTGTCTAGAGGTAAAATTATTCCCTGTCCAGGGGTAAAATTATTCACTGTCTCGGCGTAAAATTATTCTCTGGGGGTAAAAGTATTCCCTGTCTGGGGGTAAAAGTATTCCCTGTCTGGGGGTAAAATTATTCCCTGTCTAGGGGTAAAATTATTCTCTGTCTCGAGGTAAAATTATTCCCTGTCTCGGGGTAAAATTATTCCCTGTCTCGGGGTAAAATTATTCCCTGTCTCGAGGTAAAATTATTCTCTGTCTAGGGGTAAAATTATTCCCTGTCTCGAGGTAAAATTATTCTCTGTCTAGGGGTAAAATTATTCCCTGTCTAGGGGTAAAATTATTCTCTGTCTGGAGGTAAAATTATTCCCTGTCTAGGGGTAAAATTATTCCCTGTCTAGGGGTAAAATTATTCCCTGTCGAGAGGTAAAATTATTCTCTGTCCAGAGGTAAAATTATTCTCTCTCCAGAGGTAAAATTATTCTCTGTCTTGGGGTAAAATTATTCTCTGTCTAGGGGTAAAATTATTCTCTGGGGGTAAAAGTATTCCCTGTCTGGGGTTAAAATTATTCCCGGTCTTGGGTAAAATTATTCTCTGTCTAGGGGTAAAATTATTCTCTGTCTTGGGGTAAAATTATTCCCTGTCGAGGGGTTAAATTATTCCCTGTCTAGGGGTAAAATTATTCTCTGTCTCGGGTAAAATTATTCTCTGTCGATGGGGTAAAATAATTCCATTTACAGGGGTAAAATTATTCCCTGTCTAGGGGTAAAATTATTCCCTGTCTAGGGGTAAAATTATTCTCTGTCTAGGGGTAAAATTATTCTCTGTCTCGGGGTAAAATTATTCACTGTCTAGGGGTAAAATTATTCTCTGTCAAGAGGTAAAATTATTCTCTGTCTAGGGGTAAAATTATTCTCTGGGGGTAAAAGTATTCCCTGTCTGGGGGTAAAATTATTCCCTATCTAGGGGTAAAATTATTCTCCGTCTCGAGGTAAAATTATTCTCTGTCTCGGGGTAATATTATTCCCTGTCTAGGGGTAAAATTATTCCCTGATTAGGGGTAAAATTATTCCCTGTCTAGAGGTAAAATTATTCTCTGTCTCGTTGTAAAATTATTCTCTGTCTCGGGGTAAAATTATTCTCTATCTCGGGGTAAAATTATTCTCTGTCTCGGGGTAAAATTATTCTCTGTCTGGAGGAAAAATTATTCTCTGTCTGGGGGTTAAATTATTCTCTGTCTAGGGGTAAAATTATTCTCTGTCTCGGAGTAAAATTATTCCCTGTCTCGGGGTAAAATTATTCTCTGTCTATGGGTAAAATTATTCCCTGTCTAGGGGTAAAATTATTCCCTCTCTGGGGGTAAAATTATTCTCTGTCTCGGGGTGAAATTATTCTCTGTCTCGGGGTAAAAGTATTCCCTGTCTGGGGGTAAAATTATTCTCTGTCTAGAGGTAAAATTATTCCCTGTCTCGGGGTAAAATTATTCCCTGTCTAGGGGTAAAATTATTCACTGTCTCGGGGTAAAATTATTCTCTGGGGGTAAATGTATTCCCTGTCTGGGGGTAAAATTATTCCAGGTCTAGGGTAAAATTATTCTCTGTCTCGGGGTAAAATTATTCTCTGTCTAGAGGTAAAATTATTCCCTGTCTAGGGGTAAAATTATTCTCCGTCTAGAGGTAAAATTATTCTCTGTCTTGGGGTAAAATTATTCTCCGTCTAGAGGTAAAATTATTCTCTGTCTAGGGGTAAAATTATTCCCTGTCTAGGTGTAAAATTATTCCCTGTCAAGGGGTAAAATTATTCCCTGTCTCGGGGTAAAATTATTCTCTGTCTCGGGGTAAAATTATTCTCTGTCTAGGGGTAAAATTATTCTCTGGGGGTAAAAGTATTCCCTGTCTGGGGTTAAAATTATTCCCGGTCGTGGGTAAAATTATTCTCTGTCTCGGGGTAAAATTATTCTCTGTCTGGGGGTAAAATTATTCCCTGTCGAGGGGTTAAATTATTCCCTGTCTAGGGGTAAAATTATTCTCTGTCTCGGGGTAAAATTATTCTCTGTCTAGGGGTAAAATTATTCTCTGTCTAGGGTTAAAATTATTCTCTGTCTTGGGGTAAAATTATTCTCTGTCTTGGGGTAAAATTATTCTCTGTCTCGGGGTAAAATTATTCTCTGTCTCGGGGTAAAATTATTCTCTGGGGGTAAAAGTATTCCCTGTCTGGGGGTAAAATTATTCCCGGTCTAGGGTAAAATTATTCTCTGTCTAGGGGTAAAATTATTCACTGTCTAGGGGTAAAATTATTCCCTGTCTAGGGGTAAAATTATTCACTGTCTCGGCGTAAAATTATTCTCTGGGGGTAAAAGTATTCCCTGTCTGGGGGTAAAAGTATTCCCTGTCTGGGGGTAAAATTATTCTCTGTCTCGGGGTAAAATTATTCTCTGTCTCGGGGTAAAATTATTCCCTGTCTCGGGGTAAAATTATTCCCTGTCTAGGGGTAAAATTATTCCCTGTCTAGAGGTAAAATTATTCTCTGTCTAGGGGTAAAATTATTCCCTGTCTAGGGGTAAAATTATTCCCTGTCTAGGGTTATAAATTATTCCCTGTCTAGGGGTAAAATTATTCCCTGTATAGAGGTAAAATTATTCCCTGTCTAGGGGTAAAATTATTCCCTGATTAGGGGTAAACTTATTCTCTGTCTAGAGGTGAAATTATTCTCTGTCTAGGGGTAAAATTATTCCCTGTCTCGGGGTAAAATTATTCCCTGTCTAGGGGTAAAATTATTCTCTGTCTAGGGGTAAAATTATTCTCTGTCTCGGGGTAAAATTATTCACTGTCTGGGGGTAATATTATTCTCTGTCTAGGGGTAAAATTATTCTCTGGGGGTAAAATTATTCTCTGTCTAGGGGTAAAATTATTCTCTGGTGGTAAAAGTATTCCCTATCTGGGGTTAAAATGATTCCCGATCTAGGGGTAAAATTATTCCCTGTCTAGGGGTAAAATTATTCCCTGTCTAGGGGTAAAATTATTCACTGTCTAGGGGTAAAATTATTCCCTGTCTAGGGGTAAAATTATTCACTGTCTCGGCGTAAAATTATTCTCTGTCTTGGGGTAAAATTATTCTCTGTCTCGGGGTAAAATTATTCTCTGTCTCGGGGTAAAATTATTCTCTGGGGGTAAAAGTATTCCCTGTCTGGGGGTAAAATTATTCCCGGTCTAGGGTAAAATTATTCTCTGTCTAGGGGTAAAATTATTCACTGTCTAGGGGTAAAATTATTCCCTGTCTAGGGGTAAAATTATTCACTGTCTCGGCGTAAAATTATTCTCTGGGGGTAAAAGTATTCCCTGTCTGGGGGTAAAAGTATTCCCTGTCTGGGGGTAAAATTATTCCCTGTCTAGGGGTAAAATTATTCTCTGTCTCGAGGTAAAATTATTCTCTGTCTCGGGGTAAAATTATTCCCTGTCTCGGGGTAAAATTATTCCCTGTCTAGAGGTAAAATTATTCTCTGTCGAGGGGTAAAATTATTCCCTGTCTAGGGGTAAAATTATTCCCTGTCTAGGGTTATAAATTATTCCCTGTCTAGGGGTAAAATTATTCCCTGTATAGAGGTAAAATTATTCCCTGTCTAGGGGTAAAATTATTCCCTGATTAGGGGTAAACTTATTCTCTGTCTAGAGGTGAAATTATTCTCTGTCTAGGGGTAAAATTATTCCCTGTCTCGGGGTAAAATTATTCCCTGTCTAGGGGTAAAATTATTCCCTGTCTTGGGGTAAAATTATTCTCTGTCTAGGGGTAAAATTATTCTCTGTCTCGGGGTAAAATTATTCACTGTCTGGGGGTAATATTATTCTCTGTCTAGGGGTAAAATTATTCTCTGGGGGTAAAATTATTCTCTGTCTCGGGGTAAAATTATTCTCTGGGGGTAAAAGTATTCCCTATCTGGGGTTAAAATGATTCCCGATCTAGGGGTAAAATTATTCCCTGTCTAGGGGTAAAATTATTCCCTGTCTAGGGGCAAAATTATTCTCCGTCTCGGGTAAAATTATTCCCTGTCTAGGGGTAAAATTATTCCCTGTCTCGGGGTAAAATTATTCCCTGTCTAGGGGTAAAATTATTCCCTGTGTAGAGGTAAAATTATTCTCTGTCTCGGGGTAAAATTATTCTCTGTCTCGGGGTAAAATTATTCTCTGTCTAGGGGTAAAATTATTCTCTGGGGGTAAAAGTATTCCCTGTCTGGGGTTAAAATTATTCCCGGTCGTGGGTAAAATTATTCTCTGTCTAGGGGTAAAATTATTCTCTGTCTGGGGATAAAATTATTCCCTGTCGAGGGGTTAAATTATTCCCTGTCTAAGGGTAAAATTATTCTCTGTCTCGGGTAAAATTATTCTCTGTCTAGGGGTAAAATTATTCTCTGTCTAGGGTTAAAATTATTCTCTGTCTTGGGGTAAAATTATTCTCTGTCTCGGGGTAAAACTATTCTCTGTCACGGGGTAAATTTATTCACTGTCTCGGGGTAAAATTATTCTCTGTCTCGGGATAAAATTATTCTCTGGGGGTAAAAGTATTCCCTGTCTGGGGGTAAAATTATTCCCTGTCTGGGGGTAAAATTATTCCCTGTCTGGGGGTAAAATTATTCTCTGTCTCGGGGTAAAATTATTCTCTGTCTGGGGGTAAAAATATTCCCTGTCTAGGAGTAAAATTATTCTCTGTCTAGAGGTAAAATTATTCTCTGTCTTGGGATAAAATTTTTCCGTCTAGAGGTAGAATTATTCCATGTCCAAGGGTAAAATTATTCTCTGTCTTGGGGTGAAATTATTCTCTGTCTAGAGGTAACATTATTCCCTGTCTAGGGGTAAAATTATTCCCTGATTAGGGGTAAAATTATTCTCTGTCTAGAGGTAAAATTATTCCCTGTCTCGGGGTAAAATTATTCCCTGTCTCGGGGTAAAATTATTCACTGTCTTGGGGTAAAATTATTCACTGTCTAGGGGCAAAATTATTCTCTGGGGGTGAAAGTATTCCCTGTCTGGGGGTAAAATTATTCCAGGTCTAGGGTAAAATTATTCTCTGTCTCGGGGTAAAATTATTCTCTGTCTTGAGGTAAACTTATTCCCTGTCTTGGGGTAAAATTATTCTCCGTCGAGAGGTAAAATTATTCTCTGTCTTGGGGTAAAATTATTCTCCGTCTAGAGGTAAAATTATTCTCTGTCTATGTTTAAAATTATTCTCTGTCCAGGGGTAAAATTATTCTCTGTCTAGGGGTAAAATTATTCTCTGTCCAGGGGTAAAATTATTCTATGGGGGTAAAAGTATTCCCTGTCTGGGGGTAAAAGTATTCCCTGTCGAGGGGTAAAATTATTCTCTGTCCAGGGGTAAAAATATTCCCTGTCTCGGGGTACAATTATTCTCTGTCTAGAGGTAAAATTATTCTCTGTGTAGGGGTAAAATTATTCTCTGTCTAGGGGTAAAATTATTCTCTGGGGGTAAAAGTATTCCCTGTCTTGGGGTAAAATTATTCTCTATCTAGGGGAAAAATTATTCTCTGTCTAGGGGTAAAATTATGCCCTGTCTAGGGGTAAAATTATTCCCTGTCTAGGGGTATAATTATTCCCTGTCTAGGGGTAAAATTATTCCCTGTCTAGGGGTATAATTATTCCCTGTCTAGGGGTAAAATTATTCCCTGTCTAGGGGTAAAATTATTCTCTGTCTAGGGGTAAAATTATTCCCTGTCTCGAGGTAAAATTATTCTCTGTCTAGGGGTAAAATTATTCCCTGTCTGGGGGTAAAATTATTCCCTGTCTAGGGGTAAAATTATTCCCTGTCTAGGGGTAAAATTATTCTCTGTCTAGGGGTAAAATTATTCTCTGGGGGTAAAAGTATTCCCTGTCTTGGGGTAAAATTATTCCCTATCTAGGGGAAAAATTATTCTCTGTCTAGGGGTAAAAATATGCCCTGTCTCGAGGTAAAATTATTCCCTGTCTAGGGGTATAATTATTCCCTGTCTAGGGGTATAATTATTCCCTGTCTAGGGGTAAAATTATTCTCTGTCTGGGGTTAAAATTATTCTCTGTCTTGGGGTAAAATTACTCTCTGTCTTGGGGTAAAATTATTCTCTGTCTGGAGGTAAAATTATTTCCTGTCTGGGGGCAAAATTATTCTCCGTCTAGAGGTAAAATTATTCTCTGTCTAGGGGTGAAATTATTCCCGGTCTAGGGTAAAATTACTCTCTGTCTAGGGGTAAAATTATTCTCTGTCTCGGGTAAAATTATTCCCTGTCTAGGGGTAAAATTATTCTCTGTCTGGGGATAAAATTATTCTCTGTCTCGGGGTAAAATTATTCACTGTCTAGGGGTAAAATTATTCTCTGTCTAGGGGTAAAATTATTCTCTGGAGGTAAAATTATTCTCTGTCTAGCGGTAATATTATTCTCTGTCTAGGGGTAAAATTATTCTCTGGGGGTAAAAGTATTCCCTGTCTGGGGGTAAAATTATTCCTTATCTAGGGGTAAAATTATTCTCTGTCTCGGGGTAAAATTATTCTCTGTCAAGAGGTAAAATTATTCCCTGTCTAGGGGTAAAATTATTCTCCGTCTCGAGGTAAAATTATTCTCTGTCTCGGGGTAAAATTATTCCCTGTCTAGGGGTAAAATTATTCCCTGATTAGGGGTAAAATTATTCCCTGTCTAGGGGTAAAATTATTCACTGTGTTGGGGTAAAATTATTCCCTGATTCGGGGTAAAATTATTCTCTGTCTATGGGTAAAATTATTCCCTGTCTCGAGGAAAAATTATTCTCTGTCTAGGGGTTAAATTATTCCCTGTCTCGGGGTAAAATTATTCTCTGTCTCGGGGTAAAATTATTCCCTGTCTAGGAGTGAAATTATTCTCTGTCTCGAGGTAAAATTATTCCCTGTCTAGGGGTAAAATTATTCACTGTCTCGGCGTAAAATTATTCTCTGGGGGTAAAAGTATTCCCTGTCTGGGGGTAAAATTATTCCCGGTCTAGGGTAAAATTACTCTTTGTCTTGGGGTAAAATTATTCTCTGTCTAGAGGTAAAATTATTCCCTGTCGAGGGGCAAAATTATTCTCCGTCTAGAGGTAAAATTATTCTCCGTCTCGGGTAAAATTATTCCCTGTCTAGGGGTAAAATTATTCCATGTCTAGGGGTAAAATTATTCCCTGTCTAGGGGTAAAATTATTCTCTGTCTGGGGATAAAATTATTCTCTGTCTCGGGGTAAAATTATTCTCTGTCTGGAGGTAAAATTATTCTCTGTCTAGGGGTAAAATTATTCCCTGTCTAGGGGTAAAATTATTCCCTGTCGAGAGGTAAAATTATTCTCTGTCCAGAGGTAAAATTATTTTCTCTCCAGAGGTAAAATTATTTACTGTCTAGGCGTAAAATTATTCTCTGGGGGTAAAAGTATTCCCTGTCTGGGGGTAAAATTATTCCCGATCCAGGGTAAAATTATTCTCTGTCTCGTGTAAAATTATTCACTATCTAGGGGTAAAATTATTCTTCGTCTAGAGGTAAAATTATTCTCTGTCTATGGGTAAAATTATTCTCTGTCTAGGGGTAAAATTATTCCATGTCCAAGGGTAAAATTATTCTCTGTCTAGGGGTGAAATTATTCTCTGTCTAGGGGTAAAATTATTCCCTGTCTAGGGGTAAAATTATTCCCTGATTAGGGGTAAAATTATTCTCTATCTCGAGGTAAAATTATTCCCTGTCTAGGGGTAAAATTATTCCCTGTCTAGGGGTAAAATTATTCTCTGTCTAGAGGTAAAATTATTCTCTGTCTAGGGGTAAAATTATTCTCTGGGGGTAAAAGGATTCCCTGTCTGGGGGTAAAATTATTCCCGGTCTCGGGTAAAATTATTCTCTGTCGAGGTTTAAAATTATTCTCTGTCTAGTGGTAAAATTATTCTCTGTCTAGGGGTAAAATTATTCTCTGTCTTGGGGTAAAATTATTCTGTCGAGAGGTAAAATTATTCCCTGTCGAGGGGTAAAATTATTCTCTGTCTTGGGGTAAAATTATTCTATGATGGTAAAAGTATTCCCTGTCTGGGGGTAAAAGTATTCCATGTCTAGGGGTAAAATTATTCTCTGTCTTGGGGTAAAATTATTCTCTGTCTAGGGGTAAAAATATTCCCTGTCTCGGGGTAAAATTATTCCCTGTCTCGAGGTAAAATTATTCTCTGTCTAGGGGTAAAATTATTCCCTGTCTAGGGGTAAAATTATTCCCTGTCTAAGAGTAAAATTATTCTCTGTCTAGGGGTAAAATTATTCACTGTCTAGGGGTAAAATTATTCTCTGTCGAGGGGTAAAATTATTCTCTGGGGGTAAAAGTATTCCCTGTCTTGGGGTAAAATTATTCCCTGTCTAGGGGAAAAATTATTCTCTGTCTAGGGGTAAAATTATTCCCTGTCTAGGGGTATAATTATTCCCAGTCTAGGGGTATAATTATTCCCAGTCTCGGGGTAAAATTATTCCCTGTCTAGGGGTATAATTATTCCCTGTCTAGGGGTAAAATTATTCCCTGTATAGAGGTAAAATTATTCCCTGTCTGGGGGTAAAATTATTCCCTGATTAGGGGTAAACTTATTCTCTGTCTAGAGGTGAAATTATTCCCTGTCTCGGGGTAAAATTATTCCCTGTCTCGGGGTAAAATTATTCCCTGTCTAGGGGTAAAATTATTCTCTGTCTCGGGGTAAAATTATTCACTGTCTAGGGGTAATATTATTCTCTGTCTAGGGGTAAAATTATTCTCTGGGGGTAAAATTATTCTCTGTCTAGGGGTAAAATTATTCTCTGGGGGTAAAAGTATTCCCTATCTGGGGGTAAAAGTATTCCCTATCTGGGGGTAAAATGATTCCCTATCTAGGGGTAAAATTATTCCCTGTCTAGGGGTAAAATTATTCCCTGTCTAAGAGTAAAATTATTCTCTGTCTAGGGGTAAAATTATTCACTGTCTAGGGGTAAAATTATTCTCTGTCGAGGGGTAAAATTATTCTCTGGGGGTAAAAGTGTTCCCTATCTGGGGGTAAAAGTATTCCCTATCTGGGGGTAAAATGATTCCCTATCTAGGGGTAAAATTATTCCCTGTCTAGGGGAAAATTATTCCCTGTCTAAGAGTAAAATTATTCTCTGTCTAGGGGTAAAATTATTCACTGTCTAGGGGTAAAATTATTCTCTGTCGAGGGGTAAAATTATTCTCTGGGGGTAAAAGTATTCCCTGTCTTGGGGTAAAATGATTCCCTGTCTAGGGGAAAAATTATTCTCTGTCTAGGGGTAAAATTATTCCCTGTCTAGGGGTATAATTATTCCCAGTCTAGGGGTATAATTATTCCCAGTCTCGGGGTAAAATTATTCCCTGTCTAGGGGTAAAATTATTCACTGTCTAGGGGTAAAATTATTCTCTGTCGAGGGGTAAAATTATTCTCTGGGGGTAAAAGTATTCCCTATCTGGGGGTAAAAGTATTCCCTATCTGGGGGTAAAATGATTCCCTATCTAGGGGTAAAATTATTCCCTGTCTAGGGGTAAAATTATTCCCTGTCTAAGAGTAAAATTATTCTCTGTCTAGGGGTAAAATTATTCACTGTCTAGGGGTAAAATTATTCTCTGTCGAGGGGTAAAATTATTCTCTGGGGGTAAAAGTATTCCCTGTCTTGGGGTAAAATTATTCCCTGTCTAGGGGAAAAATTATTCTCTGTCTAGGGGTAAAATTATTCCCTGTCTAGGGGTATAATTATTCCCAGTCTAGGGGTATAATTATTCCCAGTCTCGGGGTAAAATTATTCCCTGTCTAGGGGTATAATTATTCCCTGTCTAGGGGTAAAATTATTCCCTGTCTAGGGGTAAAATTATTCCCTGTATAGAGGTAAAATTATTCCCTGTCTGGGGGTAAAATTATTCCCTGATTAGGGGTAAACTTATTCTCTGTCTAGAGGTGAAATTATTCCCTGTCTCGGGGTAAAATTATTCCCTGTCTAGGGGTAAAATTATTCCCTGTCTAGGGGTAAAATTATTCTCTGTCTCGGGGTAAAATTATTCACTGTCTAGGGGTAATATTATTCTCTGTCTAGGGGTAAAATTATTCTCTGGGGGTAAAATTATTCTCTGTCTAGGGGTAAAATTATTCTCTGGGGGTAAATGTATTCCCTATCTGGGGGTAAAAGTATTCCCTATCTGGGGGTAAAATGATTCCCTATCTAGGGGTAAAATTATTCCCTGTCTCGGGGTAAAATTATTCCCTGTCTAGGGGCAAAATTATTCTCCGTCTCGGGTAAAATTATTCCCTGTCTAGGGGTAAAATTATTCCCTGTCTCGGGGTAAAATTATTCCCTGTCTAGGGGTAAAATTATTCCCTGTGTTGAGGTAAAATTATTCTCTGTCTCGGGGTAAAATTATTCTCTGTCTCGGGGTAAAATTATTTTCTGTCTAGGGGTAAAATTATTCTCTGGGGGTAAAAGTATTCCCTGTCTGGGGTTAAAATTATTCCCGGTCGTGGGTAAAATTATTCTCTGTCTCGGGGTAAAATTATTCTCTGTCTGGGGGTAAAATTATTCCCTGTCGAGGGGTTAAATTATTCCCTGTCTGGGGGTAAAATTATTCTCTGTCTCGGGTAAAATTATTCTCTGTCTAGGGGTAAAATTATTCTCTGTCTAGGGTTAAAATTATTCTCTGTCTTGGGGTAAAATTATTCTCTGTCTCGGGGTAAAATTATTCTCTGTCTCGGGGTAAATTTATTCACTGTCTTGGGGTAAAATTATTCTCTGTCTAGGGGTAAAATTATTCTCTGGGGGTAAAAGTATTCCCTGTCTGGGGGTAAAATTATTCCAGGTCTAGGGTAAAATTATTCTCTGTCTCGGGGTAAAATTATTCTCTGTCTTGAGGTAAAATTATTCCCTGTCTAGGGGTAAAATTATTCTCCGTCGAGAGGTAAAATTATTCTCTGTCTTGGGGTAAAATTATTCTCCGTCTAGAGGTAAAATTATTCTCTGTCTATGTTTAAAATTATTCTCTGTCCAGGGGTAAAATTATTCTCTGTCTAGGGGTAAAATTATTCTCTGTCTAGGGGTAAAATTATTCTCTGTCTAGAGGTAAAATAATTCTCTGTCTAGGTGTAAAATTATTCTCTGTCTCGGGGTAAAATTATTCTCTGTCTAGCTGTAAAATTATTCTATGGGGGTAAAAGTATTCCCTGTCTGGGGGTAAAAGTATTCCCTGTCGAGGGGTAAAATTATTCTCTGTCTAGGGGTAAAAATATTCCCTGTCTCGGGGTACAATTATTCTCTGTCTAGAGGTAAAATTATTCTCTGTCTAGGGGTAAAATTATTCTCTGTCTAGGGGTAAAATTATTCTCTATCTAGGGGAAAAATTATTCCCTGTCTAGAGGTAAAATTATTCCCTGTCTAGGGGTAAAATTATTCCCTGTCTAGGGGTATAATTATTCCCTGTCTCGGGGTAAAATTATTCCCTGTCTAGGGGTAAAATTATTCTCTGTCTCGGGGTAAAATTATTCCCTGTCTCGAGGTAAAATTATTCTCTGTCTAGGGGTAAAATTATTCCCTGTCTAGGGGTAAAATTATTCCCTGTCTAGGGGTAAAATTATTCTCTGTCTAGGAGTAAAATTATTCTCTGGGGGTAAAAGTATTCCCTGTCTTGGGGTAAAATTATTCTCTATCTAGGGGAAAAATTATTCTCTGTCTAGGGGTAAAATTATGCCCTGTCTAGAGGTAAAATTATTCCCTGTCTAGGGGTATAATTATTCCCTGTCTAGGGGTATAATTATTCCCTGTCTAGGGGTAAAATTATTCCCTGTCTAGGGGTAAAATTATTCCCTGTCTAGGGGTAAAATTATTCTCTGTCTAGGGGTAAAATTATTCTCTGTCTAGGGGTAAAATTATTCACTGTCTAGGGGTAAAATTATTCTCTGTCAAGAGGTAAAATTATTCTCTGTCTAGGGGTAAAATTATTCTCTGGGGGTAAAAGTATTCCCTGTCTGGGGGTAAAATTATTCTCTGTCTGGAGGAAAAATTATTCTCTGTCTGGGGGTTAAATTATTCTCTGTCTAGGGGTAAAATTATTCTCTGTCTCGGGGTAAAATTATTCCCTGTCTCGGGGTAAAATTATTCTCTGTCTATGGGTAAAATTATTCCCTGTCTAGGGGTAAAATTATTCCCTGTCTGGGGGTAAAATTTTTCTCTGTCTAGGGGTGAAATTATTCCCTGTCTCGGGGTAAAATTATTCCCTGTCTAGGGGTAAAATTATTCCCTGTCTAGGGGTAAAATTATTCACTGTCGCGGCGTAAAATTATTCTCTGTCTAGGGATAAAATTAGTGTCTGGGGGTAAAAGTATTCCCTGTCTGGGGGTAAAATTATTCCCTATCTAGGGATAAAATTATTCTCCTGGGGTAAAAGTATTCCCTGTCTGGGGGTAAAATTATTCCCTGGCTGCGGGTAAAATTATTCTCTGTCTCGAGGTAAAATTATTCCCTGTCTCGGGGTAAAATTATTCCCTGTCTAGGGGTAAAATTATTCCCTGTCTAGAGGTAAAATTATTCTCTGTCTCGGGATAAAATTATTCTCTGGGGGTAAAAGTATTCCCTGTCTGGGGGTAAAAGTATTCCCTGTCTAGGGGTAAAATTATTCTCTGTCTCGGGGTAAAAATATTCCCTGTCTCGGGGTAAAATTATTCTCTGTCTAGAGGTAAAATTATTCCCTGTCTAGGGGTAAAATTATTCTCTGTCTAGAGGTAAAATTATTCTCTGTCTAGGGATAAAATTATTCTCTGTCTAGGGGTAAAATTATTCTCTGTCTAGGGGTAAATTTATTCACTGTCTCGGAGTAAAATTATTCTCTGTCTAGGGATAAAATTATTCTCTGGGGGTAAAAGTATTCCCTGTCTGGGGGTAAAAGTATTCCCTGTCTGGGGGTAAAAGTATTCCCTGTCTGGGGGTAAAATTATTCCCTGTCTGGGGGTAAAATTATTCTCTGTCTCGGCGTAAAATTATTCTCTGTCTAGGGGTAAAAATATTCCATGTCTAGGAGTAAAATTATTCTCTGTCTGGAGGTAAAATTATTCTCTGTCTAGGGCTAAAATCTTTCCGTCTAGGGGTAAAATTATTCCCTGTCTAGGGGTAAAATTATTCTCTGTCTCGGGGTAAAATTATTCCCTGTCTAGGGGTAAAATTATTCTCTGTCTAGGGTTAAAATTATTCTCTGGGGGTAAAAGTATTCCCTGTCTGGGGGTAAAATTATTCCCGATCTAGGGTAAAATTATTCTCTGTCTAGGGGTAAAATTATTCTCTGTCTGGAGGTAAAATTATTCCCTGTCTAGCGGTAAATTTATTCCCTGTCTCGGGGTAAAATTATTCGCTGTCTAGGGGTAAAATTATTCCCTGTCTAGGGGTAAAATTATTCCCTGTCTAGGGGTATAATTATTCCCTGTCTAGGGGTAAAATTATTCCCTGTCTAGGGGTAAAATTATTCTCTGTCTAGGGGTAAAATTATTCCCTGTCTCGAGGTAAAATTATTCTCTGTCTAGGGGTAAAATTATTCCCTGTCTAGGGGTAAAATTATTCCCTGTCTAGGGGTAAAATTATTCTCTGTCTAGGGGTAAAATTATTCTCTGGGGGTAAAAGTATTCCCTGTCTTGGGGTAAAATTATTCCCTGTCTCGGGGTATAATTATTCCCTGTCTAGGGGTAAAATTATTCCCTGTCTAGGGGTAAAATTATTCCCTGTCTCGGGGGAAAATTATTCCCTGTCTAGGGGTAAAATTATTCCCTGTCTAGGGGTAAAATTATTCTCTGTCTAGGGGTAAAATTATTGTCTGTCTCGAGGTAAAATTATTCTCTGTCTCGGGGTAAAATTATTCCCTGTCTAGGGGTAAAATTATTCCCTGTCTAGGGGTAAAATTATTCTCTGGGGGTAAAAGTATTCCCTGTCTGGGGGTAGAATTATTCCCGGTCTAGGGTAAAATTATTCTCTGTCTCAGGGTAAAATTATTCCCTGTCTAGAGGTAAAATTATTCCCTGTCTAGAGGTAAAATTATTCTCTATCTTGGGGTAAAATTATTCTCCGTCTCGAGGTAAAATTATTCTCTGTCTAGGTTTAAAATTATTCTCTGTCTAGGGGTAAAATTATTGTCTGTCTCGAGGTAAAATTATTCTCTGTCTAGGGGTAAAATTATTCCCTGTCTAGGGGTAAAATTATTCCCTGTCTAGGGGTATAATTATTCCCTGTCTAGGGGTAAAATTATTCTCTGTCTAGGGTTAAAATTATTCTCTGTCTAGGGGTAAAATTATTCCCTGTCTCGGGGTATAATTATTCTCTGTCTAGGGGTTAAATTATTCCCTGTCTCGTGGTAAAATTATTCTCTGTCTAGACGTAAAATTATTCCCTGTCTCGGGGTAAAATTATTCTCTGTCTAGGGGTAAAATTATTCTCTGTCTTGGGGTAAAATTATTCTCTGTCTAGCGGTAAAATTATTCCCTGTCTCGGGGTAAAATTATTCTCTGTCTGGGGGTAAAATTATTCTATGGGGGTAAAAGTATTCCCTGTCTGGGGGTAAAAGTATTCCCTGTCTGGGGGTAAAAATATTCTCTGTCTCGGGGTAAAATTATTCTCTGTCTAGGGGTAAAATTATTCCCTGTCTAGGGGTAAAATTATTCCCTGTCTAGGGGTAAAATTATTCCCTGTCTAGGGGTAAATTATTCTCTGTCTAGAGGTAAAATTATTCTCTGTCCAGGGGTAAAATTATTCTCTGTCTAGGGGTAAAATTATTCACTGTCTCGGGGTAAAATTATTCTCTGGGGGTAAAAGTATTCCCTGTCTGGGGGTAGAATTATTCCCGGTCTAGGGTAAAATTATTCTCTGTCTCAGGGTAAAATTATTCCCTGTCTAGAGGTAAAATTATTCCCTGTCTAGAGGTAAAATTATTCTCTATCTTGGGGTAAAATTATTCTCCGTCTCGAGGTAAAATTATTCTCTGTCTAGGTTTAAAATTATTCTCTGTCTAGGGGTAAAATTATTCTCTGTCTAGGGGTAAAATTATTCTCTGTCGAGAGGTAAAATTATTCTCTGTCTAGGTGTAAAATTATTCCCTGTCTAGGGGTAAAATTATTCTCTGTCTAGGGGTAAAATTATTCTATGGGGGTAAAAGTATTCCCTGTCTGGGGGTAAAAGTATTCCCTGTCTGGGGGTAAAAGTATTCCCTGTCTCGGGGTAAAATTATTCTCTGTCTGGAGGAAAAATTATTCTCTGTCTCGGGGTAGAATTATTCTCTGTCTAGGGGTAAAATTATTCTCTGTCTGGGGGTAAAATTATTCACTGTCTAGGGGTAAAATTATTCTCTGTCTCGGGGTAAAATTATTCTCTGGGGTTAAAATTATTCTCTGTCTAGGGGTAAAATTACTCTCTGTCTAGGGGTAAAATTATTCTCTGTCTAGAGGTAAAATTATTCCCTGTCTAGGGGCAAAATTATTCTCCGTCTAGAGGTAAAATTATTCTCTGTCTAGGGGTAAAATTATTCCCGATCTAGGGTAAAATTACTCTCTGTCTAGGGGTAAAATTATTCTCTGTCTAGAGGTAAAATTATTCCCTGTCTAGGGGCAAAATTATTCTCCGTCTAGAGGTAAAATTATTCTCTGTCTCGGGTAAAATTATTCCCTGTCTAGGGGTAAAATTATTCCCTGTCGAGGGGTAAAATTATTCCCTGTCCAGGGGTAAAACTATTCCCTGTGTAGAGGTAAAATTATTCTCTGTCTGGGGGTAAAATTATTCTCTGTCTCGGGGTAAAATTATTCACTGTCGAGGGGTAAAATTATTCTCTGTCTAGGGGTAAAATTATTCTCGGTGTAAAATTATTCCCTGTCTGGGGGTAAAATTATTCCCGGTCTAGGGTAAAATTATTCTCTGTCTCGGGGTAAAATTATTCTCTGTCTGGGGGTAAAATTATTCCCTGTCTAGGGGTTAAATTATTCCATGTCCAGGGGTAAAATTATTCCCTGTCTAGGGGTAAAATTATTCCCTGTCGAGGGGTAAAATTATTCTCTGTCTGGGGGTAAAATTATTCCCTATCTAGGGGTAAAATTATTCTCTGTCGAGGGGTAAAATTATTCTCTGTCTGGAGGTAAAATTATTCCCTGTCCAAAGGGAAAATTATTCTCCGTCTCGAGGTAAAATTATTCTCTGTCTCGTTGTAAAATTATTCTCTGTCTAGGGGTAAAATTATTCTCTGTCTTGGGGTAAAATTATTCTCTGTCTAGGGGTAAAATTATTCACTGTCCAGAGGTAAAATTATTCTCTGTCCAGGAGTAAAATTATTCTCTGTCGAGGGGTAAAATTATTCTCTGTCTGGGGGTAAAATCATTCTCTGTCTAGGGGTAAAATTATTCTCTGGGGGTAAAAGTATTCCCTGTCTGGGGGTAAAAGTATTCTCTGTCTAGGGGTAAAATTATTCTCTGTCTGGAGGTAAAATTATTCTCTGTCTCGGGGTAAAATTATTTCCTGTCTCGGGGTAAAATTATTCACTGTGTAGAGGTAAAATTATTCCCTGATTAGGGGTAAAATTATTCTCTGTCTATGGGTAAAATTATTCCCTGTCTGGAGGAAAAATTATTCTCTGTCTTGGGGTAAAATTATTCCCTGTCTGGGGGTTAAATTTTTCCCTGTCTAGGGGTAAAATTATTCTCTGGCTAGGGGTAAAATTATTCCCTGTCTCGGGGTAAAATTATTCTCTGTCTATGGGTAAAATTATTCTCTGTCTCGGGGTAAAATTATTCTCTGTCTCGGGGTAAAATTATTCTCTGTCTAGGGGTAAAATTATTTCCTGTTCGGGGTAAAATTATTCTCTGTCGATGGGTAAAATTATTCCCTGTCGAGAGGAAAAATTATTCCCTGTCTGAGGGTAAAATTATTCCCTGTCTGGGGGTAAAATTATTCCCTGTCTAGGGGTAAAATTATTCTCTGGGGGTAAAAGTATTCTCTGTCTGAGGGTAAAATTATTCTCTGTCTAGGGGTAAAATTATTCCCTGTCTAGGGGTAAAATTATTCCCTGTCTAGGGGTAAAATTATTCCCTGATTCGGGGTAAAATTATTCCCTGTCTCGGGGTAAAATTATTCCCTGTCTAGGGGTAAAATTATTCCCTGTCTAGGCGTAAAATTATTCTCTGGGGGTAAAAGTATTCCCTGTCTGGGGGTAAAATTATTCCCGGTCGAGGGTAAAATTATTCTCTGTCTAGGGGTAAAATTATTCCCTGTCTTGGGGTAAAATTATTCCCTGTCTTGGGGTAAAATTATTCTCTGTCTCGGTGTAAAATTATTCCCTGTCTCGGGGTAAAATTATTCACTGTCTAGGGATAAAATTATTCTCTGTCTCGGGATAAAATTATTCTCTGAGGGTAAAATTATTCCCTGTCTGGGGGTAAAAGTATTCCCTGTCTGGGGGTAAAATTATTCTCTGTCTGGGGGTAAAAGTATTCCCTGTCTAGGGGTAAAATTATTCCCTGTCTCGGGGTAAAATTATTCCCTGTCTCGGGGTAAAATTATTCCCTGTGTGGAGGTAAAATTATTCTCTGTCTTGGGGTAAAATTACTCTCTGTCTAGGGGTAAAATTATTCTCTGTCTTTTGGTAAAATTATTCCCTGTCGAGGGGCAAAATTATTCTCCGTCTAGAGGTAAAATTATTCTCTGTCTCGGGTAAAATTATTCCCTGTCTAGGGGTAAAATTATTCCATGTCGAGGGGTAAAATTATTCCCTGTCTAGGGGTAAAATTATTCCCTGTCTAGGGGTAAAATTATTCCCTGTCTAGGGGTAAAATTATTCTCTGTCTAGGGGTAAAATTATTCCATGTCCAAGGGTAAAATTATTCTCTGTCTCGGGGTGAAATTATTCTCTGTCTCGGGGTAATATTATTCCCTGTCTAGGGGTAAAATTATTCCCTGATTAGCGGTAAACTTATTCTCTGTCTGGAGGGAAAATTATTCCCTGTCTAGGGGTAAATTTATTCCCTGTCTTGGGGTAAAATTATTCCCTGTCTAGGGGTAAATTATTCTCTGTCCAGGGGTAAAATTATTCTCTGTCTAGGGGTAAAATTATTCACTGTCTAGGGGTAAAATTATTCTCTGGGGGTAAAAGTATTCCCTGTCTGGGGGTAAAATTATTCCCGGTCTAGGGTAAAATTATTCTCTGTCTCAGGGTAAAATTATTCCCTGTCTAGAGGTAAAATTATTCCCTGTCTAGGGGTAAAATTATTCTCCGTCTAGAGGTAAAATTATTCTCTGTCGAAAGGTAAAATTATTCTCTGTCTAGGTGTAAAATTATCCCTGTTTAGGGGTAAAATTATTCCTTGTCTAGGGGTAAAATTATTCTCCGTCTAGAGGTAAAATTATTCTCCGTCTAGAGGAAAAATTATTCTCTGTCTCGGGGTAAAATTATTCTCTGTCCAGGTTTAAAATTATTCTCTATCTTTGGGTAAAATTATTCACTGTCTCGAGGTAAAATTATTCTCTGTCTAGGGGTAAAATTATTCTCTGGGGGTAAAATTATTCTCTGTCTAGGGGTAAAATTACTCTCTGTCTAGGGGTAAAATTATTCTCTGTCCAGGGGCAAAACTATTCCCGATCTAGGGTAAAATTACTCTCTGTCCAGGGGTAAAATTATTCTCTGTCTAGAGGTAAAATTATTCCCTGTCTAGGGGCAAAATTATTCTCCATCTAGAGGTAAAGTTATTCTCTGTCTCGGGTAAAATTATTCCCTGTCTAGGGGTAAAATTATTCCCTGTCGAGGGGTAAAACTATTCCCTGTCTAGGGGTAAAATTATTCTCTGGGGGTAAAAGTATTCCCTGTCTGGGGGTAAAATTATTCCCGGTCTAGGGTAAAATTATTCTCTGTCTAGGGGTAAAATTATTCTCTGTCTGGGGGTAAAATTATTCCCTGTCTAGGGGTTAAATTATTCCATGTCCAGGGGTAAAATTATTCCCTGTCTAGGGATAAAATTATTCTCTGTCTAGGTGTAAAATTATTCCCTGTCTAGGGGTAAAATTATTCACTGTCTAGGGGTAAAATTATTCTCTGACTAGGGATAAAATTATTCTCTGGGGGTAAAAGTATTCCCTGTCTGCGGGTAAAAGTATTCCCTGTCTGGGGGTAAAATTATTCCCTGTCGAGGGGTAAAATTATTCTCTGTCTCGAGGTAAAATTATTCTCTGTCTCGGGGTAAAATTATTCCCTGTCTCGGGGTAAAATTATTCCCTGTCTCGGGGTAAAATTGTTCCCTGTCTAGAGGTAAAATTATTCTCTGTCTCGGGGTAAAATTATTCACTGTCTCGGGGTAAAATTATTCCCTGTCGAGAGGTAAAATTATTCTCTGTCTAGGGGTAAAATTATTCTCTGTCTAGGGGTAAAATTATTCACTGTCTAGGCGTAAAATTATTCTCTGGTGGTAAAAGTATTCCCTGTCTGGGGGTAAAAGTATTCCCTGTCTGGGGGTAAAATTATTCCCGGTCTAGGGTAAAATTATTCTCTGTCTAGGGGTAAAATTATTCTCTGTCTGGGGCTAAAATTATTCCCTGTCTCGGGGTTAAATTATTCCCTGTATCTGGGTAAAATTATTCTCTGTCTCGGGTAAAATTATTCACTGTCTCGGGGTAAAATTATTCTCTCTCTAGGGTTAAAATTATTCTCTGGGGGTAAAAGTATTCCCTGTCTGGGGGTAAAATCATTCCCGATCGAGGGTAAAATTATTCCCTGTCTCGGGGTAAAATTATTCTTCGTCTAGAGGTAAAATTATTCTCTGTCTGGGGGTAAAACTATTCTCTGTCTAGGGGTAAAATTATTCCATGTCCAAGGGTAAAATTATTCTCTGTCTCGGGGTGAAATTATTCTCTGTCTAGGGGTAAAATTATTCCCTGATTAGGGGTAAAATTATTCTCTGTCTAGAGGTAAAATTATTCCCTGTCTAGGGGTAAAATTATTCCCTGTCTCGGGGTAAAATTATTCCCTGTCTAGGGGTAAAATTATTCCCTGTCTAGAGGTAAAATTATTCTCTGTCTCGAGGTAAAATTATTCTCTGTCTCGAGGTAAAATTATTCTCTGTCTAGGGGTAAAATTATTCACTGTCTAGGGGTAAAATTATTCTCTGGGGGTAAAAGTATTCCCTGTCTGGGGGTAAAATTATTCCCGGTCTAGGGTAAAATTATTCTCTGTCTCAGGGTAAAATTATTCTCTGTCTCGAGGTAAAATTATTCCCTGTCTCGGGGTAAAATTATTCTCCGTCTAGAGGTAAAATTATTCTCTGTCTAGGTTTAAAATTATTCTCTGTCTCGGGGTAAAATTATTCTCTGTCTCGGGGTAAAATTATTCCCTGTCTTGGGGTAAAATTATTCCCTGTCTAGGGGTAAAATTATTCTCTGTCTAGGGGTAAAATTATTCTATGGGGGTACAAGTATTCCCTGTCTGGGGGTAAAAGTATTCCCTGTCTGGGGGTAAAAGTATTCCCTGTCGAGGGGTAAAATTATTCTCTGTCTAGGGGTAAAAATATTCCCTGTCTCGGGGTAAAATTATTCTCTGTCTAGGGGTAAAATTATTCCCTGTCTCGGGGTAAAATTATTCCCTGTCTAGGGGTAAAATTATTCCCTGTCTTGAGGTAAAATTACTCTCTGTCTAGGGGTAAAATTATTCTCTGTCTAGGGGTAAAATTATTCCCTGTCGAGGGGTAAAATTATTTTCTGGGGGTAAAAGTATTCCCTGTCTTGGGGCAAAATTATTCCCTGTCACGGGGAAAAATTATTCTCCGTCTCGGGGTAAAATTATTCTCTGTGTAGAGGTAAAATTATTCTCCGTCTCGGGGTAAAATTATTCCCTGTCTAGGGGTAAAATTATTCCCTGTCTCGGGGTAAAATTATTCCCTGTCTCGGGGTATAATTATTCCCTGTCTGGGGGTAAAATTATTCTCTGTCTAGGGGTAAAATTACTCTCTGTCTAGGGGTAAAATTACTCTCTGTCTAGGGGTAAAATTATTCTCTGTCTAGAGGTAAAATTATTCCCTGTCTAGGGGCAAAATTATTCTCCGTCTAGAGGTAAAATTATTCTCTGTCTAGGGTAAAATTACTCTCTGTCTAGGGATGAAATTATTCTCTGTCTATAGGTAAAATTATTCCCTGTCTAGGGGCAAAATTATTCTCCGTCTAGAGGTAAAATTATTCTCTGTCTCGGGTGAAATTATTCCCTGTCTGGGGGTAAAATTATTCCCTGTCTAGGGGTAAAATTATTCCATGTCCAAGGGTAAAATTATTCTCTGTCTAGGGGTGAAATTATTCTCTGTCTAGGGGTAAAATTATTCCCTGTCTAGGGGTAAAATTATTCCCTGATTAGGGGCAAACTTATTCTCTGTCTAGAGGTAAAATTATTCACTGTCTCGGGGTAAATTATTCTCTGTCTCGAGGTAAAATTATTCTCTGTCCAGGGGTAAAATTATTCTCTGTCTAGGGGTAAAATTATTCTCTGTCTAGGGGTAAAATTATTCTCTGTCTGGGGCTAAAATTATTCCCTGTCTAGGGGTAAAATTATTCCCTGTCGAGGGGTAAAATTATTCTCTGTCGAGGGGTAAAATTATTCTCTGTCTAGGCGTAAAATTATTCTCTGTCAAGGGGTAAAATTATTCCCTGTCTAGGGGTAAAATTATTCCCTGTCTAGGGGTAAAATTATTCACTGTCTCGGGGTAAAATTATTCTCTGGGGGTAAAAGTATTCCCTGTCTGGGGGTAAAATTATTCCCGGTCTAGGGTAAAATTATTCTCTGTCTCAGGGTAAAATTATTCTCTGTCTCGAGGTAAAATTATTCCCTGTCTCGGGGTAAAATTATTCTCCGTCTAGAGGTAAAATTATTCTCTGTCTAGGTTTAAAATTATTCTCTGTCTCGGGGTAAAATTATTCTCTGTCTCGGGGTAAAATTATTCTCTGTCTGGGGGTAAAATTATTCCCTGTCTGGGGGTTAAATTATTCCATGTCCAGGGGTAAAATTATTCCCTGTCTAGGGGTAAAATTATTCTCTGTCTAGGGGTAAAATTATTCTCTGTCTGGGGGTAAAATTATTCCCTGTCTAGGGGTAAAATTATTCCATGTCCAAGGGTAAAATTATTCTCTGTCTAGGGGTGAAATTATTCCCTGTCTAGGGGTAAAATTATTCTCTGTCTAGGGGTAAAATTATTCTATGGGGGTACAAGTATTCCCTGTCTGGGGGTAAAAGTATTCCCTGTCTGGGGGTAAAAGTATTCCCTGTCGAGGGGTAAAATTATTCTCTGTCTAGGGGTAAAAATATTCCCTGTCTCGGGGTAAAATTATTCTCTGTCTAGGGGTAAAATTATTCCCTGTCTCGGGGTAAAATTATTCCCTGTCTCGGGGTAAAATTATTCCCTGTCTTGAGGTAAAATTACTCTCTGTCTAGGGGTAAAATTATTCTCTGTCTAGGGGTAAAATTATTCCCTGTCGAGGGGTAAAATTATTTTCTGGGGGTAAAAGTATTCCCTGTCTTGGGGTAAAATTATTCCCTGTCTCGGGGAAAAATTATTCTCCGTCTCGGGGTAAAATTATTCTCTGTGTAGAGGTAAAATTATTCTCCGTCTCGGGGTAAAATTATTCCCTGTCTAGGGGTAAAATTATTCCCTGTCTCGGGGTAAAATTATTCCCTGTCTCGGGGTATAATTATTCCCTGTCTGGGGGTAAAATTATTCTCTGTCTAGGGGTAAAATTACTCTCTGTCTAGGGGTAAAATTACTCTCTGTCTAGGGGTAAAATTATTCTCTGTCTCGAGGTAAAATTATTCCCTGTCTAGGGGCAAAATTATTCTCCGTCTCGAGGTAAAATTATTCTCTGTCTAGGGTAAAATTACTCTCTGTCTAGGGGTGAAATTATTCTCTGTCTATAGGTAAAATTATTCCCTGTCTAGGGGCAAAATTATTCTCCGTCTAGAGGTAAAATTATTCTCTGTCTCGGGTGAAATTATTCCCTGTCTAGGGGTAAAATTATTCCCTGTCTAGGGGTAAAATTATTCCATGTCCAAGGGTAAAATTATTCTCTGTCTAGGGGTGAAATTATTCTCTGTCTAGGGGTAAAATTATTCCCTGTCTAGGGGTAAAATTATTCCCTGATTAGGGGTAAACTTATTCTCTGTCTAGAGGTAAAATTATTCACTGTCTCGGGGTAAATTATTCTCTGTCTCGAGGTAAAATTATTCTCTGTCCAGGGGTAAAATTATTCTCTGTCTAGGGGTAAAATTATTCTCTGTCTAGGGGTAAAATTATTCTCTGTCTGGGGCTAAAATTATTCCCTGTCTAGGGGTAAAATTATTCCCTGTCGAGGGGTAAAATTATTCTCTGTCGAGGGGTAAAATTATTCTCTGTCTAGGCGTAAAATTATTCTCTGTCAAGGGGTAAAATTATTCCCTGTCTAGGGGTAAAATTATTCCCTGTCTAGGGGTAAAATTATTCCCTGTCTCGGGGTAAATTATTCTCTGTCTCGAGGTAAAATTATTCTCTGTCCAGGGGTAAAATTATTCTCTGTCGAGGGGTAAAATTATTCTCCGTCGAGAGGTAAAATTATTCCCTGTCTAGGGGTAAAATTATTCTCCGTCTGGAGGTAAAATTATTCTCTGTCTTGGGGTAAAATTATTCTCCGTCTAGAGGTAAAATTATTCTCTGTCAAGGTTTAAAATTAATCTCTATCTAGGGGTAAAATTATTCTCTGTCTGGGGGTAAAAGTATTCCCTGTCTCGGGGTAAAATTATTCTCTGTCTCGAGGTAAAATTATTCTCTGTCTAGGGGTAAAATTATTCTCTGGGGGTAAAAGTATTCTCTGTCTGAGGGTAAAATTATTCTCTGTCTAGGGGTAAAATTATTCTCTGTCTAGGGGTAAAATTATTCCCTGTCTAGGGGTAAAATTATTCCCTGTCTAGGGGTAAAATTATTCCCTGATTAGGGGTAAAATTATTCCCTGTCTCGGGGTAAAATTATTCCCTGTCTAGGGGTAAAATTATTCCCTGTCTAGGCGTAAAATTATTCTCTGGGGGTAAAAGTATTCCCTGTCTGGGGGTAAAATTATTCCCGGTCTAGGGTAAAATTATTCTCTGTCTAGGGGTAAAATTATTCCCTGTCTTGGGGTAAAATTATTCCCTGTCTTGGGGTAAAATTATTCCCTGTCTCGGTGTAAAATTATTCCCTGTCTCGGGGTAAAATTATTCACTGTCTAGGGGTAAAATTATTCTCTGTCTCGGGATAAAATTATTCTCTGAGGGTAAAATTATTCCCTGTCTTGGGGTAAAGGTATTCCCTGTCTGGGGGTAAAATTATTCTCTGTCTGGGGGTAAAAGTATTCCCTGTCTAGGGGTAAAATTATTCTCTGTCTCGGGGTAAAATTATTCCCTGTCTCGGGGTAAAATTATTCCCTGTCTCGGGGTAAAATTATTCCCTGTCTGGGGGTAAAATTATTCCCTGTCTTGGGGTAAAATTATTCCCTGTCTAGGGGTAAAATTATTCCCTGTCGAGAGGTAAAATTATTCTCTGTCCAGAGGTAAAATTATTCTCTGTCTCGGGGTAAAAATATTCTCTGTCTCGGGGTAAAATTATTCTCTGTCTAGGGGTAAAATTATTCCCTGTCTAGGGGTAAAATTATTCCCTGTCTAGGGGTAAAATTATTCCCTGTCGAGAGGTAAAATTATTCTCTGTCCAGAGGTAAAATTATTCTCTGTCTAGGGGTAAAATTATTCCATGTCCAAGGGTACAATTATTCTCTGTCTCGGGTAAAATTATTCCCTGTCTAGGGGTAAAATTATTCCATGTCGAGGGGTAAAATTATTCCCTGTCTAGGGGTAAAATTATTCCCTGTCTAGGGGTAAAATTATTCCCTATCTAGGGGTAAAATTATTCTCTGTCTAGGGGTAAAATTATTCCATGTCCAAGGGTAAAATTATTCTCTGTCTCGGGGTGAAATTATTCTCTGTCTCGGGGTAAAATTATTCCCTGTCTAGGGGTAAAATTATTCCCTGATTAGGGGTAAACTTATTCTCTGTCTGGAGGGAAAATTATTCCCTGTCTAGGGGTAAAATTATTCCCTGTCTAGGGGTAAAATTATTCCCTGTCTAGGGGTAAATTATTCTCTGTCTAGAGGTAAAATTATTCTCTGTCCAGGGGTAAAATTATTCTCTGTCTAGGGGTAAAATTATTCACTGTCTAGGGGTAAAATTATTCTCTGGGGGTAAAAGTATTCCCTGTCTGGGGGTAAAATTATTCCCGGTCTAGGGTAAAATTATTCTCTGTCTCAGGGTAAAATTATTCCCTGTCTAGAGGTAAAATTATTCCCTGTCTAGGGGTAAAATTATTCTCCGTCTAGAGGTAAAATTATTATCTGTCTTGGGGTAAAATTATTCTCCGTCTAGAGGTAAAATTATTCTCTGTCCAGGTTTAAAATTATTCTCTGTCTTGGGGTAAAATTATTCTCTGTCTCGGGGTAAAATTATTCTCTGTCGAAAGGTAAAATTATTCTCTGTCTAGGTGTAAAATTATCCCTGTTTAGGGGTAAAATTATTCCCTGTCTAGGGGTAAAATTATTCTCCGTCTAGAGGTAAAATTATTCTCCGTCTAGAGGAAAAATTATTCTCTGTCTAGGGGTAAAATTATTCTTTGTCCAGGTTTAAAATTATTCTCTGTCTTGGGGTAAAATTATTCACTGTCTCGGGGTAAAATTATTCTCTGTCTAGGGGTAAAATTATTCTCTGGGGGTAAAATTATTCTCTGTCTAGGGGTAAAATTACTCTCTGTCTAGGGGTAAAATTATTCTCTGTCCAGGGGCAAAACTATTCCCGATCTAGGGTAAAATTACTCTCTGTCCAGGGGTAAAATTATTCTCTGTCTAGAGGTAAAATTATTCCCTGTCTAGGGGCAAAATTATTCTCCGTCTAGAGGTAAAGTTATTCTCTGTCTCGGGTAAAATTATTCCCTGTCTTGGGGTAAAATTATTCCCTGTCGAGGGGTAAAACTATTCCCTGTCTAGGGGTAAAATTATTCTCTGGGGGTAAAAGTATTCCCTGTCTGGGGGTAAAATTATTCCCGGTCTAGGGTAAAATTATTCTCTGTCTAGGGGTAAAATTATTCTCTGTCTGGGGGTAAAATTATTCCCTGTCTAGGGGTTAAATTATTCCATGTCCAGGGGTAAAATTATTCCCTGTCTAGGGGTAAAATTATTCTCTGTCTAGGTGTAAAATTATTCCCTGTCTAGGGGTAAAATTATTCACTGTCTAGGGGTAAAATTATTCTCTGACTAGGGATAAAATTATTCTCTGGGGGTAAAAGTATTCCCTGTCTGCGGGTAAAAGTATTCACTGTCTGGGGGTAAAATTATTCCCTGTCGAGGGGTAAAATTATTCTCTGTCTCGAGGTAAAATTATTCTCTGTCTCGGGGTAAAATTATTCCCTGTCTCGGGGTAAAATTATTCCCTGTCTCGGGGTAAAATTATTCCCTGTCTAGAGGTAAAATTATTCTCTGTCTCGGGGTAAAATTATTCACTGTCTCGGGGTAAAATTATTCCCTGTCGAGAGGTAAAATTATTCTCTGTCTAGGGGTAAAATTATTCTCTGTCTAGGGGTAAAATTATTCACTGTCTAGGCGTAAAATTATTCTCTGGTGGTAAAAGTATTCCCTGTCTGGGGGTAAAAGTATTCCCTGTCTGGGGGTAAAATTATTCCCGGTCTAGGGTAAAATTATTCTCTGTCTAGGGGTAAAATTATTCTCTGTCTGGGGCTAAAATTATTTCCTGTCTCGGGGTTAAATTATTCCCTGTATCTGGGTAAAATTATTCTCTGTCTCGGGTAAAATTATTCACTGTCTCGGGGTAAAATTATTCTCTCTCTAGGGTTAAAATTATTCTCTGGGGGTAAAAGTATTCCCTGTCTGGGGGTAAAATCATTCCCGATCGAGGGTAAAATTATTCCCTGTCTCGGGGTAAAATTATTCTTCGTCTAGAGGTAAAATTATTCTCTGTCTGGGGGTAAAACTATTCTCTGTCTAGGGGTAAAATTATTCCATGTCCAAGGGTAAAATTATTCTCTGTCTCGGGGTGAAATTATTCTCTGTCTAGGGGTAAAATTATTCCCTGATTACGGGTAAAATTATTCTCTGTCTAGAGGTAAAATTATTCCCTGTCTAGGGGTAAAATTATTCCCTGTCTCGGGGTAAAATTATTCCCTGTCTAGGGGTAAAATTATTCCCTGTCTAGAGGTAAAATTATTCTCTGTCTCGAGGTAAAATTATTCTCTGTCTCGAGGTAAAATTATTCTCTGTCTAGGGGTAAAATTATTCACTGTCTAGGGGTAAAATTATTCTCTGGGGGTAAAAGTATTCCCTGTCTGGGGGTAAAATTATTCCCGGTCTAGGGTAAAATTATTCTCTGTCTCAGGGTAAAATTATTCTCTGTCTCGAGGTAAAATTATTCCCTGTCTCGGGGTAAAATTATTCTCCGTCTAGAGGTAAAATTATTCTCTGTCTAGGTTTAAAATTATTCTCTGTCTCGGGGTAAAATTATTCTCTGTCTCGGGGTAAAATTATTCCCTGTCTTGGGGTAAAATTATTCCCTGTCTAGGGGTAAAATTATTCTCTGTCTAGGGGTAAAATTATTCCCGGTCTAGGGTAAAATTATTCCCTGTCTCGGGGTAAAATTATTCTCCGTCTAGAGGTAAAATTATTCTCTGTCTAGGTTTAAAATTATTCTCTGTCTCGGGGTAAAATTATTCTCTGTCTAGGGGTAAAATTATTCCCTGTCTAGGGGTAAAATTATTCCCTGTCTAGGGGTAAAATTATTCCCTGTCGAGAGGTAAAATTATTCTCTGTCCAGAGGTAAAATTATTCTCTGTCTAGGGGTAAAATTATTCCATGTCCAAGGGTACAATTATTCTCTGTCTCGGGTAAAATTATTCCCTGTCAAGGGGTAAAATTATTCCATGTCGAGGGGTAAAATTATTCCCTGTCTAGGGGTAAAATTATTCCCTGTCTAGGGGTAAAATTATTCCCTGTCTAGGGGTAAAATTATTCCCTATCTAGGGGTAAAATTATTCTCTGTCTAGGGGTAAAATTATTCCATGTCCAAGGGTAAAATTATTCTCTGTCTCGGGGTGAAATTATTCTCTGTCTCGGGGTAAAATTATTCCCTGTCTAGGGGTAAAATTATTCCCTGATTAGGGGTAAACTTATTCTCTGTCTGGAGGGAAAATTATTCCCTGTCTAGGGGTAAAATTATTCCCTGTCTAGGGGTAAAATTATTCCCTGTCTAGGGGTAAATTATTCTCTGTCTAGAGGTAAAATTATTCTCTGTCCAGGGGTAAAATTATTCTCTGTCTAGGGGTAAAATTATTCACTGTCTAGGGGTAAAATTATTCTCTGGGGGTAAAAGTATTCCCTGTCTGGGGGTAAAATTATTCCCGGTCTAGGGTAAAATTATTCTCTGTCTCAGGGTAAAATTATTCCCTGTCTAGAGGTAAAATTATTCCCTGTCTAGGGGTAAAATTATTCTCCGTCTAGAGGTAAAATTATTATCTGTCTTGGGGTAAAATTATTCTCCGTCTAGAGGTAAAATTATTCTCTGTCCAGGTTTAAAATTATTCTCTGTCTTGGGGTAAAATTATTCTCTGTCTCGGGGTAAAATTATTCTCTGTCGAAAGGTAAAATTATTCTCTGTCTAGGTGTAAAATTATCCCTGTTTAGGGGTAAAATTATTCCCTGTCTAGGGGTAAAATTATTCTCCGTCTAGAGGAAAAATTATTCTCTGTCTAGGGGTAAAATTATTCTCTGTCCAGGTTTAAAATTATTCTCTGTCTTGGGGTAAAATTATTCACTGTCTCGGGGTAAAATTATTCTCTGTCTAGGGGTAAAATTATTCTCTGGGGGTAAAATTATTCTCTGTCTAGGGGTAAAATTACTCTCTGTCTAGGGGTAAAATTATTCTCTGTCCAGGGGCAAAACTATTCCCGATCTAGGGTAAAATTACTCTCTGTCCAGGGGTAAAATTATTCTCTGTCTAGAGGTAAAATTATTCCCTGTCTAGGGGCAAAATTATTCTCCGTCTAGAGGTAAAGTTATTCTCTGTCTCGGGTAAAATTATTCCCTGTCTTGGGGTAAAATTATTCCCTGTCGAGGGGTAAAACTATTCCCTGTCTAGGGGTAAAATTATTCTCTGGGGGTAAAAGTATTCCCTGTCTGGGGGTAAAATTATTCCCGGTCTAGGGTAAAATTATTCTCTGTCTAGGGGTAAAATTATTCTCTGTCTGGGGGTAAAATTATTCCCTGTCTAGGGGTTAAATTATTCCATGTCCAGGGGTAAAATTATTCCCTGTCTAGGGGTAAAATTATTCTCTGTCTAGGTGTAAAATTATTCCCTGTCTAGGGGTAAAATTATTCACTGTCTAGGGGTAAAATTATTCTCTGACTAGGGATAAAATTATTCTCTGGGGGTAAAAGTATTCCCTGTCTGCGGGTAAAAGTATTCCCTGTCTGGGGGTAAAATTATTCCCTGTCGAGGGGTAAAATTATTCTCTGTCTCGAGGTAAAATTATTCTCTGTCTCGGGGTAAAATTATTCCCTGTCTCGGGGTAAAATTATTCCCTGTCTCGGAGTAAAATTATTCCCTGTCTAGAGGTAAAATTATTCTCTGTCTCGGGGTAAAATTATTCACTGTCTCGGGGTAAAATTATTCCCTGTCGAGAGGTAAAATTATTCTCTGTCTAGGGGTAAAATTATTCTCTGTCTAGGGGTAAAATTATTCACTGTCTAGGCGTAAAATTATTCTCTGTCTAGGGGTAAAATTATTCTCTGTCTGGGGCTAAAATTATTCCCTGTCTCGGGGTTAAATTATTCCCTGTATCTGGGTAAAATTATTCTCTGTCTCGGGTAAAATTATTCACTGTCTCGGGGTAAAATTATTCTCTCTCTAGGGTTAAAATTATTCTCTGGGGGTAAAAGTATTCCCTGTCTGGGGGTAAAATCATTCCCGATCGAGGGTAAAATTATTCCCTGTCTCGGGGTAAAATTATTCTTCGTCTAGAGGTACAATTATTCTCTGTCTGGGGGTAAAACTATTCTCTGTCTAGGGGTAAAATTATTCCATGTCCAAGGGTAAAATTATTCTCTGTCTCGGGGTGAAATTATTCTCTGTCTAGGGGTAAAATTATTCCCTGATTAGGGGTAAAATTATTCTCTGTCTAGAGGTAAAATTATTCCCTGTCTAGGGGTAAAATTATTCCCTGTCTCGGGGTAAAATTATTCCCTGTCTAGGGGTAAAATTATTCCCTGTCTCGAGGTAAAATTATTCTCTGTCTCGAGGTAAAATTATTCTCTGTCTCGAGGTAAAATTATTCTCTGTCTAGGGGTAAAATTATTCACTGTCTAGGGGTAAAATTATTCTCTGGGGGTAAAAGTATTCCCTGTCTGGGGGTAAAATTATTCCCGGTCTAGGGTAAAATTATTCTCTGTCTCAGGGTAAAATTATTCTCTGTCTCGAGGTAAAATTATTCCCTGTCTCGGGGTAAAATTATTCTCCGTCTAGAGGTAAAATTATTCTCTGTCTAGGTTTAAAATTATTCTCTGTCTCGGGGTAAAATTATTCTCTGTCTCGGGGTAAAATTATTCCCTGTCTTGGGGTAAAATTATTCCCTGTCTAGGGGTAAAATTATTCTCTGTCTAGGGGTAAAATTATTCTATGGGGGTACAAGTATTCCCTGTCTGGGGGTAAAAGTATTCCCTGTCTGGGGGTAAAAGTATTCCCTGTCGAGGGGTAAAATTATTCTCTGTCTAGGGGTAAAAATATTCCCTGTCTCGGGGTAAAATTATTCTCTGTCTAGGGGTAAAATTATTCCCTGTCTCGGGGTAAAATTATTCCCTGTCTAGGGGTAAAATTATTCCCTGTCTTGAGGTAAAATTACTCTCTGTCTAGGGGTAAAATTATTCTCTGTCTAGGGGTAAAATTATTCCCTGTCGAGGGGTAAAATTATTTTCTGGGGGTAAAAGTATTCCCTGTCTTGGGGTAAAATTATTCCCTGTCTCGGGGAAAAATTATTCTCCGTCTCGGGGTAAAATTATTCTCTGTGTAGAGGTAAAATTATTCTCCGTCTCGGGGTAAAATTATTCCCTGTCTAGGGGTAAAATTATTCCCTGTCTCGGGGTAAAATTATTCCCTGTCTCGGGGTATAATTATTCCCTGTCTGGGGGTAAAATTATTCTCTGTCTAGGGGTAAAATTACTCTCTGTCTAGGGGTAAAATTACTCTCTGTCTAGGGGTAAAATTATTCTCTGTCTAGAGGTAAAATTATTCCCTGTCTAGGGGCAAAATTATTCTCCGTCTAGAGGTAAAATTATTCTCTGTCTAGGGTAAAATTACTCTCTGTCTAGGGGTGAAATTATTCTCTGTCTATAGGTAAAATTATTCCCTGTCTAGGGGCAAAATTATTCTCCGTCTAGAGGTAAAATTATTCTCTGTCTCGGGTGAAATTATTCCCTGTCTGGGGGTAAAATTATTCCCTGTCTAGGGGTAAAATTATTCCATGTCCAAGGGTAAAATTATTCTCTGTCTAGGGGTGAAATTATTCTCTGTCTAGGGGTAAAATTATTCCCTGTCTAGGGGTAAAATTATTCCCTGATTAGGGGCAAACTTATTCTCTGTCTAGAGGTAAAATTATTCACTGTCTCGGGGTAAATTATTCTCTGTCTCGAGGTAAAATTATTCTCTGTCCAGGGGTAAAATTATTCTCTGTCTAGGGGTAAAATTATTCTCTGTCTAGGGGTAAAATTATTCTCTGTCTGGGGCTAAAATTATTCCCTGTCTAGGGGTAAAATTATTCCCTGTCGAGGGGTAAAATTATTCTCTGTCGAGGGGTAAAATTATTCTCTGTCTAGGCGTAAAATTACTCTCTGTCCAGGGGTAAAATTATTCTCTGTCTAGAGGTAAAATTATTCCCTGTCTAGGGGCAAAATTATTCTCCGTCTAGAGGTAAAGTTATTCTCTGTCTCGGGTAAAATTATTCCCTGTCTTGGGGTAAAATTATTCCCTGTCGAGGGGTAAAACTATTCCCTGTCTAGGGGTAAAATTATTCTCTGGGGGTAAAAGTATTCCCTGTCTGGGGGTAAAATTATTCCCGGTCTAGGGTAAAATTATTCTCTGTCTAGGGGTAAAATTATTCTCTGTCTGGGGGTAAAATTATTCCCTGTCTAGGGGTTAAATTATTCCATGTCCAGGGGTAAAATTATTCCCTGTCTAGGGGTAAAATTATTCCCTGTCTAGGGGTAAAATTATTCTCTGTCTAGGTGTAAAATTATTCCCTGTCTAGGGGTAAAATTATTCACTGTCTAGGGGTAAAATTATTCTCTGACTAGGGATAAAATTATTCTCTGGGGGTAAAAGTATTCCCTGTCTGCGGGTAAAAGTATTCCCTGTCTAGGGGTAAAATTATTCCCTGTCGAGGGGTAAAATTATTCTCTGTCTCGAGGTAAAATTATTCTCTGTCTCGGGGTAAAATTATTCCCTGTCTCGGGGTAAAATTATTCCCTGTCTCGGGGTAAAATTATTCCCTGTCTAGAGGTAAAATTATTCTCTGTCTCGGGGTAAAATTATTCACTGTCTCGGGGTAAAATTATTCCCTGTCGAGAGGTAAAATTATTCTCTGTCTAGGGGTAAAATTATTCTCTGTCTAGGGGTAAAATTATTCACTGTCTAGGCGTAAAATTATTCTCTGTCTAGGGGTAAAATTATTCTCTGTCTGGGGCTAAAATTATTCCCTGTCTCGGGGTTAAATTATTCCCTGTATCTGGGTAAAATTATTCTCTGTCTCGGGTAAAATTATTCACTGTCTCGGGGTAAAATTATTCTCTCTCTAGGGTTAAAATTATTCTCTGGGGGTAAAAGTATTCCCTGTCTGGGGGTAAAATCATTCCCGATCGAGGGTAAAATTATTCCCTGTCTCGGGGTAAAATTATTCTTCGTCTAGAGGTAAAATTATTCTCTGTCTGGGGGTAAAACTATTCTCTGTCTAGGGGTAAAATTATTCCATGTCCAAGGGTAAAATTATTCTCTGTCTCGGGGTGAAATTATTCTCTGTCTAGGGGTAAAATTATTCCCTGATTAGGGGTAAAATTATTCTCTGTCTAGAGGTAAAATTATTCCCTGTCTAGGGGTAAAATTATTCCCTGTCTCGGGGTAAAATTATTCCCTGTCTAGGGGTAAAATTATTCTCTGTCTAGGGGTAAAATTATTCCCTGTCGAGGGGTAAAATTATTTTCTGGGGGTAAAAGTATTCCCTGTCTTGGGGTAAAATTATTCCCTGTCTCGGGGAAAAATTATTCTCCGTCTCGGGGTAAAATTATTCTCTGTGTAGAGGTAAAATTATTCTCCGTCTCGGGGTAAAATTATTCCCTGTCTAGGGGTAAAATTATTCCCTGTCTCGGGGTAAAATTATTCCCTGTCTCGGGGTATAATTATTCCCTGTCTGGGGGTAAAATTATTCTCTGTCTAGGGGTAAAATTACTCTCTGTCTAGGGGTAAAATTACTCTCTGTCTAGGGGTAAAATTATTCTCTGTCTAGAGGTAAAATTATTCCCTGTCTAGGGGCAAAATTATTCTCCGTCTAGAGGTAAAATTATTCTCTGTCTAGGGTAAAATTACTCTCTGTCTAGGGGTGAAATTATTCTCTGTCTATAGGTAAAATTATTCCCTGTCTAGGGGCAAAATTATTCTCCGTCTAGAGGTAAAATTATTCTCTGTCTCGGGTGAAATTATTCCCTGTCTGGGGGTAAAATTATTCCCTGTCTAGGGGTAAAATTATTCCATGTCCAAGGGTAAAATTATTCTCTGTCTAGGGGTGAAATTATTCTCTGTCTAGGGGTAAAATTATTCCCTGTCTAGGGGTAAAATTATTCCCTGATTAGGGGCAAACTTATTCTCTGTCTAGAGGTAAAATTATTCACTGTCTCGGGGTAAATTATTCTCTGTCTCGAGGTAAAATTATTCTCTGTCCAGGGGTAAAATTATTCTCTGTCTAGGGGTAAAATTATTCTCTGTCTAGGGGTAAAATTATTCTCTGTCTGGGGCTAAAATTATTCCCTGTCTAGGGGTAAAATTATTCCCTGTCGAGGTGTAAAATTATTCTCTGTCGAGGGGTAAAATTATTCTCTGTCTAGGCGTAAAATTATTCTCTGTCAAGGGGTAAAATTATTCCCTGTCTAGGGGTAAAATTATTCCCTGTCTAGGGGTAAAATTATTCCCTGTCTCGGGGTAAATTATTCTCTGTCTCGAGGTAAAATTATTCTCTGTCCAGGGGTAAAATTATTCTCTGTCGAGGGGTAAAATTATTCTCCGTCGAGAGGTAAAATTATTCCCTGTCTAGGGGTAAAATTATTCTCCGTCTAGAGGTAAAATTATTCTCTGTCTAGGGGTAAAATTATTCTCTGTCTGGGGGTAAAATTATTCCCTGTCTAGGGGTTAAATTATTCCATGTCCAGGGGTAAAATTATTCCCTGTCTAGGGGTAAAATTATTCTCTGTCTAGGTGTAAAATTATTCCCTGTCTAGGGGTAAAATTATTCACTGTCTAGGGGTAAAATTATTCTCTGACTAGGGATAAAATTATTCTCTGGGGGTAAAAGTATTCCCTGTCTGCGGGTAAAAGTATTCCCTGTCTGGGGGTAAAATTATTCCCTGTCGAGGGGTAAAATTATTCTCTGTCTCGAGGTAAAATTATTCCCTGTCTCGGGGTAAAATTATTCCCTGTCTCGGGGTAAAATTATTCCCTGTCTAGAGGTAAAATTATTCTCTGTCTCGGGGTAAAATTATTCACTGTCTCGGGGTAAAATTATTCCCTGTCGAGAGGTAAAATTATTCTCTGTCTAGGGGTAAAATTATTCTCTGTCTAGGGGTAAAATTATTCACTGTCTAGGCGTAAAATTATTCTCTGTCTAGGGGTAAAATTATTCTCTGTCTGGGGCTAAAATTATTCCCTGTCTCGGGGTTAAATTATTCCCTGTATCTGGGTAAAATTATTCTCTGTCTCGGGTAAAATTATTCACTGTCTCGGGGTAAAATTATTCTCTCTCTAGGGTTAAAATTATTCTCTGGGGGTAAAAGTATTCCCTGTCTGGGGGTAAAATCATTCCCGATCGAGGGTAAAATTATTCCCTGTCTCGGGGTAAAATTATTCTTCGTCTAGAGGTAAAATTATTCTCTGTCTGGGGGTAAAACTATTCTCTGTCTAGGGGTAAAATTATTCCATGTCCAAGGGTAAAATTATTCTCTGTCTCGGGGTGAAATTATTCTCTGTCTAGGGGTAAAATTATTCCCTGATTAGGGGTAAAATTATTCTCTGTCTAGAGGTAAAATTATTCCCTGTCTAGGGGTAAAATTATTCCCTGTCTCGGGGTAAAATTATTCCCTGTCTAGGGGTAAAATTATTCCCTGTCTAGGGGTAAAATTATTCTCTGGGGGTAAAAGTATTCCCTGTCTGGGGGTAAAATTATTCCCGGTCTAGGGTAAAATTATTCTCTGTCTCAGGGTAAAATTATTCTCTGTCTCGAGGTAAAATTATTTCCTGTCTCGGGGTAAAATTATTCTCCGTCTAGAGGTAAAATTATTCTCTGTCTAGGTTTAAAATTATTCTCTGTCTCGGGGTAAAATTATTCTCTGTCTCGGGGTAAAATTATTCCCTGTCTTGGGGTAAAATTATTCCCTGTCTAGGGGTAAAATTATTCTCTGTCTAGGGGTAAAATTATTCTCTGTCTAGGGGTAAAATTATTCTATGGGGGTACAAGTATTCCCTGTCTGGGGGTAAAAGTATTCCCTGTCTGGGGGTAAAAGTATTCCCTGTCGAGGGGTAAAATTATTCTCTGTCTAGGGGTAAAAATATTCCCTGTCTCGGGGTAAAATTATTCTCTGTCTAGGGGTAAAATTATTCCCTGTCTCGGGGTAAAATTATTCCCTGTCTAGGGGTAAAATTATTCCCTGTCTTGAGGTAAAATTACTCTCTGTCTAGGGGTAAAATTATTCTCTGTCTAGGGGTAAAATTATTCCCTGTCGAGGGGTAAAATTATTTTCTGGGGGTAAAAGTATTCCCTGTCTTGGGGTAAAATTATTCCCTGTCTCGGGGAAAAATTATTCTCCGTCTCGGGGTAAAATTATTCTCTGTGTAGAGGTAAAATTATTCTCCGTCTCGGGGTAAAATTATTCCCTGTCTAGGGGTAAAATTATTCCCTGTCTCGGGGTAAAATTATTCCCTGTCTCGGGGTATAATTATTCCCTGTCTGGGGGTAAAATTATTCTCTGTCTAGGGGTAAAATTACTCTCTGTCTAGGGGTAAAATTACTCTCTGTCTAGGGGTAAAATTACTCTCTGTCTAGAGGTAAAATTATTCCCTGTCTAGGGGCAAAATTATTCTCCGTCTAGAGGTAAAATTATTCTCTGTCTAGGGTAAAATTACTCTCTGTCTAGGGGTGAAATTATTCTCTGTCTATAGGTAAAATTATTCCCTGTCTAGGGGCAAAATTATTCTCCGTCTAGAGGTAAAATTATTCTCTGTCTCGGGTGAAATTATTCCCTGTCTGGGGGTAAAATTATTCCCTGTCTAGGGGTAAAATTATTCCATGTCCAAGGGTAAAATTATTCTCTGTCTAGGGGTGAAATTATTCTCTGTCTAGGGGTAAAATTATTCCCTGTCTAGGGGTAAAATTATTCCCTGATTAGGGGCAAACTTATTCTCTGTCTAGAGGTAAAATTATTCACTGTCTCGGGGTAAATTATTCTCTGTCTCGAGGTAAAATTATTCTCTGTCCAGGGGTAAAATTAATCTCTGTCTAGGGGTAAAATTATTCTCTGTCTAGGGGTAAAATTATTCTCTGTCTGGGGCTAAAATTATTCCCTGTCTAGGGGTAAAATTATTCTCTGTCGAGGGGTAAAATTATTCTCTGTCGAGGGGTAAAATTATTCTCTGTCTAGGCGTAAAATTATTCTCTGTCAAGGGGTAAAATTATTCCCTGTCTAGGGGTAAAATTATTCCCTGTCTAGGGGTAAAATTATTCCCTGTCTAGGGGTAAAATTATTCACTGTCGAGGGGTAAAATTATTCTCTGGGGGTAAAAGTATTCCCTGTCTGGGGGTAAAATTATTCCCGGTCTAGGGTAAAATTATTCTCTGTCTCAGGGTAAAATTATTCTCTGTCTCGAGGTAAAATTATTCCCTGTCTCGGGGTAAAATTATTCTCCGTCTAGAGGTAAAATTATTCTCTGTCTAGGTTTAAAATTATTCTCTGTCTCGGGGTAAAATTATTCTCTGTCTCGGGGTAAAATTATTCCCTGTCTTGGGGTAAAATTATTCCCTGTCTAGGGGTAAAATTATTCTCTGTCTAGGGGTAAAATTATTCTATGGGGGTACAAGTATTCCCTGTCTGGGGGTAAAAGTATTCCCTGTCTGGGGGTAAAAGTATTCCCTGTCGAGGGGTAAAATTATTCTCTGTCTAGGGGTAAAAATATTCCCTGTCTCGGGGTAAAATTATTCTCTGTCTAGGGGTAAAATTATTCCCTGTCTCGGGGTAAAATTATTCCCTGTCTAGGGGTAAAATTATTCCCTGTCTTGAGGTAAAATTACTCTCTGTCTAGGGGTAAAATTATTCTCTGTCTAGGGGTAAAATTATTCCCTGTCGAGGGGTAAAATTATTTTCTGGGGGTAAAAGTATTCCCTGTCTTGGGGTAAAATTATTCCCTGTCTCGGGGAAAAATTATTCTCCGTCTCGGGGTAAAATTATTCTCTGTGTAGAGGTAAAATTATTCTCCGTCTCGGGGTAAAATTATTCCCTGTCTAGGGGTAAAATTATTCCCTGTCTCGGGGTAAAATTATTCCCTGTCTCGGGGTATAATTATTCCCTGTCTGGGGGTAAAATTATTCTCTGTCTAGGGGTAAAATTACTCTCTGTCGAGGGGTAAAATTACTCTCTGTCTAGGGGTAAAATTATTCTCTGTCTAGAGGTAAAATTATTCCCTGTCTAGGGGCAAAATTATTCTCCGTCTAGAGGTAAAATTATTCTCTGTCTAGGGTAAAATTACTCTCTGTCTAGGGGTGAAATTATTCTCTGTCTATAGGTAAAATTATTCCCTGTCTAGGGGCAAAATTATTCTCCGTCTAGAGGTAAAATTATTCTCTGTCTCGGGTGAAATTATTCCCTGTCTGGGGGTAAAATTATTCCCTGTCTAGGGGTAAAATTATTCCATGTCCAAGGGTAAAATTATTCTCTGTCTAGGGGTGAAATTATTCTCTGTCTAGGGGTAAAATTATTCCCTGTCTAGGGGTAAAATTATTCCCTGATTAGGGGCAAACTTATTCTCTGTCTAGAGGTAAAATTATTCACTGTCTCGGGGTAAATTATTCTCTGTCTCGAGGTAAAATTATTCTCTGTCCAGGGGTAAAATTATTCTCTGTCTAGGGGTAAAATTATTCTCTGTCTAGGGGTAAAATTATTCTCTGTCTGGGGCTAAAATTATTCCCTGTCTAGGGGTAAAATTATTCCCTGTCGAGGTGTAAAATTATTCTCTGTCGAGGGGTAAAATTATTCTCTGTCTAGGCGTAAAATTATTCTCTGTCAAGGGGTAAAATTATTCCCTGTCTAGGGGTAAAATTATTCCCTGTCTAGGGGTAAAATTATTCCCTGTCTCGGGGTAAATTATTCTCTGTCTCGAGGTAAAATTATTCTCTGTCCAGGGGTAAAATTATTCTCTGTCGAGGGGTAAAATTATTCTCCGTCGAGAGGTAAAATTATTCCCTGTCTAGGGGTAAAATTATTCTCCGTCTAGAGGTAAAATTATTCTCTGTCTTGGGGTAAAATTATTCTCCGTCTAGAGGTAAAATTATTCTCTGTCAAAGTTTAAAATTAATCTCTATCTAGGGGTAAAATTATTCTCTGTCTGGGGGTAAAAGTATTCCCTGTCTAGGGGTAAAATTATTCTCTGTCTCGAGGTAAAATTATTCTCTGTCTAGGGGTAAAATTATTCTCTGGGGGTAAAAGTATTCTCTGTCTTAGGGTAAAATTATTCTCTGTCTAGGGGTAAAATTATTCTCTGTCTAGGGGTAAAATTATTCCCTGTCTAGGGGTAAAATTATTCCCTGTCTAGGGGTAAAATTATTCCCTGATTAGGGGTAAAATTATTCCCTGTCTCGGGGTAAAATTATTCCCTGTCTAGGGGTAAAATTATTCCCTGTCTGGGCGTAAAATTATTCTCTGGGGGTAAAAGTATTCCCTGTCTGGGGGTAAAATTATTCCCGGTCTAGGGTAAAATTATTCTCTGTCTAGGGGTAAAATTATTCCCTGTCTTGGGGTAAAATTATTCCCTGTCTTGGGGTAAAATTATTCTCTGTCTCGGTGTAAAATTATTCCCTGTCTCGGGGTAAAATTATTCACTGTCTAGGGGTAAAATTATTCTCTGTCTCGGGATAAAATTATTCTCTGAGGGTAAAATTATTCCCTGTCTGGGGGTAAAAGTATTCCCTGTCTGGGGGTAAAATTATTCTCTGTCTGGGGGTAAAAGTATTCCCTGTCTTGGGGTAAAATTATTCTCTGTCTCGGGGTAAAATTATTCCCTGTCTCGGGGTAAAATTATTCCCTGTCTAGGGGTAAAATTATTCCCTGTCTTGGGGTAAAATTATTCCCTGTCTTGGGGTAAAATTCTTCCCTGTCTAGGGGTAAAATTATTCCCTGTCGAGAGGTAAAATTATTCTCTGTCCAGAGGTAAAATTATTCTCTGTCTAGGGGTAAAAATATTCTCTGTCTCGGGGTAAAATTATTCTCTGTCTAGGGGTAAAATTATTCCCTGTCTAGGGGTAAAATTATTCCCTGTCTAGGGGTAAAATTATTCCCTGTCGAGAGGTAAAATTATTCTCTGTCCAGAGGTAAAATTATTCTCTGTCTCGGGGTAAAATTATTCTCTGTCCAGGGGTAAAATTATTCTCTGTCCAGGGGTAAAATTATTCACTGTCTAGGCGTAAAATTATTCTCTGGGGGTAAAAGTATTACTTGTCTGGGGGTAAAAGTATTCCCTGTCTGGGGGTAAAAGTATTCCCTGTCGAGGGGTAAAATTATTTTCTGGGGGTAAAAGTATTCCCTGTCTTGGGGTAAAATTATTCCCTGTCTCGGGGAAAAATTATTCTCTGTCTAGAGGTAAAATTATTCTCTGTGTAGAGGTAAAATTATTCTCCGTCTCGGGGTAAAATTATTCCCTGTCTAGGGGTAAAATTATTCCCTGTCTCGGGGTAAAATTATTCCCTGTCTAGGGGTAAAATTATTCCCTGTGTAGAGGTAAAATTATTCTCTGTCTTGGGGTAAAATTACTCTCTGTCTAGGGGTAAAATTATTCTCTGTCTATAGGTAAAATTATTCCCTGTCGAGGGGCAAAATTATTCTCCGTCTAGAGGTAAAATTATTCTCTGTCTCCGGTAAAATTATTCCCTGTCTAGGGGTAAAATTATTCCATGTCGAGGGGTAAAATTATTCCCTGTCTAGGGGTAAAATTATTCCCTGTCTAGGGGTAAAATTATTCCCTGTCTAGGGGTAAAATTATTCTCTGTCTAGGGGTAAAATTATTCCATGTCCAAGGGTAAAATTATTCTCTCTCTCGGGGTGAAATTATTCTCTGTCTCGGGGTAAAATTATTCCCTGTCTAGGGGTAAAATTATTCCCTGATTAGGGGTAAACTTATTCTCTGTCTGGAGGGAAAATTATTCCCTGTCTTGGGGTAAAATTATTCCCTGTCTAGGGGTAAAATTATTCCCTGTCTAGGGGTAAATTATTCTCTGTCTGGAGGGAAAATTATTCCCTGTCTTGGGGTAAAATTATTCCCTGTCTAGGGGTAAAATTATTCCCTGTCTAGGGGTAAATTATTCTCTGTCCAGAGGTAAAATTATTCTCTGTCCAGGGGTAAAATTATTCTCTGTCTAGGGGTAAAATTATTCACTGTCTAGGGGTAAAATTATTCTCTGGGGGTAAAAGTATTCCCTGTCTGGGGGTAAAATTATTCCCGGTCTAGGGTAAAATTATTCTCTGTCTCAGGGTAAAATTATTCCCTGTCTAGAGGTAAAATTATTCCCTGTCTAGGGGTAAAATTATTCTCCGTCTAGAGGTAAAATTATTATCTGTCTTGGGGTAAAATTATTCTCCGTCTAGAGGTAAAATTATTCTCTGTCCAGGTTTAAAATTATTCTCTGTCTTGGGGTAAAATTATTCTCTGTCTCGGGGTAAAATTATTCTCTGTCGAAAGGTAAAATTATTCTCTGTCTAGGTGTAAAATTATCCCTGTTTAGGGGTAAAATTATTCCCTGTCTAGGGGTAAAATTATTCTCCGCCTAGAGGTAAAATTATTCTCCGTGTAGAGGAAAAATTATTCTCTGTCTCGGGGTAAAATTATTCTCTGTCCAGGTTTAAAATTATTCTCTGTCTTGGGGTAAAATTATTCACTGTCTCGGGGTAAAATTATTCTCTGTCTAGGGGTAAAATTATTCTCTGGGGGTAAAATTATTCTCTGTCTAGGGGTAAAATTACTCTCTGTCTAGGGGTAAAATTATTCTCTGTCCAGGGGTAAAATTATTCCCTGTCTAGGGGCAGAATTATTCTCCGTCTAGAGGTAAAGTTATTCTCTGTCTCGGGTAAAATTATTCCCTGTCTAGGGGTAAAATTATTCCCTGTCGAGGGGTAAAACTATTCCCTGTCTAGGGGTAAAATTATTCTCTGGGGGTAAAAGTATTCCCTGTCTGGGGGTAAAATTATTCCTGGTCTAGGGTAAAATTATTCTCTGTCTAGGGGTAAAATTATTCTCTTTCTGGGGGTAAAATTATTCCCTGTCTAGGGGTTAAATTATTCCATGTCCAGGGGTAAAATTATTCCCTGTCTAGGGGTAAAATTATTCCCTGTCTAGGGGTAAAATTTTCTCTGTCTTGGGGTAAAATAACTCCCTGTCTAGCGGTAAAATTATTCTCTGTCTAGGGGTAAAATTACTCTCTGGGGGTAAAAGTATTCCCTGTCTGGGGGTAAAATTATTCCCTATCTAGGGGTAAAATTATTCTCTGTCTGGGGGTAAAATTATTCTCTGTCTCGGGTAAAATTATTCTCTGTCTAGGGGTAAAATTATTCTCTGTCTAGGGTTAAAATTATTCTCTGTCTTGGGGTAAAATTATTCTCTGTCTCGGGGTAAAATTATTCTCTGTCTCGGGGTAAATTTATTCACTGTCTCGGGGTAAAATTATTCTCTGTCTCGGGATAAAATTATTCTCTGGGGGTAAAAGTATTCCCTGTCTGGGGGTAAAAGTATTCCCTCTCTGGGGGTAAAATTATTCCCTGTCTGGGGGTAAAATTATTCTCTGTCTCGGGGTAAAATTATTCTCTGTCTAGGGGTAAAAATATTCCCTGTCTCGGGGTAAAATTATTCTCTGTCTAGGGGTAAAATTATTCCCTGTCTCGGGGTAAAATTATTCCCTGTCTCGGGGTAAAATTATTCCCTGTCTTGAGGTAAAATTACTCTCTGTCTAGGGGTAAAATTATTCTCTGTCTAGGGGTAAAATTATTCCCTGTCGAGGGGTAAAATTATTTTCTGGGGGTAAAAGTATTCCCTGTCTTGGGGTAAAATTATTCCCTGTCTCGGGGAAAAATTATTCTCCGTCTCGGGGTAAAATTATTCTCTGTGTAGAGGTAAAATTATTCTCCGTCTCGGGGTAAAATTATTCCCTGTCTAGGGGTAAAATTATTCCCTGTCTCGGGGTAAAATTATTCCCTGTCTCGGGGTATAATTATTCCCTGTCTGGGGGTAAAATTATTCTCTGTCTAGGGGTAAAATTACTCTCTGTCTAGGGGTAAAATTACTCTCTGTCTAGGGGTAAAATTATTCTCTGTCTAGAGGTAAAATTATTCCCTGTCTAGGGGCAAAATTATTCTCCGTCTCGAGGTAAAATTATTCTCTGTCTAGGGTAAAATTACTCTCTGTCTAGGGGTGAAATTATTCTCTGTCTATAGGTAAAATTATTCCCTGTCTAGGGGCAAAATTATTCTCCGTCGAGAGGTAAAATTATTCTCTGTCTCGGGTGAAATTATTCCCTGTCTAGGGGTAAAATTATTCCCTGTCTAGGGGTAAAATTATTCCATGTCCAAGGGTAAAATTATTCTCTGTCTAGGGGTGAAATTATTCTCTGTCTAGGGGTAAAATTATTCCCTGTCTAGGGGTAAAATTATTCCCTGATTAGGGGTAAACTTATTCTCTGTCTAGAGGTAAAATTATTCTCTGTCCAGGGGTAAAATTATTCTCTGTCTATGGGTAAAATTATTCACTGTCTAGGGGTAAAATTATTCTCTGGGGGTAAAAGTATTCCCTGTCTGGGGGTAAAATTATTCCCGGTCTAGGGTAAAATTATTCTCTGTCTCAGGGTAAAATTATTCTCTGTCTCGAGGTAAAATTATTCCCTGTCTCGGGGTAAAATTATTCTCCGTCTAGAGGTAAAATTATTCTCTGTCTAGGTTTAAAATTATTCTCTGTCTCGGGGTAAAATTATTCTCTGTCTCGGGGTAAAATTATTCCCTGTCTTGGGGTAAAATTATTCCCTGTCTAGGGGTAAAATTATTCTCTGTCTAGGGGTAAAATTATTCTATGGGGGTACAAGTATTCCCTGTCTGGGGGTAAAAGTATTCCCTGTCTGGGGGTAAAAGTATTCCCTGTCGAGGGGTAAAATTATTCTCTGTCTAGGGGTAAAAATATTCCCTGTCTCGGGGTAAAATTATTCTCTGTCTAGGGGTAAAATTATTCCCTGTCTCGGGGTAAAATTATTCCCTGTCTAGGGGTAAAATTATTCCCTGTCTTGAGGTAAAATTACTCTCTGTCTAGGGGTAAAATTATTCTCTGTCTAGGGGTAAAATTATTCCCTGTCGAGGGGTAAAATTATTTTCTGGGGGTAAAAGTATTCCCTGTCTTGGGGTAAAATTATTCCCTGTCTCGGGGAAAAATTATTCTCCGTCTCGGGGTAAAATTATTCTCTGTGTAGAGGTAAAATTATTCTCCGTCTCGGGGTAAAATTATTCCCTGTCTAGGGGTAAAATTATTCCCTGTCTCGGGGTAAAATTATTCCCTGTCTCGGGGTATAATTATTCCCTGTCTGGGGGTAAAATTATTCTCTGTCTAGGGGTAAAATTACTCTCTGTCTAGGGGTAAAATTACTCTCTGTCTAGGGGTAAAATTATTCTCTGTCTAGAGGTAAAATTATTCCCTGTCTAGGGGCAAAATTATTCTCCGTCTAGAGGTAAAATTATTCTCTGTCTAGGGTAAAATTACTCTCTGTCTAGGGGTGAAATTATTCTCTGTCTATAGGTAAAATTATTCCCTGTCTAGGGGCAAAATTATTCTCCGTCTAGAGGTAAAATTATTCTCTGTCTCGGGTGAAATTATTCCCTGTCTGGGGGTAAAATTATTCCCTGTCTAGGGGTAAAATTATTCCATGTCCAAGGGTAAAATTATTCTCTGTCTAGGGGTGAAATTATTCTCTGTCTAGGGGTAAAATTATTCCCTGTCTTGAGGTAAAATTACTCTCTGTCTAGGGGTAAAATTATTCTCTGTCTAGGGGTAAAATTATTCCCTGTCGAGGGGTAAAATTATTTTCTGGGGGTAAAAGTATTCCCTGTCTTGGGGTAAAATTATTCCCTGTCTCGGGGAAAAATTATTCTCCGTCTCGGGGTAAAATTATTCTCTGTGTAGAGGTAAAATTATTCTCCGTCTCGGGGTAAAATTATTCCCTGTCTAGGGGTAAAATTATTCCCTGTCTCGGGGTAAAATTATTCCCTGTCTCGGGGTATAATTATTCCCTGTCTGGGGGTAAAATTATTCTCTGTCTAGGGGTAAAATTACTCTCTGTCTAGGGGTAAAATTACTCTCTGTCTAGGGGTAAAATTATTCTCTGTCTAGAGGTAAAATTATTCCCTGTCTAGGGGCAAAATTATTCTCCGTCTAGAGGTAAAATTATTCTCTGTCTAGGGTAAAATTACTCTCTGTCTAGGGGTGAAATTATTCTCTGTCTATAGGTAAAATTATTCCCTGTCTAGGGGCAAAATTATTCTCCGTCTAGAGGTAAAATTATTCTCTGTCTCGGGTGAAATTATTCCCTGTCTGGGGGTAAAATTATTCCCTGTCTAGGGGTAAAATTATTCCATGTCCAAGGGTAAAATTATTCTCTGTCTAGGGGTGAAATTATTCTCTGTCTAGGGGTAAAATTATTCCCTGTCTAGGGGTAAAATTATTCCCTGATTAGGGGCAAACTTATTCTCTGTCTAGAGGTAAAATTATTCACTGTCTCGGGGTAAATTATTCTCTGTCTCGAGGTAAAATTATTCTCTGTCCAGGGGTAAAATTATTCTCTGTCTAGGGGTAAAATTATTCTCTGTCTAGGGGTAAAATTATTCTCTGTCTGGGGCTAAAATTATTCCCTGTCTAGGGGTAAAATTATTCCCTGTCGAGGGGTAAAATTATTCTCTGTCGAGGGGTAAAATTATTCTCTGTCTAGGCGTAAAATTATTCTCTGTCAAGGGGTAAAATTATTCCCTGTCTAGGGGTAAAATTATTCCCTGTCTAGGGGTAAAATTATTCCCTGTCTAGGGGTAAAATTATTCACTGTCTAGGGGTAAAATTATTCTCTGGGGGTAAAAGTATTCCCTGTCTGGGGGTAAAATTATTCCCGGTCTAGGGTAAAATTATTCTCTGTCTCAGGGTAAAATTATTCTCTGTCTCGAGGTAAAATTATTCCCTGTCTCGGGGTAAAATTATTCTCCGTCTAGAGGTAAAATTATTCTCTGTCTAGGTTTAAAATTATTCTCTGTCTCGGGGTAAAATTATTCTCTGTCTCGGGGTAAAATTATTCCCTGTCTTGGGGTAAAATTATTCCCTGTCTAGGGGTAAAATTATTCTCTGTCTAGGGGTAAAATTATTCTATGGGGGTACAAGTATTCCCTGTCTGGGGGTAAAAGTATTCCCTGTCTGGGGGTAAAAGTATTCCCTGTCGAGGGGTAAAATTATTCTCTGTCTAGGGGTAAAAATATTCCCTGTCTCGGGGTAAAATTATTCTCTGTCTAGGGGTAAAATTATTCCCTGTCTCGGGGTAAAATTATTCCCTGTCTAGGGGTAAAATTATTCCCTGTCTTGAGGTAAAATTACTCTCTGTCTAGGGGTAAAATTATTCTCTGTCTAGGGGTAAAATTATTCCCTGTCGAGGGGTAAAATTATTTTCTGGGGGTAAAAGTATTCCCTGTCTTGGGGTAAAATTATTCCCTGTCTCGGGGAAAAATTATTCTCCGTCTCGGGGTAAAATTATTCTCTGTGTAGAGGTAAAATTATTCTCCGTCTCGGGGTAAAATTATTCCCTGTCTAGGGGTAAAATTATTCCCTGTCTCGGGGTAAAATTATTCCCTGTCTCGGGGTATAATTATTCCCTGTCTGGGGGTAAAATTATTCTCTGTCTAGGGGTAAAATTACTCTCTGTCTAGGGGTAAAATTACTCTCTGTCTAGGGGTAAAATTATTCTCTGTCTAGAGGTAAAATTATTCCCTGTCTAGGGGCAAAATTATTCTCCGTCTAGAGGTAAAATTATTCTCTGTCTAGGGTAAAATTACTCTCTGTCTAGGGGTGAAATTATTCTCTGTCTATAGGTAAAATTATTCCCTGTCTAGGGGCAAAATTATTCTCCGTCTAGAGGTAAAATTATTCTCTGTCTCGGGTGAAATTATTCCCTGTCTGGGGGTAAAATTATTCCCTGTCTAGGGGTAAAATTATTCCATGTCCAAGGGTAAAATTATTCTCTGTCTAGGGGTGAAATTATTCTCTGTCTAGGGGTAAAATTATTCCCTGTCTAGGGGTAAAATTATTCCCTGATTAGGGGCAAACTTATTCTCTGTCTAGAGGTAAAATTATTCACTGTCTCGGGGTAAATTATTCTCTGTCTCGAGGTAAAATTATTCTCTGTCCAGGGGTAAAATTATTCTCTGTCTAGGGGTAAAATTATTCTCTGTCTAGGGGTAAAATTATTCTCTGTCTGGGGCTAAAATTATTCCCTGTCTAGGGGTAAAATTATTCCCTGTCGAGGGGTAAAATTATTCTCTGTCGAGGGGTAAAATTATTCTCTGTCTAGGCGTAAAATTATTCTCTGTCAAGGGGTAAAATTATTCCCTGTCTAGGGGTAAAATTATTCCCTGTCTAGGGGTAAAATTATTCCCTGTCTCGGGGTAAATTATTCTCTGTCTCGAGGTAAAATTAATCTCTGTCCAGGGGTAAAATTATTCTCTGTCGAGGGGTAAAATTATTCTCCGTCGAGAGGTAAAATTATTCCCTGTCTAGGGGTAAAATTATTCTCCGTCTAGAGGTAAAATTATTCTCTGTCTTGGGGTAAAATTATTCTCCGTCTAGAGGTAAAATTATTCCCTGTCAAAGTTTAAAATTAATCTCTATCTAGGGGTAAAATTATTCTCTGTCTGGGGGTAAAAGTATTCCCTGTCTAGGGGTAAAATTATTCTCTGTCTCGAGGTAAAATTATTCTCTGTCTAGGGGTAAAATTATTCTCTGGGGGTAAAAGTATTCTCTGTCTGAGGGTAAAATTATTCTCTGTCTAGGGGTAAAATTATTCCCTGTCTAGGGGTAAAATTATTCCCTGTCTAGGGGTAAAATTATTCCCTGATTAGGGGTAAAATTATTCCCTGTCTCGGGGTAAAATTATTCCCTGTCTAGGGGTAAAATTATTCCCTGTCTGGGCGTAAAATTATTCTCTGGGGGTAAAAGTATTCCCTGTCTGGGGGTAAAATTATTCCCGGTCTAGGGTAAAATTATTCCCTGTCTTGGGGTAAAATTATTCTCTGTCTCGGTGTAAAATTATTCCCTGTCTCGGGGTAAAATTATTCACTGTCTAGGGGTAAAATTATTCTCTGTCTCGGGATAAAATTATTCTCTGAGGGTAAAATTATTCCCTGTCTGGGGGTAAAAGTATTCCCTGTCTGGGGGTAAAATTATTCTCTGTCTGGGGGTAAAAGTATTCCCTGTCTTGGGGTAAAATTATTCTCTGTCTCGGGGTAAAACTATTCCCTGTCTCGGGGTAAAATTATTCCCTGTCTAGGGGTAAAATTATTCCCTGTCTTGGGGTAAAATTATTCCCTGTCTTGGGGTAAAATTCTTCCCTGTCTAGGGGTAAAATTATTCCCTGTCGAGAGGTAAAATTATTCTCTGTCCAGAGGTAAAATTATTCTCTGTCTAGGGGTAAAAATATTCTCTGTCTCGGGGTAAAATTATTCTCTGTCTAGGGGTAAAATTATTCCCTGTCTACGGGTAAAATTATTCCCTGTCTAGGGGTAAAATTATTCCCTGTCGAGAGGTAAAATTATTCTCTGTCCAGAGGTAAAATTATTCTCTGTCTCGGGGTAAAATTATTCTCTGTCCAGGGGTAAAATTATTCTCTGTCCAGGGGTAAAATTATTCACTGTCTAGGCGTAAAATTATTCTCTGGGGGTAAAAGTATTACTTGTCTGGGGGTAAAAGTATTCCCTGTCTGGGGGTAAAAGTATTCCCTGTCGAGGGGTAAAATTATTTTCTGGGGGTAAAAGTATTCCCTGTCTTGGGGTAAAATTATTCCCTGTCTCGGGGTAAAATTATTCCCTGTCTAGGGGTAAAATTATTCCCTGTCTCGGGGTAAAATTATTCCCTGTCTAGGGGTAAAATTATTCCCTGTGTAGAGGTAAAATTATTCTCTGTCTTGGGGTAAAATTACTCTCTGTCTAGGGGTAAAATTATTCTCTGTCTATAGGTAAAATTATTCCCTGTCGAGGGGCAAAATTATTCTCCGTCTAGAGGTAAAATTATTCTCTGTCTCCGGTAAAATTATTCCCTGTCTAGGGGTAAAATTATTCCATGTCGAGGGGTAAAATTATTCCCTGTCTAGGGGTAAAATTATTCCCTGTCTAGGGGTAAAATTATTCCCTGTCTAGGGGTAAAATTATTCTCTGTCTAGGGGTAAAATTATTCCATGTCCAAGGGTAAAATTATTCTCTCTCTCGGGGTGAAATTATTCTCTGTCTCGGGGTAAAATTATTCCCTGTCTAGGGGTAAAATTATTCCCTGATTAGGGGTAAACTTATTCTCTGTCTGGAGGGAAAATTATTCCCTGTCTTGGGGTAAAATTATTCCCTGTCTAGGGGTAAAATTATTCCCTGTCTAGGGGTAAATTATTCTCTGTCCAGAGGTAAAATTATTCTCTGTCCAGGGGTAAAATTATTCTCTGTCTAGGGGTAAAATTATTCACTGTCTAGGGGTAAAATTATTCTCTGGGGGTAAAAGTATTCCCTGTCTGGGGGTAAAATTATTCCCGGTCTAGGGTAAAATTATTCTCTGTCTCAGGGTAAAATTATTCCCTGTCTAGAGGTAAAATTATTCCCTGTCTAGGGGTAAAATTATTCTCCGTCTAGAGGTAAAATTATTATCTGTCTTGGGGTAAAATTATTCTCCGTCTAGAGGTAAAATTATTCTCTGTCCAGGTTTAAAATTATTCTCTGTCTTGGGGTAAAATTATTCTCTGTCTCGGGGTAAAATTATTCTCTGTCGAAAGGTAAAATTATTCTCTGTCTAGGTGTAAAATTATCCCTGTTTAGGGGTAAAATTATTCCCTGTCTAGGGGTAAAATTATTCTCCGCCTAGAGGTAAAATTATTCTCCGTCTAGAGGAAAAATTATTCTCTGTCTCGGGGTAAAATTATTCTCTGTCCAGGTTTAAAATTATTCTCTGTCTTGGGGTAAAATTATTCACTGTCTCGGGGTAAAATTATTCTCTGTCTAGGGGTAAAATTATTCTCTGGGGGTAAAATTATTCTCTGTCTAGGGGTAAAATTACTCTCTGTCTAGGGGTAAAATTATTCTCTGTCCAGGGGCAAAACTATTCCCGATCTAGGGTAAAATTACTCTCTGTCCAGGGGTAAAATTATTCTCTGTCTAGAGGTAAAATTATTCCCTGTCTAGGGGCAGAATTATTCTCCGTCTAGAGGTAAAGTTATTCTCTGTCTCGGGTAAAATTATTCCCTGTCTAGGGGTAAAATTATTCCCTGTCGAGGGGTAAAACTATTCCCTGTCTAGGGGTAAAATTATTCTCTGGGGGTAAAAGTATTCCCTGTCTGGGGGTAAAATTATTCCCGGTCTAGGGTAAAATTATTCTCTGTCTAGGGGTAAAATTATTCTCTTTCTGGGGGTAAAATTATTCCCTGTCTAGGGGTTAAATTATTCCATGTCCAGGGGTAAAATTATTCCCTGTCTAGGGGTAAAATTATTCCCTGTCTAGGGGTAAAATTATTCTCTGTCTTGGGGTAAAATAACTCCCTGTCTAGCGGTAAAATTATTCTCTGTCTAGGGGTAAAATTACTCTCTGGGGGTAAAAGTATTCCCTGTCTGGGGGTAAAATTATTCCCTATCTAGGGGTAAAATTATTCTCTGTCTGGGGGTAAAATTATTCTCTGTCTCGGGTAAAATTATTCTCTGTCTAGGGGTAAAATTATTCTCTGTCTAGGGTTAAAATTATTCTCTGTCTTGGGGTAAAATTATTCTCTGTCTCGGGGTAAAATTATTCTCTGTCTCGGGGTAAATTTATTCACTGTCTCGGGGTAAAATTATTCTCTGTCTCGGGATAAAATTATTCTCTGGGGGTAAAAGTATTCCCTGTCTGGGGGTAAAAGTATTCCCTCTCTGGGGGTAAAATTATTCCCTGTCTCGGGGTAAAATTATTCTCTGTCTCGGGGTAAAATTATTCTCTGTCTAGGGGTAAAAATATTCCCTGTCTCGGGGTAAAATTATTCTCTGTCTAGGGGTAAAATTATTCCCTGTCTCGGGGTAAAATTATTCCCTGTCTCGGGGTAAAATTATTCCCTGTCTTGAGGTAAAATTACTCTCTGTCTAGGGGTAAAATTATTCTCTGTCTAGGGGTAAAATTATTCCCTGTCGAGGGGTAAAATTATTTTCTGGGGGTAAAAGTATTCCCTGTCTTGGGGTAAAATTATTCCCTGTCTCGGGGAAAAATTATTCTCCGTCTCGGGGTAAAATTATTCTCTGTGTAGAGGTAAAATTATTCTCCGTCTCGGGGTAAAATTATTCCCTGTCTAGGGGTAAAATTATTCCCTGTCTCGGGGTAAAATTATTCCCTGTCTCGGGGTATAATTATTCCCTGTCTGGGGGTAAAATTATTCTCTGTCTAGGGGTAAAATTACTCTCTGTCTAGGGGTAAAATTACTCTCTGTCTAGGGGTAAAATTATTCTCTGTCTAGAGGTAAAATTATTCCCTGTCTAGGGGCAAAATTATTCTCCGTCTCGAGGTAAAATTATTCTCTGTCTAGGGTAAAATTACTCTCTGTCTAGGGGTGAAATTATTCTCTGTCTATAGGTAAAATTATTCCCTGTCTAGGGGCAAAATTATTCTCCGTCGAGAGGTAAAATTATTCTCTGTCTCGGGTGAAATTATTCCCTGTCTAGGGGTAAAATTATTCCCTGTCTAGGGGTAAAATTATTCCATGTCCAAGGGTAAAATTATTCTCTGTCTAGGGGTGAAATTATTCTCTGTCTAGGGGTAAAATTATTCCCTGTCTAGGGGTAAAATTATTCCCTGATTAGGGGTAAACTTATTCTCTGTCTAGAGGTAAAATTATTCACTGTCTCGGGGTAAATTATTCTCTGTCTCGAGGTAAAATTATTCTCTGTCCAGGGGTAAAATTATTCTCTGTCTAGGGGTAAAATTATTCTCTGTCTAGGGGTAAAATTATTCTCTGTCTGGGGCTAAAATTATTCCCTGTCTAGGGGTAAAATTATTCCCTGTCGAGGGGTAAAATTATTCTCTGTCGAGGGGTAAAATTATTCTCTGTCTAGGCGTAAAATTATTCTCTGTCAAGGGGTAAAATTATTCCCTGTCTAGGGGTAAAATTATTCCCTGTCTAGGGGTAAAATTATTCCCTGTCTCGGGGTAAATTATTCTCTGTCTCGAGGTAAAATTATTCTCTGTCCAGGGGTAAAATTATTCTCTGTCGAGGGGTAAAATTATTCTCCGTCGAGAGGTAAAATTATTCCCTGTCTAGGGGTAAAATTATTCTCCGTCTGGAGGTAAAATTATTCTCTGTCTTGGGGTAAAATTATTCTCCGTCTAGAGGTAAAATTATTCTCTGTCAAGGTTTAAAATTAATCTCTATCTAGGGGTAAAATTATTCTCTGTCTGGGGGTAAAAGTATTCCCTGTCTCGGGGTAAAATTATTCTCTGTCTCGAGGTAAAATTATTCTCTGTCTAGGGGTAAAATTATTCTCTGGGGGTAAAAGTATTCTCTGTCTGAGGGTAAAATTATTCTCTGTCTAGGGGTAAAATTATTCTCTGTCTAGGGGTAAAATTATTCCCTGTCTAGGGGTAAAATTATTCCCTGTCTAGGGGTAAAATTATTCCCTGATTAGGGGTAAAATTATTCCCTGTCTCGGGGTAAAATTATTCTCTGTCTAGGGGTAAAATTATTCCCTGTCTAGGCGTAAAATTATTCTCTGGGGGTAAAAGTATTCCCTGTCTGGGGGTAAAATTATTCCCGGTCTAGGGTAAAATTATTCTCTGTCTAGGGGTAAAATTATTCCCTGTCTTGGGGTAAAATTATTCCCTGTCTTGGGGTAAAATTATTCTCTGTCTCGGTGTAAAATTATTCCCTGTCTCGGGGTAAAATTATTCACTGTCTAGGGGTAAAATTATTCTCTGTCTCGGGATAAAATTATTCTCTGAGGGTAAAATTATTCCCTGTCTTGGGGTAAAGGTATTCCCTGTCTGGGGGTAAAATTATTCTCTGTCTGGGGGTAAAAGTATTCCCTGTCTAGGGGTAAAATTATTCCCTGTCTCGGGGTAAAATTATTCCCTGTCTCGGGGTAAAATTATTCCCTGTCTGGGGGTAAAATTATTCCCTGTCTTGGGGTAAAATTATTCCCTGTCTTGGGGTAAAATTATTCCCTGTCTAGGGGTAAAATTATTCTCTGTCCAGAGGTAAAATTATTCTCTGTCTCGGGGTAAAAATATTCTCTGTCTCGGGGTAAAATTATTCTCTGTCTAGGGGTAAAATTATTCCCTGTCTAGGGGTAAAATTATTCCCTGTCTAGGGGTAAAATTATTCCCTGTCGAGAGGTAAAATTATTCTCTGTCCAGAGGTAAAATTATTCTCTGTCTAGGGGTAAAATTATTCCATGTCCAAGGGTACAATTATTCTCTGTCTCGGGTAAAATTATTCCCTGTCTAGGGGTAAAATTATTCCATGTCGAGGGGTAAAATTATTCCCTGTCTAGGGGTAAAATTATTCCCTGTCTAGGGGTAAAATTATTCCCTATCTAGGGGTAAAATTATTCTCTGTCTAGGGGTAAAATTATTCCATGTCCAAGGGTAAAATTATTCTCTGTCTCGGGGTGAAATTATTCTCTGTCTCGGGGTAAAATTATTCCCTGTCTAGGGGTAAAATTATTCCCTGATTAGGGGTAAACTTATTCTCTGTCTGGAGGGAAAATTATTCCCTGTCTAGGGGTAAAATTATTCCCTGTCTAGGGGTAAAATTATTCCCTGTCTAGGGGTAAAATTATTCCCTGTCTAGGGGTAAATTATTCTCTGTCTAGAGGTAAAATTATTCTCTGTCCAGGGGTAAAATTATTCTCTGTCTAGGGGTAAAATTATTCACTGTCTAGGGGTAAAATTATTCTCTGGGGGTAAAATTATTCCCTGTCTAGGGGTAAAATTATTCCCTGTCTAGGGGTAAAATTATTCCCTGTCTAGGGGTAAATTATTCTCTGTCTAGAGGTAAAATTATTCTCTGTCCAGGGGTAAAATTATTCTCTGTCTAGGGGTAAAATTATTCACTGTCTAGGGGTAAAATTATTCTCTGGGGGTAAAATTATTCCCTGTCTAGGGGTAAAATTATTCTCCGTCTAGAGGTAAAATTATTATCTGTCTTGGGGTAAAATTATTCTCCGTCTAGAGGTAAAATTATTCTCTGTCCAGGTTTAAAATTATTCTCTGTCTTGGGGTAAAATTATTCTCTGTCTCGGGGTAAAATTATTCTCTGTCGAAAGGTAAAATTATTCTCTGTCTAGGTGTAAAATTATCCCTGTTTAGGGGTAAAATTATTCCCTGTCTAGGGGTAAAATTATTCTCCGTCTAGAGGTAAAATTATTCTCCGTCTAGAGGAAAAATTATTCTCTGTCTAGGGGTAAAATTATTCTCTGTCCAGGTTTAAAATTATTCTCTGTCTTGGGGTAAAATTATTCACTGTCTCGGGGTAAAATTATTCTCTGTCTAGGGGTAAAATTATTCTCTGGGGGTAAAATTATTCTCTGTCTAGGGGTAAAATTACTCTCTGTCTAGGGGTAAAATTATTCTCTGTCCAGGGGCAAAACTATTCCCGATCTCGGGTCAAATTACTCTCTGTCCAGGGGTAAAATTATTCTCTGTCTAGAGGTAAAATTATTCCCTGTCTAGGGGCAAAATTATTCTCCGTCTAGAGGTAAAGTTATTCTCTGTCTCGGGTAAAATTATTCCCTGTCTTGGGGTAAAATTATTCCCTGTCGAGGGGTAAAACTATTCCCTGTCTAGGGGTAAAATTATTCTCTGGGGGTAAAAGTATTCCCTGTCTGGGGGTAAAATTATTCCCGGTCTAGGGTAAAATTATTCTCTGTCTAGGGGTAAAATTATTCTCTGTCTGGGGGTAAAATTATTCCCTGTCTAGGGGTTAAATTATTCCATGTCCAGGGGTAAAATTATTCCCTGTCTAGGGGTAAAATTATTCTCTGTCTAGGTGTAAAATTATTCCCTGTCTAGGGGTAAAATTATTCACTGTCTAGGGGTAAAATTATTCTCTGACTAGGGATAAAATTATACTCTGGGGGTAAAAGTATTCCCTGTCTGGGGGTAAAAGTATTCCCTGTCTGGGGGTAAAATTATTCCCTGTCGAGGGGTAAAATTATTCTCTGTCTCGAGGTAAAATTATTCTCTGTCTCGGGGTAAAATTATTCCCTGTCTCGGGGTAAAATTATTCCCTGTCTCGGGGTAAAATTATTCCCTGTCTAGAGGTAAAATTATTCTCTGTCTCGGGGTAAAATTATTCACTGTCTCGGGGTAAAATTATTCCCTGTCGAGAGGTAAAATTATTCTCTGTCCAGAGGTAAAATTATTCTCTGTCTAGGGGTAAAATTATTCTCTGTCTAGGGGTAAAATTATTCTCTGTCTAGGGGTAAAATTATTCACTGTCTAGGCGTAAAATTATTCTCTGGTGGTAAAAGTATTCCCTGTCTGGGGGTAAAAGTATTCCCTGTCTGGGGGTAAAATTATTCCCGGTCTAGGGTAAAATTATTCTCTGTCTAGGGGTAAAATTATTCTCTGTCTGGGGCTAAAATTATTCCCTGTCTCGGGGTTAAATTATTCCCTGTATCTGGGTAAAATTATTCTCTGTCTCGGGTAAAATTATTCACTGTCTCGGGGTAAAATTATTCTCTCTCTAGGGTTAAAATTATTCTCTGGGGGTAAAAGTATTCCCTGTCTGGGGGTAAAATCATTCCCGATCGAGGGTAAAATTATTCCCTGTCTCGGGGTAAAATTATTCTTCGTCTAGAGGTAAAATTATTCTCTGTCTGGGGGTAAAACTATTCTCTGTCTAGGGGTAAAATTATTCCATGTCCAAGGGTAAAATTATTCTCTGTCTCGGGGTGAAATTATTCTCTGTCTAGGGGTAAAATTATTCCCTGATTAGGGGTAAAATTATTCTCTGTCTAGAGGTAAAATTATTCCCTGTCTAGGGGTAAAATTATTCCCTGTCTCGGGGTAAAATTATTCCCTGTCTAGGGGTAAAATTATTCCCTGTCTAGGGGTAAAATTATTCTCTGGGGGTAAAAGTATTCCCTGTCTGGGGGTAAAATTATTCCCGGTCTAGGGTAAAATTATTCTCTGTCTCAGGGTAAAATTATTCTCTGTCTCGAGGTAAAATTATTTCCTGTCTCGGGGTAAAATTATTCTCCGTCTAGAGGTAAAATTATTCTCTGTCTAGGTTTAAAATTATTCTCTGTCTTGGGGTAAAATTATTCACTGTCTCGGGGTAAAATTATTCTCTGTCTAGGGGTAAAATTATTCTCTGTCTTGGGGTAAAATTATTCACTGTCTCGGGGTAAAATTATTCTCTGTCTAGGGGTAAAATTATTCTCTGTCTAGGGGTAAAATTATTCCCGGTCTAGGGTAAAATTATTCTCTGTCTCGGGGTAAAATTATTCTCTGTCCAGGTTTAAAATTATTCTCTGTCTTGGGGTAAAATTATTCACTGTCTCGGGGTAAAATTATTCTCTGTCTAGGGGTAAAATTATTCTCTGGGGGTAAAATTATTCTCTGTCTAGGGGTAAAATTACTCTCTGTCTAGGGGTAAAATTATTCTCTGTCCAGGGGCAAAACTATTCCCGATCTAGGGTAAAATTACTCTCTGTCCAGGGGTAAAATTATTCTCTGTCTAGAGGTAAAATTATTCCCTGTCTAGGGGCAGAATTATTCTCCGTCTAGAGGTAAAGTTATTCTCTGTCTCGGGTAAAATTATTCCCTGTCTAGGGGTAAAATTATTCCCTGTCGAGGGGTAAAACTATTCCCTGTCTAGGGGTAAAATTATTCTCTGGGGGTAAAAGTATTCCCTGTCTGGGGGTAAAATTATTCCCGGTCTAGGGTAAAATTATTCTCTGTCTAGGGGTAAAATTATTCTCTTTCTGGGGGTAAAATTATTCCCTGTCTAGGGGTTAAATTATTCCATGTCCAGGGGTAAAATTATTCCCTGTCTAGGGGTAAAATTATTCCCTGTCTAGGGGTAAAATTATTCTCTGTCTTGGGGTAAAATAACTCCCTGTCTAGCGGTAAAATTATTCTCTGTCTCGGGGTAAAATTACTCTCTGGGGGTAAAAGTATTCCCTGTCTGGGGGTAAAATTATTCCCTATCTAGGGGTAAAATTATTCTCTGTCTGGGGGTAAAATTATTCTCTGTCTCGGGTAAAATTATTCTCTGTCTAGGGGTAAAATTATTCTCTGTCTAGGGTTAAAATTATTCTCTGTCTTGGGGTAAAATTATTCTCTGTCTCGGGGTAAAATTATTCTCTGTCTCGGGGTAAATTTATTCACTGTCTCGGGGTAAAATTATTCTCTGTCTCGGGATAAAATTATTCTCTGGGGGTAAAAGTATTCCCTGTCTGGGGGTAAAAGTATTCCCTCTCTGGGGGTAAAATTATTCCCTGTCTCGGGGTAAAATTATTCTCTGTCTCGGGGTAAAATTATTCTCTGTCTAGGGGTAAAATTATTCCCTGTCTCGGGGTAAAATTATTCCCTGTCTCGGGGTAAAATTATTCCCTGTCTTGAGGTAAAATTACTCTCTGTCTAGGGGTAAAATTATTCTCTGTCTAGGGGTAAAATTATTCCCTGTCGAGGGGTAAAATTATTTTCTGGGGGTAAAAGTATTCCCTGTCTTGGGGTAAAATTATTCCCTGTCTCGGGGAAAAATTATTCTCCGTCTCGGGGTAAAATTATTCTCTGTGTAGAGGTAAAATTATTCTCCGTCTCGGGGTAAAATTATTCCCTGTCTAGGGGTAAAATTATTCCCTGTCTCGGGGTAAAATTATTCCCTGTCTCGGGGTATAATTATTCCCTGTCTGGGGGTAAAATTATTCTCTGTCTAGGGGTAAAATTACTCTCTGTCTAGGGGTAAAATTACTCTCTGTCTAGGGGTAAAATTATTCTCTGTCTAGAGGTAAAATTATTCCCTGTCTAGGGGCAAAATTATTCTCCGTCTCGAGGTAAAATTATTCTCTGTCTAGGGTAAAATTACTCTCTGTCTAGGGGTGAAATTATTCTCTGTCTATAGGTAAAATTATTCCCTGTCTAGGGGCAAAATTATTCTCCGTCGAGAGGTAAAATTATTCTCTGTCTCGGGTGAAATTATTCCCTGTCTAGGGGTAAAATTATTCCCTGTCTAGGGGTAAAATTATTCCATGTCCAAGGGTAAAATTATTCTCTGTCTAGGGGTGAAATTATTCTCTGTCTAGGGGTAAAATTATTCCCTGTCTAGGGGTAAAATTATTCCCTGATTAGGGGTAAACTTATTCTCTGTCTAGAGGTAAAATTATTCACTGTCTCGGGGTAAATTATTCTCTGTCTCGAGGTAAAATTATTCTCTGTCCAGGGGTAAAATTATTCTCTGTCTAGGGGTAAAATTATTCTCTGTCTAGGGGTAAAATTATTCTCTGTCTGGGGCTAAAATTATTCCCTGTCTAGGGGTAAAATTATTCCCTGTCGAGGGGTAAAATTATTCTCTGTCGAGGGGTAAAATTATTCTCTGTCTAGGCGTAAAATTATTCTCTGTCAAGGGGTAAAATTATTCCCTGTCTAGGGGTAAAATTATTCCCTGTCTAGGGGTAAAATTATTCCCTGTCTCGGGGTAAATTATTCTCTGTCTCGAGGTAAAATTATTCTCTGTCCAGGGGTAAAATTATTCTCTGTCGAGGGGTAAAATTATTCTCCGTCGAGAGGTAAAATTATTCCCTGTCTAGGGGTAAAATTATTCTCCGTCTGGAGGTAAAATTATTCTCTGTCTTGGGGTAAAATTATTCTCCGTCTAGAGGTAAAATTATTCTCTGTCAAGGTTTAAAATTAATCTCTATCTAGGGGTAAAATTATTCTCTGTCTGGGGGTAAAAGTATTCCCTGTCTCGGGGTAAAATTATTCTCTGTCTCGAGGTAAAATTATTCTCTGTCTAGGGGTAAAATTATTCTCGGGGGGTAAAAGTATTCTCTGTCTGAGGGTAAAATTATTCTCTGTCTAGGGGTAAAATTATTCTCTGTCTAGGGGTAAAATTATTCCCTGTCTAGGGGTAAAATTATTCCCTGTCTAGGGGTAAAATTATTCCCTGATTAGGGGTAAAATTATTCCCTGTCTCGGGGTAAAATTATTCTCTGTCTAGGGGTAAAATTATTCCCTGTCTAGGCGTAAAATTATTCTCTGGGGGTAAAAGTATTCCCTGTCTGGGGGTAAAATTATTCCCGGTCTAGGGTAAAATTATTCTCTGTCTAGGGGTAAAATTATTCCCTGTCTTGGGGTAAAATTATTCCCTGTCTTGGGGTAAAATTATTCTCTGTCTCGGTGTAAAATTATTCCCTGTCTCGGGGTAAAATTATTCACTGTCTAGGGGTAAAATTATTCTCTGTCTCGGGATAAAATTATTCTCTGAGGGTAAAATTATTCCCTGTCTTGGGGTAAAGGTATTCCCTGTCTGGGGGTAAAATTATTCTCTGTCTGGGGGTAAAAGTATTCCCTGTCTAGGGGTAAAATTATTCCCTGTCTCGGGGTAAAATTATTCCCTGTCTCGGGGTAAAATTATTCCCTGTCTGGGGGTAAAATTATTCCCTGTCTTGGGGTAAAATTATTCCCTGTCTTGGGGTAAAATTATTCCCTGTCTAGGGGTAAAATTATTCTCTGTCCAGAGGTAAAATTATTCTCTGTCTCGGGGTAAAAATATTCTCTGTCTCGGGGTAAAATTATTCTCTGTCTAGGGGTAAAATTATTCCCTGTCTAGGGGTAAAATTATTCCCTGTCTAGGGGTAAAATTATTCCCTGTCGAGAGGTAAAATTATTCTCTGTCCAGAGGTAAAATTATTCTCTGTCTAGGGGTAAAATTATTCCATGTCCAAGGGTACAATTATTCTCTGTCTCGGGTAAAATTATTCCCTGTCTAGGGGTAAAATTATTCCATGTCGAGGGGTAAAATTATTCCCTGTCTAGGGGTAAAATTATTCCCTGTCTAGGGGTAAAATTATTCCCTATCTAGGGGTAAAATTATTCTCTGTCTAGGGGTAAAATTATTCCATGTCCAAGGGTAAAATTATTCTCTGTCTCGGGGTGAAATTATTCTCTGTCTCGGGGTAAAATTATTCCCTGTCTAGGGGTAAAATTATTCCCTGATTAGGGGTAAACTTATTCTCTGTCTGGAGGGAAAATTATTCCCTGTCTAGGGGTAAAATTATTCCCTGTCTAGGGGTAAAATTATTCCCTGTCTAGGGGTAAATTATTCTCTGTCTAGAGGTAAAATTATTCTCTGTCCAGGGGTAAAATTATTCTCTGTCTAGGGGTAAAATTATTCACTGTCTAGGGGTAAAATTATTCTCTGGGGGTAAAATTATTCCCTGTCTAGGGGTAAAATTATTCCCTGTCTAGGGGTAAAATTATTCCCTGTCTAGGGGTAAATTATTCTCTGTCTAGAGGTAAAATTATTCTCTGTCCAGGGGTAAAATTATTCTCTGTCTAGGGGTAAAATTATTCACTGTCTAGGGGTAAAATTATTCTCTGGGGGTAAAATTATTCCCTGTCTAGGGGTAAAATTATTCTCCGTCTAGAGGTAAAATTATTATCTGTCTTGGGGTAAAATTATTCTCCGTCTAGAGGTAAAATTATTCTCTGTCCAGGTTTAAAATTATTCTCTGTCTTGGGGTAAAATTATTCTCTGTCTCGGGGTAAAATTATTCTCTGTCGAAAGGTAAAATTATTCTCTGTCTAGGTGTAAAATTATCCCTGTTTAGGGGTAAAATTATTCCCTGTCTAGGGGTAAAATTATTCTCCGTCTAGAGGTAAAATTATTCTCCGTCTAGAGGAAAAATTATTCTCTGTCTAGGGGTAAAATTATTCTCTGTCCAGGTTTAAAATTATTCTCTGTCTTGGGGTAAAATTATTCACTGTCTCGGGGTAAAATTATTCTCTGTCTAGGGGTAAAATTATTCTCTGGGGGTAAAATTATTCTCTGTCTAGGGGTAAAATTACTCTCTGTCTAGGGGTAAAATTATTCTCTGTCCAGGGGCAAAACTATTCCCGATCTCGGGTCAAATTACTCTCTGTCCAGGGGTAAAATTATTCTCTGTCTAGAGGTAAAATTATTCCCTGTCTAGGGGCAAAATTATTCTCCGTCTAGAGGTAAAGTTATTCTCTGTCTCGGGTAAAATTATTCCCTGTCTTGGGGTAAAATTATTCCCTGTCGAGGGGTAAAACTATTCCCTGTCTAGGGGTAAAATTATTCTCTGGGGGTAAAAGTATTCCCTGTCTGGGGGTAAAATTATTCCCGGTCTAGGGTAAAATTATTCTCTGTCTAGGGGTAAAATTATTCTCTGTCTGGGGGTAAAATTATTCCCTGTCTAGGGGTTAAATTATTCCATGTCCAGGGGTAAAATTATTCCCTGTCTAGGGGTAAAATTATTCTCTGTCTAGGTGTAAAATTATTCCCTGTCTAGGGGTAAAATTATTCACTGTCTAGGGGTAAAATTATTCTCTGACTAGGGATAAAATTATACTCTGGGGGTAAAAGTATTCCCTGTCTGGGGGTAAAAGTATTCCCTGTCTGGGGGTAAAATTATTCCCTGTCGAGGGGTAAAATTATTCTCTGTCTCGAGGTAAAATTATTCTCTGTCTCGGGGTAAAATTATTCCCTGTCTCGGGGTAAAATTATTCCCTGTCTCGGGGTAAAATTATTCCCTGTCTAGAGGTAAAATTATTCTCTGTCTCGGGGTAAAATTATTCACTGTCTCGGGGTAAAATTATTCCCTGTCGAGAGGTAAAATTATTCTCTGTCCAGAGGTAAAATTATTCTCTGTCTAGGGGTAAAATTATTCTCTGTCTAGGGGTAAAATTATTCTCTGTCTAGGGGTAAAATTATTCACTGTCTAGGCGTAAAATTATTCTCTGGTGGTAAAAGTATTCCCTGTCTGGGGGTAAAAGTATTCCCTGTCTGGGGGTAAAATTATTCCCGGTCTAGGGTAAAATTATTCTCTGTCTAGGGGTAAAATTATTCTCTGTCTGGGGCTAAAATTATTCCCTGTCTCGGGGTTAAATTATTCCCTGTATCTGGGTAAAATTATTCTCTGTCTCGGGTAAAATTATTCACTGTCTCGGGGTAAAATTATTCTCTCTCTAGGGTTAAAATTATTCTCTGGGGGTAAAAGTATTCCCTGTCTGGGGGTAAAATCATTCCCGATCGAGGGTAAAATTATTCCCTGTCTCGGGGTAAAATTATTCTTCGTCTAGAGGTAAAATTATTCTCTGTCTGGGGGTAAAACTATTCTCTGTCTAGGGGTAAAATTATTCCATGTCCAAGGGTAAAATTATTCTCTGTCTCGGGGTGAAATTATTCTCTGTCTAGGGGTAAAATTATTCCCTGATTAGGGGTAAAATTATTCTCTGTCTAGAGGTAAAATTATTCCCTGTCTAGGGGTAAAATTATTCCCTGTCTCGGGGTAAAATTATTCCCTGTCTAGGGGTAAAATTATTCCCTGTCTAGAGGTAAAATTATTCTCTGTCTCGAGGTAAAATTATTCTCTGTCTCGAGGTAAAATTATTCTCTGTCTAGGGGTAAAATTATTCACTGTCTAGGGGTAAAATTATTCTCTGGGGGTAAAAGTATTCCCTGTCTGGGGGTAAAATTATTCCCGGTCTAGGGTAAAATTATTCTCTGTCTCAGGGTAAAATTATTCTCTGTCTCGAGGTAAAATTATTCCCTGTCTCGGGGTAAAATTATTCTCCGTCTAGAGGTAAAATTATTCTCTGTCTAGGTTTAAAATTATTCTCTGTCTCGGGGTAAAATTATTCTCTGTCTCGGGGTAAAATTATTCCCTGTCTTGGGGTAAAATTATTCCCTGTCTAGGGGTAAAATTATTCTCTGTCCAGGGGTAAAATTATTCTATGGGGGTACAAGTATTCCCTGTCTGGGGGTAAAATTATTCCCGGTCTAGGGTAAAATTATTCTCTGTCTCAGGGTAAAATTATTCTCTGTCTCGAGGTAAAATTATTCCCTGTCTCGGGGTAAAATTATTCCCTGTCTCGGGGTAAAATTATTCCCTGTCTAGGGGTAAAATTATTCCCTGTCTTGAGGTAAAATTACTCTCTGTCTAGGGGTAAAATTATTCTCTGTCTAGGGGTAAAATTATTCCCTGTCGAGGGGTAAAATTATTTTCTGGGGGTAAAAGTATTCCCTGTCTTGGGGTAAAATTATTCCCTGTCTCGGGGAAAAATTATTCTCCGTCTCGGGGTAAAATTATTCTCTGTGTAGAGGTAAAATTATTCTCCGTCTCGGGGTAAAATTATTCCCTGTCTAGGGGTAAAATTATTCCCTGTCTCGGGGTAAAATTATTCCCTGTCTCGGGGTATAATTATTCCCTGTCTCGGGGTAAAATTATTCTCCGTCTCGGGGTAAAATTATTCCCTGTCTAGGTGTAAAATTATTCCCTGTCTGGGGGTAAAATTACTCTCTGTCTAGGGGTAAAATTACTCTCTGTCTAGGGGTAAAATTACTCTCTGTCTAGGGGTAAAATTATTCTCTGTCTAGAGGTAAAATTATTCTCTGTCTAGGGTAAAATTACTCTCTGTCTAGGGGTGAAATTATTCTCTGTCTATAGGTAAAATTATTCCCTGTCTAGGGGCAAAATTATTCTCCGTCTGGAGGTAAAATTATTCTCTGTCTCGGGTGAAATTATTCCCTGTCTGGGGGTAAAATTATTCCCTGTCTAGGGGTAAAATTATTCCATGTCCAAGGGTAAAATTATTCTCTGTCTAGGGGTGAAATTATTCTCTGTCTAGGGGTAAAATTATTCCCTGTCTAGGGGTAAAATTATTCCCTGATTAGGGGTAAACTTATTCTCTGTCTAGAGGTAAAATTATTCACTGTCTCGGGGTAAATTATTCTCTGTCTCGAGGTAAAATTATTCTCTGTCCAGGGGTAAAATTATTCTCTGTCTAGGGGTAAAATTATTCTCTGTCTAGGGGTAAAATTATTCTCTGTCTGGGGCTAAAATTATTCCCTGTCTAGGGGTAAAATTATTCCCTGTCGAGGGGTAAAATTATTCTCTGTCGAGGGGTAAAATTATTCTCTGTCTAGGCGTAAAATTATTCTCTGTCAAGGGGTAAAATTATTCCCTGTCTAGGGGTAAAATTATTCCCTGTCTAGGGGTAAAATTATTCCCTGTCTCGGGGTAAATTATTCTCTGTCTCGAGGTAAAATTATTCTCTGTCCAGGGGTAAAATTATTCTCTGTCGAGGGGTAAAATTATTCTCCGTCGAGAGGTAAAATTATTCCCTGTCTAGGGGTAAAATTATTCTCCGTCTAGAGGTAAAATTATTCTCTGTCTTGGGGTAAAATTATTCTCCGTCTAGAGGTAAAATTATTCTCTGTCAAAGTTTAAAATTAATCTCTATCTAGGGGTAAAATTATTCTCTGGGGGTAAAAGTATTCTCTGTCTGAGGGTAAAATTATTCTCTGTCTAAGGGTAAAATTATTCTCTGTCTAGGGGTAAAATTATTCCCTGTCTAGGGGTAAAATTATTCCCTGATTAGGGGTAAAATTATTCCCTGTCTCGGGGTAAAATTATTCCCTGTCTAGGGGTAAAATTATTCCCTGTCTGGGCGTAAAATTATTCTCTGGGGGTAAAAGTATTCCCTGTCTGGGGGTAAAATTATTCCCGGTCTAGGGTAAAATTATTCTCTGTCTAGGGGTAAAATTATTCCCTGTCTTGGGGTAAAATTATTCCCTGTCTTGGGGTAAAATTATTCTCTGTCTCGGTGTAAAATTATTCCCTGTCTCGGGGTAAAATTATTCACTGTCTAGGGGTAAAATTATTCTCTGTCTCGGAATAAAATTATTCTCTGAGGGTAAAATTATTCCCTGTCTGGGGGTAAAAGTATTCCCTGTCTGGGGGTAAAATTATTCTCTGTCTGGGGGTAAAAGTATTCCCTGTCTTGGGGTAAAATTATTCTCTGTCTCGGGGTAAAATTATTCCCTGTCTCGGGGTAAAATTATTCCCTGTCTAGGGGTAAAATTATTCCCTGTCTTGGGGTAAAATTATTCCCTGTCTTGGGGTAAAATTCTTCCCTGTCTAGGGGTAAAATTATTCCCTGTCGAGAGGTAAAATTATTCTCTGTCCAGAGGTAAAATTATTCTCTGTCTAGGGGTAAAAATATTCTCTGTCTCGGGGTAAAATTATTCTCTGTCTAGGGGTAAAATTATTCCCTGTCTAGGGGTAAAATTATTCCCTGTCTAGGGGTAAAATTATTCCCTGTCGAGAGGTAAAATTATTCTCTGTCCAGAGGTAAAATTATTCTCTGTCTCGGGGTAAAATTATTCTCTGTCCAGGGGTAAAATTATTCTCTGTCCAGGGGTAAAATTATTCACTGTCTAGGCGTAAAATTATTCTCTGGGGGTAAAAGTATTACTTGTCTGGGGGTAAAAGTATTCCCTGTCTGGGGGTAAAAGTATTCCCTGTCGAGGGGTAAAATTATTTTCTGGGGGTAAAAGTATTCCCTGTCTTGGGGTAAAATTATTCCCTGTCTCGGGGAAAAATTATTCTCTGTCTAGAGGTAAAATTATTCTCTGTGTAGAGGTAAAATTATTCTCCGTCTCGGGGTAAAATTATTCCCTGTCTAGGGGTAAAATTATTCCCTGTCTCGGGGTAAAATTATTCCCTGTCTAGGGGTAAAATTATTCCCTGTGTAGAGGTAAAATTATTCTCTGTCTTGGCGTAAAATTACTCTCTGTCTAGGGGTAAAATTATTCTCTGTCTATAGGTAAAATTATTCCCTGTCGAGGGGCAAAATTATTCTCCGTCTAGAGGTAAAATTATTCTCTGTCTCCGGTAAAATTATTCCCTGTCTAGGGGTAAAATTATTCCATGTCGAGGGGTAAAATTATTCCCTGTCTCGGGGTAAAATTATTCCCTGTCTAGGGGTAAAATTATTCCCTGTCTAGGGGTAAAATTATTCTCTGTCTAGGGGTAAAATTATTCCATGTCCAAGGGTAAAATTATTCTCTCTCTCGGGGTGAAATTATTCTCTGTCTCGCGGTAAAATTATTCCCTGTCTAGGGGTAAAATTATTCCCTGATTAGGGGTAAACTTATTCTCTGTCTGGAGGGAAAATTATTCCCTGTCTAGGGGTAAAATTATTCCCTGTCTAGGGGTAAAATTATTCCCTGTCTAGGGGTAAATTATTCTCTGTCCAGAGGTAAAATTATTCTCTGTCCAGGGGTAAAATTATTCTCTGTCTAGGGGTAAAATTATTCACTGTCTAGGGGTAAAATTATTCTCTGGGGGTAAAAGTATTCCCTGTCTGGGGGTAAAATTATTCCCGGTCTAGGGTAAAATTATTCTCTGTCTCAGGGTAAAATTATTCCCTGTCTAGGGGTAAAATTATTCTCCGTCTAGAGGTAAAATTATTATCTGTCTTGGGGTAAAATTATTCTCCGTCTAGAGGTAAAATTATTCTCTGTCCAGGTTTAAAATTATTCTCTGTCTTGGGGTAAAATTATTCTCTGTCTCGGGGTAAAATTATTCTCTGTCGAAAGGTAAAATTATTCTCTGTCTAGGTGTAAAATTATCCCTGTTTAGGGGTAAAATTATTCCCTGTCTAGGGGTAAAATTATTCTCCGCCTAGAGGTAAAATTATTCTCCGTCTAGAGGAAAAATTATTCTCTGTCTCGGGGTAAAATTATTCTCTGTCCAGGTTTAAAATTATTCTCTGTCTTGGGGTAAAATTATTCACTGTCTCGGGGTAAAATTATTCTCTGTCTAGGGGTAAAATTATTCTCTGGGGGTAAAATTATTCTCTGTCTAGGGGTAAAATTACTCTCTGTCTAGGGGTAAAATTATTCTCTGTCCAGGGGCAAAACTATTCCCGATCTAGGGTAAAATTACTCTCTGTCCAGGGGTAAAATTATTCTCTGTCTAGAGGTAAAATTATTCCCTGTCTAGGGGCAAAATTATTCTCCGTCTAGAGGTAAAGTTATTCTCTGTCTCGGGTAAAATTATTCCCTGTCTTGGGGTAAAATTATTCCCTGTCGAGGGGTAAAACTATTCCCTGTCTAGGGGTAAAATTATTCTCTGGGGGTAAAAGTATTCCCTGTCTGGGGGTAAAATTATTCCCGGTCTAGGGTAAAATTATTCTCTGTCTAGGGGTAAAATTATTCTCTGTCTGGGGGTAAAATTATTCCCTGTCTAGGGGTTAAATTATTCCATGTCCAGGGGTAAAATTATTCCCTGTCTAGGGGTAAAATTATTCTCTGTCTAGGTGCAAAATTATTCCCTGTCTAGGGGTAAAATTATTCACTGTCTAGGGGTAAAATTATTCTCTGACTAGGGATAAAATTATACTCTGGGGGTAAAAGTATTCCCTGTCTGGGGGTAAAAGTATTCCCTGTCTGGGGGTAAAATTATTCCCTGTCGAGGGGTAAAATTATTCTCTGTCTCGAGGTAAAATTATTCTCTGTCTCGGGGTAAAATTATTCCCTGTCTCGGGGTAAAATTATTCCCTGTCTCGGGGTAAAATTATTCCCTGTCTAGAGGTAAAATTATTCTCTGTCTCGGGGTAAAATTATTCACTGTCTCGGGGTAAAATTATTCCCTGTCGAGAGGTAAAATTATTCTCTGTCCAGAGGTAAAATTATTCTCTGTCTAGGGGTAAAATTATTCTCTGTCTAGGGGTAAAATTATTCTCTGTCTAGGGGTAAAATTATTCACTGTCTAGGCGTAAAATTATTCTCTGGTGGTAAAAGTATTCCCTGTCTGGGGGTAAAAGTATTCCCTGTCTGGGGGTAAAATTATTCCCGGTCTAGGGTAAAATTATTCTCTGTCTAGGGGTAAAATTATTCTCTGTCTGGGGCTAAAATTATTCCCTGTCTCGGGGTTAAATTATTCCCTGTATCTGGGTAAAATTATTCTCTGTCTCGGGTAAAATTATTCACTGTCTCGGGGTAAAATTATTCTCTCTCTAGGGTTAAAATTATTCTCTGGGGGTAAAAGTATTCCCTGTCTGGGGGTAAAATCATTCCCGATCGAGGGTAAAATTATTCCCTGTCTCGGGGTAAAATTATTCTTCGTCTAGAGGTAAAATTATTCTCTGTCTGGGGGTAAAACTATTCTCTGTCTAGGGGTAAAATTATTCCATGTCCAAGGGTAAAATTATTCTCTGTCTCGGGGTGAAATTATTCTCTGTCTAGGGGTAAAATTATTCCCTGATTAGGGGTAAAATTATTCTCTGTCTAGAGGTAAAATTATTCCCTGTCTAGGGGTAAAATTATTCCCTGTCTCGGGGTAAAATTATTCCCTGTCTAGGGGTAAAATTATTCCCTGTCTAGAGGTAAAATTATTCTCTGTCTCGAGGTAAAATTATTCTCTGTCTCGAGGTAAAATTATTCTCTGTCTAGGGGTAAAATTATTCACTGTCTAGGGGTAAAATTATTCTCTGGGGGTAAAAGTATTCCCTGTCTGGGGGTAAAATTATTCCCGGTCTAGGGTAAAATTATTCTCTGTCTCAGGGTAAAATTATTCTCTGTCTCGAGGTAAAATTATTCCCTGTCTCGGGGTAAAATTATTCTCCGTCTAGAGGTAAAATTATTCTCTGTCTAGGTTTAAAATTATTCTCTGTCTCGGGGTAAAATTATTCTCTGTCTCGGGGTAAAATTATTCCCTGTCTTGGGGTAAAATTATTCCCTGTCTAGGGGTAAAATTATTCTCTGTCCAGGGGTAAAATTATTCTATGGGGGTACAAGTATTCCCTGTCTGGGGGTAAAATTATTCCCGGTCTAGGGTAAAATTATTCTCTGTCTCAGGGTAAAATTATTCTCTGTCTCGAGGTAAAATTATTCCCTGTCTCGGGGTAAAATTATTCCCTGTCTCGGGGTAAAATTATTCCCTGTCTAGGGGTAAAATTATTCCCTGTCTTGAGGTAAAATTACTCTCTGTCTAGGGGTAAAATTATTCTCTGTCTAGGGGTAAAATTATTCCCTGTCGAGGGGTAAAATTATTTTCTGGGGGTAAAAGTATTCCCTGTCTTGGGGTAAAATTATTCCCTGTCTCGGGGAAAAATTATTCTCCGTCTCGGGGTAAAATTATTCTCTGTGTAGAGGTAAAATTATTCTCCGTCTCGGGGTAAAATTATTCCCTGTCTAGGGGTAAAATTATTCCCTGTCTCGGGGTAAAATTATTCCCTGTCTCGGGGTATAATTATTCCCTGTCTGGGGGTAAAATTATTCTCTGTCTAGGGGTAAAATTACTCTCTGTCTAGGGGTAAAATTACTCTCTGTCTAGGGGTAAAATTATTCTCTGTCTAGAGGTAAAATTATTCCCTGTCTAGGGGCAAAATTATTCTCCGTCTAGAGGTAAAATTATTCTCTGTCTAGGGTAAAATTACTCTCTGTCTAGGGGTGAAATTATTCTCTGTCTATAGGTAAAATTATTCCCTGTCTAGGGGCAAAATTATTCTCCGTCTAGAGGTAAAATTATTCTCTGTCTCGGGTGAAATTATTCCCTGTCTGGGGGTAAAATTATTCCCTGTCTAGGGGTAAAATTATTCCATGTCCAAGGGTAAAATTATTCTCTGTCTAGGGGTGAAATTATTCTCTGTCTAGGGGTAAAATTATTCCCTGTCTAGGGGTAAAATTATTCCCTGATTAGGGGTAAACTTATTCTCTGTCTAGAGGTAAAATTATTCACTGTCTCGGGGTAAATTATTCTCTGTCTCGAGGTAAAATTATTCTCTGTCCAGGGGTAAAATTATTCTCTGTCTAGGGGTAAAATTATTCTCTGTCTAGGGGTAAAATTATTCCCTGTCTAGGGGTAAAATTATTCCCTGTCTAGGGGTAAAATTATTCCCTGTCTCGGGGTAAATTATTCTCTGTCTCGAGGTAAAATTATTCTCTGTCCAGGGGTAAAATTATTCTCTGTCGAGGGGTAAAATTATTCTCCGTCGAGAGGTAAAATTATTCCCTGTCTAGGGGTAAAATTATTCTCCGTCTAGAGGTAAAATTATTCTCTGTCTTGGGGTAAAATTATTCTCCGTCTAGAGGTAAAATTATTCTCTGTCAAAGTTTAAAATTAATCTCTATCTAGGGGTAAAATTATTCTCTGGGGGTAAAAGTATTCTCTGTCTGAGGGTAAAATTATTCTCTGTCTAAGGGTAAAATTATTCTCTGTCTAGGGGTAAAATTATTCCCTGTCTAGGGGTAAAATTATTCCCTGATTAGGGGTAAAATTATTCCCTGTCTCGGGGTAAAATTATTCCCTGTCTAGGGGTAAAATTATTCCCTGTCTGGGCGTAAAATTATTCTCTGGGGGTAAAAGTATTCCCTGTCTGGGGGTAAAATTATTCCCGGTCTAGGGTAAAATTATTCTCTGTCTAGGGGTAAAATTATTCCCTGTCTTGGGGTAAAATTATTCCCTGTCTTGGGGTAAAATTATTCTCTGTCTCGGTGTAAAATTATTCCCTGTCTCGGGGTAAAATTATTCACTGTCTAGGGGTAAAATTATTCTCTGTCTCGGAATAAAATTATTCTCTGAGGGTAAAATTATTCCCTGTCTGGGGGTAAAAGTATTCCCTGTCTGGGGGTAAAATTATTCTCTGTCTGGGGGTAAAAGTATTCCCTGTCTTGGGGTAAAATTATTCTCTGTCTCGGGGTAAAATTATTCCCTGTCTCGGGGTAAAATTATTCCCTGTCTAGGGGTAAAATTATTCCCTGTCTTGGGGTAAAATTATTCCCTGTCTTGGGGTAAAATTCTTCCCTGTCTAGGGGTAAAATTATTCCCTGTCGAGAGGTAAAATTATTCTCTGTCCAGAGGTAAAATTATTCTCTGTCTAGGGGTAAAAATATTCTCTGTCTCGGGGTAAAATTATTCTCTGTCTAGGGGTAAAATTATTCCCTGTCTAGGGGTAAAATTATTCCCTGTCTAGGGGTAAAATTATTCCCTGTCGAGAGGTAAAATTATTCTCTGTCCAGAGGTAAAATTATTCTCTGTCTCGGGGTAAAATTATTCTCTGTCCAGGGGTAAAATTATTCTCTGTCCAGGGGTAAAATTATTCACTGTCTAGGCGTAAAATTATTCTCTGGGGGTAAAAGTATTACTTGTCTGGGGGTAAAAGTATTCCCTGTCTGGGGGTAAAAGTATTCCCTGTCGAGGGGTAAAATTATTTTCTGGGGGTAAAAGTATTCCCTGTCTTGGGGTAAAATTATTCCCTGTCTCGGGGAAAAATTATTCTCTGTCTAGAGGTAAAATTATTCTCTGTGTAGAGGTAAAATTATTCTCCGTCTCGGGGTAAAATTATTCCCTGTCTAGGGGTAAAATTATTCCCTGTCTCGGGGTAAAATTATTCCCTGTCTAGGGGTAAAATTATTCCCTGTGTAGAGGTAAAATTATTCTCTGTCTTGGCGTAAAATTACTCTCTGTCTAGGGGTAAAATTATTCTCTGTCTATAGGTAAAATTATTCCCTGTCGAGGGGCAAAATTATTCTCCGTCTAGAGGTAAAATTATTCTCTGTCTCCGGTAAAATTATTCCCTGTCTAGGGGTAAAATTATTCCATGTCGAGGGGTAAAATTATTCCCTGTCTCGGGGTAAAATTATTCCCTGTCTAGGGGTAAAATTATTCCCTGTCTAGGGGTAAAATTATTCTCTGTCTAGGGGTAAAATTATTCCATGTCCAAGGGTAAAATTATTCTCTCTCTCGGGGTGAAATTATTCTCTGTCTCGGGGTAAAATTATTCCCTGTCTAGGGGTAAAATTATTCCCTGATTAGGGGTAAACTTATTCTCTGTCTGGAGGGAAAATTATTCCCTGTCTAGGGGTAAAATTATTCCCTGTCTAGGGGTAAAATTATTCCCTGTCTGGGGGTAAAATTATTCCCGGTCTAGGGTAAAATTATTCTCTGTCTCAGGGTAAAATTATTCCCTGTCTAGGGGTAAAATTATTCTCCGTCTAGAGGTAAAATTATTATCTGTCTTGGGGTAAAATTATTCTCCGTCTAGAGGTAAAATTATTCTCTGTCCAGGTTTAAAATTATTCTCTGTCTTGGGGTAAAATTATTCTCTGTCTCGGGGTAAAATTATTCTCTGTCGAAAGGTAAAATTATTCTCTGTCTAGGTGTAAAATTATCCCTGTTTAGGGGTAAAATTATTCCCTGTCTAGGGGTAAAATTATTCTCCGCCTAGAGGTAAAATTATTCTCCGTCTAGAGGAAAAATTATTCTCTGTCTCGGGGTAAAATTATTCTCTGTCCAGGTTTAAAATTATTCTCTGTCTTGGGGTAAAATTATTCACTGTCTCGGGGTAAAATTATTCTCTGTCTAGGGGTAAAATTATTCTCTGGGGGTAAAATTATTCTCTGTCTAGGGGTAAAATTACTCTCTGTCTAGGGGTAAAATTATTCTCTGTCCAGGGGCAAAACTATTCCCGATCTAGGGTAAAATTACTCTCTGTCCAGGGGTAAAATTATTCTCTGTCTAGAGGTAAAATTATTCCCTGTCTAGGGGCAGAATTATTCTCCATCGAGAGGTAAAGTTATTCTCTGTCTCGGGTAAAATTATTCCCTGTCTAGGGGTAAAATTATTCCCTGTCGAGGGGTAAAACTATTCCCTGTCTAGGGGTAAAATTATTCTCTGGGGGTAAAAGTATTCCCTGTCTGGGGGTAAAATTATTCCCGGTCTAGGGTAAAATTATTCTCTGTCTGGGGGTAAAATTATTCTCTGTCTCGGGGTAAAATTATTCTCTGTCTAGGGGTAAAAATATTCCCTGTCTAGGAGTAAAATTATTCTCTGTCTAGAGGTAAAATTATTCTCTGTCTCGGGATAAAATTTTTCCGTCTAGAGGTAGAATTATTCCATGTCCAAGGGTAAAATTATTCTCTGTCTTGGGGTGAAATTATTCTCTGTCTAGAGGTAACATTATTCCCTGTCTCGGGGTAAAGTTATTCCCTGATTAGGGGTAAAATTATTCTCTGTCTAGAGGTAAAATTATTCCCTGTCTCGGGGTAAAATTATTCCCTGTCTCGGGGTAAAATTATTCACTGTCTTGGGGTAAAATTATTCACTGTCTAGGGGTAAAATTATTCTCTGGGGGTAAAAGTATTCCCTGTCTGGGGGTAAAATTATTCCAGGTCTAGGGTAAAATTATTCTCTGTCTCGGGGTAAAATTATTCTCTGTCTTGAGGTAAAATTATTCCCTGTCTAGGGGTAAAATTATTCTCCGTCGAGAGGTAAAATTATTCTCTGTCTTGGGGTAAAATTATTCTCCGTCTAGAGGTAAAATTATTCTCTGTCTATGTTTAAAATTATTCTCTGTCCAGGGGTAAAATTATTCTCTGTCTAGGGGTAAAATTATTCTCTGTCTAGGGGTAAAATTATTCTCTGTCTAGAGGTAAAATAATTCTCTGTCTGTGGGTAAAATTATTCTCTGTCTGGAGGAAAAATTATTCTCTGTCTGGGGGTTAAATTATTCTCTGTCTAGGGGTAAAATTATTCTCTGTCTCGGGGTAAAATTATTCCCTGTCTCGGGGTAAAATTATTCTCTGTCTGTGGGTAAAATTATTCCCTGTCTAGGGGTAAAATTATTCCCTGTCTGGGGGTAAAATTATTCTCTGTCTAGGGGTGAAATTATTCTTTGTGTCGGGGTAAAATTATTCCCTGTCTAGGGGTAAAATTATTCCCTGTCTAGGGGTAAAATTATTCACTGTCGCGGCGTAAAATTATTCTCTGTCTAGGGATAAAATTAGTGTCTGGGGGTAAAAGTTTTCCCTGTCTGGGGGTAAAATTATTCCCTATCTAGGGATAAAATTATTCTCTGGGGGTAAAAGTATTCCCTGTCTGGGGGTAAAATTATTCCCTGGCTGCGGGTAAAATTATTCTCTGTCTCGAGGTAAAATTATTCCCTGTCTCGGGGTAAAATTATTCCCTGTCTAGGGGTAAAATTATTCCCTGTCTAGAGGTAAAATTATTCTCTGTCTCGGGATAAAATTATTCCCTGTCTCGGGGTAAAATTATTCTCTGTCTAGAGGTAAAATTATTCCCTGTCTAGGGGTAAAATTATTCTCTGTCTAGAGGTAAAATTATTCTCTGTCTAGGGATAAAATTATTCTCTGTCTAGGGGTAAAATTATTCTCTGTCTTGGGGTTAAATTATTCCATGTCCAGGGGTAAAATTATTCCCTGTCTAGGGGTAAAATTATTCCCTGTCTAGGGGTAAAATTATTCTCTGTCTTGGGGTAAAATTACTCCCTGTCTAGCGGTAAAATTATTCTCTGTCTAGGGGTAAAATTATTCTCTGGGGGTAAAAGTATTCCCTGTCTGGGGGTAAAATTATTCCCTATCTAGGGGTAAAATTATTCTCTGTCTGGGGGTAAAATTATTCTCTGTCTCGGGTAAAATTATTCTCTGTCTAGGGGTAAAATTATTCTCTGTCTAGGGTTAAAATTATTCTCTGTCTTGGGGTAAAATTATTCTCTGTCTCGGGGTAAAATTATTCTCTGTCTCGGGGTAAATTTATTCACTGTCTCGGGGTAAAATTATTCTCTGTCTCGGGATAAAATTATTCTCTGGGGGTAAAAGTATTCCCTGTCTGGGGGTAAAAGTATTCCCTGTCTGGGGGTAAAATTATTCCCTGTCTGGGGGTAAAATTATTCTCTGTCTCGGGGTAAAATTATTCTCTGTCTAGGGGTAAAAATATTCCCTGTCTAGGAGTAAAATTATTCTCTGTCTAGAGGTAAAATTATTCTCTGTCTCGGGATAAAATTTTTCCGTCTAGAGGTAGAATTATTCCATGTCCAAGGGTAAAATTATTCTCTGTCTTGGGGTGAAATTATTCTCTGTCTAGAGGTAACATTATTCCCTGTCTCGGGGTAAAGTTATTCCCTGATTAGGGGTAAAATTATTCTCTGTCTAGAGGTAAAATTATTCCCTGTCTCGGGGTAAAATTATTCCCTGTCTCGGGGTAAAATTATTCACTGTCTTGGGGTAAAATTATTCACTGTCTAGGGGTAAAATTATTCTCTGGGGGTAAAAGTATTCCCTGTCTGGGGGTAAAATTATTCCAGGTCTAGGGTAAAATTATTCTCTGTCTCGGGGTAAAATTATTCTCTGTCTTGAGGTAAAATTATTCCCTGTCTAGGGGTAAAATTATTCTCCGTCGAGAGGTAAAATTATTCTCTGTCTTGGGGTAAAATTATTCTCCGTCTAGAGGTAAAATTATTCTCTGTCTATGTTTAAAATTATTCTCTGTCCAGGGGTAAAATTATTCTCTGTCTAGGGGTAAAATTATTCTCTGTCTAGGGGTAAAATTATTCTCTGTCTAGAGGTAAAATAATTCTCTGTCTGTGGGTAAAATTATTCTCTGTCTGGAGGAAAAATTATTCTCTGTCTGGGGGTTAAATTATTCTCTGTCTAGGGGTAAAATTATTCTCTGTCTCGGGGTAAAATTATTCCCTGTCTCGGGGTAAAATTATTCTCTGTCTGTGGGTAAAATTATTCCCTGTCTAGGGGTAAAATTATTCCCTGTCTGGGGGTAAAATTATTCTCTGTCTAGGGGTGAAATTATTCTTTGTGTCGGGGTAAAATTATTCCCTGTCTAGGGGTAAAATTATTCCCTGTCTAGGGGTAAAATTATTCACTGTCGCGGCGTAAAATTATTCTCTGTCTAGGGATAAAATTAGTGTCTGGGGGTAAAAGTTTTCCCTGTCTGGGGGTAAAATTATTCCCTATCTAGGGATAAAATTATTCTCTGGGGGTAAAAGTATTCCCTGTCTGGGGGTAAAATTATTCCCTGGCTGCGGGTAAAATTATTCTCTGTCTCGAGGTAAAATTATTCCCTGTCTCGGGGTAAAATTATTCCCTGTCTAGGGTTAAAATTATTCCCTGTCTAGAGGTAAAATTATTCTCTGTCTCGGGATAAAATTATTCCCTGTCTCGGGGTAAAATTATTCTCTGTCTAGAGGTAAAATTATTCCCTGTCTAGGGGTAAAATTATTCTCTGTCTAGAGGTAAAATTATTCTCTGTCTAGGGATAAAATTATTCTCTGTCTAGGGGTAAAATTATTCTCTGTCTAGGGGTTAAATTATTCCATGTCCAGGGGTAAAATTATTCCCTGTCTAGGGGTAAAATTATTCCCTGTCTAGGGGTAAAATTATTCTCTGTCTTGGGGTAAAATTACTCCCTGTCTAGCGGTAAAATTATTCTCTGTCTAGGGGTAAAATTATTCTCTGGGGGTAAAAGTATTCCCTGTCTGGGGGTAAAATTATTCCCTATCTAGGGGTAAAATTATTCTCTGTCTGGGGGTAAAATTATTCTCTGTCTCGGGTAAAATTATTCTCTGTCTAGGGGTAAAATTATTCTCTGTCTAGGGTTAAAATTATTCTCTGTCTTGGGGTAAAATTATTCTCTGTCTCGGGGTAAAATTATTCTCTGTCTCGGGGTAAATTTATTCACTGTCTCGGGGTAAAATTATTCTCTGTCTCGGGATAAAATTATTCTCTGGGGGTAAAAGTATTCCCTGTCTGGGGGTAAAAGTATTCCCTGTCTGGGGGTAAAATTATTCCCTGTCTGGGGGTAAAATTATTCTCTGTCTCGGGGTAAAATTATTCTCTGTCTAGGGGTAAAAATATTCCCTGTCTAGGAGTAAAATTATTCTCTGTCTAGAGGTAAAATTATTCTCTGTCTCGGGATAAAATTTTTCCGTCTAGAGGTAGAATTATTCCATGTCCAAGGGTAAAATTATTCTCTGTCTTGGGGTGAAATTATTCTCTGTCTAGAGGTAACATTATTCCCTGTCTCGGGGTAAAGTTATTCCCTGATTAGGGGTAAAATTATTCTCTGTCTAGAGGTAAAATTATTCCCTGTCTCGGGGTAAAATTATTCCCTGTCTCGGGGTAAAATTATTCACTGTCTTGGGGTAAAATTATTCACTGTCTAGGGGTAAAATTATTCTCTGGGGGTAAAAGTATTCCCTGTCTGGGGGTAAAATTATTCCAGGTCTAGGGTAAAATTATTCTCTGTCTCGGGGTAAAATTATTCTCTGTCTTGAGGTAAAATTATTCCCTGTCTAGGGGTAAAATTATTCTCCGTCGAGAGGTAAAATTATTCTCTGTCTTGGGGTAAAATTATTCTCCGTCTAGAGGTAAAATTATTCTCTGTCTATGTTTAAAATTATTCTCTGTCCAGGGGTAAAATTATTCTCTGTCTAGGGGTAAAATTATTCTCTGTCTAGGGGTAAAATTATTCTCTGTCTAGAGGTAAAATAATTCTCTGTCTGTGGGTAAAATTATTCTCTGTCTGGAGGAAAAATTATTCTCTGTCTGGGGGTTAAATTATTCTCTGTCTAGGGGTAAAATTATTCTCTGTCTCGGGGTAAAATTATTCCCTGTCTCGGGGTAAAATTATTCTCTGTCTGTGGGTAAAATTATTCCCTGTCTAGGGGTAAAATTATTCCCTGTCTGGGGATAAAATTATTCTCTGTCTAGGGGTGAAATTATTCTTTGTGTCGGGGTAAAATTATTCCCTGTCTAGGGGTAAAATTATTCCCTGTCTAGGGGTAAAATTATTCACTGTCGCGGCGTAAAATTATTCTCTGTCTAGGGATAAAATTAGTGTCTGGGGGTAAAAGTATTCCCTGTCTGGGGGGAAAATTATTCCCTATCTAGGGATAAAATTATTCTCTGGGGGTAAAAGTATTCCCTGTCTGGGGGTAAAATTATTCCCTGGCTGCGGGTAAAATTATTCTCTGTCTCGAGGTAAAATTATTCCCTGTCTCGGGGTAAAATTATTCCCTGTCTAGGGGTAAAATTATTCCCTGTCTAGAGGTAAAATTATTCTCTGTCTCGGGATAAAATTATTCTCTGGGGGTAAAAGTATTCCCTGTCTGGGGTAAAAGTATTCCCTGTCTAGGGGTAAAATTATTCTCTGTCTCGGGGTAAAAATATTCCCTGTCTCGGGGTAAAATTATTCTCTGTCTAGAGGCAAAATTATTCCCTGTCTAGGGGTAAAATTATTCTCTGTCTAGAGGTAAAATTATTCTCTGTCTAGGGATAAAATTATTCTCTGTCTAGGGGTAAAATTATTCTCTGTCTAGGGGTAAATTTATTCACTGTCTCGGGGTAAAATTATTCTCTGTCTAGGGATAAAATTATTCTCTGGGGGTAAAAGTATTCCCTGTCTGGGGGTAAAAGTATTCCCTGTCTGGGGGTAAAAGTATTCCCTGTCTGGGGGTAAAAGTATTCCCTGTCTGGGGGTAAAATTATTCCCTGTCTGGGGGTAAAATTATTCTCTGTCTCGGCGTAAAATTATTCTCTGTCTAGGGGTAAAAATATTCCATGTCTAGGAGTAAAATTATTCTCTGTCTAGAGGTAAAATTATTCTCTGTCTAGGGGTAAAATTTTTCCGTCTAGGGGTAAAATTATTCCCTGTCTAGGGGTAAAATTATTCTCTGTCTCGGGGTAAAATTATTCCCTGTCTAGGGGTAAAATTATTCTCTGTCTAGGGTTAAAATTATTCTCTGGGGGTAAAAGTATTCCCTGTCTGGGGGTAAAATTATTCCCGATCTAGGCTAAAATTATTCTCTGTCTAGGGGTAAAATTATTCTCTGTCTGGAGGTAAAATTATTCCCTGTCTAGCGGTAAATTTATTCCCTGTCTCGGGGTAAAATTATTCGCTGTCTAGGGGTAAAATTATTCCCTGTCTAGGGGTAAAATTATTCCCTGTCTAGGGGTATAATTATTCCCTGTCTAGGGGTATAATTATTCCCTGTCTAGGGGTAAAATTATTCCCTGTCTAGGGGTAAAATTATTCTCTGTCTAGGGGTAAAATTATTCCCTGTCTCGAGGTAAAATTATTCTCTGTCTAGGGGTAAAATTATTCCCTGTCTAGGGGTAAAATTATTCCCTGTCTAGGGGTAAAATTATTCTCTGTCTAGGGGTAAAATTATTCTCTGGGGGTAAAAGTATTCCCTGTCTTGGGGTAAAATTATTCCCTGTCTCGGGGTATAATTATTCCCTGTCTAGGGGTAAAATTATTCCCTGTCTAGGGGTAAAATTATTCCCTGTCTCGGGGTATAATTATTCCCTGTCTAGGGGTAAAATTATTCCCTGTCTAGGGGTAAAATTATTCTCTGTCTAGGGGTAAAATTATTGTCTGTCTCGAGGTAAAATTATTCTCTGTCTAGGGGTAAAATTATTCCCTGTCTAGGGGTAAAATTATTCCCTGTCTAGGGGTCTAATTATTCCCTGTCTAGGGGTATAATTATTCCCTGTCTAGGGGTATAATTATTCCCTGTCTAGGGGTAAAATTATTCTCTGTCTAGGGTTAAAATTATTCTCTGTCTAGGGGTAAAATTATTCCCTGTCTAGGGGTATAATTATTCCCTGTCTCGGGGTATAATTATTCCCTGTCTAGGGGTTAAATTATTCCCTGTCTAGGGGTTAAATTATTCCCTGTCTCGTGGTAAAATTATTCTCTGTCTAGACGTAAAATTATTCCCTGTCTCGGGGTAAAATTATTCTCTGTCTAGGGGTAAAATTATTCTCTGTCTTGGGGTAAAATTATTCTCTGTCTAGCGGTAAAATTATTTCCTGTCTCGGGGTAAAATTATTCTCTGTCTGGGGGTAAAATTATTCTATGGGGGTAAAAGTATTCCCTGTCTGGGGGTAAAAGTATTCCCTGTCTGGGGGTAAAAGTATTCCCTGTCGAGGGGTAAAATTATTCTCTGTCTAGGGGTAAAAATATTCTCTGTCTCGGGGTAAAATTATTCTCTGTCTAGGGGTAAAATTATTCCCTGTCTCGGGGTAAAATTATTCCCTGTCTAGGGGTAAAATTATTCCCTGTCTAGGGGTAAATTATTCTCTGTCTAGAGGTAAAATTATTCTCTGTCTAGGGGTAAAATTATTCCCTGTCTCGGGGTAAAATTATTCCCTGTCTAGGGGTAAAATTATTCCCTGATTCGGGGTAAAATTATTCCCTGTCTCGGGGTAAAATTATTCCCTGTCTAGGGGTAAAATTATTCCCTGTCTAGGCGTAAAATTATTCTCTGGGGGTAAAAGTATTCCCTGAAGGGGGTAAAATTATTCCCGGTCGAGGGTAAAATTATTCTCTGTCTAGGGGAAAAATTATTCCCTGTCTTGGGGTAAAATTATTCCCTGTCTTGGGGTAAAATTATTCTCTGTCTCGGTGTAAAATTATTCCCTGTCTCGGGGTAAAATTATTCACTGTCTAGGGATAAAATTATTCTCTGTCTCGGGATAAAATTATTCTCTGAGGGTAAAATTATTCCCTGTCTGGGGGTAAAAGTATTCCCTGTCTGGGGGTAAAATTATTCTCTGTCTGGGGGTAAAAGTATTCCCTGTCTAGGGGTAAAATTATTCTCTGTCTCGGGGTAAAATTATTCCCTGTCTCGGGGTAAAATTATTCCCTGTCTAGGGGTAAAATTATTCCCTGTCTAGGGGTAAAATTATTCCCTGTCGAGAGGTAAAATTATTCTCTGTCCAGAGGTAAAATTATTCTCTGTCCAGGGGTAAAATTATTCTCTGTCCAGGGGTAAAATTATTCTCTGTCTAGGGGTAAAATTATTCACTGTCTAGGCGTAAAATTATTCTCTGGGGGTAAAAGTATTACTTGTCTGGGGGTAAAAGTATTCCCTGTCTGGGGGTAAAAGTATTCCCTGTCGAGGGGTAAAATTATTCTCTGTCTAGGGGTAAAAATATTCTCTGTCTCGGGGTAAAATTATTCTCTGTCTAGGGGTAAAATTATTCCCTGTCTCGGGGTAAAATTATTCCCTGTCGAGAGGTAAAATTATTCTCTGTCTAGGGGTAAAATTATTCTCTGTCCAGGGGTAAAATTATTCTCTGTCTAGGGGTAAAATTATTCTCTGGAGGTAAAAGTATTACTTGTCTGGGGGTAAAAGTATTCCCTGTCTGGGGGTAAAAGTATTCCCTGTCGAGGGGTAAAATTATTTTCTGGGGGTAAAAGTATTCCCTGTCTAGGGGTAAAATTATTCCCTGTCTCGGGGTAAAATTATTCCCTGTCTAGGGGTAAAATTATTCCCTGTGTGGAGGTAAAATTATTCTCTGTCTTGGGGTAAAATTACTCTCTGTCTAGGGGTAAAATTATTCTCTGTCTATAGGTAAAATTATTCCCTGTCAAGGGGCAAAATTATTCTCCGTCTAGAGGTAAAATTATTCTCTGTCTCGGGTAAAATTATTCCCTGTCTAGGGGTAAAATTATTCCATGTCGAGGGGTAAAATTATTCCCTGTCTAGGGGTAAAAATATTCCATGTCTAGGAGTAAAATTATTCTCTGTCTAGAGGTAAAATTATTCTCTGTCTAGGGGTAAAATTTTTCCGTCTAGGGGTAAAATTATTCCCTGTCTAGGGGTAAAATTATTCTCTGTCTCGGGGTAAAATTATTCCCTGTCTAGGGGTAAAATTATTCTCTGTCTAGGGTTAAAATTATTCTCTGGGGGTAAAAGTATTCCCTGTCTGGGGGTAAAATTATTCCCGATCTAGGCTAAAATTATTCTCTGTCTAGGGGTAAAATTATTCTCTGTCTGGAGGTAAAATTATTCCCTGTCGAGCGGTAAATTTATTCCCTGTCTCGGGGTAAAATTATTCGCTGTCTAGGGGTAAAATTATTCCCTGTCTAGGGGTAAAATTATGCCCTGTCTAGGGGTATAATTATTCCCTGTCTAGGGGTAAAATTATTCCCTGTCTAGGGGTAAAATTATTCTCTGTCTAGGGGTAAAATTATTCCCTGTCTCGAGGTAAAATTATTCTCTGTCTAGGGGTAAAATTATTCCCTGTCTAGGGGTAAAATTATTCCCTGTCTAGGGGTAAAATTATTCTCTGTCTAGGGGTAAAATTATTCTCTGGGGGTAAAAGTATTCCCTGTCTTGGGGTAAAATTATTCCCTGTCTCGGGGTATAATTATTCCCTGTCTAGGGGTAAAATTATTCCCTGTCTAGGGGTAAAATTATTCCCTGTCTCGGGGTATAATTATTCCCTGTCTAGGGGTAAAATTATTCCCTGTCTAGGGGTAAAATTATTCTCTGTCTAGGGGTAAAATTATTGTCTGTCTCGAGGTAAAATTATTCTCTGTCTAGGGGTAAAATTATTCCCTGTCTAGGGGTAAAATTATTCCCTGTCTAGGGGTCTAATTATTCCCTGTCTAGGGGTATAATTATTCCCTGTCTAGGGGTATAATTATTCCCTGTCTAGGGGTAAAATTATTCTCTGTCTAGGGTTAAAATTATTCTCTGTCTAGGGGTAAAATTATTCCCTGTCTAGGGGTATAATTATTCCCTGTCTCGGGGTATAATTATTCCCTGTCTAGGGGTTAAATTATTCCCTGTCTAGGGGTTAAATTATTCTCTGTCTAGACGTAAAATTATTCCCTGTCTCGGGGTAAAATTATTCTCTGTCTAGGGGTAAAATTATTCTCGGTCTTGGGGTAAAATTATTCTCTGTCTAGCGGTAAAATTATTCCCTGTCTCGGGGTAAAATTATTCTCTGTCTGGGGGTAAAATTATTCTATGGGGGTAAAAGTATTCCCTGTCTGGGGGTAAAAGTATTCCCTGTCTGGGGGTAAAAGTATTCCCTGTCGAGGGGTAAAATTATTCTCTGTCTAGGGGTAAAAATATTCTCTGTCTCGGGGTAAAATTATTCTCTGTCTAGGGGTAAAATTATTCCCTGTCTCGGGGTAAAATTATTCCCTGTCTAGGGGTAAAATTATTCCCTGTCTAGGGGTAAATTATTCTCTGTCTAGAGGTAAAATTATTCTCTGTCCAGGGGTAAAATTATTCTCTGTCTAGGGGTAAAATTATTCACTGTCTCGGGGTAAAATTATTCTCTGGGGGTAAAAGTATTCCCTGTCTGGGGGTAGAATTATTCCCGGTCTAGGGTAAAATTATTCTCTGTCTCAGGGTAAAATTATTCCCTGTCTAGAGGTAAAATTATTCCCTGTCTAGAGGTAAAATTATTCTCTATCTTGGGGTAAAATTATTCTCCGTCTCGAGGTAAAATTATTCTCTGTCTAGGTTTAAAATTATTCTCTGTCTAGGGGTAAAATTATTGTCTGTCTCGAGGTAAAATTATTCTCTGTCTAGGGGTAAAATTATTCCCTGTCTAGGGGTAAAATTATTCCCTGTCTAGGGGTATAATTATTCCCTGTCTAGGGGTATAATTATTCCCTGTCTAGGGGTAAAATTATTCTCTGTCTAGGGTTAAAATTATTCTCTGTCTCGGGGTAAAATTATTCCCTGTCTCGGGGTATAATTATTCCCTGTCTAGGGGTTAAATTATTCCCTGTCTCGTGGTAAAATTATTCTCTGTCTAGACGTAAAATTATTCCCTGTCTCGGGGTAAAATTATTCTCTGTCTAGGGGTAAAATTATTCTCTGTCTTGGGGTAAAATTATTCTCTGTCTAGCGGTAAAATTATTCCCTGTCTCGGGGTAAAATTATTCTCTGTCTGGGGGTAAAATTATTCTATGGGGGTAAAAGTATTCCCTGTCTGGGGGTAAAAGTATTCCCTGTCTGGGGGTAAAAGTATTCCCTGTCGAGGGGTAAAATTATTCTCTGTCTAGGGGTAAAAATATTCTCTGTCTCGGGGTAAAATTATTCTCTGTCTAGGGGTAAAATTATTCCCTGTCTCGGGGTAAAATTATTCCCTGTCTAGGGGTAAAATTATTCCCTGTCTAGGGGTAAAATTATTCCCTGTCTAGGGGTAAATTATTCTCTGTCTAGAGGTAAAATTATTCTCTGTCCAGGGGTAAAATTATTCTCTGTCTAGGGGTAAAATTATTCACTGTCTCGGGGTAAAATTATTCTCTGGGGGTAAAAGTATTCCCTGTCTGGGGGTAGAATTATTCCCGGTCTAGGGTAAAATTATTCTCTGTCTCAGGGTAAAATTATTCCCTGTCTAGAGGTAAAATTATTCCCTGTCTAGAGGTAAAATTATTCTCTATCTTGGGGTAAAATTATTCTCCGTCTCGAGGTAAAATTATTCTCTGTCTAGGTTTAAAATTATTCTCTGTCTAGGGGTAAAATTATTCTCTGTCTAGGGGTAAAATTATTCTCTGTCGAGAGGTAAAATTATTCTCTGTCTAGGTGTAAAATTATTCCCTGTCTAGGGGTAAAATTATTCTCTGTCTAGGGGTAAAATTATTCTGTGGGGGTAAAAGTATTCCCTGTCTGGGGGTAAAAGTATTCCCTGTCTGGGGGTAAAAGTATTCCCTGTCTCGGGGTAAAATTATTCTCTGTCTGGAGGAAAAATTATTCTCTGTCTGGGGGTAAAATTATTCACTGTCTAGGGGTAAAATTATTCTCTGTCTCGGGGTAAAATTATTCTCTGGGGTTAAAATTATTCTCTGTCTAGGGGTAAAATTACTCTCTGTCTAGGGGTAAAATTATTCTCTGTCTAGAGGTAAAATTATTCCCTGTCTAGGGGCAAAATTATTCTCCGTCTAGAGGTAAAATTATTCTCTGTCTAGGGGTAAAATTATTCCCGATCTAGGGTAAAATTACTCTCTGTCTAGGGGTAAAATTATTCTCTGTCTAGAGGTAAAATTATTCCCTGTCTAGGGGCAAAATTATTCTCCGTCTAGAGGTAAAATTATTCTCTGTCTCGGGTAAAATTATTCCCTGTCTAGGGGTAAAATTATTCCCTGTCGAGGGGTAAAATTATTCCCTGTCCAGGGGTAAAACTATTCCCTCTGTCTGGGGGTAAAATTATTCTCTGTCTGGGGGTAAAATTATTCTCTGTCTCGGGGTAAAATTATTCACTGTCGAGGGGTAAAATTATTCTCTGTCTAGGGGTAAAATTATTCTCGGTGTAAAAGTATTCCCTGTCTGGGGGTAAAATTATTCCCGGTCTAGGGTAAAATTATTCTCTGTCTCGGGGTAAAATTATTCTCTGTCTGGGGGTAAAATTATTCCCTGTCTAGGGGTTAAATTATTCCATGTCCAGGGGTAAAATTATTCCCTGTCTAGGGGTAAAATTATTCCCTGTCGAGGGGTAAAATTATTCTCTGTCTTGGGGTAAAATTATTCTCTGTCTAGCGGTAAAATTATTCTCTGTCTAGGGGTAAAATTATTCTCTGGGGGTAAAAGTATTCCCTGTCTGGGGGTAAAATTATTCCCTATCTAGGGGTAAAATTATTCTCTGTCGAGGGGTAAAATTATTCTCTGTCTGGAGGTAAAATTATTCCCTGTCCAAAGGGAAAATTATTCTCCGTCTCGAGGTAAAATTATTCTCTGTCTCGTTGTAAAATTATTCTCTGTCTAGGGGTAAAATTATTCTCTGTCTTGGGGTAAAATTATTCTCTGTCTAGGGGTAAAATTATTCACTGTCCAGAGGTAAAATTATTCTCTGTCCAGGAGTAAAATTATTCTCTGTCGAGGGGTAAAATTATTCTCTGTCTGGGGGTAAAATCATTCTCTGTCTAGGGGTAAAATTATTCTCTGGGGGTAAAAGTATTCCCTGTCTGGGGGTAAAAGTATTCTCTGTCTAGGGGTAAAATTATTCTCTGTCTAGGGGTAAAATTATTCTCTGTCTGGAGGTAAAATTATTCTCTGTCTCGGGGTAAAATTATTTCCTGTCACGGGGTAAAATTATTCTCTGTCTTGGGGTAAAATTATTCCCTGTCTGGGGGTTAAATTTTTCCCTGTCTAGGGGTAAAATTATTCTCTGGCTAGGGGTAAAATTATTCCCTGTCTCGGGGTAAAATTATTCTCTGTCTATGGGTAAAATTATTCTCTGTCTCGGGGTAAAATTATTCTCTGTCTCGGGGTAAAATTATTCTCTGTCTAGGGGTAAAATTATTTCCTGTTCGGGGTAAAATTATTCTCTGTCGATGGGTAAAATTATTCCCTGTCGAGAGGAAAAATTATTCCCTGTCTGAGGGTAAAATTATTCCCTGTCTGGGGGTAAAATTATTCCCTGTCTAGGGGTAAAATTATTCCCTGTCTAGGCGTAAAATTATTCTCTGGGGGTAAAAGTATTCCCTGTCTGGAGGTAAAATTATTCTCTGTCTAGGGGTAAAATTATTCCCTGTCTAGGGGTAAAATTATTCCCTGTCTAGGGGTAAAATTATTCCCTGATTCGGGGTAAAATTATTCCCTGTCTCGGGGTAAAATTATTCCCTGTCTAGGGGTAAAATTATTCCCTGTCTCGGGATAAAATTATTCTCTGAGGGTAAAATTATTCCCTGTCTGGGGGTAAAAGTATTCCCTGTCTGGGGGTAAAATTATTCTCTGTCTGGGGGTAAAAGTATTCCCTGTCTAGGGGTAAAATTATTCTCTGTCTCGGGGTAAAATTATTCCCTGTCTCGGGGTAAAATTATTCCCTGTCTAGGGGTAACATTATTCCCTGTCTAGGGGTAAAATTATTCCCTGTCGAGAGGTAAAATTATTCTCTGTCCAGAGGTAAAATTATTCTCTGTCCAGGGGTAAAATTATTCTCTGTCCAGGGGTAAAATTATTCTCTGTCTAGGGGTAAAATTATTCACTGTCTAGGCGTAAAATTATTCTCTGGGGGTAAAAGTATTACTTGTCTGGGGGTAAAAGTATTCCCTGTCTGGGGGTAAAAGTATTCCCTGTCGAGGGGTAAAATTATTCTCTGTCTAGGGGTAAAAATATTCTCTGTCTCGGGGTAAAATTATTCTCTGTCTAGGGGTAAAATTATTCCCTGTCTCGGGGTAAAATTATTCCCTGTCGAGAGGTAAAATTATTCTCTGTCTAGGGGTAAAATTATTCTCTGTCCAGGGGTAAAATTATTCTCTGTCTAGGGGTAAAATTATTCTCTGGAGGTAAAAGTATTACTTGTCTGGGGGTAAAAGTATTCCCTGTCTGGGGGTAAAAGTATTCCCTGTCGAGGGGTAAAATTATTTTCTGGGGGTAAAAGTATTCCCTGTCTTGGGGTAAAATTATTCCCTGTCTCGGGGAAAAATTATTCTCTGTCTAGAGGTAAAATTATTCTCTGTGTAGAGGTAAAATTATTCTCCGTCTCGGGGTAAAATTATTCCCTGTCTAGGGGTAAAATTATTCCCTGTCTCGGGGTAAAATTATTCCCTGTCTAGGGGTAAAATTATTCCCTGTGTGGAGGTAAAATTATTCTCTGTCTTGGGGTAAAATTACTCTCTGTCTAGGGGTAAAATTATTCTCTGTCTATAGGTAAAATTATTCCCTGTCAAGGGGCAAAATTATTCTCCGTCTAGAGGTAAAATTATTCTCTGTCTCGGGTAAAATTATTCCCTGTCTAGGGGTAAAATTATTCCATGTCGAGGGGTAAAATTATTCCCTGTCTAGGGGTAAAATTATTCCCTGTCTAGGGGTAAAATTATTCCCTGTCTAGGGGTAAAATTATTCTCTGTCTAGGGGTAAAATTATTCCATGTCCAAGGGTAAAATTATTCTCTGTCTCGGGGTGAAATTATTCTCTGTCTCGGGGTAAAATTATTCCCTGTCTAGGGGTAAAATTATTCCCTGATTAGGGGTAAACTTATTCTCTGTCTGGAGGGAAAATTATTCCCTGTCTAGGGGTAAAATTATTCCCTGTCTAGGGGTAAAATTATTCCCTGTCTAGGGGTAAATTATTCTCTGTCTAGAGGTAAAATTATTCTCTGTCCAGGGGTAAAATTATTCTCTGTCTAGGGGTAAAATTATTCACTGTCTAGGGGTAAAATTATTCTCTGGGGGTAAAAGTATTCCCTGTCTGGGGGTAAAATTATTCCCGGTCTAGGGTAAAATTATTCTCTGTCTCAGGGTAAAATTATTCCCTGTCTAGAGGTAAAATTATTCCCTGTCTAGGGGTAAAATTATTCTCCGTCTAGAGGTAAAATTATTATCTGTCTTGGGGTAACATTATTCTCCGTCTAGAGGTAAAATTATTCTCTGTCCAGGTTTAAAATTATTCTCTGTCTTGGGGTAAAATTATTCTCTGTCTCGGGGTAAAATTATTCTCTGTCGAAAGGTAAAATTATTCTCTGTCTAGGTGTAAAATTATCCCTGTTTAGGGGTAAAATTATTCCCTGTCTAGGGGTAAAATTATTCTCCGTCTAGAGGTAAAATTATTCTCCGTCTAGAGGAAAAATTATTCTCTGTCTAGGGGTAAAATTATTCTCTGTCCAGGTTTAAAATTATTCTCTGTCTTGGGGTAAAATTATTCACTGTCTCGAGGTAAAATTATTCTCTGTCTAGGGGTAAAATTATTCTCTGGGGGTAAAATTATTCTCTGTCTAGGGGTAAAATTACTCTCTGTCTAGGGGTAAAATTATTCTCTGTCCAGGGGCAAAACTATTCCCGATCTAGGGTAAAATTACTCTCTGTCCAGGGGTAAAATTATTCTCTGTCTAGAGGTAAAATTATTCCCTGTCTAGGGGCAAAATTATTCTCCGTCTAGAGGTAAAATTATTCTCTGTCTAGGGGTAAAATTATTCTCTGTCTGGGGGTAAAATTATTCCCTGTCTAGGGGTTAAATTATTCCATGTCCAGGGGTAAAATTATTCCCTGTCTAGGGGTAAAATTATTCCCTGTCTAGGGGTAAAATTATTCTCTGTCTTGGGGTAAAATTACTCCCTGTCTAGCGGTAAAATTATTCTCTGTCTAGGGGTAAAATTATTCTCTGGGGGTAAAAGTATTCCCTGTCTGGGGGTAAAATTATTCCCTATCTGGGGGTAAAATTATTCTCTGTCTAGGGGTAAAATTATTCTCTGTCTATGTGTAAAATTATTCCCTGTCTAGGGGTAAAATTATTCACTGTCTAGGGGTAAAATTATTCTCTGACTCGGGATAAAATTATTCTCTGGGGTTAAAAGTATTCCCTGTCTGGGGGTAAAAGTATTCCCTGTCTGGGGGTAAAATTATTCCCTGTCGAGGGGTAAAATTATTCTCTGTCTCGAGGTAAAATTATTCTCTGTCTCGGGGTAAAATTATTCCCTGTCTCGGGGTAAAATTATTCCCTGTCCTTCTGGGTAAAATTATTCCCTGTCTCGAGGTAAAATTATTCTCTGTCTCGGGGTAAAATTATTCACTGTCTAGGGGTAAAATTATTCCCTGTCGAGAGGTAAAATTATTCTCTGTCCAGAGGTAAAATTATTCTCTGTCTAGGGGTAAAATTATTCTCTGTCTAGGGGTAAAATTATTCTCTGTCTAGGGGTAAAATTATTCACTGTCTAGGCGTAAAATTATTCTCTGGTGGTAAAAGTATTCCCTGTCTGGGGGTAAAAGTATTCCCTGCTGGGGGTAAAATTATTCCCGGTCTAGGGTAAAATTATTCTCTGTCTAGGGGTAAAATTATTCTCTGTCTGGGGCTAAAATTATTCCCTGTCTCGGGGTTAAATTATTCCCTGTATCTGGGTAAAATTATTCTCTGTCTCGGGTAAAATTATTCACTGTCTCGGGGTAAAATTATTCTCTCTCTAGGGTTAAAATTATTCTCTGGGGGTAAAAGTATTCCCTGTCTGGGGGTAAAATCATTCCCGATCGAGGGTAAAATTATTCCCTGTCTAGGGGTAAAATTATTCTTCGTCTAGAGGTAAAATTATTCTCTGTCTGGGGGTAAAATTATTCTCTGTCTAGGGGTAAAATTATTCCATGTCCAAGGGTAAAATTATTCTCTGTCTCGGGGTGAAATTATTCTCTGTCTCGGGGTAAAATTATTCCCTGATTAGGGGTAAAATTATTCTCTGTCTAGAGGTAAAATTATTCCCTGTCTAGGGGTAAAATTATTCCATGTCCAAGGGTAAAATTATTCTCTGTCTCGGGGTGAAATTATTCTCTGTCTCGGGGTAAAATTATTCCCTGATTAGGGGTAAAATTATTCTCTGTCTAGAGGTAAAATTATTCACTGTCTAGGGGTAAAATTATTCTCTGGGGGTAAAAGTATTCCCTGTCTGGGGGTAAAATTATTCCCGGTCTAGGGTAAAATTATTCTCTGTCTCAGGGTAAAATTATTCTCTGTCTCGAGGTAAAATTATTCCCTGTCTCGGGGTAAAATTATTCTCCGTCTAGAGGTAAAATTATTCTCTGTCTAGGTTTAAAATTATTCTCTGTCTCGGGGTAAAATTATTCTCTGTCTCGGGGTAAAATTATTCCCTGTCTTGGGGTAAAATTATTCCCTGTCTAGGGGTAAAATTATTCTCTGTCTAGGGGTAAAATTATTCTATGGGGGTACAAGTATTCCCTGTCTAGGGGTAAAATTATTCTCTGTCTGGAGGTAAAATTATTCCCTGTCTAGGGGCAAAATTATTCTCCGTCTCGAGGTAAAATTATTCTCTGTCTAGGGTAAAATTACTCTCTGTCTAGGGGTGAAATTATTCTCTGTCTCTTGGTAAAATTATTCCCTGTCTAGGGGCAAAATTATTCTCCGTCTAGAGGTAAAATTATTCTCTGTCTCGGGTGAAATTATTCCCTGTCTAGGGGTAAAATTATTCCCTGTCTAGGGGTAAAATTATTCCATGTCCAAGGGTAAAATTATTCTCTGTCTAGGGGTGAAATTATTCTCTGTCTAGGGGTAAAATTATTCCCTGTCTAGGGGTAAAATTATTCCCTGATTAGGGGTAAACTTATTCTCTGTCTAGAGGTAAAATTATTCACTGTCTCGGGGTAAATTATTCTCTGTCTCGAGGTAAAATTATTCTCTGTCCAGGGGTAAAATTATTCTCTGTCTAGGGGTAAAATTATTCTCTGTCTAGGGGTAAAATTATTCTCTGTCTGGGGCTAAAATTATTCCCTGTCTAGGGGTAAAATTATTCCCTGTCGAGGGGTAAAATTATTCTCTGTCGAGGGGTAAAATTATTCTCTGTCTAGGCGTAAAATTATTCTCTGTCAAGGGGTAAAATTATTCCCTGTCTAGGGGTAAAATTATTCCCTGTCTAGGGGTAAAATTATTCCCTGTCTCGGGGTAAATTATTCTCTGTCTCGAGGTAAAATTATTCTCTGTCCAGGGGTAAAATTATTCTCTGTCGAGGGGTAAAATTATTCTCCGTCGAGAGGTAAAATTATTCCCTGTCTAGGGGTAAAATTATTCTCCGTCTGGAGGTAAAATTATTCTCTGTCTTGGGGTAAAATTATTCTCCGTCTAGAGGTAAAATTATTCTCTGTCAAGGTTTAAAATTAATCTCTATCTAGGGGTAAAATTATTCTCTGTCTGGGGGTAAAAGTATTCCCTGTCTCGGGGTAAAATTATTCTCTGTCTCGAGGTAAAATTATTCTCTGTCTAGGGGTAAAATTATTCTCTGGGGGTAAAAGTATTCTCTGTCTAGGGGTAAAATTATTCTCTGTCTAGGGGTAAAATTATTCCCTGTCTAGGGGTAAAATTATTCCCTGTCTAGGGGTAAAATTATTCCCTGTCTCGGGGTAAAATTATTCCCTGTCTAGGGGTAAAATTATTCCCTGTCTAGGCGTAAAATTATTCTCTGTCTCGGTGTAAAATTATTCCCTGTCTCGGGGTAAAATTATTCACTGTCTAGGGGTAAAATTATTCTCTGTCTCGGGATAAAATTATTCTCTGAGGGTAAAATTATTCCCTGTCTTGGGGTAAAGGTATTCCCTGTCTGGGGGTAAAATTATTCTCTGTCTGGGGGTAAAAGTATTCCCTGTCTAGGGGTAAAATTATTCTCTGTCTCGGGGTAAAATTATTCCCTGTCTCGGGGTAAAATTATTCCCTGTCTCGGGGTAAAATTATTCCCTGTCTGGGGGTAAAATTATTCCCTGTCTTGGGGTAAAATTATTCCCTGTCTTGGGGTAAAATTATTCCCTGTCTAGGGGTAAAATTATTCCCTGTCGAGAGGTAAAATTATTCTCTGTCCAGAGGTAAAATTATTCTCTGTCTCGGGGTAAAAATATTCTCTGTCTCGGGGTAAAATTATTCTCTGTCTAGGGGTAAAATTATTCCCTGTCTAGGGGTAAAATTATTCTCTGTCCAGAGGTAAAATTATTCTCTGTCTAGGGGTAAAATTATTCCATGTCCAAGGGTACAATTATTCTCTGTCTCGGGTAAAATTATTCCCTGTCTAGGGGTAAAATTATTCCCTGTCTAGGGGTAAAATTATTCCCTATCTAGGGGTAAAATTATTCTCTGTCTAGGGGTAAAATTATTCCATGTCCAAGGGTAAAATTATTCTCTGTCTCGGGGTGAAATTATTCTCTGTCTCGGGGTAAAATTATTCCCTGTCTAGGGGTAAAATTATTCCCTGATTAGGGGTAAACTTATTCTCTGTCTGGAGGGAAAATTATTCCCTGTCTAGGGGTAAAATTATTCCCTGTCTAGGGGTAAAATTATTCCCTGTCTAGGGGTAAATTAATCTCTGTGTAGAGGTAAAATTATTCTCTGTCCAGGGGTAAAATTATTCTCTGTCTAGGGGTAAAATTATTCACTGTCTAGGGGTAAAATTATTCTCTGGGGGTAAAAGTATTCCCTGTCTGGGGGTAAAATTATTCCCGGTCTAGGGTAAAATTATTCTCTGTCTCAGGGTAAAATTATTCCCTGTCTAGAGGTAAAATTATTCCCTGTCTAGGGGTAAAATTATTCTCCGTCTAGAGGTAAAATTATTATCTGTCTTGGGGTAAAATTATTCTCCGTCTAGAGGTAAAATTATTCTCTGTCCAGGTTTAAAATTATTCTCTGTCTTGGGGTAAAATTATTCTCTGTCTCGGGGTAAAATTATTCTCTGTCGAAAGGTAAAATTATTCTCTGTCTAGGTGTAAAATTATCCCTGTTTAGGGGTAAAATTATTCCCTGTCTAGGGGTAAAATTATTCTCCGTCTAGAGGTAAAATTATTCTCCGTCTAGAGGAAAAATTATTCTCTGTCTAGGGGTAAAATTATTCTCTGTCCAGGTTTAAAATTATTCTCTGTCTTGGGGTAAAATTATTCACTGTCTCGGGGTAAAATTATTCTCTGTCTAGGGGTAAAATTATTCTCTGGGGGTAAAATTATTCTCTGTCTAGGGGTAAAATTACTCTCTGTCTCGGGGTAAAATTATTCTCTGTCCAGGGGCAAAACTATTCCCGATCTAGGGTAAAATTACTCTCTGTCCAGGGGTAAAATTATTCTCTGTCTAGAGGTAAAATTATTCCCTGTCTAGGGGCAAAATTATTCTCCGTCTAGAGGTAAAGTTATTCTCTGTCTCGGATAAAATTATTCCCTGTCTTGGGGTAAAATTATTCCCTGTCGAGGGGTAAAACTATTCCCTGTCTAGGGGTAAAATTATTCTCTGGGGGTAAAAGTATTCCCTGTCTGGGGGTAAAATTATTCCCGGTCTAGGGTAAAATTATTCTCTGTCTAGGGGTAAAATTATTCTCTGTCTAGAGGTAAAATTATTCCCTGTCTAGGGGTAAAATTATTCCCTGTCTCGGGGTAAAATTATTCCCTGTCTAGAGGTAAAATTATTCTCTGTCTCGAGGTAAAATTATTCTCTGTCTCGAGGTAAAATTATTCTCTGTCTAGGGGTAAAATTATTCACTGTCTAGGGGTAAAATTATTCTCTGGGGGTAAAAGTATTCCCTGTCTGGGGGTAAAATTATTCCCGGTCTAGGGTAAAATTATTCTCTGTCTCAGGGTAAAATTATTCTCTGTCTCGAGGTAAAATTATTCCCTGTCTCGGGGTAAAATTATTCTCCGTCTAGAGGTAAAATTATTCTCTGTCTAGGTTTAAAATTATTCTCTGTCTCGGGGTAAAATTATTCTCTGTCTCGGGGTAAAATTATTCCCTGTCTTGGGGTAAAATTATTCCCTGTCTAGGGGTAAAATTATTCTCTGTCTAGGGGTAAAATTATTCTATGGGGGTACAAGTATTCCCTGTCTGGGGGTAAAAGTATTCCCTGTCTGGGGGTAAAAGTATTCCCTGTCGAGGGGTAAAATTATTCTCTGTCTAGGGGTAAAAATATTCCCTGTCTCGGGGTAAAATTATTCTCTGTCTAGGGGTAAAATTATTCCCTGTCTCGGGGTAAAATTATTCCCTGTCTAGGGGTAAAATTATTCCCTGTCTTGAGGTAAAATTACTCTCTGTCTAGGGGTAAAATTATTCTCTGTCTAGGGGTAAAATTATTCCCTGTCGAGGGGTAAAATTATTTTCTGGGGGTAAAAGTATTCCCTGTCTTGGGGTAAAATTATTCCCTGTCTCGGGGAAAAATTATTCTCCGTCTCGGGGTAAAATTATTCTCTGTGTAGAGGTAAAATTATTCTCCGTCTCGGGGTAAAATTATTCCCTGTCTAGGGGTAAAATTATTCCCTGTCTCGGGGTAAAATTATTCCCTGTCTCGGGGTATAATTATTCCCTGTCTGGGGGTAAAATTATTCTCTGTCTAGGGGTAAAATTACTCTCTGTCTAGGGGTAAAATTACTCTCTGTCTAGGGGTAAAATTATTCCCTGTCTAGGGGTAAAATTATTCCCTGTCGAGAGGTAAAATTATTCTCTGTCCAGAGGTAAAATTATTCTCTGTCTAGGGGTAAAATTATTCTCTGTCCAGGGGTAAAATTATTCTCTGTCCAGGGGTAAAATTATTCACTGTCTAGGCGTAAAATTATTCTCTGGGGGTAAAAGTATTACTTGTCTGGGGGTAAAAGTATTCCCTGTCTGGGGGTAAAAGTATTCCCTGTCGAGGGGTACAATTATTTTCTGGGGGTAAAAGTATTCCCTGTCTTGGGGTAAAATTATTCCCTGTCTCGGGGAAAAATTATTCTCTGTCTAGAGGTAAAATTATTCTCTGTGTAGAGGTAAAATTATTCTCCGTCTCGGGGTAAAATTATTCCCTGTCTAGGGGTAAAATTATTCCCTGTCGAGGGGCAAAATTATTCTCCGTCTAGAGGTAAAATTATTCTCTGTCTCGGGTAAAATTATTCCCTGTCTAGGGGTAAAATTATTCCATGTCGAGGGGTAAAATTATTCCCTGTCTTGGGGTAAAATTATTCCCTGTCTAGGGGTAAAATTATTCCCTGTCTAGGGGTAAAATTATTCTCTGTCTAGGGGTAAAATTATTCCATGTCCAAGGGTAAAATTATTCTCTGTCTCGGGGTGAAATTATTCTCTGTCTCGGGGTAAAATTATTCCCTGTCTAGGGGTAAAATTATTCCCTGATTAGGGGTAAACTTATTCTCTGTCTGGAGGGAAAATTATTCCCTGTCTAGGGGTAAAATTATTCCCTGTCTAGGGGTAAAATTATTCCCTGTCTAGGGGTAAATTATTCTCTGTCTGGAGGTAAAATTATTCTCTGTCCAGGGGTAAAATTATTCTCTGTCTAGGGGTAAAATTATTCACTGTCTAGGGGTAAAATTATTCTCTGGGGGTAAAAGTATTCCCTGTCTGGGGGTAAAATTATTCCCGGTCTAGGGTAAAATTATTCTCTGTCTCAGGGTAAAATTATTCCCTGTCTAGAGGTAAAATTATTCCCTGTCTAGGGGTAAAATTATTCTCCGTCTGGAGGTAAAATTATTATCTGTCTTGGGGTAAAATTATTCTCCGTCTAGAGGTAAAATTATTCTCTGTCCAGGTTTAAAATTATTCTCTGTCTTGGGGTAAAATTATTCTCTGTCTCGGGGTAAAATTATTCTCTGTCGAAAGGTAAAATTATTCTCTGTCTAGGTGTAAAATTATCCCTGTTTAGGGGTAAAATTATTCCCTGTCTAGGGGTAAAATTATTCTCCGTCTAGAGGTAAAATTATTCTCCGTCTAGAGGAAAAATTATTCTCTGTCTCGGGGTAAAATTATTCTCTGTCCAGGTTTAAAATTATTCTCTGTCTTGGGGTAAAATTATTCACTGTCTCGGGGTAAAATTATTCTCTGTCTAGGGGTAAAATTATTCTCTGGGGGTAAAATTATTCTCTGTCTAGGGGTAAAGTTACTCTCTGTCTAGGGGTAAAATTATTCTCTGTCCAGGGGCAAAACTATTCCCGATCTAGGGTAAAATTACTCTCTGTCCAGGGGTAAAATTATTCTCTGTCTAGAGGTAAAATTATTCCCTGTCTAGGGGCAAAATTATTCTCCGTCTAGAGGTAAAGTTATTCTCTGTCTCGGGTAAAATTATTCCCTGTCTAGGGGTAAAATTATTCCCTGTCGAGGGGTAAAACTATTCCCTGTCGAGGGGTAAAATTATTCTCTGGGGGTAAAAGTATTCCCTGTCTGGGGGTAAAATTATTCCCGGTCTAGGGTAAAATTATTCTCTGTCTAGGGGTAAAATTATTCTCTGTCTGGGGGTAAAATTATTCCCTGTCTAGGGGTTAAATTATTCCATGTCCAGGGGTAAAATTATTCCCTGTCTAGGGGTAAAATTATTCCCTGTCTAGGGGTAAAATTATTCTCCGTCTAGAGGAAAAATTATTTTCTGTCTTGGGGTAAAATTATTCTCCGTCTTGAGGTAAAATTATTCTCTGTCAAGGTTTAAAATTAATCTCTATCTAGGGGTAAAATTATTCTCTGTCTGGGGGTAAAAGTATTCCCTGTCTAGGGGTAAAATTATTCTCTGTCTCGAGGTAAAATTATTCTCTGTCTCGGTGTAAAATTATTCCCTGTCTGGGGCTAAAATTATTCCCTGTCTAGGGGTAAAATTATTCCCTGTCGAGGGGTAAAATTATTCTCTGTCGAGGGGTAAAATTATTCTCTGTCTAGGCGTAAAATTATTCTCTGTCTAGGGGTAAAATTATTCTCCGTCTAGAGGTAAAATTATTCCCTGTCTAGGGGTAAAATTATTCTCCGTCTACAGGTAAAATTATTCTCTGTCTTGGGGTAAAATTATTCTCCGTCTAGAGGTAAAATTATTCTCTGTCAAGGTTTAAAATTATTCTCTATCTAGGGGTAAAATTATTCTCTGTCTGGGGGTAAAAGTATTCCCTGTCTAGGGGTAAAATTATTCTCTGTCTCGAGGTAAAATTATTCTCTGTCTCGGTGTAAAATTATTCCCTGTCTAGGGGTAAAATTATTCCCTGTCCAGGGGTAAAATTATTCCCTGTCTAGGGGTAAAATTATTCTCTGTCTAGGGGTAAAATTATTCACTGTCGAGGGGTAAAATTATTCTCTGTCTAGGGGTAAAATTACTCTCTGTCTAGGGGTAAAATTATTCTCTGTCTGGGGGTAAAATTATTCCCTGTCTAGGGGCAAAATTATTCTCCGTCTCGAGGTATAATTATTCTCTGTCTAGGGGTAAAATTATTCCCGATCTGGGGTAAAATTACTCTCTGTCTCGGGGTAAAATTATTCTCTGTCTAGAGGTAAAATTATTCCCTATCTAGGGGCAAAATTATTCTCTATGTAGAGGTAAAATTATTCACTGTCGAGGGGTAAAATTATTCTCTGGGGGTAAAAGTATTCCCTGTCTGGGGGTAATATTATTCCCTGTCTAGGGTAAAATTATTCTCTGTCTAGGGGTAAAATTATTCTCTGTCTGGGGGTAAAATTATTCCCTGTCTAGGGGTTAAATTATTCCCTGTCTAGGGGTAAAATTATTCTCTATCTCGGGTAAAATTATTCTCTGACAAGGGGTAAAATTATTCCATGTCCAGGGGTAAAATTATTCCCTGTCTAGGGGTAAAATTATTCCCTGTCTCGGGGTAAAATTATTCCCTGTCTGGGCGTAAAATTATTCACTGTCTAGGGGTAAAATTATTCTCTGACTAGGGATAAAATTATTCTCTGGGGGTAAAAGTATTCCCTGTCTGGGGGTAAAAGTATTCCCTGTCTGGGGGTAAAATTATTCCCTGTCGAGGGGTAAAATTATTCTCTGTCTCGGGGTAAAATTATTCCCTGTCTCGGGGTAAAATTATTCCCTGTCTAGGGGTAAAATTATTCCCTGTCTAGAGGTAAAATTATTCTCTGTCTCGGGGTAAAATTATTCACTGTCTCGGGGTAAAATTATTCCCTGTCGAGAGGTAAAATTATTCTCTGTCCAGAGGTAAAATTATTCTCTGTCTAGGGGTAAAATTATTCACTGTCTAGGCGTAAAATTATTCTCTGGTGGTAAAAGTATTCCCTGTCTGGGGGTAAAAGTATTCCCTGTCTGGGGGTAAAATTATTCCCGGTCTAGGGTAAAATTATTCTCTGTCTAGGGGTAAAATTATTCTCTGTCTGGGGCTAAAATTATTCCCTGTCTCGGGGTTAAATGATTCCCTGTATCTGGGTAAAATTATTCTCTGTCTCGGGTAAAATTATTCACTGTCTCGGGGTAAAATTATTCTCTCTCTAGGGTTAAAATTATTCTCTGGGGGTAAAAGTATTCCCTGTCTGGGGGTAAAATCATTCCCGATCGAGGGTAAAATTATTCCCTGTCTAGGGGTAAAATTATTCTTCGTCTAGAGGTAAAATTATTCTCTGTCTGGGGGTAAAATTATTCTCTGTCTGGGGGTAAAATTATTCCATGTCCAAGGGTAAAATTATTCTCTGTCTCGGGGTGAAATTATTCTCTGTCTCGGGGTAAAATTATTCCCTGATTAGGGGTAAAATTATTCTCTGTCTAGAGGTAAAATTATTCCCTGTCTAGGGGTAAAATTATTCCCTGTCTCGGGGTAAAATTATTCCCTGTCTAGGGGTAAAATTATTCCCTGTCTAGAGGTAAAATTATTCTCTGTCTCGAGGTAAAATTATTCTCTGTCTCGAGGTAAAATTATTCTCTGTCTAGGGGTAAAATTATTCACTGTCTAGCGGTAAAATTATTCTCTGGGGGTAAAAGTATTCCCTGTCTGGGGGTAAAATTATTCCCGGTCTAGGGTAAAATTATTCTCTGTCTCAGGGTAAAATTATTCTCTGTCTCGAGGTAAAATTATTCCCTGTCTCGGGGTAAAATTATTCTCCGTCTAGAGGTAAAATTATTCTCTGTCTAGGTTTAAAATTATTCTCTGTCTCGGGGTAAAATTATTCTCTGTCTCGGGGTAAAATTATTCCCTGTCTTGGGGTAAAATTATTCTCTGTCTAGGGGTAAAATTATTCTATGGGGGTACAAGTATTCCCTGTCTGGGGGTAAAAGTATTCCCTGTCGAGGGGTAAAATTATTCTCTGTCTAGGGGTAAAAATATTCCCTGTCTCGGGGTAAAATTATTCTCTGTCTAGGGGTAAAATTATTCCCTGTCTCGGGGTAAAATTATTCCCTGTCTAGGGGTAAAATTATTCCCTGTCGAGGGGTAAAATTATTTTCTGGGGGTAAAAGTATTCCCTGTCTTGGGGTAAAATTATTCCCTGTCTCGGGGAAAAATTATTCTCCGTCTCGGGGTAAAATTATTCTCTGTGTAGAGGTAAAATTATTCTCCGTCTCGGGGTAAAATTATTCCCTGTCTAGGGGTAAAATTATTCCCTGTCTCGGGGTAAAATTATTCCCTGTCTCGGGGTATAATTATTCCCTGTCTGGGGGTAAAATTATTCTCTGTCTAGGGGTAAAATTACTCTCTGTCTAGGGGTAAAATTACTCTCTGTCTAGGGGTAAAATTATTCTCTGTCTAGAGGTAAAATTATTCCCTGTCTAGGGGCAAAATTATTCTCCGTCTAGAGGTAAAATTATTCTCTGTCTAGGGTAAAATTACTCTCTGTCTAGGGGTGAAATTATTCTCTGTCTATAGGTAAAATTATTCCCTGTCTAGGGGCAAAATTATTCTCCGTCTAGAGGTAAAATTATTCTCTGTCTCGGGTGAAATTATTCCCTGTCTAGGGGTAAAATTATTCCCTGTCTCGGGGTAAAATTATTCCATGTCCAAGGGTAAAATTATTCTCTGTCTAGGGGTGAAATTATTCTCTGTCTAGGGGTAAAATTATTCCCTGTCTAGGGGTAAAATTATTCCCTGATTAGGGGTAAACTTATTCTCTGTCTAGAGGTAAAATTATTCACTGTCTCGGGGTAAATTATTCTCTGTCTCGAGGTAAAATTATTCTCTGTCTAGGGGTAAAATTATTCTCTGTCTAGGGGTAAAATTATTCTCTGTCTAGGGGTAAAATTATTCTCTGTCTGGGGCTAAAATTATTCCCTGTCTAGGGGTAAAATTATTCCCTGTCTCGGGGTAAATTATTCTGTCTCGAGGTAAAATTATTCTCTGTCCAGGGGTAAAATTATTCTCTGTCGAGGGGTAAAATTATTCTCCGTCGAGAGGTAAAATTATTCCCTGTCTAGGGGTAAAATTATTCTCCGTCTAGAGGTAAAATTATTCTCTGTCTTGGGGTAAAATTATTCTCCGTCTAGAGGTAAAATTATTCTCTGTCAAGGTTTAAAATTAATCTCTATCTAGGGGTAAAATTATTCTCTGTCTGGGGGTAAAAGTATTCCCTGTCTAGGGGTAAAATTATTCTCTGTCTCGAGGTAAAATTATTCTCTGTCTCGGTGTAAAATTATTCCCTGTCTGGGGCTAAAATTATTCCCTGTCTAGGGGTAAAATTATTCCCTGTCGAGGGGTAAAATTATTCTCTGTCGAGGGGTAAAATTATTCTCTGTCTAGGCGTAAAATTATTCTCTGTCTAGGGGTAAAATTATTCTCCGTCTAGAGGTAAAATTATTCCCTGTCTAGGGGTAAAATTATTCTCCGTCTACAGGTAAAATTATTCTCTGTCTTGGGGTAAAATTATTCTCCGTCTAGAGGTAAAATTATTCTCTGTCAAGGTTTAAAATTATTCTCTATCTAGGGGTAAAATTATTCTCTGTCTGGGGGTAAAAGTATTCCCTGTCTAGGGGTAAAATTATTCTCTGTCTCGAGGTAAAATTATTCTCTGTCTCGGTGTAAAATTATTCCCTGTCTAGGGGTAAAATTATTCCCTGTCCAGGGGTAAAATTATTCCCTGTCTAGGGGTAAAATTATTCTCTGTCTAGGGGTAAAATTATTCACTGTCTAGGGGTAAAATTATTCTCTGTCTAGGGGTAAAATTACTCTCTGTCTAGGGGTAAAATTATTCTCTGTCTAGGGGTAAAATTATTCCCTGTCTAGGGGCAAAATTATTCTCCGTCTCGAGGTATAATTATTCTCTGTCTAGGGGTAAAATTATTCCCGATCTGGGGTAAAATTACTCTCTGTCTCGGGGTAAAATTATTCTCTGTCTAGAGGTAAAATTATTCCCTATCTAGGGGCAAAATTATTCTCGATGTAGAGGTAAAATTATTCACTGTCGAGGGGTAAAATTATTCTCTGGGGGTAAAAGTATTCCCTGTCTGGGGGTAAAATTATTCCCTGTCCAGGGTAAAATTATTCTCTGTCTAGGGGTAAAATTATTCTCTGTCTGGGGGTAAAATTATTCCCTGTCTAGGGGTTAAATTATTCCCTGTCTAGGGGTAAAATTATTCTCTATCTCGGGTAAAATTATTCTCTGACTAGGGGTAAAATTATTCCATGTCCAGGGGTAAAATTATTCCCTGTCTAGGGGTAAAATTATTCCCTGTCTCGGGGTAAAATTATTCCCTGTCTAGGCGTAAAATTATTCTCTGGGGGTAAAAGTATTCCCTGTCTGGGGGTAAAATTATTCGCGGTCTAGGGTAAAATTATTCTCTGTCTAGGGGTAAAATTATTCTCTGTCTGGGGGTAAAATTATTCCCTGTCTAGGGGTTAAATTATTCCCTGTCCAGGGGTAAAATTATTCTCTGTCTCGGGTAAAATTATTCTCTGTCTAGGGGTAAAATTATTCCATGTCCAGGGGTAAAATTATTCCCTGTCTAGGGGTAAAATTATTCCCTGTCTAGGGGTAAAATTATTCTCTGTCCAGAGGTAAAATTATTCTCTGTCTCGGGGTAAAATTATTCTCTGTCTGCGGGTAAAATTACTCCCTGTCTAGCGGTAAAATTATTCTCTGTCTAGGGGTAAAATTATTCTCTGGGGGTAAAAGTATTCCCTGTCTGGGGGTAAAATTATTCCCTATCGAGGGGTAAAATTATTCTCTGTCTAGGGGTAAAATTATTCTCTGTCTAGAGGTAAAATTATTCCCTGTCTAGGGGTAAAATTATTCTCCGTCTCGAGGTAAAATTATTCCCTGTCTCGGGGTAAAATTATTCCCTGTCTAGGGGTAAAATTACTCCCTGATTAGGGGTAAAATTATTCCCTGTCCAGAGGTAAAATTATTCTCGTCTACGGGTAAAATTATTCCCTGTCTAGGGGTAAAATTATTCTCTGTCTAGGGGTAAAATTATTCTCTGTCCAGGGGTAAAATTATTCTCTGTCTAGGGGTAAAATTATTCCCTGATTATGGGTAAAATTATTCTCTGTCTAGAGGTAAAATTATTCTCTGTCTAGGGGTAAAATTATTCTCTGTCTCGGGGTAAAATTATTCACTGTCCAGGCGTAAAATTATTCTCGGGGGGGTAAAAGTATTCCCTGTCTGGGGGTAAAATTATTCCCGGTCTCGGGTAAAATTATTCCCTGTCTAGGGGTAAAATTATTCTCTGTCTATGGGTAAAATTATTCTCTGTCTAGGGGTAAAATTATTTCCTGTGTAGGGGTAAAATTATTCCCTGTCTAGGGGTAAAATTATTCCCTGTCTTGGGGTAAAGTTATTCTCTGTCCAGGTTGTAAAATTATTCCCTGTCTGGGGGTAAAATTATTCACTGTCTCGGGGTAAAATTATTCTCTGTCTAGGGATAAAATTATTCTCTGGGGGTACAAGTATTCCCTGTCTGGGGGTAAAAGTATTCCCTGTCTGGGGGTAAAAGTATTCCCTGTCTGGGGGTAAAATTATTCCCTGTCTAGGGGTAAAATTATTCTCTGTCTCGGGGTAAAATTATTCCCTGTCTAGGGGTAAAAATATTCTCTGTCTCGAGGTAAAATTATTCCCTGTCTCGAGGTAAAATTATTCCCTGTCTCGGGGTAAAATTATTCCCTGTCTCGGGGTAAAATTATTCCCTGTCTAGGGGTAAAATTATTCTCTGTCCAGAGGTAAAATTATTCTCTGTCGAGGGGTAAAATTATTCTCTGTCTAGGGGAAAAATTATTCTCTGTCTAGGGGTAAAATTATTCACTGTCTAAGCGTAAAATTATTCCCTGTCTAGAGGTAAAATTATTCTCTGTCTCAGGGTAAAATTATTCCCTGTCTAGGGGTAAAATTATTCCCTGTCGAGAGGTAAAATTATTCTCTGTCCAGAGGTAAAATTATTCACTGGGGGTACAAGTATTCCCTGTCTGGGGGTAAAATTATTCTCTGTCTAGGGGTAAAATTATTCCCTGTCTAGAAGAAAAATTACTCCCTGTCTGGGGGTAAAATTATTCCCTGTCTAGGGGTTAAATTATTCCCTGTCTGGGGTAAAATTATTCTCTGTCTCGGGTAAAATTATTCTCTGTCGAGGGGTAAAATTATTCACTGTCGAGGCGTAAAATTATCTCTGGGGGTAAAAGTATTCCCTGTCTGGGGGTAAAATTATTCCCGGTCTAGGGTAAAATTATTCTCTGTCTAGGGGTAAAATTATTCTCTGTCTGGAGGTAAAGCTATTCACTGTCTCGGGGTAAAAATATTCTCTGTCTCGAGGTAAAATTATTCTCTGTCTCGGGGTAAAATCATTCTCTGTCTCGGGGTAAAATTATTCACTGTCTCGGCGTAAAATTATTCTCTGGGGGTAAAATTATTCCCTGTCTGGGGGTAAAATTATTCCCTGTCTAGGGGTTAAATTATTCCCTGTCTCGGGGTAAAATTATTCTCTGTCTCGGGTAAAATTATTCTCTGTCTAGGGGTAAAATTATTCCTTGTCTCGGGGTAAAATTATTCTCTGGGGGTAAAAGTATTCCCTGTCTGGGGGTAAAAGTATTCCCTGTCTGGGGGTAAAAGTATTCCCTGTCTGGGGGTAAAATTATTCCCTGTCTCGGGTAAAATTATTCTCTGTCTCGGGGTAAAATTATTCCCTGTCTGGGTGTAAAATTATTCCCTGTCTCGGGGTAAAATTATTCCCTGTCTAGGGGTAAAATTATTCCATGTCTAGGGGTAAAATTATTCCCTGTCTAGACGTAAAATTATTCTCTGTCTCGGGGTAAAATTATTCTCTGTCTCGGGGTAAAATTATTCACTGTCTCTGGGTAAAATTATTCTCTGTCTCGGGTTAAAATTATTCTCTGGGGGTAAAAGTATTCCCTGTCTGGGGGTAAAATTATTCTCTGTCTAGGGGTAAAATTATTCTCTGTCTAGGGGTAAAATTATTCTCTGTCTAGGGGTAAAATTTTTCTCTGTCTAGGGGTAAAATTATTCTTCGTCTCGGGGTAAAATTATTCTTCGTCTAGAGGTAAAATTATTCTCTGTCTCGGGGTAAAATAATTCTCTGTCTAGGGGTAAAATTATTCCATGTCCAAGGGTAAAATTATTCTCTGTCTGGGGGTGAAATTATTCTCTGTCTAGGGGTAAAATTATTCCCTGTCTCGGGGTAAAATTATTCCCTGATTAGGGGTAAAATTATTCTCTGTCAAGTGGTAAAATTATTCTCTGTCTACGGGTAAAATTATTCCCTGTCTAGGGGTAAAATTATTCCCTGTCTAGGGGTAAAATTATTCTCTGTCTCGAGGTAAAATTATTCTCTGTCTAGAGGTAAAATTATTCTCTGTCTTGGGGTAAAATTATTCTCTGTCTAGAGGTAAAATTATTCTCTGTCTAGGGGTAAAATTATTCTCTGTCTAGGGGTAAAATTATTCACTGTCTAGGCATAAAATTATTCTCTGGGGGTAAAAGTATTCACTGTCTGGGGGTAAAATTATTCCCGGTCGAGGGTAAAATTATTCTCTGTCTAGGGGTAAAATTATTCCCTGTCTAGAGGTAAAATTATTCCCTGTCTAGGGGTAAAATTTTTCTCTGTCTATGGGTAAAATTATTCTCTGTCTAGGGGTAAAATTATTCTCTGTCTAGGGGTAAAATTATTTCCTGTCTAGTGGTAAAATTATTTCCTGTCTAGGGGTAAAATTATTCACTGTCTCGGGGTAAAATTATTCCCTGATTAGGGGTAAAATTATTCCCTGTCTAGGGGTAAAATTATTCCCTGTCTAGGGGTAAAATTATTCCCTGTCTTGGGGTAAAATTATTCTCTGTCTAGGGGTAAAATTATTCTCTGTCTAGGGGTAAAATTATTCTCTGTCTAGGGGTAAAATTATTTCCTGTCTAGGGGTAAAATTATTCCCTGTCTAGGGGTAAAATTATTCCCTGTCTAGGGGTAAAATTATTCACTGTCTAGGGGTAAAATTATTCTCTGTCTAGGGATAAAATTATTCTCTGGGGGTAAAAGTATTCCCTGTCTGGGGGTAAAATTATTTCCTGTCTAGGGGTAAAATTATTCCATGTCCAAGGGTAACATTATTCTCTGTCTGGGGGTGAAATTATTCTCTGTCTAGGGGTAAAATTATTCCCGGTCTCGGGGTAAAATTATTCCCTGATTAGGGGTAAAATTATTCTCTGTCAAGAGGTAAAATTATTCTCTGTCTACGGGTAAAATTATTCCCTGTCTAGGGGTAAAATTATTCTCTGTCTCGAGGTAAAATTATTCTCTGTCTAGAGGTAAAATTATTCTCTGTCTAGGGGTAAAATTATTCTCTGTCTAGGGGTAAAATTATTCACTGTCTAGGCGTAAAATTATTCTCTGGGGGTAAAAGTATTCCCTGTCTGGGGGTAAAATTATTCCCGGTCTAGGGTAAAATTATTCTCTGTCTAGGGGTAAAATTATTCTCTGTCTTGAGGTAAAATTATTCCCTGTCTAGGGGTAAAATTATTCTCTGTCTATGGGTAAAATTATTCCCTGTCTTGGGGTAAAATTATTCCCTGTCTCGGGGTAAAATTATTCTCTGTCTAGGGATAAAATTATTCTCTGGGGGTACAAGTATTCCCTGTCTGGGGGTAAAAGTATTCCCTGTCTGGGGGTAAAAGTATTCCCTGTCTGGGGGTAAAAGTATTCCCTGTCTGGGGGTAAAATTATTCCCTGTCTAGGGGTAAAATTATTCTCTGTCTCGGGGTAAAATTATTCCCTGTCTAGGGGTAAAAATATTCTCTGTCTCGAGGTAAAATTATTCTCTGTCTCGAGGTAAAATTATTCCCTGTCTCGGGGTAAAATTATTCCCTGTCTCGGGGTAAAATTATTCCCTGTCTAGGGGTAAAATTATTCTCTGTCCAGAGGTAAAATTATTCTCTGTCGAGGGGTAAAATTATTCTCTGTCTAGGGGAAAAATTATTCTCTGTCTAGGGGTAAAATTATTCACTGTCTAAGCGTAAAATTATTCCCTGTCTAGAGGTAAAATTATTCTCTGTCTCAGGGTAAAATTATTCCCTGTCTAGGGGTAAAATTATTCCCTGTCGAGAGGTAAAATTATTCTCTGTCCAGAGGTAAAATTATTCACTGGGGGTACAAGTATTCCCTGTCTGGGGGTAAAACTATTCTCTGTCTTGGGGTAAAATTATTTCCTGTCTAGATGAAAAATTACTCCCTGTCTGGGGGTAAAATTATTCCCTGTCTAGGGGTTAAATTATTCCCTGTCTGGGGGTAAAATTATTCTCTGTCTCGGGTAAAATTATTCTCTGTCGAGGGGTAAAATTATTCACTGTCGAGGCGTAAAATTATCTCTGGGGGTAAAAGTATTCCCTGTCTGGGGGTAAAATTATTCCCGGTCTAGGGTAAAATTATTCTCTGTCTAGGGGTAAAATTATTCTCTGTCTGGAGGTAAAACTATTCCCTGTCTCGGGGTAAAAATATTCTCTGTCTCGAGGTAAAATTATTCTCTGTCTCGAGGTAAAATTATTCCCTGTCTCGGGGTAAAATTATTCCCTGGCTAGGGGTAAAATTATTCTCTGTCTATAGGTAAAATTATTCCCTGTCTAGGGGTAAAATTATTCCCTGTCTAGGGGTAAAATTATTCCCTGTCCAGAGGTAAAATTATTCTCTGTCTCGGGGTAAAATTATTCTCTGTCTCGGGGTAAAATTATTCACTGTCTCGGCGTAAAATTATTCTCTGGGGGTAAAATTATTCCCTGTCTGGGGGTAAAATTATTCCCTGTCTAGGGGTTAAATTATTCCCTGTCTCGGGGTAAAATTATTCTCTGTCTCGGGTAAAATTATTCTCTGTCTAGGGGTAAAATTATTCCTTGTCTCGGGGTAAAATTATTCTCTGGGGGTAAAAGTATTCCCTGTCTGGGGGTAAAAGTATTCCCTGTCTGGGGGTAAAAGTATTCCCTGTCTGGGGGTAAAATTATTCCCTGTCTCGGGTAAAATTATTCTCTGTCTCGGGGTAAAATTATTCCCTGTCTGGGTGTAAAATTATTCCCTGTCTCGGGGTAAAATTATTCCCTGTCTAGGGGTAAAATTATTCCATGTCTAGGGGTAAAATTATTCCCTGTCTAGACGTAAAATTATTCTCTGTCTCGGGGTAAAATTATTCTCTGTCTCGGGGTAAAATTATTCACTGTCTCTGGGTAAAATTATTCTCTGTCTCGGGTTAAAATTATTCTCTGGGGGTAAAAGTATTCCCTGTCTGGGGGATAAAATTATTCTCTGTCTAGGGGTAAAATTATTCTCTGTCTAGGGGTAAAATTATTCTCTGTCTAGGGGTAAAATTTTTCTCTGTCTAGAGGTAAAATTATTCTTCGTCTCGGGGTAAAATTATTCTTCGTCTAGAGGTAAAATTATTCTCTGTCTAGGGGTAAAATAATTCTCTGTCTAGGGGTAAAATTATTCCATGTCCAAGGGTAAAATTATTCTCTGTCTGGGGGTGAAATTATTCTCTGTCTAGGGGTAAAATTATTCCCTGTCTCGGGGTAAAATTATTCCCTGATTAGGGGTAAAATTATTCTCTGTCAAGAGGTAAAATTATTCTCTGTCTACGGGTAAAATTATTCCCTGTCTAGGGGTAAAATTATTCCCTGTCTAGGGGTAAAATTATTCTCTGTCTCGAGGTAAAATTATTCTCTGTCTGGAGGTAAAATTATTCTCTGTCTAGGGGTAAAATTATTCTCTGTCTAGAGGTAAAATTATTCTCTGTCCAGGGGTAAAATTATTCTCTGTCTAGGGGTAAAATTATTCACTGTCGAGGCATAAAATTATTCTCTGGGGGTAAAAGTATTCCCTGTCTGGGGGTAAAATTATTCCCTGTCTAGAGGTAAAATTATTCCCTGTCTAGGGGTAAAATTTTTCTCTGTCTATGGGTAAAATTATTCTCTGTCTAGGGGTAAAATTATTCTCTGTCTAGGGGTAAAATTATTTCCTGTCTAGTGGTCAAATTATTTCCTGTCTAGGGGTAAAATTATTCACTGTCTAGGGGTAAAATTATTCCCTGATTAGGGGTAAAATTATTCCCTGATTAGGGGTAAAATTATTCCCTGTCTAGGGGTAAAATTATTCCCTGTCTAGGGGTAAAATTATTCTCTGTCTAGGGGTAAAATTATTCTCTGTCTAGGGGTAAAATTATTCTCTGTCTAGGGGTAAAATTATTTCCTGTCTAGTGGTAAAATTATTTCCCGTCTAGGGGTAAAATTATTCCCTGTCTAGGGGTAAAATTATTCACTGTCTAGGGGTAAAATTATTCTCTGTCTAGGGATAAAATTATTCTCTGGGGGTAAAAGTATTCCCTGTCTGGGGGTAAAATTATTTCCTGTCTAGGGGTAAAATTATTCCATGTCCAAGGGTAACATTATTCTCTGTCTGGGGGTGAAATTATTCTCTGTCTAGGGGTAAAATTATTCCCGGTCTCGGGGTAAAATTATTCCCTGATTAGGGGTAAAATTATTCTCTGTCAAGAGGTAAAATTATTCTCTGTCTACGGGTAAAATTATTCCCTGTCTCGGGGTAAAATTATTCCCTGTCTAGGGGTAAAATTATTCTCTGTCTCGAGGTAAAATTATTCTCTGTCTAGAGGTAAAATTATTCTCTGTCTAGGGGTAAAATTATTCTCTGTCTAGGGGTAAAATTATTCACTGTCTAGGCGTAAAATTATTCTCTGGGGGTAAAAGTATTCCCTGTCTGGGGGTAAAATTATTCCCGGTCTAGGGTAAAATTATTCTCTGTCTAGGGGTAAAATTATTCTCTGTCTTGAGGTAAAATTATTCCCTGTCTAGGGGTAAAATTATTCTCTGTCTATGGGTAAAATTATTCCCTGTCTTGGGGTAAAATTATTCCCTGTCTCGGGGTAAAATTATTCTCTGTCTAGGGATAAAATTATTCTCTGGGGGTACAAGTATTCCCTGTCTGGGGGTAAAAGTATTCCCTGTCTGGGGGTAAAAGTATTCCCTGTCTGGGGGTAAAAGTATTCCCTGTCTGGGGGTAAAATTATTCCCTGTCTAGGGGTAAAATTATTCTCTGTCTCGGGGTAAAATTATTCCCTGTCTAGGGGTAAAAATATTCTCTGTCTCGAGGTAAAATTATTCTCTGTCTCGAGGTAAAATTATTCCCTGTCTCGGGGTAAAATTATTCCCTGTCTCGGGGTAAAATTATTCCCTGTCTAGGGGTAAAATTATTCTCTGTCCAGAGGTAAAATTATTCTCTGTCGAGGGGTAAAATTATTCTCTGTCTAGGGGAAAAATTATTCTCTGTCTAGGGGTAAAATTATTCACTGTCTAAGCGTAAAATTATTCCCTGTCTAGAGGTAAAATTATTCTCTGTCTCAGGGTAAAATTATTCCCTGTCTAGGGGTAAAATTATTCCCTGTCGAGAGGTAAAATTATTCTCTGTCCAGAGGTAAAATTATTCACTGGGGGTACAAGTATTCCCTGTCTGGGGGTAAAACTATTCTCTGTCTTGGGGTAAAATTATTTCCTGTCTAGATGAAAAATTACTCCCTGTCTGGGGGTAAAATTATTCCCTGTCTAGGGGTTAAATTATTCCCTGTCTGGGGGTAAAATTATTCTCTGTCTCGGGTAAAATTATTCTCTGTCGAGGGGTAAAATTATTCACTGTCGAGGCGTAAAATTATCTCTGGGGGTAAAAGTATTCCCTGTCTGGGGGTAAAATTATTCCCGGTCTAGGGTAAAATTATTCTCTGTCTAGGGGTAAAATTATTCTCTGTCTGGAGGTAAAACTATTCCCTGTCTCGGGGTAAAAATATTCTCTGTCTCGAGGTAAAATTATTCTCTGTCTCGAGGTAAAATTATTCCCTGTCTCGGGGTAAAATTATTCCCTGGCTAGGGGTAAAATTATTCTCTGTCTATAGGTAAAATTATTCCCTGTCTAGGGGTAAAATTATTCCCTGTCTAGGGGTAAAATTATTCCCTGTCCAGAGGTAAAATTATTCTCTGTCTCGGGGTAAAATTATTCTCTGTCTCGGGGTAAAATTATTCACTGTCTCGGCGTAAAATTATTCTCTGGGGGTAAAATTATTCCCTGTCTGGGGGTAAAATTATTCCCTGTCTAGGGGTTAAATTATTCCCTGTCTCGGGGTAAAATTATTCTCTGTCTCGGGTAAAATTATTCTCTGTCTAGGGGTAAAATTATTCCTTGTCTCGGGGTAAAATTATTCTCTGGGGGTAAAAGTATTCCCTGTCTGGGGGTAAAAGTATTCCCTGTCTGGGGGTAAAAGTATTCCCTGTCTGGGGGTAAAATTATTCCCTGTCTCGGGTAAAATTATTCTCTGTCTCGGGGTAAAATTATTCCCTGTCTGGGTGTAAAATTATTCCCTGTCTCGGGGTAAAATTATTCCCTGTCTAGGGGTAAAATTATTCCATGTCTAGGGGTAAAATTATTCCCTGTCTAGACGTAAAATTATTCTCTGTCTCGGGGTAAAATTATTCTCTGTCTCGGGGTAAAATTATTCACTGTCTCTGGGTAAAATTATTCTCTGTCTCGGGTTAAAATTATTCTCTGGGGGTAAAAGTATTCCCTGTCTGGGGGATAAAATTATTCTCTGTCTAGGGGTAAAATTATTCTCTGTCTAGGGGTAAAATTATTCTCTGTCTAGGGGTAAAATTTTTCTCTGTCTAGAGGTAAAATTATTCTTCGTCTCGGGGTAAAATTATTCTTCGTCTAGAGGTAAAATTATTCTCTGTCTAGGGGTAAAATAATTCTCTGTCTAGGGGTAAAATTATTCCATGTCCAAGGGTAAAATTATTCTCTGTCTGGGGGTGAAATTATTCTCTGTCTAGGGGTAAAATTATTCCCTGTCTCGGGGTAAAATTATTCCCTGATTAGGGGTAAAATTATTCTCTGTCAAGAGGTAAAATTATTCTCTGTCTACGGGTAAAATTATTCCCTGTCTAGGGGTAAAATTATTCCCTGTCTAGGGGTAAAATTATTCTCTGTCTCGAGGTAAAATTATTCTCTGTCTGGAGGTAAAATTATTCTCTGTCTAGGGGTAAAATTATTCTCTGTCTAGAGGTAAAATTATTCTCTGTCCAGGGGTAAAATTATTCTCTGTCTAGGGGTAAAATTATTCACTGTCTAGGCATAAAATTATTCTCTGGGGGTAAAAGTATTCCCTGTCTGGGGGTAAAATTATTCCCTGTCTAGAGGTAAAATTATTCCCTGTCTAGGGGTAAAATTTTTCTCTGTCTATGGGTAAAATTATTCTCTGTCTAGGGGTAAAATTATTCTCTGTCTAGGGGTAAAATTATTTCCTGTCTAGTGGTCAAATTATTTCCTGTCTAGGGGTAAAATTATTCACTGTCTAGGGGTAAAATTATTCCCTGATTAGGGGTAAAATTATTCCCTGATTAGGGGTAAAATTATTCCCTGTCTAGGGGTAAAATTATTCCCTGTCTAGGGGTAAAATTATTCTCTGTCTAGGGGTAAAATTATTCTCTGTCTAGGGGTAAAATTATTTCCTGTCTAGTGGTAAAATTATTTCCCGTCTAGGGGTAAAATTATTCCCTGTCTAGGGGTAAAATTATTCACTGTCTAGGGGTAAAATTATTCTCTGTCTAGGGATAAAATTATTCTCTGGGGGTAAAAGTATTCCCTGTCTGGGGGTAAAATTATTTCCTGTCTAGGGGTAAAATTATTCCATGTCCAAGGGTAACATTATTCTCTGTCTGGGGGTGAAATTATTCTCTGTCTAGGGGTAAAATTATTCCCTGTCTCGGGGTAAAATTATTCCCTGATTAGGGGTAAAATTATTCTCTGTCAAGAGGTAAAATTATTCTCTGTCTACGGGTAAAATTATTCCCTGTCTCGGGGTAAAATTATTCCCTGTCTAGGGGTAAAATTATTCTCTGTCTCGAGGTAAAATTATTCTCTGTCTAGAGGTAAAATTATTCTCTGTCTAGGGGTAAAATTATTCTCTGTCTAGGGGTAAAATTATTCACTGTCTAGGCGTAAAATTATTCTCTGGGGGTAAAAGTATTCCCTGTCTGGGGGTAAAATTATTCCCGGTCTAGGGTAAAATTATTCTCTGTCTAGGGGTAAAATTATTCTCTGTCTTGAGGTAAAATTATTCCCTGTCTATGGGTAAAATTATTCTCTGTCTATGGGTAAAATTATTCCCTGTCTTGGGGTAAAATTATTCCCTGTCTTGGGGTAAAATTATTCTCTGTCTAGGTGTAAAATTATTCCCTGTCTAGGGGTAAAATTATTCACTGTCTAGGGGTAAAATTATTCACTGTCTAGGGGTAAAATTATTCCCTGTCTCGGGGTAAAATTATTCTCTGTCTAGGGGTATAATTATTCTCTGTCTAGGGGTAAAATTATTTCCTGTCGAGTGGTAAAATTATTTCCTGTCTAGGGGTGAAATTATTCACTGTCTAGGGGTAAAATTATTCCCTGATTAGGTGTAAAATTATTCTCTGTCTAGGGGTAAAATTATTCCCTGTCTAGGGGTAAAATTATTCCCTGTCTTGGGGTAAAATTATTCTCTGTCTAGGTGTAAAATTATTCTCTGTCTCGGGGTAAAATTATTCCCTGTCTGGGGGTAAAATTATTCTCTGTCTAGGGGTAAAATTTTTCTCTGTCTAGGGGTAAAATTATTCTCTGTCTAGGGGTAAAATTATTCACTGTCTAGGCGTAAAATTATTCTCTGGGGGTAAAAGTATTCCCTGTCTGGGGGTAAAATTATTCCCGGTCTAGGGTAAAATTATTCCCTGATTAGGGGTAAAATTATTCTCTGTCTAGGGGTAAAATTATTCCCTGTCTAGGGGTAAAATTATTCCGTGTCTTGGGGTAAAGTTATTCTCTGTCTAGGTGTAAAATTATTCCCTGTCTAGGGGTAAAATTATTCACTGTCTCGGGGTAAAATTATTCTCTGTCTAGGGATAAAATTATTCTCTGGGGGTAAAGGTATTCCCTGTCTGGTGGTAAAAGTATTCCCTGTCTGGGGGTAAAATTATTCCCTGTCTAGGGGTAAAATTATTCTCTGTCTCGGGGTAAAATTATTCCCTGTCTCGGGGTAAAAATATTCTCTGTCTCGAGGTAAAATTATTCTCTGTCTCGAGGTAAAATTATTCCCTGTCTTGGGGTAAAATTATTCCCTGTCTAGGGGTAAAATTATTCTCTGTCCAGAGGTAAAATTATTCTCTGTCTAGGGGTAAAATTATTCTCTGTCTAGGGGTAAAATTATTCACTGTCTAAGCGTAAAATTATTCCCTGTCTCGAGGTAAAATTATTCTCTGTCTTGGGGTAAAATTATTCTTTGTCTAGGGGTAAAATTATTCCCTGTCTCGGGGTAAAATTATTCCCTGTCGAGAGGTAAAATTATTCTCTGTCCAGAGGTAAAATTATTCTCTGTCTTGGGGTAAAATTATTCTCTGTCTAGGGGTAAAATTATTCACTGTCTAGGCGTAAAATTATTCTCTGGGGGTACAAGTATTCCCTGTCTGGGGGTAAAATTATTCTCTGTCTAGGGGTAAAATTATTCTCTGTCTAGAGGTAAAACTATTCCCTGTCTCGGGGTAAAATTATTCTCTGTCTAGGGGTAAAATTATTCTCTTTCTAGGGGTAAAATTATTCCCTGTCTAGAAGAAAAATTATTCCCTGTCTGGGGGTAAAATTATTCCCTGTCTTGGGGTTAAATTATTCCCTGTCTAGGGGTAAAATTATTCTCTGTCTCGGGTAAAATTATTCTCTGTCGAGGGCTAAAATTATTCACTGTCTAGGCGTAAAATTATCTCTGGGGGTAAAAGTATTCCCTGTCTGGGGGTAAAATTATTCCCGGTCGAGGGTAAAATTATTCTCTGTCTAGGGGTAAAATTATTCTCTGTCTAGAGGTAAAACTATTCCCTGTCTCGGGGTAAAAATATTCTCTGTCTCGAGGTAAAATTATTTTCTGTCTCGAGGTAAAATTATTCCCTGTCTCGGGGTAAAATTATTCCCTGTCTTGGGGTAAAATTATTCTCTGTCTGGAGGTAAAATTATTCTCTGTCTAGGGGTAAAATTATTCCCTGTCTAGGGGTAAAATTATTCTCTGTCTAGGGGTAAAATTTTTCTCTGTCTAGAGGTAAAATTATTCTTCGTCTAGGGGTAAAATTATTCTTCGTCGAGAGGTAAAATTATTCTCTGTCTAGGGGTAAAATTATTCTCTGTCTAGGGGTAAAATTATTCCATGTCCAAGGGTAAAATTATTCTCTGTCTGGGGGTGAAATTATTCTCTGTCTAGGGGTAAAATTATTCTCTGTCTAGGGATAAAATTATTCTCTGGGGGTAAAAGTATTCCCTGTCTGGGGGTAAAAGTATTCCCTGTCTGGGGGTAAAATTATTCCCTGTCTAGGGGTAAAATTATTCTCTGTCTCGGGGTAAAATTATTCACTGTCTAGGGGTAAATATATTCCCTGTCTTGGGGTAAAATTATTTTCTGTCTCGGGGTAAAATTATTCCCTGTCTCGGGGTAAAATTATTCTCTGTCTAGGGGTATAATTATTCTCTGTCTAGGGGTAAAATTATTTCCTGTCGAGTGGTAAAATTATTTCCTGTCTAGGGGTGAAATTATTCACTGTCTAGGGGTAAAATTATTCCCTGATTAGGTGTAAAATTATTCTCTGTCTAGGGGTAAAATTATTCCCTGTCTAGGGGTAAAATTATTCCCTGTCTTGGGGTAAAATTATTCTCTGTCTAGGTGTAAAATTATTCTCTGTCTCGGGGTAAAATGATTCCCTGTCTGGGGGTAAAATTATTCCCTGATTTGGGGTAAAATTATTCTCTGTCTAGAGGTAAAATTATTCCCTGTCTACGGGTAAAATTATTCTCTGTCTAGAGGTAAAATTATTCCCTGTCTAGGGGTAAAATTATTCTCTGTCTAGAGGTAAAATTATTCTCTGTCTAGAGGTAAAATTATTCTCTGTCTAGGGGTAAAATTATTCTCTGTCTTGGGGTAAAATTATTCTCTGTCTAGGGGTAAAATTATTCACTGTCTAGGCGTAAAATTATTCTCTGGGGGTAAAAGTATTCCCTGTCTGGGGGTAAAATTATTCCCGGTCTAGGGTAAAATTATTCCCTGATTAGGGGTAAAATTATTCTCTGTCTAGGGGTAAAATTATTCCCTGTCTAGGGGTAAAATTATTCCGTGTCTTGGGGTAAAGTTATTCTCTGTCTAGGTGTAAAATTATTCCCTGTCTAGGGGTAAAATTATTCACTGTCTCGGGGTAAAATTATTCTCTGTCCAGGGATAAAATTATTCTCTGGGGGTAAAAGTATTCCCTGTCTGGGGGTAAAAGTATTCCCTGTCTGGGGGTAAAATTATTCCCTGTCTAGGGGTAAAATTATTCTCTGTCTCGGGGTAAAATTATTCCCTGTCTCGGGGTAAAAATATTCTCTGTCTCGAGGTAAAATTATTCTCTGTCTCGAGGTAAAATTATTCCCTGTCTTGGGGTAAAATTATTCCCTGTCTAGGGGTAAAATTATTCTCTGTCCAGAGGTAAAATTATTCTCTGTCTAGGGGTAAAATTATTCTCTGTCGAGGGGTAAAATTATTCACTGTCTAAGCGTAAAATTATTCCCTGTCTAGAGGTAAAATTATTCTCTGTCTTGGGGTAAAATTATTCTTTGTCTAGGGGTAAAATTATTCCCTGTCTCGGGGTAAAATTATTCCCTGTCGAGAGGTAAAATTATTCTCTGTCCAGAGGTAAAATTATTCTCTGTCTTGGGGTAAAATTATTCTCTGTCTAGGGGTAAAATTATTCACTGTCTAGGCGTAAAATTATTCTCTGGGGGTACAAGTATTCCCTGTCTGGGGGTAAAATTATTCTCTGTCTAGGGGTAAAATTATTCTCTGTCTAGAGGTAAAACTATTCCCTGTCTCGGGGTAAAATTATTCTCTGTCTAGGGGTAAAATTATTCTCTTTCCAGGGGTAAAATTATTCCCTGTCTAGAAGAAAAATTATTCCCTGTCTGGGGGTAAAATTATTCCCTGTCTTGGGGTTAAATTATTCCCTGTCTAGGGGTAAAATTATTCTCTGTCTCGGGTAAAATTATTCTCTGTCGAGTGCTAAAATTATTCACTGTCTAGGCGTAAAATTATCTCTGGGGGTAAAAGTATTCCCTGTCTGGGGGTAAAATTATTCCCGGTCGAGGGTAAAATTATTCTCTGTCTAGGGGTAAAATTATTCTCTGTCTAGAGGTAAAACTATTCCCTGTCTCGGGGTAAAAATATTCTCTGTCTCGAGGTAAAATTATTTTCTGTCTCGAGGTAAAATTATTCCCTGTCTCGGGGTAAAATTATTCCCTGTCTTGGGATAAAATTATTCTCTGTCTGGAGGTAAAATTATTCTCTGTCCAGGGGTAAAATTATTCCCTGTCTAGGGGTAAAATTATTCTCTGTCTAGGGGTAAAATTTTTCTCTGTCTAGAGGTAAAATTATTCTTCGTCTAGGGGTAAAATTATTCTTCGTCGAGAGGTAAAATTATTCTCTGTCTAGGGGTAAAATTATTCTCTGTCTAGGGGTAAAATTATTCCATGTCCAAGGGTAAAATTATTCTCTGTCTGGGGGTGAAATTATTCTCTGTCTAGGGATAAAATTATTCACTGTCTAGGGATATATTTATTCTCTGGGGGTAAAAGTATTCCCTGTCTGGGGGTAAAAGTATTCCCTGTCTGGGGGTAAAATTATTCCCTGTCTAGGGGTAAAATTATTCTCTGTCTCGGGGTAAAATTATTCACTGTCCAGGGGTAAATATATTCCCTGTCTAAGGGTAAAATTATTTTCTGTCTCGGGGTAAAATTATTCCCTGTCTCGGGGTAAAATTATTCTCTGTCTAGGGGTATAATTATTCTCTGTCTAGGGGTAAAATTATTTCCTGTCGAGTGGTAAAATTATTTCCTGTCTAGGGGTGAAATCATTCACTGTCTAGGGGTAAAATTATTCCCTGTCTAGGGGTAAAATTATTCCCTGTCTTGGGGTGAAATTATTCTCTGTCTAGGTGTAAAATTATTCTCTGTCTCGGGGTAAAATTGTTCCCTGTCTGGGGGTAAAATTATTCCCTGATTAGGGGTAAAATTATTCTCTGTCTAGAGGTAAAATTATTCTCTGTCTACGGGTAAAATTATTCCCTGTCTAGGGGTAAAATTATTCCCTGTCTAGGGGTAAAATTATTCTCTGTCTAGGGGTAAAATTATTCTCTGTCTAGAGGTAAAATTATTCTCTGTCTAGAGGTAAAATTATTCTCTGTCTAGGGGTAAAATTATTCTCTGTCTAGGGGTAAAATTATTCTCTGTCCAGGGGTAAAATTATTCACTGTCTAGGCGTAAAATTATTCTCTGGGGGTAAAAGTATTCCCTGTCTGGGGGTAAAATTATTCCCGGTCTAGGGTAAAATTATTCCCTGATTAGGGGTAAAATTATTCTCTGTCTAGGGGTAAAATTATTCCCTGTCTAGGGGTAAAATTATTCCGTGTCTTGGGGTAAAGTTATTCTCTGTCTAGGTGTAAAATTATTCCCTGTCTAGGGGTAAAATTATTCACTGTCTCGGGGTAAAATTATTCTCTGTCTAGGGATAAAATTATTCTCTGGGGGTAAAAGTATTCCCTGTCTGGGGGTAAAAGTATTCCCTGTCTGGGGGTAAAAGTATTCCCTGTCTGGGGGTAAAAGTATTCCCTGTCTGGGGGTAAAATTATTCCCTGTCTAGGGGTAAAATTATTCTCTGTCTCGGGGTAAAATTATTCCCTGTCTCGGGGTAAAAATATTCTCTGTCTCGAGGTAAAATTATTCTCTGTCTCGAGGTAAAATTATTCCCTGTCTTGGGGTAAAATTATTCCCTGTCTAGGGGTAAAATTATTCTCTGTCCAGAGGTAAAATTATTCTCTGTCTAGGGGTAAAATTATTCTCTGTCTAGGGGTAAAATTATTCACTGTCTAAGCGTAAAATTATTCCCTGTCTAGAGGTAAAATTATTCTCTGTCTTGGGGTAAAATTATTCTTTGTCTAGGGGTAAAATTATTCCCTGTCTCGGGGTAAAATTATTCCCTGTCGAGAGGTAAAATTATTCTCTGTCCAGAGGTAAAATTATTCTCTGTCTTGGGGTAAAATTATTCTCTGTCTAGGGGTAAAATTATTCACTGTCTAGGCGTAAAATTATTCTCTGGGGGTACAAGTATTCCCTGTCTGGGGGTAAAATTATTCTCTGTCTAGGGGTAAAATTATTCTCTGTCTAGAGGTAAAACTATTCCCTGTCTCGGGGTAAAATTATTCTCTGTCTAGGGGTAAAATTATTCTCTTTCTAGGGGTAAAATTATTCCCTGTCTAGAAGAAAAATTATTCCCTGTCTGGGGGTAAAATTATTCCCTGTGTCGGGGTAAAATTATTCCCTGATTAGGGGTAAAATTATTCTCTGTCAAGAGGTAAAATTTTTCTCTGTCTACGGGTAAAATTATTCCCTGTCTATGGGTAAAATTATTCCCTGTCTTGGGGTAAAATTATTCCCTGTCTTGGGGTAAAATTATTCTCTGTCTAGGTGTAAAATTATTCCCTGTCTAGGGGTAAAATTATTCACTGTCTAGGGGTAAAATTATTCCCTGATTAGGGGTAAAATTATTCTCTGTCTGGAGGTAAAATTATTCTCTGTCTAGGGGTAAAATTATTCTCTGTCTTGAGGTAAAATTATTCCCTGTCTAGGGGTAAAATTATTCTCTGTCTATGGGTAAAATTATTCCCTGTCTTGGGGTAAAATTATTCCCTGTCTCGGGGTAAAATTATTCTCTGTCTAGGGATAAAATTATTCTCTGGGGGTACAAGTATTCCCTGTCTGGGGGTAAAAGTATTCCCTGTCTGGGGGTAAAAGTATTCCCTGTCTGGGGGTAAAAGTATTCCCTGTCTGGGGGTAAAATTATTCCCTGTCTAGGGGTAAAATTATTCTCTGTCTCGGGGTAAAATTATTCCCTGTCTAGGGGTAAAAATATTCTCTGTCTCGAGGTAAAATTATTCTCTGTCTCGAGGTAAAATTATTCCCTGTCTCGGGGTAAAATTATTCTCTGTCTCGAGGTAAAATTATTCTCTGTCTAGAGGTAAAATTATTCTCTGTCTAGGGGTAAAATTATTCTCTGTCTAGGGGTAAAATTATTCACTGTCTAGGCGTAAAATTATTCTCTGGGGGTAAAAGTATTCCCTGTCTGGGGGTAAAATTATTCCCGGTCTAGGGTAAAATTATTCTCTGTCTAGGGGTAAAATTATTCTCTGTCTGGAGGTAAAACTATTCCCTGTCTCGGGGTAAAAATATTCTCTGTCTCGAGGTAAAATTATTCTCTGTCTCGAGGTAAAATTATTCCCTGTCTCGGGGTAAAATTATTCCCTGGCTAGGGGTAAAATTATTCTCTGTCTATAGGTAAAATTATTCCCTGTCTAGGGGTAAAATTATTCCCTGTCCAGAGGTAAAATTATTCTCTGTCTCGGGGTAAAATTATTCTCTGTCTCGGGGTAAAATTATTCACTGTCTCGGCGTAAAATTATTCTCTGGGGGTAAAATTATTCCCTGTCTGGGGGTAAAATTATTCCCTGTCTAGGGGTTAAATTATTCCCTGTCTCGGGGTAAAATTATTCCCTGTCTCGGGTAAAATTATTCTCTGTCTAGGGGTAAAATTATTCCTTGTCTCGGGGTAAAATTATTCTCTGGGGGTAAAAGTATTCCCTGTCTGGGGGTAAAAGTATTCCCTGTCTGGGGGTAAAATTATTCCCTGTCTCGGGTAAAATTATTCTCTGTCTCGGGGTAAAATTATTCCCTGTCTGGGTGTAAAATTATTCTCTGTCTATGGGTAAAATTATTCCCTGTCTAGGGGTAAAATTATTCCCTGTCTAGGGGTAAAATTATTCTCTGTCTCGAGGTAAAATTATTCTCTGTCTAGAGGTAAAATTATTCTCTGTCTAGGGGTAAAATTATTCCCTGTCTTGGGGTAAAATTATTCTCTGTCTAGGGGTAAAATTATTCTCTGTCTGGGGGTAAAATTATTCACTGTCTAGGCATACAATTATTCTCTGGGGGCAAAAGTATTCCCTGTCTGGGGGTAAAATTATTCCCGGTCGAGGGTAAAATTATTCTCTGTCTAGGGGTAAAATTATTCCCTGTCTAGAGGTAAAATTATTCCCTGTCTAGGGGTAAAATTTTTCTCTGTCTATGGGTAAAATTATTCTCTGTCTAGGGGTAAAATTATTCTCTGTCTAGGGGTAAAATTATTTCCTGTCTAGTGGTAAAATTATTTCCTGTCTAGGGGTAAAATTATTCACTGTCTAGGGGTAAAATTATTCCCTGATTAGGGGTAAAATTATTCCCTGTCTAGGGGTAAAATTATTCCCTGTCTAGGGGTAAAATTATTCCCTGTCTTGGGGTAAAATTATTCTCTGTCTAGGGGTAAAATTATTCTCTGTCTAGGGGTAAAATTATTCTCTGTCTAGGGGTAAAATTATTTCCTGTCTAGTGGTAAAATTATTTCCCGTCTAGGGGTAAAATTATTCCCTGTCTCGGGGTAAAATTATTCACTGTCTAGGGGTAAAATTATTCTCTGTCTAGGGATAAAATTATTCTCTGGGGGTAAAAGTATTCCCTGTCTGGGGGTAAAAGTATTCCCTGTCTGGGGGTAAAATTATTTCCTGTCTCGGGGTAAAATTATTCCATGTCCAAGGGTAACATTATTCTCTGTCTGGGGGTGAAATTATTCTCTGTCTAGGGGTAAAATTATTCCCTGTCTCGGGGTAAAATTATTCCCTGATTAGGGGTAAAATTATTCTCTGTCAAGAGGTAAAATTATTCTCTGTCTACGGGTAAAATTATTCCCTGTCTCGGGGTAAAATTATTCCCTGTCTAGGGGTAAAATTATTCTCTGTCTCGAGGTAAAATTATTCTCTGTCTAGAGGTAAAATTATTCTCTGTCTAGGGGTAAAATTATTCTCTGTCTAGGGGTAAAATTATTCACTGTCTAGGCGTAAAATTATTCTCTGGGGGTAAAAGTATTCCCTGTCTGGGGGTAAAATTATTCCCGGTCTAGGGTAAAATTATTCTCTGTCTAGGGGTAAAATTATTCTCTGTCTTGAGGTAAAATTATTCCCTGTCTAGGGGTAAAATTATTCTCTGTCTATGGGTAAAATTATTCCCTGTCTTGGGGTAAAATTATTCCCTGTCTTGGGGTAAAATTATTCTCTGTCTAGGTGTAAAATTATTCCCTGTCTAGGGGTAAAATTATTCACTGTCTAGGGGTAAAATTATTCCCTGATTAGGGGTAAAATTATTCCCTGATTAGGGGTAAAATTATTCTCTGTCTCGGGGTAAAATTATTCCCTGTCTAGGGGTAAAATTATTCCCTGTCTTGGGGTAAAATTATTCTCTGTCTAGGTGTAAAATTATTCCCTGTCTAGGGGTAAAATTATTCACTGTCTAGGGGTAAAATTATTCTCTGTCTAGGGGTAAAATTATTCTCTGTCTAGGGATAAAATTATTCTCTGGGGGTAAAAGTATTCCCTGTCTGGGGGTAAAAGTATTCCCTGTCTGGGGGTAAAATTATTCCCTGTCTAGGGGTAAAATTATTCTCTGTCTCGGGGTAAAATTATTCACTGTCTAGGGGTAAATATATTCCCTGTCTAGGGGTAAAATTATTTTCTGTCTCGGGGTAAAATTATTCCCTGTCTCGGGGTAAAATTATTCTCTGTCTAGGGGTATAATTATTCTCTGTCTAGGGGTAAAATTATTTCCTGTCGAGTGGTAAAATTATTTCCTGTCTAGGGGTGAAATTATTCACTGTCTAGGGGTAAAATTATTCCCTGATTAGGTGTAAAATTATTCTCTGTCTAGGGGTAAAATTATTCCCTGTCTAGGGGTAAAATTATTCCCTGTCTTGGGGTAAAATTATTCTCTGTCTAGGTGTAAATTTATTCTCTGTCTCGGGGTAAAATTATTCCCTGTCTGGGGGTAAAATTATTCCCTGATTAGGGGTAAAATTATTCTCTGTCTAGAGGTAAAATTATTCTCTGTCTACGGGTAAAATTATTCCCTGTCAAGGGGTAAAATTATTCCCTGTCTAGGGGTAAAATTATTCTCTGTCTAGAGGTAAAATTATTCTCTGTCTAGAGGTAAAATTATTCTCTGTCTAGGGGTAAAATTATTCTCTGTCTAGGGGTAAAATTATTCACTGTCTAGGCGTAAAATTATTCTCTGGGGGTAAAAGTATTCCCTGTCTGGGGGTAAAATTATTCCCGGTCTAGGGTAAAATTATTCCCTGATTAGGGGTAAAATTATTCTCTGTCTAGGGGTAAAATTATTCCCTGTCTAGGGGTAAAATTATTCCGTGTCTTGGGGTAAAGTTATTCTCTGTCTAGGTGTAAAATTATTCCCTGTCTAGGGGTAAAATTATTCACTGTCTCGGGGTAAAATTATTCTCTGTCTAGGGATAAAATTATTCTCTGGGGGTAAAAGTATTCCCTGTCTGGGGTTAAAAGTATTCCCTGTCTGGGGGTAAAATTATTCCCTGTCTAGGGGTAAAATTATTCTCTGTCTCGGGGTAAAATTATTCCCTGTCTCGGGGTAAAAATATTCTGTGTCTCGAGGTAAAATTATTCTCTGTCTCGAGGTAAAATTATTCCCTGTCTTGGGGTAAAATTATTCCCTGTCTAGGGGTAAAATTATTCTCTGTCCAGAGGTAAAATTATTCTCTGTCTAGGGGTAAAATTATTCTCTGTCTAGGGGTAAAATTATTCACTGTCTAAGCGTAAAATTATTCCCTGTCTAGAGGTAAAATTATTCTCTGTCTTGGGGTAAAATTATTCTTTGTCTAGGGGTAAAATTATTCCCTGTCTCGGGGTAAAATTATTCCCTGTCGAGAGGTAAAATTATTCTCTGTCCAGAGGTAAAATTATTCTCTGTCTTGGGGTAAAATTATTCTCTGTCTAGGGGTAAAATTATTCACTGTCTAGGCGTAAAATTATTCTCTGGGGGTACAAGTATTCCCTGTCTGGGGGTAAAATTATTCTCTGTCTAGGGGTAAAATTATTCTCTGTCTAGAGGTAAAACTATTCCCTGTCTCGGGGTAAAATTATTCTCTGTCTAGGGGTAAAATTATTCTCTTTCTAGGGGTAAAATTATTCCCTGTCTAGAAGAAAAATTATTCCCTGTCTGGGGGTAAAATTATTCCCTGTCTTGGGGTTAAATTATTCCCTGTCTAGGGGTAAAATTATTCTCTGTCTCGGGTAAAATTATTCTCTGTCGAGGGCTAAAATTATTCACTGTCTAGGCGTAAAATTATCTCTGGGGGTAAAAGTATTCCCTGTCTGGGGGTAAAATTATTCCCGGTCGAGGGTAAAATTATTCTCTGTCTAGGGGTAAAATTATTCTCTGTCTAGAGGTAAAACTATTCCCTGTCTCGGGGTAAAAATATTCTCTGTCTCGAGGTAAAATTATTTTCTGTCTCGAGGTAAAATTATTCCCTGTCTCGGGGTAAAATTATTCCCTGTCTTGGGGTAAAATTATTCTCTGTCTGGAGGTAAAATTATTCTCTGTCTAGGGGTAAAATTATTCCCTGTCTAGGGGTAAAATTATTCTCTGTCTAGGGGTAAAATTTTTCTTCGTCGAGAGGTAAAATTATTCTCTGTCTAGGGGTAAAATTATTCTCTGTCTAGGGGTAAAATTATTCCATGTCCAAGGGTAAAATTATTCTCTGTCTGGGGGTGAAATTATTCTCTGTCTAGGGGTAAAATTATTCACTGTCTTGGGGTAAAATTATTCCCTGATTAGGGGTAAAATTATTCTCTGTCAAGAGGTAAAATTTTTCTCTGTCTACGGGTAAAATTATTCCGTGTCTTGGGGTAAAATTATTCTCTGTCTAGGTGTAAAATTATTCCCTGTCTAGGGGTAAAATTATTCACTGTCTCGGGGTAAAATTATTCTCTGTCTCGGGATAAAATTATTCTCTGGGGGTAAAAGTATTCCCTGTCTGGGGGTAAAAGTATTCCCTGTCTGGGGGTAAAATTATTCCCTGTCTAGGGGTAAAATTATTCTCTGTCTCGGGGTAAAATTATTCCCTGTCTCGGGGTAAAAATATTCTCTGTCTCGAGGTAAAATTATTCTCTGTCTCGAGGTAAAATTATTCCCTGTCTCGGGGTAAAATTATTCACTGTCTAGGGGTAAAATTATTCTCTGTCTCGGGGTAAAATTATTCTCTGTCTAGGGATAAAATTATTCTCTGGGGGTAAAAGTATTCCCTGTCTGGGGGTAAAAGTATTCCCTGTCTGGGGGTAAAATTATTCCCTGTCTAGGGGTAAAATTATTCTCTGTCTCGGGGTAAAATTATTCACTGTCTAGGGGTAAATATATTCCCTGACTCGGGGTAAAATTATTTTCTGTCTCGGGGTAAAATTATTCCCTGTCTCGGGGTAAAATTATTCTCTGTCTAGGGGTATAATTATTCTCTGTCTAGGGGTAAAATTATTTCCTGTCGAGTGGTAAAATTATTTCCTGTCTGGGGGTGAAATTATTCACTGTCTAGGGGTAAAATTATTCCCTGATTAGGGGTAAAATTATTCTCTGTCTAGGGGTAAAATTATTCCCTGTCTCGGGGTAAAATTATTCCCTGTCTTGGGGTAAAATTATTCTCTGTCTAGGTGTAAAATTATTCTCTGTCTCGGGGTAAAATTATTCCCTGTCGAGGGGTAAAATTATTCCCTGATTAGGGGTAAAATTATTCTCTGTCTGGAGGTAAAATTATTCTCTGTCTACGGGTAAAATTATTCCCTGTCTAGGGGTAAAATTATTCACTGTCTCGGGGTAAAATTATTCTCTGTCTAGGGATAAAATTATTCTCTGGGGGTAAAAGTATTCCCTGTCTGGGGGTAAAAGTATTCCCTGTCTGGGGGTAAAATTATTCCCTGTCAAGGGGTAAAATTATTCTCTGTCTCGGGGTAAAATTATTCCCTGTCTCGGGGTAAAAATATTCTCTGTCTCGAGGTAAAATTATTCTCTGTCTCGAGGTAAAATTATTCCCTGTCTAGGGGTAAAATTATTCACTGTCTAGGGGTAAAATTATTCTCTGTCTAGGGGTAAAATTATTCTCTGTCTAGGGATAAAATTATTCTCTGGGGTTAAAAGTATTCCCTGTCTGGGGGTAAAAGTATTCCCTGTCTGGGGGTAAAAGTATTCCCTGTCTGGGGGTAAAAGTATTCCCTGTCTGGGGGTAAATTTATTCTCTGTCTCGGGGTAAAAATATTCTCTGTCTCGGGGTAAAATTATTCTCTGTCTCGAGATAAAATTATTCCCTGTCTCGGGGTAAAATTATTCCCTGTCGAGGGGTAAAATTATTCTCTGTCCAGAGATAAAATTATTCTCTGTCTAGGGGTAAAATTATTCTCTGTCTCGGGGTAAAATTATTCTCTGTCTAGGGGTAAAATTATTCACTGTCTAAGCGTAAAATTATTCCCTGTCTAGAGGTAAAGTTATTCTCTGTCTTGGGGTAAAATTATTCTCTGTCTGGGGGTAAAATTATTCCCTGTCTAGGGGTAAAATTATTCCCTGTCTCGGGGTAAAATTATTCCCTGTCGAGAGGTAAAATTATTCTCTGTCCAGAGGTAAAATTATTCTCTGTCTTGGGGTAAAATTATTCTCTGTCTAGGGGTAAAATTATTCACTGTCTAGGCGTAAAATTATTCTCTGGGGGTACAAGTATTCCCTGTCTGGGGGTAAAATTATTCTCTGTCTCGGGGTAAAATTATTCTCTGTCTAGAGGTAAAACTATTCCCTGTCTCGGGGTAAAATTATTCTCTGTCTAGGAGTAAAATTATTCTCTGTCTAGGGGTAAAATTATTCCCTGTCTAGAAGAAAAATTATTCCCTGTCTGGGGGTAAAATTATTCCCTGTCTTGGGGTTTAATTATTCCCTGTCTAGGGGTAAAATTATTCTCTGTCTCGGGTAAAATTATTCTCTGTCGAGGGGTAAAATTATTCACTGTCCAGGCGTAAAATTATCTCTGGGGGTAAAAGTATTCCCTGTCTGGGGGTAAAATTATTCCCGGTCGAGGGTAAAATTATTCTCTGTCTAGGGGTAAAATTATTCTCTGTCTAGAGGTAAAACTATTCCCTGTCTCGGGGTAAAAATATTCTCTGTCTCGAGGTAAAATTATTCTCTGTCTCGAGGTAAAATTATTCCCTGTCTCGGGGTAAAATTATTCCCTGTCTTGGGGTAAAATTATTCTCTGTCTGGAGGTAAAATTATTCCCTGTCTAGGGGTAAAATTATTCTCTGTCTAGGGGTAAAATTATTCTCTGTCTAGGGGTAAAATTATTTCCTGTCGAGTGGTAAAATTATTTCCTGTCTAGGGGTGAAATTATTCACTGTCTAGGGGTAAAATTATTCCCTGATTAGGGGTAAAATTATTCTCTGTCCAGGGGTAAAATTATTCCCTCTCTTGGGGTAAAATTATTCTCTGTCTAGGTGTAAAATTATTCTCTGTCTCGGGGTAAAATTATTCTCTGTCTAGAGGTAAAATTATTCTCTGTCTACGGGTAAAATTATTCCCTGTCTAGGGGTAAAATTATTCCCTGTCTCGGGGTAAAATTATTCTCTGTCTAGGGGTAAAGTTATTTTCTGTCTAGTGGTAAAATTATTTCCTGTCTAGGGGTAAAATTATTCACTGTCTTGGGGTAAAATTATTCCCTGTCTAGGGGTAAAATTATTCTCTGTCTATGGGTAAAATTATTCCCTGTCTGGGGGTAAAATTATTCCCTGTCTAGGGGTAAAATTATTCTCTGTCTAGGGGCAAAATTATTCTCTGTCTAGATGTAAAATTATTCCCTGTCTAGGGGTAAAATTATTCTCTGTCTAGGGGTAAAATTATTCCCTGTCTAGGGGTAAAATTATTCTCTGTCTAGGGGTAAAATTGTTCCCTGTCCAAGGGTAAAATTATTCCCTGTCTAGGGGTAAAATTATTCCCTGTCTAGGGGTAAAATTATTCTCTGTCTTTATTGCCCATATTCTCTGTCTATGGGTAAAATTATTCTCTGTCCAGAGGTAAAATTATTCCCTGTCTAGGGGTAAAATTATTCTCTGTCTTGGGGTAAAATTATTCTCTGTCTTGGGGTAAAATTATTCTCTGGGGGTAAAATTTTTCCCTGTCGAGGGGTAAAATGATTCTCTGTCTGGGGGTAAAATTATTCTCTGTCTCGGGGTAAAATTATTCCCTGGGGGTAAAATTATTCTCTGTCTAGGGGTAAAATTATTCTCTGTCTCGGGGTAAAATTATTCCCTGTCTTGGGGTAAAATTATTCTCTGTCTAGAGGTAAAATTATTCTGTGTCTCGGAGTAAAATTATTCTCTGGCGGTAAAATTATTCCCTGTCTAGGGGTAAAATTATTCTCTGTCAAGGGGTAAAATTATTCTCTGTCCAGAGGTAAAATTATTCTCTGTCTAGGGGTAAAATTATTCTCTGTCTAGGGGTAAAATTATTCTCTGTCTAGGGGTAAAATTATTCCCTGTCTAGGGGTAAAATTATTCTCTGTCTAGGGGTAAAATTATTCTCTGTCTAGGGGTAAAATTATTCCCTGTCTCGGGGTAAAATTTTTCTATGTCTCGAGGTAAAATTATTCTCTGTCTAGGGGTAAAATTATTCCCTGTCTAGGGGTAAAATTATTCTCTGTCTAGGGGTAAAATTATTCCCTGTCTGGGGGTAAAATTATTCCCTGTCTGGGGGTAAAATTATTCCCTGTCTTGGGGTAAAATTATTCTCTGTCTAGGGGTAAAATTGTTCTCTGTCCAGGGGTAAAATTATTCTCTGTCTAGGGGTAAAATTATTCCCTGTCTAGGGGTAAAATTATTCTCTGTCTTTATTACCCATATTCTCTGTCTATGGGTAAAATTATTCCCTGTCTAGGGGTAAAATTATTCTCTGTCTCGGGGTAAAATTATTCCCTGTCTTGGGGTAAAATTATTCCTTGTCTAGAGGTAAAATTATTCTCTGTCTAGGGGTAAAATTATTCCCTGTGTAGGGGTAAAATTATTCCCTGTGTAGGGGTAAAATTATTCCCTGTCTCGGGGTAAAATTATTCCCTGTCTAGGGGTAAAATGATTCTCTATCTCGAGGTAAAATTATTCTCTGTCTAGGGGTAAAATTATTCCCTGTCTAGGGGTAAAATTATTCTCTGTTTGGGGGTAAAATTATTCCCTGTCTAGGGGTAAAATTATTCTCTGTCTCGCGGTAAAATTATTCTCTGTCTAGGGGTAAAATTATTCTCTGTCTAGGGGTAAAATTTTTCCCTGTCTAGGGGTAAAATTATTCCCTGTCTAGGGGTAAAATTATTCTCTGTCTAGAGGTAAAATTGTGCTCTGTCTCGGGGTAAAATTATTCCCTGTGTAGGGGTAAAATTATTCCCTGTCTCGGGGTAAAATTATTCCCTGTCTAGGGGTAAAATTATTCTCTATCTCGAGGTAAAATTATTCTCTGTCTAGGGGTAAAATTATTCCCTGTCTAGGGGTAAAATTATTCTCTGTTTGGGGTTAAAATTATTCCTTGTCTAGGGGTAAAATTATTCCCTGTCTCGGGGTAAAATTATTCTCTGTCTAGATGTAAAATTATTCCCTGTCTAGGGGTAAAATTATTCCCTGTCTCGGGGTAAAATTATTCTCTGTCTAGGGATAAAGTTATTCTCTGTCTAGGGGTAAAATTATTCTCTGTCTAGGGGTAAAATTATTCCCTGTCTCGGGGTAAAATTATTCCCTGTCTAGGGGTAAAATTATTATCTGTCTAGGGTAAAATTATTCTCTGTCTGGAGGTAAAATTATTCTCTGTCTCGGGGTAAAATTATTCTCTGTCTCGGGGTAAAATTATTCCGTCTTGGGGTCAAATTATTCCCTGATTAGGGGTAAAATTATTCCCTGTCTTGGGGTAAAATTATTCCCTGTCTTGGGGTAAAATTATTCTCTGTCTAGGTGTAAAATTATTCTCTGTCTCGGGGTAAAATTATTCCCTGTCTAGGGGTAAAATTATTCCCTGATTAGGGGTAAAATTATTCTCTGTCTAGAGGTAAAATTATTCTCTGTCTCGGGGTAAAATTTTTCTATGTCTCGGGGTAAAATTATTCTCTGTCTAGGGGTAAAATTATTCCCTGTCTAGGGGTAAAATTATTCTCTGTCTAGGGGTAAAATTATTCCCTGTCTGGGGGTAAAATTATTCCCTGTCTGGGGGTAAAATTATTCTCTGTCTAGGGGTAAAATTATTCCCTGTCTGGGGGTAAAATTATTCCCTGTCTAGGTGTAAAATTATTCTCTGGGGGTAAAAGTATTCCCTGTCTGGGGGTAAAAGTATTCCCTGTCTGGGGGTAAAATTATTCCCTGTCTAGGGGTAAAATTATTCTCTGTCTCGGGGTAAAATTATTCACTGTCTAGGGGTAAATATATTCCCTGTCTAGGGGTAAAATTATTTTCTGTCTCGGGTTAAAATTATTCCCTGTCTCGGGGTAAAATTATTCTCTGTCTAGGGGTAAAATTATTTCCTGTCGAGTGGTAAAATTATTTCCTGTCTAGGGGTGAAATTATTCACTGTCTAGGGGTAAAATTATTCCCTGATTAGGGGTAAAATTATTCCCTGTCTTGGGGTAAAATTATTCCCTGTCTTGGGGTAAAATTATTCTCTGTCTAGGTGTAAAATTATTCTCTGTCTCGGGGTAAAATTATTCCCTGTCTAGGGGTAAAATTATTCCCTGATTAGGGGTAAAATTATTCTCTGTCTAGAGGTAAAATTATTCCCTGTCTGGGGGTAAAATTATTCCCTGTCTAGGGGTAAAATTATTCTCTGTCTGGAGGTAAAATTATTCTCTGTCTAGGGGTAAAATTATTCTCTGTCTAGGGGTAAAATTATTCTCTGTCGAGGGGTAAAATTATTCACTGTCTAGGCGTAAAATTATTCTGTGGGGGTAAAAGTATTCCCTGTCTGGGGGTAAAATTATTCCCGGTCTAGGGTAAAATTATTCCCTGTCTCGGGGTAAAATTATTCTCTGTCTATGGGTAAAATTATTCTCTGTCTATGGGTAAAATTATTTCCTGTGTAGGGGTAAAATTATTCACTGTCTTGGGGTAAAATTATTCCCTGATTAGGGGTAAAATTATTCTCTGTCTAGGGGTAAAATTATTCCCTGTCTAGGGGTAAAATTATTCCCTGTCTTGGGGTAAAATTATTCTCTGTCTTGGTGTAAAAATATTCCCTGTCTTGGGGTAAAATTATTCACTGTCTCGGGGTAAAATTATTCTCTGTCTAGGGATAAAATTATTCTCTGGGGGTAAAAGTATTCCCTGTCTGGGGGTAAAAGTATTCCCTGTCTGGGGGTAAAATTATTCCCTGTCTCGGGGTAAAATTATTCTCTGTCTCGGGGTAAAATTATTCCCTGTCTAGGGGTAAAAATATTCTCTGTCTCGAGGTAAAATTATTCCCTGTCTCGAGGTAAAATTATTCCCTGTCTCGGGGTAAAATTATTCCCTGTCTCGGGGTAAAATTATTCCCTGTCTTGGGGTAAAATTATTCTCTGTCTAGAGGTAAAATTATTCTCTGTCGAGGGGTAAAATTATTCTCTGTCTAGGGGAAAAATTATTCTCTATCTAGGGGTAAAATTATTCACTGTCTAGAGGTAAAATTATTCACGGTGGGTACAAGTATTCCCTGTCTGGGGGTAAAATTATTCTCTGTCTAGGGGTAAAATTATTCCCTGTCTAGAAGAAAAATTACTCCCTGTCTGGGGGTAAAATTATTCCCTGTCTAGGGGTTAAATTATTCCCTGTCTGGGGGTAAAATTATTCTCTGTCTCGGGTAAAATTATTCTCTGTCGAGGGGTAAAATTATTCACTGTCGAGGCGTAAAATTATCTCTGGGGGTAAAAGTATTCCCTGTCTGGGGGTAAAATTATTCCCGGTCTAGGGTAAAATTATTCTCTGTCTAGGGGTAAAATTATTCTCTGTCTGGAGGTAAAACTATTCCCTGTCTCGGGGTAAAAATATTCTCTGTCTCGAGGTAAAATTATTCTCTGTCTCGAGGTAAAATTATTCCCTGTCTCGGGGTAAAATTATTCCCTGGCTAGGGGTAAAATTATTCTCTGTCTAGAGGTAAAATTATTCCCTGTCTAGGGGTAAAATTATTCCCTGTCCAGAGGTAAAATTATTCTCTGTCTCGGGGTAAAATTATTCTCTGTCTCGGGGTAAAATTATTCACTGTCTCGGCGTAAAATTATTCTCTGGGGGTAAAATTATTCCCTGTCTGGGGGTAAAATTATTCCCTGTCTAGGGGTTAAATTATTCTCTGTCTCGGGGTAAAATTATTCTCTGTCTCGGGTAAAATTATTCTCTGTCTTGGGGTAAAATTATTCCTTGTCTCGGGGTAAAATTATTCTCTGGGGGTAAAAGTATTCCCTGTCTGGGGGTAAAAGTATTCCCTGTCTGGGGGTAAAATTATTCCCTGTCTCGGGTAAAATTATTCCCTGTCTCGGGTAAAATTATTCTCTGTCTCGGGGTAAAATTATTCCCTGTCTAGGGGTAAAATTATTCCCTGTCTAGGGGTAAAATTATTCCCTGTCTAGGGGTAAAATTATTCCATGTCTAGGGGTAAAATTATTCTCTGTCTCGGGGTAAAATTATTCTCTGTCTAGGGGTAAAATTATTCACTGTCTCTGGGTAAAATTATTCTCTGTCTCGGGTTAAAATTATTCTCTGGGGGTAAAAGTATTCCCTGTCTGGGGGTAAAATTATTCTCTGTCTAGGGGTAAAATTATTCTCTGTCTAGGGGTAAAATTATTCTCTGTCTAGGGGTAAAATTTTTCTCTGTCTAGAGGTAAAATTATTGTTCGTCTCGGGGTAAAATTATTCTTCGTCTAGAGGTAAAATTATTCTCTGTCTAGGGGTAAAATTATTCTCTGTCTAGGGGTAAAATTATTCCATGTCCAAGGGTAAAATTATTCTCTGTCTGGGGGTGAAATTATTCTCTGTCTAGGGGTAAAATTATTCCCTGTCTCGGGGTAAAATTATTCCCTGATTAGGGGTAAAATTATTCTCTGTCAAGAGGTAAAATTATTCTCTGTCTACGGGTAAAATTATTCCCTGTCTAGGGGTAAAATTATTCCCTGTCTAGGGGTAAAATTATTCTCTGTCTCGAGGTAAAATTATTCTCTGTCTAGAGGTAAAATTATTCTCTGTCTAGGGGTAAATTTATTCTCTGTCTAGAGGTAAAATTATTCTCTGTCTAGGGGTAAAATTATTCTCTGTTTAGGGGTAAAATTATTCACTGTCTAGGCATAAAATTATTCTCTGGGGGTAAAAGTATTCCCTGTCTGGGGGTAAAATTATTCCCGGTCGAGGGTAAAATTATTCCCTGTCTAGAGGTAAAATTATTCCCTGTCTAGGAGTAAAATTTTTCTCTGTCTATGGGTAAAATTATTCTCTGTCTAGGGGTAAAACTATTCTCTGTCTAGGGGTAAAATTATTTCCTGTCTAGTGGTAAAATTATTTCCTGTCTAGGGGTAAAATTATTCACTGTCTCGGGGTAAAATTATTCCCTGATTAGGGGTAAAATTATTCCCTGTCTAGGGGTAAAATTATTCCCTGTCTAGGGGTAAAATTATTCCCTGTCTTGGGGTAAAATTATTCTCTGTCTCGGGGTAAAATTATTCTCTGTCTAGGGGTAAAATTATTCTCTGTCTAGGGGTAAAATTATTTCCTGTCTAGTGGTAAAATTATTTCCTGTCTAGGGGTAAAATTATTAACTGTCTAGGGGTAAAATTATTAACTGTCTAGGGGTAAAATTATTCTCTGTCTCGGGATAAAATTATTCTCTGGGGGTAAAAGTATTCCCTGTCTGGGGGTAAAATTATTTCCTGTCTAGGGGTAAAATTATTCCATGTCCAAGGGTAAAATTATTCTCTGTCTGGGGGTGAAATTATTCTCTGTCTAGGGGTAAAATTATTCCCTGTCTCGGGGTAAAATTATTCCCTGATTAGGGGTAAAATTATTCTCTGTCAAGAGGTAAAATTATTCTCTGTCTACGGGTCAAATTATTCCCTGTCTCGGGGTAAAATTATTCCCTGTCTAGGGGTAAAATTATTCTCTGTCTAGAGGTAAAATTATTCTCTGTCTAGGGGTAAAATTATTCTCTGTCTATGGGTAAAATTATTCACTGTCTAGGCGTAAAATTATTCTCTGGGGGTAAAAGTATTCCCTGTCTGGGGGTAAAATTATTCCCGGTCTGGGGTAAAATTATTCTCTGTCTAGGGGTAAAATTATTCTCTGTCTTGAGGTAAAATTATTCCCTGTCTAGGGGTAAAATTATTCTCTGTCTGTGGGTAAAATTATTCCCTGTCTCGGGGTAAAATTATTCCCTGTCTTGGGGTAAAATTATTCTCTGTCTAGGTGTAAAATTATTCCCTGTCTAGGGGTAAAATTATTCACTGTCTAGGGGTAAAATTATTCACTGTCTAGGGGTAAAATTATTCCCTGATTAGGGGTAAAATTATTCTCTGTCTGGGGGTAAAATTATTCCCTGTCTAGGGGTAAAATTATTCCCTGTCTTGGGGTAAAATTATTCTCTGTCTAGGTGTAAAATTATTCCCTGTCTAGGGGTAAAATTATTCTCTGTCTAGGGGTAAAATTATTCTCTGTCGAGGGGTAAAATTATTCTCTGTCTAGGGATAAAATTATTCTCTGGGGGTAAAAGTATTCCCTGTCTGGGGGTAAAAGTATTCCCTGTCTGGGGGTAAAATTATTCCCTGTCGCGTGGTAAAATTATTTCCTGTCTAGGGGTGAAATTATTCACTGTCTAGGGGTAAAATTATTCCCTGTCTAGGGGTAAAATTATTCCCTGTCTTGGGGTAAAATTATTCTCTGTCTAGGTGTAAAATTATTCTCTGTCTCGGGGTAAAATTATTCCCTGTCTAGGGGTAAAATTATTCCCTGATTAGGGGTAAAATTATTCTCTGTCTAGAGGTAAAATTATTCTCTGTCTACGGGTAAAATTATTCCCTGTCTAGGGGTAAAATTATTCCCTGTCTAGGGGTAAAATTATTCTCTGTCTAGAGGTAAAATTATTCTCTGTCTAGGGGTAAAATTATTCTCTGTCTAGGGGTAAAATTATTCTCTGTCTAGGGGTAAAATTATTCACTGTCTAGGGGTAAAATTATTCTCTGGGGGTAAAACTATTCCCTGTCTGGGGGTAAAATTATTCCCGGTCTAGGGTAAAATTATTCCCTGATTAGGGGTAAAATTATTCTCTGTCTAGGGGTAAAATTATTCCCTGTCTAGGGGTAAAATTATTCCGTGTCTTGGGGTAAAATTATTTTCTGTCTAGGTGTAAAATTATTCCCTGTCTAGGGGTAAAATTATTCACTGTCTCGGGGTAAAATTATTCTCTGTCTCGGGGTAAAATTATTCTCTGGGGGTAAAAGTATTCCCTGTCTGGGGGTAAAAGTATTCCCTGTCTGGGGGTAAAAGTATTCCCTGTCTGGGGGTAAAAGTATTCCCTGTCTGGGGGTAAAATTATTCCCTGTCTAGGGGTAAAATTATTCTCTGTCTCGGGGTAAAATTATTCCCTGTCTCGGGGTAAAAATATTCTCTGTCTCGAGGTAAAATTATTCCCTGTCTCGGGGTAAAATTATGCCCTGTCCAGGGGTAAAATTATTCTCTGTCCAGAGGTAAAATTATTCTCTGTCTAGGGGTAAAATTATTCTCTGTCTAGGGGTAAAATTATTCACTGTCTAAGCGTAAAATTATTCCCTGTCTAGAGGTAAAATTATTCTCTGTCTTGGGGTAAAATTATTCTCTGTCTAGGGGTAAAATTATTCCCTGTCTCGGGGTAAAATTATTCCCTGTCGAGAGGTAAAATTATTCTCTGTCCAGAGGTAAAATTATTCTCTGTCTTGGGGTAAAATTATTCTCTGTCTAGGGGTAAAATTATTCACTGTCTAGGCGTAAAATTATTCTCTGGGGGTACAAGTATTCCCTGTCTGGGGGTAAAATTATTCTCTGTCTAGGGGTAAAATTATTCTCTGTCTAGAGGTAAAACTATTCCCTGTCTCGGGGTAAAATTATTCTCTGTCTAGGGGTAAAATTATTCTCTGTCTAGGGGTAAAATTATTCCCTGTCTAGAAGAAAAATTATTCCCTGTCTGGGGGTAAAATTATTCCCTGTCTTGGGGTTAAATTATTCCCTGTCTAGGGGTAAAATTATTCTCTGTCTCGGGTAAAATTATTCTCTGTCGAGGGCTAAAATTATTCACTGTCTAGGCGTAAAATTATCTCTGGGGGTAAAAGTATTCCCTGTCTGGGGGTAAAATTATTCCCGGTCGAGGGTAAAATTATTCTCTGTCTAGGGGTAAAATTATTCTCTGTCTAGAGGTAAAACTATTCCCTGTCTCGGGGTAAAAATATTCTCTGTCTCGAGGTAAAATTATTCTCTATCTCGAGGTAAAATTATTCCCTGTCTCGGGGTAAAATTATTCCCTGTCTTGGGGTAAAATTATTCTCTGTCTAGGGGTAAAATTATTCCCTGTCTAGGGGTAAAATTATTCTCTGTCTAGGGGTAAAATTTTTCTCTGTCTGGGGGTGAAATTATTCTCTGTCTCGGGGTAAAATTATTCCCTGTCTCGGGGTAAAATTATTCCCTGATTAGGGGTAAAATTATTCTCTGTCAAGAGGTAAAATTATTCTCTGTCTACGGGTAAAATTATTCCCTGTCTCGGGGTAAAATTATTCCCTGTCTCGGGTTAAATTATTCTCTGTCTCGAGGTAAAATTATTCTCTGTCTGGAGGTAAAATTATTCTCTGTCTAGGGGTAAAATTATTCTCTGTCTAGGGGTAAAATTATTCACTGTCTAGGGGTAAAATTATTCCCTGTCTAGGGGTAAAATTATTCCCTGTCGAGGGGTAAAATTATTCACTGTCTGGGGGTAAAATTATTCCCTGTCTAGGTGTAAAATTATTCTCTGGGGGTAAAAGTATTCCCTGTCTGGGGGTAAAAGTATTCCCTGTCTGGGGGTAAAATTATTCCCTGTCTAGGGGTAAAATTATTCTCTGTCTCGGGGTAAAATTATTCACTGTCTAGGGGTAAATATATTCCCTGTCTAGGGGTAAAATTATTTTCTGTCTCGGGGTAAAATTATTCCCTGTCTCGGGGTAAAATTATTCTCTGTCTAGGGGTAAAATTATTCTCTGTCTAGGGGTAAAATTATTTCCTGTCGAGTGGTAAAATTATTTCCTGTCTAGGGGTGAAATTATTCACTGTCTAGGGGTAAAATTATTCCCTGATTAGGGGTAAAATTATTCCCTGTCTAGGGGTAAAATTATTCCCTGTCTAGGGGTAAAATTATTCTCTGTCTAGGTGTAAAATTATTCCCTGTCTAGGGGTAAAATTATTCACTGTCTAGGGGTAAAATTATTCTCTGTCTAGGGGTAAAATTATTCTCTGTCTAGGGATAAAATTATTCTCTGGGGGTAAAAGTATTCCCTGTCTGGGGGTAAAAGTATTCCCTGTCTGGGGGTAAAATTATTCCCTGTCTAGGGGTAAAATTATTCTCTGTCTCGGGGTAAAATTATTCACTGTCTAGGGGTAAATATATTCCCTGTCTAGGGGTAAAATTATTTTCTGTCTCGGGGTAAAATTATTCTCTGTCTAGGGGTAAAATTATTTCCTGTCGAGTGGTAAAATTATTTCCTGTCTAGGGGTGAAATTATTCACTGTCTAGGGGTAAAATTATTCCCTGATTAGGGGTAAAATTATTCTCTGTCTAGGGGTAAAATTATTCCCTGTCTAGGGGTAAAATTATTCCCTGTCTTGGGGTAAAATTATTCTCTGTCTAGGTGTAAAATTATTCTCTGTCTCGGGGTAAAATTATTCCCTGTCTAGGGGTAAAATTATTCCCTGATTAGGGGTAAAATTATTCCCTGTCTAGGGGTAAAATTATTCCCTGTCTAGGGGTAAAATTATTCTCTGTCTAGAGGTAAAATTATTCTCTGTCTAGAGGTAAAATTATTCTCTGTCTAGGGGTAAAATTATTCTCTGGGGGTAAAACTATTCCCTGTCTGGGGGTAAAATTATTCCCGGTCTAGTGTAAAATTATTCCCTGATTAGGGGTAAAATTATTCTCTGTCTAGGGGTAAAATTATTCCCTGTCTAGGGGTAAAATTATTCCGTGTCTTGGGGTAAAATTATTTTCTGTCTTGGTGTAAAATTATTCCCTGTCTAGGGGTAAAATTATTCACTGTCTCGGGGTAAAATTATTCTCTGTCTAGGGATAAAATTATTCTCTGGGGGTAAAAGTATTCCCTGTCTGGGGGTAAAAGTATTCCCTGTCTGGGGGTAAAATTATTCCCTGTCTAGGGGTAAAATTATTCTCTGTCTCGGGGTAAAATTATTCCCTGTCTCGGGGTAAAAATATTCTCTGTCTCGAGGTAAAATTATTCTCTGTCTCGAGGTAAAATTATTCCCTGTCTCGGGGTAAAATTATGCCCTGTCTAGGGGTAAAATTATTCTCTGTCCAGAGGTAAAATTATTCTCTGTCTAGGGGTAAAATTATTCTCTGTCTAGGGGTAAAATTATTCACTGTCTAAGCGTAAAATTATTCCCTGTCTAGAGGTAAAATTATTCTCTGTCTTGGGGTAAAATTATTCTCTGTCTAGGGGTAAAATTATTCCCTGTCTCGGGGTAAAATTATTCCCTGTCGAGAGGTAAAATTATTCTCTGTCCAGAGGTAAAATTATTCTCTGTCTTGGGGTAAAATTATTCTCTGTCTAGGGGTAAAATTATTCAATGTCTAGGCGTAAAATTATTCTCTGGGGGTACAAGTATTCCCTGTCTGGGGGTAAAATTATTCTCTGTCTAGGGGTAAAATTATTCTCTGTCTAGAGGTAAAACTATTCCCTGTCTCGGGGTAAAATTATTCTCTGTCTAGGGGTAAAATTATTCTCTGTCTAGGGGTAAAATTATTCCCTGTCTAGAAGAAAAATTATTCCCTGTCTGGGGGTAAAATTATTCCCTGTCTTGGGGTTAAATTATTCCCTGTCTAGGGGTAAAATTATTCTCTGTCTCGGGTAAAATTATTCTCTGTCGAGGGGTAAAATTATTCACTGTCTCTGGGTAAAATTATTCTCTGTCTCGGGTTAAAATTATTCTCTGGGGGTAAAAGTATTCCCTGTCTGGGGGTAAAATTATTCTCTGTCTAGGGGTAAAATTATTCTCTGTCTAGGGGTAAAATTATTCTCTGTCTAGGGGTAAAATTTTTCTCTGTCTAGAGGTAAAATTATTCTTCGTCTCGGGGTAAAATTATTCCCTGTCGAGAGGTAAAATTATTCTCTGTCCAGAGGTAAAATTATTCTCTGTCTTGGGGTAAAATTATTCTCTGTCTAGGGGTAAAATTATTCACTGTCTAGGCGTAAAATTATTCTCTGGGGGTACAAGTATTCCCTGTCTGGGGGTAAAATTATTCTCTGTCTAGGGGTAAAATTATTCTCTGTCTAGAGGTAAAACTATTCCCTGTCTCGGGGTAAAATTATTCTCTGTCTAGGGGTAAAATTATTCTCTGTCTAGGGGTAAAATTATTCCCTGTCTAGAAGAAAAATTATTCCCTGTCTGGGGGTAAAATTATTCCCTGTCTTGGGGTTAAATTATTCCCTGTCTAGGGGTAAAATTATTCTCTGTCTCGGGTAAAATTATTCTCTGTCGAGGGCTAAAATTATTCACTGTCTAGGCGTAAAATTATCTCTGGGGGTAAAAGTATTCCCTGTCTGGGGGTAAAATTATTCCCGGTCGAGGGTAAAATTATTCTCTGTCTAGGGGTAAAATTATTCTCTGTCTAGAGGTAAAACTATTCCCTGTCTCGGGGTAAAAATATTCTCTGTCTCGAGGTAAAATTATTCTCTGTCTCGAGGTAAAATTATTCCCTGTCTCGGGGTAAAATTATTCCCTGTCTTGGGGTAAAATTATTCTCTGTCTAGGGGTAAAATTATTCCCTGTCTAGGGGTAAAATTATTCTCTGTCTAGGGGTAAAATTTTTCTCTGTCTAGAGGTAAAATTATTCTTCGTCTAGGGGTAAAATTATTCTTCGTCTAGAGGTAAAATTATTCTCTGTCTAGGGGTAAAATTATTCTCTGTCTAGGGGTAAAATTATTCCATGTCCAAGGGTAAAATTATTCTCTGTCTGGGGGTGAAATTATTCTCTGTCTCGGGGTAAAATTATTCCCTGTCTCGGGGTAAAATTATTCCCTGATTAGGGGTAAAATTATTCTCTGTCAAGAGGTAAAATTATTCTCTGTCTACGGGTAAAATTATTCCCTGTCTCGGGGTAAAATTATTCCCTGTCTCGGGTTAAATTATTCTCTGTCTCGAGGTAAAATTATTCTCTGTCTGGAGGTAAAATTATTCTCTGTCTAGGGGTAAAATTATTCTCTGTCTAGGGGTAAAATTATTCACTGTCTAGGGGTAAAATTATTCCCTGTCTAGGGGTAAAATTATTCCCTGTCGAGGGGTAAAATTATTCACTGTCTGGGGGTAAAATTATTCCCTGTCTAGGTGTAAAATTATTCTCTGGGGGTAAAAGTATTCCCTGTCTGGGGGTAAAAGTATTCCCTGTCTGGGGGTAAAATTATTCCCTGTCTAGGGGTAAAATTATTCTCTGTCTCGGGGTAAAATTATTCACTGTCTAGGGGTAAATATATTCCCTGTCTAGGGGTAAAATTATTTTCTGTCTCGGGGTAAAATTATTCCCTGTCTCGGGGTAAAATTATTCTCTGTCTAGGGGTAAAATTATTCTCTGTCTAGGGGTAAAATTATTTCCTGTCGAGTGGTAAAATTATTTCCTATCTAGGGGTGAAATTATTCACTGTCTAGGGGTAAAATTATTCCCTGATTAGGGGTAAAATTATTCCCTGTCTAGGGGTAAAATTATTCCCTGTCTAGGGGTAAAATTATTCTCTGTCTAGGTGTAAAATTATTCCCTGTCTAGGGGTAAAATTATTCACTGTCTAGGGGTAAAATTATTCTCTGTCTAGGGGTAAAATTATTCTCTGTCTAGGGATAAAATTATTCTCTGGGGGTAAAAGTATTCCCTGTCTGGGGGTAAAAGTATTCCCTGTCTGGGGGTAAAATTATTCCCTGTCTAGGGGTAAAATTATTCTCTGTCTCGGGGTAAAATTATTCACTGTCTAGGGGTAAATATATTCCCTGTCTAGGGGTAAAATTATTTTCTGTCTCGGGGTAAAATTATTCTCTGTCTAGGGGTAAAATTATTTCCTGTCGAGTGGTAAAATTATTTCCTGTCTAGGGGTGAAATTATTCACTGTCTAGGGGTAAAATTATTCCCTGATTAGGGGTAAAATTATTCTCTGTCTAGGGGTAAAATTATTCCCTGTCTAGGGGTAAAATTATTCCCTGTCTTGGGGTAAAATTATTCTCTGTCTAGGTGTAAAATTATTCTCTGTCTCGGGGTAAAATTATTCCCTGTCTAGGGGTAAAATTATTCCCTGATTAGGGGTAAAATTATTCCCTGTCTAGGGGTAAAATTATTCCCTGTCTAGGGGTAAAATTATTCTCTGTCTAGAGGTAAAATTATTCTCTGTCTAGGGGTAAAATTATTCTCTGGGGGTAAAACTATTCCCTGTCTGGGGGTAAAATTATTCCCGGTCTAGTGTAAAATTATTCCCTGATTAGGGGTAAAATTATTCTCTGTCTAGGGGTAAAATTATTCCCTGTCTAGGGGTAAAATTATTCCGTGTCTTGGGGTAAAATTATTTTCTGTCTTGGTGTAAAATTATTCCCTGTCTAGGGGTAAAATTATTCACTGTCTCGGGGTAAAATTATTCTCTGTCTAGGGATAAAATTATTCTCTGGGGGTAAAAGTATTCCCTGTCTGGGGGTAAAAGTATTCCCTGTCTGGGGGTAAAATTATTCCCTGTCTAGGGGTAAAATTATTCTCTGTCTCGGGGTAAAATTATTCCCTGTCTCGGGGTAAAAATATTCTCTGTCTCGAGGTAAAATTATTCTCTGTCTCGAGGTAAAATTATTCCCTGTCTCGGGGTAAAATTATGCCCTGTCTAGGGGTAAAATTATTCTCTGTCCAGAGGTAAAATTATTCTCTGTCTAGGGGTAAAATTATTCTCTGTCTAGGGGTAAAATTATTCACTGTCTAAGCGTAAAATTATTCCCTGTCTAGAGGTAAAATTATTCTCTGTCTTGGGGTAAAATTATTCTCTGTCTAGGGGTAAAATTATTCCCTGTCTCGGGGTAAAATTATTCCCTGTCGAGAGGTAAAATTATTCTCTGTCCAGAGGTAAAATTATTCTCTGTCTTGGGGTAAAATTATTCTCTGTCTAGGGGTAAAATTATTCAATGTCTAGGCGTAAAATTATTCTCTGGGGGTACAAGTATTCCCTGTCTGGGGGTAAAATTATTCTCTGTCTAGGGGTAAAATTATTCTCTGTCTAGAGGTAAAACTATTCCCTGTCTCGGGGTAAAATTATTCTCTGTCTAGGGGTAAAATTATTCTCTGTCTAGGGGTAAAATTATTCCCTGTCTAGAAGAAAAATTATTCCCTGTCTGGGGGTAAAATTATTCCCTGTCTTGGGGTTAAATTATTCCCTGTCTAGGGGTAAAATTATTCTCTGTCTCGGGTAAAATTATTCTCTGTCGAGGGGTAAAATTATTCACTGTCTCTGGGTAAAATTATTCTCTGTCTCGGGTTAAAATTATTCTCTGGGGGTAAAAGTATTCCCTGTCTGGGGGTAAAATTATTCTCTGTCTAGGGGTAAAATTATTCTCTGTCTAGGGGTAAAATTATTCTCTGTCTAGGGGTAAAATTTTTCTCTGTCTAGAGGTAAAATTATTCTTCGTCTCGGGGTAAAATTATTCTTCGTCTAGAGGTAAAATTATTCTCTGTCTAGGGGTAAAATTATTCTCTGTCTAGGGGTAAAATTATTCCATGTCCAAGGGTAAAATTATTCTCTGTCTGGGGGTGAAATTATTCTCTGTCTAGGGGTAAAATTATTCCCTGTCTCGGGGTAAAATTATTCCCTGATTAGGGGTAAAATTATTCTCTGTCAAGAGGTAAAATTATTCTCTGTCTACGGGTAAAATTATTCCCTGTCTAGGGGTAAAATTATTCTCTGTCTAGGGGTAAAATTATTCTCTGTCTAGAGGTAAAATTATTCTCTGTCTAGGGGTAAAATTATTCTCTGTCTAGGGGTAAAATTATTCACTGTCTAGGCATAAAATTATTCTCTGGGGGTAAAAGTATTCCCTGTCTGGGGGTAAAATTATTCCCGGTCGAGGGTAAAATTATTCCCTGTCTAGAGGTAAAATTATTCCCTGTCTAGGAGTAAAATTTTTCTCTGTCTATGGGTAAAATTATTCTCTGTCTAGGGGTAAAACTATTCTCTGTCTAGGGGTAAAATTATTTCCTGTCTAGTGGTAAAATTATTTCCTGTCTAGGGGTAAAATTATTCACTGTCTCGGGGTAAAATTATTCCCTGATTAGGGGTAAAATTATTCCCTGTCTAGGGGTAAAATTATTCCCTGTCTAGGGGTAAAATTATTCCCTGTCTTGGGGTAAAATTATTCTCTGTCTCGGGGTAAAATTATTCTCTGTCTAGGGGTAAAATTATTCTCTTTCTAGGGGTAAAATTATTTCCTGTCTAGTGGTAAAATTATTTCCTGTCTAGGGGTAAAATTATTCCCTGTCTAGGGGTAAAATTATTCTCTGTCTCGAGGTAAAATTATTCTCTGTCTAGGGGTAAAATTATTCTCTGTCTATGGGTAAAATTATTCACTGTCTAGGCGTAAAATTATTCTCTGGGGGTAAAAGTATTCCCTGTCTGGGGGTAAAATTATTCCCGGTCTGGGGTAAAATTATTCTCTGTCTCGGGGTAAAATTATTCTCTGTCTTGAGGTAAAATTATTCCCTGTCTAGGGGTAAAATTATTCTCTGTCTATGGGAAAATTATTCCCTGTCTTGGGGTAAGATTATTCCCTGTCTTGGGGTAAAATTATTCTCTGTCTAGGTGTAAAATTATTCCCTGTCTAGGGGTAAAATTATTCACTGTCTGGGGGTAAAATTATTCACTGTCTAGGGGTAAAATTATTCCCTGATTAGGGGTAAAATTATTCTCTGTCTGGGGGTAAAATTATTCCCTGTCTAGGGGTAAAATTATTCCCTGTCTTGGGGTAAAATTATTCTCTGTCTAGGTGTAAAATTATTCCCTGTCTCGGGGTAAAATTATTCACTGTCTCGGGGTAAAATTATTCTCTGTCTAGGGGTAAAATTATTCTCTGTCTAGGGGTAAAATTATTCTCTGGGGGTAAAAGTATTCCCTGTCTGGGGGTAAAAGTATTCCCTGTCTGGGGGTAAAATTATTCCCTGTCGAGTGGTAAAATTATTTCCTGTCTAGGGGTGAAATTATTCACTGTCTAGGGGTAAAATTATTCCCTGTCTAGGGGTAAAATTATTCCCTGTCTTGGGGTAAAATTATTCTCTGTCTAGGTGTAAAATTATTCTCTGTCTCGGGGTAAAATTATTCCCTGTCTAGGGGTAAAATTATTCCCTGATTAGGGTAAAATTATTCTCTGTCTAGAGGTAAAATTATTCTCTGTCTACGGGTAAAATTATTCCCTGTCTAGGGGTAAAATTATTCCCTGTCTAGGGGTAAAATTATTCTCTGTCTAGAGGTAAAATTATTCTCTGTCTAGGGGTAAAATTATTCTCTGTCTAGGGGTAAAATTATTCTCTGTCTAGGGGTAAAATTATTCACTGTCTAGGGGTAAAATTATTCTCTGGGGGTAAAACTATTCCCTGTCTGGGGGTAAAATTATTCCCGGTCTAGGGTAAAATTATTCCCTGATTAGGGGTAAAATTATTCTCTGTCTAGGGGTAAAATTATTCCCTGTCTAGGGGTAAAATTATTCCGTGTCTTGGGGTAAAATTATTTTCTGTCTAGGTGTAAAATTATTCCCTGTCTAGGGGTAAAATTATTCACTGTCTCGGGGTAAAATTATTCTCTGTCTCGGGGTAAAATTATTCTCTGGGGGTAAAAGTATTCCCTGTCTGGGGGTAAAAGTATTCCCTGTCTGGGGGTAAAAGTATTCCCTGTCTGGGGGTAAAATTATTCCCTGTCTAGGGGTAAAATTATTCTCTGTCTCGGGGTAAAATTATTCCCTGTCTCGGGGTAAAAATATTCTCTGTCGCGAGGTAAAATTATTCCCTGTCTCGGGGTAAAATTATGCCCTGTCCAGGGGTAAAATTATTCTCTGTCCAGAGGTAAAATTATTCTCTGTCTAGGGGTAAAATTATTCTCTGTCTAGGGGTAAAATTATTCACTGTCTAAGCGTAAAATTATTCCCTGTCTAGAGGTAAAATTATTCTCTGTCTTGGGGTAAAATTATTCTCTGTCTAGGGGTAAAATTATTCCCTGTCTCGGGGTAAAATTATTCCCTGTCGAGAGGTAAAATTATTCTCTGTCCAGAGGTAAAATTATTCTCTGTCTTGGGGTAAAATTATTCTCTGTCTAGGGGTAAAATTATTCACTGTCTAGGCGTAAAATTATTCTCTGGGGGTACAAGTATTCCCTGTCTGGGGGTAAAATTATTCTCTGTCTAGGGGTAAAATTATTCTCTGTCTAGAGGTAAAACTATTCCCTGTCTCGGGGTAAAATTATTCTCTGTCTAGGGGTAAAATTATTCTCTGTCTAGGGGTAAAATTATTCCCTGTCTAGAAGAAAAATTATTCCCTGTCTGGGGGTAAAATTATTCCCTGTCTTGGGGTTAAATTATTCCCTGTCTAGGGGTAAAATTATTCTCTGTCTCGGGTAAAATTATTCTCTGTCGAGGGCTAAAATTATTCACTGTCTAGGCGTAAAATTATCTCTGGGGGTAAAAGTATTCCCTGTCTGGGGGTAAAATTATTCCCGGTCGAGGGTAAAATTATTCTCTGTCTAGGGGTAAAATTATTCTCTGTCTAGAGGTAAAACTATTCCCTGTCTCGGGGTAAAAATATTCTCTGTCTCGAGGTAAAATTATTCTCTGTCTCGAGGTAAAATTATTCCCTGTCTCGGGGTAAAATTATTCCCTGTCTTGGGGTAAAATTATTCTCTGTCTAGGGGTAAAATTATTCCCTGTCTAGGGGTAAAATTATTCTCTGTCTAGGGGTAAAATTTTTCTCTGTCTAGAGGTAAAATTATTCTTCGTCTAGGGGTAAAATTATTCTTCGTCTAGAGGTAAAATTATTCTCTGTCTAGGGGTAAAATTATTCTCTGTCTAGGGGTAAAATTATTCCATGTCCAAGGGTAAAATTATTCTCTGTCTGGGGGTGAAATTATTCTCTGTCTCGGGGTAAAATTATTCCCTGTCTCGGGGTAAAATTATTCCCTGATTAGGGGTAAAATTATTCTCTGTCAAGAGGTAAAATTATTCTCTGTCTACGGGTAAAATTATTCCCTGTCTCGGGGTAAAATTATTCCCTGTCTCGGGGTAAAATTATTCTCTGTCTCGAGGTAAAATTATTCTCTGTCTGGAGGTAAAATTATTCTCTGTCTAGGGGTAAAATTATTCTCTGTCTAGGGGTAAAATTATTCACTGTCTAGGGGTAAAATTATTCCCTGTCTAGGGGTAAAATTATTCCCTGTCGAGGGGTAAAATTATTCACTGTCTGGGGGTAAAATTATTCCCTGTCTAGGTGTAAAATTATTCTCTGGGGGTAAAAGTATTCCCTGTCTGGGGGTAAAAGTATTCCCTGTCTGGGGGTAAAATTATTCCCTGTCTAGGGGTAAAATTATTCTCTGTCTCGGGGTAAAATTATTCACTGTCTAGGGGTAAATATATTCCCTGTCTAGGGGTAAAATTATTTTCTGTCTTGGGGTAAAATTATTCCCTGTCTCGGGGTAAAATTATTCTCTGTCTAGGGGTAAAATTATTCTCTGTCTAGGGGTAAAATTATTTCCTGTCGAGTGGTAAAATTATTTCCTGTCTAGGGGTGAAATTATTCACTGTCTAGGGGTAAAATTATTCCCTGATTAGGGGTAAAATTATTCTCTGTCTAGGGGTAAAATTATTCCCTGTCTAGGGGTAAAATTATTCTCTGTCTAGGTGTAAAATTATTCCCTGTCTAGGGGTAAAATTATTCACTGTCTAGGGGTAAAATTATTCTCTGTCTAGGGGTAAAATTATTCTCTGTCTAGGGATAAAATTATTCTCTGGGGGTAAAAGTATTCCCTGTCTGGGGGTAAAAGTATTCCCTGTCTGGGGGTAAAATTATTCCCTGTCTAGGGGTAAAATTATTCTCTGTCTCGGGGTAAAATTATTCACTGTCTAGGGGTAAATATATTCCCTGTCTAGGGGTAAAATTATTTTCTGTCTCGGGGTAAAATTATTCTCTGTCTAGGGGTAAAATTATTTCCTGTCGAGTGGTAAAATTATTTCCTGTCTAGGGGTGAAATTATTCACTGTCTAGGGGTAAAATTATTCCCTGATTAGGGGTAAAATTATTCTCTGTCTAGGGGTAAAATTATTCCCTGTCTAGGGGTAAAATTATTCCCTGTCTTGGGGTAAAATTATTCTCTGTCTAGGTGTAAAATTATTCTCTGTCTCGGGGTAAAATTATTCCCTGTCTAGGGGTAAAATTATTCCCTGATTAGGGGTAAAATTATTCCCTGTCTAGGGGTAAAATTATTCCCTGTCTAGGGGTAAAATTATTCTCTGTCTAGAGGTAAAATTATTCTCTGTCTAGAGGTAAAATTATTCTCTGTCTAGGGGTAAAATTATTCTCTGGGGGTAAAACTATTCCCTGTCTGGGGGTAAAATTATTCCCGGTCTAGTGTAAAATTATTCCCTGATTAGGGGTAAAATTATTCTCTGTCTAGGGGTAAAATTATTCCCTGTCTAGGGGTAAAATTATTCCGTGTCTTGGGGTAAAATTATTTTCTGTCTAGGTGTAAAATTATTCCCTGTCTAGGGGTAAAATTATTCACTGTCTCGGGGTAAAATTATTCTCTGTCTAGGGATAAAATTATTCTCTGGGGGTAAAAGTATTCCCTGTCTGGGGGTAAAAGTATTCCCTGTCTGGGGGTAAAATTATTCCCTGTCTAGGGGTAAAATTATTCTCTGTCTCGGGGTAAAATTATTCCCTGTCTCGGGGTAAAAATATTCTCTGTCTCGAGGTAAAATTATTCTCTGTCTCGAGGTAAAATTATTCCCTGTCTCGGGGTAAAATTATGCCCTGTCTAGGGGTAAAATTATTCTCTGTCCAGAGGTAAAATTATTCTCTGTCTAGGGGTAAAATTATTCTCTGTCTAGGGGTAAAATTATTCACTGTCTAAGCGTAAAATTATTCCCTGTCTAGAGGTAAAATTATTCTCTGTCTTGGGGTAAAATTATTCTCTGTCTAGGGGTAAAATTATTCCCTGTCTCGGGGTAAAATTATTCCCTGTCGAGAGGTAAAATTATTCTCTGTCCAGAGGTAAAATTATTCTCTGTCTTGGGGTAAAATTATTCTCTGTCTAGGGGTAAAATTATTCAATGTCTAGGCGTAAAATTATTCTCTGGGGGTACAAGTATTCCCTGTCTGGGGGTAAAATTATTCTCTGTCTAGGGGTAAAATTATTCTCTGTCTAGAGGTAAAACTATTCCCTGTCTCGGGGTAAAATTATTCTCTGTCTAGGGGTAAAATTATTCTCTGTCTAGGGGTAAAATTATTCCCTGTCTAGAAGAAAAATTATTCCCTGTCTGGGGGTAAAATTATTCCCTGTCTTGGGGTTAAATTATTCCCTGTCTAGGGGTAAAATTATTCTCTGTCTAGGGGTAAAATTATTCTCTGTCTAGGGGTAAAATTTTTCTCTGTCTAGAGGTAAAATTATTCTTCGTCTCGGGGTAAAATTATTCTTCGTCTAGAGGTAAAATTATTCTCTGTCTAGGGGTAAAATTATTCTCTGTCTAGGGGTAAAATTATTCCATGTCCAAGGGTAAAATTATTCTCTGTCTGGGGGTGAAATTATTCTCTGTCTAGGGGTAAAATTATTCCCTGTCTCGGGGTAAAATTATTCCCTGATTAGGGGTAAAATTATTCTCTGTCAAGAGGTAAAATTATTCTCTGTCTACGGGTAAAATTATTCCCTGTCTAGGGGTAAAATTATTCTCTGTCTAGGGGTAAAATTATTCTCTGTCTAGAGGTAAAATTATTCTCTGTCTAGGGGTAAAATTATTCTCTGTCTAGGGGTAAAATTATTCACTGTCTAGGCATAAAATTATTCTCTGGGGGTAAAAGTATTCCCTGTCTGGGGGTAAAATTATTCCCGGTCGAGGGTAAAATTATTCCCTGTCTAGAGGTAAAATTATTCCCTGTCTAGGAGTAAAATTTTTCTCTGTCTATGGGTAAAATTATTCTCTGTCTAGGGGTAAAACTATTCTCTGTCTAGGGGTAAAATTATTTCCTGTCTAGTGGTAAAATTATTTCCTGTCTAGGGGTAAAATTATTCACTGTCTCGGGGTAAAATTATTCCCTGATTAGGGGTAAAATTATTCCCTGTCTAGGGGTAAAATTATTCCCTGTCTAGGGGTAAAATTATTCCCTGTCTTGGGGTAAAATTATTCTCTGTCTCGGGGTAAAATTATTCTCTGTCTAGGGGTAAAATTATTCTCTGTCTAGGGGTAAAATTATTTCCTGTCTAGTGGTAAAATTATTTCCTGTCTAGGGGTAAAATTATTCCCTGTCTAGGGGTAAAATTATTCTCTGTCTCGAGGTAAAATTATTCTCTGTCTAGGGGTAAAATTATTCTCTGTCTATGGGTAAAATTATTCACTGTCTAGGCGTAAAATTATTCTCTGGGGGTAAAAGTATTCCCTGTCTGGGGGTAAAATTATTCCCGGTCTGGGGTAAAATTATTCTCTGTCTCGGGGTAAAATTATTCTCTGTCTTGAGGTAAAATTATTCCCTGTCTAGGGGTAAAATTATTCTCTGTCTATGGGTAAAATTATTCCCTGTCTTGGGGTAAGATTATTCCCTGTCTTGGGGTAAAATTATTCTCTGTCTAGGTGTAAAATTATTCCCTGTCTAGGGGTAAAATTATTCACTGTCTGGGGGTAAAATTATTCACTGTCTAGGGGTAAAATTATTCCCTGATTAGGGGTAAAATTATTCTCTGTCTGGGGGTAAAATTATTCCCTGTCTAGGGGTAAAATTATTCCCTGTCTTGGGGTAAAATTATTCTCTGTCTAGGTGTAAAATTATTCCCTGTCTCGGGGTAAAATTATTCACTGTCTCGGGGTAAAATTATTCTCTGTCTAGGGGTAAAATTATTCTCTGTCTAGGGATAAAATTATTCTCTGGGGGTAAAAGTATTCCCTGTCTGGGGGTAAAAGTATTCCCTGTCTGGGGGTAAAATTATTCCCTGTCGAGTGGTAAAATTATTTCCTGTCTAGGGGTGAAATTATTCACTGTCTAGGGGTAAAATTATTCCCTGTCTAGGGGTAAAATTATTCCCTGTCTTGGGGTAAAATTATTCTCTGTCTAGGTGTAAAATTATTCTCTGTCTCAGGGTAAAATTATTCCCTGTCTAGGGGTAAAATTATTCCCTGATTAGGGGTAAAATTATTCTCTGTCTAGAGGTAAAATTATTCTCTGTCTACGGGTAAAATTATTCCCTGTCTAGGGGTAAAATTATTCCCTGTCTAGGGGTAAAATTATTCTCTGTCTAGAGGTAAAATTATTCTCTGTCTAGAGGTAAAATTATTCTCTGTCTAGGGGTAAAATTATTCTCTGTCTAGGGGTAAAATTATTCTCTGTCTAGGGGTAAAATTATTCACTGTCTAGGGGTAAAATTATTCTCTGGGGGTAAAACTATTCCCTGTCTGGGGGTAAAATTATTCCCGGTCTAGGGTAAAATTATTCCCTGATTAGGGGTAAAATTATTCTCTGTCTAGGGATAAAATTATTCCGTGTCTTGGGGTAAAATTATTTTCTGTCTAGGGGTAAAATTATTCCCTGTCTAGGGGTAAAATTATTCACTGTCTCGGGGTAAAATTATTCTCTGTCTAGGGATAAAATTATTCTCTGGGGGTAAAAGTATTCCCTGTCTGGGGGTAAAAGTATTCCCTGTCTGGGGGTAAAAGTATTCCCTGTCTGGGGGTAAAAGTATTCCCTGTCTGGGGGTAAAATTATTCCCTGTCTAGGGGTAAAATTATTCTCTGTCTTGGGGTAAAATTATTCCCTGTCTCGGGGTAAAAATATTCTCTGTCTCGAGGTAAAATTATTCTCTGTCTCGAGGTAAAATTATTCCCTGTCTCGGGGTAAAATTATGCCCTGTCTAGGGGTAAAATTATTCTCTGTCCAGAGGTAAAATTATTCTCTGTCTAGGGGTAAAATTATTCTCTGTCTAGGGGTAAAATTATTCACTGTCTAAGCGTAAAATTATTCCCTGTCTAGAGGTAAAATTATTCTCTGTCTTGGGGTAAAATTATTCCCTGTCTCGGGGTAAAATTATTCCCTGTCGAGAGGTAAAATTATTCTCTGTCCAGAGGTAAAATTATTCTCTGTCTTGGGGTAAAATTATTCTCTGTCTAGGGGTAAAATTATTCACTGTCTAGGCGTAAAATTATTCTCTGTCTAGAGGTAAAACTATTCCCTGTCTCGGGGTAAAATTATTCTCTGTCTAGGGGTAAAATTATTCTCTGTCTAGGGGTAAAATTATTCCCTGTCTAGAAGAAAAATTATTCCCTGTCTGGGGGTAAAATTATTCCCTGTCTTGGGGTTAAATTATTCCCTGTCTAGGGGTAAAATTATTCTCTGTCTCGGGTAAAATTATTCTCTGTCGAGGGCTAAAATTATTCACTGTCTAGGCGTAAAATTATCTCTGGGGGTAAAAGTATTCCCTGTCTGGGGGTAAAATTATTCCCGGTCGAGGGTAAAATTATTCTCTGTCTAGGGGTAAAATTATTCTCTGTCTAGAGGTAAAACTATTCCCTGTCTCGGGGTAAAAATATTCTCTGTCTCAAGGTAAAATTATTCTCTGTCTCGAGGTAAAATTATTCCCTGTCTCGGGGTAAAATTATTCCCTGTCTTGGGGTAAAATTATTCTCTGTCTGGAGGTAAAATTATTCTCTGTCTAGGGGTAAAATTATTCCCTGTCTAGGGGTAAAATTATTCTCTGTCTAGGGGTAAAATTTTTCTCTGTCTAGAGGTAAAATTATTCTTCGTCTAGGGGTAAAATTATTCTTCGTCTAGAGGTAAAATTATTCTCTGTCTAGGGGTAAAATTATTCTCTGTCTAGGGGTAAAATTATTCCATGTCCAAGGGTAAAATTATTCTCTGTCTGGGGGTGAAATTATTCTCTGTCTCGGGGTAAAATTATTCCCTGTCTCGGGGTAAAATTATTCCCTGATTAGGGGTAAAATTATTCTCTGTCAAGAGGTAAAATTATTCTCTGTCTACGGGTAAAATTATTCCCTGTCTCGGGGTAAAATTATTCCCTGTCTCGGGGTAAAATTATTCTCTGTCTCGAGGTAAAATTATTCTCTGTCTGGAGGTAAAATTATTCTCTGTCTAGGGGTAAAATTATTCTCTGTCTAGGGGTAAAATTATTCACTGTCTAGGGGTAAAATTATTCCCTGTCTAGGGGTAAAATTATTCCCTGTCGAGGGGTAAAATTATTCACTGTCTGGGGGTAAAATTATTCTCTGTCTAGGGGTAAAATTATTCTCTGTCTAGGGGTAAAATTATTCACTGTCTAGGGGTAAAATTATTCCCTGTCTAGGGGTAAAATTATTCCCTATCGAGGGGTAAAATTATTCACTGTCTGGGGGTAAAATTATTCCCTGTCTAGGTGTAAAATTATTCTCTGGGGGTAAAAGTATTCCCTGTCTGGGGGTAAACGTATTCCCTGTCTGGGGGTAAAATTATTCCCTGTCTAGGGGTAAAATTATTCTCTGTCTCAGGGTAAAATTATTCACTGTCTAGGGGTAAATATATTCCCTGTCTAGGGGTAAAATTATTTTCTGTCTCGGGGTAAAATTATTCCCTGTCTCGGGGTAAAATTATTCTCTGTCTAGGGGTAAAATTATTCTCTGTCTAGGGGTAAAATTATTTCCTGTCGAGTGGTAAAATTATTTCCTGTCTAGGGGTGAAATTATTCACTGTCTAGGGGTAAAATTATTCCCTGATTAGGGGTAAAATTATTCTCTGTCTAGGGGTAAAATTATTCCCTGTCTAGGGGTAAAATTATTCTCTGTCTAGGTGTAAAATTATTCCCTGTCTAGGGGTAAAATTATTCACTGTCTAGGGGTAAAATTATTCTCTGTCTAGGGGTAAAATTATTCTCTGTCTAGGGATAAAATTATTCTCTGGGGGTAAAAGTATTCCCTGTCTGGGGGTAAAAGTATTCCCTGTCTGGGGGTAAAATTATTCCCTGTCTAGGGGTAAAATTATTCTCTGTCTCGGGGTAAAATTATTCACTGTCTAGGGGTAAATATATTCCCTGTCTAGGGGTAAAATTATTTTCTGTCTCGGGGTAAAATTATTCCCTGTCTCGGGGTAAAATTATTCTCTGTCTAGGGGTATAATTATTCTCTGTCTAGGGGTAAAATTATTTCCTGTCGAGTGGTAAAATTATTTCCTGTCTAGGGGTGAAATTATTCACTGTCTAGGGGTAAAATTATTCCCTGATTAGGGGTAAAATTATTCTCTGTCTAGGGGTAAAATTATTCCCTGTCTAGGGGTAAAATTATTCCCTGTCTTGGGGTAAAATTATTCTCTGTCTAGGTGTAAAATTATTCCCTGTCTAGGGGTAAAATTATTCCCTGATTAGGGGTAAAATTATTCTCTGTCTAGAGGTAAAATTATTCCCTGTCTACGGGTAAAATTATTCCCTGTCTAGGGGTAAAATTATTCCCTGTCTAGGGGTAAAATTATTCTCTGTCTAGAGGTAAAATTATTCTCTGTCTCGGGGTAAAATTATTCTCTGTCTAGGGGTAAAATTATTCTCTGTCTAGGGGTAAAATTATTCTCTGGGGGTAAAACTATTCCCTGTCTGGGGGTAAAATTATTCCCGGTCTAGGGTAAAATTATTCCCTGATTCGGGGTAAAATTATTCTCTGTCTAGGGGTAAAATTATTCCCTGTCTAGGGGTAAAATTATTCCGTGTCTTGGGGTAAAATTATTTTCTGTCTAGGTGTAAAATTATTCCCTGTCTCGGGGTAAAATTATTCACTGTCTCGGGGTAAAATTATTCTCTGTCTAGGGATAAAATTATTCTCTGGGGGTAAAAGTATTCCCTGTCTGGGGGTAAAAGTATTCCCTGTCTGGGGGTAAAATTATTCCCTGTCTAGGGGTAAAATTATTCTCTGTCTCGGGGTAAAATTATTCCCTGTCTCGGGGTAAAAATATTCTCTGTCTCGAGGTAAAATTATTCTCTGTCTCGAGGTAAAATTATTCCCTGTCTCGGGGTAAAATTATGCCCTGTCTAGGGGTAAAATTATTCTCTGTCCAGAGGTAAAATTATTCTCTGTCTAGGGGTAAAATTATTCTCTGTCTAGGGGTAAAATTATTCACTGTCTAAGCGTAAAATTATTCCCTGTCTAGAGGTAAAATTATTCTCTGTCTTGGGGTAAAATTATTCTCTGTCTAGGGGTAAAATTATTCCCTGTCTCGGGGTAAAATTATTCCCTGTCGAGAGGTAAAATTATTCCCTGTCTGGGGGTAAAATTATTCCCTGTCTGGGGGTAAAATTATTCCCTGTCTTGGGGTTAAATTATTCCCTGTCTAGGGGTAAAATTATTCTCTGTCTCGGGTAAAATTATTCTCTGTCGAGGGCTAAAATTATTCACTGTCTAGGCGTAAAATTATCTCTGGGGGTAAAAGTATTCCCTGTCTGGGGGTAAAATTATTCCCGGTCGAGGGTAAAATTATTCTCTGTCTAGGGGTAAAATTATTCTCTGTCTAGAGGTAAAACTATTCTCTGTCTCGGGGTAAAAATATTCTCTGTCTCGAGGTAAAATTATTCTCTGTCTCGAGGTAAAATTATTCCCTGTCTCGGGGTAAAATTATTCCCTGTCTTGGGGTAAAATTATTCTCTGTCTGGAGGTAAAATTATTCTCTGTCTAGGGGTAAAATTATTCCCTGTCTAGGGGTAAAATTATTCTCTGTCTAGGGGTAAAATTTTTCTCTGCCTAGAGGTAAAATTATTCTTCGTCTAGGGGTAAAATTATTCTTCGTCTAGAGGTAAAATTATTCTCTGTCTAGGGGTAAAATTATTCTCTGTCTAGGGGTAAAATTATTCCATGTCCAAGGGTAAAATTATTCTCTGTCTGGGGGTGAAATTATTCTCTGTCTCGGGGTAAAATTATTCCCTGTCTCGGGGTAAAATTATTCCCTGATTAGGGGTAAAATTATTCTCTGTCAAGAGGTAAAATTATTCTCTGTCTACGGGTAAAATTATTCCCTGTCTCGGGGTAAAATTATTCCCTGTCTCGGGGTAAAATTATTCTCTGTCTCGAGGTAAAATTATTCTCTGTCTGGAGGTAAAATTATTCTCTGTCTAGGGGTAAAATTATTCTCTGTCGAGGGGTAAAATTATTCACTGTCTAGGGGTAAAATTATTCCCTGTCTAGGGGTAAAATTATTCCCTGTCGAGGGGTAAAATTATTCACTGTCTGGGGGTAAAATTATTCCCTGTCTAGGTGTAAAATTATTCTCTGGGGGTAAAAGTATTCCCTGTCTTGGGGTAAAAGTATTCCCTGTCTGGGGGTAAAATTATTCCCTGTCTAGGGGTAAAATTATTCTCTGTCTCGGGGTAAAATTATTCACTGTCTAGGGGTAAATATATTCCCTGTCTAGGGGTAAAATTATTTTCTGTCTCGGGGTAAAATTATTCCCTGTCTCGGGGTAAAATTATTCTCTGTCTCGGGGTAAAATTATTCTCTGTCTAGGGGTAAAATTATTTCCTGTCGAGTGGTAAAATTATTTCCTGTCTAGGGGTGAAATTATTCACTGTCTAGGGGTAAAATTATTCCCTGATTAGGGGTAAAATTATTCCCTGTCTTGGGGTAAAATTATTCCCTGTCTTGGGGTAAAATTATTCTCTGTCTAGGTGTAAAATTATTCTCTGTCTAGGGGTAAAATTATTCTCTGTCTAGGGGTAAAATTATTCCCTGTCTAGGGGTAAAATTATTCTCTGTCTAGAGGTAAAATTATTCTCTGTCTAGGGGTAAAATTATTCTCTGTCTAGGGGTAAAATTATTCACTGTCTAGGCGTAAAATTATTCTGTGGGGGTAAAAGTATTCCCTGTCTGGGGGTAAAATTATTCCCGGTCTAGGGTAAAATTATTCCCTGTCTCGGGGTAAAATTATTCTCTGTCTATGGGTAAAATTATTCTCTATCTAGGGGTAAAATTATTTCCTGTGCAGGGGTAAAATTATTCACTGTCTTGGGGTAAAATTATTCCCTGATTAGGGGTAAAATTATTCTCTGTCTTGGGGTAAAATTATTCTCTGTCTTGGTGTAAAATTATTCCCTGTCTCGGGGTAAAATTATTCACTGTCTCGGGGTAAAATTATTCTCTGTCTAGGGATAAAATTATTCTCTGGGGGTAAAAGTATTCCCTGTCTGGGGGTAAAAGTATTCCCTGTCTGGGGGTAAAAGTATTCCCTGTCTCGGGGTAAAATTATTCTCTGTCTAGAGGTAAAATTATTCTCTATCTAGGGGTAAAATTATTCACTGTCTAAGCGTAAAATTATTCCCTGTCTAGAGGTAAAATTATTCTCTGTCTCGGGGTAAAATTATTCCCTGTCGAGAGGTAAAATTATTCTCTGTCCAGAGGTAAAATTATTCACTGGGGGTACAAGTATTCCCTGTCTGGGGGTAAAATTATTCTCTGTCTAGGGGTAAAATTATTCCCTGTCTAGAAGAAAAATTACTCCCTGTCTGGGGGTAAAATTATTCCCTGTCTAGGGGTTAAATTATTCCCTGTCTGGGGGTAAAATTATTCTCTGTCTCGGGTAAAATTATTCTCTGTCGAGGGGTAAAATTATTCACTGTCGAGGCGTAAAATTATCTCTGGGGGTAAAAGTATTCCCTGTCTGGGGGTAAAATTATTCCCGGTCTAGGGTAAAATTATTCTCTGTCTAGGGGTAAAATTATTCTCTGTCTGGAGGTAAAACTATTCCCTGTCTCGGGGTAAAAATATTCTCTGTCTCGAGGTAAAATTATTCTCTGTCTCGAGGTAAAATTATTCCCTGTCTCGGGGTAAAATTATTCCCTGGCTAGGGGTAAAATTATTCTCTGTCTAGAGGTAAAATTATTCCCTGTCTAGGGGTAAAATTATTCCCTGTCCAGAGGTAAAATTATTCTCTGTCTCGGGGTAAAATTATTCTCTGTCTAGGGATAAAATTATTCTCTGGGGGTAAAAGTATTCCCTGTCTGGGGGTAAAAGTATTCCCTGTCTGGGGGTAAAAGTATTCCCTGTCTGGGGGTAAAATTATTCCCTGTCTAGGGGTAAAATTATTCTCTGTCTCGGGGTAAAATTATTCCCTGTCTAGGGGTAAAAATATTCTCTGTCTCGAGGTAAAATTATTCCCTGTCTCAAGGTAAAATTATTCCCTGTCTCGGGGTAAAATTATTCCCTGTCTCGGGGTAAAATTATTCCCTGTCTTGGGGTAAAATTATTCTCTGTCTAGAGGTAAAATTATTCTCTGTCGAGGGGTAAAATTATTCTCTGTCTAGGGGAAAAATTATTCTCTATCTAGGGGTAAAATTATTCACTGTCTAAGCGTAAAATTATTCCCTGTCTAGAGGTAAAATTATTCTCTGTCTCGGGGTAAAATTATTCCCTGTCTAGGGGTAAAATTATTCCCTGTCGAGAGGTAAAATTATTCTCTGTCCAGAGGTAAAATTATTCACTGGGGGTACAAGTATTCCCTGTCTGGGGGTAAAATTATTCTCTGTCTAGGGGTAAAATTATTCCCTGTCTAGAAGAAAAATTACTCCCTGTCTGGGGGTAAAATTATTCCCTGTCTAGGGGTTAAATTATTCCCTGTCTGGGGGTAAAATTATTCTCTGTCTCGGGTAAAATTATTCTCTGTCGAGGGGTAAAATTATCTCTGGGGGTAAAAGTATTCCCTGTCTGGGGGTAAAATTATTCCCGGTCTAGGGTAAAATTATTCTCTGTCTAGGGGTAAAATTATTCTCTGTCTGGAGGTAAAACTATTCCCTGTCTCGGGGTAAAAATATTCTCTGTCTCGAGGTAAAATTATTCTCTGTCTCGAGGTAAAATTATTCCCTGTCTCGGGGTAAAATTATTCCCTGGCTAGGGGTAAAATTATTCTCTGTCTAGAGGTAAAATTATTCCCTGTCTAGGGGTAAAATTATTCCCTGTCCAGAGGTAAAATTATTCTCTGTCTCGGGGTAAAATTATTCTCTGTCTAGGGGTAAAATTATTCACTGTCTCGGCGTAAAATTATTCTCTGGGGGTAAAATTATTCCCTGTCTGGGGGTAAAATTATTCCCTGTCTAGGGGTTAAATTATTCTCTGTCTCGGGGTAAAATTATTCTCTGTCTCGGGTAAAATTATTCTCTGTCTTGGGGTAAAATTATTCCTTGTCTCGGGGTAAAATTATTCTCTGGGGGTAAAAGTATTCCCTGTCTGGGGGTAAAAGTATTCCCTGTCTGGGGGTAAAATTATTCCCTGTCTCGGGTAAAATTATTCTCTGTCTCGGGGTAAAATTATTCCCTGTCTGGGGGTAAAACTATTCCCTGTCTAGGGGTAAAATTATTCCCTGTCTAGGGGTAAAATTATTCCATGTCTAGGGGTAAAATTATTCCCTGTCTAGACGTAAAATTATTCTCTGTCTCGGGGTAAAATTATTCTCTGTCTAGGGGTAAAATTATTCACTGTCTCTGGGTAAAATTATTCTCTGTCTCGGGTTAAAATTATTCTCTGGGGGTAAAAGTATTCCCTGTCTGGGGGTAAAATTATTCTCTGTCTAGGGGTAAAATTATTCTCTGTCTCGGGGTAAAATTATTCTCTGTCGAGGGGTAAAATTTTTCTCTGTCTAGAGGTAAAATTATTCTTCGTCTCGGGGTAAAATTATTCTTCGTCTAGAGGTAAAATTATTCTCTGTCTAGGGGTAAAATTATTCTCTGTCTAGGGGTAAAATTATTCCATGTCCAAGGGTAAAATTATTCTCTGTCTGGGGGTGAAATTATTCTCTGTCTAGGGGTAAAATTATTCCCTGTCTCGGGGTAAAATTATTCCCTGATTAGGGGTAAAATTATTCTCTGTCAAGAGGTAAAATTATTCTCTGTCTACGGGTAAAATTATTCCCTGTCTAGGGGTAAAATTATTCCCTGTCTAGGGGTAAAATTATTCTCTGTCTCGAGGTAAAATTATTCTCTGTCTAGAGGTAAAATTATTCTCTGTCTAGGGGTAAAATTATTCTCTGTCTAGAGGTAAAATTATTCTCTGTCTAGGGGTAAAATTATTCTCTGTCTAGGGGTAAAATTATTCTCTGTCTAGAGGTAAAATTATTCTCTGTCTAGGGGTAAAATTATTCTCTGTCTCGGGGTAAAATTATTCACTGTCGAGGCATAAAATTATTCTCTGGGGGTAAAAGTATTCCCTGTCTGGGGGTAAAATTATTCCCGGTCGAGGGTAAAATTATTCCCTGTCTAGAGGTAAAATTATTCCCTGTCTATGGGTAAAATTTTTCTCTGTCTATGGGTAAAATTATTCACTGTCTAGGGGTAAAATTATTCTCTGTCTAGGGGTAAAATTATTTCCTGTCTAGTGGTAAAATTATTTCCTGTCTAGGGGTAAAATTATTCACTGTCTCGGGGTAAAATTATTCCCTGATTAGGGGTAAAATTATTCCCTGTCTAGGGGTAAAATTATTCCCTGTCTAGGGGTAAAATTATTCCCTGTCTTGGGGTAAAATTATTCTCTGTCTCGGGGTAAAATTATTCTCTGTCTTGGGGTAAAATTATTCTCTGTCTAGGGATAAAATTATTTCCTGTCTAGTGGTAAAATTATTTCCTGTCTCGGGGTAAAATTATTCCCTGTCTAGGGGTAAAATTATTCACTGTCTAGGGGTAAAATTATTCTCTGTCTCGGGATAAAATTATTCTCTGGGGGTAAAAGTATTCCCTGTCTGGGGGTAAAATTATTTCCTGTCTAGGGGTAAAATTATTCCATGTCCAAGGGTAAAATTATTCTCTGTCTGGGGGTGAAATTATTCTCTGTCTACGGGTAAAATTATTCCCTGTCTCGGGGTAAAATTATTCCCTGTCTAGGGGTAAAATTATTCTCTGTCTAGAGGTAAAATTATTCTCTGTCTAGGGGTAAAATTATTCTCTGTCTATGGGTAAAATTATTCACTGTCTAGGCGTAAAATTATTCTCTGGGGGTAAAAGTATTCCCTGTCTGGGGGTAAAATTATTCCCGGTCTAGGGTAAAATTATTCTCTGTCTAGGGGTAAAATTATTCTCTGTCTTGAGGTAAAATTATTCCCTGTCTAGGGGTAAAATTATTCTCTGTCTATGGGTAAAATTATTCCCTGTCTTGGGGTAAAATTATTCCCTGTCTTGGGGTAAAATTATTCTCTGTCTAGGTGTAAAATTATTCCCTGTCTAGGGGTAAAATTATTCCCTGTCTTGGGGTAAAATTATTCTCTGTCTAGGTGTAAAATTATTCCCTGTCTAGGGGTAAAATTATTCACTGTCTAGGGGTAAAATTATTCTCTGCCTAGGGATAAAATTATTCTCTGGGGGTAAAAGTATTCCCTGTCTGGGGGTAAAAGTATTCCCTGTCTGGGGGTAAAATTATTCCCTGTCTAGGGGTAAAATTATTCTCTGTCTCGGGGTAAAATTATTCACTGTCTAGGGGTAAATATATTCCCTGTCTAGGGGTAAAATTATTTTCTGTCTCGGGGTAAAATTATTCCCTGTCTCGAGGTAAAATTATTCTCTGTCTAGGGGTATAATTATTCTCTGTCTAGGGGTAAAATTATTTCCTTTTCGAGTGGTAAAATTATTTCCTGTCTAGGGGTGAAATTATTCACTGTCTAGGGGTAAAATTATTCTCTGATTAGGGGTAAAATTATTCTCTGTCTAGGGGTAAAATTATTCCCTGTCTAGGGGTAAAATTATTCCCTGTCTAGGGGTAAAATTATTCCCTGATTAGGGGTAAAATTATTCTCTGTCTAGAGGTAAAATTATTCTCTGTCTACGGGTAAAATTATTCCCTGTCTAGGGGTAAAATTATTCCCTGTCTAGGGGTAAAATTATTCTCTGTCTAGAGGTAAAATTATTCTCTGTCTAGAGGTAAAATTATTCTCTGTCTAGGGGTAAAATTATTCTCTGTCTAGGGGTAAAATTATTCTCTGTCTAGGGGTAAAATTATTCACTGTCTCGGGGTAAAATTGTTCTCTGGGGGTAAAACTATTCCCTGTCTGGGGGTAAAATTATTCCCGGTCTAGGGTAAAATTATTCCCTGATTAGGGGTAAAATTATTCTCTGTCTAGGGGTAAAATTATTCCCTGTCTAGGGGTAAAATTATTCCGTGTCTTGGGGTAAAATTATTTTCTGTCTAGGTGTAAAATTATTCCCTGTCTAGGGGTAAAATTATTCACTGTCTCGGGGTAAAATTATTCTCTGTCTAGGGATAAAATTATTCTCTGGGGGTAAAAGTATTCCCTGTCTGGGGGTAAAAGTATTCCCTGTCTGGGGGTAAAATTATTCCCTGTCTAGGGGTAAAATTATTCCCTGTCTCGGGGTAAAATTATTCCCTGTCTCGGGGTAAAAATATTCTCTGTCTCGAGGTAGAATTATTCTCTGTCTCGAGGTAAAATTATTCCCTGTCTCGGGGTAAAATTATGCCCTGTCTCGGGGTAAAATTATTCTCTGTCCAGAGGTAAAATTATTCTCTGTCTAGGGGTAAAATTATTCTCTGTCTAGGGGTAAAATTATTCACTGTCTAAGCGTAAAATTATTCCCTGTCTAGAGGTAAAATTATTCTCTGTCTTGGGGTAAAATTATTCTCTGTCTAGGGGTAAAATTATTCCCTGTCTCGGGGTAAAATTATTCCCTGTCGAGAGGTAAAATTATTCTCTGTCCAGAGGTAAAATTATTCTCTGTCTTGGGGTAAAATTATTCTCTGTCTAGGGGTAAAATTATTCACTGTCTAGGCGTAAAATTATTCTCTGGGGGTACAAGTATTCCCTGTCTGGGGGTAAAATTATTCTCTGTCTAGGGGTAAAATTATTCTCTGTCTAGAGGTAAAACTATTCCCTGTCTCGGGGTAAAATTATTCTCTGTCTAGGGGTAAACTTATTCTCTGTCTAGGGGTAAAATTATTCTCTGTCTAGGGGTAAAATTATTCCCTGTCTAGAAGAAAAATTATTCCCTGTCTGGGGGTAAAATTATTCCCTGTCTTGGGGTTAAATTATTCCCTGTCTAGGGGTAAAATTATTCTCTGTCTCGGGTAAAATTATTCTCTGTCGAGGGCTAAAATTATTCACTGTTTAGGCGTAAAATTATCTCTGGGGGTAAAAGTATTCCCTGTCTGGGGGTAAAATTATTCCCGGTCGAGGGTAAAATTATTCTCTGTCTAGGGGTAAAATTATTCTCTGTCTAGAGGTAAAACTATTCCCTGTCTCGGGGTAAAAATATTCTCTGTCTCGAGGTAAAATTATTCTCTGTCTCGAGGTAAAATTATTCCCTGTCTCGGGGTAAAATTATTCCCTGTCTTGGGGTAAAATTATTCTCTGTCTGGAGGTAAAATTATTCTCTGTCTAGGGGTAAAATTATTCTCTGTCTAGGGGTAAAATTATTCTCTGTCTAGGGGTAAAATTTTTCTCTGTCTAGAGGTAAAATTATTCTTCGTCTAGGGGTAAAATTATTCTTCGTCTAGAGGTAAAATTATTCTCTGTCTAGGGGTAAAATTATTCTCTGTCTTGGGGTAAAATTATTCCATGTCCAAGGGTAAAATTATTCTCTGTCTGGGGGTGAAATTATTCTCTGGGGGTAGAAGTATTCCCTGTCTGGGGGTAAAATTATTCCCGGTCTAGGGTAAAATTATTCTCTGTCTCGGGGTAAAATTATTCCCTGATTAGGGGTAAAATTATTCTCTGTCAAGAGGTAAAATTATTCTCTGTCTACGGGTAAAATTATTCCCTGTCTCGGGGTAAAATTATTCCCTGTCTCGGGGTAAAATTATTCTCTGTCTCGAGGTAAAATTATTCTCTGTCTGGAGGTAAAATTATTCTCTGTCTAGGGGTAAAATTATTCTCTGTCTAGGGGTAAAATTATTCACTGTCTAGGCGTAAAATTATTCTCTGGGGGTAGAAGTATTCCCTGTCTGGGGGTAAAATTATTCCCGGTCTAGGGTAAAATTATTCTCTGTCTAGGGGTAAAATTATTCTCTGTCTTGAGGTAAAATTATTCCCTGTCTAGGGGTAAAATTATTCTCTGTCTATGGGTAAAATTATTCTCTGTCTTGGGGTAAAATTATTCTCTGTCTTGGGGTAAAATTATTCTCTGTCTAGGTGTAAAATTATTCCCTGTCTAGGGGTAAAATTATTCACTGTCTAGGGGTAAAATTATTCCCTGATTAGGGGTAAAATTATTCTCTGTCTAGAGGTAAAATTATTCTCTGTCTACGGGTAAAATTACTCCCTGTCTAGGGGTAAAATTATTCCCTGTCGAGGGGTAAAATTATTCTCTGTCTAGGGGTAAAGTTATTTCCTGTCTAGTGGTAAAATTATTTCCTGTCTAGGGGTAAAATTATTCACTGTCTAGGCGTAAAATTATTCCCTGATTAGGGGTAAAATTATTCTCTGTCTCGGGGTAAAATTATTCCCTGTCTAGGGGTAAAATTATTCCCTGTCTTGGGGTAAAATTATTCTCTGTCTAGGTGTAAAATTATTCTCTGGGGGTAAAAGTATTCCCTGTCTGGGGGTAAAATTATTCCCTGTCTAGGGGTAAAATTATTCTCTGTCTCGGGGTAAAATTATTCACTGTCTAGGGGTAAATATATTCCCTGTCTAGGGGTAAAATTATTTTCTGTCTCGGGGTAAAATTATTCCCTGTCTCGGGGTAAAATTATTCTCTGTCTAGGGGTAAAATTATTCTCTGTCTAGGGGTAAAATTATTTCCTGTCGAGTGGTAAAATTATTTCCTGTCTAGGGGTGAAATTATTCACTGTCTAGGGGTAAAATTATTCCCTGATTAGGGGTAAAATTATTCCCTGTCTAGTGGTAAAATTATTCCCTGTCTTGGGGTAAAATTATTCTCTGTCTAGGTGTAAAATTATTCTCTGTCTCGGGGTAAAATTATTCCCTGTCTAGGGGTAAAATTATTCCCTGATTAGGGGTAAAATTATTCTCTGTCTAGAGGTAAAATTATTCTCTGTCTACGGGTAAAAGTATTCCCTGTCTAGGGGTAAAATTATTCCCTGTCTAGGGGTAAAATTATTCTCTGTCTAGAGGTAAAATTATTCTCTGTCTCGGGGTAAAATTATTCTCTGTCTAGGGGTAAAATTATTCTCTGTTTGGGGTAAAATTATTCACTGTCTGGGCGTAAAATTATTCTGTGGGGGTAAAAGTATTCCCTGTCTGGGGGTAAGATTATTCCCGGTCTAGGGTAAAATTATTCCCTGTCTCGGGGTAAAATTATTCTCTGTCTATGGGTAAAATTATTCTCTGTCTAGGGGTAAAATTATTTCCTGTGTAGGGGTAAAATTATTCACTGTCTTGGGGTAAAATTATTACCTGATTAGGGGTAAAATTATTCTCTGTCTAGGGGTAAAATTATTCCCTGTCTAGGGGTAAAATTATTCTCTGTCTTGGTGTAAAATTATTCCCTGTCTAGGGGTAAAATTATTCACTGTCTCGGGGTAAAATTATTCTCTGTCTAGGGATAAAATTATTCTCTGGGGGTAAAAGTATTCCCTGTCTGGGGGTAAAAGTATTCCCTGTCTGGGGGTAAAAGTATTCCCTGTCTGGGGGTAAAATTATTCCCTGTCTAGGGGTAAAATTATTCTCTGTCTCGGGGTAAAATTATTCCCTGTCTAGGGGTAAAAATATTCTCTGTCTCGAGGTAAAATTATTCCCTGTCTCGAGGTAAAATTATTCCCTGTCTCGGGGTAAAATTATTCCCTGTCTCGGGGTAAAATTATTCCCTGTCTTGGGGTAAAATTATTCTCTGTCTAGAGGTAAAATTATTCTCTGTCTAGGGGTAAAATTATTCACTGTCTAAGCGTAAAATTATTCTCTGTCTAGGGGTAAAATTATTCCCTGTCTAGGGGTAAAATTATTCCCTGTCTAGGGGTAAAATTATTCCCTGTCGAGAGGTAAAATTATTCTCTGTCCAGAGGTAAAATTATTCTCTGTCTTGGGGTAAAATTATTCTCTGTCCAGGGGTAAAATTATTCACTGTCTAGGCGTAAAATTATTCTCTGGGTGTACAAGTATTCCCTGTCTGGGGGTAAAATTATTCCCTGTCTAGGGGTAAAATTATTCTCTGTCTCGGGGTAAAATTATTCACTGTCTAGGGGTAAATATATTCCCTGTCTAGGGGTAAAATTATTTTCTGTCTCGGGGTAAAATTATTCCCTGTCTCGGGGTAAAATTATTCTCTGTCTAGGGGTATAATTATTCTCTGTCTCGGGGTAAAATTATTTCCTGTCGAGTGGTAAAATTATTTCCTGATTTGGGGTAAAATTATTCTCTGTCTAGGGGTAAAATTATTCCCTGTCTTGGGGTAAAATTATTCTCTGTCTTGGGGTAAAATTATTCTCTGTCTAGGTGTAAAATTATTCACTGTCTAGGGGTAAAATTATTCTCTGTCTAGGGGTAAAATTATTCTCTGTCTAGGGATAAAATTATTCTCTGGGGGTAAAAGTATTCCCTGTCTGGGGGTAAAAGTATTCCCTGTCTGGGGGTAAAATTATTCCCTGTCTAGGGGTAAAATTATTCTCTGTCTCGGGGTAAAATTATTCACTGTCTAGGGGTAAATATATTCCCTGACTCGGGGTAAAATTATTTTCTGTCTCGGGGTAAAATTATTCCCTGTCTCGGGGTAAAATTATTCTCTGTCTAGGGGTATAATTATTCTCTGTCTCGGGGTAAAATTATTTCCTGTCGAGTGGTAAAATTATTTCCTGTCTAGGGGTGAAATTATTCACTGTCTAGGGGTAAAATTATTCCCTGATTAGGGGTAAAATTATTCTCTGTCTAGGGGTAAAATTATTCCCTGTCTAGGGGTAAAATTATTCCCTGTCTTGGGGTAAAATTATTCTCTGTCTAGGTGTAAAATTATTCTCTGTCTCGGGGTAAAATTATTCCCTGTCGAGGGGTAAAATTATTCCCTGATTCGGGGTAAAATTATTCTCTGTCTGGAGGTAAAATTATTCTCTGTCTACGGGTAAAATTATTCCCTGTCTAGGGGTAAAATTATTCACTGTCTCGGGGTAAAATTATTCTCTGTCTAGGGATAAAATTATTCTCTGGGGGTAAAAGTATTCCCTGTCTGGGGGTAAAAGTATTCCCTGTCTGGGGGTAAAATTATTCCCTGTCAAGGGGTAAAATTATTCTCTGTCTCGGGGTAAAATTATTCCCTGTCTCGGGGTAAAAATATTCTCTGTCTCGAGGTAAAATTATTCTCTGTCTCGAGGTAAAATTATTCCCTGTCTAGGGGTAAAATTATTCACTGTCTCGGGGTAAAATTATTCTCTGTCTAGGGGTAAAATTATTCTCTGTCTAGGGATAAAATTATTCTCTGGGGGTAAAAGTATTCCCTGTCTGGGGGTAACAGTATTCCCTGTCTGGGGGTAAAAGTATTCCCTGTCTGGGGGTAAAATTATTCCCTGTCTCGGGGTAAAAATATTCTCTGTCTCGGGGTAAAATTATTCTCTGTCTCGAGGTAAAATTATTCCCTGTCTCGGGGTAAAATTATTCCCTGTCGAGGGGTAAAATTATTCTCTGTCCAGAGGTAAAATTATTCTCTGTCTAGGGGTAAAATTATTCTCTGTCTAGGGGTAAAATTATTCTCTGTCTAGGGGTAAAATTATTCACTGGCAAAGCTTAAAATTATTCCCTGTCTAGAGGTAAAATTATTCTCTGTCTTGGGGTAAAATTATTCTCTGTCTGGGGGTAAAATTATTCCCTGTCTAGGGGTAAAATTATTCCCTGTCTCGGGGTAAAATTATTCCCTGTCGAGAGGTAAAATTATTCTCTGTCCAGAGGTAAAATTATTCTCTGTCTTGGGGTAAAATTATTCTCTGTCTAGGGGTAAAATTATTCACTGTCTAGGCGTAAAATTATTCTCTGGGGGTACAAGTATTCCCTGTCTGGGGGTAAAATTATTCTCTGTCTCGGGGTAAAATTATTCTCTGTCTGGAGGTAAAACTATTCCCTGTCTCGGGGTAAAATTATTCTCTGTCTAGGGGTAAAATTATTCCCTGTCTAGAAGAAAAATTATTCCCTGTCTGGGGGTAAAATTATTCCCTGTCTTGGGGTTAAATTATTCCCTGTCTAGGGGTAAAATTATTCTCTGTCTCGGGTAAACTTATTCTCTGTCGAGGGGTAAAATTATTCACTGTCTAGGCGTAAAATTATCTCTGGGGGTAAAAGTATTCCCTGTCTGGGGGTAAAATTATTCCCGGTCGAGGGTAAAATTAATCTCTGTCTAGGGGTAAAATTATTCTCTGTCTAGAGGTAAAACTATTCCCTGTCTCGGGGTAAAAATATTCTCTGTCTCGAGGTAAAATTATTCTCTGTCGAGGTAAAATTATTCCCTATCTCGGGGTAAAATTATTCCCTGTCTTGGGGTAAAATTATTCTCTGTCTGGAGGTAAAATTATTCCCTGTCCAGGGGTAAAATTATTCTCTGTCTAGGGGTAAAATTATTCTCTGTCTAGGGGTAAAATTATTTCCTGTCGAGTGGTAAAATTATTTCCTGTCTAGGGGTGAAATTATTCACTGTCTAGGGGTAAAATTATTCCCTGATTAGGGGTAAAATTATTCTCTGTCGAGGGGTAAAATTATTCCCTGTCTAGGGGTAAAATTATTCCCTGTCTTGGGGTAAAATTATTCTCTGTCTAGGTGTAAAATTATTCTCTGTCTCGGGGTAAAATTATTCCCTGTCTAGGGGTAAAATTATTCCCTGATTAGGGGTAAAATTATTCTCTGTCTGGAGGTAAAATTATTCTCTGTCTACGGGTAAAATTATTCCCTGTCTAGGGGTAAAATTATTCCCTGTCTAGGGGTAAAATTATTCTCTGTCTAGGGGTAAAGTTATTTCCTGTCTAGTGGTAAAATTATTTCCTGTCTAGGGGTAAAATTATTCACTTTCTAGGGGTAAAATTATTCTCTGTCTAGGGGTAAAATTATTCCCTGTTTAGGGGTAAAATTATTCTCTGTCTAGGGGTAAAATTGTTCCCTGTCCAAGGGTAAAATTATTCCCTGTCTAGGGGTAAAATTATTCCCTGTCTAGGGGTAAAATTATTCTCTGTCTTTATTGCCCATATTCTCTGTCTATGGGTAAAATTATTCTCTGTCCAGGGGTAAAATTATTCCCTGTCTAGGGGTAAAATTATTCTCTGTCTTGGGGTAAAATTATTCTCTGTCTTGGGGTAAAATTATTCTCTGGGGGTAAAATTTTTCCCTGTCGAGGGGTAAAATGATTCTCTGTCTGGGGGTAAAATTATTCTCTGTCTCGGGGTAAAATTATTCCCTGGGGGTAAAATTATTCTCTGTCTAGGGGTAAAATTATTCTCTGTCTCGGGGTAAAATTATTCCCTGTCTTGGGGTAAAATTATTCTCTGTCTAGAGGTAAAATTATTCTGTGTCTCGGGGTAAAATTATTCTCTGGCGGTAAAATTATTCCCTGTCTAGGGATAAAATTATTCTCTGTCAAGGGGTAAAATTATTCTCTGTCCAGAGGTGAAATTATTCTCTGTCTAGGGCTAAAATTATTCTCTGTCTAGGGGTAAAATTATTCTCTGTCTCGGGGTAAAATTATTCCCTGTCTAGGGGTAAAATTATTCTCTGTCTAGGGGTAAAATTTTTCTCTGTCTAGGGGTAAAATTATTCTCTGTCTCGGGGTAAAATTATTCTCTGCCTCGGGGTAAAATTATTCTCTGTCTCGGGGTAAAATTATTCCCTGTCTCGGGGTAAAATTATTCCCTGACTCGGGATAAAATTATTCATTGTCTAGGGGTAAAATTATTCTCTGTCTCGGGGTAAAATTATTCTCTGTCTAGGGGTAAAATTATTCTCTGTCTAGGGGTAAAATTATTCCCTGTCTAGGGGTAAAATTATTCTCTGTCTAGGGGTAAAATTATTCCCTGTCTGGGGGTAAAATTATTCCCTGTCTAGGGGTAAAATTATTCTCTGTCTAGGGGTAAAATTATTCCCTGGCTGGGGTAAAATTATTCCCTGTCTTGGGGTAAAATTATTCTCTGTCTAGGGATAAAATTGTTCTCTGTCCAGGGGTAAAATTATTCTCTGTCTAGGGGTAAAATTATTCCCTGTCTAGGGGTAAAATTATTCTCTGTCTTTATTACCCATATTCTCTGTCTATGGGTAAAGTTATTCCCTGTCTTGGGGTAAAATTATTCTCTGTCTAGAGGTAAAATTATTCCCTGTCTAGGGGTAAAATTATTCCCTGTCTTGGGGTAAAATTATTCCCTGTCTAGAGGTAAAATTATTCTCTATCTAGGGGTAAAATTATTCTCTGTCTAGGGGTAAAATTATTCCCTGTCTAGGGGTAAAATTATTCTCTGTTTGGGGGTAAAATTATTCCCTGTCTAGGGGTAAAATTATTCTCTGTCTCGAGGTAAAATTATTCTCTGTCTTGGGGTAAAATTATTCTCTGTCTGGGGGTAAAATTTTTCCCTGTCTAGGGGTAAAATTATTCCCTGTCTAGGGGTAAAATTATTCTCTGTCGAGAGGTAAAATTATGCTCTGTCTAGGGGTAAAATTATTCCCTGTGTAGGGGTAAAATTATTCCCTGTCTCGGGGTAAAATTATTCCCTGTCTAGGGGTAAAATTATTCCCTGTCTCGGGGTAAAATTATTCTCTGTCTAGATGTAAAATTATTCCCTGTCTAGGGGTAAAATTATTCCCTGTCTCGGGGTAAAATTATTTTCTGTCTAGGGGTAAAATTATTCTCTGTCTAGGGGTAAAATTATTCCCTGTCTCGGGGTAAAATTATTCCCTGTCTAGGGGTAAAATTATTCTCTGTCTGGAGGTAAAATTATTCTCTGTCTGGAGGTAAAATTATTCTCTGTCTCGGGGTAAAATTATTCTCTGTCTCGGGGTAAAATTATTCCGTCTTGGGGTCAAATTATTCTCTGTCTAGAGGTAAAATTATTCCCTGTCTAGGGGTAAAATTATTCTCTGGGGGTAAAATTATTCCCTGTCTCGGGGAAAAATTATTCCCTGTCTTGGGGTAAAATTATTCTCTGTCTTGGGGTAAAATTATTCTCTGGGGGTAAAAATTTTTCCTGTCGAGGGGTAAAATTATTCTCTGTCCAGGGGTAAAATTATTCTCTGTCTCGGGGTAAAATTATTCCCTGTCTCGGGGTAAAATTATTCCCTGTCTCGGGGTAAAATTATTCCCTGTCGAGGGGTAAAATTATTCCCTGTCTAGGGGTAAAGTTATTCTCTGTCTAGGGGTAAAATTATTCTCTGTCTCGGGGTAAAATTATTCTCTGTCTCGGGGTAAAATTATTCTCTGTCTAGGGGTAAAATTATTCTCTGTCTAGGGGTAAAATTATTCCCTGTCTATGGTAAAATTATTCTCCGTCTAGGGGTAAAATTATTCTCTGTCTCGGGGTAAAATTATTCTCTGTCTCGGGTTTAATTATTCCCTGTCTAGGGGTAAAATTATTCTCTGTCTAGGGGTAAAATTATTCCCTGTCTCGGGGTAAAATTATTCCCTGTCTAGGGGTAAAATTATTCTCTGTCAAGAGGTAAAATTATTCTCTGTCGAGGGGTAAAATTATTCTCTGGGGGTAAAATTATTCCCTGTCTAGGGGTAAAATTATTTCCTGTCTAGGGGTAAAATTATTCTCTGTCTAGAGGTAAAATTATTCTCTGTCTCGGGATAAAATTATTCTCTGTCTAGGGGTAAAATTATTCCCTGTGTCGGGGTAAAATTTTTCTATGTCTCGGGGTAAAATTATTCTCTGTCTAGGGGTAAAATTATTCTCTGTCTAGGGGTAAAATTATTCCCTGTCTTGGGGTAAAATTATTCTCTGTCTAGGGGTAAAATTATTCCCTGTCTCGGGGTAAAATTATTCCCTGTCTCGGGGTAAAATTATTCTCTGTCTAGGGGTAAAATTATTCCCTGTCTGGGGGTAAAATTATTCCCTGTCTAGGGGTAAAATTATTCTCTGTCTAGGGGTAAAATTAATCTCTGTCTCGGGGTAAAATTATTCTCTGTCTAGGGGTAAAATTATTCCCTGTCTAGGGGTAAAATTATTCTCTGTCTAGGGGTAAAATTGTTCCCTGTCCAAGGGTAAAATTATTCCCTGTCGAGGGGTAAAATTATTCCCTGTCTAGGGGTAAAATTATTCTCTGTCTTTATTGCCCATATTCTCTGTCTATGGGTAAAATTATTTTCTGTCTTGGGGTAAAATTATTCCCTGTCTAGGGGTAAAATTATTCTCTGTCTTGGGGTAAAATTATTCTCTGTCTTGGGGTAAAATTATTCTCTGGGGGTAAAAATTTTCCCTGTCGAGGGGTAAAATGATTCTCTGTCTGGGGGTAAAATTATTCTCTGTCTCGGGGTAAAATTATTCCCTGGGGGTAAAATTATTTTCTGTCTAGGGGTAAAATTATTCTGTGTCTCGGGGTAAAATTATTCTCTGGCGGTAAAATTATTCTCTGTCCAGAGGTAAAATTATTCTCTGTCTTGGGGTAAAATTATTCTCTGTCTAGGGGTAAAATTACTCTTTGTGTAGGGGTAAAATTTTTCTCTGTCTGTGGGTAAAATTATTTTCTGTCTTGGGGTAAAATTATTCCCTGTCGAGGGGTAAAATTATTCTCTGTCTTGGGGTAAAATTATTCTCTGTCTTGGGGTAAAATTATTCTCTGGGGGTAAAAATTTTCCCTGTCGAGGGGTAAAATGATTCTCTGTCTGGGGGTAAAATTATTCTCTGTCTCGGGGTAAAATTATTCCCTGGGGGTAAAATTATTCTCTGTCTAGGGGTAAAATTATTCTCTGTCTCGGGGTAAAATTATTCCCTGTCTTGGGGTAAAATTATTCTCTGTCCAAAGGTAAAATTATTCTGTGTCTCGGGGTAAAATTATTCTCTGGCGGTAAAATTATTCCCTGTCTAGGGGTAAAATTATTCTCTGTCAAGGGGTAAAATTATTCTCTGTCCAGAGGTAAAATTATTCTCTGTCTTGGGGTAAAATTATTCTCTGTCTGGGGGTAAAATTATTCCCTGTCTCGGGGTAAAATTATTCCCTGTCTCGGGGTAAAATTATTCCCTGTCTCGGGGTAAAATTATTCCCTGTCGAGGGGTAAAATTATTCCCTGTCTAGGGGTAAAGTTATTCTCTGTCTAGGGGTAAAATTATTCTCTGTCTAGGGGTAAAATTATTCTCTGTCTTGAGGTAAAATTATTCTCTGTCTCGGGGTAAAATTATTCTCTGTCTAGGGGTAAAATTATTCTCTGTCTAGGGGTAAAATTATTCTCTTTTCTCGGGTGTAAAATTATTCTCTGTTTGGGGGTAAAATTATTCTCTGTCTCGAGGTAAAATTATTCTCTGTCTTGGGGTAAAATTATTCTCTGTCTGGGGGTAAAATTTTTCCCTGTCTAGGGGTAAAATTAATTATTCTCTGTCGAGAGGTAAAATTATGCTCTGTCTAGGGGTAAAATTATTCCCTGTGTAGGGGTAAAATTATTCCCTGTCTCGGGGTAAAATTATTCCCTGTCTAGGGGTAAAATTATTCCCTGTCTCGGGGTAAAATTATTCTCTGTCTAGATGTAAAATTATTCCCTGTCTAGGGGTAAAATTATTCCCTGTCTCGGGGTAAAATTATTTTCTGTCTAGGGATAAAATTATTCTCTGTCTAGGGGTAAAATTATTCTCTGTCTAGGGGTAAAATTATTCCCTGTCTCGGGGTAAAATTATTCCCTGTCTAGGGGTAAAATTATTCTCTGTCTGGAGGTAAAATTATTCTCTGTCTGGAGGTAAAATTATTCTCTGTCTCGGGGTAAAATTATTCTCTGTCTCGGGGTAAAATTATTCCGTCTTGGGGTCAAATTATTCTCTGTCTAGAGGTAAAATTATTCCCTGTCTAGGGGTAAAATTATTCTCTGGGGGTAAAATTATTCCCTGTCTCGGGGAAAAATTATTCCCTGTCTTGGGGTAAAATTATTCTCTGTCTTGGGGTAAAATTATTCTCTGGGGGTAAAAATTTTCCCTGTCGAGGGGTAAAATGATTCTCTGTCTGGGGGTAAAATTATTCTCTGTCTCGGGGTAAAATTATTCCCTGGGGGTAAAATTATTCTCTGTCTTGGGGTAAAATTATTCTCTGTCTCGGGGTAAAATTATCCCCTGTCTTGGGGTAAAATTATTCTCTGTCCAAAGGTAAAATTATTCTGTGTCTCGGGGTAAAATTATTCTCTGGCGGTAAAATTATTCCCTGTCTAGGGGTAAAATTATTCTCTGTCAAGGGGTAAAATTATTCTCTGTCCAGAGGTAAAATTATTCTCTGTCTTGGGGTAAAATTATTCTCTGTCTAGGGGTAAAATTATTCTTTGTGTAGGGGTAAAATTTTTCTCTGTCTAGGGGTAAAATTATTCTCTGTCTCGGGGTAAAATTATTCTCTGTCTCGGGGTAAAATTATTCTCTGTCTAGGGGTAAAATTATTCCCTGTCTCGGGGTAAAATTATTCCCTGTCTCGGGGTAAAATTATTCATTGTCAAGGGGTAAAATTATTCTCTGTCTCGGGGTAAAATTATTCCCTGTCTCGGGGTAAAATTATTCCCTGTCTCGGGGTAAAATTATTCCCTGTCTCGGGGTAAAATTATTCCCTGTCGAGGGGTAAAATTATTCCCTGTCTAGGGGTAAAGTTATTCTCTGTCTAGGGGTAAAATTATTCTCTGTCTCGGGGTAAAATTATTCTCTGTCTCGGGGTAAAATTATTCTCTGTCTAGGGGTAAAATTATTCTCTGTCTAGGGGTAAAATTATTCCCTGTCTATGGTAAAATTATTCTCCGTCTAGGGGTAAAATTATTCTCTGTCTCGGGGTAAAATTATTCTCTGTCTCGGGTTTAATTATTCCCTGTCTAGGGGTAAAATTATTCTCTGTCTAGGTGTAAAATTATTCTCTGTCTAGGGGTAAAATTATTCCCTGTCTCGGGGTAAAATTATTCCCTGTCTAGGGGTAAAATTATTCTCTGTCAAGAGGTAAAATTATTCTCTGTCGAGGGGTAAAATTATTCTCTGGGGGTAAAATTATTCCCTGTCTAGAAGAAAAATTATTCCCTGTCTGGGGGTAAAATTATTCCCTGTCTTGGGGTTAAATTATTCCCTGTCTAGGGGTAAAATTATTCTCTGTCTCGGGTAAACTTATTCTCTGTCGAGGGGTAAAATTATTCACTGTCTAGGCGTAAAATTATCTCTGGGGGTAAAAGTATTCCCTGTCTGGGGGTAAAATTATTCCCGGTCGAGGGTAAAATTAATCTCTGTCTAGGGGTAAAATTATTCTCTGTCTAGAGGTAAAACTATTCCCTGTCTCGGGGTAAAAATATTCTCTGTCTCGAGGTAAAATTATTCTCTGTCGAGGTAAAATTATTCCCTATCTCGGGGTAAAATTATTCCCTGTCTTGGGGTAAAATTATTCTCTGTCTGGAGGTAAAATTATTCCCTGTCCAGGGGTAAAATTATTCTCTGTCTAGGGGTAAAATTATTCTCTGTCTAGGGGTAAAATTATTTCCTGTCGAGTGGTAAAATTATTTCCTGTCTAGGGGTGAAATTATTCACTGTCTAGGGGTAAAATTATTCCCTGATTAGGGGTAAAATTATTCTCTGTCGAGGGGTAAAATTATTCCCTGTCTAGGGGTAAAATTATTCCCTGTCTTGGGGTAAAATTATTCTCTGTCTAGGTGTAAAATTATTCTCTGTCTCGGGGTAAAATTATTCCCTGTCTAGGGGTAAAATTATTCCCTGATTAGGGGTAAAATTATTCTCTGTCTGGAGGTAAAATTATTCTCTGTCTACGGGTAAAATTATTCCCTGTCTAGGGGTAAAATTATTCCCTGTCTAGGGGTAAAATTATTCTCTGTCTAGGGGTAAAGTTATTTCCTGTCTAGTGGTAAAATTATTTCCTGTCTAGGGGTAAAATTATTCACTTTCTAGGGGTAAAATTATTCTCTGTCTAGGGGTAAAATTATTCCCTGTTTAGGGGTAAAATTATTCTCTGTCTAGGGGTAAAATTGTTCCCTGTCCAAGGGTAAAATTATTCCCTGTCTAGGGGTAAAATTATTCCCTGTCTAGGGGTAAAATTATTCTCTGTCTTTATTGCCCATATTCTCTGTCTATGGGTAAAATTATTCTCTGTCCAGGGGTAAAATTATTCCCTGTCTAGGGGTAAAATTATTCTCTGTCTTGGGGTAAAATTATTCTCTGTCTTGGGGTAAAATTATTCTCTGGGGGTAAAATTTTTCCCTGTCGAGGGGTAAAATGATTCTCTGTCTGGGGGTAAAATTATTCTCTGTCTCGGGGTAAAATTATTCCCTGTCTTGGGGTAAAATTATTCTCTGTCTAGAGGTAAAATTATTCTGTGTCTCGGGGTAAAATTATTCTCTGGCGGTAAAATTATTCCCTGTCTAGGGATAAAATTATTCTCTGTCAAGGGGTAAAATTATTCTCTGTCCAGAGGTGAAATTATTCTCTGTCTAGGGCTAAAATTATTCTCTGTCTAGGGGTAAAATTATTCTCTGTCTCGGGGTAAAATTATTCCCTGTCTAGGGGTAAAATTATTCTCTGTCTAGGGGTAAAATTTTTCTCTGTCTAGGGGTAAAATTATTCTCTGTCTCGGGGTAAAATTATTCTCTGCCTCGGGGTAAAATTATTCTCTGTCTCGGGGTAAAATTATTCCCTGTCTCGGGGTAAAATTATTCCCTGTCTCGGGATAAAATTATTCATTGTCTAGGGGTAAAATTATTCTCTGTCTCGGGGTAAAATTATTCTCTGTCTAGGGGTAAAATTATTCTCTGTCTAGGGGTAAAATTATTCCCTGTCTAGGGGTAAAATTATTCTCTGTCTAGGGGTAAAATTATTCCCTGTCTGGGGGTAAAATTATTCCCTGTCTAGGGGTAAAATTATTCTCTGTCTAGGGGTAAAATTATTCCCTGGCTGGGGTAAAATTATTCCCTGTCTTGGGGTAAAATTATTCTCTGTCTAGGGATAAAATTGTTCTCTGTCCAGGGGTAAAATTATTCTCTGTCTAGGGGTAAAATTATTCCCTGTCTAGGGGTAAAATTATTCTCTGTCTTTATTACCCATATTCTCTGTCTATGGGTAAAGTTATTCCCTGTCTTGGGGTAAAATTATTCTCTGTCTAGAGGTAAAATTATTCCCTGTCTAGGGGTAAAATTATTCTCTGGGGGTAAAATTATTCTCTGTCTAGGGGTAAAATTATTCCCTGTCTTGGGGTAAAATTATTCCCTGTCTAGAGGTAAAATTATTCTCTATCTAGGGGTAAAATTATTCTCTGTCTAGGGGTAAAATTATTCCCTGTCTAGGGGTAAAATTATTCTCTGTTTGGGGGTAAAATTATTCCCTGTCTAGGGGTAAAATTATTCTCTGTCTCGAGGTAAAATTATTCTCTGTCTTGGGGTAAAATTATTCTCTGTCTGGGGGTAAAATTTTTCCCTGTCTAGGGGTAAAATTATTCCCTGTCTAGGGGTAAAATTATTCTCTGTCGAGAGGTAAAATTATGCTCTGTCTAGGGGTAAAATTATTCCCTGTGTAGGGGTAAAATTATTCCCTGTCTCGGGGTAAAATTATTCCCTGTCTAGGGGTAAAATTATTCCCTGTCTCGGGGTAAAATTATTCTCTGTCTAGATGTAAAATTATTCCCTGTCTAGGGGTAAAATTATTCCCTGTCTCGGGGTAAAATTATTTTCTGTCTAGGGATAAAATTATTCTCTGTCTAGGGGTAAAATTATTCTCTGTCTAGGGGTAAAATTATTCCCTGTCTCGGGGTAAAATTATTCCCTGTCTAGGGGTAAAATTATTCTCTGTCTGGAGGTAAAATTATTCTCTGTCTCGGGGTAAAATTATTCTCTGTCTCGGGGTAAAATTATTCCGTCTTTGGGGTCAAATTATTCTCTGTCTAGAGGTAAAATTATTCCCTGTCTAGGGGTAAAATTATTCTCTGGGGGTAAAATTATTCCCTGTCTCGGGGAAAAATTATTCCCTGTCTTGGGGTAAAATTATTCTCTGTCTTGGGGTAAAATTATTCTCTGGGGGTAAAAATTTTTCCTGTCGAGGGGTAAAATTATTCTCTGTCCAGGGGTAAAATTATTCTCTGTCTCGGGGTAAAATTATTCCCTGTCTCGGGGTAAAATTATTCCCTGTCTCGGGGTAAAATTATTCCCTGTCGAGGGGTAAAATTATTCCCTGTCTAGGGGTAAAGTTATTCTCTGTCTAGGGGTAAAATTATTCTCTGTCTCGGGGTAAAATTATTCTCTGTCTCGGGGTAAAATTATTCTCTGTCTAGGGGTAAAATTATTCTCTGTCTAGGGGTAAAATTATTCCCTGTCTATGGTAAAATTATTCTCCGTCTAGGGGTAAAATTATTCTCTGTCTCGGGGTAAAATTATTCTCTGTCTCGGGTTTAATTATTCCCTGTCTAGGGGTAAAATTATTCTCTGTCTAGGGGTAAAATTATTCCCTGTCTCGGGGTAAAATTATTCCCTGTCTAGGGGTAAAATTATTCTCTGTCAAGAGGTAAAATTATTCTCTGTCGAGGGGTAAAATTATTCTCTGGGGGTAAAATTATTCCCTGTCTAGGGGTAAAATTATTTCCTGTCTAGGGGTAAAATTATTCTCTGTCTAGAGGTAAAATTATTCTCTGTCTCGGGATAAAATTATTCTCTGTCTAGGGGTAAAATTATTCCCTGTGTCGGGGTAAAATTTTTCTATGTCTCGGGGTAAAATTATTCTCTGTCTAGGGGTAAAATTATTCTCTGTCTAGGGGTAAAATTATTCCCTGTCTTGGGGTAAAATTATTCTCTGTCTAGGGGTAAAATTATTCCCTGTCTCGGGGTAAAATTATTCCCTGTCTCGGGGTAAAATTATTCTCTGTCTAGGGGTAAAATTATTCCCTGTCTGGGGGTAAAATTATTCCCTGTCTAGGGGTAAAATTATTCTCTGTCTAGGGGTAAAATTAATCTCTGTCTCGGGGTAAAATTATTCTCTGTCTAGGGGTAAAATTATTCCCTGTCTAGGGGTAAAATTATTCTCTGTCTAGGGGTAAAATTGTTCCCTGTCCAAGGGTAAAATTATTCCCTGTCGAGGGGTAAAATTATTCCCTGTCTAGGGGTAAAATTATTCTCTGTCTTTATTGCCCATATTCTCTGTCTATGGGTAAAATTATTTTCTGTCTTGGGGTAAAATTATTCCCTGTCTAGGGGTAAAATTATTCTCTGTCTTGGGGTAAAATTATTCTCTGTCTTGGGGTAAAATTATTCTCTGGGGGTAAAAATTTTCCCTGTCGAGGGGTAAAATGATTCTCTGTCTGGGGGTAAAATTATTCTCTGTCTCGGGGTAAAATTATTCCCTGGGGGTAAAATTATTTTCTGTCTAGGGGTAAAATTATTCTGTGTCTCGGGGTAAAATTATTCTCTGGCGGTAAAATTATTCTCTGTCCAGAGGTAAAATTATTCTCTGTCTTGGGGTAAAATTATTCTCTGTCTAGGGGTAAAATTACTCTTTGTGTAGGGGTAAAATTTTTCTCTGTCTGTGGGTAAAATTATTTTCTGTCTTGGGGTAAAATTATTCCCTGTCGAGGGGTAAAATTATTCTCTGTCTTGGGGTAAAATTATTCTCTGTCTTGGGGTAAAATTATTCTCTGGGGGTAAAAATTTTCCCTGTCGAGGGGTAAAATGATTCTCTGTCTGGGGGTAAAATTATTCTCTGTCTCGGGGTAAAATTATTCCCTGGGGGTAAAATTATTCTCTGTCTAGGGGTAAAATTATTCTCTGTCTCGGGGTAAAATTATTCCCTGTCTTGGGGTAAAATTATTCTCTGTCCAAAGGTAAAATTATTCTGTGTCTCGGGGTAAAATTATTCTCTGGCGGTAAAATTATTCCCTGTCTAGGGGTAAAATTATTCTCTGTCAAGGGGTAAAATTATTCTCTGTCCAGAGGTAAAATTATTCTCTGTCTTGGGGTAAAATTATTCTCTGTCTGGGGGTAAAATTATTCCCTGTCTCGGGGTAAAATTATTCCCTGTCTCGGGGTAAAATTATTCCCTGTCTCGGGGTAAAATTATTCCCTGTCTAGGGGTAAAGTTATTCTCTGTCTAGGGGTAAAATTATTCTCTGTCTAGGGGTAAAATTATTCTCTGTCTTGAGGTAAAATTATTCTCTGTCTCGGGGTAAAATTATTCTCTGTCTAGGGGTAAAATTATTCTCTGTCTAGGGGTAAAATTATTCTCTTTTCTCGGGTGTAAAATTATTCTCTGTTTGGGGGTAAAATTATTCTCTGTCTCGAGGTAAAATTATTCTCTGTCTTGGGGTAAAATTATTCTCTGTCTGGGGGTAAAATTTTTCCATGTCTAGGGGTAAAATTAATTATTCTCTGTCGAGAGGTAAAATTATGCTCTGTCTAGGGGTAAAATTATTCCCTGTGTAGGGGTAAAATTATTCCCTGTCTCGGGGTAAAATTATTCCCTGTCTAGGGGTAAAATTATTCCCTGTCTCGGGGTAAAATTATTCTCTGTCTAGATGTAAAATTATTCCCTGTCTAGGGGTAAAATTATTCCCTGTCTCGGGGTAAAATTATTTTCTGTCTAGGGATAAAATTATTCTCTGTCTAGGGGTAAAATTATTCTCTGTCTAGGGGTAAAATTATTCCCTGTCTCGGGGTAAAATTATTCCCTGTCTAGGGGTAAAATTATTCTCTGTCTGGAGGTAAAATTATTCTCTGTCTGGAGGTAAAATTATTCTCTGTCTCGGGGTAAAATTATTCTCTGTCTCGGGGTAAAATTATTCCGTCTTGGGGTCAAATTATTCTCTGTCTAGAGGTAAAATTATTCCCTGTCTAGGGGTAAAATTATTCTCTGGGGGTAAAATTATTCCCTGTCTCGGGGAAAAATTATTCCCTGTCTTGGGGTAAAATTATTCTCTGTCTTGGGGTAAAATTATTCTCTGGGGGTAAAAATTTTCCCTGTCGAGGGGTAAAATGATTCTCTGTCTGGGGGTAAAATTATTCTCTGTCTCGGGGTAAAATTATTCCCTGGGGGTAAAATTATTCTCTGTCTTGGGGTAAAATTATTCTCTGTCTCGGGGTAAAATTATTCCCTGTCTTGGGGTAAAATTATTCTCTGTCCAAAGGTAAAATTATTCTGTGTCTCGGGGTAAAATTATTCTCTGGCGGTAAAATTATTCCCTGTCTAGGGGTAAAATTATTCTCTGTCAAGGGGTAAAATTATTCTCTGTCCAGAGGTAAAATTATTCTCTGTCTTGGGGTAAAATTATTCTCTGTCTAGGGGTAAAATTATTCTTTGTGTAGGGGTAAAATTTTTCTCTGTCTAGTGGTAAAATTATTCTCTGTCTCGGGGTAAAATTATTCTCTGTCTCGGGGTAAAATTATTCTCTGTCTAGGGGTAAAATTATTCCCTGTCTCGGGGTAAAATTATTCCCTGTCTCGGGGTAAAATTATTCATTGTCAAGGGGTAAAATTATTCTCTGTCTCGGGGTAAAATTATTCCCTGTCTCGGGGTAAAATTATTCCCTGTCTCGGGGTAAAATTATTCCCTGTCTCGGGGTAAAATTATTCCCTGTCGAGGGGTAAAATTATTCCCTGTCTAGGGGTAAAGTTATTCTCTGTCTAGGGGTAAAATTATTCTCTGTCTCGGGGTAAAATTATTCTCTGTCTCGGGGTAAAATTATTCTCTGTCTAGGGGTAAAATTATTCTCTGTCTAGGGGTAAAATTATTCCCTGTCTATGGTAAAATTATTCTCCGTCTAGGGGTAAAATTATTCTCTGTCTCGGGGTAAAATTATTCTCTGTCTCGGGTTTAATTATTCCCTGTCTAGGGGTAAAATTATTCTCTGTCTAGGTGTAAAATTATTCTCTGTCTAGGGGTAAAATTATTCCCTGTCTCGGGGTAAAATTATTCCCTGTCTAGGGGTAAAATTATTCTCTGTCAAGAGGTAAAATTATTCTCTGTCGAGGGGTAAAATTATTCTCTGGGGGTAAAATTATTCCCTGTCTAGGGGTAAAATTATTTCCTGTCTAGGGGTAAAATTATTCTCTGTCTAGAGGTAAAATTATTCTCTGTCTCGGGATAAAATTATTCTCTGTCTCGGGGTAAAATTATTCCCTGTGTCGGGGTAAAATTTTTCTATGTCTCGGGGTAAAATTATTCTCTGTCTAGGGGTAAAATTATTCTCTGTCTAGGGGTAAAATTATTCCCTGTCTTGGGGTAAAATTATTCTCTGTCTAGGGGTAAAATTATTCCCTGTCTCGGGGTAAAATTATTCCCTGTCTCGGGGTAAAATTATTCTCTGTCTAGGGGTAAAATTATTCCCTGTCTGGGGGTAAAATTATTCCCTGTCTAGGGGTAAAATTATTCTCTGTCTAGGGGTAAAATTAATCTCTGTCTCGGGGTAAAATTATTCTCTGTCTAGGGGTAAAATTATTCCCTGTCTAGGGGTAAAATTATTCTCTGTCTAGGGGTAAAATTGTTCCCTGTCCAAGGGTAAAATTATTCCCTGTCGAGGGGTAAAATTATTCCCTGTCTAGGGGTAAAATTATTCTCTGTCTTTATTGCCCATATTCTCTGTCTATGGGTAAAATTATTTTCTGTCTTGGGGTAAAATTATTCCCTGTCTAGGGGTAAAATTATTCTCTGTCTTGGGGTAAAATTATTCTCTGTCTTGGGGTAAAATTATTCTCTGGGGGTAAAAATTTTCCCTGTCGAGGGGTAAAATGATTCTCTGTCTGGGGGTAAAATTATTCTCTGTCTCGGGGTAAAATTATTCCCTGGGGGTAAAATTATTTTCTGTCTAGGGGTAAAATTATTCTCTGTCTCGGGGTAAAATTATTCCCTGTCTTGGGGTAAAATTATTCTCTGTCCAAAGGTAAAATTATTCTGTGTCTCGGGGTAAAATTATTCTCTGGCGGTAAAATTATTCCCTGTCTAGGGGTAAAATTATTCTCTGTCAAGGGGTAAAATTATTCTCTGTCCAGAGGTAAAATTATTCTCTGTCTTGGGGTAAAATTATTCTCTGTCTAGGGGTAAAATTATTCTTTGTGTAGGGGTAAAATTTTTCTCTGTCTGTGGGTAAAATTATTTTCTGTCTTGGGGTAAAATTATTCCCTGTCGAGGGGTAAAATTATTCTCTGTCTTGGGGTAAAATTATTCTCTGTCTTGGGGTAAAATTATTCTCTGGGGGTAAAAATTTTCCCTGTCGAGGGGTAAAATGATTCTCTGTCTGGGGGTAAAATTATTCTCTGTCTCGGGGTAAAATTATTCCCTGGGGGTAAAATTATTCTCTGTCTAGGGGTAAAATTATTCTCTGTCTCGGGGTAAAATTATTCCCTGTCTTGGGGTAAAATTATTCTCTGTCCAAAGGTAAAATTATTCTGTGTCTCGGGGTAAAATTATTCTCTGGCGGTAAAATTATTCCCTGTCTAGGGGTAAAATTATTCTCTGTCAAGGGGTAAAATTATTCTCTGTCCAGAGGTAAAATTATTCTCTGTCTTGGGGTAAAATTATTCTCTGTCTGGGGGTAAAATTATTCTTTGTGTAGGGGTAAAATTTTTCTCTGTCTAGGGGTAAAATTATTCTCTGTCTCGGGGTAAAATTATTCTCTGTCTCGGGGTAAAATTATACTCTGTCTAGGGGTAAAATTATTCCCTGTCTCGGGGTAAAATTATTCCCTGTCTAGGGGTAAAATTATTCTCTGTCTAGGGGTAAAATTATTCTCTGTCTAGGGGTAAAATTATTCCCTGTCTCGGGGTAAAATTATTCCCTGTCTCGGGGTAAAATTATTCCCTGTCTCGGGGTAAAATTATTCCCTGTCGAGGGGTAAAATTATTCCCTGTCTAGGGGTAAAGTTATTCTCTGTCTAGGGGTAAAATTATTCTCTGTCTAGGGGTAAAATTATTCTCTGTCTTGAGGTAAAATTATTCTCTGTCTCGGGGTAAAATTATTCTCTGTCTAGGGGTAAAATTATTCTCTGTCTAGGGGTAAAATTATTCTCTTTTCTCGGGTGTAAAATTATTCTCTGTTTGGGGGTAAAATTATTCCCTGTCTAGGGGTAAAATTATTCCCTGTCTTGGGGTAAAATTATTCTCTGTCTAGGGGTAAAATTGTTCCCTGTCCAGGGGTAAAATTATTCCCTGTCTAGGGGTAAAATTATTCCCTGTCTAGGGGTAAAATTATTCTTTGTCTTTATTGCCCATATTCTCTGTCTATGGGTAAAATTATTCTCTGTCTAGGGGTAAAATTATTCTCTGTCTCGGGGTAAAATTATTCTCTGTCTAGGGGTACAATTATTCCCTGTCTAGGGGTAAAGTTATTTTCTGTCTCGGGGTAAAATTATTCTCTGTCTAGGGGTAAAATTATTCCCTGTCTTGGGGTAAAATTATTCTCTGTCTAGAGGTAAAATTATTCTCTGTCTTGGGGTAAAATTATTCTCTGGGGGTAAAATTTTTCCCTGTCTCGGGGTAAAATGATTCCCTCTCTAGGGGTAAAATTATTCCCTGTCTAGGGGTAAAATTATTCTCTGTCTAGGGGTAAAATTATTCCCTGTCTAGGTTTAAAATTATTCCCTGTCTAAGGGTAAAATTATTCTCTGTCTAGGGATAAAATTATTCCCTGTCTAGGGGCATAATTATTCGCTGTCGAGGGATAAAATTATTCCCTGTCTAGGGGTAAAATTATTCTCTGTCTAGGGGTAAAATTATTCTCTGTCTAGGGGTAAAATTATTCCCTGTCTTGGGGTAAAATTATTCCCTGTCTAGGGGTAAAATTATTCTCTGTCTAGGGGTAAAATTATTCCCTGTCTATGGTAAAATTATTCTCCGTCTAGGGGTAAAATTATTCTCTGTCTAGGGGTAAAATTATTCTCTGTCTAGGGTTTAATTATTCCCTGTCTAGGGGTAAAATTATTCTCTGTCTAGGGGTAAAATTATTCTCTGTCTAGGGGTAAAATTATTCCCTGTCTCGGGGTAAAATTATTCCCTGTCTCGGGGTAAAATTATTCTCTGTCAAGAGGTAAAATTATTCTCTGTCGAGGGGTAAAATTATTCTCTGGGGGTAAAATTATTCCCTGTCTAGGGGTAAAATTATTTCCTGTCTAGGGGTAAAATTATTCTCTGTCTCGGGGTAAAATTATTCTCTGTCCAGGGGTAAAATTATTCCCTGTGTCGGGGTAAAATTTTTCTATGTCTCGGGGTAAAATTATTCTCTGTCTAGGGGTAAAATTATTCTCTGTCTAGGGGTAAAATTATTCCCTGTCTGGGGGTAAAATTATTCCCTGTCTTGGGGTAAAATTATTCTCTGTCTAGGGGTAAAATTGTTCTCTGTCTTTATTACCCATATTCTCTGTCTATGGGTAAAATTATTCCCTGTCTAGGGGTAAAATTATTCTCTGTCTAGAGGTAAAATTATTCCCTGTCTAGGGGTAAAATTATTCTCTGGGGGTAAAATTATTCTCTGTCTAGGGGTAAAATTATTCCCTGTCTTGGGGTAAAATTATTCCCTGTCTAGAGGTAAAATTAATCTCTGTCTAGGGGCAAAATTATTCTCTGTCTAGGGGTAAAATTATTCCCTGTGTAGGGGTAAAATTATTCCCTGTCTCGGGGTAAAATTATTCCCTGTCTAGGGGTAAAATTATTCTCTGTCTCGAGGTAAAATTATTCTCTGTCTAGGGGTAAAATTATTCCCTGTCTAGGGGTAAAATTATTCTCTGTTTGGGGGTAAAATTATTCCCTGTCTAGGGGTAAAATTATTCTCTGTCTCGAGGTAAAATGATTCTCTGTCTAGGGGTAAAATTATTCTCTGTCTCGGGGTAAAATTTTTCCCTGTCTAGGGGTAAAATTATTCCCTGTCTAGGGGTAAAATTATTCTCTGTCTAGAGGTAAAATTATGCTCTGTCTAGGGGTAAAATTATTCCCTGTGTAGGGGTAAAATGATTCCATGTCTCGGGGTAAAATTATTCCCTGTCTAGGGGTAAAATTATTCTCTATCTCGAGGTAAAATTATTCCCTGTCTAGGGGTAAAATTATTCTCTGTTTGGGGGTAAAATTATTCCCTGTCTAGGGGTAAAATTATTCCCTGTCTCGGGGTAAAATTATTCTCTGTCTAGATGTAAAATTATTCCCTGTCTAGGGGTAAAATTATTCCCTGTCTCGGGGTAAAATTATTCTCTGTCTAGGGATAAAATTATTCTCTGTCTAGGGGTAAAATTATTCTCTGTCTAGGGGTAAAATTATTCCCTGTCTCGGGGTAAAATTATTCCCTGTCTAGGGGTAAAATTATTATCTGTCTAGGGTAAAATTATTCTCTGTCTGGAGGTAAAATTATTCTCTGTCTCGGGGTAAAATTATTCTCTGTCTCGGGGTAAAATTATTCCGTCTTGGGGTCAAATTATTCTCTGTCTAGAGGTAAAATTATTCCCTGTCTAGGGGTAAAATTATTCTCTGGGGGTAAAATTATTCCCTGTCTCGGGGAAAAATTATTCCCTGTCTTGGGGTAAAATTATTCTCTGTCTTGGGGTAAAATTATTCTCTGGGGGTAAAAATTTTCCCTGTCGAGGGGTAAAATGATTCTCTGTCTGGGGGTAAAATTATTCTCTGTCTCGGGGTAAAATTATTCCCTGGGGGTAAAATTATTCTCTGTCCAGGGGTAAAATTATTCTCTGTCTCGGGGTAAAATTATTCCCTGTCTTGGGGTAAAATTATTCTCTGTCCAAAGGTAAAATTATTCTGTGTCTCGGGGTAAAATTATTCTCTGGCGGTAAAATTATTCCCTGTCTAGGGGTAAAATTATTCTCTGTCAAGGGGTAAAATTATTCTCTGTCCAGAGGTAAAATTATTCTCTGTCTTGGGGTAAAATTATTCTCTGTCTAGGGGTAAAATTATTCTTTGTGTAGGGGTAAAATTTTTCTCTGTCTAGGGGTAAAATTATTCTCTGTCTCGGGGTAAAATTATTCTCTGTCTAGGGGTAAAATTATTCCCTGTCTCGGGGTAAAATTATTCTCTGTCTCGGGGTAAAATTATTCATTGTCTAGGGGTAAAATTATTCTCTGTCCAGGGGTAAAGTTATTCTCTGTCTAGGGGTAAAATTATTCTCTGTCTAGGGGTAAAATTATTCCCTGTCTCGGGGTAAAATTATTCCCTGTCTCGGGGTAAAATTATTCCCTGTCGAGGGGTAAAATTATTCTCTGTCTAGGGGTAAAATTATTCCCTGTCTCGGGGTAAAATTATTCCCTGTCTAGGGGTAAAATTATTATCTGTCTAGGGTAAAATTATTCTCTGTCTGGAGGTAAAATTATTCTCTGTCTCGGTGTAAAATTATTCCCTGTCTCGGGGTAAAATTATTCTCTGTCTAGATGTAAAATTATTCCCTGTCTAGGGGTAAAATTATTCCCTGTCTCGGCGTAAAATTATTCTCTGTCTAGGGATAAAATTATTCTCTGTCTAGGGGTAAAATTATTCTCTGTCTAGGGGTAAAATTATTCCCTGTCTCGGGGTAAAATTATTCCCTGTCTAGGGGTAAAATTATTATCTGTCTAGGGTAAAATTATTCTCTGTCTGGAGGTAAAATTATTCTCTGTCTCGGGGTAAAATTATTCTCTGTCTCGGGTTAAAATTATTCCGTCTTGGGGTCAAATTATTCTCTGTCTAGAGGTAAAATTATTCCCTGTCTCGGGGTAAAATTATTCTCTGGGGGTAAAATTATTCCCTGTCTCGGGGAAAAATTATTCCCTGTCTTGGGGTAAAATTATTCTCTGTCTTGGGGTAAAATTATTCTCTGGGGGTAAAAATTTTCCCTGTCGAGGGGTAAAATGATTCTCTGTCTGGGGGTAAAATTATTCTCTGTCTCGGGGTAAAATTATTCCCTGGGGGTAAAATTATTCTCTGTCTAGGGGTAAAATTATTCTCTGTCTCGGGGTAAAATTATTCCCTGTCTTGGGGTAAAATTATTCTCTGTCCAAAGGTAAAATTATTCTGTGTCTCGGGGTAAAATTATTCTCTGGCGGTAAAATTATTCCCTGTCTAGGGGTAAAATTATTCTCTGTCAAGGGGTAAAATTATTCTCTGTCCAGAGGTAAAATTATTCTCTGTCTTGGGGTAAAATTATTCTCTGTCTAGGGGTAAAATTATTCTTTGTGTAGGGGTAAAATTTTTCTCTGTCTAGGGGTAAAATTATTCTCTGTCTCGGGGTAAAATTATTCTCTGTCTAGGGGTAAAATTATTCCCTGTCTCGGGGTAAAATTATTCCCTGTCTCGGGGTAAAATTATTCATTGTCTAGGGGTAAAATTATTCTCTGTCCAGGGGTAAAATTATTCTCTGTCTAGGGGTAAAATTATTCTCTGTCTAGGGGTAAAATTATTCCCTGTCTCGGGGTAAAATTATTCCCTGTCTCGGGGTAAAATTATTCCCTGTCTCGGGGTAAAATTATTCCCTGTCGAGGGGTAAAATTATTCCCTGTCTAGGGGTAAAGTTATTCTCTGTCTAGGGGTAAAATTATTCTCTGTCTAGGGGTAAAATTATTCTCTGTCTAGAGGTAAAATTATTCTCTGTCTCGGGGTAAAATTATTCTCTGTCTAGGGGTAAAATTATTCTCTTTTCTCGGGTGTAAAATTATTCTCTGTTTGGGGGTAAAATTATTCCCTGTCTAGGGGTAAAATTATTCCCTGTCTTGGGGTAAAATTATTCTCTGTCTACGGGTAAAATTGTTCCCTGTCCAGGGGTAAAATTATTCCCTGTCTAGGGGTAAAATTATTCCCTGTCTAGGGGTAAAATTATTCTCTGTCTTTATTGCCCATATTCTCTGTCTATGGGTAAAATTATTCTCTGTCTAGGGGTAAAATTATTCTCTGTCTGGGGGTAAAATTATTCTCTGTCTAGGGGTAAAATTATTCCCTGTCTCGGGGTAAAGTTATTTTCTGTCTCGGGGTAAAATTATTCTCTGTCTAGGGGTAAAATTATTCCCTGTCTTGGGGTAAAATTATTCTCTGTCTAGAGGTAAAATTATTCTCTGTCTTGGGGTAAAATTATTCTCTGGGGGTAAAATTTTTCCCTGTCTCGGGGTAAAATGATTCCCTCTCTAGGGGTAAAATTATTCTCTGTCTAGGGGTAAAATTATTCTCTGTCTAGGGGTAAAATTATTCCCTGTCTAGGTTTAAAATTATTCCCTGTCTAAGGGTAAAATTATTCTCTGTCTAGGGATAAAATTATTCCCTGTCTAGGGGTAAAATTATTCTCTGTCTAGGGGTAAAATTATTCCCTGTCTAGGGGTAAAATTAATCTCTGTCTAGGGGTAAAATTATTCTCTGTCTAGGGGTAAAATTATTCCCTGTCTTGGGGTAAAATTATTCCCTGTCTAGGGGTAAAATTATTCTCTGTCTAGGGGTAAAATTATTCGCTGTCTATGGTAAAATTATTCTCTGTCTAGGGGTAAAATTATTCTCTGTCTAGGGGTAAAATTATTCTCTGTCTAGGGTTTAATTATTCCCTGTCTAGGGGTAAAATTATTCTCTGTCTAGGGGTAAAATTATTCTCTGTCTAGGGGTAAAATTATTCCCTGTCTCGGGGTAAAATTATTCCCTGTCTAGGGGTAAAATTATTCTCTGTCAAGAGGTAAAATTATTCTCTGTCGAGGGGTAAAATTATTCTCTGGGGGTAAAATTATTCCCTGTCTAGGGGTAAAATTATTCCCTGTCTAGGGGTAAAATTATTCTCTGTCAAGGGGTAAAATTATTCTCTGTCCAGAGGTAAAATTATTCTCTGTCTTGGGGTAAAATTATTCTCTGTCTAGGGGTAAAATTATTCTTTGTGTAGGGGTAAAATTTTTCTCTGTCTAGGGGTAAAATTATTCTCTGTCTCGGGGTAAAATTATTCTCTGTCTAGGGGTAAAATTATTCCCTGTCTCGGGGTAAAATTATTCCCTGTCTCGGGGTAAAATTATTCATTGTCTAGGGGTAAAATTATTCTCTGTCCAGGGGTAAAATTATTCTCTGTCTAGGGGTAAAATTATTCTCTGTCTAGGGGTAAAATTATTCCCTGTCTCGGGGTAAAATTATTCCCTGTCTCGGGGTAAAATTATTCCCTGTCTCGGGGTAAAATTATTCCCTGTCGAGGGGTAAAATTATTCCCTGTCTAGGGGTAAAGTTATTCTCTGTCTAGGGGTAAAATTATTCTCTGTCTAGGGGTAAAATTATTCTCTGTCTAGAGGTAAAATTATTCTCTGTCTCGGGGTAAAATTATTCTCTGTCTAGGGGTAAAATTATTCTCTTTTCTCGGGTGTAAAATTATTCTCTGTTTGGGGGTAAAATTATTCCCTGTCTAGGGGTAAAATTATTCCCTGTCTTGGGGTAAAATTATTCTCTGTCTACGGGTAAAATTGTTCCCTGTCCAGGGGTAAAATTATTCCCTGTCTAGGGGTAAAATTATTCCCTGTCTAGGGGTAAAATTATTCTCTGTCTTTATTGCCCATATTCTCTGTCTATGGGTAAAATTATTCTCTGTCTAGGGGTAAAATTATTCTCTGTCTGGGGGTAAAATTATTCTCTGTCTAGGGGTAAAATTATTCCCTGTCTCGGGGTAAAGTTATTTTCTGTCTCGGGGTAAAATTATTCTCTGTCTAGGGGTAAAATTATTCCCTGTCTTGGGGTAAAATTATTCTCTGTCTAGAGGTAAAATTATTCTCTGTCTTGGGGTAAAATTATTCTCTGGGGGTAAAATTTTTCCCTGTCTCGGGGTAAAATGATTCCCTCTCTAGGGGTAAAATTATTCTCTGTCTAGGGGTAAAATTATTCTCTGTCTAGGGGTAAAATTATTCCCTGTCTAGGTTTAAAATTATTCCCTGTCTAAGGGTAAAATTATTCTCTGTCTAGGGATAAAATTATTCCCTGTCTAGGGGTAAAATTATTCTCTGTCTAGGGGTAAAATTATTCCCTGTCTAGGGGTAAAATTAATCTCTGTCTAGGGGTAAAATTATTCTCTGTCTAGGGGTAAAATTATTCCCTGTCTTGGGGTAAAATTATTCCCTGTCTAGGGGTAAAATTATTCTCTGTCTAGGGGTAAAATTATTCGCTGTCTATGGTAAAATTATTCTCTGTCTAGGGGTAAAATTATTCTCTGTCTAGGGGTAAAATTATTCTCTGTCTAGGGTTTAATTATTCCCTGTCTAGGGGTAAAATTATTCTCTGTCTAGGGGTAAAATTATTCTCTGTCTAGGGGTAAAATTATTCCCTGTCTCGGGGTAAAATTATTCCCTGTCTAGGGGTAAAATTATTCTCTGTCAAGAGGTAAAATTATTCTCTGTCGAGGGGTAAAATTATTCTCTGGGGGTAAAATTATTCCCTGTCTAGGGGTAAAATTATTTCCTGTCTAGGGGTAAAATTATTCTCTGTCTAGAGGTAAAATTATTCTCTGTCTCGGGGTAAAATTATTCTCTGTCTAGGGGTAAAATTATTCCCTGTGTCGGGGTAAAATTTTTCTATGTCTCGGGGTAAAATTATTCTCTGCCTAGGGGTAAAATTATTCTCTGTCTAGGGGTAAAATTATTCCCTGTCGGGGTAAAATTATTCCCTGTCTTGTGGTAAAATTATTCTCTGTCTAGGGGTAAAATTGTTCTCTGTCCAGGGGTAAAATTATTCCCTGTCTAGGGGTAAAATTATTCCCTGTCTAGGGGTAAAATTATTCTCTGTCTTTATTACCCATATTCTCTGTCTATGGGTAAAATTATTCCCTGTCTAGGGGTAAAATTATTCCCTGTCTAGAGGTAAAATTATTCCCTGTCTAGGGGTAAAATTATTCTCTGGGGGTAAAATTATTCTCTGTCTAGGGGTAAAATTATTCCCTGTCTTGGGGTAAAATTATTCCCTGTCTAGAGGTAAAATTAATCTCTGTCTAGGGGTAAAATTATTCTCTGTCTAGGGGTAAAATTATTCCCTGTGTAGGGGTAAAATTATTCCCTGTCTCGGGGTAAAATTATTCCCTGTCTAGGGGTAAAATTATTCTCTGTCTCGAGGTAAAATTATTCTCTGTCTAGGGGTAAAATTATTCCCTGTCTAGGGGTAAAATTATTCTCTGTTTGGGGGTAAAATTATTCCCTGTCTAGGGGTAAAATTATTCTCTGTCTCGAGGTAAAATGATTCTCTGTCTAGGGGTAAAATTATTCTCTGTCTAGGGGTAAAATTTTTCCCTGTCTAGGGGTAAAATTATTCCCTGTCTAGGGGTAAAATTATTCTCTGTCTAGAGGTAAAATTATGCTCTGTCTAGGGGTAAAATTATTCCCTGTGTAGGGGTAAAATTATTCCCTGTCTCGGGGTAAAATTATTCCCTGTCTAGGGGTAAAATTATTCTCTATCTCGAGGTAAAATTATTCTCTGTCGAGGGGTAAAATTATTCCCTGTCTAGGGGTAAAATTATTCTCTGTTTGGGGGTAAAATTATTCCCTGTCTAGGGGTAAAATTATTCCCTGTCTCGGGGTAAAATTATTCTCTGTCTAGATGTAAAATTATTCCCTGTCTAGGGGTAAAATTATTCCCTGTCTCGGGGTAAAATTATTCTCTGTCTAGGGATAAAATTATTCTCTGTCTAGAGGTAAAATTATTCTCTGTCTCGGGGTAAAATTATTCTCTGTCTAGCGGTAAAATTATTCTCTGTCTAGGGGTAAAATTCATCTCTTTTCTCGGGTGTAAAATTATTCTCTGTTTGGGGTAAAATTATTCCCTGTCTAGGGGTAAAATTATTCTCTGTCTAGGGGTAAAATTATTCTCTGTCTAGGGGTAAAATTATTCCCTGTCTCGGGGTAAAATTATTCCCTGTCTAGGGGTAAAATTATTATCTGTCTAGGGTAAAATTATTCTCTGTCTGGAGGTAAAATTATTCTCTGTCTCGGGGTAAAATTATTCTCTGTCTCGGGGTAAAATTATTCCGTCTTGGGGTCAAATTATTCTCTGTCTAGAGGTAAAATTATTCCCTGTCTAGGGGTAAAATTATTCTCTGGGGGTAAAATTATTCCCTGTCTCGGGGAAAAATTATTCCCTGTCTTGGGGTAAAATTATTCTCTGTCTTGGGGTAAAATTATTCTCTGGGGGTAAAAATTTTCCCTGTCGAGGGGTAAAATGATTCTCTGTCTGGGGGTAAAATTATTCTCTGTCTCGGGGTAAAATTATTCCCTGGGGGTAAAATTATTCTCTGTCTAGGGGTAAAATTATTCCCTGTCTCGGGGTAAAATTATTCCCTGTCTCGGGGTAAAATTATTCATTGTCTAGGGGTAAAATTATTCTCTGTCCAGGGGTAAAATTATTCTCTGTCTAGGGGTAAAATTATTCTCTGTCTAGGGGTAAAATTATTCCCTGTCTCGGGGTAAAATTATTCCCTGTCTCGGGGTAAAATTATTCCCTGTCTCGGGGTAAAATTATTCCCTGTCGAGGGGTAAAATTATTCCCTGTCTAGGGGTAAAGTTATTCTCTGTCTAGGGGTAAAATTATTCTCTGTCTAGGGGTAAAATTATTCTCTGTCTAGAGGTAAAATTATTCTCTGTCTCGGGGTAAAATTATTCTCTGTCTAGCGGTAAAATTATTCTCTGTCTAGGGGTAAAATTCATCTCTTTTCTCGGGTGTAAAATTATTCTCTGTTTGGGGGTAAAATTATTCCCTGTCTAGGGGTAAAATTATTCCCTGTCTTGGGGTAAAATTATTCTCTGTCTAGGGGTAAAATTGTTCCCTGTCCAGGGGTAAAATTATTCCCTGTCTAGGGGTAAAATTATTCCCTGTCTCGGGGTAAAATTATTCTCTGTCTTTATTGCCCATATTCTCTGTCTATGGGTAAAATTATTCTCTGTCTAGGGGTAAAATTATTCTCTGTCTAGGGGTAAAATTATTCTCTGTCTAGGGGTAAAATTATTCCCTGTATAGGGGTAAAGTTATTTTCTGTCTCGGGGTAAAATTATTCTCTGTCTAGGGGTAAAATTATTCCCTGTCTTGGGGTAAAATTATTCTCTGTCTAGAGGTAAAATTATTCTCTGTCTTGGGGTAAAATTATTCTCTGGGGGTAAAATTTTTCCCTGTCTCGGGGTAAAATGATTCCCTCTCTAGGGGTAAAATTATTCTCTGTCTAGGGGTAAAATTATTCTCTGTCTAGGGATAAAATTATTCCCTGTCTAGGGGTAAAATTATTCTCTGTCTAGGGGTAAAATTATTCCCTGTCTAGGGGTAAAATTATTCTCTGTCTAGGGGTAAAATTATTCTCTGTCCAGGGGTAAAATTATTCCCTGTCTTGGGGTAAAATTATTCCCTGTCTAGGGGTAAAATTATTCTCTGTCTAGGGGTAAAATTATTCCCTGTCTATGGTAAAATTATTCTCCGTCTAGGGGTAAAATTATTCTCTGTCTAGGGGTAAAATTATTCTCTGTCTAGGGTTTAATTATTCCCTGTCTAGGGGTAAAATTATTCTCTGTCTAGGGGTAAAATTATTCTCTGTCTAGGGGTAAAATTATTCCCTGTCTCGGGGTAAAATTATTCCCTGTCTAGGGGTAAAATTATTCTCTGTCAAGAGGTAAAATTATTCTCTGTCGAGGGGTAAAATTATTCTCTGGGGGTAAAATTATTCCCTGTCTAGGGGTAAAATTATTTCCTGTCTAGGGGTAAAATTATTCTCTGTCTCGAGGTAAAATTATTCTCTGTCTCGGGGTAAAATTATTCTCTGTCTAGGGGTAAAATTATTCCCTGTGTCGGGGTAAAATTTTTCTATGTCTCGGGGTAAAATTATTCTCTGTCTTGGGGTAAAATTATTCTCTGTCTAGGGGTAAAACTATTCCCTGTCTGGGGGTAAAATTATTCCCTGTCTTGGGGTAAAATTATTCTCTGTCTAGGGGTAAAATTGTTCTCTGTCCAGGGGTAAAATTATTCTCTGTCTAGGGGTAAAATTATTCCCTGTCTAGGGGTAAAATTATTCTCTGTCTTTATTACCCATATTCTCTGTCTATGGGTAAAATTATTCCCTGTCTAGGGGTAAAATTATTCCCTGTCTAGAGGTAAAATTATTCCCTGTCTAGGGGTAAAATTATTCTCTGGGGGTAAAATTATTCTCTGTCTAGGGGTAAAATTATTCCCTGTCTTGGGGTAAAATTATTCCCTGTCTAGAGGTAAAATTATTCTCTGTCTAGGGGTAAAATTATTCTCGGTCTAGGGGTAAAATTATTCCCTGTGTAGGGGTAAAATTATTCCCTGTCTCGGGGTAAGATTATTCCCTGTCTAGGGGTAAAATTATTCTCTGTCTCGAGGTAAAATTATTCTCTGTCTAGGGGTAAAATTATTCGCTGTCTAGGGGTAAAATTATTCTCTCTTTGGGGGTAAAATTATTCCCTGTCTAGGGGTAAAATTATTCTCTGTCTCGAGGTAAAATGATTCTCTGTCTAGGGGTAAAATTATTCTCTGTCTAGGGGTAAAATTTTTCCCTGTCTAGGGGTAAAATTATTCCCTGTCTAGGGGTAAAATTATTCTCTGTCTAGAGGTAAAATTATTCTCTGTCTAGGGGTAAAATTATTCCCTGTCTAGCGATAAAATTATTCTCTGTTTGGGGGTAAAATTATTCCCTGTCTAGGGGTAAAATTATTCCCTGTCTCGGGGTAAAATTATTCTCTGTCTAGATGTAAAATTATTCCCTGTCTAGGGGTAAAATTATTCCCTGTCTCGGGGTAAAATTATTCTCTGTCTAGGGATAAAATTATTCTCTGTCTAGGGGTAAAATTATTCTCTGTCTAGGGGTAAAATTATTCCCTGTCTCGGGGTAAAATTATTCCCTGTCTAGGGGTAAAATTATTATCTGTCTAGGGTAAAATTATTCTCTGTCTGGAGGTAAAATTATTCTCTGTCTCGGGGTAAAATTATTCTCTGTCTCGCGGTTAAAATTATTCCGTCTTGGGGTCAAATTATTCTCTGTCTAGAGGTAAAATTATTCCCTGTCTAGGGGTAAAATTATTCTCTGGGGGTAAAATTATTCCCTGTCTCGGGGAAAAATTATTCCCTGTCTTGGGGTAAAATTATTCTCTGTCTTGGGGTAAAATTATTCTCTGGGGGTAAAAATTTTCCCTGTCGAGGGGTAAAATGATTCTCTGTCTGGGGGTAAAATTATTCTCTGTCTCGGGGTAAAATTATTCCCTGGGGGTAAAATTATTCTCTGTCTAGGGGTAAAATTATTCTCTGTCTCGGGGTAAAATTATTCTCTGTCTAGGGGTAAAATTATTCCCTGTCTCGGGGTAAAATTATTCCCTGTCTCGGGGTAAAATTATTCATTGTCTAGGGGTAAAATTATTCTCTGTCCAGGGGTAAAATTATTCTCTGTCTAGGGGTAAAATTATTCTCTGTCTAGGGGTAAAATTATTCCCTGTCTCGGGGTAATATTATTCCCTGTCTCGGGGTAAAATTATTCCCTGTCTCGGGGTAAAATTATTCCCTGTCGAGGGGTAAAATTATTCCCTGTCTAGGGGTAAAATTATTCTCTGTCTTTATTGCCCATATTCTCTGTCTATGGGTAAAATTATTCTCTGTCTAGGGGTAAAATTATTCTCTGTCTAGGGGTAAAATTATTCTCTGTCTAGGGGTAAAATTATTCCCTGTCTAGGGGTAAAGTTATTTTCTGTCTCGGGGTAAAATTATTCTCTGTCTAGGGGTAAAATTATTCCCTGTCTTGGGGTAAAATTATTCTCTGTCTAGAGGTAAAATTATTCTCTGTCTTGGGGTAAAATTATTCTCTGGGGGTAAAATTTTTCCCTGTCTCGGGGTAAAATGATTCCCTCTCTAGGGGTAAAATTATTCTCTGTCTAGGGGTAAAATTATTCTCTGTCTAGGGGTAAAATTATTCTCTGTCTAGGGGTAAAATTATTCCCTGTGTCGGGGTAAAATTTTTCTATGTCTCGGGGTAAAATTATTCTCTGTCTTGGGGTAAAATTATTCTCTGTCTAGGGGTAAAACTATTCCCTGTCTGGGGGTAAAATTATTCCCTGTCTTGGGGTAAAATTATTCTCTGTCTAGGGGTAAAATTGTTCTCTGTCCAGGGGTAAAATTATTCTCTGTCTAGGGGTAAAATTATTCCCTGTCTAGGGGTAAAATTATTCTCTGTCTTTATTACCCATATTCTCTGTCTATGGGTAAAATTATTCCCTGTCTAGGGGTAAAATTATTCCCTGTCTAGAGGTAAAATTATTCCCTGTCTAGGGGTAAAATTATTCTCTGGGGGTAAAATTATTCTCTGTCTAGGGGTAAAATTATTCCCTGTCTTGGGGTAAAATTATTCCCTGTCTAGAGGTAAAATTATTCTCTGTCTAGGGGTAAAATTATTCTCGGTCTAGGGGTAAAATTATTCCCTGTGTAGGGGTAAAATTATTCCCTGTCTCGGGGTAAGATTATTCCCTGTCTAGGGGTAAAATTATTCTCTGTCTCGAGGTAAAATTATTCTCTGTCTAGGGGTAAAATTATTCGCTGTCTAGGGGTAAAATTATTCTCTCTTTGGGGGTAAAATTATTCCCTGTCTAGGGGTAAAATTATTCTCTGTCTCGAGGTAAAATGATTCTCTGTCTAGGGGTAAAGTTATTCTCTGTCTAGGGGTAAAATTTTTCCCTGTCTAGGGGTAAAATTATTCCCTGTCTAGGGGTAAAATTATTCTCTGTCTAGAGGTAAAATTATTCTCTGTCTAGGGGTAAAATTATTCCCTGTCTAGCGATAAAATTATTCTCTGTTTGGGGGTAAAATTATTCCCTGTCTAGGGGTAAAATTATTCCCTGTCTCGGGGTAAAATTATTCTCTGTCTAGATGTAAAATTATTCCCTGTCTAGGGGTAAAATTATTCCCTGTCTCGGGGTAAAATTATTCTCTGTCTAGGGATAAAATTATTCTCTGTCTAGGGGTAAAATTATTCTCTGTCTAGGGGTAAAATTATTCCCTGTCTCGGGGTAAAATTATTCCCTGTCTAGGGGTAAAATTATTATCTGTCTAGGGTAAAATTATTCTCTGTCTGGAGGTAAAATTATTCTCTGTCTCGGGTAAAATTATTCTCTGTCTCGCGGTTACAATTATTCCGTCTTGGGGTCAAATTATTCTCTGTCTAGAGGTAAAATTATTCCCTGTCTAGGGGTAAAATTATTCTCTGGGGGTAAAATTATTCCCTGTCTCGGGGAAAAATTATTCCCTGTCTTGGGGTAAAATTATTCTCTGTCTTGGGGTAAAATTATTCTCTGGGGGTAAAAATTTTCCCTGTCGAGGGGTAAAATGATTCTCTGTCTGGGGGTAAAATTATTCTCTGTCTCGGGGTAAAATTATTCCCTGGGGGTAAAATTATTCTCTGTCTAGGGGTAAAATTATTCTCTGTCTCGGGGTAAAATTATTCTCTGTCTAGGGGTAAAATTATTCCCTGTCTCGGGGTAAAATTATTCCCTGTCTCGGGGTAAAATTATTCATTGTCTAGGGGTAAAATTATTCTCTGTCCAGGGGTAAAATTATTCTCTGTCTAGGGGTAAAATTATTCTCTGTCTAGGGGTAAAATTATTCCCTGTCTCGGGGTAATATTATTCCCTGTCTCGGGGTAAAATTATTCCCTGTCTCGGGGTAAAATTATTCCCTGTCGAGGGGTAAAATTATTCCCTGTCTAGGGGTAAAATTATTCTCTGTCTTTATTACCCATATTCTCTGTCTATGGGTAAAATTATTCCCTGTCTAGGGGTAAAATTATTCCCTGTCTAGAGGTAAAATTATTCCCTGTCTAGGGGTAAAATTATTCTCTGGGGGTAAAATTATTCTCTGTCTAGGGGTAAAATTATTCCCTGTCTTGGGGTAAAATTATTCCCTGTCTAGAGGTAAAATTATTCTCTGTCTAGGGGTAAAATTATTCTCGGTCTAGGGGTAAAATTATTCCCTGTGTAGGGGTAAAATTATTCCCTGTCTCGGGGTAAGATTATTCCCTGTCTAGGGGTAAAATTATTCTCTGTCTCGAGGTAAAATTATTCTCTGTCTAGGGGTAAAATTATTCGCTGTCTAGGGGTAAAATTATTCTCTCTTTGGGGGTAAAATTATTCCCTGTCTCGGGGTAAAATTATTCTCTGTCTCGAGGTAAAATGATTCTCTGTCTAGGGGTAAAATTATTCTCTGTCTAGGGGTAAAATTTTTCCCTGTCTAGGGGTAAAATTATTCCCTGTCTAGGGGTAAAATTATTCTCTGTCTAGAGGTAAAATTATTCTCTGACTAGGGGTAAAATTATTCCCTGTCTAGCGATAAAATTATTCTCTGTTTGGGGGTAAAATTATTCCCTGTCTAGGGGTAAAATTATTCCCTGTCTCGGGGTAAAATTATTCTCTGTCTAGATGTAAAATTATTCCCTGTCTAGGGGTAAAATTATTCCCTGTCTCGGGGTAAAATTATTCTCTGTCTAGGGATAAAATTATTCTCTGTCTAGGGGTAAAATTATTCTCTGTCTAGGGTTAAAATTATTCCCTGTCTCGGGGTAAAATTATTCCCTGTCTAGGGGTAAAATTATTATCTGTCTAGGGTAAAATTATTCTCTGTCTGGAGGTAAAATTATTCTCTGTCTCGGGGTAAAATTATTCTCTGTCTCGCGGTTAAAATTATTCCGTCTTGGGGTCAAATTATTCTCTGTCTAGAGGTAAAATTATTCCCTGTCTAGGGGTAAAATTATTCTCTGGGGGTAAAATTATTCCCTGTCTCGGGGAAAAATTATTCCCTGTCTTGGGGTAAAATTATTCTCTGTCTTGGGGTAAAATTATTCTCTGGGGGTAAAAATTTTCCCTGTCGAGGGGTAAAATGATTCTCTGTCTGGGGGTAAAATTATTCTCTGTCTCGGGGTAAAATTATTCCCTGGGGGTAAAATTATTCTCTGTCTAGGGGTAAAATTATTCTCTGTCTCGGGGTAAAATTATTCTCTGTCTAGGGGTAAAATTATTCCCTGTCTCGGGGTAAAATTATTCCCTGTCTCGGGGTAAAATTATTCATTGTCTAGGGGTAAAATTATTCTCTGTCCAGGGGTAAAATTATTCTCTGTCTAGGGGTAAAATTATTCTCTGTCTAGGGGTAAAATTATTCCCTGTCTCGGGGTAATATTATTCCCTGTCTCGGGGTAAAATTATTCCCTGTCTCGGGGTAAAATTATTCCCTGTCGAGGGGTAAAATTATTCCCTGTCTAGGGGTAAAATTATTCTCTGTCTTTATTGCCCATATTCTCTGTCTATGGGTAAAATTATTCTCTGTCTAGGGGTAAAATTATTCTCTGTCTAGGGGTAAAATTATTCTCTGTCTAGGGGTAAAATTATTCCCTGTCTAGGGGTAAAGTTATTTTCTGTCTCGGGGTAAAATTATTCTCTGTCTAGGGGTAAAATTATTCCCTGTCTTGGGGTAAAATTATTCTCTGTCTAGAGGTAAAATTATTCTCTGTCTTGGGGTAAAATTATTCTCTGGGGGTAAAATTTTTCCCTGTCTCGGGGTAAAATGATTCCCTCTCTAGGGGTAAAATTATTCTCTGTCTAGGGGTAAAATTATTCTCTGTCTAGGGGTAAAATTATTCCCTGTCTAGGTTTAAAATTATTCCCTGTCTAGGGGCATCATTATTCGCTGTCGAGGGATAAAATTATTCCCTGTCTAGGGGTAAAATTATTCTCTGTCTAGGGGTAAAATTATTCCCTGTCTAGGGGTAAAATTATTCTCTGTCTAGAGGTAAAATTATTCCCTGTCTTGGGGTAAAATTATTCCCTGTCTAGAGGTAAAATTATTCTCTGTCTAGGGGTAAAATTATTCTCTGTCTCGGGGTAAAATTATTCCCTGTGTAGGGGTAAAATTATTCCCTGTCTCGGGGTAAAATTATTCCCTGTCTGGGGGTAAAATTATTCTCTATCTCGAGGTAAAATTATTCTCTGTCTAGGGGTAAAATTATTCCCTGTCTAGGGGTAAAATTATTCTCGTTTGGGGGTAAAATTATTCCCTGTCTAGGGGTAAAATTATTCTCTGTCTCGAGGTAAAATTATTCTCTGTCTAGGGGTAAAATTATTCTCTGTCTAGGGGTAAAATTTTTCCCTGTCTAGGGGTTAAATTATTCCCTGTCTAGGGGTAAAATTATTCTCTGTCTAGAGGTAAAATTATGCTCTGTCTAGTGGTAAAATTATTCCCTGTGTAGGGGTAAAATTATTCCCTGTCTCGGGGTAAAATTATTCCCTGTCTAGGGGTAAAATTATTCTCTATCTCGAGGTAAAATTATTCTCTGTCTAGGGGTAAAATTATTCCCTGTCTAGGGGTAAAATTATTCTCTGTTTGGGGGTAAAATTATTCCCTGTCTAGGGGTAAAATTATTCCCTGTCTCGGGGTAAAATTATTCTCTGTCTAGATGTAAAATTATTCCCTGTCTAGGGGTAAAATTATTCCCTGTCTCGGGGTAAAATTATTCTCTGTCTAGGGATAAAATTATTCTCTGTCTTGGGGTCAAATTATTCTCTGTCTAGAGGTAAAATTATTCCCTGTCTAGGGGTAAAATTATTCTCTGGGGGTAAAATTATTCCCTGTCTCGGGGAAAAATTATTCCCTGTCTAGGGGTAAAATTATTCCCTGTCTAGGGGTAAAATTATTCTCTGTCTCGGGGTAAAATTATTCTCCGTCTAGGGGTAAAATTATTCCCTGTGTCGGGGTAAAATTATTCCCTGTCTGGGGGTAAAATTATTCTCTGTCTCGAGGTAAAATTATTCTCTGTCTCGGGGTAAAATTATTCTCTGTTTGGGGGTAAAATTATTCCCTGTCTAGGGGTAAAATTATTCTCTGTCTGGGGGTAAAATTATTCTCTGTCTTGGGGTAAAATTATTCACTGTCTCGAGGTAAAATTATTCTCTGTCTAGGGGTAAAATTATTCTCTGTCTCGGGGTAAAATTATTCTCTGTCTAGGGGTAAAATTATTCCCTGTCTTGGGGTAAAATTATTCCCTGTCTCGGGGTAAAATTATTCCCTGTCTAGGGTTAAAATTATTCTCTGTCTCGGGGTAAAATTATTCCCTGTCTAGTGGTAAAATTATTCTCTATCTAGGGGTAAAATTATTCTCTGTCTCGGGGTAAAATTATTCTCTGTTTGGGGGTAAAATTATTCCCTGTCTCGGGGTAAAATTATTCTCTGTCTGGGGGTAAAATTATTCTCTGTCTAGGGGTAAAATTATTCTCTGTCTCGAGGTAAAATTATTCTCTGTCTAGGGGTAAAATTATTCTCTGTCTCGGGGTAAAATTATTCTCTGTTTGGGGGTAAAATTATTCCCTGTCTAGGGGTAAAATTATTCTCTGTCTCGAGGTAAAATTATTCTCTGTCTAGGGGTAAAATTATTCTCTGTCTTGGGGTAAAATTATTCCCTGTCTTGGGGTAAAATTATTCCCTGTCTAGGGGTAAAATTATTCCCTGTCTAGGGGTAAAATTATTCTCTGTCTGGGGGTAAAATTATTCTCTGTCGCGGGTTTAAATTCCCCTCCGTCTAAGGGTAAAATTGACCTCTGTGCAGAAAGCTCGTGAGTGCCAACAGTCTAATGCCATCCATCTAATTTTATAATCAAAGATGTTTTGATTCCGTCAGAGGGTATATGCACCATCAGATGTAATAGGAGTTCTGTGGTTTAGTCCATGGTCTGTGCTGAGATCGATGGTCTCAGCCAGGCACTCCAGTTTGCCTCAGTGAAGAGTGAAAACTAAATTCTATCCTGTGAAACCTTCTGGATATTCTGTGAGAGGGGATAGATTACACACATCTGTAATGTCTCCCACCCACCATTGTTAAATATGTTGACACTTAGGACAACATTTCCTGACATCAGGATCAACCGATGAGGTCTCACACACAGCGGGAAGCTTATCAGAAAACACAGGCTCAATGCCCATGATTTTCCAACCAAATAGTCTCTGTTCCTATCAAAAGACTGTAATACCCATGGTACCACTGTGGAGAGGGGATGTCTTCTGTGTCCCTTCAAACATTACTTCCCGCTGGGAGCATAGGATCGATGAATCTATCTTCGTACCCCAACTGCCTTCAGAAGGTGGGAATAGAGGGGGAGGAAATGGAGATGGAGTTGGGGGGGGAAGGGAAGATAATGTAATGAGCTAATATCTACTCTCCTTGGTATGTCATGAGTTGTGAGTCAAGGTAGGACCACTGTGCTGAGCATTAACAGTTTGATGATCACTGCAGTGATGCATGAGCCATCCAGAAAAAAAACAATTGGTCCCAAATGATAAATGTCACTCTCCCTGTCAGCTTGACGTCAGTAATAGCCTTCTTTACCAAGGCATTAAATAATAGGAAATGTAAATGCCCCATCTCGTTTACTACTGATATCTTGTGAACTGTTTCTTTTTTTAATTCATTCTCAGGAAATGGGCATCGCTGGCAAAGTCGGCATTTACTGCCTGTCCCTAATTGCCCTTGAGAAGGTGGTGGTGAGCCGCTTTCTCTTGAACTGCTGCAGTCCCGTGTGGTGCAGGTTCTCCCACAGTGCTGTTAGGGAGAGAGTTCCAGGATCTTGACCCAGCGGCGATGATTGTGCCAATAATGGGTTTGTTCTGGAAATTATTCTGGAACATTCCGAAGTGATGTTGCTTCGGGAAAAATAACAGCTGGTGTCTGCCACAGACGGAATCTGTTGATTAACAAGTGAGTCTTTTCCAGGATGAGCCAATGCCATGTTGAACAAATTTGTAATGAGTAATTTCATGATTCATTGAATCTAATTTCTCATTTAAATGTTTTTGGTGGATACTTGTATTCCTGTGGGCGGATTATATCATTGGTGTGGATAGAACATTTTTGTCGCCCAGTTGTAAGCCTGTAGCTCTCCCAGGTCAGTTATCATGTTTGGTTTAAACTAAAGCTCTCTCTATTGTGTCCCAACAATGCACCTTGATCTCAACCCCACAAGCACAACCCAAATGCATCAGAGCATCCTTTACTGGACCCGTGTGAGGGTATGATCTCCCATACCAGCCATCATATGGCTTCTCTGAGTGAGATTGGCAAGTTAATACCAATTCATGCCTAATGATGAATAGTTCCAGTCCGTGGGTCTGTACCCTCTGAGAACAAGGCTGAGATGGTGCAAACTCATTTCACGTATAGACACAAGAATGGGAAACCTTTCATCCCACCAGTCCAGCTTGGACTCAATTGCAGAACCAGGAAGTGAAAGGATATATAATCTAATGCACTACCCAGTTCCCCATAAATTGGCAAATCGTAAGCAATAATTGAACCACTGTTGCATTATCCAGTCATTTAAAAGAACAAACCTAGGTAAGAATGGCTCTGTCTTCATGCAGGGATGAGTGGCAGCTCCTTGGCTCCAATCCTTGTCTTGTTTGTTGGTGTTGAGTTCCGCTATGTGCAACATTTCTCACAGGGGGTCATTGATGAGTTGGTCTTTGATTGTCCTATCAATGAAAGCCTCAGCTGTGACTCCCCAAACTCCCAAGACAACTAAAAGGGGGCAGCATGGGAAAGATGCCCTTTGTTGGGACGAAAGAGTGTAACACTGAGGAAGTGGAGGGCAGAGAAACCCAAGGCAAAAAACAAAAAGGGCCACTTTGCAGCAAAATTCTAAAGGGTGTAAGTGCGTTAAAAAGACAAGCCTGAAGGCTCTGTGCCTCAATGCGAGGAGTATTCGGAATAAGGTGGACGAATTAACTGTGCAGATAGCAGTTAATGGATACGATGTGGTTGGCATCACGGAGACATGGCTCCAGGGTGACCAAGGCTGGGAACTCAACATCCAGGGGTATTCAACATTTAGGAAGGATAGACAGAAAGGAAAAGGAGGCGGGGTGGCGTTGCTGGTTAAAGAGGAAATTAATGCAATTGTAAGGAAAGACATTAGCTTGGATGATGTGGAATCGGTATGGGTGGAGCTAGGGAATACCAAGGGGCAGAAAACGCTAGTGGGAGTTGTGTGCAGACCTCCAAACAATAGTAGTGATGTTGGGGAGGGCATCAAACAGGAAATTAGGGGTGCATGCTGTGGTGTATGCAGCACACAAATCACTGACTCCACACGGTCTGGTGTTAATCTAACTGCTGTGACCGTAGTCCTTTATTGAACAGCCTCAGAGTGACTCTCAGGTGTGGTGGTCAGCCTTTTATACTGCCTCTTGCAGGTACTTTCAGGTTTCCCACCACAGCGCCCTCTGTGGTGTACCATTGTGCTTATATTACATTTAAGGTACCAGGACGATACACACATCAATACATAACATCACACTTCCCCCCACCAGGACGCAGGACGACGATACACACATCAATATATAACATCTCACTTCCCCCCCCCCCCCCCCGCCAGTCCCGAAGCCGTTGCCGGGGATCTCAACCTTGTTTGTCCAACGGAAGGCAGGTAGGCATAGACAGTGCATTAGTATGGTACATGTTATCTGGTACATTAAATTGTTATTGACTGGTAACGGATCCCTGATTTCCTTATTAGCTCTTATCATTAATTGTACTTCATCTCCATTATTATACACAAACACAGTGACCATTAATGTTAATTCTTATTATAAATCCGCCATCTCACATTAACATAGCTCATTTTAGACTCGCTCTTGCCTTACAGAAGTCCTTTGTGGGGACCACCACGTGGTAAGGCCCTTTTAAGACTACCGGGTGCATTTCCTTTTTAAGGCGCCATCTTTGATGCAGCAGGATTCCACGAGGCTTCTCCTTGGGCGCCGCCATCTTTGATGCTCTGCTGCTCTGGATACGAGGCCGCCGCCATCTTGCTCTCTGCCGCTCCGGATGCCCTCCGCCGCCGCAGCCTCCGCTCCCCTCCACTGCCACCTGACTTGCCGTCTCTCCTGCGGCCGTCATCGTCGCTTCTCCGGCGGCCACCATAGCGGCCTCCCCTGCAGCTGCCGTGGCATCTCCAGCGGCCGCACTTGCCGCCTCCCCTGCGGCCTCCGTAGCGGCCTCCCCTGCGGCCGTCGTGGCCTCTCCAGCGGCCTCCAGCTGCTGTCGCCGCCCAACTCTCCCTCTGCATGGGCCCCTCCGATCCGCTGACCATCCTGGATCCCTCGCCCCGCGCCCGCAGTGCCCCGCCGGCTCACACCCCCCCGCCCCCCCCACCCCCCCCGCCACTAGGCCCGCCTCTGCAGGGCTGCTTGCCTGTGGGGGCTGAGGCTGCAGGATCTCTGTGGTTTGAGGTCCGGGGCTGGGGCTTGCTCTGCTTGCCTGTGGGTGGATTGAGGCTGCAGCTCCAGCTTGGTCAGCGCTGCTCTCTGGGGACCCGTGGCATGGCAGCACCCCGGGGAGCAGCAGCCTGTGGAGTGGTGAAGTCTTCCCAGCTCCCACGGACCGTCTCCATCCACCTCCAGCTGAGGAGTGTCGGCCCATCGCCAGCAATGACCCACAAAGGCAAAGCGTGCGTCTCGTCCCCATGGGATACTTGCACCATCGCTCTGCCAAGAACAGGTATTAGTTCCCTGGTGTAGGCACGCAGCTTTGCAGTGACCGGGACCAGCTTGTGTCGTGCAGCTGGGTTAATCCACAGTTTATCAAAAGTTCTCCGACTCATCAACGACGGACCCGAGCCCGTGTCCACTTCCAGACTCACAGGGACTCCGTTGATTTTTACTTCCATTATCACTGGGGGCGAATCGTCGGTACACGTGTACAGTCCCAACACCTCATCTTCTTCTGCCTGTTCCTCGCTGAACAGTGGATCATCCCCCATCTCCTCAGCCACATGGTGAGTCCGATTTCTTTTACACATACGCTGAAGTTGGCCTTTAACGTGGCAGGTATTGCACGTGTACTCTGCAAACCTGCACTGGTGAGCCCCATGGCTTCCTCCACAGCGCCAGCATGGTGCTCCTTGATTGGCCCCTCTCAGCGGACTCTGAATTCCAGGACCCCGAGGTCCGTGCTCTCTGCCCCGGGCAGAGCCACGTTCTGCAGTTTTGTCCGTGGTGGGCGCTATCCTGTGGACAGTGCCTGTCGGGTTCGAGACTGTGTGGATTATTTGCTTGATGCTGCAAGTCGAGGTCATAGATGCCCGGCTGATGGTGATGGCCTTTGTCAGGGTGACTGTGGGTTCCATGGCTAACAGCATGCGAAGGAGGCCCTCGTGGCGAATCCCCAAAACGAAAATATCCCGCAACGCCTCATCAAGGTGTGCGCCAAAATCACACGGCGCCGCGAGTCTCCTGAGGTATGCAGCATATTTGGTGACATCCTGGCCCCAGGTCTGCAGTGACGGTAAAATTTGTATCTGGCCGTGAGGATGCTCTCCTTCAGTTTCAACTGTTCATGAATGAGTTCAGTCAGCTCCTCGTATGACTTGTCCCTGGCGCTCCCGGGTGCCAGCAAATCCCTGACGAGACAGTAAACCTCATCTCCACAACTGGAAAGCAATATCGCCTTACGCTTATCTCTCATTGCGTCCGTGTCCTCTGTCAGGTCGTTTGCTGTGAAGTAGTACTTGAGCCTTTCCATAAAGGCCTCCCAATCATTGCCCACAATAAAATCCTTTAGCGAGCCCAGAGTAGCCATGGTTGCGTGGAGTTCGTCCACTTCCTTGTCGCCAATGTGGTGTATGCAGCACACAAATCACTGACTCCACACGGTCTGGTATTAATCTAACTGCTGTGACCTTAGTCACTCTGAGGCTGTTCAATAAAGGACTATCAGGTGTGGTGGTCAGCCTTTTATATTGCCTGTTGCAGGTACTTCCAGGTTTCCCACCACAGCGCCCTCTGTGGTGTACCATTGTGCTTACATTACATTTAAGGTACCAGGACGCTACACACATCAATACATAACACAATAAATAATGGTGCAGCAGTTATCATGGGTGACTTTAATATGCATATAGATTGGGCTAACCAAACCGGAAACAATACGGTGGAGGAGGATTTCCTGAAGTGCATAAGGGATGGTTTTCTAGACCAATATGTCGAGGAACCAACTGGGGGGGAGGCCATCTTAGACTGTTATGCAATGAGAGAGGATTAATTAGCAATCTCGTTGTGCGAGGCCCCTTGGGGAAGAGTGACCATAATATGGTGAAATTCTACATTAGGATGGAGAATGAAACAGTTAATTCAGAGACCATGGTCCAGAACTTAAAGAAGGGTGACTTTGAAGTTATGAGGCGTCAATTGGCTAGGATAGATTGGCGAATGATACTTAAGGGGTTGACAGTGGATGGGCAATGGCAGACATTTAGAGACCGCATGGATGAACTACAACAATTGTACATCCCTGTCTGGTGTAAAAATAAAAAAGGGAAGGTGGCTCAACCGTGGCTATGAAGGGAAATCAGGGATAGTATTAAAGCCAAGGAAGTGGCATACAAACTGGCCAGAAATAGCAGCGAACCCGGGGACAGGGAGAAATTTAGAACTCAGCAAAGGAGGACAAAGGGTTTGATTAGGGCAGGGAAAATAGAGTACGAGAGGAAGCTTGCAGGGAACATTAAAATGGACGACAAATGCTTCTGTAGATATGTAAAGAGAAAAAGGTTAGTAAAGACAAACGTAGGTCCCCTGCAGTCAAAATCAGGGGAAGTCACAACTGGGAACAAAGAAATGGCAGACCAATTGAACAAGTACTTTGGTTCGGTATTCACTAAGGAGGACACAAACAACCTTCCGGATATAAAAGGGGTCAGAGGGTCTAGTAAGAAGGAGGAACTGAGGGAAATCCTTATTAGTCGGGAAATTGTGTTTGGGAAATTGATGCGATTGAAGGCCGATAAATCCCCAGGGCCTGATGGTCTGCATCCCAGAGTACTTAAGGAGGTGGTCTTGGAAATAGCGGATGCATTGACAGTCATTTTCCAACATTCCATAGACTCTGGATCAGTTCCTATGGAGTGGAGGGTAGACAATGTAACCCCACTTTTTTAAAAAGGAGGGAGAGAGAAAACAGAGAATTATAGACCGGTCAGCCTGACATCGGTAGTGAGTAAAATGATGGAATCAATTATTAAGGATGTCATAGCAGCGCATTTGGAAAGAGGTGACATGATCGGTCCAAGTCAGCATGGATTTGTGAAAGGGAAATCATGCTTGACAAATCTTCTGGATTTTTTGGGGGATGTTTCCAGTAGATTGGACAAGGGAGAACCAGTTGATGTGGTGTATTTGGACTTTCAGAAGGCTTTCGACAAGGTCCCACACAAGAGATTAGTGTACAAAGTTAAAGCACATGGGATTGGGGGTAGTGTGCTGACATGGATTGAGAACTGGTTGGCAGACAGGAAGCAAAGAGTAGGAGTAAATGGGTACTTTTCAGAATGGCAGGCAGTGACTAATGGGGTGCCGCAAGGTTCTGTGCTGGGGCCCCAGCTGTTTACACTGTACATTAATGATTTAGACGAGGGGATTAAATGTAGTATCTCCAAATTTGTGGATGACACTAAGTTGGGTGGCAGTGTGAGCTGCGAGGAGGATGCTATGAGGCTGCAGAGTGACTTGGATAGGTTAGGTGAGTGGGCAAATGCATGGCAGATGAAGTATAATGTGGATAAATGTGAGGTTATCCACTTTGGTGGTAAAAACAGAGAGACAGACTATTATCTGAATGGTGACAGATTAGGAAAAGGGGAGGAGCAACGAGACCTGGGTGTCATGGTACATCAGTCATTGAAGGTTGGCATGCAGATACAGCAGGCGATTAAGGAAGCAAATGGCATGTTGGCCTTCATAGCGAGGGGATTTGAGTACAGGGGCAGGGAGGTGTTACTACAGTTGTACAGGGCCTTGGTGAGGCCACACCTGGAGTATTGTGCACAGTTTTGGTCTCCTAATCTGAGGAAGGACATTCTTGCTATTGAGGGAGTGCAGAGAAGGTTCACCAGACTGATTCCCGGGATGGCGGGACTGACATATCAAGAAAGACGGGATCAACTGGGCTTGTATTCACTGGAGTTCAGAAGAATAAGAGGGGATCTCATTGAAACGTTTAAAATTCTGATGGGTTTTGACAGGTTAGATGCAGGAAGAATGTTCCCAATGTTGGGGAAGTCCAGAATCAGTGGTCACAGTCTAAGGATAAGGGGTAAGCCATTTAGGACCGAGATGAGGAGATCTTCTTCACCCAGAGAGTGGTGAACCTGTGGAATTCTCTACCACAGAAAGTTGTTGAGGCCAATTCACTAAATATATTCAAAAAGGAGTTAGATATAGTCCTTACTACTTGGGGGATCAAGGGGTATGGTGAGAAAGCAGGAATGGGATACTGAAGTTGCATGTTCAGCCATGAACTCATTGAATGGCGGTGCAGGCTCAAAGGGCCGAATGGCCTACTCCTGCACCTATTTTCTATGTTTCTATGAAGGAGGGAAGGTAGATGGAGAGAAAAAGCCTTATTTAATACCAGTATAATGAGCAGACTTGGTAAATTTTCACAAAAATTAACCTAAAACCAGTGTAACCGAAGCTGTTTTAAAATGCTAGTTTGATGTTTGATGATCTATTGAATAAAATGTTACCAATAAAATGTACTTTCCCACAATTGTCTCTGGTATCTGCATGTTTCTGCCATCATAAGATGTCTTAACAATCCTAAGCAGTGAGAAAGTGGGTGTGTAACAAGGATATTGAGCCAATGGGGAATCTAGTTTGATGCTCGTCTATGGTGAGGCCTACATAATCACCATGCAAAATGATGTCGCAAGAGGGGTAATTCTCCAACTTTATGCTCCCAGCCGAGACCTTTGTCTACTAAGAAGACATGTTGGAAATTCAGGCACAATTTCCTGACTATGTAAATAGATGGGCGTAAGCAGTGGGCAACGTATGGCCGAATTTCTGACATGCACTCTTGGTAGGCAAAGCCGCCTGCTGAGAGCACAGAATCGGAATATAACACCTGATATGTGTGTTCCAAGAATGGCTGTACCGTGACAACTTTTCTCTCTTAATTCTCAATGGCTGCAACATTTGACACTGTCAGCTTCATCTCGCCAGTTTTCTATGTCACTTCTTTCAGAAGCTCGGTCACAACTTCTTGCAGCAGGAAGAACATAAGAAATAGGAGCAGGAGTAAGCCATTTCAGTTTTTTTTCGCATCTCAGTTCCACGCCAACGGGTTATTATAGGAGTGCATCTCCTTATGGGCTGCACTGATGTAAAGCACAGTGTGCACACCAGGCCCCTTAACATATAGTATAATCATTCATAAAGCACCATAACACAGGAAACTAGTTCCATATCCCAAACACTTGAAACTGGATTGGGATAGGAAAAGGCGTAGGCCATTCAGCCCCTCGAGTCTCTTCTGCCATTCAATTAGATCATGGCTGATCTGCATCTTAACTCCATTTACCTGCCTTGGTTCCATATCCCTTAATACCCTTGCCTAACAAAAATCGATCAATCTCAGCTTTGAAATTTTCAATTGACCCCCAGCTTCAACAGCTTTCTGAGGGAGAGAGTTCCAGATTTCCACTATGCTTTTTGTGCATCACCCGAACGGCCTAGCTCAAATTTTATGGTTCTGTCTTCTTGCTCTGGACTCTCCGCCAGAGGAAATAGTTTCTCTGCCCGATCAAGTTCTTTAATCATCTTAAACAGCTTAATTGAATAATCTCTTAATCTTGTATGTCCAGGGGAATACAAGCCAAGTCTATGCAACCTGTCCTCATAATTTATCTCACTCTTCAGCAGTTCTTTGTGATGAAGTCAGTCAGAGATCTCTGTAGAAGGCCAGATGCATAAATCTGAGATACGCTTGATGTTTTGTATTGAATGTTGTCACTTCCTAGTACAACAAACACTATGGGGCCGAAATTGCCCCTGACCAAAAAGTAAGCACACTTGCCGATTTTGAAGTTTTTTCTCTGCCCCAATCCATGGGGCGGATCTTGCGCCGATAATCAGGTCTTTTTTGTGCATTTGCAGTCGGGGTGGTGTTGAGGGGCGGAAGAGCCGTTCAGTCGGGTTGGCCGCCCCGAGTCATCAGCGCCACGCTGATGTTGTCACACTGACACGTCGCCATGTACCTCCCCTTCAGTTAAAGCGGACAGAGCCACTGAGAACTCTGCATGGGCTTTAGTTCGGCCTACTGGGCCACCAGGGAGGGTTTCAGCCTGGCCAGCGGCCCGGAACCCAAGAGAGGATACGGGCTGCATCTTAGAGATGGTAATAGAGCTTAAGGAAGGGGCAATTTCAGCCCCTGCCTCTCATCTCCTCCCCATTCCCATCCACTGTTCCATGTAAACTCTTTTTTGGCCGACAAATTCCTAGGAGTTGTTCCTGCTCTGCAGCCATACACAGGTTCCTGCTGCACTCCCGGTGAGGCTATGCTGGTGCAGCAGGTGCAGCTCCAAGGAGCTTCCCAGTCTTTGTGAATGTTTTGACTCATCAGGTGAGGAAGGTCATTGCAAGGCAAGGAAACACTTTGCCATTACAGGCCCTTTATGTCACCATTAAGCACACCAGGTCAGGCACAGAAGCCTCACCTTCTCTGCATGAACAGCGCGCCTCAACCCCAACTTCAGAAAAGCCACTGCACCAGTGTGATATCTTATTCCATTTGCCACTCTCGCTAACCTGTGGCCAATTAATGCTCGATCAAGGGCAGTGTTAAATTGTGAGCCCAGAGCTCACCAGGAACTGGGATGAGACTTAATACCCTTGCCTAACAAAAATCGATCAATCTCAGCTTTGAAATTTTCAATTGACCCCCAGCTTCAACAGCTTTCTGAGGGAGAGTGTTCCAGATTTCCACTATGCTTTTTGTGCATCACCCGAACGACCTAGCTCAAATTTTATGGTTCTGTCTTCTTGCTCTGGACTCTCCGCCAGAGGAAATAGTTTCTCTGCCTGATCAAGTTCTTTAATCATCTTAAACAGCTTAATTGAATAATCTCTTAATCTAAATTCACATTTTACCACCAATAACAACAACAACTTGCATTTATATAGTGCCTTTAATTTAGTAAAACATCCTTTGGCGCTTCACAGGAGCGTAGTCAGACAACATTTGACACCGAGCAAACAGAGATATTAGGGCAGATGATCAAAAGCTTGGTCAAAATGAAGAAGAGACTTCTATTGCATTAGTCGGGGCTGGATTTGAGTCTATGTTGCTGAGTTTAAAGGTATTAGTCAGCCGCACGGCACATCATTCCGCCATCCCAAAATTATGCGGAAATACATCCAATTTGTGCAAGAGGCAGGATTGAGGGGGTGATCTAACCAATGCCTTGAACATGTTAAAAGGATTTGTTAGGGTAGATAAAGAGAAACTATTTCCTTTGGTGGGGCAATCCGCAAAATTAGAGCCAAGCCATGAGCCAAGGAGTAAAATCAGGAAACGCTTTTCTCACTGGATGCAGTGGAAAACTGGGACTCTTTCTCAATCAGCCATGATCTTATTGAATGGCGGAGCAGGCTCGAGGGGCCAAATGGCCTACTCCTACTCCTATTGCTTATGTTCTTAAAGGGCTGTGTATTCAATTGAAATTTCAAGATGAAGGTCGACAGATTTTTGTTAGGTAAGGGTATCAAGGGATGTGGACCTAAGGCAGGTAAATGGGGATTAAGGCACAGATCAACCATGGCTTGATTGAATGGCGGAGCGAGCTGAAACAGCTGAATGTTTTTGATCGTGTAGTTTTGATGACGAGTGAGTTTGGATTGAGACAGGGAAGAGAGAGTATAAAGTCTGCACCATGAGACGTGACTTGTGGTGATCAGCGTCAGCACTTTTCAGAATGCAGAAATTGGTGGCTTCTTAATTTCGGGAGGGAGAATTGCATGGCACATTAGACCGGAGGAACACAAAAGACCTACAGAAATATTTTGAAGGATAAACGTTTGAATTTTGCGATGCCAGCCAGTCACTTGACCACACTCTGAACATCTGCTGGTATAAAATCCTCAAAGCTGGCAACCATTTTGGCTGGCTTTCAGCCACAAGACCAGCTGCACAACCAGCTCCCAAGAAGCTCATCGAATAGTCTTCAACTGCTACAAACCACAGCAAAAATAGCACGAAATGACTGAAAGTCTTGTGTGCTTGGTTGCTCTAATAATGACTCCACGAGGCAATGTGTTGTACTTGAACTGTAGTGACCTTAGTCCTTTATTTGTTAACTCCAGAGTGAGGACTACATTTGGTGGCCTGCCTTTTATACTAGGCCAGGCACACCTGTACAAGTAACCTACAAGTCTCCCACTGCTGTGCCCTCTGGTGGCACACCTTGTGATAGTACCAACAGTAGCCATGTAGGATACATGACATACTCACCCCTGAGCCTTTAGTGCAAATCGTCTCTGCATTGACTGTGCTCTGGGCTTAGCTCCATATGGGCTCTATCTGCTTGACCCTTGGCAGGTCATTTCAATCTTGGGTGAGTGGTTGGTGCAGTAGAGTTCTGGTGGTTGCTGTTTGTGTGTGTCCCTGACCAATCCATTCTCCCCATCCCACATATAGATTATACCAGAGGATCATTGCATTCATATACATTCAAGTTCAGGATAACAGGTTTGCATTATATTTGTGATTCCGTTGTGAGACAAGTACGTTAGACTGGTGAGATACATTATCGATGCGGTGACCAGTACATAAGGACGAACTAGTTCCAGAACTATTGGATGGTGTCCAGGCAGTCTGGTGGTGGCGCGGTGCCCAGTGCTGGCAGTGGGAACCTAGTTGGCTCAGTTGTCTGCTCTTGGGGCTGTTGCCGTGATTCCTAGTGTCGGGCAGGTTCACAGATGCCTGTGACCTCCCTGTCCTTTCTTTGTGCCCTGGGTCGCTGCTGCTCCCTGAGAAGCTGGCGTCTAGCAGTGCACAGGGAACTGCTGACTCGCTAGCCTGGGCGTTGTTTGGTTTGGGATCCTGGCTGGTCCCGGTCCCCTTTGTGGGGACTGTAGCAGGTGACCCTTCGTTTCCGGGTATGGCCTTGGTGACGATGAGGTCTGGGGGCTGCGCCTTAGCACAGTTTGCTCTTCCAGGCTCGTGGCGGTTGGTGCCATTGGGTGCCTGAGAGGTGGAGCTGATCAGGAGCAGGGTATCGATACCGATGCCATTGCCCTGCTGAGATCGCTTGCTCTGCAGCTCGTGTGTATTGCTGCTTGTGGCCACACTCCATAACTCTGGTCCCAGGGATGCGGGCTACAGCATTGGGTAGCTCGCTGGACCTGTGTGCGCCCGATGGGTGTCTGCCTGCTGCATTGGCTGCGTGCAGTTGAAATCCTACATCGCACAACTTTTCATTACTTATTATGGATACTCTGTAGCTCCGATCGCGATCGCGTGACTTTTCCTCGCTGGTTGAATGTACACAATTCTGATCATCAATTACACATTTTACATGATCGCGTGACTTTTCCTTGCTTATTGCATGTACACAACTCTGATCGTCAGCTATAATTTTATCTCTAACTTACAGTTGCTATTACATTGCTTGAGTGTGTGGAACTGTCACTTTAATTGTAGTGGGTTGCAGGCCTCCTTTAAGAGAGCCTTGCCATCTTTCCTCCATCCACGATGTCGACTGCGGTGATCCTCTTCTCCCCGGGTTCTGCCATCGAAGCTGGGAAGTCGCCTTTGGATCCGATTTTCTTCCTCCGGAGTCTTGCCACTGGAGCCTGGAATGTGCGTTTGGGTCGTCTCAGCTGGATCATCTCCACGCAGTCGTGCTGAGCGGTCTGTGCCTTGGGTGCTGTGCTGGTCTGCTCTCTGGTGCCGGGTCCACCCTCAAGTGAGGGATTGCTGTGCCTCCGAATGTTGGAGGGGTGAAGTCATCCCACTTCCAATGGATCTTCTCCATCCACCTTCTGCCGAGCAGCGTTGGTCCATCAACAATCCACAGAGGTAACTTGTACACCGCGCCATCATGGAGTACCTTTACATTCGCACCACCAACGACTGGGATAAGTTCATCGGTGTAGGTGCGTAGCTTTGCCTGAACGGGACCAACTTGGGTCGTTCAGCTTGATTGTCCCATAGCCTCTCAAAGGCTTCTTGATTCATTACTGACTGGCTCGCCCGTGTCCACTTCCATGAAGACTGGAACAACATCTATCTCGACTTCCATCCTCAATGGGGAACAATCGGTGGTGCAGGTAAACATGCTATAAACCTCATCGTGGGGCTGAGTTGCCTCTCTGCCTATTGTTTCATAATCCGTGCTGGATTCATGGCCATTAGCAGACTCTTCATTGACACAGTGAGTCATATTTCTCTTAAACATTCGCTGGAGGTGGCCCTTTATGCTGCAGCCCTTGCATACATAGTCGTTAAAGTGGCACTGGTGAGCCCTGTGATTCCCTCCACAACGCTAGCATGGAGCCCCTCGACAGACTCTGAATTAAGGGACTCGGGGGCCTGCTCTCTCTCCCCTGAGAGGGTTCGTGTTCTACAGTCCAGCCTCTAAAATGCACCACTCGTTGCACAGTACCTGTCAGGTTTGAGTCCTGAGGGGGAGTCATCTGCCTAGAACTGCAGGTCGAGGTCGTGAACGCTTGGCTCACAGAGATGGCCTTCTGCAGCGTGACTGTGATATCCGCTGACAGTAGCTTATGAAGAAGGCCCTTATGGCCAATCCCAATGACAAAAATGTCCTGCAGCGCTTCGTTGATGTGGTTGCCGAAATCACACGGTGCCACCAGCTTCCTGAGGTCTGTGGCGTATTTTGCGATCTCCTGGCCTTCGGGCCGTCGGTGGGTGTAGAACAGGTGTCTGACTGTAAGTGTGCTCTCCTTGGGCTTGAGTTGCTCATGGATCAGGGTTACGAGCTCCTCATACATCTTGGTCATTGTCATCGCTGGTGCCAGCAAGTCCCTGATGAGGCCATAGACAGTGGGCCCACAACTGGTTAGCAGGATAGTTCTGCGCTTATCAGCCAGTGTGGCAGCGTCGTCTCCTGCCAAGTTGTTTGCTGTGAAGAAATGGTCAAGCGTCTCCACAAAGGTGTTCCCAATCATCACCATCGGTGAACTGCTGCAACGTACCAAGGGTAGCCATTTTCGCGTGAAAGTTTGTAATCTCGTCGCCAGTTGTTGTGCCCTTGGATGCTTGAATAATGACTCCACGAGGCAGTGTGTTGTACTTGAACTGTAGTGACCTTAGTCCTTTATTTGTTAACACCAGAGTGAGGATCACACCTGGTGGCCTGCCTTTTATACTAGGCCAGGCAAACCTGTACAGGTAACCTACAAGTCTCCCACTGCTGTGCCCTCTGGTTACACACCTTGTGACAGTACCAACAGTAGCCATGTAGGATACATGACAGAAAGGACTTTCACAAGTGAATGAATCGCAGGGGGGAATTGAGTGGTGCCATGGCCTAGCATGCTGTTCTTTCGTCGACAGTCTATCGACTCTGGATCAGTTCCTATGGACTGGATGGTAGCTAATGTAACACCACTTTTTAAGAAAGGAGGGAAAGGGAAAATGGGTAATTTTAGACTGGTTAGCCTGACATCAGTAGTGGGGAAAATGTTGGAATCAATTATTAAAGATGAAATAGCAGCACATTTGGAAAGCAGTGATGGGATTGGTCCAAGTCAGCATGGATTTATGAAAGGGAAATCATGCTTGACAAATCTTCTGGAATTTTTTGAAGATGTAACTGGTAGAGTGGACAAGGGAGAACCAGTGGATGTGGTGTATTTGGACTTTCAAAAGGCTTTTGACAAGGTCCCACACAAGAGATTGGTGTGCAAAATCAAAGCACATGGTATTGGGTTAATATACTGACGTGGATAGAGAACTGGTTGGCAGACAGGAAGCAGAGTCGAGATAAACGGGTCCTTTTCAAAATGGCAGGCAGTGACTAGTGGGATACCGCAGGGCTCAGTGCTGGGATATTTACAATATACATTAATGATTTGGATGAGGGAATTGAGTGTAATATTTCCAAGTTTGCAGATGGCACGAAGCTGGGTGGCAGTGTGAGCTGTGAGGAGCACGCTAAGAGGCTGCAGGGTGACTTGGACAGGTTAGGTGAGTGGGCAAACGCATGGCAGATGCAGTATAATGTGGATAAATGTGAGGCTATCCACTTTGGTGGCAAAAACACGAAGGCAGAATATTATCTGAATGGCGGCAGATTTGGAAAAGGGGAGGTGCAACGAGACCTGGGTGTCATGGTACATCAGTCATTGAAAGCTGGCATGCAGGTTCAGCAGGCGGTGAAGAAGGCAAATGGTATGTTGGCTTTCATATCTAGGGGATTTGAGTATAGGAGCAGAGGTGTCTTACTGCAGTTGTACAGGGCCTTAGTGAGGCCTCACCTGGAATTTTGTGTTTAGTTTTGGTCTCCTAATCTGAGGAAGGACGTTCTTGCTGTTGAGCGAGTGCAGCGAAGGTTCACTAGACTGATTCCCGGGATGGCAGGACTGACATATGAGGAGAGACTGGGTCGACTGGGCTTGTATTCACTGGAGTTTAGAAGGATGAGAGGGGATCTCATAGAAACATATAAAATTCTGACGGGACTGGACAGGTTAGATGCAGGAAGAATGTTCCCGATGTTGGGGAAGTCCAGAACCAGGGGACATTGTCTAAGGGTAAGGGGTAAGCCATTTTGGACTAAGATGAGGAGAAACCTCTTCACTCAGAGTTGCTAACCTGTGGAATTCCCTACCACAGAAAATTGTAGATGCCAGTTCATTGGATATTTTCAAGAGGGAGTTAGATATGGCCCTTACAGCTAAAGGGATCAAGGGGTATGGCGAGAAAGCAGGAAAGGGGTATTGAGGTGAATGATCAGCCCTGATCTTATTGAATGGTGGTGCAACTCAAAGGGCCGAATGGCCTACTCCTGCAACTATTTTCTATGTTTCTATGTTTCACCTCTGGCACATGGGGTTCGATTCCAGCCCAGAAAGAGGAGAAGAGAATCCCCTCTGTCTTCTGGCTGTAAGGGTGTGAATGAGATGTGCATTTTCAATCCATGTTCCTCATCGGCCCCAAGTCAAAGCAGCATAAAAGTGCCTATTGTTCAGTCAGAGAGGCCACAAGAATGGCTAGTGCGGGAAATGGAAATAGCTTATTGCTGCCCCTTCTGAAGTTAGGGTCAAGACCCATGATGATGCTCCCATCACACAACTGGTTTATACCGTGGCCGATGTGGGTCATGCTGACTCAGGGTGGAAAGGTCTTATAGTCCCCAAACAATGAAATGCCAAACTAATGAGGACAGAAATTCCCTTCAATAAAAAAATGATCTTCCTTTACCTGAACAGTCCCAAGCCATCAAGTTGCTAAAAATATAATATAAATATGGTACAGTAAAGCAGACACATTGTACCATTTAAGGGTCAAGGGAGGCCTAATTTCAACATCATTGTGCCCATTTTATGGGCATTAAAGGCCACAACGATAACAAGTTTAGCAGTGCGGATGCCTGCTCCCGATCTGCACGAACATTGCCCACTGCTGAATTGGTCGGGGCCTTTTCCTAGCCGGGCCTGGTGATTGCCTGATTTGGTCGGGGCCTTTTCCTAGCCGGCCTGGTAATTGCCTGAATTGGTTGGGGCTGTTAAGTATGGTAGAACTCCACAAGACTGAATACTGTGAGCTAAAACTGATGTGACCTTAGTCTCTATGGGCTCAAGTTTCGGCCTGAGTTGCTCCTATTTTTTTGGAGCAAGTAATTTAGAATGGAGCATCTTAGAAATTTCTGTTCTACAAATTAGGCTGTACTCTCCGATGTGCCCCGTTCTTGCGGGGGTCCGAAACTTGAGCCCTTTAATACAACTCCAGAGTGCCTAAGCAGCATGGCAGACAACCTTTTATACTCCCTTGCACGAGGTGTGCAGGTGACGCTTGGGGATTCAACAGTGGCGCCCTCTGGTGGCAAGTGTTACAAAGTTAAATTTTTACATACAAAACATCACTCCCCCCGAAACTCTTTGATACAAATTATTTACAAATTGAGACAATCCTGGGCCCTATGCTCCCTGGTTGATTGCCTGAGTTCAAACTCTGGCATGGGTGAGTTGGTCGGACCATTGCTGCACTGCGGCGCGGCTGGTCTGACAGGACTGTTGGGAATGGTGGGTTCATCTTCTTGATTGACAGCGAGGTCAATTGCTGGTTGGGCGTGTGTCGGTGGATCGATAATGGTGATATCCTCTTCAGGTTGTTCCTGGTTGTCGGTGAACTGCAGTTTGGTCTGATCCAAATGCTTTCTGCATGTTTGTCCATTCAATAGTTTGACTATAAACACTCTATTCCCCTCCTTGGCCAAGATAGTGCCAGCAACTCATTTAGGACCATGACCGTAATTAAGGACAAACACAGGATCATTAACATTAATGTCACGCGATCGTGCTACGTGTTTTGCGAGTGACGCCGGGTTTCCACATGATCATTTAGATCCGGGTGGACATGGGGGAGCCTGGTTTTGAGTGCTCTCTTCATTAACAATTCTGCAGGGGGCACCCCAGTGAGCGAGTGGGGTTGCGTCCGGTAGCTGAGCAGAACCCGAGATAAACGGGTCTGCAAGGAGCCTTCCGTCATGCGTTTCAAGCTCTGCCTGATAGTTTGGACTGCCCGTTCCACTTCACCATTGAATGCGGGCTTAAATGGGACAGACTGACATGCTTGATGCCATTGCGGGTCATAAACTCGTTGAATTCCGAGCTGGTGAAACACGGTCCATTGTCACTGACAAGGATGTCGGGCAAGCCATGTGTGGTGAACATGACCTGGAAGCTTTCAATGGTGGCAGCGGATGTGCTGGATGACATAATTACACATTCAATCCATTTAGAGTAAGCATCCACTACAACAAAAAACATCTTTCTGAGAAAGGGACCAGCAAAATCTATGTGGATCCTGGACCACGCTTTGGAGGGTCATGACCACAGACTCAATGGAAAGTCCCTTGGTGCATTGCACAATTGTAAGCACTGGTGTACGCATGACGCTAAGTCCGAGTCAATCTCGGGCCACCAAACATGCGACCTGGCTATAGCCTTCATCATGACTATGCCTGGGTGAGTATTGTGTAGGTCACGTATAAACGTTTCCCTGCCTTTTTTTGGCAAAACCACCCGATTACCCCATGAGACAATCCGACTGGATAGATATTTCATCTTTGCGTCGGTGAAACGGCTTAATTTCATCTTGCAATTCCCCGGGAATGGCCGACCAGCTCCCATTGAGGACACAACTTTTTATAAGTGATAGCACAGGATCCTGACTGGTCCAGGTCCTGATGTGGCGAGCAGTGACGGGTGACCCCTCGCTCTCAAAAGCATCCATGACCAGAAGCAAGTCTGCGGGTTGCGCCATTTCCACTCCGGTAGTGGGCAATGGTAGCCGACTGAGGGCATCAGCACAGTTCTCCGTGCCTGGTCTGTGGCGGATAACATAGTCATAGGCAGACAATGTTAATGTCCATTTTGGATGTGGGACGAAGCATTGGTGTTTATATCTTTTGCTTTCTGAAAACACCGAAATGAGCGGTTTGTGGTCGGTTTCAAGCTCAAACCGAAGTCCAAATAGGTATTGGTGCATTTTCTTAACCCCATATACACATGCTAACGCCTCTTTCTCGACCATACTGTAGGCTCTTTCAGCTTTAGACAGAATTCTAGATGCGTATGCAACCAGTTGAAGTTTGCTCGATACATTGGTTTGCTGTAACACACAGCCGACCCCGTACAAAGATGCATCACAAGCTAACATTAATCGTTTACACGGGTCATACTGTACAAGTAACTTATAGAACAAAGTAGGTTTCTGGCCGTATCAAAGGCTGTCTCTTGAGATTTACCACAAACCCAGTCATCACCCTTATGTAGCAACATGTTCAACGGTTCCAGCAAACTGCTTATCCCAGGTAGAAAGTTACCAAAATAGTTGAGTAGTCCCAGGAACGAACGCAGCTCCGTCACATTCTGCAGTCTGGGTACATTCTTGATGGCATCTGTCTTTGAGTCCGTGGGTTTGATGCCATCTGCCGCAATCTTTCTCCCCAGAAGTATGACCACTGGCGCCAGGAAAACACATTTGGAACGTTTCAGCCTGAGTCCCACTCTGTCTAGTCAACTTAGAACCTCTTCCAGATTGGGCAGGTCTTCAGTGGTGTCACGACCGGTGATCAGGATGTCATCTTGAAACAAAACGGTGCGCGGAACCGATTTCAGCAGACTCTCCATGTTCCTCTGGAAGATGGCAGCAGCAGAGCGAATCCCAGAAGGGCACCTGTGGTATATAAATAGCCCTTTGTGTGTATTGATGCAGATCAATCTTTTCGAAGATTTAGCCAGCTCCTCTGTCATGTAGGCAGAGGTTAGGTCCAACTTGGTGAATGACGTCCCCCCTGCCAATGTTGCGAACAGGTGATCTGCCTCGGGTAGCGGGTACTGGTCTTGCAACGAGACTCGGTTGATCGTTACCTTAGAAACATAGAAACATAGAAAATTCGTGCAGGAGTAGGCTATTCAGCCCTTCAAGCCTGCACCACCATTCGATAAGTTCATGGCTGATCATTCCTTCAGTATCCCTTTCCTGCTTTCTCTCCATACCCCTTGATCCCTTTAGCCATAAGGGCCATATCTAACTCCCTCTTGAATATATCCAATGAACTGTCATCAACAACTCTCTGTGGCAGGGAATTCCACAGGTTAACAACTCTCTGAGTAAAGAAGTTTCTCCTCATCTCAGTCCTAAATGGCCTACCCCTTATCCTAAGATTGTGTCCCCTGGTTCTGGACTTCCCCAACATCTGGAACAATCTACCCACATCTAACCTATCCCGTCCCATCAGAATCTTGTATGTTTCTATGAGATACCCTCTCATCCTTCTAAACTCCAAAGTATAAAGGCCCAGTTGATCCAGTCTCTCCTCATCTGTCAGTCTGGCCATCCCGGGATTCAGTCTGGTGAACCTTCGCTGCACTCCCTCAATAGCAAGAATATCCTTCCTCAGATTAGGAGACCAAAATTGAACACAATATTCCAGGTGAGGCCTCACCAAGGCCCTGTACAACTGCAGTAAGACCTCCCTGCTCCTATACTCAAATCCCCTAGCTTTGAAGGCCAACATACCATTTGCCGCCTTTACCGCCTGCTGCACCTGTATGACAACTTTCAATGACTGATGAACCATGACACCCAGGTCTCGTTGCACCTCCTCTTTTTCTAATCTGCCACCATTCAGATAATATTCTGTCTTCGCATTTTTGCCCCCAAACTGTATAATCTTGCATTTATCCACATTATACTGCATCTGCCATGCATTTACCCACTCACCTAACCTGTCCAAGTCATCCTGCAGCCTCTTAGCGTCCCCCTCACAGCTCACACTGCCACCCAGTTTAGTGTCATCTGCAAACTTGGAGATATTACACTCAATTCTTTCATCCAAATCGTTAATGTATATTGTAAAGAGCTGGGTTTGCAGCACTGAGCCCTGCGGCACTCCACTAGTCACTGCCTGCCATTCTGAAAAGGACCCGTTTTTCCCGACTCTCTGCTTCCTGTCTGCCAACCAGTTCTCTATCCACATCAGTATATTACCCCCAATACCATGTGCTTTGATTTTGCACACCAATTTCTTGTGTGGGACCTTGTCAAAAGTCTTTTGAAAGTCCAAATACACCACATCCACTGGTTCTCCCTTGTCCACTCTACTAGTTGCATCCTCAAAAAATTCCAGAAGATTTGTCAAGCATGATAACCCCTTCATAAATCCATGCTGACTTGGATCGATCCTGTCACTGCTTTTCAAATGCGCTGCTATTTCTCCTTAATAATTGATTCTGACATTTTACCCAACACTGATGTCAGGCTAACAGATCTATAATTACCCGCTGTCTCTCTCTCCCTCCCTTTTAAAAAATGGTGTTACATTAGCTACCCTCCAGTCCATAGGAACTGATCCCGAGTCGAAAGATTGTTGGAAAATGATCACCAATGCATCCACTATTTCTAGGGCCACTTCCTTAAGTACTCTGGGATGCTGACTATCAAGCCCCGGGGATTTATCAGCCTTCAATCCCATCAATTTCCATAACACAATTTCCCGCCTAATAAGGATATCCTTCAGTTCCTCCTTCTCACTAGACCCTCGGTCCCCTAGTACTTTCGGAAGGTTATTTGTGTCTTCCTTCGTGAAGAAAGAACCAAAGTATTTGTTCGATTGGTCTGCCATTTCTTTGTTCCCCATTATAAATTCACCTGAATCCGACTGCAAGGGACCTACATTTGTCTTCACTAATCTTTTTCTCTTTACATATCTATAGAAGCTTTTGCAGTCAGTTTTTATGTTCCCGGCAAGCTCCTTCTCGTACTCTATTTTCCCCCTCTTAATTAAACCCTTTGTCCTCCTCTGCTGAATTCTAAATTTCTCCCAGTCCTCAGGTTTGCTGCTTTTTCTGGCCAATTTATATGCCTCTTCCTTGGATTTAACACTATCCTTAATTTCCTTTGTTAGCCATGGTTGAGCCACCTTCCCCGTTTTATTTTTACTCTAGACAGGGATGCACAATTGCTGAAGTTCATCCATGTGATCTTTAAATGTTTGCCATTGCCTATCTACCGTCAACCCTTTTTAAGTATCATTTGCCAGTCTACTCTAGCCAATTCACGCCTCAAACCATCGAAGTTACCTTTCCTTAAGTTCAGGACCCTAGTTTCTGAATTAACTGTATCACTCTCTGTAGTATATATAGGCACCTTTAGTAATGACTCCACGAGGCAGGGTATGATACTTAAACTGTGCAGACCTGTCATCCTTTATTTGCAGCTCCTGAGTGATGACAACAAGCTGTGAGTTCTCTTTTATACTGGATTACCTGCCGTGTGCAGGCAACCCCTAGGACTCCAGCAGCAGCACCCTCTGGTGTACAGGCAAGGTGTGTACAGTGTAAGGGTACATTCAGTGTTGCATAACAGTGTTACAGACATCACACAGTAAACAGGCATGCATACACAATACTCCCCACTGAGCATTTTTCATATCCTCATTGTCATGACGAGGGGAGGTGATTAGTGGTGGGCTATGGGGGGTTGTGGTGAGGGTTGTGTGATTGCCAGGTGTGACCCCTGTGCTTGAGGCTGGCCTCGTACGTTTCCCCTCCCTCACACACAAACCAAGTGGGTGTAACTGTTGTGGGATCCCTCGGGGAGGTAGCCACGGCAGCAGTGGGTGGTGTATATACACTATGATGTGGGTAGTTGTGGGGTGGTGGGCAGGGCCACAAGACTGGGTGGGCTCCTTGTCCACCAATGGGGATGAGGGTCAGGTCATCCCATGGTTTGCCAGGGAAGCTGGAGGGTATTGGCCTCATGCTCCTGGTGTTGGACCTGGTGGCCAGGGGCTGTAGGGCTGGTCTGGTGCAGGTTGCCATTGGTGGTGGCTGGGCTGCCCATTGAACACTGTCCTTGTAGTGGGTCTGCTCCCACTGCCTGTGTGTGTGTCCTGCAAGGGGCATCACATTCGTTCCAAAGGTTCAGGCTACATGGTCAGGTAGCCTGCTGGACATGGGGGTCTCCCACAGGGGGATTCCATTGGCATCAGCATGGTCCCTGTAGGACCCAATGTCCTTTGGCAGTGTCCTACCAGTATACATGACAGCTTGGCTCTGATCTCACATAGTCGAGCCTGCATTATCCATTCCAGCATTTGCATCACTTTTGGGTGTCCTGGTTTCAACAGACATGGTTACATTAGGCATTTCACAATCTCTATCATTACTGTTAAGCATAATAAACTTGTTCTTAACCTTATTGGCACCTGCATTCATACCATTAGTTAAACCAACACCACAATTCATTGTTACATTGCATACATTTTCATACTTGCACCCTTTAGGAGGAGGTGCGTGGAGAGGCGGGAGTTCCGGGGTCGGCGAGAGGCCTATAAAGGCCAGTGAGACCGGGAGCAGTGTCGAGGAGGTGCGTGGAGAGGCGGGAGTTCCGGGGTCGGCGAGAGCCTATAAAGGCCAGTGAGACCGGGAGCAGTGTCGAGGAGGTGCGTGGAGAGGCGGGAGTTCCGGGGTCGGCGAGAGCCTATAAAGGCCAGTGAGACCGGGAGCAGTGTCGAGGAGGTGCGTGGAGAGGCGGGAGTTCCGGGGTCGGCGAGAGCCTATAAAGGCCAGTGAGACCGGGAGCAGTGTCGAGGAGGTGCGTGGAGAGGCGGGAGTTCCGGGGTCGGCGAGAGCCTATAAAGGCCAGTGAGACCGGGAGCAGTGTCGAGAAGGTGCATGGAGAGGCGGGAGTTCCGGGGTTGGCGAGAGGCCTATAAAGGCCAGTGAGACCAGGAGCAGTGTCGAGGAGGTGCGTGGAGAGGCGGGAGTTCTGGGGTCGACGAGAGGCCTATAAAGGCCAGTGAGACCGGGAGCAGCGCCGAGGAGGTGCGTGGAGAGGCGAGCCGGTGCAGCTACAGGGAGAAGGCAAAAAAGAAGTAGAAAGAAACAGAAAGGTGACGTCACAGCCAAGGGGATAAGTGATTGGTGAGTAGTTTTTCTTTTTTCTCCGATAACAGTGAGTAAACTTTAGCATTGTTGTTGCCAATTTAAGTTAATCTAAGGGTTAAGTCATGACAGGAGAGCTCGGTCACGTGATATGCTCCTCCTGTACCATGTGGGAACTCAGGGACACTTCCGGTGTCCCTGACGGCTACGTGTGCGGGAAGTGTATCCGCCTCCAGCTCCTGACGGACCGCATTGCGGAATTGGAGCTGAGGGTGGATTCACTCTGGAGCATCCACGATGCTGAGAACGACGTGAGTAGCACGTGAAGCGAGTTGGTCTTACCGCAGGAGAAGGGTCCACAGCCAGATAGGGAATGGAAGACCAGCAGGAAGAGTAGTGGAAGGAAGGTAGTACAGGGGTCCCCTGGGGTCATCCCCCTGCAAAACAGATACACTGCTTTGAGTACTGTTGGGGGGATTGACTCATCAGGGGAGGGCAGCAGCAGCCAAGTTCATGGCACCGTGGCTGGCTCTGTTGCACAGGAGGGCAGGAAAAAGAGTGGGAGAGTGATAGTGATAGGGGATTCAATTGTGAGGGGAATAGATAGGCGTTTCTGCAGCCGCAACCGAGACTCCAGGATGGTATGCTGCCTCCCTGGTGCAAGGGTCAAGGATGTCTCGGAGCGGGTGCAGGACATTCTAAAAAGGGAGGGAGAACAGCCAGTTGTCGTTGTGCACATTGGTACCAACGACATAGGTAAAAAAAGGGATGAGGTCCTACAAAACGAATTTAAGGAGCTAGGAGCTAAATTAAAAAGTAGGACCTCAAAAGTAGTAATCTCGGGATTTCTACCAGTGCCACGTGCTAGTCAGAGTAGGAATCGCAGGATAGCGCAAATGAGTACGTGGCTTGCGCAGTGGTGCAGCAGGGAGGGATTCAAATTCCTGGGGCATTGGAACCGATTCTGGGGGAGGTGGGACCAGTACAAACAGGATGGTCTACACCTGGGCAGGACCGGAACCAATGTCCTAGGGGGAGTGTTTGCTAGTGCTGTTGGGGAGGAGTTAAACTAATATGGCAGGGGGATGGGAACCAATGCAGGGAGACAGAGGGAAACAAAAAGGAGACAAAAGCAAAAGACAGAAAGGAGATGAGGAAAAGTGGAGGGCAGAGAAACCCAAGGCAAAGAACAAAAAGGGCCACTGTACAGCAAAATTCTAAAAGGGTGCTAAAAAAACAAGCCTGAAGGCTTTGTGTCTTAATGCAAGGAGTATCCGTAATAAGGTGGATGAATTAACTGTGCAAATAGATGTTAACAAATATGATGTGATCGGGATTACGGAGATGTGGCTCCAGGATGATCAGGGCTGGGAACTCAACATCCAGGGGTATTCAACATTCAGGAAGGATAGAATAAAAGGAAAATGAGGTGGGGTAGCATTGCTGGTTAAAGAGGAGATTAATGCAATGGTTAAGAAGGACATTAGCTTGGATGATGTGGAATCTATATGGGTACAGCTGCAGAACACCAAAGGGCAAAAACGTTAGTGGGAGTTGTGTACAGACCTCCAAACAGTAGTAGTGATGTTGGGGAGGGCATCAAACAGGAAATTAGGGGTGCATGCAATAAAGGTGCAGCGGTTATAATGGGTGACTTTAATATGTACATAGATTGGGCTAGCCAAACTGGAAGCAATACGGTGGAGGAGGATTTCCTGGAGTGCATAAGGGATGGTTTTCGAGACCAATATGTCGAGGAACCAACTAGGGGGGAGGCCATCTTAGACTGGGTGTTGCGTAATGAGAGAGGATTAATTAGCAATCTCGTTGTGCGAGGCCCCTTCGGGAAGAGTGACCATAATAGAGTGGAATTCTGCATTAGGATGGAGAATGAAACAGTTAATTCAGAGACCATGGTCCAGAACTTAAAGAAGGGTAACTTTGAAGTTATGAGGCGTGAATTGGCTAGGATAGATTGGCGAATGATACTTAAGGGGTTGACTGTGGATGGGCAATGGCAGACATTTAGAGACCGCATGGATGAATTACAACAATTGTACATTCCTGTCTGGCGTAAAAATAAAAAAGGGAAGGTGGCTCAACCGTGGCTATCAAGTGAAATCAGGGATAGTATTAAAGCCAAGGAAGTGGCATACAAATTGGCCAGAAATAGCAGCGAACCCGGGGACTGGGAGAAATTTAGAACTCAGCAGAGGAGGACAAAGGGTTTGATTAGGGCAGGGAAAATGGAGTACGAGAAGAAGCTTGCAGGGAACATTAAGACGGATTGCAAACGTTTCTATAGATATGTAAAGAGAAAAAGGTTAGTAAAGACAAACGTAGGTCCCCTGCAGTCAGAATCAGGGTCAGTCATAACGGGGAACAAAGAAATGGCAGACCAATTGAACAAGTACTTTGGTTCGGTATTCACTAAGGAGGACACAAACAACCTTCCGGATATAAAAGGGGTCAGAGGGTCTAGCAAGGAGGAGGAACTGAGGGAAATCCTTATTAGTCGGGAAATTGTGTTGGGGAAATTGATGGGATTGAAGGCCGATAAATCCCCAGGGCCTGATGGACTGCATCCCAGAGTACTTAAGGAGGTGGCCTTGGAAATAACGGATGCATTGACAGTCATTTTCCAACATTCCATTGACTCTGGATCAGCTCCTATTGAATGAGGGTAGCCAATGTAACCCCACTTTTTAAAAAAGGAGGGAGAGAAAACAGGGAATTATAGACCGGTCAGCCTGACCTCAATAGTGGGTAAAATGATGGAATCAATTATTGAGAATGTCATAGCAGCGCATTTGGAAAGAAGTGACATGATAGGTTGAAGTCAGCATGGATTTGTGAAAGGAAAATCAAGCTTGACAAATCTTCTGGAATTTTTTGAGGATGTTTCCAGTAGAGTGGACAAGGGAGAACCAGTTGATGTGGTATATTTGGACTTTCAGAAGGCTTTCGACAAGGTCCCACACAAGAGATTAATGTGCAAAGTTAAAACACATGGGATTGGGGGTAGTGTGCTGACATGGATTGAGAACTGGTTGTCAGACAGGAAGCAAAGAGTAGGAGTAAATGGGTACTTTTCAGAATGGCAGGCAGTGACTAGTGGGGTTCCGCAAGGTTCTGTGCTGGGGCCCCAGCTGTTTACATTTACATTAATGATTTGGACGAGGGGATTAAATGTAGTATCTCCAAATTTGCGGATGACACTAAGTTGGGTGGCAGTGTGAGCTGCGAAGAGGATGCTATGAGGCTGCAGAGTGACTTGGATAGGTTAGGTGAGTGGGCAAATGCATGGCAGATGAAGTATAATGTGGATAAATGTGAGTTAAACACTTTGGTGGTAAAAACAGAGACAGACTATTATCTGAATGGTGACAGATTAGGAAAAGGAGAGGTGCAACGAGACCTGGGTGTCATGGTACATCAGTCATTGAAGGTTGGCATGCAGGTACAGCAGGCGGTTAAGAAAGCAAATGGCATGTTGGCCTTCATAGCGAGGGGATTTGAGTACAGGGGCAGGGGGGTGTTGCTACAGTTGTACAGAGCCTTGGTGAGGCCACACCTGGAGTATTGTGTACAGTTTTGGTCTCCTAACTTGAGGAAAGACATTCTTGCTATTGAGGGAGTGCAGCGAAGGTTCACCAGACTGATTCCCGGGATGGCGGGACTGACCTATCAAGAAAGACTGGATCAACTGGGCTTGTATTCACTGGAGTTCAGAAGAACGAGAGACGATCTCATAGAAACGTTTAAAATTCTGATAGGTTTAGACAGGTTAGATGCAGGAAAAATGTTCCCGATGTTGGGGAAGTCCAGAACCAGGGTTCACAGTCTAAGGATAAGGGATAAGCCATTTAGGACCGAGATGAGGAGAAACTTCTTCACCCAGAGTGGTGAACCTGTGGAATTCTCTACCACAGAAAGTTGTTGAGGCCAATTCACTAAATATATTCAAAAGGGAGTTAGATGAAGTCCTTACTACTAGAGGGATCAAGGGGTATGGCGAGAAAGCAGGAAGGGGGTACTGAAGTTGCCTGTTGAGCCATGAACTCATTGAATGGCGGTGCAAGCTAGAAGGGCCGAATGGCCTACTCCTGCACCTATTTTTCTATGTTTCTATGTTAATCGCATCTTTAGCTTTAAAGTCCTTGTACTCAAATATTTGAAACTTCCCCTTTAAATTTCTTTGGTTCCCGATCTCCTTTAAGGGAGCCTTCAAATCCGATTGGGCGCTTGGTGTCATGTGATGCTCCTGCATGCTCACTGGTGGCATGGTGGCGGCCATTTTGATTACAAGTGTTTCTCCTTGCGCTGCTGGTGCTGCAGCCATTTCTTGGCTTTCCTGCAGGAGGGCTGTGGTGGTCTTTTCTTCCACAGCGCCACTTCGCCTGATGTGGACCCAGTTCATCCAAATTTTTTCAAAGGTCATTTGGCTCATCACAGACTGACTCGCCCCTGTGTTGATTTCAATGGAAACTGGGACCCCGTCGATGTCCACTTCCATCGTTCACGGAGAACTTTCGGTGGAGCAGGTAAAGATTCCATACTCGACTTCCAGGGTTTGAGCAGCTTCATCTTCATCTGTGTCAGAGCCCGGTTGATCAGCCAGCTCATCAGAGATGCGGTGAGTGAAGCATTTTCTGCACATTCTCTGAAGGTGTCCTTTCTCTTTGCAACCTTTGCATGCATTATCTTTGTAGTGGCACTGGTGGGCCCTGTGGTTTCCTCCACAGTGCCAGCACGGGGCCATCCGGTTTGCCCCATGTGGTGGACTCAGGTTTGCGGGACTCGGGGTAGCATTTCTGCCTTTAGATGTATCTATGCAGTGCACTGCGCTCACCGGTTTAGAGTCCTGGGTCAGTATTCGCCTGGAGTCGCCAGCCAAAACTATGTAGGCCAGGTTCACTTGGATTGCTTTCTGCAGGGTGACCGTGATGTCAACCAAGAGCAATTTGTGTAGGAGGCCTTCGTGGCTGATTCCGATGACAAATATGTCCCTTAGTGCTTCTTTAAGGTGGTCGCTAAAATCACACGGTGCAGCTCGTCTTCTTAAGTATGCAGCATACTTGGCAATTTCTTGGCCCTCAGGTCGCCGGTATGTGTAGAATGCTGGCTGTGAGGATGCTTTCTTTTGGTTTTAGTTCTTATATGATTGTTACAAGTTGCTCACAGCTCTTGGTGGTTGTCTTCTCCGGGGCTAGTAAGTCCCTGACGAGACCATAGATGGTGGGCCCACAACTGCTAAGCAGGATGGCCCTGCGTTTAATCGGTAGTGTAGCCGGTGTGTCCCCGTCCAGGTCGTTCCTGGAAAGAACTGTTCCAATCTTTCCACAAAAGGGTCCCAATCTTCCCCCTCTGTAAATTGCTGGAAGTTGCTGAGGTTAGACATGTTGAGCGTATAGTTCGTGACCTCGTATTCCCGTCGCCAGTTGTAGTATATGTAGGCATCTTTAGTAATGACTCCACGAGGCAGGATATGATACTTAAATTGTGTAGACCTGTCGTCCTTTATTTGCAGCTCCTGAGTGATGACAACAAGCTGTGAGTTCCCTTTTATACTGGGTTACCTGCCATGTGCAGGCAACCCCTAGGTCTCCAGCAGCAGCAACCTCTGATGTACAAGCAAGGTGTGTACAGTGTAAGGGTACATTCAGTGTTGCATAACAGTGTTACAGACATCACACAGTAAACAGGCATGCATACACAACACTCTCCATCCTAATAAAAAATTCTACCATGTTATGGTCACTCTTCCCCAAGGGGTCTCGCACAACAAGATTGCCAATTAGTCCTTTCTCATTGCACATCACCCAGTCTACGATGGCCAGCTCCCTGTTTGGTTCTTCGACATATTGGTCTAGAAAACCATCCCTAATACACTTCAGGAAATCCTCCTCCATCGCATTGCTACCAGTTTGGTTAGCCCAATCAATATGTAGATTAAAGTCACCCATGATAACTGCTGTACCTTTATTTCATGCATCCCTTATTTCTTGTTTGATGCTGTCCCCAACCTCACTACTACTGTTTGGTGCTCTGTACACAAGTCCCACTAGCGTTTTCTGCCCCTTGGTATTCCGCAGCTCCACCCATACCGATTCCACCTCATCCAAGCTAATGTCCTTTCTTACTATTGCATTAATTTCCTCTTTAGCCAGCAATGCTACCCGCCTCCTTTTCCTTTCTATCTATCCTTCCTAAATGTTGAATACCCCTGGATGTTGAGTTCCCAGCCTTGGTCACCCTGGAGCCATGTCTCCGTGATGCCAATTACATCATACCCGTTAACTGCTTGTAGTCTCCGCAGATTCTGATGATGCCATCGCTTTTCAACACTGGAACAATTGGACTGGCCCACTCGTTGAACTTGACTGGCGATATGATTCCCTCTTGTTGAAGTCTGTCCAGTTCGATCTCGACTTTCTCCCTCATCATATATGGAACCGCTCGAGCCTTGTGATGAACAGGCCTTACATCGGGGACTAGATGGATCTGCATTTTGGCGCCTGTGAAGTTGCCGATGCCTGGTTCAAATAATGACGGAAACTTGCTCAGCACTTGGGCCCATGAATCATCATCCACTGAAGATAGTGCTTTGATGTTGTCCCAGTTCCATCCAATCTTTCCCAGCCAGCTTCTGCCGAATAGCGTTGGGCCATCGCCTGGTATAATCCACAGTGATAAATCATGCACAGCTCCATCGTACAATCCCTTAACTGCCGCACTGCCACTGCACAGCTTTGTCTGAGTCAGGCTCAGTTTGGACCTTTGTGCCTTGTTGCCCCACAGTTTCTCAAAAACCTTCTGGCTCATAACTGACTGACTCGCCCCCGTGTCCAACTCCATTGATACCGGAATACTGTTCAATTTGACTTTCAGCATGATAGGAGGGCTCTTGGTGGTGAAGGTATGTACCCCATACACTTCTTCCTTGGATTGAGTTGCCTCTCTTGTTTGTTCTGTGTGATCCATGCCGGATCGATCATCCTCTGCTGACTCTGCCACGTGGTGAGTCGCAGCACTCTTGCACATTCACTGGAGGTGCCCCATTGTTTCGCAGCCTTTGCACACGTAGTGCTTGAATCGACATTGATGGGCTCGATGATTACTCGCGCACGCCAACATGGTGCTAATGGATTTGCATTCACACCCGATGGCGAACTCTGAGTCATCCCAGATCTTGCAGGTGCAGACATGTAGGCCGGCTAGCAACGTTATTTTATGCACAGTATTTGCCGGTGAGCTTCGATGCTGGGAAGATATGTGTCTGGTATTATCGCTCGTGGATGTGAATGCCTGGTCTATTGTGATGGCCTTGCTCAGGTCTAGGAATTCGGTGGACAGCAGCTTGCCGATGCCAAGCACAAAAAAGTCCCTCAGCATTTCCCCTGAAAATCCAGCAAATTCGCAAGTTCCCGCAAGGTGTCTCAGGTTGGCGACATAACTCGCCACATTGTCGCCCTCGGAGTGGTGGTGCGTGTCGAAGCGATACCTGGCTATTAAGACGCTCCTCTTTGGCTTGAGGTGGTTCCGAACCAGCGTACACAACTCTGTATATGTCTTCTCCGCTGGTTTTTCCAGTGCTAGCAGATTCTTGATGGGGCTGTATATTGTGGACCCACACATGATGAGGAGAATCGCCTCACACTTGATCGCTTTATCGTCCCTATCCAGCTCGTTGGCCACGAAGTACTGGTCGAGACGCTCAACAAAGGCTTCCCAATCATCACCCTCTGCAAATCTCTCTAAAATACCAACGGCAGCCATGACCGTGTGAAAGTTCGTAATCTGATACTCATTGCCAATTGTTCAGTATGGAAGAACTCCACAAGACTGAGTACTGTGAGCTAAAACTGATGTGACCTTAATCTCTTTAATACAACTCCAGAGTGCCTAAGCAGCATGGCAGACAACCTTTTATACTCCCTTGCACGAGGTGTGCAGGTGACTCTTGGGTTTCCAACAGTTGCGCCCTCTGGTGGCAAGTCTTACACAGTTACAATGTTTACATACATAACGGGGACCTTTTCCTAGCCGGGCCGGTGATTGCTTGAAATGAGCATGGGCCTCCACGGTGAAATGAGGTTCTTGCATCCAGTTCAGACCCCGCACTCCTAAATTTGTTACGACTGGATAGAGTTTATGATGCACTGGCACCGGTCATTATTTCCGGAGTCTTGAGCTGCCTAACCGAGGATCCTTAAAGGGACGCCAGAGGCCATTGAAAAAAAGGTCCCCAAAACCTCTAAAATATTATTTTTTTGTGGAGTTGAAAGGTGTAGGAGAGCTTCTCTCAACTCCACAAAGCAACCGCTGGCCTTCTGCCAGTCTGAGTCAGCACCGAAATTCTGCCATTTTGAGGTCCCATGCTTCATTTGCATTCTGCTGGCGAGCTGCAGTCACCAAACGGGTGATTTATGGAACATTGCCGGTTCTGGGCAAGTGGGAAAAAGGAGACAGTCAGAGCCTGTGCAGTTTGGTGAGCAGCGTTCAGCGCTGGTCCCTTTAAGAGCCACTCTCCGTCGCTTACAGATGGGCGGAGCACTGCTCGGTCCACGCGTCGCCCATTTGTACTTTGGAATTGCAATGGTGGGGTCCTTGGGTACGTAGTAATAGGCCTGATCGTACCTTTCACCCGAAGAGGCGAGCGCACCAACGCCCATCTCAGCGCCCTAACCGACGTGGCGGCAACGTAAATGGAGCGCCAATTGACACACTGCCATTTCGGGTTCGCCACCGCTCCGCTTCTGCCTGTCAGAGAGAGATCAAATCGGCCACTTGCATCTCTGAACCGCGGGGTGGGGCGGTCGTATGCGTCAGAGTGATTGGTCGGTTTAAAACCCAAATGTTGTCGGGACTGAAACCGTGAAATAAAAAAGGCTGCAAATTAATCGGACATCACGGGGAGAATTCCGGCCAGACTGGTTCCCAGTGAGTTTTTTGGGGGCTTATTGAAGCTGTCGCCAGTTTTCCAACTGAACACCTCGATAAACGTAAAATAATTAAGTTCATTCAAGGTTTATGGGGAACAAAGGGTAATGAGTACCTTCAACTGTGTGTCTAACAACAAATGAGTGCGAGTGCACAAATATTAAAATAAAAATGTAAATATAAGTCAGTGGGAAGTGTTGAGGCTTGTTTTAAATTTGATTTAAATAGGCTGTGTTTCACACCTGCTTCCTTCAGTTGGGATTCACCACGCCTTTAATTGGTTTTAATTGGTGTGTTTGTCACCTTGACTCATTCTGTTAAAGTGATGCTTCACCAAAGTGAAAGGATGCAGTGGTAATTACAGTCGTATCACTCATTATCATCGTAGCCCAGAGAGCTTCAGATGGTTTATATAGAAATAATGGATACCTGGGAGTGAGTTACAGGCCAGAATCTAATCGTGAGGTTCAGGTGGTTTATTGATCGGATCCTACATATCCCCTGGGAGGACAGATGCACCAACATCAGTGTCCTCGTCCAGGTCAACATCCCCAGCATTGAAGCACTGACCACATTTGATCAGCTCCGCTGGGCAGGCCACATTGTCCGCATGCCAGACACGAGACTCCCAAAGCAAGCATTCTACTCGGAACTCCTTCATGGCAAACGAGCCAAAGGTGCATAGAGGAAACGTTACAAGGACACCCTCAAAGCCCCCCTGATAAAGTGCAACATCCCCACCCACACCTGGGAGTTCCTGGCCAAAGACCGCCCTAAGTGGAGGAAGTGCAGGAGGGCGCTGAGCACCTCGAGTCTCATCGCCGAGAGCATGCAGAAGACACGCGCAGGCAGCGGAAAGAACATGCGGCAAACCTGTCCCACCCTCCCTTACCCTCAATGACCGTCTGTCCCACCTGTGGCAGGGACTGTGGCTCTCGTATTGGACTGTTCAGCCACCTAAGGACTCATTCTAAGATTGGAAGCAAGTCTTCCTCAATTCTGACAGACTGCCTATGATGATGATGATAGGATACCTGAGAGTGAGTTACAGACTGGAATCTAATCATGGGATTCTAATTGTTTTAAATATAAAATCATTGATTCTGGGGAGTGAGTTACAGGCTGGGTTCTAGTTGAAGGGTTTGGTTCATATACAAATAGAGCTCTGGAATTACTTGTCAATTTGGCGAATTCCGGCGCAATCAAGGAAATTCTGGTGTGAAGCATACACCCATTTTTTACGCTTCACCCGAATATCCTCCATCTTTTGCACGGTTCTTTCGTAACCTTCACTCAGACCCTCTGCTGCTCATTAGCATATCCCTGCCTCCTAATTGGAAAGAGTCGCAATGCAACTTTCCTGGCCTGATGCAGGATCAGCGCAAGTGTAAATTTGCTCCCCAAATTTCAGGCCTCTGGATTCTCACTGCTCCGAGATTGGAAAACCTGGTTGCAGTCCTGGAATTCAAAAGCACAGGCACAGTGAATAAAGACACGTTAAACCTGTTTTGTTGCCTATTTAAATTGGGAAGCTGTAATGTATGGTCTATCAATAGATCCTAATGAAAGACTAGAAACTAACTTCAGTTCTGTTCTGCCTGGGGTACAATCATTCCATTGCACAACAGACAGATAAAGCTATCTCTTCAGCAGGGCCTTCAATTTAAAGATGTGGAGCAGAGTGTAGCTCCTCAGTAGTATCACTGTAGGGGTGGGGAAAGGGGGGCAAATTGTTCTTCATCTATAGCTGAAACGGGGACATAATGAGTCGGACGCCACGTTTTACACCACTGCTACTTTTCATTTCTATTGCAGGAACGGAAATCAGGCGTAGAGTGAAAGGAGCTGACGATTGGCTGCGAGCCCATTTCTTGCAACTGGTGGGGACCAATTTCACTTCCAATTAGAATGTTTTAAAAAGCCCCGAAACGCATATCTTTTGATGAAAGGCAGTTATGTGATCTGGTATTTGGTTGTTAAAATGATGAGAGCTAAGTGACTTTTTTAAGAGAGCTATGATACTTCCCTTTCATGCTGCTGTGGGACAAAGTCAAGAAAAATAATATTTTCACACACATAGTTTATGAGAAGCATAGGAATAATGATCTGACTATTCTCTTCACAGCCCAGTAAATGAAAATATTCATTGAATTAGCAGTGACAAGTGATTCAGTTGACGTTGTGCTGCAGGGAGATTGGATAGTTGGGATATCCGATTATATCATGGAAGCAGCATGCATTTTTACAACACATTACATGGGTGGCTCAGTGGACAGCACTCTCGCCTAAGTCAGCAGGTGGTGGGTTCAAGTCCCACTCCTGAGGCTTGTGCACAAAACCTAGGCTGACACTGCAGTGCAGTACTGAGGGAGTGCTACACTGTCCGAGATGCAGATGAGACGTCTCATCCACCCATCTGCCCTTTTGTGTGTATATAAAAGATCCCATGGCACTATTATGAAGAAAAGCAGGTGAGTGCTCCCCCAGTGTCCTGGCCAATATTAAACCCTCAAACAAAACCTAAAAACACATGATCTGGTCATTATCACATTGCTGTTTGTGGGAGCTTGCTGTGTGCAAATTGGCTTCTGCGTTTCCCTAACATTACAATAATGACTACACTTCAAAGCTACTTCAGTGGCTGTAAGGTGCTTTGGGACATCCTGAGCTCATGAAAGGAGCTATATAAATTCAAGTATTTTAAAAAAATGTTGTTGTCACGCTGGTTTTTAATGGTCCGTTGTAGTCTAAGCACTGCGTTCATTTCTGGGCACTGCCCCTCAGGAAGGATATGTTGACCTCGGAGGGAGTAAAGCGCTCATTCACCAGAATGATATCAGGCTAAAAGAGTTAAATTATGAGGACATGGACTAACTAATCTTATATTCCCCAGAACATTGGAGATAAAGGGGTGATCTAATTGAGATGTTTAAGATGATCAAAGGATTTAATAGGGTAGATTGGGAGAGATTATTTCCTCTGGTGGTGGATGTTGTGTATGCAATAACTCAATAGACTGAATACTGTAAACTCCGAACAGGTACAAACCTGGCTCTACTTTATTAGGGCCAAAAGGATGACATTACAAGATGACTGGCTTTTTATACCTGGGCCGCATACACGTGTGCGCAGCTCAATGACCTCCGACAGTGATGCCACCTGCTGGCTAATAAACCCAAGCATACACACATGACAATATCCCCCTTTAAGATATTAGTAACAGTCTTTTTTACAAATTGAGACGGTCTGGGGCTTTCCGCTCCCGAGTTGAACGTCTCATTGCAACTCCAGCCTTCGGCGAGCGTTCTGAGTCCGTCATGACTGGGAGCTGGGTAGCCGATCTGATGGGAGTGGCAATGACCACATCAGGGATTGAAAGTCTAGATTCATTGACCAGGTTAGTGATTGAAAGTCCAGATTCATTGATGACAGCGGAGTCCTCTGATGACTGGGGGTAGATTGGTTGGTCACTGATTGTGTCTTCCTCAGACTGTTCCAGTTCATCCGTGTGCCGCAGCTTTATCTGATCGACATATTTCCTGCATGTCTGCCCATTCTTGAGCTTGACGATATATACTGTTACCCTCCTTGGCCGTAACAGTACCGACAATCCATTTGGGACCTTGACCATAATTCAGTACAGACACAGGGGTATTGATAGAAATGTCACGTGACATAGTAGCGCGATCATGATACCCTTGCTGCCTTTAACGTCTGTATTTGACACGATTATTCAAGTCAGGGTGGACAAGAGAGAGCCTGGTCTTGAGACCTCTCTTCATCAATAGTTCAGCAGGGGAGACCCCATAAGTGTATGGGGTCTTGTCCTGTAACTAAGCAATATGCATGACAAGCAAGTTTGCAGTGAACCTTGAGTTACACATTTCATACTCTGCTTGATGATTTAGACCGCACGTTCTGCTTGTCCATTGGATGTGGGTTTGAATGGTGCTGACCTCATATGTTTGATACCATTGAGTTTCATGAACTCTTGAAATTCCATACTGGTGAAGCAAGATCCGTTGTCGCTTACCACGATGTCAGGCAGACCATGCGTAGCAAACACAACACGAAGGCTCTCAATGGTAGGTGTGAATGTGATGGATGACATGATTGTACACTCTATCCACTTGGAATAAGCATCCACCACAACTAAAAACATCTTTCCCAGGAAGGGACCTGCAAAGTCGATGTGGATCCTAGACCATGGTTTAGCTGGCCACTGATATGACCTTACTATACAGTATAAATGCACACGAGGCCCATATTTGAGAAAAGGTCACTCTGTGACCAGTTACCTTTATTCCAAGACCTCAAGTGTTGACGGTGGGTGGAGTTTCCCCTTTTATACCTGAAAGTCCAGGTTAGGAGTGGCTCCCACAAGTTCGCCCCTTGTGGTCAATGTTCTCAAGGTGTACAACTTAGGTCAGCTTATACATGGGTTACAATGATAGTTGAATACATGACATTACCTCCCCCCCCAAAGTCTCATTGGGATCACAGGTTAAGTCTCTCTGGTGGTTTATACTCCCTTGTAGAGCGCCTGAGTTGGGGCTCCAGTTGTTGGGCGCTGGCCTGAGTGTCTGCTGTTTGCAGTGCCTCATGCCTGTCCGAACTGCCCACGGTGACTGGGCTCTCCTCCACTTGGTTCCAGTGTTCGGTCACCTGTGGTGGAGTAAACTCTATGTCGTGTTCTTCCTCTGCTTCTTCTATGGGGTTGCTGAACCTCCTTTTAGTTTGATCCATGTGTTTGCGGCAGATTTGTCCATTGGTAAGTTTAACTATCAAAACCCTATTCCCCTCTTTGGCAATCACAGTGCCTGCAAGCCATTTAGGTCCTGCAGCGTAATTAAAGACAAAAACAGGGTCATTGACATCAATACATCGCACCGTCGCATTCCTGTCATGGTAGTCACATTGTGACTGACGCCTGCTCTCAACAATTTTTTTCAGAGTCGGGTGTATAAGGGATAACCTAGTTTTGAGCGTCCTTTTCATTAGCAGCTCTGCGGGTGGAACCCCTGTGAGCGAGTGTGGTCGGGATCTATAGGCCAACAGGAGGCGTGATAAGCGGCTTTGTAGGGAATCCCCTTGGATTCTGAGCATCCCCTGGTTGATTATCTGCACTGCTCGTTCCGCCTGGCCGTTTGAGGCCGGCTTGAATGGTGCCGTTCTGACATGGTTAATTCCATTGCCTGCCATGAAGTCCTGGAATTCAGTGCTTGTGAAGGATGGGCCATTGTCGCTGACCAAGACATCCGGTAGACCATGGGCGGCGAACATTGCCCATAGACTCTACTGTGGCAGAGGATGTGCTTGAATTTAAAATGGCACACTCAATCCATTTGGAGTCGGCGTCATCTACAACCAAAAACATTTTTCCCATGAAAGGAGCTGCGTAGTCCACATCGATGCGTGACCATGGCTTGGTGGGCCAGGACCAGGGGCTAAGGGGGGCTTCCCTGGGTGCCTTGCCCAGCTGAGCATACCTGTTGCACCTGTGAACACAAAGTTCCAGGTCTGCATCTATCCCTGACCACCAAACGTGTGACCTGGCAATTGCCTTCTTCATGACAATGCCCGGGTGTTATTGTGAAGTTCTCTGTTAAACACCTCTCTGCCCATCTGTGGCATGACTACTCAGTTTCCCCACAGTAGGCAATCGGCCTGAATCGAGAGTTCATCCTTGCGCCTATGAAACGGTTTAAATTCCTCAGGGCATGCCCCGTACGTGGCTGCCCAGTCCCCATTCAGGACACATTTCTTGACTAAAGACAGTAGCGGGTCTTTATTTGTCCAGACTTTAATCTGACGGGCTGTCACAGGCGAGCCTTCGCTTTTGAAGGCATCAACAGCCATGACCATCTCAGCATCATGCTCAGTTGCCCCCTCAGTGGTGGCTAGTGGGAGCCTGCTGAGTACCCCGTCTGTGCCGAATTGTGTAGTCATAGGCGGCTAACGTGAGTGCCCACCTCTGTATGCGGACCGATGCATTCACATTTATGGTCTTGTTGTCGGCCAAAAGGGACGTTAGGGGTTTGCGATCCATCTCCAGCTCAAATTTCCTGCCAAATACACATATACACATGCTAGCGTATACTGCATATACACATGCTAGCGCTTGCTTTTCTACCATCCCGTAGCCCCTTTCTGCCTGGGACAGACTTCTGGAGGCATAAGCTGTAACTGACCATTGGCATTCACATGCTGCAACACACACCTGACCCCACAGGATGACGCATCGCAAGTTAAAACTAGTTTCTTACATGGGTCATGTAACGTTAACAGTTTGTTGGAGCATAACAAATTGCGTGCCCTTTCCTGGCTGACCACCCAGACCCAATCGTGACCTTTGCGTAGGAGCATGTGTAGCACCTCTAACAGCGTGCTCAATTTGGGAAGAAAGTTACCAAAATAGTTCAGGAGCCCCAGGAACGAACGCAGCTCCATCGTGTTACGGGATCTGGGTGCTCTCTGGATTGCTTCCGTTTTGGATGCAGTAGCTCTGATCCTGTCTGCTGCTACCCGCCTCCCCAGGAATTCTACCTCTGGAGCTAAAAAGACGTGCTTTGCCTTTTTCAGTCGCAGCCCTACCCGGTCCAGTCTGCGTAGCACCTCCTCCAGTTTGTGGAGGTGTTCTTCAGTATCGCGACCCATGGTGAGGATGTCGTCTTGAAAAACCACTGTCCTTGGAATCGACTTGAGGCTTTCCATATTTTGCTGAAAGATCGCGGCGATCGAACGAATCCCGAACAAACATTTGTTATACTCAAACAACCCCTTATGTATCGTGATGGTGGTCAGCTTCTTTAACTCACTCGCCAGCTCCTGCGTCATGTAAGCTGAGGTCAGGTCCAATTTTGAAAAGAGTTTGCCACCGGATAGCGTCACAAAGAGGTTCTTCGCTCTCGGTAGCAGGTACTGGTCTTGGAGTGACACCTGATTGATGGTGGCCTGTAATCACCACATATCCTGACCGACCCATCCGCCTTGAGCACCAGCATGATCGGGTTCGCCCAGTCACTGAATTCGACTGGCGAGATGATGCCTTCCCTCAGCAGGCGGTCCAATTCGCATTCTATCTTTTCTCGCATCACGTACGGCACCGCTCTGGCCTTGTGGTGTGCTGGCCTGGCGTCCAGGTTTATGTGAATCACTACCTTGGCCCACATGAAAGTGCCAATGCTGGGTTGAAATAATGAGTCTAATTTGTCCAGGACCTGTGAGCATGATACTCGCTCCACAGAAGAAATTACATTGACATTGCCCAATTTACAGTTCATGACAGCAAGCCAACTCCTTCCCAGTAGTGCGGGACCATCCCCCCGGGACAATCCAGAATGGCAACCTGTTCTCCGAATCTATGTGGGTCACGACTACCATGGCGCTGCTTAGCACCGGAATGATCTCCTTTGTATATGTCCGTAGCTGTGCGTCAATCGGCAATAATTTTGACCTTCTGGCCTTGGACACCTCCCAACCTTTCGAACGGTTTGATACTCATCAGGGACTGGCTGGCCCCCATGTCCAGCTCCATTAATACTGGGATGCCATTGAGGAGCATTTTCATCATTATCAGTCGCGTCCTGGTATATAAACTGTATATGTGCTCCACATGAACTCGCTGAACTTCAGCTTCCAGCGATTTTCCCCAGTATTCATTTGGCCTCGTAGGGCTTACATCGGGCCCGTCCTCCTCGTACACCAACCTGGCTGCAGGCTTCCTGCACATATGCACCAAGTGACCACTGACGTTACAGTTTCTGCAGGTATATTGCTGATAGCTACAAGCTCTGGCTGGGTGTTTGCCTCCACACCTTCAGCATGAGTTGGAAACAAAAGGTCCATTACCAGTCAATCGTCTCTGCCTGTCTCTGTAACTGTCCTTAAGCGCACCATTAACAGGTGTTGATGGCCCTATTACTGGCTGCATTGTCCATTGCGATGGCATGAATCACCGTTCAGCTAGCCATTGTCTCTGTTGTCCCTTTGGGTTTGATTACATGCTGGGGCATGTCCGATTGCCCTTGTCTGCCTGGAGAACTGTGTGCCGCATTAACAATGTTGACTCCCTAGTCGTTTGCCGCATTTGAGCCAAGATTTTTGTCATACATCATTCTGGTCTCTTCCTTCCCTGAGATAAATGTCTGGCCTATCAGAGCCACTGCTTCCAAGGTCAAGTCTTTGGTCTCAATCAGTTTCCTGAAAACCCCAGCGTGCCCGATGCCCTCAATAAAAAAGTCTCGCAGCATCTCCGCTCTGCATGCATCTGGGAACTTACATAGGCTCGCCAGTCGCCAGAGATCTGCCACGAAGTCTGGAACGCTTTGCCCTTCTCGCCGCCGGTGCGTGTAAAAGCGGTGTCTCGCCATGTGCATGCTGCTCGCCAGTTTAAGGCGTTCCCCAATCAACTTACTGAGCTCTTCGAACGTCTTGTCCACTGGCTTCTCTGGTGCTAGAAGGTCCTTTATCAGGGAGTACGTTCTGGATCCACAAACCATCAGGAGATGAGCCCTGCGTTTGTCGGCCGAATCCTGTCCCAACCATTCCTTAGTGACAAAACTTTGCTGTAGTCTCTCAATAAAGTCGTCCCAATCATCACCAACACAGTACCTCTCTTCTGTGCTGCTAGTAGCCATGCTCGCATGGTTTAAATTCCAGTTTCTCGTCGCCAATTATATGTCCTTACTATACAGTATAAATGCACACGAGGCCCATACTTGAGAGAAGGTAATTCTGTGACCAGTTACCTTTATTACCAAGACCTCAAGTGATGAAGGTGGGTGGAGCTTCCCCTTTTATACCGGAAAGTCCAGGTTAGGAGTGTCTCCCACAAGTTCGCCCCTTGTGGTCAATGTTCTCAAGGTGTATAACTTAGGTCAGCTTATACATGGGTTACAATGATAGTTGAATACATGACAGCCACGACCACAGACTCAGCAGCGATTCCGCTCGTGCATTACTAAGTTGCTTGCAAGTGTTGCACTGATGCACACATGATTCCAGATCAGAGTCAATTCCAGGCCACCATACATGAGACCTGGCAATGGCTTTCATCATGACAATACCGGGATGTGTGCTATGTAGATCATGCACAAATTTGTCTCTGCCTTTTTTGGGCATAACAACACGATTACCCCACAGTATGCAATCTGATTCAATGGATAGTTCGTCTTTGCGACGGATGTAAGGTTTATTCTCCTCGCACATTTGCTTGGGTATGGCAGACCAATCACCACTAAGGATACAACATTTCACAAATGAAAATATCGGGTCCTGGCTGATCCAGGTCTTAACTTGTTGGGCCATGACAGGGGTTCCTTCACTTTCAAAAGCATACATGACTAACAGTAGGTCTGCCTGTTTGGCCTCCGGTGTGGGCAACAGCAGATGGCTCAGTGCATCAGCACAATTCTCAGTGCGCGGTATATGGCGAATGATATAATCATAGGCAGATAATGTCAGCGCTCACTTCTGGATGCAGGACGATGCATTGGGATTGATACCTTTGTTTTCCGAAAACAATGAAATGAGTGGCTTGTGATCTGTTTCCAGTTCAAACCGAAGACCAAACAGATACTGATACATCTTTTTAACCCCATACATACAGGCTAGTGCTTCTTTTTCTACCATGCTGTAGGCTCTTTACGCCTTTGACAAACTTTTTTAAGCATATGCAACTGGTTGTAATTTGCCCGGCTCATTAGCTTGTTGGAGCATGCAACCAACTCCATATGATGAAGCATCACAGACCAATACTAGACACTTACACGGATGTACCAGCAGCTTGTTAGAGCAAAGCAGATTAGTAGCTTTCTCAAAAGCTCTATCTTGAGACGCACCCCAAACCCAGTTGTCGCCTTTTCTTAGCAGCATGTGCTCATAGCAGCATCTAATAAGGTGCTCAATCTAGGTAAGAAATTACCAAAGTAGTTGAGTAGACCAAGGAACGAACGCAGCTCCGTCACATTCTGAGGCTTGGGTGCATTTTTGATGACCTTGGTTTTCGAGTCCGTAAGCCTGAAACCGTCAACAGCAATTTTCCTCCCCAGGAATTCGACTTCCGGTGCCATGAAGATGCACTTTGAGCGTTTCAGTCTGAGTCCCACTTTGTCCAGACGATGTAGAACCTCTTCCAAGTTGTTCAGATGTTCGGCGGAGTCACGACCTGTGACCAGTATGTCATCTTAGAACACAACGGTTCTGGGGACGGACTTCAGTAGACTCTCCATGTTCCTCTGAAATATGGCTGCAGCCGAGCGAATTCCAAAAGGCACCTGTTGCAGATAAACAGTCCTTTATGAGTGTTGATGCACGTAAGTTTCTTCGACTTATCGACCAGCTCCAGGTATCATGTAGGCCGACGTCAGATCCAGTTTTGTGAACGACTTCCCCCCGGCTAGCATTGCAAACAGGTCATCAGCCTTCGGTTATGGGTATTAATCCTGTTTTGAAACTCGGTTGATCGTATCCTTGTAATCTCCACAAATCCTGACAATGCCATCACTTTTCAACACGAGAACAATAGGGCTGGCCCATTCATTAAATTCGACCGGTGATATGATCCCGTCACGCTGGAATCTGTCCAGTTAGATTTTGACCTTCTCCCTCATCATGTACGGAACTGCCTGAGCTTTATGATGGACAGGTCTTGCATCCAAGTCCACGTGGATCTGCACCTTGGCTCCCATGAAATTCCGATGCCTGGTTCAAAGAGCGAGGGGAACTTGCTCAGCACTTGAGCACATGGAGTATCCTCCGACGACAATGCTTTGATCTCGTTCTAGTTCCATTTAATTTTTTCTAACCAGTTCCTGCCGAACACCGTTGGAGCATTGCCTGGAACAATCCATAATGGTAAATCGTGAACTGCACCATCATATGACACCTTGATTACTGCACTGCCAATCACCGTTTTGAGTTCTTTAGTGTACATACACAACTTGGCATTGACTGGAGTCAGCTTAGGCCTCACAGCCTTAGTATCCCACAGCCTGTCGAATGTCCTCTGGCTCATTATTGATTGACTCGCACCCGTGTCCAATTCCATTGATACCGGCACACCATTAAGTTTTACATTAATCATTATCGGTTGGGTCTTCGTTAGGGACGAATATAGTCCACTTCCTCCTCTGATATCTCGGATTGCATAGCCAGATCCACGCTATACTGGTCATCATCCTCCATGGGGTGTGTTGCAGCACGTTTGCTCAGTTGCGGACACATACACTGCAGATGCCCCATTCTCGAACAGCCTTTACAAATATACTGTTTAAACCGACACTGATGATGCCGATGATTTCCCCCACAACGCTAACACGATGATATTGGATTCATTCCTGTTGGTGGACTTTGAACAGCCACAGGTTTCACATACGCAATCGGGTAGGCCCTGCCATATGCAGCTCTGCCAAACGATGATACTATCTTGTTTACACTACTTGCCGAGTTCCAATTTTTCAATGATATCTGCTTTAAACTTTCGTCATGCATGATTAGGCAATCGTGATGGCCTTGCTCAAATCCAGCATCTCTATCGCCAGTAGCTTATCTAGGATCACCTCGTGGTTGATGCTGATTACAAAGAAACTGCTGTCTGCCAACGCAGTTTCGAACTTACACGGTCCAGCTAGATGTCTTAGGTCCGCAACAAATTCCAATACATCCTGGCCCTCAGAACGAACGTGCGTATAGAATCGATATCTTGAGATGATAATGCCTTCATCTGGTTGGAGATGATCATGTACCGGAGCACACAATGTTTCATAGCCCTTGTCCGTTGGACTTAAGGGTGAGAGGAGATTCTTTGAGTCCATAGATTTTCGGACAGCAAACCATGAGGAGGACCGCCTGGCACCGAACTGCTTCTGCCTCTTTCTCCATTTTGTTGGCCACAAAATACTGGTTCAAGTGGGCTACAAAGTCTGCCCAATCTCTCCAGAATTCCAATTGTGCTCATTTTTGCATGTGAAGGTTCTTGTTACCTTGTCGCCAAATGTTGTGTATGCAATAACTCAATAGACTGAATACTGTAAACTCCGAACAGGTACAAACCTGGCTCTACTTTATTTGGGCCCAAAGTGATGACATTACAAGATAGCTGGTCTTTTATTACCTGGGCCGCACACACGTGCACACAGCCCAATGACCTCTTACAGTGGCGCCACCTGATGGCTAGTAAACCCAAGCATACATACCTACATGACTGTGGAGTCCAGAACAAGGGGACATAACCTTAAAATTAGAGCTTGGCTGTTCAGGGGTGATGTCAGAAACGACTTCTACACATGAAGGGTAGTGGACATGTGGAACTCTCTCCCCCAAAAAGCTGTTGAGGCCGGGAGTCAATTGAAATTTTCAAAACTGAGATTGATAGACTTTTGTTATGCAAGGGTATTAAAGGTTATAGATGCAAGGTGTGTATATGGAGTTAAGATGCAGATCAGCCATAATCTAATTGAATGGCGGAACAGGCTCAAGGGGATGAATAGCCTCCTCCTGTTCCTATGTGCTTAATTAAGACAGGACATTCGGCATCGATTTGCATTGGGGTACAAATGGGCGTAACTTCATTACACTGCACAATGCGACAGAATTGAAATACTTGGTTGTGGGTATTGGGGGGATGGTAATGGTTGTTTGGCCGTCTGGGTAGTAGGAGGATGAGAATGGTTTGCAGACAGGTAACATTCAGGCAGTTGGTATCTGAGTGCCAGTGGCCATTGGGAAATGGGGGCACTTGGTGGGGTAGAGTGAGCCTTAATAAATCAATTCCTGATTACCTGCGGTTCCCCCATAAACAAAGTCCGCACTGATTAAATTGATGCCCAGCTACCTTGCTGCTGGATTGAGGCTGTATTTATTGTTTATTAACTGGACTCCTGGCTGGGCCGCAGATAAGTTCCATGAACAGAATTTAAGAAAATATTTTTAAATTAAACATAGACATATTCCCGGATCCCTTGGTATCCCAATTCGATGAATAGAGACCGTGTGTTGGCACTGATGGATCTCGGCCTGGAAAGAGCATTGACAGAAATGGCAGCACCAATGTGGGTCCAGGGCCAATGAGCCAGGGAGTGTACAAGGGATGGGTGCAGAGAGGGGATTCCTGGGAGCAGGGCTGGGAGGTGGGTGGAGAGAAGATTCCCGGGAGGGGAGCTGGGAGGTGAGTGGAGAGGGAGGAATTCCTGGGAGTGGGGTTGGGAGGTGGGTGGAGAGGGGGGATTCCCGGGAGGGGTGCTGGGAGATGGGTGGAGAGGGGGAGGGGGGCTGGGAGATGGGTGGAGAGGGGGGATTCCCAGGAGCAGGGCTGGGAGGTGAAGCAACAGGGCCTGAACGATGTGCGGGGCCTGTCAACACGGCAGGGAGCAGAAAGATGTCACTTGTAGGGTTGCCAACCCACCAGGATTGGCCTGGAGTTGCCAGGAATTAAAGGTTAATCTCCAGGGCATCGCTGTGAGCCAATCCAGGAGAAAAATCAGTGGGTCATTAAAAAGTATTTTGTGTTAATTTAATTTTCATGGAACACTTCTGTTTATTAGTTATAAAAACATTGGAGATGCAGCAAAATGGCTGTTTGGCTGACAGTTAAGAATCATCCAATCGGCTAATGAAGAGTCTGTTTGTTTCCCAGTTGGCATGGGAATGGCGGGGTGCGAGAATGGGCATGTTAGAACATAAGAATTAAGAGCAGGAGTAGGCCATTCGGCCCCTCGAGCCTGCTCCACCATTCAATAAGATCATGGCTGATCTTCAACCTCAACTCCACTATCCTGTACTGTCCCCTTATCCCTTGATTCCCTTAATATCCAAAAATCTATCGATCTCTGTCTTGAATATACTCAAAGACTGAGCCTCCACAGCCCTCTGGGGTAGAGAATTCCAAAGATTCACCACCCTCTGACTGAAGAAGTTTCTGCACATCTCAGTTCGAAATGGCCGACCGATTATTCTGAGACTGTGATCCCTGGTTCTAGACTCCCGAGCCAGAGGAAACATCCTCCCTGCATCTACCCTGTCAAGCCCTGTAAGAATTTTGTATGTTTCAATGAGATCACCTCTCATTCTTCTAAACTTTAGAGAATATAGGCTGAGTACACTCAATCTCTCCTCATAGGACAATCCCCCATCACAGGAATCAGTTTGATGAACCATCGTTGCACTCCCTCAATGGCAAGTATATCCTTTCTTAGGTAAGGAGATCAAAACTATTGTGTTCCTAACACAGATGAGGCTGCACACAGGGAGGTTAAAGTAACAGTGACCTCAGTCTTTAATAAGACACTCCAGAGTGAGGAACAGGCCTTAGGGGCCGGCTTATATACAGTGCTCCCAAGGGATGCTGGGATCCCTTGGGACTTCAGGGGATGAGCTCCCTAGTGGCGGAACATAGGAGTGCGTGCTTTACAGATACACAACATCACTCCCCCCACAAAGTCGAAGTGAAAACTATTTACAAGGTGAGGCGGTCGGGAGTCTTTCTTTCCGTGGTGGACCGCCTCGGTACAAATGTCTGTTCTGGTGTGTTGGCTGTGCCCTCGCTGGGCTGGCGTGTTGTTGGCCCTGCAGGGCTGCTAGGTGAGCCTGGTCTTGCTGGGCTGTTGGGCATGATGGGTTTGATTTCCTGATCCGGCGTGGTGTCGTTGATCCTTTGGGTGTGTGTTGTGGGCTCGAAAAAGGTGGTGTCTGCTACGGGTTGTTCAGGGCAGTCTGTGAACCGCAGCCTCAGTTGGTCCAGGTGCTTTCTGCAAATTTGTCCATTGTCTAGTTTGACTACAAACACTCTGTTCCCTTCTTTAGCTATCACCGTGCCCGCGATCCACTTGGGACCATGTCCATAGTTTAGCACATACACAGGGTCATTCAATTTCCCGTGACACAATGGCACGACCATCATTTACATTTTGTTGCTGCCACCAGCTCTCTACCAGATCATGCAGGTTGGGGGTGAACCAGCGAGAGTCTGGTTTTAAGTGTCCTTTTCATGAGCAGCTCAGCTGGGGGTCACCCCTCTGAGCGAGTCGGGTCTCATGAGGTAGCTGAGCAGTACTCGGAACAGGCGGGTTTGGAGTGAGCCTTCTGTGACTCGTTTGAGGCTCTGTTTGATGGTTTGTACTGCCCTATTTGAGGCTGGTTTAAACGGGGCCGAGGTGACATGTTTGATCCCATTGCGGGTCATGAATTCTTTAAATTTTGGTGAAACATGGCCCGCTGTCACTGACCAGTATGTGAGGCAGGCCGTAGGTGGCAAAAATGGCCCTCAGGCTTTCAATGGTGGCGGTGGCAGTGCTTCCTGACATTATTTCACATTCAATCCATTTTGAAAAAGCATCCACCATCACCAGGAACATGTTACCGAGAAACGGACCCACATAGTCGACATGGATCCTCGACCATGGCCTGGAGGGCCAGGATCACAAACTTAGTGGTGCCTCTCTAGGCGCGTTGCTCAACTGAGCACATATGCTGCATTGCCGTACACAGGACTCTAAGTCAGAATCGATACCGGGCCACCACACGTGGGATCTGACTATCGCTTTCATCATTACTATACCCGGGTGTGTGCTGTGGAGATCCGAGATGAACGTTTCCCTGCCCTTTTTTGGTAGCACTACGTGGTTACCCCACAACAGACAGTCTGCCTGAATGGACAGCTCGTCCTTTCGCCGCTGGAACGGCTTGATTGACTCTTGCATTTCAACGGGGATGCTGGCCCAGCTCCCATGCAGTACACAGTTTTTTACTAGGAACAGCAGAGGATCTTGGCTGGTCCAAGTCCTAATCTGGCAGGCCGTGACAGGTGATTTATCATTTTCAAACGCTTCCATGACCATCAATAAGTCTGCGGGCTGCGCCACCATCAACAAGTTTGCAGGCTGTGCCATTTCCACCCCCGTGGTGGGCAATGGTAGCTGACTGAGAGCATCCGCACAGTTTTCGCTGCCTGGCCTGTGGCGGATGGTATAGTTATACGCTGATAGCGCGAGTGCCCACCTTTGTATGCGGGCTGAGGCATTAGTATTTATCCCCTTGTTTTCAGCGAACAGGGATGTGAGGGGCTTGTGATTGGTTTCCAGCTCAAATTTGAGGCCAAACAGGTACTGATGCATTTTCTTTATCTCGAACACACATGCTAATGCCTCTTTCTCAATCATGCTGTAGACCCTCTCGTCCTTAGACAAGCTCCTGGAAGCATAGGCGACAGGTTGCAACTTTCCCGCAATGTTAGCTTGTTGTAATACACACCCGACTCCGTACGACGATGCGTCACATGCTAGCACAAGTCTTTTCACGGGTTATACAATACAAGCAGCTTGTTGGAGCATTAAATGTTTCTGGCTTTCTCAAAAGCAATTACTTGGTTTTTTCCCCATACCCAGTTCTCAACTTTGCGCAATAACACATGTAGGGGCTCTAAAAGAGTGCTTATCCCCAGTAGAAATTTACCAAAATAGTTGAGTACTGGAACAATCGGGCTGGCCCACTCGCTGAATTCCACTAGGCAGATGATGCCCTCGCGTTGCAGCCTGTCCAGCTTGATTTCCACTCTTTCCTTCAGATCGTTGGCACGTGTTGAACCGATACCTCGCCATTAGCACACTTTCCCTCGGGTTAAGATGCTCCCGAACCAGTGTACACAGCTCCTCATATAACTTATCTGTGGGTTTCACCAGAGCCAGAAGATTCTTCATGAGGCTGTAGTTCGGTGCCCCGCAGACTGTGAGGAGGACCGCTCTCCTTTTTGCAGCGCTTCCTTCTCCGTCCAGCTCGTTGGCTACAAAGTACTGGTCTAGCCGTTCGACATAGGCTTCCCAGTCCTCACCCTCCGAGAACTTCTCCAGGATGCCCACAGTTTGCTGCATCTTTGCGTTGGATTCGTATTCTCGTCGCCAGTTATTGTGTTCCTAACACAGATGTGGCTGCACACAGAGAGGTTAAAGTAACAGTGACCTCAGTCTTTAATAAGACACTCCATAGTGAGGAACAGGCCTCAGGGGCCGGCTTATATACAGTGCTCCCAAGGGATGCTGGGATCCCTTGGGACTTCAGGGGATGAGCTCCATGGTGGTGGAACATGGGAGTGCATGCTTTACAGATATGCAACAAAAACTGTACACAATACTCCAGGTGCGGTCTCACCAGGACCCTGTATAATTGCAATAAGATGTCCTTACTCTTATACTCAATCCTCATGCAATTTTGGGTGACCACTGGCAGGGATGTGAAGGAGGGGCAGTTGGAGGCGGGAGAGCATGTGAGCAAAACTTCCAGGAATACATTCGACTCGAGTTGGCAACCCTATCCCTGAGTGAGGCCAGGGCAGTAGGTATTGCAGCAGGTGGGACTGTGAATTGAAGGCCTCGGGGTCTGAAGAGAAGGTTTGAGGGATTCAGGCCATGGAATGCGGCTCTAGTTGGGCCACAGCAGGGAACCAAGGCAGATCAAGGAAGGAGATGTCTGCAGCTCACCAATCGCAAAGCAACAAAATTGGAGACATGGAAATAGTTGAAAATCTACAACATATTTCTTGAGGTACTCAAAGATACATCAGAGAAAGCTTTAGAAAAGAATGAGCGGGCTGTACACCACATGCTGGTGTAGCCGAGAGCCCTGATTAAGACTGATTAGATTAACACCGGAAATCCTATCAAAGCACGAACCTGTGGCATGGCACGGAATCATGACGGGTAACTATGAAAGTTTGAACTGGGAGTCCCGACGAGAACTGTTTCTATGGAAGTGTTCAATACAGTGCGCGACCGATGTAGGAATTTTATTACATTAAAGGTTATCCACCTGAACCCCTTGATTTGTGCCAGTAAGAACAGGATGGGCCGAAATGGCCTCCTTCCATGCTGTAAATTTCTATGGGCTAGATTTTCCACTTTTTTTGCATTCTTAACGGCCACTTAACATCCATTTTACCGCAGAAATGATGTATAACGCCCATTTAACCACAAAATGGAAACTGACGTGCATTTTTCAGACACTTATCGCCGAGCATTAATTTCCTCTGAGCAAGTTTCCATCGTTGTTTGAGCCAGGCATCGGAAGTTTCTCGGGGCGAAGGTGCAGATCCACTTGGTTGCCGGTACACGACCCATCCACCACAAGGCATGGGTGATGCCATATATGATGCGAGAGAAAGTGGAAATTAAGCGGGACAGACTGCAGCGAGAAGGCATCATCGCGCTGGTGGAGTTCAACGAGTGGGCCAGTCCAATTGTTCCAGTTCTCAAAGGCGATGGCACGGTCAGAATTTGTGGGTACTATAAAGTAACGATTAACCATTTTTCACAACAGGACCAGTACCCGCTACCCAATGCAGACGATCTATTTGCGACCCTGGCTGGAGGAAAGACGTTCACCAAGTTGGACCTGACCTCGGCCTACATGACGCAGGAGCTGACAGAATCTTCAAAAGGCCTCACCTGCATCAACACACACAAAGGTCTGTTCATCTACAATAGATGTCCGTTTGGAATTCGATCGGCCGCGGCAATTTTCCAAAGGAATATGGAGATCCTGCTAAAGTCGGTTCTGCGCACCATGGTTTTCCAGGACAACACACTGGTCACAGATCGGGACACCATCGAACACTTGAAGAACCTGGAAGAGGTTCTATGTCGGCTAGATCGCGTGGGACTCAGGTTGAAATGCTCAAAGTGTGTTTTCCTGGCACGAGAGGTCGAGTTCTTGGGAAGAAGAATCATAGCAGATGGCATCAGACCCACCGACGCCAAGACGGATGCCATCAAGAACATACCGAGACCACAGAACGTGATGGAGCTGCGGTCGTTCCTGGGACTCCTCAACTATTTCGGTAATTTCCTACCCAGGTTAAGCACCTTGCTAGAACCCCTACATGTGCTGCTACGCAAGGAAGATGACTGGGTATGGGGGAAATCACAAGAGGCTGCTTTTGAGAAAGCCGGAAATCTGTTATGTTCCAATAAACTGCTTCTTCTGTATAACCCATGTAAACGTTTAGTGCTTGCTTACAATACGTCTTCGTACGGGGTCAGGTGTGTGTTACAACAGCAAACGAATCGGGAACATTGCAACCGGTCGCCTATGCTTCCAGGAGTTTGCCCAAGGCCAAAAGGGCCTACAGCATGATTGAAAAAGAAGCTCTGGTATGCGTTTACGGGGTAAAAACAATGCACCAGTATCTGTTTGGTCTTAAGTTTGAGTTAGAAACCGACCATAAGCCGCTCATATTGCTATTCTCAGAGAGCAAAGGGATTAATACCAATGCCTCTGCCCGCATCCAAAGATGGGCGCTCATGCTGTCGGCATACAACTATGTTATCCTCCACAGACCAGGCACAGAGAACTGCGCTGATGCTCTCAGTCAGCTACCATTGCCCATCACCGGCATCGAAATGGCACAGCCTGCAGACTTACTCTTGGTGATGGATGCATTTGAAAATGAAAAGTCACCCGTTACAGCCTGCCAGATCAGGACCTGGACCAGCCAGGGTCCATTACTGTCCTTGGTAAAAAAAACTGTGTCCTCCATGGGAGCTGGTCCAACATCCCAGCAGAGATGCATGAAGAGATCAAGCCATTCCAGTGGCGCAAAGACGAAATGTCCATACAGGCGGACTGTCTTTTGTGGGGCAATCGCTTGATTTTGCCCAAGAAAGGCAGGGAAACTTTCATAGCCGACCTACACTGTACCCACCCAGGCATGGTAATGATGAAAGCCATAGCCAGATCCCATGTGTGGTGGCCCGGCATCAACTCAGATTTGGAGTCATGCGTGCGCCAGTGCAACACTTGCTCTCAACTGAGCAATGCACCCAGAGAGGCACCCTAAGTTTGTGGTCATGGCCCTCCAAACCGTAGTCTAGGATCCACGTTGACTTTGCGGGCCCGTTTCTAGCAAAATGTTTTTGGTTGTTGTGGATGCTTATTCAAAATGGATTGAATGTGTAATAATGTCTGTAAGCACGTCCACTGCCACCATCGAAAGCCTACGAGCCATGTTCACCACGCACGGCCTGCCTGATGTCCTTGTCAGCAACAATGGGCCGTGCTTCACCAGTGCTGAATTCAAGGAATTCATAACCCGCAATGGGATCAAGCACGTCACATCTGCCCCGTTCAAGCCCGCATCTAATGGCCAGGCAGAACGGACAGTCCAAACCATCAAGCAAAGCTTGAAATGTGTGTCAGAAGGCTCCTTGCAGACCCGCCTGTCCCAAGTCCCGTTGAGCTACCGCACCAGACCCCACTCGCTCACTGGGGTTCCCCTAGCCGAGCTGCTCATGAAAAGGACGCTCAAAACAAGGCTCTCTCTTGTCCAACCTGATCTCTATGATCACGTCGAGGGCAGGCGGCATCAACAAAGCATGTACCATGATCGCGCAAACTTGTCACGTGATACTGAAGTCAATGACCCTGTATTGTACTCAACTATGGACATGGTCCCAAATGGCTTGCTCGCACCGTCATAGCCAAAGAAGGGAGTAGGGTGTTTCAGATCACACTTGCCAATGGACTAACTTGCAGAAAACATTTGGATCAAACCAAACTGCGATTCACGAATAGCCACGAGCAACCCGAAGAGGACACCACCAACTTCGACCCTCCAACATATACACAAGTGACAATTGACATCACGGTCGACCACGAAGCTGAACTCACCATCCTCAGCAGCCCGGCAAGACCAGCTGCCCAGCAGCCCAGCGAAGAACCAACCAACTCACCCACACCTGCATTTGTACCGAGACGATCGACAAGGGAGCAAAAAGCCCCAGATCATCTCACCCTTTATATAAGTGTGCTGTTGACTTTGGGAGGGAGTGATGTTATGTATGCAACCCTAGGCAACCTGTATCATACCGCCAGCAGAGGGCATACCTGTTGGAGTCCCAAGGGATTCCGGCATCCCTTGGGAGCACTGTATATAAGCAGGCCTCCTATGCTGTACCAACACTCTGGAGTTTAATTAAAGGAGCTAAGATCACACTTACTCATTGTCTATAGTACTCAGTTGCATTAGTTTATTATGAACCTAACATTGCCCACAATATCGCTCGCTCAAAACACCGCTCAGAAAAAGTGGAACTATTCTGAACGAATCACAGCGGTGTGGGGGCTATTTTTAAAATCGCAGGTCGCTTCATTCAAAAGGCTTCAACTTCGGGGGGTTTGGATTGACTCTGGAATTCTTCTCAGGTGAAGTGAACATCTCAACAGAAATATTTTCAGACTCTGGACTATTGGGGGTTTATTGTAGGTTTATTTTGGTGAGGAAATTATTGCTTCTGATCAATCGCTATTATACTTTCATTGCAATGGGGCCAGCCATTTTTCAGCCTGCATCGATTAATACACAGATGCTGCAGAGTGCAAATGGCTCAATGTGTGATGCACATCATTATGTGCCCAATTTAAGATGTGCAAGAATAAAGAGGAGGTCCACACCATACACACCATGTACGTACAGGAAAAAGAGATCTTACCTCGTATCCGAGCACACCTGCCTTCGGAGATTGCGCTTCCACAAGGTGGTGATCAATGAAATATGTGAGCTCATCAGGCCACATATGCAGCCTGCCATCAGGACATCAGTGTCGGTCGAGGTCAAGGTCACCACGGCACTGTCTTTCTACGCGTCTGGTTCCTTTCGGGCCTCCGCGGTCGAGATTTCCCCTCTGTCTCACCATGCCACCCATCGCTATATTAGATAGGTCACAGAGACCCTGTACGTGCGAAGGATGGACTTTAACAGCTTCCCCATGACCAAGGAGGCTCAGACTGACAGGGTTGGAGCATTCTACCGCATTGCTAAGTTCCCTAGGGTATAGGGAAGAAGCAATACAACCAGAGCCACAGGGACAGACGGAATGTGGTCCAGAAAACAATAATTATGCTTAAGCAGCACTTCATTCAGATGCCTGGACCACTCAGGATGGGATCTACAATACAACCCTGAGCAAGTAGGTAAATTCGTGGTCGTGTGCTCCATGCTGCACAACCTGGCTACCAGGAGGGGGCAAGAATTGGCAGAAGGGACTGATGCTCCACCTCAGGAAAGAGAGGAAGAGGACGACGAGGGGCTGGATGCTGACCTAGAGCCAGACAATCAGGCTGGCTATGCAACCATGCCCACGACCCCCTCCAGACCGCAGGAAAGGGCCTATGGTGGCTACATAGCTGCAAGACTCTTACGCGAGGAGCTGATATCTGAACAATTTGCCTGAAAGAACGTTGCTGTAATTGACAACGCTGACACACTCTTGTGTGTGCAGCTCAGACATCAATGGTGCCCATCACCTTGATGCCAGTTAAAGTTTACGTTGATTGAAGTTAAGTTTTATTTCACCCTTTCATGTTAAGGAATCACCAGTGTGTAATGGTCCAGCTATCTGAGACAATGCGCAACAAGGTTATGTTCAATAAAAAAAATTTTTTTTTACCAACATTGGTCTGAAATCATAAGTATATCAGGCAATACCACCCAACCCCCGCCCACACCCCACTTTTTCCACCATTGACATCAATCAAATGTTCAACATGTCCAGCAACACAGAATACAAATACAAAGCAGGAGGGTGGTCCTCTCCCCTCATACATTACAACAAATTGCATACGCCCAGATGGAGATATAACACAGCCATCACCTGTGGACATACACCTCACTTTCCTTCCCCCCTCCCCTTCTTCTCCCCACCTCTACCCCTTCCCCTCCTCACTCCATGCCGCCTGGCCAAGGAGCTCCTCAGGTGGTGCCTCATTGGGGGGGATGAAAGCAGAGGCGGTGGTTGCATGGGTACGGGAGTGGGGGGTGCCGAGGGGGCAACATTCTCTGATGCAGAAGCAGTATCTTGGTCCCGCCTCTCATCTGTTGCTCGCAGTGGTGGTGCGGAACTTGGGGGTGGAGTGCCGCACTCCGGAACCACTGGGAGGCCTGTGCCAGCAGTGTTCCTGGCTATCATATCCAGGGTCTCTGCCATCTGCAGAACCTACTCAGTCATGGTGGCCAGCTGTCAGGATATGCCCCACAATGCTTTGAGGAGCTGGTCATGAATGTCTACAGTCCTCCTGGACAACTGTACCATCTCTCCGCTCTCATGTGGCGCTCGTGGACCAGACCTGCTGCATCCACGAGACCTCCGCAGGGTCGGCCCCGTCCTGGGGACAAATGGGGTGCCCTGCGGTGAGGTGCTTGGGGCCGCTACCTCCAGAGTGGAGGCGAGAATGACCGGAGGAGCACTAGATGGCCTTGGGGTGGAATGGGTTCTGGTGCGTGCCGATGCAGGTTCCTCGAAGTCCACGCTCTCATCCGTGGAGAACAGACCCAGCGGATTGACGGGTGAGAATCGGAGCTCCTCAGTAGATGTAGGATTGTCCGGCGAGTCCAGCACTGCGCCCCCACCTTCTAGCCTCTGTGGCCTTGCCTGGGGCCGCACTGCTGGCTGAGCTGCAAAACACAAATGTGATTATTGGAGGAGAAGGGGGTGCTAGGGTGACAAGGTGATTCCAGCGCTACACGCAGCATATGCACGACAAAAGCACCACCGCTATCAAGATCATCACAGACAACACATTTTATGATTATCAACACATTGGGCATTGCATGATTTTTATTCGGCCAGCATTATTTCTTGAACAATTTTACAGATTATCTATCATATATGATTGTTCAGATATGAGTGGATGTGGCATCTATTGACTTTACACCATGCAATGGTGTAAACTTTACTCACGTCGCTTCACTTTAGGGTCTGCAGCTCCTTGCGTGGCTGTCCGGGGATTGATTCCCCATAAGTGCGAGCACCCGCTCCTCCATCTCAGTGATGTCGCTGGGGACTGGTGGCCCCCCACCCGCTCGCCTCTGCATGGACCTCATCATCGAGAGCTCCTTCTGTAAAAGGTGACAGGACAACATGGCATGAGATTATTGCATGATATCATTGCTAGGTACTGTCACAGAGACTGATACAACATATAACCGACAGAAGTAATCATGATTATTATGATAATTATCATTTTTTACCTAAAGACACGCACTGTGACCGCAGGCTTTAACTGCAACATTCCTGGTAAAAGTGAAAGACCTCACATCTGCTGATAGTCACTCATGACTGTTACAAATAAAATTATATAAATACATAAATACATGTAAATCAATGTAATACTTATTCTTGCGGATCCCACAAGGTCGTTCCATCGTTTGAGGCATTGGTTGCCCTCATGCACCTCGTTGGTCACCAACGATACCACCTCTGCTATCTCGGTCCATATCCTCTGGTAGGCCTTTGGGGTGGGCTTTCCACGCCCTCCCTGTGTCCAATCACCCCAACTTGACTTGACCTCCTGCATGAGGGAGGCATTAGCCTCATCTGAGAACCTCCTCGCTCTTTTGCGCCCTCCATTTTGCTCCTCTCCCACCTCACTACTCTCACCAGCATCAGTCTCCAAAGGATGCTGTGATGCCTCCTCCTCTCCCTCCATAATAGGGCAAATACGGGCAAATATGTGGCTGGTAACAGCTAAATTTTGTTTCTCTATTTGCTCTAAAGCTCTAAACTCACCCTTCCTCCTCCCAAAGCAGCCACACCACACCCAGACACGCCTTCAGTCCCTCTCAGCTCTCTCTCTCTCTGTCGTCTCTTCTGCACATGTCATGATGACCCTTGACCTCCTGATTCGCAGAAATCGAGCGTTGCCATGCCGTTGCTAAGGACAGCAACACTTTATGGCAGATGGTCAGAGAAATTTAATGCTACCACCCATTTCATATCACTCGCGGTAACGCCCAATTTCAAGAATGGAGACAAGGGGCTTTGAGAATGGGCGAGAAGCTGATAATCTGAAAACCCATTTTTACCGCCTACACTGGAAATAACTCCCGTTTTTGGGAGATCTGCACAAAAGTGTAAAATCTATTCCTATGACTCTATGATTAGATTTCAACCTGTACCTCCCAAGTATCTATTACTCTATGAATAAACCACCCAGATTCCACGATTAAATTCATGTCTCTAACTCACTGCAATTGCCCATTAGTCTGACTCAACTCTGACTTTTGGATTAAAAACAACAACAACAACTTGTATTTATATAACACCTTTAAGGTAGTGAAACGTCCCAGACTGCTTCACCGGCGTGATTTGAGATTTTAAAAAGTTGACACCGAGCCACATAATTAGAAATTATCGCAGGTGACCAAAAGCTAGGTCAAAGTGGTATGTTTTAAGGAGCGCCTTGATGGAGGAAAGAGAGGTGGAGAAGTTTAGGTAGGGAGTTCCAGAGCCTGGGGCCTAGGCAAGAGAAGGCACTGCCACCAATGGTTGAATGATTGTAATCAGGGATGCTCAAGAGGGCAGAATGAGAGGAGCGCGGGGAGGGGGGGGCGGTTGTGGGGAAAGGGGATTACAGAGATACTGAGGGGCGAGTGTTGTGTATGGAGAAAAAGTCAGACTGAACACTGTGAGCTCAAAGTAAAGTGTGACCTTAGGCTTTTATTGCAGGTTTCCAGAGTGCCTCTTCAACCTGTGAAGCCTTCTTAAATACCTGTGCTCCCAAGGGATTATGGGTTCCATTGGGACTCTGGGGAATGAGCCCTCTGGTGGCTGTACAGAGTAAATACAAGTCCACATATATAACAACATTTCCCCCCCCAAAGTCAATCGTGTAACTATTTACAATGTGAGTCGATCTGGGACCCTTCTTGCCCTGGTTGATCGTCTCGGTGTGAAAACTGGTGTTGTTGAATCATTTGTTGGGCCCTCGCTAGGCTGCTGTGCAGCTGGCCTTGCTGGGCTGCCTGTTGTGTTGGGCCCTGCAGGGCTGCTGTGGATAATGGGCTCTGCTTTGTGGTTAACCGTGGTGTCGGTTGCCACTGGTGTGTGTGTTGGGGAATCAAAAAAGGTAGGGTTCTAGGTGGGTTGCTCAGGGTAGTCCATGAATCTGAGTTTGATTTGGTCCAAGTGCTTCCAGTGAATGAGTCCATTTGAAAGTTTGACCCGAAACACCCTGCTCCCCTCTTTGGCCACAACAGTGACGGGAAGCCACTTGGGACCTTGTCCATAATTTAATACAAATACAGGATCATTGACTTCAATCTCACGTGACACAGTTGCGCTATCATGATATGCACTTTGTTGAAGCCGCCTGCTCTCTACCTGTTCATGTAGATCAGGGTGAACTAACGAGAGCCTTGTCTTATGTGTTGTTTTCATGAGCAGTTCAGCAGGTGGGATCCCAGTGAGTGAGTGTGGTCTCGTGCAGTAGCTAAGCAGGACTCGGGATTGACGAGTCTGCAGTGAGCCTTCAGTTACCCTCTTCAAGCCTTGCTTGATGGTTTGCACTGCTCTCTCTGCCTGACCATTGGACGCTGGTTTAAACGGGGCAGATGTGACATGTTTGATCTCGTTATGGCTCATGAATTCTTTGAACTCAACACTGGTAAAACATGGCCCGTTGTCGCTCACCAGGACATCGGGTAAGCCGTGTATGGCAAACATGGCCTGCAGGCTTTCAGTGGTGGCAGCGGACGTGCTAGCCGACGTTATCTCACATTCAATCCACTTGGAGTACGCGTCTACAACCACAAGGAACATTTTACCCAAGAACGGGCCTGCATAGTCGACATGTACCCTAGACCACAGTTTGGAGGGCCAAGATCATAAACTTAGCGGCGCCTCCCTGGGTACATTGCTTAATTGCGAGCATGGATTACATCTGTGAACGCAGGACTCGAAGTCCGCATCGATACCGGACCACCACATGTGGGATCTGGCTATCGCTTTCATCATCACGATGCCTGGGTGGGTACTGTGGAGGTCATTGATGAAGGTGTCTCTGCCCTTCTTGGGGACCACTACTTGACTGCCCCACAGAAGGCAGTCTGCCTGTATAGAAATGTCATCTTTGCGCCGCTGGAACCGCTTTATCTCTTCCTGCATTTCCACTGGGACATTGGACCAGCTCCCGTGAAGCATACAGCTTTTGACTAGAGATAATAAAGGGTCCTGACTTGTCCAGGTTTTGATCTGCCAGGCAGTGACGGGTGATTGCCCACTCTCAAATGTTTCCATAATCATGGCTAGATCTGCGGGCTGCGCCATTTCCACCCCCCTGGTGGACAATGGCAGCCTACTGAGAGCACCAGCGCAGTTTTCTGTGCCTGGCCTGTGGCGGATGGCATAGTTGTATGCGGACAACGTGAACACCCATCTCTGGATGTGGGTCGATGCATTGCTATTTATTCCTTTGCTCTCGGAAAACAGGGATATAATTGGCTTATGGTCAGTTTCCAATTTGAATTTTAGCCCAAACAGGTATTGATGCATTTTCTTTACCCCATAGACACACGCTAACGCTTCTTTTTCAATCATGCTGTAGGCTCTCTCGGCCTTAGACAGATTCCTGGATGCCGAAGCAACCGGTTGCAGTTTCCCGAAATCATTAGCTTGTTGCAATACACACCCGACGCCATATGACGACGCATCACATGCTAGTACCAAACGCTTACATGGATCATACAACACAAGCAATTTGTTTGAGCATAACAATTTTCTCGTTTTTATAAAGGCTTTTGCCCCAAATCCATTCGTCCCATTTTCGTAGTAAGACATGTAGCCTTGCAGGGTGCTGAGACCCGGTAAGAAGTTACCAAAGTAGTTCAAGAGTCCCAGAAACGACCGCAGCTCCGTCACGTTCTGTGGCCTCGGTGCGTTCTCGATTGCCTCCGTCTTCGCGTTGGTGGGCCTGATGCCGTCCGCCGCAAACCTCCTTCTCAGGAACTCCACTTCAGGCACCAGGAAAATGCACTTCGAGCATTTTAACCACGTGGTTGAGTCGACTAAGAACCTCCTCCAGGTTCTGCAGGTGCTCGACTGTGTTCCGACCTGTGACCAAGATGTCTTCCTGGAAGACCACGGTGTGCGGGACCGACTTCAGTAAACTTTCCATGCTTTTCTGGAATATCGCTGCCGCTGATCGGATTCCAAATGGGTATCTATTAGAAACAAAAAGACATTTGTGTGTGTTGATGCAGGTGAGGGCCTTTGATAATTCCGCCAGTTCCTGCATCATGTAGGCTGAAGTCAGATCCAGCTTCGTGAACGTCTTTCCTCCCGTCAGCGTTGCAAAGAGGTTGTCGGCTTTTGGTAGTGGGTATTGGTCCTGCAGGGAGAAACGATTGATAGTTACTTTGTAATCGCCACAGATTCTGACGGTGCCGTCTCCCTTGAGGGCTGGGACAATAGGACTGGCCCACTCGCTGAACTCGATCGGTGAAATGATGCCCTCTCGTTGCAGCTGATCTAGCTCGATCTCTACCCTTTCTCTCATCATATACGGTACTGCTCTCACCTTGTGATGGATGGGTCACGCCCCCGGAATTAGGTGGATCTGCACTTTTGCTCCTTGGAATTTCCCGCTGCCTGGTTTAAACAGGGAAGGAAATGTGTTTAAGACCTGGGCACACGAAGTGTCGTCAGCGGGCGATAGCGCTCAGACGTCGTCCCAGTTCCAGCATATCTTTCCCAGCCAGCTCCTACCGAGCAGCATGGGACCATCGCCCGGTACCACCCAGAGTGGTAGCTTGTGCACCACTCCATCGTAGGAGACCTTTACAGTAGCAAAACCGATTACAGGAATCAGTTCTTTAGTGTAAGTTCTTAGTCTCGTGCAAGCTGGAGTTAAGACTGGCCTTGAGGCCTTGTTGCACCACAACCTTTCGAAAGTCTTTTTGCCCATGATGGACTGGCGCGCGCCCGTGTCCAGCTCTATTGACACCGGGAGTCTATTTAGTTCAACATTCAGCATTATCGGGGGACATTTCGTGGTGAATGTGTGCACCCCATGTACCTCTTCCTCCTCTATCTGAGACTCTGGTTCATAGTGATCCTCCGTGGATCTGTCCTCCTCTGCAACGTGGTGGTTTGTAGGTTTAACAGGCTTAGCAGCTCGCCTGCACACTCGTTGGAGGTGTCCCATTGTTCCACAGCCCTTGCAAACGTATCCTTTGAATCAGCATGAATGGAAACGATGATCACCCCCACAGCGCCAACAAGGTGTTAATGGCCTTGCATTCATCACTTTTGATGGAGGACTCTGAGACATCTGCGGATGTGTAGCTGCAGGTATGTGTGACCTACCCTGTACGTTACAATTCAAAAACTTTGTTCACAGTACTTGTAGCAGCACTTGTGTGCTGAGAGATTTGCTTCGTATTGTCACTGGTGGCAATGAATGCCTGGGCTGTCGCTGTGGTCTTACTCAAGGTTGGGGTCTCTACAGTCAAAAGCTTACGAAGTATGGTTTCGTGGCCAATGCCAAGTACGATAAAGTCTCTGAGCATGTGCTCCAAATGTCGTTCAAATTCGCAATGTCCTGCAAGGCGTCTCAGCTCAGCGACATAACTTGCCACTTCCTGGCCTTCAGACCTTTTGTAGATGTAGAACCGGTACCTCGTCATCAGAACACTTTCCTTCGGGTTCAAATGCTCTCAGACCAGTGTGCACAAATTCTCGTATGATTTCTCCGTGGGTTTCGTTGGAGTGAGCAGATTCTTCATGAGGCCATACGGTGGTGCCCCACAGACGATGAGGAGGATCACTCTACATTTGGCAGCGCTCTCTTCCCCATCTAGCTCGTTGGCCATGAAGTATTGGTCGAGTCGCTCCACAAAAGTTTCCCAATCATCTCCGTCCGAAAATTTATCCAGGATGCCCACTGTTCTCTACATCTTTGGGTTCACTATCTGTATCTCGTCGCCAGTTTTTGTGTATGGAGAAAGAGGCAGACTGAACACTGTGAGCTCAAAGTAAAGTGTGACCGTAGGCTTTTATTGCAGGTCTCCAGAGAGCGTCTCCAACCTGTGAAGCCTTCTTAAATACCTGTGCTCCGGGGAATGAGCCCTCTGGTGGCTGTACAGAGTAAATACAAGTCCACATATATAACAACGAGGCCATGGAGGGATTTGAAAATAAGGATGAGAATTTTTAAATCGAGGCATTGTAGATCAGCGAGCACAGGGGTGATGGGTGAGCGAGACGTGATGTAAGTTAGGACATGGGCAGCTTAGTTTTGGATCACCTCAAGTTTAGAAAGTGGGAGGCCAGCCAGGAGTGCATTAGAATAGTCAAGTCTAGAGATAACAAATGCATGGACGAAGGCTTCAGCAGTGGATGAGCTGAGGCAAGGGCAGAGACGGTCGATTTTACAGAGGTGGAAATAGGCGGTCTTAGTTATGCTGCGGATATGTGGCCGAAAGCTCATTTCGAGGTCAAATATGACATCAAGGTTGCGAACAGTCTGGTTCAGCCTCAGACAGAAGTTGGGGCGAGGGATGGAATCAGTGGCCAGGGAACAGAGTTTGTGGCGGGGACCGAAAACAATGGCTTGGGTCTTCCCAATATTCATCCATCTCACCGGCTGGGTTGTTGCGCTATTTCTTTTCCTGGCTGGGATCTTGCTGTGTAAAATCTTCAAAAAGGCAACACCAGGAAAGCCTGATGCTGGCGCACAAATTCTGCCAATCCCACAATCTGCAGTGACCCAAGAGAGGAATTACACAGCCAGCCTGTCCATACCTGCTGTCATGTTGAATTAAACTGCTGGTATCTGACACAAACAAACACTGTACCATTTCCCAATACATTGAAGCGAACTGAACAGAGAGAGAAAGGACAAACATCCATTCACCATCTCCTCTCGACAGTCACCTGTATCGCCTAGACAATGAAAAGAACCTAAATTGTCTCTGCCAACAGCCAGAGTTAGATGCACAGTTTGCGATGATTGGTTAACATTTTTCTGCTGTTGCAATAATCATTTTGTTCTGTCAGTACATGAGTTTGCTCTATTTATTGACTCTACGCATACCAGGGAGGATCCATCATGCAAAATACCCACCGCCACTTCCCAACCCTGACCCCGTACTGACCTTCCGAGGTGCAGGGAGAAGTTATCTGTACAACCACATCCCACAACTGTCATGACGACGGTTGTTGGTTTTGACCAATCAGTGAGCAGATTGGCTGTAATAAACTTCCTTGACCAACACTGCCCAGCCAGATAACATACTGAGCACTATTGCCATCCAGTTTCTGGGTCGTTTGGTGCTATCAAAGTGCAAGGTAAGCGACACAATAGTGCTGGTATTAATGTGGGGGCAGCTTCCGAGCAGGGGTGGAATTGCGTGGGCGAAATCTGAAAGTCAAATTAGCAGGTCAGAATTGGCGATCGCAACTGAATGGAAGCAATTCATTTTGACGTTGCGTCTCCAAGCTGCGCGGCAGGCGTGAGGCGGACTCGCATGAGGCAGCCTCAGCTCTATCCAAAGGGACAATGTACAAATGGAAATTGGAGGTTTGTTCAGGAGTCTTTAGGATGGATGCACAGAAAGCAAGGCCATGGGTTCTTTGCTTAAGAATTGATAGCAACAGCTTCAAGCCTGCACTATCATTCAAAATGATCAGTACCCCATTCCTGTTTTCTCTCCATACCTCTTGATCCCTTTAGCTGTAAGGGGCACATCTAACTCCCTTTTGGATATATTGAACGAACTGGCATCAACAACTCTCTGCGGAAGAGAATTCCACAGTTTAACAACTCGCTGAGTGAAGAAGTTTCTCCTCATCTCGGTTCTAAATGGCTTACCCATTATCCTTAGACTGTGACCCCTGGTTCTGGCCTTCCCCAACATCAGGAATATTCTTCCTGCATCTAACCTGTCCAATCCCATCAGAATTTTATATATTTCTATGAGATCCCCTCTCATTCTTCCAAATTCCAGTGAATACAGGCCGAGTCAATCCAGTATTTCTTCATATGTCAGTCCTGCCATCTTGGGAATCAGTCTGGTGAACCTTTGCACTCCCTCAATAGCAAGAATGTCCTTCCTCAGATTAGGAGACCAAAACTGAATACAGTATTCCAGGTGAGGCCTCACCAAGGCCCTGTACAGCTGCAGCAAGACCTCCCTGCTCCAATACTCAAATCCTCTCGCTATGAAGGCCAACATGTCATTTGCCTTCTTCACCGTCTGATGTACCTGCATGCCAACTTTCAATGACTGATGTACCATGATACCCAGGTCTCGTTACACATCCCCTTTTCCTAATCTGTCACCATTCAGATAATATTCTGCATTCCTGTTTTTACCACCAAAGTGGATAACCTCACATTTATCTACATTATACTGCATCTGCCATGTATTTGCCCACTCACCTAACCTGTCCAACTCACCCTGCAGCCTCTTAGTATCCTCCTCACAGCTCACACTGCCACCCAGCTTAGTGTCATCTGCAAACTTAGAGATATTACATTCAATTCCTTCATCCAAATCATTAATTTATATTGTAAATAGCTGGGGTCCCAGCACTGAACCTTGCCATACCCCACTAGTCACTGCCTGCCATTCTAATAATGGACCTGTTTATTCCTACTCTTTGCTTCCTGTCTGCCAACCAGTTCTCTATCCACGTCAGTACATTAACCCCAATACCATGTGCTTTAATTTTGCACACTAATCTCTTGTGTGGGACCTTGTCAAAAGCCTTTTGAAAGTCTAAATACACCACATCCACTGGCTCCCCCTTGTCCACTCTACTAGTTACATCCTCAAAAAATTCTAGAAGATTTGTCAAGCATGATTTCTCTTTCATAAATCCATGCTGACTTGGACTGATCCTGTCACTGCTTTCGAAATGCGCTGCTATTACATCTTTAACAATTGATTCCAACATTTTCTCCACCATCAATGTCAGGCTGGCCGGTCTATAATTCCCTGTTTTCTCTCTCCCTCCTTTTTAAAAAAGTGGTGTTACATTCACTACCCTCCGGTCCATAGGAACTGATCCAGAGTCTATAGAATGTTGGAAAATGACCACCAATGCATCCACTATTTCTAGGGCCACTTCCTTAAGTATTCTGGGATGCAGACTATCAAGCCCTGGGGATTTATCGGCCTTCAATCCCATTCATTTTCCTAATATAATTTCCTGACTAATAAGGATTTCCTTTAGTTCCTCCTTCTCGCTAGACTCTCGGTCCTCTAGTATTTCCGGAAGGTTATTTGTGTCTTCCTTAGTGAAGACAGAACCAAAGTACTTGTTCAATTGGTCTGCCATTTCTTTGTTCCCCATTATAAATTCACCTGATTCTGGCTGTAAGGGACCTACATTTGTTTTCACTTATCTTTTTCTCTTCACATATCTGTAGAAGCTTTTGCAGTCAGTTTTTATGTTCCCTGCAAGCTTACTCTCATATTCTATTTTCCCCCTCCGAATTAAACCCTTTGTCCTCCTCTGCTGAATTCTAAATTTCTCCTAGTCCTCAGGTTTGCTGCTTTTTCTGGCCAATTTATATGCCTCTTCGTTGGATTTAACATTATCCCTAATTTTCCTTGTAAGCCACGGTTGAGCCACCTTCCCCGTTTTATTTTTACGCCAGACAGGGATGTACAATTGTTGAAGTTCATCCATGTGATCTTTAAATGTCTGCCATTGCCTATCCACCGTCAACCCTTTAAGTATCATTCGCCAGTCTATCCTAGCCAAATCATGCCTCATACCGTCGAAGTTACCTTTCCTTAAGTTCAGGACTCTGGTCTCTGAATTAACTGTGTCACTCTCCATCTTAATGAAGAATTCTGCCATGTTATGGTCACTCTTCCTCAAGGGGCCTCGCACAATAAGATTGCTAATGAATTCTCTCTCATTACACATCACCCAGTCTAGGATGACCAGCTCTCTAGTTGGTTCCTTGACATATTGCTCCAGAAAACCATCCCTTATACACTCCAGGAAATCCTCCTCCATCATATTGCTACCAGTTTGTTCAACCCAATCTATATGATTAAGTCACCCATGATAACAGCTGTACCTTTATTGCACGCATCCCTAATTTCTTGCTTGATGTCATCCCCAACCTCACTATGAATGTTTGGTGGTCTGTACACAACTCCCACTAGCGTTTTCTGCCCTTTGGTGTTCCGCAGCTTTATCCATACAGATGGCCATCCAAACCTTGGTGTTGGATCCATGTAGGTTTTACAGGTCCCTTACTGGGCAAGAATATTTTAGTGGTGGTGGATGCTTATTCGAAGAGGATAGAGAATGCATTATCCCGTCATTCAATACGTCCACGGCAACCATAGAGAATCTCAATGTCATGTTCGTGACACCTGGTCTGCCTGACATAGTGGTGAGCAACAATGGGTTGTGCTTCACCAGTCAGGAGTTTCAGGAATTTGTCAATCTTAACGGCATAAAACATGTAAGATCAGCACCATTCAAGCCTGCATCCAACGGACAAGCAGAACATGCAGTACAATTATCAACCAAAGCATGAGGAGAGTAACCCAAGGGTTACTGCAGACCCGCTTGTCTTGCATACTGCTGAGTTACAGGACAAGACCCCGCACACTCATGAGGGTCTCGCCTGCTTAACTCATGATGAAAAGAGGTGTTGAGACCAAGTTATCTCTTGTACACCCAGATTTAAGTAATCATGTTGAATATAGAAGACAGAGCCAACAAGGGTACCATGATCGTGTAACTGTGTCATGTAAGATTTCTGTTAATGATCCTGTATATGTGTTGATCCCAAATGGATCGCTGGTACGGTCACGGCCAGGGAGGGCAACAGAGTAACATAGAAATATAGCAAATAGGTGCAGGAGTAGGCCATTCGGCCCTTCGAGTCTGCACCACCATTCAATATGATCATGGCTGATCATGCAACTTCAGTACCCCATTCCTGCTTTCTCTTCATACCCCTTGATCCCTTTAGCCGTAAGGGTCACATCTAACTCCCTTTTGAATATATCTAACGAACTGGACTGAACAACTTTCTGTGGTACAGAAGTTTGAGTGAAGAAGTTTCTCCTCATCAAGGTCCTAAATGAATTACCCCTTATCGTTAGACTGTGACCCCTGTTTCTGGACTTCCCCAACATCGGGAACATTCTAAGGGAATTAAGGGTTACGGGGAGCGGGCGGTAAGTGGAGCTGAGTCCTCGGCCAGATCAGCCATGATCTTATTGAATGGTGGAGCAGGCTCGAGGGGCTAGATGGCCTACTCCTGTTCCTAATTCTTATGTTCTTACGTTCTTCCTGCATCTAACCTGTCCAGTCCTGTCAGAATTTTATATGTTTCTATGAGATCCCCTCTCATTCTTCTAAATTCCAGTGAATATAGTCGATCCAGTCTTTCTTCCTTTGTCAGTCCTGCCATCCCGGGAATCAGTCTGGTGAAACTTTGCTGCACTCCCTCAATAGCAAGAATGTCCTTCCTCAGATAAGGAGACCAAAACTGTACACAATATTCCAGGTGAGGCCTCACCAAGGCCCTGTACAGAGTAAGACCTCCCTGTTCCTATACTCAAATCCTCTCGCTATGAAGGCCAACATGTCATTTGCCTTCTTCACCGTCTGATGTACCTGCATGCCAACTTTCAATGACTGATGTACCATGATACCCAGGTCTTGTTGCACCTCCCCTTTTCCTAATCTGTCACCATTCAGATAATATTCTGCCTTCCTGTTTTTGACACCAAAGTGGGTAACCTCACATTTATCTACATTATACTGCATCTGCCATGCATTTGCCCACTCACCTAACCTGTCCAACTCACCCTGCAGCCTCTTAGCATCCTCCTCACAGCTCACACTGCCACCCAGCTTAGTGTCATCCGCAGACTTGGAGATATTACATTCAATTCCTTCGTCCAAATCATGAATGTATATTGTAAATAGTTGGGGTCCCAGCACTGAACCTTGCCATACCCCACTAGTCACTGCCTGCCATTCTGAAAAGGACCCGTTTATTCCTACTCTTTGCTTCCTGTCTGCCAACCAGTTCTCTATCCACGTCAGTACATTACCCCCAATACCATGTGCTTTAATTTTGCACACTAATCTCTTGTGTGGGACCTTGTCAAAAAGCCTTTTGAAAGTCTAAATACACCACATCCACTGGTTCTCCCTTGTCCACTCTACTAGTTACATCCTCAAAAAATTCTAGAAGATTTGTCAAGCATGATTTGTTATTAAGAGTATTTGTTATTAAGCTCAAGAATGGGCAAACTTGCAGGAAACACATGGATCAAACAAAGCTGAGGCACACAAACGAGCCAGAGCAGTCGGAAGAAGAAACCGTCGATGACCAACCAACCTACCAGCAGCCTTCAGTGGACTCAAGGGTCAGCAGTGAACCTGGAATTTCCATCACGGACTTGTTCAATAAAAATGGACTTGCAATTCCTCACACGGCCACTGCCACCCCCAACAAGTCAGCCATCCAGCACCAGCCACAACAGACACCGCACATTCACCCAAGGATGGAATCGAACTGAGACCGTCAACCTGAGAGCGTACAGCACCAGTCCATCTCGATTTGTGAAAGACAGTGATAAGATCACAGAGGAGGGTATTGTCATGTATGTACATTCTGTTTGTAGCCACCAGGTGGTGTAATTGTTGGAGGCCACAGCAGCACGCACATGGTGCTGCTCTGGTATAAAAGGCCAGCCATTTTGTGAGTCAGGCACTTTGGGCCGTAATAAAGCAGAGCCAGGGTTGTATCTTGTTCAGTTAAACAGTACTCAATTTGTACCTTTATTGCATACATAACACTAACACTATCAGGAAAAATGAGTACATGCTGTGGTTTAAGTCCCCACCTGCCTTTCACTCTGTCTTGCCAAGCGTACTCCAACACATCACTCGTCACACCCACTCAGCTTTCAGCAGCACTCAACCTTCACTTTCTGTGCACTTCATCAGCTCCGCTTTGATCCATCCATCATTGACACACACCCCAATCCTTAGGTAATGTGATGGATCCGTCTCATAGTCAGCCTTACTGAATGCACTGCATCCATCAGGTAAAGACCTCACCATTACTCACTCACAGGTCTGTTTTTTCGACCTTTGTAGAAGAGTGCAAAATGCATGGGAGAAGTAGAGGATTGGAGGTGGGCTGCCACAAATGGTCCAGCTCACACATGCAGAGGAGGAGACCCTGGAGATAAGTGGCACATCGACGTCCCTCTCAGTCGGAGATGGAGAGACTGGGAATTCTCAGATAGCTACTGACAGACTTACAAATACATCTGACATGCATAAGCTGACTACATTTCATCAGTGACTGAACTATGATAAGACTAAATTTGGTGATTGTCAAGATCATTACTTTGCCATAACTGAATCATATCCCTTTCTTTTCTCTTCCAGGGCCTTCACAGGAACAACCGGTATCGCTGGACATCAATGAGGATGATTCCTCAGACGACATAAGAACATTCCTTCTGAGGGTGCACCATCATGGGACCTACAGCCATGCACCAATGCACATACTCACCCTTCGCTGGGTCCAGTTAGACAGTTAGTTGGGTTATAACCAGGTGATTCACAACTCACAAGCAAGCACGAGAAGCTACTGGTGGCAGGGACAGCTGTGGAGCCGTAATCCTCTCCAAGCCCTGCTCAGTTGGACATAGATGCTGAATCCCAGGTGTAAAGTCCTTACTCTACAACATGAAACCACACAAGGCTCATTCCAGGAACAAGGCCACTCTGTGACCTTGACTCTTTATTACAGGACTCCAGAAGTGATGACCCTGCGTGGGACTTCCCTTTATATACCTGTGTGATCAGGTAAGGAGTGTCTCCCACAAGTTCACCCCCTGTGGTCAAGGTGTGCATCTAAGTTGAGTGTATACAGTAATACAGTGGTATTATATTGTGGTTACATACATGACATCACCTCCCCCCAAAGTCTTACTGGGATCATAGGTTCAGTCTTTCAGGTGGTCTATGCTCCCTCGTAGAGCGCCGCAGTTGGGGCTCTGATTGTTGGACTCTGACGTGAGTGTCTGTCACCTGTGGTGATTCCGGCCTGTCCGGGCTGACCTCAGGGACTGTGCATTCTTCCGATTGCTCTTGTTGCACGTTCGCTGCTGGTAGTGTGAGCTCCATCTCATGGTCTTCTTCAGGTTCCTCCGTGTCCATGCTGAACCTTTTTTTTACTTGGTCCAGATGTTTACGGCATATCTAGCCATTGTTGAGTTTTACCACGATGATCCTATTCCCCTCTTTGCCAATTACAGTACCCTCAAGCCATTTGGGCCCCATGGCGTGATTGAGGATGAATACAGGATCATTTATTTCTATACATCTCCCCCTTGAATTTCGGTCATGGTACTCATTTTATGACTTGCGCTTGCCCTCAACTATGTCGGTCAGGACTGGGTGGATGAGGGACAACCGAGTTTTGAGTGTCCGTTTCATGAGTAGCTCTGCGGGTGGGACCCCCATGAGCGAGTGCGGGTGGGATCTATAGGCCAGCAGGAGGCGCGATAGGCGGCATTGTAGGGAGGATCCTTGAATCCTGAGCATACCTTGCTTAATGATTTGGACTGCCAATTCCGCTTGGCAATTGGAGGCCGGCTTGAACGGCGCAGTCCTGACGTGGTTGATGCCATTGCCCGACATAAACTCCCAGAATTCATAGCTCATGAAACATGGGCCATTGTCACTAACCAGGATGTCCGGCAAGCCATGGGTTGCAAAGATCGCATGTAGGCTTTCCACGGTGGTGGATGACGTGCATGAATTCAAGATGATGCACTAGATCCATTTCGAGTACGCATCTACTACATTGGGGAACATCTTCCCCATGAACGGGCCGGCATAGTCAACGTGAATGCGTGACCATGGCTTGGTGGGCTCGGGCCACGGGCTGAGTGGGCCCTCCCTGGGGGCATTACCCAGCTGGGCACAGGTCGTGCACCTGCGAACACAGTGTGCCAGGTCTGAATCAATTCCAGGCCACCAAATGTGTGACCGGGCAATGGCCTTCATTATCACAATGCCTGGGTGCTCGTTGTGGAGTTCCCTGATGAATGCCTCCCTGCCCTTCTGGGGCATGACTACCCGGCTGCCGCATAGTACGCAGTCAGCTTGGATGGAGAGCTCATCCATCCGCCTGTGGAACGGTCTGACCTCCTCAGGGCATGCTCCATGTGCGGGCGCCCAATCCCCAGTCAGGACACATTTCTTAATCAAGGATAGGAGGGGATCTCTGTCCAGATTTTGATCTGGCAGGCTGTGATAGGGGAGCCTGCACTGTCAAAGGCATCGTCAGCCATGACCATCTCAGCGCTTTGCTCAGCTGCCCCCTCGGTGGTGGCCAGTGGGAGCCTGCTGAGTGCGTCAGCGCAGTTTTCAGTGCCGGGCCAGTGCCGGATGGAGTAGTCATAAGCAGCTAGCGTGAGGGCCCACCGCTGAATGCGAGCTGATGCATTGGCATTGACAGCCTTGCTGTCTGACAACAGGGATGTGAGTGGCTTGTGGTCCGTCTCTAATTCAAACTTCCAACCGAAGAGGTACCGATGCATTTTTTTTACACCATAGACACATGCAAGCTTCCTTCTCGACCATGCCATATCCCCGTTCTGCTTGAGAAAGCGACCTGGAGGCATAAGCCACAGGTTGTAGCTGACCCTCAGCATTACCCTGCTGCAACACGCACCCAACCCCATAGGACGATGCATCACAAGTCTGAACTAAACGTTTACAGGGGTCGTACAGGGTCAACAATTTGAACTAAGTAGGTTTCGCTCCCGATCAAAAGCCCGTTCCTGACAGTCCCCCCAAAACCAATCGCAACCCTTACGCAGGAGCACGTGTAGCGGCTTCAACAACGTGCTCAAGTTCGGCAGAAAGTTCCCGAAATAGTTCAACAGTCCCAGGAATGAACGCAGCTCTGATGTGTTGCAGGGCGTGGGTCCTCGTCGAATCGCCTCTGTTTTGGATTCGGTGGGCCGAATCCCAATTGCAGCAACCCTCCTGCCCAGAAACTCAACCTCAGGAGCTAAAAACACACATTTAGACCACTTGAGTCGCAGACTACCCGGTCCAGTCGGCATTGCACCTCCTCCAGGTTGTGGAGGTGTTCTTCGGTGTCTCGACCCATGATGAGGATGTCGTCCTTGAATACGATCGTTCCAGGAATAGATTTAAGCAGGCTTTCCTTGTTATGTTGAAAAATCGCGGCCGCTGATCGAATGCCAAACGGGCACCTGTTATACACAAACAGTCCCTTGTGCGTGGTGATGGTGATCAGTAGTTTGGATTCGTCAGCCAGTTCCTGGGTCATACAGGCCGAAGTGAGGTCCAACTTGGTGAACAGCTTGCCACCTGCCAGCGTGGCGAAAAGGTCCTCCACTCCCGGGAGTGGGTATTGGTCTTGTAGGGACACCCGATTGATGGTGGCCTTGTAGTCGCCACAGATCCTGACAGAGCCATCCGCTTTTAGAACGGAAACGATGAAACTCGCCCAGTCGCTGAATTCAACAGGCGAGACGATGCCCTCTCGCATCAGCCGGTCCAATTCGCTCTCGATTTTTTCCCGCATCACATACGGCACCGCTCTGGCTTTGTGGTGCACTGGCCTGGTGTCTGGGGTGATGTGTATCACTACTTTAATGCTTTTGAAAGTCCCGATGCCCGGTTGAAATAATGACTCAAATTGTTGTCGGACTTGTGAGAATGAACTTCGCTCCACCGAGGATATTGCGTGAACATCCCCCCATTTCCAGTTCATCTTGGCTAACCAGCTCCTCTCCAAGAGTGGGACCATTTCCCAGGACAATCCAGAGTGGCAGCCGGTTCACTAGCCCATTGTGTGTGACAGCCATCATTGCACTGCCTAGCACCGGAATGATTTCCTTGGTGTAAGTCCGTAATTGTGTCTCAATACGTTCTAATTTGGGTCTACTGGCTTTGAGTGGCCATAACTTCTCGAATTGCTGAATGCCCATGAGTGACTGGCTGGCCCTAGTGTCCAGCTCCATGTGTATTGGGATGCCGTTCAACAAAACCCTCATCATCATTGTTGGTGTTTTGATGTATGAACTGTGAATATTCGCCGCATGGACCCGCTGAACCTCAGCGTCCATCAATTTGTCCCAAAAGTCATCCTGCCTCACAGAACCCTCTTCTGGTTCATCTGCCTCATATATTAGTCTGGTTGCAGGTTTTCTACACATTCGAGCTAAATGGCCACTGAGATTGCAGTTTCTGCAGACAAAATGTTGGAATCTGCAAGATCCAGCTGAGTGTTTTCCCCCACACCTCCAGCATGAGTTAAAGTTTCCATTGTTGGGGACAAAGGGACTATGGCCAGAATTCCATGCTGACTGTGCCTTTAACTGCTCTTAAGTACCTTACTAGTGGGTGTCAATGGCCCCATCCCGGGCCGCATTGTCCACAGTGATGGCGTGAACGTCCGTTCAGCCTGCCATTGTCTCTGTTGAGATCCTGCTCTGGGATCTATTGCTGCCTGATAAATGTCGGACTGCCCCTGCCTGCCTGCGGGCCTCTGAGTAGCATTTATGATGTTGACTCCCTGATCCATCGCCGCGTTAGAGGCAGAATTGCGCGCGTAAATCATTTTCGTCTCTTCCTCCCCCGCCATGAAAGTTTGAGCTAACAACGCTGCCACTTCCAAGGTCAAGTCCTTGGTCTCAATTAACGCGAAAAATTCCCGCATGACCGATACCCTCGATGAAGAAGTCGCTTAGCATCTCCCCCCTGCAGGCATCTGTGAACTTACAGAGGCTGGCCAAACGCCGGAGGTCCGCTACAAAGTCCAGTATGCTCTGTCCTTCACGACGTCGGTGGGTATAGAATCTGTGCCGAGCCATGTGTATGCTGCTCGCCGATTTGAGGTGCTCCCCAATTAGTTTGCTGAGCTCTTCAAACGTTTTGTCCGACGGCTTTTTGGGTGCCAGTAAGCCCTTCATGAGCGCATAAGTCTTTGGCCTGCAGCTGGTCAGGAGATGAACCCGTCACTTGTCGGCCGCTGCATCCCCTAGACAGTCTTTAGTTATGAAGCTTTGCTGAAGCCTCTCGACAAAATCGTCCCAGTCTTCCCCAACACAGTACCATTCCTCTGTGCTACCGGTGGCCATTCTCGTGGGTCATGAATTCCCGTTTCTCGTCGCCAATGTAAAATCCTTACTCTGCAACATGAAACCACACGAGGCACATTCCAGGGACAAGGCCACTCTGTAACCTTGACTCTTTATTACAGGACTCCAGAAATGATGACCCTGCATGGGACCTCCCTTTATGTACCTGTGTGAACAGGTAAGGAGTGTCTCCCACAAGTTTACCCCCTGTGGTCAAGGTGTGCATCTAAGTTGAGTGAATACAATAATACAGTGGTGTTACATTGTAGTTACAAACATGACACCGGGGACGATCATTAAGAAGGAAAATGGTAGAGGTGCATCGGCAACTTAGCGAGGTACTGACAGATGTACAATGCCCACTCCCCACAATAGCAGGGAGAATGGAGGAGTTGTACTCGATCGCTAGTGCATTGATGGCGCAGGTACTTGCGAAAATATCTGACATGGAGAGAGAGGTCTCCTCCATGGAGCTTCAAGCAAGGCTCTCAAATTAGTCCATGGAGGCCATTACCACGGCTGTGCAGACTTCGGATGCGAACATGTCGGCTGTCTTAAACAGGATGACAGATACTGTATCCATGGCTTAACAATGTGTCACTGATCTCCACCAAGCTGCTCTACAGTAGAGCGCTAGGAGTGATCTGGCACCTACACAGGACAGGACTGATGGTGAAAGAAAACGTGGAAATAGGAACTCTACTCAAAGCACTTCTCACCCATTGCCCCCACCTCCCCTCCCCGTACCAGAAATCCTGCCTGGTGTCGCCATGGCTGAGTTTGTCCCTATACATGTGCAGATGGAACAGTTTTTGGGGCTCCAAAACCCAGAAGGCGTAGGCCAAAAACATCTCAGCAGTCAGGGCAGGGGTCTGAGCAGCTTCCCTCTGTCTCTGCTGCAGCCGCACGGAATGCACCACGTAGAAACGAAGATAAAACTATTGTAGTTCACCAAGAGCATGCACATGGGTGGTTAACAAAATGTTCTGTTGTTAAGTTTCCTTTTCTTATAAGGATGCAGAAAAAGTATTGATTAGCACCACTTCCACGTCTTGCCCATTATTGCGTCCTCAGTGTTAATTCGCCCTTTCACTTGTTTCATGGTGAATGTCAATGCATGACGGGACCCATTGGGTGGATGAACGTCAATGCATGACGGGGCCCATTGGGTGGATGAACGTCAATGTATGACGGGGCCCATTGGGTGGATGAACGTCAATGTATGACGGGACCCATTGGGTGAATGAACGTCAATGCATGACGGGGCCCATTGGGTGGATGAACGTCAATGTATGACGGGACCCATTGGGTGAATGAACGTCAATGCATGACGGGGCCCATTGGGTGGATGAACGTCAATGCATGACGGGGCCCATTGGGTGGATGAACGTCAATGCATGACGGGACCCATTGGGTGGATGAACGTCAATGTATGACGGGGCCCATTGGGTGGATGAACGTCAATGTATGACGGGACCCATTGGGTGGATGAACGTCAATGCATGACGGGACCCATTGGGTGGATGAACGTCAATGCATGACGGGACCCATTGGGTGGATGAACGTCAATGTATGACGGGGCCCATTGGGTGGATGAACGTCAATGTATGACGGGACCCATTGGGTGAATTAATGTCAATGCATGACGGGACCCATTGGGTGGATGTGCAACAAATTGATGCAAGATTGAAGGACTGATTAATACACAGGGAAGGGGGTGGGGGGCTGGTGGTGGTGGTGGAAGCAGGCTGGAGGATTTCATTGGTACTGTTTTCCTGTGTGAATCAACACAATGGTGTGGTGAGCCTGCGCAATATTAGGGCAGCCCTAGCAACAATAATAGCAGTTAGTCTGGCGATGGATACCCCATTTTCGTCCTCCACCTCCTCCACTATGTTCTCCTCATCCAAAAATGAGTGATGCGCCCCTTCGGCTCCTTCACCTGTGATCCTCTCTGCTGCGCAATGTTGTGCAGGATGCAGCATATCATTATTAGCCTGGACACCCTCGCTGGTGAGTACTGAAGGGACCCTTCAGACCGAGTTAGGCACCTGAAGCACATCTTCAACATTCCAATGGCTTGCTCCATGTCTCTTTGGTGGGGCTCCACATAGCTTTCATGAACCAAGTTTGAAGGGGATATCTCTTGTCTCCTTAGAGCCAGCCCTAAAGCCTGCCTCCTGGAAAGAAAAGGTCTGTAATTGTGATATATTCACAGAGCACAGCACACACAGCTTCCTAACATGGCAGGCAGCTCTCTCGGAAGTCTCCGGAATTGCCTGGTTCTGTTTAATTATTAACTGTGCAATTGCAGTACACAATGCGTCCACATCCACTGTGTGGAGCTACAAACATTACAAGCTTACAGACATTACACTTCTCCCTCCTTAATGAAGAAGCCATCATAACAAACATCATACATAACGTTCATGTTTATACATAACACAGGATATAGACTTTTTTTTTCATATTTACAAATGTAACTTTACCGCTTGTTTTCTGTTCGGAAGAGGATACCTTCACTCTCAAACAGGACATTCCAAACACGGTGTCGAATCTAAACTCATTCGAGGCTCATCCTGAGGAATGTTTCCTCCACGGAATTTCCTTGATTTTCATTTGAACTCATTCTAACTTCAGGCACTTTGTTTTCCTGACTTGGACTCAGACTTTCATTCTGATTCTCTCCTGGATTTGTTGCCAGTACATTGGATTTAGGATTTGCTACTGCTATATCAAAACTATCTGATGAGTCAGAAATAATTGAATCGTTCCCACCTTCAACTCCTTCCATGTCTGCAGGTAAAATATGATCAATGTGAATAAACCTAACCTGTCCATTATCAAACATCTTTACCAAATATGTGCGAGGACCACATATTTTCACCACTCTTCCTGGTAACCACTTTAACCATTTATGGTGATGGTTCTTTACTCTCACCTTCTGGTTTAATTTCACACTTCTCTCTTTTACTCTACATCTATCATGATTTTCTTTCTGTCTTAATTGTGTCTCTTCTACGGACTGTGCCAAATTTGGATTTAACAACGAGAATCTGGTTCGTGGCTGTCGTTTGAGAAACAACTCTGCTGGTGTTCTACCAGTAGTTGTATGAGGAGTATTTCGATATGTAATCAAAAAATTAGCCAATTTGTGATCCAATGATAACTGTCGTTTCCTTGGATTTGGAACTACCATTTGTTTTATGAGGGCACGTTTTACAATTTGTACAGTGCACTCTGCTGCACCATTCGAAGCAGGGTGGTATGATGGAACCTTGGTATGTTTCACACCATTTTTGCTCGTGAATTGTGCAAATTCTTCTGAATGGAATTGTGTTCCATTATCCAAAACAATTTCTTCAGGGGGGCCAAATGCAGAAAATAATTTTCATAAAATGTCCAATGTTTTACTTGTTGTTATTTTCCACATTGGAAACACCTCAACCCACTTCGAATGGCTATCAATCACAATGAACAATTGTTGTCCTACTAACTCAGCAAAATCAATATGCAGCCATTTCCATGGCTGGAATGGTACTTGTGGTGGTTGCTTGCTTACCGATTGACATGTCGTACACTGACTCACGATGTACTCTATATCTTTAACAAGACCTGACCACCATAAATAACTGCGTGCAAAACTCTTGGTCAAGCACATTCCCAGGTACTCGTCATAGAGGTCTCCTAATAATTTGGACCTGAATTTATTTGGTATAACCACTCTTGCACCCGACATGATACAATCTTTATCAACTGATAATTCATTCCTACGAATGAAGAATGGATGTGTATCTTTGTCTGTTACCTGGTTTGGCCATCCATTTGCAATATACTTATACACCTTTGACATCACTGGGTCACGTTTGCTCTACCAATCTCTTCAGCTGTGACTGGCAGTTCATCAATGAATGAAAAATAAAACACTTCTTCCCTATCGGGTGTAACTTGGGATGGGGAAGGCAATCTCGACATTGCATCAGCATTACTGCGATCAGCTGATCATCTGTATTCAATATCATATGTATATGCTGACAAAATCAAAGCCCATCTCTGCATTCGGACTGCAGCTAATGTTGGAACTGGGGACTTTGGATGGAGGATTGCTGTCAGGGGCTTATGGTCCGTAACGATAGTAAACTTACGACCATACAAGTATTTGTGAAACATCTTGACCCCCAAAATTAATGCCAAGGCTTCCCTTTCACTTTGCGCATAATTACTCTCACTGGCACTGAGAGTGCGTGAAGCAAAAGCAATTGGTCTTTCCTCCCCACTACTTAATACATGAGAGATTACTGCCCCAACTCCGTATGGAGAGGCATCACATGTTAGCTTAATCTCCTTAGATATTTCATAGTGAACTAACACGGTGCTCTCTACCAATTTGCTTTTACACTCCTTGAATGCTGTATCACATTCTTTTGACCACCTTCAATGGACCTGTTTTTCAAAAGTTTATTCAGTGGATGTAATACTGCAGCCAAATTTGGTAGGAACTTCCCATAATAGTTCAAAAGACCCAAGAATGAATGAAGTTCAGTGACATTCCTGGGAGTTGGATGTAAATCATCTTTGTCAACTCTATACCCTAAGTACTCCACTGAGTTTTTAAATAACTCACACTCACGAGCAGACATTCTTACTCTGTGCTTCTCTAGCCATTTGAGGACTTTATTCAATATGTTATATGAATTTGCCTATTTGGTGTTGAAATTAGGATGTCATCCAAATAACATGCTACCCCTTCAATATCCTGCAAAATCTGCTTCATCACTCCTTGGAATATGGCAGGGGCAGAAGACACTCCAAACGCTAGCCTATTAAATTGATGTAGGCCTAGATGAGTATTTATAGCCAATCATGACTTGGACTCCTCATCTAGTTCAAGCTGTAAGTAGGCATTCGTAAGATCCAGTTTTGAGAAGATCTGACCACCTGTCAGTGTTGTGAACAAATCTATATTTGGCAATGTATTGGGTACATTACCGTCTAGAACCTGGTTTATGGTTACTTTATAATCACCACACAATCGTACCTTACCATCGGACTTAGGTACAACAACAATGGGTGTAGCCCAATTATATCGATCTATCTTACAAATAATGTTCTCAGTCTCTAGTCTTTCGAGTTCTTGCTCAACTTTCTCCTCGAGTGCATATGGTACGGATCGTGGCTTGTAGTAAACCGATCTAGCGTCCTTCTGTACCCTGACACTCGCTTTGAAGCCTTGGATCGGACTGCCCGTTTTGCAGAACACCTTCGGATACTGCTTGATAACCTCATCCGTTGATGAAAATCTCGCTTCCACACAGAAAATCTTACTCCAATCCAGCTTCAGTGAGCTCAACCAATTTCTTCCTAGTAAGGCAGACTTGTCTCCTTTCACTACTATTAGAGGCAAGTTCTGAAATTGATATTTATATTTCACCGGTACGGTGATACAGCCAAATACAGGAATTTTCACTCCCGAGTAGCCTCGCAGCTCTATCTTGGATTTCTCCAATTGGAAATCACGCAATTTGTCAAGGTACAGTGACTCCGGTACTAGAATCACTGAGGCATCCGTGTCAATTTCCATTGGTATCTTTAATCCCGCAACATCTATGTGGATTTTGATGCTTCCCGAATTGCTGTCCGTTAACCTCGTGCTCCTGATGACGTGTAATTCTAACATCTCCTTATCCTGTTGTTGTACTTCCATGCTCAGTAGTCTCTTGGGACTTCTACTCATAGCTTTGAACGCTGGACTCATAGCTTTAAAAGCTGGTTTACCCTTCAGTCGGCATGCCTTAGCAAGATGTCCAGTCTTCTTGCAGAAGAAACACTCTGCCTTCACGTATGGACAACTTTGAGCAATGTGTTGTCCCAGGCACCTATAGCACGACTTCGACGCTCTGTTAGAATTTCCCGTTTCTGAGAATCTGGGCCCCCACAGTCTTTTACTTTGAACCTCCAGGTGATTTACTTCGGTTGACGACCGTAATTATTATTCAATTTTCGGGAATATTGTTTGGCCATGCCCATCAACCTCGTTGTCTGACAAGCAATCTCAAAAGTCAAGTCATCCGTCATCAATAACTTCCTTCTGATCGCATCATTTTTCACCCCACAAACAAAACAATCCCGTAATGCTCGGTTTTGAAAGTTTCCAAAATTACAGTGCATCGATAGCTTTTTTAATGCTACGATGTAATCACTGATAATTTTATCAGCCTTTTGATTCCGAATCCCGAAACGATAGCTTTCAGCAATTTCTAACGGTTTGAGGTTACAGTGCTGCTCCAGCTTCGTTAAAATCTCTTTAAGTGTTGTGTCCCTTTGGCTCATCAGGCACAAGCAGATTTACAGGGTTTTGCATAATGCTGGACCTGCCTTCAATAAGAAGATCGCTCTCTTACGTTCCAACACAGCCTGGTTCTGGACTGCATTGTCTGAAACTTTGACTGTTATTTGCAATGAAATACATTTCTAGCCGATCCACATACGCTTTAAAACTTTCCCGGTCGTGTCTATATTCTCCCAAATATCCCAATACACCTGCCATTTTAATCTCTAGCTGTTCACACCATGTGCTGTATTTTACCTCAGATTTTGTAGCTTTTTTCAAAGACAGAAACTTCCAAAGTGTCTCTGTCGGCTGGCTGAATCCTTCACCAACAAAAATTAAGCTTTAAATCATCCGAAAAATCCCATCTCAGTCGCAAAATGTGATATATTCACAGAGCACAGCACACACAGCTTCCTAACATTGCAAGCAGCTCTCTCGGAAGACTCTGGAATTGCCTGGTTCTGTTTATTATTAACCCTGCACTTGCGGTACACAATACGTCCACATCCACACTGTGGAGCTACAAACATTACAAGCTTACAGACATTACAGTAATGTTGGACTGTCGCAGCATGAAAGCATCATGACACCTCCCAGCGAATCTGCTGCAGACCTGCATGAGCCCTTTCCTGTGGTTACACACCGCTGCGTGTTGATGGAAGAATAACACTTGGGTTTTATAAACCCTACAGATTGCTGTGCTGATGCTCGTATGGCCACGTGTGTGCCGTCAATGGCACCCTGGAATCCAGCCAGAGAGACAAATCTGAGTGCCCGCTCAATCTGGCTATTGTCGTATAGAGAAAGATAACAGAACTCCCAATCCTGGCAAACCATCCATCCATTACCTGTATTATGCAATGCGAAGATGCAGCGGGAGATCGTGGCGGTGGTGTGGTGAGTGCTTTTGTGGCGGAGGTGCAGCTGGAGATCATGGCGGAGGTGTGGCGAATGTTTGTGGCGGAGGAGGGGCGAGAATTCATGGTGGAGGTGCGGCGAAGGAGGGTTACGGGGTCCAGAAGAGCCGAGGGCCCAGGGGCAGCACTGGCCTGCCCACACTGCATATGTGTGTGCATTAGGTCCGTTCAGCAGAGCAGGTCTCCAATCATCCTGGTTAACCCTTGCCACTGGATAAAGGCCTAGTTCTGTCAAGCCTGTGTGGTGGCTGATGTGCAACGGTCACCACACGTTAAAAAAAATCCATGTACAGGCATTTTCCACCCCCTCAATTGGAGTTCAGGACTGGAACATCGGGTCCTTCATTGAAACCTCTGTGAACTCGTTTGAGGGACCACCTATGATGATAATATGTAGTTATGTGCAGCGGACTGCAAGACCCTCAAGATATCTCCTGTAGGGCTCTACAAGGAACCAGAGACAAAATAATTGAGGGTTGTGATGACCTTCACAGTCACTGGTAATGCATGGTCTTCAGGCCCAGCAGGAAGCAGGTCTTCTTTCAAGAAGCTACAGATGATGGGACCTCAGCCTGCAGTAGCACTGCTCTTCCGAGAGGTCAAGAAAGCAGAGCATTTGTCTGTACACACGGTTACTTGGGTAGTGTCTCCGGTGACCTCAGCCCCCCTCCTGTGCACCTCCCTCCTATATAAGAACATAAGAAATAGGAGCAGGAGTAGGCCATAGGGCCCCTCGAGCCTGTCCACCATCTAATATCATGGCTGATCTGATCATGGACTCAGGTCCACTTCCCCGCCCACTCCCCATAACCCCTTATTCCCTTATCGGTTAAAAAATTGTCTATCTCTGTCTTAAATGTATTCAATGTCCCGGCTTCCACAGCTCTCCGAGGCAGCGAATTCCACAGATTTACAACCCTCTGAGAGAAGAAATTCCTCCTCATCTCAGTTTTAAATGGGCGGCCCCTTATTCTAAGATTATGCCCCCTAGTTCTAGTCTCCCCATCAGTGAAAACAACTTCTCTGCATCCACCTTGTCAAGCCCCCTTAGAGCCTTATATGTTTTAATAAGATCACCTCTCATTCTTCTGAACTACAATGAGTCGTGGCCCAACCTGCTTAACCTTTCTTCATAAGGCAACCCCCTTATCTAAGGAATCAACCGAGTGAACCTTCTCTGAACTACCTCCAATGCAAGTATAGGATACTTCAAGTATGCTGCCTCCTGCGCATCTTTCTCCTGTGCCCCTCTCCGTCCTGTACACCTCCCCCCTGTGCCCCTCTCCCCTGTGCCTCTCCCCCTGTGCACCTCTCCCCCGTGCCCATTCCCCTGTAGCCCTCTCCCCATGCCCCTCCCCCGTGCCCCTCTCCCCCGTGTCCATCTCCCCCGTGCCCCTCTCCCCTGTGCTCCTCTCCTCCGTGCCCCTCTCCTCTGTGCCCCTCTCATCTGTGCACCCCCCTCCTGTACACCTCCCTCCTGGGCACCTCCCTGATTCCCAGTGTAAGGTCTGAATCCCAGATTGAGGCCTGGGTCTTTGATCCCTGCAAGATATTGTCCCATAGGACGATATAAGCTGGGGCAGCTGTACAGTTCCCCACAGGAAGCCAAGGGGAGGCCAACACTTCGGTTTGAGTGGAGCCCTTTCACATACTGGGATAACCTTGCTTCCTAGTTAGATGCCATTGCTGGAAATCAATAAGAGCAGGGGGGAGCTGCCAAATGACTTGGTCGGGAAGTAGGTTAATCAGTGTGGAATTGAGCCATACCTATCAGCAAGGCAGCAGGTTCGACTCCTGGGACCAAATTTTCTAATTGGTTTTATTTCAACCCAAGTATTCATCCATTTATTTTAAACAGGTTAACATCAGCCAGGATCAAAATCCTCATGGGGATTGGTTGGGGGAGATTTGCTAGTGCTGTGGGGGAGGGGTTGAGCTAATTTGGCAGGGGAAGGGCACCAGGATGTAGCATTAGAAAGGAGAAATGAGGTGCACAAAGGATTAGGAGAGACAGAGAGCACTAGAGTAAGAAATAGTACCGTATTAGGTGGGGTCAGACTGAGAGAGAATACAGGATGGTCTAAGATAGGTTTACAGTGCATCTGTACAAATGCACAGTGTTGTAATTAAGGTTGGTGAGATGTAGGTGCAAATAGATGCATGGGAATATAATGTCGTGGCGATAATGGAGACCTGGCTCATAAAAGGGCAGGATTGAGTACTAAATATTCCTGGATATAAGGTGTTCAGAAAAGATAGGGAAGGAAAGAAAGGAGGTGGGTGGCAGCATTGATTAAGGAGAATATTACAGTGCTGGAGAGCGAGGATGTCCTGGAGGGGTCAAGGACAGATTCTATTTGGTTCGAGTTGAGAAACAGTACAGGTGCCATTACAGTACTAGGTGTATTTTATAGGCCACCATCTACTGGGAAGGATAGAGAGGAGCAAATTTTCAGGGAAATTACAGAGAGGTGCAAGAACTGTATAGTGATAATGGGGGACTTCAACTATGCTAATATAGACTGGGATAGCAATAGTGTAAAGGGCAGAGAGAGGAAGAATTTCTGAAGTGTGTTCAGGAGAACTTTCTTAATCAGTACGTTCTGTGCCCAAAGAGGAAGGAGGCATTGCTGGATCTAGTTCTGGGGAATGAGGTGAGTCAAGTGGAGCAAGTGTCAGTAGGGGAACATTTAGGGAACAGCGATCATAGTATCATGAGGTTTAGATTAGCTGTAGGAAAGGACAGAGAGCAATCTACAGTCAAAATACTGTATTGGAGGAAGGCCAATTTCAGGGGGTTGAGAATGGTTCTGGCCCTGGTAAATTGGAATCAAAATTGGCAGGCAAAACTGCAATCGAACAATGGGTTGCCTTTAAAGAGATAGTTCAGGTACAGTCGAGGTACATTTCCACAAGGGTGAAAGGTAGAGCAACCAAAGCTAGAACTCCCTAGATAATGAAAGAGACAGTGAGTAAGAAGAAGCAGAAAAAGGGGGTGTATGACAGATGTTAAGTTGACAGTACAAATGAGAACGAGGCTGAATATAGAAAGTTCAGAGGGGTAGTGAAAAAGGAAATAAGAGGGGCAAAGAGAAAATATTATAATATACTGGCAGCTAACATAAAAGGGAATTCAAAAGTCTGCTGTTGAGGGGGATGACTCATCAGGGGAGAGCAGCAGCAGCCAAGTTCATGCACCGGAGGGCAGGAAAAAGAGTGGGAGAGCGATAGTGATAGGGGATTCAATTGTAAGGGGAATAGAAGGTGTTTCTGTGGCTGCAACCGAAACTCCAGGATGGTATGTTGCCTCCCTGGTGCAAGGGTCAAGGATGTCTCGGAGCGGGTGCAAGACATTCTGAAAAGGGAGGGTGAACAGCCAGTTGTCGTGGTGCACATTGGTACCAACGATATAGGTAAAAAATGGGATGAGGTCCTACGAGACGAATTTAAGGAGCTAGGAGCTAAATTAAAAAGTAGGACCTCAAAAGTAGTAATCTCAGGATTGCTACCAGTGCCACGTGCTAGTCAGAGTAGGAATCGCAGGATAGATCAGATGAATACGTGGCTTGAGCAGTGGTGCAGCAGGGAGGGATTCAAATTCCTGGGGCATTGGAACCGGTTGTGGGGGAGGTGGGACCAGTACAAACCAGACAGTCTGCACCGAGGCAGGAGCGGAACCAATGTCCTAGGAGGAGTGTTTGCTAGTGCTGTTGGGGAGGAGTTAAACTAATGTGGCAGGGGGATGCGAACCAATGCAGGGAGACAGAGGGAAACAAAATTGAGACAGAAGCAAAAGACAGAAAGGAGATGAGTAAAAGTGGAGGGCAGAGAAACCCAAGGCAAAAAACAAAAAGGGCCACTTTGCAGCAAAATTCTAAAGGGTCTAAGTGCGTTAAAAAGACAAGCCTGAAGGCTCTGTGCCTCAATGCAAGGAGTAGTCGGAATAAGGTGGACGAATTAACTGTGCAGATAGCAGTTAACGGATACGATATGGTTGGCATCACGGAGACATGGCTCCAGGGTGACCAAGGCTGGGAACTCAACATCCAAGGGTATTCAACATTTAGGAAGGAAGGACAGAAAGGAAAAGGAGGCGGGTGGCGATGCTGGTTAAAGAGGAAATTAATGCAATTGTAAGGAAAGACATTAGCTTGGATGATGTGATATCGGTATGGGTGGAGCTACGGAATACCAAGGGGCAGAAAACGCTAGCGGGAGTTGTGTACAGACCTCCAAACAGTAGTAGTGATGTTGGGGAGGGCATCAAACAGAAAATTAGGGGTGCATGCAATAAAGGTGCAGCAGTTATCATGGGTTTAATATGCATATAGATTGGGCTAACCAAACTGGAAACAATACGGTGGAGGAGGATTTCCTGGAGTGCATAAGGGATGGTTTTCCAGACCAATATGTCGAGGAACCAACCAGGGGGGAGGCCATCTTAGACTGGATGTTGTGTAATGAGAGAGGATTAATTAGCAATCTCGTTGTGCAAGGCTCCTTGGGTAAGAGTGAACATAATATGGTGGAATTCTACATTAGGATGGAGAATGAAACAGTTAATTCAGAGACCATGGTCCAGAACTTAAAGAAGGGTAACTTTGAAGGTATGAGGCGTGAATTGGCAAGGATAGATTGGCAAATGATATTTAAGGGGTTGACAGTGGATGGGGAATGGCAGACATTTAGAGACCGCATGGATGAACTACAACAATTGTACATCCCTGTCTGGTGTAAAAATAAAAAAGGGAAGGTGGCTCAACCGTGGCTATCAAGGGAAATCAGGGATAGTATTAAAGCCAAGGAAGTGGCATACAAATTGGCCAGAAATAGCAGCAAACCCGGGGACTGGAAGAAATTTAGAACTCAGCAGAGGAGGACAAAGGGTTTGATTAGGGCAGGGAAAATAGAGTACGACAGGAAGCTTGCAGGGAACATTAAGACGGACTGCAAAAGCTTATATGGATATGTGAAGAGAAAAAGGTTAGTAAAGACAAATGTAGGTCCCCTGCAGTCAGAATCAGGCGAAGTCATAACTGGGAACAAAGAAATGGCAGACCAATTGATTCGGTATTCACTAAGGAGGACACAACAACCTTCCGGATTTTTAAGGGGTCAGAGGGTCTAGTAAGGAGGAGGAACTGAGGAAAATCCTTATTAGTCAGGAAATTGTGTTAGGGAAATTGATGGGATTGAAGGGCGATAAATCCCCAAGGCCTGATGGACTGCATCCCAGAGTACTTAAGGAGGTGGCCTTGGAAATAGCGGATGCATTGACAGTCATTTTCCAACATTCCATACACTCTGGATCAGTTCCTATGGAGTGGAGGGTAGCCAATGTAACCCCACTTTTTAAAAAAGGAGGGAAGAGAGAAAACAGGGAATTATAGACTGGTCAGCCTGACATCGGTAGTGGGTAAAATGATGGAATCAATTATTAACGATGCCATAGCAGCGCATTTGGAAAGAGGTGACATGATAGGTCCAAGTCAGCATGGATTTGTGAAAGGGAAATCACGCTTGATAAATCTTCTGGAATTTTTTGAGGATGTTTCGAGTAGAGTGGACAAGGGAGAACCAGTTGATGTGGTGTATTTGGACTTTCAGAAGGCTTTCGACAAGGTTCCACACAAGAGATTCGTGTGCAAAGTTAAAGCACATGGGATTGGGGGTAGTGTGCTGAATTGGATTGAGAACTGTTTGGCAGACAGGAAGAGTAAATGGGTACTTTTCAGAATGGCAGGCAGTGACTAGTGGGGTACTGCAAGGTTCTGTGCTGGGGCCCCAGCTGTTTACATTGTACATTAATGATTTGGACGAGGGGATTAAATGTAGTATCTCCAAATTTGCGGATGACACTAAGTTGGGTGGCAGTGTGAGCTGCGAGGAGGATGCTATGAGGCTGCAGAGTGACTTGGATAGGTTAGGTGAGTGGGCAAATGCATGGCAGATGAAGTCTAATGTGGATAAATGTGAGGTTATCCACTTTGGTGGTAAAAACAGAGAGTCAGACTATTATCTGAATGGTGACAGATTAGGAAAAGGGGAGGTGCAACGAGACCTGGGTGTCATGGTACATCAGTCATTGAAGGTTGGCATGTAGGTACAGCAGGCTGTTAAGAAAGCAAATGGCATGTTGGCCTTCATAGCGAGGGGATTTGAGTACAGGGGCAGGGAGGTGTTACTACAGTTGTACAGGGCCTTGGTGAGGCCACACCTGGAGTATTGTGTACAGTTTTGGTCTCCTAACTTGAGGAAGGACATTCTTGCTATTGAGGGAGTGCAGCGAAGGTTCACCAGACTGATTCCCGGGATGGCAGGACTGACATATCAAGAAAGACTGGATCAACTGGGCTTGTATTCACTGGAGTTCAGAAGAACGAGAGGGGATCTCATAGAAACGTTTAAAATTCTGATGGGTTTAGACAGGTTAGATGCAGGAAGAATGTTCCCAATGTTGGGGAAGTCCAGAACCAGGGGTCACAATCTAAGGATAAGGGGTAAGCCATTTAGGACCGAGATGAGGAGAAACTTCTTCACCCAGAGAGTGGTGAACCTGTGAAATTCTCTACCACAGAAAGTTGTTGAGGCCAACTCACTAAATATATTCAAAAAGGAGTTAGATGTCGTGCTTACTACTAGGAGGATCAAAGGGTATGGTGAGAAAGCAGGAATGGAGTACTGAAGTTGCATGTTCAGCCATGATCTCATTGAATGGTGGTGCAGGCTCGAAAGGCCGAATGGCCTACTCCTGCACCTATTTTCTATGTTTCTATAGGCATATAAATCATAAAAGGGTGATAAGAGGAGTAGTGGGGCCGATTATGGACCAAAATGGAGAGCTACGCATGGAGGCAGAGGGCAGAGGGCATGGCTGAGGTACTAAATTAGTACTTTGCATCTGTCTTTACCGAGGAAGAAGATGCTGCCAAAATCATCATGAAAAAGGAGATAGTTTAGATACTGGATGAGATAAAAATTGATTAAGATAAGGCACTAGAAAGGCTGGCTGTAATTAAAGTCACCGGGAACGGATAGGATGTATCCTAGAATGCTGAGGGAGGTAAGGATGGAATTTGCCACAGTACTGGCCATAACCTACCAATCCTCCTTAGATACGGAGGTGGTGGCAGAGGACTGGAGAATCTCAAATGTTACACCCTTGTTCAAAAAAAGTGTAATGATAAACCCAGCAACTACAGGCCAGTCTGTTTTACCTCGGTCGTGGGGAAGCTTTTAGTAATGTTAATCTGGGACAAAATTAACAGTTACTTAGACAAGTGTGGATTAAATAAGGAAAGCCAGCACGGTTTTGTTAAAGGCAAATCGTGTTTAACCAACTTGATTGAATTTTTTGCTGAGGTAACAGAGAGAGTTGATGAGGGCAATGCGGTTGATGTGGTGTGCATGGACTTCAAAAAGACATTTGATAAAGTGCCACATAATAGGCTTGCCAGCAAAGTTGAAGCCCATGAAATCAATGGGACAGTGGAGCCTATTTACGAAATTGGTTAAGTGACAGGAAACAGAACGTCGTGGTGAACGGTTGTTTTTCAGACTTGTGGAAAGTACACAATGATGTTCTTGATGTATATTAATGACTTGGTCTTGAGTGTACAGGGCACAATTTCAAAATTTGCAGATGACACAAAACTTGGAAGTATAGTGAACAGTGAGGAGGAGAGTGATAGACTTCAAGAGGACATAGACAGACTGGTAGAATGGGCAGACACGTGGCAGATAAAATTTAACACAGAAAAGAGAGAAGAGATACATTTTAGTTGGAAGAACAAGGAGAGGCAAAATAAACTCAAGATAGAGCTGGGGGTATATGTGCACAAATCGTTGAAGGTGCCAGGGCAGGTTGAGAAAGCGGTTAAAAAAGCATACAGGATCCTGGGCTTCATACATAGAGGCATAAAATACAAAAGCAAGGAAGTTATGATGAACCTGTACAAAGCACTGGTTCAGCCTCGACTGGAGTATTGTGTCCAATTCTGGGCACCACACTTTAGGAAGGATGTGAAGGCCTTAGAGAGGGTGCAGAAAAGATTTACAAGAATGGTTCCAGGGATGAGGGATTTCAGTTATGTGGACAGACTGGAGAAGCTGGGGTTGTTCTCCTTTGAGCAGAGAAGGTTGAGAGGAGATTTGATAGAGGTGTTCAAAATCATGAGGGGTCTAGACAGAGTAGTTAGAGAAAAACTGTTCCCATTGGCGGAAGGGTCGAGAACCGGAGGACACAGATTTAAGGTGATTGGCAGAAGAATCAAAGGCGACATGAGGGAAAACTTGTTTTCGCAGCGAGTCGTTAGGATCTGGAATGCACTGCCTGAAAGGGTGGTGGAAGCAGATTCAATCATGGCTTTCAAAAGGGAGTTGGGTAAGAACCTGAACGAAAAATTTTGCAGGGCTACAGGAAAAGGGCGGGGGAGTGGGACTAGCTGAAGAGCTTTTGCAGAGAGCCGGCACGGGCTCGACGAGCCAAATGGCCTCCTTCTGTGCTGTAACCATTCTAGGATTCTAGGGTTCTATCAGCATCAAAATAAGGCAAATCGGCAAATCCAGGCGATGGTCTTTGCTGATCAGGACTGGAGATGGTTCACTATAATTAGCTTCCGTGGACCTGGTGTAGGAAAGGGGAAATCAGCCAATACCCCAACTCCTGATCCAAGATATCCCTAATCAAATCATCAATGAGTTTCTTTGTGATTGCCCTGCATTTCATTCTTTGCCTCTGCAACCTTTGACACGATGAACCACACCATCGTCCTGGAGATAGGGAGGAGCGAGGTCACGGGGGAATTTGAAGTCAGGTTGTAATATTAAAATTGAGGTGCTGGTGGAGTAGGTCAGCAAGGGTGGTGCAAATTACGATGCGGACAGCAGAGTTTTGGCTGAGCTGAAGCTTATGGAGGCTGGCAGACAGGCGGTTGGTCAGGAGAGCATTGGAATTGTTGAGTCTGGAGGTGACAAAAGCAGGAACAAGGATTTCAGCAGCAGGCAAACTGAAGTGGGGCAGGGATAGGTGATGTTACAGAGGTGGAAGAGGTGCTCTTGGTGATGCAAAGGATATCGGCCTGGAAGCTCAGTTCAGGGGAGGATAAGGCACCGAAGTTGCAAGCAATCTGGTTAACCTGAGACAGTGGACAGGAAGAGGAATGAAGTCGGTGGAGAGGATGCGGAGTTTGTGGCGGGGACCGAAAACAATGGTTTCAGCTTCCCAATACTTCATTGGAGGAAATTGGTGTTCATCCATCACCATCATCATAGGTAGTCCCTCGAAATCGAGGAAGACTTGCTTCCACTCTAAAAATGAGTTCTTAAGTGACTGAACAGTCCAATAGTGGAGAGGTTGAGAGCGGTAGCGGTGAGGTAGAGCCAGATGTTGTTAGTGTACATGGGGAATATGATGTGTTTTTGGATGATGTTGCCGAGGGGCAGCAGGCAGATGAGAAATAGGAGGGGGCCGAGGATAGATCCTTGGGGGACACCAGAGGTAACGATGCGGGAGCAGGAAGAGAAGCCATTTACAGGAGATTCTCTGACTACGACTCGAAAGGGAAGGGTGGAACCAAACGAAGGCAGCTGGACAAAATAGCAATTTCTAGGCTTTTACATTTTAATTTGAAGTTGAACAAGCCTGAATAAGCTCCTTCGTTGGAAGTCAGTCAGCCGATTCTTGTTTGAAAATGTCTTTTGGGTGGGGGGCATCCCGATTTGTTCCGTCCCAGGGTCAGTTTCATCTCTGATTTACCAGCCGCACATTTTAATTTCTGTCATCTCCTGAACACTTAATTGTAACCACATTAAAAATTAAAATTCTGATTCTGCAGCAATCCTGCATTGATCTTTTATTTATAAAAAGCCCACATCTCCTTTCAAATTCAAATCACTTTTTCGCCCTTTTAATTCTGCTGCCCAGAGACATGAATATTTTCACGACATCACTTCACATCAACGGAAAGGCTTCTGCTTACTTAAAATAAGAAATTTGACACTTTACAGAATATTCTTTCACTTCTGTTCAAGTATATTAAGATGCAGGCTTCAATTTGTCATTCCTTTCATGCATTTTTTAACCACACCGTATTCTAACATTATTTCTTCGAGATATATTCACTGCTTTCCTTCCTCAGCCTCCGCACCGAGGACTTCTCATCCGATGGATTGCAACCTCTATCTCAACTCACCTTGCTCTGTCTTGGAGTTCGCTGCCCTCCGGTCCTCCCTTAATCTCTCCCTCCAAATAAACTCCCAACCTATAGTCATGGCCATCTCCTCAACCTTGCCATCTCACAGGACCTCTGTATTCCCATTGTGTCAATCACAGACAGGGCCACCTATGATCACTTCCTTGTATCCTTCACCGCTGACCACCCCGCTTCCTATCACACTTCCTTCTGTGCCTGCCCCTGGGAAAAACACGCCTCCAATTCACTTCTAACAGCACTTTCAATCTTCTGTATAAACTTTGGCCCTCCTTTCACAATGACATTTCTATAGCTACCGATCTGCTCAATCGCACCTTTCCTTCCACCTTTGACGCCCTTGTCCCCATTAAAACCATTACTCTCTCCCACCCTGGCCGCTCCAGCTGTTATGGCCGCCATCTTCGCTCCCTTGAGTCCAAGGGACACAGGTTTGAACGTTTATGGCACGCAACTGGCCCTGGGTACGGTAATGTTACGGAGGTTGTGGGTGGGCGGCTTGGGAAGGCAGTTAAAATAGAATGGGGACACTTGTGCTCTCGTGTCCCCACAAGGAAAGTAAAATAAAAACCTACCTGTTTGAGCCTCTTCTGGCCCAGGATCCTCTGCCCCCAAGAAGTAACAGTCGGGGCCCGATGACGTCATGGAGCCCCAATCCGCCTTTTTAGTGAAGTAAAAAAGGAAGGGATTGCATTTATCCAGTGGCTTTCACAACTTCAGGATGGCCCAAGGCGCTTTACAGCCAATGAAGTACTTTTGGCAGCCATGTGGCGCACAGCAAGCTCCCACAGACAGGAACATGACAATGATCTGTTTTAGTGACGCTAGTTGAGGGATTAATGTTGGTCAGTACTCCCCTGTTCTTCTTTGAAATAGTGCAATAGGATCTTTTACTTCCACCCGAGAGGGCAGACGTGGTCGCAGTTTAACGTCTCATCTGAAAGCCAGCAACTCCGTCAGCGCAGCACTCCCTCAGCACTGCACTGCATTGTCAGCCTGGATTTTGTGCTCAGTTCTCTTAAACTTGGATTTGAACCCACAAGCTTCTGACTCAGAGACGAGGGGCCGAAATTGATGGCCTTACCACCCACTCCCGCCCACTGCCCCTGACATTCCTCTGGAAAATCCACCCAGTGCCACTTTAGACGTGGCCTGGAATGGGCGGGAGGGGAGAGCCGCCGGGAAGCGCCTGCCAACGTCAGTGGACGGCCGAGTCGTGCAACTGAGCTGCCGCCGCTGAAATGCAATATTCATGTGGGCAGGAGTCGGCAGGACTCGGCGGTAGAATGGGGCTGGGCCGCTGGCTGGAGGTTGGTCTGACCCCGATGGTAAATAGGAAGATGGGGAAAAAAAGGTAAGTGAAATTTTTGTAATTTTTGTCTTTACAGCAACTTACCTGAATGGGGTCCCCTGAAGGTCTTCAAATTTTTATTTGTTGATGCTTTTTCTTTCCAGCTCTTCGACTCTCCGTGGGCCCGATTCCATCCTCGGCGGCACTTGGGCGGCCAGCACCTTTGCCACTGAGAATGGTAGCTCCCGCCCACTGCCAACCAGATTGGCGGCATAAGTCGCTCATTTGCCGCCCGCCAACCTCTGAGGGACCTTCTTCATGAATATCCCACCCAAAGTACCATCAGGTACCTCGGCGGCCATTGGTGGTCCTTTGAGCGGCACTTGGGTGGGCGGGGGCCTTCATCAATTTCGGTCCCAAGGGGGCCATGACTGACAGTAAAACTATACGAGGTAAAGTAATGGAAACCAGTCTAAAGAGCAGCCCCTATACAGCAAAAATCTCATAAAAATAAAAATTCAGATTGAAGAACATAAGAAAGTCCTGACTAACAAAGGCCATTCAGCCCATCAAATCCAGTGTCCCTAAATGTGGTTATTCTATCATGGACATCCCACACCACCTGCTGATGCCTGTCCTTTAAGGAATATTAACGGCTACAATTTTTGTGTGCGCTCTCCCAATCTCCTGCTGTTTACTCAGTTTGTCCAAGGATTCTGCCGATATTCTGACAAAGAGAATCTGCCCCAAAGTTACCCCTATCCGCTCCCCCCCCCCCCCACCAAAAAAAATCCATTAAGCGCTGTTAACAACAGATATCCGGAACAACAGTTATCCCTCAACTAACGTCACTAAAATTCGGTAAATTGTGAGGTAATGCCTTTGGGGAGGGGGCAACAAGGCAAGGGAATGCACAATAAATGGTAGGTTACTGAGAGGTGTGGAGAGACAGAGGGACCTTGGAATGTATGTCCATAGATCCTTAAAGATAGCAGGACAAGTCGATAAGGTAGTTTAAAAAGGCATACAGAATGCTTTCCTTTATTAGCCGAGGCATAGAATACAAGAGCAGGGAAGTTGGGCTAGAATTGCATACTCTAGTTAGGCCACAGCTTGAATATTGTGTACAGTTCTGGTCAACATATTACAGGAAGGATGTGATTGCAGACAAGATTTACGAGGATGTTGCCAGGACTGGAACATTTTTGCTATGAGGAAAGACTGATAGGCTGGGGTTGTTTTCTTTGGAACAGAGGAGGCTGAGGAGAGATTTAATTGAGGTGCCTGGATAGTGTGGATAGAAAGGATCTATTTCCCCTAGCAGGAGGCATAGATTTAAAGTACTTGGGGGCAGGTTTAGAGGGGATTTGAGTGAACATTTTTTCACCCAGAGGGAGAAGGGGGTCTGGAACTCACTGCCTGAAAGGGTGGTAGAGGCAGAAACCCTCATCATATTTAAGAAGTACTTGGATGTACACTTGAAGAACCGTGACTTACAGGGCTACGTACCTAGAGCTGGAAGGTGGAATTAGGCTGGGTAGCTTTTTTTCGACCAACACAGACGCGATGGGCCAAATGGCCTCCTTCTGTGTCAGCGTTTTCTATGGTTCTCTGATTCTATATCGATTCAGCTTCCTTTTAAAGGCATCAGTTGACCCTCCAACCTCACTTGCGGCTGTGTATTCTGTACCAGCCCCAAGCTCAGTGTCAAGTTAAAGAACTTGTTGACTTCAATCTTATTCCTACTTTTATTTACTTTAAAGACCTACATCAGTTCTCTTTTAGAAAGAGAAGGTCCTATCTGGCAAACATCTTTGAATTCTTCAAGGATGTTACAGGCAAATTAGATATAGAACTTCAATTATATCATTTTATTTGGATTTACCAACATGTTTTTATCATCAACAACGATGTGCATTTATATAGCACCTTTAAGAAACAAAAATAAAACATCTCAAGACAATTCACAAAGGTATCAGGAAAGTAAAATGGATGATGAGCCAAGGAAGATTGTTGTCAATGATCACAGCCCCAGGACATTACTGCAGGAGTTCCTCTGGGCAGTGTCCTAGGCCCAACCATCTTCAGCTGCTTCATCAATGACCTTCCCTCCATCATAAGGTCAGAAGTGAGAATGTTCACTGATGATTGCACTGTGTTCAGTGCCATTCACGACTCCTCAGATAATGAAGCAGTCCATGCCCACATGCAGCAAGACCTGGATGACATTTAGGCTTGTACTGATAAGTGGCAAGTAACATTCACACCACACAAATGTCAGGCAAAGAGTATCTCTAACAAGCAAGAGTCTAACCTCCGCTCCTCGACATTCAACAACATTACCATTACCGAATCCCTTGCCATCAACATCCTTTGACCAGAAACTTAACTGGACCAGCCACATAAATACTGTGGCAACTAGAGCAGGTCAGAGGCTGGATCTTCTGTGGCGAGTGTCTCACCTCCTGACTCCCCAAAGCCTTTCCACCATCTACAAAGCACAAGTCAGGAGTGTAATGGAATACTCTCCACTTGCCTGTATAAATGCAGCTCCAACAAGACTGAAGAAGCTCGACACCATCCAGGACAAAGCAGCCCGCTTGATTGGCACCCCATCCACCACCTTAAGTATTCACTCCCTCCACTACCGGTGCACCGTGGCTGCAGTGTGTACCATCTACAAGATGCACTGCAGCAACTCGCCAAGGCTTCTTCAAAAGCTCCTCCCAAACCCGAGACCTCTACCACCTAGAAGGACAAGGGCAGCAGGCACATGGGAACACCATCACCTCCACATTTCCCTCCAAGTCACTTGGAAGTATATCGCTGTCCCTTCATCGTCGCAGTGTCAAAATCCTGGAACACACCACACAGACTGCAATGGTTCAAGAAGGTGGTTCACCAACATCTTCTCAAGGGCAATTAGTGATGGGCAATAAATGCTGGCCTTGCCAGTGACGCCCACATCCCATGAACGAATAAATAAAAGGAGCTACTTAAGAGGGGTGACTAAAAGGGTTGAAGTGGTGAGCTGAAGGGTCTTAAAAGAGGATAGGGAGGTGGAGAGGTGGAGAGGGTTAGGAAGGGAATTCTAGAGTGTGTGGTCTAGGCAGCTGTAGGCATGGCTGCCAATGGTGGGGCAAAGTGAGGGGAGGTGGCACAAGAGGCCAGATTCGGTGGAGAGGGAGTTAATGTAGGTCATCGAGGACAGGGATGATGGGGGAATGGAAATTGGTATGGGATAGGATATGGGCAGCAGAGTATTGGATGGCCAGAAGTTCCACATGAAAGACTTCTCACTAAGCTAAAAGCCATATGTAATATATAATCAGATCCATCTAGTAGACTACTGTGGTAATGCAGCCATTGCTGTTTTCACAATAAAGCATCAGGGAAAAGTCATCTGACAAGTTCCTGAGTTAACAGCCATCTTGGAGTCTGTGTGTGTTTGTGATATCATACAGAATATATCACGTTGGCGACGTAGTATCAGATTTCTGGATACCCTAGCTGAAATTTTTGTTGGTGGATGATTCCAGCTAAACAACAGAGAGACTAGCGAGGTCCTTTGTGTTGCAGCACAGTTAAAAATCCAAGGTAAATTACAAGCACACTTGGCTAAATTGCCAGAGTCTAGATATTGCGCCTTTGGGAATAATAGAATGCTTGGGTGAATTCCATCATGACCGTGAGACTTTCAGAGCGTATGTGGAGTGGCTAGAAATGTTTTTCACAGCGAATAGTATCATCGAATTCCACGATGATAAAAACCGTAACCGGGTGGTGTGGGAAAGAAAACGGGCTATTTTCTTAACTGAAGCAGGCCCCGAGGTGTGTGAAACCCTGAAAAATATGCTTGTGCCTGTCAAGCCAAAGGACGCATCACTTATGGAGATTCTAAGCAAGTTAGAATAGCACTACAGTCCTGAGACGCTGGACATTCCTGAAAGTTATTGTTTCAGAACACGAGATCAGTTAACCGAAGAAAATATCAGTGAGTACATTGTAGCATTAAAAAAGCTATCTATTCACTGTCATTTTGGAAACTTTCAGGACCAAACATTGCGTGACCACTTTGTTTGTGGGATGAAAAAAGAAGCAATCAGAAAAAAGTTATTGACAACCCCTCACTTGACTTTTGATTCAGCTTGTCAGACAGCTATGTCGATGAACATGGCCGACCAATATTCCCAAGAATTTAGTACCATTTCTAGTCATCAGACAACTGAGGTGAATTGCCTGCAGGTTAAAAGTAAAAGGCAGTTGGGACCCAAGGTCTCAGCAACTGGCAATGGTAACAGAACATTGAAGTCATGCTATCGGTATCTGGGACAACATATTGCTCAAAGTTGTCCATATATGAAGGCAGAGTGTTTCTTCTGCAAGAAAACTGTGCATCTTGCGAAGGCATGCAGACTGAAGAGTAAACCAACTTTCAAGGCTATAAATAGAAATCCACAGAGAGTACATAACATGGAAGAAAAGCAACAGGTTCAAGTGATACATGTCATCAGGAGCATGAGAGTATCTAACAACAATTCAAAAAGTATCATCATCCACATAGATGTTGCAGGAACCAAGATACCCATGGAAATCGACATTAGTCCATCCGTGAGCATAGTACCGGAATCACTATATCTCGACAAATTGCGTGATTTCCCATTGGAGAAATCCAAGATGGAGCTGCGAGGCTACTCAGGAGAGAACATTCCTGTGGTAGGTCGTATCACCGTACCAGTGAAATACAAGGATCGATTTCAGAGCTTCCTCTCTTAGTAGTGGCAGGAGACAAGCCGGCCTTACTCGGAAGAAATTGGTTGGGATCACTGAAGCTGGATTAGAGTGAGATTTTTCGTGTTGAAACGAGATTTTCATCGAAGGATGATGTCATCAAGAAGTATTCAAAGGTGTTCCGCGAAACAGGCAGTCCGATCCAAGGCTTCAAGGCGAGTGTCAAGGTACAGAAGGATGCTAGACCAGTTTACTGCAAGCCACGTTCCGTACCGTATGCACTTAAGGAGAAAGTTGAGCAAGAACTCAAAAGACTAGAGACTGAGAACATTATTTCTAAGATAGATCTATGTAATTGGGCTACACCCATTGTTGTTGTACCTAAGTTCGATGGTAAGGTAAGGTAGTGTGGTGATTATAAAGTAACCGTAAACCAGGTTCTAGCGGGTAATCTCCCCAAATATAGAAGATTTGTTCACAACACTGACAGATGGTCAGATCTTCTCAAAGTTGGATCTTAAAAATGTCTACTTACAACTGGAGCTAGATGAAGAGTCCAAATCATGCTTGATTATAAATACTCATCTCGTTTATGAATTTAATAGGCTACCATTTGGAGTGTCTTCTGCCCCTGCCATATTCCAAGGGGTGATGAACCAGATTTTGCAAGGTATTGAAGGGGTCGTATGTTATTTAGATGACATACTCATTTCAGCAACAAACAGACAAATCTATAATAACATATTGAAAGAAATGCTCAAACAGCTAGAGAAGCACAGAGTACAAGTGACTGCTCGCAAGTGTGAGTTATTTCAAAACTCAGTGGAGTACTTAGGGCACAGAGTAGACAAAGATAGTTTACATCCAACCAAGGAAAAGCTGGATGCAATTAGAAATGCACCCACTCCCAAGAATATTACAGAACTTCGATCATTTTTAGGTCTTTTGAACTATTATCGGAAGTTTCGACCAAATTTGGCTACAGTTTTACATCCACAGAATGAACTGTTGAAAAAACAGGTCCTTTGGAAGTGGTCAGAAGAATGCGACATAGCATTCAAGGAGTGTAAAAGCCAGTTAGTAGAGAGCATCATGTTAGTTAACTATGACGTATCTAAAGAGAATCATGATAGAGGTAGAGTAAGAGAGAGAAGTGTGAAATTAAATCAGAAGGTGAGAGTGAAGAACCATTATCATAAAAGGTTAAAATGTTTACCAAGAAGAATAGTCAAAATATGTGGTCCTCGCACATATTTGGTCAAGATGTTTGATCATAGACAGGTTAGGTTTGTTCACATTGATTATATTTTACCTAGAGATATGGAAGGAGTTGAAAATTGGAACATTTCGATTATTTCTGACTCATCAGATAGTCTTGTTACAAGTACAGTACCAATAGCAAATCCTACACCAGATGTATTAGAATCAAGTCCAAGAGAAAGTCAGAAGTTAAGTCCGAGTCTGAGTCAGGCAGACAAACAGTCTGAAGTTGAAGAGAATTCAAATGTAGATCAAGGGCATTCCTTGGAGACAAATTCTCCTCAGGATCAGCCTAGAATGTGTCTAAGTTCGACACCATGTTTGGAAGGTTCTATTTGAGAGCAAAGGTATCCTCTTTGAAACAGAAAACCCGTGGTTAAGTTTGATTTTAAATATGCCAAAAAAATTAATATTTTTTGTTATGTATAACCATGCAATTTATGTATGATGATTGTTTGTTATAATTATTTCTTCATTAAGGAGGGAGAAGTGTAATAGAGCTCCACCTAATGGACTACTGTGGTAATGCAGCCTTTGCTGTTTTCACAATAAAGCATCAGGGACAGATCACACAACAAGTTCCTGAGTTAACAGCCATCTTGGAGTTTGTGTGTGTTGTGAGGTCGTGAGGAATATATCACACCATAGAATTCCTGGATAGGATACGACTTGGGAAAGCAGTCGGTTTAAGGTAGGAAAGAAAGCATACTTATGGGAGGTGTAATGCTAGCCTGGAGGAAGGTGTTCAGTGGAATCACACAGTGGTCAGTGCTTGGACCCATGTTGTATTTAATCTACAAAAGAGACCTGGATGTCAAAACCAATTGAAAACTTGTCAAATTTACAGACATACTAATGTGCAGAATTCAGTAGAGAGAGCAAACTCAGTTAAAGATGTGCAGCGGGATTTTAATCAGTCATCCAACTTGGTCGGACAAATCAAATTCAATACTGACAAAAATAAAGTATTACACATTCGGTGAAAATTGTGCAACATAAGTACACAATCAATGGGACAGCATTAGCAGAGAGAGAGCGAGAAATGGATCTGGGACTAATAATAGATACGTCACTTTCAATGTCTGGAGAGTGTGGAGAAGGAATTTAAAAAGGTAACACAATACTGGGATACACAGCTAGAAGTGTGGAGTACCAGGACTTTACGATGCATCGATCAGACCACACTTAGATTGTTGGATTCAGCTCTGCTCTACACAATAAAAAAAGGATGTACATACATTAGAGGGTGTGTGGTGAAGGCCAACAAGACTGATCCCAAGGGATCCCAGAACACGAGCTTTGCAGTCTAGGGAGAAGCATAAGACATAAATCAAACATTAAATGGTATTAATAAGTGATAAAGGTTTCCCTATATTTAACAGTGACTATATTTCAAAAGTACTTCATTGGCTATAAAGCACTTTGGGATTTCCTGAGGTCGTGAAAGGGACTATATAAATGTAGGATCTTCCTTTCTTTCTATAAGACAGAACCTGGGGCAGATTACACTTAAGCTATTGCTCATTTCTAATGTTTGTTTTGCTGCTGGTAAAAAGCGGAAATGATATCTGTCTGTCAGTCTCTCTCTGTTAATTTTGTTAGATAACACGCCTGGGAAGCACCTGGGACATTTTGCTACATTAATGGCACTATATAAATATAAGTTGGTGTTGTTCTCTCTCTCTGCCAGTTCTTCCTCTCCGTCTGTAATGTCTGTAAGCTTGTAATGTTTGTAGCTCCACACTGTGGATGTGGATGTATTGTGTACTGCAAGTGCAGGGTTAATAATAAACAGCCCAGGCAGATTTCCGGAGACGTCCGAGAGAGCTGCCTGCCATGTTAGGAAGTTGTGTGTGCTGTGCTCTGTGAAGATATCACATTTGGCGATGGAAGATGGGATTTTTTGGATGATTTAATGCTTAATTTTTGTTGGTGAAGGATTCAGCTAACCGACAGAGAGACTTTGGAAGTTTCTGCCTTTGAAAAAAGCTACAAAAATCCGAGGTAAAATACAGCACATGGTGTCAACAGCTAGAGATTAAAATGGCAGGTGTATTGGGATATTTGGGAGAATATAGACATGACCGGGAACATTTTAAAGCATATGTGGATTGGCTAGAAATGTATTTCATTGCAAATAACATAATCGAAGTTCCAGACAATGCAGTCCAGAACCGGGCTGTGTTGGAACGTAAGAAAGTGATCTTCTTATTGGAGGTAGGTCCTACATTATATGAAACCCTTGTAAATCTGCTTGTACCTGACGAGCGAAAGGACACAACGCTTAAAGAGATTTTAACGAAGCTGGAGCAGCGCTATAACCCCAAACCATTAGAAATTGCTGAAAGCTATCATTTCGGGATTCAGAATCACAAGGCTGATGAAATATCAGTCATTACATCGTAGCATTAAAAAAGCTATCGATGCACTGTAATTTTGGAAACTTTCAAAACTGAGTATTACGGGATCGTTTAGTTTATGGGGTGAAAAATGATGTGATCAGAAGGAAGTTATTGACAACAGATGACTTGATTTTTGAGATTGCTTGTCAGACAGCGAGGTCGATGGGCATGGCCGAACAATATTCCCGAGAATTAAATAACGATTACGGTCGTCAGTCAACCGAGGTAAATCACTTGCAGGTTCAAAGTAAAAGACGGGCATGGCCGAAAGTCTCAGAAACTGGAAATTCTAACAAAGCGTTGAAGTTGTGCTATAGGTGCCTGGGACAACACATTGCTCAAAGTTGTCCATATGTGAAGGCAGAGTGTTTCTTCTGCAGGAAGACTGAGCATCTTGCGAAGGCATGCCGACTGAAGGGCAAACAAGCTTTTAAAGCTATGAGTCCAGCGTTCAAAGCTATGAGCAGAAATCCCAAGAGACTACATAGCATGGAAGAACAACAACAGGACGAGGAGATATTAGAGTTACACGTCATCGGGAGCATGAGGTTAACGGACAGCGATTCGGAAAGCATCAAAATCCACATAGATGTTGCGGGATTCAAGATACCAATGGAAATCGACACGGTGCATCTGTGAGTGTAGTACCGGAGTCACTATATCGCGACAAATTGTGTGATTTTCAACTGGAGAAATCCAAGATAGAGCTGGGAGGCTACTCGGGAGAGAAAATTCCTGTGGTAGGTCATATCACTGTACCGGTGAAGTAAATAGTAGTGAAAGGAGAAAAGCCTGCCTTACTAGGAAGAAATTGGTTGAGCTCACTGAAGCTGGATTGGAGTAAGATTCTCTGTGTGGAAGTAAGATTTTTATCAACAGATGTGGTTATCAAGAAGTATCCGAAGGTATTCTGCGAAACGGGCAGTCCGATCCAAGGCTTCAAGGCGAGTGTCAGGGTACAGAAGGACGCGAGATCGGTTTACTACAAGCCACGTTCCGTACCATATGCACTCAAGGAGAAAGTTGAGCAAGAACTCAAAAGACTAGAGACTGAGAACATTATTTGTAAGATAGATCGATGTAATTGGGCTGCACCCATTGTTGTTGTACCTAAGTCCGATGGTAAGGTACGATTGTGTGGTGATTATAAAGTAACCATAAACCAGGTTCTAGAGGGAAATGTCCCCATTACATTGCCGAATATAGAAGATTTGTTCACAACACTGACAGGTGGTCAGATCTTCTCAAAACTGGAACTTACGAATGCCTACTTACATCGTGAACTAGATGAGGAGTCCAAGTCATGTTTGACTATAAATACTCATCTAGGCCTATATCAATTTAATAGGCTACCGTTTGGAGTGTCTTCCATCCCTGCCATATTCCAAGGGGTAATGAACCAGATTTTGCAAGGTTTTGAAGGGGTAGTATGTTATTTGGATGACATACTAGTTTCAGCGCCAAATAGGCAAATTCATAATAACATATTGAATGAAGTCCTCAAATGGCTAGAGAAGCACAAAGTCCAAGTATCTGCTCGTAAGTGTGAGTTATTTAAAAACTCAGTGGAGTACTTAGGGTACAGAGTAGACAAAGATGGTTTACATCCAACTATGGAAAAATTGGATGCAATTAGAAATGCACCCACTCCCAGGAATGTCACTGAACTTCGTTCATTCTTGGGTCTTTTGAACTATTATGGGAAGTTCCTACCAAATTTGGCTATAGTATTACATCCACTGAATGAACTTTTGAAAAAACAGGTCCATTGGAAGTGGTAAAAGGAATGCGTTACAGCATTCAAGGAGTGTAAAAGCAAATTGGTAGAGAGCACCATGTTAGTTCACTATGACATATCTAAGGAGATTAAGTTAGCATGTGATGCTCTCCGTATGGAGTTGGGGCAGTAATCTCTCATGTATTAAGTAGTGGGGAGGAGAGACCAATTGCTTTTGCTTCACGCATTCTCAGTGCTAGTGAAAGTAATTATGTGCAAATTGAAAGGGAAGCTTTGGCATTAATTTTTGGGGTCAAGAAGTTTCACAAATACTTGCATGGTCGTAAGTTTACCATCGTTAAGGACCATAAGCTCCTAACATCAATCCTCGATCCAAAGTCCCCAGTTCCAACATTAGCTGCAGCCCGAATGCAGAGATGGGCTTTGATTTTGTCAGCATATATATATGATATTGAATATAGAAGCTCAGCTGATCACAGTAATGCTGATGCAATGTCTAGATTGCCTTCCCCATCACAAGTTACACCCGATAGGGAAGAAGTGTTTTATTTTTCATACATTGATGAACTGCCAGTCACAGCTGAAGAGATTGGTAGAGCAACCAAACGTGACCCAGTGATGTCAATGGTGTGTGATTATATTTCAAATGGATGGCCAAACCAGGTAGCAGACAAAGATACACATCCATTCTTCATTCATAGGAATGAATTATCAGTCGATAAAGATTGTATCATGTGGGGTGCAAGAGTGGTTATACCAAATAAATTCAGGTCCAAATTAGTAGGAGACCTCCATGACCAGCACCTGGGAATGTGTTTGACCAAGAGTTTTGCATGCAGTTATTTATGGTGGCCAGGTCTTGATAAAGATATAGAGTACATCGTGAGTTGGTGTACGACATGTCAATCGGTAAGTAAGCAATCACCACCAGTACCATTACAGACATGGAAATGGCCTCCCATGGTGTGGCAAAGGCTATATATTGATTTTGCTGAGTTAGAAGGACAATAATTGTTCATTGTGATTGATAGTCATTCAAAGTGGGCTGATGTGTTTCCAATGTGGAAAATAACAATAAGTAAAACATTGGACATTTTACGAAAATTATTTTCTTTATTTGGCCTCCCTGAAGAGATTGTTTTGGATAATGGACCACAATTTCGTTCAGAAGAATTTGCACAATTCACGAGAAAAAATGGTGTGAAACATACCAAGGTTCCACCATACCATCCTGCTTCGAATGGTGCAGCAGAGCGCACTGTACAAATTGTAAAACGTGCCCTCATAAAACAAATGTTAGATCCAAATCCAAGGAAACGACAATTGTCACCGAATCACAAATTGGCTAATTTTTTGATTACGTATCGAAATACTTCTCATACAACTACTGGTAGAAGACCAGCAGAGTTGTTACTCAAACGACAGCGAAGAACCAGATTCTCGTTGTTAAAGCCAAATTTGGCACAGTCTGTAGAAGAGACACAATTAAGACAGAAAGAGAATCATGATAGAGGTAGAATAAAAGAGAGAAGTGTGAAATTAAAACAAAAGGTGAGAGTGAAGAACCATCACCATAAATGGTTAAAGTGGTTACCAGGAAGAGTGGTGAAGATATGTGGTCCTCGCACATATTTGGTAAAGATGTTTGATAATGAACAGGTTAGGTTTGTTCATATTGATCATATTTTACCTACAGACATGGAAGGAGTTGAAGGTGGGAATGATTCAATTATTTCTGACTCATCAGATAGTTTTGATATACCAGTGGCAAATCCTAAATCCAATGTACTGGAAACAAATCCAGGAGAGAATCAGAATGAAAGTCTGAGTCCAAGTCAGGAAAACAAAGAGCCTGAAGTTAGAGTGAGTTCAAATGAAAATCAAGAAAATTCCGTGGAGGAAAACGTTCCTCAAGATGTGCCTCGAATGAGTTTAGATTCGACATCATGTTTGGAAGGTTCTGTTCGAGAGCGAAGGTATCCTCTTCGAAACAGAAAACAAGTGGTTAAGTTAAATTTGTAAATATGGAAAAAAAATAAGTTTATATCCTGTGTCATGTATAAACATGAAAGTTATGTATGAAGTTTGTTATAATAACTTCTTCATTAAGGAGGGAGAAGTGTAATGTGTGTAAGCTTGTAATGTTTGTAGCTCCACACTGTGGATGTGGACGTATTGTGTACTGCAAGTGCAGCTTGAATAATAAACAGCCCAGGCAGATTTCCGGAGGCTTCCGAGAGAGCTGCCTATCATGTTCGGAAGTTGTGTGTGCTGTGCTCTGTGAAGATATCACACTGTCAGTCTCTCTCACTATTTCTCTCTCTCTCAGTCTGTGTCTGTCAGTCTCTCTGTGTCTGTCTGTGTCTCTCACTCTTTCTCTCTCTGTCTGTCTCTCAGTCTCTCTGTGTCTGTCTGTCTCTCTCCTTCTCTCTCTGTCTGTCTGTCTCTCAGTGTCAGTCAGTCTCTCACTTTTTCTCTCTCGCTCTCTCTCTCTCAGTCACTATGTCTGTCAGTCTCTCTGTGTCTGTCTGTCTCCTTTTCTCTCTCTCTGTCAGTCTCCCTCTCTGTCAGTCTCTCTCACTCTTTCTCTCTCAGTTTCTGTGTCTGTCTGCCTCTCTCACTCTTTCTCTGTCTATCTGTCTCTCTGTCTGTCAGTCTCTCACTCTTTCTCTCTCTCTCTCTCGGTATCAGTCAGACTCTTACTTTTTCTCTCTCTCTCGCTCTCTCTCTCAGTCACTATGTCTGTCAGTCTCTCTGTGTCTGTCTGTCTCTCTCCTTTTCTCTCTCTCTCTGTCAGTCTCCCTCTCTATCAGTCTCTCTCACTCTTTCTCTCTCAGTCTCTGTGTCTGTCTGCCTCTCTCACTCTTTCTCTGCCTATCTGTCTATCTGTCTGTCAGTCTCTCACTCTTTCTCTCTCTCTCGGTGTCAGTCAGTCTCTCACTTTTTCTCTCTCTCTCGCTCTCTCTCTCTCAGTCACTATGTCTGTCAGTCTCTCTGTGTCTGTCTGTCTCTCTCCTTTTCTCTCTCTCTCTGTCAGTCTCCCTCTCTGTCAGTCTCTCTCACTCTTTCTCTCTCAGTCTCTGTGTCTGTCTGTCAGTCTCACTCTTTCTCTCTCTCTCTCTCTCTGTCAGTCTCGATGTGTCTGTCTGTCTCTCTCACTTTCTCTCTCTGTGTCTATCAATCCATCTCTCTCTGTCAATCTTTCTCTCTATCAGTCTCTCTCCCTCTTTCTCTCTCTGTCAGTCTTGCTGTCTGTCAGTCTCTCTGTCTCCTTCTCTCTCACTCCTCTCTCTCTGTCTGTCAGTCTCTCTGTGTCTGTCAGTCTCTCCCCCTCTCTCTCTGTCAGTCTGTCTGTCTCCTTCTCTCTCACTCTTTCTCTCATTCTGTCAGTCTCCCTCTCTGTCAGTCTCTCTCACTCCTTCTCTCTCTGTGCCTGTCAGTCTCTCTCACTCCTTCTCTCTCTCTCTGTCTGTTAGTATCTCTGTTTGTCTCGCTGTCTCCTTCTCTCTCACTCCTTTTCTCTCTCTCTCTGTTTGTCAATCTCTCTGTGTCTGTCAGTCTCTCTCACTCCTTCTCTCTGTCAGTCTCTCTGTGTCTGTCAGTCTCTCTCCCTCTCTCTCTGTCTGCCTCTGTCTCCCTCACCTCGTATCAGCAACAAAATGTACATGAAACCACAATTAAAAGGCTCTGCAGACATTACTCAAACCGTGTCACTATAGCTGCTGCACCATCGGGCTCCGGCTTCAAATTTAAATAACTAAAAAGATTTCCTTCATTCATTTGTTTTGTCCATCTGTAGGAAGTTGGAATGTGCGTTTGACATGCCCGATCTGCATAACAATTTTGATAGAATTTAATTTGATATATTTCACATCTTTAGTCCACCGTGCTATCACGTTGCTATATCCAACAGTGGATGTACTGTTGAGGAGAGAGAAAGGAGAGAAAAATCTGCAAGTTTTTTTTTGTTCAAAGTACTTACGAATTCTCTAGAAGGTGTTTTACATTAGTACAAAAGCAAAATACTGCGGATGCTGCAATCTAAAATAAAAACAGAAAATGCTGTAAATCTCAGCGGGTCAGGCAGCATCTGTGAAGAGAGAAACAGAGTTCACGTTTCAGGTCTGTGACCATTTGTCATCGACCTGAAACATTAACTCTGTTTCGCGCCACAGATGCTGCCTGACCCGCTGAGAGTGCCAGCATTTTCTGTTTTATATTAGTATCTATCTGTCTCTCGACTTTCTAAAAATTATTTTTCTCTGCACACATTTCCTGACTGCGCTTATTGTCACATTAAGGCTCCGATATTTGGGGGGAGGGGAGACAACTGCTTGCAGCTGGGGAGCATGGACATGGCGGGATCGGGGGAGGTCTTGCCGGATTTTTGTACTCCATTTCCCGCCCGAAGTTCATGGGAGAGAGATCGCGGGGAGAGATCGCAGGGGCAATGAATGCAACGGGGGGGAGGGAGGGCGAGGGGAGAGATGGGGTGTGGGGGGGGGGAGGAGAGAACGCCGGGGAGAGAGATCTCAGGGAAAATATTGTGGGGAGAAGATCACGGGGGTAATGGCGGTGGGGGGGGAAAGAGATCGCAAGGAGAAATTGTGGGGGGGATCTGGAGATCACGGGGGGATGAGGGTTGAGTCACTGATCTTGGCAGGTAAGCTTGGAGAGACTGGGAGGGGGTTACAGTTCTGCACCTCATGGCCCACAAGCAGGTGTCCTGAACCCTGGGAGGCCCAGCTCCAGCTGTTAAGTCCGAATGGTTGCTAACATCTAATGCACGCAGCCTCGTTAACATATTATAATTGCTGGCCCACCTCTCGGGAGCCGACCTCCAGCCCCTCCCGCCACTTTCCCACCCGTCCTGTGGAGTTAAAACTCCCACTTGGTGTCAACCTTATACCATAATAAATTCCTGTGTCCACGTTGAAAAGGGGATTTGCCTGTGAAAACTTGTCATACTGATTGCACAAATTGCAAGTGGCTGTGGGACAACATTGTGAATTTTCTCATGGAGCTCGAGCACCATCTTGGATCTTTTTTCCAGAGAGTTTTTTTCCCCCCTCCGGAAACTCACTTTGTGTGTCAGGCGTGGCTCAGTGGGTAGCACTCTCTCGCCTGTAAGTCAGAAGGTTGTGGGTTCAAATCCCACTCCAGGGATTTGAGCACATAATCCAGGCTGGCACTTCAGTGCAGCGCTGAGGAAGTGCTACACTGTCACAGGTGTTAGGTTCTGGATGAGATGTTAAACCGAGGCCCCATCTGCTCTCTCGGGTGGACGCAAATAATCCCATGGCACTATTTCAAAGAAGAGCAGGGGAGTTCTCCCCTGTGTCCTTGTCATTTATCGTCTATTCACCAGGGGCCTCAAATTTACAAGCACTTGCAAAACTGTAACCCTCCCTCATCAACAGCAATTAACTTCAACATGTCCCTGCTGAGCACAATTCGATGTTTTTACAACACCAGCAACTTGCATTTATATAGGGCTAAAAATCCGAGTGGTTTAAGGAGATAAGAACATAAGAAATAGGAACAGGAGTAGGCCATAAGGCCCCTCGAGCCTGCACCGCCATTTAATAAGATCATGGCTGATCCGATCACAGACTCAGCTCCACTTTCCCGCCCGCTCCCCATAACCCTCTATCCCCTTATCGTTTAAGAAACTGTCTATTTCTGTCTTAAATTTATTCAATGTCCCAGCTTCAGCAACTCTCTGAGGCAGCAAATTCCATAGATTTACAACCCTCTGAGAGAAGCAATTTCTCCTCATCTCTGTTTTAAATGGGCGGCCCCTTATTCTAAGATCATGTCCTCTAGTTCTGGTCTCCCCCATCAGTGGAAACATCCTCTGCATCCAACTTGTCAAGCCCCCTCATAATTTAATAATTTTTGATAAGATCACCTCTCATTCTTCTGAATTCCAATGAATAGAGACCTGCAATGTCTGTAAGCTTGTAATGTTTGTAGCTCCACAATGTGGATGTGAATGTATTGTGTACTGCAAGTGCAGGGTTAATAATAAACAGAACTAGGCAGCTTTCCAGAGGCTTCCGAGAGAGCTGCCTGCCATGTTAGGAAGCTGTGTGTGCTGTGCTCTGTGAATATATCACATTTGGCGATGGAATATGGGATTTTTCGGATGATTTAAAGCTTAATTTTTGTTGGTGAAGGATTCAACCAGTCGACAGAGAGACTTTGGAAGTTTCTGTCTTTGGAAAAAAGCTACAAAAATCCGAGGTAAAATACAGCTTACGGTATGAACAGCTGGAGATTAAAATGGCAGGTGTGTTGGGATATTTGGGAGAATATAGACATGACCGGGAACGTTTTAAAGCGTATGTGGATCGGCTAGAAAATGTATTTCATTGCAAATAACATAATCGAAGTTCCAGACAATGCAGTCCAGAACCGGGCTGTGTTGGAACGTAAGAAAGCGATCATCTTATTGGAGGCAGGTTCGGCATTATATGACACTCTTGTAAATCTGCTTGTGCCTGATGAGCCAAAGGACACAATGCTTAAAGAGATTTTAATGAAGCTGGAGCAGCACTTTAACCCCAAACCGTTAGAAATTGCTGAAAGCTATCGTTTTGGGATTCGGAATCAAAAAGCCGATGAAAGTATCAGTGATTACATCATGACATTAAAAAAGCTATCGATGCACTGTAATTATGGAAACTTTCAAAACCGAGCATTAGGGAATCATTTTGTTTGTGGGGTGAAAAATGATGCGATCAGAAGGAAGTTATTGACGACGGATGACTTGACTTTTGAGATTGCTTGTCAGACAGCGAGGTTGAGGGCAAGGCCGAACAATATTCCCGAGAATTAAATAATAATTACGGTCATCAGTCAACTGAGGTAAATCACCTGCAGGTTCAAAGTAGAAGGTGGTTGAGGGCCCAAAGTCTCAGAAACTGGAAATTTTAACAGAGCATCGAAGTCGTGCTGTAGGTGCCTGGGACAACACATTGCTCAAAGTTGTCCAACGTGAAGGCAGAGTGTTTCTTCTGCAGGAAGTCTGGGCATCTTGCGAAGGCATGCCGACTGAAGGGTAAATCAGTTTTTAAAGCTATGAGTCCAGCGGTCAAAGCTATAAGTAGAAATCCCAAGAGACTACATAGCATGGAAGAAGAACAACAGGACGAGGAGATGTTAGAATTACACGTCATCAGGAGCACGAGATTAACGGACAGCGATTCGGAAAGCATCAAAATCCACATAGATGTTGCGGGATTCAAGATATCAATGCAAATTGACACGAGTGCATCCGTGAGTGTAGTACCGGAGTCACTGTACCTCGACAAATTGCGTGATTTCCAACTGGAGAAATCCAAGATAAAGCTGCGAGACTACGCGCGAGAGAAAATTCCTATGGTAGGTCGTATCACCTTACCAGTGAAATATCAAGATCAATTTCAGAACTTGCCTCTAATAGTAGTGAAAGGAGTCAAGTCTGTCTTATTAGGAAGAAATTGGTTGAGCTCACTGAAGCTGGATTGGAGTAAGATTTTCTGTGTGGAAGTGAGATTTTCATCAACGGATGAGGTTGTCAAGAAGTATACGAAGGTGTTCTGCAAAACGGGTAGTCCGATCCAAGGCTTCAAGGCAAGTGTCAAGGTACACAAGGATGCTAGATCGGTTTACTATAAGCCACATTCTGTACCATATGCACTCAAGGAGAAAGTTGAGCAAGAACTCAAAAGACTGGAGACTGAGAACATTATTTGTAAGATAGATCGATGTAATTGGGCTACACCCATTGTTGTTGTACCTAAGTCCGATGATAAGGTAAGATTGTGTGGTGATTATAAAGTAACATTAAACCAGGTTCTAGAGGATAATGTCCCAAATACATTGCCGAATATAGAAGATTTGTTCACAACACTGACAGGTGGTCAGATCTTCGCAAAACTGGATCTTACGAATGCCTACTTACATCTTGAACTAGATGAGGAGTCCAAGTCATGTTTGACTATAAATACTCATCTAGGCCTATATCAATTTAATATGTTACAGTTTGGAGTGTCTACCGCCCCTGCCATATTCCAAGGAGTGATGAACCAGATTTTGCAAGGTATTGAAGGGGTAGTATGTTATTTGGATAACATACTAATTTCAGCACCAAATAGGCAAATTCATAAGAACATATTGAATGAAGTCTTCAAACGGCTAGAGAAGCACAGAGTACGAGAGTCTGCTCGTGAGTGTGAGTTATTTAAAAACTCAGTGGAGTACTTAGGGTACAGAGTAGACAAAGATGGTTTACATCCAACTATGGTAAAATTGGATGCAATTAGAAATGCACCCACTCCCAGGAATGTCACTGAACTTCGTTCATTCTTGGGTCTTTTGAACTATTATGGGAAGTTCCTACCAAATTTGGCTACAGTATTACATCCACTGAATGAACTTTTGAAAAAACAGGTCCATTGGAAGTGGTCAAAAGAATGCGATACAGCATTCAAGGAGTGTAAAAGCAAATTGGTAGAGAGCACCATGTTAGTTCACTATGACATATATAAGGAGATTAAGCTAGCATGTGATGCCTTGAAAGAGAAGTTTTGGCATTAATTTTTGGGGTCAAGAAGTTTCACAAATACTTGTATGGTCGTAAGTTTACCATCGTTATGGACCATAAGCCCCTAACAGTAATCCTCCATCCAAAGTCCCCAGTTCCAACATTAGCTGCAGCCCGAATGCAGAGATGGGCTTTGATTTTGTCAGCATATACATATGATATTGAATATAGACAATCAGCTGATCACAGTAATGCTGATGCAATGTCTAGATTGCCTTCCACATCACAAGTTACACCCAATAGGGAAGAAGTGTTTTATTTTTCATACATTGATGAACTGCCAGTCACAGCTGAAGAGATTGGTAGAGCAACCAAACGTGATCCAGTGATGTCAAAGGTGTGTGATTATATTGCAAATGGATGGCCAAACCAGGTAACAGACAAAGATACACATCCATTCTTCATTCATAGGAATTAATTATCAGTCGATAAAGATTGTATCATGTGGGGTGCAAGAGTGGTTATACCAAATAAATTCAGGTCCAAATTATTAGGAGACCTCCATGACCAGCACCTGGGAATGTGTTTGACCAAGAGTTTTGCATGCAGTTATTTATGGTGGCCAGGTTTTGATAAAGATATATAGAGCACATCAAGTGTCAGTGTACAACATGTCAATCGGTAAGCAAGCAACCACCACCAGTACCATTACAGCCATGGAAATGGCCTCCCAGGGTGTGGCAAAGGCTACATATTGATTTTGCTGAGTTAGTAGGACAACAATTGTTCATTGTGATTGATAGCCATTCGCAGTGGGTTGAGGCGCTGCCAATGTGGAAAACAACAACATGTAAAACATTGAACATTTTACGAAAATTATTTTCTTCATTTGGCCTCCCTAAAGAGATTGTTTCAGATAATGGAACACAATTTCCTTCAGAAGAATTTGCACAATTCACGAGCAAAAATGGTGTGAAACATACCAAGGTTCCACCATGCCATCCTGCTTCGAATGGTGCAGCAGAGCACACTGTACAAATTGTAAAACGTGCCCTCATAAAACAAATGTTAGATCCAATTCCAAGGAAACGACTGTTGTCATTGGATCACAAATTGGCTAATTTTTTGATTACATATCGTACACTCCTCATACAACTACTGGCAGAAGACCAGCAGATTTGTTTCTCAAACGACAGCCACGAACCAGATTCACGTTGTTCGAGCCAAATTTGGCACAGTCCGTAGAAGAGGCACAATTAAGATAGAAAGAGAATCATGACAGAGGTAGAGTAAAAGAGAGAAGTGTGAAATTAAACCAGAAGATGAGAGTGAAGAACCACCACCATAAATGGTTAACGTGGTTACCAGGAAGAGTGGTGAAGATATGTGGTCCTCGCACATATTTGGTAAAGATGTTTGATAATGGACAGGTTAGGTTTGTTCATATTGATCGTATTTTACCTACAGACATGGAAGGAGTTGAAGGTGGGAACGATTCAATTATTTCTGACTCACCAGATAGTTTTGATATACCAGTAGCAAATCCTAAATCCAATGTACTAGAAACAAATCCAGGAGAGAATCAGAATGAAAGTCTGAGTCCAAGTCAGGAAAACAAAGAGCCTGAAGTTAGAGTGACTTCAAATGAAAATCAAGGAAAATCCATGGAGGAAAACGTTCCTCAGGATGAGCCACGAATGAGTTTAGATTCGACATCATGTTTGGAAGGTTCTGTTCGAGAGCGAAGGTATCCTCTTCGAAACAGAAAACAAGTGGTAAAGTTAAATTTGTAAATATGGAAAAAAAAAAGTTTATATCCTGTGTATTGTATAAACATGAAAGTTATGTATGGTGTTTGTTATGATGGCTTCTTTATTAAGGACGGAGAAGTGTAATGTTTGTAAGCTTGTAATGTTTGTAGCTCCACACTGTGAATGTGGACGTATTGTGTACTGCAAGTGCAGCATTAATAATAAACAGAACTAGGCAGATTTCCGGAGACTTCCGAGAGTGCTGCCAGCCATGTTAGGAAGCTGTGTGTGCTGTGCTCTGTGAATATATCACAAGGCCCAACCTACTCAACCTTTCCTCATAAATCAACCCCCTCATCCCCAGAATCAACCTAGTGAACCTTCTCTGAACTGCCTCCAAAGCTAGTATATCCTTTCGTAAATATGGAAACCAAAACTGCACGCAGTATTCCAGGTGTGGCCTCACCAATACCTTATATAGCTGTAGTAAGATTTCCCTGCTTTTATACTCCATCCCCTTTGCAATAAAGGCCAAGATACCATTGGCTTTCCTTATCACTTGCTGTTCCTGCATACTATCCTTTTTTGTTTCATGCACAAGTACCCCCAGGTCCCGCTATACTGTGGCACTTTGCAATCTTTCTCCATTTAAATAATAACTTGCTCTTTGAGTTTTTCTGCCAATATGCCTGAACTCACACTTTCCGACATTATGCTCCATCTGCCAAATTTTTGTCCCATTCACTTAGCCTGTCTATGCCCTTTTGCAGATTTTTTGTGTCCTCTTCACACATTGCCTTTCCTCCCATCTTTGTATCATCAGCAAACTTGGCTACGTTACACTCAGTCCCTTCTTCCAAGTTGTTAATATAGATTGTAAATAGTTGGAGTTGCGCCGCCTGTTAACGCCGAAGTGTTGAAAGAACGACGGCCGGCACTCTCCTACCACCTGGTGGCGGACTCCGCGTCAGGTGCCATTTTGCAAGTGTCCATAGCGCTGCTGGTAAAGGCGATCGTTGGAGGGGTTTAAATCAATGAGATCATGAAGTCAGGGAGTGTGCAACGCTCACTTGACGCCCGATCTGCAGCGTTCGATTTCGCCGTTCAACTTACCAGCAATGTCAAAACAACAACAGGGAGAGCAGGCATTCAACAGCAGGAAGGAGGCTCCAACAACGATATTTAAAGGGATCATCCGCAATCAGTTGTGCCTGACATGGTTATGCAGGCTGAGTGGCTGTGTGCTTCTTTCTGCAACTCCAGTGGCTTTCTCTACTTAGTTCAAAGTTCTGGGGCAACATGGAGTGTTGTCACAAGTGCGAACTCCATTATCTTTTAAAGGCTTCTGCTCCCAACACGTGCTCATGGTCATGGCGGCTGTACTGGCAGTCCCCCTCGCCCTCCAGGATCGACTGCAGAGGGAGCAGAGGCATCAAGGAAGATGGGAACATGCACGCAAGGGGATGAGACGGCTCTCAACAGGAGGCCTTGCCCACCTAGGGTCTTCTGACAGCACTTCTCCAGAGCAGCAAACCTGGTCAGGAACAGAGAGGAGAGAAAACAAAATCAAGCAGGGCCGTCATAGGACAGCAGGTAGGTGATTGGTTGGTGAGTATCACTGTTATGTTTTCTTCTCTCTAAGTTAGGGCAGAGGGTTATACGAAAAACTTTAGTTAATAATCTATTAAATAGAAGCATGGCAGGGCAGCTCAATCCCCTGAAATGCACATTCTATGCCATGTGGGAAGTCCTGGTCAGGATGAATGCGGGGAATGTTGCCACGAGAAGCGGGTTTCGGAGCTTGAGCGGCGTCTGGCGTCACTGCAGTGCATCCGCGAGGCTGAGAACTTTGTGAGTAACATGCTTCAGGAGGTGGTCACCCCGCAGCTTGAGAGTGTGCAGGCAGAAAGGGAATGGGTGACCACCAGACAGACTAGGAGGACCAGGCAAGTCTTGCGCGGGAATCCCCTGAGTACATATTCCTCCCCAACCGGTTTTCAGTTCTGGATACTGGTGAGGGCGATGGTTCCTCTGGGGAGTGCAGCCAGAGCCACGGGGGCCAGGGGGTGAGTGGAGGGCGGGGGGGTAGTGGAAGAAGAGTGGAAGAGGAATAGTGGTAGGGGATTCGATAGTTAGAGGAACAGATGGGCGTTTCTGCGGCCGCAGACATGACTCCAGGATGGTATGTTGCCTCCCTGTTGCCAGGGTCATGGATGTCACTGAGCAGCTGGGGGTGTGGGGGGGCTGAACAGTCAGAGATCGTGGTCCACATCAGTACCAAAGACATAGGTAGAAGGAGGGATGAGGTCCTGCAGGCAGAGTTTAGGGAACTAAGAAAGAAATTAAAAAACAGGAGCTCAAAGGTAGTAATCTGGATTACTCCCGGTACCACGTGCTAGTGAGTACAGAAATAGGAGGATAGAGCAGATGACTACGTGGCTGGAGATATAGTGTAGGAGGGAGAGCTTTAGATTCCTGAGGCATTGGGACCGTTTCTGGGGGAGGTGGGACCTGTACAAGCCAGACGGGTTGCACCTCAACAGGGTCGCGACCAATATCCTCACGGCGGGGGTTGCTAGTGCTGTTGGGGAGGGTTTAAACTAGCTTGGCAGGGGGATAGGAACCTGAGAGTCGATTCAGAAGGGAGAGAAGAAAAGCTGGAAAAAGAAGGCAGAAAATTAGTAAATGAGTTGGAAGGCAGAGGAAACAAAGGCTAGAAAATAGACAATGGAGTTTGGCAATGATAAATGGTATATTCTGCACTGCAAGGACTCTAGGGAACAAGGCAGATGAGCTGAGAGCACAGATAGATATGTGGGATTATGATATTATAGCCATTACTGAGACATGGCTAAAAGAAGGGCAGGAATGGCAGCTCAACATTCCTGATTACAGGGTTTTCAGACGGGATAGAGAGGTGGATAAAAAAAGAGGGTGGGGTCGCAGACTTGATTAAAGAAACAATTATAGTTGTGAGGAGGAATGATACGTTAGAAACATCAGCGAATGAGGCCATATCGGTTAAACTGAAGAACAAAAAAGGGGTAATCACACTACTGGGAATGTAGTATAGACCCCCAAACAGTCAGAGGGAGATAGAAGAGCAAATATGTAGAAATATGTAGAAGTGCAAAAACAATAGGGCAGTAATAGTAGGGGATTTCAACCATCCTTATATTAACTGGGATAGAATTAGTGTGAAAGGTATAGCGGGAGCAGAATTCTTAATACGCATTCAGGAGAACTTTTTCAGCCAGTAAGTAGCAAGCCCAACAAGGGAGGGGGCGGTTCTGGACTTGGTTTTAGGGAATGGAGCTTGGGCAGGTGGAAGGAGTATCAGTGGGAGAGCATTTTGGTGGGCCGGAAAATTGCCGGCCCAACTTTCATGTCCCATCGCTGAGGTGATCGCCCATACATCGCCCAGCGCAACTTTTGGCATATCACTCACACATTGCCAGGCTGATCGCTCGCCGATAAGATCGCTGGACATTGCTGGAGAAAAGCCGCTCTTACCTGACTTTCCTCGCAGAACTCAGCACTACGGACGCCATTTTGAACGTTGGAGGAAGTGAGAGGCTGCTTAAACAAGGGGCTTATAATTTGTGAGTTATTTAAGGGCCTTTTATATAAAATATCATAAGAAATAGGAACAGGAGTAGGCCATACGGCCCCTCGAGCCTGCTCCGCCATTCAATAAGATCATGGCTGATCTGATCATGGACTCAGCTCCACTTCCCCGCCAGCTTCCCATAACCCCTTATCCCCTTAACGTTTAAGAAACTGTCTATTTCAGTCTTATATTTATTAAATGTCCCAGCTTCCACAGCTCTCTGAGGCAGCAAATTCCACAGATTTACAATCCTCTGAGAGAAGAAATTTCTCCTCATCTCTGTTTTAAATGGATGGCCACTTATTCTAAGATCATGCCTTCTAGTTCTAGTCTCCCCATCAGTGGAAACATCCTTTCTGCATCCACCTTGTCAAGCCCCCTCATAATCTTATAGGTTTCGATAAGATCACCTCTCATTCTTCTGAAATTCAATGAGTAGAGGCCCAACTTACTCAACCTTTCCTCATAAGTCAACCCCCTTACCTCCGGAATCAACCTAGTGAACCTTCTCTGAACTGCCTCCAAAGCAAGTGTATCCTTTCTTAAATATGGAAACCAAAACTGCACGCAGTATTCCAGGTGTGGCCTCACCAAAACCCTGTATAACTGTGACAAGACTTCCCTGCTTTTATACTCCATCCCCTTTGCAATACTGATAGATCCAGTCGCATTTATACTAAGATTTATATTTATAATTTAGACTTTTTTAGTATAAAGGGCATTTATAACAACAGTGATAGTAATAGTGATAATAGTGATGGCGATGGGGCCTGTAGCTTCTCTACCATTACTTGTAAATGCTCAAATGCTGGTGTCTGAGGTTGAGTTAAATGAAGGGTTTTGTGAAGGGGCCAATCGAACAGATGGCAGACTAATGCGGAGGCGGAGGAGGAGAACGTACACCCGACGAACTTACAGGGAAAAGCAATTTTACCTCAACTTTTCTGATAACATGTGCCTTAGGAGGCTGTGCTTCCGGAGGGTGGTCATCAATGAGATATGCCAGTTCATCAAGGGGGATATGCAGCCTACCAGCACCATCAGGACCGCACTGCCCATTGAGATAAAGGTTACTGCGGCACTATTCTTCTACGCATCGAGCTCCTTTCAGGCCACAGCTGGCGACACATTTGCGGTATCTCTCAGCATGCCACACATTGCTCCATGCGACAGGTGACTGAAGCCCTTTACACTCACAGGATGGATTTTATAAACTTCCCTATGACCAGGGAGGCACAGACCGGGAGGGCTTTGGGTTTCTCGAAAATAGCAAACTTCCCCAAGGTGCAGGGAGCAATAGACTGTACGCACATCGCCCTGAAAGCATCTTTATAGAACGCAGAGGTGTTCCACTCCCTGAATATGCAGCTCGTTGTCGACCACACCAAATAATCATGGCAGTTAATGCTAAATTTCCAGGCAGCAGCCATGCTGCATTTATCGTGCATGAGAGCGCTGTCTTTGACCTGTTTGACAGTCAGTCACAAGGTCACGGTTGGATGCTGGGGTATAAAGATAAGGCCTTGCCAGCTAGCCTTACGTAATCTCCCGACGGGAGCAGAGAAACATTACAACGAAAGCCACATAGCTGCACGCAATATCGTCAAAAGACAATTGGAGTGCTCAAGCAGCGCTTCAGATGCCTGGACCACTCTGGAGGCAGCCTACAGTACCACCCTGACCAAGTCACTGAGTTCATTGTGGTGTGCTGCATGTGAAGACAGATATAGGTCCCTTGCAGTCAGAAGCAGGTGAATTTATAATAGGGAACAAAGAAATGGCAGACGAATTGAACAAATACCTTGGTCTGTCTTCACGAAGGAAGGCACAAATAATGTTCCGGAAATACTAGGGGACCGAGGGTCTAGCAAGAAGGAGGAACTGAAGGAAATCCTTATTAGTCAAGAAATTGTGTTAGGGAAATTGATGGGATTGAAGGCCAATAAATCCCCAGGGCCTGATAGTCTGCATCCCAGAGTACTTAAGGAGGTGGCCCTAGAAATAGTGGATGCATTGGTGATTATTTTCCAACAGTCTATCGACTCTGGATCAGTTCCTATGGACGGGAGGGTAGCTAATGTAACACCACTTTTTAAGAAAGGAGGGAGAGAGAAAATGGAGAATTATAGACCGGTTAGTGTGATATCAGTAATGGGGAAAATGTTGGAATCAATTAATAAAGATGAAATAACAGCACATTTAGAAAGCAGTGACAGGATCGGTCCAAGTCAGCATGGATTTATGAAAGGGAAGTCATGCTTGACAAATCTTCTAGAATTTTTTGAGGATGTAACTGGTAGAGTGGACAAGGGAGAACCAGTGGATGTGGTGTATTTGGACTTTCAAAAGGCTTTTGACAAGGTCCCACACAAGAGATTGGTGTGGAAAATTAAAGCACATGATATTGAGGGTAATGTACTGACGTGGATAGAGAACTGGTTGGCAGTTAGGAAGCAGAGAGTCAGGATAAACGGGTCCTTTTGAGAATGGTAGGCAGTGTCTAGTGGGGTGCCGCAGGGCTCAGTGCTGGGACCCCACCTATTTACAATATACATCAATGATTTAGATGAAGGAATTGAGAGTAATATCTCCAAGTTTGCAGATGACACTAAGCTGGGTGGCGGTGTGAGCTGTGAGGAGGATGCTAAGAGGCTGCAGGGTGACTTGGACAGGTTAGGTGAGTGGGTAAATGCATGGCAGATGCAGTAAAATGTGGATAAATGTGAGGTTATCTACTTTGGTGACAAAAACATGAAGGCAGAATATTATCTGAATGGCGGCAGATTAGGAAAAGGGGAGGTGCAACGAGACCTGGGTGTCATGGTACATCAGTCATTGAAGGTTGGCATGCAGGTGCAGCAGGCGGTGAATAAGGCAAATGGCATGTTGGCCTTCATAGCTAGGGGATTTGAGTATAGGAGCAGAGAGGTCTTGCTGCAGCTGTATAGGGCCTTGGTGAGGCCTCACCTGGAATATTGTGTATAGTTTTGGTCTCCTAATCTGAGGAAGGACGTTCTTGCTATTGAGGGAGTGCAGCAAAGGTTCACCAGACTGATTCCTGGGATGGCTGGACTGACATATGAGGAGAGATTGGATAGACTGGGCCTGTATTCACTGGAGTTTGGAAGAATGAGAGGGGATCTCATAGAAACATATAAAATTCTGATGGGACTGGACAGGTTAGATGCAGGAAGAATGTTCCTGATGTTGGGGGAGTCCGGAACCAGGGGTCACAGTATAAAGATAAGGGGTAAGCCATTTAGAACCGAGATGAGGAGAAACTTCTTCACTCAGAGAGTTGTTAACCTGTGGAATTCTCTTCCGCAGAGAGTTGTTGATGCCAGTTTGTTAGATATATTCAAGAGGGAGTTGGATATGGCCCTTACAGCTAAAGGGATCAAGGGGTATGGAGCGAAAGCAGGAAAGGGGTACTGAGGTGAATGATCAGCCATGATCTTATTGAATGGTGGTGCAGGCTCGAAGGGCCTACTCTTGCACCTATTTTCTATGTTTCTATGTTTCTATGTTACATAACCTAGTTATAAGGAGAGGACAACAATTGCCAGATGGGGCTGCAGGTCCACCTCAGGAAGGAGTGGAGGTGGAAGAGGCAGATGATGAGGAGCAGGAGGATAAGAAGGAGGCTGATGAGGACCTTGGGGAGGACAATCAGCCTGGTGATAAATCTATAGTCCCACCATCCCCCCTACCCCCAGAAGACTGGAGAAATCCCGTTGGAGTTACGCGGCTGCAAAGCTGTTGCACCAGCGGCTCATTTTGAACGCTTTGCATGAATTTACATTGGGGACAGTCACAGTTACAGTTACAGTTCGACAACTGTTGCATTTGCGTTGAGTTACATTTCATCTTTGCCTGGTCTGGCCTAGCCATTGTTTTACAACAGCTGCATTCATGTTTTACCTTAACTTACGTTATTAGAAGATACTGCACAACAATTGTAAAGTGAAATAAAAATGTTTTATTCAATTAACAAAATTTTTTTAATGCAACACCCACCCACCCCACAACACACCCCAACAGTGAACCAACAATAAAAAGAACAACAACAATACACTCAATAATATAACAATATAACGTGTAACAATGAAAAAAACAATAAAGCACCTCCTTCTCTACTTGCTGCCACGTTTCCCTCCAGATTCTGTACCCCCCCCTCCGTATCATAACCCCACCCAGTTTTGGTCCCATGGCGAGATGGTGTGCAGCGGGCGATGGCAAGACTTCCTGCCATGGTGGCGCGATGGTAGCGCGATCGCCTGTTGGGTGCTGTTAGAGTGGAATACAAAGCTGGGGAATCATCTTCCGAGTCCTCCTGACTCGCTTATGTGCTGGTGCTTGTGGTGTGTGTGATGCACCTTGGGATTCAGTGCCGTGTCCCGCCAACCACGCATCGATGGAGGTTTGCGCACGGATCTCCAAGAGCATCTGCTGCGAAACCTCTGATTGGCGATCACACACCCGGGACATGTCCCTCGTGAATACCACGAACACCTGGAGAGGCTCGCGACTAATCGCGACACTCTCCTCGCACAGTCTGCTCAAGCCCTCGATCCGATCGGCCAGAGGAGGTGTGTGCTGACCTCGCTGACCCGACCTCCGTAGGGTCGGCATGAGCACTATTAACTGCCTTGGCATCGCCGGCTGCACGCTGCTTGGTCCCACCACCTCTTCGGTCGAAAATGACATTATGGCCGCAGGTCCCACAGTTGAAAGATTAGATGGGGATAGTAGGGGCATCCTCCTCCATTTCAACAATATCCTCCTCCTCCCTTTCCATAACCTCCTCCTCTGATTCGGTGGTGTCTTCCTCCTCCGCACCCGTGGTGATGACCACCTGTATGTTGCCAGGGGCAGGGGCAGGTGTCGGTGTGGCCTCCCTCTGTGCCATCGGAGTTGTGGGACCTGCAAATTGAGCTTATTGAGCTTATTCGAACAGAAGGGATTCTTGCGCTGCGCTGGCATACGTAGGAGGAGCGGCATTACTACAAGAAATGTGACCGAGAGACATTACATATTAATGCATCATATGGTAGTACATATGGTAGTACATCTATGTGGAATTCAGTGCCCCAGAGAGCTGTGGAGGCTGGATCAGTTGGAGGTAGACAGAATGATAAGGGAATGAGGGTTTATGGGGAGTGGACAGAGAAGGGAACAGATAGCCAGATGACCTGCTCCTGCTCTTATTTCTTATGTTTTTATGTTGTCAACCTGAGAGTAGCACAGAGGCTGCATGCATAACATGACATCATTTGTATATTATAATTAAATAACGTTACATTACTTTAACACTGCTTGATACATTACTCATGTTATGCAACACCACGGCTGGTGGTCGAGTGACAGTGGCTCTCAACAAGTGCGGCTGCTCACTCCTCGAGGTTGGTCAGCGGTTGGAGCTGAGCAGAGCCTCCTCCGCTGTGCCTCTGCTCAGACCGGTTGTTAGATATCTTCCTCTGCAAACATGAAAAGAGCATGGCATAAGCTCATTGACTAGGTATTATCATGGAAAGACAGCATTCGCCAACGTTATATGCTAATAGGGTTAGTATCCACAATTGATGCACGGTAATAACAAAGATTGTGTTTAGGAGCTACAACTTGACACAAACATCTCTCTCGACTACAATCTCCATTGAATTCGGCAATGGCCAGAGCTAATGTCCCAAAGTGTCCCAGCGCAGACAGTGAGTAAGGGCAGCTCTCCCCCAGTCCAGGCTGGCTCACTGTGTAATTAACAGCAGACAGAGAGACTTAAAAAGGGCACAGGTTCATAGCCCTCTCCAGATCTTCGCAGGGAATATATATGTAATATATGTAAGAATAACAAGCTTAAATTCAATCCAGATTTATAATTATAATTACAATTTGCATCATTACAATATAAAATCTGTACTTCCTCTTGCCAAAGCAACAAGGCTGTTCCAGCGCCTCCGGCACTGGTCGGGCCCCTTCGCCTTGTGGGACATGGAGGAGACCACATCCGCGATCTCGGCCCAAATCTTTCTGTAGACCCAGGGTGGAGGTTTCCCACGCCAACCTCGGGTTAATTGGGCCCTCCGAGAGTGCACCTCCTGGACGAGGGCCTTGTTTGCCTCATCTGAAAAGGGCTTTGCCCTCCTCCTCCCCCCCTCCACATCATGCACGCTACTATCTGATGATGAAATATTATTTTTCTTTTTATCTTTACCTCTTTGTCTCTTTATCTCTCTCTGCTTTCCTCCTCTCTCTCTATCCTCTCTCTCTCTCTCTCTCTCTCCCCTTCCCTTTGCCTTCTGTGCATGTGTGGATGACCCCTGATCTCCCGAAACACGTGAAAACCTGTTTACCAAAAGAAAACGCATGCGCAGAAGGCCGTTGCTAGGGAAGCTTTGCCTTCACATCGCTGAAGTCCATTTTGCATCGCTAGGCTATCGCTGAGCCGAAAGTCGTGATCTTAAAAATGGGCGATGTTCTAGCAATCATCAAGGCTGACACATCACCAAGCTGGAACATTGCCCATTTCTTGGGCCCAGCGATCTGAGTGGAAAGTCTAGTTCTTAATTACAGGCCAGTCAGCCTAACCTCGGTGGTAGGAAAATTATTGGAAAATAATTGACGGACAGGATAAATCTTTATTTAGAAAGACACAAATTAATCAAGGACAGTCAGCATGGATTTGTTAAGGGAAGATCGTATCTGACTAACTTGATTGAATTTTTGTCAGGAAGGAACTAGGAGGGTCAATGAGCGTGGTGCATTTGATATAGTCAATATGGATTTTAGGAAGGCTTTCGAAAAGGTCCCACATGGCAGACTGGTCACGAAACTGAAAGCCCATGGGATCCAGGGCAAAGTGGCAAGTTGAAACAAAAATTGTCTCAGAGGCAGGAAATAAAGGGTAATGGTCGATGGGTGTTTTTGTGACTGGAAGGCTGTATCCAGTGGTGTTCCGCAGGGCTCAGTACTGGGTCCCTTGCTTTTTGTGGTATATATCAATGGTTTGGACTTGAATGTAGGGGGTATGATTAAGAAGTTTGCAAATGATACAAAAATTGGCCGAGTGGTTGATAATGAAGAAGAAAGCTGTAGATTGCAGGAAGATATCAATGGACTGGTCAGGTGGGCAGAACAGTGGAATTCAATCTGGAGAAGTGTGAGGTAATGCATTTGGGAGGGCTAACAAGGCAAGGGAATGAGGGGATTGACTTATGAAGATAGGTTGAGTAGGTTGGGCCTATACTCATTGGAGTTAGAAGAATGAGAGACGATCTTATCGAAACGTATAAGATAATGAGGGGGCTTGACAAGTTGGAAGCAGAGAGGATATTTCCACTCATAGGGGAATTAAAACTCGGGGACATAGTCTCAGAATAAGGGGCCGCCCATTTAAAACTGAAATGAGGAGGAATTTCTTCTCTCAGAGGGTTGTAAATCTATGGAATTCTCTGCCCCAGAAAGTTATGGAGGCTGGGTCATTGAATATATTTAAGGCAGAGATAGACAGATTTTTGAGCGATAAGGAAATAAAGGGTTATGGGAAGTGTGTAGGGAAGTGGAGCTGAGTCCATGATCAGATCAGCCATGAATTTATTAAATGGCGGAGCAGGCTCAAGGGGTCAGGTGGCCTACTCCTGCTTCTATTTGTTACGTTCTTATGTTCTTATGAATACACATTAAATGGTAGGACACTGAGAAACATAGAGGAATAGCGGCACCTTGGAGTGCATGTCCACAGATCACTGAAGGTAGCAGGACAGTTAGATAAGGTGGTTAAGAGGCATACGGGATACTTGCCTTTATTAGCCGACACATAGAATATAAGAGCAGTGGGGTTATGCCTGAACTGTATAAAACACTAGTTAGGCCATAGCTAGGGTACTGCATGCAGTTCTGGCCTCCACATTACAGGAACGATGTGATTGCACTAGAGATGGTACAGAGGAAATTTAAGAGGATGTTGCCGGGACTGGAGAATTTTAGCCATGAGGAAAGATTGGATAGGCTGGGGTTGTTTTCTTTGGAATAGAGGAGGCTGATGGGAGACCTTGTTGAGGTGTATAAAATTACGAGGGGGCTGGATAGAGTGGATAGGAAGGACCTATTTCCCTTAGCAGAGGGGTTAACAACCAGGGGGCATTGACTTAAAATAATTGGTATGAGGTTTAGAGGAGAATTGAGCAGAAATGATTTCATGCAGAGGATTATGGTGGTCTGGAACTCACTGCCTGAAAGGATGGTAGAGGCAGAAACCCTCATAGCATTTAAAAAGTACCTAGATATACACTTGAAGTGTTGTAAGCTACAAGGCTACGGACCAAGAGCTAGAAAGTGGGATTAGGCTGGATAGCTGTTTGTCGACCAGCGCGGCCATGATGGGCCGAAATGGCCTCCTTCCATGCTGTAAACTTCTATGATTCTATGAGCGTCTTAGGAGGCTACGCTTCACCAAGGAGGTGATCTCAGAGCTCTGCCACCTCCTACAAACAGACCTCGGCTCTCCCAGCAGCAGTCACAGTCACCATGGCCCTCACCGTGGTTGCTTCCAGTCTGCAGCAGGAGACGTAGCTAGCATCTCACATTTCGCCATCCATCGCTGCATCTGGGAGGTCACTGAGGCTCTGTACACCAGGGGACGTGACGATGTTGGCTTCTCTTTCAGCAGACAGAAGCAGGACGAGCGCGTATGTGGCTTTGACAGGATAGCTGGTTTCCCCAACGTGCAGGGCACCATCGACTGCACACACGTGACTTTGCGGGCGGGCATAACAATCCTGAGATCTTCCGTAACTGCAAAGGCTACTACTCACTTAATGTGCAGATGGTGTGTGACCATGCACAACGAATCCTCAAGGTCAATGCCCGCTATCCATGATGTCTTCATCCTGCAGCAGTCTGATGTGCCAGCAATCTTTCAGACACCACAGTAAACCCGAGGGTGGCTGCTACGAGACAGGGGCTATCCACTGTCCACCTAACTCATGACTCCACTCTGCCATTCCAACACTCCTGCCCAGCACACATAATGAGAGCCATGCTTCCACCAGGACCATCATCGAGTGGACCATCGGCCTGCTGAAGCAACGGTTCTGCTGCCTTGACCGCATGGGAGGAGCCCTCCAGTACTCGGCTGAGCGGGTGTCCCATTTCATGGTTTAGCTACATGCTGCACAACTTGGCGATCAGTCTTTGCCACCAGCGATTGCGGGACCACCTCAGGAGGAGGACGAGGGAGAGGAGGATGAGGAGGATGAGCAGAACGGCGAGGAGCAATAGGAAGAGGAGCGAGGGAGGAAGTAGGCAGCCAATCGCACATCCAAGCGGGCTGTCCATGAAAGGCTCATCAGACTCCAATTTGAATGACTGAAACCCCAGATCCCCATTGCTCAGCACATCCGCATCATACCAGACCTGTCTCACGGAATATCACAGCGTTCTCCTGGGCACAAAGCTGAAATGAGACACACTACAAAAGATTTCAAACAAAGTTAATAAAATTATTAATAATCAAACCACACATATTTACATTAATACTATTAACTAAGCACCCTTGTGCAATACCTTAATGTGTGTGTTTCCTAACCTAATGTTGCAGCAAGGCTGATGAAAGGCTGCTAACATTCATTGGAGGAGACTTCAGATGGCCTTGGAGGATGACCTCGAGCAACTCTGACGCGAGAAGGCCCGGCTGTAGACTGCGCCACCTCGGCCTGGGCGGCAGCAGTCTGGGCTGACTGGCTGACAGGCAGCAGCAAGGCAATGGCGGAGTGGCAGTGGTGGGAGCAGGAATGCCATCATCCTGATTGCTCCACTGACCCATTGCCACTCCCCTGGGACAGAGCCTCAGCATTCCGTGCGACCTGTCGGTTACCTTTCTCAAGCCACAGCTCGTGCTGCAGAAATGTAATGGGACAACAGTAAATCAAGCAGTTTCTGCTGTGATCTCCTTCTGAAAGATTTGTTTACAGCCTCGTTTGCAAAACAATTTCTGTTTCCACACAACCAAGAAGCTTCTCTGAGAGCAGAGAAGCAATAATTATGAGCTGCACAGATGATATCACACAGATGCAAGTTGCTGCTGACTCGGTCAATTCACTTACATCATCTTATATTACAGGAGTCATTTTGCAGGACAAGGCTCCCAGTAACAAGATCATTAAATGATGCTCAATTGTGGTGGGGTGGGGCCGATGACTGTATCATTCCTTCTATCTGCTGGAATGCACTGCCTGAAAGGGGGGGTGGGAGCAGATTCAACATGAACTTTCAAAAGGGAATTGGGTATATGAACAACAATTTATATTTATATAGCGCCTTTAACGCAGTAAAACATCCCAAGGCGCTTCGCAGGAGCATAAATCAGACAGAATTTTAAGCCGAGCCACAGAAAGAGATAGTATGACAGTTGACCAAAAGCTTGGTCAAAGTGGCAGGTTTTAAGGAGCAACTTAAAGGAAGAGGAAGAGGTAGTGAGACGGAGATTTTTGAAGAGGGAATTCCAGAGCTTAGGGCCTAGGCAGCTGAAGGCATGGCTGCCAATTGTGGGGCGATGAAAATTGGGGATGCGCAAGAGGCCAGATATACTTTAAAAGGTAAAATTTGCAGGGCTATGGTGAAAGAGCAGCGGGAGCAGAACTAATTGTGTAGCTCCTTCAAAGAGCCAGCACAGGCACAATGGGCCAAATGGGATCCTTCTGTGTATTGTTCTACGTGTAAAAAGAGCTGAGATAACTCATCGCGCAGAACCTCAGATGACCTTGCATTTTGAAAGTCACTTCTAATTTGCATCTTTGAAATAAGAGTGAAAAAACACATGTATTTCTACAGCCCTTGCCTGTAACTGTGATTAAATGGTAGCTGTGCCTTAATGTTCTCTGCCGGATAGGGAGCTGCCTGCCCTCACTGTAACCCACGCTGGTTTAACACTGACCTTGGTTTGATGCTGCCTCATGGTAAACCCCCGCCCCGCTGTGATTTAACTGTATCCTCAGGCTTCCACACTGCAATGCTCTCCGATTTTATCAGGGCCTGTGCTTTAATATGGTTTGCTCTTCGTTCCTTTACTGATAAAGACGGTGTACATCGGCGCACTCCCCTCTGTGAACAGCTTGTTCCTACAGTCATGTGTCGTGGGGGAGGAAGCATTGAAAAAAAGTAACATAAGAACATAAGAAATAGGAGCCCCTCGAGCCTGCTCCGTCATTTAATAAGATCATGGCTGATCCGATCATGGACTCATCTCGACTTCCCTGCCGTCTCCCCATAACCCTTTATTCCCTTTATCGCTCAAAAATCTGTCTATCTCTGCCTTAAATATATTCAATGACCCAGCCTCCACAGCTCTCTGGGGCAGAGAATTCCACAGATTTACAACCCTCTGAGAGAAGAAATTCCTCCTCATCTCAGTTTTAATTGGGTGGCCTCATATTCTGATGCTATGCCCTCTAGTTTTAGCTTCCCCTATGAGTGGAAATATCCTCTCTGCATCCACCTTGTCGAGCCCCCTCATTATCTTATATGTTTCGATAAGTTCACCTCTCATTCTTCTGAACTCCAATGAGTATAGGCCCAACCTACTCAACCTTTCTTCTTCCTAAGTCAACCCTCTCATCTCTGGAATCAACCAAGTGAACCTTCTCTGAACAGCCTCCAATGCAAGTATATCCTTCCTTAAATACGGAGATCAAAACTGTACTCAGTACTATAGGTGTGGCCTCGCCAGTACCCTGCACAGTTAAAACAGGACTTCCCTGCTTTTATACTCCATCCCCCTTGCAATAAAGGCTAACATTCCATTTGACTTCCTGATTACTTACTGTACCTGCATACTAACTTTTTGTATTTTATGCACAAAGATCCCCAGGTCCCTCTATACTGCAACACTTTGCAATTTTTCTCCATTTAAATTATAAATTGCTTTTCTATTTTTTCTGCCAAAGTGGATAACCTCACATTTTCCCACATTATACTCCATCTTCCAAATTTTTGCCCACTCACTTAGCCTGTCTATATCCCTTTGCAGATTTTTTGTGTCCTCCTCACAACTTGCTTTCCCACCCATCGTTGTATCGTCAGCAAACTTGGTTACACTACACTCGGTCCCTTCATCCAAGTCATTAATATAGATTATAAATAGTACAGGCCCCAGCACTGATCCCTGTGGCACCTCACTAGTTATTGTTTCCAACTGGAAAATTATGCATTTATCCCGACTCTCTGTTTTCGATTAGTGAGCCAATCTTCTATCCATGCTAATATATTACCCCCTACTCCGTGAACTTTTATCTTATGCAGTAACCATTTATGTGGCATCTTATCGAATGCCTAACACATCCACTGGTTCCCCCTTATCCACCCTGCTCGTTACATCCTCAAAGAACTCCAGAAAATTTGTCAAACATGATTTCCCTTTCATAAAATCATGTTGACTCTGCTTGATTGAATCATGCTTTTCCAAATGTCCCACTACTGTTTCCTTAATAATGGACTCCAGCACTTTCCCAAAGCCAGATGTTAGGCTAACTTGTCTGTAGTTTCCTGCTTTCTGTCTGTCTCCTTTTTTAAATAGGGACGTTACATTTGTGGTTTTCCATTCCGGTGGGAACTCCCCAGAATCCAGGGAATTTTGGTAGATTACAACCAATGCATCCACTAGCTCTGCAACCACTTCTTTTCAGACCCTAGCATGCAAGCCACCAGGTCCAGGGGACTTAGAACATAAGAACATAAGAAATAGTAACAGGACTAGGTCATGCCGCCCCTCGAGCCTTCTCCACCATTCAATAAGATCATGGCTGATATGATCATGGACTCAGCTCCACTTCCCCGCCCACTCCCCATAACCCCTTTTCCCCTTATCGCTCAAGAAACTGTCTATTTCTGTCTTAAATTTATTCAATGTCCCAGCTTCCACAGCTCTCCGAGACAGCAAATTCCACAGAGAGCTGTGGAAGCTGGGACATTGAATAAATTTAAGACAGAAATAGACAGTTTCTTGAGCGATAAGGGGATTTTACTGAGCACTACTTTCGTGATAGTGATTGTATTAAGTTCCTCCATCCATATAGATCCTTGATTATCCATTAATGGAATGTTTTTAGTGTCTTCTACTGTGAAGACCGATACAAAATATTTGTTCAAAGTCGCTACCATTTCTCTGTTCTCCATTATTAGTTCCCCAGTCTCATCCTCTAAGGGATCAACATTTACTTTAGCCACTCTTTTCCTTTTTATATATCTGTAGGAACTTTTATTATCTATTTTTATATTTTGTACTAGTTTGCTTTCATAATCTATCTTCCCTCACTGTTATTATTTTTGTCGTTCTTTGTTGGCTTTTAAAAGTTTCTCAACCATCTGGCCTCCCACTAGTCTTGGCCACATTGTATGCCCTTGTTTTCAATTTGATAGCATCCCTTACAGCTCACACCGCCACCCAGCTTAGTGTCATCTGCAAACTTGGAGATATTACACTCAATTCCCTCATCCAAATCATTAATGTATATGTAAATAGCTGGGGTCCCAGCACTAAATCTTGCGGTACCGCACTAGTCACGGCCTGCCATTCTGAAAAGGACCCATTTATTCCTACTCTTTGCTTCCTGTCTGCCAACCAATTCTCTATCCACGTCAATACATTACCCCCAATACCATGTGCTTTAATTTTGCACACTAATCTCTTGTGTGGTACTTGTGAAAGCCTTTTGAAAGTCCAAATACACCACATCCACTGGTTCTCCCTTGTCCACTCTAATAGTTACATCCTCAAAACTTCTAGATTTATCAAGAATGATTTCCCTTTCATAAATTCATGCTGACCTGGACCTATCCTGTCACTGCTTTCCAAATGCGCTGCTATTACATCTTTAATAATTGATTCCAACATTTTTCGCACTACTGATGACAGGCTAACCAGTATATAATTACAGTTTTCTCTCTCCCTACTTTTTAAAAAAGTGGTGTTACATTAGCTCCCCTCCAATCCATAGGAACTGATCCAGAGACGATAGAATGTTGGAAAATGACCATCAATGCATCCACTATTTCTAGGACCACTTCCTTAAGTACTCTGGGATGCAGACTATCAGGCCCTGGGGATTTATCGGCCTTTAATCCCATCAATTTCCCTAACACAATTTCCTGACTAAGAAGGATTTCCTTCCGTTTCTCCTTCTCGCAAGACCCTCAGTCCCTTGGTATTTCCGGAGGGTTATTTGTGTCTTCTTTAGTGAAGACAGAACCAAAGTATTTGTTCAATTGGTCTGCCATTTCTTTGTTCCCCATTATAAATTCACCTGATTCTGACTGCAATGGACTTACATTTATCTTCACTAATCTTTTTCTCTTCACATATCTATAGATATCTATAGAAGCTTTTGCAGTCAGTTTTTATGTTCCCTGAAAGCTTACTCTCATACTCTATTTTCGCCCTCTTAATTAAACCCTTTGTCCTCCTCTGTTGAATTCTAAATTTCACCCAGTCCTCAGGTTTGCTGCTTTTTCTGGTCAATTTATATGCCTCTTCCTTGGATTTAACACTATCCTTAATTTTCCTTGTTAGCCACGGTTGAGCCACCTTCTCTGTTTTATTTTTACTCCAGACAGGGATGTACAATTGTTGAAGTTCATCCATGTGATCTTTAAATCTTTAAATGTCTGCCATTGCCTATCCACCATCAACCCTTTAAGTATCATTCGCCAGTCTATCCTAGCCAATTCATGTCTCATACCATTGAAATTACCTTTCTTTAAGTTAAGGAACCTAGTCTCTGAATTAACGATGTCACTCTCCATCTTAATGAAGAATTCTACCATATTATGGTCACTCTTCCCCAAGGGGCCTCGTACAACAAGATTGTTAATTAATCCTCTCTCATTACACAACAGCCGGTCTAGCTGGCCAGCTCTCTAGTTGGTTCCTCGACATATTGGTCTAGAAAGCCATCCCTTATACACTCCAGGAAATCCTCCTCCACCGTATTGCTACCAGTTTGGTTAGCTCAATCTATATGTAGATTAAAGACACCCATGATAACCTTTATTACACGCATCCCTAGTTTCCAGTTTGATGCCATCCCCAACCTTACTACTACTGTTTGGTGGTCTGTACACAAATCCCACTAGCATTTTCTGCCGTTTGGTGTTCCGCAGCTCTACCCATACAGATTCCACATCATCCAAGCTAATGTCCTTCCTTACTATTGCTTTAATCTCCTCTTTAACCAGCAACGCCACCCCACCTCCTTTTCCTTTCTGTCTATCCTTCCTGAATATTGAATACCCCTGGATGTTGATTTCCCAGCTTTGGTCATCCTGAAGCCATGTCTCCATAATCCCAATTACATCATTTCCGTTAACAGCTGTCTGCACAGTTAATTCATCCACCTTATTACGAATGCTCATCGCATGGAGACACAAAGCCTTCAGGCTTGTTTTTTTAACACTCTTTGTCTTTTTAGAATTATGTTGCAAAGTGGCCCTTTTTGATTTTTGCCTTTGATTTCTCTGCCCTCCACTTTTACTTATCTCCTTTCTACCTTTTGCTTCTGCCCCCATTTTACTTCCTTCTGTCTCCCTGCATAGATTCACATCCCACTGCCTCAAGCCACGTATTAACTATCCTGCTATTTCTACTCTGACTAGCACGTGGCACTGGTAGCAATCCTGATATTACTATCTTTGAGGTCCTACTTTTTAATTTAACTCCTGGCTCCCTAAATTCAGCCTATAGGACCTCATCCCATTTTTTACCTCTATCATTGGTACCTATTTGCACCACGACAACTGGCTGTTCACCCTCCCCCTCCAGAATGCTCTGGAGCCGCACCGAGACATCCTTGACCCTTGCCCCAGGGAGGCAACATACCATCCTAGAGTCTCGATTGCGGCCACAGAAATGCCTATCTATTCCCCTTACAATAGAATCCCCTACTATATCTCTCCCACTCTTTTTCCTCCCCTCTTGTGCAGCAGAGCCACCCACAAACTTGGCTGCTGCTGCCTTCCCCTGATGAGCCATCTCTCCAACAGTATCCAATGCGGTATACCTGTTTTGGAGGGAGATGACCGCAGGGGACTCCTGTACTACCTTCCTACTCCTGCTCTGCCTGATGGTCACCCATCCCCTATCTGCCTTTTTAACCTTTACCTGTGGTGTGACCAACTCACTAAACGTGTTATTCACGACATCCTCAGCATCGCGGATGCTCCAGAGTGAATCCATACGCAGCTCCAGTGCCATCATGTGGTCTGACAGGAGCTGCAGCTGGATACGCTTCCTGCACACATAGTAGTCAGGGACACAGGAAGTGTCCCTGATTTCCCACATAGCACAGGAGGAGCATGACATGGGTCTGGGCTCTCCTGCCATGACTTAACCCTAAATTAACTTAATTTGGCAACAATGCGAAAGGTTTCTTACTGATAAGGAAAAGAAAAAAGGTAAAGAAAAAAAAAACTACTCACCAATCAATCAGCCAATCTTACCCTCTTGGCTGTGACATCACACTTCAATTTCTTTTTACTTCTTTCTTTAAACTTTTGACCCTGCTGCAGTAGCTGGCTCCTCCTCGACTGCCGCTACTCCTCGCGGCCGCCGGGCCTTTTATACGCCTCGCCGCTCATCCCCGAGGAGGCAATATCATTTCTCACTAACACATTTATCTCATCCTTTATTAACAGAGCTACCCACCTCTTTCCTTTCTATCGGTCCTTCAGAATTGTCAAATACCCCTGAATATTTAGTTCCCAGCCTTGGTCACCTTGCAACCACGTTTCTGTAATTGCTATCACATCATACCCATTTGTATTTATTTGTGCTGTCAACTCATCTATTTTGTTATGAATGCTATATGTATTCAGATAAAGAGTTTTAAAAAAACATTTTTAAATCATTTTTCCCTGCTTTGACACCACTTTCTGATACACTCTTATCGTTATACATTCTGTCCCTTTCTGTCACGCTCTGATTGTCATTTCCCCCAGTGCTACCCTGCTCTATTGCCCTCTCCTTATGCATTAACTTTTAAAATTTCCGCTCACCTGAACCCTCCCCTCCAATAATTAGTTTAAAGCCCTCTATACAGCCCTAGTTATTCGATTTGCCAGGATGGTCCCAGCACAGTCTAAGTGGAGCCCATCCCAATATAGAGCTCCCCCTTACCTCAATACTGGTGCCAGTGTCCCACGAACCAAAACCCATTTCTCCCATACCAGTCTTTGAGCCATGTGTTTAACTCTGATCTTATTTACTCTATGCAAATTTGCTTGTGGCTCAGGTAGTAATCCAGAGATTATTACCTTTGTGGTTCTGCTTTTAAATTTGGCCCCCAGCTGCTCATACTCCCTCATCAGAACCTCTTTCTTTGTCCTATCTATGTTGTTGGTACCCACGTTGATCATGACAATTGGATCTTCCCCTTCCCACCCCAAGTTCCTCTCCAGCCCTGAGGAGATGTCCTTAATCCTGGCACCGGGCAGGCAACACAATCTTTGGGACTCACGCTCTCGGCTTCAGAGAACAGTATCTATCCCCCTAACTATACTGTTCCCTATCACTACTGTTATGTATGTATGTTGACCTTACCCAATGTAAGACTTGTCACCAGGGGGCACACCTGTGGGAGACCTAAAGGTCACCTCTGCACCCTAGGACAAGCAGGTATAAAAGGTGATTTAGACTAGAATCTGAAATAAAGAGACCCAGGTCACAACAGTTTGAGCTTGCGATATAGTCCTGTGGATTTATTCTGAGCATAGCAACTACAATGTTTCTTTTTACTCCACCCACTTGAATGGCCCCCTGAACCACGGTGCTGTGCTCAGTTTGCTCATCCTCCCTGCAGTCCCTACTCTCCTCCACAAAGGGAGTAAGAGCCTCGAACCTATTAGACAAAAGCAAGGGCTGAGATTCCTCCATCACAACCTCCTGGGTCTCCATACCTGCCTCACTCGTAGTCACATCCTCCTGTCCCTGACCATATCGGTTATACTTTCATACAGCTGATTGAGGCAGTGAGCCAGATGTATCAGGGACACCCAAGGTTAGAGCACTGGCTTGTGCTGAGCTAATTATTCCAAGCCAGAGCAGTTGGACTGGCTTCAGTTCCCCTGCTATCAGAGGTGCGGATTTGTACACAACATTGGGGGAGCAGGACTTTTTTCAAATCCATTCTCGGGATGTGGCGTCACTGGCAAAGCTGACATTTATTGCCCATCCCTAGTTACCCTTGAGATGATGGTGTTGGGCCACTTTCCTGAACCGCTGCGATCTGTGTGGTGAAGGTACTCCCACAGTGCTGTTAGAGAGGGAGTTCCAAAATTTTGACCCAGTGACGATGAAGAAACAGCGATATATGTTAGTCAGGGGGCCGTGTGATATCGAGGGGAACTTGGAGGTGGTGGGTGTTCCCATGCGCCTGCTGCCCGTGTCCTTTTAGGTGGTGGAGGTTGCGCGTTTGAGATGGGCTGTCGAAGAAGCCTTGGCGAGTTGCTGCAGTACGCCTTGTAGATGGTACACACTGCAGCCATGGTGCGCCAGTGATGTATGGAGAAAGAGTCAGACTGAACACTGTGAGCTCAAAGTAAAGTGTGACCTTAGTCTTTTATTGCAGGTCTCCAGAGTACCTCTCCAACCTGTGAAGCCTCCTTAAATACCTGTGCTTCCAAGAGATTATGGGATCCCTTGGAACTCCAGGGGATGAGCCCTCTGGTGGCTGTACAGAGTAAATACAACTATACATATATAACAGGGGACTGGATGTTTAAGGTGGTGTACGAGTTGCAAAATATATTACAGCTGGGATGAACAGCCTCCTGAGATGGTGGGAAGTAGGTTAAAGGAATTAGTCGGAAAACAAAACAAACCCCATTTTCTTCATGTTCACCCTATTGTGACTTAGAGTTCCAAGTATCATAGCACATCAGACCACAGAAAAGGCCATTTAACTCTTGAAGTGTATGATAGAGAGGGTTGGATTATACATGGAACCACTTGGAACATGTGCCAATAGAACCGTTTCCAGCAACCACTCAAGAGAATAGGGGCAAGACCACCCATTTTATAAATCATGATGAAGCACTACTTTCTAACACCGTTTTTTGAGGTCCTCTCAATTTGTGCATCCTTTTAATTATTAATAATGTAATGTCAACTCAACTGGATTCCAGTTTCTTAATAATAACAAAAAATGGCCTCGAAATTGTAAAGTGCGAAAGGCCTGCCAGTGGCACCACGGGGCAGAGATAATGACTGCCAAGAGTAAAGCTGCTGGCAGGGTTGAGATATTGGTGTTGGTTGCTAATTAACATTAGTCCAGCACTAAACTTATTGCGCAATGCTGTTTTCGTGCCGGTAATCTCAGCAGGAGACCCAATGTCGTGGGGCTGTAGCGTCATTGGAGCATGAACAGCTTGCTCTTATAGCAAAGCTGTCATTTTAGAGAGCAGTGCGGTCCCTTAAAGGGGAACTGCCTTCTAAAATGAAAAAAAAAAATTAAAAATGGCCACGTCTATTTGCAGCACCAAGGCCGGACATTTCCTCACCAAGTCGAGTCAGGTGTGTGCGGGTCGAGTGGCAGGTCGCAACCGCGATGTATTGATCAGCCCACTCTCTCAGAGCGACTTTCGGTTAATGGCAATTATTAAGACAGACTTGTGCATTTCCCGGCCCTATTAAATGGTGCGGGTCTCATGATGACATCGGTGACTCATTTCCAGCAAGGATATTTAAGGCAGCCTTGGCCACATTGTATTTGAAAGTTCATCTAGGAATGTGCAGAGAGTTGGAGGACCCTGTTATTGCTGAGATTTCTAAACATGACTTACCAAAGACAGAGGGCTGCACCTAATGAGGAGGAAGTCAGATGGGTGGAAGAGACCTTCCGCAGAGCAGGTGAACAACAGGGATATGGTGAGTAGGACCTGGGTATAGTGCCGGAAGAGCTTCACTGATCTGATGAGATCAGGAAAGTCAGGAAACTCACCTTCATCCAATGTGCCTGTCACCACAACCACATCCCAAGCCTGCTTCTGGACATCATATCTCACACGAACTTACCTTGCACATCCACCCATCCCTCTCTCTCTATATATATGTATATATTCACATCCCCCTCTGAATAAACACCCCTCACACTCACACTTACCCTAATGCAATCATACCAAGCAACACCACAGAAGGAGGCCATGTGGCATTGGCACCCCATTCCCTCATAGTCACCTCCTATAGATGCAACCCACACAATCCTTACACTCATTCCATCACTCTCACTCAAAGTTCTCTTCTTTCCCTCCTTGCAGGAGAAGACAGCCCACAATAAGAGGGAGAGGGAGAGAACTGGAGGTGGCCCTCCATCCTTCAGTACTTTAACTGCAGCAAAGGAGGTGGCCCTGGAGGTCTCAAGAGTTGCAGAGCTTCTGACGGTGGGAGACAGAGACAGGGGGACATCTCAGCAACCTGGTGACAGAATGACATCTCGTATAGCCATGTGCCATACAGCAGTATATACTCATATAGTGACTGATGTCAGCAGCCAGTGAACGTTCAGCAATCGCATCATGGTAGAAGCACATCTTCAGCATGCCGATTGTTTGCTCAGTGACACATCTGGTGAACATGTAGCTCTCATTATAATGCTATTCAACCTCATTGCTTGGGCTCCTCGAGGGTGTCATGAGCCATATCTTCAGTAGATAGCCCTTGTCTCAAGAAGCCAGCCAGTAAGTCTGCTTGACAGTGCGAAAAGCTGAGGGAGGGTGGATTGGCGCAGGAAAAAAGCATCATGGCAGTTGCCAGAGAATTTGGCGCACACATGCATGATGATCTTCCTATAGTTGCAGATGAGCTGCACATTGAGGGTGTGCAAGCTCTTGTGGTTCACAACCATTCCTGGGTGATGGGTTCACATAGGATTACATAGGATATACGGTACAGAAACAGGCCATTCGACCCAACCAGTCCATACCGGCGTTTATGCTCCACTCGAGCCTCCTCCTGTCTTTCCTCGTCTAAATCTATCAGCATAACCCTCTATTCCCTTCTCCCTCATATGATTGCCTTAAATGCATCTATATTATTTGCTTCAACCACTCCCTGTGGTAGCGAGTTTCACATTCTCACCACTCTTTGGGTAAAGAATTTTCTCTGAACCCCCTATTTGATTTCTTGGTGACTATCTTATATTGATGGCCTCTAGTTACGTTCTTCCCTACAAGTGAAAATATTCTCTCTGTATCCACTCTATCAAAACCTTTCATAATTTTAAAGACCTCTATTAGGTAACCCTTCAGCCTTCTTTTTTCAAGAGAAAAGAGACTCAGCCTGTTCATGCTTTCCTGATATGTATACCCTCGCATTTCTGGTATCATCTTTGTAAATCTCAGCACCCTCTCCAGTGCCTCTATATCCTTTTTATAATATGGCGACCAGAACTGTACACAGTACTCTAAATGTGGTCTAACCAGGGTTCGATAAAGGTTTAGCATAGCTTCCCTACTTTTCAATTCTATACTCTAGAAATAAACCCTAGTGCTTAGTTTGCTTTTTTATGGTCTTGCTAACCTGTGTCACAACTTCTGGCGATATGTGTATTTGTACTCCGAGATCCCTTTGTTCCTCTACCCCACCTAGACTTGCATCCTCCAAGTAATAAGTGACCTCCCTATTCTTCCTACCAAAATGTAATACCTCACATTTATCTGTGTTGAACTTCATTTGCCAATTATATGCCCATTCTGCAAGTTTATTAATGTCCTCCTGTAATGTGTTGCAGTCCTCCTCAGTATTGACAATCCGCAAATTTAGAAATTGTGTTTTTGATTCCAAAGTCTAAATCGTTAATATAAATTGTGAACAACAGTGGTCCTAGCACTGATCCCTGTGGAACACCACTACCCACCTTCTGCCACTGTGAATAGCTACCCTTTACCCCTACTCTCTGCTTTCTGTCTTGAAGCCAACTAGCTATCCATTCTGCTACTTGTCCCCAGACTCCTCATTCTCTGACCTTGTTCATCAGTCTATTATGGGTTATCTTATCAAACGCCTTTTGAAAATCTAGATAAATTACATCGACTGCATTACCATGGTCTACCCTCTCTGTTACCTCTTCAAAAAATTCAATGAGGTTGGTCAAGCAAGCCTTTCCCTTTTGAAATCCCCGATGACTATTCAATATTAATTTTTGGGAGTTTCTAGATGTTCTTCTATTTTCTCCTTTAGTAGGAATTCCATTATTTTTCCTACCAGCGATGTTAAGCTGACTGGTCTGTAATTCCCTGGACATATTCTATCTCCCTTCTTAAAGGGGGATGGCCACATATGTGCAGTCGATGCTGCCCATGGGAAGCCAGCCAGTGTGGCAAAGCTGAGCGCTTGCTCAGTAACACTGGTTTCATCAGTGGCTAATTGATATAATTAGCTGAATTGTCAAGCAAGGTGACCTGGGTGATGCATCTGTGGGCGTCCGGCTGCAAGATGCCGCAAATTTCTGCTGCAGATCTGTGCAAGGAGCCTGAGGTGAAGACATTGAGGGCGCTGCTGACTTTAACAGCCCCTGTTAAGGCTTGTCCACCCGCTCCTCTGGGCTGCAGATCTTACTCAAGCAATGTGCAAATGTCGGCGACGACCTGGCGCAATAGCCTGAGCCTCCTTTGGCACTGCTGCTCAGTCATGTTGAGGAAAATCATCCTCTGCCCTTATTCCCTGTGTTGGGGGTATTGCCTGCGGCAGGGTGTGGTCCTGCACTGATGCCCACTGTCCCGTGGAGCATCAAGTTGTTGACGAGAAGGTTGTTGGTGGTGTTGCTGCTTCTGCTTCTAGTGTTGGAGCTCATCCTGGTCCGATTGTGAGGACCAAGGTGAGACAATATAAACGGCACTAATGCTGATGGAATAGATAGCAGAGGTCAGAGGAGCAATCTTTTAAGTGTTGTGATAGTTACTAGCAATGGGGTGAGAGTGGCTTCCAAGGTTGCAGAAAAAACTTGCAAACTCTAGACATCTAAATCTGTGCTGAAAATGGAGTCAGCAAGAGTCTTTTCTTAGGCAAATAAACAAGTGTCACGAGGAAGTATTTATTCCATGCTCTGCAGCAATGACCTCGATCAATGGCTACTGAGCTTCTACCTCAGGTTGATAGGTGTGGTTCTGAGCTGTGTGATTCCTGTGGTCATCCAGTAAAATTCAAATGGTCTGATTAAAATCCCTGTTAAGAGTCTCACAACAAGGATTTAATAAAATGAATTAGATCGCTCGCCTCTGCCGTTGGGGTCTGTGGCGCGTTGGCAAACGTGCCCGTGTTAGGGGTACGAGGAGGTGGGAAGATGGCACGTTCCCGATGTGCTCCCGTTTTCTGCAACTTTTACTGCCGACCCACCTCCAAACCCGCACTCACAGCAGCGGGAAAATTCTGTCCCTGATTTCTGATTGGTCCCCTTGGAGGGCACGGAACACCCAGCAGTTTATCTGGATGCTGCCTACCTAAGTAATCAAGTACTTAGTGTAATTCGTGCAAGTAATTCTGACAGCCAGGCTCCAGACAGAGCTCACAGAGAACAGACGGGGTTCACCCTCGCGAGTTAGGACCTTCTCCCCCCAAAAAAGTTCCTAACCCCAGCCCCCCCCCGCCGCCCCCCCGCCCCCCCATCCGCCCAAGTTTCTGACCTTTTCTCTCCCCAACAAGTTCCAGACCTTCTCCACCTGCCCAAGTTGCTGAACTTCCACGCCCCCGCCCAAACCCTTCCCAAGTTCCTGACCTTCTTTCCTGGTCCTACCCTGGGCCCCTGACCTCTCCTCCTGCCCAAATTCCTGGCCTTCATTTCTCTCCCCACTCCCCACCCCAGGTTCATGAGCTTTTACACCCCCGCCCCGTGCGAGTTCCTAACCTTCCTCTCATACTCCTAGAATCCTAACCATCTCCCCCGTCCTCCAACCCACGCCCTTTACACCCACACCACACTCTCCCAGCCCCGCCCCCTTTACATTAGCACCGCGCTCTCCCTCTCCTCCCCCAGACTTGGTTGATTTCTCGGAGAGCTGGAGCGTGTGTGGCAAGTGATATCATTGGACTGGACGAAATCCGGAAGTTATGACACTGTGCCTATTCACTTCATACCCAATAAACCTGTTATCAATCCGTTACCCACACACAATGCCCCATCTATGGGGCGGGGGGGGGAGGGGGAAGGGGGCGGGGTAGGTCAGGTACTTGTTGGGGGAGGAAGATCAAGAACTAGTGCATGGGAACAAGATCAGGAACAAAGGGGATCACATCTGGATCACATTCTGGCTCATCCCCCCACCCCCCCGCCCCACCGCCTTTACACATTCTTCCTCCATCCCCACTGTACTCTTGTCCTCTTTACCCCAAACACCGACCTTCTTCCCCCCGAGTTCGTGACCTCCTCTACCCCCCCCCAAGCTCCTCACCCCATCTACCTCTCTCTTTCCCCCTCCTCTCTCTCTCTCCCCTCTCTGATCTCCTGTCTTCTCCTGCTCTCTCTGCTCTCCTCCAATCTCCTCTCCATCCTCCAATCTCCTTTCTCTCCGATCTCCTCTCTCTCAACCCCCTCCACCCCCCCCCCCGCTTTTTGATCTCCTTTCTCTCCAATCTCCTCTCTTTCACTGCAATCTGCTCTCTCTATCCTCTCCTCCAATCCGCTCTCTGTGCCCTCCTCTAATCTCCTCTCCATTCTCCAATCTCCTCTCTCTCTGATCTTCTCTCTCTCTCACTACCCCTTCCAATCTCCTCAGTCTCACTCTGATTTTCTCTCCCCCCCCCACCCCACCCACCCCCGGTCTCCTCTCTCTCTCTCCCCCCTCCGATCCTCTCTCTCTCTCACACCCCCTCCAATACTCTCTCTCTCTCTCCTTCCCCCCACCGATCCTCTCTCTCTCTCTCTCTCTCACACCCCATCCAATACTCTCCCTCTCGCTCCCTCCCACCACCGATCCTCTCTCTCTCTCACACCCCATCCGATACTCTCTCTTTCTCGCCCTCCGATCTTCTCTCTCTGCAATCTCCTCTCACTCCCCCCTGTCCGATCTCCCCCCTCCAATCTCTCTCACTCAGATCTCCTCTCACCCGCCCCCCAACTGTCCCACCTCCCCGCTGTCCGATTCCCTGTCTCTCTCGCTCCGCTTCAATTCACTCTCTTCTCCCACTACCAGACCCCAGCCACCAACAGATCTGCTGACCTTGTCGGCTGGGAGCTGAGTAAAGCGTGGCCCACAGACGGTGCAGGCGTGGGTATACAGCGTCCATGCGCAGAAGGGGATCGGGTGCACATGAGCGACTCCGTGCGCATGCGTAGGCCACAAAGGTGTTCATGCAAATAGTCACAGCGTTTAAAAATTTGCACATCGTAGCCCTTACAGCTCAACTGCCCTCTGGAAAAAAAAAATTACATTAAAATAAATTCCCAAACGTGAGTCTTCAGCTCATAAAGCTGAATGGCCTTCCGCACCTAAAAAAAAATTAGAAACGTGCTTCAGCACAAATGGCTGAACAAGCCAGGAAGGGGCACCCAGTGTCTCGCATGCAGTACTCCAGCTTTGTGCAGGGGGTCAACACTGCAAGAGAGGCCCTCTACCCACAGGGGCCAGGAAGCTCTCCAGAAAGAACGATGTGAGAGTACATCACCGAGGCCATCGCTGCCAGCAGTATTGCCCCTGTTACCTGGCTCCAGTGCCCAAAGAAGCTTCATGACCTCAATGTCAAGGTCAGTGAATACATCTTCAAAAGCCACCTCCTATCAACTACATCACTAGCCTCACACACAATGCTCAATGCACAACTTCCCTTGCCACCCAATCACTCATCTACCAACAATCTGTACCAAACACGAGGCAAACCTCCCATTCCTGGCTTCACCTCACCCCCTTCGAGGACACGGTGCTGGCCATTTTTGGCAGGGGCATAACTGAGCCCTTGGCCAGCGGCGGGGCTGAAAGGATGCAAGCTGCTGGTATCCTCGAACGTTATCCTCTTTCTCACATACACCTCTTGCTTTCCCGCCCTCCCCTCATCACAACTCCACCCTTGTGCCTTCCTCATTTCACACACCCAAAGAATGCAGCCTGCCCAGCCAGTGGTAAGAGGAGGAGGACGAGGACAGGGAAAAGGAAAAGGAGGAGGAGGAAGAGAAGGAGGACAAGAACGAGGATGAGGAACAATTTTTTACTGCTAGCCACCAACTCCACGACATCAATAAATAGGCAAAGGCACACACAGGACAGTCACTAAGGGAATGCATAAAGGTGATTAGTTGATTTATTGCTGTCAAATTGGATAGATAGATGTATAAAGTTGGATTGGAAATGTTGTTTTGTGATAGCTTTTACTTCAGCAGTGTGGCCAAGAGGACACTATGATGGTCAGTAACAGAGGGAAGATAAGCTGTGGGGACTAATGTTGAAAGGAGAATTGGGCTTGTGGTCACTGGTACCGGAGGCAGATAAGATAACAACATAAGAACATAAGAATTAGGAACAGGAGTAGGCCATCTAGCCCCTCAAGCCTGCTCCGCCATTCAACAAGATCATGGCTGATCTGGCCGTGGACTCAGTTCCACTTACCCGCCCGCTCCCCGTAACCCTTAATTCCCTTATTGGTAAAAAATCTATCTATCTGTGATTTGAATACATTCAATGAGCTAGCCTCAACTGCTTCCCTGGGCAGAGAATTCCACAGATTCACAACCCTCTGGGAGAAGAAATTCCTTCTCAACTCGGTTTTAAATTGGCTCCCCCGTATTTTGAGGCTGTGCCCCCTAGTTTTGGTCTCCCCGACCAGTGGAAACAACCTCTCTGCCTCTATCTTGTCTATCCCTTTCATTATTTTAAATGTTTCTATAAGATCACCCCTCATCCTTCTGAACTCCAACGAGTAAAGACCCAGTCTACTCAATCTATCATCATAAGGTAACCCCCTCATCTCCGGAATCAGCCTAGTGAATCGTCTCTGTACCCCCTCCAAAGCTAGTGCATCCTTCCTTAAGTAAGGTGACCAAAACTGCACGCAGTACTCCAGATGCAGCCTCACCAATATCCTGTACAGTTGCAGCCGGACCTCCCTGCTTTTGTACTCCATCCCTCTCGCAATGAAGGCCAACATTCCATTCACCTTCCTGATTACCTGCTGCACCTGCAAACTAACTTTTTGGGATTCATGCACAAGGACCCCCAGGTCCCTCTGCACCGCAGCATGTTGTAATTTCTCCCCATTCAAATAATATTCCCTTTTACTGTTTTTTTCCCCAAGGTGAATGACCTCACATTTTCCAACATTGTATTCCATCTGCCAAACCTTAGCCCATTTGCTTAACCTATCTAAATCTCTTTGCAGCCTCTTTGTGTCCTCTACAAACCCGCTTTCCCACTAATCTTTGTGTCATCTGCAAATTTTGTTACACTACACTCTGTCCCCTCTTCCAGGTCATCTATGTATATTGTAAACAGTTGTGGTCCCAGCACCGATCCCTGTGGCACACCACTAACCACCGATTTCCAACCCAAAAAGGACCCATTTATCCCGACTCTCTGCTTTCTGTTAGCCAGCCAATTCTCAATCCATGCTAATACATTTCCTCTGACTCTACGTACATTTATCTTCTGCAGTAACCTTTTGTGTGGCACCTTATCGAATGCCTTTTGGAAATCTAAATTCACCACATTCATCGGTACACCTCTAACCACCATGCTCGTTATATCCTCAAAGAATTCCAGTAAATTAGTTAAACATGATTTCCCCTTCATGAATCCATGTTGCGTCTGCTTGATTGCACTATTCCTATTTAGATGTCCCGCTATTTCTTCCTTAATGATAGCTTCAAGTATTTTCCCTGCTACAGATGTTAAACTAACTGGCCTATAGTTACCTGCCTTTTGTCTGCCCCCTTTTTTAAACAGAGGCATTACATTACCTCCTTTCCAATCCGCTGGTACCTTCCCAGAATCCAGAGAATTTTGATAGATTATAACGAATGCATCTGCTATTACTTCCGCCATCTCTTTTAATACCCTGGGATTCATTTCATCAGGACCAGGGGACTTGTCTACCTTGAGACCGATTAGTCTGTCCAGCACTATCCCCTAGTGATAGTGATTATCTCAAGGTCCTTCCTTCCCACATTCCCGTGACCAGCAATTTTTGGCATGGTTTTTGTGTCTGCCACTGTGAAGACCGAAGCAAAATAATTGTTTAAGGTCTCAGCCATTTCCACATTTCCCATTATTAAATCCCCCTTCTCATTTTCCAAGGGACCAACATTTACTTTAGTCACTCTTTTCTGTTTTATATATCGGTAAAAGCTTTTACTATCTGTTTTTATGTTTTGCGCAAGTTTACATTCGTAATCTATCTTTCCTTTCTTTATTGCTTTCTTAGTCATTTTTTGATGTCGTTTAAAACTTTCCCAATTTTCTAGTTTCCCACTAACCTTGACCACCTTATACGCATTGGTTTTTAATTTGATACTCTCCTTTATTTCCTTGGTTATCCACGGCTGTTTATCCCTTCTCTTACCGCCCTTCTTTTTCACTGGAATATATTTTTGTTGAGCACTATGAAAGAGCTCCTTAAAAGTCCTCCACTGTTCCTCAATATTCCATCTGGGATATCCCAGCCAGAAAGAGGCTGTCTGGGTCGCATCCTTCCTTCTTACATTACAACAGTGACTACACTCCGAAAATACTTCATTGGCTGTAAAGCTATGAGACATCCAGTGGTTCTGAAAGGCGCTATATAAATATAAGTCTTTCTTTCTTCTTTCATTCTGCTGCCTCCTCTTCTTCTTCTTCCTAATAAACCAACTAGTTCTTAATGGCAATGTGTTGCTATGAATTCTTGAGCAAAAAACCCATGAAGCAAATACGTTACAGTGTGGGACAAATATTGAAAGGAAACTTGAGGTTATGGTCATTAATACCAAAAGCTCCAGGGACTTGAGCATATAAATCTAGGCTGATACTCCAATGCAGTGCTGAGGGAGCGCTGCACTGTTGGAGGTGCTGTCTTTCAGACGAGACATTAAACTGAGGCCCCGTCTGCTCTCTGAGGTGGACATAAACGATCCCATGGCACTGTTTAGAAGAAGGGCACGGGTGTTATCCACGGGTCCTGGCCAATATTTATCCCTCAACCAACATATCAAAAACAGATTATCTGGTTATTATCACATTGCTGTTTGTGGGAGCTTGATGTGCGCAAATTGGCTACTGCGTTTCCCACTTTACAACAGTGACTACACTCCAAAAAAGTACTTCATTGGCTATAAAGTGCTTTGAGACGTCCGGTGGTCATGAAAGGCACTATATAAATGTAAGTCTTTCTTACTTTTTTCTTATCACTGGTTGGGCGTTCGTACCATCAGGGATCAGGAACTGGCACGTGCTTCAGGGTTTAAAGGTCTGCAGCAGCCAACCAAATAAATGGCCTGCTGGGAGACTTAGAGAGCCCACACGATGTCAGATGGAGCTGTCAAAGTGCTACTGGGTAATGTAAGGTAGTGGCAGGCATGCCACTGGGTGCCTCTTCCAATATTCCACACAAAACTAAAGGTTTAACGACTTTACCAGCTCTGGCAAGGTAGGAGGAGCCAGCCACATCCTTAAAGAATAAACTGTACTGAGCATGTCTGGCGCTTGCAATGGCTTTCCCCTCACACTGTGTAAAGTGTTTGAATTGCTGACCATCAGTGCCCAGGAGGAGGTAGTGCTGTTTGGGTATGCATCCTGCACAATTTGATATCCAAGCTTCGTGCTTCGGGAGAGAGTAAAGAAAGAACGAAAGACTTGCATTTATATAGCGCCTTTCATGGCCTCAGCACTTTAGCACAAATTCAAAATACTTTTGAAGTGCAGTCACTGTTGTAATGTAAGAAACACGGCAGCCAATTTGTGCACAGAAAGTTGCTGTAGACAGTATTGAGACAATGACCAAATCATCTATTTTTAGGTGTTGGTTGAGGGATAGATATTGGCCAGGGCTCTTCTTCAAACAGAACCGTGGGATTCGTTCTGTCCACCTAAAAGGACATCTGTTTAACATTTCCTCCTAGGGATGGCACCTCCGACAGTGCAGCTGTAATTTGGAAGGCACAATTTTCTGTCCGTTAAAATGACCAGATGGTGACTCGCGGGGGTGGCTGCATTCAATCTCATGATGTATGTTCCGAGTGCGCAAAGGTCGATACTGGGAGAGCGAGAAACAAAAGTTTGCTTTGCTGACTTTGTAAACCGAACCATTGGAAGAGCTGCAATCGGTTATTTGTCGGGATTGTCATTCATATGTTTGGATTTAAGGCAATGAAATGGAGATCTTTTACTGCCGCAGCTCCACCTTTGATGTCCATGCCACAAATAAAACCCTTACACTCTTCCAGCCTGACTGTTTTCCCTGGAGTGGCCCCCATCCTTGCTCCCTCAAGTCCAAGGGGGACACGCTTGTGCCTATCGGGTGTACAACTGTATTTTTCCATCATCGCCATCACCATTGTAGCAGGCTCCTTCAAAGCATTGATTGGTGGATCGCCCACCTCTGCCAGTCCTCGACTCTACTCATGTCGGAGAAGATCCCTACATTCTGGGACCGGACGTCGGCTGTAACGGTCAAAAGCCAGGTGCGTCTTGGCCTTTCAGGAGGCACTTCCAGGCCTTCGGAGAACAGGCTCTGAGCGCCCTGGGAGTATCATGTGCTCAGTCGAGCCAAGCCATGCACCCGAACGGCGATAAATGTCTTTGCGCAATTATGACACTTTTAGTGACTCGGTCACTCCACTGAATGCGCCAGATGTGGTAAACATACCACTGGCCTGCTGCATCAACTGTTGCCTGGTATGCTTGCAAAAATTGCAATGTACACAGGAGAACTGGCATGATGCCGGTATTGTAGAAGTTTTGTTGGGAGCAAAGAACGCGATGACCAAGTCCAACACCACCCAGTGCATCAGCGCAATTCTGCATCGTATTTTGGATGTGCTTCTATGAAAGTGCACTTTCAATGTGGGCAACATGAATAATTCTGATGTGGCATCTCTCCATTTGAGAGAACTATCGCAACCTCACATTTCGCTTGCAGGATTACATAAGGCCAGACAGGGAGGGTGAGGTCATGGGGGATTTGAAAACAAGGATGAGTTACTTAAAATCGAGGCCTTGTCAGACCGGGAGCCAATGTAGGTCCGCGAGCACAGCAGTGATGGGTGAAGCACTGACCACACTCAACCAGCTCCGTTAGGCGGGCCACATTGATCGCATGCCTGACACAAGACTCCCAAAGCAAGCGCTCTACTCGGAACTCCTACACGGCAAGCGAGCCCAAGATGGGCAGAGGAAACACTTCAAGGACACCCTCAAAGCCTCCTTGATAAAATGCAACATCCCCACCGACACCTGGGAGTCCCTGGCCAAAGACCACCTTCAGTGGAGGAAGTGCATCCGGGAGGGTGCTGAGCATCTTGAGTAGGACCTCAAAGGTAGTAATCTAAGGATTGCTACCAGTGCCACGTGCTAGTCAGAGTAGGAATCGCAGGATAGCTCAGATGAATACGTGGCTTGAGGAGTGGTGCAGAAGGGAGGGATTCAAATTCCTGGGACATTGGAACCGGTTCTGGGGGAGGTGGGACCAGTACAAACCGGACGGTCTGCACCTGGGCAGGACCGGAACCAATGTCCTAGGGGGAGTTTTGCTAGTGCTGTTGGGAAGGGGTTAAACTAATACGGCAGGGGGATGGGAACCTGTGCAGGGAGACAGAGGGAAGTAGAATGGGGGAAAAAGCAAAAGGTAGAAAGAAGAAAAGTAAAAGTGGAGGGCAGAGAAACCCAAGGCAAAAATCGAAAAGGGCCACATTGCAGCAAAATTCTAAAAGGGCAAAGTATGTTAAAAAGACAAGCATGAAAGCTCTGTGCCTCAATGCGAGGAGTATTCGTAATAAGGTGGACAATTAACTGCACAGGCAGCAATTAATGAATATGATATAATTGGCATCACGGAGACATGGCTCCAGGGTAACCAAGGCTACCATCCAGGGGACTCAATATTCAGGAAGGATAGACAGAAAGGAAAAGGAGGTGGGGTAGCTTTGCTGGAAATTAACGCAATAGTAAGGAAGGACATTAGCTTAGATGATGTGGAATCTGTATGGGTGGAGCTGCGGAATACCAAAGGGCAGAAAATTCTAGTGGGAGTTGTGTACAGACCACCAAACAGTAGTAGTGAGGTTGGGGACAGCATCAAACAAGAAATTAGGGAAGCGTGCAATAAAGGTACAGCAGTTATCATGGGCGACTTTAATTTATATATAGATTGGGCTAACTAAACTGGTAGCAATACGGTGGAGGAGGATTTTGTTGAGTAGTATTAGGGATGTTTTTCTGGACCAATATGTCGAGGAACCAATTAGAGGGCTGGCCATCGTAGACTGGGTGATGTGTAACGAGAAAGGACTAATTAGCAATCTTGTTGTGCGAGGCCTCTTGGGGAAGAGTGACCATAATAGGGTAAAATTCTTTATTAAGATGGAGAGTGACACAGCTAATTCAGAAACTAGGGTCCTGAACTTAAGGAAAGGTAACTTCGATGGTATGAGCCGTGAATTTGCTAGAATAGACTGGCAAATGATACTTAAAGGGTTGATGGTGGATAGGCAATGGCAAACATTTAAAGATCACATGGATGAACTTCAACAATTGTACATCCCTGTCTGAAGTAAAAATAAAACGGAAAGTGGCTCAACCGTGGCTAACAAGGGAAATTAAGGATAGTGTTAAATCCAAGGAAGAGGCATATAAATTGGCCAGAAAAAGCAGCAAACCTGAGGACTGGGAGAAATTTAGAATTCAGCAGAGGAGGACAAAGGGTTTAATCAGGAGGGGGAAAATAGAGTATGAGAGGAAACTTGCCAGGAACATAAAAACTGACTGCAAAAGCTTCGATAGATATGTGAAGAGAAAATGATTAGTGAAGACAAACGTAAGTCCCTTGCAGTCAAATTCAGGTGAATTTATAATGGGGAACAAAGAAATGGCAGACCAGTTGAACAAATACTTTGGTTCCGTCTTCACGAAGGAAGACACAAATAACCTTTTGAAAGTACTAGGGGACCGAGGGTCTAGTGAGAAGGAGGAACTGAAGGAAATCATTATTCGGCGGGAAATTGTGTTAGGGAAATTGATGGGATTGAAGGCTGATAAATCCCCAGGGCCTGATAGTCTGCATCCCAGAGTACTTAGGGAAATAGCCCAGAAATAGTGAATGCATTGGTGATCATTTTCTAACAGTCTATCGATTCTGGATCAGTTCCTATGGACTGGACGGTAGCTAATGTAACACCACTTTTTTAAAAAGTAGGGAGAGAGAAAACTGTAATTATATACTGGTTAGCCTGTCATCAGTAGTGGGAAAAATGTTGGAATCAATTATTAACGATGAAATAACAGCGCATTTGGAAAGCAGTGACGGGATCGGTCCAAGTTAGCATGGATTTATGAAGGGGAAATTATGCTTGACAAATCTCCTGGAATTTTTTAAGGATGTAACTAGTAGAGTGGACAAGGGAGAACCATTGGATGTGGTGTATTTGGACTTTCAAAAGGCTTTTGACAAGGTCCCACACAAGAGATTGGTGTGCAAAATTAAAGCACACGGTATTGGGGGTAATGTACTGACGTGGATAGAGAACTGGTTGGCAGACAGGAAGCAGAGAGTTGGGATAAACCGGTCCTTTTCAGAATGGCAGGCAATGACTAGTGGGGTGCTGCAGGGCTCAGTGCTGGGATCCCAGCTATATACAATATACATTAATGATTTGGATGAGGGAATTGAGTGTAATATCTCCAAGTTTGCACACGACACTAAACTGAGTGGTGGTGTGAGCTGTGAGGAGGACGCTAAGAGGCTGCAGAATGACTTGGACAGGTTAGGTGAATGGGAAAATGCATGGCAGATGCAGTATAATGTGGATAAATGTGAGGTTATCCACTTTGGGGGCAAAAGCACAAAGGCAGAATATTATCTGAATGGCGGCAGCTTAGGAAAAGGGGAGGTGCAACGAGACCTGGGTGTCATGGTACATCAGTCATTGAAAGTTGGCATGCAAGTACAGAAGGCGGTGAAGAAGGCAAATGGTGTGTTGGCCTTCATAGCTAGGGGATTTGAGTATAGGAGCAGGGAGGTCTTACTGCAGTTGTACAGAGCCTTGGTGAGGCCTCACCTGGAATATTATGTTCAGATTTGGTCTCCTAATCTGAGGAAGGACGTTCTTGCTATTGAGGGAGTGCAGCAAAGGTTCACCAGACTGATTCCCAGGATGGCTGGTCTGACATCTGAGGAGAGACTGGATCGACTGGGCCTTTATTCACTGGAGTTAAGAAGGATGAGAAGGGATCTCATAGAAACATAAAATCCTGACGGGACTGGACAGGTTAGATGCAGGAAGAAGGCTCCCGACGTTGGGGAAGTCCAGAACCAGGGGACACAGTCTAAGGATAAGGGGTAAGCCATTTAGGACTGAGATGGGGAGAAACCTCTTCACTCAGAGAGTTGTTAACCTGTGGAATTCCCTACCGCAGAGAGTTGTTGATGCAAGTTCATTGGAAATATTCAAGATGGAGTTAGATATGGCCCTTACAGCTAAAGGGATCAAGGGGTATGGAGAGAAAGCAGGAAAGGGGTACTGAGGTGGATGATCAGCCATGTTCTTATTGAATGGTGGTGCAGGCTCGAAGGGCCGAATGGCCTACTCCTGCACCTATTTTCTAGGTTTCTATTTTTCTATGTCTCGTCACCGAGAGCATGCAGAAAACAAGCGCAGGCAGCGGAAGGAGCGTGCGTCAAACTCGACTCCCCACCCACCTTTTCCTTCAACCACTGTCTGTCTGCCCCACCTGTGACAGAGACTGTAATTCCCGTATTGGACTGTTCAGTCACCTCAGAACTCACTTTTAGAGTGGAAGCAATCTTCCTCGATTTCAGGGGACTGCCTATGATGATGATGATGGGTGAATGGGACCCAAGTTTATGGAGGGTGCAAGTTGGGAGACTGGCCAGGAGAGCATTGGAATCGTTGATTCTAGAGGTAACAAAGGTAGTATGGATGAGAATTTCAGCAGCAGATGAGTTGTGACTGGGGCGGAGACAGGCGATATTAGGTATAGACTCCAATCAAGAAAACTAACACAGATTATGCAACCGCCAACATACAAGAAGTCATCCTTATTGTTTAAGAGCAAGACATGTCAAAGCAGGTTACATCTTTCTCTGCCTGTTTACTTTTCTTCTCCCACTGCCTCTGTCTCAAGTACGGCTCCATGGATCCAGTTACCCCTCAGAACCTTGCTGTGGTGTCAACTATTCACGTGTGAGTTTAGATGGTGTGTGTGGACAGGCTGTTCAACCGTTGGAATAGGGGTGTTACAGCAAAGTCCGATCACATGTTCAGCTGACAGCCACACACACATATTGCTGCTCCTTCATCACAATCCTGGAACTCCCTACATGTATCGATGCATTTAACAGGAAGTTAGATAAGTGCATGAGGAAGAAAGGAATCGAAGGATATATTGATGGGGCTCAATGAAGTAGGATGGGAGAAGGTTCATGTGGAGCATAAACACTGGCTTGGACCTGTTAGGCCGACTGGCCGGAGTCTATGCTATACATTCTGTGCATTTGATGTAGTTCTATGTAGGCTTGTTACATCTTAAAACCAGAATTAATGCGTCTTGCTTCCAATGCATGAGGACTGGGTTCTGCTCGTATTCAAATGTGTCCAGCAAGGAAGCTGATTTATACAAAGGTCAAACCGCTTATTAAATTTGTGTGCTTTGAATCATTTACCACTGCAAGTTTCATATGATCAACAGCAGGAAACAGCCATAAAGCAACCTGGAGATATGGTCCTGCAGTAAGAATGTACAATTAACGCATAAAAAATGTCTTAATAAAGTTGGGACATGTCTACATCATCTTGTCTATAAGGAGCTATATACAATGTCAAGTCTTCCTGAAGCTTTCCTCATGCAGTCTCACTACCAGATTCGAAAAGAGCAGATCCTAATCCAATTTTCCAGAAGTGACTTGTTGATTTACCTTAATTGGTCAATTAGCTTCACTTAGTACAATTTGTTCCACTTTAGGCTGCAGATGACATCCTTGCACAGAATGCTCACACACTTCTGTTTGTCAGGTCGGTGTGCCAGAACCAGTAACAACACCCCTTCCCTGGTCTTTGCAGTGCAATTATATAGGACCCTGGTGAGACCACACCTGGAGTATTGTGTACAGTTGTGGTCTCCTTACCTAAGGAAGGATATACTTGCCAAAGAGGGAACGCAACAAAGATTCACCAGATTGATTCCTGGGATGGGGGGGATTGTCCTAAGGGAGAGATTGAGTAGACTAAGCCTATATTCTCTAGAGTTTAGAAGAATGAGAGATGATCTCATTGAAACATACAAAATTCTTACAGGGCTTGACAGGGTAGATGCAGGAAGGATGTTTCCCCTGACTGGGGAATCTAGAACCAGGGGTCACAGTCTCAGAATAAGGGGTCGGCCATTTAGGACTGAGATGAGGAGAAACTTCTTCAAACAGAGGGTGGTGAATCTCTGTAATTCTCTACCCCAGAGGGCTGTGGAGGCTCAGTCTTTGAGCATATTCAAGACAGAGATTGATAGATTTTTGAATATTAAGATAATCAAGGGATATGGGGATGGTGCAGGAAAATGGAGTTGAGGTAGAAGATCAGCCATCATCATCATCATCATCATAGGCAATCCTTCGAACGAGGATGACTTGCATCCACGAGTTCACAGATGTTTCAATGAAGGACCCGATGTTCCAGTCCTGAACTCCAATTGAAGGGTGGAAGATGCCTGTGCGTGAATTTTTTTTAACATGTGGTAACCATTGCACACCAGCCACCAGACGGGCTCGAGAGAGCTAGGCCTTTATCCAATGCCAAGTGTTAACCAGGATGACTGGAGACCTGCTCTGCTGCACCTAGAGTGCACACATATTGCAGTGTGCTGCCCCTGGGTCCTCGGCTCTTCTGGGCTCTGTACCCTCATTCGCCGCACCTCCGCCATGATCTCTCGCCGCTCCTCTGCCACAAACATTTGCCGCACCTCCGCCACGATCCATCACTGCTCCTCTGCCACAAAATCACTCGCCACACCTCCTCACCAAACATTCGCCGAACCACCGTCACGATCCCTCACCACTCCTGCGCCCTGATCATTTATCGCAAGTCCGCCAAGACCTTCCCGCTGCTCTGCTGTACCAGGGCTCAGCCAGTGCTCTTGCCCACGGTCCAAACAGCGACCTGGGTCCTCATGACGTCACCTCGAAGCCGTCGCACACTTGAAGCGGCTCGCGCTGGCAGCTGCAGTAGTATGCTGCAGCTCTATTTATAGCCCCAACCTGCAGTGGTGTTCTCACACAGGTCGGGGCGGCCCATGATATTCCAGGGTCCGACACTCCAGCTCTATTTATAGCCCCGACCTGCAGTGGTGTTCTCACACAGGTCGGGGCGGCCCACGATATTCCAGGGCCCGACACTCCAGCTCTATTTATAGCCCTGACCTGCAGTGGTGTTCTCACACAGGTCGGGGCGGCCCACGATCAGCCATGATCTTACTGAATGGCGAGAGGTCGAATAGCCTACTCCTGCTCCTATTTCTTACGTTCTTCTGGGGATGTCCTGCACTGTGGACCTTGGCCCATCTCCTTGGCTTCTCAGTGAACAAAAAAAGAAAATGTCTGCCCAGATGCCAGCCACTTCGCCGCACCTGGTCATGAACTACACTCGAGCAACACTCAAGACATTTTTTGTAGGCAGCTGAAGACATTTATTGTCGACAGCTCAGTACCTAACTTATGTCCCAGCGGGAAACAATATCTCTTCTTAAAACTACCCTCCAGTAATATTACATAATATTGGATATTGAGACGCCTCAGCCTCTCCTACTTAAGCATCTGTGTCTTTCTCTGGAACAATCGACCCTTTGATACTTGCTGAATGTTACCTGTAGTGGTGTCAGAGGTTTTTCTCACCAGAGTTCAGACCTTTGTTTTTGCTGAAATTTGAGCCCCATGTGTGAGCCGCATTGTTTGACAGCTCCGGGGTAACTGACAGCTCCCCTCAATTTGTTTGTCATTCTGTGACAAAAGCTGCTTTTCCCTCTGAGGCATTTAATTTGACAAGGATTAAATAATAAAGAAAAGATATTGGGAGTGAGCGGGTAGTGGAAGATGTGAGAAAGTCCCTGAACAGCTCCTGACCTCAGTCTCGTTCAAAGAAAGACTTAGATTTATACAGCGCCTTTCATCACCACCGGACATCTCAAAGCGCTTTACAGCCAATGAAGTACTTTTGGAGTGTAATCACTGTTGTAATGTGGGAAACGCGGTAGCCAATTAGCGCACAGCAAGGTCCCACAAACAGCAATGCAATAATGACCAGATCATCTGTTTTTGTTATGTTGACTGAGGGATAAATATTGGCCAGGACACTGGGGATAACTCCCCTACTCTTCTTCGAAATATTGCTATGGGATCTTTTTCGTCCATCTGAGAGAGCAGACGGGGCCTCGGTTTACCATCTCATCCAAAAGACGGCACCTCTCTCAGCACTGCACTGGAGTGTCAGCCTAGATTTATATGTTGAGGTCCCTGGAGTGGGACTAAAACTCACAATCTTCTGACTCAGAAGTGAGTGTGCTACTCACTGAGTTACAGCTGACACTGTCATTGAGACTCCGATGAAGTCGCATTCACTTACTGGCTAGCAGTAATTCAAATATTGCACCAGTGTGACATTCTATCAGTTAAAGGCTGTATATGTTAAAGGGAGCATCATAATTATGCGTGCTTTTCGGGGAGGGTGGGGTGGGGGGGGGTTGCGGGGTGAAAGGTAGACCTTCCCTGGAAACTGTTTCCATCACTGCCACCATGTTATTAAATTGCAAGAATGTGTCTGTTGAGATGTGCTTTTAAACTTTATTCCCCTCATCCTCCCCCTCGACTCTTGCTTAGCGACATTCCATGAGTGCTGTCAACCTTCTTCACCTTATCCAAGTGGCTGATCCTCATGTGTGAGCCCAGTGAGTGCAGGCAGGCTATTCAACCACGTGACCATCACAACCAATCCCAATCCGGTCTTTACATATCATGCACGCGCACACACACACACACACACATACATCTCCGCACACAAATACCGACACAGAAACATCGATACATCTGCATGCACACACATACACAGGCGTATGCAAGTATGAACACACAAATACACGCACAAGCACACCCACAAGCATAAACGCGCGCGCGCACGCACACATACAGTTCAGATGGTTGATATATGAATAACAGAAACCTGGGAGTGACTAATAGGCTGGAACCTAATCAGGGGTTTGGGTGATTTATATATAGAATAATAGATACCCGGGAGTTATTTACAGGCTGAAAACTAATCGAAGGGCTCGGAGTGTTTATATATATAGAAAAATGGATACCTGGAAGATAGTTACAGACTGGAATCTAATCAGAAGCTTTGGAGGGTTTATATACAGAATAATGGATACCTGGGAGCATCATTCTCAGTGACGTGCAGCAGTGGGCACCAGATTCTCTCGGCGATATTACTGTACTGATGCCATATATTGAACTGATTACTGAGTACATACCATTTAACCAATTCACAGCCCTGGATTTGTCTTGTAAACCTTGGATTTAACGAGAAGAATATAGATTTGTTTAAAAAGTGAATTGACTAAATTCGAACTTACAACTTGGCAGAACAGCTTTTGAGTCTGTCTGATTAAAAGTAGTGAATCCCAAAATTCCTCTATATTCTTGTCCACCTGGGATTTCCGCAGTTATCCAGCATAAAGTCAGTGAGCCCCAGGGAAAATGCCGTAAATGGCCACCAATGGTTCCACCTGGAGGGGATTCCCGCCAATCTTCCGTCAAACTTGTGGCAAGAGAAATCCGTGGAAATTGAGGGCCAATGTGTTTTAATGAAACAATGTTTTTACCTCCTAACTCCCCTAGTGGCTTAGTATTTCAAAGCACTGCCCAAGACTGAGCACTGCAGAGCATGAAACGTTGCCCTTGAAAAGGTGGTGATGGGCCTTCTTGAACCATTCCAGTCTACATAAGAACATAAGAAATAGGAGCAGGAGTAGACCATTTGGCCCCTCGAACCTGCTCCGCCATTCATTATCATGGCTAATCTGATCTTGACCTCAACTCCACTTTCTTGCCCACTCCCCATAACCCTTGATTTCCCCATAGTTCAAAAATCTATCTATCTCCATCTTAAATATATTCAATGACCCAGCCTCTACAGCTCTCTGGGGTAGAGAATTCCAAAGATTCACGACCCACTGAGAGAAGAAATTCCTCCTCATCTCTGTTTTAAATGGGTGACCCCTTATTCTGAAACTATGCCCCCTAGTTCTAGATTCCCCCACGAGGGGAAACATCCTCTCTGCATCTACCTTGTCGAGCCCCCTCAGAATCTTATACGTTTCAATAAGATCACCTCTCATTCTTCGAAACTCCAATGAGTATAGGCCCAACCTGCTCAACCTTTCTTCTGTGTGGTGAAGATGTCCTCACATTGCAGTTGGCTAGGGAGTTCCAGGATTTTGACCCAGCAACAACAACAATAGCAACTTGCATTTATACAGGACCTTTAATGTACTAAATTGTCCCAAATGCTTCACATGGATCTCATCAAAATTTGACACGAGGCACATAAGGAGCTATTAGGATAATGACCAAAAGCTTGGTTAAAGAGGTAGGTTTTAAGGAGTATCTTAAAGGAGGATAGAGAGCCAGAGAGGGGGAGAGGTTTAGGGAGGGATTCCAGAGCTTGGGGCCTAAACAGCTGAAGGCATGGTCGCCAATGGTGGGACGATGAAAATCGGGAATTGACAAGAGGCCAGGATTGGAGGAACGCAGAGCTCTCTGAGAGTTGTAGGGCTGGAGGAGGTTACAGAGATAGGGAGGGGCGAGACCATGGAGGGATTTGAACACAAGATTGTGAATTTTTAATTTGAGGCGTTGCTGAACCAGGAGCCGATGTATTTCAGCAATTACAGGGCCAATGGGTGAACAGGACTTGGTGTGCGTCAGGATACAGGCAGCAGAGTTTTGAATCAATTTACAGAGGGTGGAAGATTGGGTGGTTGGTCAGAAGAGCACTGGAATAGTCGAGTCTGTAACTAACAAAAGCATGGATAAGTGTTTTAGCAGTGCATGGGCTGAGGCAGGGGCAGAGACAGGTGATGTTATGGAGGTGGAAATATTGGTGGAAACTGGAGTATTGTGTCCAATTCTGGGCACAGCACTTTAGGAAGGATGTGAAGACTTTAGAGAGAGAAAGATTTACAAGAATGCTTCCAGGGATGAAGGATTTCAGTTATGGGGATAGACTGGAGAAGCTGGAGTTGTTCTCCTTAGAGCAGAGAATATTGAAAGGAGATTTGATAGAGGTGTTCAAAATCATGAGAGGTCTGGACAGAGTGGATAGAGAGAAACTGTTCCCATTGGCGGAAGGGCCGAGAACACAGATTTAAGGTGATTGACAGAAAAACCAAAGGCGACATGAGGAAAAAAATGTTTACGCAGCAAGTGGTTAGGATCTGGAATGCACGGCCTGAAAGGGTGGTGGAGGCAGATTCAATCATGAATTAGATAAGGGAATTAGTTAAGTACCTGAGGAAAAAAAGTGCAGGGCTACGGGGATATGGCGGGGGAGTGGGACTAGCTGAAGTGCTCTTGCAGGGCGCTGGCACGGGCTCGACGGGCCGAATGACCTCCTTCTGTGCTGTAATCATGGAGCCGTGATCTATGTCCAAGTTTAGATTGGTGTGTGATCAGGAGGGGAACGTGGAGGTGGTTGTGTTCCTATCCTGCCCTTGACCTTCTAGGTGGTGGAGGTCATGGGTTTGGGAGAAGTGAGGCAAAGGAGACCAGAATAGGTAGAGCTGAGGGTGTGCTCAAAGATACAGGCCAAGTAACGGATTGAAAAGGTAGAGAAGGGTGAGGAAATGAATGGATTTGTAAAATCCATGGTGGTGTGGAGGGTGCGGGGGGGTGGTGGGGTGGTGGGTGGGGAGCAGGCTCAGCTGTTTTTACAAGAAATGGAGTCCAAATGTAATTATGGAACCAAAGGCTAATCCTTGTATCCATCAAAAGTGTCCCTGCACTTTCTGGAAGCATCAATCAATAAGACGGCAATTGCTGGTGAACTGTTTGGCCAGACAATAGCAGCCATTTTAAAATGTAGCTGAATTTATTTAACTGTGTTGCAGTGTTGGAAATTAAATTATCTCTTTATTTGAAAATGATATAATTCTCTGCTTAAGAATTGGTGCTTTTCTCTTCATTCCCTGATGGTCTAATTGGTAAAGACACAGCAACCACACCTCCCCTGACCCCTGACCTCTGCCGTCCCCCCCCCGCCCCCCCACCCCCGGCCAGTGTAGAACTGAACCTTACAGACCAGCAGGCCCCAGGTAGCTGACCTCAGCAAGACAATGGACCTCAGTGCCCTGAAGTAACAAATATGAAACAGGGTTCCCGTTCCCGATTGCTGTCCAGTGACTCCTGCTGGTAAGTGCGTGTTGGGTGGATGATGACAAGGGCATGCTCAGTTACGATGCCTTCCACAGTTCAACAGCCTGTCAACACTCACTGTCTGGGCTCGCGCACGGCGAATGGACAGTGTGCAAGGTACCAGAAAGCGACTGACATGCGTGGAAATGTACCCCAGCAAAATATCAGCAAGCGCGGGTGAAAAGAGGAGCAAATCACACAGTTGTACTCACATAGAATACCTTATTTCTTATGGAGAACTGGCACATGGAATAGATTGATAATATCCTTCAGTTCCAACCAGAACCTTAAGGAACATAAGGCTTTAAGCTGAACAGCTGCGAGTCATTTTCACAGTGATAGTGAACACATCACATCATAACGCATAACTCATGATATCACTAGGATTGATGTACATTGCATCGCTCTTTATCCCATTTTCTTCATTCCTGGCTCCTTGGCTGCATCTCTCTGTGTTCATTCCCCCACCGCCCCCCCGTCCCCGCCCTTCTCTTTCTCCCAGGAATATAGGTTGTAACTGAATATAAGAGTGTAGGTCTCTGAACAGATGTAATATAGCAGAGCTGTGATACGCATAGCTCTCTCTGTGCCTTGCTCTATATATGCAGAGTACAGTCTTTGTCTTGCCTGCTTGATCCTTCGCTGATTTGGCAAAATAAATTATTGTGTAGTCTATTTAGGGAACAGATTGCTGGAGGAAAAAAAAACACTTGAAATATTTAACTCCCTCAAAAGGGAGCTAGATTTTAATACTTGTTTGGGAGAAGCAGTACAGAGTGTGGGGAAAGGAGAGAGATGATCCAATACTCCATAAGTTAGGACACTGCGGATGTGGGACAGGGGTGGTGCTTTGTAAGGCGGAGACGAGGACTGTGTAGTGGAGCTGTGAGGATGGGTGAATATTCTCTAGTTTTTCTCAATTTCCTTTGGGTGTATTTATACAGGTCTACAATAGGGTAAATTGTACATGGCTGTGGGAGGAGATTAGATGGGTGAAACATAGAAACATAGAAAATAGGTGCAGGAGTAGGCCATTTGGCCTTTTGAGACTGCGCCACCATTCAATATGATCATGGCTGATCATGCACTTCAGTACCCCTTTCCTGCTTTCTCTCCATACCCCTTGATCCCTTGAGCCGTAAGGGCCACATCTAACTCCCTTTTGAATATATCTAACGAACTGGCCTCAACAACTTTCTGTGGTAGAGAATTCCACATGCTCACAATTCTCTGAGTGAAGAAGTTTCTCCTCATCTCGGTCCTAAATGGCTTACCCCTTATCCTTAGACTGTGACCCCTGGTTCTGGACTTCCCCAAAATCGGGAACATTCTTCCTGCAACTAACCTGTCCAATCCCGTCAGAATTTTACATGTTTCTATGAGTGCCCCTCTCATTCTTCTAAATTCCATTGAATATAAGCCTAGTCGATCCAGTTTTTCTTCATATGTCAGTCCTGTCATCCCGGGAATTAGTCTGCTGAACGTTCGCTGCACTCCCTCAATTACAAGAATGTCCTTCCTCAGATTAGGAGACCAAAACTGTACACAATATTCACGGTGTGGCCTCACCAAGGCCCTGTACAACTGCAGCAAGACCTCCCTGCTCCTATACTCAAATCCTCTCGCTATGAAGGCCAACATGCAACTTGCCTTCTTCACCGCCTGTTGTACCTGAATGCCAACTTTCAATGACTGATGTACCATGACACCCAGGTCTCGTTGCACCTCTCCTTTTACTAATCTGTCACCATTCAGATAATAATCTGCCTTCCTGTTTTTATCACGTTTATCTACATTATACCACATCTGCCATGTATTTGCCCATTCACCTAACCTGTCCAAGTCACCCTGCGGCCTCTTAACATCCTCCTCACGGCTCATCCAGCTTAGTGTCATCTGCAAACTTGGAGATATTACATTCAATTCCTTCGTCTAAATCATTAATGTATATTGTATACAGCTGGGGACCCAGCACTGAGCCCTGCGGTATGCCACTAGTCACTGCCTGCCATTCTGAAAAGGACCCATTTATTCCTACTCTTTGCTTCCTGTCTGCCAACCAGTTCTCTATCCACGTCAGTACATTACCCCCAGTACCATGTACTTTAATTTTGCACACTAATCTCTTGTGTGGGACCTTGTCAAAGGCCTTTTGAAAGTCTAAATATAACACATCCACTGGCTCCCCCTTGTCCACTCTGCTAGTTACGTCCTCAAAAAATTCTAGAAGATTTGTCAAGCATGATTTCTCTTTCATAAATCCATGCTGACTTGGACCGATCCTGTCACTGCTTTCCAAATGCGCTGTTATTACATCTTTACGAATCGATTCCAATATTTTCTCCACCACCGATGTCAGGCTAATCGGTCCCTGTTTTCTCTCTCCCTCCTTTTTTAAAAAGTGGGGTTACATTAGCTACCCTCCAGTCCATAGGAACTGATCCAGAGTCTATAGACTGTTGGAAAATGACCACCATTGCATCCACTATTTCTACGGCCAATTCCTTAAGTACTCTGGGATGCAGACTATCAGGCCCTGGGGATTTATCGGCCTTCAATCCCATCAATTTTCCGAACACAATTTGCTGACTAATAAGGATTTCCTTTAATTACTCCTTCTCGCTAGACCCTCGGTCCCCTAGTATTTCCAGAAGGTTATTCATGTCTTCCTTAGTGAAGACAGAACCAAAGTATTTGTTCAATTGGTTTGCCATTTCTTTGTTCCCCATTATAAATTCACCTGATTCTGACTGTAAGGGACCCACATTTGTCTTCACTAATCTTTTTCCCTTCACGTATCTTCAGAAGCTTTTGCAGTCAGTTTTTATGTTCCCTGCAAGCTTAATCTCATACTATATTTTCCCCCTCCTAATTAAACCCTTTGTCCTCCTCTGCTGTATTATAAAATTCTCCCAGTCCTCAGGGTTGCTGCTTTTACTGGCCAATTTATATGCCTCTTTCTTGGATTTAACACTATCCCTAATTTACATAGAAACATAGAAAATAGGTGCAGGAGTAGGCCATTCGGCCCTTCTAGCCTGCACCGCCATTCAATGAGTTCATGGCTGAACATTCAACTTCAGTACCCCATTCCTGCTTTCTCGCCATACCCCTTGATCCCCCTAGCAGTAAGGACCTCATCTAACTCCTTTTTGAATATATTTAGTGAATTGGCCTCAACAACTTTCTGTGGTAGAGAATTCCACAGGTTCACCACTCTCTGGGTGAAGAAGTTCCTCCGCATCTCGGTCCTAAATGGCTTACCCCTTATCCTTAGACTGTGACCCCTGGTTCTGGACTTCCCCAACATTGGGAACATTCTTCCTGCATCTAACCTGTCTAACCCCGTCAGAATTTTATATGTTTCTATGAGGTCCCCTCTCATTCTTCTGAACTCCAGTGAATACAAGCCCAGTTGATCCAGTCTTTCTTGATAGGTCAGTCCCGCCATCCCGGGAATCAGTCTGGTGAACCTTCGCTGCACTCCCTCAATAGCAAGAATGTCCTTCCTCAGGTTAGGAGACCAAAACTGTACACAATACTCCAGGTGTGGCCTCACCAATGCCCTGTACAACTGTAGCAACACCTCCCTGCCCCTGTACTCAAATCCCCTTGCTATGAAGGCCAACATGCCATTTGCTTTCTTAACCGCCTGCTGCACCTGCATGCCAACCTTCAATGACTGATGTACCATGACACCCAGGTCTCGTTGCACCTCCCCTTTTCCTAATCTGTCACCATTCAGATAATAGTCTGTCTCTCTGTTTTTACCACCAAAGTGGATAACCTCACATTTATCCACATTATACTTCATCTGCCATGCATTTGCCCACTCACCTAACCTATCCAAGTCGCTCTGCAGCCTCACAGCATCCTCCTCGCAGCTCACACTGCCACCCAACTTAGTGTCATCCGCAAATTTGGAGATACTACATTTAATCCCCTCATCTAAATCATTAATGTACAGTGTAAACAGCTGGGGCCCCAGCACAGAACCTTGCGGTACCCCACTAGTCACTGCCTGCCATTCTGAAAAGTACCCATTTACTCCTACTCTTTGCTTCCTGTCTGACAACCAGTTCTCAATCCATGTCAGTACACTACCCCCAATCCCATGTGCTCTAACTTTGCACATCAATCTCTTGTGTGGGACCTTGTCGAACGCCTTCTGAAAGTCCAAATATACCACATCAACTGGTTCTCCCTTATCCACTCTACTGGAAACATCCTCAAAAAATTCCAGAAGATTTGTCAAGCATGATTTCCCTTTCACAAATCCATGCTGACTTGGACCTATCATGTCACCTCTTTCCAAATGCACTGCTATGACATCCTTAATAATTGATTCCATCATTTTACCCACTACCGATGTCAGGCTGACCGGTCTATAATTCCCTGTTTTCTCTCTCCCTCCTTTTTTAAAAAGTGGGGTTACATTGGCTACCCTCCACTCCATAGGAACTGATCCAGAGTCAATGGAATGTTGGAAAATGACTGTCAACGCATCCACTATTTCCAAGGCCACCTCCTTAAGTACTCTGGGATGCAGTCCATCAGGCCCTGGGGATTTATCGGCCTTCAATCCCATCAATTTCCCCAACACAATTTCCCGGCTAATAAGGATTTCCCTCAGTTCCTCCTCCTTACTAGACCCCCCGACCCCTTTTATAACCGGAAGGTTGTTCGTGTCCTCCTTCGTGAATACCGAACCAAAGTACTTGTTCAATTGGTCCGCCATTTCTTTGTTCCCCGTTATGACTTCCCCTGATTCTGACTGCAGGGGACCTACATTTGTCTTTACTAACCTTTTTCTCTTTACATATCTATAGAAACTTTTGCAATCCGTCTTAATGTTCCCTGCAAGCTTCTTCTCATACTCCATTTTCCCTGCCCTAATCAAACCCTTTGTCCTCCTCTGCTGAGTTCTAAATTTCTCCCAGTCCCCAGGTTCGCTGCTATTTCTGGCCAATTTGTATGCCACTTCCTTGGCTTTAATACTATCCCTGATTTCCCTTGATAGCCACGGTTGAGCCACCTTCCCTTTTTTATTTCTATGCCAGACAGGAATGTACAATTGTTGTAGTTCATCCATGCGGTCTCTAAATGTCTGCCATTGCCCATCCACAGTCAACCCCTTAAGTATCATTCGCCAGTGGGTAGAGTCCAGGATAGATTCTGGCCCATAGAGTATTTGATCAGCTCAGTACCCCTATAACCATCAATCCAATTTACGTTCTGAGTTCTCCTCTGAGTCAGGAGGTTATGGGTTCAAGTCCCACTCCAGGGACTTGAGCACATAATCTAGGCTGACACTTCCAGTGCCGTACTGGTGGAGTGTTACACTGTTAAAGGTGCCGCCTTTCAGATGAGACATTAAACCGAGGTCCCGGTCTGCCCTTTCAAGTGGACATGAATGATCTCACGCCACTATTAGAAGGAGAACAGGGGCATTCTCCCTTGGCCAATATTTAACCCTCAACCAACATCACTAAATACAGATTATCTGGTCATTATCTCATTGCTGTTTGTTGGAACTTGCTCTGCGCAAAGTGGCTGCCGTGTTTTCCACATTGCAACAGTGACTACAGTTCAAAAAGTACTTCATTGGCTGTAGAGCGTTTTGGGACATGCTGAGGTTGTGAAAGGCATTATATAAATGCAAGTCTTTCTTCTTTTTTCTTTATAGAAGAATAATGGGCACTTGTCAGGGACACTGGAGAGTGACTGGTGCCCCATGGAATTTCCCCGACTGGGGAATCCATACGCTCTGAGCCACAGCTGTGTTAGGAATAGCTGTTCAGCTGTGCCTCAGTCGGGAGCACACTCGCCTCTGAGTCAGAAGGTTGTGGGTTCAAGTCCCACTTCAGGGACTTGAGCTCATTAATCTTTTGGATGAGATATTAAATCGAGGCCCCATCTGCCCTCTCAGCTGGAGGTAAAAGATCCCATGGCACTATTTTGAAGAAGAGCGGGGGACTTATCCCCGGTGTCCTGGCCAATATTTATCCCTCAATCAACATGACAAAAAACAGATTATCTGGCCATTATTGCATTGCTGTTTGTGGGAGCTTGCTGTGCGCAAGTTGGCTGTTGCATTTCTCACATTACAACAGTGACTACACTTCATTGGCTGTTAAGCGCCTTGTGATGTCCATTGGTCGTGAAAGGCGCTATATAAATGCAAGTCTTTCTTCACTAGAGGAGGAGAGAAAATGGACAATGGAGTGACTGGTGGTGAACAAAAAACCAACTCAACCTGTAATGAAAGGGTTAAAATATAACTTGGGAGATAGAAGAAAAAGGAGGTAACTGAGATAAAAAGTGCAGGGAACCCTCAGCAGGTCAGGCAGCTACTGTGGAGAGAGGAAGGTAGGGTTAACATTTCAGGTCAATGACCTTCCGTCGGAAGCCATTGAATCAGACTGAACTGCTTTTCCTTGGAGTCCATTACTTTTGCTGTCAGCGATGTTGTTAAATGAGCTCTCAGGGGATAGATTCCCGTGGGGGTTCTCCTGCTCATTCCTCCATGAATGCATCTTTGCTGGGGTCTCTGTGGCTCTTTGCCCCCTCAGTGCATCATTTCACCCCCTTAGTGTGCTTGTACCAACTCCCTCTCTCGCTTGTAATGCATAACTCATTCAAAATAACCCCTCCATTCCTGGCCAATATTTATCCCTCAACCAACATAACAAAAACAGATTATCTGGTCATTCATCACAGGCAATCCCTCGAAACGAGGATGACTTGCTTCCACGCCAGAGTTCACAGGTGTTCCAATGAAGGACCTAAAATTCCAGGTCCTGAACTACATCCTGAAGGATGGAAAGTGCCTATGCGTGAATTTTTTTAACGTGTGATGGTCGTTGCACACCAGCCACCACACGGGCTTGACAGAGCGAGGTCTTGGTCCAGTGGCGAGGGGTTATCCAAGACGACTGGAGACCAGCTCTGCTGCACGGACCTAGTGCACACACATATCGCAGTGTGGGCTGGCCCGTGCTGCCCCTGGGCCCGAACTCACGCCTCTCCTGGGCCCCGATCACATCCCTCCATAGTCTCTCGCTGCTGCTGTAGCTGCCCACGCTCCAATCACCGACATGGCCCACAGGGAACTGCAGTCCGGCCCGGGAGGTGCGAGACTTGGCCTTGGCTAGAGTTTTACCGCCAGTTTTCCTCTTCCAGATATATCTGGTCATTATCACATTGTTGTTTGTGGGAGCTTGTTGTGCGCAAGTTGGCTGCCACGTTTCCCACATTACAACAGTGACTACACTTCAAAAAGTACTTCATTGGCTGTAAAGCGCTTTGAGATGTCCAGTGGTCATGAAAGGCGCTACATAAATCTAAGCCTTTTTTTCTTTTTCTAAAACAGCAAAAGGGGAATTAAGTATGAGCGCACAAACTATTTGTATAATAACATCACACTCAACAAAGCACAGCAGCAAAGTCAATGGAAATAACAATGGGGAGTGATGTAAAATGGGTGGCCGAATCGCTATCACCCGTCTTACACCATCACACAATGTCACGATCTACCCCAGGGTCACGAGGCCAGTTGAGCTCAGCTGATTCAGTCTAGACTGAGGATGGTATCTGAAGAAAGGTGGCTGGACGCTGATTCATCTTATCAATACGTATTTTTATTAAACTCTTGTGGTCGATTGCAGCAATTTTGGTCTCCTATCACAGAGTATACAGAAAAAATTCACAGAGAAATATTCTACACATATACATATTGGACTCCTTTTCATTAAAAATTAAATTGGCATGTGTGACATGAGTATCTCTTCGAACGTCCCAGATTCCATCCTAGTTTGGGTTGGATTAGCTGATCCCAGCCAGGGCTGAGAGCACTACACTTGGCCTCAGTGTTCTCGCCTGCAGTGGGAGGGGACAATCAGCTATGTTTCATGCGCCTATCCCTTGCGCTTGTTGGTGAGAAGAGGATTGTGCTCAGTTGTGATGCCCCGTAAGGTCAAATAGCCAGCTGGCACTTCCTGTCGTGGCTCCATGTATCATTTGACCACTTGGGGTGGATTACTTAAGGCAGCTGGGCCCTGTGCAACTGGGTCCCAGCAAGAGACTAACACCATAAGAAAGTAAATAAGAATGAGACTCGGCAACCCTTTCCGCTGGCAGGCCACATTGTTCGTGTGCCAGACACGAGACTCCCAAAGCAAATACTCTACTTCACAGCAAATGAGCCAAAGGTGGGCAGAGGAATAGTTACAAGGACACCCTCAAAGACTTCCTGATAATCCCCACTGACACCTGGGAGTCCCTGGCCAAAGACCGCTCTAAGTGGAGGAAGTGCATCTGGGAGGGCACTGAGCACCTTGAGTCTCGTTGCCGTGAGCACGCAGGAAATAAATGCAGGGAGCGGAAAGAGTGTGCGGCAAACCAGTCCTACCCACAATTTCCTTCAATGACTATCTGTCCCACCTGTGACAGTCTGTGGCTCTCGTATTGGACTTTTCAGCCATCTAAGGACTCATTTTTAGAGTGGAAGCAAGTTTTCCTTGATTCCGAGGGACTGCCTATGATCACCTGAATTCTGACCTCTTGTCCAAAAGAAGCTGCAATATCATTGTCTCCTCCCGATAACTAAGTGTTAGTTGGGCACTTGTGTCTCTGAGTCACATGATTGAAAGTACAGACCCAACCACTAAAATATGTAATCTGGGATTACTCTTCCTGAGTATGTGAAAGGTGCTCCATAATAAGAATATAAGAACATAAGAAATAGGAGTAGGAGTAGGCCATAGGGCCCCTCGAGCCTGTTCCACCATTTAATACGATCATGACTGATCTGATATGGACTCAGGTCCACTTCCCCACCTACTCCCCATAACCCCTGATTCCCTTATCGGTTAAAAAACTGTCTATCTCTGTCTTAAATGTATTCAATGTCCCGGCTTCCACAGCTCTCTGAGGCAGTGAATTCCACAGATTTACAACCCTCTGAGAGAAGAAATTCCTCCTCATCTCAGTTTTAAATGGGCGGCCCCTTATTCTAATATTATGCCCCCTTGTTCTAGTCTCCCCATCAATGGAAATATCGTCTCTGCATCCACTTTGTCAAGCCCCCTCGTAATCTTTGCGTTTCGATAAGATCACCTCTCATTCTTCTGAATTCCAATGAGTAGAGGCCCAACCTACTCAACCTTTCCTCATAAGTCAATCCCCCTCATCTCTGGAATCAACCTAGTGAACCTTCTCTGAACTGCCTCCAAAGCAAGTATATCCTTTCATAAATATGGAAACCAAAACTGCACGCAGTTTTCCAGGTGTGGCCTCACCAATACCCTGTATAACTGCAGCAAGACTTCCCTGCTTTTATACTCCATCCCCTTTGCAATAATGTCGATTCCTTGTTTCCCCCAAGTCCTTATCCTTCTGTTTCCGAAGATGCTGACGCACACTGAATGGAAATGTTTCAAGGACACCCTCAAAGCCTCCCTGATAAAGTGCAACATCCCCATTGACACCTGGGAGTCCCTGGCCAAAGACCGCCCTAAGTGGAGGAAATGCATCCGGGAGAGCGCTGAGCACCTCGAGTCTTGTCGCCGAGAACATGCAGAAATCAAGCGCAGACAGCGGAAAGAGCGTGCGGCAAACCAGTCCCACCCACCCTTTCCCTCAACGACTGTCTGTCCCCCCTGTGACAGAGTCTGTGGTTCTCGTATTGGACTGTACAACCACCTAAGAACTCATATTAAGAGCGGAAGCAAGTCTTCCTCGATTCCAAAGGACTGCCTATGATGATGAATGTTTTTACATGAACCTCATTGCAATAATCCTATTCGGAAAATTGACTTTTTGAAGTCGTTTTGTTTGGTCTGGCAAACTAATATCGAAAACATCTTTCCCACCCCACTGCATCATACATATGCCCATCATTCATACCTGATCATACATGTTGAGGTTCTCCTCTCATGGAGACAGTGCCTGATCATAGACAACAACAACAACAAGAACTTGTATTTATATAGCACCTTTAATGTAGTGAAATGTCTCAAGGCGCTTCACAGGAATGTTACGCGATAAAAAATTTGACACCGTGTGGCATAAGTAGAAATTAGCACAGGTGACCAAAAGCTTGGTCAAAGAGTTTTATGGAACATCTTGAAGGAGGAAAGAGAGGTAGAGAGGCGGAGAGGTTTAGGCAGGGTGCTCCAGAGCTTGGGGCCTCGGCAACAGAAGGCACGGCCACCAATGGTTGAGCGATTATAATCAGGAATGCTCAAGAAGGCAGAATTAGAGGAGCGCAGAAATCTCGAGGGGTTGTGGGGCTGGAGGAGATAACAGAGGTAGGGAGGCGCGAGGCCATGGAGGGATTTGAAAATAATGATGAGAATTTTGAAATTAAGGCGTTGCTCAACCAGAAGCCAATGTAGGTCAGCAAGCACAGGGGTGATGGGTGAAAGGAATTGGTGCGATTTAGGACGCGGGAAACCATGTTTTGGATCATCTCTAGTTTACGTAGGGTAGAATATGGGAGGCCAGCCAGGAGTGTTTTGAAATAGTCAAGTTTAGAGGTAATAAAGGCATGGATGATGGTTTCAGCATCAGATGATCTGAGGCAAGGGCAGAGGCGGGCGATGTTCCGGAGGTGAAAATAGGCGGTCTTAGTTATGCTACGGATATGTGGTCGAAAGCTAATTTCAGGGTCAAGTATGACACCAATGTTGCGAACAGTCTGGTTCAGCCTCAGACAGAAGTTGGGGAGAGGGCTGGAGTCAGTGGCTAGGGAACGCAGTTTGTGGCGGGGACCAAAAACAATGGCTTCAGTCTTCCCAATATTCTGTTGGAGACAATTTCTGCTCATCCAGAACTGGATGTCGGACAAACAGTCTGACTATTTAGAGACCGTGGAGGGGTCGAGAGAAGTGGTAGTGAAGTAGAGCTGGGTGATATCAGAATATACTGACACTGTGTTTTTGGATGATGTCACCAAGGGACAACATGTAATTGAGAAATAGGAGGTGGGGGGGCAAGGATAGATCCTTGGGGGTCACCAGAGGTAACGATGCGGGGCTGGAAGAGAAGCCATTGCAGGTGATTCTCTGGCTACGATTAGATAGATAAGAATGGAACCAGGCGAGTGCAGTCCCACCCAGCTGGACGACGGTGGAGAGGCATTAGTTGAAGGATAGAGTGGTCAACCATGTCAAAGGCTGCAGACAAGTCAAGGATGAGAAGGGATAGTTTACCTTTGTCACAGTCACAAAGGATGTCATTTGTGACTTTGATGAGAGCCGTTTCGGTCCTGTGGCAGGGGCACAGTGAAGAACCCCTTCAAACAGTGAAGAATGTCTCACGGAGACACTGTCTGATCGTAGACTGTGAGGTTCGCCGCTCACGGAGATGGGGCCAGATTGCAGACAGTGGGGGACCCCTCACACCGGCTGCTGATCTTATTCTGACCAGTAAGAGTGACTGTACTGGGAGCAAGAGCAGAGACCTTGGCTCATGGTTCCCTGTCCAAGCACCGGGTGGGGGGGGCGGGCGGGGGCACTGGGTCAAACCATCAAGCGCCCGCCATCAGCTAATTCAAAGCCCCCTCCCCCACAAACCGCAATCGAATTTGGGAATCTTTCTCAGGTCTGTTTGTCTCAGTACCACAGCATGCAGCAACTGAGTCATGGAGTGAGGGGAGAGGCTCCCCAAAAAATAACAATCAAAATAGATTAGGAATAAGGAAGCCTTTCCCCTGAAAATTTTAAATTAGTATCAAGCAAACCAGGGTGAATAGATTGTGTCCATTTGAATCCAGTTCTCGTTGTAAAACAGTATCTCAGGACACTGGGTGTCTTGATGTGCAAATTGGCAATAGTGTGTGGCTGGAAGGGTTAAATTAATGCAAGATTGGAAGTACACACACATCCAGACACACCAGCGCATACTTGCTCACTAGCAGCCTGGTGGGAGGAGGAGATGACATTCCTGCGGATCAGTGACAATAAAAAAGGGGGAGGTGATTGAAAAAAGCTTTGGTTCATCTTCATTGGTCCCAGCCCAAGCCTTTCGTAACATCCTGTGAGCGTGGGGGAGTTGCGAGGTTGGCCAGCGCACGGTCTGCACAGAAAGAGACAGAGAGAGGCAGTCACTCTGTCTCTGTCTGTGCCAGGTGGGATTCCTCATCCACACACCACCTCTGTTGCTCTCTCTCTCTCTCTCTGCACACTTCATCATTTACCCAGAGGCTCCAACACCATCTGCACAGCAACAAACAAACAGAGAGAGAAAAAAAAAGCGAACTGGAATTAAGAAAGGAAAAAGGCTCCGGAGGATTTGTTTATTTATTAGAGAAGAAGCATATTGTCAGTTCCATCCTTTTCTTTGTGTGTGTTGTGTGTGGGAGCTGTGGATTTTACTGTGACATTAATACATCTGCAAATCCTTGGGATGGATTGAATCACACAATCTTCACTGAAGATTGCAAGTCAGAAGCCGCTGTGTTCTTGAGGAGGAGTAAAAAAGAAACATTTGTTTTTTTATTCCTGCAACGGATTGGGAAACTTTTATTTAGCTTGTATTTGTGCGTGTGCGCGTTGAATCTAGCTTCTTGTGGACATCTGACTGAGCAGATCTTTGATTCATCTCGTTTGGGGATTTTTTTGTGTGCTGTATGTGAGCTTGTAACACACACAGACAGACACCTTTCTCGATTTGTTTCCATCGCCCCTGTGAAGATGATGTGGATTTCGCTCGCTTTGCTTTTTCTGGGACTCCTCTCCTCCCCAGTTCTCGGGGACCAGAGACCCCGAACATGCTCGGACATGAGATATCTTTACAACTCCAAAGGATTCGCAGTGACCGGGGTACCTTCAGCCGAGATCTCTGGTAAGCGAGGCTCTGAGACCCTACATTCAAAGGAGGAGACAAGGACTCCCTTTTGAAAGGGAGTTTTCTGTTTTGTCTTGCTCAGTTTGGGAAGGAGATACGTCTCCAAAGAAAGAGACTAAAGGATTGAGGCTAGGGCTGAGAATTGCATTGGGATTGATAGTAGCTGGGGAAAAAAAATCTGTCTTTTAAATGCAAAATAAGGTCTGGGGAAGCGGAGAGTGCCGAAGGACTCTATGAAGCATGGCTTATTTTAGCTTCTAATTATTTGTCTTCTCCCGCCCCCATATTATTTTAAAATGATTCAATTCTTAAGCAAGGCGATTGGAAAGTTAAATATGTGTGTGTGTGTGTTGGATGGGGTGAACACAGACTGAAATGTAAAAGTATCAGGAGCCACCAGCATTGCAACCTGGGGTCTGCTTTGTTGGGTGAGCTGGGATTGAGGAATAAAATTAGCCAGCCCCCAGGGGGAAAAAAAATCCACCCAGACGGGGCTGATCTGCCCAAGGTGGAAAAGCAGAATGGGACAATGATTTGGGGAGTGATCTAGACACTGTGTGTGTCGGGGGGGGGGGGGGGGGCGGGGAGAAGGTGGGGGTGATAGCCAAGCTGTGCAGCAATTTCCCAAATCCCACTTTTTAATAGCCATGTCAAACAGTTGCCCTGATTTAGCGGGAGGAGAATTCCCCTTTACTCAGTGAACTCTTTGCCAGCGACCCTTTTGTTTAAGAATGCCATGCGGCTTGGCTTTTTGTGTGTGTGTGTGCTTGTTATGTACATGTCACCTGAGAGTTGGCATAGCGATTGTACTGCGATTCCAGCGTGCCTTTTTCAAGCGATTAAATGTGGGGGGGGGGGGGGGGGGGAAGAGAGCTGAGATTTGCCAGGCGCCTCTGTGGCCGGAGTCGGTGCCCGTGTAAGCGATGCCACCCTGCCGCCTGGTGCCCGCCTGGGGGTCGGTGCGCCCTCTCGTTGCTGCTGGCTTGTGCCGCCCAGTCCTGTTCACTGTGGCTGTCTTTGATGCCAGCGGTTTTCAGGCATGTCTCCTTCCCTTCCCCCATGTAATCAGAGTCATGGTGCAAGGACAATAGCAATTACTGCAGAAAGATCACTGCCGTATGCTGCCAGGGCATGTTACTGTTGGAGAGTTTGCCGGCGACTGTCTTTTTTGTTGTTGTGCTGGTGGAGAAAGGGTTCGAGTGAGTCCGTCTCACTTATTCATGCTCGTTGACCATTTTGCGAGGAATCCGAGCTGCAAGGGACGGGGATTTGTTGTGCAGGCAAAAGGGAGAGATTGAAGAGACGCAGCAGGTTATTTTGCGCCAGTTTATTCACTTTGGGTTAAATACAGTTGGTTCCTAGTGCCCCCCCCCCCCCTCCATATGTGTGGCGCTTTATGTTTCCATCCAGTTCTCCTTCCTCGTCCACAAGGCACACCGACCGGCCCATGCCATCCTGGGGCACGCAAGCTCGGTGTCTTGGCGCCTCGCCCAAGTGCGCAGCCTTCACGAAGGTGAGACTCCGGGTCGGCTGTTCGGCCACGGGGGGCGGCGCAGCACAGCCCCCGGTGCCCGCGGGCAGCGACAGGCGGGCGTTGCTGAGTCGCGATCGGGAGCAGGAATCCCGGCTGGTCTCATCCCTTCATCCAGGGGCCAGCTGCAATGTCCTATCGCTGCCTGGCGGAGATCTCAGTAAAACCCGCTGCTATCCCGGCACCTTTTAATTGGCATTGCTGGAGCTCGATGCCCACGGTGCCAGTTCCTCAGTTCAATGCGAAGTCTGAACTTACTCTGGTGCCAGGCTTTCAGCCCCAGCTCAAGTCAGCCCCAGCTCAACCTTCCTGGTCTTATAACTTATAACCGCTCAACCATCGGTGGCCGTGCCCTCAGCTGCCTGGGCCCCAAGCTCTGGAACTCCCTCCCCAAACCCCTCCGCCTCTCCACCTCTCTTTCCTCCTTGAAGACCCTCCTTAAAAACTACCTCTTTGACCAAGCTTTTGGTAATCTGTCTTAATTTCTTCTTAAGTAGCTCAGTGTCACTTTGTCTTATAACACTACTGTGAAGCACCTTGGTCTGTCAGAGTGTTAGTCATTTGAATGCAGCCGCTGAGCAGTTAGTCGGGCGGGGGGAGCCTGCATCTCTTCCTCCCTCGCTCTTTGGTCTTGGGACCCACTCAGATTAGAGGGTAACATAATCCTTCCAACAAGGTGTCAGCTGGGGCTCAGTGGTAGCAGACTCGCATCTGAGCAGAGGAGGTTGTGAGTTCAAGCCCCATCCAGTGATTTGAGCACGTAATCCAGGTTTATACTTCAGTGCAGCATTGATGGAGTGCCACACAGTCACAGGGGCTGTCTTTCGGATGAGACATTAAACCGAGGTCCCCTCTGCCCTCTCAAGTGGATGTAAAAGATCCCATGGCACTATTCAAAGAAGAGCAGAGGAGTTCTCCCCAGTGTCCTGGCCAATATTTATCCCTCAACCAACGCCATCTAAGAAATAGATTATTTTGTCATTAACTCATTGATGTTTGTGGGAGCTTGCTGTGCGTAAATTGGCTACTGTGTTTCCTACATTACAACAGTGATGACACTTCAACATTACTTCATTGGCTGTAAAGTGCTTTGGGACATCCTGAGGTCGTGAAAATGTGACATAAATGCAAGTCTTTCTTTTTCTTTTACACCCTCATTTCTGAAATGCCCCCTGCAGTTCAGGCATATACCTGTTTTTTTTTATTCATAGTTTATCAGCTGTGTTTCGTTGCTGAAAAGTCCTGGATGCCACAGGGTCTTGGTAAACCATTGTGGCAAAGGACGGTCTCCCATTCCCAGTACTCCACTGTCTTACTATGTCAGTGGTCGTTGTTGTATCTGTAGAAATAAGTTTGTCATTTTCTTGGCCTGGTGCCTTGAGTGGTGAAATCTGGAGACTCGCGACTCAGAGGAGTCTGTTCTGTTCCCCTGTTGCGTCCAGCTGGAATTCCTGTGCCTCGACCATTGTTTAGAGTCGAGAGTCTACATGCCATGTTCCCCCCTGCCCCATGTTCCCCCCTGCCCCATGTTCCCTCCTGCACCATCTTCCCCCCACCCCATCTCCCCCCACCCCAAATCCCCCCCACCCCATCTCTTCACCCTGTCCCAACTCCCCCCACCCCATCTCCACCCCCCCCACCGTACCCTGCCCCCACATCTCCCCCACCCTCCATCCAATCTCCGACCATCCTACCCCAACCCCCCATCTTCCCCACCACCCACCCCAACTGCCCCCCCCACCCACCTCAATACTACCCCTCACCATCTCCCCACCCCATCCCAACCCCCCCAACTCCCCCATCTCCCCCCACCCGCCTCAATGCCACCTCTCACCATCTCCCCCTCCCCCCCGCCCCATCTCCCACCCCTTTCGAAGAGCAGTCCAGTTAGTCCCACTCCCCGCCTCTTTTCCTGTATCCCTGCAATTTTTTCTCCTTCAAGTAGGGGGGGAGCATTTAAAACAAGTGACATTAACACAGGAATTGCTTGACCAAGAAAGACCAAGGTCCATCTAGTTCGCCTTCTGGTAGTGGAATGATACAACGATAATTGAGTCGTTGACTAATCGTGGCAATCAATCTCTAGCAATGAGTTTACAACAGAGCCAGACATGAGATGGGGAAAACCCCCACTGGTGGACAGTCATCTTGTTCTTCTCAAATAATATTTCACTTGCCACATGACATATCTCAAATTACTCATACATTGTATCCCAATATGTTATTTTCTGTTGCATTTTGTTACAATTGCAGCCAGCTCCATCCAGTGTGCTGTGCTGTGTTTAAAAATAAAAGTTTATTTGCTGGTGGCAGTACTGGGAATATTAAGCGTGTTGGTAGCAATAAACTATTGGAAAAGTCACACATCAGTCAATTTGTTTCACTGCTGTGGAGCGCACTTCTGGTGTGATGCTCTTAATTCAACACCTCAAATTGCTCTCATCATCAGTGAGAAAATTTGTCTTGCTGGAGTCGCTGTGATAAGACTGTCATAATTCACTCGTGTTCTGGTGCACAGGCACCGAACACAGGACTTTTCAAATACCCGATTCCTTCTCTCTGCAGACATGGGGCTAGCTTTTCGTCTTCACCTCCTGGGCAGTGACCTGACGCAATGGATCGCACGGCCTTTAGAGTACGCCCGATTTTCAATCTATTAATTTCAATGGGCTGGTTCTACAATGGGTTATGTGCATTCCTTCACCCATTGGTGGCCTTGCCTTCAGCCGTCTGGGCCCTACGCTCTGGAGTTCTCTTCCTAAACCTCTCCACCGCTCTCCTACTTTACGATCCTACGATCAGGCCAACATCCCCAGCATCGAAGCACTGACCGCACTCGACCAGCTCCGTTGGGCCGGGCCACATTGTTCGTATGCCCGACACATAATTCCCAAAGCAAGCACTCTACTCGGAACTCCTACGTGGCAAGCGAGCCCCAGGTGGGCAGAGGAAACGTTTCAAGGACACCTTCAAAGCCTCCCTGATAAAGTGCAACATCCTCACTGACACCTGCGAGTCCCTGGCCCTAAGTGGAGGAAGAGCATCTGGGAGGGCGCTGAGCGCCTCGCACCTCGACGCCGAGAGCATGCAGAAATCAAGCACAGGCAACGGAAAGAGCGTGCGGCAAACCAGACTCCCCACTCACCCTTTCCTTCAATCACTGTCTGCCCCACCTGTGACAGAGACTGTAATTCCAGTATTGGACTGTTCAGTTACCTGAGAACTCACTTTTAGAGTAGAAGCAAGTCTTCCTCGATTTTGAGGGACTGCCTATGACGATAATTTTAAGACCCATCTTTTTGACCAAACTTTTGTTCACTCTTTGCCCCATGCATCTTTCTTTGACTTGGTGTCCTTTTTTATTTCCTACGCCTCTGTGAAGTGGTTTAGAAAATTTTTCTAAGCTAAAGGTGCTTTTAAAAAAAATATTCATTCACGAGATGTGGGTGTCGCTGGCAAGGCCAGCATTTATTGTCCATCACTAATTTTCCTTAAATATAAATACAAGTTGTTCTTCCTGTATGCGTACCCTCAGCACTTGCGCTGTCCTTTTGACCAATTTGGACCATTGCTTTTGAGGTACTTGTCCCCACCAATTTCATCATTCATGCAGAGAATTACTTGAGAGGTTCAGTAAACGGATGGCATTTGTTCAAGGTTGCGGGGAAAAAGAGAAAGACTGCCCTTTGTTTCAACCCGAGAAGGAAGATGGCAATTCTTGCTGCCCATGCGTTTGTCTTTTCAAAGGACGAACTTGCATTTATATAGCGCCTTTTACAACCTCAGGACGTTGCAAAGTGCTTTACAGCCAATGAATCAAGTTAGTACTTACTGTTATACAGTCGGGAAACACGATAAGCAGTTTGGGCACAGCAAGGTCCCACAAACAACAACAAAAGATAAGCGGCCAGATAATCTGTTCTTGGTGATGTTGTTTGAGGGATAAGTATTGACCAGGACACCGGGGATAATGCCCTTGCTCCTCCAATGAGGATCAGTGAATTCAACATTCAATTGATTTTTAAAAAATTCCTTTTGCAAAATTGCTGTTTCTGTTTGGTGAATGATAATGAACATTGCACAGAGAAAACTAGATCTGTGGATCAGAGCCAGGCACGGAGTGGGCACTGAATCTCAGTAGCGGTCTCCTGATAGCCCTCCTGATCATTCTGTTTTCTAAAGCAGCGTGGGGTACTGAGGTAGAAACAGCCCAGAAGGTCCCAGGCTTGCTTTCTGGTCCGTGTTGAGCTTCTGGCCTCGTACGCACCTATGCTTTTTGCTACCTCCAGACTGGGCTCGGAAGCTTAGCTTCCTGCACTGTTCCAATGAAGCTCACCGTAAGCTCGAGGAACAGCACCTCATCTTTCGATTAGGCACTTTACAGCCTTCTGGACTCAACATCGAGTTCAACAATTTCAGACCAGATCCTCTGCCCTTCTTGTTTCAGGCGTCAGCTGTTGCTGATTCTGCCGTGCCCATTTACAGCATTTAACACACCTCCTCCCCCCGCCCTATCACAGACCCTCGCTTTTGTTCTTTCCTCCCCTCCCCCCTTTCCCTGCCTCTGCACCTGCTTAAAATCGGTGACATCTCTAACGTTCCCAGTTCTGACGAAGGGTCTCAGACCTGAAACGCTAATTCTGTTTCTCTCGCCACGGATGCTGCCTGACCTGCTGAGTGTTTCCAGCAGTTTCTGTTTTTGTTTTGGATTTTTCTAATGCGTCCCGTTTTCCACCCGCCATAAACTAGAGGTGATCCAAAGATCTGCTGCCCGTGTCCTAACTCGCTCCAAGTCCCGCGTTCACCCAGCATCCCTGTGCTCGCTGACCTACATTGGCTCCTGGTTTGGCAATGCCTCGATTTTAAAATTCGCTCTATGGCCTCGCCCCTCCCTATCTCTGTGGCCTCCTCCAGCCCCATAACCCCCAAGAACTCTGCATTCCTCCAACTCTGCCTCTTCTACATCCCCCTCTTCCTTCGCCCCACTATTGGGGCATGTGCATCAATTGTCTCGTCCCTCAGCTAAGTAATTCCTCCCCTAAACCCCTCCACCTCTCTTCCTTTAAGACGCTCTTTAAACCCAATCACTTTGAATAAGTTTTTAGTCACCTGCCCTAATGTCTCCTCCTTTGGCTTGGTGTCAATTCTTGCCTGATTTTTGCTCCTGTGAAACGCCTTGGGATGTTTACTACATTAAAGGCACGATATAAATACAAGTTGTTGTTGCTTGATTGTGCGGCAGTGCCCTGGGGCATGATTCCTTGTTTTGGACACCAGCTGTCGACCCCTCCCCACATTGCTGGAAAGTGCACACGTGCGGCCGTTGAATGAGCAGAAGATCAGGCTCAGTCGCGATAATCCCCTCCCTTGGTGAGAGAGCCCGCTGACACTCACAATCTAGGTTTGCATGCAAAGAGCAGCCTAACACCTGCGCAATGGGGCCCTAGCACCCTTCAGTGCCTGTAGGGCGGTGGGGAGGGGGAGCAGAAAAGTAACTGCAAGGGTTACAAGAGCTGAGGGGAAATTCCCAGTGTGACATGGAAAGGTGGCAGCCAATTTGTGCACAGCAAGCTCCCACAAACAGCAATGTGATAATGGCCAGATTTTTTTTTTGTGATTTTGCTTGAATGATAAATATTGACCAGGACTCCCGGGATAACTTGCCTGCTCTTCTTTGAAATAGTGCCATGGGATATTTTATGTCCACCTGAGAGAGCAGACGGGGCCTCGGTTTAATGTCACATCTGAAAAATGGCACCTCCGACAGTGCAGCACTCGCGCTCAGCACTGGAGTGTCAGCCTAGATTATGTGTTCAAGTTCCTGGAATGGGGCTTGAACACACAACCTTCTGACTTGGAGGGTAACAGGAGCTGAGGGAAAAATGCCGACCTGATTACCTGCGGCCTGCGGTACGTCCGATTTCCAACCCAAGCCTTTTGTGGAGCTTTGAACAGTCCACCCCAGCGTTGCCAAAGAAAATGTTGTTTTTTAAAGTGGACACATCAAATGTTTGGCTTGCGCATTAAAAATTCCTCTTGACAAAGGCTGACAGGCTTGGCCTGTGTCCAGGCTGGTGGTGGACGCCCAGGCTGCTACACGTTTCACAGTGAAATCATGCTTCAGCTTCGAACAATAAGTATATTCAACAGCTTCTTTATTGCAAAACTCCGATGGCTCCTCGCCTGTGTGATGCTCTGTTTGCCGTATAGCAGTGATTCATTGGCCAGATCTTGATGGACTTCCTTTGTGGAAGGTCGGGATTGTGTAGCAATCATTTCCAGCCGGCCCCGCCACCCAACAGCCATTTTATAATGGCCCTGAATTTCCGATGTCCCAGACCCGTACGAAGTTTCTACGGACCCGGAAAAGCATCGGTAAAGCCGGTTTTCAGCGCGCAATGCGCATGCGCTAGAGAACTATGAGTTCTCGTGCAAAATTCCAACTTTTAGAGATCTTCTGCCCAGGATTAGGGCACGAAAGTTCTGCGTGAGATAAAGCAGGTATACAGCCTGCATTCTGTGTGCATCTGCATCATCTGAAACTTTGCTTCAAACAGCTCAATAGCCTTCAGCATAAGCAGCAGTCGATGCTGAAGAGTTCTGTAGAGTAAAAACTTAACACAAACTAAATAAACAGCAGGAAATAGAAACAAGCAGCTTCCTCTCAAAGTAATGAGAGATTCAAATCTTCCAACTTTTATATCGCTTGAGGTACCGTGTTGTCTATTGCAGCTTGGTTTGTAAAATATGATCTACTTTATGCAAGTGTGCACGGGTGTGAACAGTAAATTGGGTGAAATCGATACTCTATACTAAACAATTTCAACTCTATTTATGCCGATCAACTAGTTTTTTAAAATATGGAGATGGACAAATTGTTCAGCTCTTCTACTTTTGTGGAAATGTAACGTGTTGCTCCGCCCCGTGCTCAGACCCGACACCTTAGGTCAGGGGCGTGGCCTATGTAAATGAGCTCCTTTGGACAGCTCCTCTGGATGGGGACAGACTCCGAAAGAAGCCACAGGCTTTGCGCGCGCTGCGTTCCCGGGGGGTATGATGTCATTCACTGTCCGGGAATCTTCATCACAGAATTGGAAGTTCAAGAGGGCGCAGGAGAGAAAGGTAAGTGCGCATTTTTTTCCTTTATTTTACCAGATTTCCCGCGGGAATGGCGTTACAGGAATTTCTGGGCCAATATTTGTTCCAATCTTTTTCAACCATGCCCCTCTATTAGTCTTTCACATCAACTCCGTCCCTGAAGGCACAGTGGGAGCACCTTCACCATACGGACTGCAACAGTTCAAGGCCCACCTCACCACCTTCTTGAGGGTAACTCGGGATGCTCAATAAATGCTGGCTTTGCCAATGACGCCCACATCCCGAGAATGTATAAAAACATAAATGAGTGCGCCCTTGTTATATTGTTATGTTGACCTGTGCTGGAGCTGCCCAGAATGCTGACGTCCTTACTTCCCCTGCCACGTGGGTACTCTAACGTCTGGTCTCCACGCTAAGCCCCGAGCCCCTCCTCCCCTCCATGGTACGACAGAGCTTCGGAATTTGCTGTACAATTAAGAACATTGGTTTCAGTCTAACACCTGATTCTGCACTCTCTCAGTTTAAAGGGTTAGTTATGACTGTATCGCCATGTTCATTTTCACTTTTAAATGTCAATATTTTGTGTTTAAGACAAGGATGTATTTTATTCTTTTTAATCCACTGATCCTTCTCTTTGCTTCACCCGAGAGAGTACATGGCTGGGCTGGTGAGGGTGGGGGGTGGGGGTGAGGTGGGTAGAGGTTAGGATGTGTCTAATCATGATGTTCCAGGCAGCTTGAGTGTGGGGCAGGCTTGATGAGCTAGCTGGTCATTTCCTGCCATGTCATTTCCACATGTCTCTTGCCCTGCGGACACTGCCACACGGTGGGGTACACGTTCAGTGGGGCTTGCCGCCCTCCAGTACCTCAGCTCACATGGGGGCCTGCACGGTGATTTCAGCCAAGGTGTTCTACCACAGGGGGCCAAGGCCTAGCCTCGCCTCACTGGAGGTCCACCATAGGAACAGGAGGAGGCCATTCAGCCCCTCGAGTCTGTTCTGCCCTTCAACTAGATCATGGTTGATCTGTACCTCAACTCCATCGACCCGCCTTGGTTCCGTAACCCTCAATACCGTTGCCGAACAAAAATCTAGCGGTCTCAGTCTTGACATCCCCCCCCCCCCCCTAGCCTCAAGGGCTTTTTGAGCGGAGAGAGTTCCAGATTTCGACGACCCTTTGTGTGAAGGAGTGCTTCCTGACATCACCCCTGAATGACCAAGCTCAGAGGATTGCGATCAGGAGCCTCTTGTCAGGGGAACCTGAGGCCCAGTCTAGTCTCTCCATCACTGTCCAGGGCTGTGAATTCACACAGACCAGACCAGCGATTGAATATTGAACCTAGCCGGTGTGTCTGGGCAGTGCATTCATGAGCCGGGGGACATCTGTATGTCGCTGCGTGAGTCAAGATTCATTTTTTCTTTTGAACAGTTGCTCCTCCAACGCAGCTGTAGTGGCAGACATGACCTTACTGTTCCATTGGCTCAGTTCCCTGATCGCTGGCTGTCCCTGTACATTCTGAGCACTCTGCCTACATTTTTTTGATGCCTTAGTTTTACTTGCCAGCTGAGTGCTGGGCCCAGTGATTTGCACGTGGTTGTTTGGTGTAGGTTGGGAAGAAGGGAAGAACTTGCATTTGTTTAGCCCCTTTCATATCCTCCGCAGTCTTCACGTCCAACACGTGACTTTGTTTTTTGAAGCGCAGTTACTGATGTCACGTGGGCAACCGCGAGATCCAATCCATACACAGCAAGGCCCTATACACGGGAAGTGACATGAACGAACATTTAATCTGTTTTTGATGGAATGGAGGGATGCTGATGGAATCATTTACGTCTATCTGAACTCTCAGCCGAAAGATGCACTCTCTCTCAGTACTGCACCGGGTGCCTCCATCGTCTGATCATTGAATCATAGAATCATACGGCACAGAAGGAGGCCATTCAGACCATCCTCTTTGAAAGAACTATCCATTAAGTCCCACTCCTCTCGCTCTTTCCCCATCGCCTTGCAAATGTTTCCTTTTTAAGTATTTATCTAAATCTCTTTTGAAAGTTACTAATGAATCTGCTTCCTTTATCCTTTCAGACCACGGCAACTCACTGTGTGTTTAAAAAAAATACTCCCCTTTTCCCCTCTGGTTCTGTGCCAATTATCTGAATTCTGTGCCCTCTGGTTACCGACCCTCCTGCACAGAGGGAACAGTTTCTTCCTATCTACTCTCAGTACCCCTGAGGATTTTGAATGCCTCAATTAAATGTCCCCATAAATTTCTCTGCTCTAAGGAGAACAAGCCCGGCTTCTCCGGTCTCTCCACATAACTGTAGTCCCTCATCCCCAGTCCCATTCTGGTCAATCTCCTCTGCACCCTCTCCCAATGCCTTGACATCCTTCCTAAAGTGCGTTGGCCAGAATTGGCCACAATACTTCAGCCTATTGCAGTGTTTCCTCCATCATATGGGCTGTGAGGTCTTGCAGCCGCGTGTGTGGGCTGACCTTATCTCCTCGCACTTTGGCTGTACGAACATGCAAAATTGGCGGGGAGGAAAAGACCAGCTGGTCCAGCAAGCCTGCCCCACAGCATGATGGCTGAACCATCACGACATCATAATGCTTTGCAGTGATTGATTAAAACAGTATAATCATGAGGCAGCACTGCAAGGGGGCTATGATGATGTGCTCCGATCTCCAACCCCTTTCATATCTAGCAAGGCAGAGAAATATAAACCCTAGTGTACTTGCGATCTGCTGCATTGGATAATGGATGAGAAGCAGTACTGTTGGAGCTGGGAAATGGTCAAACCATCCAGCAAGGTAAAAGAGGCAAGAAAACTGGCATTAAAATTACACTGTGGGGCAGCAGGATATGAAGGCTTGGCACATTTGACAGGGTTGACTTATGAAGAAAGGTTGAGCAGGTTGGGCCTATACTCATTGGAGTTTAGAAGAATGAGAGGTGATCTTATTGAAACGTATAAGATTCTGAGGGACTGTGCAGGGTAGATGCCGAGACGCTGTTTCCGTCGTAGGGGAATCTAGAACTAGGGGGCATAGTTTCAGAATAAGGGGCCGCCCATTTAAAACTGAGATGAGGAGGAATTTCTTCTCTCAGAGGGTTGTAAATCTGTGGAATTCTCTGCCTCAGAGAGCTGTGGAGGCTGGGTCATTGAATATATTTAAGGCAGAGATAGACAGATTTTTGAGCCATAAGGGAGTCAAGGGTTATGGGGAGCAGGCAGGGAAGTGGAGCTGAGTCTAGGATCAGATCAGCCATGATCTTATTGAAAGATGGAGCAGGCTCGAGGGGCCAAATGACTTACTTCTGTTCCTATTTCTTATGTTCTTATGTTTGTCTGAGATTCCCACCTTTACCCTCCTGAGCATCCCTGATTGTAATCGCTCAACCATTGGTGGCCGTGCCTTCTGTTGCCTGGGCCCCAAGGAACTCCCTCGCTAAACCTCTCTGCCTCTCTAACTCTCTTTCCTCCTTCAAGATGCTCCTTAAAGCATACCTCTTTGACCAAGCCTGTGTTAATTTCTACTTATGTGGCTCGCTGTCAATTTTTTATCACATAATACTTCTGTGAAGCACCTTGGGACGTTTTATTACATTAAAGGCGCGATATAAATACAAGTTGTTGGTGTTGTTGTTTGCTATTTTAGTGATGATAATCCATTTCTTTTAAATAGCCTTGATGTGCTGTACTAAAATAATTTCACATGAATGTGTGTTCGGAGACCATGTTGGGAACATAGGAACAAGAGTTGGCCGTTCAGCCCCTCAATCCTGTTCTGCTGATCCTACTGGACTACGGCTGATCTGTACCTCAGCTCCCACTTACCTACCTTCGATCTCTATCTACTTATGCCCTTACCCACAAAAATATATCCACCTCCGTCTTCAATTGACCCAGCCTCCACAGCCTTTTGATGACAACAGTTCCAGATTTCCGCTACCTTCGATGTGAAGAAGTGCTTCCTGATTTCAATCCTAATGGCTCAGCTCCAGTTTTAAGGTTATGCCCCATTGTTCTGGATTCCCCCAGCAGAGGAAATAGATTCGCTGGCCGGGGTTTCGCCTACCAAGGCGGGTTTGGTGTGGCCTATGTAGGTGGCGAACTGACACCCTGCTCTGGGCTCCATCGCGCTCTGTTGAAGTGATCTTGCCCTGATTGGGCTTGTGAGGTTCCCGGCCAACTAAAAGGAAGTGGAGTCTGATGGAAACATAGAAACATAGAAAATAGGTGCAGGAGTAGGCCATTCGGCCCTTCGAGCCTGCACCGCCATTCAATAAGATCATGGCTGATCATTCCCTCAGTACCCCTTTCCTGTTTTCTCTCCATACCCCTTGATCCCCTTGGCCGTAAGGGCCATATCTAATTCCCTCTTGAATATATCCAATGTACTGGCATCAACAACTCTGCGGTAGGGAATTCCATACGTTAACAACTCTCTGAGTGAAGAAGTTTCTCCTCATCTCAGTCCTAACTGGCCTACCCCTTATCCTAAGACTATGTCCCCTAGTTCTGGACGTCCCCAACATCTTCCTGCATCTAATCTGTCCAGTCCCGTCAAAATCTTATATGTTTCTATGAGATCCCCTCTCATCCTTCTAAACTCGAGTGAATAAAGGCCCAGTTGATCCAGTCTCTCCTCATATGACAGCCCAGCCATCCCTGGAATCAGTCTGGTGAATCTTCGCTGCAGTCCCTCAATAGCAAGAACGTCCTTCCTCAGGTTAGGAGACCAAAACTGAACACAATATTCCAGGTGAGGCCTCACTAAGGCCCTGTACAACTGCAGTAAGACCTCCCTGCTCCTATACTCAAATCCCCTAGCTATGAAGGCCAACATACCATTTGCCTTCTTCACCGCCTGCTGTACTTGCATGCACACTTTCAGTGACTGATGAACCGTGACACCCAGGTCTCGTTGTACCTCCCCTTTTCCTAATCTGCCGCCATTCAGATAATATTTTGCCTTCGTGTTTTTGCCCCCAAAATGGATAACCTCACATTTATCCACATTATACTGCATCTGCCATGCATTTGCCCACTCACCTAACCTGTCCAAGTCACCTTACATCCTCTTAGCATCCTCCTCACAGCTCACACTGCCACCTAGTTTAGTGTCATCTGCAAACTTGGAGATATTACACTCAATTCCTTTCTGTAAATCGTTATTGTGTATTGTAAAGAGCTGAGGTCCCAGCACTGAGCCCTGCGGCACTCCACTAGTCACTGCCTGCCATTCTGAAAAGGACCCGTTTATCCCGACTCTCTGCTTCCTGTCTGCCAACCAGTTCTCTATCCACGTCAGTATATTACCCCCAATACCACGTGCCTTGATTTTACACACCAATCTCTTGTGCGGGACCTTGTCAAAAGCCTTTTGAAAGTCCAAATACACCACATCCACTCGTTCTCCCTTGTTCACTCTGCTAGTTACATCCTCAAAAAATTCCAGAAGATTCGTCAAGCATGATTTCCCTTTCATAAATCCATGCTGACTTGGTTTAATCCTGTCACTGCTATTTCATCCTTAATGATTGATTCCAACATTTTCCCCACTACTGATGTCAGGCTAACCGGTCTATAATTACCCATTTTCTTTCTCCCTCCTTTTTAAAAAAGTGGTGTTACATTAGCTACCTTCTAGTCCATAGGAACTGATCCAGAGTCAATAGACTGTTGGAAAATGATCACCAATGCATCCACTATTTCGAGGACCACTTCCTTAAGTACTCTGGGATGCAGACTATCAGGCCCTGGGGATTTATCGGCCTTCAATCCCATCAATTTCCCAAACACAATTTCCCACCTGAAAAAAGGATATCCTTCAGTTCCTCCTTCTCACTAGATCTACTGTCCCCTAGTACATTCGGAAGGTTATTTGTGTCTTCCTTTGTGAAGACAGAACCAAAGTATTTGTTCAATTGCTCTGCCATTTCTTTGTTCCTCATTATAAATTCACCTGAATCCGACAGCAAGGGACCTACGTTTGTCTTCACTAATCTTTTTCTCCACATATTTATAGAAGCTTTTACAGTCAGTTTTTATGTTCCCTGCAAGCTTCCTTTCATACTCTATTTTCCCCCTCTTAATTAAACCCTTAGACTTCCTCTGTTGAATTCTAGATTTCTCCCAGTCCTCAGGTTTGTTGCTTTTTCTAGCCAAATCATATGCCTCTTCCTTGGCTTTAACACTATCCTTAATTTCCCTTGTTAACCATGGTTGAGCCACCTTCCCCGTTTTATTTTTACTCCAGACAGTGATGTACAATGACGTAGTTTGATGACTCGTCATCAGCCGGTTTCCTTAAAGGGACCATGCTCACATTCATATTGACAGTTGTGCTGTCAGAGTTCTACAAAAGTGTATTCCAGATCCTGAAGGCGCCAGCTTCTAATGTTAGAAAGTGAACAGCTGTGAAATGGTAGATTTAATACCACTTTTGCAGCTGTCACCTATTCAGAGCAACTGAGAGTCATTGAAAACCCGACATACTTACCTCACGTGATCCCCGAGCGATGGGAACCTCATGAAACAGTTGGGAAAATGGTTAGTAGGTGGTAATATGCTGCTTCAATATCTTTAAACACCCTCTTTACTATTTCAGTTAGCTCACCCGCCGCTTTAGTACCTGGTCTGTAAAGCGCAGGCAGAGCCGTTACTTGGCAAACTTACCCGGAAGTGGGTTCAGAGCGGGATACCGCCCTGCTGTCAATCTTTTAGATTCTGATAGTGGACCCGCCTCCGAACCCGCCCTCTGAGCACCTGCAAAATCCAGCCTCTGTATCTGCCCTATCAAATCCTTTAATCATTTTAAAACCTCAATTAAACTACCCCTCAACCTTCTAAACTCAACAGAGTAGAAGCCAAGTTTTTGCAACCTTCCCTCATAACTTAATCTTTTAAGCCCCGGCATCACTCTGGTGAATCACCCCTGTGCTCGCTGATCTACATTGGCTCCTGGTTAAGCAATGCCTCGATTTCAAAATTCTCATCCTTGTTTACAAATCCCTCCATGGCCTCGCCCCCTCCCTATCTCTCTAATCTCCTCCAGCCCCACAATCCCCCGTGATGTCTGCACTCCTCCAGTTCTAACAGTAACTAGTAAAGGACTAATTAACAATCTTGTTGTGCGAGACCCCTTGGGGAAGAGTGACCATAACATCGTAGAATTCTTTATTCGGATGGAGAGTGACACAGTTAATTCAGAAACTAGGGTCCTGAACTTAAGGAAAGGTAACTTCGATGTTATGAGGCGTGAATTGGCTAGAGTAGACTGGCAAATGATACTTAAAGGGTTGATGGTGGATAGGCAATGGCAAACATTTAAAGATCACATGGATGAACTTCAGCAATTGTACATCCCAATCTGGAGTAAAAATAAAACGGGGAAGGTGGCTCAACCGTGGCTAAGAAGGGAAATTAACATAGTGTTAAATCCAAGGACGAGGCAAAGAAATTGGCCAGAAAAAGCAGCAAACCTGAGGACTAGGAGAAATTTAGAATTCAGCAGAGGACAAAGGGTTTAATTAAGGGGGGTAAAATAGGGTACGAGAAGAAGCTTGCTGTGAACATAAAAACTGACTGCAAAAGCTTCTATAGATATGTGAAGAGAAAAAGATTAGTGAAGACAAATGTAGGTCCCTTGCAGTCAGATTCAGGTGAATTTATAATGGGGGACAAAGAAATGGCAGACCAATTGAACAAATATTTTGGTTCTGTCTTCACGAAGGAAGACACAAATAACCTTCCGAAAGTACTGGGGACTGAGGGTCTAGTGAGAAGGAGGAACTGAAGGATATCCTTGTTAGGCAGGAAATTGTGTTCGGGAAATTGATGGGATTGAAGGCCGATAAATTCCCCGGGACTTGATAGTTTGCATCCCAGAGTACTTAAGGAAGTGGCCCTCGGAATAGTGGATGCATAGGTGATCATTTTCCAACAGTCTATCGTCTCGGGATCAGTTCCTATGGACTGGAGGATAGCAAATGTAACACCACTTTTTAAAAAGGGAGTGAGAGAGAAACCGGGAAATTATAGACCGGTTAGCCTGACATCAGTAGTGGGGAAAATGTTGGAATCAATTATTAAGGATGAAATAGCAGAGCATTTGGAAAGCAGTGACAGGATCGATCCAAGTCAGCATGGATTTATGAAGGGGAAAACATGCTTGACAAATCTTCTGAAATTTTTGAGGATGTAACTAGTAGAGTGGAGAAGGGAGAACCAGTGGATGTGGTGTATTTGGACTTTCAAAAGGCTTTTGACAGGGTCCCACACAAGAGATTGGTGTGCAAAATCAAAGCACATGGTATTGGGGGTAATATACTGACGTGTATAGAGAACTGGTTGGCAGACAGGAAGCAGAGAGTCGGGATAAACGGGTGCTTTTCAGAATGGCAGGCAGTGACTAGTGGAGTGCCGCAGGGCTCAGTGCTGGGAACCCAGCTCTTTACAATATACATCAATGATTTGGATGAAGGAATTGAGTGTAATATCTCCAAGTTTGCAGATGACACTAAACTGGGTTGCGGTGTGAGCTGTGAGGGGGAAGCTAAGAGGCTGCAGGGTGACTTCGACAGGTTAGGTGAGTGGGCAAATGCATTGCAGATGCAGTATAATGTGGATAAATGTGAGGTTATCCACTTTGGGGGCAAAAACACAAAGACAGAATATTATCTGAATGGTGGCAGATTAGGAAAAGGGGAGGTGCAATGAGACCTGAGTGTCATGGTTCATCAGTCATTGAAAGTTGGCATGCAGGTACAGCAGGCGGTGAAGAAGGCAAAAGGTATGTTGGCATTCAAAGCTAGGGGATTTGAGTATAGGAGCAGGGAGGTCTTACTGCAGCTGTACAGGGCCTTGGTGAGGCCTCACCTGGAATATTATGTTCAATTTTGATCTCCTAATCTGAGGAAGGAAGTTCTTGCTATTGAATGAGTGCAGTGAAGGTTCACCAGACTGATTCCCGGATCGCCGGACTGACATATGAGGAGTGACTGTCTCAACTGGGCCTTTATACATTGGAGTTTAGAAGGATGAGAGGGGATCTCATAGAAACATACAAGATTCTGATGGGACGGGACAGGCTAGATGTGGGTAGATTGTTCCCGATATTGGGGAAGTCCAGAGCCAGGGGACACAGTCTTAGGATATGGGCTGAGATGAGGAGAAACTTCTTCACTCAGAGAGTTGTTAACCTGTGAAATTCCATGCCACAGAGAATTGTTGATGCCAGTTCATTGGATATATTCAAGAGGGAGTTAGATATGGCCCTTACGGCTAGAGGGATTAACGGGTATGCAGAGAAAGCAGGAAAGGGGTACTGAGGGAATGATCAGCCATGATCTTATTGAATGGTGATGCAGGCTTGAAGGGCCGAATGGCCTAATCCTGCACCTATTTTCTATGTTTCTATGTTTCTGCCCTCCTGAGCATCCCTGATTATAATCGCTCAACTATTGTTGGCCGTGCCTTCTGTTGCCTAGGCCCCAAGCTCTGGAACTCCCTGCCTAAACCTCTCAGCCTCTCTATCTCTCTTTCCTCCTTCAAGACACTTCTTAAAACCTACCTCTTTCACCAAGCTTTTGGTCACCTGTGACATTTTCTACTTATGCAGCTCGGTGTCAATTGTTATTGCGCAATACTACTGTGAAGTGCCTTGGCACGTTTCACTACGTTAAAGGCGTTATATAAATATAAGTTGCTGGCTGGTATTCCGTATTGTTGCAATACAGAATACCAGCCAAGGACGGGGGTCATTGGGTGGATTTGTTTTGTCTGTTAAACGATGCATTAAAATAATCCCCCCTCCCCCCATCCCCCGCCCAACTTTCTAATTATTAAAAAGCCACACGCTCAGAAGGTCAATCAGCTGCTGTGGAAAGAACGGACAAGTTAATGTTTCAAATACAGAATCTTTCTTTGAATTCAAAATAATACAGATGGACAGGTGGGGGAAGGATCGTGTGCTCGAACACACACACGCACGCATACATAAACACAAGCACCCTCAGACACACACACACATGCACACATACATAAACACAAGTACCCTCAGACACACACATACACGCAAACATACTCAGACACATGTACACACACACACGCACCCTCAGACACACACACATGCACATATGCACACAAACCCTCAGACACACGCACCATCGCACCCTCAGACAAACACACGCACCCTCACACACGCACACTCGCGCGCACGCCCACACACGCGCACGCGCACACGCGCACATCCTCACAGACACACGCACACACACGCACACTCGCGCGCACGCCCACACGCGCGCGCGCACCCTCACACCCGCACACGCGCGCACACCCACACACACACGCGCTCACACCCACACACACACACCCGCACACGCGCGCACACCCACACACACACACGCGCGCACGCACGCACACCCTCACTCATGCACACACGTAGAAGCTGCAAGCGTGTATGTACACGCATAAATAGCATATCCTAAGATGATTCAATGACTAAAATAACGTTAGCATGAGATAAGAGGCAGAGCGAGAGAAATCAAAGAGAGGAAAGACCTTTGCAAGGCCCAGAGAAGGTATGAATCACTGAGGGAGAAATTCGGGTCATTTGCAACTCCTGTTAGTGTCTCGGGGATGGGGACGGGCACCATTAATGTGGTGTGAATTACTTTACGATCGAGTGCGGAGCCACTATCGACTCCTGCTGATTCCGGCTGGTGTTTAGCGGCGGCGCTGTAGCGTTACACCCCAATCTCCCGCGCCTGGAGAACGTGACGTCATCGCTGTGCGCATCGCCCCGTTAGCGCCCGGCTTCAAAATTGGGTATTGCCCCCTGAAGCCACGTGGGGCAATGACAGCGACAGCTTCAGGGGGCGTGTAATGGGCAGTCGGCCGCTAGCGGGGCGAACGTTAAAGTGGTGGTGGCCGACTCCCCATCAAAAAATGTCCGCTTTTTTTTTTGCTCACCTCTGCTTGCATGCCGGGCTGATCGCGCAGCTCCCCTGCTCCCCGGTGGCCCAGGTATAAAATCCAATGTATGCAGCTTGGGGAATTAATTCAGGGACGAGCCCCTCCTACGCAGCAGCGGCAGGTGGCCCAGTGTATAGCGCTGTGCCCCGCTCCCAAGGCGTGCGCCCCGCTAGCGCCCCAGAAATCAAGCGCTTGATTTCGCGCTCCACTTCCTTTCAGGGACGGTAACCCCAATTCTTTGCGAGACGTGAGTGATCTGCACCCGGGCACAAAGTTCTGCGCCTGGCGTGTGTTACCGCCCCCAAACAGGACGAATTCGAATTTTTAGCCAAGCCCTAAGTTTGTACCTGCATGCGGCATGGGTTTGCCAATATTTTGATGGGGGAATGGAAGGCTGGTTGATCCTGTTCACCTGTAACTCACACACCCAGAACATTGACTCACCCGTTCTCTCCACAAGTGCTGACTGATGGTAAGCAGCAGCTTCTGTCGTTTTGTTTCAGATTTCCAATGCCTGCAGATTGCTTTTTTTTCTTCTTCCTCATTTTAACCTTTTGTCTCTTGGAATGTGAACTCCTCGCCATTTGCTCAGGCCAATTCTTCCCCACAGTCTTAATATCTTAAGCCAAGTGGCCTCAAAAGTTGTCTTCTTCTTCCAAAGGAAAAAGTAAAACCCAATTTGCTTGTCTCAGAATTTGCCCGCAATCGCTTCTGTTGCTCTGCTGTCCTTCCAGTCAGTGCTACCCTTGGTCCCTGCTGCCCGCTCAATGTACTGTTGGACTATCAAGGTTTCTGTGGCTGAATCAAGTGGTACTTGAGATGTCATCTTCAAGTGGTCATTATGCAGTGTGCTTATTATCCCGAAAATGTCAACGCTTCTGTTTAATGAGAGATTGAGGGGACATGAATTGCAATCTCACCTTGTAATCTGGTGCGACCGGTTTTGTTCTTCTACTCTGCTGGTTCATGCTGGTACTTGGCATGTCTCCCGTGCAGTTAAGCCCATCTCGTCAATCTATCTGCACCCTGCAAAACATGTGTGCGGATCGCTGAAATGAGGATGCGTCCAAATGCTTTCTTTTGGAAGGTTGAAAGCTGAATGCCTTGTTACCAAATGGCTTGGTTGGTTGCCCAGTATGGCACTAAGTCAGGACGTGCCTACATTTGATTCACAGACCGTGCTGATTTAGTTAATCTCGGCTTGGGCAACAGTTGCTGAGCATCTTGGCATCCCTGGGCTAGGAAATGGCAAAGGACTATCGGGGTTCTCGCTCCTGACTCCAGATTCTCCTCTTCATTTTCAAATCCCTTTACACCTTCACCCTACCCTAACTCAGTGATATCCTCCTGTGCTTCTTCTGTCCCACCTCACTCCTTTGACCATTGTTTCCTGCTCCCTTTGGTCCCTCAATGGTGGCCACTCACTCATACAGCCACTATCTCCCTTTATCCCGCCCCCCCTCCCCTGCATCTCTCCACTCCATTTCTAAACAAGGATGAGATTTTTGAAATCGAGGCGTTGCTTAACCAGGAGACAATGTAGGTCAGCGAGCACAGGGGCGATGGGGACTTGGTGTGAGTTAGAACATGGGCAGCCGAGTTTTGGATGACCTCAAGTTTACATAGGGTAGAATGTAGGAGGCCAGCCAGGATTGCGTTGGAATAGTCAAGTATAGAGGTCACAAAGGCATGGATGTGAGTTTCAGCAACGGATGAGCTGAGGCAGGGGCAGAGACGGGCAATGAGACGGAGGTGGAAATAGGCGATCTTCGTTATGACTCAGATATGTGGCCGGGAGCTCATTTCAGGGTCAAATATGACACCAATGTTGCGAACACTCTGGCTCAGCCTCAGACAGATGCTAGGGAGAGGGATGGAGTTGTTGGCTAGGGAACGCAGTTTGTGGTGGGGACTGAAAACAATGGCTTCGGTCTTCCCAATATTTAATTACAATGTAAAAGCTGGTGAGCGGCCTGGCGCAGGACCTTGCAGATCACCGTGCAGACGTGCATGTGCTCATAGCCTTCGGTCGCCTGAGGAAGAGAGTGTTTGAAGACCAGGACCTCAACTCTGGCACAGGGTTATGGTCTACAGGGAAGTACTGATAACCGCCCTCCTTTATGGGTTAGAGACATGGACTATATTCGGCAGCCATCTCAAATCGCTGGAGAAAAATCACCAGCATTGCCTCCGCAAGATCCTGCAAATCCCCTGGGAGGACAGACGCACCAACGTCAGTGTCCTAGCTTAGGCCAACATCCCCAGCATCGAAGCACTGACCACACTCGACCAGCTCCATTCGGCGGGCCACGTCATCCACATGCCCGATACGAGACTCCTGAAACAAACGCTCTATGCAGAGCTCTGACACGGCAAGCGAGTCAAAGGTGGGCAGAGGAAACATTTCAAGGACACCCTCAAAGCCTGCCTGATAAAATGCAACATCCCCACTGGCACCTGGGAATCCCTGGCCAAAGACCGCCCTAAGTGGAGGAAGAGCATCCGGGAGGGCGCTGAGCACCTCGAGTCTCGTCGCCGAGAGCATGAAGAAAGCAAACGCAGAGAGCGGAAGGAGCGTGTGGAAAACCAGGCTCCCCACCCACCCTTTCCTTCAACCACCGTCTGCCCCATCTGTGACAGAGACTGTAATTCCCGGTTTGGACCGTTCAGTCACCTGAGAGCTCACTTTAAGAATGGAAGCAAATCTTCCCCGATTTCGAGGGACTGCCTATGATGATGATGCATACCTTTGTGGGAACAGTGTTGGCAACCCTACAAGGGTTATGTCCCCCTTTTCCCCCACGTATCCCAACTCCAGCGCCCCATAAGTACATAAGAAATAAGAGCAGGAGTAGGCCATTTTGCCTCTTGAGCCTCTCCACCATTCAATACGATCATGGCTGATCTGATCTTGGCCTCAACTCCACTTCACTGCTCACTCCCCATAACCCTTGACTCCATTATTGTTCAAAAATCTGTCTATCTTCACCTTAAATATATTCAATGACCCAGCCTCCACAGCTCTCTGGGACAGAGAATTCCACAGATTCTGAGAGAAGAAATTCCTCATCATTCTCCGTTTTAAATGGGTTACCCCTTATTCTGAAACTATGCCCCCTAGTTCTAGATTCCCCCACGAGGGGAAACATCCTCTGTACATCGACCCTGTCGAGCCCCCTTTTAATTCTATGTTTCAGTAAGATCACCTCTCATTCTTCTAAACTCCAAATGAGTACAGGGCCATGGCCCTCACTCTAAAACCTGGCATCACCCCTGATGTTCCCCGGTGTGTAGGATTGGACCTTTGACGATTGCACACATGCCCAGTTGCTTGTGTGTCGCCCGGTGCTCTGACGGGATAAATGGATAGTGTCCTACATGCGAGCTGCCTAGGTTCGAAGCAGTTGTGCATTATAAATGAGCTATCGACCTCGGATAATGAGAAACCGAATCACAGCTGCCCCAGCACATCTCCAAGTGGGGGGCGGGGGGAGGGGGAGAGGGGGTGATTTAATGAAAACTGGTCCCAAAATTACTCTTCCATATCAATGCTCCCACCTCCCCTCCCACATATTTAAGCAATAACTTGTGCAGATATAAAAATTAATTGGCTGTATAAATTCATTACAGTCTGAGCTTAATTACAGAAATTCCTCCCATATAAAATCCCTTACGAGACAGGTATTGGCCTTTTAATTGGTGTGTAAGGAAGAGAAGGAGGAGAAGAAAGAAAATCTGGGGCTATTAACTTGTCTGGCCTTGTCTGGACCACTGGCCAGGCCGTCTGGACATGCTCAGACCTATTGTCATCAATCATCCCCACCCACTCTGCCTCTTCCCCACAATCCCCACCCACCGACCGAGGGCAAATCTCATTCAGCCTTTGTTGCGCTACGCCTAAAGAATGTCCCTTGAACAATGGCCGGTGCAGTGCTATTAACCTTCGCAAAGATAATGTGCGAATGACCCTTTACCTACATTTCTCCCTGTCGGAAAATAGACTTGCTTAAATGTGCCTTTGTTTCAAACGCTGCTCAAAAGGCCAGCTTTCTGACCAGTGCACAAGACCATACAATACTGCGCAGGACGAAGAACCCTATACGGATTATTGCAAAGTTAAGAGCTGGTAAACTCTGTAATTGACGGAAGCCTCCTTTGTGAACTTGTGTTCCACAGGAGTAGACTTTTTGGACCCGCTGCTGGGGTTTCCATAGAAACCAACTAGGCCCCTGACCAAAACACACTCTAAATTCAAATAGATTCCACTGGGTCCTTTCAGCCTTTGTAGATTTTTTTTGCAAAGCGCATTGTAGGGTCCTGCAGGAGAACTTGGGCCGGGATTTCTAAATGATTATGAAGGGAAGTGTTTGCATTTTAAGAAGTGCCATTTGTTGGACTGCGTTCCCCGATAGGTTGTTCTCTGCAGTGTTCCTCTCGCACTGTAGCAGTCTGCAGCTCGGCAAAAGCCACAATCTTGCCCAAGGTTCATTCTCAGAAATTCTGCACCCATGGAAGGAAAAATTGGGTGATTTCTATTGTGTTCCTAACACAGATGAAGCTGGACACAGGGAGGTTAAAGTAACAGTGACCTCAGTCTTTAATAAGACACTCCAGAGTGAGGAACAAGCCTTAGGGACTGGCTTATATACAGTGTTCCCAAGGGATGCTGGGATCCCTTGGGACTTCAGGGGATGAGCTCCCTGGTGGCAGAATATGGGAGTGCATGCTTTACAGATACACAACAATTCCCTCGCTCAATCGGGCCACTGCGACCAATTGCCAAATGGTCTTCATTTCGCTCCCTGTAATGGAAGCTGGAATAACCTATTCTTCCCCGTCGCATCACTACGCTGTCCTTTGACTGGAAAACAAGGGTTTAATATGACGAAAGGTTGGGACAGTGTTGATAGAAGCAGGCTGTGTCCAGTAGCTGAGGGGTCAAGAATGAGAGGTTGTAGATACAAGATGTTAGAGATCTAGAACAAAGGTTAGGAGAAACTTCTTGTTGTGAGGCTGTGTAATTCACTTCCAGGTTTAGTGGTTGAGATAAAAACTATGAAACATTCAAGATTCGATTGGATACATAACAACATAAGAAATAGGAGCAGGAGTGGGCCATTTGGCCCCTCGAGCCTGTTCCGCCATTCAATAAGATCATGGCTGATCTGATCTTGGCCTCAACTCCACTTCCTTGCCCGCTCCCCATAACCCTTGACTCTCTTCTCGTTCAAAAATCTATCTATCGCCACCTTAAATATATTCAATGGCCCAGCCTCCACAGCTCTCTGGGGTAGAGAAATCTACAGATTCACAACCCTCTGAGAGAAGAAATTCCTCCTCGTCTCCGTTTTGAATGGGTGACCCCTTATTCTGAAACTATGCCCCCTAGTTCTAGATTCCCCCATGAGGGGAAACATCCTCTCTGAATTTACCCTGACAAGCCCCCTCAGTATCTTATATGTTTCAATAAGATCACCTCTCATTCTTCTAAACTCCAATGAGTATAGGCCCAACCTGCTCAACCTTTCTTCATGTGACAACCCCTTCATAGCATAGGGGGATGAAGGAAAAGGGGTTGAAGGGATGTGAAAACAGGGTAGGTAAATGTGATTAGGACCATTCGCTTGTGTGGAGGGTATAAACACCAACATGGACTGGCCTGTTTCCCTGTTGTGATTTCTATGGAGTTATGGTGATGAGATAATTGGCGATGGGGAAGGTAATGATCCAGGCCTTTAGTTAACTTGGCTCAGTGGGCAGCACCCTTGTCTCTAAGTTAGAAAGTTGTGGGCTCAAGTCCCACTCCAGAGACTTGAGCTTATAATCCCACTGACACTTCAGTGCAGTGCTGTGGGAGTGCTGCACTCTCAGAGATGACATTTTTCAGATGAGACGTTAAACCAGGGCCCAGTCTTCCCTCTTCGCTGGGCATAAAAGATCCCATGCATATTATTCGGAGAGGAGCAGGGTGGCCTGGACAATATTTAGCACTCAAGCAACATTACTAAAACAGATGATCTAGCCATTATCACATTGCTGTTTGCGGGAGCTTGCTGTGCACAAATTGGCTGAGGCGTTTACTACATTACAACAGTAAGTATACTTAAAAAGTGATTCGTTGGCTGTAAAGCACTTTGGGATGTCTAGAGATTGTAAAAGGCACAATATAAATGCAAGGCTTTCTTTATATCTATGTATTTCTATGTTTAGAAAGTTGGGGGGGTGGTGGGGAGACTGGATTCCAGTTCGGGCAGCTCACAGATGGGTAGCCGAGAATGCAAGCCAAGAGGCTTTTTGGAGACTGCTGAGGGCCACAGGTGAATGAGAGGCAGGCTGTGAGTTGGTACCCAGATTGTATTATGATTACCATTGCTTCCAATTATCTGCCATTGTGCATGGAGCATTCTTTAGCCGATAAAAGGTTTGTTGTTGTGCTTCAAGCAGGTACTGGACTGGTCCCAGGGTGCAGGGCAATTGAGGACATTTTAGGGACTGCTGGACTTGTACATTCCTGCAGAATTTCCCGGGAGGAAGGGGTTGGAAAACTTTAGGGATGCTTGGATTTTACAGTGAAGATCCCCCTCTGACAGGTGTCAGCCTTGGCTCGATGGTGGCACTCTCACCTCCAAATCAAAAGGTTGTGGGTTCAAAGATCACTCCAGGGATCTGAGCGCACAATCTCAACTGACATTTGTGTACAGTACTGAGGAAATGCTGCACTGTCGGTGGTGTCCTCTTTCAGCTGAGTTGTTGAACCGAGGCTCCGCCTGCACCCTGGTGCATGTAATAGATCCCCATGGCACCATTTGAAGAAGAGCAGGAGAATTCTCTCGGTGTCCTGGCCTACATTTATCCTTTATATCCAACATCACTAAAGCAAATTGTCTGACCGTTTATCTTATTCGTGCTTCTGGGAGCTTGCTGTGCGCAAAACGGCTGCCGCGTTTCCTAGATTACAATAGTGCCTACACTTCAAAACTACTTAGTTGGCTATCAAGTGCTTTGAGACATCCTGAGGCCATGAAAGTTATTTTGTTCTGAAAGTTGGTTATCACATTTTATGTTGAGCAGTTGCGAGCCGATTTAGTGCATCGTTTTGGTCGTGTGTTAGCATGTGCGCAGGGCGTTGCTCATTCCCAAGTTTGCAACTGCTGTACTTGATTGAAGTTACAGGGCTCCTCACCTTAATAGATCTGTTCCAGCCAAATTTTCCCTATATGCAAACAGTACTCGGGCTGGAAATTCAGCATTTTTAAGGTGTTCATGTCGGGCGGTGGATAAATTTAGCGCCGGGAAGCGGTTTGCGTCGGCAGCCAACAAATTCAGTGGTTGCGCCCTGACAGTGGAGTCGAGCGCTAAGGGAAGTGTTCCACATTTAACTTAGGGCGTTAGGCCGGGTGAGCAACTGATTATCTCGAGCTAAAGAACCGGATTCGTAGTGCTCTAAGAGAGGTTTCCATGCAACAACAAAAAAAAATCTGAAGATAAAACACAACAAACATTGCCTATATATTTCTCACCCCAAATAAAGATAAATCGCCAAAAAAATTAAAACTAAAATCGATCACGCTTACCTCATTCCTTCCCCCACCGCCGGGACAGCTTTCTCTGGTGGTGTCACTATGGGGCGCTACGGGTGTAGCGCAAAAAAAATTAGAATGCGTGTGGATACCGGGGGCGTTGCACACCGGCGCGATGCTCCCGGGCGATACTCCTCAGCGTCGCTGGTATCGGCACACTGAATTTGCCGAGCGCCGCGAATGCTGGCTCTCGCGGCTGCAAACCCTTTAACGCCCCGGTTCCAACGCTCGCCAGGGGCGCTGTCTCACCGAATTTCCAGCCCTAAGTTTGATTGTATCTGAGATGTATTCCTCTCACCTTTTGTCCGTCAATTCAAACTGGCACTCGTCTCTCCTCTCTGTACTGGCATTCTCCTTTGCCAACTTATGCTGCCATCCTTCACACTCTCTTCTCCCCACTCCTCAACTCAAGCTGGCACTCTGCACGCTGCTCCCCCCCCCTCATTTCACACTGGCACTCCTGATCACTGCCCTCTTGTCCCTGTGGATAGTGCATCTGTGTGGAGCTGGAGTGAGGGCCCCGTGTGACCCTAACCCTAACCCTAACCTTAACCAAGTGCTCATTTACCTAGATTCACTCATGAAGAAAGGCCACCGTTGACCCAGCGCTTGAGGAAATGCTGGGCAAGTTATTTTAAAACATTTGTGCGGGAAGTTACTTTTTTTGTGGAAACCATGTCCTGCAGTGCTAAATAAAACTGGGTTGTGGTGCTGCGCACTTACCAGGTCCGACATCTATTGGCAGGGTTTCCAAGCAAGTTGCGCAAGAACCTATGCATGCCGATAACTGCGTGCATGTGGTATATCCTAAAGCGGGCTGTAAGTTTATCGGGGCCGTTCAGCCCGACTGCCGGCCTCTCTTCAGCGGTTACGTTCGAGCCAGGGTGTCCCTGGAGATGGAGCACGCGGTGTCCACCGGTACGCTCGCGGCCTTCTGCGAGAGGTGGGCACCGGAGGGACTGGAATGCATCATCACCCCCGGCAACCAAATTTGAATTTGAATTAAGTTTATTTGTCGGTTTTAGTGCCCCCTTTAATAAAAGGGCACTTGATTTATGGTTTCAACTTAAAATAGTTGTCGAGCTGATGATAGATCGCAGCTTCCTCCAGCAACAGTGGACTGAGCATTAGTCTGAAGATGACCACAGTGAACATATCAACCAGCTCCTGGTCAAACCGTCGATCAGTGTTGGCGAAACTGAATTCAACACAGCCAAGGAGTTCCCCAATCTTGGAAGTAAGTGCACTATCTGATGATACAGGGACCTATAAGGAAGTGATGGTTATCGTACGGAGAGCAAGGGTGGCCCTTGGGCGATTGTCCAATGGCGTTTGGAATCAGCGCACTATCAGGGTGCCCATTAAACTGATGCCGGTTGTCCATATCGATCTCCTGTGTGGACGTGAAACGTGGGCACTCAATAGAGAGCACACACAACATCTGGAAAGGTTTCACCAAAGACACCATTGCACTTTACATTGTATAAGATGACCGAGCACAAGCACCAACAGTGAAGTACTGGAACATGTTGAAAGCAGCAGCGTGCAGGGTATGATAATCGAGGATCAGCTCCGTTGGGTTGGACATCTTGTTAAAATGGATGACGTACGATTGGTGCTTGATCGGAAACTGATAGATGGCAAATGAAAGCAACAAGGCGCGACCAGGGCACGGTGTAGATTCACTTGAAGTAGTGCAACATGGGGCTAGAAAATGGCCTCCTAAGTGCCTCCCATTGTCGCCAGCGGGGGGGAGGGGGGGGGGGCAATAACGGGCGCTGAGCAGTTACCGACAGGGCGTGGCCAGAAGGTCGACTCCCGCCAAGTTCGGTGGGAGGTTTGTGGCGACGGTAAGACGTTGCGCCCCGATCTCCTTCGCCCGGAGATCGTGATGTCTTCGCCGTGCACATCACCCCGGTAGCGCCCTGGACCCGAACTTGGGTTCTGTCCTCTGTAGCATCGCCGGGCGACAACACCAACAGCTGCAGGAGGCGTTGTTAGGGCGGCCGGGTACTTGGGGGCAGAAGTTAAAGGGGAGGTGGCCCAGGTAAGTCAAGAAAACCATTTAAAATCCTCTCTTTGAATTTTTTGTCGATGATTTTTGCCCGCGCTCGATCAGCCCGGCACTCTGCTGCAGAGTATGGGGCTGATCGGGCCGGATGGCGGCTGCCATCGGGGACCAGCTCAATGGTGCTAATGCAGAGCCTGCAGCGATGGCCTGTCTCTTTAAGGGAGGGGAGGAGCCTCGGATCGTGGCAGCGCTGCACAGACCAGTGAGCAGCGCCGCATGCCTATCGCCCCACCTGCTGTCTCTTCCAGGAAGGATGCGGAGTGCTTGATTTAGCACTCCCAGTTCAATCCTGGAGCGCATATCCTGAATTTATAAAAAGCCTGGCGCTAATTTTTTCCAATTGTTAAAAGTTAACGCCCCGATTGGAGCGCTCCTGAATTTCTCCCCCATTGTCTTTGACTCTAAGAAAACTGTGGCCATTTACAGGTGGCAATGGTGTGAAGTGGATGAAGGAGGGGAAGGGCTTTGAGCCACAACCATGTGCCTGTGTGGGGGCAAAGTACGAGAGACGGAGATTGACCACCTCACAGAACCTCTAGCAACGTGGTCATGTGACGCTTGTGGTGGACAATACCTGTCACTCGTCGCCCTGCGTAGTCATCAGCGCACCCATCTCCCGGGGACATGTGCTCCCTTCATTGATGGAACTCTCATCCTCAAGTTCAAGGGACACTTCTGTGCACCAGATGATCACATTGGGGGAGGGTTTAGCGAGACACAGTTTCCCCGCCCCCCTGCCACCCCCAATTCGCGGAGTGGTAACGCACTCTCTGACTCAACCCTGCAATCCAGAAAATCTCAGCTTGTATTTCTGATCTGAGCTGATTTTGTTTGGGGAGTGGTGGTGGATGGAGGGGAGGTGCAGTGATAGGGTTACCACAATTGGGCTCAGTGTCACTGGGTTAGAGAGAGAAAGAGCACCCTCGGCTGCTGGTGTGGATGCAGTGACCAGTGTGGGCATCAGGTGATGCAGACAGGATATGCCTCGGATGCAATGTGATGTGTCTGCCGGAGCAGTCACCCCGGGATTACACGATTACTGGATTAACCAGGGGCCCGGGTCACTGGTAATGGCTGGCTCCTCAGCCGCAGAGATCCCTGTTCCTGTTTGCTCTGATTATTAAACAAAAAAAGGTGGGGGAGAAATGAGATGTCTGAGGCTATCGGCTTAATACAAACTGAAGCATTTAAATGGGGATTGGTGGGAAATATTTTCCTTTCTCATATATGACTGTACCTACTGAGCCACAGCTGATACTGCTCCTAATGTAGGAAACACGGCAGCCAATTTGCACACAGCAAGTTCCCACAATATGGTCATGGCCGAATAGTCTGTTTTAATGATGTTGGTTGAGGGATAAATGCTGGCTGGGACACCAGGGTGAACTCTCCTGCTGTTCTTCGAAGTAGCCTCGTTGGATCTTTTCCATCCACCCGAGAGGGCGGATGGCAATGTTCCCGTTAAGCTGCGAGTCCGTGCGGCCATGCAGCGGTCTGGAGGTCCCGCGGAAGCCGCTCAACGGCTTGTAAATGGCAAAAGCCATGCAAGCAAAGATATTTGAATGGGCCACACACCCAAAAAAAAGATTAGCAAAGGACTTTGCAGACGGGTGGGGGTGGGGGGGGTCGGGCGGGGGCCTCTGTTTAACATCTCATCGAAAGTCAGCACTTCCGGCAGTGTTGCACTCCCTCAGCATTGGAGTGCCAGCCTGGATTTTGTGCTCAAGTCTCTGCAGTGGGATTTGAACCCACAACCTTATGACTCAGACCCAAGAGTGCGACCATTGTGCCATTGAATCATCTTTTCTCAAGGCCTTTTTTTTCCTGCACTTGGTTATTTCATAACCGTTTTCAAGTAACGGTGCGAGCCACACAGGTCAGGGTGGTCCCTGGTTTCATTGTCTGCTCTCTCTGAGTTTCCGGAGATCAGCTCGTGCAGTGGTCCCGCACAGCTATCATTAACTTGTTCTAAGGAATGGAAACATTGGCCAGGGTCTCTGCTGTTCACTGCTTTCCACTGACTCCTCCTGGAAAGGCTGATCTGTGGATATCTGATGAGTGCAGAGTTGAGTTCATCATAATGAAGTCATGGTGGAATAACCTGCCAGCACTCACTGCCCAAACACACACACACACAGAATGGCAATTTGGGTGAGGACCCAGATAGAGCTTGGAACCTATGGTGCCTCTTTGCCAGCACCTCCCATCCCGCGACCACCACCACCACCACCACCTAGAAGGATAAGGGCAGCAGGTGCATGGGAACACCATCCCCTCAAAGTGCCCCTCCAAATCACACCATCCTGGCTTGGAATTAAATCACCGCTCCTTCATCGTTGCTGGGTCAAAGTCCTGGAACTCCCTCCCTAACAGCACTGTGGGAGTACCTTCACCACACGGACTGCAGCGGTTCAAGAAGGCGGTGACCACCAGCTTCTCAAGGGCAATTAGGGATGGGCAATAAACGTTGGCCTTGCCAGTGATGTCCATATCTCAAGAATGAATAATAATATAAAAACTACACTTGCATGGATGTACCTTTTGTGATGGAGGTGGGAGAAGAAAAGAATTCACTGCTTTCAGGCCTCAATCTAGTAACTAGGCCGCATCCTTTTGCAGGTCTCCAATCGTCTTGGTTAACCCTTGCCACTGGACCAAGACCTAGCTCTGTCTAGCCCGTGTGGTGGCTGTTGTGCAACACCACACAGGCATCTTCCACCCTTCACGATGTAGTTCAGGATCTGAATGGAATATTAGGTCCTTCATTGAAACATCTGTGAACTCATACAATTCACACTTTTTTGGCGTTTCGAGGGACTGTCTATGATGGTATGACTTTGGTGATGACTGAAACAGTGCAATGTTTGCGTAGAAAGAGCTCTGGTTATGGTCAATAATCTTCAAAATCCAGGCTGTGAAGGGATTCTGTGCAAGCCGTTCACTCGATACCAAGGGGCAGGAGGCTTGTTTCCATTTGATATTCAGTCCTGGTGGTGGTTGCCCCTTTGAAGCAGCCAATATAATCCGGTCCCCAAGGGTCAGCTTCTCTGCGGTGCAGGTCTTGATTGTATAAGGAGGCTTGCAGTCAATGTTGATGTACTAATGAGATCATGTGTTCGAAAATAACCCATGGAGACTGCAGCAGCTCACCTGCAATGTTTTTGATGTAAAATTCCCGTCCTTTACAGGCAGGTTGATTAGCTGGTAGTATCCCCAGAGTCCAATGGAGTTGGGATGCAACTCGGTGCAAGATTGATTGGGTGAAGAGAAAAGATTATCAGTGTTGCAACTACTCTTCTGGTTACCCGGAGTTTTCTGCAGAATTTTAAACACCACAAAGCGTCGTCCTCTGTGCAAAAACAGTCCCGGCTGGGGATGAAGCGACGGTCTCGTGGCTATTGTCAGTTGGTTGTCATCCAGCAAGTTTCAACAAGAACTGGGTGGCCGCTGTGCTTTCCTGCAAACATCTTTACTTTTGAGGAACCTGCGGTTCACAGCACGGGGAGTACAGGCCTACAAGTGTATGAGATGTTACTGGCATCTCTCAGTTCTCTTCATTGAATGAAGGTTCTTCAGGCTGATGTTTCCACCGTCCCAGATCTTCATTCGGATATCATAGCCCCTGAGAGAGATTTACAAAAGCAAGCAACAGAGATGAATTCAAGTGTGATGAATCTTGAGCTATAAGGACTAAGGACGTGGAGTTTTCTTCCTTTGAGAAGAGGGAAGGTGACCTGATTGAAGTCTTCAAGCTCATGGATGAGATTGACCAGGCTGGTCCAGACAGCTTGTTCTAGAAGGTGAAGGATTCAAACCCCAAGGTTCAAAATTGGGAAATTATGAGGAAGAAGGGAAGAAGGGCAGAATATTTTTTGCACCGAGTGTCATAGGGCTATGGGCGAATTTACCACACACGGCCATTTTATGCAGATGGAATAACTGGTTTGAAGGGACAATTGGCTGTGTTTTGCAGGGAGAGAGAAGGGACTGAGGTGTGTGATGAGAAGGTGATTGTCCAAAATGGAATAGGATCCTTGGGCCAAATGGCCAAATTTTTTCCCCCAAACCTTTTCCAGCTTGTAGGAATGTGGCTTCAGCTGATGGGAAGATGCAGAAACCTGCGATGATGGAGAATCCTCAGCGAGCCGAGAAGCTACGGCTGGACTTTCCGGTTTCTCCGTTTCAGGGAGAAAACTGCGGCGGTGCGGGAAAATGACCATTTTCGCTCGGTTTCAGCATTTAGGGTCTGCACCAGGGGCGCAGCACAAAGGGAGGCGTTGCACAATTAATTGCGGCGCAAAAACACGATCCTCGCCAGCTGTAGTGTGGGGCCGGGAGCGCAGCGAGAGAGGCCTTGGGAGAGGAGCAAAAGAAATTCAAAAAAACATTCAAAAACAGTACCAACACCCTTATCTAACAAATGGCTGCAAAAAAAATAAAAATATAAAAACTTTAACTTGCCTTTTTTTCAGGTTTTCCAACTTGCCGCTGCTGACAGGGCTGCACCGCTAGGTTTTACCGGGCGGTGCTCGGGGCGCGGCATACGGGTCGGGTGAGTGGCGAAACTCGGACGTTATCGCAATCCGAGTCGTTCCACCCCCTGCGCAGCTCTCCCCGCCGGTGCTTCCAAGTGCCGCCTCAAATATGGAACCGAGGATCGGGCCCGGGGCACAGCCACGGAGGGTCAAAACGCGGCGAAATAAAACCCGGTCACAAAGCACCCGAAAATCCAGCCGAAACGGATTTGATCAATAATCTTCCTAATCTGTGCCGATTTACTTCATAATCTTCTGATGGTAGGACCTATCCCGGTAACATTGGCTGGGGTGTCGGGAGCCCGGGAGTTGAAATCTCCCGACATTTATTTGGTTCAGAACATTTTGTCTGCGATTTACGGATGACCTGCAGATTGTCAGTCCTTTTTAGAATTGTTTAATCCAGTGTAACTGAGCTGGCCTGCCCTGCGCAGCAGATCTGCATTGTGCCATTCCAACATTCACTGCTGCTGCTTCAGCTTTCCAGTGTTTGTGGTTCATTGTTGAAAAATCTTTAAATTGGGAGTTGTGTCATTGCAAGATACTGGGTTAGGCTTCCGTATTCGAGGCCCCTGCTTTCACTCGCTGTGTCGAATCGGAACAGTGGAGTTTGTTATAAATGGCCTAACTGAACTCTTTCAGTGCTGTAGGTCTCTTAATTTTTTTTTAAAGTAGGACATGCGCCTTTAATGACCTCAGGATGTCCCAAAGCGCTTTGCAGCCAAATACTTTTGAAGTGTTGTAAAGTAGGAAAACGCGGTAGCCAATTGGCACACAAGGCAGTTCCCACAAACAGCAATGAGATAATGTCTAGATCATTTGTTTTGGTGTGTTTGGTCGCAGGATAAATATTGGCCAGGATACCGGGGAGAACTCCCCTATTCTTCTTCGAATAGTGCCGTGGGATCTTTTACATCCACTCAGGGCAGAGGGGGTCTTGGTTTAAGGTCTCCACCGAAAAACAGCACATCCTTTTATGTAGTACTCTCTCAGTGCCGCACTGGAGTGTCAGCTTAGAATTTGTGCTCAGGTCCCTGGAGTGAGGTTTGAACTGACAATCTTCTGGCTCAGAGGTGAGGGTGCTGCCCACTGAGCCACAGCTGACACCTAATGCCATGTGTGCCCTGGGCACTATAATCTTGCCAGGGTTAGCAGCTGCTGGGCCTGAGCGTACAGCTCTGTTACAATATTCAGATGCCATTACTGCTCCCGTATCAGCCCTGCCAAAACAGGTGAGTGATGAAATACCAGCAATGATGCCTCCGCAAGATCCTACAAATCCCCTGGGAGGACAGACGCACCAACGTTAGTCCTCGACCAGACTAACATCCCCAGCATCGAAGCACTGACCACACTTGATCAGCTTCGCTGGGCAGGCCACATTGTTCACATGCTGGACACGAGACTCCCAAAGCAAGCGCTGTACTCGGAAATCCTTCACAGTAAGCGAGCCAAAGGTGCGCAGAGGAAACAGTTCAAGGCCACCCTCAAAGCCTCCCTGATAAAGTGCAACATCCCCACCGACACCTGGGAGTCCCTGGCCAAAGACCGCCCTAAGTGGAGGAAGTACATCCGGGAGGGCACTGAGCACCTCGAGTCTCGTCGCCGAGAGCATACAGAAATCAAGCGCAGGCAGCGGAAGGAGCGTGCAACAAATCTGTCTCACCCACCCTTTCCCTCAACGACTATCTGTCCCACCTGTGACAGGGACTGTGGTTCTCATATTGGATTGTTCAGCTACCTAAGAACTCATATTAAGAGTGGAAGCAAGGCTTCCTCGATTCCCGAGGGACTGCCTATGATGATGATGAGCGGACCCCGGTGTCCTTGGACAGGCACATGATTGGGTTGGGCTGTGCTGCACCTTATGGTGGAACAGCCGCCCAACACTCCCTGTTGTGGTCTCACACCTGACCAATGGTACCAGAGCGAGACTACACCCGTCCAAGTGTATCCCAGCTAGGGCTCATTTCACCCGCTGCAGCGAGGCTGGAGATAACTGGCCCCAGAAAGTCATTCCCCTTTCTGCTGTGGATTTTCCCACTACTGGGGGGGTGGAGAGTTAGGGGGTGATCGAGGGAGAAGAAGCTGTATTGATTGGCAATGTCAAAGTCACATGGGCTCGAGTTCGACGGGCAGACTTGACGGTGATGCCAAGTGTTCGGGACCTTATGTGTGAGATTATTAGTGAAGGGAAAAGAAAGTGTAAGTCAAGTTAAACGGCAACCTCGTGGCCAGGGCACTGTGATACACACTGGTTAAAGTGGAGTTCCCGGCTGATGTCAGGAAGCACATCTTCACACAAGGACTGAACAAAAGCTGACATGGATTCTGGGGTTGGGGAGTGGAGTTATTCACGAGACAGTTGGATGTGGTGAGGGTGGGATGGGCGGTTTCTGTGGAATGTAGCACAGAGGAGATTAAAGGATGATCCCACCCTAGTCATTCCCCGTGGTATGGCCACCCCTTTGCTCCCTCAAATCCAAGGGTGCAGGCTTGAACGTATCTGGCACGCAACTGGTAAAGCCATTCATTGCCAGATCTGGCTGGACCACATCTTGCACTATCGGGTCTTGCTCACCTCTACCAAACCTGCTCACTATTCCAGGATCATCCTGTAAAGCAAAGATACCGCCCCCACCCCCTCCCCCTCCCAGCTCCTCTTTTCCACTGCAAACCATCTTCTTAAACCCCTCTATCTAACTCCTTCCACTCTCATCTAAAGCAACAAGTGCAAGGGGTTCCTGGACTTCTTTGTCACTAGGATTGAGACCACCCCTTCCTCCCCCGAGCACTGAACTCAACTCATTCTTTCCTATCTCCATGCTCACCTTGTCCATGAGATCCACCTCCTGCTCCCTATTCCCACCAAACCGCCATGTCCTCAGGTTAGCTGATATTATTAATGGTTGCTTCATTTCGGGTACTTCCCTCACCCCTTCAAATCTGCCATCATCACGCCTCTCCTCAAAATAAACCCCCTCCACCCCTCTGTCCTTGCAAACTATTGCCCCATCTCCAACCTCCCTTTCCTCTCCAAAGTCATTCAATGTGTTGTCGCCTCCCAAATCCGTGCCCACCTTTCTTGAAACCCCATGTTTGAATCCCTCCAATCAGGTTTCCGCCCCCTGCCACAGGACCAAAATGGCTCTTATCAAAGTCACAAATAACGTCATCTGTGACTGGTAAACTATCCCTCCTCGTCCTTCTCGACCTGTCTGTAGCCTTTGACACGGTTGATCGCATCATCCTCATCCAACGTCTTCATTCACCAGCTGAGTGGGACTGCCCTCACCTGGTTCCACTCCTGCCCATCCAATCATTGCCAGAGAATCTCCTCCAATGGCTTTGCTTCTTGCCCTCGTACTATTACCTCTGGAGTCCCTCAAGAATCTATCCTTGACCCGCTTCTTGCGACGTTTTCCCATGCACGCAAGTTATTGTTGATTTTGATGGAGGTTATTAAAAATATGAAATGGCGGGACAGAGTAGATAGAAACTGACTTTCCAATCACTGAGGGATCTAGAACGAGGGGACATAGATTGAATGTAAGCTATTTAGAACAGGGAGCAGGAGAACAGAGGGCAGTGAGGTTGTAGAATGTGCGACCAAAGTTAGTGATTAAAGAAGAGATTTTTTCAACATTTAAGAATAGGTCAGATAGGTGGTTGAAAGAAAGGGATATGGGAACAGGGCGGTAACATGGGATTAAAAGTCTGGCTTGTGCGGAGGTTAAACACAGATGGGCCCGTTTCCGTGTTGTAATTTCGGTAGCAGGATGAGCTAGATGGGCTGAATGACCTCCCCACTTCTGTACGTACCCATGGGATTTTTGCTGTGCCCGCCAGCGAGCCTCCTTTGTGAGGCGGGCAGCCCCACTTTGCCTCCACGTACAGGTGGTGCAACTCACCCCCCCCCGAGATTGGTGCTGGCACCATTATCCTTCGCCCTCGAACAATGGGGTCGAAATCCGGCCCTGCCGTTTTTGAGGTGGTGACATGGGCCGAGCGCTGATTTTAACGGCAGGTGGTAGGTGCCGCCTCAAACTGCTAAATTCAGTTTTCCTGGCCAAAGATGAGAGAGCGGCGCTAACGGTGGCGTTGCACACTCAGCCTCGGGCACCCACGGGGCGGGAGCTCAGGAGGCCGACCGAATTTCCTCACTGTCGGCATGCGAGTTGGAAAAACTGGAAAAAAATATTCAGAAAATTTATCTGACACACAGCTACACTTCCCCACTGCTGCTATTAACACATAAATGCTGAAAAATTAAAGATAACCATTTACCTTGATCCCTGTGGAAACTCCCACCCCAGGATCTCCAATGTCCCGCCACCTTTCCCAGACTGTACGGATGCCTGCCGGTAAGGCCACCGTATTCACCAAATATCGCAGTGATGGTGGCACGCTCGAAGACGTCACCACGTGGGTGGTGGCTGAGCGCACAGCAGTGCGTCTTGGCGCCCCCCACCATCCAGCTAAATTTCCTGTCAACCCACTCCCCACTCCCCACCGACGGTCAGGACTTAGCTGGCCGTTAGTCGCCTCTCTCCGGTGGCATTGGGTGGCGTTAGAAACGCAATTTCGACCCCAAAGCGTCTGCCGATGCATGGAATCCAGAGCCTCAGTTTGACTTCATGTAAACAGCAACTGAATCCCAGCTGTGCCGGCCGTATCATGGCCGTTGGTCGGCGCACTAACCATGGGGCGGTCTTGCACACACTGCTGCGGATAGATGGTTGCCTTGCACAACCTAACGCAACAGCCCTCGTTCTGCAACCGTGCAGCCATGGCACGGACTGTACCATGGCTGGGACACAGACTGTACCATAGCCAGGACACTGACTGTACCACAGCCATGGCACGGACTGTACCACAGCCAGGATACAGACTGTACCACGGCCAGGACACGGATTGTACCACGGCCAGGACACGGATTGTACCACGGCCAGGACACGGATTGTACCACGGCCAGGACACTGACTGTACCACGGCCAGGACACTGACTGTACCACAGCCAGGACACTGACTGTACCACAGCCAGGATACAGACTGTACCACGGCCAGGACACGGATTGTACCACGGCCAGGACACGGATTGTACCACGGCCAGGACACGGATTGTACCACGGCCAGGACACGGATTGTACCACGGCCAGGACACGGATTGTACCACGGCCAGGACACGGATTGTACCACGGCCAGGACACGGATTGTACCACGGCCAGGACACGGATTGTACCACGGCCAGGACACGGACTGTACCACGGCCAGGATACGGGCTGTACCACAGCCATGGCACGGACTGTACCACGGCCAGGACACGGATTGTACCACGGCCAGGACACGGATTGTACCACGGCCAGGACACGGATTGTACCACGGCCAGGACACGGATTGTACCACGGCCAGGACACGGACTATACCACGGCCAGGATACGGGCTGTACCACAGGCTGTGGAAATCCAACCCCCTTGTTTTAAAAAGACCTTCAAATCCTTTGCAATTTCCCAACTCCTGGTGCGCCATGCACCCTATCTCAGATCTTTGACCACCTGCTTTGGGGGAGACTCAAGTTTAGAGCATAGAAGCATTGGCATTTTCAACCTGGGATGAGGTCATTTGAGTCTTTTTGCTTGTGTTAAATTTAGGCCCGTCTCAGGCACTGATTTTAAACAAGCCGATATTCTTGTCCTCTCCCCAAGCTAGCTTGGAATGATCACTGCAACGTCTTGTATGTTCCGGAGCCCTGGTAACAGTGTCCTACTGGGGCTGTCAAGGACGTACAGTGTGCGTTTTGATTGAATTATGCAACTTTAATGAGCACACTGTAAAATGTTACTGCCTCATGTCGAGGTACAAAAGCGTGTCTCTTCCTTGGTTGTCAACCAGATGTCACCTCTCATTTGGTTCAAAGGGCGATAGATAAATGGCAGCTCCCACTTCTCCCCCACACTTTTGGAGCTTATTTGTAGAGTGGCTGCTTCATATGCTGCTCATTAGCGAGTGAGTGAGAGAGCTGACATTTAAATCCATCCTAATGCACTTGCAACTGCAAATCCCCGACGCTGGCAAGGGACTGGGTCTGAATCACTGACTCTGAAGCACGTAGCATAGTCTGGGGAGCCACGAACTGCCAGAGGCAGGTATGGTCTTGTCCAATAGAAGGGGGGTGTGCGGGGGGGCGGGGGAAAGAGGATGAACAAGTAGAAATGATGAGGTTTAACTGGTCTCACCCCCCTGCGTCCTGCGCTGATAGTCGTGCTAGCTTCCACGTGACAAGTTGATCATGTATGTTGGAGGGAATCACGTGGTGAACCTGGCTTTGCCCGTCTCCCGGGACAACCACATACATTTCCCACATTACAGCAGTGACTACACTCCAAAAGTATTTCATTGGCTGTAAAGCGCTTTGAAACATCCGGTGGTCGTGAAAGGCGCTATATAAATGCAAGTCTTTCTTATTCCAGCCGCAGTCCCTGGATAGTAATGGGAATTTCGAGATGAATTTCCCTTATCTGCCCTGGGATCCTGAAATCAATATAGAACTTGCATTTTTAGCGCGCATTTCATGCCCCCTGAACGTCCCAAAGTGCTTTACAGCCAGTGAATTACGTTTTGAAGTGTAGTCACTGTTGGAATATAGCAATTTGCAGCAGCCAATTTATCTACAGCAGGATCCCACAGACAGCACTGAGATAATGAGCAGATATTCTGTTTTACAACAACAACTTGTTTTTATGTAGCACCTTTAAAGTAGTAAAACGACCCAAGGCACTTCACAGCAGTATTATAAGACAAATCAAATAAATTTGACACCGAGCCACATATGTAAAAATTACGGCAGATGACCAAAAGCTTGGTCAAAGGGGTAGGTTTTAAGGAGCGTCTTAAAGGAACGAGGAGCGGTTTAGGCAGGGAGTTCCAGAGCTTGGGGCCCAGGCAGCTAAAGGCACGGTCACCGACGGTTGAGCGATTATAATCAGGGATGCTCAAGATAGACAGAGTTAGTTTTAGGTGTACATTGAGAGATAAATATTGACCAGGACACCGGGGGAAAATCCACTGCTCCTTTTCAAAATAGTGCCACGGGATCTTTTACATTCACCTGAGAGGGTAGGCAGTGCCTCGATTTAACATCTCATCTGAAAGACGGCACCTCCAACAGTGCCGCACTCCCTCAGTATTGCACTGGAGTGTCGGCCTGGGTTATGTGTTCAAATCTCTGGAGTGGGACATCAACTGAGAGGCGAGAGTGCTATCCACTGAGCCAAGCTGCCTCTATTGTGCTCCCTAGAGCTGTCCAACATGAAGCAGTTCATTTGCCCACTGAGTCACTAAGGAGAACGAGACTGTTTCGTCACATCTCTGCTGAACATTAGATGTTGGGTCCGTCCCACTGATTTGTGTGTGGTGCGGGGTCGGGGGTGAGGCGGTTAGGTGGTTCCGGCTTATGTTCACATAGTGGTGCCTGCCTAGCAATTGATTGTTGCTCAGGCTTCCCCCGGCGGCCCAGTCAGTTGCTGGAACATTCCAAATCAGGATGATCCTGGGCTCGGGGACCTGTCACTGCTGAGATCGGGCAACCAAGGTGGCCCTAGGGATGCTGCACTCAGGCCGGTGCGGAGCGCTTAATGTAACATCTGCGGGTTGGTTCGTGCTCTGGGTCACTGTCTCACACTCCCTGCTGTAAGGTCTGTGTATGTCTGGTGAGAACAGAATGGGGCTCACGGTCTGTCTATCTTCATCTCTCTCACTTTCCCATTCTCTCTCGTTCCTTCTATCTGGATGTCTGTGTCTTTCTCTCTCTCTATTTGTTCTCACATTTCTCTAACGCAGTGTGTCACTTTTTTTTCTCCAATTGTGCTTTCTCTTTCTGTTTTTCCTTTTCTCACTCTTCTGCCTTTCTCTCTTCCAGCCTTTCTCACTGTCTTTTATACTCACTCACTCTCACTCGCTGTCTCTCTCTCTCACACTGTCCTTCTCACTCACTTTTCTTCCTGTTTTTCACTTGCATTTTCATTCTGTCAGTCTTTAATTTTTTTCTCTCTCTGCCTCACTCTGTGGTCTCTATCTTTGTCTCTTTGTTTTTGTCTTTCTCTGTCACATTCTTGCTCTTCACCCTCTGCCTTTTTTTTCCTGTCTGTCCGTGTCTCTCACTGTGTGTCTCTCTCCGCCTTTCTAACTCACGCTTTATCTCTGTCTCTCTCTCTTTCTTTCTCTGTCTATCTCTCTGTCTCTGCCTATCTATATACAAAACACATTTCCTTTCTCTCTCTCCCTTCTGACACAGGGGTAAGGGAGCTCCCCCTGAGCCAGGGGCAGATCCATATACTCACAACACCAGCACTTCCAAACAGCAGTGGTGCTATTTACAGAGCATCTTGTGCTTGTCATTTCTCCAGCGGAGATGTTTTCGTCTGGTCCCTCAGTATTAACGACGTTGTAAACATTTCCTCTGACAGACTGTTGCCAGCCACATTATGCAAGACTAGAGCCAGAGGAACTCTCGCCCCTCGCCCCTCCTAACATTTGGGGAACATTAAAAGGACATAAAGGCCTGTCATAGAACAAAAAGCAGAATTCTCCCCCTTCCTTCGCTTCTCCTGAAAACCGACCAGTTCGGCACTACAGTTTTCTTTTACTCGTTTATGGGATGTGGGTGTGGTTGGCAAGGCCAGCATTTATTGCCCATTCCTAAAAGAGCCGCCTTCCTGAACTGCTGCAGTCCGTGTGGTGAAGGTGCTCCCACAGTGCTGTCAGGGAGGGAGTTCCAGGATTTTGACCCAGCAACGATGAAGGAACGGCGATATATTTCCAAGTCAGAACAGTGTGTGACTTGGAGGGGAGTTTGCAGGTCTTGGTGTTCTCATACATTTGCTACCCTTGTCCTTCTAGTTGGGTTTGGGAGGTCCTGTCAAAGAAGCCTTGGCGAGTTGCTGCATTGCATCTTGTAGATGGTACACACTGCAGCCACGGTACGCCGGTGGTGGAGGGAGTGAAAGTTGAAGGTGGTGGATGGGGTGCCAATCAAGCAGGCTGCTTCGTCCTGGATGGTGTCGAGCTTCTTGAGTGTTGTTAGAGCTGCACTCATCCAGGCAAGTGGAGAGTATTCCATCACACTCCGGACTTGTGGCTTGTAGATGGTGGAAAGACTTTGGGGAGTCAGGAGGTGAGACCCAGCAGAATACCCAGCCTCTGACCTGCCCTTGTTGCCTCTTGTGGCTGGTCCAGTTAAGTTTCTGGTCAATGGTGACCCCCAGGATGTTGATGGTGGGGGATGGCCACAAGTTCCCTTTTTCTTTTCATGTGGGCTTAGATGACGCATGTCAGTGGGCAGTTCGATTGTGGTAAGGATCACATCCACGCATGATCCTGCCCACACTGTAGTAGAGCTCCATCTAGTGGACCACTGATGTAATAACAATAAAAGGTCATGTGGCAAGGTCATGTGATCAACGTTCTATTAGGAGCCATCTTGTAAGTGTGCGTGTGTAGCTGTGTCTAAAGATATCACACCCACTTAGTTCAGATGCAAAGCACTGTCCAGGAGGGGTCACTGTTGAGTGATGGGGAATAAGAACTCAGGGCGATTCTGAGCCTGGTTATAGCTCATCCCCACCCCCCCTTACCCCTCCCACCCTGCACTCCGCTACCTAAACTCAGGTCAGCCAACTCGGCATGGTCTGGAAAAAGAGCTTGGGCCATTCCTGGTGTGCTCCATTTACCAGCTGACTTGTTGGCCGGCCCCATTGCTACTGCAGTGGCTCCGTGACTTTGTAAATGACAATTATATCGCTTCCACACTTTGATGCGACAGCAGATAATGCGAGTTTCCTGCCGTGGTGCTCGGAGATAACGGGCTCCATTGATGGGGAATGGACAGGGCCGTCATGTGAGACCAGGCAGCACTGACCCACTGATGTCACTAGTCTCTTATGAACTCTCTCTTGTGCTGCAGTTACAATGGTGTCAGTGTTTGGTTGGTTAGCTAAAGTTGTTGATGCTGGTTGCATGTGACTGTTTACCCGAGATCTAATCTGCACGGTTTGCTGCAACCTCTATTGATTGAACTTTCTCCACATTTTGCCTGGAGCCTGCAGCTGGGCAAAGGATAGGTAACGCACTGATTTGCACGAAATTTACAGTTTCAATTCCCTTTTTTCTTTGTTTCATTATTTCCCCACTTCCCATTTTAATTCCTTTGCGAGTCACATTGTGAGTCTTCCCGCACCCACCGTGGCACCGAGAGCACTGGGTCTATATTGAAGGATCGCGGCAGCCACGAACCAGGTGGCTTGCGGGCATCGGCAGAACCTGCTATCGCAGTCGCCCCTCTGCCAGCCCGGCCTTGGCCAGTTGCCATTCTTTCATTCGGGTCTTCCTATACGCAGTCCCGCCCTCTCAGCATTAACCTTCCGCTCGGTCTCACTCCACCGGCTGCTTGGGCACAGCACCCGAGCCCACCACGGCCATTTTTGCCGTAACGCGCTGGTCGCTTCATCTCTCTGGCCAATGGTCGTCAGTCTGCCCTCACAGTGAGTACTCAATTGCGATATATTCTCTACGTCATCACAAACACACACATACACAAGATGGCTCTACAGGAACTTGTCATGTGACCTTGTCACATGATCCTTTTATTGGATAAACATTATCTGCTGCACTACCACAGTAGACCACTAGATGAAGCAGTAGTCCACTAGGGGGTGCTCTATATTACACTAATGTCCCCACACAGTGCTGCCCCTCACTCGGAATTGCCGTGGGCGATTAGCTGATTGGTCTATCTCCCCTTATCTTTCTCTTTGGGCCATCGTGGACTGCACATCACCAGCGAAGAGGCTGGTCACTGGATTCCTGCTGACTGCAGTGAAGGGGCGCAGGATTAGTTTGATGACGCCATCGCCCAATTTTCCTGTTCCTTTCTGTGGGGGAAAAGGTACCCGTCAATCTGTTTCACAACAACAGCTCCTCACAAGAGCACTGCGAGCATTGTCCGTGGGCACACATATACTTGTGCCAGCACTGTGCGGCACTTCAGGAGGAGGGCGATGCATCACCAAGCTGTCGTTTAATCTCGTTGAAATATTGTGTGTAGCTAGCCTAATCTTCAGCGGGACATTGGTGGTTCAGAGCACAGCAATGTGATGATTCTCAGAACTGTGTTTAAAATTGTGAAAGGATGGGACATGGTAGAGAGAAGCAGGCTGTTTCCAGTAGTTGTGGGGCTTAGAACGAGGGGCCAAGATTAATGTTGGAGCTTTAAAGAAAGACTTGCCTTTATATAGCACCTTTCATGACCACCGGACATCTCAAAGCGCTTTACAGCCAATGAAGTACTTTTGGAGTGAAGTCACTGTTTTAATGTGGGAAACGCGGCAGCCAATCTGCGCACAGCAAGCTCCCACACACAGCAATGTGATGATAAGATAATCTGATCTTATTATAGTGGTTGAGAACAGAGGGTGGGAGAAACTTCTTCAGAGAGAGCTGTGAGGCATTTCCAGGGTTAGTGTTTGAGGCAGAAACAATGTCACCATTCAAGGTTAGATTGGATAGGGGGATCATCATCATCATCATCATAGGCAGTCCCGCGGAATGGAGGAAGACTTGCTTCCACTCTTAAAATGAGTCCTTAGGTGGCTGAACAGTCCAACACAAGAACCACAGTCCCTGTCACAGGTGAGACAGATAGTCGTTGAGGGAACGGGTGGGTGGGACTGGTTTGTCGCACGCTCTTTCCGCTGCCTGCGCTTGATTTCTGCATGCTCTCGGCGATGAAGAGATATGGGTAAATTAGAACTATTTACTTGTGTGTAGGGTAAATAACAACACGGACTAGTTGGGCCGAATGGCCTATTTCCATGTTGTAACTTTCATCGTGTTGTGGGGATGGGTTCATTGTTTCACTGGAGGTAGAAAAAGGAAATGAATCTTTAATTATCCTCATTTATAGTGTTAGCTGTGGCTTAGTAGGCAGCGCTCTTGCCTCTGGGTCAGAAGGTTGTGGGTTCAAGTCCCACTCCAGGGACTTATACACAATAATCCAGGCTGACACTCCAGTGCAGTGCTGAGGGAGTGCTGCACTGTCGGAGGTGCCGACTTTCGACTGAGATATTAAACCAAGGCCCTGTCTGCCCTCTCAAGTGGATGTAAAAGATCCCATGGCACTATTTCGAAGAAGAGCAGGAGAGTTATCCTCGGTGTCCTGGCCAATATTTATCCCTCAATCAACATAACAAAAAAAAAGATTATCTGGTCATTATCACATTAATATTTATGAGAGCTTGCTGTGCGCAAATTGGCTGCCGCATTTCCCACAATGCAACAGTGACTACATTTCAAAAGTACTTCATTGGCTGTAAAGTGCTTTGAGACGTCTGTCATGAAAGGAGCTTGAGAAATGCAAGTCTTTATTTAGGAGGGAAGGAGGAGAAGTTGGCAGATTTCTGGAGTCAGAATGGCTCACAGGTGACGTGCCTTGCCGTGAAAGACTGGAGCAAAGTGAGTGGTCCGTGGCAGACCCTGCCATTCGATGCCTAAGCCAGGCAGAGCCGCAATGGCCCAGAGCGCCGTTGGTGATTGGCAAGGCAGTCTGAGATTGATGGGACCTGGGAGGGTTGAACTGGTTACAGAATGCTTGGGACACTTCCTACTTGGCGGCAGATAAGCACACCAGGTAAAAGCAATGAACAATAGCTTGGTCCTGACTCGACATTTCAGGGGGAGCCTCAGCACTGCTCCATGCTTCTTGGCTCCATCACAGCCCTTTGCACGTGTGTTGCGGGGGTGGGGGGGGGGGGGAGAAATTCCAAGACCTCGGCTCCATCAAACAATGTGGACTTGGGTAAGTGGGGTGCGCCTCAAGGGGAGAGAGAGTGCAGTCCATATCGAGCAAGCAGAAATCCCCGACCCGTGCAGATGTCTCAGTAGCTTGGTTTAGAGACTCTTGGACATGGGGATAGACTTCCCTGTGAGCCGGAGATCAAACTGACTGATTGAAATGCCGAAGACGATGGATAATGTAAGCAAGGCTTGTTCAATTTGCCTGAATGGGCGAGGGAAGCAGATTCAATAGTAACTTTCAAAACGGTATTTGTATAAATACTTGAAGGGGAAAAATTCACGGGGCTTTGGGGAAAGAGCAGGGGGAATGGAATTAATTGGATAGCTTTTTCAAAGAGTCGATACTGGCACGATGTCCTAACTCGCAATCAGTCCTGTTCACCCATCACCCCTGTGCTCGCTGACCCGTGTCCTAACTCGCACCAAGTCCCGATCACCTATCACCCCTGTGCTCGCTGACCCATATCCTAATTCGCACCAAGTCCCGCTCACCCATCACCCCTGTGCTCACTGACCCATGTCCTAACGCGCACCAAGTCCTGCTCACCTATCACCCCTGTGCTCGCTGACCCATATCCTAACTCGCACCAAGTCCCGCTCACCCATCACCCCTGTGCTCACTGACCCATGTCCTAACGCACACCAAGTCCTGCTCACCAATCACCCCTGTGCTCACTGACCCGTGTCCTAACTCGCACCTAGTTCCGCTCACCCATCACTCCTGTGCTCACTGACCAACATTGGCTTCCAGTTAAGCAACGCCTCGATTTCAAAATTCTCCTCCTTATTTTCAAATCCCTCCATGGCCTCGCCTCTCCCTATCTCTGTAATCTCCTCCAGCCCCACAATCCCTTGAGATGTCTGCGCTTCTCTAATTCTGCCTTCCTGAGCATCCCTGATTATAATCACTCAATCATTGGTGGCCGTGCCTTCTGTTGCCAAGGCTCCAAGCTCTGGAACTCCCTCGCTAAACCTCTCTGCCTCTCTACCTCTCTTTCCTCCTTCAAGATGCTCCTTAAAACCTACCTCTTTGTCCAAGCTTTTGGTCACCTGCTCTAACTTCTACTAGTGCGGCTCAGTGTCAATTTTTTAAATCTCATAATACTCCTGTGAAGGGTCTTGGGACGTTTCACTGCATTAAAGGTGCTATATAAATACAAGTTGTTGTTGTTGGTGTTAAAATCAGAGGTAAAATCTGGAATGTTCTGTATTCGGCATAGAGGTAGAGGATGTAGATCCCAGTCCAGAGGAGTAGCAGCTGGTCTGGATAAATCCCCTGAATCGGCCCCTTGTGGCTAAAGCTGACATGGCTGATCTCCGTCAGACAGTGTTGACGTGAGTAACAAATAGGAGCCTTTGAGCTCTCGAGGAGGTTGGTTTCACACTTCTTTTTGTTTCTTGTGGGGGGGGCGGGGGAGTGGGGGGGAGGGGAGGTGCTCTACAATGAAAAGTATTGTCATGGTAACGTCACTGTGTGAAGTGAGGGATGATGGGATAATTAAAGGCATGGTGCCATTTTAATTTGGGATTCCGAGAGGTTTCAACATGCGAGTGTTTACACTGCTGAATCCGATCGCTAGTTATTCTGGCATTAGACTCGTGGAGCCATGAAAATCTTGGCCTGTTCGTCTTCTCCTGGGATAAATGAGCTAGATTTGGCGGCTGCAGTTGGCTGGTGGATGCCGACCTCCCCAAATCCAAACCAAATGAGCAACACTGTAAAAAAAAAACCCGATGGCTTTAAATGCCTCTGCATCTTATCCTGAGTGAGTGACTGTGCCACAAACCATTATTCATTTGTCATTTAAAAAAAGATCCCGAGGGAGCAAGGAAGGTTTTAATGCCGGATTGCCAGCGAGTCTGGCCCTCCAGGCTAAACCCACAACAGAGAGACAGGATGTAGAAAATTAATGGGAGCTTTATTGTGACTTGGGCCCCACATCAGAGAACAATTTAAAAGGGCAGTTCTTTTGTCACTTGAAACATGACTCTTCTAAAAGGTTTCTCTCTGCCTCTCTCTCTTTCTTTAATTAGTTTCCAAGACTAAATGATGAGGAAAAGCAGTATTTCAGGTCGAAATGTCCTTGGGTTAAAGGTCAGCATTCCTACTTTTCCCTAATTCATTGAGCAGGTGAAACTATAAGGTAGGCCCTAAAACCAGGCCTTGTGCTGAAAGGTTGGGGGCAGAGTTTTTTGTTTTGTGCATTATTTTAATTTTTTCCTTTGTGAACTGGCTGACTGGCCTCCACAACTCAAGGCTGCAGCTGATGGTGTCATGGCTACCTTAAGGGGCACAGGTGAGGGGGAAGGGAACAGAAAAAAACAGACATTTTAGCCCAGCGGGAGGTAATTCAGCCTGCCTTGCCTGCCCTGTAATTGGACTCCTCAGGGGCTCCTTTTACACAGATCTGCCCGCCGCCTTTCTCCTCAAACCTCCTCCTCCATTTTAAATTCTGGATTTGGTCATTATCCAGGACCTTTCTCAATGCTACAATCGAGTTAGCATCGATTACCACTTGTGGTGAAACATTTGCACATTCCAATAACTAGGTGAAAAGCCGCCTTCTAATCTGCCCCTCTCTGTACCTCATGCTTATCTTGAGATCACGGCCTCTTGTCTTCAATTTATAGACCAATGGAAATTATCTGTCTTTATCTTCATTATTTTGGACACGTCTATTAAATCTCCTCTCAATTTTCTCAGCTGGAGCAAACCCCAGCCCTAGTTCCACTAGCCTTTCACTAATTCCAACCATTCATCTCTGATATCGTCCTGGTAAATCTGCCTTCCACTTTCTCCAGGGTGAAGGAAGTATGAGAAACTCCACTGACTTCCCTGTTGGTTATTTTGAAGAAGAGCAGGCGAGTTCTCACCGGTGTCCTGGCCAACACTTAGCCCTCAACCAACTTCATTAAACACAGATTATCTGGTCATTATCACAGTGCTGTTTGTGGGATCTTGCTGTGCGCACACTGGCTGCTGCATTTCCCACATTACATCAGTGACTATACTTCAAAAAAGTTCTTCATTGGCTGTAAAGCGCTTTGGGTCACGCTGAGGCCATGAAAGACGCCATGTAAATACAAGTATTTCATTTTCTTTCTCTTATCTTTCTCCTTTTATGTGACTTGCTTTTTCAGACTGTCTGTTGGTAAATAGAACTGAGGACTTGATTCCTCCCTCCATGCTGGCTCTAAGCTGGTTTCGTACAGGATAAAATGGCCAGGCCGTCTCTTCCCCTGCCATCCTCCTGTTTTGGTTTCAATAGGGCTATTCTCATTCCTACCCCAAACTCCCAAGCTCTGGTCTTTGGTTGAAGCTTAGTACCAGGCTCAAGTTGCCCGCTCCGTTTGGTGAAAGAACTGCTCCATTTTTATTGTAACAACAACAACAATTTGTACTTATATAGCGCCTTTAATATAGTAAAACCTCCCACGGCGCTTCACAGGAATGTTATAAGACAAAAATTTGACACCGAGCCACATAAGAAGAAATTACGGCAGATGACCGAAAGCTTGCTCAAAGAGGTAGGTTTTAAGGAGCGTCTTAAAGGAGGAAAGAAAGGCGGAGAGGTTTAGGGAGGGAGTTCCTGAGCTTGGGGCCCAGGCAGCTGAAGGCACGGCCACCAACGGTTGAGTGATTATAATCAGGGATTGCGGCGAATGTTGTGGCGGAGGAGCAGTGAGAGATCGTGGCGGAGGTGCGACAAATGGGGGTACGGGGCCCAGAAGAGCCGAGGGCCCAGGGGCAGCACGGACCAACCCACACTGCGATATGTGTGCACACTAGGTCTGTGCAGCAGAGCAGGTCTCCAGTTGTCCTGGTTAACCCTTGCCACTGGATAAAGGCCTAGCTCTGTCCTAACCTGAGGAAGGACATTCTTGCTATTGAGGGAGTGCAGCGAAGGTTCACCACACTGATTCCCGGGATGGCGGGACTGACCTATCAAGAAAGACTGGATCAACTGGGCTTGTATTCACTGGATTCAGAAGAATGAGAGGGGACCTCATAGAAACGTTTAAAATTCTGACGGGGTTAGACAGGTTAGATGCAGGAAGAATGTTCCCAATGTTGGGGAAGTCCAGAACCAGGGGACACAGTCTAAGGATAAGGGGGAAGCCATTTAGGACCGAGATGAGGAGGAATTTCTTCACCCAGAGAGTGGTGAACCTGTGGAATTCTCTACCACAGAAAGTTGTTGAGGCCAATTCACTAAATATATTCAAAAAGGAGTTAGATGAAGTTCTTACTACTAGGGGAATCAAGGGGTATGGTGAGAAAGCAGGAATGGGGTACTGAAGTTGCATGTTCAGCCATGAACTAATTGAATGGCGGTGCAGGCTAGAAGGGCCGAATGGCCTACTCCTGCACCTATTTTCTATGTTTCTATGTTTCTAAACCCGTGTGGTGGCTGATGTGCAATGGACACCACATGTTAAAAAAATCCACGCACAGGCATCTTCCATCCCTGGAGTTCAGAACTTGAATATCGGGCCCTTCATTGAAACATCTGTGAACTCATCCCTTTTGGTGTGGAAGCAAGTCATCCTCGTTCGAAGATGAAGATGATGATAATCAGGGATGCTCAGGAGGGCAGAATTAGAGGAGCGCAGATCTCGCTGGGGGGAGTGGGGGCGGGGTTGTGGAGCTGGAGGCGATGACAGATTGTAGGGTGGGTTTAACCAGCTGGAGAGAGGATAAAACGGCCAGGCCGTCTCTTCCCCTGCCATCCTCCTGTTTTGGTTTCAATCGGGCTATTTTTGTTTAAATGACTGTTTCATTATTATTGAATTGAACTGCCCAACCCCCTCACTATTTTATTAAACAAAAGAGTAATGATAAAATTGTGTGGGGGCTGGGTACTGTGTCTACCCACTGATACAAATACTATTAGTTCAATCTTTTCTTCAGCTGCTTCAGATCCAAGGGCTAAACGCCAGAGTAGCTGTCCTAACAAATCAGGTTAGATACAGAGTAAAGCTCCCTCTACGCTGTCCTATCGAACATTCCCAGGACAAGTACAGCACGGGTTAGATACAGAGTAAAGTTCCCTCTACAGTGTCTCATCAAACACTCCCAGGGCAGGTACAGGGGGTTAGATACAGAGTAAAGCTCCCTCACTGTCCCATCAAATCCCCCAGGGCAAGTACAGCATGGGTTAGATACAGAGTAAAGCTCCCTCACTGTCCCATCAAATCCCCCAGGGCAAGTACAGCACGGGCTAGATACAGAGTAAAGCTCCCGCTACACTGTCCCATCAAACACTCCCAGGGCAGGTACAGCACGGGTTAGATACAGAGTAAAGCTCCCGCTACACTGTCTCATCAAACACTCCCAGGGCAGGTACAGCACGGGTTAGATACACAGTAAAGCTCCCGCTACACTGTCCCATCAAACACTCCCAGGGCAGGTACAGCACGGGTTAGATACAGAGTAAAGCTCCCTCTACACTATCCCATCAAACCTCCCAGGGCGGGTTCAGCACGGGTTAGATACAGAGTAAAGCTCCATCTCCACGGTATGAGTTTGGAAATTCAACCTGGTGAGTTGTGAACATGAACCTATTTCCTATCCTGTGGTGGATTTTATTCTATGCGTTACTGCACAGATTGTTTCCTGGGGCTGGATTTTCCCAAGAGGGTTTTTAGAAGCAGCAATGTCAGCTGGTGGATATATTTAGCGCCCGGAAATGGTTTGCCTCAGCAGCTACAAAATTCAGCATCTGCGCCCTGAGAGTGGGGTGGAGCGTTAAGGGAAACATCCCACACTTACCTCAGGGTGCTAGGCTGGGTGAGTAACTGAATATCTGTTGCTAAAGAGCGGATTCATAGCGCCCTGAGAGAGGCCTTCCTGGGAAAAAGGAAATCGGTGCAAAAAACATTCTCAATATATTACTCAACCCAAGTAAAGATAAATCGCCAAACAAAAACAAACAAAACCAATCGGCCTTACCTCATGCAGTCATGCCTTCCCTCACTGCCGTCGGTATAGCTCTGCTTTCTCTGGCGGGTTGTCGACAGGGTGCTACAGGGTCAGTGCTAATCAAATGTTGAGATCGGGACGATACCGGGGGCATTGCCCACAGGCGCGACGCTCCCAGGGATACTGCTCAGTGTCGCCACATAACCGGCACCAAATTTCCCGGCGGAGTGCTGGAAGCTGGCGGTAAGCATTTACAGACCCATTACTGTCTCTCTGGGGCACTAACAGAGGTGCAATCCAACCGAAAATCTGGCCCTAGGTCGCTAATACATGGTATTGGATTGTTGCACAATGACATGTTGTCGTTTAATGGAGCATTTAAAACTGAGTACGGTTTGAACCGGTGACTGTTTAATTGCCCTTTCATCCCAATTTAGCTCTCCAGTCCTCTCCGGAAGACGCTTACCCCTGCTGGGATATGGTTGAATTTGGTTTGTTAGCCCTTTCGCACCTTGCCTAGTGACAGTTCTTCATGGAAGAGCATCGGCAGTAGGTGTAGCCAAGCTCTTGGGCTGTAGACAGGCAGCCAAGCCGAGCCAAATCCTGTCCTCCTCTGATGTGTACACACAGCCGGGGTCACTAGATTGCAATCGGGAGCAGTGGGGTGGGACCGGGGAAGGAGTACCCGTCTAATATTTTCCTTCGCTAACCTGGGGCACTGAGGCCCAAAGTCGCACTCTGACTGCAGCCTTGGCTGAGCCTATCTAGCACGGCACACACCGAGGATGAAACCGTGGGCCTTTCTGGTTGATGCTCTTGAATCTGGCAGTGTGCTCACCCACCAGGCCCTGGGGGGGTTGGGGGTGGGGGGGGACATGTGTTCAGCCTCTTTAATATGCAGTAACTGTTTCCCATGACCAGCAATCAAATGAGAGTGGGACGGATGTACAAGGCGAGCATGGGTGGGAGTGGATAAGCGAGCAGAAGCAGGGAGCAGATTAAATGTGCGAGGGGAAGCTTGGCAGTTTTATGAGCCCATTCCCAACACTGTTGGATCAGTCAGCCTTACAGCCCCTGGGCATCAGAAATGTTTTCATTTCGAGTTCTGTGACTGACGTGTGACTGCAGGACGACTTGAGAAGAAATGGCAACCTTGGAGCACAGCGTCCTGTAAAATTTCCTTCCCTAAACCCGCTGCCTTGCACTGGGGTCCCAGCTGCCATGGCTGCCTGGCACCTCACCCCAGGTGGTCATACTTTGTGTCACAGCCCAGCCTGAGCATGCACGTCTGCGCACGCACTCGGTCTCTTTCCAATGGCAGTCACTGGGAACTCTAGCTTCTTACAGCACCAGCCGTGGCTCAGTGCGCAGCACTCTCACCTCTGAAACAGGAGGTTGTGGATTCACATCCCACTCCAGGGACTTGAGCACATAGGCTGACACTCCAGACCAGTGCTGAGGGAGCGCTGCACTGTAGAAATGCCGTCTTTCAGAGAGCAGTATGCCCTTCAAGATGTAGTTCGGGATCTGGAATATTAGGACCTGTGTTCCCTTTTTGGCGTGGAAGCAAGTCATCCTTGTTTCGAGGGACTGTCTCTGATGATGTTGACTTTCAGATGAGACGTTAAACCGTCTGCTCTCTCAAGTGGACGTAAAAGATCCCATGGCACTGTCTCGAAGAAAAGTAGGGGAGTTATCCTCGGTGTCCTGACCAATATTTATCCCTCAAAAAAGAAAGACTTGAATTTATAGCACCTTTCACGACCACCGGATGTCTTAAAGTGCTTTACAACTAATGAAGTCCTTTTGGAGTGCAGTCACTGTTGGAATGTGGGAAACGTGGCAGCCAATGTGTGCACTGCAAGCTCCCACAAATAGCAATGTGATAATGACCAGATGATCTGTTTTTGATATGTTGATTGACGGATAAATATTGGCCAGGACACCGGGGATAACAATCAACATAACTTGGTTGCCGCGTTTCCTACATTACAACAGTGACTGCACTTCAAAAAAAGTACTTAATTGGCTGTAAAGCACTTTGAGATACCCGGTGGTTGTGAAAGAAACTATATAAATGCAAGTCTTTCTTTTTCCCCATGGGCTTCCATCTTGGTCTGGAGATTCGAGAAGGAAGGGGGGCCTAGCCCACCACTCGAAGGCTACGTAGAGCTCTGGAGCCTTGGCGCTCTGTCCCGCTTTTTGTTCTTGTATTTCTTATTCGCTGCTTAAATTCTGTGGGCCTGGAGGTTTGGAAAAATAGCTGTTGTCTTGTTAGGGGATAAATCCTAAATCCCAACTCCAAATATCAGCACTTGATCAATGCCAGATTGAAGGGAACATTGATCACGGAATCTGACAGCACATAGAAACATAGAAACTTAGAAAATAAGTGCAGGAGTAGGCCTTTCGGCCCTTCAAGCCTGCACCACCATTCAATAAGATCATGGCTGATCATTCCTTCAGTACCCCTTCCCTGCTTTCTCTCAATACCCTTGATCCCTTTAGCCGTAAGGGCCATATCTAACTCCCTCTTGAATATATCCAATGAACTGGCATCAACAACTCTCTGCGGCAGGGAATTCCACAGTTAACAACTCTCTGAGTGAAGAAGTTTCTCCTCATCTCAGTCCTAAATGACCTGCCCTTTATCCTAAGACTGTGTCCCCTGGCTCTGGACTTCCCCAACATCGGGAACATTCTTCCCGCATCTAACCTGTCCAGTCCCGTCAGAATCTTATATGTTTCTATGAGATCCCCTCTCATTCCTCTAAACTCCAATGTATAAAGGCCCAGTTGATCCAGTCTCTCCTCATATGTCAGTCCAGCCATCCCGGGAATCAGTCTGGTGAACCTTCACTGCACTCCCTCAATAGCAAGAACGTCCTTCCTCAGATTAGGAGACCAAAACTGAACACAATATTCCAGGTGAGGCCTCACCAAGGCCCTGTACAACTGCAGTAAGACTTCCCTGCTCCTATACTCTCATCCCCTTGCTATGAAAGCCAACATACCATTTGCCTTCTTCACCGCCTGCTGTACCTGCATGCCAACTTTCAAGGACTGATGAACCACGACACCCAGGTCTCGCTGCACCTCCCCTTTTCCTAATCTGCCACCAGAAGGAGGCCATTCAGTCCATTGCTTCTGTATCACTTTTTAAGAGTTCTCCAATTAGTCCCAATCCCACGCTCTTTCCCCACAGCCCTGCACATTTTTCCTTTGCAACGAACTCCCTTTTGAAAGTTACTATTGAATCGGCTCCCACCGCCCTTTCAGGCAATGTGTTCCAAATCATACAACTCGCTGCATAAAAAAATTCTCCTCATCACCCCGCTGGTTCTTTTACCAATTATCTTAAATCTGCGTCCTCTGATTATCAACCCTCTTGGCAGTGGAGGCACTTTCTCTTTATTTGTTCTGTTGAAACCCTTCATGATTTTGAAGACCTCGACTAAATCTCCCCTTAACCTTCTATGTTCTAAGGAGAAAAATCCCAGATTCTCTAGTCTTGGCACATAATTGAAGTCTCTCATCCCCGATGCCATTCTAGTAACTCTGCTCTGTACCCTCTCCAAGGCCCTGACATTCTTCCTCATGTGTGATGCCCAGAATTGGACACAATTAGCTTGGGTCTAATCAGTGATTTATGAAGGTTTAGCATAACTTCTTTGCTTTTGTACGCTATGGCTCTCTTTATAAAGCCAAGGATCCTGTCTGCTTTTTTAACAGAATTATCAACCTGCCCTGCTATCTTCAAAGATTTGTGTACATACCCCCCCAGGTTTCTCTGTTCCTGCACCCCGTTTAGCATTGTACAATTTAGTTTGTATTGCTTCTCCTTAATCTTCCTGCATCACTTTATACCTCTCTGTGTTAAATTTCTTCTGCTTTGTGTCTGTCCATTTCACCAGTCTGTCTATCACCACCTGAAGAATAACAAAGGGAATTAGGTATAGTGTTAAATCCAAGGAAGAGGCATATACATTGGCCAGAAAAAGCAGCAAACCTGAAGACTGGGACAAATTTAGAATTCAGCAGAGGAGGACTAAGGGTTTAATTTGGAGGGGGAAAATAGAGTATGAGAGTAAACTTGCAGGGAACATAAAAACTGACTGCAAAAGCTTCTATAGATATGTGAAGAGAAAAAGATTAGTGAAGATTAATGTAGGTCCCTTGCAGTCAGAATAAGGTGAATTCATAATGGGGAACAACAAAATGGCAGACCAATTGAACAAATACTTTGATTCTGTCTTCACTAAGGAAGACACGAATAACCTCCCGAAAGTACTAGGGGAGCGAGGGGAACTGAGGGAAATCCTTATTAGTCAGCAAATTGTGTTAGGGAAATTGATGGGATTGAAGGCTGATAAATCCCCAGGGCCTGATAGTCTGCATCCCAGAGTACTTAAGGGAGTGGCCCTAGAAATAGTAGATGTATTGGAGGTAATTTTTCAACATTCCATGGACTCTGAATCAGTTCCTATGGATTGGAGGATAGCTAATGTAACCCCACTTTTTAAAAAAGGAGGGAGAGAGAAAACGGAATTATGGACCGGTTAGCCTGACATCGATAGTGGGGAAAATACTGGAATCAATTATTAAAGATGTAATAGCAGCGCATTTGGAAAGCAGCGATAGGATCGGTCCAAGTCAGCATGGATCTATGAAAGGGAAATCATGCTTGACAAATTTTCTAGAATTTTTTGAGGATGTAACTAGTAGAGTGGATAAGGGAGAACCAGTGGATGTGTATTTGGTCTTTCAAAAGGCTTTTGACAAGGTCCCACACAAGGGATTAGTATGCAAAATTAAGGCACATGGTATTGGGGGTAATATATTGACGTGGATTGAGAACTGGTTGGTAGACAGGAAGCAAAGAGTGGGAATAAATGGGTCCTTCTCAGAATGGCAGGCAGCGACTAGTGGGGTACTGTAAGGTTCAGTGCTGGGACCCCAGCTATTTACAATATATATTAATGATTTAGACGAAGGAATTGAATGTAATATCTCCAAGTTTGCAGATGACACTAAGCTGGGTGGCAGTGTGAGCTGTGAGGAGGATGGTAAGAGGCTGCAGGGTGACTTGGACAGGTTAGGCAAGTGGGCAAATGCATGGCAGATGCAGTATAATGTGGATAAATGTGTGATTATCCATTTTGGTGGCAAAAACAGGAAGGGATTATTATCTGAATGTTGACAGATTAGTAAAAGGGGAGGTGCAACGAGACCTGGGTGTCATGGTACATCAGTCATTGAAAGTAGACACACCGGTCCAGCAGAGAGCAAAGAAAGCAAATGGTATGTTGGCCTTCATAGCGAGAGGATTTGAGTATAGGAGCAGGGAGGTCTTACTGCAGTTGTACAAGGCCTTGGTGAGACCACACCTTGAGTATTATGTGCAGTTTTGGTCTCCTAATCTGAGGAAGGACATTCTTGCTATTGAGGGAGTGCAGCGAAGGTTAACCAGACTGATTCCCGTGATGGCGAGGCTGACATATGAAGAAAGACTGGATCGACTAGGCTTATATTCACTGGAATTTAGAAGAATGAGAGGGGATCTCATAGAAACATTTAAAATTCTGATTGGATTGGACAGGTTAGATGCAGGAAGAATGTTCCCGATGTTGGGGAAGTCCAGAACCAGGGGTCACAGTCTATGGATAAGGGGCAAGCCATCTAGGACCGAGATGAGGAGAAACTTTTTCACACAGAGAATTGTGAATCTATGGAATTCTCTACCACAGAAAGTTGTTGAGTCCAGTTCATTGGACATATTCAAAAGGGAGTTAGATGTGGCCCTTACGGCTAAAGGGATCAGCGGGTATGGAGAGAAGGCAGGAGTAGGGTATTGAAGTTGCATGATCAGCCATGATCATATTGAATGGTGGTGTCGGCTCGAAGGGCCGAATGAACTACTCCTGCACGCATTTTCTATGTTTCCATGTTTACAGCTCCTTATATCTCCGAGCTAGAGGTTGCTATACAGTATATTGGTACCTCCTAGATAGAGGGCGCTATACATTATCTCGTTATACTTATTTCGACAAACACAGTGGCCAATTTGCACAGACAGCACATGAATAAATAACCAGGGAGCTTGCTTTTGTTGGTGTTGTTGAGGAAATACCAGCTAGATCATTATTTCTGCTCTCCTTAGAATAGTATTATGGAATATCTTATGTCCACTGTCTGAAAGACAGCACCTCTGACAGTGCAACACTCCTCAATACTGTACTGGAGTGTCAGCCTACATTATGTGCTAATGTTTGTATTGATTGAGATAAGTATATAATTCTAGTCATTATTATTTATTATACATCTATTTAATCCATACCCCATAGCCTTGTCTAGATTTAGAAGACTGCTTTCTTTTTGAAAGCATTTACAATCTGATTTTTTACTAAAAGATTTCTCCCCTATGATGTTTTATTCAATTCAGCCATAGCCTCCATGGGGTAATGCCCCGTGCTGGGGTACAGTTCTCCATGGGGTAATACCCATTGCTGGGGTACAGTTCTCCATGGGGTGATGCCCATTGCTGGGGTACAGTTCTCCATGGGGTGATGCCCATTGCTGGGGTACAGTTCTCCATGGGGTGTTGCCCTGTGCTGGGGTACAGTTCCCCATGGGGTAATGCCCCGTGCTGGGGTACAGTTCCCCATGGGGTAATGCCCCGTGCTGGAGTACAGTTCCCCATGGGGTAATGCCCCGTGCTGGGGTACAGTTCCCCATTTGGTAATGCCTCGTGCTGGGGTACAGTTCTCCATGGGGTGATGCCCATTGCTGGGGTACAGTTCTCCATGGGCTAATGCCCCGTGCTGGAGTACAGTTCTCCATGGGGTGATGCCCGATGCTGGAGTACAGTTCTCCATGGGATGATGCCCAGTGCTGGAGTACAGTTCTCCATGGGGTGATGCCCGGTGCTGGGATACAGTTCTCCATGGGGTGATGCCCGATGCTGGGGTACAGTTCCCCATGGGGTAATGCCCCGTGCTGGGGTACAGTTCCCCATGGGGTAATGCCCCGTGCTGGAGTACAGTTCCCCATGGGGTAATGCCCCGTGCTGGGGTACAGTTCCCCATTTGGTAATGCCTCGTGCTGGAGTACAGTTCTCCATGGGGTGATGCCCATTGCTGGGGTACAGTTCTCCATGGGCTAATGCCCCGTGCTGGAGTACAGTTCTCCATGGGGTGCTACACGATGCTGGAGTACAGTTCTACATGGAGTAATGCCCCATGCTGGGGTACAGTTCTCCATGGGGTGATGCCCATTGCTGGGGTACAGTTCTCCATGGGGTGATGCCCGATGCTGGAGTACAGTTCTCCATGGGATGATGCCCAGTGCTGGAGTACAGTTCTCCATGGGATGATGCCCAGTGCTGGAGTACAGCTCTCCATGGGGTGATGCCCGGTGCTGGGGTACAGTTCCCCATGGGGTAATGCCCCGTGCTGGAGTACAGTTCTCCATGGGATGATGCCCAGTGCTGGAGTACAGTTCTCCATGGGGTGATGCCCGATGCTGGAGTACAGTTCTCCATGGGGTAATGCCCCATGCTGGGGTACAGTTCTCCATGGGCTGATGCCCAGTGCTGGAGTACACTTCTCCATGGGGTGATGCCCGATGCTGGAGTACAGTTCTCCATGGGGTAATGCCCCATGCTGGGGTACAGTTCTCCATGGGCTGATGCCCAGTGCTGGAGTACAGTTCTCCATGGGGTGATGCCCGATGCTGGAGTATAGTTCTCCATGGGGTGATGCCCCATGCTGGAGTACAGTTCTCCATGATCTTACCCAGATGGGCATCATTTAAGTTCCAGCCACACTGGCCACGATAGTCTGTGGGTTGATGTCTGGTCTGCGCTGAATTAACCCATCTCATCTGGGGTGGACATTTATGGGTGATCCCTTTGGTCTCCGTGCCCCAGAGACTAAATGAAACAGACATCCCTGGTGAAAAGTGTGCGTGTGTTGGCATCGGCCGAAGGCAGGATTAAACTCAGATATGATCTAATACCTGGCCCTTTTTATGTATTTGCTTCATGGATTCTTTGCTTAAGAATTCATAGCAACACCTTGCTATTAAGAACTAGTTGTTAAACCTTTTGCTAATAAACCAATCACACTACACATTACCAGTTCATCCACCAGGCTCACAATCACCTGCCCCATCGTGGATCCCCCGAATCCAACTGGCTGGGGTTTTATTGAGTCTTGTGAACATCACGTGACTGGCTAAGCCACTCCCAACTCAGCTCTGCAACTATTTTGTTGCAAACAATAATCAAGAGCCCCCTGATTAAAGGGGGTCACTAAAACTGACAAATTAAACAAATCGACCTTTTAACAGTAAACTTTTAGCAGTAACTTGGATCAAGTTAAAATTTGGTTGCCGGGGGTGATGATGCACTCCAGTCCCTCTGGTGCCCACCTCTCGCGGTAGGCCGCGAGCGTACCGGTCGGTGGACACCACATGCTCCATCTCCAGGGACACCCTGGCTTGAATGTTCCCACAGAAGAGAGGCAGGCAGTCGGGCTGAACGACACCCTCGACCGCCCGCTGCCTGGACCAGCTGATGGCCCCCTTGGCTATGCCCAGGAGCAGTCCCATGAGGAGGCCCTCGGATCTACCCGCTCCCCTCCACACAGGGTTCCCAAAGATCAGGAGCGTGGGACTGAAGTGTAAGCAGAACTTGAGGAGCAGCCCCTTCAAATCATGGAAGAGGGGCTGCAACCTCGCACATTGAACATATACATGGTTCACGGACTCCTGTAGAGCGCAGAAATTGCAGGCGGCCTGGGAGTCCGTGAACCGACTTAAAAACCGATTGCACGGGACTGCTCTGTGCAACACCCTCCAGGCCAAGTCCCGTCAACAGCTCCACAAGCCTGTGCACATACTCACAGGGGCATACATTACAACCCTCCCTCCCCAGTTCACACGTGAAGCCTGATTGCCGGACCTGCGCTCCCGACGAATGCCGCATCCCGAAAACCCATGATCAGCACAGCGGTAATCATCTCATTTCTTGCTGCTCCGTTCTTTTGGCCGATTGCCGTGGAGTCTGGCGTGTTTCTTTAAAAAAAAATGTGCTGGAAATCTCACTGCCGCTTTGACGTTGCAGTCTTCAAAGACTCTCAGGAGGATGAGGGCTAATGGTTGTTTGGTAAGGTACAGCTGGCTACCACTACCTAGTACGTTTGTGTAGGGCATGGTAGGACATCTGCTTAGTTTTGAACCCCGCCTCAAATTGCCCCCATGCCCCCTGTGGATCAAGGTCAACCTGTGATCACCCAGATCAGAAGGATTGTGTTTGAGGGCTGTGTAACCGTGTGCATGAAGCCTTGGCAGTCCTCACCTGTGCATGGAATCCAAGCCTGCACCTCTCACCTTCCCAGCCAATGCAGTGACAGGAGGAAGAAATAACGATCAGAAAGGTAAGTTGAAGGAGTCAGTGCCTCAAGTCTCAAAGGTTCCTTCAGCAATGGGTTCATTAAGGGCCGTACCTGATCAAACCTTCCAAAACAAAATGGCCACTCACGCAATGACTATGGGGGGGTGCGGGGGGCGGGGGCGGAGGATAGTGAGAGGAAGAGGAACTTTAATGCTCAGTGCTACGTTCAATGCCATCCGCGATATAGATCTCTCCTGTCTAGGGTTACCAATCCTCCAGGATTGTCCTGGTGTCTCCGGGATTTAAAAATTAATCTCCAGGCCCCTGCTGTGAGTAACCGTGAAAAATCATAGGGGCATTAAAAAAAAGACTGTTTTTTTCCTAATTTCTTTGAATGCTTCTGGTTATTGGTTATAAATATATTGGAGTGGAGTGGGGGGTGGGAAGACTGTTTGACTGGGTGGGGCAGTTGGAGATGGCAGGTCATGTGACAAAATCTCCAGGAAGACCCATAACAAGAGTTGGGAACCTTACTTGAAACACAGTGGTGCTGGGAATAGTTAGTGCCAACAGACCGTGCTACCATTTTAATTTTTAATTTTATTGGCCAAGGGTAGGTGGGCATGCATACCAGCAGTGCCTGAAATGCACAACAACAACAACTTGCCTTTATATAGCGCCTTTAACGTAGCAAAACATCCCAAGGCACTTCACAGCAGTGTTTTAAAGCAAAACAAAACAAATTTAACACCGAGCCACATAAGAAGAAATTAAGGTAGATGATCAAAAGCTTGGTCAAATAAGTGGGTTTTAAGGAGTGTCTTAAAGGAGGAAAGAGGTATAAAGAGGTGGAGGGATTTAGGGAAGGAGTTCCAGAGCTTGGGATTGGGCGGCTGAAGGCACGGCCACCAATGATTGAGCGATTATAATCAGGGATGCTTAAGATGGCAGAATTAGAGGAGTGCAGACATCTCCGGGGGGGTGGGGGGGAAGGTGGTTCTGAGGCTGAAGGAGATTACAGAGATAGGGAGAGGCGAGGCCATGGAGGGTTTTGAAAATAAGGATGAAAATTTTGAAATTGACTCAGTTGTTTAGTATAAATGGGGTAAGAGAAAATTTGAGATGGAGCGAGGGGGAGGTTTAACCACATTAACAGAGCACCATCTTCACAAGAAGGTGTTTGTGGGGGAGATTGAAGCAATAGATTGCCCAACTGCCTTTCACCTTTGGGACTGTGGATTTGGTACCACCTCAGACTGTTGGGAGAGAAGTAAATGCCCCTTATACAGCAGTTGAATGTTGAGCGTGCACAACAGTCGAAAGGACTTGCATTAATACAGCTTTAAAAAAAAATAACTTCCGCAAACAAATCCCTGGGGGAGAAAAATTACAAAGGGAAATGGCAGCAGGTAAGCTGAGCCAACTGCTGTCTCGATTTGTCAATTCATTTAAATGAATAAAACTTGCATTTATACAGCGCCTTTCACGCCCTCAGGACATCCAAAGCACTTCACAGCCATTAAACAACTAATGAAGTGTAATCACTGTTGCAATGCAGCAGTCAATTTGCACACAGCAAGCTCCATAAACAGCCGTGAAATAAATGGCCCAATTGGTGTTGGTTGAGGGATAAATATTGGCCAGGACACTTGGGAGAACTCCGCTGTTCTTCTTCAAATAGTGCCTTGGGAGCTTTTACATCCATCTGAGAGGGCAGAGGATTTATCATCTGAAAGACAACACCTCTGAGAGTGCAGCACTCCCTCAGTACTGCAGTCCGGATAATGTGCTCACATCTCTGGAGTGGGACTTGAAACCACAACCTTCTGGCTAAGAGGCGAAAGTGCTGCCCATTGAGCCAAGGCTGATGCTCGGTTGACATTGCTTTTAAAATTGCTGGCAAAGGACTTTCAAGCCAGGCATGGCGAGTTTGTAACCTCGCCCAGTGCGATCCTGGCTCAATCCTGTTGAAGGCAGTTCCCCATCAACTGTGGGACGTGGTGGAGAGTTAAACGATGAAATGATGTCAGAAAGGTGGTCTGAATGCTCTGTGATGGGTCTGTCCATTGAGAAGGGTCACAGTATGGGATCCATTCCGTCCTCACTGGATCATCATTAACCAAGATACACTAAAGGCTGACCTTCCCAGTATAGCATCATCATCATCATAGGCAGAATCTCGAAATCGAGGAAGACTTGCTTTCACTCTAAAAATGAGTCCTTAGGTGACTGAACAGTCCAGTACGAGAACCACAGTCCCTGTCACAGGAGGAACAGACAGTTGTTGAGGGAAAGGGTGAGTGGACTAGTTTGCCGCACGCTCTTTCCGCTGCCTGCACTTGATTTCTGCACGCTCTCGGCGATGAGACTCAAAGTGCTCAGCGCCCTCCCGGATGCACTTCCTCCACTTAGGGCGGTCTTTGGCCAGGGACTCCCAGGTGTCAGTGGGGATATTGCACTTTATCAGGGAGGCTTTGAGAGTGTTCTTGTAACGTTTCCTCTAGCCATCTTTGGCTCGTTTGCCGTGAAGGAGTTCCGAGTAGAGCGCTTGCTTTGGGAGCCTTGTGCCTGGCATGCGAACAATGTGGCCTGCCCAGCGGAACTGATCAAGTGTGGTCAGTGCTTCAATGCTGGGGATGTTGGCCTGGTGGAGGTCGCTAACGTTGGTGCATTTGTCCTCCCAGGGGATTTGTAGGATCTTGCGGCGACTTGAGATGTCTACTGTATATAGTCCATGCCTCTGAGCCATACAGGAGGGCGGGTATTACTACCCCTGTAGACCATGAGCTTGGTGGCAGATTTGAGGGCCTGGTCTTCAAACATTCTTTTCCTCAGGTGGCTGAAGGCTGCACTGCTGCACTGGAGGCGGTGTTGGATCTCGTCGTCAAAGTCTGCTCTTGTTGATAAGTATAGCACAATGCTCACAACTTCAGTTCAGTATAAGCTGACGCACAGCCGGTTTCAGGTATTTAAACGCCAGAGCATCATTGTGGAGGAGATGTTGTAACCGCAGCTTAATAAGCACCTCAAGGCGGTTTATGCCTGTTAATGGCTGCGGTGTAATTCATGGTGTCTTGTTTGTAGATGACCTCCCAGTTTGTGTGACTGCTTTCTTACAAATCCTCTCCAACCTGCACATCCCATTAGTCTGCTCTCCACCTATGCCGTTGCCTGGACAACAGTGTCGGCAGGAGATCCATCTTCCAGGGTTGGGGTCACCTTGAGCTGGATGGTGGGAGGTGTGCAGGGGTGGTCTGCCAGCTGATGCTCCCTAGTTTCTGGGTAAGCAAGCAGCTCTCTATGGGCTAGCCGAGATAGGAACCTTGCTGTTTATATGTGCGGAGTGTGGCTTGTAGATCTATCTCCGATACCATTCCTTTATTTAAGTAAGAAGGCGATTTCCTTTTAATAAACTTCCTTCAGAGAGTCAACTCCCATCCCCCTCACCTTCCAATCCCCTCAGCCCTCCTTAACGTTCTCCTCCTTTGTGCTGTAAACATCTTTTATTTCCTTTCTCTTCTTTACTTACAACAACAACTTGTATTTATATAGCGCCTTTAATGTAGTAAAATGACCTGAAGCACTTCACAGCAGTGTTATAAGACAAACCAAATAAATTTGACACCAAGCCACATAAGATGAAATTATGGCAGAAGGAGGTAAGTTTTAAGGAGCGTCTTAAAGGAGGAAAGAGAGATAGCGAGGTGGAGAGGTTTAGGGAGGGAGCTCCAGAACTGAAGGCACAGCCACCAATGGATCAATCAAGGATGCTCAAGAGGGTAGAATTAGAGGAGCGCAGATATCTGTAGGGGGAGGAGGGGTGGGCGGTTGTGGGGCTGGAGGAGATTACTGAGATAGGGAGGGGCGATGCCATGGAGAGATTTGTAAACAAGGATGACAATTTTGAAATCGAGGCGTTGCCTAACCAGGAACCGACATAGGTCAGCAAGCACAGGGGTGATGGGTGAGCGGGACTTGGTGCGAGTTAGGACATGGGCTGCTGAGTTTTGGATCACCTCTGGTTTATGGTAGGCAGAATAGCTTACTCTTGAGCTGTGCTAAAAATGAAACGAGAAGATGAACGAAGATCAAAGAGTAAAGTTGAATGCGAGACTTTATTGAGATGAAGATATTAATTAGCATACAGATAACATAGATTCATATTTCAAAGTAAGCAGGCATAAAGTAGAGTGAAGCAGATGTAAAAGATATGAATGGAAGAATTTCCCATACCTTGGGAGCCTTTTATCAACAAGGAGGAAATATATCCGGGAAAGCGCCGAGCACCTCGAGTCTCATCGCTGAGAGCATGCACAAATCAAGCGCAGGCAGCGGAAAGAGCGTGCGGCAAACCAGTCCCACCCACCCTTTCCCTCAATGACTATCTGTCCCACCTGTGACAGGGACTGTGGTTCTCGTATTGGACTGTTCAGCCACCTAAGAACTCACTTTTAAGAGTGGAAGCAAGTCTTCCTCGATTTCGAAGGACTGCCTATGATGATGATGATGACAGTTGAATGCGAGACTTTTTTGAGATGTAGAAGATATTAATTAGTATACAGATAACATAGATTCATATTTCAAAGTAAGCAGGCCATGACATAAATTTATAGTGTGAAGCAGATGTAAAAGATATGAATGGAAGAATTTATTTATTCTGAGTGTGACAAGTATTTGCATTAATTTACTATGTGGGTTGGCGGTAGAGGCCAAGACATTGGCTGAATTTGAAGTGCACTTGGATGCCAGAATGTGAAGGAAAGAGAGAGAAAGACTTGCATTTATATAGCACCTTTTGCGACCTCAGGACAAAACAAAGCGCTTTACAGCCAGTGAACCAGTTTTGAAGTGTAGTCACTGTTATAATGTAGGAAATGTGGCAGCCAATTTGCGCACAGCAAGCTCCCACAAATGACAATAAGATAATGGCCCGATAATCTGTTGAAGCGATGTTGGTTGAGGGATAAATATTTGCCAGGACATCGGGGAGAATTCCTCGGCTCTTCTTCCAAATAGCACCATGGGATCTTTTACATCCACCTGTTTAATGTCTCATCCGAAAGATGGCACCTCAGTCCTGCACAGAAGTGTCAGCTTAGATTATATGCTCAACTCTCTGGAGTGGGGCTTGAACCCACAACGGCCTTCTGACTCAGAGGCGAGAGTGCTACCCACTGAGCCACGGCTGATTGGACGGAGCCTTCACTTGTGGTTCCATCTTGTGGGGCCAGATTAGGAGACATTTAACAGCTATTCTGGTGTAAAAGTGCAGTACAGTCACGGTATCAGACGGAAGATTACGAGAGACTGAAGAGGGAAGAAAGCAGTGCTGAGATAGACTGAAGAATGCTCGTCCTTCCAGATAATGAGTTACCGCAGTTAATTAAACACGTGAAAAATATTTGAAAAATGTGAGATGAATAAAACTTTCAGAACTCCTAAACCATGCTGGTTGATACTTACTTAAACCACTGCAAAATAACTTTAATGCTGAGCCCTTTTGCTAAGGTTTAGAATTGATTTGAGTCAGGGACCTTGTATCCCTCAACAGGCACCAGACGTTGGTGTTTTTATCTGAATCTCAGCGTGGGTCCTCAGCCTTGCCTCTTCCTGCACTTCACTCTGCTCCTCACCCTTGCCTTGCCTCCTACTGGGCCTCCTTGTGTACCTTCTTGGCTTTCCCCTTCTCTCCCCTGGCCACTCCTCTTCTCCCCAGGCACCTCCTCCTCTCCACAGGCCCGTCCTCCTCCCCTGGCCCTGTCTCTCTACTGGCCCCTCCTCCTCCCCCCAGGTCCTCTCCTCGACCCTGGCACTGCACCCCTCCTCTCCACTGGCCCTCCTCCCCTCTGGCTCTCCTCCTACTCTCTCCTGGCCTACCTCCTCTCGCCTGACCCCCCTCCTCCTCTTCCCCCAGCCCCTCTCCCCTAGCACCTCCTCCTCTCCTCTGGCCCAGCCTCCTCTCCCCTGGGCCTTCCTCCTCCTCTCCCCTAGCCCCCCTCCTCTCCCCTGGCCCCTCCTCCTCTCCTCTGACCCCTCTTCTCCACTGGCCCCTCCTCCTCTCCCCAGGTCCCCTCTCCTCTGTCCCCTCCTCTCCCCTGTCTCTGGCCCCTCCTCTCCACTGTCCCCGCCTCTCCCCTGGACCCACCTCCTACCTTCTGGCCCATCCTCCTCTCCTCTGGCTCACCTGGCCCCCCTCCTCCTCTACCCCCCCCCCAGCCCCTCCTCCTCTACCCCCCCCCAGCCCCTCCTCCTCTACCCCAGCCCCTCCTCTCCCCTAACCCCCCTCCTCTACCCTAGCCCTCCATCCTCTCCCCTAGCCTCCCCTCCTCTCCCCTGGCCCCATCTCCTCTCCTTATCCCTCCTCTCTCCTAGTCCATCCTCCTCTCCCCAGCCCCCTTCCTCTCCCCTAGCCCCTCCTCCTCTCCCCTAGCCCCTCCCCCTCTCCCCATGGACCCCTCCTTTCCCCTAGCCCCCCTACCTGTCCCCTAGCCCCTCCTCCTCTCCCATGGCCCCTCGTCCTCTCCCTTATCCCTCCTCTCCCCTAGCCCCTCCTCCTCTCCTCTGGCCCTGCCCCTCCACCTTGCCTCTTCCTAGGTTCCTTCAAACCAACACCACCAAAAGCAGGTTATCAGGCCCTTCATTCCATTGCTGCACATGAGTGCTCAATGGCTGCTGCACTTTCCTGCATCAAAGTGATTCATTGAAAGGCTTTGGGATGCTTCCTGTGAGACACAAGATGCTACGTTAATATTAGTTCTTGTTACACCTGTGAGTTTGGACCAGAGCATTAAATTTTTTACTCTTTATTTAAACACAGTGTTGCAGAATATTTCTAATTATTCTCCAGTAGTGTTTCCTGTTGGCTTTGGCAGAAAGTGAAGAGTATCGATCCTGGGGGAAGGAGCACTTGCTCTCCTTGTTAAGCCAGCAATTCTCGTCCCTCAACGACTGGTACCAGTTCAGTGCTGAATTGTGGAAGTCTCTGTGCTGAGGGCCAGTGTCTGCGGGGAACAGGGTTGAACTCGTGTCATACAGGAAAGAAAGAATTTTCATTTATTTCGGGTCTTTCATGACCTCAGGATGTCCTAAATTGCTTTACAAAAATTGAAGTACTATTGAAATATCGCCACTGTTGTAATGTAGGCAAGCACAGCAGCCGATGTGTGCATAGCAAGATCCCACAAACAGCAACAAGACCAATGGCGAGAAACTCTGTTTTAGTGATTTTAGTTGAGGGATAAATATTGTCCAGGACACTGGGAATAACTCCCCTGCCCTTCTTCCAAATAGTGCCATGGGATCTTTTGCATTCACCTGAGAGGGCAGACAGGGCCTCGGTTTCACGTCTCATCCGAAAGTCGACACCTCCGACAGTAAGCACTCCTTCAGCACTGCGCTGGGAGTGTCAAAGGATTCCTGCACAATAGTTACACAAAGCATTACCTGCGATGGAGGAACAGGTACTATATGGTGTTCAAGGTCATTGTGCAAACACATCAGTGCCTAACCAGCGGCACGAATGGATTTTCTACCCATTACTAGCTTACCGGATACCTTGAAGGCTCTGATGGGCCTTGACATTGGCGATGAGCTCCAAACCCAGGGCAGCCTGAGCCCACACTAAGTCCCGCTTGCACTGGCAGCGTGGCGGACACAGACCAGGCTGTCAAGCAGCCCTTGTCAAGCCGAGATCAAAGTGAGCATTATTATTAGAACATGACAGGCCGTGACTAGCAGCCAACTGATTACTGACTCATCGTGGGTCTGGTCTCTTGCTGCTTGTCAGCACGGGAGGAGATAAGAGTGGCGTGGTATTCACCAGAGGGTTGGAGGCAGCTGCGTGGGTCATGTCTCAAACCTTGTTCGGTGACATTAAGAGGATGTGTTGACCATTGAGGATCTCGGCCAGTGCAGGGAGAACGGGTTAGTTCTGGCATTAGATTAGCAGCAGGCTTTCCCACAGCTGCACTATGAAGTCTCCTCAGTTCTTGCTACCCTAATTGTCGATCCATGAATGCTTACAAAAAACTATGGATCAATGTTCCCTCTCATTTATTTTGCTCGTGGAGTCGCTTTAAATTTGCCACGCGGCTGTACATGCGCGATATCGTTTCCAGCGGCAACAGCTTGTGAGCGGCCTGCACAGGACCACCTGATCGATGCGCGGCCACGCACCTTAGGGGGAACGTTGCTATGGATTCATGGGCACTGGAAGCCCCCGACCTCCAATGTACCTTGACAGAGCGGCCCGTCTCACGGAGACTGAGATGGGCACCTTTTCTGCTTTAACGGTTTTGTGGTACGTCACCGCACGCTTCGGTATTGCACTCGGATGTTTGCACATTCCCAATTCGCGATCCTCCACACCGACTATTCCGATGTGGTCTTCCAGTGCCCGGTTAACTGCACCATGATTGCCAAAGAGGAAAATTAACCCACGTTAACTGGGCGGGCTCCTCATGGCTGAATCTGCTCTGCCTGTCCCTTCCCACACGTTCCCGCACACTTTCCCAAGCATCGCAAGGTACACATGGATGAGAGAGGCCATTCGGCCCATTTTAATTCAACCCGACAGTCCTGTCGCCCCAGTGCTGCATCTCATTGTAAATGATTGTGGGATTATCACCTCCACCACTCTGCCTGAAGTCCATTCCACATGTTGATCACTCTCGGTATCATGAGGAACCTCCGGCTATCAGTCCGAAAGTTGCCTTGGACAACTTTCAGCTGTGTCTTCTTGTCCTACTCCCACAGGTTGATCTAAAGTAAAATTCCAAATTGATGCTCCTTCACTGTATTAAATACCTCTGTAGGATCACCCCTTTCCTGGCTGAAAGGCCCAAGTCTCTCCACTCTTTCCTCATAATCCAGACCCCTGACTCGAGGGATCAGTTTGTGGCCTTTCGCGGCACTGCCCCCGGCACTTGGATGTCTCCTGCATGTCTCCACAACCAGAACTGAAAAAGGACTCGAGGTGTACTGTGCCCAGAGTGTGTACAGTTTGATGGTCTCGAGGTATGGTGTGCCCAGAGTGTGTACAGTTTGATGGTCTCGAGGTATGGTGTGCCCAGTGTGTGTACAGTTTGATGGTCTCGAGGTGTGGTGTGTCCAGTTTGTGTACAGTTTGATGGTCTCGAGGTATGGTGTGCCCAGTGTGTGTACAGTTTGATGGTCTCGAGGCATGGTGTGCCCAGAGTGTGTACAGTTTGATGGTCTCGAGGTGTGGTGTGTCCAGCGTGTGTACAGTTTGATGGTCTCGAGGTATGGTGTGTCCAGCGTGTGTACAGTTTGATGGTCTCGAGGTATGGTGTGTCCAGTGTGTGTACAGTTTGATGGTCTCGAGGCGTGGTGTGCCCAGAGTGTGTACAGTTTGATGGTCTCGAGGCGTGGTGTGCCCAGAGTGTGTACAGTTTGATGGTCTCGAGGCGTGGTGTGCCCAGAGTGTGTACAGTTTGATGGTCTCGAGGCATGGTGTGCCCAGTGTGTGTACAGTTTGATGGTCTCGAGGCGTGGTGTGCCCAGAGTGTGTACAGTTTGATGGTCTCGAGGTGTGGTGTGTCCAGCGTGTGTACAATTTGATGGTCTCGAGGTATGGTGTGTCCAGTGTGTGTACAGTTTCGGCAGAGCTGGTCTCCAGTTGTTTTGGATAACCCTTGCCATTGGACCAAGACTTAACTCTGTCAAGCCCGTGTGGTGGCTGATGTGCAACGGCCACCCCACGTTAAAAGCATTCACGCACAGGCATCTTCCACCCTTCGAGATTTAGTTTGGGACCTGGAATATTAGGTCCTTCATTGAAACATCTCTGAACCTTCTGGCGTGGAAGCAAGTCATCCTCGATGCCTACGATGATGATGATGGTGAATGGTGACCAGAAGTCGGACCTGTGACTAATTCCCCTCCCCCCACCCACCACCCTATGGAAAGGGAGGACTAAGGACCACTACTGCCACCAGCATGACAGTGCAGCGCTCCACTGTTCTTTGCTTTTGATTCTTTCGCATGAGAGATTTGCTTAATGGCCAGACTGACATCACTCGCCCAGTCCCACTGCACGTCAATCAATGCTTATGGTGGACTGGCCATATGGGAAATCAGGAGAATTCCCGATTGCCCCCGGGAATGATCCTGTAATGCTGTATGATCGACGCCTACCTCACATTGTACGTGCACCAAGCCCATCGTGCAGTAACCTGGTAGGCTGCAAAAGAGCAACAAGGAACACAATGTAAATCAAGAGGCGGGGATTAGTTGGTGCCAAATGAAGAAAGGACTTGCATTTCTATAGTGCCTTTCACGACCTCAGGACGTCTCAAAGCACTTTACAGCCAATGAAATACTTTTGAAGTCACTGTTGTAACGTAGGAAACATGGCAGCCAATTTGTGCACAGCAAGCTCCCACAAACAGCATTTAGATAGTGACCAGATAATCTGTGGTTGCAGTGTTGTCAATATTGTCAAGGACCAGATGACCTCATTGGAGGAACTGGCTGGAGAAGTTGCCTCTGGTGGTGCGATGGTCTGGCTGCGAATGACTCAATCACTCAGCACCAGGGTTAATGACCACCTTCATCGCTACTAATTACACTCCCCTTTACACAGGAGAACTGCCCTACTCTTCTGTGAATAGTGTCAAAGTATCTTTTACATCGATCCCCGTCTGCTCCCTCAGGTCCCAGGTCCCAGGGCTCTATTTGGAAGAAGAGCAGGATAGTTATCCCTGGTGTCCAGGGGCCAATATTTAGCCCTCAACCAACATCACTAAAAGCAACTTATCTGGATATTCTCACATTGCTGTTCATGGGAGCTTCATGTTTTTAAAATTGAACACGGGGGCTGTGTTTTTCAGATAAATATTCGAAACAAATTTGCTTTCCTACATTACAACAGTGACTACACTTTGTGAGTACTTCATTGGCTGTGAAGCACCAGGAAGCTCCTGAGTTGTGAAAGGCGTGGGAGAAATACAAGTTCTTTCTTTGTGAAATATTTTTAATAAATAGACTGCGCTGATGAGCGCATTGGAGGAACTGGCTTGGAGAAGTTACCTCTGGTGTTGCGATGGTATGATTGCGGATGAGTCAATCACTCAGCACCAGGGTTAATGACCAGCTTTATCGATGCTAATTACACTGCTCTTTACTCACGCCAAACTCGGTGACGTGTTGCAAAGCTTCACCTGGCGTTGTCAGCACAACTCAACATTCAAAGCTGTAATTTAACAACAACAAAAAAAACCAACAGCAAAGAAAAGGCTGGTTGTGTTAATAATAACTCATTGCCGCTGATTTAAAAATAGCTGCTGGAAATGTCACTCCCTCTCTTTAGATAACACGCTAACCTCTGAGAGTTCTTGTCCCATTATTCGACACGCTCGCCATTCATGGTTAACCTTTGCAAATGCGAAATGCTGGCCACTACTGAATGCCGGGAGCCTGTCCCAGTGTATGCGCCATTCAGCATGCCCCCCCCCCACCATCATATCTGCCCCCCACCCCCCCAGTGTGTGTCGCAAGCTGCAACTGAGATGCAGAACAAAAGGCTCTGAGAGGCAGTAGGGCTGTCACAGCTACAACTGGGAACTCATGGCCAGCATCTGAATTGTATCAAGTTCACACAGAATGTCTAATCTCTCTGAGTGGGGTGGGGGTGAGGGTGGGGTTGGGGGGAGAAGGAGGAAAAAAGGCAAGTTATTGTTACCCCCAAATCAACCTTCCTCCCCTCCCCCACCTTCAGCTATTTTACATTTCACGTCAGATCAAATCCCGGCGGCGTCAACCGTACCAGACCCTTTATTCTCTGCGGCTTAAAGAAAGAAGAACAAATTTACATTTATATAGCGCCTTTCACAACCTCAGGACGTCCCAAAGCGCTTTACAGCCAATGAAGTACTTTTGAAGTGTAGTCACTGTTGTAATGTAGGAAACACAGCAGCCAAATTGCTCACAGCAAGCTCCCACAAACAGCAATGAGACAATGACCAGATAATCTGTTTAAATGATGTTAGTTGCAGAATAAATATTGACCAAGGCATTGGGGATAACTCCCCTGCTCTTCTTTGAAATAGTGCCATGAGATCTTTTATGTCCTCCTGAGAGAGCAGACTTGGTTTAATGTCGACTTCAAAAGACAGCATCTCCAAAAGTGCAGCGTCCCTCAGTACGGCATTGGAGTGTCAGCCTAAAATTTTGTGCTCAAGTGTGAGGAGTGGGACTTGAACCGATGACCTTCTGACTCAGAGGCTGGGGTGCTACCCACTGAACCACAGCTGACACAGTTAGAATAGTGCACTGCTGGTTTCAACCAGCTATGGGAGACTACCCCTTGATTGATGGTTATGGTGATAAGAACATAAGAAATAGGAGCAGGAGTAAACCATTCGGCCCCTCGAGCCTGCTCCGCCATTCACTAAGATCATGGCTGATCATCAACCTCAACTCCACCTCTCATTATTCTAAACTCCAGAGAGTATAGGCCCATTCTACACAATATCTCATCATAAGACAGCCCTCTCATCCCAGGTATCGATGTGATGGCAACGATGCCCCCGTCACTGCAGACGGTCTGAGGCGGTTACTTTGTGGCACGCCAGGCTTGACAGCCAATATATACAGCTGGGCATTGTGCCCCCTTACTCCCACCCAACTTTGAGCCCCCGCCCACCTTTGTTGCCGCTGAACTGGCCCATAGGGTGATGTCAGGCAATAGGCCCGGGTTTTTGCACTGGGACCGGCCTTACTGTTCGGACTTCCCGCCGAGCCTGTCGCTTGTACAATGCAGAGAGGTGTTTGTGAAAACAGGGTGTTGAAGGGGAGGAACTGATAATTCAACGGATCAACAAAGTGTTGAATTTACTAAGGAGCAGGTTCTCCATTTCTACAGTCTCTTGCTTGCAAGTTCAGAGTTACTACCTAATCCCTGTCAGAACAGAGGGTTGATGGACGGAGCAATGGAGGCAAAACCCTGCCTCTCCACAGCCTTCACCTCTGTAACATCGCCCATCTCCGCCCCTGCCTCCAATCATCTGCTGCTGAAACCCTCATCCATGCCTTTGTTAGCTCTAGATTGGACTACTCCAACGCACTCCTGGCTGGCCTCTCACATTCTACCCGACGTAAACTTGAGGTCATCCATAATTCAACAGCCCGTGTCCTAACTCGCACAAATCCTGCTCACCCATCACGCTTGTGCTCGCTGACCTACATTGGCTCCCGGTTAAGCAACGCCTCAATTTCAAAATTATCATCATTGTTGACAAAGCCCTTCATGGTCTCGCCCCCTCACTATCTCTGTAATCTCCTTCAGCCTCACAACCCCCCGAGATGTCTGCGCTCCTCTCATTCTGCCCTCTTGAGCATCCCTGATTATAATCACTCCTCCATTGGTGGTCGTGCCTTCAGCTGTCTGGACCCAAGCTCTGGAACTCCCTCCCTAAACCTCTTCGCCTCTCTACCTCTCTTTCCTCCTTCAAGACAATCCTTAAAACCTACCTCTTTGACCAAGCTTTCGGTCACCTGCCGTAAATTCTTCTCATATAGCTCGGTGTCACATTTATTTTTGTCTTATAACACTGCTGTGAAGCTCCTTGGGATGTTTTACTACGCTAAAAGCGCTATATAAATACAAGTTGTTGTTGTTGCATGGCGAAGTGACTTCACCCACGTGACCCCTGGGCAGCTGAGCTTTGTTGCTGCATTTAACGATGCTGCTTCCCCCAATGGCTCGGTGGCATTATCCAGTGAGTAACTGAGCCATACAGACTAAGGGTATCGCGGGTTTAACACCCACCCCCCGCCCTGGTCTACGCTGCATTACCTACCTAATCTGGGTGACCGTCAGAGTGCCACGATTGTTTCAGGACCCAGGTCAAGGAGGAGGTTAAAGGTGGGCAGTCTCTGTGCTCTTGATTGATGTCGAATGACGCCTGATGGAAGCGCTTGTGGATGATCTGGGCTCTGCCTGTAATGCCACCTGCGGTCAAATAGTCTACTGACACGATGCAGCCTAACATAAGGACCATTGTACCAGGTGCCAGAGGGCTCTTGGTCCCCTCAGTTTAACACGGGTTGCTTGAGGAGAGGAGAAAAGCTGGCACGGAGGAAGAAACAAAACCATTCGTGACTAATGGTTCCACATGGCGACACAGGAGTAAGCATTTTAGAGATTTCCAGGCCGATCAAGAACTAGACAGTCTGGTCCAAAACCAGTTGGGTGGCAGCCATGTATGAGCTGCATGTTTTCAGTTAATGCATCGATGCTGAATTCATCGCTTCATTTACTACTGAAAGCCCAGCAACTGCGTGACAACTGGGAATACAGAGATTGCCAGACAAAGAAAGACCAAGGTCCATCTAATTCACCACCTACCATCCTGGCAGTCGCATGATACAACGATAATGGAATTGTTGACTAATCAAAGCAATTGATCTCGATCAATTAGTCTACAAAAGAGCCAGATATGAGGTGAGGAAAGCTCCAGTGATGGAGAGCTTTGCGAACATAGAAACATAGAAACATAGAAAATAGGTGCAGGAATAGGCCATTCGGCCCTTCAAGCCTGCACCACCATTCAATAAGATCATGGCTGATTATTCACCTCAGTACCCCTTTCCTGCTTTCTCTTCATACCCCTTGATCCCTTTAGCCGTAAGGGCCACATCTAACTCCCTCTTGAATATATCCAACGAACTGGCATCAACAACTCTCTGCGGCAGGGAATTCCACAGGTTAACAACTCTGAGTGTGAAGAAGTTTCTCCTCATCTCAGTCCTAAATGGCTTACCCCTTATCCTTAGGCTGTGTCCCCTGGTTCTGGACTTCACCAACATCGGAAACATTCTTCCTGTTATCTAACCTGTCCAGTCCCGTCAGAATTTTATATGTTTCTATGAGATCCCCTCTCATCCTTCTAAACTCCAGTGAATACAGGCCCAGTCGATCCAGTCTCTCCTCATATATCAGTCCAGCCATCCCGGAAATCAGTCTGGTGAACCTTCGCTGCACTCCCTCAATAGCAAGAACGTCCTTCCTCAGATTAGAAGACCAAAATTGAACACAATATTCTAGGTGAGGCCTCACCAAGGCCTTGTACAACTGCAGTAAGACCTCCCTGCTCCTATACTCAAAACCCCTAGCTATGAAGGCCAACATACCATTTGCCTTCTTCACCGCCTGCTGTACCTGCATGCCAAATTTCAATGACTGATGTACCATGGCACTCAGGTCTCGTTGCACCTCCCCTTTTCCTAATCTGCCGCCATTCAGATTATATTCTGCCTTCGTGTTTTTGCCCCCAAAGTGGATAATCTCACATTTATCCATATTATATTTCATCTGCCATGCATTTGCCCACTCACCTAACCTGTCTAAGTCACCCTCTTAGCGTCCTCCTCACAGCTCACACCACCACCCAGTTTAGTGTCATCTGCAAACTTGGAGATATTACACTCAATTCCTTCATCTAAATCATTGATGTATATTGTAAAGAGCTGGGGTCCCAGCACTGAGCCCTGCGGCACCCCACTAGTCACTGCCTGCCATTCTGAAAAGGACCTGTTTATCCCGACTCTCTGCTTCCTGTCTGCCAACCAATTCTCTCTCCACATCAGTACATTACCCCCAATACCATGTGCTTTAATTTTGCGCACCAATCTCTTATGTGGGACTTTGTCAAAAGTCTTTTGAAAGTCCAAATACACCACATCCACTGGTTCTCCCTTGTCCACTCTACTAGTTACATCCTCAAAAAATTCCAGAAGATTTGTCAAGCATGATTTACCCTTCATAAATCCATGTTGACTTGGACCAATCCTGTCACTGCTTTCCAAATGCGCTGTTATTTCATCTTTAATAATTGATTCCAACATTTTCCCCCCTACTGATGTCAGGCTAACCGGTCTATAATTACCCGTTTTCTCTCTCCCTCCTTTTTTAAAAAGCGGTATTACATTAGCTATCCTCCAGTCCATAGGAACTGATCCAGAGTCGATAGACTGTTAGAAAATGATCACCAATGCATCCACTATTTCTCGGGCCACTTCCTTAAGTACTCTGGGATGCAGACTATCAGGCCCTGGGGATTTATCGGCCTTCAATCCCATCAATTTCCCTAATACATCCATAGATCCAAAGTCACCTTTTTATCCCAAGCACACTACACTCGCCACATGTCATGTATGAAATTACTCATATCTTGGCTCAAGCCAATTTCTAACGGGCATGGGTTGAAGGTGAAAAACTGGCGGTAATTGGCACTCTCTCAGGCCGAAGATGACTGATGTGGAAAATGGTAAATTGTTACACTGCTGTTGTGGGGCAGAGTAGAGGGAGCACTCCAGTGCAGTGCTGAGGGAGTACTGGACTGTTGGAGGTGCCATCTTTCAGATGAGACGTTAAACCGAGGCCCCGTCTGCTCTCTCAGGTGGACGTAAAAGATCCCATGACACTATTTCAAAAAAGAGCAGGGGAGTTATCCCCAGTGTCCTGGTCAATATTTATCCCTGAATCCGCATTACAAAAACAGATTATCTGGTGATTATCACATTGCTGTTTGTGGGCACTTGCTGTGTGCAAATTGGTTGCCCCGTTCCCTACATTACAGCAGTGACTGCACTTCAAAAGTACTTCATTGGCTGTAAAGTGCTTTGAGATATCCGGTGGTCATGAAAGGCGCTACATAAATGCAAGTCTTTTTTTCTTTCTTTAGTCTGCACCTGAGGCTATAGATGCACTCCCACTTTGACTGGCATCTGTGGAATAAGCTGTAAAGCTAGCTGACTCAAGTTATACTGCCACGACGGACACGGTTAGATTGGTACCATGCCAACTTCACCCAACTATGGGAGAGTACCACGCATTGAGTTTAGCGAAAAGTCTAAGCATCAGAATGCTTGGATGCATATGCTGAACTCTTGTAGCCCCGCTCCCCAGATTGCTAACTTGGGAGGTAGCAGGTGTGATAGTTTTCAGGACGTCCTTTGGCAGTTTCACAGTGTACTCGGTGCACAATCCACAGGGGGTAAGACTAGAGATAGTCTCCTACCTCTCTATGCGAGTGCATTGCAAGGGAATTAAGGGTTATGGGGAGCGGGCGGGTAAGTGGAGCTGAGTCCATGGCCAGATCAGCCATGATCTTGTTGAATGGCGGAGCAGGCTCGAGGGGCTAGATGGCCTACTCCTGTTCCTAATTCTTATGTTCTAAGTCAGATTGCTGACAGTCAGGACTATTGAACAGTATCAGGTAAAATGGGATACAGTATGATTGATGAATATGGACCTTTCCAATCTCGAACAGTCCTATGTTCCTCAGGGTATTGGGATCTATGTGAATGAGGTAGGTTAGTTAAGTGCATCGAGTGATGTGTCGTGGTTTATTATGGTCTTCTGATTATCAGGGAACTGGGTACGAATTCCCTTTGTTTAACCTGAAGTTTTCTTTTCCTTTCTGCTATTTTTGACCCATTGCAATGCAAGGGGATTCCACCCTCTATGATGAGCATGATGGGTCTGATTTTCTTGCCCTCCTTCTAAATGCAAGCTGTTGTTCTCTGTGCTTGTTCGACTCCCTCGATACGCCAACACTTTGAAAGGAAGACAGAACTTGCATTTCTGTAGCTCCTTTCACAACTTTACAAAGCGCTTTACAGCCACTGAGATACTTTTGAAGTGAGGTCATTGTTGTAACTTAGGAAACGCGGCAGCCAATTTGCGCACAGCAAGGACCCACAAACAGCAATGAGCTAAATCGGCAGTTGGCGAGAGGTGGGAGCATCGTCGGAGCGGCCTATAAAAGGCCCATTGGGAGCTCGAGAGTCAACGGCAGTTGGCGAGAGGCGGGAGCAGTATCGGAGCGGCCTATAAAAGACCCAGCGGGAGCTCGAGAGTCAGCGGCAGTTGGTGAGAGGTTGGAGCAGTATCGGAGCGGCCTATAAAAGGCCCAGCGGGAGCTCGAGAGTCAGCGGCAGTTGGTGAGAGGCGGGAGCAGCGTCGGAGCGTCCTATAAAAGGCCCAGCGGGAGCTCGAGAGTCAGCGGCAGTTGGTGAGAGGCGGGAGCAGCGTCGGAGCGTCCTATAAAAGGCCCAGCGGGAGCTCGAGAGTCAGCGGCAGTTGGTGAGAGGCTGGAGCAGCGTCGGAGCGTCCTATAAAAGGCCCAGCGGGAGCTCGAGAGTCAGCGGCAGTTGGCGAGAGGCTGGAGCAGCGTCGGAGCGGCCTATAAAAGGCGTACCGGTGCAGCTACAGCGGGAGAGAAAGCAAAAAAGAAGTAGAAAGGAATCAAAAGGTGACGTCACAGCCAATGGGGTAAGTGATTGGCTGGTGATTGGTGAGTAGCTTTTCTTTTTATTTTTATATCAGTAAGTAAACTAACATTATTACCAATTTAAGGGTATCTAAGGGTTAAGGCATGGCAGGAGAGATTGGTCACGTGATATGCTCCTCCTGTGCCATGTGGGAACTCGGACGCTTCCGGTGTCCCTTACGACTACATGTGTAAGAAGTGTATCCGCCTCCATCTCCTGATGGACCGCGTTGCGGAATTGGAGCTGAGGGTGGATTCACTCTGGAGCATCCACGATGCTGAGAATGACATAAGTGGCACGTGTAGTGAGATGGTCTTACCGCATGAGAAGGATCCACAGCCAGCCAGGGAATGGAAGACCAGCAGGAAGAGTAGTACAAAGAAGGTCGTGCAGGGGTCCCATCTGGTCATCCCCCTGCAAAACAGATACACTGTTTTGAGTGCTGTTGAGGGAGATGACTCATTAGGGGAGAGCAACAGCAGCCAAGTTCATGGCACCGTGGCTGGTTCTGTTGTACAGGAGGGCATAAAAAAGAGTGGGAGAGCGATAGTGATAGGGGATTCAATCATAAGGGGAATAGATAGGTGTTTCTACGGCCGCAATCGAGACTCCAGGATGGTATGTTGCCTCCCTGGTGCAAGGGTCAAGGATGTCTCCGAGCGAGTGCAGGACATTCTGAAAAGGGAGTGAGAACAGCCAGTTGTCGTGGTGCACATTGGTACCCAACGACATAGGTAAAAAAAGGGATAAGGTCCTACGAGACGAATTTAAGGAGCTAGGAGTTAAATTAAAAAGTAGGACCTCAAAAGTAGTAATCTCGGGATTGCTACCAGTGCCACGTGCTAGTCAGAGTAGGAATCGCAGGATAGCACAGATGAATACGTGGCTTGAGCAGTGGTGCAGCAGGGAGGGATTCAAATTTGTGGGGCATTGGAACAGGTTCTGGGGGAGGTGGGACCAGTACAAACCGGATGGTCTGCACTTGGGCAGGAACGGAACCAATGTCCTAGGGGGAGTGTTTGCTCGTGCTGTTGGTGAGAAGTTAAACTAATATGGCAGGGGGATGGGAACCAATACAGGGAGACAGAGGGAAACAAAAAGGAGACAAAAACAAAAGACAGAAAAGAGATGAGTAAAAGTGGAGGGCAGAGAAACCAAAGGCAAGAAACAAAAAGGGCCACTGAATATAAAAGGGCTGCAGCAGGGGTAAAAACTAAAAATCATGGTTTAAAAACTAGGATGAAAACACTCTACCTAAATGTACGCAGCATGAGAAATAAAGTAAATGAGTTGACGGCACAAATCATTACAAATGGGTATGATTTGGTGGCCATTACAGAGACATGGTTGCAAGGTGGGAATTAAACGTACAGGGGTATCTGACGATTCGGAAAGATAGGCAGGAAGGGAAGGGAGGTGGGGTAGCTCTGTTAATAAGGGATGATATCAGGGCAGTTGTGAGGGATGATATTGGCTCCAATGAACAAAATGTTGAATTATTATGGGTGGAGATTAGAGATAGTAAGGGGAAAAAGTCACTGGTCCGCGTAGTTTATAGGCCCCCAAATAATAACTTCATGGTGGGGCGGACAATAATCAAGGGAATAATGGAGGCATGTGAAAAAGGAACGGCAGTAGTTATGGGGGATTTTAACCTACATATCGATTGGTCAAATCAAGTAGCCTGGAGGAGGAATTCATAGAATGCAGACGGGATTGTTTCTTAGAACAGTATGTAACAGAGCCTACAAGGGAGCAAGCCATTTGGATCTGGTCCTGTGTAACGAGACAGGAAAAATACACGATCTCCTCGTAAAAGATCCTCTCGGAATAGTGATCACAATATAGTTGAATTTGTAATACAGATTGAGGATGAGGAAGTTGTGTCAGAAACGAGCGTACTATGCTTAAACAAAGGGGACTACAGTGGGACGAGAGCAGAGTTGGCTAAAGTAGACTGGAAACAAGGATTAAACGGTGGCACAATTGAGGAACAGTGGAGGACTTTTAAGGAGCTCTTTCATAATGCGCAACAAAAATATATTCCAGTGAAAAAGAAGGGTGGCAAGAGAAGAGATAACGAGCCGTGGATAACCAAGGAAATAAAGGAAAGTATCAAAGCAAAGACCAATGCGTTTCAGGTGGCCAAGGTTAGTGGGAAACTAGAAGATTAGGAAGATTTTAAGCAACAGCAAAGAATGACTAAAAAAGCAATAAAGAAAGGGAAGATAGATTACGAAGGTAAACTTGCGCAAAACATAAAAACAGATAGTTAAAGCTTTTACAGATATATAAAACGGAAAAGAGTGACTAAAGTAAATGTTGGTCCCTTAGAAGATGAAAAGGGGGATTTAATAATGGGAAATGTGGAAATGGCTGAGACCTTAAACAATTATTTTGCTTCCGTCTTCACAGTGGAAGACACAAAAACCATGCCAAAAATTGCTGGTCATAGCAATGTGGGAAGGGAGGACCTTGAGATGATCACTATCACTACGGAGGTAGTGCTGGACAGACTAATGGGACTGAAGGTAGACAAGTTCCCTGGTCCTGATGAAATGCATCCCAGGGTATTAAAAGAGATGGCGGAAGTTATAGCAGATGCATTTGTTATTATCTACCAAAATTCTCTGGACTCTGGGGAGGTACCAGCGGATTGGAGAGCAGCTAATGTAACGCCTCTGTTTAAAAAAGGGGGCAGGCAAAAGGCAGGTAACTATAGGCCGGTTAGTTTAACATCTGTAGTGGGGAAAATGCTTGAAACTATCATTAAGGAAGAAATAGCGGGACATCTGGATAGGAATAGTGCAATCAAGCAGACTCAGCATGGATTCATGAAAGGGAAATCATGTTTAACTAACTTACTGGAATTCTTTGAGAATATAACGAGCATGGTGGATAGAGGTGTACCGATGGATGTGGTGTATTTAGATTTCCAAAAGGCATTCGATAAGGTGCCACACAAAAGGTTACTGCAGAAGATAAAGGTACGCGGAGTCAGAGGCAATGTATTAGCATGGATTGAGAATTGGCTGGCGAGCAGAAAGCAGAGAGTTGGGATAAATGGGTCCTTTTCCGGTTGGAAATCAGTGGTTAGTGGTGTGCCACAGGGATCAGTGCTGGGACCACAACTGTTTACAATATACATAGATGACCTAGAGGAGGGGACAGAGTGTAGTGCAACAAAATTTGCAGATGACACTAAGATTAGTGGGAAAGCGGGTTGTGCAGAGGACTCAGAGAGGCTGCAAGGAGATTTGGATAGGTTAAGCGAATGGGCTAAGGTTTGGCAGATGGAATACAATGTCGGAAAGTGTGAGGTCATCCACCTTGGGGGAAAAAAAACAGTAAAAGGGAATATTATTTGAATGGGGAGAAATTACAACATGCTGTGGTGCAGAGGGACCTGGGGGTCCTTGTGCATAAATCCCAAAAGGTTAGTTTGCAGGTGCAGCAGGTAATCAGGAAGGCAAATGGAATGTTGGCCTTCATTGCGAAAGGGATGGAGTACAAATGCAGGGAGGTCTTGCTGCAACTGTATAAGGTATTGGTAAGGCCACACCTGGAGTACTGCGTGCAGTTTTGGTCACCTTACTTAAGGAAGGATATACTGGCTTTGGAAGGGGTACAGAGACGATTCACTAGGCTGATTCCGGAGATGAGGGGGTTACCTTATGATGATAGATTGAGTAGACTGGGTCTTTACTCCTTGGAGTTCAGAAGGATGAGGGGTAATCTTATAGAGACATTTAAAATCATGAAAGGGATAGACAAGATAGAGGCAGAGAGGTTGTTTCCATTGGTGGGGGAGACTAGAACTAGGGGGCACAGCCTCAAAATACGGAGGAGCCAATTTAAAACCGAGTTGAGAAAGAATTTCTTCTCCCAGAGGGTTGTGAATCTGTGGAATTCTCTGCCCAAGGAAGCAGTTGAGGCTGGCTCATTGAATGTTTTCAAGTCAAAGATAGATAGATTTTTAAGCAATAAGGGAATTAAGGGTTACGGGGAGAGGGCGGGTAAGTGGAGCTGAGTCCACGACCAGATCAGCCATGATCTTATTGAATGGCGGAGCAGGCTCGAGGGGCTAGATGGCCTACTCCTGTTCCTAATTCTTATGTTCTTATGAGAGAGAGAAAGAGAGAGGCAGGGGGAGAGAGAGAGAGGCTGGGGGAGAGGGAGAGAGGCTGAGGGAGAGGGAGAGAGGCTGGGGGAGAGGGAGAGAGCCTGGGGGAGAGGGAGAGAGGCTGGGGGAGAGGGAGAGAGAGAGAGAGAAGCTGGGGGAGAGAGAGAGAGGCTGGGGGAGAGAGGCGGGGGAGAGAGAGAGCACGGGTAGGGTGGCGGAGCAGGCTCGAGGGGCTAGATGGCCTACTCCTGTTCCTAGTTCTTATGTTCTTATTAAATGACCAGATAACTGTTTTGATGATGCTGGTTGAGGGATAAATATTGATGAGGACAGTTGCAGAACTCCCCTTCTCGTCTTCGAAATATTGCCATGGGATCTCTTGTATGCACTTGAGAGGGCAGACAGGCCCGGATAGCACCTCCCTCAGTACTGCACTGGAGTGTCAGCCTAGATTTTGTGCTCAAGATCCTGGAGTGGAACTTGAACCCACAACCTTCTGACACAGAGGTTAGAGTGCGACCACTGAGCCATGACTGGCACGGTTAGATTGGTACCGTGCCGACTTCAACCAACTATGGGAGAGTACCCTGCAATTTACCTGTTACGTTGACGGATGCAGTGCTCCCGGGGGTCCCCGTAGGTGGTTGCTTTGTGCTGTGTACACCAGACGCCACTCTACGTTGTTGTGGAATTGGCAATGTAACTGTAACCTATCATGTCCTGCGCCTGACCGGGGGATACTGCGACATCAAAATGGTCAAACTCTCCGTACCAACATCCCTCGTGGTGATGAGCTCAAAATTCAGCGTGAAAAGATTTGTTTCTTTCGGTTGAAAGAGGAAGCTAATTGAGGGCATTCTGAAGGGGAGAGGATGAACAGCCAGAGGTCGTGGTCCACATCGGCACGAATAACATAGGGAGAAAGAGGGATGAGGTCCTGCAGGCAGAGTTTAGGGAGCTCGCAGAGAGATTAAAAAGCAGGACCTCAAAGGTCATCATCATAGGCAGTCCCTCGGAATCGAGGAAGACTTGCTTCCACTCTTAGCGTGAGTTCTTAGGTGGCTGTACGGTCCAATACGAGAACCACAGTCTCTGTCACAGGTGGGACAGATAGTCGTTGAGGGAAAGGGTGGGCAGCGAGCCTGGTTTGTCGCATGCTCCTTCCGCTGCCTGCGCTTGATTTCTGCACGCTCTCGGCGACGATAACCTCAAAGGTAGTAATTTCCGGATTACTCCCAGTGCCACGAGCTAGTGAGTACAGAAATAGGAGGATACAGCAGATGAATACGTGGCTGGAGAGATGGTGCAGGCGGGAGGGCTTTAGTTTCCTGAGGCATTGGGACCACTTCTGGGGAAGGTGGGACCTGTACAAGCCGGACGGGTTGCATATCAACAGAGCCGGGACCCATATCCTCACCCGGGGGGGTTTGCTAGTGCTATTAGGGAGCGTTTAAACTAGCTTGGCAGGGGGATGGGAACCTGAGAATAGATTTAGTAGGGAGAGGAGTAAAGCTGGAATTAGAAAGTACAAATAAAGAAAGTGAGTTTGAAGGAGGAAACAAGTAGGAAAAAAGAGTAAAAAAACAAACTTAAAGGCACTTTGTCTAAATGCACGTAGCATTTGTAACAAAATAGATGAGTTGACAGCACAAATTAAGACAAATGGTATGATCTGATAGCCATTACAGAGACGTGGTTGCAAGGTGACCAGAACTGGAAATTAAATATTCAGGGGTACTTAACAATCCGGAAGGACAGACAGAAAGGAAAAGGAGGTGGGGTAGCTCTACTGATAAAGGATGGAATCACTGCAAACTATATTGACTCAAATGATAAGGGTGTTGAAACAGTTTGGGTGGAGATAAGGAACAATAAGGGGAAAAAGTCACTGGTGGGCATAGTCTATAGGCTCCCTAACAGTAGCAACTCTGTTGGTCAGAGCATAAACCAGGCGATAGTGGGAGCTTGTAAAAAGGGAACAGCAATAATCATGTGTGATTTTAACCTCCATATTGATTGGACAAATCAAATTGGTCAGGGTAGCCTTGAGGAAGAATTCATAGTGTGCGTAGGGGATGGGTTCCTTGAGCAGTACGTAACGGAACCAACCAGAAGGCAGGCTATCTTAGATCTGGTCCTGTGTAATGAGACAGGATTAATAGACAATCTCCTAGTAAAGGATCCCCTCAGAATGAGTGATCATAGCATGATTGAATTTCAAATTCAGATGGAGGGTGAGAAAGTTGGAACTCTAACCAGCGTACTAAGCTTAAATAAAGGAGACTATGAAGATACGAGGGCAGAGTTGGGTAAAGTGGACTGAGAAAATAGATTAAAGTGCAGGACGGTTGATGAACAGTGGTGTACATTTAAGGAGATATTTCACAACTCTCAAGAGAAATATATTCCAGTGAGGAGGAAAGGGTGCAAGAGAAAAGATAGCCATCCGTGGCTAACTAAAGAAATAAAGGATGGTATCCAATTAAAAACAAGGGCATACAAAGTGGCCAAAACTAATGGGAGGACAGAAGACTGGGAAGCTCTTAAAAGCTAGCAAGGAACGACTAAAAAAATGATTAAGAAAGGGAAGATAGACTATGAAAGTAAACTAGCACAAAATATAAAAACAGATAGCAAGAGTTTCTCTAGGTATATAAAAAGGAAAAGTGTGGCTAAAGTAAATGTTGGTCCCTTAGAGGATGAGACCGGGGAACTAGTAATGGGGAACATGGAGATGGCAGAAACTCTGAACAAATATTTTGTATCAGTCTTTACAGTAGAGGACACTAACAATATTCTGACAGTGGATAGTCTAGGCTATAGGTGGGGAGAAATTTAACACAATCACAATCACTAAGGAGGTGGTACTCAGTAAGATAATGGGACTAAAGGCAGATAAACCCCCTGGACTTGATGGTTTGCATCCTAGGATCTTAAGAGAAGTAGCAGCAAAGATTGTGGATGCAATGGTTGTAATTTACCAAAATCCCCTGGATTCTGGGGAGGTCCCAGCATATTGGAAAACTGCAAATGTAACGCCCCTATTTAAAAAAGGAGGCAGACAAAAAGCAAGAAACGATAGACCAGTTAGCCTAACATCTGTGGTTGGGAAAATGTTGGAGTCCATTATTAAAGAAGCATAGCAGGACATTTGGAAAAGTAAAATTCGGTCAGGCAGAGTCAGCATGGATTTATGAAGGGGAAGTCATGTTTGCTAAATTTGCTGGAGTTCTTTGATGATGAAACAAACAGGGTGGATAAAGGGGAACCAGTGGATGTGGTGTATTTGGACTTCCAGAAGGCATTTGGCAATGAGCCACATAAAAGGTTACTGCACAAGATAAAAGTTCACGGGATTGGGGGTATTATATTAGCATGGATAGAGGATTGGCAAACTAACAGAAAACAGAGTCGAGATAAATGGTTCATTCTCTGGTTGGCAACCAGTAACTAGTGGGGTGCCGCAGGGATCAGTGCTGGGACCCCAACTATTTACAATCTATACAAATGACTTGGAAGAAGGGACTGAGTGTAACATAGCCAACTTTGCTGACGATACAAAGATGGGAGGAAAAGCAATGTGTGAGGAGGACACAAAAATTCTGCAAAAGGACATAGACAGTGAGTGGGCAACAATTTGGCAGATGGAGTATAATGTTGGAAAGTGTGAGGTCATGCACTTTGGCAAAAAAAATCAAAGAGCAATTTATTATTTAAATGGAGAAAGATTGCAAAGTGCTGCAGTACAGCAGGACCTGGGGGTACTTGTGCATGAAACACAAAAGATTAGTATGCAGGTACAGCAAGTGATCAGGAAGGCCAATGGTATCTTGGCCTTTATTGCAAAGGAGATGGAGTATTAAAAGCAGGGAAGACTTGCTACAGCTATACAGGGTATTGGTGAGGCCACACCTGGAATACTGCATGCAGTTTTGGTTTCCATATTTACAAAAGGATATACTTGCTTTGGAAGCAGTTCAGAGAAGGTTCACTAGGTTGATTCTGGAGATGAGGGGGTTGACTTATGAGGAAAGGTTGAGTAGGTTGGGCCTCTACTCATTGGAATTCAGAAGAATGAGAGGTGACCTTATCGAAACGTATATGAGGCTTGACAAGGTGGATGCAGAGAGGATGTTTCCTGATGGGGGAGACTAGAGCTAGAGGGCACAATCTTAAAATAAGGGGCTGCCCATTTAAAACAGAGATGAGCATAAATTTCTTCTCTGAGAGTTGTTAATCTGTGGAATTCGCTGCCTCAAAGAGCTGTGGAAGCTGGGACATTGAATAAATTTAAGACAGAAATAGACAGTTTCTTAAACGATAAGGGAATAAGGGGCTATGGGGAGCGGGCGGGGAAGTGGAGCTGAGTCCATGATCGGATCAGCCATGATCTTATTGAATGGCAGAGCAGGCTGAAGGGGCCGTATGGCCTACTCCTGTTCCTATTTCTTATGTTCTTATGTACTTATGAGATCATTCAGATGGATTGGAATCACAAAAATGTCCATCTTGTGAGAGGGATGTCTTTGTGTGGAGAAGAGCCAGCAATTGTTGGCAGCAGGAATGGAACATTCCAGAAGATGCCCTCTTCTCCTGCTTCCTTCCCTTCAGTGCCACTCCCAAGCTTTATCCTGCTGGCGTTCCTACAGTGAATGATGGTTCTGCCCACTGTGGGTGGGAATTCCCGGTCTTGGGAGAAATCTGGTGGCCCGTGGCTGAAAACGGCAACAGTTCCACCAGTATCCTTCAGGGAAGGGATCCTGACACCCTGACGCAGTCTGACCTGGACATGAGTCCAGTTCCGCACAACGTGGATGACTCAATGCCCTCTACTCCGCTATAAAAAAAACAATCATTGGGAACACCATCACCACAAGACCTGCAGGGGTTCGAAAGCTCAGTCCAGCATCACCTTCTCAGGACAGCCAGGGATGGGCGATAAATGAGACTTTGCCAGTGTCGCCCACATCCTGAGAGCACGTTGAAAACTATGTTGGGGTGGGGAATGGAGTTAGGTCAGCACTTCGATGTACCTCAGTGACATTGAATGTTGCTGTCGCTGAGCCATCAGAGGAGCTGGATTTTTCAATGAGATATACACGCAAGAGTTTGTCTCTGTTGACAGGAGTTGTGGACCAAACTTAAAGTCCTTCAGACATTTGTTTCCAGGACTCCGACTGATGTCGAGTCATCGAATCATACAGCACAGAAGGAAGCATTTCTTTGCAAGAACAAACCAATTAGTCCCACTAACCCGCCCTTTCCCCATTAGCTTGCAAACATTTTCTTTTCAAATACAAAACCAATCCCCTTTTGAAAGTTACTGTTGAATCTGCTTCCACCACCCATTCAGGCAGTGCCTTCCAGGTTTGATCCTTCAGGTTGTACTGTGGGGTCCTCTATAAGCAATCCATTCTGCATGTTGCAGTTCTTCCAAGCATTTCGCCGTCGGTCATCAAGGCTGAGGGGAGATTGCTGAAGGGCTTCAGCGACGGTCCCAAAATGGCCGTCTAGATTGGAGGCGGGTTGGTGGTAGGTTGTTTGAGTCGGCCTGGATCGGCATGTCTTTGCTGGTGTAGTGGTTGTATTCTCTGGAGACTGAATATTCGTAGGTGTGCTGGTGCGATGTTTGCAAGCACGGGCAGCCAAGGTGTTTGTGTCGATAAAAGTGTACCGGTGATAATTCTCATAGTAGAGTTTAGCTGGACATCAACAGATTTGAAATTTTACTATTGAAAGCGACTATTGAATCTGCTTCCACCACCCTTTCAGGCAGTGCCTTCCAGATCACAACTCGCTGTGTAAAAACATTCTCCTCATCTCCCTCTGGTTCTTTTTCCAATTATCTTAAATCGGTGTCCTCTGGTTACCGACCCAACTACCAGTGGAAGCAGTTTCTCCCTATCTACTCTGACCAAAATCCTTCATAATGTCTTACACCTTTATTAAATCTCCCCTTTACCTTCTCTGATCTAGTGAGTCCCAAGTGTTCCTTAATGTTCACTGGGCCATTTGGGAGATTGCATTTTGGGAAATTTGAAAATGTTTTGGTCAGACCTTAATTTGGAAGGATGTTCCGCCCTCACCAGCAACCTAAATTGGATGTGTGTTGTGTTTCAGGGGAGCACCTGCGGATCTGCCCACAGGGTTACACCTGCTGCACCAGTGAAATGGAGGACAACTTGGCCAAGAGGAGCCGCAGTGAATTCGAGGCCCTGGTGAGGAACGCCAGCCATGCGGTGCAGACGATGCTCATGGCCCAGCACAACAACTTCAACAGTAAGTAGCGGACTTCCTGAGGGGTGACGGCACTCGGGGAGAAGCCGGACGGGACCAGGCCTGGGGCGCGCAGGTTGGGAGGAGATGTCAGGATTCAGCCTGAGCCTTGGGATTGGGTGGGCAGCTGGTTGGGAGGGGCACCTCAGAGAGTCAGTAGAGTTTGTAACTACAAGATGTTGGGTTTGCGACTGGTTCTTTTCACGTCATGTGGAACACAGACTTGAACGGAAATGGCAGACATCTGGTTTAGTCATTCACCGCCACATCTGGCTGGGCCACATAAAGCAATATCGGATCCTCCATTCATCTGCCAAAACTGCTCTGTAACAATAAATCCCAGCTTCTATTCTCCACCGCTAACGTCTTTTTGAACCCCTCTCCCCAGTCTCCACCCTCACCTCCAACAATAAATATGAGGAGCTTATGGACTTCTTTGTCTCCAAGATTGAGACCATCTGTTCGGCCGCCTGTGCCTCTTCCCTTCCTTCCCCTGGCCCACTGGGCCAAACTTCCTCTATGGATCCCCCCTGCCCTAGCCCTGACCTCACATCTTTCTCCAGTTTCTCTCCGATCTCCCCTCATGACCTTTCCAAGCTCATCCTGTCCATGAGACCCACTTCCTGTTCCCTTAACCCTATTCCCACCAATCTGCTGACCACTCACATTCCTTTCCTTGCACCCATGTTAGCTGACATTGTTAACGGTTCTCTCTCCTCAGGTACTGTCCCCTCTCCCTCAAGTCTGCCATCATCACCCCTCTCAAACTCCTTGAACGCGTTGTCGCCTCCCAAATCCATGCCCATCTTTCCTACAATTCCATGTTTGAATCCCTCCAATTCAGTTTCCTCACCTGCCACAGTACCAAAACAGCTCTCATCAAAGTCACAAAGAATATCCTTTGTGACTGTGATGAAGGCAAACGATCCCTCCTCGTCCTTCTTGACTTGTCTGCAGCCTTTGACACGGTTGACCACTCTATCCTTCAACACCTCTCCACCGTTGTCCAGCTGGGTGGGACTGCATTCTGATCTATCTAATCGCAGCCAGAGAATCACCAGCAACGGCTTCTATTCCCGCCACCGCATCGTTACCTCCGGTGTCTCGCAAGGATCTATACTTGGCCCCCCTCTTATTTCTCATCTACATATTGCCACTTGGTGACATCATCTGAAAACACAGCATCAGTTTCCAAATGTACACTGATGACACCCAGCTCTACCTCGTCCCCACTTCGCTCAACCCCTCCTCAGTCTCTAAATTGTCACCCTGCTTGGCTGACATCCAGTCAGGATGAGCAGAAATCTTCTCGAAAGATTGAAGATCAAAGCCATTGTTTTCAGTCCCCGCCACAAACTCCGTTCCCGAGCCACTGACTCCATCCCGCTCCCCAACTTCTGTCTGAGGTTGAACCAGACTGTTCGCAACCTTGATGTCATTTTTGACCCTGAAATGAGTTTTCGACCACATATCCGCAGCATAACTCAGACCACCTATTTCCATCTCCGGGACATCACCCGTCTCTGCCCTTGCCTCAGCTCATCCACTGCTGAAGCCCTCATCAACACCTTTGTTACCTCTAGACTTGACTATTCCAACACACTCCTTGCTGGCCTCCCAATCGTACCCCATGTAAACTAGAGGTGACCCAACTCATCTGCCCATGTCTTAACTCGCATCAAGTCCCACTCACCCAGCTCCTCTGTGCTTGCTGACCTACATTGGCTCCCAGTTAAGCAATGCCTCGATTTTAAAATTCTCATCCTTGTTTTTAAATCCCTCCATGGCCTCACCCTCCCTATCTCTGTAATCTCCTCCAGCCCCACAACCCCCCCGAGATATCTGTGCTCCTCTAATTCTGCCCTCTTGAGCATCCCTGATTATAATCACTCAACCATTGGTGGCCGTGCCTTCTGTTGCCTAGGTCCCAAGCTCTGGAACTCCCTGCATAAACCTCTCCACCTCTCTTTCCTCCTTCAAGACGCTCCTTAAAACCTAGCTCTTTAACCAAGCTTTTGGTCCCCTGCGTTAATTTCTCCTTATGCGGCTCAGTGTCACTCCTGAAGCACCTTGGGACGTTTCACCATGTTAAAGGCGCTATATAAATACAAGTTGTTGTTGTTTATCATTGGGGGACTGACTCTGGCTATGAGTCCTTGCCTTCAACCTGCTGACCTTCAAGTGGCAAGAATGAAGGCGACATTGTTGATATTGTACATGTTCCTAGTTGCAGCCTGTGTAAGATACTTCTGATGCAACATTAGTTTCATGATCGAAAAGTTACATTATAATTGGAACTACTGAGCACCAGAGTGTGTAAGACGATTTGTTACTTGCGGGAATTTGTCGTGTACAAGAGCAGAGCTGTATAGCTGGATTTCAGGCTGTGATCTAATCAATGATTTGTAGAGAGAAGTAGATATATGCAGGAGTGAGTTACAGGCTGGTATCTAACCAAGGGGTTTAACTGAAGGAAGGAACGTGCATTTATATAATGGCATTCCGATCCTCAGGATGTCCCAAAGAGCTCTTCACGGACAATTCATTACATTTGAAGCGTAGTCACTTTGGCGGAGAAGCGGCAGCTCAGCAAAGTTCCACAAACAGGACACGAGATAATAGGCCGGTTAGTCAGTTTTTGGTGGTGTTGGTTGAGCAATGAGTGTTGAGAAGGTCACTTCAGTTCCTGCTCTTCTTCAAAAAGAAGTGTGCTTGCATCTTGCTCCATCTGATCAGGCACTTCGGGCCATCAGCTTCACCGTATTGTCTGAAAGACGGCACCTCTGGCAGTGCAGAACTCCCTCAGTATTGCACTGGAGTGTTGGCCTACATTATGGGTTCAATCCTGGGCTTGAACCCACAGCCTTTTGGACTTGCAGGCAAGAAAGCTATCACCGAATCAAGATCACACATGGAATATTGGATATGTGGGAGTGAGTTACAATCAAGAGGTTCAGCTGGTTTATATATAGAATAATAGATACCTGGGAGTGAGTTACAGGCTGGAATCTTACCGAAGGGTTCAGGTGGTTTATATATAGAATAATGGATGCCCGGGAGTACATTACAGGCTGGAATCTAATTGAGGGGTTCAGATGGATAATATATAGAATAATGGATACCTGGGAGTGAGGTACAGACTGGAATCTAATCGAGGGGTTCAGGTGGTTTATATATAGAATAATGGATACCCGGGAGTGAGGTACAGGCTGGAATCTAATCAAGGGGTATGGGTGGTTTATATATAGAATAATGTATACCCGGGAGTGAGGTACAGGCTGGAATCTAATCGAGGGGTACGGGTGGTTTATATATAGAATAATGGATACCCGGGAGTGAGGTACAGGCTGGAATCTAATCGAGGGTTATGGGTGGTTTATATATAGAATAATGGATACCCGGGAGTGAGGTACAGGCTGGAATCTAATCGAGGGTTATGGGTGGTTTATATATAGAATAATGGAGTCCCGGGAGTGAGGTACAGGCTGGAATCTAATCGAGGGGTTCGGGTGGTTTATACATTTGTTAATGTTCTGGTTGGAGACATTTTTGGTTCTGAAGGGGGCTCCTATCTTTAAAAAGTGAATCCTTTTTTCTACTGTGTGTGTACTTTCTGCTTTTGTGTAAAAATGCGTTAAGTATTTCTGGGCTTTTGACTCTGCAAGGTTTGGCTCTCTCACTTGCACTGCCATAGAGCAGGAACTTCTCATTCTGTGTTGGGCCATTGGTAGCTGGATGGCACTATTCTGCTGGATCTGAGTGTGTTTGGACCGTGGCTGTTGCCTCCGAGTAACCGCAGCTCGGTGAACAGAATGATGTGCATCTGCCATAGCATGAAGTTAGATCGTCGTACATCAGACTCATCCAACCGGCCGTTGATCGTTACCAGCTCACCCATTTTACAAGTTGGTATCCAGCGTGCCTCCATGGCCCCGTCCCTCCCTCTCTCTGTAATCTCCTCCAGAGCCACAACCCCCGTCCCCCCCCCTCCCCCGCACCCCACCTCCCCCGAGATATTCGTGCTCCTCCAATTCTGGCCTCTTGAGCATCCCCGATTTTAATCGCTCCAGCTGCCAAGGCTCAAGACCCTGGAATTCGCTCCCTAAATCTCTGCCCCTCTATCAATATTCCCTCTAAATTGTCTCTGTTGTCCACGGCCTGTTTATTTCAATGCGCGGTCCCTTTAAATGTCTGTGCAGACGCTGTATTTCAAGTGGGAAGCTTGTGAGCGGCCTGCATGGCACCGTGCAGATTATTGCGTGGTCGTGCACATGTGCAGCTTAGAGGGAACATTGCTCTCTGTCTCTCTCTCCCCCTTTAAGACGCTCGCCCCTCCCTATCCCTGTTATCTGCTCCTGCCTCACAACCCCCCGAGATGTCTGTGCTCCTCTAATTCTGCCCTCTTGAGCATCCCTGATTATAATCACTCAACCATTGGTGGCCGTGCCTTCAGCTGCCTGGGCCCCAAGCTCTGGAACTCCCTGCCTAAACCTCTCCGCATCTCTACCTCTCTTACCTTCTTCAAGACGCTCCTTAAAACATACTTCTTTGACCAGTCACCTGCTCTAATTTCTACTTATATGGCTCGGTGTCACATTTTTATCTCATAATACTGCTATGAAGCGCTATATAAATACAAGTTGTTGATGTTAAAATTTACAGACAACAGATTATCTGGGTCATTATCACATTGCTGTTTGTGGGAGCTTGCTGTGCACAAATTGGCTGCCGCGTTGCCCACATTACAACAGTGAAAACACTCCAAAAGTACTTCATTGGCTGTAAAATGCTTTGGGGCATCTGGTAGTCGTGAAAGGGGGTATATAAATGCAAGTCTTTCTCTCTCTCTTTCTGTTTAACCAAGCTTTTGGTTACCTATCTGCCTTAATATCTCCTTATGTGGCTCAGTGTCAAATTTTGTTCATGCTCCTGTGTAGCACCTTGGGACATTTTACTGCATTAAAGTCACTATATAAATATAAGTTGTTGTGCCAACAGGAGAGTAGAGGCGCAGGGAGACTGACACACTGAGGCATTGCTCTTCCAAAATCTGGAGACGTAGAATCACATCGGGAATTATTTGCTTATTGTTGGGATTGAACTCTCCTCCAAGGTCACAAGCCAGGGTTTCTCGAAGCTCACTGCTCCCGCTTCTTGTCTATAAGGGTCTCCTGTGAAATTACTTGGGGCAATCTCATCCCATTTCATGGGGAATGTATGACACTGCCCACTGGGAATGATTTGGTATTAGGTGAAAGACTTGCATTTATATAGAGTCTTTCTCGACCTTGGGATGGATGAATGTGCTGCACAGCCAATGAAGTACTTTTAAAATGTAATCACTTTTTGTAACTGAGGAAACATGGCAGCCAACTTGCACACAGCAAGCTCCTCCGAACAGCAATGGGATAAATGACCAGAAAATCTGTTTTAGTGCTGTTACTTGAGGGATAAATATTGACCAGTACTCTGGAGAGTGCTCTTCTTCAAAATTATGGCATGGGATTTTTACATCCACCTGAGAGAGCAGATGGGACCTTGACTGTACATCGCATGCAAAAGACAGCACCTCCAACAATGCAGCACTCCTTCAGTGCTGCACTGGAGAGTCAGCCTAGATTTTGTGCTCAGGTCTCTGGCGTGGGACTTGAACCAACAGCTTTTTGACTCAGACGTGAGAGTGCCACCCACTGAGCCACAGCTGACACTTATTAATTGAACTTGGCCAGCTCGCCAAAGTAGGCCAGATTGGAGTTGTGGAGACTGCCCATCAAAAGGTGCATAAAATATATGAATCTGGAGCAAAGGAGAGAAATTGAGATCTTTAAAACTATTGAATCACTCTGCCGTTGTGTGTTCCCTCCCTATCTCTGTAATCTCCTTCAAACCGCCCCCCCCCCCCCCCCACACCCCCCACAAGATGTCTGTGCTCCTCTAATTCTGCCCTCCTGAGCATCACTGATTATAACCGCTCAACCATTGGTGGCCATGCCTTCTGTTGCCTGGGCACTAAGCTCTGGAACTCCCTCCCTAAACCTCTCCGCCTCTCCACCTCACTTTCCTCCTTTAAGACACTCCTTAAAACCCACCTCTATTCATCTGCCGTAATTTCTTCTTATGTGGCTCAGTGTCAAATTCATTGTTTTGTCTTAAAACACTCCTGTGAAGCAGGGAGACTGAAACACTGAGGCATTGGTCTTCCAAAACATTTGGGACATTTTACGTTAAAGGCGCTATATAAATACAAGTTGTTGTTGTACTCCCCTCCTTTCTAGAAGGCGGTGACTTGCTGGGTAAAGTTCCACTACCCTTTGGGGTGGGTGGTCTTGGCTGATTTTTTTCTCCCCCTAACCCCCTCCCCCCCCCCCCCCCCACTCCAGTTCAGGGTGTTGAGACCATTGGGAGCACTTCTCCTTCCACCCCTCTTCCCAATATTGTTCTTCATAAGATGAAGTAAGTCGAAAGCACCCATGGATGAATCCTGGACCGTCTCTGCTCTGTGTGGCTCAGTGTCAGGAGAACACGCAGTGTGCATTGGTGAAGTGAGCCATCACCTTTGGCTTCCGAGCCTCTTCAAAGCCTTCAGTTTCCGGTGTGAAAGGAGGAGGCGAGTGGCTGAAGAATGTGAGGCAATTCACAATGTGATCACTCGGGGAGGTCTCTGTCACAGCCATCAACACATCAATATTTAGTAGCTGCTGGGTCTATGAGCCAGAGATTCCAGCCTGTAAACCAATCCACTTCTGTCTGCATCCCAGATCGAGATGGAATGTGATTCTTTGACTAACTTCACAGTCAGTACTTTGAGCTTGCACTTTCTACATTGACACTTTTTACACCTCACTGAATGTTTGACTGTGTTCAGGGAGAATAGCCTCTGTACATCCCTTTCCCTCTGTTTGTAGCCTGCCCCTGTGGTGTTGCCGGTCCCCTGCATACTGTACAGGGACCCGGACTCCAAACGGGCTGGACTGACTTCCAGCCATTACTTTCCTAAAACACACAAAGAGCACTTGGAGACACGGTGATCTGTGGTGTTGTCAGTTCGATGACTTTGTCATGGCATCCAGCTGACAGAGGTAGAACCAAGTATCTCTTGACAACTACTCTCCACTACAGAAGGAACCTGCACTTATATATAGCGTCGCTCACATCCTTAAGACGATCCAAAATACTTCACAGCCAATGAGTTACTTTCAATGTGTAATTATTGTTGTAATTCAGGCAAATGTGGGAGCCAATTTGCACACAGCCAGATCCTACAAACAGTAAATAAGATAAATGACCAGATTATCTGTTTTAGTGGGATTTGGTTGGAGCCATTGGGTGAATTATTTGGGCAATATCTTACAAGCAGAGCTGATTGTTGGCAGCTGGGATCCTTACCCGTACTGGGTGGGATGTTTGTTGGAAGCAGTGTTGACTGGTGTCGAAATAACTCTGACAAAGGAAAGAAATGCAAACGCAATAAGTGACCGAGGCTCAGAAAGGGCAACTCCTCTGCTGGCTCAGTGGGACTCCAGGTGAAATATTAAACACTTTCGAGGTGATGGAGGATTGTGCTCACGTGTGCACAGTGTGTTATCGTGGGCCGCGGATTGCTTCTACGAAGGCAGTTGTGGCAGCCTCTTTGCATACAGCAAGATCCCACAGTTGGCAATAGGATGGATTTTTGGCAGTGGTGGTGGTTGAGAGAGGAACACCGGGAAAGCTCTTTGCTCCTGTTCAAGTAGTGCCGTGAGATCTTTCAGCATCCACCTGAACAGTGAGATGGGGCCCTTTGGTTAACATCGGCCATGGAATCTGTGGAATTCGCTGCCTCAGGAGCGGTGGAAGCTGGGACATTGAATAAATTTAAGACAGAAATAGACAGTTTCTTAACCGATAAGGGAATAAGAGGTTATGGGGAGCGGGCAGGAAAGCAGACCTGAGTCCATGATCGGATCAGCCATGATCGTATTAAATGGTGGAGCAGGCTCGAAGGGACATACGGCCTACTCCTGCTCCTATTTCTTATGTTCTTATGGAAGACGGCACCTCTAACGGTGCAGCACTGCCAGTGAACTCAATGCTAACCGATGCAAACTTACCTGCCTATTTGATGTATTTATTTTTTTGTTGCCTCTTTTCCAACTGTCCCTTATCAATCTTGAAGGGGCAATGCCTTTGTGAAAGTCATTGGGTGACCTTTTTGTAATTTATCTACAAGCGCCGATGTACAATGGCATGAATTAAACAGATATATGATTGCCTAGGATGTCATTGCGATGAAAGGAAAATGGGGGCATGATGGTTCTTCAGCAAACAAAAGAAAAGGCTTGGCAAGGCCCTTTTAATTAGTGTTGTTGCTAGTTCCCGATGCTCATACAAGGGGTTGTTAGTTGGTCTGAGCTGTTCGGAGTTGACTCATCAGTCTCAACTGAAGGCACGGAGTCATGCCTCGACTAGTCCTGCACTTACTGCTCATCTCTAATAGCTCCAGTCACATCTATGAGTATTAAATGGAACCACAAACAGATGTTATGATGAAATAGTCGCTTTATTTACCTATTCAGCCAGCTCCAGAGGGATCTCACTGCAGGCTCTACCCTGGCAAACAGGCGAGGTGTTGATCCCTCAAGTCTACAGACACAGCGACAATTTACTGTGGTATCTGAAAACCGGTCCATGAATCATAGAATGATGCAGCGCAGGAGGAGGCCATTCGGCCCATCGTGCCTGTGCCAGCTCTTTGCAAGAGAAATCCAATTAGTCTCACTCCCCCTACTCTTTCCCCACAGCCCTGCAAATATATCCTATTCAAGTATATATCTAACTCCCTTTTGAAAGTTACTATTGAATCTGTTTCCACCACCCTTTTGGGCAGCGCGTTCCAGATCACAACTTGCTCCGTAAAAAAAATTCCCTTCATCTCCCCTCCGGTTCTTTTGCCAATGATCTTAAATCTGTGTCCTTTGGTAACTGACACTCCCCCCACCCCCCCGGGGAAACAGTTTCTCCCCGTCGCCTCTATCAAAATCCTTTATAATTTTGAAGACCTCTATTAAATCTCCCCTTAACCTTCTCTGCTCTAAGGAGAACATTCCCAGCTTCTCCAGTCTCTCCACATAACTAAAGTCCATCATCCCTGGTACCATTCTAGTAAAGTAATATATGGGACATATTAATAATGACTCAGTGGCAGCACTCATTTCTGAGTCAGAGTGGTGGTGGATAATTAAACAACTAACGGGAGGAGAAGGCTCCATGAACTTCCCATCCTCAATGATGGCGGAGCCCAGCACGTGAGTGCAAAAGACAAGGCTGAAGCGTTTGCAACTATCTTCAGCCAGAAGTGCTGAGTGAATGATCCATATCGGCCTCCCCCTGAGTTCCCCACAATCACAGAGTCATCAGTCAATTCAATTCACTCCACGTGATATCAAGAAATGGCTGAGCGCACTGGATACAGCAAAGGCTATGGGCCCCAGCAATATCCCGGCTGTTGTGCTGAAGGCTTCTGTTCCAGAACTAACCGCACCTGTTCCAATACAGCCACAACACTGGCATCGACCCGACAATGTGGAAAACTGCCTAAGAATATCCTGTCCACAAAAAGCAGGACAAATCCAATCCAGCCAATTACTGTCCCATTAGCCCACTCTCAATCACCAGCAAAGTGATGGAAGGTGTCGTCGACAGTGGTATCAAGTGGTACTTACTCACCAATAACCTGATAACCTTGCTCATTATGGGTTCCGCCAAGACCACTCGGCTCCAGACCTCATTACAGCTTGGTCCAAACATGGAAAAAAGAGCTGAATTCCAGAGGTGAGGTGAGAGTGACTGCGCTTGACATCAAGGCAGCATTGGACCGAGTGTGGCATCAAGGAGCCCTAGTAAAACTGATGTCCATGGGGATCAGGGGGGAAAACTCTCCACTGGCTGGAGTCATACCGAGCACAAAGGAAGATGGTTGTGGTAGTTGGAGGTCAATCATCTCAGCCTCAGGACATCGCTGCCGAGTTCCTCAAGACTGTCTCTTAGGGCCAACCATCTTCAGCTGCTTCATCAATGACCTTCCCTCCATCACAAGATCAGAAGTGAGGATGTTCGCTGATGATTGCACAGTGTTCGATGCCATTCGCGACTCCTCAGATAATGGAGCAGTCCATGCCCACATGCAGCAAGACCTGGACGACATTCAGGCTTGGGCTGATAAGTGGCAAGTAACATTCACGCCACACTAGTGCCAGGCATTGACCATCTCTAACAAAAGAATGGCTAACTACCACCGAATCCTCACCATCACCATTCTGGGGGTCATCATTGACCAGAAACTTAACTGGACCAGCCAAATACTGTGGCTAAAGGAGTAGGTCAGAGGCTGAGTATTCTGCGGCGACTGTCTTACCTCCTGATTCCCCAAAGTCCTTTCACCAAGGCACAAGTCAGGAGTGTGATGGAATACTCTCCACTTGCCTGGATAAATGCAGCTCCAACAACACTCAACAAGCTCGACACCATCCAGGACAAAGCAGCCCGCTTGATTGGCACCCCATCCACCACCTTAGACATTCACTCCCTCCACCACCGGTGCACCGTGGCTGCAGTGTGTACCATCGACAAGATGCACTGCAGCAACTCGCTTCTTCGGCAGCACCTCCCAAACCCGCGAATTCTATCACCTGGAAGGACAAGGGCAGCAGGCACATGGGAACACCAGCACCTCCAAGTCACACACCATCCTTCATCATCGCTGGGCCAAAGTCCTGGAACTCCCTCCCTAACTGCACTGTGGGAGTACCTTCACCTCACGTACTGCAGCGGTTCAAGAAGACAGCTCACCACCACCTTCTCAAGGGCAATTAGGGATGGGCAATAAATGCTGGCCTTGCCAGCGACGCCCTCATCCCCAGAATTAATTTTTAAAAAAGGTTGTGGGCTCAAGTTCTGCTCCAGAGACTTGTGCATAAAATCCAGGCTGATGATTCTGTGCAGTGCTGAGGGAATGCTGCATTGTCGATGTGCTGTGCTGTCTTTCAGATGAGACGTTAAATCAAGGCTCCATCTGCTCTCTCAGATGGACATAAAAGTTTCAATGGCACTAGTTTGAAGAAGAGCAGGGGAGTTCTCTCCAGTGCCCTAGCCAATATTTATCCCTCAACCAACACCACTAAAACAGATTTATCTGGTCATTATCTCATTGCTGGTCATGGGATCGTGCTGTGTGCAAAGTGGCTGTCGCCTTTCCGACGTTACAATAATGACTACAGCTCAGATGTACTTCATTGACTGTAAAGGGACATCCTGAGGTTGTGAAAGGTGCTATATAAACACACTTTTTGTTTTTTGCAGCTGGGATCACTGCTGGGAGCATAGAGGTGGGGGTGGGGGGGGGGGGGGGGGAGTGTTACTGAGGCTCATTGTAGACCCTTCTGCTTTTTTTTCCTCTTCCGGTAGGGAAGGTGGAAGGAAGGCCCGCCCACTTGAAGCAGCCCTGCAGCTCCTGGCTGCCGTGATAGAGGGATGCTAACTGAGATCAGGGATGTGGCCTTTGACCTCCATGCTCATCATGCCTCAGGCCAACGCTTTTATCAAATGGGATCACAGAGGGAAAGTACAACTGTCCAATCTATGAAGCATTTGTAACCAAGTCCATGGCTGATTATTCAAACACCCTTGGACTGCCTGACATCCAGAGCAGTGTTGGGTGGGACCAATTGACATTTCCAAAATACCTGTCTGTACCACACACACCTCAATGCAGTCGGAGCTGAAGTCATGCATTAAGCGATTTTCTGGGATGTCTTGCTTTTCAGTTTATGTCATAGTTTTGGCAGTGAGTGGTCTGTCATTACCCTTTATCGTGATGCTCATCCATTGCCTGCCTGAAGTTGAGGTTTGATCTTGATCCATTTCTCCGAGAGCGCGGTGCCATTGGCTGTAACCTCACATCCTCACAACTCCCTGAAGATTGACGCTTGATGCTTTGTCAGAGCCAATTAGCTAGCTGGACGAAGAAGAAAGTGTTCCTTGTCAGAGGGCGGAATTCCTTTCTTCCTCCCCTCGCTTTTCCTTGAAGATCTGCTTTGAATTCTCTTTCATCAGATGGCAGCCTTTATCAAACACTTTTTATATAATATACAAAGCTATCTCAGCAAGTCTGTGCAGGAGCGAGCAGCATTGTTGGAGAACATCCTGAATAGCTTGGGGCTGACCATGTAGGACTGCGCCTGTTGTTTTGGGTGTCGGTTCGTAAGGCTTGGAGCAGCACGGCCTCATGCATACTCCACCTTGTTAAGTATGGAAGAATTCCACAAGACTGAGTACTGTGAGCTAAAACTGACGTGACCTTGGTCTCTTTAATATAACTCCAGAGTGTCTAAGCAGCATGGCAGACAACCTTTTATACTCTCTTGCATGAGGTGTGCAGGTGATCCTTGGGTCTCCAACAGTTGCGCCCTCTGGTGCCAAGTCTTACACAGTTACAATGTTTACATACATAACACACATCATCCTTCTGAGCCTGTTGGCTAAATGTGTGGCACAGTGCAGTAATGACTGGCGAAGGTCAGGAAAAGGCCCAGGTTTGATTCCCAGCGGAACCTGCTGATCTCATTTCGGGTAAAGCAGCCGAAAAACAGGCCAGGCGTCCTGCTTCTGATTGCTGCTCAGTGACCGTGGCCGTGAAGTGGCAACTTGTTTGAACTTGGCTCCGATGCCTCCCATGCTGTCTTGGCTTACATAAGATGGCTGGCCCCTTGGGTGAGAAGCTGGAGGGCTAACAAGGCTTGTGGAATTGTACCCCACCACGCGTCACTGACTTCAGGAGCGGAGGGGAAAAAATGGGAGAGAAGGATTGAAAAAAAATGATTTCCTCAATGTTCGTCTCCCAGTGTTCCTCTCTGGCGTGCATGTCCACAGATCCCTGAAGGTAGCAGGCCAGGTCGATAAGGTGGTTAAGAAGGCATACGGAATACTTGCCTTTATTAGCCGAGGCATAGAATACAAGAGCAGTGGGGTTATGCTTAAACTGTATAAAACACTAGTTAGGCCACAGCTAGAGTACTGCGTGCAGTTCTGGTCACCACATTACAGGAAAGATGTGATTGTATTAGAGAGGGTACAGTGGAGATTTACGAGGATGTTGCCTGGACTGGAGAATTTTAGCTATGAGGAAAGATTGGATAGGCTGGGGTTGTTTTCGTTGGAACGGAGGAGGCTGAGGGGAGACTTTATTGAGGTGCATAAAATTATGAGGGGCCTAAATAGAGTGGATAGGAAGGACTTATTTCCCTTAGCAGAGGGGTCAACAACCAGGGGGCATAGATTTAACGTAACTGGTAGGAGATTTAGGGGGGATTTCAGGGGAAATTTCTTCACCCAGAGGGTGGTGGGGGGTCTGGAACTCACTGCCTGAAAGGGTAGTAGAGGCAGAAACCCTCACCACATTTAAAAAGTACTAGAATGTGCACTTAAAGTGCCATAACCTGCACGGTAACGGACCTAGAGCTGGAAAGTGGGATTAGGCTGGATGAGCTCTTTGTCAGCCAGCGCGGACACGATGGGCTGAAATTACCTCCTTCCGTGCTGTAAACTTCTATGATGCTATGATTCTTCCGCTGGAGCCACAGTAGAGCAATATAGTGACATAATTGCAGGTTTTCCTTCATTCATTCTTGGAATGTGGGCGGTGTTGGGAAGGCCACATTTATTGGTTGCCCTGAAAAGGTGTTGGTGGGCCTTCTTCCTTGAACCACTTCAGAACGTGTGGTCATGGTGCACCCACAATGCTGTTAGTTCAGGAACTGTACCGAGCTGACTAGGTTTATGTGGGGAAGTCATCATAGTAGGCAGCTCCTCGAAATCGAGGAAGACTTGCTTCCATTCTAAAAGTGAGTTCTCAGGTAACTGTACAGTCCAATACTGGAATTACAGTCACTGCCACAGATGGGGACAGACAGTTGTTGAAGGAAAGGGTGGGTGGGACAGGTTTTCCGCATGCTCCTTCCGCTGCCTGCGCTTGTTTTCTGCATGCTCTCGGCGATGAGACTCGAGGTGCTCAGCGCCCCCCCGGATGCTCTTCTTCCACTTCGGGTGGTCTTGGGCCAGGGACTCCCAAGTGTCGGTGGGGTGTTACACTTCATCAAGGAGGCTTTGAGGGTGTCCTTGAAATGTTTCCTCTGCCCACCTGTGGCTTACTTGTCGTGTCGGAGCTCCGAGTAGAGCACTTGCTTAGGGAGTCTTGTGCCGGGCTTGCGGACGATGTGGCCTGCCCAATGGAGCTGGTCAAGCATGCTGAATGCTTCAATGCTTGGCCTGAGCGAGAACACTGACGTTGGGGCATCTATCCTCCCAGTGGACTTGCAAGATCTTGTGGAGGCAGCGCTGGTGGTACTTCTCCAGCGCTTTGAGATGTCTGCTGTATATAGCCCACGTCTCTGAGCCATATAGGAGGGCGGGTATCACTACTGCCCTGTAGACCATAAGCTTGGTGGCAGATTTGAGGGCCTGGTCTTTGAACACTCTCTTCCTCAGGCGACCGAAGGATGCGTTGGCACACTGGAGGCAGTGTTGGACCTTGTCATCAATGTCTGCCCTTGCCGATAGTAGGCTCCCGAGGTATGGAAAATGGTCCACGTTGTTCAGGGCCGCGCCATGGATTTTGATGGCCGGAGGGCAGTGCTGTGTGGCGGAGTCAGGTTGATGGAGGACCTTTGTCTTACGGATGTTTAGTGTAAGGCCCATGCTTTCCTACGCCTCGGTGAAGGTGTTGACGATGGCTTGGAGTTGGGCCTCTGAGTGCACGCGGACGCAAGCGTCATCCGTGTACTGTAGTTCGATGACAGAGGATGGGACGACCTTGGATCTAGCCTGGAGGTGACGAAGGTTGAACAGGTTCCCATTGGTTCTGTAGTTTAGTTCCAATCCAGCGCGGAGCTTGTTGAGAGTGAGATGGAGCATTGCAGCGAGGAAGATTGAGAAAAGCGTTGGCGCGATGACGCAGCCCTGCTTGATCCCGGTCCGGACGTGGATTGGGTCTGTGGTGGATCTTTTGGTCAGGATCACGGCTTGCATGTCATCATGGAGCAGGCAGATGATGGTGACAAACTTTTGTGGGCAACCGAAACGGAGGACGACGCTCCATAGTCCCTCACGGTTGACAGTGTCAAAAGCTTTTGTGACGTCAAAGAAGGCCATGGTATAGGGTTGATGCATTTCTCTTCCAGTTGTCGTGCAGTGAAGATCAGGTCCGTTGTACCCCTTAGTGGATGGAATCCGCATTGTGACTCTGAAAGGAGCTCTTCAGCCACAGGGAGAAGATGGCTGAGGAGGATAGGGAGGTAGGGCAGGCTGAGACACCATGCCGCACTGTGCAGTATGGGAGCACCCACCTATCGCACTGAAATAGAGTAATTGGCCCTGAAATTCCGATGTCCAGGGCCCGTACGAAGTTTCTACGGACCTGGGAAGGCATTGGAAAAGCCGGTTTTTGGCGCACAATGTGCATGCGCTGAAAACCGGCTTTTCCGATCTGTTGAGCTGGAGCTTGACAGGTCTTCGCCATGCGCTAGAGAACTATGAGTTCTCGTACAAAATTCCAACTTTTAGAGATCTTCTGCCCAGGATTCGGGCACGAAAGTTCTGTGCGAAGTAAAGCAGGCATACAGCCTGCATTCTGTGTGCATCTGCATCATCTGAAACTTTGCTTCAAACAGCTCAATAGCCTTCAGCATAAGCAGCAGTCGATGCTGAAGAGTTCTGTAGAGTAAAAACTTAACACAAACTAAATAAACAGCAGGAAATAGAAACAAGCAGCTTCCTCTCAAAGTAATGAGAGATTCAAATCTTCCAACTTTTATATCGCTTGAGGTACCGTGTTGTCTATTGCAGCTTGGTTTGTAAAATATGATCTACTTTATGCAAGTGTGCACGTGTATGAACAGAAAATTGGGTGAAATCTGTTGTGTATGTATATACCCTGTACACTCAAATGTACTGTTACATAAGATCACTGAATGTATCTTCACACTGTCTACACTATGCCTGTACCACCAGAGGGTGCAACTGGTGGAGACCTAGAGGTCACCTGCACACCGCAGGTAACCAGGTATAAAAGGGAGCCCACCTTACTGTAACCTCATTCAGGAGCTGCAATAAATGGACTAAGGTCACCACAGTTCAAGTACAATACCTTACCTCGTGGAGTCATTACTAGAGTGCTTACAGATGTAACAAAATCGATACTCTATACTAAACTATTTCAACTCTATTTATGCTGATCAACTAGTTTTTTAAAATATGGAGGTGGGAAACCTGCACGAATTGTTTAGCTCTTCTACTTTTGTGGAAATGTAACGTGTTGCTCCGCCCCGTGCTCAGACCCGACACCTTAGGTCAGGGCATGGCCTATGTAAATGAGCTCCTTTTGACAGCTCCTGTGGGCGGTGACAGAAAGGTTAAGCAGGTTGGGCCACTACTCATTGTAGTTCAGAAGAATGAGAGGTGATCTTATTAAAACATATAAGGCTCTAAGGGGGCTTGACAAGGTGGATGCAGAGAGGATGTTTCCACTGATGGGGAGACTAGAACTAGGGGGCATAATCTTAGAATAAGGGGCCGCCCATTTAAAACTGAGATGAGGAGGAATTTCTTCTCTCAGAGGGTTGTAAATCTGTGGAATTCGCTGCCTCGGAGAGCTGTGGAAGCCGGGACATTGAATACATTTAAGACAGAGATAGACAATTTTTTAACCGATAAGGGAATAAGGGGTTATGGGGAGTGGGCGGGGAAGTGGACCTGAGTCCATGATCAGATCAGCCATGATATTAGATGGTGGAGCAGGCTCGAAGGGCCCTATGGCCTACTCCTGCTCCTATTTCTTATGTTCTTATATAGGAGGGAGGTGCACAGGAGGGGAGCTGAGGTCGCCGGAGACACTACCCAAGTAACCGTGTGTACAGACAAATGCTCTGCTTTCTTGACCTCTCGGAAGAGCAGTGCTACTGCAGGCTGAGGTCCCATCATCTGTAGCCTTTTGGAAGAAGACCTGCTTCCTGCTGGGCCTGAAGACCATGCATTACCAGTGACTGTGAAGGTCATCACAACCCTCAATTGTTTTGTCTCTGGTTCCTTGTAGAGCCCTACAGGAGATATCTTGAGGGTCTTGCAGTCCGCTGCACATAACTACATATTATCATCATAGGTGGTCCCTCAAACGAGTTCACAGAGGTTTCAATGAAGGACCCGATGTTCCAGTCCTGAACTCCAATTGAGGGGGTGGAAGATGCCTGTGCGTGGATTTTTTTAACATGTGGTGACCGTTGCACATCAGCCACCACACGGGCTTGACAGAGCTAAGCCTTTATCCAGTTGCAAGGGTTAACCAGGATGACTGGAGACCTGCTCTGCTGCACGGACCTAGTGCGCACACATGTCGCAGTGTGGGCTGGCCCGTGCTGCCCCTGGGCCCTCGGCTCTTCTGGGTCCCGGACCCTCATTCGCCGCACCTTCGCCCACGATGTTCCAGGGCCCAGCGTTCCAGCTCTATTTATAGACCCGACCTGAGGTGGTGTTCTCTCACAAGGCGGGGTGGCCCACGATCAGTGTGACGAACCTTGTTCTCAATAAAGTGAAGACTCAGGGAGTGCAATAGCTATTTAAGAGATCAGGAGATGCGAGAGAAGTTCAGAGGAGCACTGGTGTCGGTAAAATAGAGAAAGGTTGACATGGAGAGAGAGAGAAAGAGAGAGGTTGAAGGTTAGCTGTAATGGAGGAATCACCAATCAGACGGCAACCTTTTTCTGGTAATCTCCATGAGGGAGAGAGGTTGTTTGCGATGTGTCTGATCGGCTAGTTCAAGGGCTGACTATCTTTCCTGCTTGCTTGCGTTAATGTGACATTTTGGGAGTTTTGCCGGTACATTCTGATGTTGCTGGCCAGCCATACACAGCGCCAAAAGGTTTGAATTCTAAGTCAGTCACTGAGCTGCAAGTGGTTGGGGGATTTCCCCTGACAAATGTAACATCCACCGAGGATCTTAAAAAAGAATCTTGTTCTCACAAACAGACAGGAAGCGGATGTGGAACAAAAATCTGAATGTCGCTCAAAGTTTTTGAAGAGTCTCGATATGACAAATATCAAACTATTGCTGAATATTATCATATATCCAGATGTCTATTTTAATATCTTGTTTTTGAGTACTGATTAAACAGGTATATTCACCCAAAAGGCATTACTCCCAAAGAGACACTGAGCCCGACAATGTGAGGGAGCTGGATTAACATCAGTAGAGATACAGTCAGTAACACAGGGCGCTGAGGGAGAGGGGTTGCTGAGTGACAGTGTGAGGGAGCTGGATTAACATCAGTAGAGATACTGACAGTGACACAGGGTGCTGGGGGAGAGGGGTTATTGAGTGACAGTGTGAGGGAGCTAGATTAACATCAGTAGAGATACAGTCAGTGACACAGGGTGCTGGGGGAGGGGTTACTGAGTGACAGTGTGAGGGAGCTGGATTAACATCAGTAGAGATACAGTCAGTAACACAGGGCGCTGAGGGAGAGGGGTTGCTGAGTGATAGTGTGAGGGAGCTGGATTAACATCAGTAGAGATACAGTCAGTAACACAGGGCGCTGGGGGAACGGTTAGAGTGACAGTGTGAGGGAGCTGGATTAACATCAGTAGAGATACAGTCAGTAACACAGGGTGCAGGGGGAGAGGTTACTGAGTGACAGTGTGAGGGAGCTGGATTAACATCAGTAGAGATACAGTCAGTAACACAGGGTGCTGGGGGAGGGGTTACTGATTGACAGTGTGAGGGAGCTGGATTAATGTAATGCCTCTGTTTAAAAAAGGGGGCAGGCAAAAGGCAGGTAACTATAGGCCGGTTAGTTTAACATCTGTAGTGGGGAAAATGCTTGAAACTATCATTAAGGAAGAAATAGCTGGACATCTGGATAGGAATAGTGCAATCAAGCAGACGCAGCATGGATTCATGAAAGGGAAATCATGTTTAACTAACTTACTGGAATTCTTTGAGGATATAACGAGCATGATGGATAGAGGTGTACCGATGGATGTGGTGTATTTAGATTTCCAAAAGGCATTCGATAAGGTGCCACACAAAAGGTTACTGCAGAAGATAAAGGTACGCGGCGTCAGAGGAAATGTATTGGCATGGATAGAGAATTGGCTGGCGAACAGAAAGCAGAGAGTCGGGATAAATGGGTCCTTTTCCGGTTGGAAATCAGTGGTTAGTGGTGTGCCACAGGGATCAGTACTGGGACCACAACTGTTTACAATATACATAGATGACCTAGAAGAGGGGACAGAGTGTAGTGCGACAAAATTTGCAGATGACACTAAGATTAGTGGGAAAGCGGGTTGTGTAGAGAGGCTGCAAGGAGATTTGGATAGGTTAAGCGAATGGGCTAAGGTTTGGCAGATGGAATACAATGTCGGAAAGTGTGAGGTCATCCACCTTGGGGGAAAAAAACAGTAAAAGGGAATATTATTTGAATGGGGAGAAATTACAACATGCTGTGGTGCAGAGGGACCTGGGGGTCCTTGTGCATGAAACTCTTTTTGGAAAGTACACTAGCTCCTTCGAGCCGGAATTGAACCAGCGACCTAAGGATGACTTTGCTGAGTATTTCACTACAGTCCTCCGCTCTACCAACTGAGCTATCGAAGGGAAGCGGCAAGACAGCACAGTACTCCACTGGAGTGTCAGTCTAGATTTTTGTGCTTAAGTTCCATGGGTGGAATTTGAACTTGCAACCTTCTGAATCAGAGGCAAGAGTGCTACCCACTGAGCCATGCCCCCAGGTCCTTGTGCATGAATCCCAAAAGTTAATTTGCAGGTGCAGCAGGTAATCAGGAAGGCAAATGGAATGTTGGCCTTCATTGCGAAAGGGATGGAGTACAAAAGCAGGGAGGTGTTGCTGCAACTGTATAAGGTATTGGTAAGGCCGCACTGGAGTACTGCGTGCAGTTTTGGTCACCTTACTTAAGGAAGGATATACTAGCTTTGGAAGGGGTACAGAGACGATTCACTAGGCTGATTCGAGAAATGAGGGGGTTACCTTATGATGATAGATTGAGTAGACTGGGTCTTTACTCCTTGGAGTTCAGAAGGATGAGGGGTGATCTTATAGAAACATTTAAAATCATGAAAGGGATAGACAAGATAGAGGCAGAGAGGTTGTTTCCATTGGTGGGGGAGACTAGAACTAGGGGACACAGCCTCAAAATACGGAGGAGCCAATTTAAAACCGAGTTGAGAAAAAATTTCTTCCAGAGGGTTGTGAATCTGTGGAATTCTCTGCCCAAGGAAGCAGTTGAGACTGGCTCATTGAATGTTTTCAAGTCAAAGATAGATAGATTTTTAAGCAATAAGGGAATTAAGGGTTACGGGGAGAGGGCGGGTAAGTGGAGCTGAATCCACGACCAGATCAGCCATGATCTTATTGAATGGCGGAGCAGGCTCGAGGGGCTAGATGGCCTACTCCTGTTCTTAATTCTTATGTTCTTATGTTCTTATGGATTAACATCAGTCGAGATACAGTCAGTAACACAGGGCGCTGAGGGAGAGGGGTTGCTGAGTGACAGTGTGAGGGAGCTGGATTAACATCAGTAGAGATACTGACAGTAACACAGGGTGCTGGGGGAGGGGTTACTGAGTGACAGTGTGAGGGAGCTGGATTAACATCAGTAGAGATACTGACAGTAGCATAGGGTGCTGGGGGAGGGGTTACTGAGTGACAGTGTGAGGGAGCTGGATTAACATCAGTAGAGATACTGACAGTAACACAGGGTGCTGGGGGAGGGGTTACTGAGTGACAGTGTGAGGGAGCTGGATTAACATCAGTAGAGATACTGACAGTAGCATAGGGTGCTGGGGGAGGGGTTACTGAGTGACAGTGTGAGGGAGCTGGATTAACATCAGTAGAGATACAGTCAGTAACACAGGGTGCTGGGGGAGGGGTTACTGAGTGACAGTGTGAGGGAGCTGGATTAACATCAGTAGAGATACTGACAGTAACACAGGGCGCTGAGGGAGAGGGTTGCTGAGTGACAGTGTGAGGGAGCTGGATTAACATCAGTAGAGATACTGACAGTAACACAGGGCGCTGAGGGAGAGGGTTGCTGAGTGACAGTGTGAGGGAGCTGGATTAACATCAGTAGAGATACAGTCAGTAACACAGGGTGCAGGGGGAGGGGTTACGGAGTAACAGTGTGAGGGAGCTGGATTAACATCAGTAGCGATACAGTCAGCAACACAGGGCGCTGAGGGAGGGTTACTGAGTCACAGTGTGAGGGAGAGAGCCATTGAGTAAACCAACGCAAACTGTTAATCCATTGATGCAGTGTTCCCTCAGCACTGCACTGCAGTGTCAGCCTAGATTATGTGCTCAGATCTCTGGGGTGGGGCTTCACCTCACAACCTGCAGATTCAGAGGTGACACTGCTACCACTGAGCCTGCTACTACACCAGCCTTGCACATTTGAGTTGCGTCTGCAGGGAGCAATTTGACCTGTGTAGCACTGGGGTGAAGTAGTGGTGGGGACAGGTCTGACACTGTGGGTGGGGAGGGAGTGAACAACCAGAGAGAATACACGAAGCATGTCAAGCGAGAGAGATGAGTCTCACCACTCAGGAGCCCATATTGGCATGGCGTGCCCGCAACTTCTGTACCTACCCCAGTGGCTGAGGCTGTGTGCCAAGGGTGCATGTTCAGACAATAGGCCCTGCGCTATATGGGCTGCAATATATCTTTCTTCGCCACTGTACATTTGCCCTCAGGTGTTGGGTCTGTGATCTTCTGTGTGATATGGATGTGTGACTTACGCGAGAAGGTGATACCCTCCTCCCCAATACCATTCCATCGGTAAATCACAAGTGCCCCTGACCCAGGAGCAATGGGACCATCCCCTGGTTGAGCTGAGATGACTCCACACAGACCAGAGGATTCACCTTGCTGGTCTGTGAGGATTGGCCAACTAGACAGCTCATTTACCAATTTTTGCATGATAAGGGAGTCAAGGGTTATGGGGAGCGGGTAGGGAATTGGAGCTGAGCCCTGGACCGGATCAGCCATGATCTTATTGAATGGTGGAGCAGGCTCGAGGGGCCAAATAGCCTACTCCTGCTCTTATTTCTTATGTTCTTAAAGTGTTCCAGAAAGTCTCCTGATGTGTTTCAGAGGCCCTCCTCACAACTCCAACAGCAAGCGAACATGCAATGGTTAGCATCCCTTTAAGTCGCGTTTGAAATCCATACCAACGCTGTGTTTACTCCCAAACAGCTGGTCGCTGTTAGAGGGTATTAGGACAAGCACTGGCCCCAAAATGTCACGCAGCCTCGTTAATGAGTGCTAGCAGGCAATTTAACTGGCAATCAGCTTGTTACCGATCGTCCAGCCAGCCGTTGCTAGCGCTGGCTTCAGCTCCTTTACCAAGATGGCGTCTTGCATAAAACCTGGACTCAGGACCCCCATCTTGGCCACCTCAGAGGATTGTTAGTCTCTGAACATGCTGCCGAAAATTGGCCCCGCTGTCCAACACAGAGTGCCCATGCTCCCTGTGCAGGGACTGATCCAACTTAACCTAAATACCCCAGCCCCCCCACCCCACCGAGTGTGTGCAGGGGAACTGCTGGAGTTTAACAAGGCTAAAATCGAGCAGATCACCGGAGCAGATCACCAATGAGCTTTCCATTGTTTACGCAGTTAGCCCCGCCCTAACCGTTAGGCTGTGGCCGAGAGAGTTATCTGGAAGCGTCCCGGCCCCAGCGACAGGTCTAGCTTGCCAGGTTCTCGTAGTAAGCAGGCCTGGCTGGTCAATCATCAACAGTGCCCTGGGGTTCATTGTGGGTTTACAGAGAGACAATGTATAATTACTGGAGAAAAGAATTGCCTTCTAATTAACATTCATTATTTGATTGTTTCCGCCTGCCCCACCCCACAACATTTCTTCGCTCTTCTCCTGAAGCACTGAAGTCACCACTGACCCCGGTACCATTTTAGTGCCTCGTCTGTAGATCCATGCTATCTTTTTGTTCTGCAGTTGTACGGAGACTGTGGTGTTATTAAGAATGCCTGAGTGTTCAATTCTCCGACTGTGCTTCTCATCTTTAATTATTTAAGTGGTTTATTTTCAAAGCTGAGGTATTACGGTTTGTAATTACAAAAATATGTCGAGCTTCCCAATCTCTCTCTCCAGTTATGTAGGCTGGTTCTCTATTATTAGTGCCTGCAGCATGCAACTGAGTGACCTTCCTACTTTGAATGGAGGTTGAGGCGGCGTACAGATTAATATAACGAGTTAGTTTTACAGGGCATCTGTGATCATTGCAGAAGACTAATGTCTATGTTAGTACCTAAACTGCTTGCCGGATGTACACCTTGATTGCAGCTTCGGGTCATCATTGGCTGTGGCACTGACCAATGGTGTGTGACTTGATCCCACCATTATATGTTGTTCCCGGTTGTTGCCAAGGGACCGCGAGTCCGTGGGGGGGGGGGGGAAATACCCTGAGATTGCTGCTTGACCTCGCCTGCAGGGAGCACCTATTGGGAATTCAGGAGTTTGCTTCCTTCGATTTTCCGTTTAGGAATGGGAAAACGTGTTCAGCGTGCACCAGATTTCCTGTCATTCCTGCTCTACCTGGGTGAGGATCCAGGCGTGGTTGTGATTCCAAGTGGCCTCCCTCCCATCTTTCACCCTATAAACTTGAGCTCATCCAAAACTCGGCTGCCCGTGTCCTACCTCACAACAAGTCCCGCTCACCCATCACTCCTGTGCTCGCTGACCCGTGTCCTAACTCGCACCAAGTCCTGCTCATCCATCACCCTTGACCTACATTGGCTCCCGTTTAGGCAACGCCTTGATTTTAAAATTTTCCGCCTTGTTTTCAAATCCCTCCACGGCTTTGACTCTCTCTATCTCTGTAACCTCCTCCAACCCTCCAAGAACTCTGCGCTCCTCCAATTCTGGCCTCTTGAGCATCCCTCACTTCCTTCGCCCCACCATTGGTGGCTGTGCCTTCAGCTGCCTGGGCCCCAAGCTCTGGAACTCCCTGTCTAAACCTTCCCGTCTCTCTGCCTCTCTTTCTTCCTTTAAGACGCTCCTTAAAACCTACCTCTTTGACCAAGCTTTTTGTCATCTGTGCTAATATCTCCTTATAAATACAAGTTGTTGCTGTGGTGCAGCGTCAAACTTTGTTTGATAACGCTCCTGTGAAGTCCCTTGGATGTTTTTGTGGTGCCTGAGCCAGAGACTATAATGTCATTTAAAAGGAGAATTTGATAAGGAAGAATATAAATTGTTACTGGGGAAAGGGCAGGGAAACTGGATTGGACTAAACTGCTCAAGTTGAAAAGTGATGGCCCGAGTAAATACTATTCTCTAATACTGCATCTCCAAACAAAATTTCAGTGAGAGAGGTGTTTCCAACAGATGACTTTTCTCTGGGTTTTAAGCTTATCTCGGTGAGGGAAATGGAACTCTCCGATTTCAGGGGCCTCACTTTGGTGTCAAGTGCTCCCAGGTCAAGTCTGCCACAGCAGAGCTCCCTCTTGAATGCCAACTTCAAGCCTCAACGGAGCAACATTTGTCTTCTTCCCAACACAGCCTTTTGGAATGAAATGGTCTATTTAGTGCCATTTAATGCCAAGGGTTAACACCACTTCATGGCAGGGACGCAATCCCACCAATTGGCCAAACTCATTTCATGTAGCACCCTTGCGACCAACAAATAAGACTGGGTAGATTTGAGATTTGCTCCCAGAGGTGAAAGGTCAGTGCATAATCTCGCCAGTGCTGGGTGTCCATAGTAATGAAGGATGGGAACAGAGGCAGATTTTTTATAAACAGCCGATAGGGTGGTAGTGTCAGCCGTGGCTCAGTGCTAGCCCTCTCGTCTCAGATTCAGAAAATTGTGGGTTCAAGTCCCACTCCAGAGACAAAATCCAGGCTAACACGCCAGTGCAGTGCTGAGGGAACGCTGCACTGTCGGAGGTGCTGCTTTTCAGATGAGACATTAAACCGAGGTCCCGCTTGCTCTTGGATAGATGTGGAAGATCCCGTGGCACTATTTTGAAGAAAAGCAGGGGAGTTCTCACCGGTGTCCTAGCCAATATTTATCCCTCAACCAATATCATTAAAAACCATTATCTGGTCATTATCACGATGCTGTTTGTGGGAGTTTGCTGTGCGCAAATTGGCTGCCATGGTTCCTACATTTCACCAGTGACTACACTTCAAAACGTACTTCATTGGCTGTACTGTGCCATGGGAAATTCTGAGGTTATAAAAGGCGTTATATAAATGTAAATTTTTGTTTAGTCCTACACGGCGGAAGGATTTTTTGAGTTGCCACAGTCCATGTGGTTGTGTGTGTCGGGCGGGCAATCGCACTCTCCGGACACAAGTGTCTCGCTGGGTGTAAACCCAGTATCCAGAACCAGAGCTCCAGTCTCCAATCACGGACTGGGCTTTGAACCCTGCATCTTTCTGACTCGGGCAGGGAATGCTACCATTGAGCCAAAGCCTCGCTCCGCCAGGCCCAGTAATACTGAGCAATTAGTTCCCCTTCCCCGTTCAGGGGATGCTGAGCCTCACTGTCACATTCCGTATCGTTGTCCACCCGTGAGGAAGAGAGTGTTTGAAGACCAGGTCCTCAAATCTACCACCAAGCTCATGGTCTACAGGGCTGCAGTGATAGCCGCCCTCCTGTATGGCTCAGAAACGTAGACCATATACAGTAGACACCTCAAATCGCTGGAGAAATACCACCAACGATGTCTCCACAAGATCCTGCAAATCTCCTGGGAGTACAGACGCACTCACGTTAGCACCCTCAACCAGACCAACATCTCCAGCATCGAAGCACTGACCACACTCGACCAGTTCTGCTGGGCGGGCCACTTTGTCCGTATGCCTGACACAAGACTCCCAAAGCAAGCACTCTACTCAGAACTCCTACACAGCATGTGAGCCCAAGGTGGGCAGAGGAAACGTTTTAAGGATACCCTCAAAGCTTCCTTGATGAAATGCAGCATCCCCACCGACACCTGGGAATCCCTGGCCAAAGTAGAGGAAGTGCATCCGGGAGGGCGCTGAGAGCATGCAGAAATCAAGCGCAGGCAGCGGAAGGAGCGTGCGGCAAACCAGTCCCACCCACCCTTTCCTTCAATGACGGTCTGTCCCAACTGTGACAGAGACTGTAATTCCCGTATTGCACTGTTCAGTCACCTGAGAACTCACTTTTAGAGTGGAAGCAAGTCTGCCTCGACTTCGAGGGACTGCCTATGATGATGATATAATGATGATGATTGGTTGCTTGGGCTCAGAGCAGCAATGAGTCTGAGACACATTGCTCCTGCACGGGGCTGTGCATCTTCCCACCGAGCAATGGCGAGCCGTGCCAGAGACAGAACAGCTCCATAGCGGCAGTTCACCCCTGAGGTCACAGCACTCTTAACCTGTACAATCGCTGAGAGCCGACACATTCCTGTAAGGAAATTCATTGTGATCTTTTGCAGCCCCCGCTCAATGTACGAGATGGATTTGTGCATTAATGTAATGAGAAATTTAGCGAAACCAGTCCTTTGCTATTAATATACTCGTGGAAGCAATGATAATGAAATGCACAGATTTAGTTACATACCACGTCTGCATTAACTTACTTGTAACACAAGACAACAATGAAATGAGCCACTGCAGATCCACAGGGGAGCCTGTGCCTTGGATTGTGAGTTTGGCTTGTTCAAACTATTCCGCAATAAACCTGAAACAGACCCACGTCAACCACTGCGCTTCCCCCACACCCCCACCTGGAAACTCCTCACCCGTTTAGCGGTGGCGCGGAGCAGTACTGCCCGGAAGAGCTGCGCCCGGTATGCAAGGCCCCTGGTTGGGACACCAGCACGAGTTTTGACTCCCGTACGCAGCGCAGCACGCCCCGCACTGAGCGCCTGGGAAATCAGGCGGTCTGACCATCCCGACAGCGGAGAGGTAATTAATGGACTCCTAAGGTAAGTGTCATTGTTTTTACTTTGAATTTTTTTTGCAATTTATGTTTGGGTGGCATGGGCAATGTTTTGGGAATGTTTTTGTGGGGTTTGTTTCAGGGTTTCCTCTTCACCCGCCCCGCCCCAGGCGTCTCTTGGAGCGCTCCCGGCCCTGCTCTTTAGCTCGGGAGTTTCAATCATAGCGCCCAAGAGAGGTGTGCAACGCCTCCCTTAGCGCTGTGCCCCCTGACTCCGTGCCCAGCTACTCAATGTTATTTACTGAGGCGCAAACTGTTCCCGGGCACTAACTTTACCGCCCCATTGCCATTACCGCCCCGAAAACATCAAAGCCGGAAATCCAGCCCAGATCTGAAGGTCCCGACCTGTATAGGTCACCATGTGAGGGAATGCTGGGAAATGACTTTATTGAGTCCAAAGTGAAACCATTGTGGCTACCAGTCCTTAGATGAGGTAGCCACAGGAAACTCATGGCCAGGTGCATTACTACAAACTTCTAAGGAGCCACCTCACCGGCGCACTGTGTCCACCAAACAAAGAAAGGACTTGTATTTAGACTGCGCCTTTCTTGACCCGGACGTTCAAAAGTGCTTTGCAGCCAATGAAGTACTTTTGAAATGTAGTCACTGTTGTAATGTCAGAAATGGAGCCGCCAAGTTGTGCACAGCAAGCTCCCACCAACAGCAATTGACCCGATCATCTGATTAGTTGCTATTGGTTGAGCGATAAATGTTGGACAAGGCTCTGTGAGAACTTGCTGCTCTTCTTCGAGTAGTGCCATGGGATCGTTTATGTCTAACGACGCTTGACTCCTAAGTTTGAACTGGGGATAGCTTTTACGATTTAGTGGTCTAATTCGCGTCCTGCTTGGTTTGCCATCCATTAGCGCTGCGGATACCCAAAGCTGTGAATAAAATGCCACAGATCTTAAACACACCGGGGAAAAAAAGAGTAGCCAATATGTTCGTACATGGGCCACCCAAGGACAATGTGGCGGAGTTTCAGTGCAGTTTATGGAGTGGGCTGTTCCTGGCGTGTACAGCAACTTTAGCCTCCTCTCCCCCTCCCTCGCCCCAACACAAAGGTCCCCAAAACAGTGACAGACTGACCCTTTTAAACACTGCAACCTCGGACCTGTCCCGCATCACAAACTTGAGCACATAAATCTAGGCTGACACTCCAGTGCAGTGCTGAGGGAGCGCTGCACTGTCGGAGGTGCAGTCTTTTGGGTGAGACGTTAAACCGAGGCCCTGTCTGCCCTCTCAGGTGGACGTAAAAGATCCCATAGCCCTATTTTGAAGAAGAGCAGGGGAGTTTTCCTCGGTGTTCTGACCAATATCTATCCCTCAATCAACATAACAATATTATCTGGTCATTATCATATTGCTATTTCTGGGAGCTTGCTGTGCGCAAATTGGATGGCGTGTTTCTTGCATTGCAACAGTGACTACCCTTCGAAAGGCACTGTGGTTGTGAAGCATCTGGGATGTCCTGAGATGGTGAAAGGCGCTACTCAAATGCAAGTTCTTTTTTTTCTTTCCCCAGTTCCCACCCTCGTGCCGCATTTTCCAACTCCGCTCTTCCCAATGCGTGCTATTTGAATGACAGTCCCTGATAGATATGAAACCACTCCTGCCCTCGAGCTGCAGGGAGTGAGTGCGATAGAAGGCAGGCCGGCATTTCTTAATGTTGCTTCCTGCCATTTAAAGAGCTGACTGGACGAAGGGTCCAGGGGTTGGGGGGGCAGGGCGGCCCCAGGGCATGAGGTAGTTCAGGTGATCAATCTTGGTGCAGAAAATCAAACAGCAAATTGGAAGCCATAGCCAGGGGCGCCATCCTAATCCCCATGTGCAGTGACCCGCGGAGGCCCTGGATACGGAAAGGGGAACTGGAATGCCGTCCCTTGATTGGATTAATAATTGGTGAGACGGTCAGTTAAGCATAGTGGTTGAGTAAGTACGCTGATTGGAAGCAATTTTTTTTTGAACTTGGTGGGCTGGGGGTGGAGTGACAGAGGGGTGATTGGTGTTTTTGTGGCTTGTGAAGTGTCACAGAGTTTGTGGGTGAGTGCTCTCTGATGCAATTGCGTTAACAAAAGGGGGGAGAAATAAGAACATAAGAATTAGAGGCAGGAGTAGGCCCTTCTAGCCTGCTCCGTCATTTAATAAGATCATAGATAAGCTTTGTTTGCGGACCTGAAGTTTGTCTTCTTTCGAATTCACAAGGTGGCTTTGTGAAACATTCCAACACAAAACCTGAGCACGGATCACGTTGGCCTCGATCCCAGTGACGGCACGGTTTCCACAAGGGTCCCTCTCACATTCCTGCAGTATCCCCCTCCCTGCCCCCTTCCTGAACACTCGCATTTAAAGACGGTGTCCGTTGTGGCTCAGTGGGCAGCACTCTTGCCTGGGAGTCAGAAAGTTGTGGGTTCAAGTTCCAATCCCCAGACTTGTGCATATAAATCCAGGCTGACCCTCCAGTGCTGTGCTGAGGGAGTGCTGCACTGTCGGAGGTGCCGTTTTACGGATGAGACATTAAACCGAGGCCCCGTCTGCCCTCTCAGGCGGACGTAAAAGAACTCATGAAGCACTGCACTGGGAGTGTCAGTCTGAATTATGTGCTCAGATCGCTGGAGTGCAACTCGAACCCACAACCTTCTGAAAAGGTGAAATCATTCCCTCTCTCCCCAGTAGTCTGCTGTGAAACCTCTAGCAAAGGGGCACAATTCTAGGATAATTAGTGTACCAGTTGCACCAGTAGAACAATTGTGATCTCCAAACAGCCATATGGCAGCTACGGAATACAAGCAAATTGTGATGATGTGCAAATGATTGATGTGCAGGAATGCAGGATATATGGGCCTAGAATTTCGGGGCGGTAATGGCGGCGGGGTGGTAAAGTTTGCGCCCTGGAACAGTTTGCGCCTCAGTCAGCAAAATTGGGCAGCTGCCCTGAGTGTGGGGTTGAGTGCTAAGGGAGGTGTTCTACATAGGGCGCTAGGCCAGCTGAGCAAGCGACAATCCCGAGCTAAACAGTTGGCCTCGGAGCGGTCCGAGAGAGGCCTGGGGAGGAAGAAAAAACACACCAAATACATTCCCAATAAATAACTCACGCCACCACAACATAAATCGCAAAAAAGCCAAAAAAAGCAATCACACTTACCTGAGGAGGACATTGCTGACCTCACTGCAGCCGCGACAGCTCGGACCGCCCGCTTTCACAGGCGGTCCCAGCAGGGGGGCGCTGCGGGGCGTACGGGTCGGGCGAGAGAAAAAAATTGAGCCGTTGTCGCAACCAGGGGCGTTGCACACTGGCTCGTCTCTTCCGGGCGGTAATGCACTGCGCCCCACCGAAACTGGCCCCGGAAACCCCCGCGGGGTGCTGAAAGCTGGACACCCGCCCGGAAGAGCTCACCGCCGCCATTGCCACCCCTCCGAGGCGAAAACAGAGGCAGCAACGAGCCGAAAATCCAGGCCAGGGTTTTAACACCAGGGTAAATTGTACGCGCGTGTCTCCGGCATGGATGCGGCAGTGTGTATTGATTTTCTGACCAGATTTTCCGGGCTGCCAGCAGGAATATCTGGTCAGAAAATCGCGAGTGGCATGTGCTAAAATTGCTAATACGGACTTGTACAAAGTCAACTTGAACTGTGCAAAACACCATGCAGTACAATTTGAAACTCTGTCCTTCCAAACCTAGGTTGTATCTGGAGAGAGCACGTTCAGCAGTAAAACGCTAGGGCGAGGTTCGTGGAGGAGGGGTGCAGGTGGGTCCTTCAAAGATGATGGTGTGTGATGTCACAGAAGGCCTTTGCCACATTTTTGCCGAGGTAAAGGACGATCAGTTTTACTTGTGGTGGATTGGTGCCAACAGGCCTAATCTGCCCAGTAACAGTACTAAATAAATGTAAAAAGAAGTGAAAGTTGTTGGGACACAACTGTTCTGAGCACAGGAGCAGGAGGAGGCCATTCAGCCCCTTGAACCTGCTCCGCCATCCAATGAGAGCATGGCTGATCTGCGACTTAACTGCATATACCCGCCTTTGGCCCATGTCATGAGCTGGGGGCCGTGATTACCCACTCAGGATCGCTTGCCTCTCTGGGTCCATTGACACGGTTTCCGAGAAAGAGGCAGCCCATTTATGAGGTGCAATGCATAGCTAATCATCATCATCATCATCATCATCCTCATAGGCGGTCCCTCGAAACGAGGATGACTTGCTTCCACACCAAAAAGGGATGAGTTCACAGGTGTTTCAATGACGGACCTAATATTCCAGATCCAGAACTACATCCTGAGGGTGGAAGATGCCTGTGCGTGGATTTTTTTAACGTGCTGTGGCCGTTGCACACCAGCCACCACATGGGCTTGACAGAGCTAGGTCTTGGTCCAGTGGCAAGGTTTAACCAAGACGACTGGAGACCTGCTGTGCTGCATGGGCCTAGTGCGCACACATATCGCAGTGTGGGCTGGCCCGTGCTGCCCTTGGGCCCTCGCCTCTTCTGGCCCCGAACTCACGCCTCTCCTGTGTCCCGATCACATCCCTCTACATTCTCTCGTATCACTTCAAGGTATAGCGCGAGCTGGTGCAGGAGGGCGACGGCAGCGAAATGGGACATCATGAAGTCCAGGTCGGTGCTTGGAGCGTGGGCAGGTACAGCAGGAGCGGCGAGGTCGGGACGAAGGAGCGGCGATAGCTAATAGTTATTACGCAACGTCACAAGGCCGGTGGAGTTGAAAGAAAGACTTGGATTTATATAGCGCCTTTCACGACCACCGGACATCCCAAAGCGCTTTACAGCCAATGAAATACCTTTGGAGTGTAGTCACTGTTGTAATGTCGGAAACATGGCAGCCAATTTGCGCACAGCAAGCTCCCACAAACAGCAATGTGATGATGACTAGATAATCTGTTTTTTTTTTGTTATGTTGATTGAGGGATAAATATTGACCAGGACACCTGGTATAACTCCCCTGCTCTTCTTTGAAATAGTGCAATGGGATCTTTTACATCCACCTGAGAGAGCAGGCTTAACGTCTCGTCCGAAAGACGGCCCTCCGACAGTGCAGCACTCCCTCAGCACTGCACTGCAGTGTCAGCCTAGATTTTTTTGTGCTCAAGTCCCTGGAGTGGGACTTGAACCCACAACCTTCTGACTCAGAGGCGAGAGTGCTACCCACTGAGGGCCCATCAGAAGCACTCTCCGGCTCCTCACCAAAAACACCCAACTGTTTCTTAAAGTCCATCCCATGTATTGATTACTCTTGAGAATATCAGTTCCAGTGTGTCTCCTTGTCCTCGTTGGACGGTTTAACATAATTTCAGTATCTACAAGGTCAACCTGAGGCCGGCTTTGTGCCATGAAGCTTATTTTTTCCCGAAAATAATGTATTAAAACATTGTATCTGCGTGAACCCTGAAGGAACAGCATGTTTCTGTCGCTGAGAGAGAGGCTGTCACCTTGGGTTCGAATGAACTGGGCTCTGTCGGCCTACTTCTTGAAGGAAGAAGAAGTTGTTGTTCTCTGCCTGTGACAACTACCAGTGACCCAGCCTCCCCGGGTGCCACAAAGCAATTTGGAAGCTGCCAGCTTGTCATTTCATCCTTCAGATGTCATGATGATGGGAGCAGCTCACCAGAGCTGGAATTTATTTTGATGCTTCCTCTGGGGTTACTTGACATGTCCTGCAGATGGGGTGAGGCCATGAAAGTAAGGGGATTTCTCACAAGTCATCGCCACTCAGCTGCGCGGCACACACTGCTGCATTGGTAGCCCCATGTAGCGTTGAAATCATAGCATCTTAAGGCACAGGAGGCCATTTGGCCCAGTGAGCCATGGCAGCTCTTTGACAGAGCTGTCCAAATTAGTGCTACCACTGCCCCCGTCCTTTCTCCATAGCCCAGCAGATTTTGCCTTTTCAAGTATTTTTCCGATTCATTTTTGAAAGTTACTTTCAGGCAGTGCATTCCGGATCATAACAACTCGCTGCGTCAAAAACAATTAATCTCCTCACCCCTCTGGTTCTTTTGACAATTAGCTTAAAATTTGTGTCCTCCGGTTACCGAGCCTCCTGCCAGTGGAAATAATTTTTCCTTATTTACTCTAGCCAAACCCCGGGTAATTTTGAACACCAATATTAAATCTTCCCTTAATCTTCTCTATTGTACAGTCTCTCCAATTTGGGCAATAATGGTTGGAGGAGGCGGATTACCTAGCTGGTGCTGTGGCATGAAATGCAGTGTAGTTTAAAGCCTTCAATCTCGCTGTTACCCTCGGGAAACACCATAGAAATTTGCTGTTGATACTGGATGAGTGATATAACACTTAACTTTTTTGCAGAGTAGAACAGCTTCAAACACCAGTAAAGCACCGAGTTAGTTGCAACAGTACTGGGTAGAACCTTTCTAAAGAAGAGCACCCAACATTATTAGAGATTCCAAGATGATGGAGGGGGTGGTGTGGGCAGTCTCGGCTATTCTTGTTGCTGGCATCTACATCACTGAGGTCCTGTTCCATTTCCCAATCTCTTTCACTACAATACAATCAAGTGCCTTGACTCAGTGGGCAGCACTCTCACAATCTCATTTCAGAAGGTTGTTGGTTCATAAGCCCGTTCCAGAGACTTGAGCACAAATCCAGGCTGACTCTTCAGTGCAGTTCTGACAGAGGTGCTCCACTGTCGGAGGTGCTGTCTTTTGGATGGGACGTTAAACTGAAGTCTGAAGATGTCGAAGATCCCATGGCACTATTCAAAGATGATCAGGGGAGTTCTCCCCAGTGACCTGACCAATATTTATCCTTCAACCAACGTCACTAAAAAACAGATTACATGGTCAGTATCTCGTTGCTGTTTGTGGGAGCTTACTGTATGCAAATTGTCTGCCGCGTTTCCGATATTACAACAGTGGCTGCACTTCAAAACTATTTGATTGGCTGTAAAGCACGTGGGACGTCCTGACATCATGAAGGGCACTATATTAACACAACGTCTTTCTTTGTGCATATTTTATAAGCCAACATTTGTACTGGACTGGACTTTCGACAGTGTGTTTGATATTTCAGGCATCGTACAGTGATGGAAAGAGGTGAGAGTAAAACGCCCCATTTAATGTATTGCTTGCCTCCTTTCGAGCCAGGAGCAGTTGTCTCTGCCTTTGTCTCGTCTTGCCTGGACACCACCAAATTGGCTTCCATCTCTTCAAACTGAGCTGTGGGATAAAGACTCCGCCAGGATGCATTTATTGGAAGTATTGTTGCCCATTTGGGTTAGAAGCGAAAGTTCACATTTCTGACAAAAGGAAATTGTTGGCCCAAATTTCAATCTCTTCAACTCTCTGCTTCGCTGAAGAGATTTTCCCTGCTGCCGTTTCATACCTCTCCTTCAAGTCACTCGTTGTGTGCTGGGAGAATTCTCTGACGAGCTATGACTTTTGGCCAGAGACTTTGCTTCTGGCTCGACTTTGTTCACTGTGTCCTTGGCAACCATAGCAATATAAACAGGGTTTTATAAGAGTGAGGCAGTGTCTTTCATTTAGCATTGGTGCTGCACACACGCCAGAACTCCAGAACCATTCCACTACTGCTGTGCATGGCTTTATCACCGCTCAAATCATTCGTATCTTCGGTTGTGTGACAGCTGGTGGAAATAAAAAGAGGAAGCCTATTAATGTTTAATGAGGAATATTGCCGAGGAAGAAGTACAGCACCATGGAACATTTCATTAGTGTCACTTGGCTGGACAGCTTTCCTTATGGAGAATTGCATCGAATGTACAGCAACCAAACAGGCCTTCCGGCTCAACTGGTCCATACCGGTGTTTAAGCTCCTCACGGGCCTGGGGCTCATCTCTTCAGGGAGGAGAAGAGGAAAAGTGCACAAGTCTGCATCTCTTCTGGGTAAGGAAGGATGTCAGATGGACAGACAAGCAGCCTTCTCCCAGGACCCCTGGTAATTCCACTCTCGAAGCAACTGCGAGGCAGTGTACAGCGAGATTACCATTGATCTTGGGTGGGTGTCGAGCCCCGACTTGGCAGCTGCCAACACAACTGAAGCCAGAGCCCCAAGACGGTGGGGAGAGAGTGGAATGGAGCTGAATAGATCTTGGTGGAGATGATATCCTAAGCTTTGGTGGGCTTCCTGTGCGCTTGGGTCTCTGTCGGTATGAGCTTACATGGTCAGAGATGATAATTCTTTGACTTCACCAACATTCTGGAAAAGCTACTCAATGGAACCCCATTTTGATTTAGACCCCTGAAGGTGAGACTTCCTCTTGCTGTTCATACCCATAAGATCGGCAATGCCAAGTGGTAAAAATCTGATGGGCAATCTGGCAACATTTAAATGTCTTTCCTTAAGTTTCCAAAGTGTACGGGGTGGAAATTCGGCTTGAGGCTAATTCGAGCGTGAATGGTGGCGGGACGGTAAATTTTGGGCGGGGAAATGGCATGCATTTACAGTCACAAAATTCACCAGCTGGGCCCTGAGTGTGGGGCGGAGCACTAAGGGAGGCGTTCCACACCTCTCTCAGGGCGCTAGGCCGGCCGAGCATCTGAAAATCTTGAGCTAAACAGCTGGCCACCGAGCGCCTTGAGAGAGGCTTCCCTGGGGGAAAAAAATCGCCCCCAAAAAAATTCCCAATTCCTCGCTCACCCCCACAAAAACATAAATTTCAAAAGTAAAATAAATAAAGACAATCACACTTACCTGGTGTATTCATTGCTTCCCTCACCGTCGCCAGGACAGCTCGGACCGCCCGCTTTCCCAGGCGGTCCCACTAGGGGGCGCTACGGGTCCCGCTGCAGACAGATTTCAGAACGGTGTCCGAACCGGGAACGTTGCACACCGGCTGGACTCCCCCCACCCCTGGCGGTACTGGTCAGCACCACAGGCACCGGCATACTGAATGTGCCGGGCGGAGCGAATGCCGGCACTGGAGGCTCCAACCCCTTTAGCGCCCCCTGTTCCCACCCTTTCCAGGGGCACGAAGCCACCGAACTTCTACCCTAAACTTCCCTAGGAAGAAATCGAGAAGGACAGACATGGTTTGAGCGAACAGAAGCAGCAGTTTCTGAAAACGCTCAGCAAGTTAGTCAGCGTCTGTGGAGAAAGGGGACACCTTCATGTTTTGAGTGCAGTTTTGAGAAAAGGTTCCCTGTTGAAGCCCAACTCGATTAGTTATTCGTCAGTCAGCTTTCATTTTGCTCTTCTGAGATACAAAAGTTAGATGGTGTTGGGCTGAGCACCTACGGCTGTGACTGAATGTCCAATTTCTACAGGAGGAGATCAGTACAATAATCCTGAAAGACGTGTGAGCTCTACTCAGAACTCCTACATGGCAAGCGAGCCCCAGGTGGGCAGAAGAAACGTTTCAAGGACACCCTCAAAGCCTCCTTGATAAAGTTCAACATCCCCACTAACACCTGGGAGTCCCTGGCCAAAGACCGCCTTAAGTGGAGGAAGAGCATCCGGGCGGGCGCTGAACACCTCGAATCTCGTCGCCAAGAGCAGGCAGAAAGCAAGAGCAGGCAATGCAAGGAGCGTGCGGCAAACCAGACTCCCCACCCACCCTTTCCCCCAACCACTGTCTGTCCCACCTGTGAGACTGATTTGAAGGGGGGGCTTCTTTACACAGAGGGTTGTGGGGATCTGGAACTCGCTGCTGGAAGAGTGGTGGATGCAGAAACTCTCAACACTTTTAAGAGATAGTGGGATGGGCACTTAAAGTGCCGTAACCTGCAGGGTTACGCACCTAGAGCTGATAATTGGGATTAGACTGGATAACCTCTTGTTGGCCGGCGCAGATACAATGGTAAGTACTGCAGGGAATCGAATCCAGCCAGGGTGATCTTCTGGACTAGTTTCGATTGCCTGGATGGGTCGGAGAGGAATTTTCCCAGATTTTTTTCTCCCTAAATTGGCCTGGGTTTTTATCTGTTTTTTGCCTCTCCCAGGAGATCACATGGCTCCGGTTGGGGTGGAGTGTAGAATGTTTCAGTGTAAGGGGTGTCACAGTTGTGTGAGGCGGATTGGTTGGGCTGGGTGCTCTTTGCCTTTCCGCCATTGTTCATTGTTCATAGGTTTGTATGTAACCTTCAGGGCTGCTGACCGAGGGCCGTGCGGCTCTTTGTCGGCCGGCGGGACACGATGGACCGAAATGGCCCCCTTCTGCACTGTAAATTTCTATATTTCTTTCTATGTTTCTGCTGTAATTCCCGTATTGGACTTCCAGCCACCTGAGAACTCACTTTGAGAGTGGAAGCAAGTCTTCCTCGATTCCGAGGGACTGCCTATGATGATGATGATGAGCTCTGTATCTGGGTAGAGCTGCTGTTTGCACAACATTGAAGGAGCCTTCCATGAAACCATCATGCTGTTAACGCCCTTGTAGCACCACTCTGAGAAGTGTTGGCACTCCGCTTTGTCCTTGAATCTCATTTACACCATGTAATGGCCTGAGGCACAATGACTTGAGCAGCCAATCGTGTTGGTAATGTGCCGGGCTCGGAGGACGCTTTTACAATAAGGGTGCAACGCTGTGAAAATTAAGCTGCATCGAAAAAATAAATGGATTGAATCAGAGGTCTGACTTTGTGAGGGCAGCTGTACTCCTTTATTAATGCCTCTTCCATTACAATTCGCTGACCCGTGTCTTCTGTGCCCAGGAACGACTGAAGAGGCCCTTTCAAGGGTATTTTATTAATTCAGATTCTGGGAGTTAAAAAAAAAGATTAATTCTCTGGATGTGGGTGTTGCTGGCAAGGCCAGCATTTATTGCCTCTCTCTAGTTGCCCTTGAGAAGGTGATGGTGGGTCGCCTTCGTGAACCGCTGCAGCAGTTTGTAATGGGCAGTCGAAGGGTCGACCACCTCGGTGTGGAGCTGGAGTCACGTAGCACCTTACAGAACGGCTAAGGAGGGCAGGTTTCCTTCCCACAGGTGATTAGTGAACCAGTTGGACTAATCCGACAGCGTCATGGTCACTTTTACTGTTACTAGATTTTAAAAAAGAAATTGGAGGAGTGGGTGGGGGGAGTGTGGGTGGGATGGGGGGAGGAGGGGGTGGTGGTGTGGGGAGGAGGAGCGGGGGGATCGGGGAGGAGGAGCGGGGGTGGGGTGGAGTAGAGGAGTGGGGGGAGGAGCCGGGTGGGGGAGGAGGAGCGGGGGTGGGGGGAGGAGTGGGGGTGGGGTGGAGGAGTGGGGGTGGGGTGGAGTAGAGGGGTGGGGGGAGGAGCCGGGTGGGGGACGAGGAGCGGAGGTGGGGGAGGAGGAGCGGGGGTTGGGGGGAGGAGGAGGAGCGGGGGTTGGGGGGAGGAGCGGGGGTTGGGGGGAGAAGCGGGGGCGGTGGAGGGGAGGAGGAGGAGTGGGGGGGTGGAGGGGAGGAGGAGTAGGTGGGTGGAGTGGGGGTGGGGGGGAGGAGGAGCGGGGGGGGGGAGGAGCGGGGTGCGGGACGTGAGTCTTGGGGCGGGAGATATTTGAAAGCGAAGAGTTTAGAAGTGAGGGCGCTGGGGTTCGGGCCGCTGGCGGTGCTCGGAGAGGGCGGGGACGATGGATGGGGCATCGGACGATTGGTGCCTCTGGGTGGTTGAGGAAGGGATGCTGGGACACCGAGTGGATGGTCTGACTATTGGGTTTCCCATCGGGTGCTGACAATCTCATGAATAAGACTCCATTTGAAAGGACCAGTGTGGACTGCTCCTGCCAATTGGTTACGGCTCAGCTGATTGAAGGACTACGCTTGTTATGTTTGGAATTGCCTTGCTGCTTCAGTCTTGTGTGTTGCATATTGTACCCGAGAAACTAAACACGCACATCAGGGCCAAATATTGTCAGAGCTGTAACAAAACCTGACTCTCAAGCCAAGAAAATATCACAGCATCAGCTCTGACTGTCAGTATTGAAGAATTTTCAGTAACTCTTCCTCACTGTCTGTTAGTGTGCATCCCTCGCTGTGTATATCACAGAATCTGAGAAACTTGGAGCATACAAGGAGGCCATTCGGCCCATCATGCCTGTGCTGGCTCTGTGAAAGAGCAGGCGTGCTTATACCCACATTCTGCTTTTTGTCCGTAACCCTGTAAGTTCCTCATCCTTAAGTCCCTGTGCAACTCCATTTTACCATTATTGATGGAGTCAGCTCCACCTGCTTTTCAGGTGGAGCGTTCCAGATCCTGACAACTCTGAGTGAAAAACATTTCTCCTCATCTCCCCTCTCGATCTTTCTCGAATGATTTTCAATCTATGGCGTCTGGTTATTGACCCACTCACCACAGGGAATATTTTAATATCTGCCTCTTCCTCTCTCTTTTCACATTTCATACGTCCCTCCCTGCACCTATCAGCCTGGCCCCGTCTCTCACAGTCGTTCTCTCTTTCCTCAGCCTCTCACTGCGTCTGTATCTCTACTTCACTCACTGTCTTGCTTTCTTTCTGTCTCTGTCTTTCTCCTGCTCTCTGCCTGTATCTGTCTCTCGCACTGTTTCTCTCTCTGCCTGTATCTGTCTCCCTCATATTTTTCTCTCTCTCTGCCTGTATCTGTCTCTTTCATACTGTTTCTCTCTCTGCCTGTATTGTCTCTCTCATACTGTTTCTCTCTCTGCCTGTATCTGACTCTCTCATACTGTTTCTCTCTCTGCCTTGTCTGTTTCTCTCATACTCTCTCTCTGCCTATATCTGTTTCCCTCATACTGTTTCTCTCTCTCTGCCTGTATCTGTCCCTCTCATACTGTTTCTCTCTCTCTGCCTGTATCTGTCTCTCTCATACTGTTTCTCTCTCTCTGCCTGTATATGTCTCTCTCATACTGTTTCTCTCTCTCTGCCTGTATCTGTCTCTTTCATACTGTTTCTCTCTCTCTGCCTGTATATGTCTCTCTCATACTGTTTCTCTCTCTCTGCCTGTATCTGTCTCTCTCATACTGTTTCTCTCTCTCTGCCTGTATATGTCTCTCTCATACTGTTTCTCTCTCTGCCTGTATCTGTCTCTCTCATACTGTTTCTCTCTCTGCCTTGTCTGTTTCTCTCATACTGTCTCTCTCTGCCTGTATCTGTCTCTCTCATACTGTTTCTCTTTTTTTCTGTTTGCACCTGTCACTCTCACACCTATCTTTGCCACTCCCTTACCCTGCCTGTGTCCATCTGTCTCCCGTATTCCCTCCCAATGATTGTCTGTCTGTCATTCACACATATCTTTGTCACTGTCTTACTCTGCCTGTCTGTTTCTTTCACTATGCTGTTTGTGCGTGTGTGTCTGTGTCTCTCTTGTACTCTGTCTGTCTCTCTCCCACACTCTCTGTTACTCTCTATCCTTCGCTCTGTCTCTCTCCCACACTCTGTTACTCTCTATCCCTCACTCTGTGTCTCTCCCACACTCTCTGTTATTCTCTCCCTCACTCTGTCTCTCTCCCACACTCTCTGTTACTCTCTATCCCTCACTCTATCTCTCTCCCACACCTGAGGTCTGTACAACAGCTTCCAGCAGTGACTGAGGAGCGGATGAGGGGAACAAGCCAATAAACTAACAAGAAAAGGAAATCAAATATTTCCGACCGTCACTTGTTCCAAGCCAAACCCCCGCGACGAAGTGCCCCAGGTTTTGTGGAAAAACCCGGGATTATAACTGCGGCTGTCAATCCCGCAGATGATGGGAAACACTTCCTTAATGGTGCTCATTTCTGAGTCAGAAATCTCAGCTGTCAGGAAGCTCTGCAGGCCCTCACAGAGTGGCTGTGTGGTCTAATCCCCAGCAGATCCCTGGATCCTGCTTTCGATTTCTTTCTGTGAGTCACTGGCTGTGCTCGGGTCCTCCGACGAGGCCGTGGTTGGCCGGGCTGGGGATGTGCCTGTCTCCCATCTGTTCCTTCGACGTCAGCCGCTGCGCCGGGGAATGGTGGAGCGGGGGCGCTGAGCACAGCTGCCTGGCCTGGCGGAGAGCGAGGAACAGCTGGCAGGGTACTGTGGCGCTACAAGTCTGATTCCTCCACAGCTGGCCTGGCTGCTTAAACCACAGCCTCGAGTGCTGTAATTGAACCTGACCTGCTCCTGCAGGCAAGGAGCTAGGAGCGTCTCTTCACCCCCTGCCCCCCCCCACACAGCCCTCGCCCTCCCAAAAAATCATCCCATTCTTTGAGTCTCAAAACAAGGACTGCGAGGGGGGGGGGGGTTTTTTTACACAGCGAGTTGATGTGATCTGGACCACACGGCCTGAAAGGGTGGTGCAAGCAGATTCAGTGGTAACTTTTAGAAGGGAATTGGACAAATACAAATTGGATACCCCACACCCCTCACTGTACTCGCTTTCTCTTCCCCAACCACAGCATTCACAAACTGGCAAGTACCTCAAAACCAAACAATCCTACCGCGCCAACAGTTCTCTCTAATTTTTCCTCACTCAGTTAAATGAACTGCAAAATATAATTTCATGAGATAGACATCTGAAGGAAGGAAGAGCATTCTCATGCACACATTCACCACTGCATTTTCAAAAGCAGCCATTTTATGCTGGAAATAATTACAAAACAGCTGGGGTCAGTCAGTTGGCACAGTACAAGTGGGTGCCCCTGCCAGTATTGGCACATATCGGATGTGTGCTAGGGGCGGGGGGAGGGGGGGGCGCGACGGGGGTGAGCAACATGTGACCGTTGCCAAGCTGCTTGAGCGTGAAGCCAGCAACACAGGCTTAGAAAAGTGGATCATGTTTGAACACAACATCCTTTCCCAGACATTTATCTCTCGGGAGCGTTGCAGGCCCTGCTGCCAGTCTGGGGCACTCGGTGGGCCCCACTGGTGCTGCTGAACCACACTGAACACCAGACACATGCCTGTGCCCCGCTCACTCCGGGTAGAGGGACAAGAATGAGAGAGGTACGGGAAGCTGCTCTCCTTTCCGTCCCGCTTCCTCTCCCTCCCACACTCTCCCTCTCCCTGTCCCTCTCTCACTATTGCCCTTGATCTCCCTCTCTCGCTCTCCCTCTCACTCTCCCTCTCACTCGCCCTCGATCTCCCTCTTTCGCTCTCCCTCTCACTCTCCCTCTCTCTCTCCCTCTCCCTGTCCCTCTCTCACTATTGCCCTCAATCTCCCTCTCTTGCTCTCCTTCTCACTCTCCCTGTCCCTGTCCCTCTCTCCCTCTCCCTGTCCCTCTCTCCCTCTCCCTCTTGATCTCCCTCTCCCACTCTCACGCTCCATCTTTCTCTTGCTTTAAATCTCCCTCTCTCACTCTCCCACTTCCTCTCGATCTCCCTCTTCCTCGCGATCTCCCTCTCGCTCGCTCTCTCCCCCTATCTCCCTCTCCCCCTATCTCCCTCTCCCCCGATCTCCCTCTCCCCCGATCTCCCTCTCCCCCGATCTCCCTCTCCCCCGATCTCCCTCTCCCCCGATCTCCCTCTCCCCCGATCTCCCTCTCCCCCGATCTCCCTCTCCCCCATCTCCCTCTCCCCCTATCTCCCTCTCCCTTTATCTCCCTCTCCCTCTTTCACTGTCCCTCTCCCTCTTTCACTGTCCCTCTCCCTCTCTCTGTCCCTCTCTCTCCCTCTCTCATTCTCTCTCACACTCCCTCTCACTCTCTTGCTCTCTCGCTCTCTCTCTCTCTCTCCCTTTCTCTCTCCCTCTCTATCTCTCACTCTCCCTCTCTTACTGTCCCTCTCCCCCCCTCTCTCTCCCTCTCTTGCTCTCTCGCTCTCTCTTTCCCTTTCTCTCTCTCTCTTGCTCTCCCTCTCTCTCACTCTCACTCTCACTCACTCACTCACTCTCACTCTCTCACTCTCCTTCTCTCTCTTGCTCTCCCTCTCTCTCGATCTCCCTCTCTCTCTCCCGATCTCGATCTCGCTCTCCCTCTCCCTCTCCCTCTCCCTCTCCCTCTCCCTCTCTCATTCTCATTCCCCTCGATCTTTCTGTCCCTCTCTCGCTCTGGCCCGCTGGAGTTAGCCGGTCTGATAGAATTGGACCCATTCCTTCCCCTTTGTGCTGAGACGCTGGGGCTGGGCAGCTGGTTGAGCCCATTCCTGCTGGCATTGTGCACATTTGTCAGACTAGCCCGCTGGTTTTAACTGGAATCTGATACCTAATTGCATGGATAATATTAACCCCCTCAGTGCTGGGCCAGTGCGGCAAACGCACCATCTCACTGTAATCATTGATGAACAATCAGAATCAGTGTAATAGCTGTAACAAAGCTTATTTATTCATCCTACTGCAAGTATAGGTGTTGACTTTGTAGCAATAGTCGCGGCACTACCAGCGTTCCTTATCAGTGCCCGCCAAGGTACAAATTTAAGCTCAGAGTTCAACAAGATTAGTGCTGGCAGTGTTTGAGGGGTGTGAACACAAGGGTGGAGCCTTCTTGGGTCGTGTGCTGTTGAAATCTGTCACGCTGGCTGTCTGTCCTTCGCTGAGCTTCCAGAGAGCGGGTTTGAGGCTCGCAGTATTACTCTCGAGATCTCTCCAGCTCTGAGTCATGGATCGTGTCTGTCAACTGTGGCTGAAATGAACCCGTGTATCACGTCTCGTATCTCTGCCCGTTGACATGTTGGTTGGCCTCTCTGCCCGCTGACATGCAGCAGTTCAATCTCTGTTGCACATGTATTTCATCTTTTAAACATCTAACGTAGAGGGTGCACTTCCTGTAAGTGTCACACTTTTTGTAACACCTTCCTGTCATGCCTGTTTCAGACTTATTACTTCTGTCACGCCCATCTGTCACGAGGTGTCCAAGGTGGGCGGTGCAGTTGCATGTTTAACCTCTGAGTCCTCCCAGTTCCTTCGCTAAGGTAGGTGGCGCTGTGGTGCTCTGCCCGGAGTATTGGCCCCTTGCGTCCAACCCACACTTTGCAACCTGCCCCCGAGCCCCGTCCTCGAGGTTACGAAGCCCCAACAGCAACAAGAGCCGTGGGATGGATTTCTCACGGCGCGTGAACAAGGTCTCCAGTTGTGCAAATGCCGCGTCAGAGAATGGCAGCCCTGTCCTGCAGTGTGTCTCTTATTAAATGACAGAGCAGACTTGAGGGGCCGTATGGCCTACTCCTGCTCCCATTTCTTATGTTCTTATGAAAGGATACTCAGCAAAGCATTGGCCCTCAAAAGCCCTCGAGAAAGATTATGAGCATTTGGAGTGTCCTCGAGCCTGCAGATCAAGAGCTCAGCATCCTTACAAATTGAATTAAACCCAGTGCAGCAGCTTTTATCAGTATGTAATGAGGTAGCGTTATCTTTTATAACTGCAATCTTCTGCTCCTTGATTAAATGCGTGTCAAAATGCGGCAAACTTTTAACGGGAGCGTGGTAAAATTGGGCAAGAAGCAAGACAATTCATTTTCTTTTCAGCCAGCTTGACATGTTAAGGTCAGGGTGACACACTGTCCGCTGTAAGGGTGCAATGGGATTCTTTCCATTGATTTCTTCAGCAATTGATTAAATGCTTGCATGTTCCGAGAAAACCCTTTGCTTTATTCCACCAGCGGAGTACCCTGGCCAAGTGGCTATCCTTCAGGCGTGGGCTTGACAATGATCGAGCAGAATTAGCCGAGTGGTTCGTGGAGAAAAACCACCCGGGCAGATTTTATGGGCCGAATGGCCTGTTCCTTGTGCTAGAATATTCCACGATTCTCTTGAGGGCTTTAGAAGCAAAACCTCACAGTCTCCCCAGTTAACATCCACACACACACACTCACACGCCACACACACACGTGCACATCCACACACTCACACACACACACATACACACACCCTACACACTCACACACTCACACACTATACACATACCACACACCCCACGCACACACCACACACACACACCACACACACACCCCCCGCCCCCCACGCACACACCACACACACACCCCCCGCCCCCACGCACACACCACACACACGCCTCCCGCCCCTCACGCACACACCACACACACCCCCACCTCTCACACCACACCCCCCCACCCCCCACGCACACACCACACACACACCACACACCACAACCCCCCCCACACACAAACCACCCCCCCACATACACACCACACACACACCACGCCTCCCAGACACACACACCACACCCCCACACACACCACACCCCCACACACACCACACACACACTCACCAAACACACACACACACTCACACACACCACCCCTCCCCCCACACGCACACCACACACACACACACACACACACACACACACCCTACACATCCACACACAAACCCACATACCAACACACACACCACACACCCCCCCCACACCTCATACACACACCACCCACACACCACACACACACCACAACCCCCTCCCACACACACACACACCACCCCCCCACATACACACCACACACACACACACACCACACTCCCCCAGACACACACACACCACACTCCCACACACACCACACACACACTTACCAAACACACACACACACACACACACACACCACACACCTCCCCCCCCCACACACACACCACACAACACACACACACATTCACACACAAACCCACATACCACACACAAACACCACACCTCCCACCCCTCATACACACACCACACACACACCACACACCTCCCACCCCTCATGCACACACCACACACACACACGCCCCCCCACCATACACACACCACCCCCCATACATACACCACACACAAACCACACATCACACACACTCACACACCCCACACACACACACACCACACACACCGCAACACATACCACACCACACACACATACTAACCACACACACACACACACCTCACACAATACACACACCACAGACACACACCACACACACACACTCACCACACACAGGCACACACACACACATGCACCCCTCAACACACCGCGCGCACACACACACACACACACACACGCACACACCCACACACACACACACCACACACCCCCACACAGACGCACCACACAGGCACACACCACACACATACTACACACACCACACACAACATACACACCACACACACACACTCACCACACAGAGACACACACACACATGCACCCCCCCACACAAACCACACACATACCCACACACACCCACACACACTACTCCCCCCCCACACACACACACACACACACCACACCCCCTCCTACACATACACACACACACACCTTACACACCCTCCCACAACCCCCCCCAACACCCCCCCACACACACACCCCCACCGCACACGCGCACACACCCACTCACCATACACACTCCCTACACACACAACACACACACCCCACACACACACACACACACACAAACGCCTGAGTCATTGGAAAGCCGGTTCCTTTAGAATTCTTACCACTGAACCCAATGAACAATGGAAGAGGACGTATTGGCAAATTAAATTACAAGCATGGTTTACAAGGCATCTGCAGCATCTCTGAGTTGTAGTTGTGCCTCATCCTAATCCTCTGGTAATCCACATTAGGTTGAACTGACCATCGATGTCTCTTCCTCTATCTGTTTCTTTCCTAGGATGTTGAAATTGTGGAACTCCTCGCCCCCCCCTCAGTCTTTCCTTCCTGCTACAATATAAGGGGCTGGATTTTAAGCTTTTCTGTTTTCGGGGTGAAAACGGAGGCAGGGCGGGAAAATTACCGGCCGGGAGTAGTTTGTGTTTGGTAAGGAAGTTTGGGCATCTGGGCCCTGTGTCAGGGGGTGCAACGCGAAGGGAGGCGTTGTACAACTTTTTGAGGCGCAAGGATGGGAAACTCGTGAACTGAAGAGCCGGGCCGTGTGCGCTCCGAGAGAGGCCGGGGGGGCGGGGGGGGGGGGGAACACTGTAAAAACATTCCCAAAACATTGCCCACCCACCACAACACAAATCATTAAATAATTTAATGAACACTCGCACTTACCTGCGGAGTAGTTTACCGTTCTCGGCACCGCCGGCAATGCTGGACCACTCTGATTTCCCAGGCGCTCATTGCGGGCGCACTGCTGGGCGGACGGGTTGGGCAAGAGCTCAAACTCGCGCCGATGTTGCAACCAGAGCCGTGCACACCCAGCGCAGCTCTTCCCGGTGGTCCTGCTCAGTGCCGCTGCAAAACCGACCGGAGGATCGCGACGGGGTGCAGGAGATCTCACCGCCGCTTTTCACACCGCTCCGGGGCGAAACCCCGAGCGCAAAGGGCCCGGAATCAAACCCAAGGAATTTCAAACTTCGAACTTAGTGCCATCTCATCACGACTTACCTAATTTTCTCTCCTACAACTAGTTGGACTACGGATCTTAGTCCCGTCACCCAGGTTTCCCAGCATTAAAAATACCAGCCTAAGTCCCTCAATTCTAATCGAACAACACTGCCATCCAAACACATCAATTTCAAAATCCCTTTCATCATCTGTATCTCCCACCATCACATGACCTCCTCCACCCTTATGCCTTGTCCGCAGCCCTTTGTCCCTCTCAGTCTATAGTCTCCTGTGCTTCAACCTCCACCCACTGTTCCAACATGGAAGCTGGCGTTTTCAGCCCTACTCTCTGGAACTCTCTCCCTAAACCCCTCTACCTCACTCAATCTCCCTCAGCCCTTGAAACTACCTTGGAAACTAACTTGCAACGGAAAGATTTGCAGGGCTACAGCGAAAGAGCAGGAAAGTGGGCCTAATTGAAAAGCTTTCAAATGTGGTCTCCTCTACATTGGGGAGACCAAGCGTAAATCTGGTGAGCGCTTTGCGGAACACCTCCATTCAGTCTGTAAATGTGATCCTGAGCTTCCGGTCACCTGTCACTTTAAATCTCCGCTCCACTCCCACTCTGATCTCTCTGTCCTCAGACTCCTCCACTGTTCCAATAAAGCTCGAAGAACAGCACCTCATCTTTCGTTTAGGAACCTTACAGTCTTCTGGACTCAACATCGAGTTAAACAATTTCAGAGCATAAATTCTGGCCAAATTTGGCTCCCTTTCCCTCCCCCCCCCCCCATTTTATGTTTTTCCCCCTTTTTTCTTCTCTTTTGGTTCTCTTTGTCTATAATGGCAGCTGGTCATTACTACGCCATTCACACCCTATCCAGATTAGCCTTTTTCTAACCTCTATCATTAGCATTTCAATTCGGCCCATCATCCCTTTTGTCTCTCTAATCTCTCCTACCTTCCACCCTATCACCGACCTTCCCTTTTGTTCTTTCTTCCCCTCCCCCTTTCATTGCTTAAGAATGTGTTCTTTTCGAACGTCCGGCAGTTCTGATGAAGGGTCGTTGACCTGAAATTTTAACTCTGTTTTTCTCTCCATGGACGCTGCTTGACCCGCTGAGATTTCCAGCATTCTCTATTTTTATGATAGCTCTTTCAAGGAGCTGGCACAAGGCACGATGGGCCGAATGGCCTTCCTTCTATTCTATGATTCTTTCTATGATTCTCCCCCATTTACAACAGCAACCTTTAATGTAGTGAAACGCAGCAAGGCATTTCACAGGAGAAATTATCAACATAATTTCACACCACGCCACATAAGGAGATGTTAAAGCAGATGACGAAACACTTGGTCAAAAAGGTAGGCTTCAAGGAGTGTCTTGAAAGAGGAGAGAGTCCATCATTACTGTTCTGCAAAGTGCCTTGGGCATTTATTTCACATTAAAGGCACTATATAAATGCAAATGTGCTGTTGCTGTTGTCAGTCGTTGCACCTGGTTTGCAAACACTGTAAAGATGTCGGCAAGCGTGGGCTGACTTCAGCACAATCCCAGTGCAACGCTGCTCCGTTTGGCTTCAGTTTGAACCAGCAGATGCTTGGCCACAACATAGAGTTTATCTCACGAGTATTTGTAATCATCCCTCTTGGCTGATCTGCCCAGCATCTGTAGGACACTGCTCTGGACGTGCAAGGATACGATCTCGGTGGACATGTGTTCCAGGAATGGACACATGTCCAGCTGCTGAACACAACAGTTGGGGCAAAGCTTCCTTTAAGGCTTTTATTTTTAGGTTGATGGATCAGATCATATTAGCAGGCTACCAAAATATATGGAATAGTTGGGACTCCAGTTTTTCTTCCGATAAAATTATAGCAAGTGTTGATTCACGACATTATTGTAAAAACCTGCTGAATAATTCTCTTCTTCGCACAGGGTTTTATGACCTTTGAATGTAATCTCACCAAACAACTCACTCAAGTGGTAATTTTTTGTGTCTGGGCCCAAATAGTGAAAGAAAAACTTGCATTTATATAGTGCCTTTCACGACCACCGCACGTCTCAAAGCGCTTTACAGCCAATGAAGTACTTTTTGGAGTGTAGTCACTGCTGTAATGAAGGAAACGCAGCAGCCAATTTGCGCACAGCAAGCTCCCACAAACAGCAATATGATAATGACCCGGTAATCTGGTTTTTTTGTTATGTTGATTGAGAGATAAATATTTTCCAGGACACCAGGGATAACTCCCCTGCTCTTCTTCGAAATAGTGCCATGAGATCTTTTACATCCACCCGAGAGAGCAGACGGGGCCTCGGTTTAACGTGTAATCTAAAAGATGGCACCTCTGACAGTGCAGCACTCCCTCAGCACCGCACTGGAGTGTCAGCCTAGATTTATGTGCTCAAGTCCCTGGAGTGGGACTTGAACCCACAACCTTCAGACTCTGAGGTGAGGGTGCTACCCACTGAGCCACAGATGAGCGAGGCCCGGATTTGAACTGCGGGCCTATTTTGGGGTGGGTTGGTCTAGCAGTGCGTGAGTTCGGCCTGTGGTATCTCAACTCTTGGGCTTCATTTAAATCCCGCCAGTGGATGGAATTGGCTGCTGGGCTGTTCTGTGGTGTTCCCCGCGATCGAGGGGGGTGCAGGAGATTGGGCGAGATCACGGCAGGGGAGGCTGAGCTTTTCTTGGGTACTGGAGGAGCAATCCTGGTCGTCCTGGCCCCACAAGGAAAGTAAAACCCCCAAAAATGGGCAAACTTAACCTTTCAGGGCCCGATCCTCTTTGCCACGGGGTTGAGCCTGGTGGGGAAACTCACCACCGCAACCCGTGCAGGTCGGCAAGTTCAAATTGCAGTCAGGTCCCACTGATATCATTGGGAGGTGATATGCATATGTTATAAAGGATCACCCCCTCCCCTCCCCCCCCCCCAGCCCTTGGCTTTGGGCAGGAGGCCTTGTGAAAATCCGAGCCTGTCAGTGCCTGGGCAGTTCAAGCGATTTGCACTGCCTGCCCACCCACTTTTTGCCGGGATGACAGGGTTAAAATCGGCACTTGAGACGCAGCAGGCTGTTCCACCATGGAGGGCATCAGAGAGAGGTTGCATGCTGTTCTCACCTGCATATCATCCAGTGTGTGGGGGGGGGGGGCGGGTGTGCACTGGGTAATGATGATTATTTGGCAGAAGCGACCCTGAGAACACTTGCAGTACCTATGGCAGTGGCTCAGCACAGATCAGCAATCAAACTTGGGATCTCCTCCTTTGCATGGCAGCGCCAAGCGTTGAGCCACTGAGTTCTCGGGGCGAACTGTGGGACAATTTTTATTCCGGTATTTCAGCCGGCGAGGGCAATAGTGTTTAACACGTTGTCGTTCCGTCAACGGAGAAGGAGGGAAGACCACGGAAGGTAAGGAAGGTGAGGTCCAGGGAAAGAATGGACAGAGATGTCCCGATAAATCTTGGTGTCAACGTTGGGAGGGGGAGACACACATGGGGCAGTGCATGTGGAGCTTGAATGGTACAAGAGGAAGGTATGGAGGAACACTGAACATAACCAACAGTTTGCTATAGATAGGGATGGAAGAGGCATCACCGACACACATTTCCTTGTACCTTGTCTAAGAGTGTGAGAGAAGTGTTAGACTCTTCCTGATAGTGCGGGGAGGGGGTGGTGGGGGGGCGGGGCAGGGGGCCGGGGAATGGAGTAGGATTCAAGTCTTGGATGGACCTGGGGTTTAATGTGTCTCAGGTATCCTGGCTACCATATCCTGACCGTTGGGTTTTCTCACCCGCAGGCTATTTCCAGGAGCTACTGGACCAGTCGGAAAAAAACCTTCACAAGAAGTTCACGCACATGTACGGGCTCCTTTACTTTGAGAATAGCAAGATCTTCAAGGACCTGTTCAGCGAGCTCCGCCGTTACTACAACGGTGCCAACATCAACCTGGAGGAGGTGCTGAATGAGTTCTGGTCGAGGCTGATGGAGCGCCAATTCAAACATCAGAACCCACATTACCAGATCAGCGACGACTACCTGGAGTGTATGGTTAAGCACACAGAGCAGCTGAGACCCTTTGGTGAGGTGCCTCGCTTCTTCAAGATAAGGCTAACTCGGGTGTTAATCGCAGCTCGCTCCTTCGTGCGGGGTCTCAACACCGGCACGGACGTGGTGAAGAAAGTCTCTCAGGTAGGTGCAATGGTCCTTCCTTAACTTTAATCCCCACTTTTCTCCCTTCAAGCAGAGATATCCTTCTGGGGTCACAAGAACTGTCGCAAAGGTCAGCAGAGAAAAGGAAGACTTGCATTTATATAGTGCCTTTCACAACCTCAGGGCATCCCAATGCGCTTTACACCCAATGAAGTACTTTTTTAGCGTAGTCACTGTTGTAACGTAGGAACCGCGGCAGCCAATTTGCGCACAGCAAGCTCCCACACAAGCAATGTGATAATGACCAGGTCATCTATTTTTGATATTGTTAGTTGAGGGATAACTATTGGCCAGGACACCGTGGAGAAATCCCCAGTTTTTCTTAGAAATAGTGTCATGGGATCTTATACGTCTACCTGAGAGGGCAGCTCTGACAGTGTGGCACTCCCTCAGCATTGGAATGTCAGCCTAGATTATGCGCTCAAGTTTTTGGAGTGGGACTGGAACCCACACCTTCTGACTCAGAGACGAGTGTGCTACCCACTGAGCCAAGGCATTGAAGGGGAAAACAGCACTTTATACAAATGATTTAAAAATCCCAGGCGCTCAGTGGTAACACTGGTTGGTAATCCAAAGCAGTACCTGGACTCGAGGCTGAGACGTTAGCAGAATATTACTTAGTAGCAACTATACGAAGGAATTACAGTGCTTGTTTGGTTTGGAAGTTTTAACTTTCAATGCGGAACACAGGTGTGTTGAAATGAAGGAGCGTTTGCCGATAGATTCCACACGGCTTCTGTTCGAAGCAAGTGTTCGAGATTGAGACTCGCAATGCTGACAGCTGAGGGTGGAGAGGGTAGCAGCTGTGGCCGGTCAGCCTCCGCCACGATAGTGACAGAAAACAGTGAAATAAATAAAATTCTTCTTTCTATCATTTCCCCACCTGAAGATGTCTATCCTGAAGATGTGGGTTATGACTTGGTGAGGAGGGTGTGGGGTAGTCACTCTCTTGATAAGGCTGCAGCCTTATTGCCAAACCTGCCTCATTTACTGAACGAGCAGACTGTGTCTTTTGATCGGAAGATCAAATGGGGGCTACACAAAGAGTAGAGTCGGCCTGCTCTGCCATTTTGTTAGCCCATGGCAACTTGCCTTTTTATTGCTGATTGCCTTGCATTTCTCTATGTCCATTATCATCACTCAATATCGAGACAGGCACGTGCATGCATGATTATACATGCACACACACACACAGCCTGCATGTACACACATGCGGACACACACATGCACACCCATTCACATGCACGCACTCATACATACTACAAGTGCAAGCTCCCATGTGGCAACAGAAGAATTGAAGCTAGTTTGGTGTTTCTCGGTGTATTCGGTGTGGCAGGGACTGCAGTGTGGGTAGCGTTTCAGAATGGGGACAAGGATCGAGGCTACGATCTCCGACATTAATTCAGTGTGTGCTATGCTGAACGCAGAATGAATGTATAAGTACAGTATAGAATGTGGAGTGTTCGCTCTTGGGAGGGGAGGAAAGTTAATAGGTCCAACACTCTAAATTAGGGACACAATCTATAGCGTGCCGGTCCCCAAATGAAGTTTAAATCTGCTTGTAGATCATGCAGATGCAATGATCAAATGCAGTTTGCCAAAAAGCTATTTCGATTTCCCATCAGTTTGTCTTGGATTTCTCTACGACTAAGGTAGTCACTGTGTGTTCTGTTTGTTCCCTGAAACCATATTGCCAGTATAAGCAGCACACTGGGGAACAAAACTTGCATTGGAGGCAGTTCCAAGAAGGTTCACGAGGTTGATTCCTGAGATGAGGAGGTTGACTTATGAGGAAAGGTTGAGGAGGTAGGGCCTTACTAGCTACGGCAAGTGATCAGGAAGGCCAATGGAATCTTGGCCTTCATTGCAAAGGTGATGGAGTATAATAGCAGGGAAGTCTTGCTACAGCTATATAAGATTTTGGTGAAGCCACACCTGGAATACTGCGTGCAGTTTTGGTTTCCATATTTACGAAAGGATATACTTGCTTTGGAGGCAGTTCAGAGAAGGTTCACTAGTTTGATTCCAGAGATGAGGGGGTTGAATTATGAGGAAAGGTTGAGGAGGTTGGACCTCTACTCATTGGAATTCAGAAGAATGAGAGGTGATCTTATCGAAATGTATAAGATTATGAGGGGGCTTGACAAGATGGATGCGGAGAGGATGTTTCCACTGATAGGGGAGATTAGAACTAGGGGGCATAATCTTAGAATAAGATGAGGAGAAATGTCTTCTCTCAGGTGGTTGTAAATCTGCGGAATTCACTTCCTCAGAGAGCTGTGGAAACCGGGACATTGAATAAAGTTAAGACAGAGATAGACAGTTTCTTAACCGATAAGGGATTAAGGGGTTATGGGGAGCAGGCAGTGAATTGGAGCTGAGTCCATGATCGGATCAGCCATGATCGTATTAAATGGTGGAGCAGGCTCGAGGGACTGTATGGCCTACTCCTGCTCCTATTTCTTATGTTCTAGAAGATTCTGAGGGGGTGTGACAGGATAGATGCGGAGTGGATGTTTCCCTTCGTGGGGGAATCTAGAACTAGGGGGCATAGTTTCAGAATAAGGGGTCGCCCATTTAAAACGGAGAAGGGGAAGAATTTCTTCTCTCAGAGAGTCATGAATCTTTGCAATTTTCTGCCCCAGAGAGCTGTGGAGGCTGGGCCATTGAATATATTTAAGGTGGAGATAGACAGATTTTTGAACGATAAGGGAGTCGAGGGTTATGGGGAGCGGGCAGAAAAGTGGAGTTGAGGCCAAGATCAGATCAGCCATGATCTTATTAAATGGCGGAGCAGGCTCAAGGGTCCAATTGGCCTACTCCTGCTCCTATTTCTTATGTTCTTAAAACTGTTTATAAGTCAATCGCTGATGTGATTATTCATCACCGTATAAATTGCCTTTTCATGATCCAGAATCACTGCAGTTTACAGCACTGATTGAAAGTGTAATGGTTAATAAAGTACAAGGCTGGGATTAACGGGGTACCTGCTCTCGGCAATGCTGCTGACTGGCATGTGATAAAGATGAACAATGCAGTGCTCTGCTCACAGTGCAGTATTGTGGTTAACTGCTGTCCCACGTGGCATTGTGACCGTTGGATTTGTTAATCATTTGGGGGCCTGTCAACCTGATCAACTCTTCCATTACATGCTTGCTAAAGTTTTAAATATTAGAATTTTCTTAACGGACACGCTTATTTGTACTGCAAAAATGGCTGTCATGCTCCATCCTTTGTTTCTGATTGGTCCCCTTGGAGGATAAGCCACACCCTGAAGTTTCACAGTAATATGCAACTGGAACCGACCATCCCAAGGTCTCACTGACTTTGCAAATTGTAAGTCGATCCACTTTGAATTCCTGAAGTGACGGAGGACAGAGCTCCCCAGAAGACAGCAAGAGCCAGCCAAAGATCCTCACCCCAGTCCAAGTGAATGCCTCCCCCAGCCGAAGTGCCTTACCTCAGCGCAAGTGCATCCTTCTCCACCCCCCCACCCCACCATAGATGAGGCAGTCATTGTGTACGGATTGTTAACAGGTTTATTTGGCTTTGAAGTGAATAGTGACAGTGTCGTGACTTCTGGATATCATCCACTGCAACAATGTCCCTTGTAGGGGGTTGGAAGATCGTGATCCGTCTCCCCTGAGTTCCCTCTCTCCCTCCGATACCCCCCCGCACCCGTGTCTCTCTCCCCTATCCGTGTCTCTCTCTCCCCTACCCGTGCTCTCTCTCTCCCCCGCCTCTCTCCCCCAGCCTCTCTCTCTCTCCCCCAGCTTCTCTCTCTCTCTCTCCCTCTCCCCCAGCCTCTCTCCCTCTCCCCCAGCCTCTCTCCCTCTCCCCCAGCCTCTCTCCCTCTCCCCCAGCCTCTCTCCCTCTCCCCCAGCCTCTCTCTCTCTCCCCCTGCCTCTCTCTCTCTCTCTCTCTCTCATAAGAACATAAGAATTAGGAACAGGAGTAGGCCATCTAGCCCCTCGAGCCTGCTCCGCCATTCAATAAGATCATGGCTGATCTGGTCGTGGACTCAGCTCCACTTACCCGCCCTCTCCCCGTAACCCTTAATTCCCTTATTGCTTAAAAATCTATCTATCTTTGACTTGAAAACATTCAATGAGCTAGCCTCAACTGCTTCCTTGGGCAGAGAATTCCACAGATTCACAACCCTCTGGGAGAAGAAATTCTTTCTCAACTCGGTTTTAAATTGGCTCCTCCGTATTTTGAGGCTGTGCCCCCTAGTTCTAGTCTCCCCGACCAGTGAAAACAACCTCTCTGCCTCTATCTTGTCTATCCCTTTCATGATTTTAAATGTTTCTATAAGATCACCCCTCATCCTTCTGAACTCCAAGGAGTAAAGACCCAGTCTACTCAATCTATCATCATAAGGTAACCCCCTCATTTCTCGAATCAGCCGAGTGAATCGTCTCTGTACCCCTTCCAAAGCTAGTATATCCTTCCTTAAGTAAGGTGACCAAAACTGCACGCAGTACTCCAGGTGCGGCCTTACCAATACCTTATGCAGTTGCAGCAACACCTCCCTGCTTTTGTACTCCATCCCTTTCGCAATGAAGGCCAACATTCCATTTGCCTTCCTGATTATCTGCTGCACCTGCAAACTAACCTTTTGGGATTCATGCACAAGGACCCCCAGGTCCCTCTGCACCACAGCATGTTGTAATTTCTCCCCATTCAAATAATATTCCCTTTTACTGTTTTTTTTCCCAAGGTGGATAACCTCACACTTTCCGACATTGTATTCCATCTGCCAAACCTTAGCCCATTCGCTTAACCTATCCAAATCTCCTTGCAGCATCTCTGAGTCCTCTACACAACCCGCTTTCCCACTAATCTTAGTGTCATCTGCAAATTTTGTTGCACTACACTCTGTCCCCTCTTCTAGGTCATCTATATATATTGTAAACAGTTGTGGTCCCAGTACTGATCCCTGTGGCACACCACTAACCACTGATTTCCAACCGGAAAAGGACCCATTTATCCCGACTCTCTGCTTTCTGTTAGCCAGCCAATTCTCTATCCATGCTAATACATTTCCTCTGACTCCGCGTACCTTTATCTTCTGCAGTAACCTTTTGTGTGGCACCTTATCGAATGCCTTTTGGAAATCTAAATACACCACATCCATCGGTACACCTCTATCCACCATGCTCGTTATATCCTCAAAGAATTCCAGTAAGTTAGTTAAACATGATTTCCCTTTCATGAATCCATGCTGCGTCTGCTTGATTGCACTATTCCTATCCAGATGTCCCGCTATTTCTTCCTTAATGATAGTTTCAAGCATTTTCCCCACTACAGATGTTAAACTAACCGGCCTATAGTTACCTGCCTTTTGCCTGCCCCCTTTTTTAAACAGAGGCGTTACATTAGTTGCTCTCCAATCCGCTGGTACCTCCCCAGAGTCCAGAGAATTTTGGTAGATTATAACAAATGCATCTGCTATAACTTCCGCCATCTCTTTTAATACCCTGGGATGCATTTCATCAGGACCAGGGCACTTGTCTACCTTCAGTCCCATTAGTCTGTCCAGCACTACCTCCGTAGTGATAGTGATCATCTCAAGGTCCTCCCTTCCCACATTGCTATGACCAGCAATTTTTGGCATGGTTTTTGTGTCTTGCACTGTGAAAACGGAAGCAAAATAATTGTTTAAGGTCTCAGCCATTTCCACATTTCCCATTATTAAATCCCCTTTTTCATCTTCTAAGGGATCAACGTTTACTTTAGTCACTCTTTTCCGTTTTATATATCTGTAAAAGCTTTTACTATCTGTTTTTATGTTTCGCGCAAGTTTACCTTCGTAATCTATCTTCCCTTTCTTTATTGCTTTTTTAGTCATACTTTGCTGTTGCTTAAAACCTTTCCAATCCTCTAGTTTCCCACTAACCTTAGCCACCTAAAACGCATTGGTCTTTGATTTGATACTTTCCTTTATTTCCTTAGTTATCCATGGCTGGTTATCTCTTCTCTTGCCGCCCTTCTTTTTCACTGGAATATATTTTTGTTGCGCATTATGAAAGAGCTCCTTAAAAGTCCTCCACTGTTCCTCAATTGTGCCACCGTTTAGTCCTTCTACTTTAGCCAACTCTGCCCTCATCCCACTGTAGTCCCCTTTGTTTAAGCATAGTACGCTCGTTTCTGACACAACCTCCTCATCCTCAATCTGTATTACAAATTCAACCATATTGTGATCACTCATTCCGAGAGGATCTTTTACGAGGAGATCGTTTATTTTTCCTGTCTCGTTACACAGGACCAGATCCAAAATGGCTTGCTCCCTTGTAGGCTCTGTTACATACTGTTCTAAGAAACAATCCCGTATGCATTCTATGAATTCCTCCTCCAGGCTACCCCCTGCGATTTGATTTGACCAATCGATATGTAGGTTAAAATCCCCCATAACTACTGCCGTTCCTTTTTCACATGCCTCCATTATTCCCTTGATTATTGCCCGCCCCACTGTGAAGTTATTATTTGGGGGCCTATAAACAACGCCGACCAGTGACTTTTTTCCCTTACTATCTCTAATCTCCACCCACAATGATTCAACATTTTGTTCATTGGAGCCAATATCATCCCTCACAACTGCCCTGATATCATCCCGTATGAACAGAACTACCCCACCTCCCTTCCCTTCCTGCCTATCTTTCCGAATCGTCAGATACCCCTGTACGTTTAATTCCCAGTCCTGGCCATCTTGCAACCATGTCTCTGTAATGGCCACCAAATCATACCCATTTGTAATGATTTGTGCCGTCAACTCATTTACTTTATTTCTAATGCTGCGTGCATTTAGGTAGAGTGTTTTCATCCTAGTTTTTAAACCATGATTTTTAGTTTTTACCCCTCCTGCAGCCCTTTTATATTCAGTGGCCCTTTTTGTTTCTTGCCTTTGGTTTCTCTGCCCTCCACTTTTACTCATCTCTTTTCTGTCTTTTGTTTTTGTCTCCTTTTTGTTTCCCTCTGTCTCCCTGTATTGGTTCCCATCCCCCTGCCATATTAGTTTAACTCCTCACCAACAGCACTAGCAAACACTCCCCCTAGGACATTGGTTCCGTTCCTGCCCAAGTGCAGACCGTCTGGTTTGTACTGGTCCCACCTCCCCCAGAACCTGTTCCAATGCCCCACGAATTTGAATCCCTCCCTGCTGCACCACTGCTCAAGCCACGTATTCATCTGTGCTATCCTGCGATTCCTACTCTGACTAGCACGTGGCACTCTCTCCCCTAGTCTCTCTCTCTCTCTCACCCAGCCTCTCTCTCTCTGCCCCAGCCTCTCTCTCTTCCCCCAGCCTCTCTCTCTCTCCCCCAGCCCCTCTCTCTCTCTCCCCCAGCCTCTCTCCCTCTCCCCCTGCCTCTCTCTCCCTCTCGGCCCCACGCCGGCCAGAGTGGGGAGAGAGTCGGGGGCGGGGGAGAGTGTTGTGGGGCAGAGGGGGAGAGGGGACAGGGCCAAGGACGGGGCCTGAGTGGGCGAAGAGAGTCGGAGCCTCAGATCCTGCTTCTCGGCACCAGGTGGATGGAATGTTTCGGGCTGGAAGGGGGGAGGCGGAGCTTGACAGACGTATATCTTTCAAAAAAAGTACCGTACACATAGTTACACTGTTTCTTAACGATGCCCAAAGGTGACAACGAAGTGTTTTTAATTCTCTTTCCACTGGTTTTTCAAGGAGGGGCCGGAAAACCACTTCATACCGCTGTACTGAAGGCACTGGCATTCATTTCCAGAGGGATTGAAATGAAAAGCAGAAAAGTTAATGTTAAACATGTACAGACCCTTGGATAAACCACACTTGGAGTAGTGCGAACAGTTCTGGTCCCCATATTATAAACAGGATATAGAGATACTGGAGAGGTTGCAAAAAAGATTTACTAGCATGATAACAGAACTAAGCAGATCCAACGATCAAGGAAAGCTTGAACAGGCTGGGGTTTTTTTCTCTGGAAAAGCGAGGGCTGGGGGTGACCTGACAGAGGTTGTTAAGATTATGAAAGTGTTTGATGGGCTAGATATAGAGAAGATGGGCTGGATTTCCAGGTTTCTCCCTTTTTGGGCGAAAACTAAACGATGCGTGAAAATTACGGTTTCCGCTGTGTTACCGATTTAAGGCCCAACTTTCGGCCTTTGGATCATTGCCAAGGGGAGGGTTGCACAATTAATCGCGGCGCAAATCGCGATCCTCGCCAACTTTCGTGCGGGGCCGGGAGCTCTGCGAGAGAGGCCTTGGGGGAGGGGTGGGAAATTCAAAAAATCATTCAAACAACATTACCAAGACCCTTAGCAAACAAATCAATGCAAAAAGATTTAAAAATAAAAACTTTAACCTACCTTTTTTTCAGGTTTTCCAACTTACCGCTGCCGGCAGGGCTGCACTGCTAGATTTTACCTGTCGGTGTTCGGGGCGTGGCGTCTGGGTCGAGTGAGTGCCGAAACTCAGACGGTAATGCAATCGGAGCCGTTACGCGCCCGCGCAGCTCTCCCCTGCGGTGCTTCCCAGCGCTGCCGCAAACACGGAGCCGAGGATCGCGCTTGGGCTCAGCGACCGTGTTTTCGCCATGGAGGGTCAAAACGCGGCGAAAAAACCCGGTCGCAAAGCACCCGAAAATCCAGCCCAATGGGGCGAAATTGCCCCTCGCCCCGATTGCGGAAGGAGGGTAACATTCCAGGCCGGAACATTTATCGCCCGGCCCAGAGGTCCCGCCCGACGTGGAATTTGGCCGTGCGCCCCTCCAAGGAAGCGGAACGCTGTCACTCCCAGGCCCAGCATCGCGCTGAGGATGGCAGCTCTACGCGGATGCTCCGTGTCTCACTGACATGCAACAATGCCCCCACCCGCCCCCCCCATCCATTTAAAGGGGAGGGCCGCTATGCACTCTGCAGGCCGTTTAGTGGCCAGCCACTGGGCCATCAGGGACAGCATCGACCCGACCAAATGATGTTGGCCCAGTTGCCACGAGGGCCACCACTGTCGGGCCGACGCAAGAGTCGACCGACAAAATAAAATGGCGGCCTGCATGGGGGCTAACGTCCTCCCCTTTAAGGGATGCCCCAGTGACGCGCTGACATCGGCCCACTCCAACCTCGCGGCCCGTGGGACAATTTCCCCGCCGGCGCATAGGGGTCGGCGCGGGGTGGTAAAGGGTCGGCGCACACGGCAACTATGTCATCGGCGGGTGTGCGCCGGCCCGGGCCACTAATCGCGAGGCGCCGCGCTACTGGCACGGCGCTCCCCAAATCTCCGGGGCAATTTCCCCAAAGGTGCTACTGACCCCTCCCCCGGGCGATAATACCATTACACCTCATTAGCACCCCACCCAGAGGCGCTAACGGGGCTATAAAAAGGGGCAATTTCTACTCCTAAATCTGAAACACTCCCCTGTCTATATGGCTGAGGTACTCAGGGGAGCCGAGTTGCCGATACTGTCGATAAACTACATGAAGCGTTGGATGAATTCACCAATCCTGCAATCCCAACGGAGAGCCGCATTTCAGGAAGGAGCGGGTTTGGGGCGGGGTTAACGCACTGTAGCTGCGATGTCACCCCCCCTCCCCTCCGAACACGCGGTTTGCTGGGGGGCTGGGGTTTGGTAGATTTAGCCTCGTGTTCATGTTTATTTTTGAACACGCTTCACTTCTTGCTGCACCTGGGTACAGAGCTTTTTAAAAAATCCTCTGGCTGGGTTCTGCCTTGTAATTCCACTGATCATGAGAAAGAGCTGAAGGATCTGCTCACACCTGCAGAGTGCTGGCAGATCAGCTTTCAGAGGATAAATGGATGTAACCTGACTACGGAACATGGGGAAGCTCACACCACAGCTGCGGGGTCCAAGCGGAGGGTGCAAATAAGTCTTCACAGTCTCAGTCCAGAACGAGAAGCCTTTTTGATCCCGATTTCTTCCCGTCTCTCTATATTCATTATAAGCTGTACTTCTCAAGTACAGTATCTATGTGCCTTTTACACACAATTGATTCTGCTTCTCTAACCTTCTGGGACAGAGAATTCCATATTCTCATAACCCTTTGTGTGAAAGTATTTTTGCCTGGATTCACTTTTGACTGGCCGAGTTCCAATTACATAAGAACATAAGAAATAGGAGCAGGAGTCAGCCATTTGAGCCTGCTCTGCCATTCAACAAGATCATGGCTGATCTTCTACCTCAACTCCACCTTTCAGCAATATCCCTGTATCCCTTAATTCACTTAGTTCCCAATAATGTATCGACCTCTGTCTTGAATAGACTCAACGACTGAGCATCCACAGCTCTCTGAGGTGGAGAATTCCAAACATTCACAACACTTTTGAGTGAAGAAATTTCTCCTCATAAATGGCTGATTCTGAGACTGTGACCCCGATTTCTAGATTCCCCAGCCAACATTAATCCCTGTCAACCCCCTTAGGAATTGTACATGTTTCAATTAGATCGCCTCTCATTCTTCTAAACTCTTGGGAATGTAGGCATAGTTTACTCCATCTCTCCTCTTAGGGCAATCCCCTCATCCCAGGAACCAGTTTAGTGAACCATCGTTGCACTCCGTCTAAGGAAAGAGACCAGAACTGTGCACGGTACTCCGGTGTGGCCTCACCAATGCCCTGTATAATTGTAGTAAGACTTATTTACTCTCGTATGCTAATCCCTTTGTAACAAAAGCTAATGTACAATTTTCTTTCCTAATTGCTTGCTGCACCTGCATCTTAACTTTCTGTGATGCATGTACAAGGACACCCTCTGAATGCAAACATTTCCCAGTCTCTCACCATTCAAAAAATATTCTACTTTTTTATTTTTTCTATCAAAGTGGAAAACATTCACACTTCACCACATTGTATTCCATTTGCCATGTTCTTGGCCACTCATTCAACCTGCTTATATCTCTCTGCAGCTTCTTTGCATCTTCCTCACAGCTTACTTTCCCACCTCACTTTGTATCATCATCAAACTTGGATATGTTACAATCAGTCCCTTCATCTAAGTCATTAATATAGATTGTAAATAGCTGAGGCTCCAGCACTGATCCTTGTGATGTCTTGTTAGTTACAGTCTGCCAATCCGAAAAATTCACTTTTATTCCTACTCTCTGTTTTCTGTCCATTAACCAATACACAGTCTATGCTAATATATTACCCCCAATCCCATGAGTCCTAATTTTGTGTAATAACTTCTTATGTGGCACCTTATCGAATGCTTTTTGAAAATCCAAATACACTACATCCACTGTTCGCCCTTATCAATTCTACTAGTTACACTTTCATAAAAACCCTTCACAGAATTGTCAAACACGATACCCCTTTCATAATACCATGTTGACTCTGTCTAATCATTTTATGATTCTCTAAGTGCCCTGTTACCATGTCCCTAATAATAGATTCTAGCATTTTGCCTACAACTGATGTTAGGCTAACTGGCCTATAGCCTGTTTTTTCGCTTCTTCCTTTCTTAAATAGCAGGGTTATGTTTGCTACCTTCCAATCCTTGGGGACTGTTCTAGAATCTAGGGAATTCTGGAAGATTAATACCAGTGCATCCACTATTTCTGCAGCTACATCTTTTAAAACACGAGGATACAAATTGTCAGATCTAGGGGATTTGTTGCTAATTAGTCACATTAATTTCTCCAGTACTACGTCTTTACTTATACTAATTTCTTTAAGTTCCTCATTTTTTATAGACCCTTGGTTCCCCATTATTTCAGGAATGTTTTTTGTATCTTCTACCATGAAGACAGATACAAAGTATTTGTTTAATGCCTGTGCCATTTCCTTTTTGCCCATTATAATTTCTCCTGTCTCTGCCTCTAATGGGCCCACATTTACTTTCACTAACCCTTTCCTATTTTCATACCTATAGAAACATTTACGATCTGTTTTTGTGTCTCTTGCTAATTTACTCTCATATTCTTTTTTCTCTTTCCTTATCAATTTCTTGGTCCTCCTTTGCTGAATTTGAAAATCCTCCCAACCTCAGGCTTACTACTCTTTTTGGCATTATAAGCCTCTTCCTTTGATCTAATACTATCTTTAACTTCTCTTGTTAGCCACGGTTGGACCACTTTTCCCGTAGGGTTTTCGTGTCTCAAAGGAATGTATATTTGTTGTAAAGTATGCATTAATTCTTTAAATGCTAGCCATTGCTTGTCTACTGTCATACCTTTTAATGTAGTTTCCCAATCTACCTTAGCAAACTCTCCCCTCATACCTACATCGTTTTCTTTGTTTAGATTTAAGTCTCTAGTTTTGAACTTAACTAAATCACTTTCAAACTCAATATTATGGTCACTCTTCCCTAAATGCCTCTTTACTACAAGGTTAAGAATTAACCCTTTCTCATTACACAATACTAGATCTAAATTAACCTGTTCCCTAGTTGGTTCCTCAACATAATAAGCTATCATAGAATCATACTGCACAGAAGGAGGCCATTCGGCCCAACCTGCCAGTGCCAACTTTTGAAAGAGCACTCCAATTAGTCGCATTCGCCTCCTCTTTCCCCATAGCCCTTCAAATATTTCCTTTTCCAGTATATATTCAATTCCTTTTGAAAGATGCTATTGAATGTGGCTCCACCAGCCTTTCGGGCAGTACATTCGAGATCACAAAAACTTGCTGCACAAAATAATCATTCTCATCTCCTCCCTGATTCTTTTGCCAATCATCTTAAAACTGTGCCCTCTGGTTCCCATCCCTCTTGCCAGTGGAAATAGTTTCTCCCTATCTACTCTATCAACATGCTTCATAATTTTGAACACCTCTATTAAATCTCACCTTAACCTTCTCTGCTGTAAGGAGAACAATCCCTGTCTAGTCTCTCTGCATAACTGGGTCCTTCATCCGTGGTATCATTCTGGTAAATCTCCTCTGCACCCGTTCCAAGGCCCCTTATTCTGTATTCCCGAAGCAGGGGGAGCATCAGCTCTTTCAATTCCCCGTCGTTATTGTAAACACCCTCAATGAAATCACTGGGATCTGCATGTTCAGATGTCTATTGTGATCTCTGGGATACTGAGTAAGGATTTGGATTGCTATTTCTTACTCCAGCTAACCTGTTCTGCACCATGTACTCAGTTAGGACCACATTCTTTGGTTGCTTACAGACAACAGACAGAGACAACATTGTCTTATTAATCTTGATTGTATTCAAACTCGGGGTCCAGTGGTAAAATATGTGTGTTAAACTATGCCATCCAGCTGCCATTTCCATTTTCATTGAGAGATCTGAATGACATAGATATTAAGGCACAGAAACCGACCATTTGGCCCAACTGGTCTGTGCTGATGTTTAAGCTCCACACAATCTCCTCCCACCCTTCTTCATCTAAACATATCATCATATCCTTCTATTCCTTTCTCCCTCATGTACTTATCTAGTTTCCCCTTAAATCCATCTACGCTATTCGCCTCAACAACTCCATGTGGTAGCGAGTTCCACATTCTCTCTATTCTTTGGTAAAGAAATTTCTGCTGAATTCCTTATTCGATTTATTAGTGCCTATTTTGCATTTGTGACCCCTAGTTTGGGACTCCCCTGCAAGTGGAAACATGTCCTCTACATCTCCTCTGTCGATGCCCTCCATAGTTCTAAAGACCTAATAGGTCACCTCATTTTTTTTGAGAAAAGAGCCCCAGCTTCTTCAGTCTTCCCTGATAGCGAAAACCTCTCAGTTCTGGTAACTTTGTAAATGTTTTTTTTGTTCCTTCTCCAGTATCTCTATAATCTTTTTGTAATATGGAGACCAAAACTGAGCACAGCATAGTAATTGAAGTGTGATCTAACCAAGGTTCTATATACTTTTAGCATAGCTGCGCTGCCTTTGAATTGTAATCCTATAGAAATGAGCCCCAGTGCTTTGTTTGCATTTTTAATCGATTTGTTGACCTGATAAAAGTTGATCTGATTTTTGAGGGGTGAATGTTGGCAAAGGCAATTGTAATGTATTTGCTTCATGGGTTAAGAATTCATAGCAATACATTGCTATTAAGAACTAGTTGGTTTATTAGCAAAGGTTTAACAACCAGACTACAAATTACCAGTTCATCCACCAGGCTCGCAACCACCTGCCTCATCGTGGATCCCCTGAATCCAACTGGCTGGGGTTTTATTGAGTCTTGTTAGCATCACGTGACTGGCTAAGCCACTCCCAACTCAACAGCTCTACAACTATTTTTGTAGGAACATTAATACAAGTGCCCTCTGATTAAAGGGCGGGGGGGGCGGGGGGTTCACACCCCAGAAACTTTCAATCAAGTGCCCCTAATATTTTTTTTTGAGGGCACCAAAAACACAAATTAACAATTCAACATAAAGGGAATCTTTGTCAAATCAAATCAAATCAAATTAAAATTCTGTTCCCAGTTGAAATGATGCACTCCAGTCCCTCCGGTGCCCACCTGTTGAGGAAGGCTGAGAGAGTACCAGTGGACACCGCATGCTCCATCTCCAGGGACACCCTGGCTCTGATGTAACCGCAGAAGAGAGGCAGGCAGTCGGGCTGAACGACCCCCTCGACCGCCCGTTGCCTGAACCGGTTGATAGCCCCCTTGGCCATGCCCAGGAGCAGTCCTATGAGGAGGCCTTCCGACCTGCCCGCTCCCCTCTGCACAGAGTGCCCAAAGATCAGGAGTGTGGGACTGAAGTGTAACCAGAATTTGAGGAGCAGCTTCATCAACTATTGGAACAGGGGCTGCAACCTCATATATTCGACATAAATGCGGAACATGGACTCCTCTAGACCGCAGAAATTACAGGCGGCCTGGGAGCCCGTGAACCGACTTAAAAATTTATTGCACGGGCCTGCTCCGTGCACCACCCTCCAGGCTAAGTCCCCATTAAATAGTGGGAGGACTCCCACGTAGAGTGCACTCCATCAGGGACCCCCGCCTCCTCTGGACAGCAAGCTGGTGCGCCATGGCGTGTCCAGATGGCAGACGAGGCTGGCAAGGTTGAAAGTGTGCAGGAGCAGTCCGCCCAGGAAATCCCTCCGCGCAGAACTGAAAGGCACGGAGGGGATTTCCCCGAGGAGGCTCAAGCTGTGAGGTGCCGGCTCCCGAGGGAGGTTTCAGGGCTTGGCGTCAACAGCTCTACAAACCTATGAACTTACTCGCAGGTGCATACATTACAACACTAGGAGAACTTTATTGCTCCTCTCCAAATTGTGCCACAGGATCTTTGACGTTCAGCTGTACAGACAGTTTAACGTCTGATCCAAAAAGCAGCAGCTCTGACAATGCAGCACTTCCTCAGTAAGTGTTAACCTCGATGATGAAGTTAATTCCCAGAGTGAGGTTCAAACCCACAACCTGCAGACTCCAAATTGCTACAAATCAAACCACACTGACATGGATAATTGTTTGGATAATTTGCAAGGCCAAGTCTTTTGAGACGAAGCACAAGGGTACGGTAGCATAGTGGTAACGTCACTGGACCAGTAATCCAGAAGCCTGGACAAGGATCTGGAGACGTGGGTTGGAATCCCTGCACAGCAGCTGGGGAATTTAAATTCAGTTAATTAAATAAGTCTGCAATTAAAAAGCTAGTATCAGTAATGGTGGCCATGAAACGAGTGGATTGTTGTAAAAACCCATTTGGTTCACTAATGTCCTGTAGGAAAGGAAATCTGCCATCCTTACCTGGTCTGGGTCTATATGTGACTCCAGACCCACAGCAATGTGGTTGACTCTTAACTGCCCTCTGGAATGGCCCAGCAAGCCCCTTAGTTGTTCCAAACCACAATGACAAAGTCAGCACTGTGGCAATGGTTTCTTGCAGGTCGGGGTCTCAACGTTGTTCCCGGGCTGCTGCATCTCTGCTTCTATTATGGCCCCAACCTGCAGCGTGAGTTTGGGGCCCAGACGTGGCGAGGGCCCAGGGGCAACACGGGCCAGCCCACACTGCGATACGTGTGCGCACTAGGTCCATGCAGCAGAGCTAGTCTCCAGTCATCTTGGTTAATCCTTGCTACTGGACCAAGACCTAGCTCTGTCAAGCCCGTGTGGTGGCTGGTGTGCAACGGCCATCACATGTTAAAAAAATTCACGTACAGGCATCTTCCGCCCTTCAAAATGTAGATTGGGACCTGGAATGTCAGGTCCTGTGAACTCATCCCTTTTTGACGTGCAAGCGGGTCATTATTGATACAAGAGACCGCCTAAGAAGGAGAAGAAGACTGTGGGAGCATCTTCACCACAAAGACTGCAGTGGTTCAAGAATGTTGCTCACCACCACCTTCTCAAGGGCAATCTGGGATGGGCAATAAATGCCGACCTTGTCAATGATGCCCACATCCTGTGAACTAATTTTTAAAAAGGGCAATTGGATACCAAAATGGGAGTGTTGGGGGTCGCAAACAGCCTTTTCTTGTCTTGACTTCTCTTACATTTCAATATCTCATCTCCTTCCCTCTTGTTTGCTGCAATTTGCGTTTTAACAAATTACAGTCCAAATGAGCCAAAGAGAGACAAATGAAATCTTGTCCACACAACAGAGACAGTATTGAGAGAGCAGGTCGATGATGTACAAAAACAGAACTCTCCACCTGCGTCTCACAATCAAAGCATTCTGCACCACAGCAAGTTACCTCAACTGTGGCCATTAATATCGTAGAGAACTGGAAGATGTCCAGCCAGATAGAGTGAGGACTTCATCAGGGATACACAAGCAGTTCAGACAGCGGTGAATATTGAAGCTGTTGTTGCCCACGGCAGAACATGAACTTGTTTGAAATGGAAATGGAGAATGCTTAGGGATACGCAGAAGGACACCAACATCTGAGAGAAGAAAGGGACAGGTTAATGTTTCAGGCACAGAATGCTTATTTTCACCAAAGTATGCAGCAGGTCAACGGGAAACAAGTCAGTATTTGCACAGTTATGTGTTTTACAAGCAGGCAATTTTGAGGAAAGATTAACTGTGCATTAGGTGAATATAGTTTTCAAACAAGAGATACCAGCTGTTTTCTCCCGCCAATGGGTATCATGTACAGAATGCTGTGGAATAGGGCTTACAGACCAAGGCGGTCCCGCTCCCACTCATGGTCCCACTCCCGGTCCTGCTCCCACCCCCGCTCCCGGTCCTACTCCTACTCCCGCTCCAGATCCTAATCCTGCTCCCTCTCCTGGTTCTGCTCCTGCTCCCGGTCCTACTCCTGTTCCCGCTCCTGGTCCTAAACCTGCTCCCGCTCCCGGTCCTAATCCTGCTCCCGCTCCCGCTCCTGGTCCTAATCCTGCTCCCGCTCCTGGTTCTACTCCTGCTCCCGGTCCTACTCCTGCTCCCGCTCCCGGTCCCACTCCTGCTCCCGCTCCCGGTCCTACTCCTGCTCCCGCTCCTGGTTCTACTCCTGCTCCCGGTCCTACTCCTGCTCCCGGTCCTATTCCTGCTCCTGCTCCTGCTCCTGCTCCTGCTCCTGATCCTACTCCTGCTCCTGGTTCTGCTCCCGGTCCAGGTCCTGTTCAGCCAGATCGTATGATGGGCCTCAGCATCACAGAAGATCTGGAGAGGAAGGAACAATCATTTCTCCTGTAGCCAGTGTTGGTTTCAAGCGATTGATCATCTCATTGCTGTTTGTGGGATGATATTGTGTGCCGAATGGCCGTCGTGCTTACCTCCATCACTGCACTGTGAAAAGGCATTCAACGCGCGGAGCACTGTGGGACAATCAGGCTGGAAAGCTGCACCTGACCTCCAGGAAAATGATGTATTAAAATGTCAGCAGGGACTGTACCTGGCAGGCCGGGAGGTGTGAGTCATGGTTTAAAACAAGACATGAAACTCTGAGATTGCTGAGACAATAACATAAACCCTCCAGTGTAGCGGGGAGGGAGGTGGAACAGGCTTTCAGACTGGATTCTCAGTACGGATCACGTTTCGTGACGCGTCCAAACCAATTGGCTTTCTGACCGGTGGGGTTCATGAACTTAGCGCTATGTGTGCTGGAGAGCGATGTCGGACTTTTAATGGACAACACTCGAAATTGGCAAGACTTTTGCAGGAGTACTCCACTCTCAGTCACACCTATATTTTAAAGTTTGATGTCGGAGTGAATGACAACAAATTTGCCCCCTTCCGGATATTAATAGTCTGCTTGCACGGAAGAATTGCTCCACGGAGCCGCTTCTAATTAGACAGTATTCTACTGTTGTGTGTATTAATTGTGACAGATTCAACTTGGCTCCCAGGCTTTAATTTGGCAATAATTGAAGCTAAATTGGCATTTCATTTCGCTAGGGCCACAGCACGGTTGATGCAGGGAATGGAAAGTGCCGTTCTGGTGTCGTTGTGAGTACTTTTCTGAGGTAAGGGTCGCGGTCCGATGTACACTGCATCTGGCTGTGCTATAGCTGACCTGGCTGTGCTCCACGGTGATCCCACCTTGACCTCTTTGACCAAACTTATGGTCGCCTGTCTTAATATCTCCTTATGTGGTTCAGTGTCAGTTTTATTGTTCAATAATCACTCCTGTGAAGTGCCTTGGGACGGTTGACTACACTAAAGGCGTTATATAAATGCAAGTTGTTGTTGTTAAGTTGGCAAATCCACAAGACGATGGAGAACTTCCCTCATCTGCCCTCATCTGCTGCCAAGGGTCATGGGTCACGGCTGGAAGCTTTGTTGTATCACTCGCTCAGAGATGCTCGTGAGGCAAGTCTGTGACAGGAGCGAAACACCGGGAGCTGTTCTCCTCGCTGACCTTTGCGGAATCGGGCCTCCTCCGCTCCTCTCCGCCTACTTAATTACAGGAGCTGGGAACGCTTCCAAACCTTTGCTGCGCTCGGTTCAATGCAGCGCTCAACCTCTCGAGGAAGGTTCTTATTTTACCCCAGACAGCTGGTCAAAGCAAAATGTTGCGTGTGAGAGTTTCTTCTGAGAGTCACAGTGGGTTCTTCACTAATTCCTCTTATTAAGCATTGATTTTTTTAAAATCCGTGTCTTCTTTCATCCTGCCTGGATGAGCTGTGGGCAGGTCCTCCTCAGGGATGGGCGGACAGGGTGCCTTTCACACATCGCTTTGTGTGCCAGCTCTTTCATTTAACAAGTGTCAGCTGCGGCTAGGGGGGAGCACTCTCGTCTCTGAGTCAGGGAGGTCGTGAGTTCAAGTCCAACTCCAACTGTGTATGAAAGTTAGGCTGACATTCCAGTGCAGCAGTTTGTGGGAGCTTGCTGTGCGCAAATTGGCTGCCATGTTCCCTACATTACATCAGTGACTGCACTTCAAAAATATTTAATTGGCTGTAGAGTGCTTTGAGACATCCTGAGGTCATGTAAGAACATAAGAATTAGGAGCAGAAGTAAGCCATTCGGCCCCTCGAGCCTGCTCCGCCATTCAATAAGATCATGGCTGATTTTCCACCGCAACTCCACTTTCCTGCACTATCCCCATATCCCTTGATTCCTTTAATATCCAAAAATCTATCGATCTCTGTCTTGAATACACTCAAAGTCTGAGAATCCACAGCCCTCGGGTGGAGAATTCCAAAGATTCACCACCCTCTTGAGTGAAGAGGTTTCTCCTCATCCCAGTCCTAAATGGCCGATCCCTTATTCTGAGACTCTGATCCCTGGTTCTAGACTCCCCAGCCAGGGGAAACATCTTCCCTGCACCTACCCTGTCAAGTCCTGTAAGCATTTTGTATGTTTCAATGAGATCACCTCTCATTCTTCTAAACTCTAGAGAATATAAGCCTAGTCTACTCAATCTCTCCATGTGCAAATGGACAGCCCTAATCCACGTACAAATGGACTGCCCCAATCCACATACAAATGGACTGCCCAACCATCGTAGGCCCCTTGGCATTACACCCTCCACTACTGCGAGCAGGGCTCTGCTTGTGACTGCAGTGCCACACACTCTGTCTTCCCAGCTTATAGTAAATATGAATCATAAGAGCATGTCGAAGAGTTCAGAGAATAGAGACAGGCATGATTGCTGCACCTAAGCTATGAGCGTCTCCATGAACTAAACCTGCTTATTCTGGAGGGTATGAGAATTAAGTGAAGATAGTGTAGAGTGTACATGGGCTGTGGAAGGAGATTAAATGGGATGGGATAGATTGTATATGGGCTGTGGAAGGAGATTAAATGGGATGGGATAGATTGTACATGGGCTGTGGAAGGAGATTAAATGGGATGGGATAGATTGTACATGGGCTGTGGAAGGAGATTAAATGGGATGGGATAGATTGTACATGGGCTGTGGATGGAGATTAAATGGGTGGAATAGATTGTACATCGGCTGTGGGAGAGATTAAATGGGTTGGATAGATTGTACATGGGCTGCGGGAGATTAAATCGGTGGTACAGTCCATGATAGGGTAGTCGTACATGGGCTGTGGATAGAAATTGAATGGGTGGGGTAGATTGTACATGGGCTGTGGATAGAAATTGAATGGGTGGGGTAGATTGTACATGGGCTGTGGATAGGAATTGAATGGGTGGGGTAGATTTTACATGGGCTGTGGATTCAGATTGAGTAGAATTTCTGCAGGGGTTCTGCGATCACCTGCCATAAATTTGGCGGAAACCCTGGAGAAGTGCCCAGAAGTGGCCCTTTAGTCCATTTTTCCAAGGTTTCTGCTGAAGCTATGGCAGATGAGCGGGAGAACCCCTGTAGAAATTACTGGTGTAAATGTCCATGGAAGGAAGAAGTTTGAAACACTTACTCGAGCTTTCTCATTGCAGGGTAAAATGTGGTCAAAAAACAAGCATTGGCCCAATGAAGTGGCAGGGGCTTCATAGAAACGTTCTCCTCAACAACGGTGTAACCCACATCCAAACACATTCACCAAACCCTTTACTGTTAGCTTGCCAAACTGCTGATGTGATGATGCGATTCATGTTGAGACAAACCTGGACATTGCACAAACGATGTGCTTTGTAATAACACTTCACAACACTGAACGTTGCTGAGCTCAGGAGCAAGGTTGGGTTGGGGAATGAGTGGACCTGACCATATGGCAGAGCTGGCTTACCATTGGCAGAGGGCCATTGGCTTCAGTGATCTCACCTGGTCAAGACTAATAAATCAACCAGCACTCATTGCGGAGATATTTATTTCAGTCAATTGTCTTCCCTCATTATGCCCCTTGGAACCTGTTGACTCCGGGCGGGGAATTGTGCTGTCGGTGTTGGTCACCTCCGGCACTTGGCCCATATTACCAAGAATGAATTTAGACATTGAGTATGTAGGCTATTTGATAATCATGGGGTGCGGTAGCACTTTGTTACGTATCTGGACCAGTAATCCAGAGGCCTGGATGATCCAGTGACATGCGTTCAAATCTCTCCACGACAGCACCATGTAAATTTAAATTTAAATAAATCTAGAATTTAGAAAATGCTAGTATCAGTAATGGTGACCATGAAACTACCAGATTGTCGGAAAATCCCATCTAATTCACACACGTCCTTTCGGGAAGGAAATCTGCCATGGTTGCCTGGTTTGTGACTCCAGACCCAGAGCAATGTGGTTGACTTTTAACTGCCTCTGAAATGGCCAATCAGCCACTCCATTGTATTTAAGAAGGCGGCTCACCTCCACTTTCTCAAGGGCAATTAGTGATGGGCAATAAATGGGCTTGCCAGCGATACCCACATCCCTTGAATTATTATTTTTTTAAATCAGACGCTCTCAGATCAATTACAACATGGTTTAGATACAGACGAAAGCTCCCACAACACTACGCTGTCAAGCACACTCATGGCAGATCTAGTATGAGTTAGATTCAAGAGTTGAGCTTTCTCTGAACTACCCCATCAAGTATTCCCATGTTTGATACAGTACAGATTAGATGTCGTGTCAAGCTCGCTCTACATTGTCCCATGAATCACTTCTAAGTAATGTACAGAACAGCTTAGTTACAGAATAAAGCTCCCTCTCTGCTGTCCTATCAAACTCCCCCAAGTTAGAAATAGCAAGAGTTAGATACAGAGTAAAGCTCCCTCTATACTGTCCCATCAAACACTCACAGAGCAGGTACAGCACGGGTTAGATACAGAGTAAAGCTCCCTCTACACTGGCCCATCAAACACTCCTAGGGCAGGTACAGCATAGGTTAGATATAGAGTAAAGCTCCCTCTACACTGTCCCATCAAACACTCCCAGGATAGGTACAGCATGGGTTAGATACAGAGTAAAGCTCCCTCTACACTGTCCCATCAAACACTCCCAGGGCAGGTACAGCACAGGTTAGATAAAGAGTAAAGCTCTCTTAATTCCCGACCAATGTGGATTATTCATAATTCAAGGAGAGCACCACTTATTACTGCCATACGCTGGTGCCTCTGAGTGGGGCTATGACTTTAATATTGAATTTTTAGAGAGTTTTGTAGAGAAGAGCAGAATGCAGAGGAGTGTTTACTACTGCTGACGGGTCAGTGAATCACGAGCATTTCCACACCGAAGGGACGAAACCACCCCGGTTGTCATTAACTGAGATTCAGGTCCTGAGAGAGTGGAATTAGCGGTCTGTACGCTAACAGTGTTCAGATGCTGTTTGTAATCTTGAAGAAGCTATCATTCCTCCGGGAGCTTTATCCCTTGTAGTACGTGTTGGTTTGTGTGTGGCTGCAAGTGGTCTGTTGGTCTTGAATTGCATAACAGCATTACAATATGAATCATAGAATGATACAGAAGGAGGCTGTTCAGCCCATTGAACCTGTGCTAGCTCTTCGAAAGAGCTAGCAAATTATTCCAACAGCCCCATCCTTTCTCCATCGTCTTGCAAATGTTACCTTTCCAACTATACATCCTAGGTTATTCCAGCCTTTTTTTAAAGTAGCATTTTCAGCTTAACTCTATATGACAAATCATCATACAGAATTTAAATGTCATTGTTGACACAAATAACTTCCTCTTATTGAGAAATGATATTATCTCAATGAAATGCGTAGGCAGCTTCGGTCTGAGGTTATTGTTATCAGTCGACTGCTTTCAGCAGTCAGGATCATTGATTGTTTTACTAGTCTTTTTCTTTCGTACGGCAGTAGAAAAGCAAATCAAAAGCCAATATCCAAGTCAGATATCCAGGCCAAAGCTTCCGGTGCACCAGCGTGGATATCTTGTTGGCGAATTTCCTCTGAGGGCAGTGCTCAATGATCTGTTCCAGGGTCTGATTAGGAGCTCCACAGTCCCATGATGGGGATGCTTTAATCTTCAACCTGTGGAGTAGGTGGGCAGCATCAACCATGGCTGGTTCTGAGGCGGTTGATGGTTGTCCAGTGTTTGCGAGGAAGGTTTGATCCTTCAGGTTGTACTGTGAGGTCCTCTATAAGCAATCCATTCTATACGTTGCAGTTCTTCCAAGCATTTCGCCGTCGGTCATCAAGGCTGAGGGGAGATCGCTGCAGGGCTTCAGCGACGGTCCCAAAACGGGCGTCTAGATTGGAGGCGGGTTGGTGGTAGGTTGTTTGAGTCGGCCTGGATCGGCATGTCTTTGCTGGTGTAGTGGTTGTATTCTCTGGAGACTGAATATTCGTAGGTGTGCTGGTATGATGTTTGCAAGCACGGGCAGCCAAGGTGTTGGTGTCGATAAAAGTGTACCGGTGATAATTCTCATAGTAGAGTTTAGCTGGACATCAACAGATTTGAAATTTTACTATTGAAAATTTTACTATTGAAAGCGACTATTGAATCTACTTCCACCACCCTTTCAGGCAGTGCATTCTAGATCACAACTCGCTGTGTAAAAACATTCTCCTCTGGTTCTTTTGCCAATTATATTAAATCTACGATCTCTGGTTACCGACATTCCTGCCAGTGGAAACAGTTTTTCCTTATTTACTTTAACAAAATGCCTCTTGATTTTGAGGAGCTCCATTAAATCTCCCCTTAACCTACTCTGCTCTGAGGAGAACAATCCCACCTTCTCTAGTCTTTCTATCATATAACTATGATATATCATCACAGCCCTGTAACACAGTGTGTTACATCTCTGTGATGACAATCGCATCGTTATATATGTAGATGCCTCGTATATTCTGTCACCCGTTCCTGAGGCTGACGTCTGCTGTGGTGCAGACCCCCCCCCAAATGTTGGCCAAATAGTCAAAATTTTGGCCAAAAAATCTAGTGCAGTGCTGAGGGAGCGCTGTACAGTCGGAGGTGCCGTCTGTCGGATGAGACGTTAAACCAAGGCCCCGTCTGCTCTCTCAAGTGGACGTAAAAAATCCCATGGCACTATTTCTTTGCTTCGTTCTTTCTTTCTTTCCTTCTTTCCTTCGTTCTTTCCTTCCCTCACCCAACACCCACACACATATGTACACATCCTTCCCACTGGATAAGGATCTGGATTGGGAGCCCACTGCACCACCCCAATCTCCCTCGCCCTACCCCTCGGGTTTATAAAATGCAATGTTGGACAGTTATATTCAGAAGCCCATCCCCGCTGAGTTCACAAGAGCTCGCCCCTGACAACCCAAGATCGCTTCTAATTGCTGGTGCCTCAAGGGCGTTGGCTGATCTCGTGAGCGAGCTCCCTGGAACCCACTTTCTGATGAGCGTGTGAGTCAAAAATGAGATGCACCGAGCATTTATCTGTACTGTGATCCACAAAAATAATTTCCAATATAGTCCCAGCCTCAGTCAGCTCTCTCCTGGTTTCTGAGAGGTGATTGGGCAGTAATCATCTTGGAAAGGTGTCTCCTAAGTTGGAGGGGGTGAAAGATGATGAGGATGAGTAATAGGGCCGGCACTGGCTCCTGGCGTGCTGCCCTTTCTGTGCATGATACCGAACCAGTAGCAGTGAAACTGGCACCTCGTTTTACAAGTACATGATCGGGGCTTACCCATTTATTCAGTGGGTGCCAGTCCCTTGTGCTGCCAGGTTAGATCCCCTGTGCCAGGTCAGCTGACCTCAGTGGAGACAGTGAACTTCTGCAGTTAGGAAATCTGGGAGGGGAAAAATAGACATCAAGATTTCTGTTCCTGATCCTTGCCAGGTCAGGTACTGCAGCATTAGATATGGAGTAAAGCTCCCTCTACACTGTCCCATCAAACACTCCTAAGGCAGGTACAGCAGCATTAGATACAGAGTAAAGCTCCCACTACACTGTCCCATCAAACACTCCCAGGGCAGGAACAGCACAGGGTTGGATAAAGAGTAGACCTCCCTCTACACTGCCCCATCAAAGATTCTCAGGGCAGGAACAGCACGGGTTAGATACAGAGTAAAACTCCCTCTACTCTGTCCCATCAAACACTCCCAGATCAGATAAAGCCTGGGTTAGACACAGTAAAGCTCCCTCTATGCTGTTCCATCAAACACTCCCAGGGCAGATCCAAGAGGGTTAGATACAGAGTAGACCTCCCTCTACACTGTCACATTAAACACTCCCATATTAGATATAACATAGGTTAGATACAGAGTAAAGCTCCCTCTGCAGTCTCCTACCAAAGTGTCTCTATCCTGGACTCAGAGAAGAACCCATGACAGCACCAGTGTGATAAGTGCCAATCCTATAGACGCTCTGATTGACCTTGCCAGCTTGTGCTGGACCAGGCTGATTTTGTACACCCACGGAGAAGTGGATTGATTCTGCCGACTCTAATTGCAGTTTTAACACCTGAGCCTAGGTTGGATTCGAGCCCAGGTTCTGGGTGTGGAAGGGCAGCACGGCTTAGATACAGAGGGCTCAATTTTCCCCAGTGAGTTGCGCCGTTTTTTTGGAGCAGGCTACTCTTTTTGGCCTAAGTTGAAAAACCAAAAAACCACAGTTTCCCTAATCAATTTGCACCAGCGTAACTCAGTTATAATTTTTTTAAGTCAGTTTTTTTTCAGCCAAACGGGGCGTAACCAGACACCTACACCAATTCTGGCCATTTAGGGAAGTTTGGCCAGCTGAGAGTTACTCCAGTTCTGATTTGGCCAGCGCATGTGGCCTTCCCGAGAGTTAAGGAAATCGGCGCAGGTAAGGAAAGAGGCGCAGACAGTGAAAGAATTGAAAAACACATAGCGGCAACTTACCTTCAACCTCACCTGATTCAAACACACAGTCTGGTCCCATACTTGGGTCCCTGGTTCTCACACACACAGTCCAATCCCTGAGAGAGAGAGAGTTTCCAACTTAGAATTTTTTTTTTTGGCGTACTTGGGCCTCAAAAAATTGGGCATAACTCTTCAAGTACGCTAAAAAAATGCCTTGGGGATAATTGAGCCCAGAGTAAGGCCATTCCACCAACTGGCCTTACTCTGGGCAGTAAAATGTCATTTACAAGTTCAAAGGTAGCTGAACATCACAGTATCAGGCAGTCAGCTCAAGCCATTTTTAGACTGCAACCAGGGCGCTTAACCCTGATATTCCGATATGCGCTAGGTGTGCTTGAGGCCCGACTAGGGGTAGGCCAGGGGATCTCACAAAATGTACCCTTTGTGTGTCCGTGTGAAAACTGCAACTCAAAGGCTTCCCATACTGATCACAATAGTTTAATTCAAAATGTAATTTTGCAAATTGACAAGCATAACAACTTGGATCTTTAACATAGAAAAACATCCAGTGTTTGAATACCTTTCTTTTTGTTCATTTAAACACACAAAATGACACCCGAAGAAAGGCTCGACAGATTGTGTCTGTGGGACAGAGGAGGTTAAGGAGGGGTGGAACGGAAGTTTTCAAATTATGAAAGGATAAATTGTGAAAGATGTGTCTTAATGGTTGGTGAATTGACAATAAGGGGGCACAGACTGAGGATTATCACTAAGAATGAAGGGAGAACTCAGAAGATATATTTTCACCAAGAGACTTATAGGAACATAAAATGTTATTGTGCCATTGAGATGTTTTAAAGGCAGTTATACAATTGTTTGACAAGTAAGAATATACAAGAGTGCAGAGAAAAAGCAGGGGAATGAGATTGGAGGAGACAACTCCAGTTGAGGAGCGAGCACAGACGAGATAAGCTGAATGGCCGTCAATGCTGTAATGATTGTGTACACACACACCCACACACACCCACACACACACACACACACACCCTTCAATGGACATGCCACCAGCCCCAATCACTCCATAACTTTGCCATGATCCCCCTGACTAGGCAACCCAAGTGTGGAGAGCAAAGGAATAAAAATCAAAGTGCTATAGGGTGGGAGTGGCACAGAGAGACCAGGATATTAGAGAGGAAGCTATCGGTACACATTGGTGATGAGAGAGTGAAACTTCGCTTGTGGTGTGAAACCTCCCTATGTAACGGAAAATCGGCCTGTAAATGTTGCATTGGATCGATGTTCCGACCAGTGATGCTCCCTTGAGATTTGATACACTCATATTAAATTCCTCGGAGTGCTGTTTCACAGGAAGTGTTGCATCAGGTTAACATTTCAGCTTCAAAAAAAGTGAATAGTGCGATGTGTTAGGTGTTCAGTTCCAGAACCTACCCCATGCATCAGTTCGAGAACATACCCCATGTCCCAGTTCCAGAACATAACCCATGTCCCAGTTTGAGAATGTACCCCATGTGGCAGTTTGAGAACCTACCCCATGCACCAGTTCGAGAACATACCCCATGTCCCAGTTCCAGATCATAACCCATGTCCCAGTTTGAGAACGTACCCCATGTCCTAGTTCGAGAACATACCCCAAGTTGCAGTTCCACAATGTACCCCATGTCCCAGTTCGAGAACATATCCCATGTCCCAGTTCAAGAACTTACCCCATGTCCCAGTTCCACAAAGTACCCCATGTCCCAGTTCCACAATGTACCCAATATCCCAGTTCCACAATGTACCCCATGTCCCAGTTCGAGAACTTACCCCATGTCCCACTTCCAGAAAGTACCCCATGTCTCAATTCGAAAACTTACCCCATGTCCAAGTTCAAGAATGTACCCCATGTCCCAGTTCCAGAACTTACCCCATGTCCCAATTCCAGAAAGTAGCTCATGTCCCAGTTCCAGAACTTACCCCATGTCCCAGTTCCACAATGTACTCCATATCCCAGTTCCACAATGTACCCCATGTCCCATTTCGAGAACTTACCCCATGTCCCAGTTCCACAATGTACACCATGTCCCAGTTCCAGAACTTACCCCATGTCCCAATTCGAGAAAGTACGGCATGTCCCAGTTCCAGAACTTACCCCATGACCCAGTTCCAGAACTTACCCCATGTCCCAGTTCCACAATGTACTCCATATCCCAGTTCCACAATGTACCCCATGTCCCATTTCGAGAACTTACCCCATGTCCAAGTTCAAGAATGTACCCCATGTCCCAGTTCCAGAACTTACCCCATGTCCCAATTCCAGAAAGTAGCTCATGTCCCAGTTCCAGAACTTACCCCATGTCCCAGTTCCACAATGTACTCCATATCCCAGTTCCACAATGTACCCCATGTCCCATTTCGAGAACTTACCCCATGTCCCAGTTCCAGAAAGTACCCCATGTCCCAGGTGCAGAACTTACCCCATGTCCCAATTCGAGAAAGTACCCCATGTCCCAGTTCCAGAACTTACCCCATGTCCCAGTTCCAGAACTTACCCCATGTCCCAGTTCCAGAACTTACCCCATGTCCCATTTCCACAATGTACCCCATGTCCTAGTTCCACAATGTACCCCATGTCCCAGTTTGAGAATGTACCCCATGTCCTAGTTCGAGAACATACCCCAAGTTGCAGTTCCACAATGTACCCCATGTCCCAGTTCGAGAACATATCCCATGTCCCAGTTCAAGAACTTACCCCATGTCCCAGTTCCACAAAGTACCCCATGTCCCAGTTCCACAATGTACCCAATATCCCAGTTCCACAATGTACCCCATGTCCCAGTTCGAGAACTTACCCCATGTCCCACTTCCAGAAAGTACCCCATGTCTCAATTCGAAAACTTACCCCATGTCCAAGTTCAAGAATGTACCCCATGTCCCAGTTCCAGAACTTACCCCATGTCCCAATTCCAGAAAGTAGCTCATGTCCCAGTTCCAGAACTTACCCCATGTCCCAGTTCCACAATGTACTCCATATCCCAGTTCCACAATGTACCCCATGTCCCATTTCGAGAACTTACCCCATGTCCCAGTTCCACAATGTACACCATGTCCCAGTTCCAGAACTTACCCCATGTCCCAATTCGAGAAAGTACGGCATGTCCCAGTTCCAGAACTTACCCCATGACCCAGTTCCAGAACTTACCCCATGTCCCAGTTCCACAATGTACCCCATGTCCTAGTTCCACAATGTACCCCATGTCCCAGTTCGAGAACTTACTCCATGTCCCAGTTCCAGAACTTACCCCATGGCCCAGTTCCAGAACTTACCCCATGTCTCAGTTCCACAATGTACTCCATGTCCCAGTTCCAAAATGGACCCCATTTCCCAGTTACACAATGTACCTCATGTCCCATTTCGAGAACTTACCCCATGTCCCAATTTGAAAATGTACCCCATGTCCCAGTTCGAGAACATACGCCATGTTGCAGTTCCAATGCGTACCCCAAGCACCAGTTCCAGCACCTACCTCATGTCCCAGTTCCACAATGTACCCCATGTCACAGCTCGAGAACATATCCCATGTCCCAGTTCCAGAACTTAACCCATGTCCCAATTCGAGAAAGTACCCCATGTCCCAGTTTCAGAACTTACCCCATGTCCCAGTTCCACAATGTACCCCATGTCCCAGTTCCACAATGTATCCCATGTCCCAGTTCCTGAAAGTACCCCATGTCCCAGTTCCAGAAAGTATCCCATGTCCCAGTTTCAGAAGTTATCCCATGTCCCAGTTCCAGAACTTACCCCATGTCCCAGTTCCAGAACTTACCCCATGTCCCAGTTCCACAATGTACCCCATGTCTCAGTTCCAGAACTTACCCCATGTCCCAGTTCCAGAACTTACCCCATGTCCCAGCTCCAGAAAGTACCCCATGACCCAGTTCCACAATGTACCCCATGTACCAGTTTGAGAACTTACTCTATGTCCCAGTTCCACAATGTATTCCATGTCCTAGTTCCAAAACTTAACCCATGCCCCAGTTCCAGAAAGTACCCCATATCCCAGTTCCAGAACTTACCCCATGTCCCAATTTGAGAATGTACCCCATGCCACAGTTCCAGTACTTGCCCCATGTCCCAGTTCCAGAACTTACCCCATGTCCCAATTTAAGAAAGTACCTCATGTCCCAATTTTAAAATGTACCCCATGTCCCAGTTCGAGAACATACGCCATGTTGCAGTTCCAATGCGTACCTCAAGCACCAGTTCCAGCACATACCTCATGTCCCAGTTCCACAATGTACCCCATGTCCCAGTTCGAGAACATATCCCATGTCCCAGTTCAAGAACTTACCCCACGTCCCAGTTCCAGAATTACCCCATGTGCCAGTTCTACAATGTACCCCTTGTCTCAGTTCCACAATGTACCCCATGTCTCAGTTCCAGAACTTACCCCATGTCCCAGTTCCAGAAAGTACCCTATGTCCCAGTTCCAGAAAGTACCCCATGTCCCATTTCCACAATGTACTCCATGTCCCAGTTCCACAATGTACCCCATGTCCCAGTTCGAGAACTTACCCCATGTCCCAGTTCCAGAACTTACCCCATGTCCCAGTTCCACAATGTAACCCATGTCCCAGTTCCAGAACATACCCCATGTCCCAGTTCCACAATGCACCCCATGTCCCAGTCGAGAACTTACCCCATGTCCCAGTTCCAGAACTTACCCCATGTCCCAGTTCCACAATGTACCCCATGTCCCAGTTGCAGAACTTACCCCATGTCCCAGTTCCACAATGTACCCCATGTCCCAGTTGCAGAACTTACCCCATGTCCCAGTTCCACAATGTACCCCATGTCCTAGTTGCAGAACTTACCCCATGTCCCAGTTCCACAATGTACCCCATGTCCCAGTTCCAGAACTTACACCATGTTCCAGTTCCACAATGTACCCCATGTTCCAGTTCCAGAACTTACCCCATGTCCCAATTCGAGAAAGTACCCCATGTCCCAGTTCCAGAACTTACCCCATGTCCTTTGGTTCGGTATTCACTGAGGAGGACACAAATAACCTTCCGGATATAAAAGGGGTCGGAGGGTCTAGTAAGGAGGAGGAACTGAGGGAAATCCTTATTAGTCGGAAAATTGTGTTGGGGAAATTGATGGGATTGAAGGCCGATAAATCCCCAGGGCCTGATGGACTGCATCCCAGAGTACTTAAGGAGGTGGCCTTGGAAATAGTGGATGCATTGACAGTCATTTTCCAACATTCCATTGACTCTGGATCAGTTCCTATGGAGTGGAGGGTAGCCAATGTAACCCCACTTTTTAAAAAAGGAGGGAGAGAGAAAACAGGGAATTACAGACCGGTCAGCCTGACATCGGTAGTGGGTAAAATGATGGAATCAATTATTAAGGATGTCATAGCAGTGCATTTGGAAAGAGGTAATATGATAGGTCCAAGTCAGCATGGATTTGTGAAAGGGAAATCATGCTTGACAAATCTTCTGGAATTTTTTGAGGATGTTTCCAGTAGAGTGGACAAGGGAGAACCAGTTGATGTGGTATATTTGGACTTTCAGAAGGCTTTCGACAAGGTCCCACACAAGAGATTAATGTGCAAAGTTAAAGCACATGGGATTGGGGGTAGTGTGCTGACATGGATTGAGAACTGGTTGTCCGACAGGAAGCAAAGAGTAGGAGTAAATGGGGACTTTTCAGAATGGCAGGCAGTGACTAGTGGGGTACCGCAAGGTTCTGTGCTGGGGCCCCAGCTGTTTACACTGTACATTAATGATTTAGACGAGGGGATTAAATGTAGTATCTCCAAATTTGCGGATGACACTAAGTTGGGTGGCAGTGTGAGCTGCAAGGAGGATTCTATGAGGCTGCAGAGCGACTTGGATAGGTTAGGTGAGTGGGCAAATGCATGGCAGATGAAGTATAATGTGGATAAATGTGAGGTTATCCACTTTGGTGGTAAAAACAGAGAGACAGACTATTATCTGAATGGTGACAGATTAGGAAAAGGGGAGGTGCAAAGAGACCTGGGTGTCATGGTACATCAGTCATTGAAGGTTGGCATGAAGGTACAGCAGGCGGTTAAGAAAGCAAATGGCATGTTGGCCTTCATAGCGAGGGGATTTGAGTACAAGGGCAGGGAGGTGTTGCTACAATTGTACAGGGCCTTGGTGAGGCCACACCTGGAGTATTGTGTGCAGTTTTGGTCTCCTAACCTGAGGAAGGACATTCTTGCTATTGAGGGAGTGCAGCAAAGGTTCACCAGACTGATTCCTGGGATGGCGGGACTGACCTATCAAGAAAGACTGGATCAACTGGGCTTGTATTCACTGGAGTTCAGAAGAATGAGAGGGGACCTCATAGAAACGTTTAAGATTCTGACGGGGTTAGACAGGTTAGATGCAGGAAGAATGTTCCCAATGTTGGGGAAGTCCAGAACCAGGGGACACAGTCTAAGGATAAGGGGGAAGCCATTTAGGACCGAGATGAGGAGGAATTTCTTCACCCAGAGAGTGGTGAACCTGTGGAATTCTCTACCATAGAAAGTTGTTGAGGCCAATTTACTAAATATATTCAAAAAGGAGTTAGATGAAGTCCTTACTACTAGGGGAATCAAGGGGTATGGTGAGAAAGCAGGAATGGGGTACTGAAGTTGCATGTTCAGCCATGAACTCATTGAATGGCGGTGCAGGCTAGAAGGGCCGAATGGCCTACTCCTGCACCTATTTTCTATGTTTCTATGTTTCTATGTCCCAGTTCCAGAACTTATCCCATGTCCCAGTTCCAAAATGTACCCCATGTCCAAGTTCCACAATGTACCCCATGTCCCATTTTGAGAACTTACCCCATGTCCCAGTTCCAGAAAGTACCCAATGTCCCCGTTCCATAACTTATCCCATGTCCCAGTTCCAGAACTTACACCATGTCGCACTTCGAGAAAGTACCCCTGTCCCAGTTCCAGAAAGTACCCCATGACCCAGTTCCAGAAAGTACCCCATGCCCCAGTTCCAGTACTTACACCATGTCGCACTTCGAGAAAGTATTCCATGTCGCAGTTCCACAATGTACCCCATGTACCTGTTCTAGAACTTACTCCATGTCCCAGTTCCACAATATATTTCATGTCCTAGTTCCAGAACTTACCCCATGTCCCAGTTCCAGAAAATACCCCATGTCCCCATTCCAGAAAGTACCCCATGCCCCAGTTCCAGAAAGTACCCCATGTCCCAGTTCCAGAAAGTACCCTATGTCCCAGTTCCAGAAAGTACCCCATGTCCCATTTCCACAATGTACTCCATGTCCCAGTTCCACAATGTACCCCATGTCCCAGTTCGAGAACTTACCCCATGTCCGAGTTCCAGAACTTACCCCATGTCCCAGTTCCACAATGTACCCCATGTCCTAGTTCCACAATGTACCCATGTCCCAGTTCGAGAACTTACCCCATGTCCCAGTTCCAGAACTTACCTCATGGCCCAGTTCCAGAACTTACCCCATGTCTCAGTTCCACAATGTACTCCATGTCCAAGTTCCAAAATGGACCCCATGTCCCAGTTCCACAATGTAACCCATGTCCCATTTCGAGAACTTACCCCATTTCCCAGTTCCAGAAAGTACCCTATGTCCCAGTTCCAAAAAGTACCCCATGTCCCAGTTCCAGAACTTACCCCATGTCCAAATTCGAGAAAGTACCCCATGCCCCAGTTCCAGAACTTACCCCATGTCCCAGTTCCAGAACTTACCCCATGTCCCAATTTGAAAATGTACGCCATGTTCCAGTTCGAGAACATACCCCATGCTGCAGTTTCAATGCGTACCCCAGGTACCAGTTCCAGACCATACCTCATGTCCCAGTTCCACAATGAACCCCATGTCCCAGCTCGAGAACATATCCCATGCCCCTGTTCAAGAACTTACCCCATGTCCCAGTTCCAGAACTTACCCCATGTCCCACTACCAGAAAGTACCCCATGTCCCAATTCGAAAACTTACACCATGTCCCAGTTCCAGAACTTACCCCATGTCCCAATTCCAGAAAGTAGCTCATGTCCCAGTTCCAGAACTTACCCCATTCCCACTTCCACAATGTACGCCATGTCCCAGTTCCTGAACTTACCCCATGTCCCAATTTGAGAAAGTACCCCATGTCCCAGTTTCAGAACTTACCCCATGTCCCAGTTCCACAATGTACCCCAGTTCCACAATGTACCCCATGTCTCAGTTCCAGAACTGACCCCATGTCCCAGTTTCAGAACTTACCCCATGTCCCAGCTCCAGAAAGTACCCCATGACCCAGTTCCACAATGAATTCCATGTCCTAGTTCCAGAACTTACCCCATGCCTCAGTTCCAGAAAGTACCCCATATCCCAGTTCCAGAACTTACCCCATGTCCCAATTTGAGAATGTACCCCATGCCACAGTTTCAGTACTTGCCCCATGTCCCAGTTCCAGAACTTACCCCATGTCCCAATTCGAGAAAGTACCTCATGTCCCAATTTTAAAATGTACCCCATGTCCCAGTTCGAGAACATACGCCATGTTGCAGTTCCAATGCGCACCACAAGCACCAGTTCCAGCACATACCTCATGTCCCAGTTCCACAATGTACCCCATGTCCCAGCTCGAGAACATACGCCATGTTGCAGTTCCAATGCGTACCCCAAGCACCAGTTCCAGAACTTACCCCATGTGCCAGTTCTACAATGTACCCCTTGTCTCAGTTCCACAATGTACCCCATGTCTCCGTTCCAGAACTTACCCCATGTCCTAGTTCCAGAAAGTACCCTATGTCCTAGTTCCAGAAAGTACCCCATGTCCCATTTCCACAATGTACTCCATGTCCCAGTTCCACAATGTACCCCATGTCCCAGTTCAAGAACTTACCCCATGTCCCAGTTCCAGAACTTACTCCATGTCCCAGTTCCACAATGTAACCCATGTCCCAGTTCCAGAACATACCCCATGTCCCAGTTCCACAATGCACCCCATGTCCCAGTCGAGAACTTACCCCATGTCCCAGTTCCACAATGCACCCCATGTCCCAGTTCCACAATGTACCCCATGTCCCAGTTGCAGAACTTACCCCATGTCCCAGTTCCACAATGTACCCCATGTCCCAGTTGCAGAACTTACCCCATGTCCCAGTTCCAGAAAGTACCCAATATCCCCATTCCAGAAAGTACCCCATGTTCCAGTTCCAGAACAAACTCCATGTCCCAATTCGAGAAAGTACGCCATGTCCCAGTTCCAGAACTTATCCCATGTCCCAGTTCCAGAACTTACCCCATGTCCTAGTTCCACAATGTACCCCATGTCCCAGTTCCACAATGTACCCCATGTCCCATTTCGAGAACTTACCCCATTTCCCAGTTCCAGAAAGTACCCTATGTCCCAGTTCCAGAAAGTATCCCATGTCCCAGTTCCAGAAAGTATCCCATGTCCCAGCTCCACAATGTATCCCATGTCCCAGTTCCAGAAAGTATCCCATGTCCAAGTTCCAGAAAGTATCCCATGTCCCAGTTCCACAATGTATCCGATGTCCCAGTTCCACAATGTACCCCATGTCTCAGTTCCAGAACTTACACCATGTCCCAGTTCCAGAACTTACCCCGTGTCCCAATTCGAGAAAGTACCCCATGTCCCAGTTCCAGAACTTACCCCATGTCCCAGTTCCAGAACTTACCTCATATCCCATTTCCATAATGTACCCCATGTCTCAGTTCCATAATGTACCCCATGTCTCAGTTCCAGAAAGTACCCCATGTCCCAGTTCCAGAAAGTACCCCCGTCCCAGTTCCAGAAAGTACCCCATGACCCAGTTCCAGAAAGTACCCCATGCCCCAGTTCCAGAACTTACACCATGTCCCAGTTCCACAATGTACCCCATGTACCTGTTCTAGAACTTACTCCATGATCCAGTTCCACAATGTATTTCATGTCCTAGTTCCAGAACTTACCCCATGTCCCAGTTCCAGAAAATACCCCATGTCCCCATTCCAGAAAGTACCCCATGCCCCAGTTCCAGAAAGTACCCCATGTCCCAGTTCCAGAAAGTACCCTATGTCCCAGTTCCAGAAAGTACCCCATGTCCCATTTCCACAATGTACTCCATGTCCCAGTTCCACAATGTACCCCATGTCCCAGTTCGGGAACTTACCCCATGTCCCAGTTCCAGAACTTACCCCATGTCCCAGTTCCACAATGTACCCCATGTCCCAGTTCAAGAACTTACCCCATGACCCAGTTTGAGAAAGTACCCCATGTCCCAGTTCCACAATGTAACCCATGTCCTAGTTCCACAATGTACCCATGTCCCAGTTCGAGAACTTACCCCATGTCCCAGTTCCAGAACTTACGTCATGGCCCAGTTCCAGAACTTACCCCATGTCTCAGTTCCACAATGTACTCCATGTCCAAGTTCCAAAATGGACCCCATGTCCCAGTTCCACAATGTAACCCATGTCATTATGAGAACTTACCCCATTTCCCAGTTCCAGAAAGTACCCTATGTCCCAGTTCCAAAAAGTACCCCATGTCCCAGTTCCAGAACTTACCCCATGTCCAAATTCGAGAAAGTACCCCATGCCCCAGTTCCAGAACTTACCCCATGTCCCAGTTCCAGAACTTACCCCATGTCCCAATTTGAAAATGTACGCCATGTTCCAGTTCGAGAACATACGCCATGTTGCAGTTCCAATGCGTACCCCAAGCACCAGTTCCAGAACTTACCCCATGTGCCAGTTCTACAATGTACCCCTTGTCTCAGTTCCACAATGTACCCCATGTCTCAGTTCCAGAACTTATCCCATGTCCCAGTTCCAGAAAGTACCCCATGTCCTAGTTCCAGAAAGTACCCCATGTCCCATTTCCACAATGTACTCCATGTCCCAGTTCCACAATGTACCCCGTGTCCCAGTTCAAGAACTTACCCCATGTCCCAGTTCCAGAACTTACTCCATGTCCCAGTTCCACAATGTAACCCATGTCCCAGTTCCAGAACATACCCCATGTCCCAGTTCCACAATGCACCCCATGTCCCAGTCGAGAACTTACCCCATGTCCCAGTTCCAGAACTTACCCCATGTCCCAGTTCCACAATGTACCCCATGTCCCAGTTGCAGAACTTACCCCATGTCCCAGTTCCACAATGTACCCCATGTCCCAGTTCCAGAACTTACACCATGTTCCAGTTCCACAATGTACTCCATGTCCCATTTTGAGAACTTACCCCATGTCCCAGTTCCAGAAAGTACCCAATATCCCCGTTCCAGAACTTACCCCATGTTCCAGTTCCAGAACAAACTCCATGTCCCAATTCGAGAAAGTACGCCATGTCCCAGTTCCAGAACTTATCCCATGTCCCAGTTCCAGAACTTACCCCATGTCCTAGTTCCACAATGTACCCCATGTCCTAGTTCCACAATGTACCCCATGTCCCAGTTCCACAATGTACCCCATGTCCCATTTCGAGAACTTACCCCATTTCCCAGTTCCAGAAAGTACCCTATGTCCCAGTTCCAGAAAGTATCCCATGTCCCAGTTCCAGAAAGTATCCCATGTCCCAGCTCCACAATGTATCCCATGTCCCAGTTCCAGAAAGTATCCCATGTCCAAGTTCCAGAAAGTATCCCATGTCCCAGTTCCACAATGTATCCGATGTCCCAGTTCCACAATGTACCCCATGTCTCAGTTCCAGAACTTACACCATGTCCCAGTTCCAGAACTTACCCCGTGTCCCAATTCGAGAAAGTACCCCATGTCCCAGTTCCAGAACTTACCCCATGTCCCAGTTCCAGAACTTACCTCATATCCCATTTCCATAATGTACCCCATGTCTCAGTTCCATAATGTACCCCATGTCTCAGTTCCAGAAAGTACCCCATGTCCCAGTTCCAGAAAGTACCCCCGTCCCAGTTCCAGAAAGTACCCCATGACCCAGTTCCAGAAAGTACCCCATGCCCCAGTTCCAGAACTTACACCATGTCCCATTTCCACAATGTACTCCATGTCCCAGTTCCACAATGTATCCCATGTACCTGTTCTAGAACTTACTCCATGATCCAGTTCCACAATGTATTTCATGTCCTAGTTCCAGAAAATACCCCATGTCCCCATTCCAGAAAGTACCCCATGCCCCAGTTCCAGAAAGTACCCCATGTCCCAGTTCCAGAAAGTACCCTATGTCCCAGTTCCAGAAAGTACCCCATGTCCCATTTCCACAATGTACTCCATGTCCCAGTTCCACAATGTACCCCATGTCCCAGTTCGGGAACTTACCCCATGTCCCAGTTCCAGAACTTACCCCATGTCCCAGTTCCACAATGTACCCCATGTCCCAGTTCAAGAACTTACCCCATGACCCAGTTTGAGAAAGTACCCCATGTCCCAGTTCCACAATGTAACCCATGTCCTAGTTCCACAATGTACCCATGTCCCAGTTCGAGAACTTACCCCATGTCCCAGTTCCAGAACTTACGTCATGGCCCAGTTCCAGAACTTACCCCATGTCTCAGTTCCACAATGTACTCCATGTCCAAGTTCCAAAATGGACCCCATGTCCCAGTTCCACAATGTAACCCATGTCATTATGAGAACTTACCCCATTTCCCAGTTCCAGAAAGTACCCTATGTCCCAGTTCCAAAAAGTACCCCATGTCCCAGTTCCAGAACTTACCCCATGTCCAAATTCGAGAAAGTACCCCATGCCCCAGTTCCAGAACTTACCCCATGTCCCAGTTCCAGAACTTACCCCATGTCCCAATTTGAAAATGTACGCCATGTTCCAGTTCGAGAACATACGCCATGTTGCAGTTCCAATGCGTACCCCAAGCACCAGTTCCAGAACTTACCCCATGTGCCAGTTCTACAATGTACCCCTTGTCTCAGTTCCACAATGTACCCCATGTCTCAGTTCCAGAACTTATCCCATGTCCCAGTTCCAGAAAGTACCCCATGTCCTAGTTCCAGAAAGTACCCCATGTCCCATTTCCACAATGTACTCCATGTCCCAGTTCCACAATGTACCCCGTGTCCCAGTTCAAGAACTTACCCCATGTCCCAGTTCCAGAACTTACTCCATGTCCCAGTTCCACAATGTAACCCATGTCCCAGTTCCAGAACATACCCCATGTCCCAGTTCCACAATGCACCCCATGTCCCAGTCGAGAACTTACCCCATGTCCCAGTTCCAGAACTTACCCCATGTCCCAGTTCCACAATGTACCCCATGTCCCAGTTGCAGAACTTACCCCATGTCCCAGTTCCACAATGTACCCCATGTCCCAGTTCCAGAACTTACACCATGTTCCAGTTCCACAATGTACTCCATGTCCCATTTTGAGAACTTACCCCATGTCCCAGTTCCAGAAAGTACCCAATATCCCCGTTCCAGAACTTACCCCATGTTCCAGTTCCAGAACAAACTCCATGTCCCAATTCGAGAAAGTACGCCATGTCCCAGTTCCAGAACTATCCCATGTCCCAGTTCCAGAACTTACCCCATGTCCTAGTTCCACAATGTACCCCGTGTCCTAGTTCCACAATGTACCCCATGTCCCAGTTCCACAATGTACCCCATGTCCCATTTCGAGAACTTACCCCATTTCCCAGTTCCAGAAAGTACCCTATGTCCCAGTTCCAGAAAGTACCCCATGTCCCAGTTCCAGAAAGTATCCCATGTCCAAGTTCCAGAAAGTATCCCATGTCCCAGCTCCACAATGTATCCCATGTCCCAGTTCCAGAAAGTATCCCATGTCCAAGTTCCAGAAAGTATCCCATGTCCCAGTTCCACAATGTATCCGATGTCCCAGTTCCACAATGTACCCCATGTCTCAGTTCCAGAACTTACACCATGTCCCAGTTCCAGAAAGTACCCCATGTCCCAGTTCCAGAAAGTACCCCATGTCCCAGTTCCAGAACTTACCCCGTGTCCCAATTCGAGAAAGTACCCCATGTCCCAGTTCCAGAACTTATCCCATGTCCCAGTTCCAGAACTTACCTCATATCCCATTTCCACAATGTATTCCATGTCCCAATTCAATAATGTATCCCATGTCTCAGTTCCAGAAAGTACCCCATGTCCCAGTTCCAGAAAGTACCCCATGCCCCAGTTCCAGAAAGTACCCCATGTCCCATTTCCACAATGTACTCCATGGCCCAGTTCCACAATGTACCCCATGTCCCAGTTCGAGAACTTACCCCATGTCCCAGTTCCAGAACTTACCCCATGTCCCAGTTCCACAATGTACCCCATGTCCCAGTTCAAGAACTTACCCCATGACCCAGTGTGAGAAAGTACCCCATGTCCCAGTTCCACAATGTAACCCATGTCCTAGTTCCACAATGTACCCATGTCCCAGTTCGAGAACTTACCCCATGTCCCAGTTCCAGAACTTACCTCATGGCCCAGTTCCAGAACTTACCCCATGTCTCAGTTCCACAATGTACTCCATGTCCAAGTTCCAAAATGGACCCCATGTCCCAGTTCCACAATGTAACCCATGTCCCAGTTCAAGAACTTACCCCATGACCCAGTGTGAGAAAGTACCCCATGTCCCAGTTCCACAATGTAACCCATGTCCTAGTTCCACAATGTACCCATGTCCCAGTTCGAGAACTTACCCCATGTCCAAATTCGAGAAAGTACCCCATGCCCCAGTTCCAGAACTTACCCCATGTCCCAGTTCCTGAACTTACCCCATGTCCCAATTTGAAAATGTACGCCATGTTCCAGTTCGAGAACATACCCCATGCTGCAGTTTCAATGCGTACCCCAGGTACCAGTTCCAGACCATACCTCATGTCCCAGTTCCACAATGTACCCCATGTCCCAGCTCGAGAACATATCCCATGCCCCTGTTCAAGAACTTACCCCATGTCCCAGTTCCAGAACTTACCCCATGTCCAAGTTCCAGAAAGTACCCCATATCCCAGTTCGAGAACATATCCCATGTTCCAGTTCAAGAACTTACCCCATGTCCCAGTTTCAGAAAGTACCCCAAGTCCACAATGTACCCAATATCCCAGTTCCACAATGTACCCCTTGTCCCAGTTCGAGAACTTACCCCATGTCCCACTACCAGAAAGTACCCCATGTCCCAATTCGAAAACTTGCACCATGTCCCAGTTCCAGAACTTACCCCATGTCCCAATTCCAGAAAGTAGCTCATGTCCCAGTTCCAGAACTTACCCCATGTCCCAGTTCCACAATGTACGCCATGTCCCAGTTCCTGAACTTACCCCATGTCCCAATTTGAGAAAGTACCCCATATCCCAGTTCCACAATGTCCCCATGTCCTAGTTCCACAATGTACCCCATGTCCCAGTTTGAGAATTTAGTCCATGTCCCAGTTCCAGAACTTACCCCATGTCCCAGTTCCACAATGTACCCCATGTTCCAGTTCCAGAACTTAACCCATGTCCCAGTTGCAGAACTTAACCCATGTCCCAGTTCCAGAACTTACCCCATGTCCCAATTCGAGATAGGACAAAGTACGCCATGTCTCAGTTCCACAATGTACCCAATGTCCAAGTTCGAGAACTTACCCCATATCCCAGTTCCAGAACTTATCCCATGTCCCAGTTCCACAATGTACTCCATGTCCCAGTTCCACAATGTAACCCATGTCCCAGTTGCAGAACTTAACCCATGTCCCAGTTGCAGAACTTTCCCCATGTCCCAATTCGAGATAGGACAAAGTACGCCATGTCTCAGTTCCACAATGTACCCAATGTACAAGTTTGAGAACTTACCCCATGTCCCAGTTCCAGAACTTACCCCATGTCCCAGTTCCACAATGTACCCCATGTCCCAGTTCCGTAATGTACCCCATATCCTAGTTCCACAATGTACCCCATGTCCCATTTTGAGAACTTACCCCATGTCCCAGTTCCAGAACTTACTCCATGTCCCAGTTCCAAAATGTACCCCATGTCCCAGTTCCACAATGTAACCCATGTCCCATTTCGAGAACCTACCCCATGTCCCAGTTCCAGAAAGTACCCTATGTCCCAGTTCCAGAAAGTACCCCATGTTCCAGTTCCAGAACTTATCCCATGTCCCAGTTCCAGAACTTACCCCATGTCCCAGTTCCAGAACTTACCACATGTCTCATTTCCACAATGTATTCCATGTCCCAGTTCCACAATGTACCACATGTCCCAGTTCCAGAAAGTACCCCTTGTCCCAGTTCCAGAAAGTATCCCATGTCTCAGTTCCAGAACTTACCCATGTCTCAGTTCCAGAACTTACCCCATGTCCCAGCTCCAGAAAGTACCCCATGACCCAGTCCCACAATGTACCCCATGTCCCAGTTCCACAAAGTACTCCATGTCCCAGTTCCACAAAGTACCCCATGTCCAACTTCCATAATGTACCCCATGTCCTAGTTCCACAATGTCCCCCATGTCCCAGTTCCACAATGTACCCCATGTCCTAGTTCCACAATGTACCCCATGTCCCAGTTCCAGAACTTAACCCATGTCCCAATTCGAGAACGTACCCCATGTCCTAGTTCCACAAAGTACCCCATGTCACACTTCCAGAATGTACCCCATGTTTCAGTTCCACAATGTACCCCATGTCCCAGTTCCAGAACTTACCCCATGTCCCAGTTCCAGAAAGTACCCCATGTCCCAGGTGCAGAACTTACCCCATGTCCCAATTCGAGAAAGTACCCCATGTCCCAGTTCCAGAACTTACCCCATGTCCCAGTTCCAGAACTTACCCCATGTCCCATTTCCACAATGTACCCCATGTCCTAGTTCCACAATGTACCCCATGTCCCAGTTCCAGAACTTACCCCATGTCCAAGTTCCAGAACTTAACCCATGTGCCAGTTCCAGAACTTATCCCATGTCCCAATTTGAGAAAGTACCCCATGTCCCAGTTCCACAAAGAACCCCATGTCCCACTTCCACAATGTACCCCATTTCCTAGTTCAACAATGTACCCCATGTCCCAGTTCCAGAACTTACCCCAGTCCCAGTTCCACAATGTACCCCATGTCCCAGTTCCACAATGTACCCCATGTCCCAGTTCAAGCACTTACCCCATGTCCCAGTTCCACGATGTATTCCATGTCCCACTTCCAGAACTTACCCCATGTCCCAGTTCCAGAATGTACCCCATGTCCCAGTTCCAGAACTTACCTCATGTCCCAATTCGAGAAAGTACCCCATGTCCCAGTTCCACAATGTACCCCATGTCCTAGTTCGAGAACTTACCCCATGTCCCAGTTCGAGAACTTACCCCATGTCCCAATTCCAGAACTTACCCCATGTCCAAGTTCCACAATTTACCCCGTGTTCCAGTTCCACAAAGTACCCCATGTCCTAGTTCAACAATGTACCCCATGTCCCAATTCCAGAACTTACCCCATGTCTCAGTTCCACAATGTACCCCATGTCCCAGTTCCACAATGTACCCCATGTCCCAGTTCGAGAAAGTACCCCATGTCCCAGTTCGAGAAAGTACCCCATGTCCCAGTTCCAGAACCTACCCCATGTCCCATTTCCACAATGTACCCCATGTCTCAGTTCCAAAACTTACCCCATGTCCCAGTTACAGAGAGTACCCCATGTCCCCATTCCAGAAAGTACCCCATGTCCCAGTTCCAGAAAGTACCCCATGTCCCATTTCCAGAACTTACTCCATGTCCCAGTTCCAGAACTTACCCCATGTCCCAATTCGAGAAAGTACCCCATGCCCCAGTTCCAGAACTTACCCCATGTCCCAGTTCCAGAACTAACCCCATGTCCCAATTATAGAATGTACCCCATGCCCCAGTTCCAGAACTTACCCCATGTCCCAGTTCCAGAACATACCGCAGGTCCCAATTTAAAAAATACCCCATGTCCCAATTTGAGAACGTACCCCATGTCCCAGTTCGAGAACATATCCCATGTTGCAGTTCCAATGTGTACCCCAGGCACCAGTTCCAGAACATACCTCATGTCCCAGTTCCACAATGTACCCCATGTCCCAGCTCGAGAACTTACCCCATGTAACAGTTCCACAATGTACCATTGTCCCAGTTCCACAATGTACCCCATGTCCCAGCTCGAGAACTTACCCCATGTAACAGTTCCACAATGTACTCCATGTCCCTGTTCCACAATGTACCCCATGTCCCAGTTCCAGAACTTACCCCATGTCCCAGTTCCAGAACTTACCCCATGTCCCAGTTCAAGAACTTACCCAATGTCCCAGTTCCAGAACTTACCCCGTATCCCAGTTCGAGAACTTACCCCATGTCCCAGTTCCAGAACTTACCCCATGTCCCAGTTCCACAATGTACTCCATGTCCCAGTTCCACAATGTACTCCATGTCCCAGTTCGAGAACTTACCCCATGTCCCAATTCCAGAACTTACCCCATGTCCCAGTTCCAGAACTTACCCCATGTCCCAGTTCCACAATGTATCCCATGTCCCAGTTCGAGAACTTAACCCACGTCCCAGTTGCAGAACTTACCTCATGTCCCAGTTCCGCAAAGTACCCCATACACCAATTAGAAAAATTGAACCACTGATTCCTCATATTTAATAATATTTTCCACATCAGACAGATTGATGAAAGAAAGAAAGACTTGGATTTATGTAGCTAGCGCCTTTCACGACCACCAGACGTCTGAAAGCGCTTTACAGACTATGGAGTACTTTTGGAGTGTAGTCACTGTTGTAATGTGGGAAACGCAGCAGCCAACTTGAGCGCAGCAAGCTTCCACATACAGCTATGTAACAATGACCAGATAATCTATTTTTGTTATGTTGATTGAGGGATAAATATTGGCCAGGACACCGGGGATAACTCCTCTGCTCTTCTTCGAAATAGTGGCATGGGATCTTTTACGTCCACATGCGGGAGCAGATGCGGCCTCGCTTTAACGTCTCATCTGAAAGACCCATCAGCACTCCCTCAGCACTGCACTGCTGTGTCAGCCTAGATTTATGTGCTCAAATCCCTGGAGTGGGACTTGAACCCACAACCTTCTGCCTCAGAGGCGAGAGAGTCACCCACTGACACTGTGATGAATACACAGAAGTGGTTAAGGTCAAGATTGTCAACAGGGTTGTAAGACAGTCCTAACAAATTCAAAACAATATTTTTTAAAATGGACATGGATCTTCTCCCTGCGTTTGGACCTGCCAGTTATCTGCAATGGGGTGGGATGCTGAGGCACTGGACTACGTTTTAGCTGAGGCCCACGTTTTCTCCCAGAAAGTTCTGTTTGTGGTGACTTGCTGTGATTTTAGCAATTTAGTCCTTTTGGCCAATGGGGGGAAAAAAGGAGTTCTGTGTTGGTATTCGCGATCAAGTGCCTCCATGATATTCGCTTACTAGTTCACCTATTGTTCAGCAGCGCCGCAGTACAGAGTGATAAAACCCTTTTGGCAATCGAGCCCGTGCACCTGTGTGTCGAGGGCATGTAAAGGCAGATTTTAATTATAAGGTGTTACAACAGCAGACTTCCCCCTGAAGCGATGTGCGCTGAGAAGATCCTCCCACCTCCTGTTGAGAAAATGCCTGGAAATCGAGATAAAACTATTGCATGTCCACCCAACAAAGGAGCTCCTGTTGTTGAGAAGACGGAGTTGTCAGATTACATCATAACAAATGGAAAGCAGCCGTCTCTTCAAATTAGCTGTTTTTTATAGGAGTGTATCTGTGATTTGTTTTTCTCACATCCCGCTAATATCTGCAGAGTGACGGAGCAGAAACATGGAACATTTATTCCAGCTTTATACCTTTCTGCAGTTCACTTGATCTGTCGAAGGTGTCAGCTTGGTTCAGTAGAGAGCAGAAGGTCGCAAATTCAAGTCCAACTGCAGAACATAAGCCTGCAATCTAGGGTGAATAAGCCCATGATCTTCAGTGAAATACAGAGGGAGTCATCATCATCATAGACAGTCCCTCGGAATCGAGGAAGACTTGCTTACACTTTTAAAATGAGTCCTTAGGTGGCTGAACAGTCCAATATGAGAACCACAGATTCTGTCACAGGTGAGACAGATCGTCATTGAGGGTAAGGGAGGGTGGGACAGGTTTGCCGCACGCTCTTTCCGCTGCCTGCGCTTGATTTCTGCATGCTCTCGGCGATGAGACTCAAGCGCCCTCCCGGATGCACTTCCTCCACTTAGGGCCGTCTTTGACCAGGGACTCCCAGGTGTCGGAGGGTGACGCTGTTGGAGGTACTGTCTTTCGATTGAGTCTTGGAGTCAAGGCCCTGTTTGCTTGTTTAGCTGGACGTAAAATATTCCCATGACATGATTCGAAGAGCAGGGAGCTCTCTCGGAGTCCTGGGCAATATACTTCTCTCAATCAACACCATCAAAACAGATTAACAGGCCATTATCTTGTTCTTGTGTATGCCATTACAGCAGTGTCTACACTTTATGAGTACTTCATTTGGACATGCTGAGGATGCGAAAGGTGCAAAATAAAAGGAAAGACTTGCATTTCTGTGGCACGTTTCGCAACCTCAGGAAATCCGAATGCGCTTTACAGCCAGTTAGGTCATTTGAAGTGTAGTCACTGTTGTATTGTTGGAAACGGGGAAATCAATTTGTGCACAGCAAGGTCCCACAAACAGCAATGAAATAATGACCAGATAATATAGTGATGTTGGTTGAGGGATAAGTATTGACCAGTACCCCCTGGAGAACCAGCCTGCTCTTTGAAATAGTACCACGGGATCTTCTGCGTCCACCTGAGAAAGCAGATGGGAGTCTCAGTTTAACATGTCATCTGAAAGACGGCACCTTCGACAGTGCAGCATCCACTCAGTACTGCACTGAAGGATCAGCCTAAATGATGTGCTCAAGTCTCTGGAGTGGGGACTTCTTCTTGTGCTTTAAATACACTGTCCTTCAATGACCGCAAGCTTCACTTGCATACTATACTGCCTTTAACATATAGAAGCATCTCAAGGTGCTTCACAAGTAGGCAGAAGAAAAACAGACACTGCTCCAGAGAGGGAGCGGTTATAGGGAGGACTGCAAGCTCGTTCAAAGAGATGGATTCTGAGGAGCTTGCGATGTGGACAAAGCTGGCAGTGTTGTGTTTATTGCCCATCCCTTGCCGCCCGACAAAGGGTGCTGGTGGTTCTAGTTACTGTAGTCCGTGTGGTGAGGGTACTCCCACTCTGTTGTGAGGTAGGGATTTCCAGGATATTGACCCAGCAACCGTGCATGACTAATTAAAATGGTTTTAATAATATTGGTTGAGGCATAAATATATGGGTGAACTCCTCTGCTCTTCAGAATAGCACCATGGAATCTTTAAATCTACCTGAGAGGGCAAATGGGACCTCAGTTTAACATCTTACCTGAAAGAAGGCACCTTGACAGTACAGTGTTCCCTAAGTACTATGCCTAAGTTACGTGTTTGAGTCCTGGAGTGGGACTTGAACTCACAACCTGGTGACCCAGAGGTGAGAGTGCTACCCACTGAACCTGGGCTGACAGCGAAAAGGCGGATTGTAACCGAACCCAGAAAGTAAGCAAAGTGAGTGAGACATTTGAGCTTGCTGGCGGTTCAGAGATCAGCTCCTTTCTATTTGAACACTGTCACCGATGGTGGGGGAGGGGAAGGGTGGCTCCTGCACACCTGACACATTCAGGATAAAAGTACTGACAGGATCTTCACCAAGATAGGCAGTTAACACACGGAGCACAATGTACTGAGTAAAAACACCGTGTTTGAAGAGCTTAGTGCCAGTTGGTTACTGTACAAGGTGCTGAATGTATCTTTAGTCAACCTTTTAAGAATAGGTAATAGAAATATAGAGGAGCCAAAGATGCCCCTTTCCTGAAGGCCTGTTAACACCGGAAATCGGCGGCCACACTGCGGAGTGCAATGGCCGCCGACTTTTCGTGTAATGGCCGCCATTATCAAAATTCCGCTCCCATTTTATCCCGGCGGTGACCCGCTCCCCTCTGCCTACCGCTCCGCTGCTGCCGATCCATGCAAAGTGCGTCATCACAGTGCACAACCCCCCCCACCCCACCCCCCCCAATGGTGAAATTGCACCGTGAAAATCTTCAGCACACCAGGCATTGCCAAGACCTGTTTTTTCCCAGTGGTCCAGTGAGGCTGTGGCCTTCTGCAGCGGCGATGCGGCTTCCCTTAAAGGGGAGGGCACACTGCCGCTGCCGCCATGTTTTTTTTGTCAGCCAACTGCGAGTTCGGCTCGACAATTATGCGCCGCCAACAGGCAGCCTGGCAACCCCTCTTGTGTGCCAGGCCGCTGGCCCGGCTGAAACCCTCCCTGGTGGCCCAGTGGGCGGAAGTTTTACAATTGCGGAGGCTCTCCCCTTTAAGTGAGGGGGAGAGCCATGGTGACGTGGCACCGTGATGACATCATCCCGGTGATCACTCTGCACCGGCACCAACTCCTGCCCCTCAGGTGTTAGCACCGCCGTGTATCCGCCCCTCTCATGTAGTCACCGCCCCCATTAAGAGCGACTTCCGGATCCGAATAAAAAAAACAACAACAAAGAGCGGAATTTCGCTCAAGAGGCAACCTCAACCACCGTGGTGGTAAAAACCATAGAAACAGGGTGTGTGCGCCCCATTTTGGGCGAGGGACAACTTCGGCTCCAGAAAGTTTATCACAGGGAGACATCATCCGACCTCTCTCGCCTGCCGTTCACTGGCTGCTTTTATACAGTTCCTTTTCCTGCTTTTCTCCCCGTTCCCTTTTATAATCGTGTGCCAGTAATTATCCAGGACCTTTCTGGACGGTGGAATCGGGTTAACATCAAATGCCACTTGTGGTAAAACCATCCACGGTCCAATAACGCTGCGTGTAAAAGGCTTCTTTTAATCCCTTTGCGCATCAGATGCTTATCTGGAGATCACAGCTTTGTCTCTGCTCTACTACCAATGGAAATCAGTTATCTGTGTTTACCTACTCTGTTCCTTTCATCATTTAGGACATGTTTTCAATCCCCCTTCAATCTTCTCAGTTTAAGATCTAGCATTTCCTCACGACTCCAATCCCTCATCGCTGAAAAATTCTGGGTCATATCTAAGTGTTCGACTTTTTTTTTTAATAGACAACCTGTTTTCTTGCAGCTGCTCCTGAGTCACCTAAGCTTTGTTATCGTGAGTGAGGTACTGAGCTAACACACTGGCACTCCCTTTCCCCCACCCTGTGTTTCAATCCAACTCCTCTGCTGGCTGCAAAGCTCTTATATAAGTCCCAGTTAATAGTTGGAACCAGGTCACAGCACAGGACTGCCTTCAAATTGGCCATGCTTAGCAAATTGTGCTCCGACTGGGCGTCGTAGGAAGCGGACAAGACAGCAGGGGGCGATGTTGTGAGCTTGGGTTGAAACATTGGACTGAAGCAGAGGGAGGGGAGCCATGCTTACCTGTATGTGTTGTACCTGACCCGGGGATGCTGAATGCTGGCACTGGCCTCAAATGGAAATGTAGGGTTTGCTCTCACTAAAGAAAATATAAGAACATATGAACATAAGAATTAGGAACAGGAGTAGGCCATCTAGCCCCTCAAGCCTGCTCCACCATTCAACAAGATCATGGCTGTTCTTTGGGTGTTGGGCATTTGTCACTTGTAGGGCCGGTTGAGTTGGTGGCAGGTGTCTTTGAAGGACGTTAGCGAACCAGTATGGTTTTTTAATGGTTATTTTCTAGAAAATTACCAAGGGTGCTTTTTTGAAATTCAATTTCACAACCTGCCCCGATGAGATTTGAACTCTCAACTTGTGGATTACAAGTTAACCACTGGACTACTGTAACTATTCCTTTCTATATCTGACAATAAGGCAGAGGGAGAGAACGGAGGGAAGCATTAGTTTGTGTCTGCCAGTTGTAATGTATTTGCTTCCTGGGTTCTTTGCTTAAGAGTTCATAGCAACACATCGCTATTAAGAACTAGTTGGTTTATTAGCAAAGGTTTAACAATGGCACTACACATTACCAGTTCATCCACCAGGCTCACAACCACCTGCCTCATCGTGGATCCCCCGAACCCAATTAGCTGGGGTTTTATTGAGTCTTGTGAACATCAGGTGACTGGCTAAGCCACTCCCAACTCAACAGCTCAAACAACCTGTGAGCATATTTACAGGTGCATACATTACACCAGTGTTGTACCTAACCTGGGCATATCTCTACCATTCCCGAGCACTAACCTTGAAGAGCGCAAACATTCACTGAGGAAGAAACACCTTCTCCCGATGGACAAATCTGGGTGGAGGGCTTTTTATTGATGGATGATTCTTTTCAAAGTATTCAAAGTTGTGTTAAATCTTTGCCCCCAGGTGCCTCCAAGCCCAGAGTGTGTTCGAGCCATGATGAGATTGATGTATTGTCCACACTGCCGGAGCATGGCAAGTGTGAAACCCTGCAACAACTACTGCCTTAACATTCTCAAGGGCTGCCTAGCCAATCAGGCCGACCTAGACAGCGAATGGAGAAACCTAGTCGGTAAGTCTAATGTATTTGCTTCATGGATTCTTTGCTTAAGAATTCATACCAACACCTCGCAATTAACAACTAGTTGGTTTATTAGAAAAAGGTTTAACAATCACACTACACGTTACCAGTTCATCCACCAGGCTCACAACCACCTGCCCCAGCGTGGATCCCCCGAACCCAACTGGCTGGGGTTTATTGAGTCTTGTGAACATCACATGACTGGCTAAGCCAATCACAATTCAACAGCTCCACCAACCAATGAGCATCCTCACAGATGCATAGATTACAGTATGGCTCATGGTGACCGGGGACTGGGGGGGGGGGCTGGCAGTCATGGACAACGAGCTTCAACATTCCGTACCTTTGTAGGTTCCTACTCAATATCTAAAGAATTTTTCTTCATTCTTCTCGAACTTCCCATTGATTTTGGAAGCCAGAAATGTCCTCGATCATCGCCCATACCTTTGGCAGGAAGCTCCATTACCTCGATTTATCCGAAGTTTCCGCCAACCTAACGCCAAAGTTGCGGCAGGCAATCGGGAGAAGGCCTGAGGAAATGACCTTCTCTTTAAACCATGAGTGCTGATCACATCATTGGTTGAACTGGCTGGGAGGGTTACTGGGTGACAGTGTGAGGGAGCTGGATTAACATCAGTACAGATACAGTCAGTAACACAGGGCGCTGGGGGAGAGGGGTTATTGAGTGACAGTATGAGGGAGCTGGATTAGGAGCATAGAAACATAGAAAATAGGTGCTGGAGTAGGCCATTCAGCCCTTCGAGCCTGCACCACCATTCAATATGATCATGGCTGATCATGCAACTTCAGTACCCCATTCCTGCTTTCTCTCCATAACTTTTGATCCCTTTAGCCATAAGGGCCACATCTAACTCCCTTTTGAATATATCTAACAAACTGGCCTGAACAACTTTCTGTGGTAGAGAATTCCACAGGTTCACAATTCTCTGAGTGAAGAAGTTTCTCCTCATCTCGGTCCTAAATGGCTTAACCCTTATCCTTAGACTGTGACCCCTGGTTCTGGACTTCCCCAACAATGGGAACATTCTTCCTGCATCTAACCTGTCAGAATGTTATATGTTTCTATGAGATCCCCTCTCATTCTTCTAAATTCCAGTGAATATAAGCCTAATCGATCCAGTCTTTCTTCTTATGTCAGTCCCGCCATCCCGGGAATCAGTCTGGTGAACCTTTGCTGCACTCCCTCAATAGCAAGAATGTCCTTCCTCAGATTAGGGGACCAAAACAGTACACAATATTCAAGGTGTGGCCTCACCAAGAACCTGTACAACTGCAGTAAGACCTCCCTGCTCCTATACTCAAATCCTCTCGCTATGAAGGCCAACATGCCATTTACCTTCTTCACCGCCTGCTGTGCCTGCATGCCAACTTTCAATGACTGATGTACCATTACACCCAGGACTCGTTGCAACTCCCCTTTTCCTAATCTATCACCATTCAGATAACATTCTGCCTTCGTGTTTTTGCCACCAAAGTGGATAACCTCACATTTATCTACATTTTACTGCATCTGCCATGCATTTACCCACTCACCTAACCTGTCCAAGTCACCTGCAGCCTCTTAGCATCCTCCTCACAGCTCACACTGCCACCCAGCTTAGTGTCATCTGCAAACTTGGAGATATTACATTCAATTCTTTCGTCCAAATCAGTAATGTATATTGTAAATAGCTGGGGTCCCAGCACTGAACCTTGAGGTACCCCACTAGTCACTGCCTGCCATTCTGAAAAGAACCCATTTATTCCTACTCTGTGCTTCCTGTCTGACAACCAGTTCTCTATCCATGTCAATACATTACCCCCAATACCATGTGCTTTAATTTTGCTCATCAATCTCTTGTGTGGGACCTTGTCAAAAGTCTTTTGAAAATCCAAATACACCACATCCACTGGTTCTCCCTTGTCCACTCTACTCGTTACATCCCCCAAAAATTCTAGAAGATTTGTCAAGTATGATTTCCCTTTCATAAATCCATGCTGACTTGGACCGATCCTGTCACTGCTTTCTAAATGCGCTGCTATTACGTCTTTAATAATTGATTGCAACATTTTCCCCACTACCGATGTTGGGCTAACTGTTCTATAATTCCCTGTTTTCTTTCTCCCTCCTTTTTTAAAAAATGGGGTTACATTAGCTACCCTCCAATCCATTGGAACCATAGAGTCTGTAGAATGTTGGAAAATGACCACCAATGCATCCACTATTTCTAGGGCCACTTCCTTAAGTACTCTGGGATGCAAACTATCAGGCTCTAGGGATTTATTGGCCTTCAATCCCATGAATTTCCCTAAAACAATTTCCTGAAGGATTTCCTTCAGTTTCTCCTTCTCGCTAGACCCTCGGTCCCCCAGTATTTCTGGAAGGTTATTTGTTTCTTCCTTAGTGAAGACAGAACCAAGTATTTGTTCAATTGGTCTGCCATTTCTTTGTTCCCCATTATAAATTCACCTGATTCTGACTGTAAGGGACCTACATTTGTCTTCACTAATCGTTTTCTCTTCACGTACCTATAGAAGCTTTTGCAGTCAGTTTTTATTTTCCCTGCAAGCTTACTCTCGTACTCTATTTTCCCCCTCCTAATTAAACCCTTTGTCCTCCTCTGCTGAATTCTAAATTCCTCCCAGTCCTCAAGTTTGTTGCTTTTTTCTGGCCAATTTATATGACTTTTCCTTGGATTTAACACTATCCCTAATTTCCCTTGTTAGCCACAGTTGAGCCACCTTCCTCGTTTTATTTTTACTCCAGACAAGGATGTTGAATTGTTGAAGTTCATCCATGTGATCTTTAAATGTCTGCCATTGCCTATCCACCATCCACCCTTTTTATATAATTTGCCAGTCTATCCTAGCCAAATCATGTCTCATACCATTGAAGTTACCTTTCTTTAAGTTCAGGACCTTAGTCTCTGAATTAACTGTGTCACTCTCCATCTTAATGAAGAATTCTACCATATTATGGTCACTCTTCCCCAAGGGGCCTCGCATAACAAGATGGCCATATAATCTTCTCTTATTACACAAGACCCAGTCTAGGATGGCCTGCTCTCTAGTTAGTTCCTCAACATATTGGTCTATAAAACCATCCCTTATACACTCCAGGAAATCCTCCTCCACCGTATTGCTACCAGTTTGGCTAGCCCAATCTATATGTAGATTAAAGTCACCCATGATAACTGCTGTACCTTTATTGCACACATCCCTATTTTCCTGTTTGATGCCATCCCCAACCTCACTACTACTGTTTGGTGGTCTGTACATAACTCCCACTAGCGTTTTCTGCCCTTTGGTGTTCTGCAGCTCTACCCATACAGATTCCACATCATCCAAGCTAATGTCCTTTGTTACTATTGCGTTAATCTCTTCTTTAACCAGCAATGCTACCCCACCTCCTTTTCCTTTCTGTCTATCCTTCCTGAATATTGAATACCCCTGGATGTTGAGTTCTCAGCCTTGGTCACTCTGGAGCCATGTCTCCGTAATCCCAATTACATCATATCCGCTAACAGCTATCTGTGCAGTTAATTCATCCATCTTATTACGAATGTTCCTCGCATTGAGACACAGAGCCTTCAGGCTTGTTTTTTTAACACTCTTTGTCCTTTTAGAATTTAAGTTGTAATGTGGCCCTTTTTGATTTTTGCCTTTGATTTCTCTTCTCTCCACTTTTCCTTATCTCCTTTCCACCTTTTGCTTCTGCCCCCATTTTCCATCTGTCTCCCTGCATAGATTCCCATCCCCCTGCCGTATTAGTTTAAACCCTCCCCAACAGCACGAGCAAACACTCCCCCTCGGACATTGGTTTCATTCCTGCCCAGGTGTAGACCGTCCGGTTTGTACAGGTCCCACTTTCCCCAGAACCGGTTCCAATATCCCAGGAATTTGAATCCTTCCCTCTTGCACCATTCCTCAAGCCATGTATTCATCTTAACTATCCTGCTATTTCTACTCTGACTAGCACATGGCACTGGTAGCAATCCTGAGATTACTACCTTTGAGGTCCTACTTTTTAATTTAACTCCTAGCTCCCTAAATTCAGCTTGTAGGACCTCATCCCATGTTTTACCTATATCGTTGGTACCAATATGCACCACAACAGCTGGCTGTTCACCCTCCCACTCCAAAATGCCCTGCAGCCGCTCCGAGATATCCTTGACCCTTGCACCAGGGAAGCAACATACATTGAAACATAGAAACATAGAAAATAAGTGCAGGATTAGGCCATTCTGCCCTTCGAGCCTGCACCACCATTCAATAAGATCATGGCAGATCATTCACCTCAGTACCCCTTTCCTGCTTTCTCTCCATACCCCTTGATCCCTTTAGTCCTAAGGGCCATATCTAACTCCCTCTTGAATATATCCAATTAACTGGCATCAACAACTCTTTGCAGTAGGGAATTCCACAGGTTAACAACTCTCTGAATAAAGTAGTTGCTCCTCATCTCAGTCCTAAATGGCTTATCCCTTATCCTTAGACTCTGTCCCCTGGTTCTGGACTTCCCCAATATCGGAAACATTCTTCCTGCATCTCACCTGTCCCGTCCCATCAGAATTTTATATGTTTCTATGCGATCCCCTCTCATCCTTTTAAACTCCAGTGAATAAAGGCCCAGTCGATCCAATCTCTCCTCATATGTCAGTCCAGCCATCACGGGAATCAGTCTGGTGAACCTTCGCTGCACTCCCTCAATAGCAAGAATGTCCTTCCTCAGATTAGGAGACCAAAACTGAACACAACATTCCAGGTGAGGCCTCACCAAGGCCCTGTACAACTGCAGTAAGACCTCCCTGCTCCTATACTCAAAACCTCTAGCTATGAAGGCCAACATACCATTTTCCTTCTTCACCGCCTGCTGTGACTGCATGCCAACTTTCAATGACTGATGTACCATGGCACCCAGGTCTCGTTGCACCTCCCCTTTTCCTAATCTAGCACCATTCAGATAAAATTCTACCTTCGTGTTTTTGCCCCCATAACCTCACATTTATCCACATTATACTGCATCTGCATCACTCACCTAACCTGTCCAAGTCACCCTGCAGCCTCTTAGCGTCCTCCTCACAGCTCATACCGCCACCCAGTTTAGTGTCATTTGCAAACTTGGAGTCTTGATTGCGGCCACAGAAACGCCTATCTATTCCCCTTACAATAGAATCTCCTACCACTATCGCTCTCCCACTCTTTTTCCTGCCCTCCTGTGCAGCAGAGCCACCCATGGTGCCATGAACTTGGCTGCTGCTGCCCTTCACTGATGAGTCATCCCCCCCAAGGTGGTATATCTTTTTTGGAGGGGGATGACCGCAGGGGACCCCTGCACTACCTTCCTTCCGCTATTCTGCCTGATGGTCATCTATTCCCTATCTGCCGAAGTAATCTTTACCTGCGGTGTGACCAACTCACTAAACGTGCTATCCACGACATCCTCAGCATCGCGGATGCTCCAGAGTGAATCCATGCACAGCTCCAGTGCCACAATGCGGTCTGTCAGGAGCTGCAGCTGGATGCACTTCCTTCACACATAATAGTCAGGGACATTGGGAGCGTCCTTGACTTTCCACATAGCACAGGAGAAGCGTGACACGGGTCTGGGCTCCCCTGCCTTGACTTAACCCTTAAATTAACTTAATTTGGCAACAATGTCGAAGGTTACCTACTGATAAGGAAAGAAAAAGAAAAAGAAAAAGATTAAATACTCACCAATCCACCAGCCAATCACTTACCCGCTTGGCTGTGACATCACCCTTCGATTTCTTTCTACTTTTTTGTTTTATCCTCGGCCTCTGCATCAGCTGGCGCCTCGGACTGCCGCCGCTTCGACTTGCTGCCGCCGTCCTTTATCCTCCCACGTCACTCCTCATCAGTACAGATACAGTCAGTAATACAGGGCGCTGGGTGTAATATGTGCTCCGTGCTGAGTTAGCTGATTCCATCAACATTGGGACTGAGCTGGCGATGAAACTTTCAGTGTCGCTCCCAGCCTTTGCTGGACAGTACATGCTAATATCAGGTAAAGGGCAGGATGGGGATTGGCTGTGATGCTGTGCATGGTTGAATAGCCCACTGATATCCACTCTGGGTTCACACATAAAGAATAGCTACTTTGGGAAAAGGTTTTATGGGTGTCCTGTGCCTACAGAGCTCTACTCTAGCTAGAATCAGCGGCTCTAGAGAACTGTGGAGTTCGGGAGGGGAAAAGCTTACGTAATATATCAACTTACATTTACCTAGTGCCTTTAATGTCGAACAAATTCCCTCGGCGCTTCACAGGCGTATAATCAGATAAAAATCAATGCCAAGCCAAAGAAGGAGATAGGAGGATGGGCGACTAAGAATAATGGGTTGCCCATTTAAAAAGGAAATGAGGAATTTCTTCTCTCAGAGGGTCATGAATCTTTGGAATTCTCTGCCCCACAGAGCTGTGGAGGCTGGGTCATTGAATATATTTAAGGTGGAGATAGACAGATTTTTGAACGACGGGGGAGTTAAGGGTTATGGGGAGTGGGCAGGAAAGTGGAGTTGAGGCCAAGATCGGATCAGCCATGATCATATTGAATGGCGGAGCAGGCTCGAGGGGCATTTCTTATGTTGTTATAACGAAAAACCTGGTCAACGAATGGCTTTCAAGGGTGGTCTTAAAGGAAAATAAGGAGGAGAAGCAGAGAGGTATAGGGTGGGAATTGTAGAGTGTGTGGCCGAGACAATGTACTGGCAGTAGGGCGATCCATGGGAGGAATTTGATTGCTGATCTTACCTCTTCTGCTTGATATTTCAGACTCTATGCTTCAGTTGGCTGACCGGCTTAATGGGCCGTCAAACATGGAGTCGCTGGTTGATACCATTTATTTGAAGATCTCCGAAGCAATACAAACCATGAGAGATAACAGAGCTCACATCTCATCCAAGGTAAGGGTAGTGAGGACAGAGTGTGAATGTTGGACTTGGAGGTACAGGTACTGGATGGCACGACCGGTCAGAACGCTGCTCTTTCACTATGGCAAATGCTCCTCTCTGTTCCAGCTGCAAGGCCCCATGCGAAATAGGTTTGGGCAGTCTCGGGCAAGTTCTATTCGATGCAAATCACCAATACAAAACTGCCCATCAATGGGCACTAAGTGGCACCGAGTTGGCATCACACTCAGGTTATGTCATAGGACTGGCACGTGTGATGGAATTATAATACTAGTGCCACACAAGTGCTATTTACCTGTAATTGGAATCAAATGGGGAGCCAGGGTTGGAATTGGGAGTCGTGGTTGGAATTGGATTTGGGACCAAGGTTGGGGAGGGGGTTTTGATTGGCCATTATTAGCCTGATTTAATAAACCACAGCGATATAACTTTACAATATATATCATTGATTTGGATGAAGGAATTGAGTGTAATATCTCCAAGTTTGCAGATGACACTAAACTGGGTGGCGGTGTGAGGGGGACGCTAAGACAGGTTAGGTGAGTGGGCAAATGCTTGGCAGATGCAGTATAATGTGGATAAATGTGAGGTTATCCACTTTGGGGGCAAAAACAGAATATTATCTGAATGGTGGCAGATTAGGAAAAGGGAAAATGCAACAAGACCTGGGTGTCATGGTTCATCAGCCATTAAAATTTGGCATACAGGTGCAGCAGGTGGTAAAGAAGGCAAATGGTATGTTGGCCTTCATAGCTAGGGGATTTGAGTATAGGAGCAGGGAGGTTTTACTGCAGTTGTACAGGGCGTTGGTGAGGCCTCACCTGGAATATTGTGTTCAATTTTGGTCTCCTAATCTGAGGAAGGACGTTCTTGCTATTGAGGGAGTGCAGCGGAGGTTCACCAGACTGATTCCCGGGATGGCCGGCCTGACATATGAGGAGAGACTGGATCAACTGGGCCTTTATACTTTGGAGTTTAGAAGGATGAGAGGGGATCTCATAGAAACATACAAGATTCTGTCGGGACGGGACAGGTTAGATGCGGGTAGATTGTTCCTGATGTTGGGGAAGTCCAGAACCAGGGGACATAGTCTTAGGATAAAGGGTAGGCCATTTAGGACTGAGATGAGGAGAAACTTCTTCACTCAGAGAGTTGTTAACCTGTGGAATTCCCTACCGCAGAGAGTTGTTGATGCCAGTTCATTGGATATATTCAATAGGGAGTTAGATATGGCCCTTACAGCTAAAGGGATCAAGGGGTATGGAGAGAAAGCAGGAAAGGGGTACTGAGGGAATGATCAGCCATGATCTTATCGAATGGTGTTGCAGGCTCGAAGGGCCGAATGGCCTACTCCTGCACCTATTTTTTATGTTTCTACATTTCTATACAGGTTATGTAAGGCTGTAAACAACCAGTTTTGCTGTTTTCCCATTGTCGTGTTAGTCAAAATATAAAACATGCAAAAATGGAATGGCCATTCTCCCTCCCCCCAACAATTAGTTGCAATTATGTAGTGCCTTTTACGTGAAATAAATGCTCCAAAGCACTTTGCAGAGCAGTAATGATGGATACTTAGAGCACCTCTCTCTCCTCCTTTAAGACACTCCTTAAAACCTACCCCCGTGACCCGTCCTAGTATCTTCTTCTGTGGTTCGGTGTCAATGTTTATAATGCTCCTGTAAAGCACCTTGGAAGATTTTACTATTTTACAGGCGCTATATAAATGCAAGCTATTGTTGTTGTGTCATTAAGTTAGTCTTGGCTGGTAAAATTAGAATGAAGGATGAAAGTTAGCAGTCCTACTCGCGATACCCAGGCATTACACAGGACTATTGAAGAACACAAGGCTCCTAAGCTACCAGCATCCATGTTCTGCAGATAATCCCCCTCTAGCTACCAACCCAAATCCCACCTGTTGCTAATTGAGCGGCCTGGGGACACATACCCAAGAGGAGGGAAGGACATTGCCATCTTACAATGGACAAAGTGGGCACCCAGAACTTAGCTGCACTCCTCCAATTCTGGCCTCTTCTGCATCCCCAATTTCATTCACTATACCACTGGTAGCCGTCCCTCAGCTGCCTAAACCCCAGGCTCTGTAACTCCCTCCCTAAACCTCTACGCCTCTCTACCCCGCGCTCTCCTCTTTTAAGTAGCTCCTTACAACCTACCTCATGTGTCATAATATTGCCTTATATAACTCTGTGCCTAACTTGTTTGACAATGCTCCTGTGAAACATTGTGGGGTGTTTTTACTAAAGTAAAGGTGCTGTATAAATACACATTTTGTTGCTGCTGGTCCAAGTACAATGACCCTTGACATCCCTGGACTATAGTTTGTAAATAGAATTAACTTGTTCTCTCAGACCTGAGTGGATATGTTGAAGAGATTCTTTTAGAGTGCAAACAGCTTTGTGCAGAAACATCTGCAATTATCGCTCATGTTTAGACTTGCACTGTTCCATCCACTCCTTCATTGTTCTGGAGTGCAACTTCTAAACCAGTTCCACTAATTACTTTCCTCCCCTTTCTTTCCCCCCTCCTCTCCTGAAAGCACTTGCATTTGCTGAGACCCTGTTTCAGTTGTTCTTCATTTGTGACTCTGGGCACTGAGTGCTGTCAGATAGTGAGTGTTAGTGTGGATAGGGAGCAGCGTGCAGGCCCCGACCTGCGTGAGAACACCAGCGGCAGGTCGGGGCCATAAAAGAAGCGGAGGTGCGGCGGCCCAGGGAGCAGTGTGGAGGCGCACTGTTTCAGGGAGCGGCGCGAGCTGGTGCAGGAGGGCGACGGCAGCGAAGAGTGACATCATAAAGGTCCAGGTCGGTGATTGGAGCGTGGGCAGATACAGCAGGAGCGGCACGAGACTGTGGAGGGATGTGATTGGGGCCCAGGAGAAGCGTGAGTTCGGGGCCAGGGGCCCAGGAGCAGCACGGGCCAGCCCACACTGTGATATGTGTGCGCACTAGGTCCGTGCAGCAGAGCAGGTCTCCGGTCATCTTAGATAACCCTTGCCACTGGACCAAGCCCTAGCTCTGTCAAGCCTGTGTGGTGGCTAGTGTGCAACGGCCACCACACGCTAAAAAAATCCACGCACAGGCATCTTCCACTCTTCAGGATGTAGTTCAGGACCTGGAATATTAGGTCCTTAATTGAAACACCTGTGAACTCATCCTTTTTTGGCGTGGAAGCAAGTCATCCTGGTTTCGAGGGACTGCCTATGATGATGATGATGTTACTGCCAATATGTTGGGAGCTGGTGTCAGAGCCATATAACAGCATGGGCTGGATTTTCGATTTTGATGTTTTGCGGGCTGTAATGGTGGTGTGGCGGGACAGTTAGCAGCCGGGAACAATTTGCGCCTCAGTAAGTAACATTGGGCAGCTGGGCCCTTAGTGTGGGGCGCAGCACTAAGGTAGGCGTTGTACACCTATCTCTCTTAGGGCATTAGGATGGGAAACTCCCGAGCTAAAGAGCCGGACAGGGGGCGCTTCGAGAGACGCCCGGGGGGGGGGGGCATTATACTTTCACAATTAAAAATAATTATTTTGCTTAGAAACAAAAAGTCTGAGGGGTGATCTGATAGAGGTCTTTAAAATGATGAAGGGTTTTGATAATGTAGAAGTAGAGAAGATGTTTCTACTTGTGGGGAGTCCAAAACTAGGTGCCATAAATACAGGATAGTCACTAATAATCCAAGCAGAAATTCAGGAGAAACTTCTTTACACAGAGAGTGGTTAGAATGTGGAACTTGCTATCACACAGAGTAGATAAGGTGACTACATAAGAACATAAGAACATAACAACATAAGAATTAGATGCAGGAGTAGGCCATTCGGCCCCTCGAGCCTGCTCCACCATTCAATAAGATCATAGCTGATCTTCTACCTCAACTCCACTTTCCTGCACTATCCCCATATCCTTTGAATCCCTTAATATCCAAAAATCTATCGATTTCTGTGTTGAATAAACTCAAAGACGGAGCCTCCACAGCCCTCTGGGGTAAAGAATTCCAAAGATTCACCACCCTCTGAGTGAAGAAGTTTCCCCTCATCTCAGTCCTAAATGGCTGAGCCCTGATTCTGAGACTGTGACCCCTGGTTCTAGACTCCTCAGCCAGAGGAAACATCCTTCCTGCATCTACTCTGTCAAGTCCTGTAAGAATAGCATAGATTGCATTTAAGGGTAGGCTAGATAAGTACATGAGGGAGAAAGGAATAGAAGGATATGTTGATAGGGCTAGATGATGTATGGTGAGAGGAGGCTCGTGTGGAGCTGCTCATCTGCTCATCAAAAAAAGCTGCTCCCTGACAACGGAGGCAGCTCGAGCCTGGAGCAGCTGGAGGGAGTTTCAAAAAAAGCTGCTCTCTGACAACAGACCTGTCTAGGGGACAACATGAGAAATAAAATGTTATGACATTACAAGGATGGAGAGCAGTGATTGGTTCTTCCATATTAATTGAATCGCTGGACAGGGAATTAATTTTAAAGACAGCTAACAACAGATTTCATTTGCTTATTTTCTAATTTTAACTTAATTTATAATTATTTTATATATTATTTAATTTTGTTCAATTATAATTAATCTTTATTATGCTGTTTTTACTATTGTATCCACCTTATTGTATTATTTACAATGCAAATTTATTTTTTATTTGTTTTTTTCGGCTGTGTTTATCTGCATGCGCATTTTGGCTGCTGCTTTAGACCCGAGCCATTAACCTGTTTACACTTCCATCTCATGCTTTTTCTCTCGTTCCCTCCCTTGTCAATATTTAACGTGTTGTAAGACTATTGTGAAGCACCTTGGGATGTTTTACCATGTTAAAGGCGCTATATAAATAAAAGTTATTATTTTTACTTTAAATCTATGCCTCCTGATTATTGACCCCTCTGCTGCGGGAAATAGGTCCTATGCCCCTCATAATTTTATACACCTGAATAAGGTCCCCCCTCAGCCTCTTCTGTTCCAAAGAAAACAACCCAGCCTATCCAATCTTTCCTCATAGCTAAAGTTCTCCAGTCCTGGCAATATCCTCGTAAACCTCCTCTGTGCCCTCTCTCGTGCACTCACATCTTTCCTGTAGGCGTCTCCTCTCCATGTGCTCGGGTGATGTCACGGTGGAGGCTGCCACACTTGACATAGGGCTTGGGAGAGAATGAGAATAGCAATTCTCCCGGGCTCTCAGGAGCTGGGAGCAGTTGTATCATCCTGTAGAGCAAACAAAGTGAGATCAAGGGAACAGAATTGTTCATCTGCCATGCAGGGGATAGGGGTGAGGGGAGATTTATGATTCTCTGCCTTCCCACCGCCCTCTCGCAAATATTGCTGCTTCGATCTGTGTCTCCTCTCCGCCTTTCAGTCATCCCTTCCAACATTTTTTTTGTGGTCATTTCTACAAGTCAATTGAGGGATTATCTTGTTACGCTTTTAAATAATGACCCCCATCGATGCAGCAGTTCGATAGCAAAAATCCTCCACCCACCCTCCGCATCGCCACCGCATGTTTTATCAAGCCCATAATTAGCTCTCTTCAAACCATTAACAATTAATTGCGCATTTGCTGGAATCCAGTATTGATCTGCTCCTAGCCACTTTACCTCAGCTTGCTGAGTGAGTGCCTGTGATCTGGGATCAAAGGGGAAACGCAACAGCTCAAAAGGAAAGTCGGGAAATCTAGAGGAGACAAAAGCCAGGCAGACTGGAAAAACACAGCAGGCCCGGCAGCCACTGGAAAGAGAAAATTTGGCAGAGTCTCCGGTCACAATGGGGTCAAAATTCACTTTGGAGACGGTGACACCGGCTGAGTGCTGATTTTAACGCCGGGCGGTCATTGCCGCCTCAAACTGCGAAATTCAGTTTTACCACCCAAAGATGAGAAAGCAGCACTAACGGTGGCATTGCACTCTCATCCTCGGGCCCCAATGGAGCGGGAGCTCAGGAGGCCGACCGAATTTCCCCATGGTGGGCAAGTGGAAAAAATGGGGGAAAAAAGTTGCAGACACTTTCCCTCACCCACACCCACGCCACCCCACTGGTCAATAACACATAAATCACCCCCCAAAAATAAACATAACCACTTAACTTGGACGCTCCCGCCACCTTCCCAGACTGTACGGACACCTGCCGGTAAGGCCACCGTACTCACCGAATATCGCAGCGACGGCGGCAAGGGGGCGTTGCACACTCGATGACATCACCATGTGGGTGGCGGCCGAGCGCGCAGCAGTATGTCTTGGCGCCGCCCCCACCGCCCAACTAAATTTACCGTCAGCCCAGGAACCTGGTCGCCCCTCTCCGGCGCTAACGTGTGACGTAAGAAACCGAATTTTGACCCCTATGCGTTTCACAGTCTGTAAACATCTTTATGAAAAAGCTGAATAAAGCCACTGCGTTATCTCAGTAAGGTTGTGAAAGGACGTTAGAAAGACCCCCAAAAAATGGATGAAAATAGCTTCAAAATGGAAGGGAAGGAATTGGAAGTTGGCTGGAAGGGGAATGAGTAACAGAATGGGGGGATTTACAGCTGAACTCAGAGGTTGCTACAGTCAGGACTGGGACTGCAGAGTGCCCCGCAGGAAGATAATATACTCTTTCTAAACGTGACTTTAAGGTTGGTGGGGACCACCATCCTCCACCCTCGACGAACTTGAGCTCATCCAAAACTCGGCTGTTCATGTCCCGCTCACCCATCACCCCTGTGCTCGCTGATCTACACTGGCTCCCGGTCCAGCAATACCTCGATTTTAAAATTCTCATCCTTGTTTCCAAATCCCTCCATGGCCTCACCCTCTCTATTGCTGTAAGCTCCTCCAGCCCTACAACCCTCTGAGAACTCTGCGCCCCTCCAATTTGACCCCTTAGGAATCCCCGATTTCCTTCGTCCCCACCATTGGTGGTCGTGCCTTCAGCTACCTGGGCCTGAAGCTCAGGAATTCCCTTCCTAAACCTCCCCAGCTCTCTCTCCTCCTTTAGGACCATCCTTAAAACCTATCACTTCGACCACACGTTTTGTCATCTGTCTTAATATCACATGGATCAGTGCCAAATCTTTTTTGATAATGCTTCAGTGAAGCACCTTCGGACATTTTAATCTGTTATAGTCGCTATATAAATGCAAGTTGTAGTTGTAGTAATAGTTATGGTGTGAAGGTCAGTGATACAGAGGAAGATCAGGATTACACTTGTGAACAGGAATGTGTGCTGAAAGTAAGCTATTCTGTGGCACACCCCCACTACAAATGGTTATTCATAGTGTGATTTCTGTGCCGCTCAGCATTGTGGGAAACTTCACTCTCCATTGGCGTGAGTTAACATCATGCCAAATATCTGTCTAAAACTCTGTGCTTTAGTTTATTTATTTAAGCAGCAAATTCCTACCTCGTAAACGGGATATGTTTGTTTGTTTGACTGAATTTTTCGTTCTTTACGTATCTTTCCCAGGTTCTTCAGGGCTGTGGTAATCTCAAATCATTGGCCAAACGGTCAGCCGAGGATGACCCAAAGAAGCGTGGGAAGCCGTACCCAGTGGAGGAGAAGCCAGTCAGTCCAGTCACTCCCCGCATGGACAGATTGGTAGGTGCTAGATGAATCAGCGTACCATATCAAGAATTACACTCATATAAACACTACCATTGCTGAATATTTTTAAAGGAAAAACAATTCCTAGAAAGTGAGGGGTAGCTGGCTATTTGACTGTGGGCGGCAGCACCACTTAACCTGATCATGCGCTTACAGTTTCCATTTGGGTTCCCTGGATCATGAGTGGGGGCCTGTGTCTTTTATTCCCTTTTCCCAGCCCAGGGGAGTTGTGACGAACAGCAGTGTCCTGTCCCGCTGACTCAATTCAGACCAGGGCTTGAACCCAGGTCATTATGGTGTGTAAGACAAAGTACTGAACCACACACTGCATTTACCATCATTTGCCGTCGGAGAACCGCTCGCTGATGGGCCATTTCTTTTGGGGAAGGGCGAGCACCCTACAGCTATTTTGGACGTCACCAGCAACGACAGGGAAATGGCAACCCATGATTTCTGTGACGATGGAGAGTATTTCTTCTCTGAAGCTGCCATTGTTGCCAAGCACACGATGGTCACCAGGGCACTGGCTGAGGACTCCACAGTGCAATATAAAGTCCTTTCGGGTGCGTTGGTGATTATGTAGCGCCCTCTGGAGTTTGGGCTCAAGGCTGCTGATTATATGTGGCCTCTTCACTCCCAGTGCCATCTTAGTTTGGCTTTTGCAAAGAAAGAAAGATTTGCATTTATATAGCGCCTTACACGACCACCGGACATCTCAAAATACTTTACAGCCAATGAAGTACTTTTTGGAGTGTAGTCACTGTTGTAATGTAGGAATCGCAGCAGCCAATTTGTGCACAGCGAGCTCCCACAAACAGCAATGTGATAATGACCAGATAATCTACTTTAGTGATGTTGGTTGAGGGATAAATGGGATCTTTTACATCTGTCTGAGGGAACAGACGGGGCCTCGGTTTAAAGTCTCATCCGAAAGACGGCACCTCCGACAGTGCAGCGCTTCCTCAGTAATGCACTGGAGTGTCAGCCTGGATTTTTTGTGCTCAAGCCCCGAGCGTGGAACTTGAACCCACAGCCTTCTGGATAGATGGATAGACCAGCTGGTCCACCAACTCTGTCCCACTCTGCCATGTTGCTACTAAACAACCCAATCATTCTCACCCAACTGTGTCTCAGAACACGCCTTGCGTGAAGAAGATTTTGCTTGATGTAACGAGAAACGGCTTGCTAACCAGCTGTGTGATTGCATCCAGGTCTTCAATCCATCGTTGGCGAGGTCAACCACAACTGTTTCTAGGGAAGGGGGAATCCGCAGTGTTTCAGAGTTTGCGTGGCGCACTAAAGAGATGGCTTGTATGCGGCTGGGATTTGAAGGCACAGGTGTTTGGGCTGGAGTTCGATGTGCAGTAATGGCTGGTGTCCTTTCAGGTTACTGAAGTCAAGATGAAGCTGCGAGACGTGCGCGAATTGTGGGTCACCCTCCCGAGTTCCCTGTGCAGTGAGAAGGTCACCGCGGGGTCAGCCAACGAGGAGAGGTGTTGGAATGGACAGAGCAGAGGGAGGTAAGATGCTGCTTTCTCGGTCGCAGCTGGAGAAAGGTGTCCATACCTCTTTCGACGACTGTAAAATCTAGGGTGTCGTTTGCAGCATTGAGCCTAGTTCTTGTGTTTGCTAAATATAGCGAATGAGCCATTTCTCGTTTCAGTTTTCCGTCCCTCATCTCCTGAGGGCACTGAATCTTGTCAGGGTGCTGGGAGTATTCCATTTCCTCAGTTCAATGGCCATTCTTCATGTGTGAGCCCAGACAGTGAGCGACAGCTAGCTATTCAACTGTAGGAGGCATCATGTCCAATAAGCATGCGTGCGCATTCCACCAAGGATCGTTGAATAGCGACCAAGAGTGCAAGTCCTGATTTCCACCTCCTTCTTCCTTCCCAATCTTTGCTTTCAATGCTCCCAAAGGCCTCACCTTGCCCTGCCTTAGTCATCTCCCCCAGCCTGGTGTATCTTCTGACACTGTGCTGCCCCTGGCCTCTCACTCCTTCCACTTCACCATCTTTGGCCGCTAATTCAGCCACTGCGCTCCTGCTCTCTGGAATTCTCTGCCTAGTTCCCTCCATCCTGCCAGCTCCCACCTTGTTTTCAAGACCCTTCTCTCCAACGTTCACCACTAACCCCTTTCCTTTTCCCCTTCCTCCCTCCTGCTTCGCTTCCACTATTCTTCCTTCTTCGCACCAAGTCCCGCTCACCCATCACCCCTGTGCTCGCTGACCCGTTCCCTAACTCGCACCAAGTCCCGCTCACCCATCACCCCGTGCTTGCTGACCCGTTCCCTAACTCGCATCAAGTCCCACTCACCCATCACCCCTGTGCTCACTGACACGTATCCTAACTCGCACCAATCCCGTTCACCCATCACCCCGTGCTTGCTGACCCATTCCCTAACTCGCACCAAGTCCTGCTCACCCATCACCACTGTGCTCGCTGTCCCATATCCTAACTCGCACCAAGTCCCATTCACCCATCACCCCTGTGCTCACTGACCCATATCCTAACTCGCACCAAGTCCCGTTCACCCATCACCACTGTGCTCGCTGACCGACATTGGCTTACAGTTAAGCAAAGCATCAATTTCAAAATTCTCATCCTTATTTTCAAATCCCTCCATGGCCTCGCTCCTCCCTATCCTGTAACCTCCTCCAGCCCCACAAGACCCCCCGATATGTCTGTGCTCCTCTAATTCTGCCCTCCTGATCATCCCTGATTAATATTACTCAACCATTGGTGGCCGTGCCTTCTGTTGCCTCGGCCCCAAACTCTGGAACTCCCTGCCTAAACCTCTCCGCCTCTCTACCTCTCTTTCCTCCTGCAAGGCGCTCCTTAAAACATACCTCTCCACCTGCGCTAATTTCTACTTATGCAGCTTGGCGTCAAATTTATATCGCGTAACACTCCTGTGAAGCACCTTGGGACGTTTCACTACATTAAAGGCGTGATATAAGTACAAGTTCTTGTTTTTATTATAATGCACCGTGAGACTCCCCCTTGCAAATGACCAGCAGTGTTTGGGAAAGTAAAACTCACCTGCAGTCCAACGGTCAAAACAGCTGCTAGGTGGAACTGGTATCTCTGAGGAGATTTTCCGCTTCGGGTGTTACTGGCACATGTCGGGAAACCTAGCGCCCAGAGCCCGTTATCTCACAAGCTGGGATGCACAGTTTCCTGTAATGTTAAGTCTCGCCTCTTACTGCTCCACTGAATTAGTTGTGGTTAAATACACCTCACTTCTCCGAGTTCCGCATCGAGCGCCAACGTTTTTTGGAAGTTTACCAACTCGCCATTCTATGTGGGCAGTGTTGGCGGGAAGGGAACATCAGAGCGGAGCCCAATTTCGTGTTCCCCTCATGGCTGAACATAGAAACAAACATAGTAATTTACAGCGCAGAAGGAGGCTATTTCGGCTCATTGTGTCTGTGCCGGCCGACAAAGAGCCACATGGCCCTCGGTCAGCAGCCCTGAAGGTTACATATAAACCGACAAACAAAGAGCACTCAGCCCAACCAGTCCACCTCACCACAACTGCGACACCCCTTATACTGAAACATTCTACATTCCACCCCAACCGGAGCCCCGTGATCTCCTGGGAGAGGCAAAAACCAGATAAAAACCCAGGCCAATTTAGGGAGGAAAAAATCTGAGAAAATTCCTCTCTGACCCATCCAGGCGATCGAAACTAGTCCAGGAGATCACCCTGGCCGTATTCTATTCCCTGCAGTACTTACCATTTATACTGCGTCGGCCAACAAAAGGTCATCCAGTCTAATCCCAAATACCAGCTTGAGTTCCGTAACCCTGCAGGTTACTGCACTTTAAGTGCCCATCCAACCATCTCTTAAAAGTGGTGAAGGTTTCTGCTTCCACCGCTCTTCCAGGCAGCGAGTTCCAGATCCCCACAACCCTCTGCATAAAGAAGCGCCCCCCCCACCTCTCAAATCCCCTCTAAACCTTCCACCACCCACCTTAAAACTATGCCCCTCGTAATAGATTCCAGTGCAAATAGGCCCTTACTATTCACTATGTCCAGGTGCCTCAATATTTTGTACACCTCAATGAGGTCTCCTCTCAACCTCCTCTGTTCCAATGAGAACAAGCCCAGCCTATCCGATCTGTCCTCATAACTAAGATTCTCCATTCTAGCATCCTAGTAAATCCCCTCTGCACCCTCTCTAGTGCAATCACGCCCTTCCTATAATACGGCAACCCGAACTGCACGCAGTAATCCAGCTGTGGCCCAACCAAAGTATTATACAATTTAAGCATAACCTCCCTGCTCTTATATTCTATGCCTCGGCCAATAAAGGCAAGCATTCCGTATGCCTTCTTAACCACATTATTCACTTGGCCTGCTACTTTCAGGGATCTGTGGACAAGAATTCCAAGGTCCCTTTGTTCATCTACACTATTAATTGACCTACCGCTTAATGTGTACACCCTTTCCTTATTAGCCCTCCCAAAGTGCATCACCTCACACTCCTCTGAATTAAATTCCATTTGCCACTGCTCTGCCCACCTGACCAGTAGATTGATATCCTCCTGCAGCCCATGACTTTCCTCTTCATTATCAACCACACACCCAATTTTAGTGTCGTCTGCAAACTTCTTAATCATACTCCCTATATAAATCGTTGATATATAACACAAAAAGCAAGGGATCCAATACTGAGCCCTGCGGAACCCCACTGGAAACATCCTTCCAGTCACAAAAACATCCATCAACCATTACACTTTGCTTCCTACCTCCGAGCCAATTTTGGATCCAATTTGCCACTTTGCCCTGGATCCCATGGGCTTTAACCTTTTTGACCAGTCTACCATGTGGAATCTTATCAAAAGCCTTGCTAAAGTTCATACACAGTACATCGTACGGGGGTTAAAGGTCAGGGCCCACCTGGCTGAAATTGTTTCCCCATCCCCCGTCGCGAGCTGAGCCCAATGGTACGGCCCCTCCCACTGGAGCTAGAATCAGCGAATCCGGCACAGACTGAGGAATGATTTCCGCCCCCCGCCCCCCACAGCTGAGCAGCACATTCACCCATTGTGCCATCAAGGAGAGCTGGCATTTGCGCCTCAAATCCAATATGGTGGCATGGTCCTGCTGAAAGAGGGGAGGTAATGACTGGGAATCCAGCGCCCATATCTAGAGCCCACACTCCAGAAATGGCACTGACCATATGAATTGAAGAATTGGATTAAATGAATATTCTCCGCTTGAATCCATGGGGCATAGAATAGAGGGAAATTGCCCTCTTTTTATGTTTGGGGCAGGGAGGGGAGTACCGCGTCACACTGACACATAGCGACCTCCCTCCCCTCAGTTAAAGAGGAGGGCCACTGCAAGCTCTGTAGCCACTTTAATGGTGCCCACTAGGCCACAAGGGAGGGCTTCGGCGGGGCCAGAGGTCCGGCACCCGAGAGTGGTTGCCAGACTGCCTGTTGGCAGCCCGGCCGATCCCGTGACCATCATTATTCGGCCGACTGCAGAGGTGACCAACAATTAAAATAAAATGGTGGACGCGGCGCCCAGCCACGGGCAGCTTCCCGCCGGGAAAAGCTGTTGGGGGCACTGAGCGGCGGCAGCTCCGCTTCTGCGGGGCAATTTCCCTCGCTGGAGAGTAAGGGGTTGGCGCCGGGCGGTAAGGGGTCGGCGCCGGGCGGTAAGGGGTCGGCGCCAGGCGGTAAGGGGTCGGCGCCGGGCGGTAAGGGGTTGGCGCGGGGCGGTAAGGGGTCGGCGCCGGGCGGTAAGGGGTCGGCGCGGGGCGGTAAGGGGTCGGCGCCGGGCGGTAAGGGGTCGGCGCGGGGCGGTAAGGGGTCGGCGCCGGGCGGTAAGGGGTCGGCGCGGGGCGGTAAGGGGTCGGCGCCGGGCGGTAAGGGGTCGGCGCCGGGCGGTAAGGGGTCGGCGCGGGGCGGTAAGGGGTCGGCGCGGGGCGGTAAGGGGTCGGCGCGGGGCGGTAAGGGGTCGGCGCGGGGCGGTAAGGGGTCGGCGCGGGGCGGTAAGGGGTCGGCGCGTGCCCGACGGGGCAGAAACCTGTTTCTGCCGTTCCCGGCCCGGGAGCCATTTCGGATGGGTCAGACCATCTGCCTGTCTCCGGTCGGAAAGGCATTACCACCCGGCGGACCTAAAAGAAGGGGGCAAGTTCGGTCTCTTGGAGATTAAATTACTCAGATATCAGGGAGTGTAGTCAATGGCAGCCCATCTTTTTAACGCACTCTCAGAAAAGCACGACTTCACTCTGCGCCCTTTCTGTACATGTGGAGGATTCTAACTAAGCATTCCGCTTCTGTAGCCAGCCCGAATATAGTGACTGGGGAGCTCGAACCTGCAGACATTAGCTAATGGTGTGCTCTGATTGGCTCAGTTAACCTGATGTATCCAGAAGGCCTTGCGTTGGCACGTGCCCATAATGCCCAATCATTCTGCTTTTTCTGTGGTTCTGGGATTTCTGCACTCTCTATGCTGCTTATTTGAGATTGTCCCCACTTCCAATTTGCCTGAGGCATTTCAAGCCCCTTCCCATTCCCGGTGAGCAGGATTCCTGACCGTCCTTTCTGGGGAAATGTGATAGCAAAGAAAATACCTCTGAACACTTAACAAGCAACAACAACAACTTTTATTTATAGACATAGAAACATAGAAAATAGGTGCAGGAGTAGGCCATTCGGCCCTTCTAGCCTGCACCGCCATTCAATGAGTTCATGGCTGAACATTCAACTTCAGTACCCCATTCCTGCTTTCTCGCCATACCCCTTGATCCCCCTAGTAGTAAGGACCTCATCTAACTCCTTTTTGAATGTATTTAGTGAATTGGCCTCAACAACTTATATAGCACCTTTAACGTAGAAAAACATCCCAAGGCGCTTCACAGGAGTAATATGCGATAAAAATTTGACATATAAGCAGAAATTAACGCAGGTGACCAAAAGCTTGGTCAAAGAGGTATGTTTTCAGGAACATCTTGAAGGAGGAAAGAGAGGTAGAGAGGTGGAAAGTTTTATGCAGGGAGTTCCAGAGCTTGGGGCCCAGGCAACAGAAGGCACTGCCACCAATGGTTGAGTGATTATAATCGGGAATGCTCAAGAGGGCAGAATTAGAGGAGCGCAGACCCTCGGGGGGGGGGGGGGGGGGGGGGTTGTGAGGCTGGAGGAGATTACAGAGATAGGGAGGGGTGAGACCATGGAGGGATTTGAAAATAAGGAAGAGAACTTTGAAATGGAGAACCAGTAGGTCAGTGAGCACAGGAGTAATGGGTGAGCGGAACTTGGTGTGAGTTAGGACACGGACAGCCGAGTTTTGAATCACCCCTAGATTACGTAGGGTAGAATGTGGGGGGCTAGCCGTTGGAATAGTCAAGGTAACAAAGGCATGGACAAAACAAGAGAAAGGACGGAACATTTGGAAAGTGGGAGGTTGAAGGCACGGTCAGAGGGAAAGATTTTTAGGAAATTTCTCAAACCGGTGAGGGATGTGGCGAGACATTGTTTTTTCGGGAGAGGAAAGGGGCGCAGTGACTGAAAGATCAGCTTCCGATTGTGAGCAAACAAGCAATGGCTGAAGAGTGGAGGGCACGAGCAAGGCCATGAAGCTGGGGAGGACCACTTATATCAGGAGGAGCAAGGCCACAGAGGGATCTTGAGGTTAATACAGGGAGCTTGGATGCTAGCCGAACGAACAGGTATGCAGGAGAGGACATGGCCGCAGACCCCTGAATAAGTTTGACTTTTTAGAGGCAGGGAGCAGAGGTGAGGAGAGGGTTAACAAGCAAAGGCATAGTTTATGCTGAGTCCCTGCATAAATATATAAAATGACTACACTTTAGCACTCACTCTAAGAGATTTATTTTATGCCCTGGATGGGTTTTTTAGTGCAATACCAATTTTATGAGACTTGAGAGGAAAAGCTTCATTTATGAGTTATTTGATCCTTGCCTGCGAGATAAAAATGTCCCATTGTCATTCACCAAATCCCTCTCTATCTCCAGCACCTTTGAGCTCCTTGTAGGTAAATCATTTCAAATCTTTTTTCCTGTCCGGGCTATTTATGTTCCTGAGAACATTCGGGACAGGAGTAGGCCATTCACTCCTCGAGCCTGCTCCGACATACGATTATATCATGGCTGATCCACACCTCAACTCCACTTGCCCACCTTTGCTCCACGGCAGCCAATACGTGAATCCTGCCCCAAGTGAGCCTCAGGAGTTGGGAGTCTTAGCAAGTGTTTGATATTTACGTGTTGAGCACACCAGGTGGCTTTGGTTTGGAAGAGTGCTTCGCAGTTGAGAGTCTTCAACAGTAGTGATAGGCTCTTTAAGGGGGTCAAGAATCGCTATCCTGAGCAATCAAAATTCAGATAGTTCCTGCTGTTAGCAGTCCACCATGCCTGAGCTGAATTAGACACTCAGCACTTGTGACTGGCCCAATCTTCAAGCCTTAGGAGGGATTGTGTGTGTGGGTGGGAGTAATTAGCACTAAAAAAGAGCAGATGTTTTATTGAGGTCGCCAGGGCAGGATTGACTGGATGGGTTGTCATGGAGCACTTAGCATGTGGTAGCCTGGATACGCAGCTCCAAATTTCTATGTCTGAGCAAGCGACCCCCACAAGGACTGTGTTCGATTGGCTTGGGGAGAGAGTAGATTATGTTGCATGTGGGGACATCAGGGCAGCGGTGAAAAGTGGAGATGGGTCAATATTCTTGAGTTTTTTTAAATTAGCTTGGGATATAATGGGAGTATTTAATTTGGAACAAGGCGTCTTTATGTAACACATTTTCTCAGCACATTGCTTAGGTGGGACAGATAGGTAGTGTCCATAAGAGAGCAGTTTGGACACGCTCTATAGAGAGAGCAAGCCCTTTTAAACAATTGGCAGGATTCTCATTCTGTGCTTTCTTAGAAAACTTTTTTTCTTGGGCAGTCCCTCAGATTGAGGATGACTTGCTTTCACGCCGAAAAGGGATGTGTTCAATGAGTTCACATGTGTTTCAATGAAGGACCTAGTATTCCAGGTCCTGAACTGCATATTGAAGGGGTAGAAGATTCCTGTGCGTGGATTTTTTTAACGTGTGGTGGCCGTTGCACATCAGCCACCACACGGGCTTGACAGAGCTTGGTCTTGGTCCAGTGGCAAGGGTTAACCAAGATGACTGGAGAACAGCTCTGCTGCACGGACCTAGTACATACACATATCGCAATGTGGGCTGGCCCGTGCTGCCCCTGGGCCCTCGCCTCTTCTGGGCACCAAACTCATGTGTGAGTTAGAAAACTACAAGGCAAGTAACAGAATTGGAGTTAGATATATTGTCGGACGCATAATACAGGTTATTAGTCATTTGGGGCCTGCTTTTCCTTGACCAATTTTCATCCCACATGTTCCTAGGCCTCCATTTGTGGCCCGCCCAGCTGTGAAGTAATGACTGGGCTGGGATTCAATTATGTTCCTTCTCTTTTTCCTGTTCTCCGACAACAGATGGCCAACGGGATATCACTGAAGGCAAGGTAGTCCCAATTACCACACAGCAAGTGAAGGGCTGTATCAGATTACTATTACATTAATAGAACTATAAATTCACTCAGAAATTCTCACCCGTGGTGTGATTGAAATCAGGGACTCGTTGTGCGAGCAGCAGGGGTCATCGGTGCAGACCCACATCCCATCATTCTGATGTCGGTCAGTCCTGAAAGCATCTCCCTTGGCGACAAGTTAATAAGTAGCCCTGTTGCAAACTGTAGAGGCTCAATTTTGGTCGCTGCCCGGTTGATTTTTCCAACCGGTACACGGCTGGTCAGAGAGCTTTGCATGGCAGCTGGTGATGTCACTGGGCTTTGCCAGTCTCCTACCTTGAAGTCCGTGAACATAAGAACATAAGAAATAGGAGCAGGAGTCGGCCATTTGGCCCCTCGAGCCTGCTCCGCAATCCAACAAGATCATGGCTGATCTGATCCTGGCCTCAACTCCACTTCCCTGTCCGCTCCCCATTACCCTTGACTCCCCTATCATTCAAAAATCTGTCTATCTCTACCTTAATAATTTCAATGACCCAGCCTCCACAACTCTCTGGGGTAGAGAATTCCAAAGATTCACCACCCTCCGAGAGAAGAAATTCCTCCTCATCTCTATTTGAAATAGGCGACCCCTTATTCTGAAACTATGCCCCCTAGTTCTAGATTCCCACACGAGGGGAACCATCCTCTCTGCATCTACCCTGTTGAGCCCCCTCAGAATCTTACATGTTTCACCTCTCACCTCTCATTCTTCTAAACTCCAATGAGTATAGGCCCAACATGCTCAACCTATCTTCAGTGAGCAGCCCCGGGAACAACAGAGATGCTATGTGTGTGTTTTTTGGACAATGGAATTTGTACATATTGTAAAAAGGGCCCTTTAAGAAGTCCACGGACTTCGTGGTGATGAACAGGGTGATGTCTAACGGCAGAATCCAACTTGGCAGCACACGATACACTGCACCCCTGAGGATTGCCAGAGTGTGCGATGCTGATCTTGTTAGGGAGCAACGGATGGACTTTCTCCTGCAGCCTCCCAACTGAGGCAATTCTTTTCGCATTGATTATTGTGCTAAAAATTTACCCAAAGGGAATTGTGCAGTCTTAAGTAATGGGAATGTGTTTTATTTTTTTTTAAAGAAAATAATGGAAATTTATCATTTGAGTGGTTTTCTAATTAAAAATCTTATTGACTGAATTGCAGAGCCTGTGTACAGAGATGGGGGCTCGAAGCTATTAAGTGGTGTATTAGGTTGCTCAATCTATATCTCAATATAGATAGTGCTGCTATTTATCCAAACCAAGCAGATTTGGTTTCCCCTCCCTGAACCGCAGTGTGCAATATATTGCTGTATCGTTGCAGCTGTTTTTGCAGGCATGTAATGCACACTGGGTTGGGTTGTGTGACTAGTCAATGTAACAATTTAAATACCAAGCCCAGCTACTGTTGGGGCAAGCTTATCGGGGAAAGGTGTGATACGTGTGTGTGAGCGTGTTTGTGCACGTGGGCAGGTGCCTGTGTGTGTGCATGTGTGTGTGATTGCACTTTGAAACGCACATGTGAACTTAAGAAATAGGAGCAGGAGTAGGCCACTTCACCCCTCGAACCTGCTCTGCCATTTAATAAGATCATGGCTGATCTGATCATGGGCTCGGCTCCACTTCCCATAACCTTTCATTCCATTATCATTCAAAAATCTGTCTATCTCCACCTTAAATATAGTCAATGACCCAGCCTCCACAGCTCTCTGGGGCAGAGAATTCCACAGATTTACAACCCTCTGAGAGAAGAAATTCCTCCTCATCTCAGTTTTAAATGGGCAGCCCCTTATTCTGAGACTATGTCCCCTAGTTTTAGTTTCCCCTATAAGTAGAAATATCCTCTCTGCATCCACCTTGTCGAGCCCCCTCATTATCTTATCTGTTTCAATAAGATCACCTCTCATTCTTCTGCACTCCAATGAGTATAGGCCCAACCTACTCAACTTATCTTCATAAGTCAACCCCCTCATCTCCGGAATCAACCTAGTGAACCTTCTCTGAACAGCCTCCAATACAAGTATATCCTTCCTTAAATACGGAGACCAAAACTGCATGCAGTACTCTAGGTGTGGCCTCACCAGTACCCTATACAGTAGTAGCAGGAGTTCTCTGCTTTTATACTCTATCCCCCTTGCAATAAAGGCCAACATTCCATTTGCCTTCCTGGCTGTACCTGCATACTAACTTTTTGTGTTTCATGCACAAGAACCCCCAGGTCCCTCTGTACGGCAGCACTTTGCAATTTTTCTCCATTTAAACCATAATTTGCTTTTCTATTTTTTCTGTCAAAGTGGATAACCACACATTTTCCCATATTATACTCCCATCTGCCAAATTTTTGCCCACTCACTTAGCCTGTCTATATCCCTTTGCAGATTTTTTGTGTCCTCCTCACAATTTGCTTTCCCACCCATCTTTGTGCCATCAGCAAACTTGGTTACATTACACTCGGTCCCTTCATCCAAGTCATTAATGTAGATTGTAACTAGTTGAGGTCCCAGCACCGATCCCTGCGGCACCCAACTAGTTACTGTTTGTCAACCCATTTATCCCGACTCTGTTTTCCGTTAGTTAGCCAATTCTCTATCCTCAGCCACTTCTTTTAAGACCCCAGAATGTAAGCCATCAGGTCCAGCGGACTTGTCCATCTCTCGTCCCATTATTTTACCGAGTACTACTTCTTTGGTGATAGTGATTGTATTAATTTCCTCCCTCCCTATAACCCCTTGATTATCCACTATTGGGATGTTTTTAGTGTTTTCTACCGTGAATACCAATACAAAATATTTGTTCAACATCTCTGCCATTTCCCTGTTCTCCATTATTAATTCCCCAGTCTCATCTTCGAGGGGACCAACATTTACTTTAGCCACTCTTTTCTTTTTTATGTACCTGTTGTAAGGGGGGGGGGCGGGGTGGGGGGGGGGTTGTTTGGGGTGTGTTGTGGTCTCTATGAGGGGGTCAGGTTCCCTTCTGACCAACTTGAGCAGTTTCGAATCGCTCCCATTCCCTTGGGTTCTGTACTCTGGATTTATTTGGGGTGTGTGACAAAAGTGCAGAGGACATTGGTTTGATACAAAGAACTTTGGTTTTATTACAGTCAAAGTAATACAGGCTTATTACTCTCGTAAGAAAATACATGGCCAAACTTACAATCACTCTAATAAAGAACAAGACAAGGAAAGGTACAAGGTCAAACTTATAATCACTCTAATAAAGTACCATACACTACACATTCAAAGCGGGTTGCAGTAAAATTATACCTCCCTCCTCCCAATACCTAATTCTAGCTAGGTTAGACTCCAGGGCAGGGACTTATGCTTACCAATCCTTTTGATAGTTAATGGTAGATGGTGATGTTCTTCCTTCCTTCAGGACTTCAAGACTCCGAGGCTGAGGAAGTTAGTTTTACAACTGTCACGTTGGTTTCTCTCCTTGTAGTAGCGACCACCTCTCTTCCCCACTTAACCTCTGTTGAAAACAGGGGCAGTTATACGATTTCAGTGTTCTACCTTGCCGCCCAATCTGTTCACAATCCTTTGTATAGTTTTGGCGGGCTTGGTTCTTCTTTGTAATATTTTGTCGGGTTCGTTAAAGTTGATATGTCTTGGGTGGGTTGATCTTCGAAAAACTGTTTCCTGGTGGAAAAATTAGTTTGGTAATTGCAATGTCCTTTTGTGCTTAGTCTTTCGCGTACAGGCTGGATTGGGCCTCTTTGTGATGTATATGCTGAAAATGGTTTGTCCAGACCCATGTTGATGGGGAGCCACCTCTGGGTGATTTGTGATGGTAATGTCTCTTTGGAGGAAGATTTCCAAATACTCATTCTTCCAGACAGGTTAGCTCAGTCCTCACACCCAGACAGTTCCATTAATCAAGTGGGCTTCTTTTGTTCCCTAGGTCCGCCCACAGGCTTGAATTTGTCTTGTAAAAGTTCATAATTCTATTAAAGTTCGTAGTTTCTTCCATAGCACATTAGAGTTCCAAACTTTTTGGTAGATAGTCCCAAATTAAATTTCCTTTCGAATGAGCCCAAACACAGTGCGGGGTTCTGGTGAATTTTGCTCTCTGCACTGTATCTGTTTTTATATTCAGTGCTAGTTTACCTTCACAATCTATCATCCCTCTCTTTATCATTTTTTTAGTCGTTCTTTGCTGGCTTTTAAAAGTTTCCCAATCCTCTGGCCTCCCACTAGTCTTGATCACATTATATGCCCTTGTTTTCAATTTGATACCATCCCTTATTTCCTTAGTTAGCCACGGATGGTTGCCTCTTCTATTACAATCTTTCCTTCTCATTGGAATATATTTTTGTTGCGAGTTATGAAATATCTCCTTAAATGTCCGCCACTGCTCATCAACCGTCCTACACTTTAATCTATTTTCCCAGTCCACTTTAGCTAATTCTGCCTTCATATCTTTGTAGTCTCCTTTGATTAAGCTTAGGACACTGGTTTCAAATCCAACTGTCTCACCCTTCAACTGAATTTGAAATTCAAACATGTTATGGTCACTCATTGCTAGAGAATCCTTTACTAGGAGATTGTTTATTAATCCTGCCTCATTACACAATACAGGTGCAGCGTCCGAATCCGGAACCCTCGGGACCGAGGCCGTTCCAGATTCCACGTTTTTCCGGACTTTGGACGCCTTTCTGATGTTACAAATCTGGAAACGCCTAAGTTTGGGTATTTCCGTATTTCGGAACGTCAGAGGGTGGGATGGGCGGGAAATACCTGCCGAGGAGCTGTTTGCGTCATCCGGGGCCCGCCGAGGAGATCGTCGGGCAGGTCCCCACTGAGGAGATTGTCGGGCGGGCTGGCCCCACTGAGGAGGTATTTGGGCGGGCTGGCGAGGAGGCCCCCGAGGTAAGGGCAGCGGCGGCAGGGTCGTCTGGTCTGGATTCTGGAACATTCCAGATTCCGGAACTCCGGATTCTGGACACTGCACCTGTACCAGATCTAAGATAGCCTACTCCCTGGTTGGTTCCGCAACGTACTGTTCAAGGAAACTATCCCGGATACACAGTCTATGAACTCTTGCTCAAGACTACCCTGGCCAATTTGCTTTGTTCAATCAATATGAAGGTTAAAATCGTCCATGATTATTGCCGTTCCTTTTTTACAAACCTCCATTATTTCTTGATTTATACTCCGTCCAACAGTGTAGCTAATGTTAGGGGGCCTATAGACTATGCCAACCAGCGACTTTTCCCCTTATTATTCCTTATCTCCACCCGAACTGATTCAACATCTTGATCTTCTGAGCCAATATAATTTCTCACTAATGCGCTGATCTCATCCTTTATTAACAAAACTACCCCATCTCCTTTTCCTTTCTGTCTGTCCTTCCGAATTGTCAAATACCCCTGAATATTTAGTTCCCAGTCCTGGTCACCTTGCAACCACATCTCTGTAACGGCTATCAGATCATACCCATTTGTATCTATTTGTGTCGTCAACTCATCCATTTTGTTATGAATGCTGCATGCATTCAGATAAGGAGCTTTTAAATTTGTTTTTTTACCATTTTTTCCTGCTTTGACTCCACTTTCTGATTCACCTTTATGTTTATACATTCTGTGCCTTCCTGTCACACTCTGGTTGTCATTTCCCCCAGTGCTACCCTGCTCTATTGCCTTCTCCTTATTCTTTGACTTTTAAAATTTTTGCTCACCTGAATCCTCCTCCCGCCGCCGCCCCCCCACGAATTAGTTTAAAGTCCTGTCTACAGTCTTAGTTATTCGATTCGCCAGGAACCTAGTCCCAGCACGGTCTAAATGGAGTCCGTCACAACTGAACAGCTCCCTCTTACCCCAGTACTGGTGCCAGTGTCCCACGAACCAAAATCCATTTCTCCCACACCAGTCTTTGAGCCATGTGTTTAACTCTGATCTTATTTACTCTATGCAAATTTGCTTGTGGCTCAGGTAGTAATCCAGAGATTATTACCTTTGTGGTTCTGCTTTTTAATTTGGCCCCTAGCTGCTCGTACTCCCTTAGCAGAACCTCTTTCTTTGTCCTATCTATGTCATTGGTACCCACGTAGACCACGACAACTGGATCTTCGCCCTCCCATTCCAAGTTCCTCTCCAGCCCTGAGGAGATGTCCTTAACCCTGGCATTGGGCAGGCAACACAGCCTTCGGGACTCACGTTCTCAGCTGCAAAGAATCTTATCTATCTCCCTAAAGATACTGTCCACTACCACTACAATGTTTCTTTTTACTCCCTCCACTTGAATGATCTCCTGTACCACGGTGTTGTGGTCAGTTTGCTCATACTCCCTGCAGTCCCTGCTCTCGTTCACACAGGGAGCAAGAATCTCCGACCTGTTGGACAAGAGCAAGGGCTGACGCTCCTCCATCACTCCATCCTGAGTCCCCATACCTTCCTCACTCATAGTCACACCCTCCTGTCCTTAACCACGGATCAAATTTGAAGTAATTAATCTAATTGGTGTGACTAGCTCCTGGAACGCAGCGTCCAGGTAACTCTCCCCTCCCTGATGTGTCGCAGTGTCTGCAGCTCGGACTCCAGCCGAAGTTCCTTGAGCTGCAGACACTTGCTGCAGATGTGGTCACCGTGGACCTCAATGGTGTCCCCCAGATTCCACATATTGCAGAAGTGACACATTGCCAGCCCTGCCATCTCTAATGTAGTTCATGAATTAGATTTCGTTTTTAGTTATTAATCCCGAGCCCCGAATTTAAGGCCCTTAATTTAAAGCAAGGAGAGAGAAAAACTCACCAACCAATCACTTCCCTGCCTTCCTGTGATGTCGAATGTAGTCGCCCTGTTCTCCTTTCTCGCCCTCTTACCATCTCACACTGCTCCCTGCGGGAACTGGCTGCTCGCTGGTCCTTTTATCCCCGCTGCTCCTCCGGTGTTCCCTCCTAGGTCGTGCGGCGGGGTTGTGGAGGGGAGTCAGCACAGTGTGCTGGGGCTGGCTGCTGTACTGTGAGCGAGTGTATGCATGTGAACGTGTGTGAGCATGTGTGCGCATATTTGTGCAAGCCCTAGCTCCTCAGTTTCATTGCTTGGCTTCGTGTCCCTGCTGAAGTTCAATGGTGTTGGGGAATTAAACTTTGTCAGGGAGCGTGTAACTGCATTGCCCAGTGGGGTACAGTGGGATCTGGGGGTACTTGTGCATGAAACACAAAAGGTTAGTATGCAGGTACAGCAAGTGATCAGGAAGGCCAATGGAATCTTGGCCTTTATTGCAAAGCGGATGGAGTATAAAAGCAGGGAAGTCTTGCTTCAGTTATACAGGCTATTGATGAGGCCACACCTGGAATACTGCGTGCTGTTTTGGTTTCCATATTTACAAAAGGATATACTTGCTTTGGAGGCAGTTCAGAGAAGGTTCACTAGGTTAATTCCAGAGATGAGGGGGTTGACTTATGAGAAAAGGTTGAGTAGGTTGGGCCTCTACTCATTGGAATTCAGAAGAATGAGAGTTGATCTTATCGAAATTTATAAGACTATGAAGGGGCTTGACAAGGTGGATGCAGAGAGAATGTTTCCACTGATAGGGGAGACTAGAACTAGGGGCCACAATCTTAGAATGTGGCCGCCAATTTAAAACTGAGATGAGGAGGAATTTCTTCTCAGAGGTTTGTAAATCTGTGGAATTCGCTGCCTTAGAGAGCTGTAGAAGCTGGGACATTGAATAAATTTAAGACAGAGATAGACAGTTTCTTAATCGATAAGGGAATAAGGGGTTATGGAGAGCGGGCGGGGAAGTGGACCTGAATCCATGATCGGATCGGCCATGATCGTATTAAATGATGGACCAGTCTCGAAGGGCTGTATGGCCGACTCCTCTTATTTCTTATGTTCTTATGTACCGAGCTGTACCGTCCAGGAGGGTGGCAGTTTCAATCCCTGGTCTGTGCTGTATTGGCTGGCCTTAATGGTGAGAGCACAGTTAGCCTCAGTGCCCCTAGACTCGAAAGAGAGAGGGAAAAATTTAATCTGCCAGGGATCCTGCTCTTGGCACCCAGTGCACATATAAGATAATGAGGGGCTCGACAAGATGGATGCAGAGAGGATATTTCCACTCATAGGGGAAACTAAAACTAGGGGCCATAGTCTCAGAATAAGGGGCCGCCCATTTAAAACTGAGATGAGGAAGAATTTCTTCTCTCAGAGGGTTGTAAATCTGAGGTATTCTCTGCCCCAGAGAACTGTGGAGGCTGGGTCATTGAATATATTTAAGGTGGAGATAGACAGATTTTTGAGCGATAGGGGATAAGGGGTTATGGGGAGCGGGCAGGGAAGTGATCAGCCATGATCTTATTGAATGGTGGAACAGGCTCGAGGAGCCAAATGGCCTACTCCTGCTGCTATTTCTTATGTTCTTATGGACAGAGGCTACTCGTTATGTGTGCACCTAGAGATTGAGCATCAGCTGGCTCTTTGACCATGTAGGGCATCACACGTGAGGGCAGTCCTGCCATTACCCAATGCCTGCACATGTGCGTTTTCCAGCAGGAGTTGGTAGATAGTGGATAGTGATCCTGACTGATTTATTTCTCTCCTGATGGGGAGTTGATGGCAATTGTTGTGTCCATACCACTTCCCTCGATGAGTTGAACTGTCAAGGCACTGACCATGTGGTCCTGTGTAGTTCAGTATACACAAGTGGGCCCTTTGACCACTGGATGTCAGTTATATCATCATGACCCGTTTGCTGCTGTTTAAAATACCCGAGGATTGCTGCTATAACTCATAGACAATACTATCTCACCTCGAATTATTTCAAATCATTACATTTGAAGCAGTTCAGCATTACGCAGACGGGATGCTGGTTCGTGGACACTGGACTAATGCTTGTTAACTCTGATTACACATGACAGGTACCTCCCAGAGGTTATGGCAGATGGACTAGCCAATCAGATTAATAATCCAGAGGTCGAGGTTGACATCACCAAACCGGACATGACCATTCGTCAACAGATCATGCAGTTGCGAATAATGACCAATCGGCTGCAGAACGCCTACAATGGCAATGATGTGGAATTCCAGGATACGAGTGAGTACCCGACTGCTCTATCTTTATTGTCTCTGTCTGTTGGTTCTTTTTATTGCAAGCATCTGTGCTCACTGATGCGATTGGCTTTACGTGTTGAGGAGAGGTTCTGTCCAGTCATTCGGTCCTTTGTACAGTATTATTCAGGCGTGGGGATGTGGTTTCTTGACATTTTCCTCTGGAGCATCTTTTCGCCCCTGCCCCTTTAATCTCTTTTTACTTCTTTTTCTTCTCTTATCTTCCCTCCTCCCTCTTCTGTTATTCGCACATATCACTTCCATCTTTCCAGCTTCCTCCCCCTTCCTCATCTTTTGTGCCCCTTTTTCTCTTTCTCATTCTCTTCCCTTTATCTCTTTGTCTCTGCATTCTCATCTCACCTTCTATCTTTTTTTGGTATCTGCTTCCTCTCCTTTTCCCCAATATCCCAATGATCCCTCCTTCTGCTTCAATCTCTTCTTCGTCATTCTTAGGGGGTTCCCCGGAGTCGAGGATAACTTGCTTCCACACTAATATGAGTTCTCAGATGACTGATGAGTCCAATGTGGGATCTACAGACTCTGTCACAGGTGGGACAGGTGGTGGTTGGAGGGATGGGTGGGTGAGATGCTTGGTTTGTCGTACGCTGCTTGCGCTGTCTGTGCTTGGCTTCCGCGTGCTCCCAGCGAAGAGACTCGAAGTGTTCGGCGCCTTCTTGAATGCTTCTCCTCCACCTGGCCCAAGACCGCTCAAAGTTGAGACTCGGTGGCGATGTTACATTTTTTCAAGGAGGCTTTGAGAGTGTCCTTGAAGTGTTTTCTCTTCCCTCCTGGGGCTCGCTTGCCATGTTGGAGCTCGGAGTAGAGCGCTTGTTTCGGGGGTCTAGCATCGGGCATGTGGAAAATGTGGCCCATCCATTGGAGCTGATCAAGCGTGGTCAATGCTGGGGATGTTGGCCTGAGAGAGAACACTGATGTTGATACGCCTATTCTGCCAGTGGATTTGCAGGATTTTGTGGAGGCAGCATTGGTGGTACTTCTCCAGTGCTTTGAAGTGCCTGATGTACATAGTCCTTCAATCTAGCAATGCTGGCACTGAGGCCATTTTTACATTTCTCCCAACACTTTACCGTAACCAATGTGAGTTTCCCATGAACCGAAATCTGTGTGATTATATAGGCCCTGATCAGGAAGACATCAATCAGTGGAGTTCATGGGGAGTGGGGGGGGCAATAACCACCATGTTCTCCTTAGTCCTTTCAATAGGCAGCAAATACTATACTGGCAGACCATTAATAGTCAGATATACTTACAGGCTGAATAATACAGAAACCAGTAAAGACATAGCCAATTACTGAAAGTGCATTACCTGTACTTAACATAGCAAAGAGAATCAGATCACACACAGTTAATTAAATGACCCTCTTTAGAACAAACCACTTGATGGTGCTTCATAGACCCTCACGGTTTGATGTTGTATGAGGATGATGTGAATTTCCAATCCAGAGATCAGATCTCCTGACAGAACTAAAGCTGAGATTTATTGCCACGGGAATTCTTTGAATGCCATGCCTTTGAAGTCTGCTCTTGTGAGTCGGGATGTAATGTGTCTGTCAATGCCATCTTCTTGCCAACCTCACTGTAATGGTTCAGTGATTAGATTAATTGAATTCATCTCACCTGCGGTTTGTTGAACTGTTTTTGTTGACATTTCAAACTGACAGTTCTTGCATCAAACAACTTTTGACATAGTTAATTAAGGAATACTGCTACAAACAAAGAAAATCTATCCTGGACTAATATCTCCCATTAGCAAGGTCTGATTGGCCACCTTTGCCATTGGAATACTGAGCTTCATCCTGAGTCGCAAATCACGTGTCACTAAACAGAGCCACGCATCACTTCCTGAAACTGATGCAACTAAAAAAGTTCCAGTCTTTCATTTTTATCACACTTTTATGTCAACTTTTTTCTTTCTTAATTTCTGAATCCACCTTTCTATTTCTAGCTGTGTGAACTTGTCATGCTGTAGTTACACCCTCGTGCCAGGGGTGGTGCTGCAGTGCCTATGTTTTATATCTCCAGCCTGTACGCCAGAGAAACTACTGTGCTCCGACCAACTTTACTTCCTTGCTTTCCAAACTGCCGTACATTTCCTTCACCCATCACCCCCTGTGCTCACTGGCCTACATTAGCTCCCGGTGGCGTCTCAAGTTTAAAACTCTCATCATTATTTTCAAATGCCTCCGTGGTTCAGCCCTCCCTATCTCTGCAACCTCCTCCAGCCCTACAACCCTCTGAGACCTCAGCACTCCTCCAATTCTGGCCTCTTGCACATCCTTGATTTTCATCACCCCACCATTGGTGGTTGTGCCTTCAGCTGTCAAGGCCCCAAGCTCTGGAACTCCCTCCCTAAACCTCTCCGCCTCCCTACCTCTCTCTCCTCCTTGAAGATGCTCCTTAAAACCTAACCCTATAACCAAGCTTTTGGTCACTTGTCCTGATATCTCCTTCTGTGACTCGATGACAAATGTTGTTTGATTTACGCTCCTATGAAGGGCCCTGGGAGGTTATGCTCCCAACCTATTGCATCGAACATGATCCCACTGCAATTTTATTTATTGTTGCTGTTAACAAAGAGTTGCATAGAAATAAGGATAGAATGTCTGACATTAAAACGGGAACTGCATTAGGTTTGACATACTCTGGCCAAATTATTTCCGGCTCTCTGACCCAGCTTCAGCGGAAAACCAAACTTGGGACTGACTGCCCGTGTGCAATGCCAGGGGAGGCCGACTAGTAATATATCAAACTTTAACCATTAAAACATTTGCAAAACTTGCCCATTCTAATGTCCAATGTCTGTACAGCCTTGCCCTCTTTTTATGGGGCTCGGGCATACCTTCCGCTCCGTCCCTGGAGCTCGGGTTCTGACATTTCTGTGACAGTGTCCTGTGTGTCTTTGTGCCTGGCTGACTGCCCACATGCTACTGTACGTAAACTTGAGGTGATCCAAAACTCGGCAGCCCGAGTTCTAACCCGCACCAAGTCCCGTTCACCCATCACCCCTTGTACTTGCCAACCTACATTGGCTCCTGGTTAAGCAACACCTCGATTTAAAAATTCTCATCGTTGTTTTCAAATCCTTCCATGGCCTCACCCTTCCCTATCTCAGTAATCACCTCCAGCCCCACAACCCCGCAAGATGTCTGCGCTCCTCTAATTCTGCCCTCTTGAGCATCCCTGATTATAATCGCTCAACCATTGCTGACCGTGCCTTCAGCTGCCAAATCCCAAGCTCTGGAACTCTCTCCCTAAACCTCTCCGCCTCTCCACCTCTCTTTGCTCCTTTACGACGCTCCTTAAAACCTACCTCTTTGACCAAGCTTTTGGTCATCTGCCGTAATTTCTTCTTATGTGGCTCGGTGTCAAATTTATTTGTTTTGTCTGATAACACTCTTGTGAAGCGCCTTGGGACGTTTTACTACGTTAAAGGTGCCATATAAATACAAGTTGTTGTTGTTGTTGCTGCTCTACCCAAAACTTCCTTTCATAATTCCACATTCCCTACCACAGTGTTGGCTGTGTACTTTGGCTCCTGACAAACACGGTTATTGCTCCAGTAAAAACACATTCCTAGTGCGGCCACTGTCTGTTCTCTAGGCTGTTTACTCTCTACTTTGCTGGCATGGCCAAATCTCCTTAGTTGACACAGCATGGGTCCTACCCTGACCAAATCTAGCAACTTTCGTGTCTTTTTTCCAGACAGTTTCTTTCAGAATAGATTGATTGACCCATTCCGAAACGCTTCCAATGCCAAACTCCAATCACATTCCCATGCTCACTTACTGCAGCTCGCCTGACATTTAATCCTTCGCCTGAGTGCTCAGAGACTCGAAACCCCCCCCCCCCAAATGTGTTCACGAACCTCCCCAATGACCAATTATGTGCTGACCCGCTCCCCACTCTCCTTAGCACTCCCAAACCCCACTCCCACTTAATGCCCCAGAACCTTGACTACTCCTGGGGCCCAGCCCCACTGAGTGCTCCGAAGCTCTACACCTTACATTTCGCAAACCAAACCTCCATAAATATTCCCAGGCCTGAGAAACCTCTCTTTCCATCCCTCCCCAACTCCCTGCAAACCTAAGCCCCGCACCCCTCTCTATGCGGCCTCTCATGCCAACCCAGACCTCACCCTAGCATTTCCTGGAGCTTGCACTCTGGGAGTATGACTGGGCCTGAAGCTGGGAGTGAAACTGGGCCTGGAGTTGGGAGTATGACTGGGCCTGGAGCTGGGAGTATAACTGGAGCTGGGAGTATAATAGGCCTGGAGCTGAGAGTATAACTGGGCCTGGAGCTGGGAGTATAACTGGAGCTGGGGGTATAACTGGGCCTGGAGCTGCGAGTATAACTGGAGCTGGAGGTATAACTGGAGCTGGGGATATAACTGGGCCTGGAGCTGGGAGTATAACTAGGCCTGGAACTGGGAGTATAACTGGAGCTGGGAGTATAACTGGGTGTTATATCTTCAGTAACTCACAAACACATACACAGCCTTAAGATGACAGAACAGGTGACCTGTTCCCTTCTTTATTATAAACAGCACTGGCTGCAGTGCCACAGTAGTCCACAGGTGGCGCTATATATGTTACAATTCTCCCTCCTTAATGAAGAAGGAATTATATCAAAATAATCATCATACATAACTTGCATGGTTATACATAACAAAAGATATGGACTTATTTTGCCATATTTACAAATCAGGCTTAACCACTTGTTTTCTGTTTCAAAGAGGATACCTTCGCTCTCGAGCAGAAGCTTCCAAACATGGTGTCGTTCGAGGCTGATCCTAAGGAAAGTTTTCCTCCAAGGGATACCCTTGATTTCCATTTTAACTCTCTCTAAGTTCAGACTGTTTGTCTGCCTGACTCGGACTCAGACATAAATTCTGACTTTCTCCTGGATTTGTTTCCAGTACACTAGATGTAGGATATGCTATTGGTGTATCAAAACTATCTGATGAGTCAGAAATAATTGAATCATTCCCACCTTCAACTACTTTCATGTCTTAGGTAAAATATGATCAATGTGAACAAACCTAACCTGTCCATGATCAAACATCTTGACTAAATATGTACAAGGACCACAAATCTTCACCACTCTTTCTGGTAACCACTTTAACCATTTATGGTGATGGTTCTTCGCTTTCACCTTCTAATTTAATTTCAGACTTCTCTCTTTTACTCTACCTCTATCATGATTCTCTTTCTGTCTTCATTATGTAACTTCTACGGACTTTGCCAAGTTTGGTTTTAACAACGAGAATCTGGTTCGTGGCTGTCGTTTGAGAACTCTGCTGGTGTTCTACCAGTAGTTGTACGAGAAGTATTACGAAAATTAGTCAATTTGTGTTCCAATGACAACTGTCGTTTCTTTGGATTTGGATCCAACATCTGTTGATGAGGGCACTTTTTAGAATTTGTACAGTGCGCTCTGCTGCACCATTTGAAGCAAGATGGTATGGTGGAACCTTGGTATGTTTCACACCATTTTGCTCGTGAACTGTGCAAATTCTTCTGAACGAAATTGTGATCCATTATCCAAAACAATTTCTTCTGGGAGGCCAAATGAAGAAAATAACCTTCGTAAAATGTCTAATGTTTTACTGTTGTTATTTTCTACATTGGAAACACCTCGACCCACTTCGAATGGCTATCAATCACAATGAACAACTGTTGTCCTTCTAACTCCGCAAAATCGATATGTAGCCTTTGCCACACCCTGGGAAGCCATTTCCATGGCTGTAATGGTACTGACGGTGGTTTCTTACTTACCGATTGACATGTCGTACACTGACTCACGATGTACTATCTATCTTTATCAAGACCTGGCCACCATAAGTAGCTGCATGCAAAACTATTGGTCAAGCACACTCCCAGAAGCTGGTCATGGAGGTCTCCTAATAATTTGGATCTGAATTTATTTGATATAACCACTCTTGCACCCCATATGATACAATCTTTATTGACTGATAATTCATTCATATGAATGAAGAATAAATTAATATCTTTGCATGTTGCCTGGTTTGGCCAGCCATTTGCACTATAATCATACACCTTTGACATAAGTGTTCTATTTTTCATCCATTGGTGAACTGCCAATCACAGCTGAAGAGATTGGTAGAGCAACCAAACTTTGACATGACGTTTGGTTGCTCTACCAATCTCTTCAGCTGTGATTGGCAGTTCACCAATGGATGAAAAATAGAACACTTCTTCCCTATCGGTGTAACTTGTCATGGGGAAGGCAATCTAGACATAGCATCAGCATTACTGTGATTCAGCTGATCGTCTGTATTCAATATACGTATATGCTGACAAAATCAAAGCCCATCTCTGCATTCGGGCTGCAGCTAATGTTGGAATTGGGGACTTCAGATGGAGGATTACTGTCAGGGGCTTATGGGCCGTAATGATGGTAAACTTATGACCATACAAGTATTTGTGGAACTTCTTGACCCTAAAAATTAATGCCAAAGCTTCCCTTTCAATTTACGCAAAATTACGCTCACTGGCACTGAGAGTGCGTGAAGCAAAAGCAATTGGTCTCTCCTCCCCACTACGTAATACATGAGAGATCACTGCCCCAACTCCATATGGAGAGGCATCACATGCAAGCTTGATCTCCTTAGGTACATTATTCAAAAGGGAGTTAGATGAAGTCCTTACTACTCGGGGGATCAAGGGTTATGGCGAGAAAGCAGGAAGGGGGTACTGAAGTTTCATGTTCAGCCATGAACTCATTGAATGGCGGTGCAGGCTAGAAGGGCTGAATGGCCTGCTCCTGCACCTATTTTCTATGTTTCTATGTTTCTATAGTGAACTAACATGGTACTCTCTACCACTTTGCTTTTATACTCCTTGAATGCTGTATCGCATTCTTCTGGCCACTTCCAATGGACCTGTTTTTTCAAAAGTTCATTCAGTGGATGTAATACTATAGCCAAATTGGGTACGAACTTCCCATAATAGTTCAAAAGACCCAAAAATTATTGAAGTTCAGTGACATTCTTGGAAGTGGGTGCATTTTTAATTGCCTCCAGCTTCTCCTTGGTTGGATGTAAACCATCTTTGTCTACTCCGTATCCTAAGTACTCCATGGAGTTTTGAAATAACTCACACTTGCGAGCAGACACTCGTACTCTGTGCTTCTCTAGCCATTTGAGGACTTCATTCAATATCTTATTATTATGAATTTGCCTATTTGGTGCTGAAATTAGTATGTCATCTAAATAACATACTACCCCTTCAATACCTTGCAAAATCTGGTTCACCACCCCTTAGAGTATGGCAGGGGTGGAAGACACTCCAAATGGTAGCCTATTAAATTGATATAGGCATGACCATGAGTATTTATAGTCAAACATGACTTGGACTCCTCATCTAATTCAAGCTGTAAGTAGGCATTCATAAGATCCAACTTTGAGAAGATCTGACCACCTGTCAGTGTTGTGAAAAAATCTTCTATATTTTGCAAAGTATTAGGGAGATTACCCTCTAGAACTTAGTTTACGATTACTTTATAATCACCCCACACAATCTTACCTTACCATTGGACTTAGGTACAACAACAATGGGTGTAGCCCAATTACATCGATCTATCTTACAAATAATGTTCTCAGTCTCTAGTCTTTTGAGTTCTTGCTCAACTTTCTCCTTGAGTACATATGGTATGGAACGTGGCTTGCAGTAAACCGATCTAGCGTCCTTCTGTACCCTGACACTCGCCTTGAAGCCTTGGATCGGACTGCCCATTTCGCAGAACACCTTCGGATAATTCTTGATGACATCATCCCTTGATGCAAATTCTGTTTCAACACGAAAAATCTCACTTCAATCCAGCTTCATTGATCCCAACCAATTTCTTCCTAGTAAGGCAGGCTTGTCTCCTGCCACCACAAATAGAGGCAAGCTCTGAAATTGATCCTTGTATTTCACCGGTACGATGATATGACCTGCCACAGGAATGTTCTCTCCTGAGTAGCCTGACAGCTCTATCTTAGATTTCTCCAGTTGGAAATCACGCAATTTGTCGAAGTATAGCGACTCCGGTACTACACTCACGGATGCACCAGTGTCGATTTCCATGTGTATCTTGGTTCCTGCAACATCTATGTGGATTATGATACTTTTAGAATCGCTGTCAGTTAACCTCGTGCTCCTGATGATGTGTTGCTCTAAAACCTCCTCGTCCTGTTGTGTTTCTTCCATGCTATGTAGTCTCTTGGGATTTTTACTCATAGCTTTGAACGCTGGACTCATAGCTTTGAAAGCTGGTTTACCCTTCAGTCTGCATGCCTTCGCAAGATGCCCAGTTTTCTTGCAGATAAAACACTCTGGCTTCACATATGGACAACTTTGAGCAATGTGTTGTCCAGGCACTGATAGCAGGACTTCAATGCTCTGTTACCATTGCCAGTTTCTGAGACCTTGGGGCCCACTGCCTTTTACTTTTAACCAGCAGGCGATTCACCTCGGTTGTCTGATGACTGGAAATAGTATGAAATTCTCGGGAATATTGGTCAGCCATGTTCATTGACAAAGCTGTCTGACAAGCTTAATCAAAAGTCAACTTAGGGATTGTCAATAACTTTCTTCTGATTGCTTCATTTTTCATCCCACAAACAAAGCGGTCACGCAATGCTCGGTCCTGAAAGTTTCCAAAATTACAGTGAATAGATAGCTTTTTTAATGCTACAATGTGCTCACTGATATTTTCTTCAGTTAACTGATAGAAACATAGAAATTAAGTGCAGGAGTAGGCCATTTGGCCCTTCGAGCCTGCACCACCATTCAATAAGATCATGGCTGATCATTCAACCTCAGTACCCCTTTCCTGCTTTCTCTCCATACCCCTTGATCCCTTTAGCCATAAGGGCCACATCTAACTCCCTTTTGAATATATTTAACGAACTGGCCTCAACAACTTTCTGCGGTAGGGAATTCCACAGGTTAACAACTCTCTGAGTGAAGAAGTTTCTCCTCATCTTGGTCCTAAATGGCTTACCCCTTATCCTTAGACTGTGACCCCTGGTTCTGGACTTCCCCAACATCGGGAACATTCTTCCTGTATCTAACCTGTCCAGTCCTGTCAGAATTTTATATGTTTCTATGAGATCCCCTCTCATTCTTCTAAACTTGAGTGAAAACAAGCCCAGTCGATCCAGTCTCTCCTCATATGTCAGTCCGGTCATCCCGGGAATCAGTCTGGTGAACCTTCGCTGCACTCCCTCAATAACAAGATTGTCCTTCCTCAGATTAGGAGACCAAAACTAACACAATATTCCAGGTGTGACCTCACCAAGGCCCTATACAACTGCAGCAAGATGGCCCTGCTCCTATACTCAAATCCTCTCACTATAAAGATCAACATACCATTTGCCTTCTTCACCGCCTGCTGAACCTGCTTGCCAACTTTCAATGACTGATGTACTATGACACCCAGGTCTCGTTGCACCTCCCCTTTTCCTAATCTGTCACCATTCAGTTAATATTCTGCCTTCCTGTTTTTGCCACCAATGTGGATAGCCTCACGTTTATCCACACTATACTGCATCTGCCATGCATTTGCCCACTCACCTAACCTGTCCAAGTCACCCTGCAGCCTCTTAGCATCCTCCTCACAGCTCACACCGCCAACCAGCTTAGTGTCATCTTCAAACTTGGAGATATTACATTCAATTCTTTCATCTAAATCATTAATGTATATTGTAAGTAGCTGGGGTCCCAGCACTGATCTTGTATTCCGAAATGATAACTTTCAGCAACTTCCAGGGGTTCAGGGCTGTCGTGCTAAATCTGCTTAAGAGTTGTGTCTTTTGGCTTGAAAGGCACAAGCACATTTTTCAAGGTTTCATACACCTCGGGCCCTGCTTCAGTTAATAAAATAGCCCTTTGTCGTTCCAACACAATGATTTTCATCATTGGGTACTTCGATGATATTATTTGCGGTGAAAAACATTTCTAGCTGCTCCACATATGCTCCGAAACTTTCACGGTCATGTTGAAACTCCCCCAAACACATTAATTTTCCCACAGGTACAGCCATCTAGACTCTGGCAGTTCAGACAAGTGTGCTTGTAATTTACCTAGGATTTGTAGCTGTTAATCAAAACAGAGAGGCTCTCAAAGTCTCCCTGTCCGTTGGCTGAATCATCCAAAAATTGCAGCTTTTTTTATCCGCTTTATCCCATCTTCATCGCCTTTGTTATATCTTCAGTAACTCACAAACACACACACAGCCTTAACATGGCAGAACATACCGGAACTCAGTCAGGCGACCTGTTCACTTCTTTATTATAAACAGCACTGGATGCAGTGCCACAGTAGTCCACAGGTGGAGCTATATATATTACACTGGGCCTGGAGCTGGGAGTATAACTGGGCCTGGAGCTGGGAGTATGACTGGGCCTGGAGCTGGGAGTATAACTAGGTCTGGAGCTGGGAGTATAACTGGGCCTGGAGCTGGGAGTATGGCTGGGCCTGGAGCTGGGAGTATGGCTGGGCCTGGAGCTGGGAGTATAACTGGGCCTGGAGCTGGGAGTATAACTAGGCCTGGAGCTGGGAGTATGGCTGGAGCTGGGAGTATGGCTGGGCCTGGAGCTGGGAGTATGGCTGGGCCTGGACCTAGGAGTATAACTGGGCCTGGAGCTAGGAGTATAACTAGGCCTGGAGCTGGGAGTATGGCTGGGCCTGGAGCTGGATGTATAACTAGGCCTGGAGCTGGGAGTATTACTAGGCCTGGAGCTGGGAGTATGGCTGGGCCTGGAGCTGGGAGTATAACTGGGCCTGGAGCTTGGAGTATAACTGGGCCTGGAGCTGGGAGTATGGCTGAGCCTGGAGCTGGGAGTATGGCTGGGCCTGGAGCTGGGAGTATAACTGGGGCTGGAGCTGAGAGTATAACTGGGCCTGGAGCTGGGAGTATGACTGGGCCTGGAGCTGGGAGTATAACTAGGCCTGGAGCTGGGCGTATAACTGGGCCTGGAGCTGCGAGTATAACTGGGCCTGGAACTGGGAGTATAACTAGGCCAGGAGCTGGGAGTATGACTGGGCCTGGAGCTGGGAGTATAACTGAGCCTGGAGCTGGGAATATGACGGGGCCTGGAGCTGGGAGTATGACTGGGCCTGGAGTTGGGAGTATAACTGGGCCTGGAACTGGGAGTATAACTAGGCCAGGAGTTGGGAGTATGACTGGGCCTGGAGCTGGGAATATAAATGAGCCTGGAGCTGGGAGTATGACTGGGCCTGGAGTTGGGAGTATAACTGAGCCTGGAGTTGGGAGTATGACTGGGCCTGGATCTGGGAGTATAACTGGGCCTGGAGCTGGGAGTATGACTGGGCCTGGATCTGGGAGTATAACTGGGCCTGGAGCTAGGAGTATAACAAGACCTGGAGCTGGGAGTATGGCTGGGCCTGAAGCTGGGAGTATGACTGGGCCTCTCCTCATTAACACCTTTGTGTTTCCCACAGGCGACGACAGCAGTGGATCTGGAAGTGGCGACGCCTGTTCGGAGGACGGCTGCGGCAGGAGACGGTTCATCAACGCCGCGACCAGGTCGCCCATCGTCTATGCCATCCCGGAGCAGAGCGGGAAAACCAAATCCACCAACGGCGGCGACACCCTGCGATGCTCAGTCGGCTTCCTCCACCTGCTGGCCTTGGCCCTTGCCCTGCAGTGTTTCTGTCGGTAGAATTCTTCGTGGGGCACGAGAGAGAGAGAGAGAGACTGAGGCAAAACCTTTGCCAAAACGGACAAGCGTTTTGTTTATCTTTGCAACGAAAAAAAAAGAATCTTTTGGCTATTTGTAAATTCTGCCGGTGCTGGAGGTGAATATACTTTGGATTTTTGAACACTTTGGGAGGGGAGTTTCCTCTGTGCAGTTTGAGGAGGTTCCAGTACTTTTCAAGCCTAATTTTTTTTTTCCAGCTTTAGGGCATCTAATTGTTCTGATCACCTGTTCTCAACACAGCACAGACACAGGCTCCCACTGGGAGGCAGGGAGCTTTCCATGTATCGAGAGGCTAATAATAATTTTTTTAATTCTTAAGTTTGAGATTGAACTTCTTTTCTTGAAGATAAAATGCCCCAGCGAGGTATTTTCAGGTACATTATTTGCAGTGACAGAATGGATACCCACAGGGATATCATGTTGGGTGTTATTCCTTTAATTCCAGGTGAACTGCATCCTTATGGAATACCAGGATCAGTCTTCCTGGAGATTGTTTTCCCCAATAACAAGGCCATCCGGTTCTCCTTAACCTATAAGTATATGAAGCGTTGGTATAATCGTTTGTGAAATGTCCATGTCGCTGAGTTTCTGGTTCTCATATTAGGCCTTTAAAAGCAAAATGGCGGTCAATATCTCTCGAAGGATCAGAGAGCGACTGATGCTACTTGTAATGTTTTTAACGCTACACTGTCAAGTTGGTAGAGAATGGGATTGTTAAGTGGGGTTGGAGGGCGGGGGTGGGTGGGAGGGGGCACGGGTAGTGGTTGAGAGTGGGGAGTTGGGTTCTCTGCAAGTTAAAATATTTTTTGAAATAATTGAATTGAAATGGTTCTGTTGATTGCAGCATGAATGTCTCCTCACTGGCACAGACTGTGATCGGGCTGCCATCTGCAGAAATTCGTGCAAGCAAGTGTGAAGCTCTGGTTCAACGGAAGGATAGAATAGGCAGAGAGGAGGTTTTTAAAAGAAAAAATGATTACATGCACACACAGATAAAAGGCCAACTTCAAGTGGACACAGAGGTAGCCAATTAAAATTTAGCGCCTGGCTGCCTGGGAGGATGATGGGTAAAATATCCCCATGCTTTCTGGCTCCTGAATCTTCAACTTACTGAAAGAAGGAGCTCAATAAGTGAGGGTGGGGGGTGATACAAAGAGAACGGTCCTTCGATCTGACACTGTCCTTGTACGTTGTCCATTATGTGGTAGAAGTGTAGTAACGTTGTTGTGTTTTAAGATATGGCCAACCAAAGGACACAGCTATGGGGGAAGTCATGCAACCCGAGGTCGGATGATGGAAATGTTGGGCCTAAGGGGGTTGCCACTGCTTTAGAACTGCAAAAATGAAATACAGAAAATGAATTGAGTTTTACTGTTTGAAAGGACATAATCAGGATACCTCACTGGGCCAGTAATGGGTGGTTAGGCTATGGCATTAGTGTGCTGGCTGGGGGGCAACTGCCCATTCGTTCTAGGAACTCATTCAGTTCTCAACATTTTTGTGTTTGGGTTTTACTGTTTTCTTTTTAGGGGGAAAAAAAATCAAAATTACACACCGAGAATGCATGCTACCCTCCAATTTATTTCTATACGCTCTGACTTTTTTTGTTAGCATTTTCAGATTTCTGCTTAATTTAATCTTGCGTTTCAAGCCCACACGCGCACCCCTCACCCAGGATTTTTTTTTTCCAATATTGTGCATAGTACGTAGGTAGGTGTTTCCTACAGCGATGGTTTGATGTGTCAGTGGTAACGCTGGATATGGCCAAAGCCCGCTCACCCAGTGGTAACACTGGATATGGCCAAAGCCCGTTCACCCAGTGGCAACACTGGATATACCCATAGCCCGCTCACCCAGTGGTAACGCTGGATATAGCCCCAGCCCGCTCACCAGTGGTAACACTGAATATAGCCCCAGCCCGCTCACCCAGTGGTAACGCTGGCTATACCCACAGCCCGCTCACCCAGTGGTAACACTGGATCTGGCCAAAGCCCGTTCACCCAGTGGTAACACTGGATATACCCATAGCCCGCTCACCCAGTGGTAACGCTCGATATAGCCCCAGCCCGCTCACCCAGTGGTAACGCTGGGTATACCCACAGCCCGCTCACCCAGTGGTAACACTGGATATACCCACAGGCACCTCACCCAGTGGTAACGCTGGATATACCCACAGCCCGCTCACCCAGTGGTAATGCTGGGTATAGCCCCAGCCCCCTCACCCAGAGGTAACACTGGATGTAGCCACAGCCCGCTCACCCAGTGGTAACGCTGGATATACCCACAGCCCCCTCACCCAGTGTTAACGTTGGATATAACCCCAGTCCGGTCACCCAGTGGTAACACTGGATATATCCATAGCCCGCTCACCCAGTGGTAACACTGGATATAGTCCCAGCCCGCTCACTCAGTGGTAACACTGGATATGGCCAAAGTCCCCTCACCCAGTAGTAATGCTGGATATAGCCCCAGCCCGCTCACCCAGTGGTAACGCTGGATATACCCACAGCCCGCTCACCCAGTGGTAACGCTGGATAAACCTGCTCCTAGTGTGCAGTTTGCCTCATTTCACAGAAGGTGACCTGTATAGAACTTCATTAAACAAATCTTTGTTAAAAAAAAAGAATAACCGTGTACTTTATAGTTGGCTAGGTTACAAATGTCACATGGTAACTAATGTGGAAGATTTCCCTATTCACATTTTTTAAATTACATTTTTGACGCAATTATTCTTCGTGACATGTTGACACAGCAGAAAGCACTGGAAGGAATGCAAACGTGGAAAAGGGTAAACCAAAGTCAAATATATTGGCGGCTTAAAATAGAGGCTGTCCATCAAGACCTGACAGATTCATAAAGATTCCCTCTTCTAAACTCCACTGAAGCCATGCAAATCTCCTCAGCACATTTAATTTATCAAGAGCTGTTCTGTTGGTTTCCCTCCGTCAGACTAACCTCACATTGGAGGAACAATTCCTTCTCCCATTTAGGATGCTATATCCCCTGTTCCTGTTTTATATCGGTTCCTATTTCACACACACACTGCTAATATTCCAGCTTGTGATTGTGATTCTTTCAAAAAATATATATTTTCGTCAATTTTTTGCATTGTCTTAACATTGGTTTCAAAATGAAGTGTAATTTGGACCACGCTGGTTTTAAGTCTAAGGACCCAGCAATACTAGAGGGGCCATTTAACCCCCCACCCAAGCCCTTTGGGTTCCGATTCTTTTTTCTATAATTCCCACTGTTCACTGTTACTGGAACAAAGCTTCTGTTCGTTGCAGTTCTCGGGATATGTTTAACTCTTCTGTTCATGTGCTCGGAGCAAAACCTCCCCAAAAATACTTAAAAAAAATATATAATAATCTCTCCTCTCTCTTGTGCTGCCCACCCCCCCCAACCCCCGCTCTCGTGTTCTCTCTTTCACTTTTTCCTCTCACTTTCCATGTTTTCTGTCGGTTTTCCCTTCGCTTGCTCTCCGTCTCGCATTCTCTCTGAATCGTTCCCTTGTGTCTTTTCTCTCTCTCTCTCAATTGCTCTCTCACTCGCTCTCTTGCACAGTAGGGAGTAAACTTCTCACCCCGAGACAAGAGATGCAGTTTACGCGCGATTAAATCTTCTCGGTATCTTTATGAGTGAATGGTTTAGGATTTTTTATATTACCACAGGTGTAAATTTTTGTAAAATCTATTAAGTTAAGAAAAAAAGCGACCTTTTGATGACAATATTGAGGAGTGTAATGGGTTGGGAGAATGATTTAATGTGATCGGAGGAGGAAGTCTTTGTTTTTGACCTTTTGATCTATGTACCAACGGTAGTTAAGTCGCTGTATGGAGGAATCAACACATATTGCTTTCGGGGTTGCAAGGCACAGATGCAATCGGTTAGCCTGCCAAAAAGGGGACCTACCTTCACGCCTGGTGAGCTTTGGGTATCAGTTTGGAATTGCTAGTCGAGTCTGGCTTCAGCGGGTGGCAGGGGTAGATGGGGAGAGGAGGGACTCTTGCCGTTTCCGTTCATCCCAGATAACAGGTAACCTTTTATGGGTGCAGAGAAGAGGGGTTGGCAATAGTTTTTGCAGACGCAGCATAGCAACAGCAAGTATGTACTTCTGAAAATATGAACATGAAAGGACGATGTCTAACCCTTTCCCCATCCCTTCACCCTTTAAGTTGCTTGAACTGTATCTGTTTTTTGTACTACTATCAGCTCAGGGTTCATGCAGTTCCGACACTAAACGTGCTGAGACAGGCCTTGAAAGGCCTACCTTTTTCCTGTGATGTTTGACACTTTACATAATTGTCAAGTCATTTGTGGACATCTTTTGAGAATGCTCGTGGTTGGGGGTAGGATCGGGGCTTCTTGTGCACCATCGACGGTAACACACACATCATGACTGTTTGGTCTTTTTTTTCCGAAAAGGCAGCGTCTGACTTATTGAGGCCTTTCAACTGCGTCTTATTTCTCGGTTCTGTTTCATTTATGGTCCTGACCATCGGCAGAATGTGTTGTTTTTTTTTTGTCGTTTCTGGGAGGTGGGAGCTGTTATGGTCTCCGAACAAGCTGACCAATCTTGTTCAGTCTGACTGCACTAATGGGCCTTTACAGTTGGCTTATTGCTCTGGGGGTCAAGCACCAGCAAGCAGGGAAGAGATTGCTGGAGTTAGAGGTTCTTTATGGCCACCCCTCCCTTAATTTTCCAGGTGGAAATTTCTTTTCATTTTTAATAGTAAGTGGAATGAGGGACAAAGACTGTGGCCCAGATATGTTCTACTAGCTGGTCCCAAGCCCTACAAGTAGGAAGGACCATTTTTTACTTCACTGGGTACATTTCTCTTCCTTCCACCATTCTGGCCTCCTTGCCAGCAAATTTCCGCCCTCCCCCTCCCCGATTGCAACTTATTTCCCCCCTTTTTATTAGGGTCGGGGAGAGAGAGATGAGAGCCCGTTGTACCATCGGAGACCCTCTTAAATGGCTCTAATCACAAGGGTGCATTGTCACCATGCCAACAGCAGCCTCGGGCCGAGCTAGTACAACCGTTGCCCCCTATAGTCACATAAATCCAATGGATTGTTTTACTCACTTCATGGGTTCGTCAATGTAGATAAAAACTTTGCCCTGTCAAGTTGAAACACCTCACAAGTCATTCTGTGCCTTTTTAAACTCAAAAGGAATGTATTAAATGTCAATATGGTAGTCTCCCTTTAATTTTAATGTTGATCGTTTGATTGGGTCGTTTACTGTCAATAACCTCCAAGACTAAGATGCTTTGGAAATCAGTGTTGTTAAGTTTTTCTTTATTGTGTTACTTTATTTTGTTGCTTAAAAAATAACAAAAGTACACATTCACCTGTTTACTACATGTTTGGTTTCAAAGCTTTTCAGAAAATAAAAAGAACATTTTGAGTCTATGTCACAGATGTTCTTGCCTCTTTTAAAACTTGCATTTCACAACCTCAGGATGTCCCAAAGTGTATTACAGCCATTGAAGTTCTCTTGAAGTGTAGTCATGTAGGAAAATGGAAGTTGTGCACAACAAGGTCCCACAAATGGCAATGTGATAATTACCAGATAATGGGGCTGGAGTTTCGTTTGCCTAATGCCTCAGTTGGCGGCCAGAGGGGCCGTTAATGGGAGCGTTCGAGGTTACCGACCGGGAGCACAGCATTTAACGCCCCGACTGAAAATTCATTAGGGGCTCACTGGGGTCGCAAACCTGTAGTGGTGACGATCAGTCCGATCCTGACGTCAGTCCTGGTGCAATGCCCACCCTTGCGTCCCGGTCGGTAAGTTAGGTGCGGCCGTCTGGAAAAACAGTGGGTACAGACTTGCAGGGTCGTTAACTGGTGGCTACTTAAAGGGATGAAGAAGCGCTTCCCTCTGAGGTCACAGTCAGAAGTGGGAGGGGACCAGGAACCCAGTCAGTTACAGTTCCCATTTCCACTTCCATTGACACTAATGTATCAGCCCTGGCTCTGTGGGCAGCACACTCACATCTGAGTCAGGTGATCATGGCCCATCCAAAGAATGAGCACAAAATCTAGGCTGGCACTCCAGTGCAGTGCTGAATGAGTGCTGCACTTTCGGAGAAGCCGTCTTTCAGGTTGAAAATAAGTGCTATTCCCGGGATCTGATTCGGAGTCCCACGAATGCGCAATCGGTCAGCAAAATGTAGCGACCAAACTTTCATCATCCCCGCCCCCCGCCAGCTCTGGTGTGCAACGGCTGATTTATCGCCCCTGTCAGCTCTTCGACCCATTCTTACGAATTTCTCGGCGCAAGGGGCAAACTATTTCAAGACACTAAAATTACCACTCCGCCTGGGTTAATGCCACAACAGAGTCACAACCGAATTTCTCCCTCTATCTGTTTTAGTGATGTTGATTGAGGGCTAACCATTGGCCAGGACACGGCGGGGGCGGTGGCGGGGGGTGGGGGGGGGGGAGGGGGGGAATCCCCTGCTCTTCTTTAAAATAGTGCGATGCAATCTTTTACGTCCACCCAACAGGGCCTCAGTTTAACGTCTCATCCGAAAGACGGCTCCTCCGAAAGTGCAGCACTCTTTCAGCACTGCACTGGAGTGCCAGCCTAGATTTTGTGCTCATTCTTTGGATGGGCCATGATCACCTGACTCAGATGTGAGTGTGCTGCCCACGGAGCCAGGGCTGATACATTAGTGCCAATGGAAGTGGAAATGGGAACTGTAACTGACTGGGTTCCTGGTCCCCTCCCACTTCTGATCCCAGGTGCTCGGGTGCGGGCTTTCAACATAGAGCAGCATTGCTGTTTATTCCTGGATTTTTTCCCCCAACTCGGCTCCCCCCCCCCACCCCCGGCCCCTAACTGAAGCCAACTCGTGCCAGGGCACGGAGTTCACAGCCACCGCACCGCCCCCATCAGCCCCCTCCCCCCCCATCCCGGGGTACCTAACAGTAAGTGGCCCGCCCTTTCAGTGGGGGCTAGACTGTGAGTGTTGCCAGGCTATTTTACCATGCGAAAATCACAGCCTTGTCCAGTGTGTGTGCTTTCAGAGGGCGCGGCTGCTCAGAACTCAGGATTTGGAACCCTGGCTGACCTTCCTATGCCAACAACCTCAGTCTAGGACACTGACTCCAATTGTACCACCTTTACCAACTAACTCAGTGTGTATAGCAACTGAGCAGTCAGGGCCTGGTGGAGGGAAAAACCCTTGCACTGTTCAACTCAACGGTTTGCAACATCCGACAGAACATGCTCACTGCCCATTTCCTGTTGCTGCTTCAACTCGCTGGGGCAGGGAAATGGTGCTCTGATATTCCCTGAACTGCCATGCAACTTCGACGCCCGCGAAGGCCTGCAGCAGTTGGCATAGCCCCTTGGGCAAGAGATGAAAGCTGTGGCTCTGCCTGGACACAAGCTTCAGTCGCCGGTGGGTCAGGTTGAGCAACAGTTTGCATTGGGCAGGAGCCTTGTATATGAAAAATATTCTGAATAATCGCAGGCATTGGCCACTCTGGTGATTCTGCATGTGTGGCACTTCTACCACATGGGCCAGTGTGGCTGAACTGGACCCCGTTCTGTGAGAACCTTAAGCAGGGAAACTTCAGCACAGAGGTCCGAAAATGCTCAAAAGCTGGCAGAGGGAAGGCTGAGCAGCTCACTGGTTTGGGAGGGGGAGGTAAATGGAACAGCCCATTAGTTTGGGAGGTGGAGGTAGATGGAGCAGTCCATTAGTTTGGAAGGGGGAGGTAGCAGGAGAATTGCATTGGTTTGGAAGGGGAAGGTTCCACCACTGCACCTAACCTCAGTGCTGTCAATTTTGGGAAAATAGTGGGTTTGATTTAGATTGCAAATTCATTTCCAAGAGTGATTTAATTTTAACAGCCAGGATGAGTCCCAATGAGTGGTCCCACTCCTAATGAGATTGAAAAATCTCCAGGGTCCGATGGTTTCCACCCCAGGGTATTAACAAAAGCAGGCGAGGAAATTGTAGATGTTTCAGTCATGATCTTCCAAATCTCTTTAGATTCAGGAATTGTCCCCTTGGATTGAAAAACTGCCAATGTCCCTCCATTATTTAAGCAGGGTTGGAGAGAGAAACCAAGAAATTATAGGCCTGTTAGTCTAACGCCAGTTGTGGGTAAGTTACTAGAATCTGTTATTAGGGACAGAGTGACTAAACACTTGGATAAACATGAGCTAATCAGAGAGGGCCAGCATGGATTGGTTTGTAACGTATTTGCTTCATGGGTTCTTGGCTTACGAATTCATAGGAACACATTGCTATTAAGAACAAGTTGGTATATTAGCAAAGGTTTAATAATCACACTACACGTTACCAGTTCATCCACCAGGCCCACAACCACCTGCCTCATCGTGGATCCCCTGAACCCAACTGGCTGGGGTTTTATTGAGTCTTGTGAACATCATGTGACTGGCTAAACCACTCCCAACACAACAGCTCTACCAACTTTTGAGCATAAACAGGTGCATACATTACAGGCAAGTCATGTCTAACCTAGTTGAATTATTTGAGGAAGTAACTTAATGTGCTAGACAAGGGAGAGTCTATGGATGTTATGGACTTCCAGAATGCATTCGATACGAACATAAGAAATAGGAGCAGGAGTAGGCCATTTGGCCCATCGAGCCTGCTCCGCCATTTAATACGATCATGGCTGATCCGATCATGGACTCGGGTCCACTTCCCTGCCTGCTCTCCATAACCCCTTATTCCCTTATTGTTTAAGACACTGTCTGTTTTCTGTCTTAAATTTATTCAATGTCCCAGTTTCCACAGCTCTCTGAGGCAGCAAATTCCACAGATCCGCAACCTTCTGAGAGAAGAAATTCTCCTCATCTCAGTTTTAAATGGGCAGCCCCTTATTCGATGCCCCCTAGTTCTAGTCTCCCCGATCAGTGGAAACATCCTCTCTGCATCCACCTTGTCAAGCCTCCTCATAATCTTGTACATTTCAATAAGATCACCTCTCATTCTTCTGAATTCCAATGAGTAGAGGCCCAACCGACTCAACCTTTTCTCATAAGTCAACACCCTCATCTCTTGAATCAACCTAGTGAACCTTCTCTGAACTGCCTCCAAAGCAAGTATATCCTTTCATAAATATGGAAACCAAAACTGCACGCAGTATTCCAGGTGTGGCCTCACCAATATCCTGTATAACTGTAGCAAGACTTCCCTGCTTTTATACTCCATCCCTTTGCAATAAAGGCCAAGATTCCATTGGCCTTCCTGATCGCTTGCTGTACCTGCATACTAACCTTTTGTGTTTCATGCATAAGTACCCGGACAAGGTTCCACACAAGAGACTGTTAGCAAAAATGAAAGCACATGGAATTGGAGGCAGTGGTAGGGGATTGGTTAGGAGGCAAGAGACAGTGAGTAGGGTTAATGTGTATGTACTCCAATTGGCAGGTTGTGACAAGTGGTGTCGCCCAGCGATCTGTAATGGGGCCTCAGCTTTTCACTATACTGTATTTATCAATGATTTAGCTGAAGGAATAGAGAGCCATATAACCAAGTTTGCTGAATGCACTATGTTAGCGGGCATAGTGGGTAGTATAGATATTAAAGAGTTGCAAAAGGACATTACTGGATTAAGTGAGTGTGGTAGATGGAGTTTAATGTGGGGAAGTGTGAGATCATCCACTTTAGACCTAAGAAAGATAGATCAGAGCATTTTCTAAATGGTAGTCACTAAAAACTAGTGGACAGGTACAAAAATAATTCGAATGCTAATGAATGTTAGCCTTCCTCTCAAGGGAGCTGATATACAAAGGGGTGAACACTATGCTAGAGTTATATAGGCTCTGGTTAGACCGCAGTTAGAGTACTGCGTTCAGTTCTGGGTACGACACTGCTGGAAGGATATATTGCCCTTGGAGAGGGTGCAGTACAGATTCACCAGAATGATACTGGGGCTAAAAGGGTTAAATTATGAGGACAGATTGTGTAGAGTAGGCTTGTATTTGGTTGAGTATAGCACATTAAGGGGTGATCTAATTGAGCTGTTGAAGATGATTAAAGGAGTTGAAAAGGTAGATAGAGAGTATTGATTTCATCTGGTGGGGAGTCCAGAACAAGGGGGCATAACCTTAAAATTAAAACTAGGTCATTTGGGGTGCTGTCAGGAAGCACTTCTTCACACAAAGGGTAGTGGAAATCTGGCACTTTCTCCGCCAAAAAGGATAGGTCAACTGAAAATGTCAAAACTGTGATTTAGATTTTTGTTCGACAAAGGGTATTAAGGATTATGGAACCAAGGTGGGTAAATGGAGCTAAGAAACAGATCAGTCATTATGCAATGGTGGAACAAGGGATTGAACCCACAGATGGGAAGGCAGTGGGAACAGATAGCCGTGGAGGTCAATGCCAGGAGCATATGGACACAGGGCAGGAAGAAGTTTAATGATTGGACACGAGTGGTCAAGGTCAGGGACTGCATCTTCAAACGCCATATCCTTCAAACTGTACCACCAGCAGATTAGAAAATCGCAAATGTAACATCCCTATTTAAAAAAGGAGGAAGACAAAAAGCAGGAAACTGTAGACCAGTTAGCCTAACATCTGTGGTTGGGAAAATGATGGAGTCCATTATTAAAGAAGCAGTAGCAGGACATTTGGAAAAGCAAAATTCAATCAGGCAGAGTCAGTATGGATTTATGAAGGGGAAGATTCAACACCGCCTCCAGTGCGCCAGTGCAGCCTTCAGCCGCCTGAGGAAAAGAATGTTTGAAGACAAGGCCCTCAAAACATTTGCGATTTTCCAATCTGCTGGTGGTGCAGTTTGAAGGATATACCACCAAGCTCATGGTCTACAGGGCTGTAGTGATACCCGCACTCCTGTATGGCTCAGAGACATGGACCATGTACAGTAGCCACATCAAGTCGCTGGAGAAATACCACCAACGATATCTCCGCAAGATCCTACAAATCCCCTGGGAGGACACATTAGCGTCCTCGACCAGGCTAACATCCCCAGCATTGAAGCACTGACCAAACTTGATCAGCTCCACTGGGAAGGCCACATTGTTCGCATGCTAGACACGAGACTCCCAAAGCAAGCGCTCCACTCGGAACTCCTTCACGGTAAACGAGCCAAAGGTGCGCAGAGGAAACGTTACAAGGACACCTTCAAAGCCTCCATGATAAAGTGCAACATTCCCATCTACACCTGAGAGTCCCTAGCCAAAGACCGCCCTAAGTGGAGGAAGTGCATCCGGGAAGGCACTGAGCGCCTCGAGTCTCCATGCCGAGAGCATGCAGAAATCAAGCGCAGGCAGCGGAAAGAACATGCGACAAACCAGTTCCACCCACCCTTTCCCTCAATGACTATCTGTCCCACCTATGACAGGGACTGTGGTTCTCATATTGGACTGTTCAGCCACCTAAGAACTCATTTTAAGAGTGGAACAAGTCTTCCTCGATTCCGAAGGACTGCCTATCATGATGATGAAGCAGAAGTCATGTTTGCCAAATTTGCTTGAATTCTTTGAGGATGTAACGAACAGGGTGGATAAAGGGGAACCAATGGATGTGGTGTATTTGAACTTCAAGAGGCATTTGACAAGGTGCCACATAAAAGGTTACTGCACAAGATAAAAGTTTACGGGGTTGGGAGTAATATATTAGCATGGATAGAGGATTGGCTAACGAACAGAAAACAGAGAGTCGGGATAAATGGTTCATTCTCGGGTTGACAATCAATAGCTAGGTGTCACAGGGATCAGTGCTGGAACTCCAACTATTTACAATCTATATTAATGACTTGGAAGAAAGGACCGAGTGTAATGTAGCCAAGTTTACTGACGATACAAAGATGGGAGGAAAAGCAATGTGTGAGGAGGACACAAAAAATCTGCAAAAAGACATAGACAAGCTAAGTAAGTGGGCAAAAATTTGGCAGATGGAGTATAATGTTGGCAGAAAAAAATCAAAGAGCAAGTTATTATTTAAATGGAGAAAAATTGCAAAGTGCTGCAGTACAGCAGGACCTGGGGATACTTGTGTATGAAACACAAAAGGATAGTATGCAGGTGCAGCAAATGATCAGGAAGGCCAATGGAATCTTGGCCTTTATTGCAAAGGGGATGGAGTATAAAAGCAAGGAAGTCTTGCTACAGTTATACAGAGTATTGGTGAGGCCACACCTGGAATACTGAGTGCAGTTTTGGTTTCCATATTTACGAAAGGATATACTTGCTTTGGAGGCAGTTCAGAGAAGGTTCACTAGGTTGATTCCGGAGATGAGGAGGTTGAGTAGGTTGGGCCTCTACTCATTGGAATTCAGAAGAATGAGAGGTGCTCTTTTCGAAAGATTAAGATTATGAGGGGGCTTGACAAGGTGGATGCAGAGAGGATGTTTCCACTGATAGGGGAGACGAGAACTATGGGGAGTAATCTTAGAATAAGGGGCCACCCATTTAAACTGAGATGAGGAGGAATTTCTTCTCTCAGAAGGTTGTAAAATGTGGAATTTGCTGCCTCAGAGAGCTGTGGAAACTGGGTCATTGAATAAATTTAAGACAGAGATAGACAGTTTCTTAACCGATAAGGGAATAAGGGGTTATGGGGAGTGGGCAGGGAAGTGGACCTGAGTCCATGATTGGATCAGCCATGATCGTATTAAATGGCAGAGCAGGCTCGAGGGGCCATATGGCCTACTCCGCTTCCTATTTCTTATGTTCTCATGTTCTAGCCTCAGTCACTGTTCAATCCCCTACACCCCCATCACTCACCTACCAACAATTTCTATCAATCAGGACTCATATCTAACATTCATATGCTTCATCTCACCCTCACACACTTAGCACTGTTGCAAGCCTCACACCCACATCTCACGGCTTGCACACACCGTCAGCTATTCAACCATGACAGCCACATCATCCAAACAGATTGCACAACACTCACTGACACACTTGCCTCTCTCTTTCAGGAGCAGGTGGCACACAAAGGAGGCAGAAGGAATTAAAGGGAGAGGAGAGGTCACCAGCCTGTTCTAACCCCCATGGAGGAGACGGTTCTTGCCGTTACGGGAAGGGCCATTGTTGAGGGCGTGGCCACTGGTGGAGCTGAAGCCTTTGAAGATGAGGGTATCTGTACAGCTAATCCTCTTCTCTCACCCCCCTTCTCTCTCATCCCACAATCCCTTCTGACTGAGAAGCTGCTAATGATGTAAGCACGCATTTCTTACTTTTTCGTCTTGCTTCATCACAACCCAACATTATCCCTTTTACCTTCAGATGCCCATGAACTGCAACCTGCCCAGCCAGTAGAGGAAGAGCAAGAAGACAGTGAAAGTCATAAAATCATAGAATCATAGGATGTTTACAGCACAGAAAGAGGCCATTTGGCCCGTCGATCCCGTGCCGCCTCTCTGCAAGAGCACCTCAGCTAGTCCCACTCCCCCGCCCTTTCACCATAGCCCTGCAAATATTTTTCCTTCAGGTACTTATCCAATTCCCGTTTGAAAGCCACGATTGAATCTGCCTCCACCACCCTCTCAGGCAGTGCATTCCAGATCCTAACCACTCGCTGCATAAAAAGTTTTTCCTCATGTCGCCTTCAGTTCTTCTGCCAATCACCTTAAATCTGTGTCCTCTGTGTTATGTATGCATGCCAATGATGTATTGATGTACTGTAACACTAGACCTGAATGTACCTTCACCCTGTATATACCTTACCTGTACACCAGAGAGAGCTGCTGCTGGAGACCTAAGGGTCACCTGTACACTGCAGGTAACCCAGTATAAAAGGGAGCTCACCTCTTGGTGTCCTCACTCTAGGAGCTGCAATAAAGGACTACAATCTGTACAGTTCAAGTGCCATACCCCTGCCTCGTGGAGTCATTAACAGAGTGCCTACACATACAATACTTTGGTTCTCGACCCTTCCGCCAATGGGAACAGTTTCTCTCTATCTACTCTGTCTAGACACCTCATGATTTTGAACACCTCCAACAAATCTCCTTTCAACTTTCTCTGCTCTAAAGAGAACAACCCCAGCTTCTCCAGTCTCTCCATGTAACTGAAGTGCCTCATCTCTGGAACTATTCTTGGAAATCATTTCTGCACCCTCTCTAAGGCCTTCACATCCTTCCTAAAGTGCGGTGCCCAGAATTGGACACAATACTCCAGTTGAGGCCGAACCAGTATTTTATACAGGTTCATCATAACTTCCTTGCTTTTGTACTCAATGCCTCTATTTATCAAGTCCAGGATCCCATATACTTTGTTAACCACTTTCTCAACCTGCCCTGGCACCTGCAACGATTGGTGCACATATACCCGCAGCTCTCTCTGTTCATGCACCAGCTTTAGAATTATATCCTTTAGTTTATTTTGCCTCTCCTTGTTCTTCCTACCAAAATGTATCACTTCGCACTTTTCTGTGTTAAATTTCATCTGCCACGTGTCCGCCCATTTCACCAGACTGTCTATGTCGTCTTAAAGTTTATCACTCCCCTCCTCACTGTTCTCTATACTTCCAAGTTTTGTGTCATCTGCAAATTTTGAAATTGTGCCCTGTACACTGAAGTCGAAATCATTAATATATATCAAGAAACTCATTGGTCCTAGTATCAGCCCCTGGGGAACACCACTGCATTTAAGGTTAGAGTTAGGTTTAGGTTTAGAGTTAGGGTTAGGGTTACCTTCCTCCAGTCTGATAAATAACCCTTCATCACTACTCTCTGTTTCCTGTCCATTTGATTCCATGGGCTTCAACCTTGCTGGCAAGCCTATTACGTGGCACTTTATCAAATGCCGTTTGGATGTCCATGTACACCACATCAACTGCATTTCCCTCATCAAGCCTCTCTGTTACCTCAGCAAAAAACTCAATCAAGTTAGTTTGAATGAAGACACACCGTCACTCCATTTCACAGTTGCAGCTAACAGCTCAGATACTGGCTCTACGCGTAATGTAGAGGATTGCATAGAGGCGGGATCTGCACGGGGCGAGATACCGGGCACAAGTACATTGCAGCCGGGGAAGGGGGATAGGATAGCGCAGGTGGTAGCTCACTGGAGGGTGAGGTCGCACACTAGTTCTGCTGCAGAGGACTCAGATGATGACTTTGGTAGGTCAGACTACAGAAGGAGGCTGCTGGTATGCACACCCAAATGCACTGGGAACCCTGCAGGAAAGCCTGCGTGCAATGTCAAGGAGCATGGAGGCGTCTCGCACCAACTTGGCACAGGGCTTTGCACAAAGCCGGAGCCCATCCTTTCCAGCATGAGTGGTCCGTTCCATCTTAGCACCTGTGGCACTGACCATGATGCAGCACAAGCAACTTCCACCCAAAGTTTGAGTGCAGCAGTGGAAGCTGAGATTGGTGTCAGTGCAATCCCAGCTGGCTGCCATGGAAGCTCAGGCTGATGCCAGGTCATCACTGCACTCCTGCAATCTGTTCTCCAACAGATCTACTCCTTAAAGACCCTCTGCTGATATGGCCTCCTACTGAGAGCCCTTCTCCCCCCACCCCCCTCTTCTAGCAGCTTGTCCTGCTCTGCGTGGCCTCTGCTGATTGTGCCAATCATGCTCAATGCCAAGAGGAAGCCTTACATGTCTGGAAGCAACTGATTTGTGCACAAGCCCTTAAGTCACCAAAATTATTTCAGCATCAGCCAGACCCCCTTTGGACGATTGAAACTTTAGATCAGTCTGGAAAAGCACCCAAAATATGTAGAATAGCAGCAACAGCCAGAAAAATTAATCCAGCAACTAACCTGTAAGTAGTTGATGACGCCTTTAAATAGCGCCATTGAATGTGTGTTCAGCTGTGGGAGGTTCAGAGAGGGTGTAGGTTGGAGTGCCAACTGCCTGCCTCTCTTCCACGGCTATGTTCGCGCCAGGGTGTCCCTGGAGATGGAGCATGCGGTGTCCACCGGTACGCTCGCAGCCTTCTGCGACAGGTGGGCGCCGGAGGAACTGGAGTGCATCATCACCCCCGGCAACCAAATTTTAATTTGACCGTTTAAAGTGTCAAAAAGTTTTATTTGTTCATTTGTCGGTTCTCGTGCCCCTTTAATAAGGGGGCACCTGATTTTAAAGTTTTACAAAAATAGGCGTAGGCTGGAGCGTGGAGCACAAAAATGGCAGCACTGGCGTCAAATCAGCGTTGCATGCTGCCAGCAGATGTTAGGCGTGTGCGGGCAAGCCCCTTTACAAATATGGCGTCTGGCGAATTTCACGGCAGAAGTGTGTGCATGCGCTACAGACGCCACTTTTGAATCTTAAGGAGCAAAAAAACAAGTGCTACCAAGCCCAACTTCACCTCCACTGTCTAACCTAGTATGTAGGTGGTCCAAGTCAGGGAGGTTTATCCAGCACAGGGAGCTATTGTGCTGAAGTCCATTCCGAGAGCTCGCGACAAGGATTCCCATTGGATAAAGCTTTGCCTCTGCTATATCCCGGTCACTTTTCACAAACCGCCTGATGTAAGTGCCAAGGGGGACCTGCTAATAATAAGTGATACTTGCATCCAGTCAGCTCCTGCTTACATCGCAAGGTCCCATTTAGCTCGCTACACCAGGGGAGGTCAGGGAGTGCTCCCGCTCACCCAGCCGTAACGTTGGCAAGAGCGCCGGGGAATCCCTGGAGCGAAGGTGCTCAATCCGCCCTTCAGCAACTGGCGGCATCGACACAGATGGAATGGCAGCTTTAGAACTCGAACTAAGGAGGTTAGAAGGGAATGCGCCAGACGCTAGCCCAAAAGGCCATTGATGCAAAGTCAACAGAGGTGTTGAAAGATACTTGTGAAGTCAGCATATTGAGGAATATGGAGATAGAGAAGGAAATTAAAGAGAGAGCTGCCATGACTAACAAAATGGTGGAGCATGCTCGATGGGCTGAATGGTCTCCTCATTTTCCGGTGGAGCATTTGCCTCCAAAGTTCCCGACAGATGGTTGGAAGTGTTTTCTCTGACTTATGATCAGTTAAGCTTCAGCCTCAGAGATGCACACAGTTCCTTGAACTTTACAGCCTTGATTTGAAATTTTATTGTATTCAGAGCTCTATGTTTTCTCTTCAAATTCGAATACCAAGCGTAGCGCCACTACTCCTGATAGGCTAGATGGCCTACTCATGTTCCTAATTCTTATGTTCTTATGTTCTTATTTACTCACTGAATCCCATGAGGTTCTTTGATGAATGACACACCAGTCTCCTCCCAGCGGAGGGAGCATTGCACTGCTCATGGTCTGGCAGGATCTGATATTTCAGAACTGAATGATCACTCGCTGTGATTGCCAAGATCGTTGTGTACATGAGCTCTGCTGATTCCCGGTCAAAGGGACTTGACCAGGATCAGGAGCCCAGTTAAAGTCTTCTAAGGCCTCGGTAAGTGCTGTCCCACACAATACATTTTTTGATACAAAAATTAAATAATTTACACCTATAGATCATAGAGTGCTGAGAATGTGGAACTCGCTACCACACGGAATGGTTGAGATGATTAGCATAATCCCATTTAAGATACATGAGGGAAAAAGGATTAGAAAGTTATGTTGATAGGGTGAGATAAAGTAAGGTGGGAGGAGGCTTGTGTGGAGCATAAACATGGCATTGACCAGTCGGGCCAAATGGCATTCTAGATAGAACCTGATTTATTAAAAAATTTGTTGCACACTTTACGGAGGCAGTTAACCGTATTTCTTTATTTTGAGTTCCTATAGCTGTTCGGAGAATGCAGAGTAGAAAGGAGGGAAGCTGTTTAGCTAATTGCTGCGATCCACTACTATTCTAAGTGTGTTTCATGGGATTACAATGGCCTTTGACCCCTGCGTAGCTCATACGAGATAAAGAAGGAAACTCATTTTGCTTTGATCATCCAAAAGGACAGTGATCTAACAAGTTCATTGAAATCCTCTTGGGTCTCCGAGCTTATGACTATTATATTACCGTGTTGAGCAGAATGCAGAATGGATAACGATACCCATGAGCCTCTCCACCAGTTGCTACGCCAACCCAAAATTTCCATCTGTAACTGAGGCGGCCATTTTTTATTTCTGTGTGGTGCAAATTGAGATTATTAACAGAGTATGATCAATTCCGTTCTGATAAAATATGTATTTTTAGAACATTGAGAAACCAGAGTGTTTGCTGCTGACGACTTTCGTAACTAGAAAGTGCTTGTTTATGGATATCAGATGAGAACAAGATCAGGCTCAGCTGTAATGCCCTTCCACCATTGAATAGCCTGCCCAACACTGCTCAAAGCTTCTCCTGTCCTCCTCCCCAGGTGTAGCTCTGGTTCCTCCTCGCTCTAAACCCCACTCCTAATTTCTCCTCTTTCTTCCCCATACAGAAAGTATGCTCTACCTTTTCTCCCTTTCCCCAGCTGCCATTCCCCGACCTCCTGTCTGCCAGCACTCCTGCTGTGTTTGCTATTATGCCACGCATTGTGAGCGATAATTCCAGATTTTGTGAGACCTCCCGCCCACAGTGCATAGCGCTGTAAATCACAGCAGGTCGGAGGTAGCGGGACCATTTTGGCACCTGGTTGCCGTGCATTGCTTTGCACTGCCTGAAAGGACGGATCCAAGCAGATTCAGTAATAACTTCCAAAAGGGAATTGAATATATACTTGAAAAGGAAAAATTTACAGATATATGGGGAACAAGCAGGGGATTGGGACTAATTAGATTGCTATTTCAAAGAGCCGGCATAGACGTCTTGCACCAAATGCACCAATCTCTCTGTGCTGTAAGATTCTATGATTGTAGTCACGTTAGTTGAGGAGTAAGTACTGGCCAGGACATATCCCCTGCTCGTCTTCAAATAGTGCCATCCATCTGTTTTTCAAGTTTTCCTGAGGAGGCCAAGGTTTTATGTCTTATTCGAAAGACGGCACGTCTGACAGTGCAGCATTCGTCTAACACTGCACTGGAGTGTCAGCAAAGATGAGTTGCTCAAATCTCTAGAAATGGGCTTCACCCATGACCTTCTGACTCAGAGGGGAATGTATTACCACAAAGTCAAGGCTGGCTTGGGTTGTTTTTCTATGTTAAAAACAACAACAACTTGTATTTATATAGTGCCTTTAACGTGGTGAAACGTCCCAAGGTGCTTCACAGGGGTATTATGAGATAGAAGATTTGACACCGAGCCGCATAAGGAGAAATTAGGTGACCAAATAGATCCTTGGGGGACACCAGAGGTAACAATGCGGCGGCGGGAAGAGAAGCCATTGCAGGTGATTCTCTGGCTACAATTAGATGGATAAGAATGGAACCAGGCGAGTGCAATCCCACCCAGCTGAACGACGGTGGAGAGGCTTTGGAGAAGGGTAGAGTGGTCAACCGTCTCAAAGGCTGCAGACGCGTCAAGAAAGCTTATTAGTAAAAATACTAGTAGTTGTGGTGTACCGTGAAAGGAATTTTGAAAGCAAGCTCATCAATGTGACCTTGTTTCCAACTATTTAAGTTCAGGTCAGATTGTACTCTCCGCCCACACCTTATCCACGAATGTACTGGCCTCACTAACCACCTACACGCACACAAAGGACAATCAGACACGAACTTAATGTGCGACTGTTAGCGACACCCTCATCAAAGTCAAAGTGACAACAGTCAGTAATCCACCTGATGCTGGACTCTACCTTCCCTTTTAATCTGCCGAGAGCAGGTTACCTGGCAACCCACCCCTCCCCGTACACTAACTAAGCGAACATTGTCTCACTGTGGTTGATTACCTGTCCAAGTGAACCTGGTTTCCTGTTGGGGAAAAGTCTAAATATTATTATTTAAGAAACATCTATATTAGCTAACCATGGGAGAGCCCGCTATCCTGGCAAAGGCACAGGAGTGCTCATCCCGGTTCTCCCTGGACATGCTGAACTTTATGTAATCCATTCATCTGCTGTAGAGAGCATCGGTGACCTGGAGAATGCAGCAATGTGCTGCAAACGGCGAGATGTTGCACATATTGCCTACAGGAGCCTGGAAGGACCTGGTAGCGTAGAAGTTCAGCGCTACTGTCACTTTCACTGGCACTGACAGTGAGGTCCTGGTCAGATTCGAGGTCTGTCTGCAGCAGGTGGCAGAGCTCTGTGACCACCTCCTTGTCGAACCGCAGCCTTCTTATGCACTGCTCCTCGGACATATCAAGGTAAGAGTAATGCGCACGGTAAGCCTTGCGTGTGTAGGCCCTCCTGCCCCGACGCCTGTCACCTCTCCTCTAGCGTGGACCCACGTTGGCCACAACCCGTCTCTGTAGCCGGCGCTTTTGAAGTCTTCGCCGCAGGACGAGGTGGTGTGCCAGCATTGCCCCCATTAAGTTGCCGAATATAACAGCGAGATGCTACTCACCAATCGATCAGACCTGGCAGCCAGCAATGTTGCCGAAATGGTTGTAGTCGAGCTGAGTCATCAGCAGCAGCAGTACACCAACACTTATGCACTGTGCTAGGGGGATACGTAGCACTCACTGCGACCTCTGTGCCCCGGTTGCAACTCCCGTTATATGCCGCCCCGGCATCATGACCTCAACTTGTGCATGCCTAGTTTTTGAAGTTCTAAAAGCGCCACCTATCCAGCAAAGATTGAGAAGCAAACAGCTGTTAAATAAAGGCACCAAATCGCAACAAGAAGGCGGGAAGAATGGGAAATGGACAAGAAATATCACCGGCGCAGAGAGAGAAATACACAAGGGGCTGGACAGTGGGAAAGGGCAATTGACAGGAGTCAGAACATTACTCAATATTATATCAATAGTTCTAAAAAACCATTGTATGAAAACTAACTTCCAGCTGAGAATGAACAAATATAAAAAGACATCCATTACAAATGGGAAAGATGAATGTGGATTAAAAATAAAATGAAACAATCCCTGTGAGAATTTCTAAACTCTGAAAGAGAAACTGACTGTACGTCAGGTGTTGATTGCTTCTATCTGTTTTTCCAAGCTATCTCCTCCCCGGATCAGTGGTTGCTCTGACTCCAGCGCTCCAAAGCTGAACAAATCGTCGGTAGCTTCAGAGAAATATGCCGCTGCCAGATACCTCCAAAAGCGTGCAGATTATCCCGGGAAGTCGGCTGCTGTGGAAGATAGCACCCAGACCACCCAATTCTGAGCAGGTGGATAATTGTGACGGAGGTTCGACAAATGTTTGTGGCGGCTGAGCGGCGAGAGATCGTGGAGGAGGTGCAGCGAATATTTGTGGCGGAGGAGTGGCGAGAGATCGTGGCGGAAGTGTGACGAATGAGGGTATGGGGCCAAGAAGAGGCGAAGGCTCAGGGGCAGCATGGGCCTGTCCACACTGCGATATGTGTGCGCATTAGGTCCATGCAGCAGAGCAGGTCTCCAGTCATCCTGGTTAACCCTTGCCACTGGATAAAGGCCGAGCTCTGTCAAGCCCATGTGGTGCTGGTGTGCAACGGTCACCACACTTTAAAAAAATCCATGCACAGGCATTTTCCACCTCCTCAATTGGAGTTCAGGACTGGAACATTGGGTCCTTCATTGAAACAGCTGTGAACTCATGTGGAAGCTAGTCGTTCTCGTTCGAGGGACCGCATATGATGATGAACATAAGAACATAAGAAATAGGAGCAGGGGTAGGCCATTTGGCTGCTCAAGCCTGCTCCACCATTCAATAAGATCAATAAGATCATGGTAAGTGAGGCAGCAAAACGGAATTTATCATGATAGGCGCCAGCAAGGCGTTGCACGCGTACTGACATCATGATTTCCATGGCGGTAGTTGGCGAGGTGGTAAATCTTCCCGCTGCTGGAAAAACTCAGCCGAATTTCGCAGTAGGCTGCAACAATGCTTAACGCTGGCGCTCATAAGAACATAAGAACATAAGAATTAGGAACAGGAGTAGGCCATCTAGCCCCTCGAGCCTGCTCCGCCATTCAATATGATCTGGCCGTGGACTCAGCTCCACTTACCCGCCCGCTCCCCGTAACCCTTAATTCCCTTATTGGTTAAAAATCTATCAATCTGTGACTTGAATACATTCAATGAGCTAGCCTCAACTGCTTCCGTGGGCAGAGAATTCCACAGATTCACAACCCTCTGGGAGAAGAAATTCCTTCTCAACTCGGTTTTAAATTGGCTCCCCCTATTTTGAGGCTGTGCCCCCTAGTTCTAGTCTCCCCGACCAGTGGAAACAACCTCTCCGCCTCTATCTTGTCTATCCCTTTCATTATTTTAAATGTTTCTATAAGATCACCCCTCATCCTTCTGAACTCCAACGAGTAAAGACCCAAACTACTCAATCTATCATCATAAGGTAACCCCCTCATCTCCGGAATCAGCCGAGTGAATCGTCTCTGTACCCCCTCCAAAGCTAGTATATCCTTCCTTAAGTAAGGTGACCAAAACTGCACGCAGTACTCCAGGTGCGGCCTTACCAATACCCTATACAGTTGCAGCAGGACCTCCCTGCTTTTGTACTCCATCCCTCTCGCAATGAAGGCCAACATTCCATTCGCCTTCCTGATTACCTGCTGCACCTGCAAACTAACTTTTTGGGATTCATGCACAAGGACCCCCAGGTCCCTCTGCACCGCAGCATGTTGTAATTTCTCTCCATTCAAATAATATTCCCTTTTACTGTTTTTTTCACCCAAGGTGGATGACCTCACACTTTCTGACATTGTATTCCATCTGCCAAACCTTAGCCCATTCGCTTAACCTATCCAAATCTCTTTGCAGCCTCTCTGTGTCCTCTACAAACCCACTTTCCCACTAATCTTTGTGTCATCTGCAAATTTTGTTACACTACACTCTGTCCCCTCTTCCAGGTCATCTATGTATATTGTAAACAGTTGTGGTCCCAGCACCGATCCCTGTGGCACACCACTAACCACCGATTTCCAACCCGAAAAGGACCCATTTATCCCGACTCTCTGCTTTCTGTTCGCCAGCCAATTCTCTATCCATGCTAATACATTTCCTCTGACTCCGCATACCTCTATCTTCTGCAGTGACCTTTTGTGTGGCACCTTATCGAATGCCTTTTGGAAATCTAAATACACCACATCCATCGGTACACCTCTATCCACCATGCTCGTTATATCCTCAAAGAATTCCAGTAAATTAGTTAAACATGATTTCCCCTTCATGAATCCATGCTGCGTCTGCTTGATTGCACTCTTCCTATCTAGATGTCCCGCTATTTCTTCCTAAATGATAGTTTCAAGCATTTTCCCCACTACAGATGTTAAACTAACCGGCCTATAGTTACCTGCCTTTTGTCTGCCCCCTTTTTTAAACAGAGGTGTTACATTAGCTGATTTCCAATCCGCTGGTACCTCCCCAGAGTCCAGAGATTTTTGGGAGATTATAACGAATGCATCTGCTATAACTCCGCCATCTCTTTTAATACCCTGGGATGCATTTCATCAGGACCAGGGGACTTGTCTACCTTGAGTCCCATTCGCCTGTCCAGCACTACCCCCCTAGTGATAGTGATTGTCTCAAGGTCCTCCCTTCCCACATTCCTGTGACCAGTAATTTTTGGCATGGTTTTTATGTCTTCCACTGTGAAGGCCAAAGCAAAATAATTGTTTAAAGTCTCAGCCATTTCCACATTTCCCATTATTAAATCCCCCTTCTCATCTTCTAAGGGACCAACATTTACTTTAGTCACTCTTTTCCGTTTTATATATCTGTAAAAGCTTTTACTATCTGTTTTTATGTTTTGCGCAAGTTTACCTTCGTAACATATCTTTCCTTTCTTTATTGCTTTTTTAGTCATTCTTTGCTGTTGTTTAAAATTTTCCCAATCTTCACGTTTCCCACCAACCTTGGCCACCTTATACGCATTGGTCTTTGATTTGATACTCTCCTTTATTTCCTTGGTTATCCACGGCTGGTTATCCCTTCTCTTACCACCCTTCTTTTTCATTGGAATATATTTTTGTTGCGCACTATGAAAGAGCTCCTTAAAAGTCCTCCACTGTTCCTCAATTGTGCCACCGTTTAGTCTGTGTTTCCAGTCTACTTTAGCCAACTCTGCCCTCATCCCACTGTAGTCCCCTTTGTTTAAGCATAGTACGCTCGTTTCTGACACAACTTCCTCACCCTCAATCTGTATTACAAATTCAACCATACTGTGATCACTCATTCCGAGAGGATCTTTTACTAGGAGATCGTTTATTTTTCCTGTCTCATTACACAGGACCAGATCTAAGATGGCTTGCTCCCTTGTACGTTCTGTTACATACTGTTCTAAGAAACAATCCCGTATGCATTCTATGAATTCCTCCTCCAGGCTACCCCGTGCAATTTTGAGTTGACCAATCGATACGTAGGTTAAAATCCCCCATGACTACTGCCGTTCCTTTTTCACATGCCTCCATTATTCCCTTGATTATTGCCCGCCCCACCGTGAAGTTATTATTTGGGGGCCTATAAACTACGCCCACCAGTGACTTTTTCCCCTTACTATCTCTAATCTCCACCCACAATGATTCAACATTTTGTTTATTAGAGTCAATATCGTGTCTCACAACTGCCCCTGATATCATCCTTTATTAACAGAGCTACCCCACCTCCTTTCCCTTCTTGTCTATCTTTCTGAATCGTCAGATACGCCTGTATGTTTAATTCCCAGTCTTGGTCACCCTGCAATCATGTTCTCCAATGGCCACCAAATCATACCCATTTATAATGATTTGTGCCGTCAACTCATTTACTTTATTTTGAATGCTGCGTGCGTTTAGGTCGAGTGTTTTAATCCTAGTTTTTAAGCTCAGCTGTTGCCGCCCAGGTACCACGTTTCCACGGTGGTAATGGCTGGTGGTAGCAACAGAATTTTGGTCTCTTATGTTTATATAGCGCCTTTCTCCACCACCGGACATCCCAAAGCGCAGTACAGCCAATGAAGTACTTTTGGCGTGTAGTCACTGTTGTAATGTAGGAAACACGGCAGCCATTTGCGCACAGCAAGCTCCCACAAACAGCAATGTGATAATCACCAGATAATCTGTTTTTTTCGTTATGTTGATTAAGGGATAAATATGGGGCAGGACACCGGGGATAACTCCCGGGCTCTTCTTTGAAATAGTGCCATGGGATCTTTTACGTCCACCTGAGAGGGCAGACGGGGCCTCGGTTTAACATCTCATCCGACAGTGCGGAAACATTACAACAGTGATGGCACCTCCAGGAATATGTCAACCAGAGTTGGCAAACCTACTCTGTTCATGTGTCACTCTCCAAGACTTGTACCTATTAGAAAATCGGTGAAAACATGTGTTTTTTTCATTCATGGGATGTGGGCGCAGCTGGCAAGGCCAGAAATAATTGCCCATCCTTAATTGCCCTTGAGAAGGTGGTGATGAGCCACCTTCTTGAACCGCTGCAGTCCGTGTGGTGAAGGTACTCTCACAGTGCTGTTAGGGAGGGAGTTCCAGGATTCTGACCCAGCGACGATGAAGGAACGGCGTTATACTTCCAAGTCAGGATGGTGTGTGACTTGGACAGGAATGTGGTGATGGTGTTCCCATGCACCTGCTGCCCTTGTCCTTCTAGGCGGCAGAAGTCGCGGGTTTGGGAGGTGCTGCTGAAGAAGTCTTGGTGAGTTCCTGCAGTGCATCTTGTGGGTGGTACACACTGGAACAACGGTGCACCGGTGGTGGAGGGAGTGAATGTTTAAGGTGCTGGATGGGCTGGTAGATTGGGTGCCAATCAAGTGGGTTGCTTTATCCTGGATCGTGTCGAGCTTCTTAAGTGTTGTTAGAGCTGCCCCCATCCAGGCAAGTGAAGAGTATTCAATCACACTCCTGACTTGTGCCTTGTAGATGGTGGAAAGACAGTGGGGAGTCAGGAGGTGAGTCACTCATTGCAGAATACCCAGCCTTTGACCTGCTCTTTTAGCCACAGTATTTACATGGCTGGTCCAGTTAAGTTTCAGGTCAATGGTGATCCCCAGGATGTTGATGGTGGGGGATTCAACAATGGTAAGGCCATTAAATATTAAGGGAAGGTGTTTAGACTCTTGCTTGTTGGAGATAGTAATTGCCTGGCACTCGTGTGATACGAATGTTACTTGCCACTTATCAGCCCAAGCCTGAATGTCGTCCAGGTCTTGCTGCATGCAGGCATGGACTGCTCCATTATTTGAGGAAATGCAAATGGCACTGAACACTGTGCAATCATCAGCGAACATCCCCACTTCTGACCTTATGATGGAGGGAAGGTCATTAATGAAGGAGCTGAAGGTGGTTGGGCCTAGGACACTGCCCTGAGGAACTCTGCAGCGATATCCTGGGGCTGAGATGATTGGCCTCCAACCACCACAACCATCTTCCTTTGTGCTAAGTATGACGCCAGCCAGTGGAGAGTTTTGCCCGATTCCCACTGACTTCACTTTTACTAGGGCTCCTTGATGCCACACTCAGTCAAATGCTGTCTTGTTGTCAAGGGCAGTCACTCTCACCTCACCTCTGGAATTCAGCTCTTTTGTCCATGTTTGGATCAAGGCTGTTATGAGGTCTGGAGCCGAGTAGTCTTGAGGAAACCTAAACTAAGCATCGGTTATTGATGAGTAAGTGCAACTTAATAGCACTATAGATGACACATTCCATCACTTTGCTAATGGTTGAGAATGTGAGTTCAAATTCCATCAAGGCAGCTGGGGAATGTAAATTCAGTTAATTAAATTAATCTGGAATGTAATACTAGTATCAGTAATGGTAATCATCAAACTACCAGATTGTCATTAAAAACAACATCTAGTTCACTAATGTCTTTTAAGGGAGGAAATCTGCCATCCTTACCTGGTCTGGCCTACATGTGACTTCAGATCCACAGCAATGGGGTTGAATCTTAACTGCCCTCTGAAATGGTTTAGCAAGCCCCTCAGTTGTAACAAACTGCTGCAGAAAACGATAATAAGAATAAAACCGGCGGACCACCCGGCATCGACCTCGGCACCCGCTATGGATACAACAACCGCACTCCCAGCCCAGTCGACCCTGCAAAGTCCTCCTCACTAACATCTGGGGACTTGTATTAAAATTGGGAGAGCTGTCATACAGACCAGTCAAGCAACAACCAGACATAGTCATACTCGCAGAATCATACCCTTTCAGCCAATGTTCCAGACTTTTCCATCACCATCCCTGGGTATGTCCTGTCCCACCGGCAGGTGGCGGCACAGTGGTATACAGTGGGGAGGGAGTGGCCTTGGGAATCCTCAACATTGACTCCCATGAAGTCTCATGGCTTCAGGTCAGCATGGGCAAGGAAACCTCTTTGTGGGATAGGTGCCAGTGTTGTAGCCGTATAGAAATTGTGGTTGTACTGAAATCGTAGTTGTACTAAAGGACACAGCTAAGAGAGCCCTATACAGCCAGCACAGCACCTCACAGCTAACCTGGCGTGCCGTGACAACCCCGAGAGGCAGAATGCCCACAGCGCTTGGTCTGCCCTCCAGGCCTCCATAACCAGTGCCTGCAAAGAGACACTCGGTTACTCAACCAGGAAACACCAGGACTGGTTTGATGAGAATGATCCGGAGATTCAAGAGTTAATAGATCGCAAGCGCAGGGTATTTCTGAGCCTTAAACAACAGCCCAAACATTTTTTGAGGATGTAACGAGTAGAATGGACAAGGGAGAACCAGTGGATGTGGTGTATTTGGACTTTCAAAAGGCTTTTGACAAGGTCCCACAAAAGAGATTGGTGTGCAAAATCAAAGCACATGGTATTGGGGGTAATGTACTGATGTGGATAGAGAACTGGTTGGCAGACAGGAAGCAGAGAGTCGGGATAAGCGGGTCCTTTTCAAAATGGCAGGTAGTGACGAGTGGAGTGCCGCAGGGCTCAGTGCTGGGACCCCAGCTCTTTACAATATACATCAATGATTTGGATGAAGGAATTGAGTGTAATATCTCCAAGTTTGCATATGACACTAAACTGGATGGCGGTGTGAGCTGTGAGGGGGACGCTAGGAGGCTGCAAGGTGACTTAGACAGGTTAGGTGAGTGAGCAAATGCATGGCAGATGCAGTATAATGTGGATAAATGTGAGGTTACCCACTTTGGGGGCAAAAACGCGAAGACAGAATATTATCTGAATGGCGGCAGATTAGGAAAAGGGGAGGTGCAACGGGACCTGGGTGTCATGGTTCATCAGTCATTGAAAGTTGGCATACAGGTACAGCAGGCGGTGAAGAAGGCAAATGGTATGTTGGCCTTCATAGCTAGGGGATTTGAGTATAGGAGCAGGGAGGCCTTACTGCAATTGTACAGGGCCTTGGTGAGGCCTCACCTGGAATATTGTGTTCAGTTTTGGTGTCTTAATCTGAGGAAGGACGTTCTTGCTATTGAGGGAGTGCAGCGAAGGTTCACCAGACTGAGTTCCGGGATGGCAGGACTGACATATGAGGAGAGACTGGATCAACTGGGCCTTTATACATTGGAGTTTAGAAGGATGAGAGGGGATCTCACAGCAACAAATAAGATTCTGACGGGACGGGACAGGTTAGATGCGGGTAGAATATTCCTGATGTTGGGGAAGTCCAGAACCAGGGGACACAGTCTTAGGATAAGGGTAGGCCATTTAGGACTGAGATGAGGAGAAACTTCTTCACTCAGAGAGTTGTTAACCTGTGGAATTCCCTGCCGCAGAGAGTTGTTGATGACAGTTCATTGGATATATTCAAGAGGGAGTTAGATATGGCCCTTACGGCTAAGGGGATTAAGGGGTATGGAGAGAAAGCAAGAAAGGGGTACTGAGGGAATGATCAGCCATGATCTTATTGAATGGTGGTGCAGGCTCGAAGGGCAAACTGGCCTACTCCTGCATCTATTTTCTATGTTTCTATGTTTCTATATTTCAATGCAGGAACAGCAAACCAGCATTACAGACGGCTCAAGGCTGAGGTCCAACAAAAACCCGGGACCTAAAGAACAGGTGGTGGATGAAGAAAGCACAGGAGATTCAGCAGTTGGTCGACAACCATGATTTGCGAGGATTCTTCATCACAGTCAAAGCCATCTACAGGCCAAACACCCAAGGCCCCTCCCCACTGCTGGCCAAGAACAGGGAAACAGTCATCAAGGCCACCAAGGCAGTCAGGGCCCGCTGGAAGGAGCACTTTGAAGATCTCCTCAATTAAGACTCTGCTTTTGACTCGAGTGTTCTCGACTCCATCACGCAGCATGCTACCTGCCACCACCTCAGTGAGACCCCAACACTGCACGAGGTAGAAAAAGCCATAAGACAGCTCAAAAACAACAAGGCTACGGGTGCGGACGGTATCCCTGCTGAGGCATTGAAGTATGGCAGAGAGGCACTGCTAACACGAATACACAACCTCATCTCTCTCATCTGGAGGGAGGAGAGCATGCCGGGGGATCTCAGAGATGCAGTAATCTTTAAAACAGGGGACATGTCTGACTGCGGCAACTAGAGAGGAATCTCCCTGCAATCAGCCGGTGAGAAAATCGTCGTTAGAGTCCTCCTCAACCGTCTTCTTCCCGTGGCTGAGGAGATCCTCCTGGAGTCACAGTGCGGATTTCGTCCCCTACGGGGCACAACGGACATGATTTTTGCAGCGCAACAGTTACAAGAAAAATGCAGAGAACAGCGCCAGCCCTTATACATGGCCTTTTTCGACCGCGAGGGTCAATGGAGTGTCCTCCTCCGTTTCGGATGCCCACAAAAGTTCATCACCATCCTCCGTATTGTGTTCCTAACACAGATGAGTCTGCACACAGGGAGGTTAAAGTAACAGTGACCTCAGCCTTTATTAAGACACTCCAGAGTGAGGAACAGGCCTTAGGGGCCGGTTTAAATACAGTGCTCCCAAGGGATGCGTTCCCTGGTGGAGGAACATGGGCGTGCATGCTTTGAAGATACACAACATCACCCTCTCAAAGTCAAAGTGAAAACTATTTACAAGGTGAGGCGGTCGGGAACCTTTCTTTCCCTGGTGGACCGCCTAGATACAAATGTCTGTTCTAGTATGTTGGCTGGGCTGACGTGTTGTTGGCCTTGCAGGGCTGCTGGGCATGATGGGTTCAATTTCCTGGTCCGGGGTGGTGTCGTTGATCCTTTGGGTGTGTGTTGTGGGCTCGAAAAAGGTGATGTCTGCTGTGGGTTATTCAGGGCAGTCTGTGAACCGCAGCCTCGATGGTGCAGGTGCTTTCTGCAAATTTGCCCATTGTCTAATTTGACTACAAATACTCTACTCCCTTCTTAAACTATCACCGTGCCCGCGATCCACTTGGGACCATGCCATAGTTTAGCACATACACAGGTCATTCAGATCAATTTCCCGTGACACAGTGGCGCGACCATCGTTTACGTTTTGTTGCTGCTGCCTGCTCTCTACCTGATCATGCAGGTTGGGGTGAAGCAGCGAGAGTCTGGTTCTAAGTGTCCTTTTCATGAGTAGCTCAGCTGGTGGCACCCCTCTGAGTGAGTGGGGTCTCATAGAAACATAGAAACATAGAAAATAGGTGCAGGAGTAGGCCATTCGGCCCTTCGAGCCTGCACCGCCATTCAATGAGTTCATGGCTGAACATGCAACTTCAGTACCCCATTCCTGCTTTCTCGCCATACCCCTTGATCCCCCTAGTAGTAAGGACTAAATCTAACTTATTTTGGAATATATTGAGTGAATTGGCCTCAACAACTTTCTGTGGTAGAGAATTCCACAGATTCACCACTCTCTGGGTGAAGAAGTTTCTCCTCATCTCGGTCCTAAATGGCTTACCCCTTATCCTTAGACTGTGACCCCTGGTTCTGGACTTCCCCAACATTGGGAACATTCTTCCTGCATCTAACCTGTCTAAACCCGTCAGAATTTTAAAAGTTTCTATGAGATCCCCTCTCATTCTTCTGAACTCCAGTGAATACAAGCCCAGTTGAACCAGTCTTTCTTGATATTTCAGTCCTGCCATCCCGGGAATCAGTCTGGTGAACCTTCGCTGCACTCCCTCAATAGCAAGAATGTCCTTCCTCAAGTGAGGAGACCAAAACTGTACAAAATACTCCAGATGTGGCCTCACCAAGGCCCTGTACAACTGTAGTAACACATCCCTGCCCCTGCACTCGAATCCCCTCGCTATGAAGGCCAACATGCCATTTGCCTTCTTAACCGCCTGCTGTACCTGCATGCCAACCTTCAATGACTGATGTACCATGACACCCAGGTCTCGTTGCACCTCCCCTTTTCCTAATCTGTCACCATTCAGATAATAGTCTGTCTCTCTGATTTTACAACCAAAGTGGATAACCTCACATTTATCCACATTATACTTCATCTGCCATGCATTTGCCCACTCACCTAACCTATCCAAGTCACTCTGCAGTCTCATAGCATCCTCCTCGCAGCTCACACTGCCACCCAACTTAGTGTCATCCGCAAATTTGGAGATACTACATTTAATCCCCTCGTCTAAATCATTAATGTACAATGTAAACGGCTGGGGCCCCAGCACAGAACCTTGCGGTACCCCACTAGTCACTGCCTGCCATTCTGAAAAGTACCCATTTACTCCGACTCTTTCCGTCCTGTCTGCCAACCAGTTCTCAATCCATGTCAGCACACTACCCCCAATCCCATGTGCTTTAACTTTGCACATTAATCTCTTGTGTGGGACCTTGTCGAAAGCCTTCTGAAAGTCCAAATACACCACATCAACTGGTTCTCCCTTGTTCACTCTACTCGAAACATCCTCAAAAAATTCCAGAAGATTTGTCAAGCATGATTTCCCTTTCACAAATACATGCTGACTTGGACCTATCATGTCACCTCTTTCCAAATGCGCTGCTATGACATCCTTAATAATTGATTCCATCATTTTACCCACTACCGATGTCAGACTGACCGGTCTATAATTCCCTGTTTTCTCTCTCCCTCCTTTTTTAAAAAGTGGGGTTACATTGGCTACCCTCCACTCCATAGGAACTGATCCAGAGTCTATGGAATGTTGGAAAATGACTGTCAATGCATCTGCTATTTCCAAGGCCACCTGCTTAAGTACTCTGGGATGCAGTCCATCAGGCCCTGGGGATTTATCGGCCTTCAATCCCATCAATTTCCCCAACACAATTTCCCGACTAATAAGGACTTCCCTCAGTTTCTCCTTCTTACTAGACCCTCTGACCCCTTTTATATCCGAAAGGTTGTTTGTGTCCTCCTGAGTGAATACCGAACCAAAGTATTTGTTCAATTGGTCTGCCATTTCTTTGATCCCAGTTATGACTTCCCTTGATTCTGACTGCTGGGGTCCTACGTTTGTCTTTACTAACCTTTTTCTCTTTACATATCTATAGAAGCTTTTGCAGTCCGTCTTAATGTTCCCTGCAAGCTTCCTCTCGTACTCTATTTTCCCTGCCCTAATCAAACCCTTTGTCCTCCTCTGCTGAGTTCTAAATTTCTCCCAGTCCCCAGGTTCGCTGCTATTTCTGACCAATTTGTATGCCACTTTCTTGGTTTTAATACTATTCCTGATTTCCCTTGATAGCCACGGTTGAGCCACCTTCCCTTTTTGATTTTTATGCCAGACAGGGATGTACAATTGTTGTAGTTCATCCATGCGGTCTCTAAATGTCTGCCATTGCCCATCCACTGTCAATCCCTTAAGTATCATTCGCCAATCTATCCTAGCCAATTCATGCCTCATACCTTCAAAGTTACCCTTCTTTAAGTTCTGGACCATGGTCTCTGAATGAGCTGTTTCCTTCTCCATCCTAATGTAGAATTCCACTATATTGTGGTCACTCTTCCCCAAGGGGCCTCGCACAACGAGATTGCTAATTAATCCTCTCTCATTACACAACACCCAGTCTTAGCTGGCCTCCCCCCTAGTTAGTTCCTCGACATGTTGGTCTAGAAAATCATCCCTTATGCACTCCAGGAAATCCTCCTCTACTGTATTGTTTCCAGTTTGGTTAGCCCAATCTATATGCATATTAAAGTCACCCATGATAACTGCTGCACCTTTATTGCATGCACCCCTAATTTCCTGTTTGATGCCCTCCCCAACATCACTACTACTGTTTGGAGGTCTATACACAACTCCCACTAGCGTTTTCTGCCCTTTGATATTCCGTAGCTCCACCCATACCGATTCCACATCATCCAAGCTAATGTCTTTCCTTACAATTGCACTAATTTTGTCTTTAACCAGCAACGCCACCCCGCCTCCTTTTCCTTTCTGTCTATCTTTCCTAAACGTTGAATACCGTTGGATGTTGAGTTCCCAGCCTTGGTCACCCTGGAGCCATGTCTCCGTGATGCCAACCACATTATATCCGTTAACTGCTATCTGCACAGTTAATTCGTTCACCTTATTCCGAATACTCCTCGCATTGAGGCACAGAGCCTTCAGACTTGCCTTTGTAACACACTTTGACCCTTTAGAATTTTGCTGTAAAGTGGCCCTTTTTGTTTTTTGCCTTGGGTTTCTCTGCCTTCCTATTTTACTCAGCTCCTTTCTGTCTTTTGCTTCTGTCTCCATTTTGCTTCCCTCTGTCTCCCTGCATTGGTTCCCATCCCCCTGCCATATTAGTTTAACTCCTCCCCAACAGCATTAGCAAACACTCCCCCTCGGACATTGGTTCCAGTCCTGCCTAGGTGCAGACCGTCCGGTTTGTACTGGTCCCACCTCCCCCAGAACCGGTTCCAATACTCCAGGAATTTGAATCCCTCCCTGCTGCACCACTGCTCAAGCCACATATTCATCTGAGCTATCCTGCGATTCCTATTCTGACTAGCACGTGGCACTGGTAGTAATCTTGAGATTACTACTTTTGAGGTCCTACTTTTTAATTTAGCTCCTAGCTCCTTAAAATCGGCTCTTAGGACCTCATCCCATTTTTTACGTATATCGTTGGTACCAATGTGCACCACGACAACTGGCTGTTCACCCTCCCTTTTCAGAATGTCCTGTACCCGCTTCGAGACATCCTTGACCCTTGCACCAGGGAGGCAACGTACCATCCTGGAGTCTCGGTTGCAGCCGCAAAAACGCCTATCTATTCCCTTTACAATTGAATCCCCTATCACTATCGCTCTCCCACTATTTTTCCTGCCCTCCTGTGCAGCAGAGCCAGCCACGGTGCCTTGAACTTGGCTGCTGCTGCCCTTCCCTGATGAGTCATCCCCCTCAACAGTACTCAAAGTGGTGTATCTGTTTTGCAGGGGGATGACCGCAGGGGACCCCTGCACTACCTTCCTTGCACTGCTCTTCCTGATGGTCTTCCATTCCCTATCTGGCTGTGGACCCTTTACCTGCAGTAAGACCAACTCGCTACACATGCTAATCACGTCATTCTCAGCATCGTGGATGCTCCAGAGTGAATCCACCCTCAGCTCCAATTCCGCAACGCGGACCGTCAGGAGCTGGAGGCGGATACACTTCCCGCACACGTAGTCGTCAGGGACACCGGAAGTGTTCCTGAGTTCCCACATGGTACAGGAAGAGCATATCACGTGTCCGAGCTCTCCTGCCATGACTTAACCCTTAGATACACTTAATTTGGTGACAACAATGTTAACAGGTTATTTACTGATATAAAAAAGAAGAGAAGCTATTCACCAATCACCAGCCAACCACTTACCCCTTTGGCTGTGAGGTCACCTTTTGATTTCTTTCCACTTCTTTTTTGCTTTTTCTCCCGGCTGGAGCTGCACCAGCACGCCTTTTGTAGGCCTCACCAATGCCACGAACTCCCGCCTCTGACTGCTGCCACCTCTCACTGCCACTGGGCCTTTTGTAGGCCTCACCAACGTCACAAACTCCCACCTCTGACTGCCTTATGCGGTAGCTGAGCAGTACTTGGGACAGGCGGGTTTGGAATGAGCCTTCTGTGACTCGTTTAAGGCTCTGTTTGATTGTTTGTACTGCCCGCTCTGCCTGCCCATTGGAAGCTGGTTTAAACGGGGCCGAGGTGACATGTTTGATCCCACTGCGGGTCATGAATTCTTTAAATTCGGCACTGGTGAAACATGGCCCGTTGTCACTGACCAGTATGTCAGGCAGGCCATGGGTGGCAAACATGGCCCTCAGGCTTTCAATGGTGGCGGTAGCGGTGCTTCCCGACATTATTTCACATTCAATCCATTTTGAAAAAGCATCCATCACCACCAGGAACATTTTACCGAGAAATGGGCCCGCATAGTTGACATGGATCCTCGACAAACTTAGTGGTGCCTCTCTGAGCGCGTTGCTCAACTGAGCACACACGCTGCATTGCCGTATACAGGACTGTAAGTCAGAGTCGATACCGGGCCACCACACGTGGGATCTGGCTATCGCTTTCATCATTACTATACCCGGGTGTGTGCTGTGGAGATCTGAGATGAACGTCTCCCTGCTCTTTTTGCGTAGCACTATGCGGTTACCCCACAACAGGCAGTGTGCCTGAATGTACAGCTCGTCCTTTCGCCGCTGGAACAGCTTGATTGGCTCTTGCATTTCAATGGGGATGCTGGCTCAGCTCCCATGCAGTACACAGTTTTTTACTAGGGACAGCAGAGGATCTTGGCTGGTCCAAGTCCTAATCTGGTGGGCCGTGACAGGGAATTTATCATTTTCAAATGCTTCCATGACCATCAACAAGTCTGCGGGCTGCGCCACCATCAACAAGTTTGCAGGCTGTGCCATTTCCACCCCCGTGGTGGGCAATGGTAGCTGACTGAGAGCATCCGCACAGTTCTCGGTGCCTGGCCTATGACGGATGGTATAGTTATACGCTGATAGTGTGAGTGCCCACCTTTGTATGCAGGCTGAGGCATTAGTATTTATTCCCTTGTTTTCAGCGAACTGGGATATGAGGGGCTTGTGATCGGTTTCCAGCTCAAATTTGAGGCCAAACAGTTACTCCTGCATTTTCTTAATCCCGAACACACACACACACACACACACACACACACACACACACACACACACACACACACACACGCACACACACACACACACATACACACATTAATGCCTCTTTCTCAATCATGCTGTCGGCCCTCTCGGCCTTAGACAAGCTCCTGGAGGCATAGGCGACAGGTTGCAACTTCCCCACAACGTTAGCTTGTTATAATACACACTCGACTCCGTACGATGACACATCACATGCTAGCACAAGTCTTTTACACGGGTTATACAATACAAGCAGCTTGTTGGAGTATAAAATGTTTCTGGCTTTCTCAAAAGCAATTACTTGTTTTTTTCTCCATACCCAGTTCTCATCTTTACGCAATAGCACATGTAGTGGCTCTAAGAGGGTACTTAACCCCGGTAGGAAGTTACCAAAATAGTTGGGGAGTTCCAGGAACGACCGCAGCTCCGTAATGTTCTGTGGCCTGGGTGTGTTCCTGATGGCTTCTGTCTTGGCGTCTGTGGGCCGAATGCCGTCCGCCGCGATCTTTCTCCCCAAAAATTCCACTTCTGTTGCCATGAAGATGCATTTCGACCTCTTCAGCCGCAGCCCTACGCGATCCAGTCGCTGGAGGACCTCCTCCAGGTTTTGTAGGTGCTCGACGGTGTCCCGACCTGTGACCAATATGTCGTCCTGAAAAACCACCGTGCATGGTACCGACTTGAATAGGCTCTCCATGTTTCTCTGGAAGATAGCTGCAGCCGACCGAATTCAAAACGGGCATCTGTTGTAATCACTTGTGCGTGTTGATGCAGGTGAGGCCCTTCGAAGACTCCTCCAGCTCCTGCGTCATGTAGGGCGAAGTCAGGTCGAGCTTGATGAACATCTTGCCTCCTGCCAGCCTCGCAAATAGGTCGTCTGCCTTAGGTAGTGGGTATTGGTCCTGTAGCGAGAAACGATTAATAGTTACTTTATAATCGCCGCAAATCCTGACCGTGCAATCACTTTTGAGTACTGGAACAATCGGGCTGGCACACTCGCTGAATTCCATTGGGGAGATGATGCCCTCGAATTGCAGCCTGTCCAGCTCGATTTCCACTCTCTCCCTCATCATGTGAGGTACCGCTCGCGCCTTGTGCTGATTGGGTCGTGCCTCTGGGACCATGTGGATCCGCACCTTCGCCCCGGAAAAGCTTCCAATGCCTGGCTCAAAAAGGGAAGGAAATTTGTTAAGGACCTGCGTACATGAGGCCTCATCGACATGTGATAGTGCTCGGATGTCATCCCAGTTCCAGCGGATTTTGCCCAGCCAGCTCCTTCCAAGCAGTGTGGGGCCATCGCCCGGGACAATCCAGAGTGGCAGTTCATGCACCGTGCCCTCGTAGGTGACCTTGACCATGGCGCTGCCCAGGACAGTGATGAGCTCTTTGGTGTACGTTCTCAGTTTCATGTGGATGGGGCTCAGGGCTGGTCTGAGTGCCTTGTTGCACCATAGTCTCTCAAACATCTTTTTACTTATGATGGATTGGCTAGCGCCAGTGTAAGCAATTCAATTTTTCATTTAGCATTATAGATGGACATTTGTGTGCACCCCGTGGATTTCAGTATCTGCTTCCTCTCTCTGACGATCGAAATTGCTTTGATTCATCATGGACTGATCTTCCTCTGCCACGTGGTGGTTAGCAGGTTTTGCAGAGCTTGCAGCTACGCCATTGTTCCACAGCTCATGCAAACTTACCTTTTGAAGCAGCATGAATAGGCTGAATGGAAGCCTCCACAACACCAACAAGGTGTGAATTGCCTTGCATTCATCCTTTGTTGCAGACTCAGTCATCTGGGTCACCTGAGGCCTGCTGGCAATTGCAGACTCGTGGTTTCTGCCCTGTACATTTTTGCTCACAAACACAGTTCCAGTTAATTGATGAACATTGCTCGCACTTGTTTGCTGAGAGATTTGTTTGGTGTTATCACTGGTGGACATAAACGCCTGTGCTATCGCAAAGGCCTTACTGAGGGTCGGTGTCTCTACAATCAAAAGTTTTCGTAGGATGGTCTCGTGGCCAATGCCCAGTACAAAAAAGTCTCTGAGCATCTGCTCCAGGCAGCCATCAAGCTCACATTGTCCTGCAAGTCACCTTAGCTCGGTGACCTGACCTTCAGATCGCTGGCACGTGTAGAACCGATACCTCGCCATCAGCATGCTCTCCCTCGGGTTAAGATGCTCCTGAACCCAGTGTACACAGCTCCTCATACGACTTATCTGTGGGTTTCACTGGAGCCAGAAGATTCTTCATGAGGCTGTAGGTCGGTGCCCCGCAGACCGTGAGGAGGACCGCTTTCCTTTTTGCAGCGCTTCCTTCTCCGTCCAGCACGTTGGCTACAAAGTACTGGTCTAGCCGTTCAACATAGGCTTCCCAGTCCTCACCCTCCGAGAACTTCTCCAGGATGCCCACAGTTTGCTGCATCTTTGCGTTGGATTCGTGTACTCCTCGCCAGTTATTGTGTTCCTAACACAGATGTGGCTGCACACAGGGAGGTTAAAGTAACAGTGACCTCAGGCTTTAATAAGACACTCCAGAGTGAGTAACAGGCCTTAGGGGCCGGATTATATACAGTGCTCCCAAGGGATGCTGGGATCCCTTGGAACTTCAGGGGATGCGCTCCCTGGTGGCAGAATATGGTAGTGCATGCTTTGAAGATACACAATATTCTGCCTGCTCCACGACGGCGTGCAGGCCATGCTCCTTACCAATGGGTCCATCACGTCCGGACTATGGTCAAACAGGGCTGCGTCATCGCCCCAAACCTCTTCTCAATCTTTCTAACCCCCATGCTCCACCTCACAGTCAACAAGCTCCCCATTGGAGTGGAACTAAACTACAGAACCAGTGGGAACCTGTTCAACCTGCGCCTTCTCCAGGCCAGATCCAAGACCACCCCAACCTCTGTCGTCGAGCTGCAATCCGTGGTCGACGCCTGCGTCTGCAAACATACAGAAGCCGCACTCCAGGACATGGTCGACGTATTTACTGAGGCGTACGAAAGCATGGGCCTTACGCTAAACATCCGTGAGACAAAGGTCCTCCACCAGCCTGTCCTCACTGCACAGCATTGCCCCCCAGTCATCAAAATCCCTGGACACCATGGGCCACGTCCCATATCTCAGGAGCCTCCTACCAACAAGAGCAGGCATCGACGACGAGATCCAACACCGCCTCCAGTGCGCCAGTGCAGCCTTTGGTCGCCTGAGCAAAAGAGTGTTTGAAGAGCAGACTCTTCAAACTGCCACCAAGCTCATGGTCTACTGGGCTGCAGTAATACCTGCCCTCCTGTATGGCTCAGAGACATGGAGCATGTACAGTAGACACCTCAAGTTGCTGGAGACATATCACCAACGATGTCTCCGCAAGATCCTACAAATCCCCTGGGAGGACAGGCGCACCAACATCAGCGTTCTCACGCAGGCTAACATCCCCAGTATTGAAGCACTGATCACACTCGATCAGCTCCACTGGGCAGGCCACATAGTCTACATGCCAGACACGCGACTCCCAAAGCAAGTAGCCTACTCGGAGCTCCTTCACGGCAAACAAGCCAAAGGTGGGCAGCAGAAACGCTACAAGGACACCCTCAAAGCCTCCCTGATAAAGTACAACATTCCTACTGACATCTGGGGAGTCCCTGGCCCAAGACCGCCCTAAGTGGAGGAAGTGCATCCGAGAGGGCGCTGACCACCTCGAGTCTCAACGCCGAGAGCATGCAGAAATCAAGCGCAGACAGTGGAAAGAGCATGCGGCAAACCAGTCCCACCCACCCCTTCCCTCAACAACTATCTGTCCCACCTGTGACAGAGTCTGTGGTTCTCCTATTGGACTGTTCAGCCAGGAAATAACTCACTTCAGGAGTGGAAGCAAGTCTTCCTCGATTCCGAGAGACTGCCTATGATGGTGATGTACTGAAATAGCTTGGCTCGAGGTGCAGCTAATTTTGGAGCACAAATCTTCAGCATTGTAACTGGGATGTTGTCGGGGTCCATGGCCTTGAATATTCCGGGCAATGAGGTTACAGATTGATGTACAATACAGTTCTGCTGCTGCTGGCCTACAGTGCCTCATGATGCCCAGTTTGAACTGTTCTGAATCTATCCCATTTGCACGGTGGTAGTACCACACAACACGATGGAGGATGTCCTCAGTATGAAGACAATGTCTGGGCGGTGGTCACTCCCCCCAATGCTGTCATGGATAGATGCATCTGCGACAGGTAGATTGGTGAGGACGAGGTCAAGTAGGTTTTTCCCTCATGTTGGTTCTCTTACCACCTGTCGCAAGCCCAGTCTGGCAACCATGTCCTTCAGGACTCGGCCAGCTCAGCCAGTAGTGGTGCTACCGAGCCACTCTAGGTTTGGACATTGAAGTCTCCACCCAGAGTACCTTCTGTGACCCTGCTGACCTCAGTGCTTCTGCCAAGTGATGATCAACATGGAGGAGTACTGACTTATCGGCAGAAGGAGGGTTGTAGGTGGTAATCAGCAGGAGGTTTATGGGGTCCAGAGTCGATCTTGAGGACTCGCAGGGCCACTCCCTCCTGACTGTATACCACTCTGCTGCCACCTCTGTTGGGCCTGTCCTGATGGTGGGACAAGACATACCCAGGATTGGTGATGGAGGAGTTTGGGGACATTGGCTGAAAGGTTTGATTCTGTGAGTATGACTATGTCAGGCTGTTGTTTCACAAGTCTGTTCGACAGCTCTCACAATTTTGGCACAAGGCCTCGGATGTGCGTGAGGAGGACTTTGCTGGGTTGACTGTTGTGCCTTTGTCATGTCTGAATCCAATGCCGAGGTCGATGCCAAGTGATCCATCCAGTTTTATTATTATTATACTTCATCATAGCAGTTTGGCATAACTGCGTGGCTTGCGAGGCCATTTCAGAGGGCAGTTAAGAGTGAACCACATTGCTGTGAGTCTGGTGTCACATATAGGCGCAGACTGGGTAAGATTGGCAGATTTCCTTCCCAAGAGGGCATTAGTGAACCAGATGGGTTTTTACAGTAGTTTCATGATCACCATTACTGACACTAGCTTTTTATTCTTGATTTAATTAACTGAATTTAAATTCCCCTGCAGCTGTATTGGGATTTGAACTCATGTCTCTGGATTCATTAACCCTGGCCGCGGGTTTACTAGACCCATAACATAACCACTGTGCTGCCATTCCCATCGAATTGACTGTCACAGGTTGCGATTGCCCTGGAGTCTCCAGGAATTAAAGATTAATCCGCAGGACGCTGCCGTGAGCAACCGCGGGAGCTAAAATCATTAAACACAATGGGATGGAAATTACCCCCGCCCGAAACGGGGCGCACGCACCCTGTTTCAATGGTTTATACCGCAGCTCTGGTTGAGGTCGCCTCTTGAGGGAAATTCCGCTCTTTGTTGTTTTTTAAAATTCAGATCCGGAAGTTGCTCTTAATGAGGGCGGTGGCTACACGAGAGGGGCGGATACGGGGCAGTGGCTACACCTGAGGGGTGTAAGATTTCTTAAAATTCACAGATCCCCCAGTGCTTGAAGAAACCCTAAGGAGAATAACTTTGAACTCTTTTAAACAAGCTTTGGGACGGTAAAATACATGCTGGGCCTAAGAGAGGGAGATTGAAGGTCGAAACCCAAGGTTTGGAACTTTAAAAGTGCATGTTGGGCCTGTAAAGGGAAAAAGGCTGTAAACCAGGGATGGGATCGACCTCTGTAAAGTTAGTTTGGATATTGGAGTTAATCAAATTGTCTGGGGGAACTGTTTAACCTCAGTCAGCCCCCTAGAAGACATTAACATTTCCAACAATTGACCCACGGAAGAGCAGTCCCCACCCTAATCACAGGACCCATTCAACACATGCATAATTCTAATCACTACCTTTACAACCTGCATAGAAACCTCAGACCCAGACAGGCAACTCGAAACCAGAGTATAAATTTAACAATAGCTGGGAGCTCATCAACTCATGAATAATGAGTACAACAGTCCCAAAACCATTTTTCGCAACATTGACACATTTTAATCAGGTTACCGTTGACGAGCCCACCAAAAATTAAACAAAGAACGGGGATCGATTTGGCGCACAGATTAGAAGGCCTCTCAAGATATAATTGAGTGCCTGTCTCACAGTCATGTCAAGTCGAGACGGTGCAGTTAAGAGTTGAGACGGTGCAATCAAGAGTTCTATAGTGCAACCGAGTTCAGTGACATCTTCAAACAGCTTCAGTGGCCCAGAACATCATCGGACACATCGCGGCAACAAGAGCCTTACGAAACTACCACCAAAGCACTACCATCAACCAACTTGGTAATACTGAGCCACCGCGACCGACAAATTTCAGCAAAAACCAACTCGGGAGATTCAAAAGTTTTTCACTCTACAATCTGTTCCTGACCTGCCAATGGATAAAACTTAACCTAAAGTGACTCAAAATCCGATCTCTGCAAGAAAAGAAATGGGTACTTACCCCATACATCCAACACGCGCCCTACCGCATCAGCGGACACACCCCAACTGAAGGTGAATGCAGTAAGAGGCCTTCTACCATGTTCAGGGTACGGCAGGCAGAACCTACGGAATCCAGCGAATCCTGAAATCGTGAACCACCATCAACTGTCCAAAGGAAGGATTGGTGAGCATTATCCCTGTACCCTAGAGTTCAACTTAGCTAGAGAGAGGAATTGGGAGGTGGGAGGCATTTTCTGCTGTATTTTCCTTGTGTATATTAAAGTGTTCCCCATTTTAGAGAGTGTAAGATTTTGACAGTGCATCATAATATTGTATTTTATTTCTTGAATTAAAACCAAAAGTTTCTTGCACCAAAACCAGTTGTCTACTGCACTATTGTCACATCCCCAAATAAATCCAAGGTCTAGAATCGAGGGAGTGGGAGCGATTCGAACCGCTCAGAAAGTCAGAGGTGAAGCTGACCCACATACCATCCCCTACAGGGGCGGACGTTGGGGACGGTGCGGGGTGACCGCCGCAATGACGTCATCATGCGCCGCATTACCACGGCTCTCCCCCTCACTTAAACAGGAGAACCTCTGCTCAAGAGGCGACCTCAACCGCAGCTGCGGTAAAAACCATTAAAACAGGGTCTGTGCGCCCCATTTTGGGCTGGGGGGGGTTTGCAATTTGTACCCCCGTCTATTAAAGTAAGTTTATTTTTAATACTATTAAAATATTTTTTTTTAAATTAAAAAAAAACATTTCTCTTTAGCATTTAATTTAATGCAATTTTGTAATTTAATTTTTAAAAAGTGATGTGTTTTTTATTTATGTTTGTGTTTTATTTGATTTTAGGGGTATTCTCATTGATAGCTCGGAGCTCCCATTACTATGAATGAGAATACTGCATAGTGATTGGTGGTCCAGACCCACATGATCCCAGGATACACATCCGATCCTGGAAGGCATGTTCCAGTACACTGGACTGCAAATGAAGGCCTCGGACCGCAATCCTACCTTCCTCCGGAACCACCAGGTATTTTCATAAAAATAATTTCGGTCGGAGGAAGCCTCCAGCTGCAATTTCCCCCCCAAATAAAGGAAAAGCAAAATACTGCAGATGCGGGAAATCTTCACTCAAACAGATTATCTAGCCATTATTGCATTGCTGTTCTAGGCACCTTGCTATGCACGAATTGGCTGGCACATTTTCCTGAATTCTACGTGTCTGCATTTCAAATGAACTGCAGTGGTTGCAAAGCACTTTGGGACGTCATGAGGTCATGAAAGGCTCTATATTTGTTCTTTCTTATGTTCATTTATTTAGTGGGGAGTCTATTCCAGTGAAGTGTGGTGAAACGATCTATCGTCTTGATTGAAGTTAGTTAATTTTATATTCATATCCTCCAGTTTGCTGTTCACAGTCCAAATTCTCTATTAAATGTGTTTGCTATTCATCTCTGCCCAGTTGCTAAGTGACTTCAGGTCTCCTTCAGTGATAACCATCTCATTGAAATGTTCTGCTTTCCTATATGCATGTCATCCTCATACTTAAATGATTAATTACAATACCTCTGCTGAGGTCATTAATAACTCCTGTGAACAGCATTGTCCATTACAGCATTATCATTGTTAATTACAAGGAAATTTACAATCCCCTGGGCACAAATCAGTGTGCACCTCAATAAAACATTTTTAAAAAGCACAGCACGAAATATTGCTTTGGGCAATAACACTTCTCCACATTAAGTACTGGTCACAACCTACAATGAAATAAAAGGAGAAGGATTTATATAGCGCCTTTCACGACCTCAGGATGTCCCAAGGCGCTTTACAGTCAATGAAGTACTTATGAAGCGTAGTCACAGTTGTGATAAAAAAAAAACGCAGCAGTCAATTGGTGCCAGATCTCACAAACAGCAATGTTTTTGTTAAAATACATTCATGGGACGTGGGCATCGCTGGCAAGGCCAGCATTTATTGCCCATCCCTAATTGCCCTCAAGAAGGTGTTGGTGAGCCGTCTTCTTGAACCGCTGCAGTCCGTGTGGTGTGTCGTAGAAGGCTTGCTACTGAGGGGATTGCTAGGCCATTTCAGAGGGCAGTTAAGAGCCAACCACATTACTATGGGTCTGGAGTCACATATCGGCCAGACCGGGTAAGGGGCGGCAGATTTCCCTCCCTAAAGGGCAATAGTGAACCAGATGGGTTTTTACGACAATCTAGTAGTTTCAAGGTCACCATTACTGATACTAGCTTTTTATTCCAGATTTATTTAATTAACTGAATTTAAATTCCCCAGTTGCTGTGATGGAATTTGAACTCACGACACTAGATCATTAGTCCAGACCTCTGGATTACTAGTCCAGTAACATAATCACAATGTTACCATTCCTAGTAATGTGGTAATGACCAGATCATCTGTTGTAGTGATGTTGGTTGAGGGATAAATATTTGCTAAGACAACGGGAGCGAACTCCCCCACTCTTCTTCGATTAGTGCCACGGAATCTTTTACATCCACCCGAGAGGACCTCCCAAAGGAAAGTTTCGCACTTACCTCGCTCCTGACCTCTTCCATCTGGAGACCTGCTTCAGCCTGCTGGTAATGCCTTGGTTGCTTCCCTGCTCAGGCCCCCATTAAAATGCCCCCGGGATCCTAGTGACTCAAAGGGACCCCTATCTGTATAAACTCATAGGTTAATCATACGCCGATAAAACCTTGCAGGTTAAAATCCAAACTGGCACAAAAAATGTGGGGAACTGAGCAGGTATGGGATCTGCTCATTTTTAACAGCCTGCCTGCCCTGTTTCCCACTGGGCAGGGTGGATTAAAGTGGAACCCAATGCTTTTCCACTTTGACTTGGTTCTTTGCTGTTTGGTTTTGCTGACAACGGGCACCAACTGACAACGTTGGTACATTGTAAGTCCTTGATGGCACGTGACAAAGAATTAACGCAGTGAGACAGAAGGTAGACTAGAATCATAGAATCACAGAATGGTTATAGCATGGAAGAAGATTATTTGTCCCATCGAGCCCGTGCCGGCTCTCTGCAAGAGCACTTCAGCTAGTCCCACTCTCTCACCCTTTCCCGTAGCCCTGCAAATTTCTTTCTTTCAGGTACTTATCCAATTCTCTGTTGAAAGCCGTGATTGAGTCTGCCTCCACCACGCTTTCAGGCAGTGAATTCCAGATCCTAACGACTTGCTGCATAAAAAAATGTTCTTACATCGCCTTTGGTTCTTTTGCCAATCACCTTAAATCTGTGTCCTCTGGTTCTCGAACCTTCCGCAAATGAGAAGTTTTTCTGTATCTACTTTGTCCAGAACCCTCATGATTTTTGAGCACCTCTATCAAATCTCCTCTCAACCTTCTCTGCTCCAAGGCAAACAACTGGCTTAACGACTCAGAACTTTGCTCGACAGTGATGGTTAGCGGGTATTCGGCTGTGGAGGTAGTTGATGTCCACCTGACTTTCAATGGACGGGAAATCGACAGGGGTACGGCTGAATTTGCAACATCTCCCCCATGGTCACAGATGATCAATATATAGAACCATAGGAACAGGAGTCAGTCATTCAGCACCTCAAGCCTTGTCCGCCATTCAGTTAGATCATGGATGATCTGTATCCCAACTCCATTTACCCATCTTACTTCCATATCCCTTGATCCCCTCACCTAATAAAAATCTATCGATCTCAAGTGTTGAATATTTCAATTGACACAGCATCCACCAACTTTTGGTAGAGTTCCAGATTTTCAAAACCCTTTCTGTGGAAGAACTGCTTCCTGATTTCACTCCTGAAAAAGCTAGCTCTAATTTTATGGTTATGCCCGTTCAATGTTCCGACTAATTTCTTAGGAAGCAAAGAGTAGGAGTAAATGGGTACTTTTCAGAATGGCAGGCAGTGACTAGTGGGGTACCGCAAGGTTCTGTGCTGGGGCCCCAGCTGTTTACATTGTACATTAATGATTTAGACGAGGGGATTAAATGTAGTATCTCCAAATTTGCAGATGACACTAAGTTGGGTGGCAGTGTGAGCTGCGAGGAGGATGCTATGAGGCTGCAGAGTGACTTGGATAGGTTAGGTGAGTGGGCAAATGCATGGCAGATGAAGTCTAATGTGGATAAATGTGAGGTTATCCACTTTGGTGGTAAAAACAGAGAAACAGAAAAACAGAGAGACAGTCTATTATCTGAATGGTGACAGATTAGGAAAAGGGGAGGTGCAACGAGACCTGGGTGTCATGGTACATCAGTCATTGAAGGTTGGCATGCAGGTATAGCAGGCGGTTAAGAAAGCAAATGGCATGTTGGCCTTCATAGCGAGGGGATTTGAGTACAGGGGCAGGGAGGTGTTACTACAGCTGTACAGGGCCTTGGTGAGGCCACACCTGGAGTATTATGTACAGTTTTGGTCTCTTAACTTGAGGAAGGACATTCTTGCTATTGAGGGAGTGCAGCGAAGGTTCACCAGACTGATTCCCGGGATGGCAGGACTGACATATCAAGAAAGACTGGAACAACTGGGCTTGTATTCACTGGAGTTCAGAAGAATGAGAGGGGATCTCATAGAAACGTTTAAAATTCTGACGGGTTTAGACAGGTTAGATGCAGGAAGAATGTTCCCAATGTTGGGGAAGTCCAGAACCAGGGGTCACAGTCTAAGGATAAGGGGTAAGCCATTTAGGACCGAGATGAGGAGAAACTTCTTCACCCAGGGAGTGGTGAACCTGTGGAATTCTCTACCACAGAAAGTTGTTGAGGCTAATTCACTAAATATATTCAAAAAGGAGTTAGATGTAGTCCTTACTACTGGGGGGATCAAGGGGTATGGTGAGAAAGCAGGAATGGGGTACTGAAGTTGCATGTTCAGCCATGAACTCATTGAATGGCGGTGCAGGCTAGAAGGGCCGAACGGCCTACTCCTGCACCTATTTTCTACATTTCTATGTTTTGTGGGGTGCGCAGCCCATTCAAAATACCGCCCATATGTGTTTTCTCATTGAAGAGCCGCGAGCCGGCTACATGGGAGGTCCATAGAGCTGCAAGACTATATTGGTCCCCTTGTTCTGGACTGCCCCTTCAGAGGAAATACCCCAATCTACCTCTTCCAATCCATCAATCATTTGAAACACCTCAAATAGCTCACCCCTCAACCTTCTCAACTCAAGGGTATACAAGCCAAGTTTATGCAACCTGTCCTCATAATTTAACTCTCTAAGAAGAAGGCTTGGATTAATAGAGAGTCTTTTACGACCACCGGACGTCTCAAAGCGCTTTACAGCCAATGAAGTACTTAAGCCCCGGTATCATCCTGGTGAATATGCACTGCACCCTCTCCAAGGCCAATATATTTTTCCTGAGGTACCGTGCCCAAAACTAAACACAGTGCTCTAGATGGGGTCTAACCAAGGTCTATACAACTGAAGTATCACTTCATTTTCCATTCCAATCCTCTTGAGATAAAGGCCAGCATTTCATTTGTCTTTCCGATTACTTTTTGTAACCGTGCTCCAGCTTGTAGTGATTTGTGTACCAGGCAACCGACTCCCTGTGCTCCTCCGCATCCCCTAATCCTGTATCATTAAGAAAAATGTTGTTTGGTCTTTCTCACATCCAAACTTCCCACGTTGAACTTCATCCACCATAGTTTTGTCCACTCACTTAATCTGTCAATGTCCCATTGTAACTTCCTCTTCCCATCCACCCAATTTATTGTGCCTCCTAACTTAGGGGCTGAAATCAATGAACTCACCGCCCACTGCCGCTGACATTTCTCTGCTCGATCTGCCCAGTTCCACTTTCGACGTGGCCTGGAGCGGGCGGGAGGGGAGAGCTGCCGGGAAGCGCCCGCCGACGTCAGAGGACGGCCGATGTGTGCAAATACATTCCTGCCTGCCGAGATACCAGGCGGGAGTCGGCGACAGGATGGTGGTGGACCACTGCCTGGAGGCTGCTCTGTGAAAATGGGGGAAAACAGGTTAGTGACATTTTTTTAATGTATTTCTTTACAGGGACTTACCTGGATGGGGTCCCCTGAAGATTGTCAGATGTTTGGGTTTTTCGATGCTTTTTATTTTTAGGTGTTTGACTCTCCGTGGGCCCAACTCCATCCTCGCCGGCACTTGGTCGGCAAGCACACATGCCGCCGAGAATGAGAGCTCCCGCCGGCTCCCGCCCAGATCGGCGGTGTACGTCGCTGCTTTGCCAATCCAACGACCTTCGAGGGACCTTGCTGATGAAAACCCCGCCCAAAGAACCGTCAGGGACCTCGGCGGCTTTGGGCGGCACTTGGGCGGGCGGGAGCCTTCATCAAATTCGGGCCCTTAGTGTTCTCTGCAAACTTGGATATACAAGTCTCTCTTCCTTCATCTAAGTTATTCTGATGAAAAGCTGAGGTGCCAGTACAAATAGATCCCTGGGGCGCACACTTGTCATGTCCCACAATCAGTGTACATACACTTTATCCCCATTGTCTGTCCCCTACCTCCCAAACAATTTCCAACCCATGTCACATATTATATATTGATTTTAACCCGACACAAAAATCGATAGAACAACCAGGCTCTTCAAGATGCTGGCTCCTTTACTTCCACAATAAACTCATTTATCTCATTACGGTTTGTGGAAGCTTGCTGTGCACAAATTAGCTGCCCCGTTTCCTACATTACTGCACTTCAGAAGTGCTTCAGTGGTCGTGAAGCAATTTGGGATGTCCCGAGGTCATGAAAGGCACTATATAAATGCAAGTTCTTCCTTTCTTTCCTTTCTGATCCGGCTGCCTGTGATCTGACCTCATCCTATCTGCATTGAGGGAGGATTCAGACATCAGCGCAACACAGGAAGAGACTTGCGTGTCCATCTTTGCATATATGCAATGGTTCCAAGGTTGTACTTGCAACGTTATTATTCTGGCCACAGGTCTTCCTCAATATTGATTGTAGAATTCAATGGTATGGACTTGGAGGGATTTTACAATGGGTCAGGTGGTTGCTGTATCTAGGTATGAATGATCGCTCTATCATCAGTTTTCAGTTGGTGAGGAAAATACCAATTGCAGGTAATTTAATATTAGCCTCAGATTTCAGGAGGGCTCGATATTCACATGTGGGAGTCAGAATGGCCAAATGATCTTCTGTTTGTAATCTTCCCTTTAAGTCATGTGTTCGAATCCCACTCCTCACATTCACTGGGGCCGAATTTGGTCAAGGCCTCCGCCTGCCCAAATGCCGCCCAAAACGCCGCCGATGGCCGCCGAGGTACCGGACGGCACTTTAGGTGGGGTTTTCATCGCCGAGGTCCCTTGAAGGTTGGCCGGCGGCAAATCAACGGCGTACGCCGCCAATCTGGGTGGCAGCGGCCGGGAGGTCTCGTTCTCGGTGGCAGAGGCGCTTGCTACCCAAGTGCCGCCGAGGATGGAGTCGAGCACACGGAGGGTCGAAGAGCTGAAAATAAAAATCATCACCAACAAAAAACATCTAATGACCTTCAGGGGACCCCATCCAGGTAAGTACCCATAAAGAAATACCTTTTTTACAGGATCTTGACACTTACCGTTGAGGACAGAGCAGCCTGCATTCAGCGGTCCACCGCCGTCCTGCCGCCGACTCCCGCCCGCAACAATCTGGCATCTCAGCGGGCGGGAGTCCACTTATGCGCATCGGCCGTCTGCTGACGTCGGCGGGCGCTTCCCGGTGGCTCTCCCCTCCCGCCCGCTCCAGGCCACGTCGAAAGTGGCACTGGGCGGTTCGAGCAGAGGAATGTTGGCGGCAGTGGGCGGCAAGTTCATCAAAATCGGCCCCACTCTGTTTAATGTTTTTAATCTCTTTACCCAGAGATTGGTGAGAATGTGAACGTTGTTACCACGTGGAGTGGTTGAGGTGAATAACATAGATGTATTTAAGGGGAAGCTGGATAAGTGACTAGGCTGAAGGAGGGAGTGGAGCATAAACATCAGCATAGAGCAGTTGGGTCAAAAGGCCTGTTTCTATCCTGTAAAATTCTGTCGTTCTATGATTTGGGGATGGTGCTTGGTAGAAATAGTTGATACAGAAGGCAAATTAAGTTTATTTAAATCTACACTCAAGGACACGGAAACCTTTTATGTTACTCAGATTCGAAAGGAGGGTGAAATGAAGCGGAAATGGCATGATTATAAAACATGTTGGCATTAGGTTAGGTGTTAGGAAGCATTTCTTTTGACAGAGAGTCATCACTATCTGGAGCAGATCTCTGATGCGCACGGTGAGTCCTTTGAAGGGGAACTGGATGAGTTCCTGAGGCAGGAGGACATTTCAAGTGATTAAAGAGAGGCTGTGGCCTACGGGGTAGCTGGGAATAGGGAGACTCATGAGTTAACTCAGTCTCCTGGAGCTAGCTTTGTTCCCTTAAGGAATGGGAGAAGAATTTCACAGATCTGTTTCCAAAATTGACCAAAGGTTTTTCTCTGGTGCTTATTTGACCTCTCCCAAGGGTTTGCATTATTTGGGGAGGGAGGGACATGGATCGATGGTGCACAAAGTAGCACCATGTCTGGATTGGGCGGGCTAGAGGGACCAGATGATCTTTTCTAACCCATGCTGTATCTGCCATGGGAGTATTTGATGGGACAGTGTAGAGGGAGCTTCACTCTGTATCTAACCCATGCTGTACCTGTCCTGGGAGTGTTTGATGGGACAGTGTAGAGGGAGCTTTACTCTGTATCTAACCCCGTGCTGTACCTGCCCTGAGAGTGTTTGATGGGACAGTGTAGAGGGAGCTTTACTTGGTATCTAACCTGTGCTGTACCTGCCCTGGGAGTTTTTGATGGGACAGTGTGGAGGGAGCTTTACTCTGTATCTAACCCGTGCTGTACCTACCCTGGGAATGTTTGATGGGACAGTGTAGAGGGAGCTTTACTCTGTATCTAACCCATGCTGTACCTGCCATGGGAGTGTTTAATGGGACAGTGTAGAAGGAGCTTTACTCTGTAGCTAACCCATGCTATACCTGCCTGGGAATGTGTTGAGAACGATTTACTCTGCATCTAACCCATGCTGAAAACTGGGACAGTATGGAGGGAACTTTAGTCTCTCTGCCTCCCTAATCCAGTAGTACCTGACCTGCAAATGTTTGATGGAGGAATATAGAGGGATCTTAACTTAACATATAACTTATTTGCTATTAGTTGAGGTCTTCCATAGACACCATCTCACACACACTGGCATTTGACTCACACTGCCACACTTGTACGATAGCATAACCTGGAGATGTATCACTATCATCCCCTTGCATCGAGTACTCGTGTCTTTCATAGATGTATTTCTCCAATCTCTCCAGGAGCAGACTGAGTTACCCCTAGATGAGGCAAGGCTTGATTTCACAGTAAGTAAATATACAGAGCAATAATTATGATCAGAGTCACTTATTTCTGTCAACACAACTTGTCTTAGTGTAATAATATAAAAATAATGAATACAGTACACTACCCCACTTGATGAAGTATCTGGATTGACCTTGAGTTTATTTTGCAACTTCCTTCACCCATATCCTGTCAGAGCCAGGAAGTCCCCTCTCCACAAGCTTCAGCAGCTCTTTCTGGTTGTTAAACGGCTAACTCTGGTGCCAGTTTTTGGTCAAAATAAGAACCCTCCTCCCAGAGTGAAATCCACATGACAAGACTAATGACCCAAGCGGAGATCAAATGAACAGCAGCAATGGGTGTGAACAATCACTAGAATGTCAAACTATTTATGATTGGCTCCAGCCTGCCAGTCAGATTCCTTGTCTGGAAGCTAATTTACACCTGCAAGCCACACTGTCCTGCAATTTAAGCCCTGACGAGTGGTTTAGCTCAATGGTAGACATTTTAACGTATACACTAAGGTCCTCCTGTGGTGGCACAGACTGAAACTCTGAAATTTAACCCCATGCTATACCTGGGGGTGCTTAACGAGACGATATCGAAGGATTGCATCTATCTTGTCTCATAACTTACCTGGAAGTGCTTGGTGGAACAGTGCAGAGGGAGTTTTACGGTATGAAAATTCTGGCTGAGGACTGTTTAATGTTAACACTTGTGTCAAAAAGTATTGACATCTGTCACCATAACGATGCTGAGACCCCGACCCCACACCATAGAAAATGTGCAGATTAACACTGAGTAAAGCTGTAGATTCAGAATCAATTTAATTATAACTGTAGTTGTCGAGTTCCGTGGATGGTGATATTGATCGGCTCCTATCATCTGGTTCACCCTCCATTCCCTCGCTTCCCTCCATTGACTCTTTTCCTTCCGTTTTCACTTTCCCTCCTATTCCAGTCGTTCCATCCTCTCCCTCTTTCTTCTTTCTGGATGGGGTGTGAGCTGAAAACAGAGAGAGATTTCATCAGCAAATATCAAAAGATTAGGATAAGAAATGACCATTTGGCCTATTGAAACCCATCCCTCTAGTCCCCTAACTCTCCCATTGAAGCCCATCCCTCTAGTCCCCCATCGAAGTCCATCTCTCTAGTATCCCAACTGTCTTATTGAAACCCATCCCTCCAGTCCCCTAACTCTCCTATCGAAGCCTATCTCTCTAGTATCCCATCTCTCCCATCGAAGCCCATCCCTCTAATATCCCAACTGTTCCATTGAAGCCCATCCCTCCAGTCCCCTAACTCTCCCATCGAAGCCCATCCGTCTAGTCCCCTAACTCTCCCATCGAAGCCCATCCCCCAGTATCCCAACTGTCCCATTGAAGTCCATCCCTCACATTCCCTAACTCTCCCATTGAAGCCCATCCCTCTAATTCCTTAACTCTCCCATGAACGCCCATTTCCCTGGTACCCTAATTCTTCAAACCATCTGTATTTTGAATGTTCCCCGTGTTCTTGTCTCTACTCATAGCTGCAGATTGTTCCAAACCTTCTAATATCTGTTTTAAATTTACTTTTCATCTATTTAAATAAAATATCAAGTAATATTCCCAGTTTACTTTGTGTGCTGTTTAATGCACATCTTTGTTGCCAGCTAAAAATCGTATGTGCATTTTGTTTCACACAGGCTCTCGGGATGTGGGTGTCGTTGGCATCCCTTGCTGCCCGCTTCAGTGGATGTTTGTTGTGCCCATGATGTGAAACCAGGTACTGTTTTAATTCATACAAACAGACGTCCAGAACAGTTCCGTGATGAGGTTTTAAGTGAAGGAAAGTCAGTCAATGTTCCTGATAAAAGCAGCCAGACAAGGTGCTCCATCATTGGCTTTCAGGAACATCGCCAAGGTAAATTGTTCATTTTATTCAGGAGAAGCCACAATTGACTATTGAGAAAGCAGCTTCACTCTGCAACTGCACTGAAGCACGCCGTTGAAACAGTTATACCGGTGACAGTACATGAAAGGCAGTAGTGTTTGTCAAGTGGAATGATTGACTGATTTGAACAGGTTTACCCTTCTGCCATGCACAGACTGAGAGAGAGAGAGAGAGAGAAATGCATCTCACGCATGAAGAACAATTTAGGCAGTTGGGAGTTTAAAGAGGCAGTGAAGTATTTGTCGATCAGCACAGTCTGGATTCTTCTCTTCTTAGGCAGTCCCTCGGAGTCGAGGATGACTTGTTTCCACACTAAAATGTGTTCAACGAGGGATCTACAGACTCTGTCACAGGTGGGGCAGACGGTGGTTGGAGGGACGGGTGGGTGGGGTGCTTGGTTTGTCGTGCCCTCTTTCCGCTGTCTGCGCTTGGCTTCCACATGCTTCTGGCAAAGAGACTCGAGGTATTCGGCACTTTCTCGGACGCTTCTCCTCTACTTTGAGCGGTCTTGTGCCAGGGATTCCCAAGAGTCGGTGGGGAGGTTACATTTTTTCAAGGAGGCTTTGAGGATGTCCTTGAAGTGTTTCCTCTGCCCACCTGGGACTCGCTTGCCATGTCGGAGCTCGGAGTAGAGCGCTTGTTTTGGGAGTCTAGTATTGGGCATGCGGACAATGTTTCCCTTCCACTGGAGCTGGTCGAGCGTGGTAAATGCCTCGATACTGGGGATGTTGGCCTGAGAGAGAACACTGATGTTGGTGCGCCTATCCTCCCAGTGGATTTGCAGGATATTGTGGAGGCAGCATTGGTGGTATTTCTCCAGTGCTTTGAGGTATCAACTGTACATAGTCCATGTCGCTGAAGCATATAGGAGGTCGGGTATCACTACTGATCTGTAACCATGAGCTTGGTGCCGGGTTTGAGATTTTGCTCTTCAAATACTCTTTTCCTCAAGCGACCGAAGGCTGCACTGGAACGCTGAAGGCGGTGTTGGACTTTGTCATCGATGTCTGCCCTTGCTGATAGTAGGCTCCCAAGCTATGGGAAGTGGTCCACATTGTCCAAGGTCTTGTCATGTCTGGATTGCAGGCCAGCAATGTAGCAACTGTCCTAAAGCATTGCAATAAGCTAATATAGCATGATGATTGCAATTGAGCTGCTGCATTCGAATTCGCTAAGTCGGCCATGCCTGCAGTACTTAATTCCGATAGCTCTGCATTAAAAGATTGGAGATTTTTTGTCTGTGTGGGGTGATGGGCTGATGATGTAAGTATCTATATACTTAAGGGTATGTGTACTTTAAATCAGTGTGCTTTTAACTGAGTTATTGAGGTCGGAGAGGAAATCTGGATTTTGAAATAATGTATATATATTTAAAGGCGTCCGTACATTTAGGCAAAGTGGACTTTACCCCTTTGATTACCTTCTTTCCAGACTGTAAAGCTTGAATTTTCCAATCCTTCCTTACAACTTATCCCCATTGCACTGGAATCAGTCTTCTTCTGGGCTGGAGATTGCATCATACAAGAGGTAGGTATCAACCAATGTAAGTCATGGTCAATGTGTCAATGCGATCTCCAGGACTAGTTAGAGGGTCGGAGAGAAATTTCTCACCCCTTTATTAAAATGCAGGTTGGCTTTCAGTCCAATGGTCCATGATTTCTCCATAAGAACATAAGGACTAGGAGCAGGAGTAGGCCATAGGGCCGCTTGAGCCTGCTCTGTCATTCAATAAGATCATGGCTGATCTTCGACCTCAACTCCACTTTCCCGCCCGATTCCCAGATCCTTTGATTCCCTTAGAGTCCAAGGGCTGGATTTTCCAGTCCCTTTGCGCCCCAGGTTTCACCCTGGAGTGGCGTGAAAAGCGGCGGTGAGATCTCCAGCGCCCCTCCGTGATCCTCCGGTCCGTTGTTGCGGTGGCGCTGAGCAGCACCTCTGGTTGCGACACCGGCAGTAGTGTGGCCTTTTGCCGGATCCGTCCGCCCAGAAGTGCGCCCGCAATGACCGCCTGGGAAGGCAGTGCGGTCCAGCCAGGCCGGCGACGGTGAGGCAGGTAAAGTACATTTTTTACATTTTTTTTTTGCGATTTGTGTTGTGGTGGAGTGGGCACCCCCCTCCCCCATCCCCCCCCTCCCCCCTCCCCTCCTCCCCCCTTCCCCACCTCCCCCTCAGAGCGCACACAGCCCGGCTCTTAAGTTCACAAGTTTCACATTTTTGCTCCACAAAATGTGTACTCCTCTCTTCGCACCGCAACCCCTGACACCGGGCCCAGATGCCCAAACTTCCTTACCAAAGCGCAAACTATTCCTGGCCGCTAACTATCCCGTCCACCTCCATTTTCAGCCCAAAAAGAGAAAAGCCTAAAATCCAGCCCCAAAAATCTGTCGATCTCAGTCTTGAATAGACTCAACGACTGAGCAACCACAGGCCTCTGGGGTAGAGAATTGCAAAGATTCACAGCCCTATAATGGTAGCCATGCCCTCCCGAGTCTCCTTACAGTCTGACTGATGGGCTCGCTAAAGTTCGCTAACTATAAAGGCCAGGTTTGGCCTTGGTGCTCAGGCTGTGCTGCTGAAGTGCAGCCAAGTGATTGGGTTCACGTTGCTGAGCTGGTAGGGTTGACAACAAGTGGACGTACCTTTTACTTTCAAGACGTAGCACTCATCCTTGTGGAACTCCTTCCAACACTCCATCTTGCAGGCCTTGCTGCAATAGTACACTTCCTTACACCGGGAGCACGTAATCAGCCGGACCCCCACCGAGCGCCCGCAGTAGTAGCAGAACTTGAACTTGAACAGCTGTCTCCTGTTAAACCGGGCGGGAGAATAGAACTCCTGTTAGACAAGGTGGAGGGTCCGAGACCTAACTCTGACACTCGGGCCGGATCCTCCCTCCGGTGATTGGCAAATGAACCACAAGCGACATGCAGAAGCATTTCTTACGCGGCGATTTGGTATGATCTGGAATGCACTGCCTGAAAGGGTGGTGGAAGCAGTTTCAATAGTAACTTTCAAAAGGGCACAGGATAAATACTTGAAAAGGAACAATTGTTGGGACATGGGGCTAGAGTAGGGGAGTGGGACTAATAGCTCAGCTCTTTCAAAGAGCATGCAAAGGCACGATGGGTCGAATGGCCTTCTTCTGTGCCGTAGTATTCTATGGGGCTTAACAGTCTGATTTGTGTGTCATATACTGAAACTCAACATCAGTTCCTCTCACATAGTGACTCTCACAGCCACTGTACCAGTCACACTCACAACATGTAACTGTAACTGGGTTGCAATGTGAGTTCCGGGAGTATATTAAACCTGGGAAACATGGAAATAATTACAAACAAAGATTAAATGGTATGTTGGCCTTTTTTACAAGAGTATTTAAGTATAAGAGTAAAGACATCTTACTGCAATTATATAGGGCCCTGGTGAGACCGCACCTGGAGTATTGTGTACAGTTTTGATCTCCCTACCCATTGAGGGAGTGCAACAAAGGTTCACCAGACTGACTCCTGGGATGGGGGGGATTGTCCTATGAGGAGAGATTGAGCAGGCCAGGCTTATATTCTCTAGAGTTTAGAAGAATGAGAGATGATCTCATTGAAAGATACAAAATTCTTACAGGGCTTGACAGGGTAGATGCAGGGAGGATGTTTCCCCTGGCTGGGGAGTCTAGAACCAGGGGTCACAGTCTCAGAATCAGGGGTCGGCCTGAGGACTGATGAGGAGAAACGTCTCCACTCAGAGGTGGCTCTGGTGCCCACTTGCCCTGGATAAATGGATGCTCCTGTGCCTTATCTCTGCCGCTGCAAGGGTGCCAGGCCTGATCAGACACCCTGCTGGAGCACCAGGAAGAGCAGGAGGTGGCATTCAAAGGGCAAAGAAGCCACGGGAGGTGCTGGACCAGGGAACGAGGGGCAGAAGAGAAAGAGGGCAATGCTCAGCAGTGTGCCCTCTCCCTCCATCAGGGCTATCAGCAGGCTTTTGATGGCTGCCTTGGGATACACTGCCCCTCCTCTCCTGGGGATTGGTGGCACTTCAGCTGTAAGATAGGGAAGTTGGCTTGTTTGCCTGCCCCAGCCTGCCCACCTTGCCTGCCATGTTTAAATGCAGTGGAGCGGACAAGGTATAACAGCAGAAAACATCCAACCCTAAATGGCTCAAGAATAAACACAGATACTGGACACGTAAAGATGTTTCCCCTCTTGGTAAGGTTACCATTCTCTAAGCTCCTTTGCCGTGGGCCCACACTTCCTGTGAAACACTTACCTATCGACAAGCTATTCAACCAAGTAGGCCACCAGAGCCAAGCCCAATTCTATACTTACCCAACACCCAGAAACATGCTCTTTCCAGTTGTGTAGCAATCAGGAACTGGATGATTTTCCCTATCCCCATTCCCCCCTCCCACTCTAGCTTAGGGCACAGGGGTCAATTATAGCAACCCTCCTGTCACTCTGGCTGCGATCAGCTCATTCAGCATGGACCCATTCAGAATCAAACTCAACACCTTCCCGATGTCTAATGCCTAATTACACACGGGCCTGCTCCGACTGCCACATCATATTTGATACATCCTTACTACACAGTATAAATGCACATGAGGCCCATGCTTGAGAGAAGGTCAGTCTGTGACCTGTCCTTTATTCCTTAGCACTCAAGTGATGAAGGTGGGTGGAGCTTCCCCTTTTATACCTGAAGGTCCAGGTTAGGAGTGTCTCCCACCTAGTGGTCAGTGTTCTCACGGTGTACAACTTAGGTCAGTTTATACATGGGTTACAATGCTGGTTGAATACATGACAATATTGAGAGATACAATGAGCAGCTTTACCCAGTGGAGACTTATCGAGCGGGAGTGAGCTTGATAACGGCCTGAACCTGCTGCACTTTTTGGGATTTGTTTCAGCCAGCAAAGAGAGGAGATTTTCATTCCTCCAGTCAGGGTTGCAACTGAAGACCAGACCCCAGAGAGGTGGAAGTGCTCCAACCCCTTTGCAAATCTCAGTCTTCCAAAGACGTGTTTTCCCAAGAGATGGAGATCCTCATGTCACAAGTACAAACTGGGCTAATTTTAACCAACAACAACTTGTATTTATATAGCACCTTTAATGTTTCAAGGCGCTTCACAGGAGTATTAGGCGATAAAAATTTGAAATTGAGCCGCATTAGTAGAAATTAGCGCAGGTGACCAAAAGCTTGGTCAAAGAGGTATGTTTTAAAGGGCATCTTGAAGGAGGAAAGATAGATAGAGAGGCAGAGAAGTTTAGGCAGGGAGTTCCGGAGCTTGGGGCCTGGGCAACAGAAGGCACGGCCACCAATGGTTGAGCCGTTAAAATCAGGGATGCTCAAGAGGGCAGAATTAGAGGAGCACAGACATCTCGGGGGTTATGGGGCTGGAGGAGATTACAGCGATAGGGAGGGGCCAGATGAACTGCCCTGCTCTTCTTCGAAATAGTGCCATGGGATCTTTTACATCCACCTGAGAGACCAGACGGGGCCTCGGTTTAACGTCTCAACCAAAAGGCGGCACTTCTAACAATGCAGCATTCCCTCAACACCGCACTGCAGTGTCAGCCTAGATTATGTGCTCAAGTCTCTGGAGTGGGGACTCGAACCAACAACCTAAGAGGAACTGACCCGTGTGGTGCGGGAATAAAAGTCGAAACACTTGGTGTGGTCACCAGGCCTACTTTGCTCTTGGATTGTAAATGGAAAGTTATTTTTCTAGGTAAGGTGGGAAATTGCAGATATTTCTAATGATATGAGTCCCTTATTAATTACCAATGGTCTGGATACTAAGGGGACCATGTTTAAATCCAACTCAAAGCAGACATTTACACTCAGGCACCAGTACTAGGAAGTTAAGTTAAACTCAGCCAGGCCATTACACATCCAACCCAAATATTAAGGCCATGATGAGAGGGTGCAGCAGTATCTTATAGGCAAATGCATAGGATTCGAAAGCCTACTAAAGACACTTTTCTCATAAATTCCTCACTATCTCCTTCCCGAAATTAGCCGATTCTATTCTCACCCAGTGTTCACACATGGGAACATCACAACAGCAGCCAACGGATGGTAATCAGGAGTAGGAACTCTGTCTGCTTCCAGCCCCATATCTTTTCTTTCATGTAAACCACCGAAATATCGCCCCTGCCTCAGCCCATGTGCTACTGAAACCCTCATCCATGCCTTTTTTACCTCCAGATTCGACTATTCCAATGCTTTCCTGGCCATCCTCCCATCTTGCCCCTTCCATAAACTTGAGCTCATCGAAAATTCTGCTGCCCGTGTCCTAACCCACACCAAATCCCGGTCTCCCATCACCCCTGTGCTCGCTGTCCTACATCGGATCCCAGTCCAGCAACTCCCCAAACTTTAAATTCTCATCCCCATGTTCAATCCCTCCAAGGCCTTGGCCCATCCCTTCCCTGTAACCTCCTCCAGCCCTCCAGCCCTCCGAGACCTCTGCGCTCCTCCCATTCTGGCCTCTTGCACGTCGCCGACTTCCTTCGCCCCACCACGGATGGCCGTGCCCTTCAGCCGGCTGTCCAAGGTCTGGAGTTGTTGCTATCCACCTCCACCCCCCCGCCCTCCATAACCAATGGGTGCTGAGGCCATTTGCACCACCTCTACAGCCCCGGCAGGAAATTCAGCACAGACTGGAGTTAGGACCCGGGACCTCCTTGGTCAATATGGCTCAGTTCTACTGAGCAATATCTTTTATATACGAAGAAAGTGAGACCACCTCCCTGCCCCCCACACTGGTGATGGACAATGAGCCCACAGTGCGAGGCATCAGAAAGGCTGAAAAAAATAAATTGGCCAGTGGTGATTCACCGACACCAAGTTTTGCAAACCTGAAAACTGTAGGAAACTGGAAAGCCTAAGGGTGCAACGGAGTACCACACCCTGTGGTCCCGGGAAAGAATGAGTTGTTGGAGGAAGTCATCCGATAGGTCTGGGGATATAGGGAGGAGGTAGAATGCATTGGGTGGTGTCTTTGATGCTCAGACAGAAATACAGAAGTTCAGGCAGACACTAACCATAGCAGTGTGGATAAAATAGAGAGAGACAAGAGGGATTACCACAGAGAAAGTGGTTCAAGCTAGAGGCGAGAGGGAGATATTTTCTGACAAGGTTTATTCTGTTCAGGAGTATGCAAGAACGTCAGAAAAGCCTCCCCAGATGTGGGGCAGGATTGAAACCTTGGCAGATTATCACAAGACTGAGATCGCTAGATTTTTATTCGGTAAGGGTGTCAAGGGATATGAAGCAAAGGCAGGGGATGGAGCTGCGGTGCAGATCTGCCATGATGTAACTGAATGGCAGGGCAGGCCCGAGGGGCTGAATTTATTTTAAGTCGGTCCAGGATGTGGGCGTCGCTGGCAAAGCCTGTTCTTAATGTCCCTATGTTCCTCCCAGACCTTCATCAAGAGTTAACAATACTGCAGCATGAAAATCAAAACTAAAGTTTTTAACGTATTTTTAGCAATGGATGAATGGTGAGACAAAAGCAAAATACTGTGGATGCTGGAATCAAAGCAGAAAATGCTGGAAATCTCAGCGAGTCAGGCAGCACATGTGGAGAGAGAAACAGTGGGGTAACTTTTCTCAGCGATAGAGTGAACAAGAGCATATTTCCAGGAAGGAAAGGTGGAGTGGGAGGTGGCCTAGGACAATGGTAAATTCAGACGTACACATGTTGCGGTCAATGGGCGGAAAACGCTCAGCTCCACAGTCCAGGCTGCAGGAGATTTGACAGCGCACTGTGGATCAATTCTAAAGTCAGGTGTTATGGTCAAACAGAACGGGCTGATGGAGAGAGGTTTCTCTCACCAGAAGCAACAAGATTAGAGTTGAGGGAGAAACAACAGCCAAACTGCTGTCTGTTTAGATGAAGTGGCAACTGACTGTGGACAAAAGAAAGCGAGATTCCTATGAATCCCTCAGTGTGGGGACCCCTCAGTGCGGGGCTGCCTCAGTGCAGAGCTGCCTCAGTATGGGGCACCCTCGGTGCGGGGCCCCCTCAGTGCGGGGCTCTGTGCAGGGGCCCCCTCAGTGCGGGGCTTCCTCAGTACGGGGCTCAGTGCGGGGCTTCCTCAGTATGGGGTTCCCTCAGTGTGGGGCTTCCTCAGTGCGGGACTTCCTCAGTGCGGGGCCCCCTCAGTGCAGGGCTCCCTCAGTGCGGGGCTCCCTCAGTGCGGGGCTCAGTGCAGGTCTCCCTCACTGCGGGGCTCATTCAGTGCGGGCTCCCTCAGTGTGGGGCTCCCTCAGTGCGGGGCTCAGTGCGGGTCTCCCTCACTGCTGATGTCAGGTTAACCGGTTTATAATTACCCATTTTCTCTCTCCCTCCTTTCTTACATTAGCTACCCTCCAGTCCATAGGAACTGATCTAGAGTCGATAGACTGTTGGAAAATGATCACCAATGCATCCACTATTTCTTAAGTACTCTGGGATGCAGACTATCAGGCCCCGAGAATTTATCAGCCTTCAATCCCAGCGTATGTGTAAAAGAAATACAGCTCACCGTTTAGCAGAGGAGTTGGTAGATGACTTTGAATCCAGCAGGGAGTATGATGATTTGGCCAGAGAGGCAGCTCAGCCCCAAGAAGAAGTGAATGGAATGTATACCTGCACCACCGATTGTCCTCAAGTGAAGATGGAAGTCTAGATAAACGGCGTTTCAGTCTTCATGGAAGTGGACATGGGAGCGAGCCAATCAGTGATGAGCCAGGATGTCTTTGAGAGGCTATGGAACGAAAAACGACCCGAGCTGGTTCCAGTACAGGAAAAGATGCGCACCTACACCAAGTAGCTGATCCTAGTCCTTGGTAGTGTGGATGTAAATGTAATCCATAATGGCGTGGTGCACAAGTTACCTCTGTGGATTGTTGCAGGTGATGGTCCAACGCTACTCGGAAAAAGGTGGATGGGGAAGTACCAGTGGAAATGGGAAGACCTCTTCACTCCAGCAATCGACATACCCCATGCTCAGAGGCAGAGCAAAACCTCACCTTCGCTTGGATCAGGCACCAGAGAACAGACCAGCACAGCACCCGAGGCACAGACCATCCATCACGACTGCGTGGCAATGATCCGACTGGAACGACCTAAAAGGTTCCAGTGGCAGGACTCCTGGGGAGGAAGATCGAATTCACAGGCACTCTTCCAGCTTTTGTGGCAGAATCATGGAAGAGAAGGATCAAGGCAGGCAACCTCGAGGACAGAGGCAAGATGGCATCCCTGCTGCACCGAGGGGCAGCGTGGCTGAAAAAAAGATGGCCACGGCCATATCACGAGGTGCAACACTGAGGGACCAACACGTGATGTCGAACAAAGGATTTGATTGGGGTACAGCCAGCAGGGTTCTCTTAAAGGAGACCTGCAACCAACTGAACTTAAAGAGACATTGTATGCATGGAAATCAATGTAACGAACCAATTAAGATTGTGAACAAAATGTTGTTGTGAGATGTCGGTACTATTCCTAATGTAAAGAACAAAATGTTGTTGCGAGATGTTGGTACCCGTCCTAATGTAAAGAATAAAATGTTGTTGCGAGATGTCGGGAATAGAGTGTCCCCAAAAGTAGCAAGCGAGCGAATTCGGGAGGGTAAAAGCACTGATCCTGAAGCCCTGCACCACGTGTCCCCACAAGTTATAGGCCAGCGACCTCAGGAGGGTGAAGACACTGATCCTGATACCCTGCCCCAGGTCTATTCCACGCTGCAGGCACCCGATGGCACTATTCGCCACAGACCTGGAAATGAAAATGGCGCCAATACGTGCAGTCGGCCGCCATTGCCCAGCACCCGGGTGGAAACGGCGCAGCCCCCAGACCCAGTTGCTACCTCAGCCATGTCCGGGAGCGAAAGGTCAGAACCAACGAGTTCCCCAAACAGGACCTGGAACAGCCAGGTTCCCAACACCATTAGAAAGCAGGCAGAAGATTCTGCAGCCCTCAAAGGAGGACAGGGAGGCCATACATATCTGTGGTTCTGCCCACCACTAGGCAATGGCAAAGGCCCTGAGTCTTGGCTAGATGAGCAAACCAAGTCCACCCCGCTATCAGTGGGTGCAGTGCCGCTATCAGACGATTCAGACCTTGTCCGGTTGCTCTGAAATCTGCGTCCTCGCATACCTGTACTGCTACCTCAATACTTACCATGACTGAACCATGAATGCAATCTACCCAATCCTGGCGCACAACCGCAAAACATAATGAATATAAGTCACTGAACCAAGGTGTCACGATACAAACTGTAACTTCCTTTCTTTGTAATTGCACTGTGTCTGATCCTGTATATTAATGTAACGGGCCTGCTGCATGATCTCGCTGTCGGGCGGGGGTGGAAATGGATGTGTGTCGCCATGGACACACACATGGATCACACCCAGAACCCACTGGAATCTCCACTGCATCATCGAACCATCCAAACTTGTAACCACTACCCAACGTTGTAGCAAAAGGACTTAAGGTTAACATGGAGAGAGCCAAGCCAAAGCACAGCCAAGGTACAAGGGCTATTGGCACTTAAGTCTGGGGACTGCTAAGCCAGAGCACATAGTGCAGTTAATCGGCACAAACGACTTGGGGGAGAGTGATGTTATATATGCAGACTATAAATATATTCTCTGTGTAGTCACTGTATAGTTGCATAAGATGGAGACTTATTACCTGATGTATTATCAATAAGATTTACACTGTGTATATACTATGCTGGCACCACTAGAGGGTGCAACTGGTGGAGACTGGGGTTTCCTGCCCCTGTGGCAGAGGCTGTCCACCAGAGGGCACTGCAGTGGGAGACCTGAGGGTCAGATGCATAGGTGTGCAGGGCCCAGTATAAAAGGCTGTCCACCATGCTTGTGCCTGACTCTGGAATTACGAATAAAGGGCCAAGGTCACTACAGTTTGAGTACAACACATTGCCTCGTGGAGTCATTCATAAGTGCATTACAGACATAACAGCGGGGCTCAGTGCGGGGCTCCCTCCGTGCGTGGTTCAGTGCGGGGCTCTGCGGGGCTCAGTGCGGGCTCCCTCAGTGCGGGGCTCAGTGTGAGGCTCAGTGCGCGACTCCCTCAGTGCAGCGCTCAGTGCATGGCTCAGTGCACGTTATAAGTGACAGCTTTGGTAAGGGACCAGAAAGAGCTGGAGCCTTGGACAACGTGGACCATTTTCCATACCTCGGTATTCTACTATCAGCGAGGGCAGACATCGATGGTGAGGTCGAACACCGCCTCCAGTGCGCCAGCTCAGCCATCAGTCGCCTGAAGAAGACAGTGTTTCAAGACCAGGACCTCAAATCTGGCACCAAGCTTATGGTCTACAGGGCTGTAGTGATACCCGCCCTCCTCTATGGCTCAGAGATGTGGACTATATACAGCAGACAGCTCAAAGCGCTGGAGAAGTACCACCAGCGCTGCCTCCACAAGATCCTGCAAATCCACTGGGAAGATAGACCCACCAACGTCAGTGTTCTCGCTCAGGCCAACATCCCCAGCATCGAAGCACTGACCACACTCGACCAGTTCCGTTGTGTGGGCCACATCATCCGCATGCCCGACACGAGACTCCCTAAGCAAGTGCTCTGCTCAGAACTCCTACACGGCAAACGATCCAAGTTGGGCAGTGAAAACGCCTCAAGGACACCCTCAAAGCTTCCTTACCCATACCCACTGGCACCTGGGAATCCCTGGCCCAAGACCACCCAAGGTGGAGGAAGAGCATCCAGGAGGGCATTGAGCACCTTGAGTCTCGTTGCCGAGAGCATTCAGAAAACAAGAGCAGGCAGCGGAAGGAGCGTGCAGCAAACCAGACTCCCCACCCACCCTTTCCTTCAACCATTGTCTATCCCACCTGTGACAGAGACTGTAATTCCTGAATTGGACTGTACAGCCACCTGAGAACTGACTTTTAGAGTGGAAGCAAGTCTTTCTCGATTTCGAGGGACTGCCTATGATGATGATGATGCATACCAATTAATGTTCAGAACCAAGTCAACCTGTGTGTCAGAGTCAATCCTCCCAGACCTTAGACAACAGGTTCTGTAAGGCAGGCTGTCTCACTGATGGAGTCAGGAGGTCTAGACATCTCAATGGGGGCTGGGATTCTTCCCAACTCGTTCCCGAAAACCCCGCAGACCAATGGGCAAATGGGCAAGGTGGTCCTGACTGGATAGACATCGGGAAGCTTACTGGTGCTCTGTTAAAGCTCCATCAGTGCCCCTGTTCATCCTTGCATGATCCCAAGCCTTTGCTCCGACAGCCTGCGCCTAAACTCTCTGAACTTTGGTAAGTGAGTTTGCTTTTTGCTAGGAGCGAGTTTGCACTCTGCACCTGTGTGGATTTCTCAGTGACTTCCCGTGAACGTGCTGAGGGTTCTCTGCACACATTGAACTCCCGGCCGATTGGCGGACAGGAGAAACAGGACAGCCCAGGGCTTTGCATTAGTGCTGGCCTGCTCATAGAATCAGAGAATGGTCACAATATAGAAGGGGGCCATTCGGCCCGTCGAGCCCGTGCCGGTTCTCTGCAAGAGCACCTCAGCTAGTCCCACTCCCCCCGCCCCTTCCCCATAGCCCTGCAATTTCTTTTCTTCAGGTACTTATTCAACTCCCTTTTGAAAGCCGCGATTGAATCTGCCTCCACCACCCTCTCAGGCAGTGCATTCCAGATCCTAACCACTCGCTGTGTAAAAATTTTTTTCCCTCATGTCGCCTTTGGTTCTTTTGCCAATCACCTTAAATCTGTGTACTCTGGTTCTCGACCCTTCTGCCAATGGGAACAGTTTCTCTCTATCTACTCTGTTCATTATTTTGAGCACCTCTATCAAATCTCTTGTCAACCTTCTCTGCTCTAAGGAGAACAACCCCAACTTCTCCAGTCTTTTCACATAACTGAAGTTCTTCATCCCTGGAACCATTCTTGTAAATCTTTTCTGCACCCTCTCTAAAGCCTTCACATCCTTTCTCGAGTGCTGTGCCCAGAATTGGACACAATACTCCAGTGGGGGCCGAACCAGTGTTTTATACAGGTTTATCATAACTTCTTTGCTTTTGTAATCTATGCCTCTATTTATGAGGCCCAGGATCCCTTATGCTTTTTTAATCGCTTTCTCAACCTGCAACCTGCCACCTTCAACGATTGGTGCACATATACCCCCAGGTCTCTCTGTTCATGCACCCCCTTTAGAATTGTACTCTTTCATTTATATTGTCTCTCCTCATTCTTCCTTCCAAAATGTATCGCTTTTCTGTGTTAAATTTCATCTGCCACATGTCCGCCCATTCCACCAGCCTGTCTATGTCCTCTTGAAGTCTATCACCATCCTCCTCACTGTTCACTATACTTCCAAGTTTGTGTCATCTGCACATTTTGAAATTGTGCCAAGTCATTAATATATACATATATATATCTCAAGAAAAGCAGTGTTCCTAGTACCGAGCCCTGGGAAACACCACTGTGAACCTTCCTCCAGTCCAATAAACAACCGTTCACCACTACTCTGTTTCCTGTCACTTAGCCAATTCCGTATTCATGCTGCCACTGTCCCCTTTATGCTCAGTTCAGCGATTTCAGTTGGAGCGGACTGAATTGTTTAACGAAACATTGAAAGGTTCTGCGAGCTCCTGAGGTCAGGAGGCTGCGACAGACTAAGTGAGGCGAGGGAGAGAGATGGGAAGGAGACCCATATATTTCACAATGTGAATTTGGTCGCTGTTATTGCAAATCAGTACAGGGAAAACAGACCACCTTATTTGGAGAGCACTGAGTCAAATTGTCTGATTAATGGAGTCAGAGGTCGGTGTAAAGGATACTAATGACTCGGAGCAAGTGGGAAAGCAAAAAGGGTATTGATTATTTTTTTCTCTGTTGTCAATAGAGATTCTTCAAATGACTGAAGATTCGAACTTTATATTTCAAAGGGAGAGAATTTAACTGCTTGTGCCAGTCAGTGAAATGATGAATCTCCATTTTGATCTCTTTGTACAGCCATTCCTCCTCCCCCAGCCCCGACTCTGCTGATTCCTACAGTCAGTCAATTGTGGGTTTTTTCTCGTGTGTTGCTGATGGTGTGCCACATGTGTGTTCTCCAGTGCTTGTCTCAGAGAATCCAACGGGCACTGCCCATTACCCAGTGCCCTGTCCATTACAGTGCCATCTGCATTACCCAGTGCCCTGCCGTTACCCAGTGCCATGCCCATTACCCAGTGCCCTGCCCATTACATTGCCCTCTGCATTACCCAGTGCTCTGCCGTTACCCAGTGCCTTGCCCATTACCCAGTGCTCTGCCCATTACAGTGCCCTCTGCATTACCCAGTGCCCTGCCGTTACCCAGTGCCCTGCCCATTACCCAGTGCTCTGCCCATTACCCAGTGCCCTCCCCATTACCCAGTGCCCTCCCCATTACCCAATGCCCTGCTGTTACCCAGTGCTCTGCCTAGTACCCAGTGCTCTGCCCATTACAGTGCCCTCTGCATTACCCAGTGCCCTGCCGTTACCCAGTGCCCTGCCCATTACCCAGTGCCCTGCCCATTACCCAGTGCTCTGCCCATTACCCAGTGCCCTCCCCATTACCCAGTGCCCTCCCATTACCCAATGCCCTGCTGTTACCCAGTGCCCTGCCTAGTACCCAGTGCTGCCCCATTACCTAGTTCCTTCCCCATTACCCAGTGCCCTCCCCATTACCCAGTGCCCTGCCGTTACCCAGCGTCCTGCCATTACCCAGTGCCCTCCCCATTACCCAGTGCTCTCCCCATTACCCAGTGCCCTCCCCATTACCCAGTGCCACTCCCCCATTACCCAGTGTCTTGCCCATTACCCAGTTCCCTCCCCATTACCCAGTGCCCTGCCCATTACCCAATGACCTTCCCATTACCCAATGCCCCACCCATTACCCAATGCCCCGTCCATTACCCAATGTCCCGGCAATTACCCAGTGCCCTGCCCATTACCCCGTATCCTGCCCATTACCCAGTGCCCTGCCTATTACCCAGTGCCCTCCCCATTATCCAGTGCCCTCCCCATTACCCAATGACCTGCCCATTACCCAATGCCCAATGCCCCGTCCATTACCCAATGTCCCGACAATTACCCAGTGCCCTGCCCATTACCCCGTACCCTGCCCATTACCCAGTGCCCTGCCTATTACCCAGTGCCCTGCCTATTACCCAATACCTTGCCCATTACCCAATGCCCCGCCCATTACCCAATGCCCCGTCCATTACCCAATGTCCCGACAATTACCCAGTGCCCTGCTCATTACCCAGTGCCCTGCCCATTACCCAGTGCCCTTCCCATTACCCAGTGCCTTGCCCATTATCCAATATCTTGCCCGTTACCTAGTGCCTTACCCAATACCTAGTGCCCTGCCGTCACCCAGTGCCCTGCCTATTACCCAGTGTCCTGCCTATTACTCAGTGTTCTGCCCATTATCAAATGCCCTCCCCATTACCCAGTGCCCTACCCATTACCCAATGCACTGCCCATTACCCATTGTCCTGCTTCTCGCCTTCCCCGGGGTCCACAGTGGCTCCCAGACATTGATCTGTCATCTGCTACTCATCGACCAGTCTCCTGGAGTGAAAGTGGCACAAACAGTGGCAAATTGCACGAGACAGAGGAGTAACATCACATTTTAATCCATCCAACTGCAAACTGGTACAGAAACGTGACCAGAAAACTTAATGGGGATGCGGAATGGTTCGGAAATCCGAAGTGATGGGGCTTGCCCATTTTTCTGATCGGTTTAGTCCACTTCATGCCCATTAAATAGGCATAACCAATCTATAAATCTACCCAGGTGTGTTTTTCGTGCTCTATGGAGCACATTCTGCCCTGCTGGCTCAGGTACAAGGTTTCTTTCTATGCAGCGAGGGCAAAGAGGCTTGCTTGTGAAATAAACAAGTAGAGGTTCAAGGGTAGAAATTCTGTTCATATGCGAACAACGTATTACCTTCCTGTGTGCGATTTGTTTTTTATGCAGACGTTAACTTTGCCGATCAGCTTAGGGATGCTTCACATTTCACCTTCCGCAGAGGTTCAACCGCTTGTCGGTGTAATGGGGGAAGATGGGGAGAATCCATGTGGGAATTAGTGACGTTTGTGCTCCCTGTCCCCTCAGTGTGAGGCTCCCTCAGTGCAGGACTCCCTCAATGCGGGGCCCCCTCAGTGCAGGGCTCCCTCAATGCGGGGCCTCCTCAATACGGGGCTCCCTCAGTGCGGGGCTCCCTCAATGCGGGGCTCCCTCAGTGCGGGGCTCCCTCAGTGCGGGGCCCCCTCAATGCGGGGCTCCCTCAGTGCGGGGCTCCCTCAGTGCGGGGCCCCCTCAATGCGGGGCTCCCTCAGTGCGGGGCTCAGTGTGGGGCTCCCTCAGTGTGGGGCTCAGTGTGGGGCTCCCTCAGTGTGGGGCTCCCTCAATGCGGGGCTCAGTGTGGGGCTCCCTCAGTGTGGGGCTCCCTCAATGCGGGGTCCCCTCAATGCGGGGCTCCCTCAGTGCGGGGCTCAGTGTGGGGCTCCCTCAGTGTGGGGCTCCCTCAGTGCAGGGCTCCCTCTGTGTGGAGCTCCCTCAGTGAGGGGGCTCCCTCAGTGCAGGGCCCCCCTCAGTGCTGGGCTCCCTCAGTGCGGGGCTCCCTCAGTGTGGGGCTCCCTCAGTGCGGGGCTCCCTCAGTGCAGGGCTCCCTCAGTCTGGAGCTCCCTCAGTGCGGAGGGCTCCCTCAGTGCGGGGACACTCTGTGCGGGGAGCTCTTTGCTTGCCTGGTGTTGTGCTCCAAAGAGCATTCTTTCAACTGTTGCTCGGACCTCAAGCTTGTTCGGGGGACTGGAGCTCGGGCTCTGTCTGCTTCTGAAAGAATTGATTTTGGATATTCGTGGCCATTGGGCCATTACTGCTTTTCACCATTTCTATGACATATTTCTTACCTGGGTACTGTACCTTGGGCTTTGCTCTTCCTTTCCGAGGCTGTTGACGGTGACAAATTCTTGTCTTCCTTCTGATTCTGTCGCTCGAAGATGGCCTTTGCTGTCAGACTGAGGTCAGCTAAAGCAAGTTGATCCGATTCAGTCAGTTGGGACTGATCGCTGGATTCCTGGCCTATAAAAGCACAAATATTTGCCAGCAAGGGTTACAAAGGTTATCATGACAATCCCAAAACCTGAAGTATACTTGAAAATGGAAGTATTCTATCGACTAGTCCTCCAAAGCACATCAGTGCTCGGTGATGGTGTCCTAGTTTCCTTTAACAACTCTCGACCAAGGCCCAAGCCTATCAAAGGGTGTTGCTCCGATATTTCACACAATCCTGGATTGGACACATCACACCTTGCCATCACCTCTAGTCACCAACAACTCCCTCTCTCTTTCCTCCCTCTATTTCATCAGTATTATTATGGTCAGTGCTTCTCTCATTCTTTTTAAGATGCACCCTTCCCCCTCAGGAACCGTTGCACAATCTCTTTCTAATTCATTCTTTCCCAGCGCCCCACAACTGAAGCACTCCTCGCCTACCTCGGCCTTCCCTTTCTCCGACATGCTACAGGCTTTCAAAACTTAGGCCCGGGAAGCCTGGGCACTATTTCCTCGTTTACCTCGCCTACTCTTGCGCTGTTTTCCAACCTCAGTAGTGCTCCACGCTATGGGCTTTGGCCCTCATCTTGGTCTCTCAGTAAAGATGCAATTGAGGCTGAGGAATAAGGGTAGATTTGCCTGTTTTGGTGTAATTTTTCACCTGAATGGCTATTGGCGAAGGCTATAGGTGGACCAAGATGGAAGGGTGCTGTTTCATTCAATATTCCAACATTGGCGCATTAGAATAATATTAGCTGTATGAATGGATTTAAAAGGTAGACTAGTGGTGGGAGAGGAAAACTGCATGAGTCAAGTTTTAAAGGGACGGGCACGATTAATGGTGATTGTCACGATGGGGCAGTGGGAGGTGGCGGGGGGGCAGGGAGAGGCGTGGAGAGACAAAAATACAGAAAGCCTTTGGAGAGCCTCAGAAGGCATCTCAAACCATTAGCAACCTTTCCCGAGCTGGAGGGAGGCTTGAGCAAGAAGTGACCTGCAATAGCGCTCCCCCTAGCGAACTACTGATGTACTGCAGCCACTGATGTAAATAATAAAAGGACCATGTGGGAAAAGTCACATGATGACAGTTTTCTGTTATGCAGCCATCTTATGTATGTGTTTGTTAGTGATGTCACATGACCGACAACACGAAAGGGAAGGGTGCAGCTATGAGTGTGCAGACAAGCGATGGAGCAGGCCATCACGCGACTCTCCCCGCACCCCCCGCCCCTGTTTGATGGCTGTGGAAGTTGAGATGGAGCTGCATAAGATGCTTGCGATGAGGGTTACTCTCTGCACCATCCCCCTAGGTCAGTAATGCTGCTTATTAGGATCTGGAACGCACTGCCTGAAAGGGTGCTGGAGGCAGATTCAATTGTGGCTTTCAAAAGAGAGTTGGATAAGTACCTGAAGGAAATAATATTTTCAGGGCTACAGGGAAAGGGCGGGGGGGTGGGACTAGCTGCGGTGCTCTTGCAGAGAGCCGACACGGGCTCGACGGGCCGAATGGCCTCCTTCTGTGCTGTAACCATTCTATTGAATGCACCCACAGCAGGCTATTCAAAGAAGGAGCTAGTGGAGGCTCAGATCACAATTTCGCTCCTTGAAAATGCAAACTGTGCTATGGGACTTGACTGCAGTCAATATACGGCATTTGTTCAATAAGAGAGAGTAACTGTAGATCACTGTAGACTAACGTCAGTGGTGGGCAAACTCTCAGGGGGAGAAATTCGGGCGCGCCTCATTTGGGGCGGTAATCCAGGCGGAGCGGTAATTTTAGCGCCTTGCAAAGGTTTGCACCTCCCGCCCAGAAATTCGTCAGAGTCGGGCGAGGAGCTGACGGGGGCACTAAATCAGTCAAGGGAAGGTGGCTCAACCGTGGCTATCAAGGGAAATCAGGGATAGTATTAAAGCCAAGGAAGCGGCATACAAATTGGCCAGAAATAGCAGCGAACCTGGGGACTGGGAGAAATTTAGAACTCAGCAGAGGAGGACAAAGGGTTTGATTAGGGCAGGGAAAATAGAGTACGAGAGGAAGCTTGCAGGGAACATTACGACGGACTGCAAAAGCTTCCATAGATATGTAAAGAGAAAAAGGTTAGTAAAGACAAACGTAGGTCCCCTGCAGTCAGAATCAGGGGAAGTCATAACGGGGAACAAAGAAATGGCAGACCAATTGAACAAGTACTTTGGTTCGGTATTCACTAAGGAGGACACAAACAACCTTCTGGATATAAAAGGGGTCAGAGGGTCTAGTAAGAAGGAGGAACTGAGGGAAATCCTTATTAGTCGGGAAATTGTGTTGGGGAAATTGATGGGATTGAAGACCGATAAATCTCCAGGGCCTGATGGACTGCATCCGAGAGCACTTAAGGAGGTGGCCTTGGAAATAGCGGATGCATTGAAAGTCATTTTCCAACATTCCATAGACTCTGGATCAGTTCCTATGGAGTGGAGGGTAGCCAATGTAACCCCACTTTTTAAAAAGGAGGGAGAGAGAAAACAGGGAATTATAGACTGGTCAGCCTGACATCGGTAGTGGGTAAAATGATGGAATCAATTATTAAGGATGTCATAGCAGCACATTTGGAAAGAGGTGACATGATAGGTCCAAGTCAGCATGGATTTGTGAAAGGGAAATCATGCTTGACAAATCTTCTGGAATTGTTTGAGGATGTTTCGAGTAGAGTGGACAAGGGAGAACCAGTTGATGTGGTGTTTTTGGACTTTCAGAAGGCTTTCGACAAGGTCCCACACAAGAGATTAATGTGCAAAGTTAAAGCACATGGGATTGGGGGTAGTGTGCTGATGTGGATTGAGAACTGGTTGGCAGACAGGAAGCAAAGAGTAGGAGTAAATGGGTACTTTTCAGAATGGCAGGCAGTGACTAGTGGGGTACTGTAAGATTCTGTGCTGGGGCCCCAGCTGTTTACATTGTACATTAATGATTTAGACGAGGGGATTAAATGTAGTATCTCCAAATTTGTGGATGACACTAAGTTGGGTGGCAGTGTGAGCTGCGAGGAGGATGCTATGAGGCTGTAGAGTGACTTGGATAGGTTAGTTGAGTGGGCAAATGCATGGCAGATAAATGTGAGGTTATCCACTTTGGTGGTAAAAACAGAGAAACAGAAAAACAGAGAGACAGACTATTATCTGAACGGTGACAGATTAGGAAAAGGGGAGGTGCAACGAGACCTGGGTGCCATGGTACATCAGTCATTGAAGGTTGGCATGCAGGTACAGCAGGCGGTTAAGAAAGCAGGCGGTTAAGAAAGCAAATGGCATGTTGGCCTTCATAGCGGGGGTTCCACTCCATAGGAACTGATCCAGAGTCTATGGAATGTTGGAAAATGACTGTCAATGCATCCGCTATTTCCAAGGCCTTAAGTACTCTGGGATGCAGTCCATCAGACCCTGGGGATTTATCGGCCTTCAATCCCATCAATTTCCCCAACACAATTTCCCGACTAATAAGGATTTCCCTCAGTTCCTCCTTACTGGACCCTCTGACCCCTTTTATATCCGGAAGGTTGTTTGTGTCCTCCTTAGTGAATACCGAACCAAAGTACTTGTTCAATTGGTCTGCCATTTCTTTGTACAGGGGCAGGGAGGTGTTACTACAGTTGTACAGGGCCTTGGTGAGGCCACATCTGGAGTATTGTGTACAGTTTTGGTCTCCTAACTTGAGGAAGGACATTTTTGCTATTGAGGGAGTGCAGTGAAGGTTCACCAGACTGATTCCCGGGATGGCGGGATTGACATATCAAGAAACATTGGATCAACTGGGCTTGTATTTACTGGAGTTCAGAAGAATGAGAGGGGATCTCATAGAAATGTTTAAAATTCTGACGGGTTTAGACAGGTTAGATGCAGGAAGAATGTTCCCAATGTTGGGCAAGTCCAGGACCAGGGGTCACAGTCTAAGGATAAGGGGTAGGACCGAGATGAGGAGAAACTTCTTCACCCAGAGAATGGTGAACCTGTGGAATTCTCCACCACAGAAAGTTGTTGAGGCCAATTCACTCAATATATTCAAAAAGGAGTTAGATGTAGTCCTTACTACTAGGGGGAATCAAGGGATATGGTGAGAAAGCAGAAATGGGGTACTGAAGTTGCATGTTCAGCCATGAACTCATTGAATGGCGGTGCAGGCTCAAAGGGCCGAATGGCCTACTTCTGCACCTATTTTCTATGTTTCTATTCTATGTTTCTATGTTGCACACCAGAGCTGAGAGGGGGCACGAATGAAAATGCCGGGGCTAAATTTAACTGAATCATTGCGGTCACTCCGAGTCAGATCCTGCGAAAAGCTGAGTGTTACAGACGCGGCATAGTAACGCACCCATTAAAGTTTTCAAAATCACCTTTTCTCAAGCTGAACTGTTATTTCTGTCTGCCGCTGCAAACTTGGAGGCTCACGCACCGTGCTGTGTGTGAACGTTGCACTGACTGTAATCTCTGAGGGAAGCGCTTCATCATCCCTTTAAGTAGCCACCAGTTAACGACTCTGAAAGCCTGTACTGACTGTTTTTCCAGTCGTTGTACTTGGTGGCTGCTAAATTAGATGGCCGCATCTAATTTTCCGACCGGGACACAAGCGTGGGTGTTGCACCAGGAATACGTCATGATCGGAGTGATCGTCAGTAGCCGGGCGCTACTGGTTTGCCCCCCTGGTAACCTCTAATTAATTTTCTGTCAGGCTGCTAAACACTGCGCTCCTGGTCGGTAACCTCTTACGCTCCTATTAACGCCCCCCTCTGGCCACTAACTGAGGCGTCAGACAACCGAAAATCCAGCCTTTAGAATCCATAATTCAAGATTAAATTAGTGAGCATTTAGAAATCAATCAATGACAGCCAGCAAGGATTTGTTCGAGACAAGTGATGTTTGACAAGTATTTTCAAGCGGTGAATGATTAGCTAGATAAAGGGAATGCAGTGTACATAGCACCAGAAGGCGTGTCATGTGATAAGGTGACCCACAAGATTCTTATCAGAGGAACTCAGGCTTATGATGCAAGAGGAAATACAGCAGCATCAACGGAAAGTTGGTTGACGAACAGGAAACAAAGGGGGTACCCCTTTGTTTCCTGTTAGTCAACCAACTTTCCATTGACTTAGTGTGATAGTGTAAAACGGGTGATAGCTAGTTGCCAGCTGAGCTGCTGTCGCTCCTGATCTATATTTCTATTGACTTCAAATGGGGAGAGATGTAAAGTGGGCTGTTGACTCTGCCATCGCCCAGTTTAGAGCAACGCACAAAGTCAAGACCAACCCCACAGGATTCAGGTAAATGGGTGTTGCACGGACTGGAGGAGGGTCAGAGGTCATGTACCCCAGGGGTCAGTGCTGGCCTCACTTTTGTTCTCCATACACAGACAGGTTTTGGACTTGTGTATATCGGGAGTACAATCTTAACCTGTGCTCTTACACCAAAGTAGGACTTTTAGCAAACAGTGAGGAGGACAGGAAAATACGGGTAAGTGGAATGGGTAAATAGGTGGAAGGTACAATGCAATCTGGAGAAAACAAAGAGGCGGGATAAATTCATTCTCGGATTGGCAACCAGTAACTAGTGGGATGCTGCAGGGATCAGTTCTGGGACCCCAACTATTTACAATCTATATTAATGACTTGGAAGAAGGGACTGAGTGTAATGTAGCCAAGTTTGCTGACAATACAAAGATGGGAGGAAAAGCACTGTGTGAGGAGGACACAAAAATCTGCAAAAGGACATAGACAGGCTAAGTGAGTAGGCAAAAAATTTGGCAGATGGAGTATAGTGTTGGAAAGTGTGAGGTTATGCACTTTGGCAGAAAAAAAATCAAAGAGCAAGTTATTATTTAAATGGCAAAAAATTGCAAAGTGCTGCAGTACTTGTGGATGAAACACAAAAGGTTAGTATGCAGGTACAGCAAGTGATCAGGAAGGCCAATGGAATTTTGGCCTTTATTGCAAAGGGGATGGAGTATAGAAACATAGAAACATAGCATATAAAAACAAGGAAGTCTTGCTACAGTTATACAGGGTATTGGTGAGGCCACAGCTGAATACTGCGTGCAGTTTTGGTTTCCATATTTAAGAAAGGATATACTTGCTTTGGAAGCAGTTCAGAGAAGGTTCACTAGGTTGATTCCGGAGATGAGGGGGTTGACTTATGAAGACAGGTTGAGTAGTTTGGGCCTCTACTCATTGGAATTCAGAAGAATGAGAGGTGATCTTATCAAAACGTATAAGGTAATGAGGGGGCTTGACAAGGTGGATGCAGAGAGGATGTTTCCACTGATAGGGGAGACTAGAACTAGAGAGCACGATCTTAGAATAAGGGGCCGCTCATTTAAAACAGAGATGAAGAGGAATTTCTTCTCTCAGAGGGTTTTGGAATTTGTTGCCTCACAGCTGTGGAAGCTGGGACATTGAATAAATTTAAGACGGAGATAGACAGTTTCTTAACCGATAAGGGAATAAGCAATTATGGGGAGCGGGCAGGGAAGTGGACCTGAGTCCATGATCAGATCAGCCATGATCGTATTAAATGGCAGAGCAGGCTCGAAGCGCCATATGGCCTACTTCTGCTCCATAAATGTTCTTATGTAATAACATTTTGGAAGGAAAAACAAGGAATGGGAGTTTACGCTCAATAGAAGGATGAGCTAAGGGGCTTAAATATATATCTCTCTGAAAGTGCTGATAGATGAAACAGTAGATCCATCAGCTGACTGACAGCCATGATGTGCGAGGATTCTTCACCGCAGTCAAGACCACCTACGGCCCAAGCACCCAAGGCCCCATCCCACTGCTGGCCAAGAACGGGGAGGCACTCATTAAGGACACCGAGGCAGTCAGGGCCCGCTGGAAGGAGCACTTTGAAGATCTCCTTAACCGAGACTCTATCTTCGACGCGAGTGTCCTCGACTCCATCCCGCAGCATGCTACCCGCCACCATCTCAGCAAAACCCCAGCCCTGCACAGCTCAAGAACAACAAGGCATCAGGAGCAGATGGAATCCCCGCTGAGGCATTAAAGTATGGCGGAGAGGCACTATTGGCATGAAGGCATGACCTCATCTCTTTTATCTGAAAGGAGGAGAGCATGCTTGGGAGATCTCAGAGATGCAGTAATCGTGACCATCTTCAAAAAAGGAGACAAGTCCAACTGCAGCAACTACAGAGGAATCTCCCTGCTGTTGGCCACGGGGAAAGTCATCGCTAGAATCCGCCTCAGTCATCTTCTCCCTGTGGCTGAAGAGCTCCTGCCAGAGTCGCAATGTGGATTCTGTCCACTAAGGGGCACAACGGACATGATCTTCACCATGCAATAACTACAAGAGAAATGCAGGGAACAGCGCCAACACTTGTATATGGCCTTCTTTGACCTCACAAAGGCCTTTGACACTGTCAACTGTGAGAGACTATGGAGTGTCCTCCTCCGTTTCGGCTGCCCACAAAAGTTTGTCACCATCCTCTGCCAGCTCCACGACGACATGCAAGCCGTGATTCTGATCAACGGATCCACCACAGACCCAATCCACATCCGGACCGGGGTCAAGCAGGGCTGCGTCATCGCACCAACACTTTTCTCGATCTTCCTTGCTGCAATGCTTCATCTCACTCTCAACAAGCTCCCCACTGGTGTGGAACTAAACTATAAAACCAGTGGAAGCCTAATCAACCTCCGTCGCCTCCAGGCTAGATCCAAGGTCGTCCCATTTTCTGTCATCGAACTACCGTATGCGGACAACGCTTGTGTCTGCGCACAGTCAGAGGCCGAACTCCAAACCATTGTCAACACCTTCACCGAGGTGTACGAAAGCATGGACCTTACACTAAACATCCATAAGACAAAGGTCCTCCACCAACCTGACCCTGCCACACAGCACTGCCCCCGGTCATCAAAATCCACGTCGCGGCCTTGGACAATGTGGACCATTTTCCATACCTTGGGAGCCTACTATCAGCAAGGGCAGACATCGACGACGAGGTCCAACACCGTCTCCAGTGCACCAGCATAGCCTTCGGTCGCCTGAGGAAGAGAGTATTTGAAGACCAGGACCTCAAATCTGGCACCAGGCTTATGGTCTACAGTGCAGTAGTGATACCCGCCCTCCTATATGGCTCAGAGACATGGACTATATACAGCAGACACCTCAAAATACCACCAACGATATCTCTGCAAGATCCTGCAAATCCACAGGGAGGATAGACGCACCAACGTCAGTGTTCTCGCTCAGGCCAACATCCCCAGCATTGAAGCATTGACCACACTCAACCAGCTCCGCTGGGTGGGACACATTGTCTGCATGCCGGACACAAGTCTCCCAAAGCAAGCGCTCTACTCGGAGCTCTGACACGGCAAGCGAGCCCCAGATGGGCAGAGGAAACGTTTCAAGGACACCCTCAAAGCCTCCCTGATAAAGTGCAACATCCTTACCGACACTTGGTAATGCCTGGCCCAAGACCACCCAAAGTGGAGGAAGAGCATCTGGGAGGGCGCTGAGCATCTCGAGTCTCATCTCTGAGAGCATGCAGAAACCTAGCGCAGGCAGCGGAAGGAGCGTGTGGCAAACCAGACTCCCCACCCACCCTTCTTCAACCACTGTCTGTCCCACCTGTGACAGAGACTGTAATTCCTGTATTGGACTGTTCAGTCACTTGAGAACTCATTTTTAGAGTGGAAGTAAGTCTTCTTCGATTTCAAGGGACTGTCTATGATGATGATGATGATGAGATGAAACAATACTAAATCGCCAATAACATTTTGGCTTTTATAAATGGTGCAAGAGTAATGCAGTAATGATAATTTATTACAAAGCAATTATTAAATCGTAATTAGAAAACTGTTCAGTTTTGGGCGCTCTGTTATAGAAAAGACATTGGGTGTGAAATTGCCCTTTTTTATTGCCCCGTTAGCGCCTCCGGAGTATCCGTATACCTCTGGACGCAGTGCCGCGCTACTGGCCCGGGAGCGCCCCTCAAAGGAAGCAGAGCGCCAGCGACGGCGGGAGAGACGGCGGGGGAGACGGCGGGGAATATGGCGGAGGAGACGGCGGGAGAGACAGCGGGGGAGACGGCGGGGGAGACGGCGGGAGAGACGGCGGGAGAGACGGCGGGGGAGGCGGCGGGGGCGATGGCGGGGGAGACAGGGCCGGAGACGGTGGGGGAGACAGCGGAGGAGACAGGGCCGGAGACAGTGCCAGAGACTGCGGGGGAGACGGCGGGGGCGACAGCGGGAGAGACAGTGGAGGAGACAGTGGGGGAGACAGCGGGGGAGACAGCGGGGGAGACAGCGGGGGAGACAGTGGGGGAAGTAGCGGGTAGACGGTGGGGAAGACAGCGGGGGCAACAGCGGGGGAGACAGCGGGGGAGACAGCGGGGGAAACAGCGGGGGAAACAGCGGGGGAAACAGCGGGGGAGACTGTGCCAGAGACTGCGCTCCACTTCCTTCGAGGGGCACACGGCCCAATTCCGCGTTGTGGGCGGGACTTCTGGGCCGGCGCAGGAAGTCCTGGTCCTGGAAGGTTAGCACCGCCAATCGGGGCAGAGGGTAATTTCTAGCCCATTAACTCCATAGCGAGCACGAAGCCAGGGTTGGGAAACTATAGTCAAGAGGCGAGACTTGAGTTGCTGGGAATATTCTTAAGGCAAAGAGAAGGTTTACTAGAGGTTTTATAAAATGATGAAGGCTTTTGAGAGAGTAAGTTGGGGATTTAGTGACGAGGGTGCATCAATTTAAAATTATCACGGAGGGAGTGAGAAGCGAATTAGGGGAAATATATTTCTATAACAACAACAACCTATATTTATATAGCATCTTTAATTTAGTAAAATGTCCTAAGCCACTTCACAGGAGTGTTACAATACATAAGGAGGTAGGTTTTAAGGAATGTCTTAAAGTCGGGAAGAGAGGTAGAGAGGCGGAGAGGTTTAGGCAGGGAGTTCCAGAGCTTGGGGCCCAGGCAACAGAAGGCACGGCCAGCAATGGTTGAGCGATTATGATCAGGGATGCTCAAAAGAACAGAATTAGAGGAGAGCAGACATCTCGGGCCGGGGGGGGGTGGGGTTGTGGGGCTGGAGGAAATTACAAAGATAGGGAGGGGCGAGGCCATGAAGGGATTTGAAAATAAGGAAGAGAATTTTGAAATGAAGGCGCTGCTTAACCGGAAGCCAATGTAGGTCAGCGAGCACAGGGGTGATGGGTGAGCGGGACTTGGTGCGAGTTAGGATACGGGCAGCCCATTGTTAATCCCTGGAATGCTTTGCCACAGGGAGATGTTGAGGCATTTTGGGGTCTTTTAAGGAAAACGTAGATAAATATTTGAAGTGGAGGCTGAAACAGGGTAGCGGGGTAAGAGGACAGCTTGGGAGATTGTGGGGCTGGAGGAGTTTCCATAGATAGTGAGGGGCGAGTGGTTATATTTCAAGTGAAGATGTTGCAGTTCCACATACGCATCTCCCTCCTGCATTGCGGAGGAGAATTCTAGCATTTCCACAGCTAAATTTATGGATTGGAGTAAAAGGGAACAAAAAAAAACAATCATCTGGTTAAAAACTAAATTGGGAATTCAGAATGCTGCCAATCAATTATGAGAGAAGCATCCCAGCTGGGTAAGAGAATTGTGGTGGATGTCAGGAGCCTGGGCCAGTGTGCTTGTAATTGTGAGCAGGCAATCAGAAACTACAGCCATTTGATGATCAAAACACTGATGAATGAGAAGACCCTAATAGAAAAACAATCTCCAGCCTAATGGACTAACCTCACATCGCAAAAGATGCCTCTTGCACCAAATCCCTTGTGCCTGCCCTATAATACAGCAGGTGGTTATATGTAGCATGCAGGGACGCCAGCAGGCATTCAGAGCAAACCTGCTGGAAAACTGGCTGCCTCCAATAAACGCGCCTCTCAGCCTTCCTTTCCTCCTCCAATCTAACAAGGCCTTTGAAGCCCAAGTTCACTGCCTCTCCTTCCTTTCTCGAGCTGGGTGGTGTCCTGCATGAAGGCTTGCTCTGAGGGGTTTGAACAGCTGTATAAAACGTCTCGACTTTAGACATGGGGACTTAAACACCAGCTCCTCGAAACCAATAAGTCCTATTGCAGAATTCATAGAATCTTAAAGCGAAGAAAGAAGCCATTTGGCTTACTCTGCCTGTGCCGGTTCATTAGAATGCTATCCAATTATTCCCACGCAGCTGCTCTCCCCATAGTCCTGCGAACGTTTCCTTCTCAAGCATGCATGCAACTTTTGGTGCAAGGAGTGAAGCTACCAGTTAGTGTTTCATATCTTCTTAAGGTTTGAGGTATTAATTCACTGGCCAATCACACTTGATTGATTTCTGTGCTTAACTGAAGTAGACAGTGAGAGATAGATAGCTGACTATAGATATATCAGACATACATATATGGAGAGAGAGAGATATTTAGAAGAAAGAAGGAAACCAATGCTGAGACGCAGTGCAAAATATCTATTAGAGCCAATCAGATTAGTGCTGGAAAGTTAAAGGATGCGAAATTGGGCTCCTTTGTGCCTCCCGTTAGGGCCTACGGGGAGGACCGCTAACGGGGCGCTAAATGGGTTTGTGTCCGGGCGCAGCGAGACCAGCGCCTCCTGCTAAATTCGCCGGGAGGTATGCGGCGCCGGTTTTGGCATTGCGCCCCGATCTTCCTTCGCCCGGAGATCGTGACATCATCGCCGCGCGCATCGCCCCAGTCGTGCCCTGGAAGCTAAATTGCGTTCCGCCCCTTCCGGTAACACCGCCGGGCGAAAACACCGACAGCGGGAGGAGGCGTTTGACGGAAGGCCGGCCATTTCGGGAGGCGGTGCTTAAAGGCGAGGTGGGCCGAGGTAAGCAAAAAGAAAAACTCGCTTCTCTTGTGCAGGTTTTTCGTGGGTTCCTGTTCTCGATCGATCAGAGTGCCTGGCTGATCGTGCGGGATCGCGGTTGCCACCGTGGAAAAGTTACATTTGTTTTTCCTTTGCCGTGTCTGCAGCGATGGCCCTTCCCTTTAAGGGAGGGCAGGAAGGAGCCTTCCAACGCAGAAGCGTTACACGGCCCAGTGTACAACACCGGCTTACCTGATGCCTGTTGTGTATCTGCAAAGTATGCACTCCCATGTTCCGCCACCAGGGAGCTCATCCCCTGAAGTCCCAAGGGATCCCAGCATCCCTTGGGAGCACTGTATATAAGTCAGCCCCTAAGGCCTGTTCCTCACTCTGGAGTGTCTTATTAAAGACTGAGGTCACTGTTACTTTAACCTCCCTGTTGCAGCCTCATCTGTATTAGGAACACAATAATGCTCATTGCACTCCAAGAGGGAAGTGCAGCACTTGATTTAGTTTCACTTTGTTCCTGGAGCGCCAACCCCAAATTCTTTTAAAGTTTGAAATCATTAGCTCCTGCCGCAAATTTTTCAAACTTTTAAAAGTTAATGCTCCAAATGGGGCGATACCCAATTTCACCCCTAAAGGGCCTATTTCCCCCCCAGCTGAGGGTGCCGTTGGCAGGGAATTGTGGGCTGCAGGCTGCATTGTCACCCTTTTGGCCATAATCCATCTCACGGAAGCACTTCTTCACACAAAGGGTGGTAGAAGTGTGGAACCCTCTCCCACAAAAAACAGTCGGGGCTAGCTCAATTAATCATTTTAAATCTGGGATGGTTAGCCGAGGGTGTAAAAGGATACGGAGCCATAATGGGCGGATGGACTTAATATGTAGATCAACCATGATTCCATTGAATGACAGAACAGGCTGGAGGGGCTGAATGGCCTCCTCCTGTTCCTATGCTCTGAATCTTGTGCACAAGCCAGAGGAAGCTCTTTCGCTGGGTGTGCAGGAGGTTCGACAGGGCAGTTTGGCCTCCAAATTACCAACATAGTGACTTTGCTGTCGTTGAAAGCCGCCTTTTGTTGCTCCTCAGCACCGTCTCAAAGAACTGTGTCCTGGCTGCAATCAGCATCCATGAGGACCATCAACTACAGATAATGCTAAACCTTTATCAATCACTGGTTAGGACCCAACTGGAGTATTGCGTCCAATTCTGGGCACCACATTGTAGGAAGGATGTCAAGACCCTGGAGAGGCTGCAGAGGAGATTTACTAGAATGGTACCAGGGATGACAGACTTCAGTTATGTGGAGAGATTGAAGGCACTGGGATCGTTCTCCTTAGAACAGAGAAGGTTAAGGGGAGATTTAATTAAGGTGTTCAAAATCATGAAGGGTTTCGATAGAGTAAATAATGAGAAACTGTTTCCACAGACAGAAGGGGTGGTAACCAAAGAACATAGATTTAAGATCATTGGCAAAGAACCAGAGGGAAATTGGTTGGGCTGGGTGCTCTTTGCCTTTCCGTCATTGTTCATAGGTTTATATGTAACCTTCAGGGCTGCTGACCGAGGGTCATGCGGCTCTTTGTCGGCCAGCGTGGACATGATAGGCCGGAATGGCCTCCTTCTGCGCTGTAAATTTCTATGTTTCTATGAATGGGAATTATTTTATGCAGCGAGTTGTTATGATCTGGAATGCACTGCCTGAAAGGATGGTGGAAGCAAGATTTAATGGGAATTTTCAAAAGGGAACTGGATAAATACTTGAAAAGAAAAAATAATTTCAGGGCTATTGGGAAAGGGTGGGGGAGTGGAATTTAATGGACAGCTCTTTCAAAGAGCCGGCACTGATACAATGGAATGAATGGCCTCCTTCTGTGCTGTATGACTCTATATCGATCTATCTCTGGACAAATACCTCCAATTAACACCTTTGATATCCCCAGGAGCTGTGCAAAGCAGTTGGGAGTAACTACCCCCAGCATACACCACTGGTTAGCCCGTTGTCTATGATGGTGAGTAGGGGGAGCACATATTCCCCAGTTCTTTCAGAAGTACCTGGAGCATACATCACAGAAGTTTCCCCTGATGATGCCACCAACCTAGTGCCGATGAAAAGATAGTTTGATCGAGACCGGGCAACCTTGCCTCACCTCCCCCACTCCCCCCGCCCCACCTCCAATTTTGAGAAGATTAGATTTAGGGAGTCTCTCTGGATGTTGGAGCTGCAGGGTGTATCTGGATAAAATCCCTGTACTGACACAGCTTCTGGCTTCCTGCATGAAAGGTTTATTGAAATCGATGAAGTGGGTCTTCTCAATGGGACAATGCTCCCTGATCTCATCTAACCACCGGCCCATGAAATTCAACGGCATTACCATCACTCAATCCCCCACCATCTACATCCTGGGGGTCATCATTGACTAGAAACTTAACTGGATCAGCCACATAAATACTGTGGCTACAAGAGCAGGTCAGAGACTGGGTATTTTGCGGCAAGTGTCTCACCTCCTGACTCCCCAAAGCCTTTCTACCATCTACAAGGCACAAGTCCGGAGTGTGATGGAATATTCTCGACTTGCCTGGATGAGTGCAGCTCCAACAACACTCAAGAAGCGCGACACCATCCAGGACAAAGCAGTCCACTTGATTGGCTCCCCATCCACCACCTTCGACATTCACTCCCTCCATCACCGGCGCACCGTGGCTGCAGTGTGTACCATCGACAAGATGCACTGCAGCAACTCGCCAAGGCTTCTTCGGCAGCACCTCCCAAACCCGCGACCTCTACCACCTAGAAGGACAAGGGCAGCAGGAGCATGCGACCTCTACCACCTCCACTTTCCCCTCCTGATTTGAAAGTATATCGCCGTTCCTTCATCATCGCTGGGTCAAAGTCCTGGAACTCCCTCCTAATAGCACTGTGGGAGTTCCCTCACCACACGACTGCAGCGGTTCAAAAAGGTGGCTCACCACCATCTTTTGAAGGGCAATTAGGGATGCAATAAATGCTGGCCTTGCCAGCGACATCCACATCCCATGAACAAATTTTAAAGATATATATTTATAAAGCCATAACCTCCCTTACACATTCCTTGCGAGAGGGAAATCCAGCCTGTTCTTTTTCTGATTGCACCTTGGACCTGGCAACGCATCTGCTGTATGTGCTGTGACAACCCAACGCAATAACCTTAAGAGCTGCTGTCAGTGAGTGCCTGGGCTCATTGTGGATCGAAACCATGGCTTCACCCTGAAACACTGTGAAATGCGTGTCTCGAGAACCCAATTCGAATCCCCAACCTCAGCAGGGTGTGAGGCACTGAGGCCTAAAGTCATTACCCCTTCTGCCTCGAGCAGCCTTGAGAAACACAACCCGAACATCAGCTCACAATTTTCATCCATCTCATCCGGCACTCAACTGCAAGTCAATGGAGAATGATATCGGACAGTGGTGCAAAGCGCACTCCCACCTAAACCCGCCCCTTTCCCAGACTGAGCTAGGCATTGCAATGTGGAGTGCACATCTTTCTGGTCTCCCATCTGCCCAGCAAGCTCCACTGGCCCCGGTCACGGCCCCCTGGAATCAGAGCCTAACTCGGACCCTGAGGATACACTCATGGATTATCTAAGCAGCCCCCAGCCCGAGCAGTCACTGGCGCGAGCCTGGACTCCCTGGGTGGTAAACCTCAGTGAGAAAACCCGCGTACAACGCAAGAGGCAAAGCTGGTGCCGTGTGTCCTTACTCCGCAAGGTCTGCTGTATGATGTTGTCGAACCGCTTGCGTTCCTTGGCGATGGTGGCAGTTCGGAACGGCTCCCTCAGGAAGTTCAGCAGGAACCGCCGAGCTTTGTAGACTTCTCTCTCTTTGGGCGTCAGGGCGTGGTACGGCGTCTGCGCTATCTTCGTATCCTGTCACACAACCAGACCCAGATAGTTCATGCCAAGCAGCCTCACTCACCGTTACCCGTCATTTGGCGTCGAACTGCCCAGGGCAGGACATTCCACCGAGCTTTCGGTTTCTCCACCCCCGCCACTCACAACCACCCCGCCTCTCACCTCCCCCCCATCCTCTCCCCACGGCCTCTCCCTCCCCCCCCGCCCATCCTCTCCCCACACTCTCTCCCCCCATCGCCAATCACCCTCCCTTCCCCCACCTTTCACCCCACCATCCTCTCACACCACCCCCCCATCTCCCCCACCTCTCAACCCCCATTCTCACCCCATCCCCCCCCACCACCGCCTTGCACCCCCCATCCTCTCTCCATGCCCTCTCCCCCCCCTCCCCACCTCGCCTCTCCCCCTCCCACCATCTCCTCTCACCCCCCCATCCTCTCGTATCTCACGCTCCCTACCTCTCACCCCTCTGCCTTTCACTCCCCCCCACCTCTCACCCCTCTGCCTTTCACTCCCCCCCACCTCTCACCTCCCCCATCCCCCACTTCTCACCCCCCCGGCCTCTCACCTCCCCCCTGCCTCTCCCCCCCCCCCGCCTCTTCTCAGGCCCCCCGCCTCTCACCCCCCCACATCGCACTACCCCCTCACCTCTCACCCCCCTTGCATCCCTCTTCCCCCCTGCCTCTCGCTCCCCACCCTGCCTCTCCCCCCACCCCACCCCACCCCACCTGCTGTTCCTTGCGTGTGCCAGGCAATGAGCGTCGGTGGGCTGTTTAACCGTGGGGTGCGCCAGGCCGGCTCCACCCAACATCCGCGTGCTCGCATGTCCGGCAGGGGTCGACGGCTACTGATCAAGAATGGGAACTCGCGCTGACTTCCCAGCAGCCAACCACCCAGCCTTTTAACCCAGAGGCACTGAGTCCAGCCGCAATGCCTGTGCTGCCGCCCTGGCTGGGGTTAGTTTTGCTCAGCACTGACCACGGTACGGTGCAACTTTCCTATAATGCAGAACATATCTTTATTGTCCTGGGCTTATTAATCGAAGGTTTCAAGATTCTTAAGGGAACAGATACATTGAACCCTGAGATTGAACCAGAGGAGATGGGCACAAGCTAAGAACAGGGAAGGTGCAGACTGTTTCCACTGAAGCAGTTTACACGGAGGGAAGAGAAAGTATGAGACAGACTTAGCCGGCAGTGTGGAGGAATAAGTTTGGTGTCAGCCGCGGCTCAGTGGGTAACACACTCACTCTGTGTCAAATGTTTGTGGGTTCAGTTCCCACTCTAGGGACTTGAGCACATAATCTAGGCTGACACTCCCAGTGCAGTGCTGAGGGAGTGATGCACTGTCAGAGGTGCTGTATTTCGGATGGGACATTAAACCGAGGTCCTGTCTACCCTCTCGGGTCAAGATAAAAGATCCCATGGCACTATTTGAAGTAGAGCAGGGGAGGTATGCACGGGGTCCTGGCCAATATTTATCCCTCAACCAGTCTCACTAAGAACGATTATCTGGTCATAATCACCGTGTTGTTTTTGGGAGCTTGTTGTGCACATTTTCCTACAATACAACAGAAACTACACATCGAAAATACCACATTGACTGTAAAGTGCTTTGGAACATTCGAAGGTTGTGAAAGGTGTGATAGAAATGCTTTCTTTCTATATTTGAGGGCAATTAAGGAGCATTCGTTTTTAGTCGAAGCCATTCTGCGCTTTCTTGTGTCCCTCTGCGATCGGCTCGATCTCGCCACGCCAATAACAACTGAGTGCAACGTATCACTGGCCATAAAACAGCCCCGGTATGACTGGTTCAATAATTATGCTGAGAAGATTCTGGAAAGTCTGTGCTCCGAGGATTTCTTGCAATAAATGTTTAACAAGGCTTCAGCATGAGGATAGGGCACAGCAAAGAAGTCAGAAAGAGTGAAGAGATCAAACAGTGGGCCCAAAGAGCCATCTCCAACCACAAGCCTAGAATTTCTGTGGTTGACACTGGATTGACATACCCATGTCTGCTATTTAATACGGGTGCTAACCTGTTTACTTCAACACTAAAATCACAGTCCAAGGAATGGTTAACATAAGAACATAAGAAATAGAAGCAGGAGAAGGGTGGATTTTACTGTTCAGTTTAAGAAGATAAGAACATAAGAATTAGGATCAGGAGTAGGCCATTCGGTCCCTCGAGCCTGTTGTGCTATTCAACAAGATCATGGCTGATCATCGACCTCAACTCCACTTTCCCGCCCGATCTCCATATCCCTTTATTCCCCTGGACCCCAAATATCTATCTATCTCAGCCTTGAATATATTCAGAGACTCAGCATCCACAGGCCTCTGGGGTAGAGAATTCCAAAGATTCACCACCCTCTGAGTGAAGAAATTCCTCCTCATCTCAGTCTTAAATGGCCGACCCCTTATCCTGAGACTGTGCCCCTTAGTGCTCGACGCTCCAGCCAGGGAAAGCAACCTCTCAGCATCTACCCTGTCAATCCTCCTCTTAAGAATGTAACATTCAGAATACTGAAATGAAGGAGGGAGTACTTGCAAGCAAGGGCCTTGATGCAGACTCTCTCACACTCCCTTCCCCATCTCTTTTGATGATACTGGGCTGGAGTTTTGACATTTTGTCTAAATTATTGGACATGCTAACCAACAAGAGAAGGCAGATGTTGAGCTGAAAGACTGAACAGGGTGGGATGCTTTTGTGTAGAAAAGAGATGGCTGAAGGTTGACCTGATAGAGGTCTTTAAAATTATGAAGGGTTTTGATGGGGTAGGCGTAGAGAAGATGTTTCTCCTTGTGAGGGGGATTCAAAACTAGGGGCCATAAATATAAGATAGTCACTAATAAGTCCAATAGGGAATTCAGGAGCAACCTCTTTACTCAGAGAGTGGTTAGAATATGGAACTCGCTACCACAGGGAGTGGTTGAGGCAAATATCATAGATACAGTTAAGGGGAAACTCGATAAACACATGTGGGCAAAAGGAATAAAAGGATGTGTTAATGGAGTTGGCTGAAGTAGTTGGATAAGGTAGTTAAAAATGCATATTGAATGCTTTCCTTTATTAGCCAAGATATAGAATATAAGAGCAGGGAAGTTATGCTAGAATTGTATACAACACTAGTTAGCGATATGTGTGCACACTAGGTCCGTGCAGCAGAGCTGGTCTCCAGTTGTCTTGGCTAACCCTTGTCATTGGACCAAGACCTAGCTCTGTCAAGCCCGTGTGGTGGCTGGTGTGCAACGGTCATCACATGTTAAAAAAATCCACGCACAGGCATCTTCCACCCTTCAGGATGTAGTTCAGTACCTGGAATATTAGGTCCTTCATTGAAACACTTGTGAATGCATCCATTTTTGGTGTGGAAGCAAGTTATCCTCGTTTTGAGGGACTGCCTATGATGATGATGAAGTAAGATACTGACAGGCCTTGACAAGGTGGATGCAGAGAGGATGTTTCCCCTCGTGGGAGAATCTAGAACTAGGGGGCATAGTTTCAGAATAGGGGGTCGCCCATTTAAAACGGAGATGAGGAGGAATTTCTTCTCTCAGAGGGTCGTGAATCTATGGACGTCTCTACCCCAAAGAGCTGTGGAGGCTGGGTCATTGAAAATATTTAAGATGGAGATAGACAGATTTTTGAGCGATAAGGGAGTCAAGGGTTATGGGGAGCGGGCAGGGAAGTGGAGTTGAGGCCAGGATCAGATCAGCCATGATCTGATTGAATGCCAGATGGCCTACTCCTGCTCCTATTTCTTATGGAGGGTGGAAAGAGGCTGGTGTGCAGCATAAACATGGCACGGCCTGTTTCTGAGCTGCAAAATTCGATGTAATGCAATGCTGTTCCTGAACCTGGGAACGCTGGATCCCCTGGGAGTGGGGAGTAAGGAAAATAATCCAGCAGGTGGAATGCCTGTCCTGGAAAGTATGCTGCCTGATTTTCCTACTGCTAATTTAAATGTGAAGTTATCCACTTTGGTTGGAAAAATAAGAAAAGCAGGGTATTTTTTGAGTGATGAGAGATTGGGAAATGTTGGTGTTCAGAGGGACCTGGGTGTCCATGCACACAAATCACTGAAAGTTAACATGTAGGTACAGCAAGCAAGCAAATGTTATGCTGGCCTTTATTACAAGAGGATTTGAGTCTTCATCATCATCATAGGCAGTCCCTCGGAATCAAGGAAGACTTGCTTCCACTCCTAAAGTGAGTCCTTTGGTGGCTGAACAGTGCAATGCGAGAGCCACAGACCCTGTCACAGATGGGACGAATATTCATCGGGGGAAGGGGAAGGGTGGGGCTGTTTTTCCACACGCTCCTTCCGCTGCCTGCGCCTGACCTCTTCATGCTCGCGGCGTTGAGATTCGAAGAGCTCATAAGAACATAAGAACATAAGAATTAGGAACAGGAGTAGGCCATCTAGCCCCTCGAGCCTGCTCCGCCATTCAATAAGATCATGGCTGATCAAGTCGTGGACTCAGCTCCACTTACCCGCCCGCTCCCCATAACCCTTAATTCCCTTGTTGGTTAAAAATCTATCTATCTGTGATTTGAATGCCTTCCCGGGATGCACTTTTTCCACCTAGGGTGGTCTTCGGCCAGGGACTCCCAGGTGTCAGTGATGATGTCGCGCTTTACCAGGGAGGCTTTGTAACGTTTCCGCTTCGCACCTTTGGCTCGTTTGCCTTGAAGGAGCTCCGCATAGAGCAATTGCTTAGGGAGCCTCGTGTCTGGCATGAGAACAAGAGGATTTGAGTATAAGAGTAAAGACATCTTATTTCAATGATATAGGGCCCTGATGAGACCGCACCTTGAGTAGTGTGTACAGTTCTGGTCTCCTTACCTATGGAAGGAAATACTTGCCATTGAGGGAGTGCAATAAAGGTTCACCAGACTGATTCCTGGGATGGGGGGATTGTCCTATGAGGAGAGATTGAGCAGACTAGGCCTATATTCTCTAGAGTTTAGAAGAATGAGAGGTGATCTCATTGAAACATGCAAAATTCTTACAGGGCCTGACAGGGTAGATGCAGGGAGGATGTTTCCTCTGGCTGGGGAGTCGAGAACCAGGGGTCACAGTCTCAGAATAAAGGATCAGCCATTTAGGACTGAGATGAGGAGAAATTTCTTCACTCAGAAGGTGGTGAATCTTCGAATTCTCTACCCCAGAGGGCTGTGGAGGCTCAGTCGTTGCGTATATTCAAGACAGAGATCGATTGATTTTTGGATATTAAGGGAATCAAGGGATATGGGAGGATAGTGCAGGATAGAGGAGTTGAGGTAGTAGATCAGCCATGATCTAATGGAATGGCGGAGCAGGCACGAGGGGCCAAATGGCCTACTCCTGATCCTAATTCGCATGTTCTTATGTTCTTAAACTGAACAGTAAAATCCATCCTCAGAAGTCGCAGTGCTTCCGAGACTTTTGAGGGATGTATTCTTAACTTGACAATAAATAAGGAAAATAAGATGCCACAAATCAAGAACATAAAACAAATGGAGAATGTGAGAAAGGAACTTGAATAGAGAAGACAAGTGAAGGTTGAGCATTACAACAATGCCTTTGACCCATTTGCACAACATCGTGAACAAGAAAGATTTGAATTTATATAACATAAGAAATAGCAACAGGAGTAGGCCATTTGGCCCCTTGAGCCTGCTCCGCCATTCAGTAAGATCATGGCTGATCTGATCATGGACTCAGCTCCATTTCCCTGCCCGCTCCCCATAACCCTTCACTCCCTTATCACTCAAAAATCTGTCTATCTCCGCCTTAAATATATTCAATGACCCAGCCTCCACAGCTCTCTGGGGCAGAGAATTCCACAGATTTACAACCCTCTGAGAGAAGAAATTCCTCCTCATCTCAGTTTTAAATGGGTGGCCCCTTATTCTGAGACTATGCCCCCTAGTTTTAGTTTCCCCTATGAGTGGAAATATCCTCTCTGCATCCACCTTGTTGAGCCCCCTCATTATTTTATAAGTTTTGATAAGATCACCTCTCATTCTTCTGAACTCCAATGTGTATAGGCCCAACCTACTCAACCTATCTTCATAAGTCAGCCCCCTCATCTCCAGAATCAACCGAGTGAACCTTCTCTGAACGGCCTCAAATGCAAGTATATCCTTTCTTAAATACGGAGACCAAAACTGTACGCAGTACCCCAGGTGTGGCCTCACCAATACACTGTACAGTTGTAGCAGGACTTCTCTGCTTTTATACCCTATCCCCCTTGCAATAAAGGCCAACATTCCATTTGCCTTCCTGATTACTTGCTGTACCTGCATACTAACTTTTTGTGTTTCATGCACAAGGACCCCCAGGTCCCTCTGTACTGCAACACTTTGCAATTTTTCTCCATTTAAATTGTAATTTGCTTTCCAACATTATACTCCATCTGCCAGATTTTTGCCCACTCACTTAGCCTGTCTATATCCCTCGGCAGATTTTTTGTGTCCCCCTCACAACTTGCTTTCCCACCCATCTTTGTATCATCTGCAAACTTGGCTACATTACACTTGGTTCCTTCTTCCAAGTCATTAATGTAGATTGTAAATAGTTGAGGATCCAGCATCGATCCCTGTGGCACCCCACTAGTTACTGATTGCCAACTGGAAAATGACCCATTTATCCCAACTCTCTGTTTTCTGTAAGTTAGCCAATCCTCTATCCATGCTAATATATTACCCCCAATCCCGTGAACTTTTATCTTGTGCAGTAACCTCTTATGTGGCACCTTATCGAATGCCTTCTGGAATTCCAAATACACCACATCCACTGGTTCCCCTTTATCCATCCTGCCCGTTACATCCTCAAAGTACTCCAGCAAATTTGTCAAACATGATTTCCCTTTCATAAAACCATGCTGACTCTGCTTGATTGAACTATGCTTTTCCAAATGTTCTGCTACTGCTTCCTTAATAATGGACTCCAGTATTTTCCCAATGACAGATGTTAGGCTAACTGGTCTATAGTTTCCTGCTTTTTATCTGCCTCCTTTTTTGCGGTTTTCCAATCCGCTGGAAGCACCCCAGAATTCAGGGATTTTGGTAGATTATAAACAATGCATCCTTCATCTCTTCAGCCACCTCTTTTAAGACCCCAGGATGTAAGCCATCAGGTCCAGGGGACTTGTCCACCTTTGGTCCCATTATTTTACCGAGTACTACTTCATTAGTGATAATGATTGTACTAAGTTCCTCCCTCCCTATAGCCCCTGGATTATCCACTATTAGGATGTTTTTAGTGTCTTCTACCATGAAGACCGATATTAAATATTTGTTCAACGTCTCTGCCATTTCCCTGTTCTCCATTATTAATTCCCCAGTCTTATCCTCTAGGGGGCCAACATTTACTTTAGCCACTCTTTTGCATTTTATGTACCTGTAGAAACTCTTACTATTGTTTTTTATATTTAGTGCTAGTTTACTCTCATAATCTATCTTCCCTCTCTTTATCATTTTTTTAGTCGTTCCTTGCTGGCTTTTAAAAGTTTCCCAATCCTCTGACCTCCCACTAGTCTTGGCAACATTGTATGCCCTTGACCTTTCATGACCTCCAGACGTCCCAAAGCGCTTTACAGCCAATGAATTACTTTTGAAGTGTAGTCGCTGTTGTAATGTAAGAAACACGGCAGCCAATTTGTGCACAGCAAGCCCCCACAAACAGCAGTTTAATAATGACCAGCTAATTTTTTTTAATGTTGTTGGTTGAGGGATAAATATTGGCCAGGACACCGGGGATAACTCCCTTGCTCTTCTTCAAATAATGACGTGGGATCTTTTACATGCACCTGAGAGAGCAGATGGGGCTCGGTTTAACGTCTCATCTGAAAGACGGCACCTCCGACAGTGCAGCGCTCCCTCAGCATTGCACTGGAGTGCCAGCCTGTATTCTGTGCTTGCATCTCTGGGGTGGGACTGAACCCATGGCCTTTTGACCCAGAGGTCAGCGTGCCAGCATTGAGCCACGACAGACACACCCCAAGCTGTGCAAGCCGAGCCAGGAAAGGGGGGATTGAGGAGTGGGAGCGGGTGAGCGAAAGCTTGGACAAGGAAATAGCTGTGAGGAGCATTTCCAAATGAGAAGAGAGAGAGAGAGAGGCCGATGACGGATACCTGATAATATCTGTAGTAGCCATAATCCAGGGCTGTTCCGACAGCTGTGATTCCCTTGTGCGCAAGGGTGATGGGCATCAAAAGATTGGCACCCGATTGAAGCAATTTGGTGACCTAGGAAGAACAGGACTGCATCAGACACAAAAACTAGGCACACATTTTCTGTCACCCTCTTCATCATCCTCTCCTGAGGAAGGATTACATATGCACAGAAACAGGCCATTCGGCCCAACCAGTCCATACCGGCGTTTATGCTCCACTAGTGCCTTCTCCCATCTTTCCTCATCTAAATCTATCAGCGTAACCCTCTATTCCCTTCTCCCTCACATGCAGTTGTCTAGCTTCCCCTTAACTGTATCTTTGCTATTCGCTTCAGCCACTCCCTGTGGTAGCGAGTTCCACATTCTTATCACTCTCTGGTTAAAGAATTTTCTTCTGAATTCCCGATTGGATTTCTTGGTGATTATCTTATATTGATGGCCTTCAGTTGTACTCTTCCCCACAAGTGGAAACATTCTCTCTGTATCCACTCTGTTAAAACCTTTCATAATTTTAAAGACCTCTATTAGGTCACCCCTTAGCCTTCTTTTTTCAAGAGAAAGGTGACCCAGCCTGTTCATCCTTTCCTGATATGTATACCCTTGCATTTTTGATATCATCCTTGTAAATCTCAGCACCCTCTCCAATGCCTCTATATCATTTTTATAATATGGTGACCAGAACTGTACACAGTACTCTAAGTATGGTCTAACCAAGGTTCGATACAGGTTTAGCATAACTTCCCTACTTTTCAATTCTATATTCTAGAAATAAACCCTAGTGCTTGGTTTGCTTTTTACGGCCTTGCTAACCTGCGTTACAACTTTTAGTGATTTGTGTATTTGTATTCCGAGATCCCTTTGATCCTTTACTCCACCCAGACTCTGACACTCCAAAAAGAACAAGCTAACCGGACCTGACTCCTGACGGCTTAAGGTCCTGCTAGTGTCCGCGGGGTGATTGGGCAGTGCCCGAGGGACTATTCTTATGCGCGAGCCTTGGCAGTTTCAGCAAGCTTTTTGCCTGCGGAGTGTTCTCGCCCAACCTGCAGACTCTGCGGAGGCCCTCGATGGACAGCGACCAGGCTCAGGGTTAACTTACTCAGCTGGGACCGGCGAATTGGGCACAGACTGAAGCTGAGCATGCGACACTCTGCTCTGTACTGCCCACTGCTGTGCTGGGTGCTGGCTTTCTCACTGGGCTATGACATTGGGGCACCCAGAATTAGCTATCGCACAGTGTCACACTACAGAACCTTGCACAACTATATAAGTTCTCCTGGTTTAACATATGCACCTTTGAGAATGTTTACAGGTTTGTTGAGCTGTTGAGCGAGAGGTGGGCAGCGGAGGTAACAGGAGTGCATCATCACCCCCAGCAACCAAATTTTAATTTGCTCGGTTAAAGTTTAAAGTTTAATTTGCTTAACTTGCCAGTTTTAGTGCCCTCTTAACAAGGGGGCACTAGGTTCAAAAAATAGCTGTAGAGCTGTTGAGTTGGGAGTGGCTTAGCCAGTCACATGATGCTCACAAGACTCAATAAAACCCCAGCCAGTTGGGTTTGGGGGATCCACGATGAGGCAGGTGGTTGTGAGCCTGGTGGATGAACTGGTAATGTGTAGTGTGATTGTTAAACCTTTTGCTAATAAACCAACTAGTTCTTAGTAGCAATGTGTTGCTGTGAATTCTTAAGCAAAGATCCCACGAAACAAACACATTACACCTGTATTAACTCCCTAACCGGGGGCAACATTCACAGTACAGCAGCCTCCGGGTATCAGCGTCAGCAGTAAACCCGGCAAAAGGTTGTGTGCAGGGTATGCTGAGGGTTATGGGAAACGCGGGACGTTCCTCTCCGATAACACAGCATGGAGTGGATTACACCAGCGGAGACACAATACCTCACTCCCCTCCCCCTCACACGGCCCACAATAGGGCATGTGGCCTTTCACAACACACCTCCCCTTTCACCTGCAGCGGCCGCTCAAGAGAGCCTCTGGGCCTCCATCTGCATCCCGGCAAGGGTCAGGGTTCGGGGTGGGTCCATCTCCACTCCTTGGCTCTCCAGCAAAAGAGAGGGGTGGTTATTAGCGGACAGGGTTATGCCTGCTGCTGTACAGGGGGGGAATGGCCCCTACTCGACTGGAACTTTGTTTTCCCGCCCCCCCCCCCCACTTCTTCCTGAGGGGAAGATTGACAGGGTAGATGCAGGGAGGATGTTTCCTCTGGCTCGGGAGTCTAGAACCAGGGGTCACAGTCTCAGAATAAGGGGTCAGCCATTTAGGACTGAGATGAGGAGAAACTTCTTCAGTAAGAGGGCGGTGAATCTTTAGAATTTTTGACCCCAGAGGGCTGTGGAGACTCAGTCTTTGAGTATATTCAAGACAGAGATCGATAGATTTTTGGATATTAAGGGAATCAAGGGATATGGGGATAGTGCAGGAAGGTGGAGTTGAGGTAGAAGATCAGCCATGATCATCATTGAATGGTGGAGCAGGCTCGAGGGGCCGAATGGCTTGCTCCTGCTCCTAGTTCTCATGTTGTTATAAGTGTCTCGCCTCCACTTGGCGACCGAGCACAGCATCGGCCCTGGTCCCATCATTCCTGGGTTTAGACTGGGCTACTAGATCTGACGGTAATACTGGAGGCCAATTGGTCAGTCACGCTGGTGAGTCACTGCTGGGAGTTGTCCTCCTGTCAATGTGCGGAGGGGCTCGTTGGCTTTACACGATGACGGAGAGCGGTTCCGCTTACCCGACGCTGAGAGCCGAATTGGTCACACACACTTACCAAGTTCACTCTGCTCGACAGTGTCCTCTTGTGTTCGTATGTGGTGTTCAGTGCTGCGCACAGCGGGTTCCCCACGGCGTGAGTGTGCGGCAGGTTGGGGTCGGCCTCATTGGCCAAGAGCTCTTCCACCGCCTGTGTGCAGTGAGGAGACAGAGTTCACAGGTCACAAATGTCCGCCCGCCGCTTCCTCTGCGCTCAGGGCTCAGAGCTGTGCTGGGATCGCGCGGGGTGTGGGTGGGGGGGTCACTGGGAGTGATCGGGAAAAACACGGGAGGAGGAGGGGTGGCCGAGTAATCAGGATCCCTTGGGAATGATGGAAGCTGACTTGATATCCCAGATCGGAAAGGTCACAAAATGAAATAGCTCGGGGTGGAGTGAATGAACGTGCACTTTTCTAACTCCAAATATTTATCCCTCAACCAGCATCACTACAATCTGGTCATTGCTGTTTATGGGATCTTGCTGTGTGCAAATAAGCCGCCGTGTTTCCTACATCAGTGACTACACTTCAAAAGCCCCACAGGACTTATCTCTTCCTATCGCGACTCTATTTTTTCTCCCCTTGTCCAGTTTCTTCCCATCTACCCTCTCGGCCCTTCTGACGTCCTCTGTCACTTTAACAGTTTCCAGTTTCCCGGCCCCAATGTTTCCTTTTCACCATGGACGTCCAATCCCTCTACACCTCCATCCCCCACCAGGATGGCATGAGGGCGCTCCGCTTCTTCCTCGAGCAGAGGCCCAACCAGTCCCCATCCACCACCACTCTCCTCCGCCTGGCCGAACTTGTTCTCGCATTGAATAACTTCTCCTTTAACTCCACTCACTTTCTCCAAATTAAGGGTGTTGCTATGGATACCCGCAGGGGTCCGAGCTATGCCTGCCTTTTCGTGGGATCTCGGGTCCCCTCCCTCACCTCTTTTTCCGGTACATTGATGACTGTATCGGTGCCGTTTCCTGCTCACGCCCTGAACTTGTAAATGTCATTCACTTTGTATCTAATTCCACCCTTCCCTCACCTTCACCTGGTCCATCTCCAACTCTTCCCTTCCCTTCCTCGACTTCTTTCTCTTCATTTCTGGGGCTAGGCTATTGACAAACATTCACTATAAGCCACTGACTCCCACAGCTACCGGGATTACACTTCCTCCCACTCTGCTTCCTATAAGGACTCCATTCCATTCTCCCAGTTTCTCCGTCTCTGTGACATCAGCACTGACAAACGCCACCTTCCATACTAGTGCTTCTGATATGTTTTCCTTTTTCCTCAACCGAGGATTCCCCTCCACCGCGGATAACATGGCCCTTGACCTTGTCCGTTCTATTTCCCGCACTTCTGCTCTCACCCCTTCCCCTCTCTCCCAGAACCACGATAGGGTTCCTCTTGTCCTCACCTTTCACCCCACCAGCCTCCATGTTCAACGGATCATCCTCCAACATTTCCACCACCTCCAGCGTGATCCCACCACCAATCACATCTTCGCCTCCCCTCTCCTCTAGGCATTCCAAAGGGATCGCTCCCTCTGTGACTGTTCCAATGAAACTCAACGCAAGCTCGAGGAACAATACCTCATCTTTCGTTTAGGCACTTTACAGCCTTCTAGACTCAACACTGAGTTCAACAATTTCAGACCAGAATCTCTGCCCCTATTGTTTCTCACGGCAGCTGTTGGTATTCTGCCATTTCCATTTACACCCTATCTAGACTCAGCTTTTGTTTCTTTATTTGTCCCATTACCAGCCCCTTTTGCCTTGCACCATAATTTTGTCTCTCTAATCTCTCTTGCCTTCCACCCTATCACAGACCTTCCCTTTTGTTCTTTCCTCCCCTCCCCCTATCCCTGCCCCTACACTTGCTTAAATACCTGTTACATCTCTAATCTTTTCCAGTTCTGACGAAGGGTCATCGACCCGAAACATTAACTCTGTTTCTCTCTCCACAGATGCTGCCTGACCCGCTGAGATTTCCAGCATTTCCTGTTTTCATTTCAGATTCCAGCATCCGCAGTGTTTTGCTTTTGCTTCAAAAGTAGTTGATTGGCTGTAAAATGCTTTGGGAGGACCTGCAGTTATGAAATGTGCTCTATAATTGCAAGTTCTTATCATTTATATAGCGCCTTTCACAACCTCTGGATATCCCAAAGCACTTTACAAACACTGAAGTATTTTTGAAGTGCAGTCATTGTTGTAATGTAGGAAACACAGCAGCCAATTTGCGCACAGCAAGCTCCCACAAAGAGAAATGAGACAAATGGGCAGATAATTCTGTTTTTAGTGATGATGGTTGAGGGATATATATTGGCCAGGACACCAGAGAGAAACACACAGCAGGTCAGCCAACATCTATGGAGAGAGGAACAGAGTTAACGTTTTAGGTCAATGACCTTTCGTCAGAACTGGGAGCAAAGGGTTATGGGGAGCGGGCAGGGAAGTGGAGTTGAAGCCAAGATCAGATCAGCCATGATCTTGTTGAATGGCGGAGCAGGCTCGAGGGGCCAAATGGCCTACTCCTGTTCCTATTTCTTATGTTCCTATGTTCAAAATAGCACTGTGGGATCTTTTACATCCACCTGAGAGAACAGACGGGGCCTCGGTTTATTGTTTTATCTGAAAGCACCTCCAACAGTGCAGCACCCCCTCAGCACTGCACTGGAGTGTCAGCCTGGATTTTGTGCTCAAGGTACTGGAGGGGTCTTGACTGAGAGTACGACCACTGAGCCAAGGCTGACACTCTATGGTAATTGCTTTATAAATGTTTGATATTGTTTAAATATTAATGCAACTAACACAAATCCTTGGTCATATTATAGATACCCTCGGGTTTTAACCGGGGTGGGAGGGAAGTTAAGGAATACCGTCTCTCATCATAAAGGATTGCCTGGGCATAAATAAGGTCCCAGAGGAATAAAAGCAAACAAACGCAATGGCTACAAACTCCAGCAGTCTCCCAATCCTGGCATATGTGCCGGGATCCATTTGCTGGGAATCCCTTGGGCTTATCCAACAATCCCTGACCCTTTTCAGCTCTGAGAATAATCCCAGCTTCTCTGGTCTCTCCACGTAACTGAAGTCCCTCATCTCTGGTATCATCCTGGTAACCCTCCTTTGCATTGTCTTGATCCCTGGACATCCTTTTTAATTGTGGCTGAGTTTAAAAATGTCCAACTTCACAATAAACCCGGTATTGAACCCCCTTTACTGCACTGTATTTCATTTTTAACTGCAGCTTCCCTTCTTGTCCAACATCCTCAGTTGTAATACTGGCTTCTGCCACTAGAGGGGAATAACACTCTATGCATTTACACACGGTCCACTGGCGCCATCTAGTGGCAAACAGCCAGTACTGCAGGATTCTGAAGGCAATGCAACATTATTAAAAATTAACCTCATAACCCATTATGCAACGGGACTTTCAAAAAATATTCCCCAAGGCCTTAAACAATGCAAAGTCCTCTTTCCAAACTGTTAAATTCCACCATCACTTTCCCTTAATGATCATTGGTAAAATATAAACTTTCAGCCCCTCCCCACCATGAGGCATGGGTCCCGCGGACTATGGGGGTTTCAGGGGTTTCATCGTGCTGGGTTCCTGGCCTCAGTTCCCCAGGCCAGCAAAGCCTGATCTCAGGCTGTGAATCGTATGTGTACCAAAGCTGGAGGCCCCTGGGCACCTGGACCGGAGCCTGAGATGGCAACCTTCCCCCCCACAGGTCAATCCCGGCTCCCCACCCCCAACAGGACAACCCCCCAACCCCCATAGGTCAATCCCCCCACCCCCCAACTCCAACAGGCCAACCCCCCCCCCCCCCCCCACCCACAGGTCAATCGCCCCGCCACAGGTCAATCGCCGCCCCCCCCCCCGCCACAGGTCAATCGCCCCTCCCCCACCAGATAAATCTCCCCTCCCCCACCAACAGGTCAATCCCCCCTTCCCCACCAGCAGAACAATCACTCCCTCCAATAGATCAATACCCCCCCCCCCAAAGGTCAGTCTCCCCGCTCCCCCCACCCACAGGTCAACCGTTTACCCTTCCACCACCCCACAATGATCTGTCCCTTTCCCATCAGGTCTATCCTCTCCACAACCCCAGGCCCAACACATCCCTGACTCAACAGGCCAATCTCCTCCCCAGTCAGGTAAATTACCCTCAAAATTCCGCCCCTCCCCTGTAAAGTCCTGTCCCTGCAGTGCAGATTCACACGAGGCACATACTGAAGTCAAGGTCACTCAGGACCTGCACCTTTATTACACAGCTCTCGAATGGCACACTTGCCTGAGACCTGTTTTTATATACCTGTCTGGGACAGGTATCCAGTGTCTCCTGCAAGTGCATCCCTGGTGGTAAGGTAAGCTTGTGGTTACAGGTCATCTCTAGTTACAGTCATGTATAGCATGGTAAGATACAGTTATGTACAGTAGTGTGAGATACATGACATCACCCTCCCCCAAGGTCTCATTGTCTTTATAGGTTCAGTCTCTCAGGTGGTCTACACTCTCGCGTGGAGCCTCTTAGTTGTGGTTCAGTTGTTTGCCTTGGTGCCTGTTTTTCTTTCGGTGTGATTGCTGGTATCTCGCCTGGGCTGTCTGTTTCGTTCAGTATGATTGTTGATGTCTCGCCTGGGCTGTCTGTTGGGATTGGTGTGATTGTTGTTGACTCACCTGGGCTGTCTGTTGGGATTGCCCTTTCCTCAGGTTGTTCCCTCTGTCTGTCCACCAGGTGTGGTGCGAGTTCCACATTGTAGTCTGCCTCTGGTTCCGCAGTGTTGTTGGTAAATCTGCTTTTGACTTGGTCTACATGCCTCCGGCAGGTTTTGCCATTGTCCATTTGTACTACCAGTAGCTTGTTTCCTTCCTTGCCTGTTACTGTCCCTGCAAGCCATTTGGGACCTCTGCCATAGTTTAGCACAAACACTTTGTCTCCTATCTCATTCCACCTCCCCCTCGAGTTTCTGTCATGGTACTCAGTCAGCTTACGGCGCTTTGCCTCAACGATTTCATGCATGTCTGGGAGGATTAATGAGAGCCTTGTCTTTAAGGTCCGTTTCATCAATAGTTGCGCCGGGAGAACTCCAGTCAATGAATGCGGACGAGGTCTGTATGCCAGCAGCAGTCGCGACAGGCAGCCCTGCAGCGTGGGACCTTGGATTTTGAGCATGCCTTGTTTAATGATCTGCACTGCTCGCTCCACCTGGCCGTTGGAGGCCAGCTTGAAAGGTGCCATCTTAACGTGATTTATGCCGTGGTCATTTAGAAAATCTTGGAGTTCTGCGCTGGTGAAGCACGGACCATTATCACTGACCATTATGTCAGGAATGCCATGCGTTGCGAACATGGTTCCAAGGCTCTCCACAGTGGTGGAGGTGTTGCTCGAGTTTAAAATGGTGCATTCGATCCACTTAGAAAATGCATCTACAACTACGAGGAACATTTTGCCCATGAATGGGCCCGCATACCACGGTTTGGTAGGCCAGGGCCAGGGGCTCAGGGGGTGCTTCCCTGGGGGCATTACTGAGTTGGGCACAAATGGTGCACCTTCGGACGCAGAGCTCCAAGTCCGCGTCAATGCCAGGCCACCAGACGTGGGATCTGGCTATGGCCTTCATGAGTACGATCCCCGGGTGCTCGCGGTGGAGCTCCCGGACAAATGCCTCTCTGCCTTGCAGAGGCATAACTACTCGGCTGCCCCACATCAGGCAGTCTGCCTGTAGTGATAGCTCATGCATGCGCCTATGGAAAGGTTTGATCTCCTTGAGGCAGGCATCGTGAGCCTCTGCCCAGTCACCAGTTAAGAGCCATCTTTTTACTAGGGATAACGTGGGGTCGCTGGTCGTCCAGGCTCTGATTTGGCGAGCTGTCATGGGCGAATCTGTGGACTCAAAGGCATTGATTGCCATGACTATCTCACAGTCCTGTTCGTCAGACCCTTCCGTGGTCGCCAGGGGTAGCCTGCTAAGCGCGTCGGCACAGTTGTCTGTGCCTGGTATGTGCCTTATGGTGTCATCGTAAGAGGTCAGCATGAGTGCCCACCGTTGAATACACGCCAAGGCATTGGCATTTATTGCCTTGCTCTCGGATAGTAGGGATGTGAGGGGCTTGTGGTCGGTTTCTAACGCGAACTTGGCCCTGAAAAGGTATTGGTGCATCTTTTTGACACCGTACATGCACGCGAGCGCCTCCTTCTCCACCATACCGTACCCGCGCTGCGCCCGCGAAAGTGACCTGGAGGCATAAGCTATGGGTTGTAATTTGCCCGCACTATTGACATGTTGTAAAATGCACTCGACCCCGTACACTGACACATCACATGTGAGAACTAGCTTTTTACCTGGGTCAAAGAAACCCAAAACACTGTTGGAACACAGAAGGTTGCGTGCCTTATTGAAGGCACGTTCCTGGGCAGCACCCAAAACCAATCGCACCCCTTTCTGAGTAACATGTGGAGAGGCTCCAGCAGCATGCTTAAGTTCTGCATAAAGTTCCCAAAGTAATTGAGTAGCCCGAGAAAGGCACGCAGTTCCGAGACATTCCATGGCCTGGGTGCCAGGCGAATTGCTTCGGTTTTGGACTCTGTTGGGCGGATTCCATCAGCGGCAATCCTTCTGCCCAAAAATTCAACCTCGGGCACTTGGATTTCTTAACTCTTAGGCCTACCCGATCCAACCGCTTTAGTACTTCCTCCAAGTTGCGGAGATGGGAGTCGGTGTCCCTGCCCGTGAAAAGTATGTTGTCTTGAAATACAACCATCCCCGGGATGGACTTGAGCAGACTCTCCATGCTGCGCTGGAATATAGCAGCTGCCGACCCGATGCCGAATGGGCATCGATTGTACATGAAAAGGTCTCGATGTGTGTTGATGGTGGTGAGTAGCTTGGATTCGTCGGTCAATTCTTGCGTCATATACACAGATGTGAGATCTAGTATTGAGAAAAGTTTTCCTCCAGCCAATGTGGCAAATAAGTCCTCCGCTCTGGGCAGCGGGTATTGGTCCTGTAGGGAGACTCTGTTTATGGTAGATTTGTAGTCTCCACAGATTCGTACGGATCCATCAGGCTTCATGACTGGGACGATGGGACTTACCCAGTCGCTAAATTCCACGGGTGATATAATGTCTTCACGCAGAAGCCTGTCCAGTTCATGTTCAATCTTTTCCCTCATCACATAGGGTACAGCTCTGGCCTTGTGATGGACCAGTCTAGCATCCTGTGTGATGTAGATTTTGACTTTGGCCCCTTTGAAGGTGCCCACACCTGGCTGAAAGAGATGTTCAAATCGATTTATAACTGTTGAGCAGGAGGTCTGTTCCTCTAATGACATGTCATGGACATCATCCCATTTCCAGTTTAGTTTTGCCAGTCAGCTTCTCCCCAGCAGTGCGGGGAGATCTCCGGGGACAATCCACAGGGGAAGTCGGTTCACTGTCCCCTTGTGTGTGACTGAGAGCATGGCACTGCTGAGGACTGGGACGATTTCTTTGGTATAGGTCCTTAGTTTGGTGTCGACCTTTGTGAGCTTTGGTCTGTCTCTTTTGTGCGGCCACAGCTGTTCGAATTGTTGAGCGCTCATGAGAGATTGACTTGCTCCCGTATCCAGCTCCATGTTGACGGGTATTCCGTTGAGTGGGACCCTCATCATTATTGGAGGCATCTTGTTGTAGGAGCAGTGGCCCTTGATCATGTTGACCCGCTGTACATCGGTGTCCCGGGTACTGTCCCCACCGTCTTCTGGTCCGCTTTCCGACCTTTCCGATTCGTATACCAGCCGAGCTGCCGTTTTTCTGCACATGCGGGCCAGATGCCCTGTATAATCGCAGTTTCTACAAACAGCATGCTGAAATCGACACCCCCTTGATGAGTGCCTTCCCCCACATCTCCAGCACAGACCGCTTCCATTGGTTCCAAAGGATGAGCTGCGTCTGGCTGATCTCTCTTGAGCTTCTCTCAGGTTGTAGTTGATTGCTCGCATTGTGGGTAGATGAGGTGTGAACGGCCGTTCATGTGGCCCTTGATGGCTTCTGGCGCCACTGCCTGCTGTTGAGGGCCTGCTCTCCTGCATTTGTCTGTGTGTGGGGGTAGCGGCTTGTTTCACGCTGTGAACCCCTTGTTCCGATGTTTCATTAGTTGTCGTACCCGCAGTGTAGATCAACCTCGTCTCTTCTTCTCCTGCCAGGAATGTCTGTGCAACCAGTGCTGCTGCCTCTAGGGTCAGGTTCTTGGTCTCTATGAGCTTTCGGAATATGTCTGCATGGCCTATTCCTTCAATAAAAAAGTCTCTCAGTACTTCTCTCCTTAGTTCATCGGAGAACTCACATAAGCTAGTCAACCTCCGAAGTTCTGCCACGAAGTCGGGTATGCTCTGGCCCACACAGCGTCTGTAGTTGTAGAACCTGTGTCTGGCCATGTGTAGGCTGCTCGCTGGCTTCAGGTGGTCTCTTACCAGTGTGCTCAACTCTCCAAACAACTTGCTTGCTGGTTTCTCGGGTGCCAGCAAGTCCTTCATTAAAGCGTATGTTTTCGAGCCACAGCTGGTCAAAAGATGGGCTCTTCTGTTGTCTGCCTTATCGTCGTCTAACCAGTCTTTGGTTACGAAGCTTTGCTGGAGCCTTTCTATAAAGTCCTCCCAATTGTCTCCAGCATTGTATTTTTCATCTGAGCCGTTGGTCGCCATTCTGTGGATTCTGTAATCCCGTAACTCGCGCCCCTGTAAAGTCCTGTTCCTGCAGTACAGACTTACAAGAGGCACATACTGAAGTCAAGGTCACTCAGGACCAGCACCTTTATTACACAGCTCTCGAATGGCACACTTGCCTGAGACCTGTTCTTATATACCTGTCTGGGTCTCCTGCAAGTGCACCCCTAGTGGTTAGGTAAGCTTGTGGTTGCAGGTCATCTCTAGTTACAGTCATGAATAGCATGGTAAGATAGTTATGTACAGTAGTGTGAGATACATGACATCACCACCCACCACCTACTAAGAAACAGCAAATAATGAGAGGAGGATATTTTCCACTTTCTGCCACTTCCCCGCTGAAGGGACAGACCATTGAGAAGTACACTCCCAGATCCCAGTTCACCCTCCAGTGCCTTACCATGTGGCCATATTCAGATGCCGGTGTTGGGAAGTTAATTAATTTAAACGGCATTACTCCAAACCCAACCTGTTCTCATTTGATGTGCACACACGTTTCAGCGGGGTCTCGGCAGGAGGACATCTAATACTGGTGCGATAGTGGGCTAGAGAGGGTGAGGGAACGTTCACTGCCCGCCCTGTAACAGGTGACGGGCATCTGAATAAGGAGCAAATGTTTCAAAGCATTTAAATGGAACACATACCAGGTCGTTGCCACTGGCGATGGCCAATGAAAGAGGCGAGTGACCACTCCACAACAGGTTGGGATTTGCTTTGTGCCTCAGGAGCAGGCGGACAATCTGGTGAGCATGCTGAAAAGACAGCGCACTCATCATCAATAAACGCTCAGTGTGAACCGACGGCACCCCCCATCGATACAGCCCACATCGACACATAAACCATCGACACATAAACCATCGACACATAAACTATCGACACATAAACCCATCGACACACAAACCATCGACACACAGACCCATCGACACAGCCCACATCAACACATAAACTATCGACACACAAACCCATCGACACACAAACCCATCGACACACAAACCCATCGACACACAGACCATCGATACACAAACCATCGACACATAAACCCATCGACACACAAACCATCGACACACAAACCATCGACACACAGACCATCGATACAGCCCACATCAACACATAAACTATCGACACATAAACTATCGACACACAAACCCATCGACACACAGACCCATCGACACAGCCCACATCAACACATAAACTATCGACACATAAACCCATCGATACAGCCCACATCAACACATAAACTATCGACACATAAACCATCGACACACAAACCATCGACACATAAACCATCGACACATAAACCATCGACACATAAACCCATCGACACAAACCCATCGACACAAACCCATCGACACACAAACCATCAACACATAAACCCATCGATACACAAACCATCGATACAGCCCACATCAACACATAAACTATCGACACACAAACCCATCGACACATAAACCCATCAACACACAGACCATCGATACAGCCCACATCAACACACAAACCATCGATACACAAACCATCGACACACAAACCATCGACACATAAACTATCGACACATAAACCATCGACACACAAACCATCGACACACAAACCATCGACACATAAACCATCGACACACAAACCATCGACACATAAACTATCGACACATAAACTATCGACACATAAACTATCGACACATAAACTATCGACACATAAACTATCGACACATAAACCCATCGACACATAAACCCATCGACACACAAACCATCGACACACAAACCCATCGACACACAAACCATCGACACACAAACCCATCGACACACAAACCATCGACACACAAACCCATCGACACACAGACCATCGACACACAAACCATCGATACACAAACCATCGACACATAAACTATCGACACATAAACCCATCGACACACAGACCATCGATACACAAACCATCGACACATAAACCATCGACACACAAACCCATCGACACACAGACCATCGATACACAAACCATCGACACACAAACCATCGACACACAAACCCATCGACACACAGACCATCGATACACAAACCATCGACACACAAACCCATAGACACACAAACCATCGACACACAAACCCATCGACACACAGACCCATCGACACACAAACCATCGATACACAAACCATCGACACACAAACCCATAGACACACAAACCATCGACACACAAACCCATCGACACACAGACCCATCGACACACAAACCATCGACACACAAACCATCGATACACAAACCATCGACACACAAACCATCGACACACAAACCCATCGACACACAAACCATCGACACACAAACCCATCAACACACAGACCATCGATACACAAACCCATCGACACACAAACCATCGATACACAAACCATCGATACACAAACCCATCGACACAGACCCATCGACACACAAACCATCGACACACAAACCCATCGACACACAAACCATCAACACACAAACCCATCGACACACAAACCATCGACACACAAACCCATCGACACACAAACCATCGACACACAAACCGTCGATACACAAACCATCGACACACAAACCCATAGACACACAAACCATCGACACACAAACCATCGACACACAAACCATCGACACACAAACCCATCAACACACAAACCATCGACACACAGACCATCTCAGTGCTGACACTGGGTGGGAGGCGGGCAAGCTCCGCCCACCGCTCACTCACCCAGTCTATGCCTGAAGTGATCAAATTGAGTGGGGGGAGGCGGGTGGTGAGGAGTGTGTGGCGGGGGGGGGGCAGTTTGGGATGTGGGTAATGTGTGGTGGGGAGTGTGGGGGGAGGGGGGTTGGGTGTGGAGTGTGGGGCGAGGAGTGTGTGGGGTTTGGGATGTGGGGTGTGAGGTGGGTTGTGTGGTGGAGTGTGGGAGGGGGTGGACTTTGGATGTGGGGTGGGGTAGTGTGGGGAGTGGGTTAGGGTGTAGGGGGTGGGGTGAGGTGTGGAGTGTGGGGTAGGGTGTGTGGAGTGTAGGGAGGGTGGGGTGTGGGGTGGGGTTTGGTGGGGAGTGATGTTTGGGATATGGGTTTAGGATGCGGGGGGTGGGGTTTGGGGTGTGGGGTTTGAGGTGTGTGGGTGGGGTTTGGGATGTGGGGTGGAGTTTGGAGGTGGGGTGGGGGAGTGGGATGTGGGGGGAGTTTATTAACCTGTGACCTGGGATTTGCTCGCTATGCAGTGCCATTACATTTTCTTACATTGTAGTTGTCTTCACGTTGGGAAGCGATATGCAATGGAGTGTGTCCATCCTCGGTGGGCTTTTTTTCAGCAGGAGTGTAATAATGTCGTGGGATTCCCGATGGATTGGCGCTTTTTATTACGAACCCCATCAGTGACTCCTTCTCAGTGAGCTGTTAAAGAATTGCACATTGCTCCATCACAACTTCAGGACATCTCAAAATGCTGCACAGTCAATGACTTATAGGAACATAGAAACATAGAAACATAGAAAATAGGTGCAGGAGTAGGCCATTCGGCCCTTTGAGCCTGCACCGCCATTCAATGAGGTCATGGCTTAACATGCAACTTCAGTACCCAATTCCTGCTTTCTCGCCATATCCCTTGATCCCCCGAGTAGTAAGGACTACATCTAACTCCTTTTTGAATATATTTAGTGAATTGGCATCAACAACTTTCTGTGGTAGAGAATTCCACAGGTTCACCACTCTCTGGGTGAAGAAGTTTCTCCTCATCTCGGTCCTAAATGGCTTCCCCCTTAACCTTAGACTGGTACTGGACTTCTCCAATATTGGGAACATTCTTCCTGCATCTAACCTGTCTAAACCCGACAGAATTTTAAACATTTCTATGAGATCCCCTCTCATTCTTCTGAACTCCAGTGAATACAAGCCCAGTTGATCCAGTCTTTCTTGATATGTCAATCCCGCCATCCTGGGAATCAGTCTGGTGAACCTTCGCTGCACTCCCTCAATAGCAAGAATGTCCTTCCTCAAGTTAGGAGACCAAAACTGTACACAATACCCCAGGTGTGGCCTCACCAAGGCCCTGTACAACTGTAGTAACACCTCCCTGCCCTTGTACTCAAATCCCCTCGCTATGAAGGCCAACATGCCATTTGCTTTCTTAACCGCCTGCTGTACCTGCATGCCAACCTTCAATGACTGATGTACCATGACACCCAGGTCTTGTTGAACCTCCCCTTTTCCTAATCTGTCTCCATTCAGATAATAGTCTGTCTTTCTGTTTTACCACCAAAGTGGATAACCTCACATTTATCCACATTATACTTCATCTGCCATGCATTTGCCTACTCACCTAACCTATCCAAGTCACTCTGCAGCCTCATAGCATCCTCCTCGCAGCTCACACTGCCACCCAACTTAGTGTCATCCACAAATTTGGAGATACTACATTTAATCCCCTCATCTAAATCATTAATGTACAATATAAACAGCTGGGGCCCCAGCACAGAACTTTGCGGTACCCCACTAATCACTGCCTGCCATTCTGAAAAGTACCCATTTACTCCTACTCTTTGCTTCCTATCTGCCAACCAGTTCTCAATCCACATCAGCACACTATCCCCAATCCCATGTGCTTTAACTTTGCACATTAATTTCTTGTGTGGGACCTTGTCGAAAACCTTCTGAAAGTCCAAATATACCACATCAACTGGTTCTCCCTTGTCCACTCTACTCGAAACATCCTCAAAAAATTCCAGAAGATTTGTCAAGCATGATTTCCCTTTCACAAATACATGCTGACTTGAACCTATCATGTCACCTCTTTCCAAATACGCTGCTATGACATCCTTAATAATTGATTCCATCATTTTACCCACTACCGATGTCAGGCTGACCAGTCTATAATTCCCTGTTTTCTCTCTCCCTCCTTTTTTAAAAAGTGGGGTTACATTGACTCCATAGGAACTGATCCAGAGGAACTGGAGTAGGCCATTTAGCCCCGAGACCCTGTCCTGCGATCCCGACTGCACCCTGGTTAATAGCCACAGTTAGAAACATCACGTTGTAACTTTGAAGGCCTCTAGCAGTCACGCACACCCTTGGCTCTAAGCTGCAGGTCTGGGGTTGGAAGGTGGAGGGATCTATATTTGGGGAGGGTAATGGAAGGAGAGTCTTGGCCTCCTGCGATGCTGCCAGATCTGCCATTGTTTCTCCCCGTTCCATGTGGCTGACAGACAGAGGGAATCCGCATAGCTTGGAAGCTCAGAGTGCTGGTCTTGTAACTGTTTGGGGGCAAAGGAGGAAAAGAGGAAATGGTGGTGGCTGGGGATTCAAGAGTGAGTCAGAATTAAAGCACACCCCCACCCCTAATCTTATGTATTTTTCCTCTCTATTTCCCATGGCAACTGGTAATTATTCTGCCATTTAGACCCTAGACTAACATTTTTCTAACTTCCGCCATTACCATCTCAGGTTGCCCATCATCTCTTTGGCCTCTCAAATCTCTCCTGCCTTCCACCCTATCACAGAGCTTCCTTTTGTTCTTTCCTCCCCTCCCCCTTTCAGTGCTCCTTAACAATCTGATCATTTTGAACATTCGACAGTTCTGATAAAGGGTCATCGATCTGAAACGTTAACTCTGTTTCTCTCTCCACAGATGCTGCCTGATCCACTGAATATTTCCAGCATTTTCTGCTTTTATTTCCGATTCCAGCATTTACAATATTTTGCTTTCGTGTTACAGCAAACGGGGTAGCCCACCAAAGGAAACGAATGAATTCGGAATCAAAGATACAGCTGGAAAAAGTTGAGTCAAGAAAATTTCATTCATATCTCACTTCCGCTAGGACCAGTTGATCCTGGCCGCCTAGTACACAACCAGGTCTCATCTTAAATCTGCTTACCCACCTCCACCAACTCATCAAACCTCCCTTCCAAGGAAATTCAGGGGCTTAGCATCAAAGCTTATACACAAAACATTGGTGCTTGGAAGTGGTGGCTGCTGGGATACATGGAAGCGGTCGCCATGACGGGACAGTGAGTTCATGAGGTGGTGAAAAACATATTGAGACCACGGTAGGTCAGTCTTGAGCATATCCTTCCTGCCGGTTACACTGCCTGGTTGATTCTTAACTGCCACTTGGTTGTAGCAAACCACGACAGCATTGTGGGAGCACCTTTACCACATGAACTGCAGTGGTTCAAGAAGAAAGCCCACCATTACTTGCTCAAGGTCATAAGAATTAAGAACATAAGAAATAGGAGCAGGCATAGGCCATTCGGCCCCCATTGAGCCTGCTCCACCATTCAATAAAATCATGGCTGATCATCGACCTCAACTCCACTTTCCCGCCCGATCTCCATATCCCTGGATTCCCCTAGATTCTAAAAATCTATCTTAGCCTTGAATATATTTTGAGACTCAGCATCCACAGCCCTCTGGGGCAGAGAATTCTAAAGATTCACAACCCTCTGAGTGAAGAAGTTCCTCCTCATCGCTGTATTAAATGGCCCTCCCCTTATCCTGAGACTGTGCCCCCTAGTTCGAGACACTCCAGCCAGGGGAAACAACCTCTTGACATCTACCCTGTCAATCCCCTTCGGAATCTTGTATGCTTCAATGAGATCACTTCTCATTCTTCTAAACTCCAGAGAGTACAGGCCCATTCTACACAATCTCTCCTCATAAGACAGCCCTCTCATTCCAGGAATCGATTGAGTGAACCTCCGTTGCACCGCCTCCAAGGCAAGTATATCCTTCCTTAGATAAGGAGACCAAAACTGTGCACAGTACTCCAGGTGTGGTCTCACCAAGGCCCTGTACAATTGTAGCAAGACTTCCTTACTCTTATACTCCAAGCCCCTTGCAATAAAGGACAACATGCCATTTGCCTTCCTTATTGCTTGCTGTACCAGCATGCTAGCTTTCTATGTCTCTTGCACAAGGACACCTAAATCTTTCTGAACACCAACATTTAAAAGTTTCTCACCATTTAAAATGATTTAAAAAATCTTGGGATGAGCAATAAAGGCCAGCTTTCCCAGCGGTGCCCATATCCTGAAAAATCAATATTAAAACGAAAGGTATTGACAGTGGTTGTCCACCGCTGTGATGGGCCCAAGGATGAGCCGGGGAGGCCTAAGCGGGTGAGGAAAATTAAAATAAATGAGCAAAAAGGAAAAACAGAATTAAATTTGGAACTGTCTAGAATGTAATATAAGCAACTCGCCCCCCACCCCCCACCCCAGTTTCCTTTCTTCCTGTCCTGAAGGCATGACTTTTGCTGGGAAATACTGCCCACCAGAGGAAATAGTTTCTCTGCATTGAGAATAAGGGGTCGGCCATTTAGGACTGAGATGAGGAGAAACTTCATCGCTCAGAGGGCGGTGAACCTTTGGAATTCTCTGTGGAGGCTCAGTTGTTGAGTATATTCAAGACAGAGATTGATAGGTTTTTGGATATTAAGGGAATCAAGGGATATGGGGACAGTGCAGGATAGTGGAGTTAAGATAGATCAGCCATGATCTCACTGAATGGCGGAGCAGGCTCGAGGGGCCGAATGGCCCACTCCTGCTCCTAATTCTTATGTTATGTTCTAATGCACTCTATTGAATCCTGTCAACACTTTAAACAGCTCGATTAGATCATCCCTCAACCTCCTAAACTCGAGGGAATACAAGCCAATTTTATCCAGTCTGTCCTCATAATTTAACATTGTAAGTCAGAATCTTGCAACACCTTCTCCACTGGTCATGACATAGTGAAACATTCGTCATTGCAGAAACAGTGCCATCAGGAAGCCTTAGCGTCTGCCTGCAGTTGTCTAATATAGTCCCTACTTTGAGACGCCTGCATTTTTACTGAATGTAATTTTCTTAAAGAGATAATAATAACTTTTTTTACAACTAGTGATTTGGTTTGGAGTAGTTTTGATTGGCTCAAATTTCCCGGTCTCTTAAAACCAGCCAGTCGGAATGCTTCATACCTTCTAACATGGCAGCCACTCCTGAAATGCAAAACTAGACAGATAGACCTGGGTCTCATTGCTCGGGCTCCCCTGACCTTCGGCTAATTCCGAGGATAACAGCGGCTGTTTACATTACTCCAGTAGGTTTAAGGAGTTGCTTAAACAAGCGTGTGGCAAACTATACCTGGTCAGGCTCATAGCTCTCGTCCTCGTCTTCTGCTCCTGCATCTGGGTTTGCCGCAGCATGGAGCAGCAGCTCTGTAATCTTCACTCCTCTGGGGCCAGGGATCGCCACGGCGATGTGGAGGGGGCGCAGTCCTTGCATTCCCTTCAACTGCAAGCAAACAGCAACAAAGCAGTCCTCAAGTTCACCTGTGCTTTATTTTCAGACGGTGCATCCCAACATTTCTTTGTGCATTCACCCTCAATTCTTCACCTGCTGAGCCTGACGCCGGGAGCTAGGGAGGGGTGGTGAGGGCGCGAGGGTGTTGGCACGTTTCAAAGACACTGTCATTGCCTCCTGGAGTCAACCAGGTGCCGGAGACTGCCTGGGAGGGGCTCTCTGCTTCGTTCATCCCTTAGCGCTGTCGGGACGATATTGGGAAATGCATCCGACATTCCCGCTCATCATAGTACAGGTTGAGCAAAGTGGGATTGTAATGTCTGTGAGTTGTAACGTTTGTAGCGCCACACTATGGATGTGGATGTGTTGTGTACTGCAACTACAGAGTTAATAATGAAACAGAAGCTGGAGTTCCGGAGACTTCCGAGAGCTGCCTGCCATGTTAGGAAGCTGTGTGTGCTTGTGCTCTGTGAATATATCACATTTGGCGGTGAGTTGGGATTTTTCGGATGATTTAAAGCTGAAATTTTGTTGGTGAAAGATACAGCCAGCCAACAGAGAGACTTTGGAAGCCTCTCTGCCTTTGGAAAAAGTTACAAACTCCGAGGTAAAATACAGCATACTAGTTACTGCAGAGTCAAAAATGGCAGCACCTGTAGCAGTAATGGGACATTTAGGTGAATATAGATGCCACCAGGAAAGGTTTAAAGCATATGTGGATCAGCTAGAAATGTATTTCACTGCAAATAATATAATTGAAGTTCCAGACAATGCAGTTCCGAATCAGGCGATATTGAAACGTAAGAGAGCGATTTTCTTATCGGAAGCTGGACCTGAATTGTATGAAACTCTTAAATCTGCTTGTGCCTGCTGAGCCTAAGGATGCAACACTTAGAGATTTTAACAAAGCTGGAGCAGCACTATAACCCCAAACTGTTAGAAATTGCTGAAATCAAAAAACTGATCAGTGATTACATTGTAGCATTAAAAAAGCTATCTATTCATTGTAATTTCGGAAACTTTCAAAACCGAGCATTGCGGGATCGTTTTGTTTGTGGGGTGAAAAATGATGCGATCAGAAGAAAGTTATTGATGGTGAATGACTTGACTTTTGAGATTGCTTGTCAGACAGCGAGGTCAATAGGCAAGGCCGATCAATATTCCCGAGAATGTCATAATAATTACGGTCTTCAGTCAACCGAGGTAAATCACCTGCAGGTTCAAAGTCAAAGGCGGTGGTGGCCCAATGTCTCAGGAACTGGAAATTCTAACAGAGCATCGAAATTGTGCTATAGGTGCCTGGGACAACACGTTGCTCAAAGTTGTCCATACGTGAAGGCAGAGTGTTTCTTCTGCAGAAAGACTGGGCACCTTGCAAAGGCATGCCGACTGAAAGATAAACCAGTTTTTAAAGCTATGAGTCCAGCGTTCAAAGCTATGAGTAGAAATCCCCAGAGATTACATAGCATGGAAGAACAACAACAGGATGTGGAGATGTTAGAGTTACACGTCATCAGGAGCACGAGGTAAACGGACAGCGATTCGAAAAGTATCAAAATCCACATAGATGTTGCGGGATTCAAGATACCAATGGAAATCAACACGGGTGCATCTGTGAGTGTAGTACCGGAGTCGCTATACCTTGATAAATTGCGTGATTTCCCATTAGAGAAAGCCAAGATGGAGCTGCGAGGCTACTCGGGAGAGAAAATTCCTATGGCAGGTCGTATCGCCGTACTGGTGAAATACAAGGTTCAATTTCAGAGCTTGCCTCTAATAGTAGTGAAAGGAGACAAGTCTGTCTTACTCGGAAGAAATTGGTTGAGATCACTGAAGCTGGATTGGAGTGAGATTTTCCGTGTAGAAGCTAGATTTGCATCAACGGATGATGTTATCAAGAAGTATGCGGAGGCGTTCTGTGAAATGGGCAGTCCGATCCAAGGCTTCAAGGCGAGTGTCAGGGTACAGAAGGACGCTAGATAGGTTTACTGCCACGTTCCGTATCATATGCACTCAAGGAGAAAGTTGAGCAAGAACTCAAAAGACTAGAGACTGAGAACATTATTTGTAAGATAGATCGATGTAATTGGGCTGCACCCATTGTTGTTGTACCTAAGTCCGATGGTAAGGTAAGGTTGTGTGATGATTATAAAGTAACCGTAAACCAGGTTCTAGAGGGTAATCTCCCCAATACTTTGCAAAATATAGAAGATTTTTTCACAACACTGACAGGTGGTCAGATCTTCTCAAAACTGGATCTTACGAATGCCTACTTACAGCTTGAACTAGATGAGGAGTCCAAGTCGTGCTTGACTATAAATACTCATGGCCATGCCTATATCAATTTAATAGGCTACCATTGGAGTGTCTTCAACCCCTGCCATATTCCAAGGGGTGATGAACCAGATTTTGCAAAGTGTTGAAGGGGTAGTAAATTATATGGATGACATACTCATTTCAGCACCAAATAGGCAAATTCATAATAACACATTGAATGAAGTCCTCAAACGGCTAGAGAAGCAGAGTACGAGTGTCTGCTCGTAATGTGAGTTATTTAAAAACTCAGTGGAGTACTTAGGGTACAGAGTACTGATGGTAAACGTACAACCATACAAGTATTTGTGAAACTTCTTGACCCCAAAAATTAATGCCAAAGCTTCCCTTTCAATTTGCGCATAATTACTCTCACTGGCACTGAGAATGCGTGAAGCAAAAACAATTGGTCACTCCTCCCCACTATGTGATACATGAGAGATCACTGCCCCAACTCCATACGGAGAGGCATCACATGCTAGCTTAATCTCCTTAGATATGTCATAGTGAACTAACATGGTACTCTCTACCAATTTGCTTTTACACTCCTTGAATGCTGTATCGCATTCTTTTGACCACATCCAATGGACCTGTTTTTTCAATAGTTCATTCAGTGGATGTAATACTGTAGCCAAATTTGGGAGGAACTTCCCATAATAGTTCAAAAGACCCAAAAATGATCGAAGTTCAGTGACATTCCTGGGAGTGGGTGCATTTTTGATTGCACCCAGCTTTCCCATGGTTGGATGTAAACCATCCATGGCCAGCACCTGGGAATGTGCTTGACCAAGAGTTTTGCACGCAGTTATTTATGGTGGCCAGGTCTTGATAAAGATATAGAGTACATCGTCAGTCAGTGTATGACATGTCAATCTGTAAGCAAGAAACCACCACCAGTACCATTACAGCCATGGAAATGGCCTCCCAGGGTGTGGCAAAGGCTACATATTGATTTTGCTGAGTTAGAAGGGCAACAATTGTTCATTGTGATTGATAGCCATTCGAAGTGAGGTGTTTCCAATGTGGAAAATAACAACAAGTAAAACATTGGACATTTTGCAAAGTTTATTTTCTTCATTTGGCCTCCCTGAAGAAATTGTTTTGGATAATGGACCACAATTTCATTCAGAAGAATTTGCACAATTCACGAGCAAAAATGGTGTGAAACATATCAAGGTTCCACCATATCATCCTGCCTCGAATGGTGCAGCAGAGTGCACTGTACAAATTGTAAAACGTGCCCTCATAAAACAAATGTTAGAACCAAATCCAAAGAAACGAAAGGTGTCATTGGATCACAAATTGGCTAATTGTTTGATTACATATCGAAATACTCCTCACACGACTACCGGTAGAACACCAGCAGAGTTGTTTCTCAAATGACAGCCACGAACTAGATTCTCGTTGTTAAAACCAAATTTGGCACAGTCCATAGAAGAGACACAATTAAGACAGAAAGAGAATCATGATGGAGGTAGAGTAAAAGAGAGAAGTGTGAAATTAAACCAGAAGGTGAGAGTGAAGAACCATCATCATAATTGGTTAAAGTGGTTACTAGGAAGAGAAGTGAAGATATGTGGTCCTCGCAAATATTTGGTCAAGATGCTTGATAATGGACAGGTTAGGTTTGTTCATATTGATCATATTTTACCTACAGACATGGAAGGAGTTGAAGGTGGGAATGATTCAATTATTTCTGGCTCATCAGATAGTTTTGATATACCAGTAGCAAAATCCAATGTACTGGAAACAAATCCAGGAGAAAATCAGAATTTAAGTCTGAGTCCAAGTCAGGAAAACAGACAGCCTGAAGTTAGAGTGAGTTCAAATGGAAATCAAGGAAATTCCGTGGAGGAAAACATTCCTCAGGATGAGCCTCAAATGAGTTTAGATTCAACACCATGTTTGGAAGGTTCTGTTCAAGAGCGAAGGTATCCTCTTCGAAACAGAAAACAAGTGGTTAAGTTAAATTTGTAAATATGGAAAAAATAAGTCTATATCCTGTGTTATGTATAAACATGCAAGTTATGTATGATGTTTATTATAATAACTTCTTCATTAAGGAGGGAGAAGTGTAATGTCTGTGAGCTTGTAATGTTTGTAGCTCCACGCTGTGGATGTGGACGTATTGTGTACTGCAACTGCAGAGTTAATAATGAAACAGAAGCTGGAGTTCCGGAGACTTCCGAGAGCTGCCTGCCATGTTAAGAAGCTGTGTGTGCTTGTGCTCTGTGAATATATCACAGGGATCTGTACCTGTTCTATGGCACTGACCACTGATGCAGTGATGCTGAACAAGACCACGCTGCTCCTTGACTAGGATTCCTCACTTGTCTCCAGTCGTCTTAGTTAACACTTGCCACTGGACCAAGACCTAGCTCTGACAAGCCCGTGTGGTGGCTGATGTGCGAAAGCCACCATACATTAAACAAATCCATGCACAGGCATCTTCCACCCTTCAAGATGTAGTTCGGGACCTGGAATATTAGGTCCTTCATTGAAACACCTGTGAACTCATCCCTTTTTGGCGTGGAAGCAAGTCATCCTCGTTTCGTGGGACCACCTATGATGATGACATAGAAGTGAACCACCACCTCATCTGAAAGCTTACAAAGAGCAATATGCAAGGAAAATAGGAACACAAGAATGAGACACTACAGAATGGTGGGACATGGGTTGTGTTCCCCTTCCCCCACAATCTCAGGTTTCTGTTCAGCTGTTTGAAGGTGCTAAGTGAGGATCAGATGGTTCCCCAGAGAAAGAACTGGCATGAGACCTCACAGGGCTGCTCTCACCAGCTAGCCAGGACCACTATTAGAAGTCTGGGCACAGACCCCCCCCCACCTAGCTCCCTTGGAGGAATGAGGTTAGAACCCAGGAGGCCAGCGAGGCAGAGAGCCAGGGGTAAAACAGCACAATTGCCCACTTGGGCTGATGCAGACTCTCAAACTGGTGTGTGTGACAGGACTGTGTGTGTGAAAGGTGGGGCGGGCAGGGGAGAGAATACAGAGAGACATTGAGTGTGTGTGAGGCGTACCAACTGACCTGCATTTCGCAAGAGAGAGTCCACTCTCATCTGAGAATGATGGCTCCCACAGGTATGGACTGTGCTGGGAACACAAGCCACTTCTTTCGTGCTCTCTTTGACAAGAGTGGATTTAATACAGAACTTTCAATACTGCTGTGAATGCTGGGACAGTCCTGCTTCCATTGCTATCTCTCTTCCTTCCTTTCATTCTCCAGTTAGAGAAAGAAAGAAAAACAGAATGAGAGAAGAGAGACAAAGAGTAGGTAACCGCCATTTGGTTTTCCCACATGCTCAGTTTATGGACATAGCTTGGCACCTATAATAGTGTTAACTTTTCTGGCCTGAGCTAAGGTTCAGATATACAATGAAGGACGGAAGGACGGAAGGACGGAAGGAAGGAAGGAAGGAAGGAAGGAAGGAAGGACGGAAGGAAGAAAGGAACATAATAAGAACATAAGAAATAGGAACAGGGGTAGGCCATACAGACCCTCGAGTGTGCTCCGCCATTCAATAATACTATGACTGATCCGATCATGGACTCAGCTCCACTTCCCTGTCCGCTCCCCATAACCCCTTATCCCCTTATCGTTTAAGCAACTGTATATTTCTGTCTTAAATTTATTCAATGTCGCAGCTTCCACAGCTCTCTGAGGTACCGAATTCCACAGATTTACAACCCTCTGGGAGAAGAAATTTCTTCTCATCTCAGTTATAAATGGGTGGCCCCTTATTTAAGATCATGCCCCCTAGTTCTAGTCTTCCCCATCAGTGGAAACATCCTCTCTGCATCCACCTTGTCAAGACCCCTCATAATCTTATACGTTTCGATAAGATCACCTCTCATTCTTCTGAATTCCAATGAGTAGAGGCCCAACCTACTCAACCTTTCCTCATAAGTCAACCCCCTTATCCCCGGAATCAACCTAGTAAACCTTCTCTGAACTGCCTCCAAAGCAAGTCTATCCGTTCGTATATATGGAAACCAAAACTGCATGCAGTATTCCAGGTGTGGCCTCAGCAACACCTTATACAGCTGCAGCAAGACTTCTCTGTTTTTATATTCCATTCTCTTTGCAATAAAGGCCAAGAGGGTAGCTAATGTAACACCACTTTTTAAAAAAGGAAGGAGAGAGAAAACGGGTAATTATAGACCGGTTAGCCTGACATCAGTAGTGGGGAAAATGTTGGAATCAATCATTAAGGATGAAATAGCAGCGCATTTGGAAAGCAGTGACAGGATTGGACAAAATCAGCATGATTTATGAAAGGGAAATCATGCTTGACGAATCTTCTGGAATTTTTTGAGGATGTAACTAGCAGAGTGGACAAGGGAGAACCAGTGGATTTGGTGTATTTGGACTTTCAAAAGGCTTTTGACAAGGTACCGCACAAGAGATTGGTGTGCAAAATCAAATTACATGATATTGGGGGTAATGTACTGACGTGGATAGAGAACTGGTTGTCAGACAGGAAGCAGAGAGTCGGGATAAACGGGTCCTTTTCAGAATGGCAGGCAGTTACTAGTGGAGTGCCGCAGGGCTCAGTGCTGGGACCCCAGCTCTTTACAATATACATTAACGATTTAGATGAAGGAATTGAGTGTAATATCTCCAAGTTTGCGGATGACACTAAACTGGGTGGCGTTGTGAGCTGTGAGGAGGATGCTAAGAGACTGCAGGATGACTTGGACAGGTTAGATGAGTGGGCATATGCATGGCAGATGCAGTATAATGTGGATAAATGTGAGGTTATTCATTTTGGGGGCAAAAACACGAAGGCAGAATATTATTTGGATGGTGGCAGATTAGGAAAAGGGGAGGTGCAACGAGACCTGGGTGTCATGGTTCATCAGTCATTGAAAGTTGGCATGCAGGTACAGCAGGCGGTGAAGAAGGCAAATGGTATGTTGGCCTTCATAGCTAGGGGATTTGAGTATAGGAGCAGGAAAGTCTTACTGCAGTTGTACAGGGCTTTAGTGAGGTCTCACCTGGAATATTGTGTGCAGTTTTGGTCTCCTAATCTGAGGAAGGACGTTCTTGCTATTGAGCGAGTGCAGCGAAGGTTCACCAGACTGATTCCAGGGATGGCTGGACTGCAAATGAGGAGAGACTGGATCAACTGGGCCTTTATTCACTGGAGTTTAGAAGGATGAGAGGGGATCTCGTAGAATCGTACAACTGGACAGGTTCGATGCGGGATGAATGTTCCCGATGTTGGGGAAGTCCAGAACCAGGGGACATAGTCTTAGGATAAGGGGTAGGCCATTTAGGACTGAGATGAGGAGAAACTTCTTCACTCAGAGAGTTGTTAACCTATGGAATTCCCTGCCGCAGAGAGTTGTTGATGCCAGTTCATTGGATAGCTCAAGACGGTGTTAGATATGGCCCTTAAGGCTAAGGGGATCAAGGGGTATGGAGAGAAAGCAGGAAAGGGGTACTGAGGGAATGTTCAGCCATGATCTTATTGAATGGCGATGCAGACTCGAAGGGCCAAATGGCCTATTCCTGCACCTATTTTCTATGTTTCTATACCATTGGCCTTCCTGATCACTTGCTGTTCCTGCATACTAACCTTTTGTGTTTCATGCACAAGTACCCCCAGGTCCCGCTGTACTGCAGCACTTTGCAATCTTTCTCCATTTAAATAATAACTTGCTCTTTGATTTGAAGGAAGGAAGGAAGGAAGGAAGGAAGGAAGGAAGGAAGGAAGTAACATGTGGTGCAGTGTCTATGGATCAAGTGTGAGATACAATTCTCAGAGAGTTGGGTTGTACATTAAAGCTTTTGCTGTCCCTTGAAGAGGTCAGCTTTGTCATCCTTCAAAATAAGCAATGTAGAAATATTTTGTTCCGGGGCGGGGGCTGGTATTGTGGTCCATGTCCAGGTCGACAGTTTGTTTATCATCCCATTTTCACATGGTGATACTTGAGTTCTGCCTAATATGGCAGCTTCAAATTTGCACTCAGAGGAGGGGTAAAGGCTTGGCACTTCTTAAAGATGTTTTACATTAATGATGGAGTTGATATTCAGACAAAGGTACCACTCACTTGTCTAGGTCCTCCCTGCCTGCAAACCCAGACAGATTCACTGACCCATTACTTGGTATTCATTACTTGTGGTGTATTGCCAGCATTGACCTTCGATACACAAGTACAGGTCACACTGCCCAGCTGGGAATGTATGACAATATCCAAGACTCTGGCTGATTTTGGTCAGTGGAAAGGTCTTCCACGCACTAGAATAGGCCCCATGTTTTAGGCAGCGTCCACAATGCCAGAATGGCAGGCCTTTGCTGGTGATCCGAGACCCCAGCAGTGCCATATCAGGAGTGGCCCAGTTTGCCCCCCTTCTCTGTATCACAGACGAGTCGAAGCCTCTCCTCACCTCAGGTCCATGGAGGTGCGCGTTCCAGCAGGTGTCAATGGATCACCATTTGGAGCGGGAATCCTGGCGAATTTTTCGTCCAGGCGATACATGTGAGGCTCGGAGGCCAACTGTACCTGGTAAATGGTTGCCTCCTTCCTGCGCCCCCCCCCCCCACTCCCAGCCCCCTTTACCTTGGCTGGTACGGCTTTGGAACATCGCAGCTCCAGTCATGTGATATGGCCACAATGCTGCACAAGTCACATGGTACAGGCGTGCTACGGCATAGATCACACAGTGCAAGTCATGTGCCCCAATCATACTACAGCATGCAGTACAGTCACACAACACCTACCTGCTTTTATACAGCACCTTTAACATAGTAAAAATGTCCCAAAGTGCTTCACAGAAGAGTTATCAGACAAACTTTGACACTGAGCCACATGAGGAGACAACAGGATCGGTGACCAAAAATTTGCTGAAAGATCATCTTAATGGAGGAGAAGCAGGTAGAGAGGCAGAGAGGCTGAGGGCTTGACGGCTGTGTTAGCATGCTCCAAAGGACCCATCGAGACACCTGTTGCCTCCTTACAAGCAGCAAAGCCCATCAGCCCACACTGCATCCTCTCCGAGCTTCTAGACCAGTAAGGCCACAGTGAGCAACCTCCCCACCATGCGACCCCCCCCCATAGTGAGCAACCTCCCCACCCTCCGACCCCCCACACATTGAGTAACCTCCCTACCCTCCGACCCCCCCCCACACAGTGAACAACATCCCCACCGATCACCCCCCTCCCCCGCCACAGTGAGCAACCTCTTCACCCTCTGACAGCCCCTCCATAGTGAGTAACCTCCCCACCCTCTGACCCCCCCCAACAGTGACTAACCTCCTCACCGTCCAACCCCCCCCCCCCCACAGTGACTAACCTCCCCACCCTCCGACCCCCCGCCACAGTGAGTAACCTCCCCACCCTCCGACCCGCCCCCCCCATAGTGATTATCAGCCCTTTCCCGTAGCCTAGCAATTTTATTCATTCCCTTTTGAAAGCTACAATTGAATCTGCCTCCACTCCCTTTCAGGTAGTGAATTCCAGGTCCTAACGACTCGCTGTGTAAAAACGATTTTCCTCTATGTCCACAGATCCTTAAAGGTCGTTAAGGTAGTTAAAGGCATAGGGAATGCTTTCCTTTATTAGCCGAGGTATAGAATACAAAAGCAGGAAAGTTATGCTGGAACTGTATACAACAATAGTTAGACCTCAGCTTGAATACTGCGTGCAGTTCTGGTCAGCACATTGCAGGAAGGATGTGATTGGACTAGAGATGGTACAGAGGAGACTTACGAGGATGTTGCCAGGACTAGAAAACGTTAGCTATGAAGAAAAATTGGATAGGCTGGGTTTGTTTTCCTTGGAACAGGGGAGGCTGAGGGGAGATTTAATTGGGGTGTATAAAATTATGATGCGTCGAGATAGAGTGGATAGGAAGGACCTATTTCCCTTAGCAGAGGGGTGCATAACCAGGGGGCATAGATTTAAAGTAGTTGGTAGAAGGATTAGAGGGGAGATAAAGAAACATCTCTTCACTCTGAAGGTGGTGGGGGTCTGGAGCTCACTGCCTGAAAGGGTGGCAGAGGCAGAAACCCTCACCCCATTTAAAAAGTACTTAGATGCACACTTAAAGAGCTGCAATCTACAGGGCTAAGAACCTAGTGCTGGAAGGTGAATGAGGCTTGGTAGCTCTTTTTCAATCGGCAAGAACACAATGGGCCAAATAGCCTCCTTCTGTGTCATAATTTTTCTATGATTCTATGTCGCCTTTGGTTCTTTTGCCAATCACCTTAAATCTGTGTCCTCTGGTTCTCGACCCTTCCGCCAATGGGAACAGTTTCTCTCTCTCTACTCTGTCTCGACACCTCATGATTTTGAACACCTCTAACAAATCTCCTTTCGACCTTCTCTGTTCTAAGGAGAACAACCCCAGCTTCTCCAGTCTATCCACGTAACTGAAATTCCTCATCCCTGGAACTATTCTTGTAAATCATTTCTGCACCCTCTCTAAGGCCTTCACATCCTCCCTAAAGTGCGGTGCCCAGAATTGGACACAATACTCCAGTTGAAGCCGAACCAGTGTTTTACACAGGTTCATCATAAATTCCTTGCTTTTGTAATCTATGCCTCTATTTATGAAGCCCAGGATCCCGTATGCTTTATGAACCACTTTTTCAGCCTGTCCTGCCACCTTCAATGATTTGTGCACATATACCCCCAGCTCTCTCTGTTCATGCACCCCCTTTAGAATTGTACCCGTTAGTTTATATTGTCTCTTCTCGTTCTTTGAACCAAAATGTATCACTTCGCACTTTTCTGCAATAAATTCCATCTGCCACGTGTCCATCCATTCCACCATCTTGTCCATCGCTATCCTCCTTGCTGTTCACTATACTTCCAAGTTTTGTGTCATCTGCAAATTTTGAAATTGTGCCCTGTACACCCAAGTCCAAGTAATTAATATATATCAAGAAAAGCAGTGGTCCTAGTACTGACCCCTGGGGAACACCTTCCACCAGTCCTATAAACATCCATTCACCACTACTCTCTGTTTCCTGTCACTGAGCCAGGCTGCCACTCTCCCTTTTATTCCATGGGCTTCAACTTTGCTGGCAAGCCTATTATGTGGCACCTTAATAAAACGCTTTATGGAAGTCCATGTACATCACATTTTAATTCTCTGCCCCACTCCCACTCTGCCCTCTCTTTCTTTGGCCTCCTGCACTGTTCCAATGAATGTCAACGGAAGCTTGAGAAACAGCGCCTCATCTTTCGATTAGGCACTTTACAGCTTTCTGGACTCAACATGGAGTTCAACAATTTCAGGTCCAAACCACCGCTCCCATTGCTTCAGTAGCTGCTATTGCTATTTGCACCTCCTCCAGACCCATCTTTTGTTTCTTTATTTGTCCCATTACCATTCCCTTTTTGCCTTGCACCATCATCCCTTTAGTCATTTAAACACTCCAGCCTCCCACCACTGCGGTCACAGACATTCCCTTTTGTTCTTTCCTCAGAGTGATTATCTGCAAGAACATTTTTGTGTCCTTCTGCGCATGTGTGCAGTCGGCCCCGCCCCTTATTGCGCATGGGCGTGTCTCCGAGGTTCGGCTGCAGTTGCAGCTGCAGTGGGGAGTGGGCCAGCCTTTCCTCAGCTCTGTGACAGGAGGCCCCTCACTGGATCTGTGGCGAGAAAAGAGGATCAAAAGGGAGGTCAGAGAGAGAGGTCGGAGAGAGGGGGGAGAGAGGGTCGGAGAGAGAGAGAGAGGGAGGAGAAAGAGAGAGGGGTCAGAGAGAGGGGAGGGGGGTTCGTCTGAGAGAGGGGAGAGAGAGAGAGGGGTCAGAGTGAGGAGAGAGAGAGAGAGAGAGAGAGAAAAAGAGAGAGAGAGAGAGAGAGAGAGAGAGAGTGGGTCAGAGAGAGAGAGCGAGAGACAGAGGGATCGGAGAGAGTGGAGAGAGAGGGGTTGGAGAGGGGGAAGAAAGAGAGGGGTTGGAGGGGAGGGAGAGAGAAATGGTGCAGAAGAGAGAGAGAGGGGTGAGAGAGAGAGGAGAGGAGAGAGGGGAGAGAGAGAGGGATTGGAGAGAGAAGGGTTGGAGAGAGAGAGGGGAGAGAGAAAGAGAGAAAGGGGAAAGAGAGAGGTTGCAGAGAGAGGAGGGAAAGGCGAGAGAGAGAGGGGAGAGAGAGAGGGGTTGGAGAGAAGGGAGAGACAAGGGGTCGGAGAGAGGGGAGAGAGTGGGGGGATTGGTGAGAGAGAGCGTGGGTTCGGAGGAAGAGGGGGGAATTGCAGGGCAGAGAGGTCAGGAAATTGGTGGAAGGGGCACTGGGGGGGGGAGGTGTGGTGAAGAGTACGGAGAGCACAGTGAGGATGGCAGGAGAATGTGATCCAGGTCTAATGTGGGGGGGGGGGGTGCGGGGGCTGGCGGTTGAGAGTGTGATGCAGATGGCAAGACTGGACGAAATCCATAAGTCATGACACTGTCACTATTCACTTGATACCCAATAAATCTGTTAACAATCTGTGACCCACACATAATGGCCTCTCTATGGCAGGGGTGGGGGTGGAAGAGAAGGTCAGAAAATTGTTGGGGGGAGAAGTCATGAATCCATGGGGAAGGAACTTGGGCAGGGGAAGGTCAGGAACCCGGGGGGGTGAGAGGAGGGGGGGCAGTGGGGAAAGGAGGTCAGGAACGTGGGTGGTGGGTGTCATGTATCTCACATTACTGTATATAACTGTATCTTACCATGCTATACATGACTGTAAATAGATATGACCTGGAACAATAAGCATACCTTACCACCAGGGGTGCACTTGCAGGAGACACTCCATACTTGTCCCACTGCAGTATATAGAGGAAGGTCTCAGGCAAGTGCAACACTGGAGAGCTGGAATTAAAGGTGCAGGTCCTGAGTGATCTTGACTTCAGCATGTGTCTCGTGTAAGTCAGTACATTAGAGTCAGGACTTAACAGTGGCGACGAGTTACGGGATCACAGAATCCACAGAATGGCTACCAACAGCTCAGATGAGGAATACAATGCTGGAGACAATTGGGATGACTTTATAGAAAGGCTCCTGCAAAGCTTTGTGACCAAAGTCTGGCTGGGCGACGATAAGGCAGACAAGAGAAGAGCCCATCTCTTGACCAGCTGTGGCTCGAAAACATACGCTTTAATGAAAGACCTGCTGGCACCCGAGAAACCAGCAAGCAAGTCGTTTGAGTTGAGCACACTGGTGAGAGACCACCTGAAGCCAGCGAGCAGCCGACACATGGCCAGACACAGGTTCTACAACTGCAGACGCTGTGTGGGCCAAAACATACCCGACTTCATGGTGGAACTTCGGAGGCTGGCTAGTTCATGTGAGTTCACCAATGAACTAAGGAGAGACGTACTGAGAGACTTTTTTATTGAAGGAATAGACCACGCAGGCATATTCTGAAAGCTTATAGGAGACTAAGAAGTTGACTCTAGAGGCAGCAGCAGCACTGGTCACACAGACGTTCTTGGCAGGCGAAGAAGAAACGAGGCTGATCTATACTTTGGTACGACAACCAATGAGGCATCGGAACAAGGGGTTCACATTGTGAAACAAACCGCTACCCCACACACAGACAAAGGCAGGAGAACAGGCCTTCAACAGCAGACAATGGCACCAGAAGCCATCAAAATCAAGGGCCACATGAACGGCTGATCACACCTCATCAACCCACAATGTGAACAATCAACAACAGATTGAGAGAAGCTCAAGGGAGATCAGCCAGACGCAGCTCATCCTTCGGAAACAATGGAAACGGTCTGTGTTGGAGATGTGGGGGAAGGCACTCAACCAGGGTGTGTCGATTTCAGCATGCCGTTTGCAGAAACTACACAGGGCATGTGCAGAAAAACAGCAGCTCAGCTGGTATACGAATCGGAAGGGTCGGAAAGCTTGGAACAGTGCACGGGACGCCGAGGTACAGCGGGTTAACACGATCAATGTCCACTGTTCTTACACCAAGACGCCTCCAATTATGATAAGGGTTCGACTCAATGGGATATCCGTCAACATGGAACTGGACACGGGGGCCAGTCAATCCCTCATGAGCGTTCAACAATTTGAACAGCTGTGGCCGCACAAAAGCAACAGACCAAAACTCACAAAGATCGACACCAAACTAAGGACCTATACTAAAGAAATCATCCCAGTCCTTGGCAGCGCCATGCTCTTAGTCACACACAAAGGGATGGTGCACCGACTTTCCCTGTGGATTGTCCCCGGGGATCTCCCAACCCTGTTGGGGAGAAGCTGGCTAGCAGAACTTAATTGGAAATGGGATGATGTACACGCCATGTCGTCAGAGGAACGGACCTCCTGCTCAACAGTTCTAAGCCGTTTTGAACATCTCTTTCAGCCAGGTGTGGGCACCTTCAAAGGGGCTAAAGTTAGAATCTACATCACACAGAATGCCAGACCAGTTCATCACAAGGCTAGAGCTGTGCCTTATGTGATGAGGGAAAAGATTGAAAACGAACTGGACCGGCTTCTGCGGGAAGGCATAATTTCTCCCGTGGAATTCAGCGACTGGGCAAGCCCCATCATCCCCGTCATGAAGCCTGATGGATCCGTGCGAATCTGTGGGGATTACAAGTCTGCCATAAACAGAGTCTCCCTACAGGACCAATACCCGCTGCCCAGAGCGGAGGACCTATTTGCCACGTTGGCTGGAGGAAATCTTTTCTCAAAACATGACCTCACATCTGCGTATATGACGCAAGAACTGACCGAAGAGTCTAAGCTACTCACCACCATCAACACACATCGAGGCCTTTTTGTGTACAATCGATGCCCATTTGGCATCAGGTCGGCAATTGCTATATTCCAGCGCAACATGGAGAGTCTGCTCAAGTCCATCCCGGGGATGGTTTTGTTTCAAGATGACATACTCATCACGGGCAGGGACACTGACTCTCATCTCTGCAATCTTGAGGAAGTACTAAGTCGATTGGATCGGGTAGGCCTAAGAGTTAAGAAATCCAAGTGTCTGTTTCTCGCGCCTGAGGTTGAATTTTTGGGCAGAAGGATTGCCGCTGATGGAATCCGCCCAACCAAATCCAAAACCTAAGCAATTCGCCTGGCACCCAGGCCCCGGAATGTCTCGGAACTGCGCGCCTTTCTCGGGCTACTCAATTCCTTTGGGAACTTTATGCAGAACTTGAGCACGCTGCTGGAGCCTCTCCACGTGCTACTCAGAAAGGGGTGCGATTGGTTTTGGGGGGACGCCCAGGAACACGCTTTCAATAAGGCATGCATCCTTCTATGTTCCAAGACTGTTTTAGCCTTTTTTGACCCAGGTAAAAAGCTAATCCTTACATGTGGTGCGTCAGCGTATGGGGTAGGGTGCGTTTTACAGCATGTCAATGATGCGGGTAAATTGCAGCACGTTGCGGGTCACTTTTGTGGGCGGAGCGCGGGTACGGTATGGTTGAGAAGGAGGCGCTTCCATGTGTGTACGGTGTCAAAAAGATGCACCAATACCTTTTCGGGGCCAAGTTTGCATTAGAAACCGACCACAAACCCCTCACATCCCTACTATCCGAGTGCAAGGCAATCAACGCCAACACCTCAACGCGCATTCAGCGGTGGGCACTCATGCTGGCGGCTTACTACTACATGATAAGGCACAGACCAGGCACAGACAACTGTGCCGACGCACTTAGCAGGCTACCCCTGGCGACCACAGAAGGGTCCGACGAACAGGACTGTGAGATGGTCATGGCAATCAATGCCTTTGAATCCACAGGTTCGCCCATGATGGCTCGCCAAATCAGAGCCTGGACGACCAGCGACCCCACGTTATCTCGAATTAAAAAATGCGTTTTAACCGGTCACTGGGCAGAGGCTCGCGATGCCTGCCCCGAGGAGGTCAAACCCTTCCATATGCGCATGCATGAACTCTCACTACAGACAGACTGCCTGATGTGGGGCAGCTGAGTAGTTATGCCCTTACGAGGCAGGGAGGCGGCTGTCCGGGAGCTCCATCGCGAGCACCCGGGGATCGTCCTTTTGAAGGCCATAGCCAGATCTCATGTCTGGTGGCCTGGCATTGACGCGGACTTGGAGCTCTGCGTCTGTCGGTGCATCATTTGTGCCCAACTCAGTAATGCCCCCAGGGAGGCCCCCCTAAGCCCCTGGCCCTGGCCCACCAAATCGTGGTCGTGGGTGCATGTAGACTATGCGGGTCCATTCATGGGCAAAATGTTCCTCGTAGTCGTTGATGCATTTTCAAAATGGATCGAGTGCACCATTTTAAACTCGAGCGCCACCTCCACCACTGTGGAGAGCCTTAGAACCATGTTTGCAATGCACGGCATTCCTGACATATTGGTCAGTGATAATGGTCCGTGCTTCACCAGCGCAGAATTTCCTGATTTTATAGTTGACCAAGGTATAAATCACGTTAAGACGGCACCTTTCAAGCCGGCCTCCAATGGCCAGGCGGAGCGAGCAGTGCAGATCATTAAACAAGGCATGCTCAGATTCTAAGGTCCCATGCTGCAGAGCTGCCTGTCGCGACTGCTGCTGGTATACAGATCTCGTCCGCATTCGTTGACTGGGGTTCCCCCCGCGCAACTAATGATGAAACAAACCTTAAAGACCAGGCTCTCGTAATCCTCCCAGACATGCATGAAATTGTTGAGGCTAAGCATCAAAAGCTAACTGAGTACCATGACCAAAATTCGAGGGGTAGGTGGAATGAGATAGGGGACAAAGTTTTTGTGCTAAACTATGGCCGGGGTCCCAAATGGTTTGCAGGGACAGTAACAGACAAAGTGGGAAACAGGCTACTGGTTGTACAAATGGACAATGGCCAAACCTGCCGGAGGCATGTCGACCAAGTAAAAAGTAGATTCACTGATAACACTAAAGAACCAGAGGCAGACTACAATGTGGAACTCACACCACACCTGGTGGACAGACAGGTGGAACAACCTGAGGAAAGGGCAGTCTCAATAGACAGCCCACGCGAGATACCAGCAATCACACCGAACGAAACAGACAGCCTAGGCGATATACCAGCAGTCACACCGAATGAAAAATAGGCACCAAGGCAAACAACTGAACCACAACTAAGACGCTCCACGCGAGAGCGCAGACCACCTGAGAGACTGAATCTATAAAGGCAATAAGACCTTGGGGGAGGGTGATGTCATGTATCTCACATTACTGTATATAACTGTATCTTACCATGCTATACATGACTGTAACTGGATATGACCTGTAACAATAAGCATACCTTACCACCAGGGGTGCACTTGCAGGAGACACTCCATACCTCTCCCACTGTGGTATATAAAGGGAGGTCTCAGACAAGTGCAGCACTGGAGAACTGGAATTAAAGGTGCAGGTCCTGAGTGACCTTGACTTCAGCATGTGTCTCGTGTAAGTCAGTACATTAGAGTCAGGACTTAACAGTGGGGGTGATTTGGTCACGAACTTGGGTGGTGGTAGGGGGCAGGGTGGGGAGTAGGTTAGGAACTTGGGCTGGGGGATGGGGCAGGAACTTGTTTGGGGAGAGGGGGAAGTTCTTAACCCGTGAGAGTGAGCTCTAATCTGTCTGGAGACAGTAGTCAGAATCGCTCAAATTACTCTTTTCAAAGTAATTGATTACGTAGGTTACATTGGTTACAGATTCAAGAGAAACTGCTGGGTGTCTTATCCTCCAAGGGGACCAATCAGCAATCAGTCATGTGATCAAGGGGACCCAATTAGAGCTTTATGTGTTAAAATAGCGCATCTTTCTTCCCTTATCTCCCCCCTTTCCCTGCCCTGCGCTTGCTTAAAAACCTGTTATATCTCTAACTTTTTCCAGTTGGGACGAAGTGTCATCGAAACGTTAACTTTGTTTCTCTCTCCACAGATGCTGCCTGACCCGCTGAGTGTTTCCAGCATTTTCTGTTTTTATTTCAGATTCCAGCATCTGCAGTGTTTTGCTTTTGTATATAATAAATACAAGGGACTGGATTTTAGGCTTTTATGTTTTTGGGGCGATAATGGCGGTGGGGCAGGAAAGTTAGCGGCCGGGAATAGTTTGCGCCTCAGTCGGTAAGTTTGGGCATCTGGGCCCTGTGTCAGGGGGCACAGCGCTAAGGGAGGCGATGTACACCTACCTCTTGTGACGCTAGGATGGGAAACTCCCGAGAAACTCCGAGAGACGCCTGGACGGGAACCTAAAAAAACTAAAAATACATTCCCAAAACATTGCCCATGCCACCACAACACAAATCGCTAAAAAAGTTAAAAGAAAAAGCATCGCGCTTACCTTAGGAGTCCATTACTCACCTCTTCGGGATGGTTGGACCGCCCTGATTTCCCAGGTGGTCAGTGTGAGGTGCGCTTCCAGGCGGACGTGTCGGGCAGGAGCTCAAACTCGTGCCGGTGTCACAACCAGGAGCGTTGCACACCGGCGCAACTCTTCCGGGCGGTGCTGCTCCACGCTGCCGCAAAACCGGACCTGAGGATCCCTGCGGGACGCTGGAGGCTGGCCACCCGACCAGAACACCTCACCGCCGCCATTGCCGCCGCTCCGGAGTGAAAAACGGAGTGTGGAGGACTCGAAAATCCTGCCCACTCTTTTTCCTTTTGAGGACCCTCCCTAGAACTTTGTTCAAGCTTTTTTTTTGTCAACCATCCTAATAACTCTTTCAGTGTCCAAATTGTTTTTGATTACGTCTTTGTGATGCATTTGGGGACATTTTACTCTGTTGAAGGCACTGTATAAATACTAGTTTTTGTTGAGTTTCAAGACTGTCACACAAGCCGAAGCCCGAAAGCAAGTCATAGTGTCGCCTGCACACGGTTAACATGTCATATCATCCAATCAAAGTCACAAGCGCTGCCAACGGCGACTATACCCCTTGTCGTGCCAGGGGTCGCTACTCTACGACAGTTTGGCGCATTACCGGTGACTGAAGTTGCATGTTTGGGTCTGCTCCGCTCTCCAGCAAGGACTTGATTGTATCGATGTCTCCTGCCAACACGGAGAAAAAGATTGGCGCCATCGGGTTTGTGGAATTATTGGGGTCCGCCCCTCTGCGGAGAAGCAGGTTAAAGATCACTCTTCTTCTCTGGTGTCTGGTGAAAGGCACACATATGAAAAATAACATTGTTCTATCATTTGGTGATAAGTCAAGGATTAACAATTTTGATACGCGAGGATCGGAACACAGGGTCAAAACTAAACAGAACCATGCTGGACATGTAGTAATGGGACACAGGAGAGTTAATCTGACTGCACAGAGCGCAGTGTATTTAGCAATGGGACAGGGGAGAGGGTGAGGGTAACTGGACAGAGCGCAGTGCATTTAGTAATGGGACAGGGGAGAGTGTGAGGGTAACTGGACAGAGCACAGTGCAATTAGCAATGGGACAGGGGAGAGTGTGAGGGTAACTGGACAGAGGCCATGCAGGAAGGCTCCATGCTTGATCCCTATTTGGAGTTAGCAGGTCTAGGCTTAGATGTCAACCATAATGCCGCTATAGTTGGCCTCTGTACCCTTGAGTAAGTGAGCCGAAATAATAAGCAGCCTTGGAATGGCACTGCAGTTGGCCATCAGATGAGGGCAGTTGACCTGCAGCAGACACCATTTCTCATGGCTGAGACTTACTAGGCACACAATTGAAGGCTGAGTGAAATATTTCAGCCATCCACCATGAATTTATACCTCTGCTTGAGTTGATATCTTCACCAAGAGACAAGGGGAGGGGGCTGCGGGGCAGGGGTTAAGATAACTGATGAAAAATGTATTGGATGGTCATCGGTTTACATTGAATCAGGTCAAGGAGCTTATCTGGTAATGTGTTTCGGTTGTGTTTAAGTGGGATGCCTTTATTGCAAGGCCCTGGTGAGACAATTGTTCTTGTGGCACCTACTCTGATTTCATCTCTGCTATTTCCCACACTTTTTCGGCAGGTAGCAACAATGAGTTCCCAGTTGAGCTCTTAAAATGCGTGTTCCTACTTAAGATATGAGCAACACGCAGCATGTGTTGGTCAATGACGTCGAGCGGATAGTTCCTGACGCTTTGCGAAGATTCAAAGTTAACAGTTGAGGGAATGCCTGCTGATGGAGCTGTTAGATCTTCAGATTCCTCATCAGATTCTGATATTGTACTTTCCTCCTCCTGCAACTCCTCACTTTTCATTTCTGGCATCAGTGAAACGGACGGAAGCTTCTTGTTGGATATGCTCCCCACCCTGATCTTGCGGTCATGAACTGCGAGTCTCTTGGCCTCATGCACCTTCTGTGTCAGTTCACCTTTGCTCAATGGGTCTTTAGCAGAAGTGTACTCGGCCTGGAGAAAGAACAATTCAAAGTGAGGTCACCACGAGGCGGACAACAGTAAACTCTTCAGCAAGAAACCTCAGCGAAAGGCCAAGGACCACAGTGCAGGATGCCAACGAGGTGAAACCGAGACATTTTTATGGACCTCGAAGAAAGGATGGGGTCAATTGGGAAGTAGAGGTTGGGGCTACTAGGTTTTGTGATTTGCCTTTCCACGTTGCATGTCAAGAGCACATGGCAGACAGCAGCTCATCTAATTCAATCCTGCAGAGTTTTGCATCCATTAATTTGGTGGAGGTGAGGGGGTTGTGGGGAGGTTGTGGGGAGGGTCAAGGTTGGGTAGACATACCCAGCATCTGAATTCCCTATGCTCCCACCATGAGACGCTCCACGCTGGAGCATTATGTCGGGTCGATGGACCCTTAGGTGAACGCAAGCTAAGAAAAGAGAAAAACATTTGCGTGTAGCAGCACACTGCAAAAGCTTTCCGGATGGCTTTTCTTTGTGCTGAATACAAAGAATCACTGCTGTAAGCAAATGCTTCCTGTGAACCAAAACCTAACTAAATGCAAGGTATTTAGGATAACAGACCTCAGGGTGAACAATGAACCCTATTACCATTCACGTATGCTATGAAAATGGTGCAAGGTAGCATCATACACTATATTGGCCTTTGAGAGGGTGCATTGCAGATTAACCAAGATGATACAGGGTTCTTACCCAGGGCTAAAAGGGTTAAGCTATGTGGACATGTTGCAAGGGTTGTACTCCCTTGAGTATAGAAGATTAAGGGGTAATCAGATTGAGGAATTTAAGAAGATTAAATGATTTGGTAGAGTAAATAGAGAGAAACTATTTGCTCTGGTGGGGGAGTCAAGAACAAGGGGACATGACCTTACAATTAGAGCTAGGTTGTTGAGGTGTGATCTCAGGAAGCACTTCTTTACATAAATGTAGTGGAAATCTGGAACTCTCGTCCCCTAAAGGCTGGAGGGTCAATTAAAAATGTCAAAACTGAGATTGATAGGTTTTCGTTAGGCAAAGGTATTAAGGGTTATGCAACCAAGGCAGATAAATGGAGTTAAGATACAGATCAGCCATGATCTAATTGAATGGCGCAACAGACTCAAGGGACTGAATGGCCTCCTCTTGCTCCTATGGTCCACTCTTGACTTCTCCAACTGATAGCAAACACCACCTTGACAGGCCATTAACTCAGGCTAAAACTACTCATTTGTATTTATTAAGATGTTTGATTAAACAGAAGTGAAAAAAAACAGCAGATTTAAATAGAATGTAATACCTCATTTAAATTTACTCCATCTGTTAAACAAACAATTTAAGTTCTAAAATCCTAGGGGTTCCCTTCCTGCAACTTGTACCATCCATTCACTAGAACATTCACATTCACACGGCATGATGCATCATTTAAGTACATGGAAATTAAATAAAATTTCACTGTGTTTGATGAGGAAATACTGGGCTGAAAATTGCAGCCTCTCTGGGTCTGTACGATGTGCGCACGTACCTGGCGAGGCCTCGCAAAGGCCGGTTCTCAGGGCGCGATGCACATCCGCCGAAAACCGACTTTACCAATCTGTCAAAATTTCTTTAGACAGATCCTATGCATCTCCTCGCAGGAAGGACATCTGCGGGGCAGAGATTGGGCTATTTGCCCAACTCTTGCCCAGCGAATGTCCCTCAAACTCTTAAAAGCAGGTGTATAGCTCACTTTTACCAGCGTAAGAGTTTTAGAACATAGAAAAATTTAATTTAATCGCTCATTTTTATATTAAAAACCCTGTCCATTAAGGTAAGTTTATTTTTAACCCACATTAAAAAAAAATTTTAAAAAAAAATTTCTAAAACATTTAATTACATTCAATTTCAATTACTTTTAAGTATATGAGGTGTTTTATTTAATTTATTGTGCTGTGTTTCTTGTTTTACGGGTTATTCTCATTGATAGAAAATAAAAACAGAGCTCCCATATTATCAATGAGAATCGTAGATAGTGATTGGTGGTTCAGGCCCATGTGATTACAGCATATGCGTACACATCGGGAAGACATGTTCCCATGCGCTGCGAAGCGCATGAAGGCTTCCGACCACAATCCTACGTTCCTCCGGGACCACCAGGTATTTTCGTAGATTTTTTTCAAGTCGGAGGCATTCGTCTGAAGGAAGCCTCCGTCCGCAATTTTCCTCCCACTATTTCCACTGGTTGGTGGGTTGTTAACTAGAGTGCATAAATTTAAGCTCAGCACCAAACAAAGGGAGAGGTTAGGAACATATTAGAAACACTTGTCGAAGCAGAATCAGCAACAGCTTTTAAAAGGGAAGTGGATAAGTATTTGATTTTCTTTTTATAAAGAATATGGGGCAAGGACAGAGAAATGGGACTGAGTGGATAGCTCTTTCAGAGAGCTGGGAAAGGCACGATGGGCCAAATGGCCTCTTTTAGTGCAGTAAAATTCTATGGGGGCTCGTTTCCTAACACCTGTCGTTTCTTCGATGGAAGATACTCAGGCTGGATTTTTGGATCTTTTGCGCTCCGTTTTTCACCCCAGTGCGGCGGCAATGGTGGCGATGAGGGCTTCTGGGCGGGCGGTTTTGCGGCGGCGCAGAGCAGCACCGCCTGGAAGAGCTGTGCCGGGTTGTGACACCGGCGCGAGTTTGAGCTCCTGCCCGACCCATCCGCCCCGAAACGCGGCCGCAATGACCGCCTGGGAAATCAGGGTGGTCCAAACATCCCGTCGGTGGAGAGGTAGGTAATGGACCCCGCCCAGGCCTCTCTCGGAGCACTCCCAACCCAGCTCTTTAGCTCGGGAGTTTTCCATCCTCACACCAGGAGAGGTGTACAACGCTTCCCTTAGCGCTCCCTGACCCAGGGCCCAGATGCCCAAACTTAATGATTAAAGTGCAAGCTATTCCCAGCCTCTAACTTCCCTGCCCCGCCTCCATTATCGCCCCCAAAATATTAAAGCCTAAAATCCAGCCCTATGGAGATAGGTTGCAAACTGCCCAGGATTGGGAGAACCTTTGTAGGAATTACTGCCGTATGACTCTATCAGCTGAGTTCATAAAATCATCAAACAGACTCTGGACATCCCATGGGAATTGAAACTTGGCCCGTTTACACCAGCAGCCCCGTGCACAAGAAAACGGATACAGGAAAAATCTTCACTGGTGTCGGCTTCAAGTGAAACAAACCTTTTTGGGGTTGGTGAGCCTGCCGATGTCCTTGTGTAGAAAGGACTTGATGGGATAGTACAGTGTGTTGCAGCAGTTGAGTGCGGAAACACCCTCGTCATTCAGCTTGTTCACGTTGGCTCCGTTATCAAGCAGCAGGTTGACGATGTCTTTGCTGCAAACGACCTGTAAGAAATTGCTCAGATGAAGGCCTGTGAAACGGGGAACATAGAATCATCGAGTTATAGACAGATACAGCACAGAAGGAAGCCATCTGGCCCATCACGCTTGTGCCGGTTCTTTGGTAAAGCGATCCGATTAGTCCCACACCCCTGCAATTCTTTTCCTCATCAAGTATTTATCCAGCTCTGTTTTGAATATTCCTATTGAATCTACTTCTGTCACCCTTTCAGGCAATGCAGTCCCGATAACAACATCTGGCTGTGTAAAAAATACGTCCTCATGTTGCCTCTGGTTCTAAACCTCTCCGCCTCCCGACCTCTCTTTCCTCCTTTAAGACGCTCCTTAAAACATACCTCTTTGACCAAGCTTTTGGTCATCTGCCGTAATTCTTTCTTCAGTGGCTCGGTTTCAAATTTATTTGTTTTGTCTTATAACACTGCTGCGAAGTGCCTTGGCACATTTTACTGTGTTAAAGGCGCTATATAAATGCAAGTTGTTGTTGTTCTTTTGCCAGTCACCATAAATCTCTGTTTTCTGGTTACCGACCTTTCCGCCACTGGAACCAGTTTTTCTTTATTTACTCCATCAAAACCTCTCATGATTTTGAACACCTTTATCAAATCTCCTCTTAACCTTCTCTGCTTTAAAGAGAACAAGCCCAGCTTCTCCAGTCTATCCACATAACTGAAGTCCCTCATCCTTGGTACCATTCTAGTAAATGTGCTCTGCACCCTCTCTAAGGCCTTGGCATCCCTCCAAAAGTGCACTGCCCAGAATTGGAAGCAATATTCCAGCTGAGGTCTAACCAGTGTTTTATAAAGGGTGAGCATAACTTCCTTGTCTTTGTACATTATGCCTTTATTCATAAAGCCAAGGATCCCAGATGCTTTTTAACAGCCTTTTCAACTTGTCTTGCCACCTTCAAAGACATACACCCCCAGGTCTCACTGTTCCTGCATCCCCTTTAAAATCATACCATTTAGTTCATATTGTTTCCCCTCTTCCTAGTAAAATGTATCACTTCACATTTCTCTGCATTAACTTTCACCAGTCATGTGCCTGCCCATCTCACCAGTCTGCCTATGTCCTCCTGAAGTCCGTTACTATCTTCCTCATTCTTTACTACATTTCAGAGTTTCGTGTCATCTGCAAACTTTGAAATTATGCCCTGGATACCCAAGTCCAGGTCATTAATATATATCAAAAATAGCAATGGTCCCAATACTGACCCCTGGGGAACACCACTGTATACCTCCCTCCCTTCGCTGATTTTGTATCCATGCAGACACTGACCCTTTAATCCCATGGGCTTTAATTTTGCTAACAAATCTATCATGTGATACTTTTGAAAGTCCATATACACAACATCAACTACGTTACCCCCATCAACCCTCTCCATTACTTCATCAAAGAACTCACTCAAGTTAGTCAGACATGACTTACCTTTAACAAATCCATGCAGATTATCATTTATTAGTCCATACTTTTCTAAATGCCAATTAATTTTGTCCCAGATTATTGCCTCTATAAGTTTCCCCACCAGCGATGTTAGACTGACTGGCCTGTAGTTGCTGGCTTATCCCACTCCCCTTTTTAAACAGGGGTGTAACATTTCCAATCCTCCAGTCCTCTGGCACCACCTCCATATCGAACGATGATTGGAAGATTGTGGCCAGGGCCTCCCCAATTTCAACCCTTATCTCCCTAACCTAGGATAAGAACATAAGAACATAAGAAATAGGAGCAGGAATAGGCCATACGGCTCCTCGAGCCTGCTCTGCCATTTAATACGATCATGGCTGATCCGATCATGGACTCAGGTCCACTTCCCTGCCCACTCCCCATAACCCCTTATTTCCTTATCGGTATAGAAACTGTCTATCTCTGTCTTAAATTTATTCAATGTCCCGGCTTCCACAGCTCTCTGAGGCAGTAAAGTCCACAGATTTCCAACGCTCTGAGAGAAGAAATTCCTCCTCATCTCAGTTTTAAATGGACGGCCTCTTTTTCTAAGATTATGCCCCCTAGTTCTAGTCTCCCCTATCAGTGGAAGCATCCTCTCTGCAGCCACCTTGTCAAGCCCCCTCATAATCTTATACGATAAGATCACCTCTCATTCTTCTGAATTCCAATGAGTAGAGGCCCAACCTACTCAACCTTTCCTCATAAGTCAACCCCTCATCTCCGGAATTAACCTAGAGAACTTTCTCTGAACTGCCTCCAAAGCACGTATAGCCTTTCGTAAATATGGAAACCAAAACTGCACGCAGTATTCCAGGTGTGGCCTCACCAAAACCCTGTATAACTGTAGCAAGACTTCCCTGCTTTTATACTCCATCCCCTTTGAAATAGAGGCCAAGATACCATTGGCCTTCCTGATCACTTGCTGTACCTGCATACTATTCTTTTGCGTTTCATGCACAAGTACCCCCAGGTCCTGCTGTACTGCAGCACTTTGCAATCTTTCTCCATTTAAATAATAACTTGCTCTGTGATTTTTTCTGCCAAAGTGCATGACCTCACACTTGCCAACATTATACTCCATCTGCCAAATTTTTGCCCACTCACTTAGCCTGTCTATGTCCTTTTACAGAGTTTTTGTGTCCTCCTCACATATTGCTTTTCCTCCCATCTTTGTATCGTCAGCAAACCTGGCATCCCATCTGGACCGGCTGACTTTTCTACTTTGAGGATTGCTAACCTTTTAAGTACCTCCTCTTTATCTATTTTTCTCCTACCCAATATCGTTAATAAGCTAACAGTGTTTGCTGTGGCTCAGTGGGTAGCTCTCGTCTCTGAGTCAGAAGGTTATGGGATCAAGTCCTAATCCAGAGACTTGAGCAGATAAATATAGGCTGACACTCCAGGGCAGTGCTGAGGGAGTGCAGCACTGTCGGAGATGCCATCTTTCAGATGAGATGTTAAACCAAGGCACAATCTGCCCTCTGAGGTGGACATAAAACATCCCATAGCACTAATTCGAAGAAGAGCAGGGGAATTATCCCTGGTGTACTGGCCAATCAATATAAAAAAGAACAAATTATCTGGTCATTATCACAATGCTGTTTGTGGGATTTGCTTGTGCACAAATTGGCTGCTGCATTTCTTACACTTCAAAAAGTACTTCATTGACTATAAAGCACTTTGAGGTGTCTGGTGGTTGTGAAAGGTGCTATATAAATGCAAGTCTTTTTTTCTACCGCCTCATAAGAGCAAAAGAACATAAGAACATAGAAATTAGGAGCAGGAGTCGGCCACACAGCCCCTCGAGCCTGCTCCGCCATTCAATGAGATCATGGCTGATCACCTCCACTTTGCTGCTACATTGACAGCATCCTCTTCTCTAGTGAAGACAAATGCAAAGTACTCATTTAGTACCTGAGCCATGTCCTCTGCCTGCACAAGAAGATCTCCCCAATCAGCTCCACCTTTCCTTTGACTACCCTTTGGATACCCTTTTTATTTTAGCTGCTAATGTATTCTCATGCTCCCTTTACCCCTCATTCCCATTTTTAGATCTCCTCTCTATTTTCTTTATTCAGCTTGGTTCTCGACTGTATTACGAACCTCACATTTGTCTTAAGTATTTTTCTGCATCATTTAACATAAGAACATAAGAAATAGGAGCAGGAGTAGGCCATACGGCACCTCGAGCCTACTCCACCATTCAATACGATCATGGCTGATCTGATCATTGACTCAGCTCCACTTCCCCGCCAGCTCCTCATAACCCCTTAACCCCTTATAGTTTAAGAAATTGTCTATTTCTGTCTTAAATTTATTCAATGTCCCAGCTTCCACAGCTCTCTGAGGCAGCAAATTCCACAGATTTACAATCCTCTGAGAGAAGAAATTTCTCCTCATCTCTGTTTTAAATGGGCGGCCCCTTATTCTAAGATCGTGCCCTCTAGTTCTAGTCTCCCCCATCAGTGGAAACATCCTCTCTGCATCCACCTTGTCAAGTCCCCTCATAATCTTATACGTTTCGATAAGATCACCTCTCATTCTTCTGAATTCCAATGAGTAGAGGCCCAACCTACTCAACCTTTCCTCATAAGTCAACCCCCTCATCCCCGGTATCAACCTAGTGAACCTTCTCTGAATTGCTTCCAAAGCAAGTATATCCTTTCGTAAATATGGAAACCAAAACTGCACGCAGTATTCCAGGTGTGGCCTCACCAATACCTTATATAGCTGTAGTAAGGCTTCCCTGCTTTTATACTCCATCCCCTTTACAATAAAGGCCAATATCCCATTGGTCTTCCTGATCACTTGCTGTACCTGCATACTATCCTTTTGTGTTTCATGCACAAGTACCCCCAGGTACTGCGGCACTTTGAAATCTTTCTCCATTTAAATAATAACCTGTTCTTTGATTTTTTTTCTGCCAAAGTGCATGTCCTCACACTTTCCCACATTATACTCCATCTGCCAAATTTTTGCCCATTCACTTAGCCTGTCTATGTCGTTTTGCAGATTTTTTGTGTCCTCACACATTGCTTTTCCTCCCATCTTTTGCACCGTCAGCAAACTTGGCTATGTTACACTCAGTCCCTTCTTCCAAGTCGTTCATATAAATTGTAAATAGTTGGGGTCCCAGCACTGATCCCTGCGGCACCTCACTAGTTACTGGTTGCCAACCAGAGAATGAACCATTTATCCTGACTCTCTGTTCTCTGTTAGTTAGCCAATCCTCTATCCATGCTAACATATTACCCCCAACCTCGTGAACTTTTATCTTGTGCAGTAACCTTTTATGTGGTACCTTGTCAAATGCCTTCTGGAAGTCCAAATACACCACATCCACTGGTTCCCCTTTATCCACCCTGTTCATTACATCCTCAAAGAACTTCATCAAATTTGTCAAACATGACTTCCCCTTCATAAATCCATGCTGACTCTGCCTGACCTCTATTTTAACCTCTATTTCTTTAGTCATCCAGGAAGCTCTAGCTTTGGATTCCCATCCTTTCCTCCTCATGGGAATGTGTCCACTCTGTACCTGAACCAGCTAGTCTTTGAAGGCCTCTCATTGCTCATTTACTGTTTTACCTTCCAAATTTTGATTCAAATCCACCTGGGCCACATTCCCTTTCAACTCACTGAAGTTAGCCCTCCTCTAGTTAAGTATTTTTATGCTTGATTGTCCTTCTCCATAACTATTCTAAACCTGATGATATTATGATCACTGTTCTCTAAATGCTCTCCCACTGACACCAACTCCACTTGACCCACCTCATTCCCCAGAACTAGATCCAGCACTAGATCTTCGTTGCGCTGGAATCCCAAGCTGATCAAGAAAGTTCTCTTGTACACATATCAGGAAGTCCTCCCCCTCTTTGTCTTTTACACTGTTACTATACCAGTCGGGGCCATAAAAGGAGCAGAGGTGCGACAGTCCAGGAGCAGCGTGCAGGCCCCAATTTGTGTGAGAACACCAGCGGCAGGTCAGGGCCATAAAAGGTGCAGAGGTGCAGCAGCCTGGGAGCAGCGAGGAGGCCACTTCAGGGAGCAGCGCGAGCTGGTGCAGGAGGGCGATGGCAGCAAAAAGTGACGTCATCAAGGTCCAGGTCGGTGATTGGAGCATGGGCAGATACAGCAGGAGCGGCGAGAGACTGCGAAGGAATGTGATCGGAGCCCAGGAGAGGCGTGAGTTCGGGGATAGAAGAGGCGTGGGCCCAGGGGCAGCACGGGCCAGCACGGGCCAGCCCACGCTACGATATTTGTGCGCACAAGGCCCGTGCAGCAGAGGAGGTCTCCAGTCGTCTTGGTTAATCCTTACCACTGGACCAAGACCTAGCTCTGTCAAGCCCATGTGGTGGTTGATGTGCAACGGCCACCACACGTTAAAAACATTCACACACAGGCATCTTCCACCCTTCAACACGTAGTTCGGGATCTGGAATGTTAGGTCTTCCATTGAAACACCTGTGAACTCATCTTTTCTTGGCGTGGAAGCAAGTCATCCTCATTTCGAGGGCCTGCCTATGATGATGATACCAATTAATATTAAGATAATCAAAGTCATCCTTTATCATTGTTCTGCAGTTCTTGCATCTTCCTGTAATTTGCCTGCCAATTTGCTCCTCTATCTCCTTCCCATTTTTGCTGGCCTTTAGTGTACACCCAGTAGTGTAATAGCTCCTCCATTGTTCCATAATTCTAACCAAATAGACTCTGTCTTTGACTCCCCCACCTATATGATCCCTTTCCAGTGCTATAATAGCTTATTTGATCAATACTCCCCACCCCCATTTTCTTCTTCCCCTATCTTTTCTGAATACCCTGTAGCCAGGAATATTAAGTTCCCAATCCTCCTCTTCTTTGAGCCAGGTCTCTGTTATTGCCATTATATCATAGTCCCATGTGATGACTTGTGCCTGTAGCACACAAATATTATTTACCGCGCTTTGTGCATTTACGCACATGCACAGCAAACCCATCTTCAACTGCCTCATATTTTCCCCCTTTTTGATCCCTCCTATTTCTGAACTATTCTGTACTCAAGTGCTATTTGTCTCTCCCAGGCCTCTGTGCACCTTGTTTCTCCTCTCGACTGTTTCATCCTGGTGCCCATCCCTCTGCCTAATTAGTTTGAATCCTCCCCTACAGCACAGGTTAATCTACTCGTGAGGACCTTCGTGCCAGCTCTGCTGAGGTGCAATCGTTCACCACGAACAGGTCCATCTTGCCCCAGAATTGGTCCCAACATCTTTCTAACCCTGAGAGCAGAGTGAGATTTGGCTCAGTGGTAGCGTTCCCACCTTTTTTTTAGAAAGTAATGTGTTCGAGCCCTACTCTGCACAGCCCTACTCTATGAATACTGAGTTAACTTGCAGAGGGGTACTCACGTCTGATGGGAGAGGAGTGGCCACACACCTCCCCATCCTTGCCCCAGTGAGTGGACAGAAGAGTCTCTGAATACCGGGTTGACATCCATGCAGGATAATCGCAACTGATGAGAGTGTCGTGGTGACCTCCCCACACATCTAAACTGTTCTCTGGGTATGGAGTTGAGAGTCAGGCTAACAATCTGACCCACTGTACCACCCAGTGCCAGAGTGTGAAAGGACAGTGTCTGACCCATGTATCACCCAGTGCCAGAGTGTGAAAGGACAGTGTGTGACCCACTGTATCACCCAGTCCCAGAGTGTGAAAGGACAGTGTGTGACCCACTGTATCACCCAGTCCCACAGTGTGAAAGGACAGTGTGTGACCCACTGTATCACCCAGTCCCACAGTGTGAAAGGACAGTGTGTGACCCACTGTATCACCCAGTGCCAGAGTGTGAAAGGACAGTGTGTGACCCACTGTATCACCCAGTGCCAGAGTGTGAAAGGACAGTGTCTGACCCATGTATCACCCAGTGCCAGAGTGTGAAAGGACAGTGTGTGACCCACTGTACCACCCAGTCCCACAGTGTGAAAGGACAGTGTGTGACCCACTGTACCACCCAGTCCCAGAGTGTGAAAGGACAGTGTGTGACCCACTGTACCTCCCAGTCCCACAGTGTGAAAGGACAGTGTGTGACCCATGTATCACCCAATCCCAGTGTGTGAAAGGACAGTGTGTGACCCACTGTACCACCCAGTCCCACAGTGTGAAAGGACAGTGTGTGACCCACTGTACCACCCAGTCCCAGAGTGTGAAAGGACAGTGTGTGACCCACTGTACCACCCAGTGCCAGAGTGTGAAAGGACAGTGTGTGACCCACTGTACCACCCAGTGCCAGAGTGTGAAAGGACAGTGTGTGACCCACTGTACCACCCAGTCCCAGAGTGTGAATGGATAGTGTGTGACCCACTGTACCACCCAGTCCCAGAGTGTGAATGGATAGTGTGTGACCCACTGTACCACCCAGTCCCAGAGTGTGAAAGGACAGTGTGTGACCCACTGTACCACCCAGTCCCAGAGTGTGAAAGGACAGTGTGTGACCCACTGTACCACCCAGTCCCAGAGTGTGAAAGGACAGTGTGTGACCCACTGTACCACCCAGTCCCAGAGTGTGAAAGGACAGTGCGTGACCCACTGTACCACCCAGTCCCAGAGTATGAATGGATAGTGTGTGACCCACTGTACCACCCAGTCCCAGTGTGAAAGGAGTGTGTGACTCACTGTACCACCCAGTTTTATTTTCTGTTCATAATTATCATGGAAATAGGAGATATATGTATTTTATATAGTTTATCGGGATCTTTTCCGTAAGCATTGTTTAAGTGAATAAGACTGGCTGAATAGTCTGAACCCGACTAATGTTTTTAAATCACACACTGTCATAGGGCAGAATGGTAAGAAGGTCTGGGAGCCCCATGCCCCTTTAGTGTCAGCCGTGGCTCAGTGGGTAGCAGACTTGCCTCTAGATCAGCAAGTTGTGAGTTCAAGTCCCAGTCCAGGAACATGAGCACATAAATCTAAGCTAACACTCCAGTGCAGTCCTGAGGGAATGCTGCACTATTGGAAGTGCCATTTTTCAGATGAGACGTTAAAACTAAGGCCCCGTCTGCCCTCTCAGTAAAAGATCCCATAGCCACTATTTCGAAGAGGAGCAGGAGCGTTATCCCCAGTGTCCTTGCCAATATTTATCCCTCAATCAACATAACAAAAAAAATAGATTATGTGGTCATTATCACAAATTGGCTGCCACGTTCCCATTTTACAACAGTGACTACATTTCAAAAGTACTTTATTGGTTGTAAAGCGCTTTGAGACGTCCAGTGGTCAAGAGGGGCGCTATAGAAATGCATATCTGTCTTTCTTTTTTTACCTTAACAGATAAGAGTCTCTGGGGATCCTTGCCCGAGAGTGGAGGCCCAGACAGGATAGTGTTATGAAGGTGCGCACACCTCAAAGTAATTCATCGCGTGAAACACTTTGCATTGCTTCTGAGAGATGTGGCAAGGAGCTATGTAAATGCGAGACATTTTCCCATGTTTTTGTTATGCAGCTACGGAACATTCCCAGAGCTGGGTCAGCACTGACCCATCCAACAAGAGAAAGCAAGGGATGCTGTCCCAGCGTCCATTGCACGAAGACAGGTGCACTTGGGGATAGCTGAGATCAAGCTGGGGAGCTGTGGACACGAACCCATGTCCACAGCTCCCCAGCCTCTTAGTACACTGGATCATTCCTGAGAGTGACCCCCCCCCCCCCGCCCCCGCAGACAGTTTGGTATGAAAGTTGCTGTAATGTATTTGCTTCATGGGTTCTTTGCTTAAGAATTCATAGCAACACATTGCTGTTAAGACCTAGTTGCTTTGTTAGCAAAAGATTTAACAATCGCACTACACATTATCCGTTCATCCACAAGGCTCACAACCACCTGCCTCATTATGGATCCCCTGAACCCAGCTGGCTGGGGTTTTATTGAGTCTGGTGAACATCACGTGATTGGCTAAGCCACTCCCAACTCACCAGCTCTACCAACAGGTGCATGCATTACAGTTGCATGTACATATTACAAAGCGAAGCAAAAGGCAAGAAAAGTGGTGAAACTTACTGTGGCGCCGATCAGCGACATATGCCCCTGGACATCGGCGACGTCCGCACTTACTAAGTTAGTATTGAGGATCTTGTGCACGCTCTTGTAGTCCCCCGCTCCAGCTGCAATGATTAGTCTCTCGGAGGTACACTCCAGGGGACCTTTGGGACCAAAGCCCTTCCGCCTTCCATCGATTACAGCTGCCACATCCCAGGGGAGGTTTGCTTGAGCGTGCCTGCGGGAAAATGAATTTGTCACCTTGTTAACGGACAGTGCACACGCTGCAGGGTCGCCGAGTCTGATTGGACGAGTGTTCCTGGAGGTTGCATCACATGACCTCTCGCCTCCAACTGCTCCACCCAGTCAAACAGCCTTTCTTCCCCCATCTTCAATATTTGTATAATGGTAAATAAGAACAGAAAATGCTGGATGCGCTCAGCAAGTCAGACAGCATCTGTGGAGAGCGAAGAACAGTTAACATCTCAGGTCAATCATCGATCATCGGGCTGAAACGTTAACTCTGTTTCTCTCTCCACAGATGCTGCCTGACCTGCTGAGTGCTTCCAGCATTTCCTGTTTCTATTTCAGATCTCCAGCAGTATTTTGCTTTTAGTTGAATGTGTTTATAATGAATAAGCAAGCAAGTTAAAAGAAAATGGAACAGAAAGCACCACTTTATTTTTAATGCTTCTGTGATTTTTCTCCCTGGTTGTTCCGAGCAGTGTTCAGGAGATTAAGCTTTAATTCCTGAAGATGCTACGACAATCCTGGAGGCTTGGCAACTGTAACTGGATGGTAACTCTTCATGTTATGCGCTGAAGGCATCAATTCAAGGGAGAATCTCAGCATCTGCAATCTTTTTCTATTTTCCTCTCTCCTCCTTCCAAAGGTGTTGACTCCTTAATAGGGCAGCCGTTACTCCCCGCCGCCCATACTTCCCAAAGTTTTATTCTAGTGGTCATTGGTCATCTGTGAGCCTAGGTGGTGAAAATTGGGCAGTCTATTCCACCACGGGGGTGAAAAGGGATGTCACACTTGAGCCTGAACCTGTCTTCCCCAAACGTTCATGTATGTTTTCTAGGAGGGGACATTGGATAGCGATCGGGAGGGAGAAGGGGATTGTTGAGGCCCTGACAATGGTCGAAGGGTCAAAGCTGAGACCGTTTAGCTTCCCTGGCCCCTATGAGCATCCAATTTAAAATCCTTGTCTTCAAACCCCTCCGCAGCCTCGCACCTCCTACCTCAGCAACCGCTTCCAGTCCTTAAACGTCCTCTCGTAGTCTTTGGTCCTCCGCAGTGGGTAGCACTCACGCCTCTGAGTCAGAAGGTTGTGGGTACAAGTTTTTCTACAGGGGCCTGAAATCAAAATCGAAGCGGACACTCCAATGCAGTACTGAGGGAGTGCTGCACTACTAGAGGTAGATGAGACGCGAATCCAAGGCCCCATCTGCCCTTGCAAGTGGACATAAAAATAATCTATGGCACTATTTCAATGAAGAGCAGGAGAGTTTTCCCGGTGCCCTTGGCCAATATTTATCCCTCAACCAACATCACTAAAACACATGATCTGGTCATTGGCATATTGCTGTTTGTGGGACCATGCTGTGCGCAAATTGGCTGCTGCCTTTCCTACATTACAACAGTGACTACACTTCAAAAGAACTTCATTGGTTGTAAAGCACTTTGGGACGTCCTGAGGTCATGAGAGGTGCTATATAAATACAGGCCTATTACTTTTTTCTTTCCTAGCCCCACCATAGGTGGCACAGTTTTTAGTCAACTTGGTCCGACTCTCTTGAACTCCCTCCAATTCTCTGTCCTCCTTTAAAAAAAACCTCTTCAAAACCCATCTTTTATGACCTCACCAGCAATCATCACTCCTTATACCCGCCTCCGTGACAGAGAGTCCACTCCTTTTATTATTTCTGTGCTCGGGATGGCTTGCAAGTTAAAGACGCCACATAAATTCATGTTGTGTCTTTGCTTCGTACCACACCAGGTGCTGCATTCATACACGGGGCCAAGAGTGGACCTCAAAATCTTTTGCCGCATATTGCAATCGAGTCGGGAAGTATTTTTCTGAACAGGAACCAGCAGGCCAGAAAACAATGCAAGAAATGGAACTTCAGAACCCTGCAATCTCCAGTGAAGCGGTCAGGCACCGCCAGGTACCTCGAGAATTGGAAGTCCAGTTTCAAAATTTGCAGATGGCGCCAAATTAGGGGATGTAGTTAACAAAGAAGACTGTGTCAAAATGTAGGAATCATAGGATGGTTACAACATAGAAGGAGGCCATTCGGTCTGTCGAGCCAGCTCTCTGCAAGAGCATTTCAGCTAGTCCCACTCCCCCGCCCTTTCCCCGTAGCCCTGCAATTTCTTTCCTTCAGGTACTTATCCAATTCCCTTTTGAAAGCCGCGATTGAGTCTGCCTCCACCATCCTTTCAGGCAGCGCATTCCACATCCTAACTACACGCTGTATAAAAAGGTTTTTCGTGTCGCCTTTGGTTCTCATGCCAATCACTTTAAATCTGTGTCCTCTGGTTCTCGGCCCTTCAACCAATGGGAACAGTTTCTCTCTATCTACTCCGTCCAGACCCTTCATGATTTTGAACACCTCTATCAAATCTCCTCTCAACCTTCTCTGCTCTAAGGAGAACAACCCCAGCTTCTCCAGTCTATTCATGTAACTCAAGTCCCTCATCCCTGGAACCATTCTTGTAAATATTTTCTGCACCCTCTCTAAGGCCTTCATTCACATCCTTCCTAAAATGCGGTGCCAGAATTGGACACAATACTCCAGTTGAGGTTAGACCAGTATTTTATACAGGTTATCATAACTTGCTTGCTATTGTACTCTATATCTCTATTTATGAAGCTATTTTAAATGCTTTCTCAACCCGCTCTGTCACCTTCAATGATATACCCCCAGCTCTCTCTGTTCATGCATCCCCTTTAGAATTATACCCTTTAGTTTATATTGCCTCTCCACCTTCTTCCTTCCAAAATGTGTCACTTTGCATTTTTCTGCCCAAGGAATACTTTAATAAACTTGCAGAATGAGCATGTAATTGGCAAATGAACTTTAATATAGACAAGTGTGAGGTAGTATATTTTGGTAGAAAGAATAATGAGGCAAGTGCTCCATTGAAAATAGGGGAGGGAATTTTCACCTAAAAAATGGAGTTTGTTTGGGAGCGAGTGGGTGGTTAAAAGGGACAAAACGGTTGAACCCGCTGACTTCCGCTTTTAATTGAAGTGCTTTGGGCTGCGTACGGGAAACCCCCATGGAAAAGGCGGGTTGGCATCTAAGAGGCAATTAGGAGCTATCGTAACTGCAGGTTTGAGCTTTAACTCTGAGTGCACAGGTTTCTCGGGCTTCCTGGAAACAAGTCGGTGAAAAACATAGAACATAGAAAATAGGTGCAGGAGTAGGCCATTCGGCCCTTCGAGCCTGCACCACCATTCAATAAGATCATAGCTGATCATTCCCTCAGTACCCCTTTCCTGCTTTCTCTCCATACCCCTTGATCCCTTTAGCCATAAGGGCCTTATCGAACTCCCTCTTGAATATATCCAATGAACTGTCATCAACAACTCTCTGCGGCAGGGAATTCCACAGGTTAACAACTCTCTGAGTGAAGAAGTTTCTCCTCATCTCAGTCCTAAATGGCCTACCCCTTATCGTAAGATTGTGTACCCTGGTTCTGGACTTCCCCAACATCGGGAACACTCTACCCGCATCTAACCTGTCCCGTCCCGTCAGAATCTTGTATGTTTCTATGAGATCCCCTCTCATCCTTCTAAACTCCAATGTATAAAGGCTCAGTTGATCCAGTCTCTCCTCATATGTCAGTCCTGCCATCCCAGGAATCAGTCTGGTGAACCTTCGCTGCACTCCCTCAATATCAAAAACATCCTTCCTCAGACTAGGAGACCAAAATTGAACACAATATTTCAGGTGAGGCCTCACCAAGGCCCTGTACAACTGCAGTAAGACCTCCCTGTTCCTATACTCAAATCCCCTAGCTATGAAGGCCAACATACCATTTGCCTTCTTCACCGCCTGCTGTACCTATATGCCAACTTTCAATGACTGATGAACCATGACACCCAGGTCTCATTGCACCCAGCTCCCCTTTTCCTAATCTGCCACCATTCAGATAATATTCTGTTTTCGCGTTTTTGCCTCCAAAGTGGATAACCTCACATTTATCCACATTATACTGCATCTGCCATGCACTTGCCCACTCACCTAACCTATCCAAGTCACCCTGCAGCCTCTTAGCATCCCCCTCACAGCTCACACCACCACCCAGTTTAGTGTCGTCTGAAAACTTGAAGATATTACACTCAATTCCTTCATCCAAATCATTGATTTATATTGTAAAGAGCTGGGGTACCAGCACGGAGCCCTGCGGCACTCCACTAGTCACTGCCTGCCATTCTGAAAAAGACCCATTTATCCCGACTTGCTGCTTCCTGTCTGCCAACCAGTTCTCTATCCACTTCAGTATATTACCCCCAATACCATGTGCTTTGATTTTGCACACCAATCTCTTGTGTGGAACCTTTTGAAATTCAAATACACCACATCCACTGGTTCTCCCTTGTCCACTCTACTTAGTTACATCCTCAAAAATTTCCAGAAGATTTGTCAAGCATGATTTCCCCTTCATAATTCCATGCTAACTTGGACCGATCCTGTCACTGCTTTCCAAGGAGATTTGTTAGAGGTGTTCAAAATCATGAGGGGTCTGGACAGGGTAGATGGAGAGAAACTGTTCCCATTGGCAGAAGGGTCAAGAACCAGAGGACACAGATTTAAGGTGATTGGCAAAATAACCAAAGTCTGGAATGTACTGCCCGAAAGAGTGGTGGGAGCAGACTCATTTTTATCTTTCAAAAGGGAGTAGGATAAGTACTTGAAGGAACACAAATTGCAGGGCTACAGGGAAAGGGCAGGGGAGTGGGACTAGCTGAGAGTCGGCACAGGCTCGACAGGCCGAATGGCCTTCTTCTGTGCTGTAACCATTCTGTGATTCTATAATCTTACAATCAGGACTAGGATATTTAGCAGTGAGATCAGGAAGCACTTGTTCACATAAAGGGCAGTGGAAATCAGGAACTCGCTCCCCAAAATGGTGGGTCACTTGAACTTTTCAAGTCTGGGATCGATAGATTTTTGTTATTTAAGGGTACCAAGGATATGGAACAAAGACAGGTAAATGTAGTTAAGTTACAGATCAGCCATGATCTAATAGAATGGCAGAACAGACGCAAAGGGCATAATGGTCAATTTTGTTTCTAGTGTCAAAACCCATTACTACAATTACATAGAATTTACAACACAGAAACAGGCCCATTTGGTCCAACTGGTCTATGTTGGTGTTTATGCTCCACACCCTCCTCCCACCCTACTTCATTTAACCCTTTTAACATATCCTTCTATTCCTTTCTCCCTCATGTGCTTATCTAGCTTCTCTTAAATGCATCTATGCTAGTCACGTCAACATTCCACATTCTAACCACTCTCTGAGTAAAGAAGTTTCTCCTGAATTTCGTATTGAATTTATTAGTGACTATCTTATATTATGACCCCTAGTTTTGGACTCCCCAAAGATGGAAATATCTTCTCTACACATATCCTATAGTACTTTTCCATAATTTTAAAGATCTCTATTACGTCACCCCTCAGCCTTCTCTTTTCTAGAGAAAACAGCCCCAACGTGTTCAGTCTTTCCTGGTAGTTATAACCGTTCAGTTCTGGTATATTTGTAAATCATTTCTTACAGAGCGGTCAACTTCAAGGAAATATGAGTGAGATTTATGATCAAAATGAGTGAGACGGATTGAAAACCCATTTCAACTTATGAAATTGTATATATTTTTAGGAGTAAGATGTGTGAAATAGGTAACATTTTTAGAACAAAATGAGCGAGTCTCATCTCAAATGGTAAGAGATGACAGCCTTGTTTATGTGGCACTGATTTCTGTGGCTATAATGAAGTGCAGCTTTCCTGGCACCTCAATACATGCATTAAAAGAGAAGATACAGAGCAGGTCTCAGTGAGGATAAATGTTTAAAAAACACTCAAAAAATTGCAATTAAAAGACCAAAAAAATGACTTTGTTTCCTGCTGTGCCTAAAAATCTGGTTTGATGGAAAAACGTAAAAGATCAAGGCGACTTGGGCGCATTGTAGTTATATGTGTAATTCAAGCCAAAAATCACACAATCTTTTAAATCATGTAATTTCTTTGCACCCAGATTACAGGTGTATCTGGGTGCAAATGTGGAGGAAACTCCAGGTTTAAGTGCTTATGTTAAATTCAGTATGCCTACATTCTCCCTAAACCTGCCATAAACAAATCCTTTACCCATAAATATCATCCACTAGTTTGGTGCCATTAATCCCTCGGTACGTGACATGGCTTGGTCGCACCAGAACCCTGTAATTTGGTTTACAAGTAAAATAACGTTTCTTTCCCATAGAGCCGTCATTTTTTCCTTTTTAGTGAGTGTAATTATAGTCCAAGCCATGCTCCAGGAGCAAAATCAGTAGGTCCAATGTATTTAATGGTTGCCATCTCACTGGAGCTGCACAGTAGAACCTGTGACCCTTCGAGCAAGCAACCGGAATGCTGAAGATGCCTGGACAGATAGGAATGGGTGCACCTGCAAGTTAAGTATGAGGTGTGATGTGCTGGTGTCAGCTTGGGAAGAGAACCTCCCTGCAGGCTCTTACAGATCACAGCATCAGCACTAGTGAGGCATCATTTAAGCGAGGTGCAGCCCTGCCACGTTGGGACTCTGACGAAGGGTCATCGACCTGAGACGTTAACTCTGTTTCTCTCTCCACGGATGCTGCCTGACCCGCTGAATATTTCCAGCACTTCCTGTTTTTATTTCCCATTATGTTAAACTTGTATAGACCCATGGTTAGACCACATTTGGAGTACTATGAACAGATGTGGTCTCCATATTAAAATAAGGATACCAGAACTGAGAGATTATAACTATCAGGGACGATTACACAGGCTGGGGCTCTTTTCTCCAGAAATGATGAGACAGAGGGGAGACCTGATAGAGGTCTTTAAGATTATGAATGGGTTTGTGTAAGATTCGAAAATCCACGGCTGCATTTGAAACACCGTAAGGACAAGAAAACTAACATGGGATCGTTCCATACACTAAATGAACATTTTTGGCCAAGTAAAAGCAGGCTGGGAAAACGTGTGGACGGATACAGACATTGTGGAGTCTGGCTCACAAGTGAGACCGAGGCACTGGCCATGGGGGAAAAGTGCATTCTGGCAGTCCAATCAGGGGTCGAGTCGGGCCTGAAGTGGGGAAATCTTCAACCAATAAGGACTCCCCGGCCCAGTTTGAAAATAACTTCCCCCCCCCCCCCAAATCAAACTACGAACGTGGGCCATTATCTACCGAATTAATATGGACAATAGCTCTGAATCAAAACTATGAATCACTGCAGGAATGACCCACTGATTCCCAGGACTATAACAAAGGACCCAAAGTCTTTCAGGCACCTATGTGTACTGAAACAATACCCTGGTCCTCACACCTGCATGTACCTGTGACATCTTCTGATTAAATATTCTAAGCTATCTCCCCACCCAAACTTACACAATGGACCACCCACTGGGTTTGAGCGCGAAAAGACCAGAACTGAATTGAATACAAATATAGGACACAGAACCACCAGAAAAAGAGTTGTGGAGAGAAGACAGTTGTGGAGAAAAGGAGTTGTGGAAAAAGGGAATTGTGGACCAAAAAGGAGCTGGGCAGAGTTCACAGGGGAGGAAAGGTGTGGAGAGGAAAAGACTTGCAGGAGTTGTGGAGAAAAACAGTTTGGAGTCAGTTCTTGAAAGGACTGCTAGCTGCTGGGGGGGAAGGAGCTGAGAGAGTTTAGCAAACTTTGATTTTGGTCGAGACTAAAAACCCACGAGCCAACCTCCTGGTTGGTAAGTGGCAGCAGGTGCTGCTGTTAGCCCTGAACACACTGGACAGGGTGAGAATAGCCGAAGCATCAGGCTGGGGCACGCAGAGCTGTGCAGACCTGGACACCTGGTTCAATAGCCTGGATTCACAGCTGTAGTCTGATGATAACCGAGAGGCAGATAGAAGAAACCGATGCAACATCGAAGAGGAAAACCGAACAATAACATAAAACCCACCCCAGAGGAACCCTGAGCTGAAATAAGTGCTATAGAACCCCGGAGTTGATAGGATTGTGAGTAGAGCCCAAAGCCCCTCACAGACTCAATTTAGGATAGGAGTTGGTCGGAAGGGTGGAAGTGGGAGGTGTGGTTGTGTGTGTGTGGGATCTTTTAACCTCTTGTTTTCCCCTTCCCTGTTGCGAGATTTTTCGGGTTGTTGGATGAGATTGTGCCATTACTGCCATTTTATGACCTCTTCCTATGCCCTCTATCTTTGTGTTTGCTATTCTAAATAAACAACATTAGCCATTTTGTACTCTTACCCACTGTGTCTGGTGCCTCGTTACTCACCCCCCCTCATAAATCGCACATACAGAACCCAAGAGGAGTGTGGATTCGAACCCGCACCCCAAGCTCACCTTACAGAATGGCGACCATGAAGAAGGGACGTGCGTTGAGGGAGGGTGAAGAGACAGTCAGTCTTGGTGAAGAGGAGTATAAAATGCAGGGTAGGATTGCTAAGTATGTAGCAGCAAGGATAAACTGCTCAAGGAAGTTGAGGGCTGAATGGCCTGAGGACGCAGCAGCCAGGTGGACCCAGAGTAAAGATTATAAAAGATCAGTGGAAAAGGCAGTGTGGCTGATTTGCTTTCAGAAGCAAATACAGGTTTTGGACAGGCAGGTAGACGTCCTGCAGACAGAGTTAGCTGAGCAGAGAGAGGAGCTAGTAAAGACCAGCAAAGAAAGGGAAAAGCTGGATTAGGATTTAAAGTGGGAGAGGCAGGAAAGAGAGAGAGATAGATAAAGCTATCGCAATCACAGGGAGTACCTTCAGTCCCAGGTAACTGAGGGAAAAGGTCACATCAGGGGATTGCAGGAGGAACTTGCCCAGGCTCAGAAGCAGGGAAGGTTGGGGGAGGGTAAGGCTCTCCAGCTACAGACTGCGCTTCAGGCGTGCCACAGCAGGGCAGAGGCGGATCATTGTTCCTTTCAGGAACAAATCGATCGGCTCACCCTGGCTCTGGCTGAAGCCAAAGCAGCCCTTGTTCTAGCCGGAGCAAAAGCTCTGGAAGTGCGCGAGACTCAAATCCCCTCCTGGCCTGACACCAAAGCTCTGGCCCTAGCTGAGGCAAAAGCCCTTGGCTAGGCTGAAAGCAAGGCACCCAGAAAAGGAGTGGTGTGCCTTATCAGGCCAGCCGAGGTACGGAAGGGGGAGCATAGTGAAACAAGCTGCAGGGAGGAAGAATCCTACAGGCCCTCTCCCACAGCTCTATTGGGGATACCGGAGGAGAGGCAGGGTGAGATGCTGGAATCTAAACCTCTGGGACCAGCCCCAATATGCCCCATCAGGCAGAGTAGATTCGGACCACCCACAGTGGGTCAGGCTGAGGGTCCCCTACAGAACCAGTACATGGTTCCCCACAGTGCGACCCAGCTGCGGCAGATGGTGGCCCAAGTGAATAAACTTACCCAAAAAGGAGACACCTCTGTCCACTTTATGGCAGTAGAGCAGGTAGGAGACATAAATGACTGCGATGAGGCCGAACGGAGCAAACTGCTCCAGTTCTCACTGGACCCAGCCCTGTGTCAGGCTCTCTCTGCTGTGAGTAAGAGGGGTTAGCGAACAGTGGCCGCTCTCCAGGAGGATGTCCTGGAGGCCATGAGGTTGAACGACAGCTGTCCATTCGACCGGGGAGACCCGGGGAGACCCCTCAGGCATTCGCTGATCGACTGTGGCCAGTGTATGAGGAAGCCAGTGGGGGGAAGTTGGACCGAACCCAGCTGAATGCACATCAACGTGATCGCTGGCTGCGTGCACTGGTGGCAAACAGCCTACCTGAGTTGCGCGCCCAGGCCAACCTGTGGTTCGATTTCAGAGACCTCCAAGCCACAGAGGAGACGGTGCTGAGGCAGCTGACCCTCTCTTTTCGCAATGGCAGAATCGGCGGGGGAGAAACCCACCAAGGGGAAGGTGTGTGAGATCTGCCCCGGCTCTGATAAGAGAGAGTGGAGGCAAGAAGGAAATTGGCAGGCAGGCAGAGAGGTGGTTTGCTACGGGTGCAGGAAGACAGGGCACATGAGGAGGGAATGCCGGGATCCGAGGCAGGAAAAGAGAGGTCCACAGGTCCCAACCTCAGCCCCAGTCCCCGCGGCCGCAAGTCCTCCCAAACCAGCTGTGCCCAGCCCTGCCGCACCACTCGAGGGTCTCCTCGCGGCTCTGCAGGCACTCCTTACCCAGACTGGGAAGGTCACAGCTGTGACCGGGGGAGAAGTCCTTCAGGCCCAGACCAACACCCCACAATGACTAGACCCCGAGGAACCCGTGTACCTCTGCCCGGTCACCTATGATGTGTGGAACAGATCACGTGTCATGATAGGGGTTGAGGGGGTCCGGGGGGCGTATCTGCTGGACACAGGGGCCTCGTGCACCCTGGTTCATGTAGACGACCCGACCACCTCACCCCTATCCAGTGGGATCCCCTACTGCCTAACCAGCTTCACTGGAGAAGAATGCGAGGTCTTCTTCTCCAAACCACTGAAGATACACATAGGCACCCTCCACACCATGTGGAAGTGTGTCCTTCTGCCGTGGGAGGGAGTGGGTAAAGGCATCCTAGGGGCAGATTTCCTTAGCGGCCAGAAAATTCTGGTCTACCTGAGGAATCACTGTCTGTGGGGCACAGCTGACACCGGGGAGGGGGAAGGTACAGCTGTCATCCAGGGGAAGCAGGAGAAGGGTTCCCTCTGCACTATAAAGCCGAAGGAGGGATATGACCTCGGCGCTCTGGTAGACGGCACCCCGATGATCTATCAGGCTTTTGTGCGGGCCAACCTGGCGGCATTTGCCAGGCATAAGCACGACTGTGGACAGGTAAATGGGGTTGAGGTCAGAGTAGATGGGGACCCATGTCTAAGCCCCAGAAGCAGTATAATTTTCCCAGGGAGGTTGAGGCAGACCTAGAGGTCACATTGGGATCTCTAGTCAGACAGGGAGTGTTGAGACCAATAGCCACACATGTGAGCTCTCCACTTTGGCTGGTTAGGAAACCGGACAATTCTTGGAGGGCCACAGTGGACTACCGAGTCCTCAATAAAAATATCCCTGCCTGTGCGCCACAGTGGCAGCCATAGCCGACCTAGTCACAACCATCCCCGCGTCCGCAGCCGTCTTTACAGTGCTGGACATCTCGAATGGGTTCTGGTCCATCCCGAGGCGGTGGTAGGACCAGTTCAAATTCGCCTTTACATTCAAAGGACAGCAGTATACCTGGAACTGTCTTCCCCAGGGCTTTCACAACAGTCCGAGCGTTTTTCATCAGTGTATGGCCAACTGCCTGAAAGAGTTCAGCAGACCCAGAAAGCTAGTCCAGTATGTGGACGACCTGCTGCTATTCTCCGATTCGGAGGAAGAGCACGATCCCCTGCTGGCAGAGCTGTTGGGACTGCTGCACGAGGAGGGTTTTAAAGTCAACCCTAAGAAGGCACAGATCAGCCAGACAGAGGTAAAATTCCTGGGGCTGACTTTGCGGGCAGGGGAGAGAGCCATTGATGAGGCTAAGAGGAGGGCAGTTCAGGAGTTACTGGCTCCGACTACAGCTTCAGGGGTGAGGTCGTTCCTGGGTCTGACCAGTTACTGCAGGGTCTTAATTGAGGATTACGCAGCCATTGCAGCCCCCCTACTCCGGTTCCTGCACAAAGGCGTGGAGTGGGAGTGGGATGAGGACTGTGATGCAGCATTTACCCACCTCAAGGGAGACCTGCAGAAAGCTCCGGCCCTGGGAGCAGTAGATGAGGGCGAGGAATTTTTCCTGGAGGTAGCAGCCAGCGGGGATAGCTTAAGTGCTGTGTTGATGCAACAGTGGCACGGCCAGCTGAGACCGGTGGTCTACTCCTCCAGGGTCCTCACTGAGGGTGAGAGGGGTTACTCAAACTGTGAAAGGCATCTGCTGGCCACCCACTGGGCTGTGAAGCGGTCGCAGGTGTTTACAGGAGTGTCCCCAATCACCCTCCTCACTCATCACACCCCCACTCAGATGCTGCTGGATGGGAGAATTAAGGATGGGACAGTGAGCAGCGTACGCATTGCTCGCTGGACCCTCCTGCTCTCACAGATGGATTTGAGAGGAAAAGGGATGTGTGAGCCCCGACTGGCAGCCAACATGCTGTACCCCGGGAAAGCCCACCATTGCTCCGTTGAGGGGGTCTGGGACGTGGACATAGGGCTCCGGGCGGGGATCCATCCCCATGGACGGGAGATCTATGTTGACGGGTCCAGCACGGTGGTGGCGGGGGAAAGGCTCACAGGGTGCGGGATTTATGATCCTCAGGCAGGCATTGCCAGGGCCATAAAGCTCTCAAACACCATGAGCGCTCAGCATGCTGAACTGTCGGCAGTCATGTATGTAGTCACCCACCCCGACGAATTCCCACGGCCCTATACTATCTTTTCAGATAGTATGTTCACCTGCAATGCCTGCACGGAGTACCTAGCTATCTGGTCCCGTCGTGGGTATACATCTGCAGACGGTAAGCCCCTGGCCATAAAACCCCTACTGCAGCACATCATGCAGGCAGGAGGGACCGGGGCAGACATTTGCATTCACAAAGTAAAGGCCCATAACAAACATGAGCCCAGGGCTGCGGGGAACCAAAAGGCAGATCAGCTGGCCAAAGAGGGAGCCTGAACGGAAACCAAGTGGAACCTGCTCGAGGCAGTCCCCATAGCAGCTATCCGGGGTGGACAGGGGACACAAGGGAGCGCAGGGGTGGCTTTGGCCCCAGACCTCCAGCAGGTACAGGCACGGCATCCCGTCCTCAAGTTCGTCATGGACAAGCTGACTGCGGGAGAAAAGGTCGAAGGACCATACGGAGGCACAGGCATCTATGTTAGGGAGAAGATGTTGTTTAAAGGAGAGCAGTGGATAGTGCCCCAACAGCAACAGAGGGAGTTCCTTCAGCTGGCCCACGCAAGTCCTGGAGCTGGACACCCCGGACCGGAGATCACCTGACAACGGGTAGAACAGGTCGGGTGGTGGCCCCAGCTCCGGGAAGACACTCGTGAATTTTGCGCAAACTGTCTTGTCTGTGCAACCAATAATCCAGATCTCCAGAAAAGAAAAGTGTCTCTAGGACATGCAAGGAGGGTAGAGGGACCATGGCAATCGATACAAATCGATTACATAGGGCCCATACCTGTGGCTGAAGGAGGGTACCGGTACTGCCTGGTTTTGGTGGACACTTTCACAAAGTGGGCTAAGCCTACCCTTGCCGAACAGCCACAGCAGCGGGGACCGCCAGGATATTGGTTAGGGAGGTGTTCTCCAGGTGGGGACTTCCACAGTATGTGGAGTCCGACCATGGGAGCCACTTCACGGGACAGGTCATGCAGGCAACCCTTAAAGTGCTGGGGATGAGGGGAAGTGGCACGTCGCCTACAACCCCCAGTCCTCGGGGCTAGTGGAGCGTATGAATAGGACCTTGAAAGAAAAACTCAGGAAGGAGACTGGGGACTTCCCGCAGAGGTGGGTGGAGAGGTTGCCCCTGGTTTTGATGGGGATCTGGGCCAGCCAGTCGAAAAGCACGGGGTATTCCCCATACGAGCTCATGACTGGAAGCGCCATGCGAACCCCCACCCATGTACTTGTCCCGGTCCTGGTGGAAGCTCAGGTAATCGAGGTGAATAGGGACTGCTTTACCAAGGGTCTGTTGGAGCACGTCAAGCAGATTCACTGGCAGGCGGCCACTAACATGAGGAAACAGCATCCGACCAACCGATTGCTGCTGGAACCAAGCAAACACCATGAGTGGCTGGTGGGGAACCAGGTCATGGTCCGCAACTTTGCCAGGGTGGGAGGCTTTAAGCCACTATACATGAGTCTTACAGCATTGTCGACAAGGCAAGCCCCATGGTATACGCGGTCAAGATGCCCCGCCAGGTTAAATGGTTTCACATTAACCAATGTAAACTGTTTAACCCCAACAAGGCAAAGCCTCGTGGGAAAGGACAGCCCGGAGGGATAATCCCAACGGGAAGCCCAGGCCCCCAGCCCACCACTGCAGCCCCACCAATCCCACCACAGGGAGCAGTGAGTTGCTTCACAGGTACAAACTACCCACAGATTTAGGACCCACAGGAAGGGGGATTCCCACCTCACATATGGGACGAGGACTCACCTCCACCCATTAGGAGATCCGCTCGGACTCCGCAGCCAAGGGTGCCACCGTCCCTAGCAGCCTGTTTTACTTTCCCGACAGATACTCGGGGAAAAGGGCTGCGCAGGGCAGGCAGCCAGTCACTGGACGTGACCCCACAACCAAGGTCTCCTGACGGGGAAGGGGTTATACCGGAGGAAGGGGCCGCCGACAGTGAGGAGCCTGTCGAGGCTAGCCTAGCCTTCGGTGCAGACAACCCAGAGCCTGCAGGAGAGAGGGCGGGTCCCAGTAGTGAGTGGTCCCTAGAAGAACAGAGGAAACACCGTGAGAGTGTCAGCTGCGAGTGGTTTTGGGTGGAATCCTTGTACAACCCAAAGCCCCCAGAGGATACGGGAGTCCCCGGCAGTGAGGAGCCTGCCGGGGGAATTTTCGTTGCTCCCGAGGGCAGTGAGCCATCCCTGGAGGGGGTGAGGAGACAGAGGGACCGCGGAGGTCGGTCCGGCCCAAGAGGCCAAAGGAGAGGTGGTCTCCCCACTACATTCACCCGCATAAAAGGAAAACCAAGGAGCGTCCCAGGGATTAGCACAGCCACCCGGGAAGGGTGGCAAGCAGGTTAAAAAGGAGAGCAGTAGGTGTGTACAGATATATATAAAGTTTTCTCTAGTGTAGTGGGGCTCAGGTGGCCTCTGCAATATAAGGAGTATATCAGTGAGGTTTTTGAGCCAATATGATGGGGGAGCCTGGAACCTCTTGACTCTTTCTCACTTCTTCTTTTGGTGCAAGGTTGTTTGTTTTTTCAAGGATTTATTAGGTGAAACCCCGTGACTTTTTTCTCACTTCCTCTTTTGTTGTAAGGTTGTTTGTTTTTTTTAAGGGTTTGTTGCGGTTTGCGTTAGACCAATTAGTTGAAATGCCTTGACTTCCACACAAAAATAAGATCACACAGTTTAAACCCGTGCTTTGAGGTGCAGACAGAGTGGAAAATGGGGGAGGGATGAGCCAGGGGGCTCAGGGTCCTTAAAACAAATGAGATTTTGACTTTCAGAAGAGGAACCGTAGACGAGGAAAATCCTGCTCCTGTGCACCTACATCAGAATGTGGATCGGCTACCGGGGAGAGACTGAAGAAGCCATTATTTTTGGATGCTCAGGTGGGCACGCACCGACCATTACTCATAGGGGAAGGTGGCCAGGTGGGTGGGGTCCAATTCCACTCGATACTCCAGCCACCCTGGGCTCACGTATGGGGAAGCATCAGTCTCCTGACCCAGCATTGAGGTGACCGCATCCCGGGTTAGGGTAGTGGTTGGGAAGAAGGTTCGCCTGACCTGTAAGGGGCACATCCCGGTGGGAAGGTGGTGGTGGCTCAGGAAGCTGAGCAAGGACATGGGAAACCCGACAGCAGATTGGGAAAAGACTGGACAACAGCACCTACCGGACCATCACGGGCACCCCGGGGGTGGAAGTGAGTGTGTGTTGGGATAAATGGTGGGAGGCGGAGTTAGGAGTATATGTGTGCAGGTGGGGATCAGAGAAGATATGCCCGGCAAGCATCTCCATAGCGTTCTCCCGACAGTGGCGGGATGAAGGGGAGGGGATGGGATGGGACCGGAGCATGGTCGCATGCATAGTAAGCCACCCCAGCTCCATCCATGCCACCAAGTTAAGCGCACACCCCAGACAGCCCCTGCCCACAGCCCCGACCGAACCAACTGACACGGACAGATGCCCTACCACCACCCAGGGACCAGACAGCGGTTTGGTTTTGGTTCCCATGGACAAGCTGCTATACCAGGGGGTCCATTACTGTTCATTTAGTGTATGGAACGATCCCATGTTAGTTTTCTTGTCCTTGCAGTGTTTCAAATGCAGCCGTAGATTTTCGAATCTTACACTCCCCCATTAAAACACTCTGTCTCAGGGTGTTTTCAGAATGTGGAGCAAAACCTTTTCCCTCTCACAGAGCCAATCTTCCCCAAATCTTACCTGAACCCATGATAAAACATTAATGGTATTCATGCATTTGGAATCAATACAATACTGAAAATGTAAAATCTCAACCAATACCCTTTACCAAAATCATAATAGTACATAGTATCACATATAGTATTACACTGGTTTTTTGTTGTTGTAGGGTGAAGTAATGTTTCTGCGATTTTGTACTGCTTTGAACAGATCTGTCAGGTGCTCTGGTAAAAAATGGAATGTGGTATCCGAAATGTGCTACATAATTGTCCATGCTATTAATCATTGATGCCCCGGTGTTGAAACCGGTAAAAACATCATTCCAGATCCCTCTTCGTCATCGTAAACCTTACCGAGGTGCACCTACCTGAGTGGTGCCCAAAAGAGACAGAACGCCTCTACCAGGCTCTCCTTCGAGAAATGTTCAGGACATTCTACGAGCTCGATTTTGGCTATTTGAATAAGACTTTGCTGTACAGTCTACAACGCAGAGACAACATTAAACTGAAAAGACACAGAAGAGGGATCTGGAATGATGTTTTTACCGGTTTCAACACCGGGGCATCAATGATTAATAGCATGGGCAATTATGTAGCACATTTCGGATACCACATTCCATTTTTTACCAGAGCACCTGACAGATCTGTTCAAAGCAGTACAAAATCGCAGAAACATTACTTCATCCTACAACAACAAAAAAACAGTGTAATACTATGATATGTGATACTATGTACTATTATGATTTTGGTGAAGGGTATTGATTGAGATTTTACATTTTCAGTATTGTATTGATTCCAAATGCATGTATACCATTGGTGTATTTTAATGTTTTATCATGGGTTCAGGTAAGATTTGGGGAAGATTGGCTCTGTGAGAGGGAAAAGGTTTTGCTCCACATTCTGAAAACACCCTGAGACAGAGTGTTTTAATGGGGGAGTGTAAGATTTGAAAATCCACGGCTGCATTTGAAACACCGTAAGGACAAGAAAACTAACATGGGATCGTTCCATACACTAAATGAACATTTTTGGCCAAGTAAAAGCAGGCTGGGAAAATGTGTGGGCGGATACAGACATTGTGGAGTCTGGCTCACAAGCAAGACCGAGGCACTGGCCAATGGGGGAAAAGTGCATTCTGGCAGTCCAATCAGGGGTCGAGTCGGGCCTGAAGTGGGGAAATCTTCAACCAATAAGGACTCCCCGGCCCAGTTTGAAAATGACTTTCCCCCCCCCAAATCAAACTACGAATGTGGGCCATTATCTACCTAATTTTAATATGGACAATAGCTCTGAATCAAAACTATGAATCACTGCAGGAATGACCCACTGACTCCCAGGACTATAACAAAGGACCCAAAGACTTTCAGGCACCTATGTGCACTGAAACAATACCCTGGTCCACACACCTGCGTGTACCTGTGACACCTTCTGATTAAATATTCTAAGCTATCTCCCCGCCCAAACTTACACAATGGACCACCCACTGGGTTTGAGCGCGAAAAGACCAGAACTGAATTGAATACAAATATAGGACACAGAACCACCAGAAAAAGAGTTGTGGAGAGAAGACAGTTGTGGAGAAAAGGAGTTGTGGAAAAACAGTTGTGGAGAAAAGGAGTTGTGGAAAAAGGGAGTTGTGGACCAAAAAGGAGCTGGGCAGAGTTCACAGGGGAGGAAAGGTGTGGAGAGGAAAAGACTTGCAGGAGTTGTGGAGAAAAACAGTTTGGGGTCAGTTCTTGAAAGGACTGCTAGCTGCTGGGGGAGAAGGAGCTGAGAGAGTTTAGCAAACTTTGATTTTGGTCGAGACTAAAAACCCACGAGCCAACCTCCTGGTTGGTAAGTGGCAGCAGGTGCTGCTGTTAGCCCTGAACACACTGGACAGGGTGAGAATAGCCGAAGCATCAGGCTGGGGCACGCAGAGCTGTGCAGACCTGGACACCTGGTTCAATAGCCTGGATTCACAGCTGTAGTCTGATGATAACCGAGAGGCAGATAGAAGAAACCGATGCAACATCGAAGAGGAAAACCGAACAATAACATAAAACCCACCCCAGAGGAACCCTGAGCTGAAATAAGTGCTATAGAACCCCGGAGTTGATAGGATTGTGAGTAGAGCCCAAAGCCCCTCACAGACTCAATTTAGGATAGGAGTTGGTCGGAAGGGTGGAAGTGGGAGGTGTGGTTGTGTGTGTGTGGGATCTTTTAACCTCTTGTTTTCCCCTTCCCTGTTGCGAGATTTTTCGGGTTGTTGGATGAGATTGTGCCATTACTGCCATTTTATGACCTCTTCCTATGCCCTCTATCTTTGTGTTTGCTTTTCTAAATAAACAACATTAACCATTTTGTACTCTTACCCACTGTGTCTGGTGCCTCATTACTCACCCATCCTCATAAATCGCACATACAGAACCCTTACAGTTTGATAGGGTAGATATAGAGAAAATATTTCCACTAGCTGGTGAGACCAGCATTGGGGCCATCAATATAAGGTAGTCACTAATAGATCCAATAGGGAATTCAGGAGAAACTTTATCTGGTGAGTTTTTAGAATGTGGAACTCGCTACCACAAGGAGTGGTTGAGGCAAATAGGAGTTAGATAAGCACATTAGGGAGCAAAGAATAGAAGGATATGTTGTTGGGGTTAGATGAAGAAGGGTGGGATGACGCGGGTGTGTAAACACTGGCATGAACCAGTTGGATCGAAAGGCCTGTGTCTGTGCTATAAATACTTTGTCATACTTTGTACCGGACCACAATCTCAACATAAGCAAGATCAGACTAGAAGTATTTAAAAAATAAAGTCTTTGCATTAATATCGCAACTTTCGCCACCTAAGGATGTCCCAAATCACTTTACATCCAATGAAGCATTTTTGAATTGTAGTCACTGTTATTTTTTCAGGAATGTTGGTGAGAGATATCTATTGGTCAGGACACCGGGGATAACTCCCCTTCTCGAAATATTGCCATGGGACCCTTTAAGTCCAGATGAGAGGGCAAACGGGGCCTCAGTTTAACAACTCATCCGAAAGATGGCACCCCCGACAGTGCAGCACTCCTTCAGCACTGCACCGGAGTGTCAGCCTAGAATTTGTGCTCATGTGTGGCGGTTGGGGGTGGGTGAGGGGGAGGGGAGGGGATAGCTGCAAGAGCAGGTAATTGCCAGACCACGTCCGCATACTTGCCACAGAAGCCTGCCCCCTCCTGTTGCATGGAGGAAAGGAGAGAAAGTTACACAATTGCAGAAGGCATGGACAAAGTGTGCACACCATAGCATACTGATACTTGGCCAGAATAACCTACAGCGGAATACCTATGTCTGTGGATGTGCATCTGCATTTCAACCAGCAACGGAGTTGTGTTTGTAACGGTGAGTTTATCTGTGTGGTCCTCATCGACCAATGCTTCTTCTGGGAAGAAATGTCTGTCGCCTTCTCTCCTATAAGAACGAGTGAGGGGCAAGTGGTCAGTGTCACTGGAATAAGTCCCAACCTCCTCGGGCATGGTGTAGCTGTCGTCAAAGAGGAGCTTTTTGTAAGGGTAGAAGAAGGGATCTTTTTCGGGATCACTTCTCCAGAAGTATTTCTCCTCGTAAGTTTTTATCGGGACGTTGAGCTTCTCCATGTCAGAATGGTAAACCGGGTGATCTTTCACTGAGAAGGCTCCTGGGATTCCGGTACAAAGCTTGATGAGATGATTCCGGTACCACAGGCCCACATCTTGGCGCCCGTTGGGATAGGTCATCACACCAGGACCAAAGCGCTCATCGCCTTTATAAAGCCCCTAAATGAAAAAGGAAAAGAAAGATTCCAGGTTACACAGGATGCAATACGGAGCGGATGGGTGATGCACAGTGTATTAAAATGGTCCACTTTACTGCTAATATACAGGGACAATGTACGGCCATCTCTTGTGAAAGAAACCTGAACAGACCAGGAGATCAGAGGTCGGTGCAAGAACTTGCATTTATATACCACCTAATCATGTCTCAAAGTGTCTCACAATCATTGGCCAAAGATTTCCTCCCAGGCTGCTACCACGACCCCCATTCGTAACTTTTCCGGGAGTGTGGAGGAGCCACTGGACAGTGAACAGTCGCGGAAACCTTCAGTGTCTATCTCTGTAACCCAGGGACGCCGTGGTCAAGTGGAACACCCCTACCATCCTACTGGAGATCATGCAACTCAGCACAGGCTGAGGAAGGGCTCAGCGCTCCACTGAACAACACATATGCCATTACACATTTTCTGAGCCAGCAGTTAGATCGGGAAGGTCCAAGCTATTTGTGTTCGTGGGCCACTTCTATTTTCTTGGGATGTGAGCATCACAGGCAAGGCATTATTTATTGCACCTCCCTAGTTGGCCCGAGCCACATGTAAGCCAGACCAGGTAGGAGCAGCAGATACCCTTCAACAATCCGGCAGCTTTCAAGGTCATTCTTTCGGGTGGCAGACCAGAAATGAGCAGATTTATTGAGTTCAATTTCACAACTTGCCCTGGTGGGATTTAAACTCATGACCGCTGGGTTGTGAGTCCAGTAATATAATCACCAGGCTGCCGTACCCTGTCAATGTAAATCTAAAGCCGTGTCTCCATTAGTTTGCATGTATTTCAAGTTACTTATGCCAATAGGTCCTGTGAAAAACAGCACTGTGAATTTCCACAACATTCAAACTGGAGAAACCAGCAAATAAGGAGTCGGGTATCAGGGAAAAGGGAGCTGGGTCACCAGGGCAAGTGGGTTGCATGTGATCTACAGACCGTAGTTTTGGCAGCCCTACATTAGACCCTCAATCGCTACACTACTGTACAGGAAGACCAGTGGAGCAATAATAATCATCATCATCATAGGCGGCCCCTCGAAACGAGGATGACTTGCTTCCACGACAAAAAAAGGACGAGTTCACAGGTATTTCAATCAAAGGACCCGAACGACATCCTGAAAGGTGGAAGATGCCCGTTGTGGATTTTTTTTAATGTGGGGTGGCGTTGCACACCGGCCACCAGACGAGCTTGACAGAGCTGGGTCTTGGTCCAGTGGGAAGGATTACCCAAGACGACTGGAGACCAGCTCTGCTGCATGTACCTAGCGCGCACACATACCGCAGTGTGGGCTGGCCCATGCTGCCTCTGGGCCCCTGGCCCTAAACTGACGCCTCCCCTGGGCCACGATCAATAGTGCACAACGCATCAATCCAGAAATGATCCAGGGAAAGCATGACATAGGGAGGAAGAGGCCACTGATAGGGGTGGGGGGACGACATGGAAGCAGGGTCCTCGTAGTTTGGCGATTACAGTAGAACCCGGTCAGGGAGGAAATGGCAGAGAGCAGCTAAACAAAAACTACGCTTGCTTAATGGGGTTTGCCCACATCAACAACCATGTATTCCTTTGCAATGTAACTATTTGTACTGCACTTTTTTTGACTGACAGGCGACAAGCCTCGCCCCCTCCCCTCCCAGCCCGAATCATTCCATCCACATGGTGCCAGAAGCATAACCCGAGGCTCCGACTCTTCCCCCCACCACCCCCGCGGCGAGAGAGAGAGAGAACACGAATCACGTTCTTCCAACCCCCGACAAGGGATATCGTTGGAGTGGATGATATCCAGAAGTCACAATTCACTTGATGCCCAATAAACCTGTTAACAATCCATACACAATGCCCCATCTATGGTGGGGGAGGGAAGGTGGTGGTGGATGATGCACTTGCGCAGGGGTAAGGCACTTTGGCTGTCTTCTGGGGAACTCTGTCCTCTATCGCTTCAGGAAGTCAAAGTGGATCAGGTTACAATTTGCCCTTGGGATGGGCAGGTCTAGTTACGCATTCTTGTGAAACTACAGAATGTGGCTTATCCTCCAAGGGGACCAATCAGAAACAAAGGTGGAGCATGTTGGCCAAATCAATAAACACATCCATTTCTTTGCAGCAGTTTGAGTCATGTGTGCTAGGCCATTTCCGATGGGTCTGGGGTCACATATAGACTAGACCAGCAGGACATTAGTGAACCAGATGGGCTTTTACAACAATCCAGTAGTTTCACAGTCACCTTTGCTGGTTGAAGCTTTTTAATTCCAGATTTATTTAATTTAACTGAATTTAAATTCCCCAGCTGCCATGGTGGGATTTGAACTCAGATCACAGAATTATTAGTCCAGGCCTCTGGATTAGTGGTCCAGTAACATAACCACTACGCTATGGTAATCCACTGTATTACCCTTGCCTACTCTTTCTGTTACTTCTTCAAATAACTCAATAAGGTTGGCCAAGCATGACCATCACTTTTGGAATCCGTGCTAACACTCTTTATTATACTTGTGGTTTCTAAATGTTTTTCTATGGCATCTTTGAGTAAAGATTCCATTATCTTTCCTACTTTAAGCCAACAGGTATGTAGTTCCCTGGACTTGTTCTGTCTCCCTCTTTATATATAAGAATCACATTAGCTGTTCTCCAGTCCTCTGGCACTATTGCCTTTTCTAATTAATTTATATATATACACCAAGTGCCTCTCCTACCTCTTCCCAGGCTTCGTTAGTATGCGCGGATGCAATGTATCTGCACCAAGTTTGACTGGTTCAGCAATTATCATCCCCCGTTTCTATCTTAGAGCTGTTGGTCGCTGAGTGTATCTCACAGTGCAAACATGGTGAACCCCAGAATGAGGCCGATGCATCATATTGTGGGGCTGCAGTACAAACAGGGGCATAGACACCCTCTCAGTTCTCCAGGATGGTGCTGCTGGCAGGCACCAAGGGCCAGGCCGAAGTGCCTTAATACAGTCCAAGTGCATGCCTTCCCCAGCCGAAGTGCCTTAACCCAGTCCAAGTACATCCCTCCCCCAGCCGAAGTGCCTTACCCAAGTCCAAGTACATCCCTCCCCCAGCCAAAGAGCCTTACCCCAGTCCAAGTACATCCCTCCCCCAGCCGAAGTGCCTTACTCCAGTACAAGTACATCCCTCCCCCAGCCGAAGTGCCTTACCCCAGTCCAAGTACATCCCTCCCCCAGCCGAAGTGCCTTACTCCAGTACAAGTACAACCCTCCTCCAGGTCAAGTGCCTTACCCTAGCACAAGTGCATCCCTACCCCAGCCAAAGTGCCTTACCCCAGTCCAAGTACATCCCTCCCCCAGCAGATGTGCCTTACCCCAGTCCAAGTACATCCCTCCCCAGCCGAAGTGCCTTATCCCAGTCCAACTGCATCCCTCCCCCAGCCAAAGTGCCTTACCCCAGTCCAAGTGCATCCCTCCCCCAGCCAAAGAGCCTTACCATAGTCCAAGTACATCTCTCCCCCAGCCGAAGTACCTTACCCCAGTCCAAGTACATCCCTCCCCCAGCCAAAGAGCCTTACCCCAGTTCAAGTACATCCCTCCCCCAGCCAAAGAGCCTTACCCCAGTCCAAGTACATCCCTCCCCCAGCCAAAGAGCCTTACCCCAGTCCAACTGCATCCCTCCCCCAGCCAAAGTGCCTTACCCCAGTCCAAGTACATCCCTCCCCCAGCCAAAGAGCCTTACCCCAGTTCAAGTACATCCCTTCCCCAGCCAAAGAGCCTTACCCCAGTCCAACTGCATCGCTCCCCCAGTGAAGTGCCTTACCCCAGCGCAAGTGCATCCTTTCCCCCCCCCCCACCAAAATAAATGGGGCATTGTGTGCGGAATATTAACAGATTTTAGGCTTTTATGTTTTTGGGACGATAATAGCGACGGAGTGGGAAAGTTAGTGGCTGGGAATAGTTTGCGCTTAAGTAGTTAAGTTTGGGCATCTGAGCCCTGAGTCAGGGGCGCAGCGCTAAAGGAGACATTGTACACCTCTCTTGGGCGTTAGGATGGGAAACTCCCGAGCTGAAGAGCGAGGCTGGGAGTGCTCCGAGAGAGGCCTGGGTGGGAACCTAAAAAAACCCCAAAACATTCCCAAAACATTGCCCACGCCACCACAAAGCAAATCGCTAAAAAAATGTAAAGAAAAAGCAATCACACTTACCTCAGGAGTTCATTATTCACCTCTTCGCCGATGGGATGGTAGGACCGCCCTGATTTCCCAGATGGTCATTGCGTCTGCACTTCTGGGCAGGAGCTCAAACTCGAGGTGGAGTCGCAACCAGGGACATTGCACACTGGGCGTAGCTCTTCCGGGCGGTGCTGCCCCACGCCGACATGAAATCGGACCCAAGGATTGGTGCGGGGTGCAGAACACCTCACCACCGCCATTGCCGGCACTCCAGGCCGGAAAGTGGAATGCAGAAGACCGGAAAATCCAGCCCTTCGTCTGTGATTTCTCCCCAGATTGGAAATGGTGGGCAACACGCCCACCATTCCCCAATGCATGTAGCTGGCGGGTGAGGTTCACTGCTGGCACTGCCAATTTGGGAACCCTGTTCTTTTCTATCTACCCTGCTTAGTTTGACCACTGTAATGTATTTCCTTCATGGGTTCTTTGCTTAAGAATTCATAGCAACACATTGCTATTCAGAACTAGTTGGTTTATGAACAAAGGTTTCACAATCGCGCTACACATTACCAGTTCATCCACAAGGCCCACAATCACCTGCCTCATCGTGGATGACCTAGATCTAACTGACTGGGGTTTTATTGACCCCATGTGAACATCACGTGACTGGCTAAGCCACTCATAATGCAACAGCTCTACAACTATTTTTAGTTAAATGTAAAATCAAGTGCCCCCTCTGCAAGGGCACCAGAACGAAAAATTAAATTTTAACAGTAACGTACATCAAATTAAAATTTGTTTGCTGGGGGTGATGATGCACTCCAGTCCCTCCGGCACCCACCTCTCATGGAAGGCTGCAAGCATACCGGTGGACACCGCGTGCTCCATCTCCAAGGACACCCTGGCTCGGATGTAACCACGGAAGAGAGGCAGGCAGTCAGGCTGAACGACTCCTTCGATCACCCGCTGCCTGGACCGGTTGATGGCCACCTTGACAATGCCCAAGAGCAGTCCTACGAGGAGGCCCTCCGACCTACCCGCTCCCCTCCGCACAGGGTGCCCAAAGATCAGGAGTGTGGGACTGAAGTGCAACCAGAATTTGAGGAGCAGCGCCTTCAAATAATGGAATAGGGGCTGCAACCTCACACATTGTACATAAACATGGAACACGGACTCCTCCAGACTGCAGAAATTGCAGGCGGTCTGGGAGGCAACAGCGCTATAAATTTGTGAGCATACTCACAGGTGCATACATTACAAGCACCTTTACCAGCCTGAAACATTCACTCCCCCATCACCGGCGCACTGTGTCTGCAGTGTGTATTATCCACAGGATGCACTGCATCAACTCACTAAGGCTTCTTCGGCAGTCCCTCCCAAACCTGCAACTTCCACTACCAAGACGGACAAGGGCAGCAGGTGCATGGGAGCCCCATCTACTCCATATTCTCCTCCAAGTCACACACCATCCTGACGAGGACACATATTGCCATTCCCTCATTGTCATTGGGTCAAAATCCTGGAACTCACTCCCGAACAGAATTGTGGGAGTACCTTCACCACAGCAATTCAAGAGGATGTTCACCACCACTGTCTCAAGGGCAATTAGGGATGGGCAATACACACCGGCCATGCCAGCAATGGCCACATCTCATGAATGAATATTTAAAACACAACCCGTGCTGACCTGATAGCCTTTCTTTCAACAGAACTGACCATTTCCTCCCTCCATGTGTTAAATACCTGGAATATGGAGCCATCCTTCATTTTTAACATCCCATATCCATCTTTTCGATCCAGGTAAAACATTCCCGTGAATTTGGTCCCATCTGGCCAGATGTAGCTCCCTTTTCCATGGCGATGATCTCTGTAGAAATGCCCTATATAATACTGCAAAAATAAAACACATACAAGGTCTCAATGGGGGATACTACGCAAGTAACGATGAAAGAGAAATTGTGCTTAAACTGTTTGGATGGGGGGCGAGGGGGGGGGGTGTGGGGGAGGGAGATGAAGCTGCCTTCAGAACACAGAAGGACATGAGATGGGGAACTGCAGTGCATAGTTGCAGATAGGCGGGATAGTTCTCTGACTTAAGATCGTCAATGTGGAGTCTTGCCTCATGTACAGATCCCATGATGCGGTGACGTCTCCACACATTTCAAATAGTGGTTGGAAAACGACCCACACTGTGCACTCCCAGGGGGGCTAGGAGTGCACAAATTGGGAAATTACCTCATGAACGAATCCTTATCATCGTTTAGGGCCCTTTTCTCCTTCCCGGCAGCCCTCAAGGCAGTGGCCCTTGTGTTGGGGTAGAAGGAAGACTTCTCTTCCTCGAGGTGGACTCCCTGATATAAGGAGTCACCACCCGCCCTCTGTATAGCGACTACGGAATCACTCAGATGAAAACTTCGGTTCAAGCAGTTTTATTCAAGCATGCAGGGGAAGGGTTCCGATGAACACTTCCCAGAACAACAGTTTGCAATGACAATTATACATTTTCTGAGGGGTGCCATCCTCCTACAGAACCATCAATTGGCCTACTGCTATCAGCGAAGTTACATTGATTTGTTGACTCTTATCAGACTTGCTCTAAGTGGTTCTGCCCCACCTGTCCATCTCCCATTACATGTCACCCTTCTGGAATGTGTTATTCAATGGTGTCACTTTGCCTCAGTTTCCCATGACGTGTGAAGTAACCTTGCTTCCCAGGGTTTACTATCTTGTTCCCAAAATGCCTGCTTTTTTATCCTGTTCCCAAGTGAACTTCAGTCATAATGTCCTAGTTTCTCATGAGATTCAGATGCTGTTTACAATCTATGTTCCAGACTGTTGACTCTCCACTGCCCTTGGTGGATGTGCTCATTCAGAACGTAAATCTGTATTAAGGTTAACACAACGGATGGTTCATTACCCATCAAGCTTCGCTGTTCCCCTCTTCTTAACCCAATGTAAGCGAGTGTATGAATGTGCTTTACATAATTGATCAATATTACAATCCCTACCATAAGACAGAAGAACTCCTGATTCCTCAGAACCTCCTAATACTGATAAGCCCTTTTAATAGGGATCATTTTACATGTCAGATCAATTCACTACCTTCAGTATCTCCATTCGTGACCCTTGGTCTGTCTCCACTCTAGTGGCTGTTGTTTATCCTGTTACACCTTGCTAGTTCTGAAGAGGTGCTGCAAACTCTTCGGAATTACACCACCAATGTGAGGGTAGGGTCAAGAAGGTATAGGTAGGGCCCTGGTGAGACCGCACCTGGGGTATTGTGTACAGTTTTGGTCTCCTTAGCCAAGGAAGGGTATAATTGCCATTGAGGGAGTGCAACAAAAGTTCATCAGACTGATTCCTGGGATGGGGGGATTGTCCTATGATGAGATATTGAGTAGACTGGGCCTATGTTCTCTAAAGTTTAGAAGAATGAGAGGTGATCTCATTGAATTCTTACAGGGCTTGACAGGGTAGATGCAGCGAGGATGTGTTGTGTATCTGTAAAGCATGCACTCCCATGTTCCGCCACCAGGGAGCGCATCCCCTGAAGTCCCAAGGAATCCCAGAATTCCTTGGGAGCACTGTATATAAGCCGGCCCCTAAGGCCTGTTACTCACTCTGGAGTGTCTTAATAAAGACTGAGGTCACTGTTAATTTAACCTCCCTGTGTGCAGTCTCATCTGTGTTAGGAACACAACAGGATGTTTCCTCTGGCTGAGGAGTCTAGAACCAGGGGTCCCAGTCTCAGAATAAGGGGTCAGCCATTTAGGACTGTGATGAGGAGAAACTTCTTCACTCAGAGGGTGGTGAATCTTTGGAATTATCTACCCCAGAGGGCTGCGGAGGCTTAGTCTTTGAGTATATTCAAGACAGGGATCGATAGATTTTTGGATAGTAAGGGAATCAAGGGATATGGGGATAGTGCAAGAAAGTGGAGTTGAGGTAGAAGATCAACCATGATCTCATTGAATGGCGGAGCAGACTCGAGGGGCCGAATGACCTATTCCTGCTCCTAATTCTAATGTTCTTATGTTCTTATAAGGCTCAAAAAGATGTCTCTTTTCACTAGAACAGAGTTTGGTAGAGATTTAGAAAATTCTAAAAGTGTGAAGAGTGAAAGGTCATTTTCACTGGCTGGCACATTATTAACAAAAGGATAAAGCTTGAGGATTATCCCCAGAAAACGGAAGAGGAAATTAGAATAACTTTTGTCACACTGAAATCTATTAACATATGGGATGCTTTAATCACAAGGCATTACTGAGGCAGAGACTGTGACATTGTTTAAAAGAAAATTGGTTAGGAAAGATGTAAATGGATGTGGGGAAAGGGCAGGAGATTAGAGTCTACAGTTTCAATGGAAAAGGTAGTACAACTACAAAAATGATGGGCTGAATGGTTTTCTATTGTGCCAGATATGGCGCACAACTGGTTTAGCCATTCACCGCCAGATCTGGCTGCGCCACATAAAGCATTATTGGGTCCTGCTCTCATCTGCTAAAACTGCTCACTATTACAGGCTCGTTCCGGAATGCAAAGATAGCCCTCGGTTTTTATCCTCTACTGCTAACCATCTTCTTAAACTCCTCTCCCCTGCCTCCTCCATCCTCACTGCCAACAACAAGTGTGAGGAGCTCATGGACTGCGTTGTCTCAAAGATTGAGATCATCCAATCAGCTGCCTCTGCTACTTCCCTCCCTTCCTCTAGCCCACTGGGTCAAACTTCCTCTAAGGATCCTCCCTGCCCTTGCCCTGACCTTGCATCTTTCTCCGATTTCTCTCCGATATCCCCTCTTGATCTCTCTGCGCTCATCCTGTCTATGAGACCCAGTTCCTGCTTCCTCGACCTTCCTCCCACCAAACTGCTGACCACCCAACTTCCTTTTCTGGCTCCCACGTTAGCTGACATTGTTAATGGTTCTTTCTCTTCAGGTACTGTCCCCCTTTCCTTCAAATCTGCTGTCATCACCTCTTCTCAAAAAAAAAACCCTTGAGCCCTCCGTGCTTGCAAACTATTACCCCATCTCAAACCTCCCTTTCCTCTCCAAAGTCCTTGAATGTTTTGTCATCTCCCAAATCACTACCCAACTTTCCCGGAACTCCATGTTTGAATCCCTCCAATCAGGTTTCCGCCTCTGGCACATTACCAAAACGGTTCTTAACAAAGTCTCAAATGACATCCTTTGTGACTGTGACAAAGGTAAACGATCCCTGCTCTTCATTTTTGATTTGTCTGCAGCCTTTGATAATCTATCCTCCACTAACACCTCTCCACCATCATCCAGCTGGGTGGGACTGCACTCGCCTGGTTCCATTCTTATCTATCTAATCACAGCCAGAAAATCACCTGCAATGGCTTCTCTTCCCGCTCCTTCATCTGGTGACCCCCAAGGATCTATCCTCGGCCCCCTCCTATTTCTCACCTATATGTTGCCCCTTGCTGATATCATCCGAAAACACAGCGTCAGTTTTCACATGTAGGCTGATGACACGCAGCTCTACCTCACTACCACTTCTCTCAGCCCCACTACGGTCTCTAATTTGTCAGATTGCTTGTCTGACATCCAGTTCTGAATCAGCAGAAATTTTCAATTAAATATTGGGAAAACCGAAGCCATTATCATCAGTCGCCGCCACAAACTCCATTCCCTAGCCACCAACTCCCTTGCATCAATCTGAGACTGAACCAGACTGTTCGCAACCTTGGTGTCATATTTGACCCTGAAATGAGCTTCTGGCCACATATCCGCGGCATAACTAAAATCGCCTATTTCCACCTCCGTAACATTTCCTATCTCTGCCCTTGCCTCAGCTCATCAGCTGCTGAAACCCTCATCCATGTCTTTGTTACCTCTTGACTTGAGTATTCCAATGCACTCCTGGCTGGCCTCCCACGTTCTATCCTATATAAACTTGAGGTGATCCAAAACTCAGCTGCCCATGTCCTAACTCGCAGCACGTCCTGCTCACCCATCACCCCTGTGCTCGCTGACCGACATTGGCTTCCGGTTAAGTAACGCCTCGAGTTCAAAATTCCTATCCTGGTTTTCAAATCCCTTCCTATCTCTGTAATCTCCTCCAGCCCCACAACCCCCCGAGATGTCTGCATTCCTCTAATTCTGCCCTACTGAGCATCCCTGATTATAATTGCACAACTATTGGTGGCCGTGCCTTCAGCTGCCTGGGCCCTCCGGAATTCCCTCTCTACCTCTCTTTCCTCCTTTAAGACGCTCCTTAAAACCTACCTCTTTGACCAAGCTTTTGGTCCTCTGCTCTAATTTCCCCTTTCAGTGTCAAATGTTATTTTTGTATTATAGCACTCCTGTGAAGCGGCTTGGGACATTTTACTGTGTTAAAGGCGCTATATAAATATCAGCTTTTGTTGTTTCTATTAACGAGATTTTGGAGCATTTGATGGGATATTGTAGAAGGAAATTTACTTTGTATCTAATCCGTGGTATACCTAATTTGGGAATGTTTGATGGGACAGTGTAGGGAACTTTACTCTGTGTGTCAACAGCTCTGGAAGTTTTTGATGGGACAGTGTGGAGGGAGCTTTACTCTGTATCTAACCTGTGTGGTACCTGCCCTGGGAGTGTTTGATGGGACAGTCTAGAGGGAGCTTTACTCTGTATCTAATCCCTGCTGTACCTGCCCTGAGAGTGTTTGATGGGTCAGTGTAGAGAGAGCATTTTACACTGTATCTAAGCAGCTCTTGACAGCTGGGTCAAATGCCCTGTTCTCCATTATAACATTATTTCATTTTGTTATATTTAAAATGAAGAAAACTGAATGAATGTTGAAAATATTCAAGTGCGAAATTTACAAATGTGCAGTCCTACGGAAAAATATCCCCACCCCACACCCCCCGCCCCACACCACCCGGGAGATAGTGAGTGAACTTCCCACAGGGTTCTGTACATTTGTAAATCTGATGCTAATTTTCGAAATTAAAACAGGAAATGCCGGAAATACTCAGCAGGTCAGGCAGCATCTGTGGAGAGAGAAACAGGGTTAACATTTCAGGTCAGTGACCTTTTGAATGGTCATTGATCTCAAACATTAAGAGGGCAGGAAAAATGTCTTCACAGAGGCAGTTGTGAGGCTGTGGCTTTCACTTCCTGGGTTAGTGGTTGAAGCAGAAACAATGGGCTGGATTTTGCCCACCTCGGTTGGTCAGTGTCAGGCGACATCGATGGTGGGTCCCGGCCTCACTGCTGGCTCCACCTGTTGTGCAAAATGATTTTCCCCTGATTGGGCTTTTGCCGGCCAATTGAAGGAAGCATGTCTGATGACAGGTTTCCTTAAAGGGACCATGCGCACATTTAGTTTGACAGTTGTGCTGTCAGTGTTCTACAGCATTGAGGTGCTGCAAACACTGACCAGCACTGCACAGAGGTGCACAGTTGCACCAAGTCTCTCCCATGACTCCATCTATAAGCTTATGGAGGGAGTCACAGCACACAGGGAGGTCCTCTTCCCTTCCGATGGGTGGAAGAGACCACCTCAGAAGACCAATGCAGCCTGATTGCACATTGCACAGGAGGGCACAGGCAGGGAATTAGTCACGAGGACCAGGCTACAGTGGCACAAACCTTTCAATAATCTCAGTAGATCACAAAACATTACTACAAGGCCACACTCAACCTCATCCTGCTGCGCCACTCATCACATCACCATCACTCTGCGTTCCCTCCCCTAATCTTGCACATCCTTACTCACACTAATTTACCTTGCACCTCCACCCATCCCTCTCTCTCTATCGATATTATCACTTCCCCATCTCACGAGCCACCCCTCACACTCACCCTCATCCTAGTCCAATCATACCAATTAACACACAAGGGTAGGCACTTGGGTGTTTTATGCAAAGTTCATGTAAAGTTTCTGTTAATGTGTTGTCAAACATCGAATCCCTTATTTTCAATACTTTGCATTCTTCGACAGATCTGTGTGTACCTTTCGAAGTGGCTTCGTGAGTTGTTGTGAATGGTGAGACATAACGGTACCGCCACAATGGTGATGTGCGTGAAAGGAATGGCTTGGATTTTGTCGGGATGCTTTATGGTGCTGATATGGGGTGGTGCCAATCTGGTGCATCATGTGGCAGCCAGGGTGCACAGTGTCAAGTGAAGTAAATCTGGCTATGGTGAGGTCATCCCTGGCCTCCCGGGCAGCAATGTGGTCGGGTGCTGATGCCCCGTGTCCTGTGCAGCCTCAGGTGATTGCGGAGGAGGTTGGAACAGAGTTTGAAGATGTATGGGAACAGGGCTGTTAAATGGGAACAGAACTGTGTGGAGGGTAAACGATCACATGGACTGGTTGGGTCAAATGTCCCGTTTCCCAATTATCACCTCTATCTGGGGAGGCAGGCTTTGGGCTCACTCACCTCTCCGTTGGCCCATTGGAATTCCCCTTGTCCGTGTTTCAGATTGCCTTCAAATTCCCCTTCGTAGCTCCAGCCGTTCGCCCACTTCTGGACACCGACTTGTACCGAAGTCCCGATCTCCAAGCTGCTCGGGGCCGGCGTGGCATTGGCCAGTTCGGGCGGGTCGAGTGGACCCTGGACGCCCTCGGATTCGAGCGAACCGTCGGATGTGTGGGGCTGGGGGCTGGGGGCGGGGGTCGGGGTGACCGAGCTCCCCCCCGCAGGGCTGGGGCTGGTGGCGGGGATCGGGGTGGGGGTCCGGGTCCCCCCCGCAGGGCTGGGGCTGGGGGCGGGGATCGGGGTGGGGGTGGGGGTCCGGGTCCCCCCCACAGGGCTGGGGCTGGGGGCGGGGATCGGGGTGGGGGTGGGGGTCCGGGTCCCCCCCGCAGGGCTGGGGCTGGGGGCGGGGATCGGGGTGGGGGTGGGGGTCCGGGTCCCCCCCACAGGGCTGGGGCTGGGGGCGGGGTTCGGGATCGGAGTGCGGGCGGGGGTCGGGGTCACCCTCGCAGGGCTGGGGCCGGGGGCGAGGGTCCGGACGGAGGTGGGGGTCCGGGACCCCCCCGCAGAGCTGGGGGTCCGGGCGGGGGTGGGGGTCCGGGACCCCCCCGCAGAGCTGGGGGTCCGGGCGGGGGTGGGGGTCCGGGACCCCCCCGCAGAGCTGGGGGTCCGGGCGGGGGTGGGGGTCCCCCCCGCGGGGCTGGGCAGCGGAGAAGGCATTGGGTGCGAGCGGGCCGTGCGGTGCCCGGGCCGGGAGCGGGGAGAGAGCCCGCCGCTCTGATTCGCTCAGCGGCCCAAACCAAACAAATACAGCGTTACCGGGGCAACCCCGCGATACACACTGGCAACAGCTGGCGGCTTGCGGGGGGCCGGGGATCCTGGGGAGATCTGGCAATCCCGGGGATCCCGCAATCCCAGAGATCCGGCTATCCTGGGATCCCTCAATCTCGGGGAATTCTGGCAATCCCGGGGATCCCTCAATCTCGGGGATTCCGCAATGTCGGGGAGATCTGGCAATCTCGGGATCCCTCAATCTCGGGGATCCCGCAATCCCAGAGATCCGGCTATCCCGGGGATCCCGCAGTCCCGGGGTCCCGCAATCTCGGGGAGATCTGGCAATCTCGGGATTCCTCAATCCTGGGGATCCAGTTATCCCTGGAATGCAGCTATCCTGGGGATCAATAATTCGGGGAATACAGCAACCCGGGGAATACAGAAATCCCAGGAACGCAGCTATCCTGGGAATGCAGTAATCCAAGCATCTCAGGAATACAGCTATCCTGGCTTCTGCATTTTCCCGCATGTGTTACTGGATCGGAATCAGGAACAGGATCACTAGCTGATGTCCCCTTCTAAGTGTTGGATAATAACTCAGGGTGAGTGTACTGGATTGGAATGGAAAGGGTTAATCAGGACAGCCACAGCTTTGCAGTGATTTTTTTATGGAGTGCTCTGGAGCTGTGAGAGCAGGCCCCAAGGCTAAATAAGAATGTGTTGGGTGATAAGGTGTTGGTACCCATTGATACGACAACAACAACTTGTATTTATGTAGCACCTTTAATGTAGGGAAATGTCCCAAAGATATTATGAGACAAAGTTTGACACCGAGCCACATAAGGAGGAATTACAGCAGGAAACATGTAGGTTTTAAGGAGTGCCTTGAAGGAGGAAAGAAAAGTGAAGAGCCAGAGAGGGAATTCCAGAGCTTGGGGCCTAGACAACAGAAGGCATGGCCACCAATGGTTGAGCGATTATAATCAGGGATGCTCAAGAGGGCAGAATTACAGGAGAGCAGACATCGCTGGGGCGGGGGGGGGGGGCGGTGGTGGGGGCAGGGAGGAGGTGGGTGCTGGAAGAGATTACAGAGATGGGGAGGGATTTGAAAACAAGGATGAGAATTTTGAAATCGCGGCATTGCTGAATTGGGAACCAATGTAGGTCAGCGAGCTACAGGGGTGATGGGTGAGCGGGACTTGGTGCGAGTTAGGACACGGGCAGTTGAGTTTACAGAGGGTAGAATGTGGGAGGCCAGCCAGGAGTGTGTTGGAATAGTCAAGAATAGAGGTAACATAGGCATGGATGCGGGCTTCAACAGCGGATGAGCTGAGGCAAGGTCGGAGACGGGCAATGTTACGGAGGTGGAAATAGGCGGTCTTAGTTATGCTGCGGATATGTGGTTGAAAGCTCATTTCAGGGTCAAATATGACACCAGTGTTGCGAACAGTTTGGTTTAGCCTCAGACAGAAGTTGGTGAGAGGGATGGAGTCAGTGCCTAGGGAACAGAGTTTATGGCAGCAACTGAAAACAATGGTTTCGGTCTTCCCAATAATCAATTGGAGAACATTTCTGCTCATCCAGAACTGATGTTGGACAAGCAGTCTGACTATTTAGAAACTATGGGGGGGTGGAGAGAAGTGGTAGTGAGGTAGAGCTGGGTGTCATTGTGGATATCTGAACGGAATATATGGAATTAAGGACAGTAAAGTAAACGGGATATATGAAAATGTATAAGCCATGGAAGAATAGCTGGGAGAATGTCAGATTGCAAATAGTGCAACATTAGCATAGCTAACAGTCTGTCTCAAGGTTTCAAGTCACTAATCCTGCCAATAATATATAATTGTAACATGAAATACATCTGCAGAATTGCAAGGTCTCAGTAAATAGTCACACCATTAGATTGAAACATTTAGAGGCAATACTTGAGCTTTCAAGAAGAACATCTCATATAGATTGACTAATGAGTGGCTGAGTTAGACTGTCAATCCATTTGTATTTTGTTATCTGATTTCAAAACTGTATAACTGTTAACGCTTTACGATGTAACTTCACCTATCCGTAGGGAGTGTGTACGCTCTATCCAGAGAGTATATCTTCTGTCTGATAGGTCTTACTGGCCGGTAATAAAGACTGCTTTGTTCAAAGCACAAGAGGTATTCGACTCAGTAATTTTACTGAACCAGATTGAAGTAAAAGAATCCAGGAATTAACATTTGGTGTCAGAAGTGGGATCTCAACGGACGACTGCCGAAAACTTGCGAATTAAGAGCCAGACTAGCCTTGGACGAGACGAGGGGAAAATGGCCACTGGAGTGAGTATGATTTCAATACTGCTCCAGTTTCCCCCGGTTTCAAAAGTCTGAGGAAAGTTTAGCCACTCGCTGGTTCTCAGGTAGTGTCTGAACGAGATCCAGGACAATCTGGTGAATACCTTTCAAACTTAGAATAGGGATAGAGATAGGGAAATTGTGCGATGACGCAAACCAAGCGGCGACTTGGAAAGATAGTTAGAGCTAGATAGGGATAGATGATCAATCATGGATCCCAAAAAAATTAATAGGAAAGAAAAGAGACTCTTGTGAATGACTGTTTAAATGAGAAATGCTTCTGTGACTTTTACTGTAAAAAAAAAGCCGGGGAGTTGTGGTTTGTTTTATCTCAAACAGAATGAAAGTTTGTTTTAACCCTTCGTAGTGTTGTCCTGTATGTGGGAAGTTTAAGAGTGTGAACCTTATTGAATTACGTATATTCGGATGATAAGTTGCGGAGCCAGGAAATGCCCAAAGGATAGATTTGTTAAAAAAAGAAAAAATTACATGGTCCCGGTGGTTAAAAAAAGAAAAACTTGTTGAAAGCAAACATTCAGAGAAGGCACTGCAAAACAACTGAGATGGATTCAAAAGGATTTAAAAAAAAAAAATTATATTAAATAACACGACCTTGAGGCTGGAGCAATTGAGATAACGAAAAGCAGTCCACAGCCTACGTGCCAGACTTCTCTCTAGTTATAAAAAAAAGTAACGTACTAAATAGGTGCTGAAAGAAAAAAATGTTCTGAGATTTTAAATTATGAAAAATATAAAATCACTCCTGTCCAATTGGCAGAAAAACTCCATTAAATTAGGGCTTTCATTGACTGATTGAATTTAAACTGCGCAGTAACGCGAAAGGATAGGGAAATTTGGAGACTGAAAGAAATTAATTGAGGCTCATAAGAAATCAAAATTAGAAAATTAGGCTCACAGGGAATAAAATGGGGATTTAAATAGAAGATAGGTGTTCAACTCAGGTACGACGTCGACCTTGTATATCACTTGGCCCGTCTAGGCTCTGATTGAATAAAAAAAAACCCGCAGCAACTCGGAAGGTAGGGCCGACGCGAACGCGCGGCCGAGAGGAGAAGGGCCGAAGCGAACGCGCAGTGACGTAAACGCGCAGTGAAGCGAACGCGCAGTGACGTCAACGCGCAGTGACGTAGATGCGCGGTGACGTAAACACGCAGTGACGCCGACGCGTAGTGACGCAGAGGCGCAGCAACGCGAATCGCGAAAGTCAGTGCTAATGGCAGTAAGTCTGTAAGTCTTAAAGTGTTTAGAGTTTTAAGTAAAGTTTTAAGTATTGAAATCGCGCGGCGACGCGAACCGCGCGGCGACGCGGGTAAGTGTTAGAAGTCTTTGTCTATTTTGTAAATTGCGCGGCGACGCGAACCGCGCGGCGATGCGGGTAAGTGTTAGAAGTCCTTGTTTATCTTTTAAAGTTTAAAGTATCTTAACTCGCGCGGTGACGCGAGCCATGGGTCGACGCGGATTGCGCGGCGACGTGAACTGCGAGGCAACGTGGATTGCGCGGCGACGTGAACTGCGAGGCGACGTGGTAGTTTAGTATTGAAATCGCGCGGCGACGCGGGTAAGTGTTAGCATTAGTAAAGTTTGGTTATTTGGAGTTAGTTAAAGTCCGTGTTAGTTCTGTAAAGTCTGTGTCTATTTTTAAGTTTGTTTAAATTGCATGATGACACGAACGCGTAGCGACACAGTAATACGAGGGGCAGTGTGAAAATGGGTAATCAGTTAGATAAAACCACGGATGCGGATAATCCACTACAAAAGCTATGTGAGGAATTCCCTGAAAGAGCTGAAGACTTTTGAAAATTATCAGGAGCCCTGAACAAATTATTAGGGGATGACCAGTGGCCTCTAGGTGACACTAGAAGCGTAGAGGTTAAAAAAAAAGCACAGGGATTAATTTGGAGAAGGGGACGAGGAAAAGGGGATAAAAAAATTTAATTGCAACCTGGCGACATTATTGTCAGAAATTAAAAGATGCATCATTTCTATCGATTTGGCAAACAAATGCTATTAAATTAGGACTTGCATTGACAGAGGGAACACATGTTAAAACTGTAGACGTCTTTAAAAAAAAAAAGAATGAATGTGCGCACGAGAAACTTGCTAAGAGATCCTCTGGGACCTCTGAGAAAGGTATTGATCAACTACAAGTTAAAATGGCTGGCTTTGTGTTAACCGAGGCTGATGATGAAATTGATGAGTGGCCACTGACTCAGCGCCCAACGGCGCCTCCCGCACCCCCTAGCCTCTTGCTCCAGTCCTCTTCCCAACACCCTCCACCTAACACTCCGGTAAAAAGAGTTAGGAACAACCACATATCACCAAAGCAACAAACCCAAACTGACTCCTCATCCTCTGATAGCGATTCGGATCCCCAGTTTACAAGCAATATAGCCGAAAGGACCAGATCTCACACTTGAAAGGGCAGAACTATATCTCGACATCACAAACAGTCCCGTAAATCTTCTAGTCAACCTACCAGTCCAAGTTGTGAAAGACATAGCAAACACCCCCGCCGATCGAGACGCAGAACTGTCAAGCAGTCAGACAGCTCTGAAACATCCTCCGGCCTAGAAATGATTTCCAAGATCCCAAAGTCCCGACACCAATTCCCTGTCAGACCAATGCCAAACCCTGATGCACAACAAGCTGCAGACCACCTCTCTATAGATGTCTGTGATCTTCAAACAACTATTTGGTCTGCTATCCGGACAGATGGAAAGGGCAGTTAGATATTATTGACAGAAAAAGAAAGGGGAGGGGGGAGGTGCACCCCCAACCCGGGTCAAGACTGAATACGTGACTAGAAAGGAAGAGCCATCTCGGGAGGAAGGATCAATAGAACCGCAGTGTTGCATACAGGATTGGATGGATAAGCAAGGATACGGTTATACTAAACAACCAAACGGCCCGAGCCCTGCTAATAAACCTCCCTATTGTCCCCGGCATGGTATGGGAAGAGGCCGGGACTGGGTAAGAGGAATTGACTGTTTTAATTGTGGGCAGGAAGGACATTGGAATAAAAATTGCCCCTACCGTCAGCATGGAAAAGGAAGAGGAGGAAGAGGAGGGGGGCAAGGGGGGAGAGGAGGATCTTACACTAACTTCTCCCAGAACAACCCCTTTGGTCAATTGTCCCCCGATTGACTATGCAGCTTGATTGTGCAGGGATCCTCCCCGGACGACGAACCCATTCTGAATGAGTGGCAACCCTTTTTGATAGATACGGGAGCCTTCATGTCTTCTGTACAATCAAAGCTTAAACTCCCTGCTTCTACTGAAACACAGGAACTTTCAGGATTCCTGGGACAAATCTCGACATTCCCAGTGTCAGAACCGGTTAAAATGGGTTACCAGGAAGAATCGGTGGAACATCGAGTTGTTATCACAACCAATCTGGACTGTAACTTGATGGCTAGAGACCTCCTTTGCAAATTCCAGTTGCATTTGGAGTGTGGAGATAATGGGATTATTGTAAAACAGGAAACCCTTAAGCGGCAGTATTATACCACTAGAACCCCTCAGTGGTGGTCTCTGGACCTGCCGCAGGCACCCTATCACGTGACCATAGCATACGATCCCAGTGGAAAGAATCAGGACCTGCAGAACTTTTATCAGGATCACGAAGGGGAAGTGAAGGGAATTCTATTAAGGGCTAGAGTGACTGGACTGGAAAGAGAGGCAGATTTTGTGGAAGTGGATAAGAATCTGTGGAAACAGCCCCTAACAATGGCACCGCATATTGCTCGTGAAGTATTAGCCCCTCACCATGCTAAAGATTTGGGAGTTATGGTACGTAAGGCCATAGATGAGGCTGACCCTACCATCCGGGATGTGCAAATCGTAAAACATGGCCGAACAGTCCAATTTCATGGGGACCCCGAGAAGGTCTTAACGACTCTACAGCATCATACTGGCTCGGACATACCTGACTATGTGGATCCTCATGTGTGGGCAGAGGACCCCTCCCAAGTGGGTTATACTCCCATTAATTGAGATCCCAGTGCAGGGCAATGTGGACTGGCCCTCTATCCGACAGAACCCACTGAAATCACAGGCAATCCTAAACTGACTTTTCGGCACTGTACTGCAATTAATCCAGCCTGTTTTCTTACTGAGCCACCCCAAGATGAGGAAGAACCCAGTCATGATTGCTTATCTTTAATTTAAGAGGCCACATCAGTCAGGGAAGATTTAGTTGATGGAAGATCCAGACTGTATTCTTACTGAGCCACCCCAAGATGAGGAAGAACCCAGTCATGATTGTTTATGTATGTTGACGGAAGTACTTCTATTAATCCAGAAGATACACGAATCTCAGGATACACCATAGTAAACCAGGAGAATCAGGTCTTGGAATTCTGCTCAACAATTCGCCCTCACCCAAGCCTGTATCTTGGCCAAAGATCTCAAAGTCAATATCTATACCGACTCTAGGTATGCCTTTGGGGTGGCGCATGATTTCGGACAATTATGGAAAAATAGGGGATTCCTAACCTCACAGGGGAATGAGATATCTCATAAACAGCTAGTATCTGATTTGTTGCAAGCCCTCATGTTTCCCAAACGCATTGCCATTGTACCAAGAGGCCAAACAGACCTCTCGTGACCAACAGATGGTAGTGCCCAAAATTATGAGTCAGACTAAAAATCCTGCGAAGGATAAGTTAGCCTCGGAAAAACCAATGCCAACCATCCAAGATGTTATAAAAGCACAGGGGGACGCTCCTGAAAAAGATAAACTGTTGTGGAAATATTATGCATGTACTTATGACAATGTTTCTAAACTCTGGACCACTCCCGCGGAACAGACTTGCATGTCTGACGAGTTGGCCTCATGGGTTATAGAATGTCTGCATTTTGCTACTCATTGTGGAGCAAGGACCACGAGTGACACACTTTTGGCTACTTGGTGGCACCCTAAACTCCAGGCGCTCACCCAGAACATCAGTAGTCGTTGCCTGGTTGGCCAGCAACATAATCCAGGGAAGGGAGTCCCCTGTGATTGGGGTAAAACGCCCCTACCCGAAGGTCCCTTTGAGACATTTCAGTTGGACTACATTGAGTTGCAAAAAGTTCAGTGTTACAGATATGTGTTAGTAATAGTAGATGTGTTTAGCAGATGGATTGAAGCCTACCCTAACCTGGACAATAAGACTCAGACTGTTGTTAAGGTGTTAATGAGGGAAATTGTTCCTAGATATGAGATCTCAGCTAGACTGATGACCACCTATGTTCTTTCTCTGACTCAGGCTCTGCGACTAGTTCACAACCAGGTTCAAGATGCTCACCTCGACCTCCCAGTTTTACCCGAATTGTCCCTCGTGGCACCAGGGAAGTATGGATTCGGAAGGGATTAGAGCCACAATAGGAGGGCCCTTTTTAGGTGTCACTCACTACCCCCACTGCAGCCAAGGTTGAGGGGAAAAGTGCCTGGGTTCACCTGCACCACTGCAAGCTCATCACCATTTAAACAAATTTTGCTGGTTAGTCTAATTCCTGTTTCTGTTCCAGATCTCCTCCTCCCTATAGCTGAACAAGGCAGTTGAAGGAGGATCAGTTTGAACTCTTACCTGTCAGACAGCCAAATACACTGACGGAGACCTGAAGGGAAACGTGAAAACAGAACTCTTTTTATCAGCTAAATAATTGGACTATTTATAAGATGAGACTGTGTCTGTATGCTACTGTCTGCATAATAGTGTTGATATATGACAGTTTTGGTGCACGGGAAGGAAGACAAAGTCGAGAGCTCCATGTAAACACCTTTTTGTATATGTCTTACGTTTATGCGGAAAAAGGGCACTTCACTAGATGCTGGGTGTGTTCACATATCCCTATACATTCCAAAGGGGGAATTCCTTTGCGCACCGTTCCCCTGACCCTAACTGAGACTGTTAGATGGATTCAAAGAAACGATATTGGAACAGGTAGCTAACCGCACTGCTGAGGCTCTGGAGGGCATCACAGCTGAAATGGTAGCGATAAGGACCGTAGCATTACAAAACCGAATGGCCCTCGATTACCTGTTAGCTGAGAAAGGGGGAACGTGTGCCCTGATAGGATCTGAATGTTGCACTTACATTCCTGATAGTTCAGAAAACATAACCCACCTTGCCGATCACATAAGGAGGGAGGTGAAAAAGTTATCCACACCAGCAAAAGAACTTAGCAGGTTTGATTGGTTTCTGGGTGGATCTTGGAGATCCTATCTAATACATGGGGCAATTGTTCTCCTCATAATAATTACCTGCTGTTTGATTGTTGGTTGCCTTAACCTCTGCTGTAAAGCAATGACAAGGTTAGCAGACCCTCTTGTGGTCAAGGGTTCCCGGGTTATGATCCAACAAACTAGAGAACTACTCAACAATGCAATACTCATAGAATGATCCTAAATGTTATCATAGAATGATAAAAGGGGGGATGTGGATATCTGAACGGAATATATGGAATTAAGGACAGTAAAGTAAACGGGATATATGAAAATGTATAAGCCATGGAAGAATAGCTGGGAGAATGTCAGATTGCAAATAGTGCAACATTAGCATAGCTAACAGTCTGTCTCAAGGTTTCAAGTCACTAATCCTGCCAATAATATATAATTGTAACATGAAATACATCTGCAGAATTGCAAGGTCTCAGTAAATAGTCACACCATTAGATTGAAACATTTAGAGGCAATACTTGAGCTTTCAAGAAGAACATCTCATATAGATTGACTAATGAGTGGCTGAGTTAGACTGTCAATCCATTTGTATTTTGTTATCTGATTTCAAAACTGTATAACTGTTAACGCTTTACGATGTAACTTCACCTATCCATAGGGAGTGTGTACGCTCTATCCAGAGAGTATATCTTCTGTCTGATAGGTCTTACTGGCCGGTAATAAAGACTGCTTTGTTCAAAGCACAAGAGGTATTCGACTCAGTAATTTTACTGAACCAGATTGAAGTAAAATAATCCAGGAATTAACATCATCAGCATACATGTGGAAACTGAAGCTGTGTTTTTGGATGAAGTCGCCAAAGCGGAAACATGTAGATGAGAAATAGGAGGGGGCCAAGGATAGATCCTTAGGGGACACCAGAGGTAACGATGCAGGAGCGGGAAGAGAAGCCATTGCAGGTGATTCTCTGGCTACGGTTAGATAGATAAGATTGGAACCAGGCGAGTGTAGTCCCACCCAGCTGGACGATGGTGGAGAGGCGCTGGAGAAGGAAAGATTGTCAAAGGCTGCAGACAAGTCAAAAACGACGAGGAGGGATAGTTTGCCTTTGTCACAGTCACAAAAGATGTTATTTGTGACTTTGATGAGAGCCGTTTTGCTACTGTGGCAGGCGCGGAAACTGGATTGGAGGGATTCAAACATGGAATTGCAGGAAAGATGGGCATGGATTTGGGAGGTGACAACACGTTCATGGACTTTGTAGAGGAAAGGAAGGTTGGAGATGGATCCGTAGTTTGCAAGGACGGAGGGGTCGAGGATTGGTTTTTTGAAGAGAAGGGTGATAACGGCAGATTTGAGGGAGAGAGGGACAGTACCTGAGGAGAGAGAACCATTAACTATGTCAGCTAACATGGGAACAAGGAAAGGAAGTTGGGTGGTCAGCAGATTGGTGGGAATAGGTTCAAGGGAGTGGGTCTCATGGACAGGATGAGCTCGGAAAGGTCATACGGGGAGATCGGAGAGAAACTGGAGAAAGATGTGAGTTCAGAGCGAGGGCAGGGGGGATCCTGAAAGGAAGTTTGGCCTGGTGGGTTAGGGGAAGGAAGGGAAGAGACAAAGGTGGCAGAACGGATGGTCTCAATCTTAGAGACTAAGAAGTCCATGAGTTCCTCCCACTTATTGTTGGTGGTGAGGGTGGCGACTGGGCAGAGGGGTTCAAAAAGACGGTTAGCAGTGGAGAATAGAAGCCGAGGATTATCTTTACAATCCAGAATGATTCTGGAATAGTGAACAATTTTGTCAGACGAGAGCAGGGCATGATAATGCTTTATGTGGTCCAGCCACATCTGCTGTGAATGGCTAAACCAGTTGTCCGCCATATCCGTTCAAATCTGTGTCCCTTGGACAAGGGAACGAAGATCAGGGCTGTACCAGAGGGAACGGCCAGGATGAGAGAAATTATTTGTTTTAACAGGGACTAGGGCATCAAAGCTGGTGGTGAGGGTGTGATTGAGCAGATTGGTGCAGAAATGTCATGGTGATGGATTCCAATATTTTCCCAACAACTGATGTCAGGCTAACTGACCTATAGTTCCCGGTTTTCTCTCTGCCTCCTTTCTCGAATATCAGGGTTGCATTTCAGCATTGTGGCCAAGAGGACCCTGAGATAGTCAGTAACAGAGGGAAGGTAAGAAGTGAGACAAATGTTGAAAGGGTAACAGGGTTTGCAGGCAGATGATTTGATCCCGGGGCTGTCTGGGTTGTCTGCTTCCTCCAGCTTCCTCCTATTCTGCTTCTGCTTCTTCCTCTTTCTCCTCTTCCTTCTTCTTCTTCTTCTCCTCCTCCTCCCTCTGCGAGCAGCTTGTCCCCTTTGCTGCCCTGCTCCATCTCCATATCATGCTGCAGCCCAAGGGGGACTGCAACAAGAGCCCCAGGACTGGGAGCAAGTGGTCTTCTCAGGGGTCTTCCTTTAAGAGCCAAAGCCTTGCAAACATTCAGCTGCATTCCCAGCGCACTTTAACACATTTTTTTAATGTATTGCACCAAGCCACCACTTCAATAAAATATAAAGAAACCAGTACAAAAGCAAAAATCTAAACTTACCTGAAAGTTGCGTGTGTCCCTTTAAGAAGTGCTGGCAGGGGTTCTGTCATACAGCTGCATGTGTGTTCTGCTGTACGTGCTTTGGCGAGGGCGTTAAAAGGAGTAGCAACATCCAAAATACCAGATCATGCGTCAATTCAGCATTGCACGGCTGATAGACGTTGTGATCTGACTCATTTCCAAATCTGGTGCGAGTTCAGGCAATGGCAGTGCTGCTGAACTGCCCAAAATGGCAGCCGCCACGTTTCGTGCTGGAGGTGGGCAGAAGCAAAATGTCTGCTGTCATGTATTTGCTTCATGGGTTCTTTGCTTAAGAATTCATAGTAACACATTGCTATTAAGAACTAGTTGGTTTATTAGCAAAAGGTTTAACAATCACACTACACATTACCAGTTCATCCACCAGGCTCACAACCACCTGCTCATCGTGGATCCCCCGAACCCAACTGGCTGGGGTTTTATTGAGTCTTGTGAACACCACGTGACTGGCTAAGCCACTCACAACTCAACAGCTCTACAACTATTTTAATATAACTTTAATTCATGTGCCACCTTTTAGTAAGGGAACTAGAATCCACAAATTTACAAATGAACTGGGAACTCTGCCAAATTAAATTAAAATTCTGTCGCCGGGGGTGATGATGCACTCCAGTCCCTCTGGCGGCCACCTCTTGCGGAAGGCCGCGAGCGTACCGGAGGCCACTGTGTGCTCCATCTTCAGGGACACCCTGACTCGGATGTAACCGCGGAAGAGAGGCAGGCAGTCGGGCTGAACGACCCCTTCAACTGGACCGGCTGATGACCACCTTAGCCATGCCCAGGAGCACCAACAGCTCAACAAACCTGTGAGCATACACACAGATATAGACATTACAGCCGCCATTTTTTCATCAAACCGGCCTTATCGGCTGGCACAAATGGGTCAAATTTCAAGGCCAGTTTCATTCCTGCTTTTAGGTAAGTTTGCCTCAGTGCGGAAAGAAGCGAGATGATCTCTTACAGCTATGAAATGTTGCTGCTTTGCTGATTCTGAAGTCTAAAACTTAAATTGATCATAATATATGTAGCTGTGTCTGATTTGATGGGCTGAACGTAAGTTGTATTTAGAGACACAGTACATCAGTTGGCTGACAAAACACAACGACACTGAGGTCAACTGTACTGTCCTTCTAACTCAGCACATGTTGGGGATAAAACCTGGGACACCAGGTCTACATAACTCACATCAGAGTGTTCTGTAACCTACTGGATCATTAGCAAACTCATCTTTATTCTTTGTGCAAATCAGTTTTTTTTTTAATTGTTCTTGGGGTGTGAGTAAGACGAGCTAAGTGAACCATGTGGTGTGGGTCTTTTAAAAATATTCACTCTCGGGATATGGGCATTGCTGGCAAGTCCAGCATTTATTGCCCATAACTAGTTGCCCTTGAGAAGGTGATGGTGAGCCACCTTCTTGAACCGCTGCAGTCCATGTGGTGAAGGTACTCCCACAGTACTGTTAGGAAGGGAGTTCCAGGATTTTTACTCAGCAATGATGAAGGAACGACATATATTTCCAAGTCAGGATGGTGTGTGACTTGGAGGGGAACTTGATGGTGTTCCTATGTGTCTGCTGCCTTATCCTTCGAAGTGGTAGAGGTCGCAGGTTTGGGAAGTGCTGCCGAAGAAGCCTTTTTGAGTTACTGCTGATAGTACACATTGCAGCCACAGCATACTTATGGTGGTGAGAGTACATTTTTAAGCTGGTGGATGGGTGCCAATCATGTGGACTGCTTTGTCCTGGATGGTGTCCAATTTCATGAGTATTGTTGGAACTGCATGCATCCAGGCAAGTGGGGAGTATTCCATCACACTCCTGACTTGTGCCTTGTAGATAGTGGAAAGGCTTTGGGGAGTCAGGAGGTGAGTCACTCGCCGCAGAATACCCAGCCGCTGACCTGCTATAGTAGCCATAGTATTTATGTGGCTGCTGCAGTTCGGTTTCTGGTCAATGGTAACCCCCTCAGATGTTGATGGCAGAGGACTTACTGATGGTGTGTGAGGAGAGAAGGGGAGAAAAGGGAAGAGAATTAGAATACGAATTAAATCAGAGCCTAGTTCTTGTCTTTATAACATATAGTACAGAAGCATTAGTAATTGACAATGTTACAAGTTGTGATGGTACAGGTTATGACTCTCATATCTGTTAACACATTACATCTGTGTCCCTAAGGTATAACCTCTTAGTTCGGATCCCCTATGTACTTCCTGGAAATTTATGACGGAGTTTCTAAAAATATCCTCCTGAGCCATGCTTTAATTATGGGAATGGAATGAGACAGCTTATATGTTAGCTGATTAGCCGTACTGAGGGAAGGATGGCTTCTTCTGGGTCCCTCTGCTCCCCTGGTTCAAGGTTCCGAGATCCTTTTTACTCAGTCAAGCGAAAATGTAAATATTTGTCATCCACTGGAATCAATAATTAAATCAATCAAATATCTGATGGGTTTACTTTAATTAGCCGATAAACTAACAAGATGAAGAACAAGATCTTACATTCATATCGCGCCTTTCATGACCTCAGGATGACCTAAAGCGCTTTACAGCCAATTAAGTACTTTTGAAGCGTAGAAATCATTGTAATGTAGGAAATGTGGCATCCAACTTGCACACAGCAAGTTCCCACACACAGAAATGACCAGATAATCGATTTTTGTGATCTTGGGTGAGGGATAAATATTGGCCAGGTCACCGGAGGGAACTCCCCAGCTCTTCGAAATAGTGCCATAGGATCTTGAAAGTCCACCCAAGAGGGTAGACAGAGCCTCAGTTTCACATCTGAAAGACAACACCTCCGACAGTGCAGCACTTCCTCAGCACTGCACTGGGAGTGTCAACCTAGACTTTTGCGCTCAAATCTCTGGAGTGGGACTTTGAACTCACAACCTTTTGACTCAGAGGTGAGGGTGCTACCCACTGAGCCACAGCTGACACGACTAAGACGAAACCCCCTTTCTTTCTGTGTGCAGTGTTTCTTTAGGTAACTCTGCCTTGCTGTACATCTCTTTATATTGGCTACATTTTGTGAGAACCGCCAACAAAGCAGAGCCTCACCACAACATGAAAATAGTGGGTTCATCCCCTGCTATTTCCATCCATCACTAGAGAGGAAACTGAGGGCAGGGCAGCCGGAGTTTTCTGATAAACCGTCGATGTAATGTATTTGCTTCAAGGGTTCTTTGCTTAAGAATTGATAGCAACACATTGCTATTAAGAACTAGTTGGTTTATTAACAAAGGTTTAACAATCACACTACACATTACCAGTTCATCCACTAGGCTCACAACTGCATACCTCATCGTTGACAACCTAGACTCAACTGATTGGTGTTTTATTGAGTCTTGTGAACATCATGTGACTGGCTAAGCCACTCACAATGCAACAGCTCTATAACTATTTTAAATTGAAACAATAATCAAGTGCCCCCTGATTAAAGGGGGGCACTAAAACTGACACATTAAACAAATTACATTTTTGACATTAAACTTAAATCAAATTAAAGTTTGTTTGCTGTGGGTGATGATGCAGTCCAGTCCCTCCGGCGGCAACAGCTCTACAACTCTTTTGGTTGGACAAAAATAAAACAGTTAAATCAAGTGCCCCCTAATGTGGGGGACACTCCAAATATTTTTCAAGGCCCTTTTTGGTTTTTTTTTTGTGTTTTTTGTGGGTTTTTTGGTTTTTTTTGGGCACTAAAAGCATAAATTTTTATAAGTGCCCCCTATAAAAGGGGAGGGGGACACTAAAACTGGCAATAAAACAAATTAAAGTTTAAAACATATAAAATCAAATTAAAATTTGGTTGCCGGGGGTGATGAAGCAGTCCAGTCCCTCCGGCAGCAACAGCTCTACAACTCTTTTGGGGGGGGGGAACAAAATAAATGTTAGATCAAGTGCCCCCCGATCTGAGGGACACTCCAGACACTTTTAACTGCCCCTTTATTTTTTTTAATGTTTTTTGTTTTTTGGGGGTTTTTTTTGTGGGTTTCTTTGTGATTTTTTTTGGGGGGGGCATTAAAACCATATATTTTACAAGTGCCCCCTATAAAAGGGGAGGGAGAGACACTAAAACCGGCAATTAAAACAAATTAAACTTTAAAACATATAAAATCAAATTAAAATTTGGTTGCTGGGGGTGATGGTGCAGTCCAGTCCCTCCGACGGCAACAGCTCTACAAACCTGTGAGCATACTCACAGGTGCATACATTACAGTGGACAAAGTCCCAATGGTCGGGGAGAGCTTAGAAAAATATACCTCTGCTTTGCTTTGCATACATGGGCCAAATGGAGGGGAGGTCACCTGAGAGCGAGACACCCACCTGGGGCAGGGCAGTCACCTGGGTGGTAGTACTCATACTCAAGGGCAGAAGAACACCTGAGGGTAGAAGACACATTTGGGGGCAGGGAATTCCCCAGGGGGCAGGACACACACCTGAGGGCAGAGAATTCCCCAGGGGGCAGGACACACATCTGAGGGCAGGGAATTCCCCAGGGGGCAGGACACACATCTGAGGGCAGGGAATTCCCCAGGGGGAAGGACACACACCTGAGGGCAGGGAATTCCCCAGGAGGCAGGGCAACTGTTTTGTATGAATAAAGAGTCTGACTGGATACTGTGAGCTCAAAGTAAAGTGTGACCGTAGTCTTTTATTGCAGGTCTCCAGAGCGCCTGTGAGGCCTCCTTAAGTACCTGTGCTCCCAAGGGATTGTGGGATCCCTTGGGAGTCCAGGGGATGAAACCTCTGATGGCTACACAAGGTATATATAGGTTTACATATATAACAACACTCCCCCCCAAAGTCAACAGTGTAACTATTTACAAGGCGAGTCGAACTGGGGCCTTTCTTTCTCTGGTTGATCATCTCGGTGCAAATACTCATTTTGGTGAATCATTTGTTGGGCCCTCGCTGGACTGCTGTGCAGCTGGCCTTGCTGGGCTGCCTGGTGTGGTGAGTTCTGTTGGGCTGTTGCGGGTGACGGGTTCTGCTTTGTGGCCAACCGTGGTGTTGGTTGCCACTGGTGTGTATGTTGTGGGGTCAAAGAAGGTAGGTCCAAAATGGGTTGCTCTGGATAGTCCATGAATCTGAGTTTGATTTGGTCCAAGTGTTTCCGGTGAATGAGTACATTTGAAAGTTTGACCCGAAACACCCTGCTCCCCTCTTTGGCCAGGAAGCCACTTGGGACCTTGTCCATAGTTCAACACAAATACAGAATCATTGATTTCAATTTTGCATGACACATTTGCGTTATCATGATATGTACTTTGTTGAAGCCGCTTGCTCTCTACCTGTTCATGTAGATCAGGGTGAACTAACGAGAGCCTTGTCTTAAGTGCCCTTTTCATGAGCAGTTCAGCAGTTGCAATCCCAGTGAGTGAGTGGGGTCTTGTGTGGTAGCTAAGCAGGACTCGGGATCGGCGAGTCTGCAGTGAGCTTTCAGTTACCCTCTTCAAGCCCTGCTTGATAGTTTGCACTGTTCTCTCTGCCTGACCATTGGATGCTGGTTTGAACGGGGCAGATGTAACATGTTTGATCCCATTATGGGTCATGAACTCTTTGAACTTGGCACTGGTGAAACATGGCCCATTGTTGCTCACAAGGTATCAGGCAGTCCGTACGTGGAAACATGGCCCACAGGCATTCAGTGGTAGCAGCGGACGTGCTTGCCGACATTATCTTACATTCAATCCATTTGGAGTACGCATCTACAACCACAAGGAACATTTTACCCCAAAATGGGCCTGCATAGTCGACATGGAACCTGGACCACGGTTTGGAGGGCCAAGACCATAAACTTAGTGGCGCCTTCCTAGGTGCATTGCTTAACTTTTGTGCACGCAGGACTCTTAAGTCCGCATCGATACCGGGCCACCACATGTGGAACCTGGCTATCGCTTTCATTATTACAATGTCTGGGTAAGTACTGTGGAGGTCACTGATGAAAGTGTCCCTGCTCTTCTTGGGGACCACTACCCGATTACCCCCCAGAAGGCAGTCTGCCTGTATAGACATTTCATCTTTGTGCCGCTGGTACGGCTTTATCTCTTCGTGTATTTCCACTGGGACACTGGACCAGCTCCCGTGAAGCACACAATTTTTTACTAGGGACAGTAAGGGGTCCTGGCTTGTCCAGGTTCTAATCTGTTGGGCTATGATAGGTGATTGCTCACTCTTGAATGATTCCATAACCATGACTAAGTCTGCGGGCTGTGCTATTTGGTGGGCAATGGCAACCTACTGAGAGTATCGGCACAGTTTTCTGTGCCTGGCTTGTGGCGGATGGCGTAGTTGTGTGCGGACAATATGAGCACCCATCTCTGGATGCGGGCCGATGCATTCGTATTTATCCCCTTACTTTCGGAAAAAAGGGATATCAGTGGCTTATGGTCAGTTTCCAATTCAAATTTGAGGCCAAACAGATATTGATGCATTTTCTTTACCCCATAAACACACGCTAATGATTCTTTTTCAATCATGATGTAGGCTCTCTCAGCCTTAGACAGATTTCCAGATGCATAAGCAACTGGTTGCAATTTCCCAGATTCATTAGCTTGTTGCAATACACACCCGACGCCCTATGACGATGCATCACTTGCTAGTAACAAACGCTTACATAGATCATACAACACAAGCAATTTGTTTGAGCATAACAATTTTCTAGCTTTTAAAAGGCATTTTCTTGGCTTTTTCCCCATACCCATTCATCTCCTTTACGCAGTAAGGTGTGCAGTGGTTCTAACAGTGTGCTGAGACCCAGTAAGAAGTTACCAAAGTAGTTCAACAGCTCTAGAAACGACCGCAGCTCCGTCATGTTCTGTGGCCTTGGTATGTTCTCGATTGCCTGTCTTCGAATCGGTGAGCCTGATGCTATCCGCCACGATTCTTCTCCCCAGGAACTCCACTTCAGGCACCAGGAAAATGCATTTTGAGCATTTTAACGTGAGCCTCACGCGGTTGAGTCGACTGAAAACCTCCTCCAGGTTCTGCAGATGCTCGACAGTGTTCCGACCTGTGACCAAGATGTCGTCCTGGAAGACCACGGTGCGCGGGACTGACTTCAGTAAGCTTTCCATGTTTCTCTGGAATATCGCCGTCGCTGATCGAATCCCAAACGGGCATCTGTTGTAAATGAAGAGACCTTTGTGCGTGTTGATGCAGGTGAGACCCTTCAATGATTCCTCCAGCTCCTGCGTCATGTATGCCGAGGTCAAGTACAGCTTCGTGAATGTCTTTCCTCCCACCAGCGTCGCAAAAAGGTCTTGGGTATTGATCCTGCAGGGAGAAATGATTGATAGTTACTTTGTAATCACCACAGATTCTGACAGTGCCATTTCCCTTGAGGACTGGAACAATCGGACTGGCCCACTCGTTGAATTCGATCGGCAAAATGATGCCCTCTCGTTGCAGCCAGTCCAGCTCGATCTCTACCCTTTCTCTCATCATGTACGGTACTGCTCTCATCTTGTGATGGATGGGTCGCGCCCCCGGAATTAGGTGGATCTGCACTTTTTCTCCTTGGAATTTCCCGATGCCTGGTTCGAACAGTAAAGGGAACTTGTTTAAGACATGGGCACACGAAGTGTCATTAGTGGGCAAGGGCGCTCGGACGTCATCCCAGTTCCAGCGTATCTTTGCCAGCCAGCTCCTGCCGAGCAGCGTGAGACCATCGCCCGGTACCACCCAGAGTGGTAGCTTGTGCAGCGCTCCATCGTAGGAGACCTTTACCGTAGCACTGCCGATTACGGGAATCAGTTCCTTTGTGTAAGTTCTCAGTTTCGTGCAAATGGGAGTCAAGACTAGCCTTGAGGCCTTGCTGCACCACAATTTATCGGAAGTGTTTTTCCTCATAATGGACTGGCTCGCTCCTGTGTCCAGCACCATTGAAACCGGGAGTCCAATTAATTCAACCTTCAGCATTATTGGGGGACATTTTGTGGTAAATGTGTGCACCCCATATACCTCTGCCTTCTTGGTCTGAGGCTCTGGTTCGTCGTGATCCACAGTGGATCTGTCCTCCTCTGCAACATGGTGGTTTGCAGGATTAATTGGGTTTGCAGCTCGCCTGCACATATGTTGGAGGTGTCCCATTGTTCCACAGCCCTTGCAAACGTACCCTTTGAAGCGGCATGAATGGAAACGATGATCACCCCCGCAGCACCAACAAAGTGTTAATGGCCTTGCATTCATCACCCTTGATGGTGGACTCTGAGACTTCTGCGGTCGTGCAGCTGCAGGCATGTGGGGCCTGCCCTGTACGTTGCAATTTGAAAACAACATCACTTTGTTCACAGTACTTGTAGCAGCACTCATGTGCTGAGAGATTTGCTTAGTATTGTCACTGGTGGCAATGAATGCCTGGGCTATCGCTATGGCTTTACTCAAGGTTGGGGTCTCTACAGTCAAAACTTTGCGAAGTATCACTTCATGGCCAATGCCAAGTATGAAGAAGTCTCTGAGCATGTGCTCCAAGTGTCCTTCAAATTCATAGTGTCCTGGAAGGCATCTTAGCTCGGCGACATAACTCGCCACTTCCTGGCCTTCAGACCTTTTGTATGTGTAGAACCGGTACCTCGCCATCAGAACGCATTCCTTCGGGTTCAGATGCTCCCGGACCAGTGTGCACAAATCATCATATGATTTCTCTGTGGGTTTCGCTGGAGCAAGCAGATTTTGCATGCGACCATATGTTGGTGCCCCGCAGATGGTGAGGAGAATTGACCTTTGTTTGGCAGCGTTCGCTTCTCCTTCCAGCTCGTTTGCCACAAAGTATTGGTCGAGTCACTCCATGAAGGTTTCCCAATCATCTCCCTCTGAGAATTTCTCCAGGATGCCCACTGTTCTCTGCAGCGTTGGTTTCGTCTTCTGTATCTCGTCGCCAGTTGTTATGTGTGAATAAAGAGTCTGACTGGATACTGTGAGCTCAAAATAAAGTGTGACCTTCGTCTTTTATTGCAGGTCTCCAGAGTGCCTCCCCAGCCTGTGAGGCCTCTTTAAGTACCTGTGCTCCCAAGGGATTGAGAGATCATTTGGGACTCCAGGGGATGAGCCCTCTGGTGGCTACACAAGGTTTACATATATAACAGCAACCACCAGGGAGAAGGAACCCAACTGAGGGCAGGAGACCCACTTGAGGGCAGCACATTCACTTTTTCCCCTCTCAGCCTTGGAATGAAGTGTCACACAGGAAAGTCACAGAAGAAAACTTAAAAAAAAAATCTACCAATAAATTATGTCTTCATTTCACAATGGAAGGGCCTGCTCTCATTTTGGATGGAAAGTAAACCTGTCAATCAAAGGAAAGAGAAATAATTACAAAATGGTAGTAATTCATTTAGATGGCAGACATAAAGCATTTGAGTTTCACGCTCCTAGCCTGTTGATTGGATCAGTGGCTGGTAATTCACTGAGACGTTCCCTGAGCCCATCGGGTGTGGCATCACTGCACTGACACCGCGGTTCTGGGCTGGACATTGAGGGATCAACTGTGGCGAACCCTCATGGTGCCGGAAGGTCAAATTGTAAACTCACGGGCGTTCTGCCTGCTGGAATCAATGAGGCCTCGTGCAATTTACCCCTCGGTGTCCTGGTCCATTTCTTGAGAGACCGTAACGTCACTTTGAATCCAGTAATTGATGGCGGCGTCGGCTGACCTGAAAACTTCAATCTTCAAACCTCCAAACATTTTTGATTTAGACAGCTGTTCAGGGTCTTCTGTGTAAGTTAAAAAAAATATATAATAATTTCCTTAAAAATTATATTGATTGCTATCGTTGCAAACAATTACTGCCAGGAAATGACTATGATGGTCTAACTGCTGCACATCCAGAAATAGTTCCCTCAGGGTTTGGTTCCACTCAGTGTTAGATGTGCTAGAGGAAAGATTGATCAGGAGGACGCCAACTTTGCCAAGCGAATATAATTTAGACCCAGACTGATACTAAAAAGTAAGTTGGAGATAGAGATTGAAATCAGTCAGCACGTCAGATAACCTCAGTCCTTCTTTGACAAGACTATGCTGACGAGGAGAATAGTTGGTATCGGGCGCTGTGAATTCCTGCTTGAGGACACTGGCAGGAGGGGCATTCACCCTACAACACCACCTCAGATGCTGAGAGGCTGTTTCCCCTGGCTGGAGAGTCCAGAACTAGGGGGCTCAGTCTCAGGATCAGGGCTCGGCCATTTAAGATTGAGATGAGGAGGAATTTCTTCACTCAGAGGGTGGTGAATCTTTGAAATTCTCTACCCAGAGGGCTGTGGATGCTGAGTCGTTGATTATATTCAAGGCTGAGATAGATAGATTTTTGGGGAATCAAAGGATATGGGGATCAGGCGGGAAAGTGGAGTTGAGGTCGATGATCAGCCATGATCTTATTGAATGGCAGAGCAGGCTCGAGCGGTCAAATGGCCTACTCCTGCTTCTATTTCTTATGCCACTCTGTCGTCTATCTATACGCCATGTTTAGGGACTGACCCAGGCCAACAGGATGAAGGAACCTGGACACATTTGTAACATCCTTTTGTCAAATGGAATGTATGTTAATAAAGGATTAAATTTTGGGAAAAAAGGTTATAGATTTCATGTAATTGTGAGGGAGAGCTGCACTATTGGAGATGCCATCTTTGGGATGAAACGATAATTCAAGGCTCCACCTGTCCTTCTAGGTGTATAATATATGCACTTGTGAGTATGTTCACAGGTTTGTAGAGCTGTTGAGCTCTACGCGGGAGTCCTCCCTCTATTTATTGGGGACTTAGCCTGTAGGGTGTAGCATGGAGCAGTCCCGTGCACTAAGTTTTTAAGTTGGTTCTCGGGCTCCCAGGCCGCCTATAATTTCTGCGGTCTAGAGGAGTCCATGTTCCACGTATATATTGAATGTACGAGGTTACAATCCCTCTTCCAATATCTGAAGGGGCTGCTCCTCAAATTCTGGTGGCACTTCAGTCCCACAGTCCTGATCTTTGGGCACCCTGTGTAGAGGGGAACGGGCAGGTCAGTCGGCCTCCTCGTAGGACTGCTCCTGGGCATGACCAAGGGTGCCATCATCAGGTCCAGGCAGCAGGCGATCAGGGGGGTCGTTCAGCCTGACTGCCTGCCTCTCTTCCGCGGTTACATCTGAGACAGGGTGTCCCTGGAGATGGAGCACGCGGTGTCCACTGGTACGCTCGCGGCCTTCCGCGAGAGGTGGACGCCGGAGGGACTGGAGTGCATCATCACCCCCGGCAACCAAATTTTAATTTGAACCATGTCCAAAGTTTAATTTGTTTAAGTTTGTGAGTTTTAGTGCCCCTACCCCCCTTTTAGCCAGGGGACACTTGTATAATTTGTGTTTTTAGTGCCCTCAAAAAAAACCCACAAAAAGCCAAGGGGACACGTGATTGAAGTTTTTAGAGTGTGCCCCCCCACCCTTTTTAACCACGGGGCACTTGATTGGTTGCAACAAAATAGTTGCAGAGCTGTTGAGTTGGGAGTGGCTTAGCCATCAACATCATCATAGGCAGTCCCTCAAAACCAGGATGACTTGCTTCCACGCCAAAAAGGATGAGTTCACAGGTGTTTCAATGAAGGACCTAATATTCCAGGTCATGAACTACATCCTGAAGGGTGGAAGATGCCTTTGCGTGGATTTTTTTAATGTGTGGTGAGCGTTGCACACCAGCCACCACACGGGCTTGACAGAGCTAGGTCCAGTGGCAAGGGTTATCCAAGGCGACTGGAGACCTGCTCTGCTGCACGGACCTAGTGCGCACACATATCGCAGTGTGGGCTGGTCCGTGCTGCCCCTGGGCCTCTGGCTCCGAATTCATGCCTCTTCTGGGCTCCAATCACATCCCTCCACAGTCTCTCGCCGCTCCTTCACCCCGATCTCACCGCTCCTGCTGTACCTGCCCATGCTCCAATCACCTGGACCTTGATGATGTCACTTTTCACTGCATGCCTTCGCGCTTCTCCTACGCCCTGCATCTCCGCTCCTTTTATGGTGCTGACCTGCCGCTGGTGTTCTCACACAGGTCGGGGCCTCCACGCTGCTGAGCCAGTCACGTGATGTTCACAAGACTCAATAAAACCCCAGCCAGTTAGGTTCGGGGATCCACGATGAGGCAGGTGGGTGTGAGATTGGTGGATGAACTGGTAATGTGTAGTGTGATTGTTATCATCATCATAGGCAGTCCCTTGAAAACGAGGAATACTTACTTCCACTCTAAAAGTGAGTTCTCAGGTGACTGTACAGTCCAATATGGGAATTACAGCCTCTGCCACAGGTGGGGCAGACACTGCTAGAAGGAAAGGGTGTGTTGGGTGTCTGGTTTTCCGCACGCTCCTTCCGCTCTCTGTGTTTGGTTTTTACATGCTCTCGGCGACAAAAGTCGAGGTGCTCAGCGCCCTCCCGGATGCTCTTCCTCCACTTAGGGCAGTCTTGGGCCAGGGATTCCCAGATGCCGGTGGGGATGTTATACTTTATCAAGACGGCTTTGAGGGTTTCCTTGAAATGTTTCCTCTGCCCACCTGTGGCTTGTTTGCCATGTAAGAGTTCCAAGTAGAGCGCTTGCTTTTGAAGCCTCGTGTTGGGCATGCAGACTGTTATGTATGCATGCCTACAATGTACCTTCACCCTGTATATACCTTACCTGTACACCAGAGGGTGCTGCTGCTGGAGACCTAAGGGTCACCTGCACACTGCAGGTAACCCAGTATAAAAGGGAGCTCACCTCTTGGTGTCCTCACTCTAGGAGCTGCAATAAAGGAGCTTCACAGTTTAAGTACCATACCCTTGCCTTGTGAAGCCATTAACAGAGTGCCTACATGTACAATAAGTGGCGACGAGGTCACGAACTACACGCACAACATGTCGAATCTCAGCAACTTCCAACAATTCACGATGGGGAAGATTGGGATGCCTTCGTGGAAAGATTAGAACACTTCTTCATAGCCAACGAACAAGTGCAGGGCCATCCTGCTTAGTAGTTGTGGGCCCACCATCCATGGCCTCATCTGGGACTTGCTAGCCTCAGCGAAGACAACAACTAAGAGCTATGGGGAACTTATAACCTTAATACAAGAGCAACTAAAACCCAAAGAAAGCATCCTCACAGCCAGGCACCGGTTTTAGACTCGCCGGTGACCCGAAGGCCAAGAAATTGCTAAGTATGCTGCAGATTTAAGAAGATTGGCTGCATCTTGTGATTTTGGTGACCATTTTACCAAAGCACTAAAGGACATATTTGTTATTGGAATCATCCATGAGGGCCTCCTCCACAAACTGCTCTCTGCAGACATCACAGTCACCCTGCAGAAGACAAATAATGTGAGCCAGGCCGACATGATTTCGGTCGGCGACTCTAAGCGAATGATGACCCACACCCAGGACTCTAAACTGACAAGCGCAGTGAACCGAATGGCGACTTCTAAAGGCAGAAATGCTGCCCCGAGTCCCACAACCCTGAGTCCATCACATGGGGCCAACCGGCTAGCCCCATGCTGGCACTGTGGAGGAAACCACAGGACCCACCAGTGCCGCAACAAAGACTATACCTGCAAAGACTGCAACAAGAAAGGTCACCTTCAGAGAATGTGCAGAGAAAGCTGATCACGTGGACTCCGACACAGATGAAGATGAAGCTGCTCAACCCCTGTAACAGGAGTACGGAATATATACCTGCTCCACCGAGAGTTCCCCGTGGAAGATGGAAGTAGGCATCAATGGAGTTCAAGTTTCGATGGAGATCGACACAGGGGCGAGCCAGTCTTGGATGAGCCAGATGACTTTTGAAAAACTTTGGATCATTCCCGCCAAACGACCAAAACTGTTTCCTGCCCAGGCAAAGCTGCTCACCTGCACCAAAGGCAAAATCCCAGTCGTTGGCAGCGTGGATGTCCAGGTCTCCCAGGGCGACGTGATGAACAAACTCCGCCTGTGGATCGTTGCGGCGATGGTCCAACGCTGCTGGGAAGAAGCTGGAGGAAGCAGGTCCAAGTCGGTCAAAGTGACGATGGCCTCTGGGCTCCAGCAATCGACATCCCACGCAGTCCCGAACTTGGATCCATCGCTGCACCTAGAAAATCCTACGACTGCGCGCTATGATTTCACAACACCATGGCGAGATCAGCAAAACCGAACGTCCAGACCTCACCTTCCAGGCCGTGGCAGGACTCCAAGGGAAGAAGATCGATGAAAAAAGTGGATTCCCGACATCTGTGTCTGAACCTGAAGAGGAAAAGATCACCACAGCCTACCTGGAGGAGAGCGAGAAGATGGCGGCCGCACCACGAGGCGAAGAACCTAAAATCAAAATGGCAGCGAGCAGACCACAAGGGGCAGCGTTGGAGGAGCGAGATGTGGCACCGAGCGGCGAACCGGATTGGAAGGCCCCCTTAAAGGAGACCGGTAACCCAAAGAAGTTAAAGGGACAGTTTCACTCTAAAGATGACAAGGACTTTAAAGTTAAAAGTGCAGTTAGCGAATGCAGGTATGCTAATGTAACGTTGAATTGTGATGCTGGAGTAACTTGTCATGTATGTAACCATCATGCAATGGTAATCTTCATGTAACTGTAACCTTCATGCAACTCCTGTACACTGTACTTATACCCTAGAAATGCACACCCTGACCACAGGGGGTGAACTTGTGGGATACACTCCTCACCTGGGTTTCCAGGTATAAAAGGGGAGGTCCCACCCAGGGTCAGCACTCCTTGGCCCTGGGAATAAAGGTTAAAGTTACGTAGTGACTGTGTCTAAAGTACATGCCTTGTGTGAGTTTGTAGTACGGTGCAGGGACACCACATTTTGCGATGAGAAACGGGAATCACCGAACCACGAGGATGGCCACCGGCAGCACAGAGGAACGTTACTGTTTGGATGAGGACTGGGACAACTTCATGGAAAGACTCCAGCAGAGCTTTGTCACGAAGGACTGGCTGGGAGCGACAGCGGCTGAGAAGCGGAGGGCGCATCTACTGACCAAGGACTTGACTTTAGAAGGGGCGCGTTGATAGTTCAGACCTTCATGGCAGGGGAAGAGGAGACCAAGGTAATTTACGCGTGCACCCCTGGTCCCAACGCGGTGATGGACCAGGGAGTTAACATTGTGAACGCGACCCCGCAAGCAGGCAAGGGTATTTCAAAACTGCCCAGGCAGCAACAGTCACTAGGGTGGGCCCGCAACAGGGACAATGGAAAGCGGATCGGCAATTCACGCCATCTCGAGGAACAATGCGTCCCGCGATGGGATCATTAACACCCACCATCAGAGTGCTTAGAAACAACCAAATGGGCAATCAGAGAGGAATGCCTAGTAACAGTCCCTTTGTTAACAACAATCTCAGCTCATGCTGGAGATGCGGGGGTAGACATACTGCAAAAAGCTGCAGGTTCCAGCAATATACCTGTAGGATTTGTAACGTCAGTGGACACTTGGCCAGGATGTGCAAAAAGGCTGTGGCGAGGCTAATCTGCAAGACAGAGGAACCAGACGAGAGGTCTGCAATGCAGGATGATGCCTGGGGAAAAGCCATGGATGCTGAAGTTCAGCGGGTTCATGTGGCTGACGTACACAGCTCAGACACTAAAACGCTACCCATGATGATGAAAGGCATCCCGGTGCGCATGGAGCTGGATACAGGAGCTAGCCAGTCACTTATGAGTGCCCAACAATTTGAGAGACTATGGCCACACAGAGCTAGCAGGCCCAAACTGGAATGCATTGACAAGCAGCTAAGGACGTACACCAAAGAGATCATCCTAGTGCTAGGCAGTGCAAACTTGATGGTAACATATAATGGATTACAGAACCGGCTGCCACTCTGGATTGTCCCGGAGAATGGTCCTGTGCTCTTGGGGAGGAGTTGGCTAGCCGAGATGAATTGGAAATGGGGGGATGTGCACGCCATTTCATCTGTGGAACGAAGTTCATGTTCACAGGTCCTACAAAAATTCGGGTCACTGTTTCAACCCGGTGTCGGAACGTTCAAGGGCACTAAAGTAGTGATATGCATCACTCCGGACACCAGACCAGTGCACCACAAAGCCAGAGCGGTGCCGTATGTGATGCGTGAGAAAATTGAAAGTGAATTGGAAAGGGTGCTCAGATAGAGCATAATTTTGGCCATTGAATTCAGCAACTGGGCAAGTCCCATCGTTCCTTTCCTTAAAGCAGATGGCTCGGTCAGGATTTGTGGCGACTACAAAGCCACCATCAACCGAGTGTCGCTGCAAGACCAATACCTGCTCCTGAGAGCAGAGGAGCTTTTTGCCACGCTGGCAGGTGGCAAGCTGTTCACGAAGCTGGACCTCACTTCGGCCTACATGACTCAGGAACTGGCTGAAGAATCCAAGCTTCTGACCACCATCATGACGCACAAGGGATTATTTGTCTACAACAGGTGTCCATTTGGCATTCGTTCGGCGGCAGCTATCTTTCAGCGGAACATGGAAAGCTTGCTCAAATCCATTCCTGGAACAATCGTATTCCAAGACGACATCCTTATAACGGGTTGAGACACTGAGGAACACCTCCACAACCTGGAGGAGGTGCTACGCCGACTGGACCGGGTAGGCTTGCGGCTGAAAAAGGCCAAGTGTGTGTTTTTGGCCCCCGAGGTCGAGTTTTTGGACAGGAGGGTTGCCGCAGATGGGATCAGGCCCACTTAATCAAAAATGGAGATGATCCGCCGGGCGCCCAGGCCCGGTAACACATCGGAGTTGCGATCATTCCTGGGACTTTTGAACTATTTTGGGAACTTTCTGCCGAACTTAAGCACATTGTTGGAGCTGTTACACATACTCCTGCGTAAAGGTTGTGAATGGCTTTGGGGGGACTGTCAAGAACAGGCTTTCAATAAGGTGAGGAACCTGCTGTGTTCTAACAAACTGTTGACTTTGTATGACCCCTGTAAAAAACTGGTTTTAACATGCGATGCATCGTCCTACGGGGTTGGGTGTGTGTTGCAGCAGGGTAATGATGACGACCGACTCCAACCGGTGGCTTACGCCTCCCGGTCACTCTCCCAGGCAGAGCGTGGATACGGCATGGTTGAAAAGGAAGCACTCGCTTGTGTTTACGGTGTGAAAAAGATGCAGCTGTACCTTGTCGGTGAACGGTTCGAGCTAGAGGCGGACCACAAGCCGTTAACATCCCTGTTGTCCGACAGCAAGACTGTCAATGCCAATGCATCAGCTCGCACACAGCGATGGGTTCTCACGCTGGCTGTGTATGACTACACCATACAACACCGGCCAGGCACTGAAAATTGCGCTGACTCGCTCAGTAGGCTCCCACTGGCCACCACCGAAGGGGTAGAGGAGCAAAGCGCTGAGATGGTCATGGCCGCTGAGGCTTTTGACACCGCAGGCTCCCCCATCACAACCCGCCAGATCAAACCCTGGACCAACAGAGACCCCCTCCTATCCATGATAAAGAAATGTGTCCTGACTGGGGATTGGTCGCCCGCATACAGGGTGTGCCCCGAGGAGCTCAGACCGTTTCAGAGACGGATGGATGAGCTCTCCATCCAAGCCGACTGCCTGCTATGGGGCAGCCGGGTAATCATGCCCCAGAGAGGCAGGGAAGCGTTCATCAGGGAACTCCACAGCGAGCACCCTGGCATCGTGTTAATGAAGGCCATTGCCCGGTCACATGTATGGTGGCCGGGGATTGACTCAGACCTGGAACACTGGGTTCGCAGGTGCACGACGTGTGCCCAGCTGGGCAATGCCCCCAGGGGGGCCCCACTCAGCCCGTGGCCCTGGCCCACCAGGCCATGGTCACGTATTCACGTAGACTACGCGGAGCCGTTCATGGGAAAAATTTTCCTGATCGTTGTCGATGCATACTCGAAATGGATCGAGTGCATCATATTAAACTCGTGCACGACATCCATCACAGTGGAGTGTCTGCGTACGGTTTTCGTGACCCACGGCTTGCCGGATATTTTGGTCAGCGACAATGGCCTGTGTTTCCAGGAGTTTATGTCGGGTATCAAACACGTCCGGACAGGGCCGTTCAAGCCGGCTTCCAATGGCCAGGCGGAACGTGCGGTCCAAGTCATAAAACAAGGACCCTCCCTTCAGTACCACCTATCGCGCCTCCTGCTCGCCTACAGGTCCCGCCCGCACTCGCTCACGGGAGTCCCGCCAGCGGAACTCCTCATGAAACGCACGCTCAAAACGCGGCTGTCCCTCATTCACCCAGCCCTGGCAGACATTGTTGAGGGCAAGCGCTAGTCCCAAACCGAGTTTCACGATCGAAACTCAAGGGGGAGGTGTATAGAAATGGATGATCTAGTATTTGTTCATAACCATGCTTTGGGACCCAAGTGGCTTGAGGGCACAGTAATTGGCAAAGAAGGGAATAGTGTCATAGTGGTCAGACTAAACAATGGGAAGATATGCCGCAAACACTTGGACCAAGTAAAGAAAAGGTTCAGCATAGACACGGAGCAACCTGAAGAAGAGCATGAGATGTCACCCACACCACTGCCAATGGACGAGCAACGAGGACAGTCCACAGCATGCACAGTCCCTGCGGCCAGCCCGGACAGGCCGGAATCACCTCAGGTGACAGAAACGCATGCCGAGGCTCAGCCACCAGAACCACAACTGCGGCGCTCCACGAGAGACTTAAAGACTTAACCTTTGTCACAAAAATATGTAAGAGGGAAGGTGATGTCATGTATGTAACCATCATGCAATGGTAATCTTCATGTAACTGTAATCTTCATGCAACTCCTGTGCACTGCACTTATACCCTAGAAATGCACAACCTGACCACAGTGGGTGAACTTGTGGGAGACACTACTCACCTGGGTTTCCAGGTATAAAAGGGGAGGTCCCACCCAGGGTCAGCACTCCTTGGCACTGGGAATAAAGGTTAAGGTCATGTAGTGATTGTATCGACAGTACATGCCTTGTGTGAGTTTGTAGTACGGTGCAGGGACACCACATAACTGATAAAGAAAATGCAATGAATGCTTGTATAAGTAATGTTAAGAACAAGTTTGTAATGTTTAATGATGATGATAGAAATTTTAAAATGTCAAATGTAACCCTGTATGGAGAAATTGAGATACAAGAAAGTGATGTAAATGCTGTAAGTAACAATGTAAAGAGAGATAACAGTGCAGACTCGACTATGTATGATCGGAACCAATGTGTCATGTATGCAGGAAGTAGACTGTTAAAGTACACCGGGTTCTACAGATACAATGATCATGTAGCCTGGACCTTTGGGACAAATGTGATGCCCCAGGAAGGGCACACACACCCAGTTGGAGCAGATCCACTGCAGGGACAGTGGTCAATGGGCAGCACAGCCACCACCACTGGCAACCTGTCTCAGATCGGCCCTACATCCCCTAGCCACCAGGGCCAACACCAGGAGCGAGAGGGCAGTAACCTCCAGCTTTCCTGGCGGACCCTGGTGTAGTGTATGTAGGCACCTTTAGTAATGACTCCCTGAGGCAGGGTATGATACTTAAACTGTGCATACCTGTAGTCCTTTATTTGCAGCTCCTGAGTGACGACAACAAGCTGTGAGTTCCCTTTTATACTTGGTTACCTGCTGTGTGCAGGCAACCCCTAGGTCTCCAACAGCAGCACCCTCTGGTGTACCGGTAACGTATGTACAGTATAAGGATACATTCAAAGTGGCATAACAGTGTTGCAGACATCACACAGTAAATAGGCAAGCATACAATACTCCCCCCTGAGCATTTTTCATATCCTTATTGTCATGTAGAGGGGAGGTGATCAGTGGTGGGCTATGGGAGGTTGTGGTGAGGGTTGTGTGGTTGCCAGGTGTGACCCCTGTGCTTGAGACTGGCCTCGTACGTTTCCCCTCCCTCACACACAAATCAAGTGGGTGTAACTGTTGTGGGATCCCTCGAGGGGATAGCCACGGCAGCAGTGGGTGGTGCGTATACTCTGTGATGTGGGTAGCTGTGGAGTGGTGGGCAGGGCCACAAGACTGGGTGGGCTCCTTGTCCACCAATACGGATGAGGGTCAGGTCATCCCAGGATTTGCCAGGGAAGCTGGAGAGTATTGACCTCATGCTGCTGGTGTTGGCCCTGGTGGCCAGGAGCTGTAGGGCTGGTCTTGTGCAGGTTGGCATTGGTGGTGGCTGGGCTGCCCATTGACCACTGTCCCTGTTGTGGGTCTGCTCCCACTGCCTGTGTGTGTGTCCTGCAAGGGGCATCACATTCATTCCAAAGGTCTAGGCTACATGGTCAGGTAGCCTGCTGGACATGGGGGTCTCCCACAGGGGGATTCCATTGGCATCAGCATGGTCCCTGTAGGACCCAATGTCCTTTGGCAGTGTCCTACCGGTACACATGACACCTTGGCTCTGATCACACATAGTCGAGCCTGCATTATACATTCTTTTGGGTGTCCTGGTTTCAACAGACATGGTTACATTAGGCATTCCACAATCTCTATCATTACTGTTAAGCATAATAAACTTGTTCTTAACCTTACTGACACCTGCATTCATATCATTAGTCGCATTAGTTAAATCAGCATCACAATTCATTTTTACATTGCATACATTTTCATACTTGCACCCTTTAATCGGATCTTTAGCTTTAAAGTCCATGTACTCAAATAGTTGAAACTTCCCCTTTAAATTTCTTTAAGGGAGCCTTCAAATCCGATTGGCCACTCGATGTCACATGATGCTCCTCCATGTTCACTCATGGTATGGCGGAGGCCATTTTGATTACAGGTTCTGCTGCTTGTGGTGCTGCAGCCATTTTCTGGTCTTGCTGCAGGTAGGCTGTGGTGCTCTTTTCTTCCACAGGTTCGATCCTGGATGTTGGGAATCCATTTCTTTCATCGATGTTCATCTCTTGGAGTGCTGCCCCCACCCGGAAAGTGGAGTCTAGATCCTCGGTCTCGGAGATTTTGCCGGGGTGCTGTGGGCATTCGAGCTGGACAGTGGAATCTCCGGATGCAGCGATGGATCCATGTTCAAGGTCGATTGCTGGAGCCCGGATGCCTGGGAGCAGCTTCGCTTGGACAGGCTGCCGTTGTGGTCGATTGGCGGGATTCATCCAAAGTTCTTCAAAGGTCGCTTGGCTCATCATAGACTGGCTCGCCCCTGTGTCACTCTCCATAGAAACTGGGACCCCGTCGACGTCTACTTTCATCGACATGGAGAACTTTCGGTGGAGCAGGTATGAGTTCCATACTTTTCTTCCAGGGGTTGAGCAACTTCACCTTCCTCTGTGTCAGAGCCCCGGTGATCACCCAACTCATCAGAGACGTGGTGAGTAAAGCTTTTTTTGCACATCCTTTGAAGGTGCCTTTTCTCTTTGCATGCATAGTCTATGTAGCAGCTCTGGTGGACTCTGCGGTTTCCTCCACAGCGCCAGAACGGGGCTAGCCGGTTTGCCCCATGTGGCGGACTCAGGGTTGCGGGACTTGGGGCAGTGTTTCTGCCCTTAGAAGTATCAATGCGGTGCACTGCTCTCGTCAGTTTAGAGTCTCTTAGTGCTTCATTTAGGTGGTCGCCAAAGTCACATGGTGCAGCCAGTCTTCTTACGTGTTCCAATCTTTCTATAAAAACGTCCCAATCTTCCCCATCGATAAATTGCTGAAAGTTGCTGAGATTCGACATGCTGAGCATATGGTTCGTGACCTCATATTCCCGTCGCCAGTTGTAGTGTATGTAGGCACCTTTAGTAATGACTCCACGAGGCAGGGTATGATACTTAAACTGTGCAGACCTGTAGTCATTTATTTGCAGCTCCTGAGTGATGACAACAAGCTGTGAGTTTCCTTTTAAACTGGGTTACCTGCCGTGTGCAGGCAACCCCTAGGTCTCCAGCAGCAGCACCCTGTGGTGTACTGGTAAGGTGTGTACAGTATAAGGGTACATTCAATGTGGCATAACAGTGTTACAGACATCACACAGTGAACAGGAATGCATACACAACACCTGGGATGACCAGACTTTCATCACCAATGGAGGACAAGGAGCCCACACAGTCCGGTTGCCCTGCCCACCACCACACACCACCACTTACCCACTCTACAGAGTATGTATCCTACCCACTGCACTGGCTCTCCGACTGAGGGATACCACAACAGTGACACCCACATGGTCTGTGTGTGAAGGGGGGGAAATGTATGAGGTCAGTGTCAAGCACAGGGATCACACCTGGCACCCACACAAACCTCACCACAACCTCCCACAGCCCACTACTGATCACCTTCCCAGGTCATGGCAATAAGGACTTGAAAATTGCTGAGGGGGGAGTGTTGTTATGTATGCATGCCTACAATGTTATGATGTACTGTAACACTGAATGTACCTTCACCCTGTATACACCTTACCTGTGCACCAAAGGGTGCTGCTGCTGGAGACCTAAGGGTCACATGCACATTGCAGGTAACCCAGTATAAAAGGGGACTCACCTCTTGGTGTCCTCACTCTAGGAGCTGCAATAAAGGACTACAGTCTTCACAGTTTAAGAACCATACTCCTGCCTCGTGAAGTCATTAACAGCATGCCTACATATATAATACGGATGATGTGGCCTGCCCAATGGAGCTGGTCGAGTGTGGCCAGTGCTTCGATGCTGGGGATATTGGCCTGATTGAGAACACTGATATTGGTGCATCAATCCTTCCAGTGGATTGGCAGGATCTTGTGGAGGCAGCGCTGGTGGTACTTCTCCAGTGATTTGAGATGTCTACTATATATGGTCCATGTCTCTGAGCCATATACGACGGCGGGTATCACTACAGCCCTGTAGTCCATTAGCTTTGAGCCAGATTTGAGGTCCTGTTCTTCAAACACTTTCTTCCTCAGACAACCTTTTGCTAATAAACCAACTAGTTCTTAGTAGCAATGTGTTGCTATGAATTCCACAAAGCAAATACATTACAAGGGGGAGTTAAAAGATCCAGCGATATGGTTTCGAAGAAGAGCAGGTGTCCTGGCCAATATTTATCTCTCAACCAACATCAGTAAAACAGATTATCTGGACATTATCACATTGCTGTTAGTGGGAGCTTGCTGTGCACAAATTGACTGCTGTATTGCCCTACATTACAACAGTGACTACACTTCAAAAGTACTTCATTAGTTGCAAAGGGCTTTGGGACATGCTGAAAGGTGAAAGGCGCTATATAAATGCAAGTTTTTTCTTTCTTCCTTTCACCTTCCATGAAGTAAAGCCGCAGCTGTTAAAGATACAGGCAACTCTCAATTATCTGCACACGGATGCAACAGGAAACCGTTGTAACAGCATTTAAAATTCCGTGTGTGTGCGCTGCTGCAGCCGCTGTCTCTTGTGGCAGCCGCTGACGTCGGAGTCCTTTCGGCCCGGGAAGGCAGCGCGCTCCGGAACTCCTCGAGGCCACCTGCATGCTGGTAATGTCCATACTTAACTGCCTTGTTACTGTTTGTAGCTGATTGCATAGTATTTATTCATTGAAGTTTTAACTTTATAATGTCAACTCGCTGTAACGAAGAGATCGTTTACCCAGCATAGCCCAACCCCTGAGGGACCCGGATAATCGAGAGTTGCCTGTATATGCAAAGAAATATTTCACGAACGCAAACTGTATCAGTGAAAATAGCAGGGGGACGGGGGGTGGGAGGAGAATTTATGCTGCTGTGGAGAACTGAAACTTGTTAAGCCGCACAAAGTTGACTGAAGAACGGCTGAAATGCACAGCATTTAATTTTGCCGAAGGAACTGTGACAGTTAAAAAGATGCTGATCCCCATTTCTGCCAGGACTTGGTCCTGCGACCACTTTATCATTGTGTGCAGCTCACCGGGGGGGCAATGCAGGGGGGGCGAGAGGAATCCAGCAGGATTTAGAAGGCCCGACAGCATCCCGCCAAACCCACCTCTTCTGCCACAGAAAGGGAACAGGCACAAGGAGCGGCTGTGCCCCTATCCTGCTGGATTTTGGATGGGGGCGGAGTCCTGGTGGAATTGAGTTCTGCCCCAGATTTGGCCTCTACCCTCTATGCCCGTTCCCCCTCACCCCACCTCCTCCCCCGCCCCCCACAAGGTCCAGGTCATGTAATTTCCACTCACGAAAAGCTGAGGAATTGCGGGGCTCTCGTTTAACTTGAGATAAAGGCATGACACCAAAATTGCATTACGTCATTGTTGGACTTATATTGTGAATGTAAAGTCCTGCCCCCTCAGTACAGATTCACACGAGGCATGTAGTGAAGTCAAGGTGACTCTGGACCTGCACCTTTATTTCACAGCTCTGCAATGCTGCACTTGCCTGAGACCTGTCCTTATATACCTGTCTCTTGCAAGTGCACGCCTGGTGGTAAGGTATGCTGGTGGTTACAGGTCATATCTTATTACAGTCATGTATAGTATATTAGGATACAGTTATATATATAATAATGTAAGATACATCACATCACCCTCCCCCAAGGTCTTATTGTCTTTATAGGTTCAGTCTCTCAGGTGGTCTTCGCTCTCGCGTGGAGCGTCTGAGTTGTGGTTCAGTTGTTTGTCTTGGTGTCTGTTTTTCTTTGGGTGTGGTTGCTGGTATCTCGCCTGGGCTGTCTGTTTCGATTGGCGTGATTGTTGTTGACTCGCCTGGGCTGTCTGTTGGGATTGCCCTTTCCTCAGGTTGTTCCCTCTGTCTGTCCACCAGGTGTGGTGCGAGTTCCACATTGTAGTCTGCCTCTGGTTCTGCGGTGTTGTTGGTAAATCTGCTTTTGACTTGGTCTACATGCCTCCGGCAGGTTTTGCCATTGTCCATTTGTACTACCAGTAGCTTGTTTCCTTTCTTGTCCGTTACTGTCCCTGCAAGCCATTTGGGACCCCTGCCATAGTTTAGTACAAACACTTTGTCCCCTATCTCATTCCAGCTCCCCCTCGAATTTCTGTCATGGTACTCAGTCAGCTTATGGCGCTTTGCCTCAACGATTTCGTGCATGTCTGGGAGGATTAATGAGAGCCTTGTTTTTAAAGTCCTTTTCATCAACAGTTGCATGGGGGGGATCCCAGTCAAGGAGTGCGGGCGTGATCTGTATGCCAGCAGTAGTCGCGACAGGCGACCCTGCAGCGTGGGTCCTTGGATTTTAAGCATGGCTTGTTTAATGATTTGCACTGCTCTCTCCGCCTCGCAGTTGGAGGCCAGCTTCAACAGTGCCGTCTTGACGTGATTTATGCCGTGGTCAATTATAAAGTCCTGGAATTCTGTGCTAGTGAAGCACGGACCATTGTCACTGACTAATATGTCAGGGATTCCGTGCGTTGCAAACATGGTTGCGAGGCTCTCCACAGAGGTTGTGCTCGAGTTTAAAATGGTGCATTCGATCCACTTTGAAAATGCATCTACAACTACGAGGAACATTTTTCCCATGAATGGGCCCGCAGAGTCGATGTGCACCCGCGACCACGGTTTGGTAGGCCAGGGCCAGGGGCTCAGTGGAGCCTCCCTCGGGGCATTGCTGAGTTGGGCACAAATGGTGCACCTTCGGACGCAGAACTCCAGGTCCGCGTCAATACGAGGCCACCAGACGTGGGATCTGGCTATGGCCTTCATGAGAACGATCCCCGTGTGCTCGCGGTGGAGCTCCCGCACAAATGCCTCTCTGCCTCGCAGAGGCATGACTACTCGGCTGCCCCACTTCAGGCAGTCTGCTTGTAGTGATAGCTTATGCATGTGCCTGTGAAAGGGTTTTAATTCCTCGGGGCAGGCATCGCGAGCCTCTGCCCAGTCACCGGTTCGGACACATCTTTTTACTAAGGATAACGTGGGGTCGCTGGCCATCCAGGCTCTGATTTGGCGAGCCGTCATGGGCGAACCTGTGGACTCAAAGGCATTGATTGCCATGACTATCTCACAGTCCTGTTCATCATACCCTTCCGTGGTCGCCAGGGGTAGCCTGCTGAGTGCGTCGGCACAGTTGTCTGTGTCTGGTCTGTGCCTTATGGTATAGTCGTAGGACGCCAGCATGAGTGCCCATCGTTGAATTCTCGCCGAGGCGTTGGCGTTTATTGCCTTGCTCTCGGATAGGAGGGATGTGAGGGGCTTGTGGTCGGTTTCTAACACGAACTTGGCCCCGAAAATGTATTGGTGTATCTTTTTGACACCGTACACGCACGCGAGCGCCTCCTTCTCTACCATTCCGTACTCACGCTCTGCCCGCGAAAGTGACCTGGAGGCATAAGCTATAGGTTGTAATTTGCCCGCACTATTGACATATTGCAAAACGCACCCGACCCCATACGTTGACGCATCGCATGTGAGAACTAGCTTTTTACCTGGCTCAAAGAAAGTCAAAACACTGTTGGAACACAGAAGGTTGCGTGCCTTATTGAAGGCGCGTTCCTGGGCGTCCCCCCAAAACCAATCGCAACCCTTTCTGAGTAGCACGTTGAGAGGCTCCAGCAGCGTGCTTAAGGTCTGCATAAAGTTCCCAAAGTAATTGAGTAGCCCGAGAAAGGCGCGCAGTTCTGAGACATTCCGGAGCCTGGGTGCCAGGTGAATTGCTTCTGTTTTGGACTCTGTTGGACAGATTCCATCAGCGGCAATCCTTCTGCCCAAAAATTCAACCTTGGTTGCGAGAAACAGGCACTTGGATTTCTTGACTCGTGGGCCTACCCGATCCAACCGCTTTAGTACTTCCTCCAAATTACGGAGATGGGAGTCGGTGTCCCTGCCCGTGATAAGTATGTCATTTTGAAATACAACCATCCCTGCGATGGACTTGAGCAGACTTTCCATGTTGCGCTGGAATATGGCAGCTGCTGACCTGATGCCGAATGGGCATCGACTGTATATGAAAAGGCCTCGATGTGTGTTGATGGTGGTGAGGAGCTTGGATTCCTCGGTTAATTCTTGCGTCATATACGCAGATGTGAGATCTCGTTTTGAGAAAAGTTTACCTCCAGCCAATTGGCAAATAAGTCCTCCGCTCTGGGCAGTGGGTACTGGTCCTGTAGGGAGACTCTGTTTCGGTAGATTTGTAGTCCCCACAGATTCGTACGGATCCATCAAGCTTCATGACTGGGACGATGGGACTTGCCCAGTCACTAAATTCCACAAGTGATATAATGCCTTCACGCAGAAGCCTGTCTAGTTCGTGTTCAATCTTTTCCCTCATCACATAGTACAGCTCTGGCCTTGTGATGGACCGGTCTAGCATCCTGTGTGATGTAGATTTTCACGTTGGCCCCTTTGAAAGTGCCCACACCTGGCTGAAAGAAATGTTCAAATCGCTTTATAACTGTTGAGCAGGAGGTCCATTCCTCTACTGACATGGCATGGACATCATCCCATTTCCAGTTTCGTTTTGCCAGCCAGCTTCTCCCCGGCATTGCTGGGGGGTCTCCGGGGACAATCCGCAGGGGAAGTCGGTTCACTGTCCCTTTGTGTGTGACAGAGAGCATGGCGTTGCCGAGGACTGGTATGATTTCTTTGGTCTAGGTCCTTAGTTTGGTTTCGACCCTTGTGAGTTTTGGTCTGTCTCTTTTATGCGGCCACAGTTGTTCAAATTGTTGAGCGCCCATGAGAGATTGACTCGCTCCCGTCTCCAGTTCCATGTTGACAGATATCTCATTGAGTAGGACCCTCATCATTATAGGAGGCGTCCTGTTGTAGGAGCAGCGGCCATTGATCGTGTTGACCCGCTGTACACCGGTGTCCCGGGTACTGTCCACACCATCTTCTGGTCCGCTTTCCAACCCATCCGATTCGTATACCAGCCGAGCTGCCGTTTTTTTGCAAATGCGTGCCAAATGCCCTGTATATTCACAATTTCTGCAAACAGCCTGCTGAAATCGACATCCCCTTGCCGAGTGCCCACCCCCACACCTCCAGCACAGACCTGTTCCATTGTTCAAAGAGTTTCCCAAGAATGAGCTGCGTGTGGCTGATCTCTCTTGAGCTTCTCTCAGTTTGTAGTTGATTGCTCGCATTGTGGATTGATGAGGTTTCTGTGGCCCTTGAAGGCTGCTGCCTGCTGTCGAGAACCTGTTCTCCCGGTTTTGTCTGTGTGTGGGGGTAGCAGCTTGTTTAGTGCTGTGAACTTCTTGTTCCGATATTTCGTTAGTTGTCGTACCTGCATTGTAAATCAACCTCGTTTCTTCTTCCCCTACCAAGAATGTCTGTGCAACCAGTGCTGCTGCCTCTAAGGTCAGGTTCTTGGTCTCTATGAGCTTTCGGAACATGCCTGCGTGGCCTATTCCTTCAATGAAAAAGTCTCTTAGCATTTCTCTCCTCAGTTCATCGGAGAACTCATATAAACTAGCCAACCTCCGAAGTCCCGCCACTAAGTCGGGTATGCTCTGGCCCACACAGCGTCCTGTAGTTGTAGAACCTGTGTCTGGCCATGTGTAGGCTGCTCACTGGCTTCAGGTGGTCTCTTACCAGTGTGCTCAATTCTTCAAACGACTTGCTTGCTGGTTTCTCGGGTGCCAACAGATCCTTCATTAAAGCGTATGTTTTCGAGCCACAGCTGGTCAAGAGATGGGCTCTTCTCTTGTCTGGCTTATCGTCGCCTAACCAGTCTTTGGTTACAAAGCTTTTCTGGAGCCTTTCTATAAAGTCCTCCCAATTGTCTCCGGCATTGTATTTTTCATCTGATCCGTTGTTCGCCATTCTGTGGATTCTGTAATCCCGTAACCCGTCGCCACTGTAAAGTCCTGTCCCCTCAGTACAGATTCACACGAGGCATGTAGTGAAGTCAAGGTCACTCTGGACCTGCACCTTTATTTCACAGCTCTGGAATGCTGCACTTGCCTGAGACCTGTCCTTGTATACCTGTCTCTTGCAAGTGCACCCCTGGTGGTCAGGTAAGGTATGTTGGTGGTTACAGGTCATATCTTATTACAGTCATGTATAGCATGTTAGGATACAGTTATATATATAATAATGTAAGATACATGACAGTGAATATACCATAAATTAACATATTCACCTTGAGTATGTAAACACACTGGTGTCTGAGAATGAAACAGTCCTGATATATAAATTTCTGTTAGAACAACGCAGATTATGGGGCAATATGACAAAAGTATTCAATATTATGCACAGGGTAGACAGAAGCAACCTGTTTGCACAAGTTGAGGGGTCAATATCGAGGGATCAAGAATCAGTGCAAGAAACTAAGAACAGAGGGCAGGAGAAACTTCACAGAGAGGGAGAGTTGAGAGGCTGTGGAATTCGCTTCCAGGGTTACTGGCTGAGGCAAAAACAATGTCACTATTCAAGGTTAGATTGGATAGAGGGATGAAGGAAAGTGGGTTGATGCGATATGGGAATAGGGTGGGCAAAATGTGTTTCGAATTATTTATCCGTGCAATGGATAAACACTGACATGGACTAGCTGGGCCGAATGGCTTTTTTCCATGTTTGAGTTTGATGCATTTCTGTGTCGATGCTTTTTATATAAAAGACCAGGAGACAGCTGCTCTGTACAGCACAGCAGGAGGCCTGTAAATACAAGAAAAAATTACAGAAAAAATTGACCTGGAAATTCACCAGCACTTTACAGTTAATTAGCTTGTAAAGATATGAGTTATAAACGCAATGACTAAAAAGCAGCCAGTAAGCACATCAGCACCGCACAGAGTACCAACAGATACACGCAGCAATCATTTGCAGTAAAACGACCTGTCATATATCAGCACTTTTTCATTTAGTAGCCAGTAAAGACACAGCTGTTACATTAAGGGCAACATTTGAGGTTCACTTCTCTTAAGAGTGCGCGCACCATTCTGATATATCAGTAAAAATAAAAATGGACAAATATTGTTCCCATTTTTCCTGCCGTATAAACTATGATTTGCAGTCAATGCTTATGGGGTACCTGTTACATTCCAGCTTCCTCTCAATACTCTTCCTTTGTGCTCACAGTAACAAAGCAGTTTCGAAAGGCAAGATGGACTGCCTGTTTAATAATTATCCTTATCTCATGTGGCACCCTATAAAAATGTTCAGAGAAATTGGACAATCCTATGCAAGCTATGCTTAAAGGGAACATGTGTCAGAGTTAGGACTACAAAACTATATCCCTGACTCTCTAGCCTTCGCTCCCATCAAGCATAACTCCCTCTTGGAACACAGGATAGGTGAATTTACACTGTATGCTCCTGGTCACTTCAATAGGTGGAAAAACATTATGCCAATAGACTACTTATTTCGGGTTAAACTATAAAAAATGTTTATTATAACATGTAACTTTATACAGAACAACAACAACAACAACTTTTATTTATATAGCACCTTTAAGATATGGTCCCATGGTGCTTCACAGGAGTGCTTTAATATAAAACAAATACATTTGACAATGAGCCACATAAGAAGCAATTACGGGAGATGACCAAGCTTGGTCAAAGAGGTAGGTTTAAAGGAGGAAAGGAGGCAGAGAGGCGGAGAGGTTTAGGGAGGGAGTTCCAGAACTTGGGGCCCAGGCAGCTGAAGGCACAACCACCAATGGCTGAGCAGTTATAATCGGGGATGCTCAAGAGGGCAGAATTTGAGGAGCACAGACATCTCGGGAGGTTATGAAGTTGAAGGAGATTACAGATATAGGGAAGAGTGAGGCTGCTGGGCTAAAAGGAAGACTTCTCTCCCTCGGGGCGGACTACCTGATATAGGTAATCGATACCTCGCCCTTCGCCCTCCGTATAACGACCACGGAATCAAACAAACAAAACCAGCTTTATTTCGAGCAAATACAAGGGAAGGTGCAATTGTGGAACCTTCAAAATACAAGAGGTTCCAAGTATAATTGATACAGGTTTTGGAGTGGAGCTACCCCCCTACAAAATCGTCGATAGGTCTATTGCTATCAGCGGAGTTACATTGATTTGTCGTCTCTTATCAGACTGGTTCTGAGTGGTACATGCAATTGTCCATCTCCCATCATATGTTATTTGTGTTGTTCCATGATTTGCACTTTGCCATAGTCTATATGACGCCTGAAGTAACTGTTCCCAAATACTGGCTTTCTTATCTCTTCCTCAGAGACTTCTAATCAAAATTGTAACTGCTGACTTCTGCTATTTCGTTATGTGTTACTAAAGTTAAGGATGATTTAACCATACAGTTTTAATGATTTAACCATACAGGTTTAATTCACTATAAGTGTGCTATATCTACATAAGCAAGTGTTACATATAATAGGCAATTATAATCCATACCATCACCGATCCCTCAAACCCTCCTAATCAGTTCACTACCTTCAGCATTGTGTTGTGACCACCTATCTGTCTGCTCTTTGCCTGCTACAATTGTATATCCCTTACAATTCCCCCCTTATGGCCCTTGGCTATATGCCTAAGATCGGCCATTTCCCAATTAATTCTTCATGGGTGAGCTTCCAGGGTTGTCCTTTCGCTTGAGTAGTGCTACTTCCCAAGCTGCAGGACCTACTGTTGGCTTTCCCATCAAGATTATACGAAGTAAGCCCTTTCTGCCGGACGATCTAATTTATCTTTATTCACTGTTTTAACTATAGTTCGGGCTAGAGTCTGCCTCTTACATAAGTTACACTTCTTACAGGATAATACTAGCAAGACAAGTTCCCTTGCACTACAACCAGTACATTGAGTCCAGCATAATTCGTGTATAAGTCCTTTCTAGCCAACATTTTCTCGGTGTTCGAATTATGCCCCGCTTGGGGTATCCTCTGTTTCTTCTATCTTTCCTCCACTTGGGGTCTTCTCTATGTTGTCGAATTGTCTTTCATTGTGTCCAATTCAGTCGAGTTTGTTCCTCATTCAGTTCGAGTATCGGTTTTCCTTGTGGCCCGATGGCCTTCGCATAACCTCCTCAGGTCATGTCCGTTATCGATGGAATCCTCCTTCAATTCAGGGGTTATAATAAACCCGTTTATATCTGTCTCGTCAAGCGGAGTAAAGCAGAAGTCAGTATCCATAATGGTGCATGAGGTGTTCCTTTCTTCATTTCAGTTGCCATGGTGCTCACTCCATTTCTTTGTGGAGCAGCGATAATTTCGTAGTCCTGTGTTAGCGGGGTGATACTCAAGGTTCACCTGTCCACTTGGTCATATCCACGGTAATCTTTGATCATTCGTAGTGAATCTCGACATAAAACAACTTGGTTAATTTTATAACAATCATCTATGCTGAGACTCTTAGTACGGTTGTTCTCTTCAGTTACATTTCTGGATTGTCATGGTACCGCACGCGAGTTTCTCCTACATTGCTGGTTTGGTGTAGAGGATCTCCCTTTGTCACATCATACTGTGGTACAGATAATACAAAACCTATTATATCCTCATTTCTCTCCAACAATCCATTTAAGGTTCGTGTTAGGGCGTCAACTCGATCATCTATAGTGTTTACCATCCCAACTCCCGCCACGTATCCCGCTGCGTATCTTATCCTTGGTCTGCCTTATCAATCCCCCTTTTGCCCCAGCGTTCATAGTTGGACACGTTTGTGGTGCTGGGGGTGTGATGGTCAGGGCCCTGGTAGTGCTCACTATTGCTAAAGTAGTGGGTGGGGCCGTGTTGGTGGGTCTATCTCGGGAGATACCCCTCCACTACCATTCATAGATGTTGAGTGAAATCTGTACCCCCTTCCCCCGGGTGCAGTATCTTTGTTCCTCCTGATTAGAAAACACACCGTGGTCTTATTCCCACTAATTATTGGTCCCGTATTATTGGCCCATCCCCAATGTTGTTTTGTTTTCTTGTTACGTTAGTTTATGCCCGTTATTTAAGTCTACTGTTGCTCCATCCGTTACCATCAGTGTTTTTGATTCTTTATCACAACTAATGTTGCCCGAGTCCATGTAATACAGGCCTTGCCATCCCTCAGCCTGTTGTCCCTGATATGAAGCTGCATTACCCCACATTGTTCCCATGAGCACCAGAGTCCTGCAAAAGAACAATATTTCCCGGTCGTCACCGGTTAGTTAGTGACCATGCTTTTTTAACTGGGTCCAATGTTTCCACTTGCTGATACCACTTATAACTACTCAAGTGCACGTGTCCCTTACCATCCTCACCATCACCTGATTTGTCCCTTTGGGGTATTTGGACCTTCTGTTCCTTAGTGTCGTTCTCGAAGTCCTTGATTACTTGCTGATCTCTAGCCTGCGCTTTTAAGTCATGTAACTGCTTACATAGTTCCATCACAAACCTCCGTATCCTGTCTTTATAAGGTCCTACGTCCTCGCTTCCTGTAACCAGGAATTCTGGCAGTCTCATTAGTTCAAAGGATATCAGTCCTGTCATCCGACTAGGGCTTGCCCTGAGCTTCATCAGTACTCGGGGTAACCTGTCTATCCATCCTTTTCCAGTCTTTTCGATTGCCTCAGCTGGGGCCGCTTTTAAGGTCCTATTCATTTGTTCCCCCAATCTGGAAGATTCTGGATGATATGGGATATTTTTGCCTGATCCCTAGTAAAGCGCAGGCCTGTTTCATTATCTTCCCTGTGAAATGTGTACCTTGATCTGAGTCCAGCTGTAGTGGCATTCCCCATCAGAGTTTTTCTTCTGCTAGGATCCTGGCCACGGTTTCTGATGAACAATTTCTCGTGGCGAAAGCTTCTACCCACTTTGTAAACTAGTCTATTATAACTAGGCAGTATGTCTTCCCCTTGTTGCTGGGTTACGGTCCAGTAAAATCGATCTGCAAGTTTTCCCAGGGTCCATTTGGTTGGTGCTGATGTCCCACTCTGACCTTACTTTCCCCCCTGGGTTGTAATTTGAGCATGTCACGCACCTTCTGCAGTGGTTCGCTATATCTCGACCCATTCTCTTCCACCACCAGCATCTGGACATCGAGCTTATCATGTTGGTTCTAGCTGTATGTGTAAAGTCCTGTCCCCTCAGTACAGATTCACATGAGGCATGTAGTGAAGTCAAGGTCACTCTGGACCTGCACCTTTATTTCACAGCTCTGGAATGCTGCAGTTGCCTGAGACCTGTCCTTATATACCTGTCTCTTGCAAGTGCACCCCTGGTGGTAAGGTAAGGTATGCTGGTGGTTACAGGTCATATCTTATCACAGCCATGGATAGCATGTTTGGATACAGTTATATATAATAATGTAAGATACATGACATCACCCTCCCCCAAGGTCTTATTGTCTTTATAGGTTCAGTCTCTCAGGTGGTCTACGCTCTCGTGTGGAGTGTCTGAGTTGTTTGCCTTGGTGTCGGTTTTTCTGTGGGTGTGGTTGCTGGTATCTCGCCTGGGCTGTCTGTTTCGATTGGTGTGATTGTTGTTGACTCGCCTGGGCTGTCTGTTGGGATTGCCCTTTCCTCAGGTTGATCCCTCTGTCTGTCCACCAGGGGTGGTGCGAGTTCCACATTGTAGTCTGCCTCTGGTTCCGTAGTATTGTTGATAAATCTGCTTTTGACTTGGTCTACATGCCTCCGGCATGTTTTGCAATTGTCCATTTGTACTACTAGTAGCCTGTTTCCTTCCTTGCCCGTTACTGTCCCTGCAAGCCATTTGGGACCCTGCCATAGTTTAGGACAAACACTTTGTCCCCTATCTCATTTCATCTCCCCTCGAATTTCTGTCATGGTACTCAGTCAGCTTACGGCGCTTTGCCTCAACGATTTCGTGCATGTCTGGGAGGATTAATGAGAGCCTTGTTTTTAAAGTCCTTTTCATCAACAGTTGCATGGGGGGGATCCCAGTCAATGAGTGCGGACGAGATCTGTATGCCAGCAGCAGTCGCGACAGGCGACGCTGCAGTGTGGGACCTTGGATTTTAAGCATGCCTTGTTTAATGATTTGCACTGCTCTCTCCGCTTGGCCATTGGAGGCCGGCTTGAAAGGTGCCGTCTTGGAATTCTGCGCTGGTGAAGCACGGACCATTGTTACTGACCAATATGTCAGGGATTCCGTGCGTTGCAAACATGGTTGCGAGGCTCTCCACAGTGGTGGAGGTTGTGCTCGAGTTTAAAATGGTGCATTCGATCAACTTTGAAAATGCATCTACAACTACGAGGAACATTTTGCCCATGAATGGGCCCGCATAGTCGATGTGCACCCGCGACCACGGTTTGGTAGGCCAGGGCCAGGGGCTCAGTGAAGCCTCCCTCGGGGCATTGCTGAGTTGGGCACAAATGGTGCACTTTCGGACGCAGATCTCCAAGTCCGCGTCAATACCAGGCCACCAGACGTGGAATCTGGCTATGGCCTTCATGAGAATGATCCCCGGGTGCTCGCGGTGGAGCTCCCGGACAAATGCCTCTCTGCCTCGCAGAGGCATGACTACTCGGCTGCCCCACATCAGGCAGTCTGCTTGTAGTGATAGCTCACGCATGCACCTGTGAAAGGGTTTTAATTCCTCGGGGCAGGCAGCGCGAGCCTCTGCCCAGTCACCGGTTAGGACACATCTTTTTACTAAGGATAACGTGGGGTCGCTGGCCGTCCAGGCTCTGATTTTGCAAGCCGTCATGGGCAAACCTGTGGACTCAAAGGCATTGATTGCCATGACTATCTCACAGTCCTGTTCGTCAGACCCTTCCGTGGTCGCCAGGGGTAGCCTGCTGAGCGCATCGGCACAGTTGTCTGTGCCTGGTCTGTGCCTTATGGTATAGTCGTAGGACGCCAGCATGAGTGCCCACCGTTGAATTCGCACCGAGGCGTTGGCGTTTATTGCCTTGCTCTCGGATAGGAGGGATGTGAGGGGCTTGTGGTCGGTTTCTTACGCGAACTTGGCTCCGAAAATGTATTGGTGTGTCTTTTTGACACCGTACATGCATGCAAGCGCCTCCTTCTCTACCATTCCGTACCCGTGCTCCGCCCGCGAAAGTGACCTGGAGGCATAAGCTATGGGTTGTAATTTGCCCGCACTATTGACATGTTGTAAAACGCACCCGACCCCATACGCTGACGCATCGCATGTGAGAACTAGCTTTTTACCTTGATCAAAGAACGCCAAAACACTGTTGGAACACAGAAGGTTGCGTGCCTTATTGAAGGCGTGTTCCTTGGCGTCCCCCCAAAACCAATCGCACCCCTTTCTGAGTAGCACGTTGAGAGGCTCCAGCAGCGTGCTTAAGTTCTGCATAAAGTTCCCAAAGTAATTGAGTAGCCCGAGAAAGGCGCGCAGTTCTGAGACATTCCGGGGCCTGGGTGCCAGGCGAATTGCTTCTGTTTTGGACTCTGTTGGGCAGATTCCATCAGCTGCAATCCTTCTGCCCAAAAATTCAACCTCGGGTGCGAGAAACAGGCACTTGGATTTCTTGACTTGTAGGCCGACCCGATCCAACTGCTTTAGTACTTCCTCCAAATTACGGAGGTGGGAGTCGGTGTCCCTGCCCGTGATAAGTATGTCGTTTTGAAATACAACCGTCCCCGCGATGGACTTGAGCAGACTCTCCATGTTGCGCTGGAATATGGCAGCTGCCGACCTGATGCCGAATGGGCATCGATTGTACATGAAAAGGCCTCGATGTGTGTTGATGGTGGTGAGGAGCTTGGATTCCTCGGTCAATTCTTGCGTCATATACGCAGATGTGAGATCTCGTTTTGAGAAAAGTTTACCTCCAGCCAATTGGCAAATAAGTCCTCCGCTCTGGGCAGCGGGTACTGGTCCTGTAGGGAGACTTTGTTTATGGTAGGTTTGTAGTCCCCACAGATTTGTACAGATCCTTCAGGCTTCATGACTGGGACGATGGGACTTGCCCAGTCACTAAATTCCACAGGTGATATAATGCCTTCCTGCAGAAGCCTGTCGAGTTCGTGTTCAATCTTTTCCCTCATCACAAAGGGTACAGCTCTATCCTTGTGATGGACCGGTCTAGCATCCTGTGTGATGTAGATTTTGACTTTGGCCCCTTTGAAAGTGCCCACACCTGGCTGAAAGAGATGTTCAAATCGCTTTATAACTGTTGAGCAGGAGTTCCGTTCCTCTAATGACATGGCATGGATATCATCCCATTTCCAGTTGAGTTTTGCCAGCCAGCTTCTCCCCAGCAGTGCTGGGGGGTCTCCGGGGACAATCCACAAGGGAAGTCGGTTCACTGTCCCTTTGTGTGTGACAGAGAGCATGGCGCTGCCGAGGACTGGTACGATTTCTTTGGTATAGGTCCTTAGTTTGGTGTCGACCCTTGTGAGTTTTGGTCTGTCTCTTTTATGCGGCCACAGTTGTTCAAATTGTTGAGCGCCCATGAGAGATTGACTCGCTCCCGTATCTAGCTCCATGTTGACAGGTATCCTGTTGAGTGGGACCCTCATCATTATAGGAGGCATCCTGTTGTAGGAGCAGTGGCCATTGATCGTGGTGACCCGCTGTACATCGGTGTCCCGGGTACTGTCCCCACCGTCTTCTGGTCCGCTTTCCGACCCATCCGATTCGTATACCAGCTGAGCTGCCGTTTTTTTGCACATGCGGGCCAAATGCCCTGTATATTCACAGTTCCTGCAAGCAGCCTGCTGAAATTGACATCCCCTTGATGAGTGCCCACCCCCACACCTCCAGCACAGACCTGTTCCATTGTTCAAAGTGTTCCCAAAGAATGAGCTGCGTCTGGCTGATCTCTCTTGAGCTTCTCTCAGTTTGTATTTGATTGCTGCCGTTCCTGTGGCCCTTGATGGCTTCTGGCGCCACTGCCTGCTGTCGAGAGCCTGTTCTCCCGGTTTTGTCTGTGTGTGGGGGTAGCAGCTTGTTTAGTGCTGTGAACTTCTTGTTCCGATATTTCGTTAGTTGTCGTACCTGCATTGTAAATCAACCTCGTTTCTTTTTCCCCTACCAAGAATGTCTGTGCAACCAGTGCTGCTGCCTCTAAGGTCAGGTTCTTGGTCTCTATGAGCTTTCGGAATATGCCTGCGTGGCTTATTCCTTCAATGAAAAAGTCTCTCAGCATTTCTCTCCTCAGTTCATCGGAGAACTCACATAAACTAGCCAACCTCCGAAGTTCCGCCACAAAGTCGGGTATGCTCTGGCCCACACAGCGTCTGTAGTTCTAGAACCTGTGCCATGTGTAGGCTGCTCGCTGGCTTCAGGTGGTCTCTTACCAGTGTGCTCAATTCTTCAAATGACTTGCTTGCTGGTTTCTCGGGTCCCAGCAGATCCTTCATTAAAGCGTATGTTTTCGAGCCACAGCTGGTCAAGAGATGGGCTCTTCTCTTGTCTGCCTTATCACCGCCTAACCAGTCTTTGGTTACAAAGCTTTGCTGGAGCCTTTCTATAAAGTCCTCCCAATTGTCTCCGGCATTGTATTTTTCATCTGATCCGTTGTTCGCCATTCTGTGGATTCTGTAATCCCGTAACCCGTCACCACTGTAAAGTCCTATCCCCTCAGTACAGATTCACACGAGGCATGTAGTGAAGTCAAGGTCACTCTGGACCTGCACCTTTATTTCACAGCTCTGGAATGCTGCACTTGCCTGAGACCTGTCCTTATATACCTGTCTCTTGCAAGTGCACCCCTGGTGGTAAGGTAAGGTATGCTGGTGGTTACAGGTCATATCTTATTACAGTCATGCATAACATGTTAGGATACAGTTATATATAATAATGTAAGATACATGACAGTATGGACATACCCGTGGTATAAATTTAGCAGGCTCCCCTGGATGCATTCTGGGGCCACCGCATTCCCATCTTTCCTCCATATCCCATCGGTCCCTTGTTGGGCCCCTCTCTCCTTCCACCCCTCCTTTTCCTGTGGAGTGGCTTCTCCCTGTACCTTAAGCACATTTACTTCCTCAAGCCCGATGCTCTGACCTGGGCTTCCCCAGCCAGTGTACCTGTCTCCGCCACCCGCTTGGCTGCCTCGTCTACCCATGCATTTCCCTGTTGATGTTGATTATTGCACATTCTTGGGGTAGGAGGGAAGCTTCTACTCATCATGCACTACTCCAAAAGCATACCGACTCTCTGTATAGATGTTTACTCTTTTTCCCTTAGCCATCCTCAGAGCCTTGATGAGAACCACCAATTCATGCACTTGAGCTGATAAGCCCCCTTCTAGCCGTCCTTCCCTTCTAACCTGTCTGCTGCTATCTACCACAGCCCATCCCGTCTGTGGTGTCCCGTTGATATAGCGCCGAGACCCATCTACATATAGATCCATATTTGCTTCCTCAAGCCTGACTACTTCCCTTGTCTTCTCTTGTCGGGCTATACTGCTGCTCCTTTCCCTGTGTAATGATCCATTCTGCAGGGTTGTTACAGTTGTCTTTTATTGTTACCGTCTCGTTGGGGGGTAAGAGCATTGCTTCCCACCTAACCCTTCGCGCATTGGATACCGGTTTTAGTCTTTCTGTGTTAAGCAATTCTACTAAGGTATGCTGGGTATGTGTCCTGACATTACTATGCCATTGGCCTATGCCTGTCCTCATGTAATGATTTTTACTGTGGTGGGTATAGATGAGGAAAGGCCTATTCTGGTCAAGTAATCCCAGGGATGGAGCACTTGTGAGAGCTTGTTTTTTCTGCAGTAGTTGAATAGCCCTAGTACCTACCTGACCCCTTTCACGGTTCCTGGCCTGGGCATTGATCGGATTGCTTCCTTTTTGTCTTCAGGCATCAGTCTCTTTGTGATATTATGTATCCTAGATATGTTACTTCATTCCTTCCTACCTACACCTTCCTAGGATTTATTTTTAATCCTGCGCTCTGTCGCGCTCCTAGCACTGTAGTTAAAGCTAGTACGTGTTGTTGTTCTGTACTGGAGACAATAAGGATATCATCCACATACTAAAAAAAGGGTGATCCCTTCTTTGCTTGTTGGGGGCCTCGCCTTCCTGCGCCTCCTCCCTGATTGCAGCTAAAACATATCAGGGGAGCTGCACGGTGAGGGGGTGTCTCCTCCCCCTTCATCTCTGCTGCTATTTTTGCTATCTTCTCCCTTTGTTCTAATTTTAACTCCGCTCCATGTTCTGCCCATTTCAAAGTTTTATCCTGCACTCTAAATCCCAACAATTATCTTTTGATGGGCTTCTCTTAGCCTGTCTTTAAGCATCCCGTGCTTGAGGAATTTTTGCATTTTTTGCTACAGCTGTGCACTGCACTATCCGTCGAGTCCTAGCTTTTATCTCTTCCAGCTTATTTATCTCAGCTTCTAACTCTTGAATTTGTTTTGTTTGAGTATCTATTCTTATTCTGACTATCCCATCATTTCCTCTGTCTGTCAGGTGAGTCTTCATAGTGTCCAGTATAAAACAGCTGTCAATGGAAAGGCTTAACTCCTTTACAGGTTTGTAAGAAGGCCTGACGTCATTACGTGACTTCGCATAATTTTTAAACCTTTCCCGATATCAGAATTTTTTCCAAGTCTTTGCGCCTTCAAAACTTGCTTAGGAATGAGAAATCCGTTAAAACAGCAGAAATCATTAGTTAAGCTGTCATTAGCTTTAAATAAAACATTCTCATTGGAAAAGACAGCATTTGAGATTGAACTCCAATTGTTTCTAAGCTTCCAATTTAAATACTTGCCAAAGGTTTTTTTTAAATTGATATTCCGTATAACGACCACGGAATCAAATAAACAAAACCTTATGTTCAACCGGCTTTATTTCGAGCAAACGCAAGAGAAGGTTCAATCGTGGAACCTTCAAAATACAAAAGGTTTCAAGTATAATTTATTCAGGTTTTGGAGAGGAGCTACCTCCCTACAAAATTATCGATGGGTCTATTGCTATCAGCGGAGTTACATTGATTTGTCATCTCTTATCAGACTGGCTCTGAGAGCTACATGCAATTGCCCATCTCCCATCATATGTTAATTGTGTTGTTCCGTGATTTGCACTTTGCCATAGTCTATATGACGCCTGAAGTAACTGTTCCAAAATACTGGCTTTCTTATCTCTTCCTCAGAGACTTCTAATCAAAATTGTAACTGCTGACTTCTGCTATTTCGTTATGTGTTACTAAGGTTAAGGATGAACTACCCATATAGTTTTAATGATTTAACCATACAATTTGAATTTGTTATAAGTGTGCTATATCTACATAAGTAGGTGTTACATACAATAGGCAACTATAATCCATACCATCACCGATTCCTCAGACCCTCCTAATACTGATCAGTTCACCACCTTCAGCATTGTGTTGTGACCACCTATCTGTCTGCTCTTTGCCTGCTACAACTCTATCCCTTACAGAGGCCATGAGGGATTTGTAAACAAGGAGTGATGGGTGAGCAAGACTTGGTACAAGTTAGGACATGGGCTGCCGAGTTTTGGATGACCTCAAGTTTATGTAGGGTAGAAAGTGGGAGGCCAACCAGGAGTGTGTTGGAGTATTCAAGTCAAGAGGTAACAAAGGCATGGATGAGGGTTTCAGCAGCAGATGAGCTGAGGCAGGGGCGGAGACGGGCGATGTTACGGAGGTGGAAATAGGCGGTTTTAGAATGAAAATAAATCAACAGAATCAGAGCAATACAGTACTTTTATCAATATATTAAACCATTTTTGGAAACCAAAATAACAAAACATTTCAGGATGCTTAAGAGTCCTTTTTTCAGAATTCTTTATCTGGATCTTGAGAAACATTACATGGGCAGTGGGCTCCAGATTTCACCTTGCTGCTCATCTTTAAGTGAAGTAAAATGATGGTCCTTGCTGTATTTATCCGAGACTGAGAGGCCTCTGAATAAAGAACTGCCAATCAAGACAGATCAAAGTCATAATGATCTTCACAATCTTTGCTAATAAGCATCAGTGCCCAGTGCCTATATATCCAAGAACTACTGATAAAATGTACATCTGACTGGCGTATTTGCAATGGTCCATCTATTGTAGGTAATAACTACATCTGTATTCTTTGATTTTTGTCCGATTGGAATCTATAAATTAGATAAACATTGTCTTAAGGAGGGTCTATAGATTGCCAACTTATGGTTTGAAAGGTTCTGGGATATTCAAAGTTTTAGAGCCAACAAATAATTTACATTGCAATTTCAGCTCAGACAGGATTATGTTTGCTGTACCCATCTCTGTGTAATTTAGTTAACAGAGACCTGTTTAAATTTGCCATACTTGGGTTTGCTAAAAATTAAGCCTAAAAATAGAAATACGTTATAACTTGACACAGGATGGAGGCTGCATCCAGCACCTTAATATCATTAGAATTAACTCATTTGCCAGGAATGATTCTCACAGAGTTGCTTGGAGGTCATGAAATGTGCTATATAAATGCAAGTCTTTCTTTTTTCTTGATCTATTCACTGTGGATGCCTGGAAGATTCTTTTGGCATAAATGTTGAGCATAGTGGTCATGTCTCCTGTCATTGGCAGTGCATTGTATATGGTAATGGCCACAAGTGAGTCAGGTTCTGGTCTGTGCTCCTGGACCACTCAGTCTTCATCTGCCCGCTACAATGCAAGATATGCAGTGATGTTTACTAGATCCCATGTTCTAAGGCAGAAGTCTCAGTACTGTTCACTTCTGCCATTGCTATGGTGATGCTTCAAAATCTTTATTGAACAAGAACCATCTCCTCCTGGCCTTCAACAGCACCACCCTGTCCCCTACCGCCAACATCTTGGGGGTCAACAGTGGCCAGCTGCTTAACTGGATCAGTCATATCAACATCCTGGTTACAAGAACAGGGCAGAGGCTGGGTACTGTGTGATGAGCAGCTCATTTCCAGACTCCTCAAAGCCTCTCCACCATATGCAAGGCTCAAATCAGGAGTGCGATGGAATATTCGACTCCTCCACCACTGATGCACTGTGGTTTTTATTTCGGAAATGTACTACTTTGCCCTGAAATAGTTGTCAATGACAACCTTGGCTTGCGAGTCTTTGCCATAATCCTTGACAACAGCACAGCTGCAGCCTACAACCTTGCGAGGTTTCCCTTCACGGTCTATCGTGCACAGGCCTACCCACTCACCGAGTTTCTTGTTGTCAGCAACCTTAATCGGTTTGCTCTGATGCTCAACACAGAGCGCCTCAACCAACTTAACATACTGTGCCTCATCACAGTTGCCTGCCAGGACACATAAGCGGGCTTATCATTTGTCCAGCACCTTGACAGCTTCTCGGAGACCACAACACAAGCCATCGTGGATGTATACCGTTTTCAACACTTCCTGAAGTGCAGTGTTAACATCCAATGACACCTTGTGCGGTTATGCATTCCTCGGCCATCGTGCTGCTTATCTGCTCCGAAGGTGACGCTTCCTTGCGAATCCCTGCTCAAAATGCAGCAGTTACTAAGTATAGGATGTACTGCAGCAACACAGCAAGGTGACTTTGACACCACAGAGCAGCACTGTCGTGGGAACACTACTAAGTTCCCCTCTAAATCACCCACCAACCTGATTTGGACCAATTATCGGTTGCATCATGGACGGATCGGTATCCTGGAATTTCCTGCTTAACACTGGCGTGGAAATACCATCAGTGCAAGGACTGCGGAGGTTCAAGAAGGAGAAGGTCCACCTCACCTTCTCAGGGGAACTAGGGATGGACAATAAATGTGGCCTTGCCAGTGTTGCTCACATCCCAAGAACAAATTTATATAAAAAATTATCTGCAGTGCTATAATTCAAAGTAAGTTTTTCATGTCTGGCCTTTTAGAAGGCCTTGATACAATGCTAAATAAGTTTTTTTGTTACTTCAGCATTATTTTCTTGCTATTTTGTAGTTGGCTGAATCTTCAAAGCAGTCCAATAATGTTTTATCATTTCTTGCTATTATTGCAGCAGTTTTTACTCAAGCCTGCTTTCTGGCTACAATTTGTGAGTGGAGGAAAATATGGGCCACTGCTTCTCATTCACAACTTTTCTTCCTCCTTTCTCACTATTACAGGAACTAGCTGTCCCCAAGTACCCAAGTGGCAGAGAGGCTGAAAGTTAAACCAATTTCACCTGCCCTCGTTGCGACTTCCCGAAATTTCCAGCACATCACTCTGCAACTTTCCGAAACTTCCAGCACATCACTCTGCCGGAATCAACTGCTGCTCCAAGAGGTGAAAAGTCGATGTGCTAACCCGATGAACAGACAAATTCCTAAGTGCCCCACGGATATGAAAGTGCTTCTATAATCTGACACCCAGCAGAGAACACTGTTTTTACTGAGTACATCTTGGGAAATTGTGAGTGTGCAGCCTGTGATGTTCCATCCATTATATAGTCATGAGCTGTACCTGCTGGGAGTTGCTGGTTCATGGAATTCATGGAATTCCCCAATCAACTGCAAATTATTTCTCAATTAACCTTCAGTAACATGGTCACAATTTTCAATCCTTCTTTAGCAGCCAGCGTCTGGAACACAGGAACAGCAGGAGCCTATTCAACCCCTAGAGGCTATTCCACCATTCAATTAGATCATGGCTGATCCATTTACCTATCCTGGTTCCAAATCCCGTCATAGCCTTACCTAACAAAAATCTATCAATCGCAGTTATGACATTTTCAATTCACCCCCAGCCTCAACAACTTTTTGGGGGAGAAGTTTCCAGATTTCCACTACCTTTTTGAATGAAGAAGTGCTTCCTGACATCATCCCTGATTGGCTTAGCTCTAATTTTAAGATTGTGTCCCCTAGTTCTGGACTCTCCCACCAAAGGACATCGTTTTTCTCGATTGACCCAATCAAATCCTTCAATCATGTTAAACGCCTGAATTAGATCACCTCTGAATCTTCTAAACATAGGGGAACAGTCTATGTAAGCTGTCTGCAGGGACAACAATTGTTGGCCACAAAATTGATCAAAAATTAGTCATGTTCGTTGAGACCACAGTTCAAATCCAGTTCAGATTAATGGGATGAATTTGCCCTCAATCTGCAGTTTGTAAGGGTTCTATGTCAACTGAGTTTAGGCAGCTTCAGTACAGTTGTTAGTGGGCATGGGCTCACAGCAAACAAAGGCCTCTAATTTGAGTCTTGCAGGAACACTGGGATCCAGTTACCCATTAAACCATGTAGGAAATATTAATGAAAAGACACCAGACAAATCCTTAACCCCTTCACCTTAATTCTTCTTCAAAGAGCAGTCTGAATATTTAGCGTCCTAATCCAGGGAAGTACAATAGTGCCTGAATTTTAGCTTGCCAAACTCTCTTAAATACCTAAGTCAACAGCAAACAAACATGCAAATTAACAAAAAAAGTTTAAAGAAGCCTTAACAAATCAAATTAAAATTTGGTTGCCGGAGGTGTTGATGCACTCCAGTCCCTCCTCTGCCAACCTCTCGCAGAAGGCTGCGAGCATACCGGTGGACACTGCGTGCTCCATCTCCAGGGACTGCCCACTGCCTGGAACTGTTAATGGCCACCTTGGCCAGGCCCAGGAGCAGTCCCACGAGGAGGCCCTCTGGCCTGCCCATTCCCCTCCACAAAGGATACCCAAAGATCAGGGGCGTGGGACTGAAGTGCAGCCAGAAATCAAGGAGCAGCCCTTTCAAATAGTGAAAGAGGGGCTGCAGCCTCACACTCCCTACATAAACATGGAACACGGACTCCTCAAGGTCGCAGAAAATGCAGGCGGCCTGGGAATCCGTGAACCGACTTTAAAACTTTTTGCACGGGACTGCCCCATGCAACACCCTCCAGGCCAAGTCCCCAATAGATAAAGGGTGGACTCCCGCGTAGAGAGCACTCCATTGGGGACCCCCGCCTCCTCCGGATGGCAAGATAGTATGCCATGGCGTGTCTGGATGGCAGACAAGGGTGACAAAATGGAGGGAGTGCAAGAGCAGCCCGTACAGGAATCCCTCCGTGCAGAATGGAAAGGCACGGAAGGGAATCCTATTGCACCTGGTATTCTCAGGCAGCCTTCCATCCAAATGCTAACCAGGCCTGACTCTATTTTGCTTCTGCAGTCAGACAGAATTATATTCGAGGAGACGTATAAGCTACTGAGTGAATCAGTTAACCTCTCTTTTCCAAAGTCATCAAAGAGGATGTCAGACCATAAAATCATGAACTAGCATTTCTTTATTAACATTGCCTTTTTATAGCGTGTCAGGAGTGATTCAGCACTCTGGCCTCTGAGTCAGAAGATTGTCGGGAAAGAGTGAATCAGCACACTGGCCTCTGAGTCAAAAGGTTGTAGGTTCAAATCCCACTTCAGAGACATGAGCACATAATCCAGGCTGACACCTCAGTGCAGTACTGAGGGAGTGCTGCACTGCTGAAGGCCCCGTCTTTCAGATGAGATGTTAAACCGAGGCCTCATCTGTCCTCTCAGGTGGACACAAAAGTTCCATTTCGATTTTAATACTATTTCGAAGAAGAGCAGGGGAGTTCCCCCTTGTGCCCTGGTCAACATTTATCCTTCAACCACATCACGAAAACAGATTAAGTAGTCATTATCAGATTGCTGCACATGGCAGCTTGCTGTGCACAAATTGGTTGCTGCGTTTCATACATTACAACAGTAACTGCACTTCAAAAGTACTTCATTGGTTGTAAAGCTCTTTGGGACATCATGAGGTTGTAGAAGGCACGATATGGATGCAAGTTATTTCTTTGATACACTTAGAATAATACAATGAGGAGCATCCTAATATCAAACAATGAGAGTGTGCAAGGTACAGAGGCAGATATTAACCACGATTTTTGGGCTGGCGGCAATGAGGCAAGCGGCAGCTGAATGTCAGGTGAGAGGAAGTTCGGGCAGACGGAAGCTGCCAGCTGCAGAGTTAAGGCTCGTCGGAAATCAGATAATCCGCTCGGGACAGGGGAGGGGGTGTGGGGGAGCCCGGGTCAGAGGAGGCCTAGACTTTCCTTCAGGGGCCTAGCAGGAAAACCACTGCCACGCAGGCCCTGGTTATAGAAACATAGAAAAAAGTTGCAGCAGCAGGCCATTCGGCCCTTCGAGTCTGCACCACCATTCAATATGATCATGGCTGATCATGAAACTTCATTTCACCACTCCTGCCTTCTCTTCATACCCCCTGAACACTTTAGCCATAAGGGCCACATCTAACTCCCTTTTGAATATATCCAATGAACTGGAGTCAACAACTTTCTGTGGTAGAGAATTTTACAAGTTCACAATTCTCTGGGTGAAAAAGTTTCTCCTCATCTCGGTCCTAGATGGCTTACCCCTTATCCTTAGGGACCCCTGGTTCTGGACTTCCCCAACATCAGGAACATACTTCCTGCATCTAACCTGTCCAGTCCCATCAGAATTTTATATGTTTCTATGAGATCCCCTCTCATTCTTCTAACTTCCAGTGAATATAAGCCTAGTCGATCCAGTCTTTCTTCATATGTCAGTCCTGCCATCCCGGGAATCAGTCTGGTGAACCTTTGCTGCACTCCCTCAATAGCAAGAATGTCCTTCCTCAGATTAGGAGACCAAAACTGCACACAATACTCAAAGTGTGGTCTCACCAAGGCCCTGTACAACTGCAGTAAGAGCTCCATGCTCCTATACTCAAATCCTCTCGCTATGACGGCCAACATGCCATTTGCTTTTTTTACTGCTTGCTGAACCTGCATGCCTACTTTCAATGACTGACATACCATGACACCCAGGTCTCTTTGCACCTCTCCTTTTACTAATCTGTCACCATTCAGATAATAATCTGCCTTCCTGTTTTTGCTATCAAAGTAGATAACCTCACATTTATCCACATTATACTGCATCTGCCATGCATTTGCCCACTCACCTAACCTGTCTACGTCACCCTGCAGCCTCTTAGCATTCTCCTCACAGCTCACAATGCCATCCAGCTTAGTGTCATCTGCAAACTTGGAGATATTACATTCAATTCCTTTAATAAATCATTAATATATATTGTGAATAGCTAGGGTCCCAGCACTGAACCTTGCGGTACCCAACTAGTCACTGCCTGCCATTCTGAAAAGGAGCCATTTATTCCCACTCTTTGCTTCCTGTCTGCCAACCAGTTCTCTATCCACGTCAATACATTACCCTAATACCATATGCCTTAATTTTGCACACTAATCTCTTGTGTGGGACCTTGTCTTTTGAAAGTCCAAATACACCACATCCACTGGCTCTCCCTTATCCACTCTACTAGTTACATCCTCAAAAAATTCTAGAAGATTTGTCAAGCATGATTTCCCTTTCATAAATCCATGCTGACTTGGACCGATCCTGTCACTGCTTTCCAAATGCGCTGCTGTTACATCTTTAATAATTGATTCCAGCATTTTCCCCACTACCAATGTCAGGCTAACCGGTCTATAATTCCCTGTTTTCTTTCTCCCTCCTTTTTTAAAAAGTGGGGTTACATAGCTACCCTCCAATCCATAGGAACTGATCCAGAGTCCATGGAATGTTGGAAAATGACCACGAATGAATTCACTATTTCTAGGGCTACTTCCTTAAGTACTCTGGGATGCATACTATCAGGCCCTGGGAATTTATCGGCCTTCAATCCCATAAATTTCACTAACACCATTTCCTGACTAATAAGGATTTCCCTCAGTTTCCTCAGTTCCTCCTTCTCGCTACACCCTTGGTCCCCTAGTATTTTCGGGAGGTTATTCGTGTCTTCCTTAGTGAAGACAGAATCAAAGTATTTGTTCAATTTGACTGCCATTTCCTTGTTCCCCATTATGAATTCACCTGATTCTGACTGCAAGGGACCTACATTAGTCTTCACTAATCTTTTTATTTTCACTTATCGATAGAAGCTTTTGCAGTCAGTTTTTATGTTCCCTGCAAACTTACACTCATACTCTATTTTCCCCCTCTTAATTAAACCCTTAGTCCTCCTCTGCTGAATTCCAAATTTCTCCCATTCCTCACATTTTCTGCTTTTTCTGGCCAATTTATATGCCACTTCCTTGGATTTAACACTATCCCTTGATTTCCCTTGTTAGCCACGGTTGAGCCACCTTCCCCGTTTTATTTTTACACCAGACAGGGATGTACAATTGTTGTAGTTCATCCATGTGATTTTTAAATGTCTGCCATTGTTTATCTACCATTAACCCTTTAAGTATCATTCGCTAGTCAATCCTAGCCAATTCACGTCTCATACCATCGAAGTTACCTTTCTTTAAGTTCAGGACCCTAGTCTCTGAATTAACTGTATAATGCAATTGTAGTCCTACTTGTATTTTATAGTCTCTTGAACACTCTTTGTTCAACTTAACTCTATTTACTTGGGAGATTTCAGACAGCCATGTGGAGCTTTAAAATGGTGTTCCTTCACAGACCCGCTCTCTCAATACAGCTCCCAATAGCTCCTAGCTAGAGGGCGCTATACATTATCTCATTACATGCTGCCTTCGCAAAATCCTGCAAAACCATTGGCAGGCTAGGAGTACCAACATCAGTGTTCTCTCTCAGGTCAACATCCCCAGCATCGAAGCATTGACCACGCTCGATCAGCTCCGGTGGACGAGTCACATTGTCCGCATGCCCGATACTAGACTCCCAAACCAAGCGCTCTACTCCAAGCTACGTCACAAGAAGCGAGTCCCAGGAGGGTATAGAAAATGCCTTAAAGTCTCCTTGAAAAAATGCAACATCCCCACCAACTCTTGGGAATCTCTGGCCCAAGACCGTTCAAAGTGGAGAAGCGCTCAAGAAGGGGCCAAACACTTCGCGTTTCTTCGCAGGGAGCACGCGGAAGCCAAGTACAAACAGCGGAAGGAGCGTATGACAAATCAAGCACCCCTCCCACCCGTCCCTCCAACCACCACTTGTGACAGAGACTGTAGATCCCACATTGGTCTCATCCGTCATCTTCGAACTCATATTAGTGTGGAAGCAAGTCAACCTCGACTCCGGGAAACTGCCTAAGAGAGAAGAAAGGTAAGGCCCCGATTATCAGTAAAGTGTGAGGACCATATCAGAATCCAGCAGACACCTCATCTGCAGCCAAAACCAACGGCATTAATATAAGAGATTGGTGGGACTGGAGCGGGAAGTGGAGCCACCCCATTTAATTGCTTGTCTGCACCGTTCCCACCATGTGGGGAGGAGTTAGAATCCCCCCTATATTATTAATTGATGGGATTAACAGCTGAGATTACAGAGGCAGCTCAAGAATATCACAATAACTCATTGGGCTCTACTTATGACAAAGGTTGTTCATATTCTCAATGTAATTAAGTGGCACAATTAATATCTGAGGTTACAAAGGCAGTGTGTCACTTTAGCTCAGCATTAGCTAGGCTCCGCTTATTATAAGTTCTTGTGCTCAATATCCAAGATTGATATAACCTCAGCAACGTTAGTTTGGATTGTAATTGGTGTACAGCTGACATTGGAGGTAAGGGACATTATTCCCAGTATTTACTGGGGCGGGTTTTCGGAGTAGGGGAGGAGCTATGCAACCCATTCTGGGTCCCCCAGGAAAGTGCGGAGGTTTTAACTCCAGGGCGAGTGTGATTTTCTTTCGCCAGGTTCGTTGCCTGACAGCCAGCCTGATTGATCACTGCGGGGAGGGGTCGGTGGTCACGCGGAATGCAGCAAGTAAGCTTGCTGGGCCTAAAAGGCTCCGTGCTCCTCCTGGCCCACAAGCATTGCTGAAAAGGGCACTTACCTTATGGATCCTGCCCTTCTCGCCTCCTTTTACAGCCCGGGTTTCCCGAAGCCAGGAAAACCTGGCCGACAGCAGTCAAAATAGAATGGAGGCACGCAGCCTCCTTAAAAGGTTTCAACAACCAACCGGCGTCCTGTGAGTGGATTAGTCTCCGCCCCTCTGTTAAAACTGGAAGTGGGCAAGTCCGAGGTGTGTGGGGTCGTGTTTGAAATATTTAAAATTTTTACTTCCCACAAACTCACCGGTTTTCGGGAGGTTAAAATGACCCCATTAGGAAGAGGAGTAGGCGTTCCACTCCTAGAGCCTGCCATTCTATTAGTGTTAGCTGTGGCTCAATGGTTAGCACACTTGCCCCTGAGCCAGAAGGTTGTGGGTGTAAATCCCACTCCAGGGACCTGAGCACAAAATATCTAGACTGACACTCCAGTGTAGTGCTGAGGGAGTGCTGCATTGTCAGAGGTACTGCCTTTCAGATGAGACATTAAATCGAAATGAGATGTCTGCTCTCTCAGGTGGATGTAAATGATTCCATGGCACTATTTCGAAGAAGAGCAGGGGAGTTATCCCCGGTGTCCTGGCCAATTGTTATCCCTCAATCAACATAACAAAAATAGATTATCTGGTCATTGTCACTTTGCTGTTTGTGGGAGTTTGCTGTGCGCAAGTTAGCTGCCGCGTTTCCCACATTACAACAGTGACAACACTCCAAAAATACTTCATTGGCTGTAAAGTGCTTTGAGCTGTCCGGTGGTCATGCAAGGCACTATATCAATGCAAGTATTTCCCTCTTTTTATATCATGGCTGACATACACCTCAACTCCATTTTTCTGCCTTGGTTACATATCCTTTGATCCCTGTTACCGAACAAAAACCTATCGATCCACAGCCTTTTGGGGAGAGAGTTCCAGATCTTCTACCCTTTCTGGGAAAAAGAACTTGCTGATTTTAAACACCTCGATCAGATCACCCCACAATCTTCTATACTTCAGGGAATACAAGCTAAATTTCTGCTACCTCCCCTTAAACTTTAACCCTTTTAGCTCCGATATCATTCTGCTGAATCTGTGCCACACCCCCTCCAAGGCAAATATATCCTTCCTGGCAAGACGGTGGCCTTGAATATGAGTCCATTGGATGTTATTATGACTCTCATTCATTCAGTTTATTGCCGGTACGCTTGCATCTTTGACAAAGATTGCAGGAGCTTATCTCTTGCTATCTTGAGTCAGTGCAGCAGAACAGATTGTCTCATCTCCCTCTGGGATGCCTGGATCCATTTCCATGATATTCCAAATTGTAAATCTTTTTTTCCTTCCGGTGTTGGCTCTCGCTTGGTAGCTCTTACTCTGCCTTTATTAGGAACGTAACACTTACATATACAGGATGCTCGCTAATGGAGCTCTTACTTCTCTGAACTCCTGTAACCTGCTTGTACTTAACCTCTTCTGATATTTCCCAGCTGTTCTCACTGGTTGTTCTGATCTGGTCTGAAACACATTTGATTCAAAAAGGAAATTCTTTCAATTTAATCTCAATAAAATTCCATGTTATACCTCTTTTCAAATCTTATTTACCAGCTAATTGGAACGATATTGTTGTAGCAGAACTTCCGTAATTTGGTAACAAACAGTTAGGCTCACGTCAAGCATGTACAATGAACAATTCTTAATTATAAAAAAAGGATGTGATTCATTAGCGTGCTGACCTCCTGGGCCATAAAAAACCATGCAGAGAAGAAGCTGATAATTCAAGTAGTTTTAGCCATTAGGTGATGAGAAATGGTATAGGAGGATCACTTTGGACTTCCAGAAGGCATTTGACAAGGTGCCATATAAAAGGCTACTGCACAAGATAAAAGTTCACGGGATTGGGGTAATATATTAGCATGGGTAGAGGATTGGCTAACTAACTGAAAACAGAGAGTCAGGATAAATGGTTCATTCTAGGGTTGGCAATCAGTAACCACTGGGGTGCTGCAAGGATCAGTGCTGGGACCCCAACTATTTATAATCTATATTAACGGCTTGGAAGAAAGGACTGAGTGTAACGTAGCCAAGTTTGCTGACTATATAAAGATGGGAGGACAAGCAATGTGTGAGGAGGACACAAAAAATCTGCAAAAGGACATAGACAAGCTAAGTGAGTGGGCAAAAATTTGACAGATGGAGTATAATGTTGGAAAGTGTGAGGTCATGCACTTTGGCAGAAACACTCCAAGAGCAAGTTATTATTTCAATGGAAAAAGATTGCAAAGTGCTGCAGTACAGCGGGACCTGGGGGTACTTGTGCATGAAATAACAAAAGGTTAGTATGCAGGTACAGCAAGTGATTAGGAAGGCAAATGGAATCTTGGCCTTTACTGCAAAGGGGATGGAGTATAAAAGCAGGGAAGTCTTCCTTCAGTTATACAGAGTATTGGTGAGGCCACACCTAGAATATTGCATACAGTTTTGGTTTCCATATTTCCAAAAGGAGATACTTGCTTTGGAGGCAGTTCAGAGAAGGTTCACTAGGTTGATTCCGGAGATGAGGAGGTTGACGTTTGAGGAAAGGTTGAGTAGTTTGGGCCTTTACTCATTGGAATTCAGAAGAATGAGAGGTGATCGAATCAAAACTTATAAGATTAAGAGGGGGCTTGACCAGGTGGATGCAGAGAGGATGTTTCCACTGATGGGGGAGTCTAGAACTAGGGGGCATAATCTTAGAATAAAGGGCTGCCCATTTAAAACTGAGATGGGGAGAAATTTCTTCTCTCAGAGGATTGTAAATCTGTGGAATTCGCTGCCTCAGAGGGCTGTGGAAGCTGGGACATTGAACAACTTTAAGATAGAAATAGACAGTTTATTAAACAGTAAGGGAATAAGGGGTTATGGGGAGCGGGCAGGGAGTTGACTTGAGTCCATGATCGGATCAGCCATGATCGCATTAAATGGCGGAGCTCGCTTGGGAGCCGTATGGCTTACTCCTGCTCCTATTTCTTATGTTCTTATGTTCATGGTCATCAGAACATAATCCTTTATTCCCCTTTGACAAGCTTGAGGTTTTAGTTCCAGTCACTAATTGGGACCAGATGCTGAGAGAGAGAGAGAGAGATTTACTTTATCACCACAGTTCTATCTGGGTAACAGCCTTGGGTCTTAATCTCAACCCGGTCTGTATTCCCAGAGTCCAGCAGGAATGCTGAAAATATTTTAAGGATTTTTTTAAGCAGTTGTAGGTCATTTGACCTGCACAATAATTGTCACAAAATAGACAGGCTCAGAAAGGTCACAAAGTGGCTGAGGTGGGGAACAGACAAATGTCACATTGGGGACAGGGCACATCTGAAGGTGGGCTTGAGCCATGTTAAGAGGCAGAGTTGAGGGAGCTTTACTTTTTATATACACAACATGCTGTACCTGCCCCTCGGAGTGTTTGATGGGACAGTGTAGAGGGAGCTTTACTCTGTATCTAACCTGTGCTGTACCTCCTGGGAGTGCTTGATGGGACAGTGTAGAGGGAGCTTTACTCTGCATCTAACCTGTGCTGTACCTGCCCTGGGAGTGTGTGATGGGACAGTGTCGAGAGAGCTTTACTCTGTATCTAACCCGTGCTGTACCTCCTGGGAGTGTTTGATGGGACAGTGTAGAGGGAGCTTTACTCTGTATCTAACCCGTGCTGTACCTGCCCTGGGAATGTGTGATGAGACAGTGTAGAGAGCGCTTTACTCTGTATCTAACCCATGCTGTACCTGATCTGGGAGTGTTTGATGGGACAGTGTAGGGAAATGCTTCATTCTGCCTTCATCTGTGCTCTACCTGCTCTCGGATTGCTTGATGTTTACGCCAACGACTTGCAACAACCGGGCCAAAGAAGAAAATAATTGGGATAGGTGACTAAAAGTTTGGTCAAGGAGGTAGGTTTTAAGGAGCATCTTAAAGGTGGCGATTGAGTTGGAGATGCGGAGAGGGTTAGTGAGGGAGTTCCCAAGCTTAGGGCCTTAGAGAGCTGAACGCACTGCACCTAATGGTGTGGCGAAGAAAGTGGGCAATGGACAAGAGCCCAGAATTGGAGGAATGCAGAGATCTCAGATTACACTAGATCCCCTTGCATTCTCCAGCACTCACACCCCTCACCTTGACCAATACAAAAATTTGCAAAACAAAGAGTACTATTGGAACTATTATTATAAACAATTACAGTTACAAACGTGATTTAATGGCTGTAATCTAATCTCTGTGCTTACTCAGTATTTATAACCTGCTCTCACGGATTGCGATTGGAGCTGAATCTCTCGTGTCTTGGAATGACTTGCAGGTATCGATTATTAATGGTTGTTATTTTTGTTTTTAAGGCAGAGAGTGAGTCCAAACTCCAACAGGGTTAGAGAGTGAGCAGAGTTGCAAAGATGTTATAGATAGACTTGCATTAAAATCGCACCTTTCATGACACAAGGATGTCTCAAAGAGCTTTCCAGCCAATTAAGTACTTTGAGTGTAGTCACTGCTGTAATGTGGGAAACGCGGCAGCCCATTTGCGCAAAACAAGCTCCCACAAACAGCAATGTGATAATGACCAGATAATCTGTTTTTGTTATGTTGATTGAGGGATAAATATTGGCTCATGACAGCAGGGATAACTCCCCTGCTCTTACTCGAAACAGTACCATGGGATCTTTTACATCCACCTGAGAGGGCATATGGGGCCTCGGTTTAACATTTCATCTGAAAGACGGCACCTCTGACAGTCCAACCCATCCCTCCTCCAACCCACCTCCCTCCCCCACCCCACACTTCCCTTCCCCAACCCACCTCCCTCCCCCATCCTTCCCCCACCCCAACCCTCCCCCTCCTCCTCCCCAACCCTTCCCTTCCCCAACCCACCCCTCCCCCATCATTCCCCCTCCCCAATCCTTCCCTCCCAACCCATCCCCTCCCCCATCCTTCCCCTCCCCCATCCTTCCCCTCCCCAACCCTTCCCCTCCTCAACGCTTCCCTTCCTCAATCAATCCTTCTCCCCTAACCCTTCATCCTCCCCATCCTTCCCCTCCCCCATCCTTCTCCCTCCCCAACCCATCCATTTTCCCAACTCTTTCCCTCCCCAACCCTTCCTTTCCCCAACCTTCCCCCTCCCCAACCCTCCCCTCTCCCAACCCTTCCCCTCCCTTCCCCTCCCCAACCCTTCCCTTCCCCAACCCCTCCCCTCCCCTCCCCTTCCCCTCTCTCTCCCCAGCCCTTCCCCTCCCATCCACCTCCCCATCTTTCACTTTTCCCCAACCCTTCCCCTCCCCCTTCCCCTCCACCTTCCCTACCCTACCCAACCCTTCCCTTCCCCAAACAACCCCCCCCATTCTTCACTCACCCCCAACCCTTCCCCTCCCCAACTCTTCCCCCCTCCCCTTCCCCTTTCTCCCTCCAACCGTTCCCCTCCCCATCCACCTCCCCCATTCTTCACCCCACCCCAACCCTTCCCCTCCCCTGACCATTTCCCCATCTCAACTCTTCCCCCTCCCTTTCACCCTCCTCCTTCCCTCCCCTTCCCCCTACTCCAACATTTCTCCTCCAATCCCTCGCTCCCTGCCATTCCCGCTCCCCAACCCTTCCCCCTCCCCCAATCCGGCCCCCAACCCTTCTCCCTCCCCGACCTCTCCCCTGATCCTTCCTCCTCCCCAACCCTTTCCCCAACTCTTCCCCTCCCCCAACTTCTCAATGCATGGCCTTGTGTGGGTTTGAGCTGTGCACATCAGAACAGTCCTGGTTCAATCCCTGGTCTATGCCGAGGTAACTAACTTCGATCAGGGCAACAGTAGAGGGGAGCAACAATTGACTAGAAGGCCCAGGGCTGCAAGAGAGACTTGTTTATTCCAATGCACTCCTGGCTGGCTCTCACATTCTACCCTACATAAACTAGAGGTGATCCAAAACTTGGCTGCCCGTGTCCTAATCACCTATCACCCCTGTGCTCACTGACCCGTGTCCTAACTCGCACCAAGTCCCGCTCACCCGTCACCCCTGTGCTCGCTGGCCTACATTGGCTTCCGGTTAAGCAACACCTCAATTTCAAAATTCTCATCCTTATTTTCAAATCCCTCCATGGCCTCGCCCCTCCCTATCTCTGTAATATCCTCCAGCCCCACAACCTCCCGAGATGTCTGTGCTCCTCTAATTCTGCCCCCCTGAGTATCCCTGATTATTATCACTCAACACATTGATGGACGTGCCTTCTACTGCCTAGGCCCCAAGCTCTGGAACTCCTTGCATTAACCTCTCTGCCTCACTACCTCTCCTTCCTCCTTCGAGACGCTCCTTAAAACACCTCTTTGACCAAAGCTTTTGGTCACCTGTGCTAATTACTATTTATGTGGCTCGGTGTCAAATTTTTTATCTTATAATACTCCTATGAAGCGCCTTGGGACGTTTCACTATGTTAAAGGCGCTATATAAATAAAAGTTGTTGTTGTTGTACATAGATGGAAGATTAAAGCATCCCCATCAAGCGACTATGGAGCTCCTAATCAGACCCTGGAGCACATCATTGAGTACTGCCCTCAGAGGGAATTCGCAGTCAGCCGACAAGATAGCTACACTGTTACATCGGAAGCTTTGGCCTGGATATCCAACTTAGATCTTGACATTTACTTTGTTCTCTGCTACGACCGTACGAAAGAAGATGAGAAGGTGAGATACGGAAGGGCAGCTGCATTGGGAAATAAGCATTGGAGGAGCAAAATAAGTGAAAAGGACGGAATCAGAAAAGGTTTATTGATCTGATCCTCTTAAAGAAGTACTCTTTCTTTCAATGGAAAATATTGTACTGCTTGGCTTAGAAGGCCAGGAGGCATTAGGACCTAGCGGAATCCTCCCGAGCAATGACTCTGCTGTAAATATAGCAGATTCATTACACACGCACTCACTCACTTCACTGGGAGTAGCGGGCAGCTTCCAAAGACATGCACTCCAAGTGCAAGGAATGCCCGCATTATTTGCTGGCCCCATTGCAGCCACTGAACGTTACTTGACGAAGATGGAGTGTCGCGGGGGCTGAATCCCGACACCTCTGGGAGACGGCTCGTTCCACAGGATTTCCCGTCAACGCTCGGCTTGACTTTTTAATTGGTGGAGCCTCTCCGTCCTCTCTTCAAATGCTTCAGCTGTGCAAGCTCACCGACTCGCTGCTGATCAGCAACTCCCGGTCGGCCTGCGACGACGGGCTGCTCTCCGGAGAGGGGGTGACGTTCTGCATCAACGTGTCGAAGCAGCAGCCCTTCCCGGGGCTGAGGATCGGCATCCTGCGGGTGCCCGTCTTCGACGACCCGGCCGAGAACATCCACAAGTACTTCGACCGGTGCGCCGACGCCATCGAGGGAGCCGGGAAGGCGGGCGGCAAGACCCTGGTGTACTGCAAGAACGGCCGCAGCAGGTCGGCGACCATTTGCACCGCCTACCTCATGAAGTACCGGCACCTTTCCCTCCGGGAGGCCTTCGAGGTGGGTGATCTGTAAACAGACTGCACTGTGGAGTGAGGCCGGCTGGGAATTCCCAATGGATAATGCCCTCACCATGTGTTGCTTATGTGGCTCATGCCCCGCTCTCTGTGTTGTTCTGTAACGCAAGGGCAGCTTAGAATCAGAGCAGGCAGTAGGAGGCCATTCGGCCCATCCTGTTTGTGCTGGCTCTACGGTAGAACTATCCAGTTAGTCCCACTCTTTCCCCATAGCCCTGTACATTTTTCCTTTTCAAGAATTTATCCAATCCCCTTTTGAAACTTACTATTGAATCTACTTCCATCGTCCTTTCAGGCAGGGCGTTCCACACCAGAGCAACTCGCTGCGTAAAATAAATTCTCCTCATCTCCTCACAGTGCTTTGAGACGCCTGGTGGTTGTGAAAGGCGCTATATAAATGCAAGTTTTTCTTTCTTTATAAATCACTGGTTTGGTCTCAGCTGGTGTATTGCGATCAATTCTGAGCAACACACTTTAGGAATTATGTTAAGGCCTTAGAGAGGGTGCAGAGGAGATTTATTGGTATGTTCTGTGCCCTGTGGTTGTCACCCCTCCTGCCAGAGCAAACAGTTTCTCCCCATCTATTTTATCAATACCCTTCATGATTTTAAACACCTCTATTAAATCTCCCCTCAACCTTCTCTGCTCTAAGGAGACAATCCCAGTTTCTCCAGATAACTGATGTCCCACATCCCTGGTAACATACCAATAAATCTCCTCTGCACCCTCTCGAAGGCCTTGACATCATTCCTAAAGTGTGGTGCTCAGAATTGATCGCAATACACCAGCTGAGACCAAACCAGTGAGTTATAAAGAAAGAAAAACTTGCATTTATATAGCGCCTTTCACAACCACCAGGCGTCTCAAAGCTCTTTACAGCCAATGAAGTACTTTTGCAGTGTGGTCACTGTTGTAATGTGGGAAATGCAGCAGCACAACTTGTGCACAGCAAACCCCCACAAACAGCAATGAGATAATGTTTTTGTTTTGCTGATTGAGGGATAAATATTGGCCAGGGCACCAGGGAGAACTCACTTGCTCTTCTTCGAAATAGTGCCATGGGATCATTTGCATTCACAGAGAAGGCAGACAGGGCCTCGGTTTAACATCTCATCTGAGAGATGCCACCTCCGAAAGTGCAGCGCTCCCTCAGCACTGCAGAGGGGTGAAAGCCTAGATTTTTTGTGCTCAAGTCCTTGGAGTGGGACTTGAAAACCCACAACCTTCGGACTCAGGGGTGAGTGTGCTACCCACTGAGCCACGGCTGAAAGATCTACCCTAACTTCTTGGTGAAAAGGCAAAGTCTTTTTATAACCAACTTCTTTCTGCTCTGTTGTTTCTGGGATGTGGTCCAATGGGGGCCAGCAGCCCTCCAGCAGCTATTCAAGCATGGAGGGCATCACAGCTGTAGCCCAACTTAGGCCTCGCTTGATTGTTGACACATTTGCTCTCCAGCAGCAATCACAGGATAGTGATCAGGAGGAACCCAACTCTCCCACCACAGCCTGGGGGCACTGAGGCCACTCGTAGAAGCCTTGACTGAGATCAGCTCCGTTGGCACACATAGGAGATCGAACCTGGCACCTGCTGACATGTGTCTTGGTGCTTGCACCTCCTGATTGCTGTCCAGCGACCCTTGCTTGATAGTGTGGACATGTGGACATCGTGTGAAGACGGGTGCCGGTTTCCATGACGACCCCTACCCGTGACTGTTGAAGATTGAGGGGATGATCTGATCGTGGTCTTTAAAATGTTAAAAAGGCTCTGAAAAGCTGGCTACAGATAAACTATTTCCTCTGGTGGGGGTGTCAAGAATAAGGGGGCATAATGTGTACAATTTTAGTCTCCTTACCTAAGGAAGGATAAACTTACCTTAGAGGGAGTGCAATGAAGGTTGACTGTTGTATACGTGTGTACGCGTAAATAACTGACCAACTGAGCCAGGAGAAATGTAACTTAACTTAACTGTGCTTTTATACAACCCAAAATGGAGTCCCCAAACCTGCATGAACCAGCATGAGTACAGCAACTGTGAATAGCTCCCACAAGGTCCTAATGCCCGTCCTGTGAGCTGGAACAAACAGAGTGTGAACACAACATATTTCCCCCCTTTTTAAAACCACAGTCTATGTACAGACAAAGTCCTTGAGATAGCCAGGCTGTGTTCTGATAGGCTGAGACTGGCGTGAAGCTGCGGTGTTTTTTTCGAGGTTATCGGTTGGGAAACAGAATGGTGGCTCTGTTCCATCCTGCTGGTCTGTTGGTCTATGAGTTGGGATCAGTCTACGAGCATTCCATCAAGTTCCATCCTTGAGCTCGTAGGTGTGAGGGCTGAACTTTTGCTCGATTTGTTTTGTAAGCGAAAATGCAGATGCGAGCTTATGACTCCAGTCTGAGCGCTTAACTCTGACCCAATCTTCATTCTTCAGTTGGGGCTTTTGAGCGCGTCGTTTTGTGTCAGTGTACGACTTTGTTTTTCGTTGGCGTTCCGAAATCTGGGATGCGAGTGTGGTTATCTTTGCGCTAGGTTTGGCTGGGGGTTTGAGAATGTCCAGTAGCCAGCAAAGATTCCGCCCAATCATGAACTCAGTGGGTGTCTTCCCCGTTAGCGAGTGCTTTGTCGAGCGGTATGTGCAGAGAATGGTTTGAACCGCTTCATCGAATATTTGGCCTGCTGCTAGGTTGGCTTTCAAACCCTCTTTGATGACGCGGTTAAAACGCTCAACACCTCCGTTGCTTTGAGGATTGTACCGAGCAGTCATCATCATAGGTAGTCCCTCGAAATCGAGGAAGACTTGCTTCCACTCCTAAAGTCAGTTCTTTGGTGCCTGAACAGTCCAACACGAGAGCCACAGACCCTGTCACAGGTGGGACAGATATTCGTCGGGGGAAGGGGGGGTGGCACTGATTTACCACACGCTCCTTCCGTTGCCTGCGCCTGATCTCTTCACGCTCGCAGTGTTGAGATTCAAAGAGCTCAACGCTCTCCCGGATGCACTTTCTCCACCTAGGGCGGTCTTCGGCCAGAGTCTCCCAGGCAGGGTACTGAGTGAATGATCAGCCATGATCTTATTGAATGGCAGTGCAGGCTCGAAGGGCCGAATGGCCTACTCCTGCACCTATTTTCTATGTTTCTATGTTTCTATCAGTGGTGATGTCGTACTTCACCAGGGAGGGTTTGAGGGTGTCCTTGTACCGTTTCCGCTGCCCACCTTTGGCTCATTTTCCATGAAGGAGCTCCGCATATAGCAGTTGTTTAGGGAGTCTCGTGTCTGGCATGCGAACTAAGTGGCCTGCCCAGCAAAGCTGATCGAGTGTGGTCAGTGCTTCAATGCTGAAGATGTTAGCCTGGGCAAGGACACTGATATTGGTGCGTCTGTCCTCCCAGGGGATTTGCAGGATCTTGGGGAGACATCGTTGGTGATAAACTTCCAGCGACTTGATGTGTCTTCTATAAGTCATCCATCTCTCTGACCCATATAGGAGGGCGGGAATTACTACAGCCCTGTAGACCATGAGCTTGGTGGTAGGTTTGAGGGCCTGGTCGTCGAACACTCTTTTCCTCAGGTGGCTGAACGCTGCACTGGCGCAATGGAGGCGATGTTGAATCTCCGCATCAATGTCTGCCTTTGTTGACAAGAGGCTCCCAAGGTATGGGAAGTGGTCCATGTTGTTGAGAGCCGCGCCGTGAATCTTGATGACTGGGGGACAGTGCTGTGCGGCGAGGACAGGTTGGTGTAGGATCTTTGTCTTACGGATGTTAAGCGTAAGGCCCATGCTTTCATATGCCTCGGTGAATAAATTGACTATATCCTGGAGTTCAGTCTCCAAATGTGCGCAGATGCAGGCGTCGTCCACGTACTGCAGTTCAATGACAGAGATTTGGGTCGTCTTGGACCTGGCCTGGAGGTGGCATAGGTTAAACAGCTTCCCACTGGTTCCACTCCGGCAGGGAGCTTGTTGACAGTGAGGTGGAGCATGGCAGCGAGAAACATTGAAAAGAGGGTTGGAGTGATGACACTGCCCTGTTTGACCCCAGATCGGACGTGGAATTGGTCTGTAACGGATCCGCTGGTAAGGATCACAGCCTGCATACCGTCGTGGAGTAGTTATAGGAAGATGGCCGCCGGGGTTGCAGCTCCCTAGGGAGCTCCCCTGCCAAAACAACTTGACTCTTGTCATCTCCCACCATCTGACAACTTTTCACCCTCAACCTCCCCCCTCCACTGTCTAAACTTCCCCTAGTCCTAATAGACCCTAATAGAGGGTCCATTTTCTTAATACTTCACTTTAAACCCTAATCCTACAAATCCCACAAATTCGGGCCAAGCTCAGGCACGAACATCCCCTCCCCCTCACCGGCGACGACGACCGAGCAGTAAGGCGATGCGCAACAGCATGACGAGTGAAGAAATTCGCGAACTGGTCGGACACAAACTTTGGTCCATTGTCAGTGATTATGACCTCTGGGAGGTCCCACTTCGTGAACATATGCTGTCCTCTTGTAACGATTTCTGGCCATTGGAATGCAGGCCATCTACAGCAACAAGGAAACGCTGGTGCTGTGGAGCTGCTTCAACTGGAGCAAAGATATCCAACTGAAGTTGTTGCCATGGTCTTTGTGGCCATGGAATGGGCTTCATTGGCACTGGTCGGATGTTTGTGGCCTTTTCGCTCAGACTGCATGCTTCGCAGTGTGAGACAAACTCCTCGATGTGAGTGTCAATCCCAGGCCACCATACTGAATCGCAACATCTCTGCTTCATACGGACAATGCTAGAGTGTCCATCGTGTGTCAGTGAGAGGACACGCTGTTGAAGCGACTTGGGAATTACTGCTCTATCACCACGAGCTAGGCAGCCATCATTCCAAATGGAAAATTCATTGCAAAGTCTGTGGAATGTTTTCAGCTCTTTCGGAATTTGCTTAGGCCACTCAGTCTGGAGGGAGTGGCTCATCTGCTGGAGCGTAGCATCACTCTGTGATTCAGTTTTGAGTTCATCGCAAGAGACAAGTTTTCTGATGAATTGAGTGATGATCGACGTGACATATGTGTCGTCATCTGTGAACGTTTCAGCACCAGAGTCCAAAACAGGTGTTGAGCGGCTGAGCATGTCACTTATGTGATTGCGACTGCCAGCGATATACTGTACATCAAAGTTATACTGATGAAGGCTGATTCGTAGTGGTCTGTGCCCAGATCCAGTTATAGCGAATAGCGTAGTTAATGCTTGGTGATCCGTACGGAGGGTAAATTTCCTGCCATAGAGGTAGATGTGCCAGCATTCGCATGCGTAGATGCAAGTGAGTGCTTCGCATTCCCCTGTAGAGTATTTATGTTCTGCAGATGAGAGCATGTGAGAGGCGAAGGCGACTGGGCGTTCCAGGCCCTCAATCCATTGCGAGAGCACAGTACCCAAGGCGGTGCACGATTTGTTTTGTAAACGAAAGTGCAGGTGCGAGCTTATGACTCCAGTTTGGGCGCTTAACTCTGACCCAATCTCCGTTCTTCAGTTGGGGCTTTTGGCGGTAACTGATAAATCGAGCCAGGAGAAATGTAACTTAACTTAATTGTGCTTTTATATAAACCAAAATGGAGTCTCAAACTGGCATGAACCAGAATGAGTACAGCGACTGTGAATAGCTCCTGCAGGGTCCTAATGCCCGTCCTGTGAGCTGTAACAAACAAATGAACACAACATTGACCAGACTGATTCCTGGGATGGGGCGTATTGTCCTATGAGGAGCGATTGAGTAGACTAGGTCTATATTCACTAGAGTTTAGATGAATGAGAGGTGATCTCATTGAATCATACAACATTTGTACAGGGCTTGACAGGGTAGCTGCAGGCAGGATGTTTCCTCGGCTGGGGGTCACAGTCTGAGAATAAGGAGTCAGCCATTTAGGACTGAGATGAGGAGAAACTTCTTCACTCAGAAGGTGATGAATCTTTGGAATTTTCTACCCCAGAGGGCTGTGGAGGCTCAGTCATTGCGCATATTCAAGACAGAGGTCGATAACTTTTTGGATATTCAGGGAATCAAGGGATATGGGGAGGGTGCAGGAAAATGGAGCTGAGGTGGATCAGCCATGATCTCATTGAATGGCGGCGGAGCAGGCTCGAGGGGCCGAATGGCCTACTCCTGCTCCTAATTCTTATGTTCTTATAATCTTAAAATGAGAGCCAGGCGATGCAGGAGTGAAATCAGGAAACACTTTCTCCCACACAAAGGGTTGTGGCAATCTGCCACTCTCTCCCCCAAGTAGCTGTGGATGCTGGGGGACAATTGAGCTTTCAAGACCGAGATCGATAGGTTATTTGTTCGGTAAGGTCTGAAGGGATATGGAGCTAAGGTGGGTAAATGGAGATGAGGTACATGTCAGTTATGATCTAATTGAATAGTGGAGCAGGCTTAAGGGGCTGAATGGCCTCCTCCTGTTCCTATGACTGAACAGCCTACCAACACCTAATGTGTTGGCTTGTTCATGAAGAATGGCCACTCGAGTGAGGTGCCAATGCTCAGGGTGAGCTACCACCACCGCTGAGTCAGCACCTTCGGGAGAGACGGGGAGGGAAATTGGAGAGGCATAATAGTGGAGTCTGTGGCTGCTATGGAACCTATCCTGTAACGTAAATGGGATGGTTTCCACAGCAACAGGTGGTGGCAGGCAGCCTTCATTTCACTCCAGCATTGTGTATAATGGAGAGATGCACTTTGTTCTTTCAGACTTTAATGTTTTCTGACATGATGTGCTGAATAGATGTAATGCTATTGACCAAATTGCTTTTATAGAAATCAATAAGGAAGGTTTATGACCAGTCGGACTTAAAGAGGGAGGCTCCTCAATTAGTCCCATTACATAAATTAAATTGCTGCGAAGGATAGGTTTAACCTTTTCTTTTCTCACTGTTGATTTATTTGAATATGTTATTTTAAACTGTGATTGCTATTCGCATTTCCAAAATGGTTAACACAAGGCATTTCTTTTTTGTTTGTCTATTGTTTGACACTTGAAGAAATCCATCACCATGTTTCGTCTCCAAGTCAAACAATGGGGAGGTCAGCACAGGGAGGGGTTCGTTGTGCTTGAGCTGAAGTGCACACACTCTCTCTCTCTCTCTGTCTCTGTGTAAGAACATAAGGCACTTACCTAAGCTCAATGAATCTAGGGGTATGTTGGCAAAAAACAAAGCTAAAGGATTGCCAACATTGTGTCGAGGTACTGCTGGGGCTTAGCTTGCTAAAACAACACAGTTCTCCAGCGCAGTGCCTTGGTCAACCTCTCACCGACTCTCCAGCTAAGACCACCTTACCTGTTGGGGCATTGACTTTCAGGGCTATCTGGAGCCGGGTGGGAAGAATCCCGATCCTGGTGATGGGTACACTCCTACGGATCACCTCGGTGAACCAGTCTGACTGGTCGGTCATTCGCAGTGCTATGGAGTCCTGCCAAACTGCACAGGTTGGGTATTGGATTATCGATCAACTTAGTTTCAATCTTTCCATTGCTGAGCATGTCACCTTGGAACCAACTTGACCCCAAAGAGACAGCACTGCTCTGCCTCAAAAGCAGGATTGTCCCTAGCTATCTCCATTGTGGGTAACCAGCTTCCAGTGCCCTGCCGGGGTTTTCGGGGCCAGTTTTGGCGGGGCACAGAGCAGTACCACCCGGAAGAGGTGAGCCGGTGTGCAACGTCTCTGGTTGTGACACTGGCTCGATTTTTGACTCCCCCGCCCCCGACTCGTACGCCCCGCAGCGCGCTCTGCTGTTACCGCATGTGAAAGTGGGCGGTCTGCCCTGAAGCGGCTGCAGAGAGGTCAGTAATGTGCACCTCAGGTAAGTGTGATTGTTTTTTCTTTCATTTTGTTTTTGCGATTTATGTTGTGGTGGCGTGGGCTATGGATTGGGAATGTTTTTGGTGTTTTTTTAAGTTTTTTATTTTTCTCCCCAGGGCTCTCTTCGAGTGCTCCCCGGCCAGTTGTTTAGCAAAAATGTTTCGCATACTGAAAATCCAGCCCAATGGGATTTTCGGCTTTGCATATTTTGGGGCAGTAATGGCGGCGGGGCGGTAAGGTTTGCACCCTGGAACAGTTTGCGCCTCAGTCAGCAAAATTGGGCAGCTGGGCCCTGAGTGTGGGGCAGAGCGCTAAGGGAGGCATTGTACACCTCTCTCAGGGTGCTAGGCCAGCTGAGCAACTGAAAATCCATTGCCAAAGTGCTGGCCTTGGAGAATCCTAAGAGAGGATTCTGTGGAAAAAAAATCGCACTTAAAAACACAGCAAACAATCCCAATATCTTAAACATCCCACAATAAGCTACATCACACAAATAAGACTAAACAAAAGAATCAAGCTTACCTCATTCGTGAATTCCATCACTCATCGCTGCCGCGACAGCCCTGATTTTCCAGGCGGTCCCACCACGGTGCACTATGGGGCGCTATAGGGTCAGCGCACATCAAATTTCACCACGTAGTCGAAACCGGCAGCGGTGCACGCCGGCTCAATGCTCCCGGGCGCTGCTGCTCCCCGCCCCTGCAAAAACGGCAACAAATTCCCCGGCGGGCCACCCACTCGGAAACCATCCCTGCCGCCTTTACTGCCACTTCGGGGCCGGACAGAGGCAGCAACATTGGGAAAACCCAGACCTTGGAGTTTGCACATGCACCCTGGTGAACTCTGAGATTGAGTCTTATGCCACCTCTTCATGAAAACTGATGGAAATGGTGTAGGTGAGTGTCCATGACCTCAGAAACCCACAACCATTCCGAATGAAAATTAAATCCGGCCTCTTCCTTTTTGGTTGCACCATGGGCCTCGAACAAAACCCGATGTGTCTATTGCAGCAACTCAAACAATCACATTTCAGCGCCAATGATAATTTTTGGATGCTGGTATCACAAGGAGACTTGGGCACTTTGACTTTCCAGCATGAACCTGAGCCATTGGCAATTGGAAGGACCTATTGGAGGGTAGCCATATGGTCCTATATGGTGCTGAGCCATACAGAACTGAAAGCTCGAGTGCAACCTGGCCAGTGAGGGGAACCACATCAGCAGGCCTTCCCACTCCTGTCCATTGATCAGTGATGCCTGCTGGGAAGTGAAATCAGCCAATACAGTGCAGGCACACACCTTTCTGCTTAGAAAAGCTCTGGTCCATGCTGGGCTATCAGGGCAGCCTGACTGACTTACTTTGACCCTGTCACTGTGTTTTATTTTTGCAGCTCGTGAAGTCTGCCAGGCCAGCGGTGGAGCCCAATGAAGGTTTCTGGGAGCAGCTTCAAAGATATGAAGGCGAACTTCAATCCAGGCAGATTGGAGCTAATTCTTCAACCAATGGATGAACGCTTCAAGAAGGAGACCAGCCCTTGCACTGAGATAGTTTCGTTGAGATCTGCTTCACTGATATTGTAGAATATATATATTCAAAGTTACTGCTGCTGTAAGGTGGTCAGTTATGCAGCTGTATGGTGTCACTGGTTCACTGTTTGAAGACGAATGTCATTAAGATTGACTGGCTGCGATACATTATGGCACGTCTCGTCAGGTTCTGCAGATCCTGAGCCAATACAGGCCTATAGTAATGGAACATTTTTGGGATGGAAGGTTTGGACATGGGACAAGTCTTGAGGAAGTTACAGGACAAGTGATGCAATGTATTTTTTTGTCGCTAATAGCACCATTCATTTGCACCTTTATAAAACAATGGTTAGCCTAGCAACCATTTGTCATGCCCCATTAATCACTGAATTAAAACTCAGGTCAATTTAAGCTTCCAACTTCCATCTCTCTTTCTCACAGCCTTTCTCGTCTCTCTCCATTCCATCCCTGTTACAATGGTGGTGATGCTCCAAACTCTCCTCTCCTAAGCTTTAAACATACTCTTTCCCCCCGTCTTGTGTTGAAATCAAGAGTCATGCACTGTTTCCTTTCCAAACCCATTCTTTTTGTGGGACTCAAAAAACAGTTTGAACTTCTTACCTCTTTCGCTATATAAATCCACAAGCCTTTAAAACTCAAGTCTTCTATTAATTAATCACTTCTTTTAGTTTTTTCTCATTCTTCCATTCTGCCCAACTTTGGTGGTGCCCTGGACTATGGACCTTGGTCCTTCAGCCTGGCTTCTCAACAATTCTCACCCGAAGCCTGGCTACTTTCTGGAAGAAGTGAACCGATAGCTTCACACCATCAAATGTTTCACGTGTATTCTCATTGTTAGCGGTGATATGCTATTTGTGTCGGCCTACAACTATTTTTTTGCAAACATTAATAAAAGTGCCCCCTGATTAAAGTGAGGGCGGGGGGGGGCACTAAAACTGACATATTAAACAAATTACATTTTTGCCGGTATACTTAAATCAAATTAAAATTTGGTTGCCAGGGGTGATGATGCACTCCAGTTCCTCCGGTGTGCACCTTTCGCGGAAGGCCACGAGCAGGGACATCCTGGCTCGGATGTAACAGCGGAAGAGAGGCAGGCAGTCGGGCTGAATGACCCCCTCAACTGCCCGCTGCCTGGACCGGGTGATGGCCACCTTGGCCGTGCCCAGGAGCAGTCCTACGAGGAGGCCTTCCGACCTGCCTGCTAGCCTCTGCACAGGGTGCCCAAAGATCAGGAGTGTGGGACTAAAGTGCAACCAGAACTTGAGGAGCAGCCCCTTTAAATAATGGAACAGGGGCTGCAACCTCGCACATTCAATAAAAACATGGAAAACGGACTCTTCAAGACCGCAGAAATTGCAGGCGGCCTAGGAGCCCGTGAAACGACTTAAAATCTTATTGCACAGATTGCTCCGTGCAACACCCTCCAGGCCAAGTCCCCAATAAATAGAGGGAGGACTCCTGCATAGAGTGCACTCCATTGGGGACCCCCGCCTCCTCCGATCGGCAAGATGGTGCGCCATGGTGTGTCCGGACGGTAGACGAGGATGGCAAAGTGGAGAGTGTGCAAGAGCAGCCCGTACAGGAATCCCCTCCGCGTAGTGTGTCGGCCTACAACCAGAAACTCCTTTGCTGTTCACTGTGAGTTGAGTTTGAAATTTAATTATGGAATCATAGGGTGAGAAAATGCCCCTTTTTATAGCCCCGTTAGCAAGACATGGGACTGGGGGCGCTACCGCCTCCCGGGAAATTGCCCGGTAGTTTGTGGAGACCACGCCCCGTGGTTAGCGCCCCAGGACCCCGTGCAAATGGCGCTGTATGGCAACCCTTCACCACCCCGCAGGGGAAATCGCCTCACGGGTCGCAAAGCTGCCCAACACCCACTCTCGGGGCGGTGCTTAAACGGGAGTGAACCATCGCCCCGGGCCACCATCTTTTTATGTCGGCTGACTCTCGGGTCGGTTCTACGCTGGAGGCCCTAGCATGGTCCGAGTGAACTCCGTCTTGGATGCCGGCTGTTGGCCCAGTTCCACGCTGCCCTGGTAGCCCAGTGGAGGCCATCAGAGGCCGTGCACAGTACGCAACGGCCCTCCGCTTTGAGCGAAGTGGAAGGACATTGAAGTGTGTCGGTGTTACACGGAGCATCCACGTAGCGCTTGACTCCCCAACCCAGTAGCGCCCAGTTACCATCCCCAATGGAAATGGAGTGTGGGAGATTATGCTCCGCTTCCTTTCAGGGGCGCTAAGGGCAATTCCACACCGGGCGCTAAAAGTCCCGATCCTGGAAGGTTACCGCCTCCAATAGGGCAATTTTGCCCCCATAGATTGTTACAACATGCAAGAAGGACATTCAGCCCATCATGCCTTTGCTGGCTCTTTGAAAGGGCTCCTAATGCAATAGACAGGCAGAACAGACCAGTACAAATACGGAAAGTGACATCGAAGGGTAACTAATGGGCACCAACTGAGTTCTGGAACTCACCAGCTACATTGCGGAGTAAATATAAAGTCGGATGCCTTACAGGCCGGGGATTAACGTTGAAGCCCAAACTGGCACCAGGCCCTCAGTCAAGCAGAGTGTTTTCGTTGATCATGGAATGCTCTGCTCGGCCTGCTCAAGGAGGAGGAAGCCTGCAATGTTTCGATTGGCTTTATTCGGAGAGCAAGGGGCAGGAGAGGGGACTGAAGCCCAGCTTCAGTAATGCCCCACGGCCAAGTAACCTGACAACCCAGGCCCGGAGTCAAATAGAGCAGCAAATCTGCAGAGGGGGGGCCACAGGAAATAAAGAAATGGGCTGCGAGTGGCTGTGTTATAAATCCTTCCAGCTCAGGTCATCATACGATCACTCATGGGCACTTGTTGATACTTCTGATGCCCCCACTCATAAGACCTGGAACACCAATGGGCTGGATTTTGACCAGGAAGGCGGGTTACGGCAAGGCTGGGGGGGGCGGTGGGAAGCGGTTGGGAAAACCGACAAGGCCAGGATTCCCACAAGTCCTGCCAACATTAATGGCAGGACCTGATTTCCTTGCGAGGCCTCGGTTTCCTGCCCACAGTGAGCCAGATGGAGAGGCTGTGGCTGGCAGTGGGCGGGCCTGCGGCACTAGGCCTCACAGAGGAGAGAGGGAGGGATCAGGTGGGGGGGCCGGTGTCGACCTCAGGAGGATAGGGAGAGGGTCGATGAAAAATCGCCGACATTGTGGGATCTGTAGGGGGCCGGGGGAGAAGATAGGGACATTGAGGGTCGTGGGGGGAGGGGGGGTGGGAAATAACACTTTGAGGCTAGCCAACAGATGATTGTAGCCAGCCTGATGCTGATGTTGGGATGGGGTGAGATCGGGGCCAGGCAGCAGAGGGTCGTGGCCGGCCTAACGACTATTGGGGATTAGGTGGAGGCCGGGGTGAGTGATCGGAGGCCTCGTAAGGGGGTCTCCGATCCTGGGGAGTGGGTTATGCAGGGACCCTGGATCCAGGAAGTAGGAATGAAGCCACTTACCTCGCTGTAACTGCCGGGTTTTGCAAAGTGTGTAAAACCCGTCCAACTGCAGTTAAAAACAAAATGGAGGTTAAAAAAGAGGCTTCCAGGCTCATTATAATATTTAAATTGCTGTTCCGCCCACTGGGAGTGGGTTGAACATAAGAACATAAGAACGTGACAAATAGATGCAGGAGTAGGCCATTTGGCCCTTCAATCATGGCTGATCCAATCTCGGCCTCAATTCCACTTCCCTGCCCACTTCCCATAACCCTTGACTCCTTTATCATTCAAAAATCTGTCTACCTCCACCTTAAATATATTCAATGACCCAGCCTCCACAGCTCTCTGGGGCAGCAAATTCCATAGATTTACAACCCTCTGAGAGAAGAAATTCCTCCTCATTTCCGTTTTAAATGGGTGACCCCTTATTCTGAAACTATGCCCCCCTAGTTCTAGATTCCCCCATGAGGGGAAACATCCTCTCTGCATCTACTTTGTCGAGCCCTCTCATTATCTTATACGTTTCAATAAGATTGCCTCTCATTCTTCTAAACTCCAATGAGTATGGGTCCAACCTGCTCAACCTTTCTTCATAAGACAACCCCTTTATCTCAGGAATCAACCTCGTGAACCTTCTCTGTCTGCCCACCCCCGTCCCTCCTCCGTTATAACCGGAAGTGGACGGGTTGGAGGCATGTTCAGGTCGGGAATCCCATTTTAATCAATTTAAGTACCCCATGCCCTCAACCCACCTGTTCTATAGATAAAAATTCTCCACCACCCCCCTCCCCCCTCAGTGACTGTTAAAAAGGCATTGGAGGGTCATTTTCACCATTTTCCAGGGGCAGAAAACTGGTGGTTTGGATTGCCCGCACATTATACAGCCCGCCTGATTTCCCTTCCCATCGGCTGATCGATTACCGCCAGTGTTAAAGCTAACAAGTGTTCCCCTTTAGGCAATGTGCATAAAATAAATCATCTCTGACAAAGCTCCACAGGCCTGCTATAATGGAGCCCAGTTGTTTCCAATTGTTGCAGCTCATTGAGTCTCAGTTGAGGGAAGCGATGTAAGAGTTAGTTAGCCAATCCTCTATCCTTGCTAATATATTACCCCCAACCCTGTGAGGTCTTATCTTGTGCACCTTATCGAATGCCTTCTGGAAATCCAAATGCACCACAACTACTGGTTCTCCCTTATCCACCCTGCTTATTACATCCTCAAAGAGCTCCAGCAAATTTGTCAAACATGACTTCCCCTTTCATAAAACCATGCTGACTCTGCTTGACTGTATTATGCTTTTCCAAATATCCTGCCACTGCTTCCGTTATAATGGACTATCATACCTTTGGTAACTGGTCTATAGTTTCCTGCTTTCGTTTTTAAAATAAGGGCGTTACATTTGCGGTTTTCCAATCTGCTGGGACTGCTCCAGAATCCAGGGATTTTTGGTAGATTACAACCAATGCATCCACTATCTCTGCAGCCACTTCTTTTAAGACTCTAGGATGCAGGACATCAGGTCCGGGACTTGTTCACATTTAGTCCCATTATTTTACCGAGTACTTTTTCTTTAGTGATAGTGATTGTTTTAAGTTCCCCCCTCCCTATAGCCCCTTGATTATCTATTATTGGGATGTTTTTAGTGTCTTCTACTGTGTCTTCTACCATGAAGACAAGTACAAAATATTTGTTCAAAGTCTCTGCCATTTCCCTGTTCCCCATTATTGATTCCCCAGTCTTATCCTCTAAGGGACCAACCTTTACTTTAGCTACTCTCTTCCTTTTTATATACCTGTAGAAGCTCTTACTATCTGTTTTTATATTTCTTGCTAGTTTACTCTCATAACCCATCTTCTCTCTCTTTATTTTTTTTTAGTTGTCCTTTGCTGGCTTTTAAAAATTCCCCAATCCTCTGGTCTCCCACTAATCTTGGCCACTTTTTATGCCATTGATTTCAATTTGATACCATCCTTTACTTCCTTAGTTAGCCACGGGTGATTCTCCCTTTTCTTAAAGTCTTTCCTTCTCACTGGAATATATTTTTGTTGAGAGTTATGAAATATCTCCTTAAATGACTTCCACTGCTTATCAACCATTTTACACTTTAATCTATTTTCTCAGTCCACTTTAGCCAACTCTGCCTTCATACCTTTGTAATCACCTTTATTTAAGATCAGGACACTGGTTTGAGACCCAACTGTCTCACCTTCCAACTGAATTTGAAATTCAACCATACTATGGTCACTCTTTACTAGAGGATCCTTTGCTATGAGATCATTTATTATCCTGCCTCATTACACAATATCAGATCTAAGATAGCTTTCCCTGGTTGGTTCCACAACGTACGGTTCAAGGAAACCATCTCGGATATACTCTGAACTCTTCCTCAGGGCAACCTTGGTCAATTTGCTTTGTCCAATCAATATGAAGATTAAAATCACCCATGATTATTGCAGTTTCTTTTTTATAAGCCTCCATTATTTCTTGATTTATACTCTGTCCAACAGTGTAGCTACTGTTGGGAGGCCGAAAACTGCGCCCACCAATGACTTCTTCCGCTTATTATTTCTTACCTCCACCCAAACTGATTTTACATCTTGATCTTCTGAGCCAATATCACTTCTCATTACTGCACTGATCTCATCCTTTATTACGGGCACATTGTAGAATGCCTTTAGTGCCAGCTGTGGCTTAGTGGGCAGCACTCTCACCTCTGAGTCAGAAGGTTGTGGGTTTGTGTCCCAGTCCAGGGACTTGAGCACAAAAATCTAGGCTGATACTCCAGTGCAGTGCTGAGGGAGTGCTGCACTCACAGAGGTGGATGTGATGTTAAACCGAGGCTCCACCTTGTCTCTCAAGTGGATGTAAAAGATCCCGTGGCACTATTTTGAAGAAGAACAAGGGAGTTATCCCTGGTGCTCAGGCCTTAATCAACTTTAAAAAAAACAGCTGATCTGGTTATTATCACATTATTGGGGTTTGGGGTGTATGGGGGGGATGGGGGGTGGTTGTTGTTGCACCGTCCACCCTGCCTGGCTTTTGGGAGGCCTGATTGATATTATGGTTCAGCTTCATTCGCATTGAACGGGCTGATTAGCAGCATCATCCGTAGCTCAGTTGCTCGGGTTATTTATTGGATTCTGTCTTGCTGGTCGTAGCACACAGAGGGTAAAGGTCAGTAACTGCTAATTGTTCTTGCAAGGTATATGCAATAAACATTATGGTCTGGCTAATTTTCACACTTCAAGGCAGGGACATGTATCGTTCAGGAGGGCCTTGGTCTGTTTAGCTTGATGGCTGCCATTGGACTAAGGTGGGGGCATGTCTTAAATTAGTGGCTTGATTATGTTAATTTATGCTGATTTGCACATTAATAAAGGCATGCAGTGTTCACACCCCATTATTTTTCTAGCAGGATTCGGTCCAACATGTTTAAATGACCAAATAATTCAATTCATACCTACTGACCCACAGGAGCTCCAGGCTTGGTCCACATGTGTTTGAAGACTGTGAGCGACGACCAATTTAATGTCGTTAATGAGGGATAGTTTTATTTTAATATTCCTTTGAAGGCTTCTGAATGATATATCACTGGCTGAATTCATACCCGTCTGAAGCCAGCAGAGACTGAGCTAATTTAGTGGCTCCCTGTTAGTATTCCACCAGGTAAAGAGTGAGGAACCCAGTTTAAAGGATTAACTTTAGGTTAAGAGTTAGTGGAAGAGAATAGTAAACTGCAGTAAATACACTGCACTGAGTACCTGTTCAACATTAAATAACTTTCTTGGTTTATAGCCTGAGCCTTGATCTGACGAAATGTAAATGAATCCACTAACAAAGACAAGGCGATCACGTGGAGGCATGTGATGTACTACAGTAAGTCGGAGCACAGTGACGAGAGCTCGCTACATCTACCTTGCTATCCCAAATCATGTGCAGTACAGTTAGATTTAGAAGTAAGTTGCTTCTATTCTACACCAGCAAATGTGCCCTAACAGCAAACTGAGAAGATCACCCTGTCTTCAGCAGATCACTGCTCCAGTGTGCTAGCTACATTTTCCACACCACACAAACCCTTTATTCCATAAATCAGGGTCTCATGGGCTAGTTTTGCCTGTCTAAATGGCTCAGAGAGGAATTTTCTGGATTTTCCTCCCTAATTAGCCTGGGATTTCAGTTTTTTTTGCCTCTCCCAGGAGATCACATGGCTCCGGGTGGGTAAGGGGTGTATGTCGCGTGATGCTTAGCGCATCAAAACAATATGGGACAGACTGGATGGACCAGTTAGCCTTATCCTGGCTGACATTTCAGTATGTCCTTGTGTATCCGGATGTGGTTGGTTAGTTCCTGTCAATTTAAGGACTGAAGTTCTGTGTTAGGGTTAGAGTTGGTGTATCGGGGGCACACATGCTTGTGTCTAGTGCTTTTCACACTGCTGGTGCAGAGGGGGGAACTCCCCTGGCTCTTACACTGTTCCCTCCTTTACAGATAGTACTCTCAGTGCGATTCATACCAAGCGCTGGAAACTGTTGAATCTTTCTTGTTGCCTTGCGCTGAGAGCATCCAATTCACCGGAAGGAAGGAGAACCACTCCCTTTCCTGAGAGAGCCTTGCAGATCATGCTAAGGCCGGAGATGAGAAGGAAACATAGGATCAGTAGAAGGCCATTTAGCCCCTCGAGCCTGTTCTGCCATTCAATCAGATCACGGCTGATCTGTACCCATCATAGCATCATCATCATCATGGGCAGTCTCTCCGAATTGAGGAAGACTTGCTTCCACTCTAAAAATAAGTCCTTAGGTTACTGAACAGTCCAATACGAGAACCATGTACAGTAGACACCTCAAGTCGCTGGAGAAATACCACCAACTATGTCTCCGCAAGATCCTACAAATCCCCCCGGGGGATGTTAGCGTCCTCAATCAGGCCAACATCCCCAGCATTGAAGCACTGACCACACTTGATCAGCTCCGCTGGGCAGGCCACATTGTTTGCATGCCTGACATGAGACTCCCAAAGCATCTGTACCTCAACTCCATTTACCTACCATTGCTCCATATTCCTTGCTACCTTTAACAATAAAAATCTCTCGCTCTCAGTCCTGAGAGCTCTAATTGTCCCCGTGCATCTATTGCCTTCTGGGGAAGAGAGTTCCAGATTTGAAGTACCCTCTGTGGGAAAAAGTGCTCCCTGATTTCCCTCCTGAATGGCCAGCTCTAATTTGAAGATTCTGCCCATCTGTTTTAGATTTCCCCACCGGAGGAAATTGTTCCTTTGTTCCCGCCCCAGCGAATCACTCGATCATTTTAAATACCTCAGTTAGATCACCCCGTAACCTTCTAAACTCACCGAAATAAAAGCCAAGTTTCGGCAACCTCATAATTTGACCCTTGTAGCCGATAGACTGGCTTGAAATAATATATAAAATAAAAAAGCAAAATACTACAAATGTTGGAAATCTGAAATAAAAACTGAAAATGCTGGAAATCTCAGCAGGTCGGGCAGTATCTGTGGAGAGAGAAACAGAGTTAACGTTTCAGGTCGATGGCCTTTCGCCAGAACTGAAAAAGATTAAAGATGCAACAGGTTTTAAACAAGTGTGGGGGCAGGGAAAGGGGAAGGGAGGAAAGAACAAAAGGGAATGTCTGTGATAGGACGGGAGGGAGGAGAGATTCTGGGCTAGAAATTCATTATAAACCAGGAATGGGTGATATCTTTAGAAAAGTTTGAGAATTAGTGCTAGGCACTAATGCCTGAGACTGCATGCAAAATTCATTCTCACTGCTCAAAAAAATGTTTGAAAAGATTGTAACAGAGGCTGTGGTTCTCGTATTGGACTGTACAGCCACCTAAGAACTCATGCTAAGTGTTGAAGCAAGTCTTCCTCGATTCCGAGGGACTGCCTATGATGATGATATGATGATGATGATTGAAAAGAAATCATCTTAAAGGCCGAGCTCCATGGCGTTAAACTCAAAGAGTGGATCAATATCGGGTGCAGTCTAATCTCAACTCATGATTGCCATAGGCTTTTCCCAGTACTTAAAGGGGAGGTTCATTGATACTGCAGCAGCTCAGTCTCAGCACTGCTGGCTGTGCAGCTGCCTCAGCAAGGAGAACCATAAGAAGGAGAAGGAGCTGGAGGACGTAAGCAGGTGTGCTCATGGCAGGTCCACCTCAGGCGGGTGGTCAGGGTGAGTGAATGCTTCAACAAATGCTTCATACCACCATCTGTACCACAGCCTTCACACTCTGCCCAAAGCACCACAACCCCCAGCACTCACCCACCAACAATCGCTACCTACAAACACTCACACCCACATAACACACCTTGCACACAATGACAGCTATTCAACTATGGCAGGCACAAGTGTCATTAGTTATTAGAATGATTGTGATTTGTGTGATATATTTATGAATGGCGTTACAATATTTTGTGGTTTCTCTCATTTCACCTTTGTGCCCAGGAGGACGCTGTGATATGGCAATACACAAGGATAGTACGATAGGCATGTAGTGAGTAAAAGGGATCTCCTGGTGAGAACCCTGAGAACCCTGAGAACCCTGATATCCCTCCTCATCCCTCTGAACATATGTTCCCGCATTTCTAGCTGCCTATGCTCCCTCCGCCGTAGATCCTGGAGGACAAGGTGGCATGCCAATACACCCCCCATTAATATTGCCAGACGTAGCAGTTTGAATCGTTGAACAAAAAAATGTAGCCACTTTGTACTTGTCAGAACAATGCTGAGAAAAAAGAACCCTTGTATTTACTCATGCAAACTCATCCGCTAGCAGAAGCTGACTGGAGACCATAGAAACTAACCTGCCCTGACAGCTGGGAATGATTAATGCGGATGCCTTTAAATAACATCCCTGGAGCTGGCTTCCTGCAGCTGTGCGCCTTATCTCCCTGCCGCTGTCTGGTCGAGGTGCAATGGTAAGTGTCCATAATGAATTTTGCAGATCAGCCACCCAGTGAACGTTGCACGCGCACTGACGTCACCATATGCTTGCCATTGGAATCCCCGGTGGTACCGCGTATTGGCGTCGCAACGTGGGGTCCGTATTTGCCGTGCGCCTCCAGGTTTGCCTCGCTCCGGCGCTATTGCAACAGCGCCCCGTTACCGGCTTCTGCAGGTGCTAACGGGAGGCACTAGCCAACTGTATTTTCCCCAAAGGTATGATAGTAAAAAGCAAAAGGTATGATGGCAATGGAACAAGTAAAAAAGCAAAAGATGAGGCCAGAAGAACTGTAAATAAGAATGGCAGAGTCATCAACAGATGCGTGTGAAAAAATAGCGGCAGAGGTTATGGTCTGCAATTGTTGAACTCGATGTTGAGTCCAGAAGGCTGTAAAGTGCCTAATCGAAACACGAGGTGCTGTTCCTCGAGCTTGCATTGAGCTTCATTGGAACAGTGTAGGGGGCCAAGGACGGCGAGGTCAGAGTGGGAGTGGAGTGGGGAATTAAAGTGACCGGCGACCGGAAACTCGGGGTCACACTTACAAACTGAACTGACGTGTCCCGCAAAGCGGTCACCCAATCTACGTTTGGTCTCCCCAGTGTAGAGAAGACCACATCGTGAGCAGCGAATACTGTATACTAAATTGCAAGAATTACAAGTAAATCGTTGTTTCACCTGGAAAGAACGTTTGGAGCCCTGGACAGTGGGCACGGAGGAGGTAAAAGGGTTAAGTGTTGCATAGTCTGCGCTTGCACGGGTAGATGCCATGGGAAGGCAAGGGGGTGCTGGGTTGTTGGAGGAGTGGACCAGGGTGTTGCGGAGGGAGCGGTCCCTTCGAAATGCTGAGAGGGGAGGGGAGGGGAAGATGTGATTGGTGGTGGGATCATGCTGGAGGTGGCGGAAATGCCAGAGGATGTTTCGTTGAATGTGGAGGCTGGTGGGGTGAAAGGTGAAGACAAGGGGAACCCAGTCGTGGTTCTGGGAGGGAGGAGAAGGGGTGAGAGCAAAAGTGCGGGGAATGGAACGGACACGGTCGAGCGCCATGTCAACTGCGGTAGAGGGGAATCCACGGTTGAGGAAAAAGGAAAACATATTGAAAGCACTAGTTTGCATGGTGGCATCATTAGAATAGATGCGACGGAGACAGAGAAACTGGGAAGTGGAATAGAGTCCTTACAGGAAGCGATGTGGGAGGAAGTGTAGTCCAGCCAGCTGTGGGAGTCAGTGGGCTTATAGTGGATGTTTGTCGAAAGCCTATCCCCAGAAATGGAGACAGGGAAGGAAAGAGTTGGAGATGGACCATGTGAAGGTGAGGGAAGGGTGAAAATTGGAAGCAAAGTGAATGACAGGGCAAGAGCAGGAAATGGCACTGATACAGTCATCAATGTACCAGAAAAAGAGGTGAGGGAGGGAACCGGAGTAGGATTGGAACAAAGAATGTTCCACATATCCCACGAAAAGTCAGGCACAGCCTGGGTTCCCATAGCAACACCATTAATTTGGAGGAAGTGAGTGGAGTCAAAGGAGAATATATAAAATAATCTGGCTGGATAGTCTAGAACTAGGGGTCATAGTCTCAGGATAAGGGATTGGCCATGTAGGAATGAATGAGAAAACATTTCTTCACTCAAAGGGATGTTAATCTTTGGAATTCTCTACCCCAGAGGGAAAGAAAGAAAGATTTGCATTTATATAGCGTCGTTCTCAACCTCCGGATATCCCAAAGCACTTTACAGCCAATGAAGTACTTTTTCGAAGTGTCGTCATTGTTGTAATGTAGGAAACGCGGCAACCAATTTGCGCACAGCAAGCTCCCACAAACAGAAACGTGATAATGACCAGATAATCTGTGTTAGTGATGTTGATTGAGGGACAAATATTGGCCAGGACACCAAGGATCACTCTCTTGCTATTTTTCAAAATAGTGCCATGGGATCTTTAATGTCCACCTGAGAGAGCAAACTCTGTTTAACATCTCATCTGAAAGGCTGCACCTTCTACAGTGCAGCACTCCCTCGATACTGCACTGGAGTATTAGCCTAGAATTTGTGCTCAAGTCGCTGGAGCGGAACTTGAACCCATAACCTTCTGACTCAGAGGTGAGGGTGCTACCCACTGAGCCACAACTGGTGGTGGGTTGGGCCTGTGGATGCTCAATAATTGAGTAATTTCAAGGCTGAGATCGATTGATGTTTGGACTCTAGGGGAATCAAAGGATATGGGGAACGAGTGGGAACGTGGAGTTGAGGTCGAAGATCAGCCATGATCTTATTGAATGGAGGAGCAGGCTCAAGGGGTTGTACTCCTACTCCTATTTCTTATGTTTGTTTTGTAATCTAACTGGATTGAAACCTAGAATGAAAGGCAGAAGGCCAGTGTACTAACTCAATACAAAGCCCCCAATTATCCCTGCACTCCCAGGCTAACATTCCTCGTTTCATCCGTCAAGATCTGATACTGGTTCTTCCCATTCACTTAATCACAAAGGAAGATGGTTGTAGTTGTTGGAGGTCAATCATCCCAGCTCCAGGACATTGCTGCAGGGCAGTGTCCTAGGCCCAATCATCTTCAACTGCTTCATCAACGACCTTCTCTCCATCATAAGGTCAGAAGTGAGAATGTTCGCTGATGATTCCACAGTGTTCAGTTCCATTCGCAACTCCTCAGAAAATAAAATTGTTCATGCCCGCATACAGCAAGACCTGGATGATATTTAGGCTTGGGCTGATAAGTGGCAAGTAACATTCACATCACACAAGTGCCAGGCAATGACCATCTCCAACAAGCAAGAGTCGAACCACCTCCTCTTAATATTCAAAGGAATTACCATCGTTGAATTCCCCACCATCAATATCCTGGGGGGCTCACCATTGACCAGAAACTTAACTGAACCAGCCACATAAATACTGTGGCAACAAGAGCGGGTCAGAGGCTGGGAATTCTGCGATGAGTGTCACACCTCCTGACTCCCCAAAGCCTTTCCACCATCTGCAAGGCAAAAGTCAGGAGTGTAATGGAATAATCTCCACTTGCCTGGATAAATGCAGCTCAAGACGCACTCAAGAAACTCAACACCATCCAGGATAAAGCAGCCCGCTTGATTGGGACCCCATTGGAACCTTCAACATTCACTCCCTCCACCACCGGCGCACCGTGGCTGCTGTGTGTACCATCTACAAGATGCACTGCAGCAACTCACCAAGGCTACTTCGGCAGCACCTCCCAAACCCGTGACCTGTACCACCTAGAAGGACAAGAGCAGCAGGCGCATGGGAACACTACCACCTCCAAGTTCCTCTCCGAGTCACACCACCCTGACTTGGAAATATATCGGCGTTCCTTCATTGTCGCTGGATCAAAATCCTGGAACTTCCTCCCTAACAGAACTGTGGGAGCACCTTCACCACAAGGACTGCAGTAGTTCAAGAAGGCAGCTCACCACCACCTTCTCAAGGGCAATTAGGGATGGGCAATAAATGCCGGCCTTGCCAGCGACACCCACATCCCGGAACAGATTTTTTAAAAAGGCACACGCAAACACAGACACATAGAAACACACACACACAGAAATACATATCCTCTTTTAGATTTTTTATTAATGCGTACGTTACAATTCCAACAAGAACAAACTTTAAACTCTATTGAAGCATTTACAGAAATTTAATAATTAATATTTTTTTGTTGTAAATCTTATTTAAAACTACCAAAAAGCCAGAAAAAAAAACAATTACCCAAATACAAAAAAAAAGCAACTTATAAAAGTTCAGCACTGCGAACCACACACACACTGGAATACATGCTTTAAAAATGAATGGCAATCAGACTGAATAGCTTTAAAGGGCTGGAGTATCACACACTTGCCTCTCAACCATCTCCACTTTATTGGGACATCCTGATTTGATAATTCTATCTCAATCCTCTCCCACTGTTACTTTCCCCTTTAGTTGTGGAAGGATGTTACAGGGTTTTAAAATGCTCCACTTCTTTCCTCTGAGCTGTGTTACTTTCTTTTGATTCTGAGACACGTCTATTTGGGAGTTTGTGTTGGTTTCTGGGGCTGGATCTCGTAAAGGGGCTCAGGTTTTTGTTTCTATTTTGCCCCCTCCCTTTTAAAATGTAGTTTAATTATCCTTTCCATTAATTGTCAGATACTGGATATTAACACAGCTAACTCTGGCCTCTTTTCTTTACCAATTTGGTTTTATGGTTTTGAATTTGTGGAAACTATAACAATTCATTAAACTCATTATAAGCACATAAATAATAGTAATTTAAAAAGTGACAATATCAGGTTATTTGAATATTCATGGAACTTCAAATGATAAAATAAAGGTTCCCTATTCTGGCCAGTTGTTCCTGCTTGCTGGGGCCTATGTCCTGATTTTATTATTTATTCTCAATTTTTAAGGTTTGTGTCCCTGATTTTCTCTATTTGTTCTCAATGTTTTTAGGCCTGTGTCCTTGATTTTCTTCCTGACTTTTGGTACTATGTACTGATTGTGGCTGGCTGTCCTGATTTCTTGAGGCTTGTGCCCTGGTTTTGAAGTTCAGAGGTTGAGAGGTAAGGCATCACACAGCCAGAGCTTTTGGTTTTCCCATGAATCCTTCGAGGACTGCGCAGGCACCACCACAAAATCACACAGATTTGGGATTCTGCTCCTCAGGCCAGAATTCCTATATAATTGTTCGCAGGGATTTGAAACACAGCAGATGGAAAAGTGAGCAGTTCCGACTGTGAACGCTTTGAAAATGCTTCGTCGGGACTGAAAGGGATTCAGTTTCCAGAAGTTAACCAGCTAATGGTCTTTAGTTACTGGGGCAGGGAGGGTGGGGGCTCGTGGCATGAAACATATCGATGAAATCGGGTTTTCACTTCCCACTGCAGTGACCTGTGATAGAGTTGCGACATGTGGAGCATCCTATTCGAGCAACACAGGAGGGCCAATTTTACCAACGGTACTGCGACTTCGTAAAAGTACCTCCGGCTTGAGCTAGTCCTCAGTGAAACATTTTCCTTATATAATGCATATCTGGCGCTAACGCCTGCCTCCCTGGTGCAATGGTGGCAGCTGTTAGCAGTAAGGGCAAATCGGCACTGCCTTTGGAAGCAAAGTGGCAAAATTCATTTGCGTCATTTTTCTGGGGTTCCCGCAGCTCTTCAGCCAAAGTTATGGAGAACAAGCGGGAGAACCCTTCGCAATAATTCATCCCCGATGTCTCTATAGTGCACGGTAACAGGAGGCTGGGAGTGTGTTATAGAGCTGTTGCACAAATGGAGTTACTGGGCCAACATCCTCCGTGTAGATTAAAACAAAAAAAGCTCTGGCATTGTGACGCTGGAACGTTCAAGACATTCAGTACTGCAGTGCAGAAATCTACTCTACTTATTTAAATGCTTCACAGAGTGCCATAATGATTTGACGAAATACATATTTTTTCTGGCATGACTTTCGAAGACCTGAGTAACATAAGAGGCGGTTTTTTTTGAGAGTCTCTGGTTTAGACGTAGGCTTTTGATTGAGCTGACTCTGTCTTTGTGTAGATCTTTTGCCCACTTTGGGCAGAAGAATACTTGTAGGCACTGTGAAAGAGAACACACGGTCATCATTATTTGCACAGGGACATACCAGTATCCTTTCAGCTATCACTACTGCAGTATAAAAGCCTGGCTGTTGTCTGTTTTTCTCCTCTCTTTTCACACGTATTGATTTTTTTTTTCTATTGCTACTCTTGCTCATCTTTCCCATAAGGACAAAAAAGACGAGTGGCTCTCGAAGTAACACAAAAAAAAAACAGAAAGAAAAAAATTGATCCAAATATATCTTCTGGCAAATCATGGCAAACCTTCCCTGCCTCGAACAGATATAACAGCTGCAGCCAAATCAGCCCTGGGAGTTGCTCCATCTGTCGGACACGAACTTGGAGAACAATGAACAATTATGTTGTGAAGAGGTGGTCCTTACCAACGGAAATGCATGAGGCCTGTATGGATCCGACCCATAGTGAGGCCTATACAGAGCCTGCTCATAGTGAGGCCTATACTGAGCCTGCTCATAGTGAGGCCTATTCAGAGCCTGCTCATAGTGAGGCCTATACAGAGCCTGCTCATAGTGAGGCCTATACAGAGCCTGCTTATAGTGAGGCCTATACAGAGTCTGCTCATAGTGAGGCCTATACTGAGCCTGCTCATAGTGAGGCCTATTCAGAGCCTGCTCATAGTGAGGCCTATACAGAGCCTGCTCATAGTGAAGCTTCTACAGAGCCTGCTCATAGTGAGGCCTATACAGAGCCTGATCATAGTGAGGTCTATACAGAGCCTGCTCATAGTGAGACTTATACAGAGCCTGCTCAAAGTGAGGCCTATATAGAGCCTGCTCAAAGTGAGGCCTATGCAGAGCCTGCTCATAGTGAGGCCTGTACAGAGCCTGGTAATAGTGAGGCCTATACAGAGCCTGATCATAGTGAGGCCTATACAGAGCCTGCTCAGAGTGAGGCCTATACAGAGCTTGCTCATAGTGAGGCCTGTATGGAGCCTGCTCATAGTGAGGCCTAAACAGAGCCTGCTCATAGTGAGGCCTATACAGAGCCTGATCATAGTGAGGTCTATACAGAGCCTGCTCATAGTGAGACTTATACAGAGCTTGCTCATAGTGAGGCCTATATAGAGCCTGCTCAAAGTGAGGCCTATGCAGAGCCTGCTCATAGTGAGGCCTGTACAGAGCCTGGTAATAGTGAGGCCTATACAGAGCCTGATCATAGTGAGGCCTATACAGAGCCTGCTCAGAGTGAGGCCTATACAGAGCTTGCTCATAGTGAGGCCTGTATGGAGCCTGCTCATAGTGAGGCCTAAACAGAGCCTGCTCATACTGAGGCCTATACAGAGCTGACTCATAGTGAGGCCTATACAGAGCCTGCTCATAGTGAGGCCTATACAGAGCCTGCTCATAGTGAGGCCTATACAGAGCCGACTGATAGTGAGGCCTCTACAGAGCCTGCTCATAGTGAGGCCTGTACAGAGCCGACTCACAGTGAGGCCTATACAGAGCCTGCTCATGGTGAGGTCTATACACAGCCTGCTCATAGTGAGGCCGATACACAGCCTGCTCATAGTGAGGCCCTATACAGAGCCTGCTCATAGTGAGGCCTGTACAGAGCCTGCCCATAGTGAGGCCTGTACAGAGGCTGCTCATAGTAAGGCCTATACAGAACCTATTCATAGTGGGGCTTATATTAAGTCACCTTAGAGTGAGGCCTGTACAAAGTCAACTCAACATGAGGTGTCTATACACTCTATTTAGAGTGAGCAAAGGATAGACAGTACTTATATAATGAAGCCTATATGGACCTTGCTTAAAGTGAGGCCGCTATGGTCCCTGCTTATACTGAGATTTGCACTGTCCCTACTTATACTGAGGTTTGCCTAGGGCCTACCTTTAGTGAGGTAATATGCCACAATATCACAGTCATTGTTGCTATGTAAATGACTGGGCATTCTATTTGTTAAGGTTACCCTATCATGGCAGTTCCTTTTTTGAATTTGGTTTGACAGTCACCCTGTGAGAATCATAAGAGATTCTGATAAGAATGTTGGAATTTGAAACTGTTACCCAATCCAGTGACTTTATGTTAGTCTAATAGGTCCACCGAGTGTTTTCTTTAGTATTTTGGGTATATTTTTATGGTCAGCATGGTTGGAGGTGTTGGTGTGGAGTTTCAGCTCCAAACACTCCTGAGTCAGGTACACATATGGAGCAGCCACTCTATGAGGATAAAGATGCAACACAGCGGGTACAAGATTATATGGCCAAAAAAAGCCACTTACCCATCTTTTCTTTTGCAGGAACAACATAAGAATGCACCTCCCAAGATGAGGAGGGCTGACCCAGCCCATCCAATATAGAGGGCAGATCCCAGCTCGTACCTATAAGCAAAGAAATCATTAGACTCTTAAATGTAACCATTTTCTAACCAATTAGAACCAACTGCCCATTCGCCGACGATGTCTCAATCAATATGTGCACCATCCAATGTATGTTACGAATGTATATGGGCCACGAGGGTCTCGGATTTGCTCGCCAGTCTTGGGGTGATATTATTTGGGGTGCTACAGTTGGTCACAGAGCCTCTAGACTAGGGGGTGGAAAGATCAGCCATTTCTAATCGCTATCCTGTGTAAGGATGTCGGGTGAGTACGGGATCATCAACAACACCAACTCCCATATTTAGCGCACCTTTAATATACTGAAAAATCCCAAGAGCATCGGAGGAGTGTAATCAGATAAAAATTGACACCATGGCACATAAGGAGATATTAGGATAGGTAGGATTTAAGGAACATCTTAAAGGGGGAGAGAGAGGCGGAGAGGTTTAAGGAGGGAATTCCAGAGCTTAGGGAGCTGAAGGCTGACAATGATGGGACAAAGAAAATCGCGGATGTACAAGAGGCCGTAATTGGAGGAACACAGAGTTCTCGAGAGCTGTAGGGCTTGAGGAAGATACAGAGATAGAGGGGAGAGGCCATGGAGGGAGTTCAACACAAGGATGAGCATTTTAAATTTGAGGCGTAGCTGGACCGGGAGCCAATGTAGGTCAGTGAGGTGTGATTCCCGTTAATGTTCACAGCCTAGGTTCACACATGGTGAAAGGTCACTTGGACAAGGTGCCTATGGTGGCAGAGGCATACTCCAGCAATGGGCGCACGGTGCCTTTTATGTGAGCAGGGCAGCAAACTGAAACAAATGACCTATGTTGAATAAGAAACGGATTTTATGAATTTTATCATTTGATTTAGTAGGCACGAACGCACAAGGGCGTAATCTGATCTTTGTTTCTGACTGGATTTTCCCCAGGTAAGACTAAATTACCAGGCAATAAATGGATGCAGCAACAAGACCTATTTGAACAGTCAGCACCTGCTGGTGTAAAGCTTGTACACCTGTAGAGAGTGTATTTATCAGTCTCATATCTGGCTTGGAAACTGCACCTTTTGGCAACATAAGCTGGTCAAGCAACAAACACAGTGTACATTTATATGGAGCCTTTTTCCTCTGTTTACCACCTCAGGACACTTGGCACTTCACAGCCTTCTGGCTTCAACCTTGTATTCAACAACTTCAGATCATAACCACCATCTTCTTGAACATCGGGTGATGGTAATGGTTCTGCTGTGATCATTTGCACCTTCTCTAGACCCGTCTTTTGTTTCTTTTCTTGTCCCATTATCACCCCTTTATGCCTCGCACCATCATCCCTTTTGTCATTTAATCTCTCCTGCCTTCCACCCTATCACAGACCTCCTGCTTTGTTCATCCACCCCCCCCCCCCCACCCCCACAACCCCACTCTTTTCCCTTGCTTATAAACTCTTACATCTCTAACATCTTCCAGTTCTGATGAAAGGTCATCGACCTGAAACGCTAACTCTGTTTCTCTCACCATAGATGCCGCCTGACCTGCTGAGTATTTCCAGCATTTTCTGTTTGAATTGATTATGGAGGATGTTAAACTTCACTCCTGTAGACACATTTGGGCAAGTGTACACTTTCAGCAAAGATCCTTGTCGCAGCCATTCATTCCTTTTCCAACGTCCTGATACATGCCTGATAGGCCAGTGTCCATGCTCAGAGGGCACACTTGAAAAATCTATCCTTAATTCTCCTTTAACATTGAAACATACAAGATTCTGAAGGGGATTGACAGGGTAGATGCTGAGAGGTTATTTCCCCTGGCTGGAGTGTCTAGAACTAGGGGGTACAGTCTCTGGATAAAGGGTCGGCCATTTAAGACTGAGATGAGGAGGAATTTCTTCACTCGGAGGGTTGTGAATCTTTGGAATTCTCTGCCCCAGAGGGCTGTGGATGCTGAGTCTCTGAATATATTCAAGGTTGAGATGGATAGATTTTTGGAGTCTAGGGGAATCCAGGGATATGGAGATCGGGCGGAGAAGTGGAGTTGATGTTGATGATCAGCCATGATCGTATTGAATAGCGGAGCAGGCTCGAGGGGCTGTATGGCCTACTTCTGCTCCTATTCCTTATGCTCGTGTGTTCTTATGTAACATGTTTGGAGTCTGAAAGCAGTACAGCTGATAAGATTATTCTTTAATGGAAAGCACCATACGTACCTCGTTCCACCATAGATGGGGTTGTAGAACTCCATAGTGATGTTGTAGGCATACCAGGAAATTGGTATCATCCCGCACAGACCTGTCAATCAAACGGAAAGAATACACTGAACTCCAGAAACAACAAATAATGGACAGAAACGAATCTACTGATTTACTTAAGTCTTACTTAAGAATAGAAGCATGAATGGTGATTGAATCGAGGTATGTAAAATGTTGAAAGGATTCGATTGCAAGAGAAATGATTTCCTCTAGTCAGGGGAATTAAGAACGAGGGGACATAATCTGAAAACGAGAGCTCGGCCATTCAGGAGTGAAATCAGGAAGCTCTTTTTGACAGAAAGGGTAGTAATAATCTGGGACTCTCTCCCCCAAAAGGCTTGGATGCTGGGACAATTGGAGCTTGAAGGACTATGGTTGATAGATTCTTGTTAGGTAAGGGTATCAAGGGATATGGAGCAAAGGTAAATCGCATTGACTTGCAGATCACCCATGATCTAATTGAATGACAGAGCAGACTTGAGGGGTTGAATGGCCTCCTCCTGTTCCTAATGTTCATATGTGTTCAGGTTTCAATTTATCCAAGGCTGGAGTTGAGCCAATATTATAAGTGTCTTTGCCTTTTGAAGCTATTTCAGTTGGGATTGTTTCAAACTACAACATCAGCAACATCTACGCCTGAAAAACAGGTGCAATGCATACCGGTTTCCAACCCAAGGCATCACATGACTAATAAAAAATCTGAGCCATGAAATAGTTAAGTTTATCCCGAGCGATGAATAATCAGGCTACATCCGTATGGAAGCTGGTAGAAGCTAAAAAAATAAAGGACGATATCCAATTAAAAACAAGGGCATGCAAAGTGGCCAAAACTAATGGGAGGACAGAAGATTGGGAAGCTTTTAAAAGCCAGCAAAGAACGACTAAAAAAATGATTAAGAAAGGGAAGATAGTCTTTGAAAGTAAACTAGCACAAAATATAAAAACAGATAGCAAGAGTTTCTCTAGGTATATAAAAAGGAAAAGAGTGGCTTAAGTAAATGTTGGTCCCTTAGAGGACGAGACCGGGGAATTAGTAATGGGGAACATGGAGATGGCAGAAGCGGCGAACAAATATTTTGTATCAGTCTTTATGGTAGAGGACAGTAACAATATTCCAACATTGGATAGGCAGGGGCTAGAGGGGGGGGAGGAACACAATCACTAAGAAGGTGGTACTCAGTAAGATAACGGGATTAAAGGCAGATAAATCTCTGGACCTGATGGCTTGCATCCTAGGGTCTTAAGAGAAATAGCGGCAGGGATTGTGGATGCATTGGTTCTAATTTACCAAAATTCCCTGGATTCTGGGGAGGTCCCAGCAGATTAGAAAACTGCAAATGTAACGCCCCTATTTAAAAAAGTAGGCAGACAAAAAGCAGGAAACTATAGACCAGTTAACCTAACATCTGTGGTTGGGAAAATGTTGGAGTCCATTATTAAAGAAGCAGTAGCAGGAAATTTGGATAAGCAAAATTCGGTCAGGCAGAGTCAGCATGGATTTATGAAGGGGAAGTCATGTTTGCTAGAGTTCTTTGAGGGTGTAACAAACAGGGTGGATAAAGGGGAACCAGTGGATGTGGTGTATTTGGACTTCCAGAAGGCATTTGACAAGGTGGCACATAAAAGGTTACTGCACAAGATAAAAGTTCACGGGGTTGGGGGTAATATATTAGCATGGATAGAGGATTGGCTAACTAACAGAAAACAGAGAGTCAGGATAAATGGTTCATTCTCTGGTTGGCAACCAGTAACTACTCGGGTGCTGCAGGGATCAGTGCTGGGACCCCAACTATTTACAATTTATATTAACGACTTGGAAGAAGGGACTCAGTGTAACGTAGCCAAGTTTGCTGACAATACAAAGATGGGAGGAAAAGCAATGTGTGAGGAGGGCACAAAAAATCTGCAAAAGGACATAGACAGGCTAAGTGAGTCAGCAAAAATTTGGCAGATGGAGTATAATGTTGGAAAGTGTGAGGTTATGCACTTTGGCAGAAATAATCAAAGAACAAGTTATTATTTAAATGGAGAAAGATTTCGAAGTGCTGCTGTACCGTGGGACCTGGGTACACTTGTGCATGAAACACAAAAGGTTAGTATGCAGGTACAGCAAGTGATCAGGAAGGTCAATGGCTTTATTGCAAAGGAGATGACGTAGAAAAGCAAGGAAGTCTTGCTACAGCTATATAAGGTATTGGTGAGGCCACACCTGGAATAATGTGTTCAATTTTGGTTTCCATATTTACGAAAGGATATACTTGTTTTGGAGGCAGTTCAGAGAAGGTTCACTAGGTTGATTCTGGAGATGAGGGGGTTGATTTATGAGGAAAGGTTGAGAAGGTTGGGCCTCTATTCATTGGAGTTCAGAAGAATGAGAGGTGATCTTATCAAACATATAAGATGAGGGGGCTTGACAAGGTGGATGCAGAAAGAATGTTTCCACTGATGGGGGAGACTAGAACTAGAGGGCATGATCTTAGAATAAGGGGCCGCCCATTTAAAACAGAGATGAGGAGGAATTTCTTCTCTCAGAGGGTTGTAAATCTGTGGAATTTGCTGCCTCGGAGAGTTGTGGAGGCTGGGACATGGAATAGATTTGAGACAGAAATAGACAGTTTCTTGAGCGATAATGGAATAAGGGGTTATGGGTAGTGGGCGGGGAAATGGAGCTGAGTCCATGATCAGATCAGCCATGATCGTATTGAATGGTGGAGCAGGCTCGAGGGGCCGTATGGCCTACTCCTGCTCCTATTTCTTATGTTCTTATGTTCTAGTATTCATGTTAAGTGAAACATCCAATGCCGATGTCAGTGTACTCCCTGAAGGAACTAACGACTGTCTTTTATCACAGCCTCTGTATCAGTTGTCACTCAGTTGGAGTAGCTGGTAGTAAAAGGGGCTCGCACACTGCAGAGAGTCAAAGCTTGAATCCCACTATCGATTGGCACTTGGGACTCATTTGCTGTTAGTGGCTAACGGCAACTTTTATGATCTGGAGTGCACTGTCTGAAAGGGTGGAAGCAGATTCAACAGTCACTTCCAAAAGAGAATTAGATATATACTTGAAATGGAGAAATTTGCAGGGGTATGGTGAAAGAGCAGGGCAGTGAGACGAATTGGATAGCTTTTCAAAGAGCCGGCACAGGCATAATGGGCCGAATGGCCTCCTTCCGTGCTGTATGATTTTATGATTCTTTATAATTCTTAACCAGGTTTCAAGATGATACACTCAGGAAAGCTTGCTTGAGATAACAGTATTTTTATTTCCAAGCTATCATTTAAATTATAACTCGTAATTTACTTGCTAGCTGCAGGACCTAATGTGACTCGCATATCTTTTAATGTGTTATGTTCACTACCTCTACAGACAGATGTCGCAGAAGCACTCAGTTTTGTATCTTGAGGTTAAGGGACGATCCCTCTCCAGAGACTTGAGCACATAATCCAGGCTGCCACTCCCAGTGCAGTATTGAGGGGGTGCTGCACTGGCGAAGGTGCCGTCTTTGGGAAGGGACATTAAATGGAGTTTGCCCTCTCAGGATGCAAACGACCCCATGGCACTATTTCAAAGAAGAGCTGGGGAGGTCCTAATCAGTATTTTACTCCTCAACCAAGATGAAAGGCACTATACAAATTCTTTTACAAATGAGTGCTCCTGGCTCGACAGCCTGCAGCACAAGTATGTGAAGTTGTGGCTCCACAACCCACGATTTTCCAGTATGGGAAAGTATGTCTGTAACTTTCTTACTTGTTCCCAGCGAGTGAGGCTCCATATCAAATCGACCTTTCAGTTCCACTGGAAAAGTATCTTTGGTCATGGGCTGGTTGGCCCATTTGTTCAGTGTGCGACTCGCCATTGAACACCGTTACTTTGAAAGCCCTTGTCATTTCACTAACCTGACAGAATGAAGACAAGCCCACCGGAAAGGGCAATCTTTCCTTTTTGCATCTCATCGATGCTCCCAACGTTGGTGCATTTCAGGCCAAACAGAGACATGAGTGTGGCGATAACTCCTAGAAGGATGGAGATGATCATCAGAGCACGGCATGCTTGGATATAAGCTGCAAGGAAAGAAAACATTTTAGTGCTGCAAGACTGAGCCGAGCCTGGTGCAGAAACAACCACCAGGACAGCACCTGCATATGAGCCACCTCAGTCTGCATGAACAGTTCTGAAGGTCATATAAGCAGTGTGTGTTTTGTTTATTGTGCTCTGAGGACGTCACTTTTCCCTCCCCAGCTACCTAATCCAGCCCATATTGAAGCCATCAAGGTCTGTCCTCTCTGCTGGCCCTAAGAATCCTATGTGAAGAGTTTGAACGATCACAGTCCATTTTCAAGTGGCCACAGCACTTGTGTTTGCTGTAATATGTGCACCTGTGAGTATGCTCACAGGTTGGTAGAGCTGTTGAGTTGAGAGTGGCTTACCCAGTCACGTGATGTTCACAAGACTCAATAAAACCCCAGCCAGTTGGACTCGGGGGATCCACAATGAGACAGGTGGCTGTGAGCCTTGCGGATGAACTGGTAATGTGTAGTGTGATTGTTATACCTTTGCTAATAAACCAACTAGTTCTTACTAGCAATGTGTTGCTATGAATACTTCAGCAAAGAACCCATGAAGCAAATACGTTTCATTTGCCACTTTGGTTCGCAATCTCTCTCAGAGACGCCACAACGTTGATTGATGTGAGAAGTGGAAGTGCCACATTGGTACGATAGAGACTGCTTCTCTGAGGCTGCTAGAGAAGCACCTTGGGCAGAATGTAGAGTGTTTTACTCTGAACCTGGCTGTGTTCTGCTTGTCTTGTCATACTGACACGACCACGAGGAATTTCCTCAGGTGGGTGGGTGGGGAGGGGGTGGTAGGTCTCTCAATCGGCTGCTGTAAAATTGGCGTTAATGCCATCGACTCGTGCATTCCAGGTATCCATAGCTCTTGCATTGAAGGTACAATGGTCAATCGGTAGAAACTGGTATAAGTGCAAGAAATGGGGTAGTGTTCCATTCCTCAACACTTGATAAACACCAAAATAATCCCCCCCACCCTCCAAATCAAAATAAAGCTCTTAATCCTTCTGAGTGGGCATGAGACAGTGAGATTTTAAAAATGTTGGGAGTACAATGACGAAACCTGCTGAATGCAGGCTGAGCTTCGAGACAACAGGGTGTCCTGAGACCCACACTTTAAGAAATCTCAATCCAGGGTAATCTGGGCACCGAAGTCCAATTCAAGTCCTTATGCATCCCTTCAGCGTCTCAAAACCTGAGCTGCACACATAAGGGCTGACTTCATGATCCCAAGCTCCCTGTGGGAAGCCATGTACAAAGGAAGAATGAATTGGAGACCACTCGACAGTGCAGCTCATAATCACTACCCATACTCATGTTGAGTGCAACCATCTCCCATTTGGAAGTGCAGAATTTTACAATCGTCCCTTATAATCTTTTTATAATCAATGTTACAATGATCATTGTTTCTCTAAATGTTGCTCTTCCTAAACTCCAAATACGACCTCATACACTCTCTTTCAGTGTGTCTGTCTGTCTCTCTTCCTCCTCATATCCTCACTGTAAATCCAATGGGGAGACCACACCAAAGTGTATAAATTTTAAAATGTCATAAATTAGATAAATCCAGAGGATTACTTAATGGTAAATCAGGTCATAGAAACAGGCCGTTTGACCCAACCAGTCTGTGTTGGCGTTCTTCCTCCACATGCGCAATGGTTCTAATTCCATGCATTTGCCCCATTCCCATATCCATTTTTCCCCTTTCCTTCAACCACCTGTCTAACCTTACCCAACACTGTGGCTCAGTGGGTAGTGCACTTGCTTCAGAGTCAAGAAAGTTATATGGGTTCAAATCCCACTCCAGGAACTTGAGCACAAAAAAATCTAGGTTGACACTCCAGTACAGCGTTGAGGGAATGCTGCACTGTGGAAGGTGCTGTCTTTTGGATGAGATGTTAAACCGAGGCTCCATCTGCTCTTTCAGGTGGACATAAAAGATCCCATGGCACTATTTTGAAGAAGAGCAGGGGAATCATCCCCAGTGTCCTGGCCAATATTTATCAATCAACAAAACAAAAACACATTATCTGGTCATTATCACATTGCTGTTTATGGGAGCTTGCTGTGTGCAAATTGGCTGCCGCGATTCCTCCATTATAACAGTAACTACACTCCAAAAGTATTTTATTGGCTGTAAAGCGCTTTGAGATGTCCGCTAGTCGTCTTTCTTTAATGTATTCTTAAAAGTTGACATTGTCGCTACCTCAACTACTAACTGTTAGTGCATTCCACAGCCGCACATCCCTCTGTAGGCTTGGAAGGCTGAAGTTGAAAGGAATACAAAGTAAATTTAAAATAGATCCGACAATGAATGGAGGCAAAATTTGACTTGGGTGGTAGCATAACACAGGCAGTAGCGAATCTGCAGCCGATTTTAATCTCCGTCGTGGAAAAAAAATTGGGCAGATTGTAAAGTGGGCTGCTGATTCGCTGCCACCTACTTTGCATTGCCGCCCAAGATTAATTTCACGCCCAATGTCCTTACTCAAAGTATAATAAAAACTGGGGGTTGTAATGGAGTCAGAGATATTAGTGGTGTTGGTGGTCAAAATACAGTGGATGGTAATGGGTGAGTAATGGACAGATGAGGTTCAGTGCATCAAATGACCTTTCCTCATCCTTGACTCTTTCTTATAGTCTTATATCTCCAATTCTGACTCATTTCAAAATTGTGGAATTCCTTCAGCCTTCCCTTCCTCCTGTAATCTAAAATCCAAGCTTGGAATCATCTAACCACTGTTACTTCAATGATTTCATCTTCTTTTCTACTCTTTTCCACCTTGGTGGTATCATCCACTTCAGGCATGGACTCTTCAATAATAAACATATAATGGAGTCAGCAGCAGACACACTCATGCCACAGAAAGTGTCACTGTGCAAGTGCAGAAGTGCGACCACGTGTTTTGTCAGTTGACTATTTGCTGTTATTTTTCTAATCGGCTGGAAATTTATCATCAATATCCCTCGCTGCCCCAGCTGTGTTATTACAGATGGACTTTGATATTCATTTATAATCGAAATAGCGGTGTTTTCTGATTAAGTCCCATTGCAACACACGCATACACACATGAACTCATACACACCTACACTGATAAAAGCGGGTCTTACACCTGCTTTAATCAGTCAGAAGAATTTCAAGGGCTCTCATTGGGCAGAAGTTGGGCAATTAACACAACTCTCCGCCTGCGGAGGCCCTTTACCTTTGGATGTGTGCGATTTGCTTCGCATGCCTGAGCCCGGAAATTGCGCTGCCCCTTCAAGCATGTGCGTACCTCGTACCCCCTCCCCCCGTAGGGGCCCTGAATTCAGGGCCAATAAATAATTCAGTTGACCAGAATTGCCAAGAAAGGTGAATTTGTTTCCTAGTTTCATTCTGAAATGGTATCAAACTACTTCCTTCTGACTATAAAAATGACCGTTGACTTACTCTTGTGGGAGAGGTTTAAATTATCCAATAAGATGCACCCTTAGAATGGCTGACATTTATCAGCAACACCTTCAACTTAGTGAGCATTCTTTCTCCTTTTTTGGTCATCTTCCTGATAACGTAACTCATAGAAAACATGACACCAAACCAGGTGGGTGGACCTTTTGCCCATCTCCATGATCAAGCCTCAACTTTCAGGACATACTTGCTCCCAGTGAATGTTTGACTCGATGGTGTAGATTTTCAATTGGCTTAGTCCCATCTGTTACAGAAACACCACACTCCCCACCACCCAATTTTAATTTCCATAGCTATCAATGATAATGAAAACCGTGCGGTCCATCTGCTGCAGCAGTTTTATACCCCGATCGCCAAATTTAAAATCTAGCCCCAATGTCTTCAATCTGTAGCCTTCAAAGTCTCGGAAAATCAGATTTCTTATTCCACGGAAGCCTCCTTGGCAGTATTTGAGGAGACCACACAACAGCAGATATGTGGTGAGATCACAGAAAGGGTGTGTCAACCACCTACATACTAGTTATTGATTGCTAATCAGCTAGATACTCCACAAGCCTTTGTCCAATGTTTCAACTAAAAAGGTCAAAATCTCATCATTCTGCTTTTGGGCATCTGACCGAATCGAGTTCTCCTATAAACTTCTGAGCCATAAGAACATAAGAACCTAAGAAATATTAGAGGAGTAGGCCATTCGGCCCTTCGAGCCTGCTCCACCATTCAATAAGATCATGGCTGATCATCGACCTCAACTCCACTTTCCCACTTGATCTCCATATTCCTTGATTCCCTTAATATCTAAAAATCTGTCGATCTCAGTCTTGAATATACTCAAAGACTGAGCCTCCACAGCCCCCTGCGGTAAAGGTTCACCACCCTCTGAGTGAAGACATTTCTCCTCATCTTAGCCCTAAATGGCCGATCCCCGATTCTGAGACTGTGACCCCTGATTCTAGATTCCCCAGCTAGAGGAAACAACCTTCAACATATATCCTGTCAAACCCTGTAAAAATTTTGTATGTTTCAATGAGATCACCTCTCATTCTTCTGAATTCTATAGAAAATAGGCCTCGTCTACTCAATCTCTCCTCATAGGACAATGTCTCCATTCCAGGAATCAGTCTGGTGAACCTTAGTTGCATTCCATGCAATGAATATTTCCTTAGAGGATAGGCTTCATTGATAGGGGAATTCCTGGTTGGGTAACTTCCTGGAACAACCAGTAAATGTTCACAGCCGTCATTTTTCCTAAAATGTCAGCACTGGGTAAATCCACACTGCACCTGGTTTTATTTCTGGCTGTGTCAGTGAGTTTAAACACTGAATTTGGAATGCTCTGGAGCTTGACACATGTTGAGATTAAACAAGTCATCGAATCATAGATTTACAATTCAGCCCAGCGTGCCGACACTAGCTCTTTCAAAGAGCTATCCAATTAGTCCCACTCCCCACCCCACTCATTTCTCATAGCCCTGCAAATTATTCCTGTTCAACTATATATTTAATTCCTCCTGCAATTTGGTATATTGGCAAATATGATGAATGCACATCAAACGTATAGATATTTTAATGGGGAATGAGTTTTCTGTCACTACAGGATGGTGAAATGTATAGGTAAATTTAATGACCCTCCCCAACCTGCATTATGCCTTACTTGAAGCAAGCTGTGGGCAGCGACAGGGCTAATCCTCCGACCCGTCTTCCCTTGGAACAAGGTTCAACACTGGAAGCGTGGGATCACTGAATTTACCCTTTAATTACCACACAACCAAAGCTACTGCCTGAAAATTAATATCATCCACTAGTGATAAACAGGCCTAGTAATGCCTGACACTGTGTATAGTTCTGGTGGGCAAGAGAGTCAGGTACCTCTGATCCAGGTAAAATGCAGGCTAGATAAAGCAAAAGCAACCCATTTGAAGAACATCTTCCTTTTTGTTTGATATGAAGACACACAGCTGGAGTCCTGTTCTCAGGAGGGATCATAGAATCATAGAAATTTACAGCACGGAAGGAGGCCATTTTGGCCCATCGTGTCCGTGCTGGCTAACCAAGAGCTACCCAGCCTAATCCCACTTTCTAGCTCTTAGTCCGTAGCCCTGTAGGTTACGGCACTTCAAGTGCATATCCAAGTACTTTTTAAATGTGGTGAGGGTTTCTGCCTCTACCACCCTTTCAGGCAGTGAGTTCCAGACCCCCACCACCCTCTGGGTGAGGAAATGTCCCCTCAAAACCCCTCTAAATCTCCTACCAATTACTTTAAATCTATGCCCGCTGGTTGTTGACCTTTCTGTTAAGGGAAATAGGTCCTTCCTATTCACTCTATCTCGGCCCTTCATAATTTTATACACCTCAATAAGGTCTCCCCTCAGCTTCCTTTGTTCCAAAGGAAACAACCCCAGCCTAGCCAAACTTTCCTCATAGCTAACAATCTCCAGTCCAGGCAACATCCTCATAAATCCCCTCTGTGCCCTCTCCAGTGCTATCACATCTTTCCTGTAATGTGGTGATGTGTCAAGGTCTGCTGTTACTCACAATAGGGCTCAGAGGCCACTTGTGGGAAACACCCACATCACCCACAGCACTCAGCAGTCCTCTGGGCCTCAATTCACAATGCACCAGTTTTGCCATATTGTTGCAATGGCGAAGTGCAAAGTAGTTTGTTTATCTGGCAGATGCCAGACAAACCTGGAGCAGTACCGTACAATCCACAAAAGAACATAAGAGCAGTCAAAGAAGGTGAGAGAAAAGACCAAATGCAGCGTTGACTACCACCTAACTGCATTTTGAATGTTCCAATGGCTCTGCAGCATTATCAGAAACCCTATTGTTACCCTTTGAAGAAAGACATTTCCCAATACCCATCTAAAATTGCCAGTGATTTAAATTTATCTCCTCTGGTCCGACTAATCTAATTGACTTTGAGGTAATATTCTGGTTTTATCTATTCTGCACCATTTAATATTTAATATAGTTTGGTAAGGTCCCCTCTTAATCGTTTGCTTTCACTGACAGTGGGTTGCTAATCAGAGGACACAGATTTAAAGTAATTGGCAAAAGCACCAGGTGGGAGATGGAGAAATGTTTTTTTACACAGCAAGCTACTGTGGTCTGGAATGCACTGCCTGAGAGGGTGGTGGAAACAGATTATCGTAACTTTGAAAAGGGAATTGGATATATGGTTGAAAAGGAAAAAACTGCTGGGCTATGGGGAAAAAGCAGGGGGAATGGAACTAATTGGATCGCTCTTTCAAAGAGCCGGCACAGGCACGGTGGGCTGAATGGCCTCCGACTGTGCTGGAGGAATCAATGACTAATCCTTGTGTAAAAATAGAGTGTGCAGTCACACAGTAAAAGTGCGTTGAGCGCTTGCATGCAAACTTGGCCAATTGGAAGTTGTTTTTTTAAATATATTTCCGGATTATAGTGAGACAGAAACCTGCTACGAAATATCTGCTAAAATTACCATTGTCTTTCTAAACAGGTCTGATCCCAGTTACACAAATCAACTGAGTTGCAGTATCTTTGCATAACAATTAGGATGATTCTTCGAGGTTAATTAAATAAAGATCACATCTGAGTAATAAAAGTCTTTCAGATGGAATCAATCTTAGGTCAATGTATATTGATGGAACTAATTTAAAGGAATTGAATAAAGATTCAGTCTGTGCCAAAATACACAAGATCCCAAGAACATTTACACGTTTCTCACTCGAGAAATATGGTTTCAATATTTTACATTATCTCCATGTCATGTTTAGTTATTTCCACAAGGATTGCATTCCACATCGACAATGCTGCTCAGGGCTTCTGAGTCCTCCATTTTGAGAATGTAGTTTCAGGACTCCTCAGGCAATGGTGAGACTCGTAGTCAAAATGGCGGTTAAGAACTACCCGGTAACGTTTTGACCGACTTGTAAACCAACTGAAGCTTTACTGGTGATTTAAATAATTCATTCTAAAACGAGTATAATATTTTTATCGATGCTTTTGTTCCTTTAAAGGTTACAAATGTTGAGATGGTGGCCTATAAGCATTTACTTGCTTTTTAATATTTTTTTCATGAGGTAACTTTGTTCTACAGGACCAGGAATAGGGCTAATGGCTTAGGAGAAGCAAAATGCTGACATCATTGTTGGTCCGTGTGGCAACTAATCCAATAAAATAAGCTTCGTCTCAATTAACATTAACTGTTTTTTCTAACTCCAAGCTACAACTATCAGAACATCCCTGTCCTTGGCAAGGGTTTGACTTGTGTTGAATCAAAGACTCCCATTATAAGACATAACCCACTGAATTGGTTGGTTTTGAGAAGATCTACTACAATAGTTATAGGAGAAGGTCACAGAAGGTTGATACTGTACTTACATATATTCGAGTTTCCAATAGCTTTTTGACTTGTTAACTATTTTCAACTGAAAAATCAACTCTAAATAACAATAAAAATTCTATATTTAAACCTAGTTTGGAAAAGTACCTGTAGTGAAAAAGACTACTTTCTGGGGGACAATATGAAAGTCCAAACTTTCATTTGATTGCAACAGCTCTAGAATAATGGTACAAATTTAAACCTTTCTTAATATCTTTCCTTTGGCTGTTTAGATTTAGGTAAGAGGCATTATTTCAGTGTTAAACAAAAAGCAGCATAACTTCCTTCAATTGACTTTCACAGATGTCACATGTCGGTGTCAAAAGGCAAATCATTTTCTAAAAATGACTATTAAATGAATGGAAATTTAAAGGAAGATTCTCAAAGGCTTCAATGTTAACTTGAAAGTCAATTGGATTAAATATCATTCTTGTCCAATTATTAATCTATTGCTTTTTAAATAAAACTCATTTTATTTAATGTGGCTGTCCTTGGGCCATCTTTTAGCCATAGAGACCCTGGTTACTTAAAATTGCTAATTAACACGGACTAAATCATTGAGACAAAGTCACAGCGAAACCGAATTTTAAAAAAGTTGTAAAAGCGATCACTTCATGTGGCAGCCATTTTGCAAGGACGCTTAATTGCTTAAGGGCGGTAACTAAAAGAGTACAAGATTTAGAGGACTGTGACTGTTCAGCCGCCTAAAGCTGAGTGGAAGCAAGTCTTCCTCGATTCCGAGGGATTGCCTATGATGATGATGAATATTTAGTTGCCCTTCTACTTAAACTGTCAATTGTTAAATATCCAAGGGTTAAGGAAACACAATTCTACTGTAATTATTAAGAATAAAGCACCTACAAGATAAGCCGAGCATAGTCTCAAACATTCGGCAGTTGAAGACGCCTGTACTGTCCTGGGCACAGCTTTTCCACAGATTTTCATACAACCTGGAGCTTGTGATCACACTCCCAAAAACAGTGGAAATCTTCCAGTTATTGTTCGCCAATGTGGATCCAGTAAGCATCCACCCTGCAAGCCCCATCAGGAACCCAGTAATCTCAATAGCCGCTGCCATAGTCAATCTTAGTGATACAGTCTTGTCCCAAGTTGAAAGTCGCGAGGAAAAGATTGCCTCTTGTCACGAGCTCGAGCACTGGGAAACCTCTCGCTTCAAGTTCAGATACTCTTTCCCTCTCTGTCGCTCTGTGTGCTTCATAAAGGCAACCCAACCTTCGCTCTCTTGCTCAAAGACCATAAAATGATAAGGTGGCACGTATACGGTAATAACTGGGTGTGACCTTGGGTAGATGTGTTAATGACTAAGGGATAGAGTTTCTTGGTCATGATGGTATTGATTCTACATTACGTTAAAAAAATAATCAGCAAAATGAGTGGTGCAACTGGTGACTTATTTATTCATGCTTGTGTATCTTACACAGACAGTTATTGACTGCAAAATGGTGCAATAAACTCTTTGTTGAAAGGAAATATTTGAATTGGCATTCAGGTGAAGCAACGAGCCACAGTTTAAGACTTTGTTGAAACCATGCCTTGACTTTTAAGTGAGATCTTTGCTACTCATCATCAATTTTGTGCAATGAACAGAAACACAAATGTTGCAAATTGATTCGATTGCAGCTGCATATTTTCGAGAGAATCTCTTTGCTTTGATTAGTTTCCATAGGTTGGAACCCTTGAGTCAGACAGTTAAGTTCAGTTAATGTTTGACAAGATATTGATCTGCAGTATCAGTGCCACACGGGACTTTCAGTGAAACTCGACAATGAGAATGATACTTTAGGGTGAGGAGATGATTCAATTTGGGAAAGGATTTATTATCGAAATGCACTCATGCTGAACCAGAAGATATATTTTGAACCTATATCCATGTTGCAATGATTGCTAACCAGTAGTTAGATTTTTAAAAATAGCACAGAGAAAAAGTTGGGAAAGATCTGGTCATCGGTGTAATGACTGGGTAGAGCAGTGGATTCAAATGCTAGATTTTATTCTATGGAATCAGAGTTTGAATCCGGTTCCTAATGGGGAGAGTGAAAGCTTTCTTTCTAAAACTTGCTGGCAATCTCCTCCGTCTGATGAGTTTGGGTAGACTTTTAATCCACTCCCACCTAAATGAAAAGTTAATAAATTGTAGTCTCTCTCACAAAGGGATTTATAATGGTTCATACAGGACGTGCCACTGTTACCTTATAGTAATGCAGTGTTTGTTGACATTAAGGTTAAGGCAAATTGTTGGGGCAAAGCAAAAGAGGTTCAACTTTATCTAACGTTGGAGTGCTTGATGCTGACATAGGGTGGCAAAATGGGGAAAAGATATAATTCTCCAGAATTGTATTCCTCAACTGGATGAACCTCAGATAATTTCCCCTTCAAATAATAGATAAAAGTGTTGTGTATCTGTAAAGCATGTTCCACCACCAGGGAGCTCATCCCATGAAGTCCCAAGGGATCCCAGCATCGCTTGGGAGCTCTGTATGTAAGCCTGCCCCTAAGGCCTGTTCCTCACTCTGGAGTGTCTTATTAAAGACTGAGGTCACTGTTACTTTAACCTCCCTGTGTGCAGCCTCATCTGTGTTAGGAACACAATAAAAAGTATAAGGAGAGAGTTCCCCCAGTGGATGAACACATTGTATGCTGTGAGTACATGGAGCCATAACAATCATAAGGTCCCACATTCAACCTAGCCTGCGCTGAGTTTCCCGGTTTCAGCTGGAGCAGTCATGGGGGACGTTACAATTACCCCCAGCGCCCTGGGCTCGAGAGCTCTTGATTGATACTCAGTGAGCCCTTCTGGAATGTGTGTGTTGTTTGGACATTGGGTGAGATAGCATCAGGCTTGGTCAAATAGTCTGCTGACACGCACTGCCTAGACTCACTTGGACAAGATACTGGAGGGTGGTCGATGACCATGAAAATGGAGCCCTGCAAAAATCATACACCTTAAAGAAAGAAGGGAAGAAACTCGGAAACAATAGGGGGAACTAAGGGTAGAATTCCATCTTCAATACAGATGTGATACTAAACTAGGTGGACTGATGAATGTTGGAGATCAGCTGGCTTTGTCCTCTTGCTCAGAGATAAGTGGTCAGAGACTGCCATTAAAAGTGAGTCCACTTTTCTCCTGGCTGTGCTTGTGTCAGGGTCTGCTGTTTCGCCAGAGTACAATTAGACTACTCAATATGCCTTTAAAGGTGTTCCACTTGTCTTCCACTGAAGTGTTGTTGCACAACACTTTTCTCCTATCCAAAAAATCAGTTTGCTTAAGCAGGTCCCTCATTTGAAGTTAGCCCCTTTAAAATGATTTATAGCTGACATCTGGACTTCAGTATGCCTGAGTCCCCAGACATGTTATTCTGCAGTTGCTATCCTACAAGTCGCACTAATTCCATTTCCTGTGTGTTATCTGGGTCACTTGCTATTACCAAGTCAAGATGTGCACTGCTTCTTATGGCTTACCTGATGCACTGGGCCAGTTTTCTCTTTTCCCCTTCAGGATCTTTTGGTCTGAAAACAAAGTCAGGAATTCCAGTTGGTAATGGTAATGCACGGCTGCTTGATGGCCCAGTGTGTCAGAAAGCTGTAAGAAGCAGCCACTACCTTGGCTTGGTAAGAGCAAGTGACTCAGACAGGATGCAGGAAATGGACCTTGTGGCACCCTCTGGAATTAGCGAATGCAGGATGATTTCATTCGATGTGCTCTAGGATTCCCCGCAAGATCCTGTAAATCCCCTGGGAGGACAGACGCACCAATGTTAGCATCCTTGATCAGGCCAACATCCCCAGCATCGAAACACTGACCACACTTGACCAGATCCGTTGGGCGGAGCCACATTGTTCACATGCCTGACACAAGACTCCCAAAGCAAACGTTCTACTCGGAACTTCTACACGGCAAGCCAAAGGTGGGCAAAGGAAATGTTTCAAGGACAGCCTCAAAGTTTCCTTGATAAAATAAAACATCCCCACTGACACCTGGGAGTCCCTGGCCAAAGACCGCTGCAAGAGGAGGAAGTGCATCCGGGAGGGCGCTGAGCACCTCGAGTCTCGTCACCGAGAGCATGCAGAAACCAAGCGCAGGCAGCGGAAGGAGCCTGCGGCAAACCAGTCCCACCCACACTTTCCTTCAATGCCTGTCTGTCCCACCTGTGACAGGGACTGTAATTCCCATATTGGACTGTTCTGTCACCTAAGAACTCACTTTTAGAGTGGAAGCAAATCTTCCTCGATTTCGAGGGGCTGCCTATGATGAAGATGATGATGAAATATAACTTTAAAGGGAGCAACAAAGGAAATGAACAAACTCCTTAATTAAACTCATTTGGGGAGCAGGGATGGGTGGAAGGTTGTTCAGAAGCTCAATGCAAATGTAAAATTAGCAGATGATATCAAACTAAGAGGTGGGGCAGGGCATTGAAACTGAGGAATCAACTCAGGAATTACAACATGGAACAATGGCAGATAAAATTTAATTGGGAGAAGTGTAAAGCACTGCACAAAGAAGGAAAGGTGGGTGACATAGACACTCAATGAATCATCATCATCATAGGTGGTCCCTCGTATCGAGGATTACTTGCTTCCATGCCAAAAAGGGATAAGTTCACAGGTGTTTCAATGAAGGACCTAATATTCCAGGTCCCGAACAAAATCCTGAAGGGTGGAAGATGCCTGTGCGTGAATTTTTTTAATGTGTGGTGGCCGTTGCACACCAGCCACCACATGGGCTTGACAGCTAGGTCTTGGTCCAGTGTGTTGAAATAGCTACGGGTGACGTTGAAGGAGATCTAGGGGATTTAATAGATTCAGCCCTCAATATGTACAATCGCCGCAGAACAGCAATCAACAAAGCAAATAGAATGCTGACCTATGCAACCAGCACAGTAGAGTGGAATTGAACGAATTCACATGAAACTGCATTCGGAGACTCTGTGTCTGATACTGGAGTCCCCACATTTCTCCGAATTCCCAAAATGAACTCCCTCGCATACTGACCAATGTTCCCTCTAATATTTAGAGGGGTGCACGACCCCTTTAAGGGAAATCTATACATGAGTGGTTTTTGCATTTAGAAGCTGGTGAGCCAGCTACGTGGGAACTCCGGACAGCTGCCCGGCCGCTTAAAGAGAACATTGAGACTGACCTTAGAATTGCTGTCCGCAGTGACCTGACTTGTTTCTACAGCACCCACCTCCCAACTGAGCCCAACCCAAATCAACAGCTGATGTTCCCAACCTGAACGTACAGCTGCTCCTCCAATAGAGCCCACTGCAGGCTGTTTTAGGAGCTCAACCAGATCACAGAGGATATTATTACACGTGATGCAATGAATCATAGAATGATACAGCGTGGAAGGAGGCCATTCAGCCCATCATGCTTGTGGCATCTCTTTGAAAGAGCTATCCAATTAGTCCCACTCCCCTGCCCTTTCCCCAAAAGCCCTCCCTTTTAAAAGTTATTATTGAATCTGCTTCCACTGCCCATTCAGGCAGTTCATTCCAGATCGCAACAACTCGCTGCAGACATTTGTATCCCTCATCCCCCTTCTTGTTCTTTTACCAATTATCTTAATTCTGTGTCCTCTGGCTTCCGGCCTTTCTGCAACTGGAAACAGTTTCTTCTTATTTGCTCTATCAAAACCCTTCATGATTTTAAACATCTTTATTAACTCTCCCAATAACCTTCTCTGCTGTAAAGAGAACAAGTCTAACTTCTCTGGGCTCTCCACGTAACTGAAGTCCTGTATCCCTGGTACCATTCTAGTAATTCTCCTCTGCACCCTCTCTAAGGCCTTGACATCCTTCCTAAAGTGTGGTGCCCAGAATTGGACACATTACTCCAGCTGGGGCCTCATTATCATCATTGGCAGTCCCTCAAAATCGAGGAAGACATGTTTCCACTCTAAAAGTGAGTTCTCAGATGACTTAACAGTCCAATACAGTCTCTTTCACAGGTGGGACAGACAGCCGTTGAGGGAAAGGGTGGGTGGGGAGTCTGGTTTGCCTCATGCTCCATCCGTTGCCTGCTCTTGCTTTCTGCATGCTCTCGGCGGTGAGACTCGAGGTGCTCAGCGCCCTCCCGGATGCTCTTCCTCCACTTAGTGCCGTCGTTGGCCAGGGACTCCCATGTGTCGGTGGGGATGTTGCATTTTATCAAGGAGGCTTTGAGGGTGTCCTTGAATTGTTTCCTCTACCCACCAGGGGCTCGCTTGCTGCGCAGGAGTTCTAAGTAGAGCGCTTGCTTTGGGAGTGTTGTGTCAGGCATACGAACGATGTGGCCTGCCCAGCGGAGCTGGTCGAATGTGATCAGTGCTTCAATGCTGGGGCTGTTGGCCTGATCGAGGACGCTAACGTTGGTGTGTCTGTCCTCCAGCGGATTTGCAAGATCTTGCGGAGACATCGTTGGTGGTATTTCTCCAGTGATTTGAGGTGTCTCCTGTATATGGTCCACGTCTCTGAGCCATACAGGAGGGCGGGTATCACTGCAGCCCTGGAAACCTTGAACTTGGTGGCAGATTTGAGGGCCTGATCTTCGAACACTCTCTTCCTCAGGTGGCCAAAGGCTGCGCTGGCGCACTGAGGCAGTGTTGAACCTCGTCGTCTATGTCTGCCCTTGCTGATAATAGGCCCCCGAGGTATGGAAAGTGGTCAATGTTGTCCAGGGCCATGCCGTGGATCTTGATGACTGGGGGGCAGTGCTGTGTGGTGGAGTCAGGTTGGTGGAGGACCTTTGACTTACAGATGTTTAGTGTAAGGCCCATGCTTTCATACGTCTCGGTGAAGATGTTGACTATGACTTGGAGTTCAGTCTCTGAATGTGCTCCGATGCAAGCATCATCCGCATACTGTAGCTCAATGACAGAGGTTGGGACAGTCTTGGACCTGGCCTGGAGACGACGAAGGCTGAACAGGTTCCCACTGGTTCTGTAGTTTAGTTCCACTCCGGCGGGGAGCTTGTTGCCTGTGAGGTGGAGCATTGCAGTGAGGATGATCGAGAAGAGGGTTGATGCGATGATGCAGCCCTGCTTGACCCCGGTCCGGATGTGGATTGGATCTGTAATGGATCCATTGGTCAGGATCATGGCTTGCATGTCGTCGTGGAGCAGGTGGAGGATGGCGACAAACTTTTGGGGGCAGCCGAAACGGAGGAGTATGCTCCATAGTCCTTCGCGATTGACAGTGTCAAAGGCCTTTGTGAGATCAAAGAAGGCCATGTACAAGGGTTGGTGCTGTTCCTTGCATTTCTCTTGCAATTGTCGCGCCGTAAAGATCATGTCCGTTGTACCCCGTAGTGGACGGAATCCGCACTGTGACTCCGGGAGGAGCTCCTCAGCTACAGGGAGAAGACGACTGAGGAGGATTCTAGCGATGACTTCCCAGTGGCTGATAACAGGAAGATTCCTCTATAGTTGGCGCAGTCGGACTTGTCCCCTTTTTTAAAGGTAGTCACGATTACTGCATCTCTGTGATCTCTCGGAATCCTCTCCTACTTACATAAGAACATAAAAATTAGGAACAGGAGTAGGCCATCTAGCCCCTCGAACCTGCTCCGCCATTCAACAAGATCATGGCTGATCTGGCCGTGGACTCAGTTCCCCGTTCCCGCTCGCTCGCTCCCCGTAACCCTTAATTCCCTTATTGGTTAAAAATCTATCTATCTGTGATTTGAATACATTTAATGAGCTAGCCTCAACTGCTTCCTTGGGCAGAGAATTCCACAGATTCACAACCCTCTGGGAGAAGAAATTCCTTCTCAACTCGGTTTTAAATTGGCTACCCTATATTTTGAGGCTGTGCCCCCTAGTACTAGTCTCCCCGACCAGTGGAAACAACCTCTCTGCCTCAATCTTGTCTATCCCTTTCATTATTTTAAATGTTTCTATAAGATCACCCCTCATCCTTCTGAACTCCAATGAGTAAAGACCCAGTCTACTCAATCTATCATCATAAGGTAACCCCCTCATCTCCGGAATCAGCCTAGCGAATCATCTCTGTACCCTCTCCAAAGCTAGTATATCCTTCCTTAAGTAAAGTGACCAAAACTGCACGCAGTGCTCCAGGTGCGGCCTCACCAATACCCTGTACAGTTGCAGCAGGACCGCCCTGCTTTTGTACTCCATCCCTCTCGCAATGAAGGCCAACATTCCATTCGCCTTCCTGATTACCTGCTGCACCTGCAAACTAACTTTTGGGGATTCATGAACAAGGACCCCCAGGTCCCTCTGCTTCCAAATGAGAGAGATGAGGTCATGCATTCATGCCAATAGTGCCTCCCTGCCATACCTCAGTGCCTCAGCGGGGATTCCATCTGCTCCCGTTGCCTTGTTGTTCTGACGGATGGCCTTTTCTACCTCACGCAGGGCTGGGATTTTGCTGAGATGGTGGCGGGGAGCATGCTGCGGGATGGAGTCAAGGACACTCGTGTCAAAGGCAAAGTCTCGGTTAAGGAGCTCTTCGAAGTGCTCCTTCCTAGGGTCCTGACTGCCTTGGTGTCCTTGATGAGTGTCTCCCCATTCTCGGCCAGCAGTGGGGTGGGGCCTTGTGTGCTTGGGCCGTAGGTAGCCTTGACTGCGGTGAAGAATCCTCGCACGTCATGGCTGTCGGCCAGCTGCTGAATCTCCTGTGCTTTCTCCACCCACTATCTATTCTTTAGGTCGCGGGTTTTTTGTTGGACCTCGGCATTAAGCCGTCTGTAATGCTGCTTTGCTGCTCCCAAGTTGGGTTGTTGTTTTAAAACAGTTGGGGCCTAACCAGTGATGTATAAAGGTTTAGCATGACGTCCTTGCTTTTGTACTCTATGCCTCTGTTTATAAAGCCCAGGATTCCTTATGCTTTTTTCTATCAGCCTTCTCAATTTATCCTGCCACTTTCAAAGGTTTTTGTACATTCACCCCAGGTCTCTTTGTTCCTGAATCCCCTTTAAAATTGTTCCATTTAGTTCATATTGCCTCTCCTCACTTCCTATCAAAATGCATCACTTCACACTTCTCTGTGATAAATGTAATCTGCCATGTGTCTGCCCATTTCACCAGTCAGTCTATGTCCTGCTGGTCTGTTACTATCCTCCTCACCGCTTACTACATTTCCAAGTTTCGTGCCATTTGAAGCCCCTCTGGTGCCAAACATCATCACATACAGTAACATATTAATTTAGTAGACCTGTTTCGTTCAAACTAATTCCTTTGAACAATTTACATGTTCTTGTTCACTGGCTCACTGTATCTTCTTCTGATACCCAGTGAAGCTTCTTTGTGATAAAGGTACTGGGGAAAACAAAATTAATTTTCATTTTTAGAGAAATGTGTCCGCATTCAATTAAAACTTTGCACATTGTTTGCGTACAGACAGCAGCTTTTGAATTTCCACATAATAACCCAGAAAATATAAAAATAAAAGATTTTGTTACATGTTGGGACTTCATTGCTTTTTAATTTCCCCCCCACAATTCCATAACTTATTAAATCAAATCTTCACATTATGACCACAGATGTGCTTCATGTTTTACACCCTCAAAAATAAAGCATCATAGAGGCAGAACATGAGGACTTGTGAGGGCAGGAGCACTTGGTTTCAATGTCCTCTGCAAATGGGCACTGACTGGCAAGATTCACATAATGCCCACTGGGGTGACCAGTGCCCATGGAAATGTCCAATCCTGTCCCGGTTTTAGGAGTGCATCATAGACGTTAAACTGAGGTTCTGTCTGACCTTTCTGACCTAAAAGATCCCAAGGCACCATTCAAAGAAAAGTTCTCCCCAGTTGCCCAATTTTATCCCTCAATAAACATCACTGAAACAGATCACCTGGATATTATATCGTTGCTGTTTGTAACAAATTAGCTGCTGTATTTCCTACATTACAATAGTGGCTAATAGTAATTAATTGGCTGTAAAGCGCTTTGTGGTGTCCTGAGGTTATGAAAGTCGCTATATAAATCCAAGTCTTTCTTTTTCTTTTCTTTCTAGCCAGCGCCTTTTGGACCCCATTTTTAAAGGAAGGGAGATCGTCAAGCCCTGAAGGCGGTTCACAAAAGAGGCATGAGATTGATTTCTAGTGCAGAGGGCTGAGTTAGGCACAAAGGAACTTGGAATTATAAGCCTTGAAAGGAGGCAATTGAAAGCCGTCCTTATGGAGCAAGGGAGTGAGGCAGTGGCACCCTGTGAGCCATTCATGACCCACCTGTGGCTGATGTGCATCTCTTTGAATATTTTATTTAGCTGCCCTCTCCACATCACAGCTTCACTGTGAGAGATACAAAGAATATGACCAACCACAACAAAACAGGCAATCTCTCTTGTATTATACTAAGCAGACGGTTCTCAATTCGAGTTTCAGCTTTCTGAAAAATAAAGTTTTTCTCCAGTTTTACACAAACGGTTTCTCCAGCGAACAGCACTTCTTAACCAACCTACCTACCCAAATACTGATACAAAGCAAAATACAATATAATACAAATCAACATCGAGCTCAGCAATTTCAGACCATAACCTCTGCCCATATTTTGTTCCCTTTCCTCACATTTTTTACAAAAACTTTCCCCTCTTTTTTTATTTTTAGTTTGTTTCTCTCTGTTTCCCAGGGCATCTGGCATTTATTCTGCCATTCACACCCTATCTAGACTCAACTTTTGTTTCCTAACTTGTTCCATTATCATCTCAATTTGGCCCATCATCCCCTTTGTCTCTCAAATCTCTCCTGTCTCCCACCTATCACAGACCTTCCCTTTTGTTCTTTCCTCCCCTCCCAACCCTTGCACTTCCTTAAGAATCTGTTACATCTTGAACTATTGCCAGTTCTGACGAAGAGTCATCGGCCTGAAACGTTAACTCTGTTTCTCTCTCCACAGATGCTGCCTGACCCGCTGAGATTTCCAGTATTTTCTGTTTTTATTATCCAAGTGTGTGATTAAGTGAGTTCATTTAAAATAATATACTAAAGCGTTAATTGCAACATGTTTAACCTCAGTTAGAGGCAACCGAAGAAGGCAAAGTCACCATTGCCGCAGGTTGAGAGTGCTACCAACTGAGCCAAACTGACATAATCAGCGAGAGGATGGTTGCCAGGGATAGCATCTCTGCTAGAGTTCTCCCAATCCCCTGCCATAACTTCAAGAGAAGATTGTCGTAAAACCTGTAAAGATGGTGTGAACGGATATTGAATCAGAGATTTCGGCTGACCTTCCGCCAAAGTTAAGGCAGAGATCGAGAGAATCCGCATGGAAATTCTCCCTCCAAATCTCACATCTTCCTCAATACAAAAGCAAAATACCGCAGATGCTAGAATCTGAAATTAAAACAGAAAGTATGGAAAATCTCAGCAGGTCAGGCAGCATCTGTGGAGAGAAACAGAATTAATGTTTTGGGTATGTGACCCTTTGTCAGAACTGTAGACATCTTCCTGCTCTGTTTGGCTCAGGACCACATTAAGCAGTGCATTTCAAAGTAGGTCATCGGGGGGTTGTCCAGGTAGTTTGTTTAGCAATAAACCATTGACCCCCCCCATCATGTTTTCTCCACAAAGTGCAAGTGAATGGTTTTTTCTGTCTGTTTAACACACCTTCTATTATGCAGTACCATGTAATGTGGCGATAGCTCTTGTATCATTTGCATGCCCCAGTCTGGAAGTTGCAATAAGTGGTGCTATTGTACAAATGTAATAGGCTAGTAACAAATTCCTCCCTCCAATATTTAAATATGGTGTCAACCCATCTATTTTGAATGTGTGGCTTGTGTATACACACGCACACGCACATGCACACACACACACATATATATACAATGACATGCTCCTCTCAGTAAATTATTGCACTTTAATCTCCAAAAGTAGAATAGAATGTGAATGAAAGTGGAAAAATAGGGCAGGCCGTGATTAAGATGCGCAGACCTCAACCCCATAATTTCTGATATATGCTCCCATCCTGAGCAGCTCCACCCCAAGACAGCTCAAATAGAAACATCTTCCCCACTATTTCAGTTTGCATGATTATATTGCGTTAAATCCTCGGCATTAAATATTCTCCCATTTACATTACTGTGCTGGGACTGTGATCAGTGTGAGGTAAAGACTGGGCAATGTTGTTGAACAAAACTTCATTAGAAGCAAAATGGCAAACCTTTGGAAGTATGCCGAAGATAGTCACTAAGGGGCGGAAATTGATGAAGGCCTCCTACCGCCCAAGTGCCGCCCAAAGGATCGCTGATGGCTGCCAAGGTACCTGATGGTACTTTGGGCCGGGTTTTTATCAAAAAAGTCCTTCAAAGGGCAGTGGGCGACATAAGAGGGGCTAACACCGCCAATCTGGGCGGCAGCGGGTGGGAGCTCTCATTTTTGGTGGCAAAGGCGCTTGCCACCCAAGTGCCGCCAAGGATAGAGTCGGGCCCAGGGAGGGTCGAAAACCTGCAAAGAAAAATCATCGGCAAAAAAACCCATCGGAACACCTTCAGGGGACCCCAGTCAGGTAAATCGCTGTGAAAAAAATATTTAAAAAATGTATACCAACCTTTTTTTTAAGATCTTCATACTCACCATCGGGGACAGACCAGCCTCCACCCCCGTTCTGGCGTCGACTCCCGCCCGCTCAGGAGTCCACCGCGGTTCCCGGTGGTTTTCCCCTCCTGCCCGCTCCTGCCCGAGTCGAAAGTGGCACTGGGCAGAACCCGAAGAGGATTGTCGGCGGCAGTGGGCGGCAATGGGGGGGTGAGTCCATCAATTTTGGGCCCCAAGAAATCAAATCGGGAATTCAGAAGAAACTCGAGTGGAACTCGCTCCCACAGAGGTAGGTTGAAGTGAATAGATGCAGTTAAGGGGTGGTTACATAAGCATATTAGGGAGAAGGGACTAGAACGTTATGCTGATAGAGTTAGATGAGGAAAGGCAGGGGGAGGCTCAAGCATGGGCTGGTTGGGCCGAATGGCCTGTTCTGTGCCCGATCCGCTGTCAAAAAAAACTTTCCCACCTGACCCGCCACCAATCGCGCCCGCTACCACCATGGAAAATTCAGCCCGGATTTCCACCAGGAGTTAAAATCAAGGTTTCAGTTTCTGTCAAACAAGCGCAAGTTTAATCTGCTAATGTGATTAAATGCAGAATCAATGGCCTTATTCTGCCAAGTAGTGTCCTTGAGACCTGGCTAGACAACATGCTAATTGCTTGTCATCACAGTTATTCAACATACTTGGCTCAGACCATGAAACAAAGTACTTGAAGTTATCTGCCACAGAATAAGGATCCAAGCTATCCAGAAGGGCAGAGGTGTCGAGTGATTTTTACTAACATGCCTTGAGTCTATGCGAATGGCCAGGGTCAATGATTGACTGTAGCCATTTGATGGTGATCATTTACATTACAGTGGTGGAAGTGAGATAAGAGCTGCACTTGATGTCAGAGCTTTATCATCATCATAGGCAGTCCCTCGGAATCGAGGAAGACTTACTTCCACTCTCAAAATAAGTCCTTAGGCAGCTGAACAGTCCAATACGAGAACCACAGTCCCTGTCACAGGTAGGGCAGACAGTTATTGAGGGAAAGGGTAAGTGGACTGGTTTGCCGCATGCTTTTTCTGCTGTCTGCGCTTGGTTTCTGCGTGCTCTCGGCAATGAGACTCGAGGTGCTCAGCGCCCTCCCGGATGCACTTCCTCCACTTAGAGCAGTCTTTAGCCAGGGACTCCCAGGTGTCAGTGGGGATGTTGCACTTTATCAGGGAGGCTTTGAGGGTGTCCTTGTAACGTTTCCTCTGCCCACCTTTGGTTCGTTTGGCGTGAAGGAGTTCCGAGTAGAGTGATTGCTTTGGGAGTCTCGTGTCTGGCATGCGAACAATGTGGCCTGCCCAGCGGAGCTGATCAAGTGTGGTCAGTGCTTCAATGCTGGGGCTGTTGGCCTGGTCCTCCTAGGGGATTTTCAGGATCTTGCGGAGACATCGTTGGTGGTATTTCTCTAGCGACTTGAGATATCTATTGTACATGGTCCATGTCTCTGAGTCATACAAGAGGGCGGGTATTACTACAGCAGAGTTTTAATGTGAATGGGGAAATAATAATTAAAGGAGAATTGGATTTTTGTTTACAATTGAGGACCAGCGATTAATAATGACAAGACTTTGGGCTCCCATCTGAACCACTCTTTCTGAATTCCCTCGGCAGCAAATCCCTCACCTTGGATAAGCATCGTCACCTTTGGTAACCCACAGCAACTTGTAACCATGTCACCCTGCCACGTTCAATTATCCCTTATTCCTCCCCTATCCAGCCGCGAGCAGTTTGTAACCCATTTATTGATCTTTTGTTAGACTCTGCTTAACTATTTCGTCTAGTTTGTAGCTCTATGATCTGTGATGGACCATTTCTCTGCAAATTAATTCAGTAAGAATGAATTAATCTGTTTTTTTGTGAAAAGCTGAGGATTAAACAATCCAAGTATTAAGCAGAACTATGTCAAGTTGTCTCCTATACCATGCGGCATTGGGTTCAATGACAACTGGATTAATGACATTTAGAAGGAGTGTCCTCATTCTACCCCAAAAAAGATGGCCTTCCAAGGCTAACAGAATATTTTGTGTTCTTTGAGAACTGATCCATAGAAATCCTAGCTCAGTTACATTCCCCGTGCTGCCAATATCATGCCTGCTCTCTTCCCTCACTACTGACAAGCCCCAGGGACCCACCAGTGAGCCAAGACTCACTTTCCACCCCCAGCTTTGTTGAACTTCAGGTTCTCCCTTACACAGTGATTGGAGATCAAAGGGTCATCTCCCAATGCTGCCAGGCCCCAGTAACCCCGCAGCAATGCTTCCAACATACAGGATCCCGTATCCAGTTCTGCATAAAACCCAGGACCATCTCCTGATGCTACCAGAGTGAGGAACCATTTGTAATGTCAATAAAACCCACCCAGGACTCCTGCATATCAGAGGCTAGAGGTCCGTGCCATTTGCTACCGCACGCCCACACTTTTGCCCAAGAATAACTCCGAGGATGGAGGTCACTGCCATGATTGAGATGAGTGCCCACTCCAGTTGTGGTACAATTGAGGCATCTACAAAGTACTGAATTGCAGAACGATAAAAGTACCTGATCCCCCAGCTTTGTTGGAATTTGTGGTGGCTGCTGTGACAGCTTCAGCTTCAGCCACAGTCCTTCCACAGCCACCATACCCGACATTCACCCCAACAAGAAGCAGAAGTTCCAGGCTCAGTTATTGCCCCCCAGTCGGTGCATCTTGCATATACCAGCTTGCCACTAACAGAATATTGGCCACAGTTGTAGAATTCGATCCTGTAAGCACTGGTGAAAATCCCCAAACCACCATTTAATAATTTAAGAACATAAGAACATAAGAAATAGGAGCAGGCATAAGTTATACGGCCCCTTGAGCCTGCTCTGCCGTTCAATAAGATCATGGCTCAACTCCACTTTCCCGCCCAATCTCCATATACCTTGATTTCCCTAGAGTCCAACCATTTATCTATCTCAGCCTACAATACATTCAGAAATTCAGCATCCACAGCCCACTCGGGCAGGGAACTCCAAAGATTCATAACCCTCTTAGTGAAGAAATTCCTTCTCATCTCTGTCTTAAATGTCCGACCCCTTATCCTGAGACTGTGACTCCTAGCTCTAGACACTCCAGCCCGGGGAAACAACCTCTCAGCATCTACCCTGTCAATCCTCTTCAGAATCTTGTATATTTCATTCTTCTAAAGTCCAGAGAGTATAGGCACATTCCACACAATCTCTCATCATAAGACAGCCCTCTCATCCTAGGAATCATTCTAGTGAACCTCCAAGGCAAGTATATCCTTAGATAAGGAGGTCAAAACTGTGCATAGTACTCTAGGTGTGGTCTCACCAAGACGCTGTACAATTGTAGCAAAACTTCTTTACTCTTATACTCCAGCCCCCTGGCAATAAAGGACAACAAGCCATTTGCCTTCCTTATTGCTTGCTGTACATAAGAACTATGGGCTAGAATTTCCTAACAGCCCGCTAGTGCCCGATTGCTGACTGCTAAGATTCCCAAGATTATCGCCAGTGAAAACTTCCCCCAAAAAAGAAAAAAATTCCTCCCAGCGAAAAAAATGGGCATTGCACTCTCATTCTGGATGAAAAAGTGGAATTTAGGGTCGATTGCGTGGTTCCTAAAGAAAATGGGCGATAAATTTAAAAATCACTAAAAACTTACCCCGAGGCTGTGGGTTGGGCCTAGCAGCAGAAAAACATTAAAAATATTTTTTCAAAAAAATCACCTAAAAAATCATAAACCCATTCTGAAGACCCTTATAACCTAAATAAACATAACAGAATTTTAAAATAGTTAGTAAAAAAACAATTACTTACCTTTTTCTTGCAGAGCTACTCACCTACCGCCCAGCTCCGCTGATCCTCGTGGACATTTTTTTTCATACTTACCTACAGGTCACCGCTGAGCCAAATATCGCGCCAGGGCGATCTATGGACGGTGCACGCTGGCGGTCTGCTCCCCAGCGGTACCTCGAAACTGCCAGCGTAACTCAGGTCGGGAATTTCTCGCTCACCTGGTTATCGCTCACAATGGCCAATAGGACACTAAGCCAATGGAAATTCTAGCCCTTAAAAACATAAGAAATAGGAGCAGGAGTAGGCCATTGGGCCCCTCGAGCCTGCTCCGCCATTCAATAAGATCATGGCTGATCTGATCCTGGGCTGAGCTCCACTTCCCTGCCCGTTCCCCATAACCCTTGACTCCCTGCACGAGATTGGCTTATTTAGTCACTGTAAATCAGTGGTCATCTCCTACATGTCATAATTGCGCGTATTATAGTACAGCAACAAGGGCCATAGAATTTCCTTGAAGACGCTCCCATTCCGCTGCCGTAACTTCACCATAACTGCAGCGAAAACCCCGTTTACATGTGTGAGTGAGGTTTCCGACCAAACTTCCAGTGGAGTTACCATGCGGAGCAGCTCCAAGGAAATTTCCAGCCAGTGTGTCCTCACCAGCAGCAATGCAATCGGAGGCCTGCTCGGATTCAAAAAAAGGTTTGGTTAGTCTAATGTATGCACCTGTTGCTCACTGGTTGGTTGAGCTGTTGAGTTGGGAGTGGCTTAGCCAGTCACGTGATGCTCACCAGACTCAATAAAACCCCAGCCAGTTAGGTTCGGGGGATCCACGATGAGGCAGGTGGTTGTGAGCCTGCTGGATGAAATGTGTAATGTGATTGTTAAACCTTTGCTAATAAACCATCATCTTCATTGGTGGTCCCTCGAATGAGGATGAATAGCTTCCAAACCAAAAGGGATGAGTTCATAGATGTTTCAATGAAGGACCCGATATTCCAGTCCTGAACTCCAGGGGTGGAAGATGCCTGTGTGTGGATTGTTTTAATGTGTGGTGACCTTTGGACACCAGCCACCACACAGGCTTGACAGAGTTAGGCCTTGATCCAGTGGCAAGGGTTAACCAGGACAACTGGAGACCTGCTCTGCTGCATGGACCTAGTACGCACACATATCGCAGTGTGGGCCGGCCCATGTGGGGGGCTACTAAACCAACTAGTTCTTAATAGCAATATGTTGCTATGAATTCTTAAGCAAAGAATCCATGAAGCAAATAGATTACAGTTAGGAAATGGGTAATATCAGTTCCCCTTGAACTTTTTTAAATGACCGATGACTGAAAACTCAGGAGGAGCAGCCACTTACAGTGTAAGGAAAGCATGGACTGATAGTAGGTGCACTGTACTATCCCCATGGCATTGGCACTGCATGTCTTCCAGAGCCCATCATAGATCCAGCTAGCAATGATTGGCGTGGTCGATGTGCTTGAGATTCTCCACTCATTAGACGTCAGCGAAACAGAGGCAAGGACTAGTCCCAGGAAGGTCAGAAACAGGGAGAAAATCTGAATGACTTTCACTCCCATCCCTTCCTATCGCTGAATAAATAAGAGTCAGTGTTGAACAAGGGAACCTGGAGCTCTGTATCTGCAGAAACACAAACACGGTGAGAGTTAGTGATCTGTTTCAGTTAAAATGTCCACTCCACAGTTTGATAAATGAGCTCCTTGTTAAAATGACACAGGGTTGGTTGGATCGAGAGACTGAACGGTGATGAAATGTGCAAACAAGGCAATGGGAATGAATCTCAAAGTCAATATTTTGCATAAATAAGCAATTTCAGTCTGTCAAATACTCAAGTAAGTGAGCTACGTTTAGATAAGAGCTAATGGAAGCAAATTAATGACTTTAGAATCTTGCGTAATTGAGTGCTTAGCATAATTTACTGTTACATAGTAGAAAGTCACTGTTGCTGGCTCTGGATTTGTTACTCTTCTGGGAAAAGTGCTTTTGACATCTCTCTCAATCCTATACAGGGTCAAATAAAGAGCTTGTTGCCTGATGAGTGATCCTTTTCTCATCTCTAGCTTCAACCCTCTTTCTTTCCCAGTTACTTACTTTGCAGTTACTCTCTATTCCACCATTAATACTGCTATTGTTCCTCTGAACTTCTTTCTCTTGTTTTTCCGAAGCTTCAACCACCGAATCATAGAAACATAGAAACATAGAAAATAGGTGTAGGAGCAGGCCATTCAGCCCTTCTAGCCTGCACCGCCATTCAATGAGTTCATGGCTGAACATGAAACTTCAGTACCCCCTTCCTGCTTTCTCGCCATAACCCTTGATCCCCCGAGTAGTAAGGACTTCATCTAACTCCCTTTTGAATATATTTAGTGAATTGGCCTCAACTACTTTCTGTGGTAGAGAATTCCACAGGTTCACCACTCTCTGGGTGAAGAAGTTTCTCCTCATCTCGGTCCTAAATGGCTTACCCCTTATCCTCAGACTGTGACCCCTGGTTCTGGACTTCCCCAACATTGGGAACATTCTTCCTGCATCTAACCTGTCTAAACCCGTCAGAATTTTAAACGTTTCTATGAGGTCCCCTCTCATTCTTCTGAACTCCAGTGAATACAAGCCCAGTTGATCCAGTCTTTCTTGATAGGTCAGTCCCGCCATCCCGGGAATCAGTCTGGTGAATCTTCGCTGCACTCCCTCAATAGCAAGAATGTCCTTCCTCAAGTTAGGAGACCAAAACTGTACACAATACTCCAGGTGTGGCCTCACCAAGGCCCTGTACAACTGTAGCAACACCTCCCTGCCCCTGTATTCAAATCCCCTCGCTATGAAGGCCAACATGCCATTTGCTTTCTTAACCGCCTGCTGTACCTGCATGCTAACCTTCAATGACTGATGTACCATGACACCCAGGTCTCGTTGCACCTTCCCTTTTCCTAATCTGTCACCATTCAGATAATAGTCTGTCTCTCTGTTTTTACCACCAAAGTGGATAACCTCACATTTATCCACATTATACTTCATCTGCCATGCATTTGCCCACTCACCTAACCTATCCAAGTCACTCTGCAGCCTCATAGCATCCTCCTCGCAGCTCACACTGCCACCCAACTTAGTGTCATCCGCAAATTTGGAGATACTACATTTAATCCCCTCATCTAAATCATTAATGTACAATGTAAACAGCTGGGGCCCCAGCACAGAACCTTGCGGCACCCCACTAGTCACTGCCTGCCATTCTGAAAAGTACCCGTTTACTCCTACTCTTTGCTTCCTGTCTGACAACCAGTTCTCAATCCACATCAGCACACTACCCCCAATCCCATGTGCTTTAACTTTGCACATTAATCTCTTGTGTGGGACCTTGTCGAAAGCCTTCTGAAAGTCCAAATATACCACATCAACTGGTTCTCCTTTGTCCACTTTACTGGAAACATCCTCAAAAAATTCCAGAAGATTTGTCAAGCATGATTTCCCTTTCACAAATCCATGCTGACTTGGACCTATCATGTCACCATTTTCCAGATGCACTGCTATGACATCCTTAATAATTGATTCCATCATTTTACCCACTACTGAGGTCAGACTGACCGGTCTATAATTCCCTGTTTTCTCTCTCCCTCCTTTTTTAAAAAGTGGGGTTACATTGGCTACCCTCCACTCCATAGGAACTGATCCAGAGTCAATGGAATGTTGGAAAATGACTGTCAATGCATCCGCTATTTCCAAGGCCACCTCCTTAAGTACTCTGGGATGCAGTCCATCAGGCCCTGGGGATTTATCGGCCTTCAATCCCATCAATTTCCCCAACACAATTTCCCGACTAATAAAGATTTCCCTCAGTTCCCCCTCCTTAATAGACCCTCTGACCACTTTTATATCCGGAAGGTTGTTTGTGTCCTCCTTAGTGAATACTGAACCAAAGTACTTGTTCAATTGGTCTGCTATTTCTTTGTTCCCCGTTATGACTTCCCCTGATTCTGACTGCAGGGGACCTACGTTTGTCTTTACTAACCTTTTTCTCTTTACATACCTATAGAAACTTTTGCAATCCACCTTAATGTTCCCTGCAAGCTTCTTCTCGTACTCCATTTTCCCTGCCCTAATCAAACCCTTTGTCCTCCTCTGCTGAGTTCTAAATTTCTCCCAGTCCCCAGGTTCGCTGCTATTTCTGGCCAATTTGTATGCCACTTCCTTGGCTTTAATACTATCCCTGATTTCCCTAGATAGCCACGGTTGAGCCACCTTCCCTTTTTTATTTTTACGCCAGACAGGAATGTACAATTGTTGTAATTCATCCATGCGGTCTCTAAATGTCTGCCATTGCCCATCCACAGTCAACCCCCTAAGTATCATTCGCCAATCTATCCTAGCCAATTCATGCCTCATACCTTCAAAGTTACCCTTCTTTAAGTTCTGGACCATGGTCTCTGAATTAACTGTTTCATTCTCCATCCTAATGCAGAAATCCACCATATTATGGTCACTCTTCCCCAAGGGGCCTCGCACAATGAGATTGCTAATTAATCCTCTCTCATTACACAACACCCAGTCTAAGATGGCCTCCCCCCTAGTTGGTTCCTCAACATATTGGTCTGGAAAACCATCCCTTATGCACTCCAGGAAATCCTCCTCCACCGTATTGCTTCCAGTTTGGCTAGCCCAATCTATGTGCATATTAAAGTCACCCATTATAACTGCTACACCTTTATTGCATGCACCCCTAATTTCCTGTTTGATGCCCTCCCCAACATCCCTATTACTGTTTGGAGGTCTGTACACAACTCCTACTAACGTTTTTTGCCCTTTGGTGTTCTGCAGCTCTACCCATATAGATTCCACATCATCCAAGCTAATGTCTTTCCTAACTATTGCATTAATCTCCTCTTTAACCAACAATGCTACCCCACCTCCTTTTCCTTTTATTCTATCCTTCCTGAATGTTGAATACCCCTGAATGTTGAGTTCCCAGCCCTGATCATCCTGGAGCCACGTCTCCGTAATCCCAATCACATCATATTTATTAACATCTATTTGCACAATTAATTCATCCACCTTATTGCGGATACTCCTTGCATTAAGACACAAAGCCTTCAGGCTTGTTTTTTTAACACCCTTTGTCCTTTTAGAATTTTGCTGTACAGTGGCCCTTTTTGTTCTTTGCCTTGGGTTTCTCCGCCCTCCACTTTTCCTCATCTCCTTTCTGTCTTTTGCTTTTGCCTCCTTTTTGTTTCCCTCTGTCTCCCTGCATTGGTTCCCATCCCCCTGCCATATTAGTTTAAATCCTCCCCAACAGCACTAGCAAACACTCCCCCTTGGACATTGGTTCCGGTCCTGCCCAGGTGCAGACCGTCCGGTTTGTACTGGTCCCACCTCCCCCAGAACCGGTCCCAATGCCCCAGGAATTTGAATCCCTCCCTGCTGCACCACTGCTCAAGCCAGGTATTCATCTGTGCTATCCTGCGATTCCTACTCTATGTTCTTCCTTCTCTCTGCGCCCCTTCCTAATTCATTCTTTCCCGGGACCGCAGAAATGTGGAACCTCCCTCAGCCTTTACGTTCTCCGACAAACTCTAAGCTTTGAAACCCACGCTTGCAACTAATTAACCATTACCTCTTGATTTACCTCACCTTCTCTCCTATTCTTTTCAAAATGTGTGATGTCCTCCGGTATGTATCTTGGCATTTTGCCTAAGTTTCCTTATTAAACAGATTATTGGCTTGTCCCTTCCCAACAGTGCTTTTTTAGAGTTGTGACTTCAGTGAGGAGGCACATACTATAGTGGATTGTGAATTAGTTATAGTAAAGCAAAGACATTAGTTTAGCCTTTCATTGAGCAGTGAGGGATTCTTTGCAACAGTAATCAAATTCTATCCCTAAGTTTCCAGGTGATATGTACCTGTCTGAAGGTGCAATTTATAAATTGGATTTTACAAGAGAGCATGTACAATTTGCTCGATCACAGACTGCACCCAATTCATTAGATTTCTTGAGGGGAGCTGGATAACAGAAGTAAAGACTATGGGGAGAAATACGTGTTTGCCAGTAAAGTGTGTTACCGGCAACTGGTGTTAATGGCGTTGAAAATGGCCGCCGCGAACGGGGCAAAATGTGTTTGGGGGGCTGGAGATTGTTGGTGCAGCGCTAACCTACTGTGCAACACCCCCCCTAGTGGTGTTGGTGAAGATCTCCGAAGCAAAGTTCCTGTCGAGCTTCATACAGCCGCCGGAAGCGATGAAAAGGCCTGTGAATTAAAGGGGCCATGCGCTCTGAAGTAGTACAAATTCAAATGAAATGAAACAATGCAGTTTTCAGCCCTTTCTGGCTTAAAAAAAATTAACATTAAAAGAAGTCCCAAAATTGAATATTCAGCTTTGAAAGCTGAATTCCATACCTGACCTCAAAGAATGGGAAAACTGCCTCAGCAGTAACACAAATAGTTTAGCAAGCCAGGGAAAGGGCACCCAGGGTCTTGCACGCAGCACTCCAGCTTTGTGCAGGGGGTCAACATTGCAAGAGAGGTCCTCCACCCACAGAGGCCAGGAGGCCCTCCAGAAAGAACATAAGAACATAAGAAATAGGAGCAGGAGCAGGCCATATGGCCCCTCAAGCCTGTTGCGCCATTTAATACAATCATGGCTAATCCGATCATGGACTCAGGTCCACTTCTCTGCCCGCTCCCCATAACCCCTTAATCCCTTATCGGTTAAGAAACTGTCTATCTCTGTCTTAAATTTAGTCAATGTCCCGGCTTCCACAGCTCTCTGAGGCAGCAAATTCCACAGAAGGATGTGGGACCACATCACTGAGGCCCTCACTGGCAGCAGTGTCACCTCCAGTGCCTGGCTCCAGTGCCCAAAGAAGCTTCATAACCTCAGACCAGTGGTCAAGGTCAATGAATACATCTTCAAAAGCCGTCTCCTACCAACTGGTCCACTAGCCTCACACACTACTCAATGCATGATTCCCAATCGCTCACCTCCCAACAATCTGCACCAATTACGAGGCACATCTCCCATTCCTAGCCTCACCCCCTTGGAGGAGATAGTGCAGACCATTCTTGGCAGGGGCATGGTAGAGGCATTGGCCAGCATTGGGGCTGAAAGGATACAAGATGCTGGTATTCTCATACATTATCCTCTTTCTGGCATGCATTTGTACTTTCCTGACATCCTGTCATCACAACTGCACCCTTGTGCCTCCCTCATTTCACACACCCAAGAGCCAGTGGGTGATCAAGAAGGGGGGGAGGAGAGTGTAGACGAACAAAAAGAAGAAGATTGATTTGACACTCCCAGCCACCAGCTCCTCAAGATCAACCAACAAGGCCAGGTGCAGTACCCCGCACTGAAAGTCAGCAGCCATTGCTGGCTGGGTGTGTGTGGGTGGATCAATGATGGTAATGTCCTCTTCAAACTGTTCTTGGTTGTCAGTGAACCGCAGTTTGGTCTGATCCAAGTGCTTTCTGCATGTTTGTCAGTTCAAAAGTTTGACAACAAACACTCTAATCCTCTCCTTGGCTAACATTGTGCCAGCAACCCATTTGGGCCCCATGACCATAATTAAGAACAAACACAGGGTCATTAACGTCAATGTCGCGTGATACAGCCGCACGATCATGGTACATGTTATGCCGGTGACGCCGGGTTTCTACGTGATCATTGAGATCCGGGTGGACTAAGGAGAGCCTGGTTTTGAGTGCACTCTTCATTAGCATTTCTGCAGAGGGAACACCAGTAAGTGAATGGAGTCGCTTGCGGTAGCTGAGCAGAATCCGAGATAACCGGGTCTGCAGGGAACCGTCCGTCATGTGTTTCAAGCTTTGCTTGATAGTTTGGACTGCCCGTTCCGCTTGACCATTGGATGCGGGCTTAAACGGCGCAGACCTCGATGTCATTGTGAATTATGAACTCGTTGAATTCCGAGCTGGTGAAGCATGGTCCATTGTCACTAACAAGGACTTTGGGCAAACCATGGGTGGCAAACATGGCCCGGAGGTTTTCAATGGTGGCAGTGGACGTACATGACGACATTATTATACAATCAATCCATTTAGAGTAAGTGTCCACTGTTACTAGGAACATCTTTCCTAGAAAGGGGCCAGCGAAATCTACGTGGACCCTTGACCACGGTTTGGAGGGTCATACAATACAAGTAGCTTGTTTGAACATAGCAGGTTTCTGGCCTTGTTAAAGGCTGTCTCTTGAGATTTATCCCAAGTCCAGTCATCACCCTTGTGTAGCAATAAATGCAATGGTTCCAGCAAAGTGCTCAACCCCGGTAGAAAGTTACCAAAATAGTTGAGGCGTCCCAGGAATGAATGTAGCTCCGTCACATTCTGTGGTCTGGGTGCATTCTTGATAGCCTCCGTCTTGGAGTCCATGGGTCTGATGCCGTCCGCCGCAATCTTTCTCCCCAGAAATTCGACCTCTGGCGCCAGGAAAACACACTTGGAGCGTTTCAGCCTGAGCCCCACTCAGTCCAGTTGCTTGAGAACCTCTTCCAGGTTGTGCAAGTGTTCGGTGGTGTTGCGGCCAGTGATCAAGATGGCATCTTGGAACACCACGGTGCATGGAGCCGATTTTAGCAGAGTCTCCATGTTGCTCTGGAAGATGGCCACCGCCGAACGTATCCCAAAGGGACATCTGTGGTATATGAATAGTCCTCAGTGTGTGTTGATGCACGTCTATTTTTTTGAAGGTTCAGCCAGCTCCTGTGACATGTAAGCAGAAGTTAGATCCAGCTTGGTGAACGACTTCCCTCCTTCTAGTGTTTCAAACAGGTCATCCGCTTTGGGTAGTGGGTACTGATCCTGTAACGAGACTCGGTTGATTGTTACCTTGTAGTCTCCGCAGATTCTGACCGTCTAGTCGCTCTTCAATACCGGCACAATTAGACTGGCCCACTCGTTGAACTTGGCTGGCGATATGATACCCTCTCGTTAAAGTCTGCCCAGCTCAATTTCGACTTTCTCTCGCATCATGTGTGGAACCGATCGGGCCTTGTGATGAGCGGGTCGTGCATCAGGGACTAGATGGATCTGCACTTTGGCGTCTGTGAAGTTGCCGATGCCTGGCTCGAATAACGACGGGAATTTGTTTAGCACTTGGGCGCACGAGGCGTCATCCTCCGAAGACAGTGCTTTGATGTCACCCCAGTTCCATTGGATCTTTCCTAGCCAGCTTCTGCCGAACAGCGTGTTACAGAACCTACAAGGGAGCAAGCTATCTTAGGTCTGGTCCTGTGTAATGAGGCAGGAATAATAAACGATCTCCAAGTAAAAGATCCTCTCGGAATGAGTGATCACAGTATGGTTGAATTTATAATACAGATTGAGGGTAGTGTCTCAAACGAGCGTATTATGCATAAACAAAGGGGACTACAGTGGGATGAGGGCAGAGTTGGCTAAAGTAGACTGGAAACACAGACTAAACGGTGGCACAATTGAGGAACAGTGGAGGACTTTTTAGGAGCTTTTTCATAGTGCTCAACAAAAATATATTCCAGTGACAAAGAAGGGTGGTAAGAGAAGGGATAACCAGCCGTGGATAACCAAGGAAATAAGGGAGAGTATCAAATTAAAAACCAGTGCGTATAAGGTGGGCAAGGTTAGTGGGAAACTAGAAGATTGGGAAATTTTTAAACGACAGGAAAGAATGACTAAGAAAGCAATAAAGAAAGGAAAGATAGATTACGAAAGTAAACTTGCGCAAAACATAAAAACAGATAGTAAAAGCTTTTACCGATATATAAAACGGAAAAGAGTGACTAAGGTGAATGTTGGTCCCTTAGAAGATGAGAAGGGGGATTTAATAATGGGAAATGTGGAAATGGCTGAGACCTTAAACAATTATTTTGCTTCGGTCTTCACAGTGGAAGACACAAAAACCATGCCAAAAATTGCTGGTGACGGGAATGTGGGAAGGGAGGACCTTGAGATAATCACTATCACTTGGGGGGTAGTGCTGGATAGGCGAATGGGACTCAAGGTAGACAAGTCCCCTGGTCCGGATGAAATGCATCCCAGGGTATTAAAAGAGATGGCGGAAGTTATAGCTGATGCATTCGTTATAATCTACCAAAATTCTCTGGACTCTGGGGAGGTACCAGCGGATTGGAAAGCAGCCAATGTAACACCTCTGTTTAAAAATGGGGGCAGACAAAAGGCAGGTAACTATAGGCCGGTTAGTTTAACATCTGTAGTGGGGAAAATGCTTGAAGCTATCATTAAGGAAGAAATAGCGGGACATCGAGATAGGAAGAGTGCAATCAAGCAGATGCAACATGGATTCATGAAGGGAAAATCATGTTTAACTAATTTACTTGAATTCTTTGAGGATATAATGAGCATGGTGGATAGAGGTGTACCGATGGATGTGGTGTATTTAGATTTCCAAAAGGCATTCGATAAGGTGCCACACAAAAGGTTACTGCAGAAGATAAAGGTATGCGGAGTCAGAGGAAATGTATTAGCATGGATCGAGAATTGGCTGGCTAACAGAAAGCAGAGAGTCGGGATAAATGGGTCCTTTTCGGGTTGGAAATCGGTGGTTAGTGGTGTGCCACAGGGATCGGTGCTGGGACCACAACTGTTTACAATATACATAGATGACCTGGAAGAGGGGACAGAGTGTAGTGTAAAAAAATTTGCAGATGAAACAAAGATTAGTGGGAAAGCGGGTTGTGTAGAGGACACAGAGAGGCTGCAAAGAGATTTGGATAGGTTAAGCGAATGGGCTAAGGTTTGGCAGATGGAATACAATGTCGGAAAATGTGAGGTTATCCACTTTGGAAAAAAAAACAGTAAAAGGGAATATTATTTGAATGGGGAGAAATTACAACATGCTGCGGTGCAGAGGGACCTGGGGGTCCTTGTGCATGAATCCCAAAAAGTTAGTTTGCAGGTGCAGCAGGTAATCAGGAAGGCGAATGGAATGTTGGCCTTCATTGCGAGAGGGATGGAGTACAAAAGCAGGGAGGTCCTGCTGCAACTGTATAGGATATTGGTGAGGCCGCACCTGGAGTACTGCGTGCAGTTTTGGTCATCTTACTTAAGGAAGGATATACTAGCTTTGGAGGGGGTACAGAGACGATTCACTAGGCTGATTCCGGAGATGAGAGGGTTACCTTATGATGATAGATTGAGCAGACTGGGTCTTTACTCGTTGGAGTTCAAACATTTAAAATAATGAAAGGGATGGACAAGATCGAGGCAGAGAGGTTGTTTCCACTGGTCGGGGAGACCAAAACTAGGGGGCACAGCCTCAAAATACGGGGGAGCCAATTTAAAACCGAGTTGAGAAGGAATTTCTTCTCCCAGAGGGTTGTGAATCTGTGGAATTCTCTGCCCAAGGAAGCAGTTGAGGCTAGCTCATTGAATGTATTCAAATCACAAATAGATAGATTTTTAACCAATAAGGGAATTCAGGGTTACGGGGAGCGGGAGGGTAAGTAGAGCTGAGTCCACGGCCAGATCAGCCATGATCTTGTTGAATGGCGCAGCAGGCTTGAGGGGCTAGATGGCCTACTCCTCTTCCTAATTCTTATGTTATGTTCTTATGTTGGGCCATCGCCTGGTACAATCCATAGTGGTAAATCATGCACAGCTCCATCGTACGATACCTTCACTGCCACACTGCCAATGACTGGAATGAGTTCTTTGGTGTCAGTGCGCAGCTTGGTGTGGATCGGGCTTAGTTTTGGCCTTTGTGCCTTGATGCCTCACAGTTTCTCAAAAGCCTTCTGGCTCACAATTGACTGACTCAGCCACGTGTCCGATTCCATGGAAACTGGAATGCCGTTTATTTTGACTTTTAACATTATCGGAGGGCTTTTGGTGGTGAAAGTGTATACCCCATACCCTTCCTCTTCAGCCTCGGGTTGAGTTGCCTCTCTTACTTGTTCAGCGTGATCCACGCCGGATCGGTCATCTTCTGCCGACTCTGCCACGTGGTGAGTCAGCATGTCTGCACATTCGCTGGAGGTGCCCCTTGTTTCACAGCCCTTGCACATGTAGTGCTTGAATCGACATTGATGGGCTCGATGATTATCCCCGCAGCGCCAACATGGTGCAAATGGATTCGCATTCACGCCCCACGGCGGGCTTTGAATCATCCGAGGTCTGGCCTCTGCAGGTGTGTAGGCCCTGCCATATACAGCTCTGTCTGCTGAAGGCGTTATTTTATGCACAGTACTTGCCGGTGAGTTCCAATGCTGCAATAATAACTGTTTTGTTTTATCGTTCGTGGACATAAAAGTCTGGGCTATCATGATGGACTTGCTCAGATCTAGGGATTCGGCAGACAGCAGTTCACGATTCCAAGCACGAAAAAGTCCCGCAACACTTTCCCCAAAAATCCAGCAAATACGCACGGTCCCACAAGGCGACTCGGAGCGGTGGTGCATATAAAAGTGATACCTTGTCATCAAGATACTCTCCTTCGGCTTGAGGTGTTCCCAAACCAGCATGCACAGCTCTTCATATGCCTTCTCTGTTGGTTTCATCTGTGCTAGCAGACTTTTGATGAGGCCATATATCGTGGACCCGCAAACGGTGAGGAGAATCGCCCTGCGCTTGATCGTGGTTTCTTCCTTTTCCGGCTCGTTGGCCACGGACTGCTGGTCAAGACGCTCAATGAAGGCTTCCCAATCATCACCCTCAACAAATCTCTCAAGAATACCAACGGCAGCCATAACTGCGTGAATGTTCATGATCGGTTACTTGTTGCTAATTGTTACATTTAGAATAACTCCACAAGACTGCACATCTTCAGCTCAAACTGTTCTGACCTTGGTCTCTTTATTGTAACTCCAGCATGAAGAAGCAGCATGGTAGACTGCCTTTTATACCTGCTTGCCTAGGGTGTGCAGGTGACTCTTGGGTCTCCCACAGGTGCGCCCCCTGGTGCAAGTCTTACACATTTAATGTTTACATGCATAATAGAAAGTTTGCTTTGTGGTGGCTTTTATTTCAGCACTGTGACCAAGAGGACATTGTGATGGTCAGTAACAGAGGGATGGTAAGGTGGGGTCTAATGTTGAAAGGGGAATTAGGGTTGTGGTCACTGGGACCAGAGGCGGATGATTCCATCCCAGATAGCCCGGCCAGAAAGGGGCAGTCTTGTATACAGCCTTCCTTCTGCTTCCTCCTGTTTGGCTTCTTCCTCATCTGTGTCTTCCTCTTCTCTTTGCGAGTGGATGTGTAAATGTGAAATGCCAGCATAAAATGCTGGAAATACTCAGCTGGTCAGGCAGCATTTTGACCTGCGATGTCAACTTTCTTTCTCATTCCATGGCTGTTGCCTGATCTGTTGAGTATTTGCAGCATTTTCTGTTTCCTCAGAGGCCATCTTTTACCATTCGAAGTATTGCAAGTGTCCAGCAGCGCTCCCTATACACTTAAAAAAACTTTAGCATCTATTGCAGCAAGCCATTACTTCAATAAAATCAAAAGGACCCAGTCCAAAAGTTTAAATACAAACTTACCTGAAAGATGTATGTGTCCCTTTAAGAGGTGGTGACATTGTCAATGTCAGTGTGCTTAGGACCCAGCGCTGAATTCAACATTAGGCTCGAAGTTCGGGTTTGTTACGTTAAGTTGCGGTTGCACACCGATTGACGTCATAGTACTGCCATTTTGTTTGGAATGGTGTTGACATTTACCGGAAGCGCAAAGGTAGGGACCAAAACTACGGCTGCAAAGGACCCAGCACCAACTGGCGAAAGAGCAACTGCTGGCATTTTAGCGCCATTTAAAGGCGTTATGCAGTGACACTAAGGCCACGAATTTCTAGCCCTCTGAGACCAAAATTGTTAAGTCCTGACTCTAATGTACTGACTTACACGAGACACATGCTGAAGTCAAGGTCACTCAGGACCTGCACCTTTAATTCCAGCTCTCCCCAGTCTTGCACTTGTCTGAGACCTCCCTTTATATACCACAGTGGGACAGGTATGGAATGTCTCCTGCAAGTGCACCCCTGGTGGTAAGGTATGCTTATTGTTACAGGTCATATCCAGTTACAGTCATGTATAGCATGGTAAGATACAGTTATATACAGTACTGTGAGATACATGACATCACCCTCCCCCAAGGTCTTATTGCCTTTATAGATTCAGTCTCTCAGGTGATCTGCGCTCTCGCGTAGAGCGTCTTAGTTGTGGTTCAGTTGTTTGTCTTGGTGCCGATTTTTCATTCGGTGTGATTGCTGGTATCTCGCCTGGGGATTCTGTTTCGTTCGGTGTGATTGCTGGTATCTCGCGTGGGCTGTCTGTTGAGACTGCCCTTTCCTCAGGTTGTTCCACTTGTCTGTCCACCAGGTGTGGTGTGAGTTCCACATTGTAGTCTTCCTCTGGTGCTTCAGTGTTATCAGTGAATCTACTTTTTACTTGCTCTACATACCTCCGGCAGGTTTGGCCATTGTCCATTTGTACAACCAGTAGCCTGTTTCCCTCTTTGTCTGTTACTGTCCCTGCAAGCCATTTGGGACACCGGCCATAGTTTAGCACAAACACTTTGTCCCCTATCTCATTCCACCTCCCCCTCGAATTTCGGTCATGGTACTCAGTTAGCTTTTGACGCATAGCCTCAACAATTTCATGCATGTCTGGGAGGATTAACGAGAGTCTGGTCTTTAAGGTTCGTTTCATCAATAGTTGCGCGGGGGGAGCCCCAGTCAACGAATGCGGACGAGATCTGTATACCAGCAGCAGTCGCGACAGGCGGCTCTGCAGCATGGGACCTTGGATTCTGAGCATGCCTTGTTTAATGATCTGCACTGCTCGCTCCACCTGGCTATTGGAGGCCGGCTTGAAAGGTGCCGTCTTAACGTGATTTATACCGTGGTCAACTATAAAATCGTGAAATTCTGCGCTGGTGAAGCACGGACCATTATCACTGACCAATATGTCAGGAATGCCGTGCGTTGCAAACATGGTTCTAAGGCTTTCCACAGTGGTGGAGGTGGTGCTCGAGTTTAAAATGGTGCACTCGATCCATTTTGAAAATGCATCAACGACTATGAGGAACATTTTCCCATGAATGGGCCTGTATAGTCTACATGCACCCGCGACCACGGTTTGGTGAGCCAGGGCCAGGGGCTTAGGGAGGCCTCCCTGGGGAAATTACTGAGTTGGGCACAAATGGTGCACCGACAGACGCAGAGCTCCAAGTCCGCGTCAATGCCAGGCCACCAGACATGAGATCTGGCTATGGCCTTCATAAGGACGATCCCCGGGTGCTCGCGATGGAGCTCCCGGACAAACGCCTCCCTGCCTCGTAAGGGCATAACTACTCAGCTGCCCCACATCAGGCAGTCTGCCTGCAAAGAGAGTTCATGCATGCGCCTATGGAAGGGTTTGACCTCCTCGGGGCAGGCATCATGAGCCTCTGCCCAGTCACCGGTTAAAACGCATCTTTTAACTAGAGAAAACATGGGGTCGCTGATCGTCCAGGCTCTGATTTGGCGAGCCGTCATGGGCGAACCTGTGGATTCAAAGGCATTCATTGCCATGACCATCTCACAGTCCTGTTCGTCAGACCCTTCTGTGGTCGCCAGGAGTAGCCTGCTAAGTGCGTCGGCACAGTTTTCTGTGCCTGGTCTGTGCCTTAGCGTCTAGTCGTAAGACGCCAGCATAAGTGCCCACCGCTGAATGCGCGCTTAGGCGTTGCCGTTGATTGCCTTGCACTCGAATAGAAGGGATGTGAGGGGTTTGTGGTCGGTTTCTAATGCAAACTTGGCCCCGAAAAGGTATTGGTGCATCTTTTTGACACCGTACATGCACGCGAGCGCTCCTTCTCAACCATACCGTACCCGTGCTCCGCCCGCAAAAGTGACCTGGAGGCATAAGCAACGGGCTGCAATTTACCCGCATCATTGACGTGCTGTAAAACGCACCCGACCCCATATGCTGACGCATCACATGTAAGAACTAACTTTTTACCTGGGTCAAAAAAGGCTAAAACACTCTTGGAACATAGGAGGTTGCGTGCCTTATTGAAGATGCGTTCTTGGGCGTCCCCCCAAAACCAATCGCACCCCTTTCTGAGTAGCACGTGGAGAGGCTCCAGCAGCGTGCTCAAGTTCTGCATAAAGTTCCCAAAGGAATTGAGTAGCCCGAGAAAGGCGCGCAGTTCCGAGACATTCCGGAGCCTGGGGGCCAGGCGAATCACTTAGGTTTTGGATTCGGTTGGGCGGATTCCATCAGCGGCAATCCTTCTGCCCAAAAATTCAACCTCAGGCACGAGAAACAGACACTTGGATTTCTTAACTCTTAGGCCTACCCGATCCAATCGACTTAGTACTTCTTCAAGATTGCAGAGATGAGAGTTGGTGTCCCTGCCCATGATGAGTATGTCATCTTGAAACACAACTATCCCCGGGATGGACTTGAGTAGACTCTCCCTGTTGCGCTGGAATATAGCAGCTGCCGACCTGATGCTGAACGGGCATCGATTGTACACAAAAAGGCCTTGATGTGTGTTGATGGTGGTGAGTAGCTTAGACTCTTCAGTCAGTTCTTGCGTCATATACGCAGATGTGAAGTCAAGTTTTGAGAAAAGATTTCCTCCAGCCAACGTGGCAAATAGGTCCTCCGCTCTGGGCAGCGGGTATTGGTCCTGTAGGGAGACTCTGTTTATGGCAGACTTGTAATCCCCACAGATTCGCACGGATCCATCAGGCTTCATGACGGGGACGATGGGGCTTGCCCAGTCGCTGAATTCCACGGGAGAAATTATGCCTTCTCGCAGAAGCCGGTCCAGTTCGTTTTCAATCTTTTCCCTCATCACATAAGGCACAGCTCGAGCCTTGTGATGGACCGGTCTGGCATTCTGTGTGATGTAGATTCTAACTTTAGCCCCTTTGAAGGTGCCCACACCTGGCTGAAAGAGATGTTCAAAACGGCTTAGAACTGTTGAGCAGGAGTCCGTTCCTCTGACGACATGGCGTGAACATCATCCCATTTCCAATTGAGTTCTGCAAGCCAACAGGGCTGGGAGATCCCCAGGGACAATCCACAGGGAAAGTCGGTGTACCATCCCTTTGTGTGTGACTAAGAGCATGGCGCTGCCAAGGACTGGGATGATTTCTTTAGTATAGGTCCTTAGTTTGGTGTCGATCTTTGTGAGTTTTGGTCTGTTGCTTTTGTGCGGCCACAGCTGTTCAAATTGTTGAACGCTCATGAGGGATTGACTGGCCCCCGTGTCCAGTTCCATGTTGACGGGTATCCCGTTGAGTGGAACCCTCATCATAATTGGAGGCGTCTTGGTGTAAGAACAGTGGACATTGATCATGTTAACCCGCTGTACCTTGGTGTCCCGTGCACTGTTCCAACCATCTTCTGGTCCGCTTTCTGACCCTTCCGATTTGTATACCAGCCGAGCTGCTGTTTTTCTGCGCATGCCCTGTGTAGTTTCTGCAAACGGCATGCAGAAATCGACACACCCTGGTTGAGTGCCTTCCCCCACATCTCCAACACAGACCGTTTCCATTGTTTCTGAAGGATGAGCTGCATCTGGCTGATCTCCCTTGAGCTTCTCTCAACCTGTTGTTGATTGCTCGCATTGTGGGTCGATGAGGTGTGATCAGCCGTTCATGTGGCCCTTGATTTTGATGGCTTCTGGTGCCACTGTCTGCTGTTGAAGGCCTGCTCTCCTGCCTTTGCCTATGTGTGGGGATAGCGGTTTGTTTCACAATGTGAACCCCTTGTTCCGATGCCTCGATGGTTGTCGTACCCGAAGTAAAGATCAGCCTCGTTTCTTCTTCGCCTGCCAAGAACATCTGTGCGACCAGTGCTGCTGCCTCTATAAGCTTTCGGAATATGCCTGCATGGCCTATTCCTTCAATGAAAAAGTCTCTCATTACTTCTCTCCTTAGTTCATCGGGGAACTCACATGAACTAGCCAGCTTCCGAAGTTCCGCCATGAAGTTGGGTATGCTTTGGCCCACACAGCGTCTATAGTTGTAGAACCTGTGTCTGGCCATGTGTAGGCTGCTCGCTGGCTTCAGGTGTTCTCTCACCAGTGTGCTCAACTCCTCAAACGACTTGCTTGCTGATTTCTCGGGTGCCAACAGGTTAATATCTGAAATTGTTAAACTCAATGTTCAGGCGTGAATGTTGTAAAATGCCGAATCAAAAGTAAATCGCTGTTTCACCCGGAAGGAACGTTTGGGGCCCTGGACGGTGGGAAGGGAGGAGGTCAAAGGGCAGGTGTTGCATCTCCTGCGCTTACATGGGGAGGAGCCACGGGAAGGGGAGGGGCGGAAAAGATGTGTTTGGTGGTGGGATCCTGCTGCAAGTGGCAGAAATGGTGGAAATCTGTTGAATGTGGAGGCTGGTGGGGTGGAAAGTGAGGACAAGGGGAACTCTATCGTGGTTAAAAGAAAAATGTGTTTTCTTTGCTACTGTTACTTTGCAACTAATTTTATTTTCTTGCATATATTTTTGAAAATATAATAATTTATGTACCTGTTCCTTCGATGGAAAGGAACAGAGTTAACAGCTACCTACTGGTGTGTGATAACTACTGCCCCGTAGAAGTCTACTTAGTACTGGACTGCGTGATAGATTGGATTGCACGCTCAAAAGGCCTTAACATGTTTATGAGAAGCCAAAAATAAAAACATCAGATATAATCAATACAATATACCAGTGATAACAACAACAACTTGTATTTATATAGCACCTTTAATGCAGTAAGACTTCCCAAGGCACATCACAGCAGTGCTATAAGACAAAACAGATACATTTTATACTGAACCACATAAGAAGAAATTAAGGCAGGTGCTTGGTCAAAGAGGTAGGTTTTAAGGACCGTCTTAAGGGAGGAAAGAGAGGTAGAGAGGCGGAGAGGTTTAGGGAGGGAGTTCCAGAGCTTGGGGCCCAGGCAGCTGAAGGCACGGCCACCAATGGTTGAGCGATTATAATCAGGGATGCTCAAGAGGGCAGAAATCTCGGGGGGTTATGAGGCTGAAGGAGATTACAGAGATAGGGAAAGGCGAGGGGTGATAATTAGTTAAAGAAGAAAGACTTGCATTTATATAGCACCTTTCATGACCTCAGGGCGTCGCAAAGTGCTTCACAGTCAATGAAATACTTTTGAAGAGGCCCATGCTTGAGAGGTCAGTCTGTGACCTGTCCTTTATTCCTTAGCACTCAAGTGATGAAGGTGGGTGGAGCTTCCCCTTTTATACCTGAAGGTCCAGGTTAGGAGTGTCTCCCACCTAGTGGTCAGTGTTCTCACGGTGTACAACTTAGGTCAGTTTATACATGGGTTACAATGCTGGTTGAATACATGACATCACCTCCCCACCAAAGTCTTATTGGGATCACAGGTTGAGTCTCTCTGGTGGTTTACGCTCTCTTGTAGAGCGCCTGAGTTGGGGCTCCGGTTATTGGGCGGTGTCTGCTGTGTCTGCTGTTTGCAGTGCCTCAGGCCTATCCAGACTGCCCACAGTGATTGGGCTCTCCTCCCTTTGGTTCCGGTGTTCGGTCACTTGTGGTGGAGTGAACTCTACATCGTGTTCTTCCCCTGCTTCTTCTATGGGGTTGCTGAACCTCCTTTTTGTTTGATCCATGTGTTTGTGGCAGATTTGTCCATTGGCAAGTTTAACTACCAGAATCCTATTTCCCTCTTTGGCAATCACAGTGCCTGCGAGGCATTTGGGCCCTGCAGCGTAGTTGAGGACAAAAACAGGATCATTTACATCAATACACCGCGCCCTCGCATTCCTGTCATGGTAGTTATATTGTGGCTGGTGCCTGCTCTCGACAATTTCTTTCATGGTGGGGTGTATAAGGGATAGCTGGGTTTTGAGCGCCTTTTCATTAGCAGCTCTGTGGGTGGAACCCCTGTGAGTGAGTGTGGTCGGGATCTATAGGCCAATAGGAGGCGTGATAAGCGGGTTTGTAGGGAACCCCCTTGGATTCTGAGCATCCCCTGTTTGATTATCTGCACTGCTCGTTCTGCCTGGCCGTTTGAGGCCGGCTTGAACGGTGCCGTTCTAACATGGTTAATTCCATTGCCTGCCATGAAGTCCTGGAATTCAGTGCTTGTGAAGCACGGGCCATTGTCACTGACCAAGACATCCGGAAGAACGTGGGCGGCGAACATTGCCCGTAGACTTTCGACCGTGGCAGAGGCTGTGCTTGAATTTAAAATGATACACTCGATACATTTGGAGTAGACGTCTACTACAATCAAAAAAATTTTTCCCATGAAAGGACCTGCGTAGTCCACATGGATGCGTGACCAAGGCTTGGCGGGCCATGGCCAGGGGCTAAGGGGGGGCTTCCCTGGGCGCATTGCCCAGCTGGGCACACGTGTTGCACCTGCGGACACAAAGTTCCAGATCTGCGTCTATCCCTGGCCACCAAACGTGTGACCTAGCAATTGCCTTCATCATGACAATGCCCGGGTGCTCATTGAGGAGTTCTCTGATGAACACCTCTCTGCCCATCTGGGGCATGACTACGCGGTTTCCCCACAGTAGGCAATCGGCCTGAATTGAGAGTTCATTCCTGCGCCTGTGAAATGGTTTAAATTCCTCAGGGCATGCCCTGTACGTGGCTGCCAAGTCCCCATTCAGGACACATTTCTTGACTAGAGACAATAGTGGGTCTCTATTTGTTCAGACTTTAATCTGACGGGCTGTCATGGGTGAGCCTTCGCTTCCAAAAGCTTCAACAGCCATGACCATCTCAGCAGCATGCTCGGTAGCCCCCTCAGTGGTGGCTAGTGGGAGCCTGCTGAGTGTATCGGCGCAGTTTTCGGTGCCCGGTCTGTGCCGAATTGTATCGTCATAGGTGGCTAACGTGAGTGCCCACCTCTGTATGCGGGCCGATGCGTTTGCATTTATGGCCTTGTTGTCGGCCAAAAGGGACGTTAGGGGTTTGTGATCTGTCTCCAGCTCAAATTTCCTGCCAAACAGGTACTGGTGCATTTTCTTTACAGCATATACACATGCGAGCGCCTCCTTTTCTACCATCCCGTAGCCCCTTTCTGCCTGGGACAGACTCCTGGAGGCATAAGCTACCGGCTGTAACTGACCCTTGACATTGACATGCTGCAACACACACCCGACACCATAGGACGACACATCGCACGTTAACACAAGTTTCTTACATGGGTCGTATAGTGTTAACAGAGTGTTGGAACATAACAAATTGCGTGCTCTATTAAAAGTCCTTTCCTGGCTGTCCCCCCAGACCCATTCGCGACCTTTGCGTAGGAGCACGTGCTCAATTTGGGAAGAAAGTTACCAAAATAGTTCAGGAGCCCCAGGAATGAACGCAGCTCCGTCATGTTATGGGGTCTGGGTGCTCTCTGGATCGCTTCCGTCTTGGACGCAGTAGGGCTGATCCCGTCTGCTGCTCCCCTCATCCCCAGGAATTCTACCTCTGGAGCTAGGAAGACGCACTGCGCCTTTTTCAGTCACAGCCCTACCCGGTCCAGTCTGCGTAGCACCTCCTCCAGGTTGTGGAGGTGTTCTTCAGTATCGTAACCCGTGATGAGGATGTCGTCCTGAAAAACCACCATCCCTGGAATCGACTTGAGAAGGTTTTCCATATTTCGTTGGAAGATTGCGGTGGCCGAGCGAATCCCGAAAGGACATCTGTTGTACTCAAACAACCCCTTGTGTGTCTTGATGGTGGTCAGCTTCTTCGACTCACTCGCCAGCTCCTGGGTCATGTAAGCTGAGGTCAGGTCCAATTTTGAAAAAAGTTTGCCACCGGATAGCGTCGCAAAGAGGTCCTCCGCTCTCGGTAGCGGGTACTGGTCTTGGAGTGATACCCGATTGATGGTAGCCTTGTAATCACCACATATCCTGACCGACCCATCCGCCTTGAGCACCGGCACAATCGGGCTCGCCCAGTCACTGAATTCGACTGGCGAGATGATGCCTTCCCTCAGCAGGCGGTCCAATTCGCCTTCTACCTTTTCCCGCATCACATATGGCATCGCTCTGGCCTTGTGGTGTACTGGCCTGGCGTCCAGGTTTATGTGAATCACTACCTTGGCCCCCATGAAAGTGCCGACGCCGGGTTGAAATAATGAGTCAAATTTGTCCAGGATCTGTGAGCATGATACTCGCTCCACAGAGAAAATTGCATTGACATCGCCCCATTTCCAGTTCATGACAGCATGCCAACTCCTCCCCATTAGTGCAGGACCGTCCCTTGGGACAATCCAGAGTGGCAACCTGTTCTCCAAATCTTTGTGGGTCATGACTACCGTGGCGCTGCCTAGCACCGGAATAATCTGCTTTGTGTAAGTTCGTAGCTGGGCATCAATTGCCGATAATTGTGGCCTCCTGGCCTTGGACGCCCACAACTTTTCTAACTTTTTGATACCCATCAGGGACTGGCTAGCCCCGTGTCTAACTCCATTGATACTGGGATGCCATTGAGGAGCACTTTCATCATTATCAGTTGCGTCCTGGTGTATGAACTGTATACTTGCTCCACATGAACTCGCTGAACTTCAGCTTCCAGCGATTTCCCCCAGCATTCACTTCTGCAATTTCTGCAGGTATTTTGCTCATCTCTGCAAACTCTGGCTGAGTGTGTGCCTCCACGCCTCCAACATGAGCTGTTGTTTGAAACAAAAGGTCCCTTGCCAGTCGATCGTCCCTGACTGCCCCTGTGACTGTCCTTGAATGCGCCATTAACAGGTGTTGATGGCCCCATTACTGGCCGCATTGTCTCTTGCAATGGCGTGAATCGCCGATCAGCTTGCCATTGTCTCTACCGAACTCCCCCTCTGGGTTCGACTACATGTTGGGGCATGCCCGATTGACCTTGTCAGCCTGGAGAACTGTGTGCTGCTTTGACAATGTTGAATCTCTGTCCCAACCATTCCTTAACACAGTACCTCTCGTCTGTTCTGCTAGTGGCCATGGTCGCGTGGTTTAAATCCCAGTTTCTCGTCACCATTGATACGTCCTTACTATACAGTATAAATGCACACGAGGTCCATGCTTGAGAGAAGGTCAGTCTGTGACTTGTCCCTTTTTCCTTAGCACTCAAGTGATGAAGGTGGGTGGAGCTTCCCCTTTTATACCTGAAGGTCCAGGTTAGGAGTGTCTCCCACCTAGTAGTCATTGTTCTCACAGTGTACAACTTAGGTCAGATTATACATGGGTTACAATGCTGGTTGAATACATGACAGCAAGCTCCCACAAACAGCAATGAAATAAATGAACAGTCAATCTGTTTTTTCAGGTGTTGGTTGAGAGATAAATATTGGTCAGGAAACTCCCTTGCTCTTCTTCGAAATAGTGTCATAAATCCTTTACGTCCCATCCAAAAAAAAGCACCTCTGACAGCGCAGCACTCCCTCAGTACTGCACTGAAGTATCAGCCTAGATTTTGCACTCAACTCCCTGGAGTGGGGTTGGAACCCACAACTTTCTGACTCAGAGGAAAGAAATTGTTACCACTGAGCTATGGCTGACACCATTTAGCTTGGTATCATCTGTTGAAGATAGTTCTGGTTTGACTTATTTCAATTAATTTGAAAGAGATACCAGCGACTGGTATAAAACAACAATCCCAGCTGTGGAATAACATACCATTAAAATAATATTAACAGTAAAATAGATTGAATTCTAGAATGCTTTTACCTCTCTGTGCTTGTCAGTCGAAATGTCCTCTGTTGTGCAAACAGAGATTGATAGCAACTCTCTCATCTTTCTCTCCCTGTCTAAAAGTTGAAAACATCATTGGGGCAAGGGTGATGACCTTGTTTTTGCAAGTAAACCAAATTGTTCAAACCCTCCCATTGTATAGTAATCAAATCTGACTCTCTAAAGAGGTCAGAGTGTGAGAGGACACACGATAACCGAATGACTGAATGCAAAATTTACCCCACAGCTGAGAAAGAAAGAAAGACTTTGAGTTCTATCGAACCTTTGAGTTAAGTACTTTTGATGTGCAGTCACCTTTGTAAAATAGGAAACAGGGAGCAGCGTGCAGTGGCCCGGCCCGGAAATCGGCACGGTCCCGGCCTGCAAGACCATCAGCAGGCCGGAGCCGTTACAGGGAGCAATGTGGGGCACCCAACCCGGAAATCGGCGTGATCCCGGCCTGCAAGACCATCAGCAGGTCGGGGCCGTTACAGGGAGCAATGTGAGTACCCAACCCGGAAATCGGCGTGATCCTGGCCTGCAAGATCATCAGCAGGTCGGGGCCGTTACAGGGAGCAATGTGGGTACCCAACCCGGAAATCGGCGTGATCCTGGCCTGCAAGACCATCAGCAGGCCGGGGCCATTACAGGGAGCAATGTACGGCGGCATGCCCTGCAGGGAGCAGCGCATGCTGCTGCAGGAGGGCGACGGCTGCGAAGCCAGGTCACTGACTGCAGTGCGGGCAGGCACAGCAGGAGGAGCGAAGGAGCAGCAAGAGTTTGTAGAGGGAAGTGACCGGGGCCCGGGAGAGGCGTGAGTTTGGGGCTCAGAAGAGACGAGGGCCCAGGGGCAGCACGGGCCAGCCCAGACTGCGATATGTGTGTGTGCTAGGTCTGTGCAGCAGAGCAGGTCTCCAGTCGTCTTGAGTAATCCTTGCCGCTGGATAAAGGCCTAGCTCTGTCAAGCCCATGTGGTGGCTGGTATGCAATGGCCACCACATGTTAAAAAAATCCACGCACAGGCATCTTCCACCCTTCAAGATGTAGTTCAGGATCTAGAATATTAGTTCGGGATCAGGAACATTGAAACAATTGTGAACTCATCCCTTTTTGGCGTGGAAGCAAGTCATCTTTCCTTCGAGGGACTGCCTATGATGATGGGGTAGGAAACGTGAGACTTGTATTGTGTTTATAACACACATGGGGATTAAACAACAAACGGTGGACAGTTGGAACTGATTACTTATAGTGGGCCGTAATTTGCGACCCTTACGGGTGCGAGTACGAGGTGTGGATATGCTTGTAGGGGATGCACAGGTTCTGGGTTTAGGCACGCGAAGTGCATGCGCTGAAACCCAGAACTTGCGACCTAAGAATCCTCTTGGCAGATCATATGCCTTCCCGGGAAAAGGGCCTCCGCGGGCGGAGAGTTGGGCTATTTGCTCAACTTCTGCCCAGCGAATGCTCGTGAAATTATTACGCCTGGTAAAAGCAAGCATAATTTTACCAATGTAAGACTTTTAAAAGACATAAAGTACATTTTTTTCATTCATTTAAACATTAAAACACATGTAAAATAAGGTAAATTTATTCTTAGACTTTTTAAAATATGTTAATTTACTTATCAAAATATTTAAGTTTTGTTTTAAATATTTAATTAAAAGCCATTTTGATTAATTTTAAAAATGTGATGTTTTTTAAATTTATTTTAAGTGTACATGTATTTTTTGGGGGTATCCCATTCATACATAGTTCTGTACATACGGAATCCCCATAAGTATGAATGGGGATCCACCTTCTTTGATTGGTTGGGCTGGTCCACGTGATATCAGAGGCACTTGCAAACCACATGCGCCCAGAGATACGTAGGCCTGTGCGTAGAGGTCCGGGAACTCAAGTATCTGAACCTCCGGGACCATCAGGCAGGTTCGTGTTTTTTGCAGGTCGGAGACATCCACTCGTGGGAAACCTCTGACAGCAATTTCAGGTCCAGTGTCTCAGCTTTATAAAGTTAGTCAATTGGGTCCAGCCTGTAACACCTTCTGCTGCATCTGAAACAACAAAAGAATCTTCTAATAGTAAAAATTAAAATACAAATGACCAAAACAAAAAACAAAAATAGGTTTCTTCACTTGAACAGAGGAAGTTGAGGGGGATGTAATTAAAAGTTTTCAGGATGATGAAGCTGTTGCGAGGATAGTGAAAGTTTGGAGGTAATTTTGATTTTGTGCGACAGTGCATTGGAAATAAAAATGGGGGGAGGTGTGAGACAGACTGCCTATCAGATGTTTTACACCAGCGCACAAAGTCAAGATTACCCTCATTGTTTCCACCGATTTGGGGACTCAACTGCGATTTGGGGGCTCGGGAGCAAATGGAATCCCCGCTGAGGCATTAAAATATGGCGGAGAGGCACTATTGGCACGAATGTATGACCTCATCTCTCTCATCTGGAAGGAGGAGAGCATGCCGGGAGATCTCAGAGATGCAGTAATCGTGACCATCTTTAAAAAAGGGGACAACTCCGAGTCAGGAATAAGGGGGAGGGGAGTCGACAGAACGTTAATGCTGGAAGAATGAAGGGGTCGGTAAGAAGAATTAACTTCACACAGACGTATAATTAAAAACATGGAATTACTTCAACATAAGAGGCTTAATGAGACAGAGGCTATAGCAAAATCTAACAGAGAATTGGATAAGTATTTGAAAAGGAGAAATATGAAAAGATACAGGGAAAATGTAAGGAAATGGGAGTAGAGTGGACAAGTCCAGTTGAAAAGCCAGCGCCCGTACAAGCACAATGGGCTGCGTGCCCTCCTCCTGTGCTGTAATCTCTATGGTTCCAGGAATGACATTTTTCAAGCCTCCCTCAGTGCAGGAGTGTGAGGCTTTTGGCCACCAGTGTGGTCCAATATTGACCTGTCACAAATCCCAAGGTCATTAGCACAAAAGCCCTCTTGCCACCTACTGTACTTCCTGTATGCCGTCCCCAAGGAAACCAGGGAGTTCAAGAGTAGACCTTGCCACTGAGCGTGGGGTAGGGGCGGAAGAGGCTGGATGTTGCAGCTCAATAGTTATATTTGTTTTAAATGTTAGTAATGCCAATCTCTGAAAGGCAGGTGACCTCTATGTGACAGGAAACCAGCATTAAGCCTCAACTCCAGCTTGGTTTTGTAAGAATGCCTGATTCATGCTGGTGTACATCATCGTGACCACAGGGAAGGGTGGGATTTCTGATGGGAAGGGTGCTATCCCACCAGTCCTGCCTCCTGTCAGCTGTGGCTCAGTGGGTAGCACTTTTGCCTCTGAGTCAGAAGGTTGTGGGTTTACGTCCCACTCCAGGCACTTGAGCACATAAATTTCGGCTGACACTCAAGTGCAGTGCTGAAGAAGCGCTGTACTGTCAGTAGGTGCCGTCGTTTGGATGAGACGTTAAACCGAGGCCCTGCCTGCTCTGCCAAGTGGACGTAACAGATCCTGCGGTACTATTTTGAAGAAGAGCAGGGGAGTTATCTCCAGTGTCCTAGCCAATATTTATCCCTCAATCAACATAACAAATAAACAGATTTTCTGGTCATTATTATATTTCTGTTTGTGGGAGCTTGCTGTGCGCAAATTGGCTGCCGCGTTTCCCACATTACAACAGTGACTACATTCCAAAGGTACTTCATTGGCTGTAAAGCGCTTTGAGACGTCCGGTGGTCGTGAAAGGCCCTATATAAATCCAAGTCTTTCTTGAGTGATGTCACGAAGAAGCAAGTGTACCCTTGGAATTTCACAACAATTGGTAAAAAGGACAGACACCCAGCATTCCAGGCTCCTGCTGTCCAGCCCAATCTTTGCCCTCGTTCTACCCTTCTGGACTCCGGAGTTCCAGGGCCTCTTTCTCTATCCTCTTCTTCTCAAAACTTCCTCTGTCTACAAACACCACCCCCCCACTCCGCCGCCCCCCCTCCCCGCCCTCCCCCGTTCTTATGTATTTTTTTTTCTCTCTCTGTTTCCCATGGCAGCTGGCATTATTCTGCCACTCACACCCTATCTAGACTCATCTTTTTCTAACTTCTGCCATTACCATCTCAAGTCGGCCCATCATCCCCTTTGTCTCTCAAATCTCTCCTGTCTTCCACCTTATCACAGACCTTCCCTTTTGGTCTTTCTTTCCCCTCCCCCTTTCAGTGCTCCTTAAGAATCTGTTAATTTCGAACTTTTTCAGTTCTGACGAAGGGTCATCGACCTGAAACGTTAACTATGTTTCTCTCCACAGATGCTGCCTGACCTGCTGAGATTTCCAGAATTTCTGTTTTTATTTCAGATTCCAGCATCTGCAGTATTTTGCTTTTGCTCCTCTGTCTGCTCCAGATTTTCCCCACACTGCCCCACTTTTCACAGTCTCACCCTGAAATGTCTCCCTCATTCTCTATGCAATCTCTCTCTCTCTCTGCTCTCCAGCTCTGTTTACAAATATTCTCTTCCTTTCTATAGATATGTAAAGAGAAAAAGATTAGTGAAGACTAATGTAGGTCCCTTGCAGTCAGATTCAGGTGAATTCATAATGGGGAACAAGGAAATGGCAGACCAATTGAACAAATAATTTGGTTCTGTCTTCACTAAGAAAGACACGAATAACCTCCCGAAAATACTGGGGACCGAGAGTCTAGCGAGAAGGAGGAACTGAGGGAAATTCTTATTAGTCAGGAAATGGTGTGAGAGAAATTGATGGGATTGAAGGCTGATAATTCCTCAGGGCCTGATAGTCTGCATCCCAGAGTACTTAAGGAAGTGGCCCTAGAAATAGTAGATGCATTGGTGTCATTTTCCAAAATTCCATGGACTCTGGATCAGTACCTATGGATTGGAGGGTAGCTAATGTTACCCCACTTTTTTAAAAAGGAGGGAGAGAGAAAACAGGGAATTATAGACCAGTTAGCCTGACATCGGTGGTGGGAAAATTGCTGGAATCAATTATTAAAGCTGTAATAGCAGCGCATTTGGAAAGCAGTGACAGGATCGGTCCAAGTCAGCATGGATTTATGAAAGGGAAATCATGCTTGACAAATCTTCTAGTGTTTTTTGAGGATGTAACTAGTCGAGTGGATAAGGGAGAACCAGTGGATGTGGTGTATTTGGATTTTCAAAAGGCTTTAGACAAGGTCCCACACAGAGATTAGTGTGCAAAATTAAAGCACATGCTATTGGGGGTAATGTATTGACGTGAATAGAGAACTGGTTGGCAGATACGAAGCAAAGAGTGGGAATAAATGGGTCCTTTTCAGAATGGCAGGCAGTGACTAGTGGGGTGTCGCAAGGTTCAGTTCTGGGACCCCAGCTATTTACAATATACATTAATGATTTAGACGAAGGAATTGAATGTAATATCTCCAAGTTTGCAGATGACATTAAGCTGGGTGGCAGTGTGAGTTGTGAGGAGGATGCGAAGAGGCTGCAGGGTGACTTGGACAGATTAGGTGAATGGGCAAATGCATGGCAGATGCAATATAATGTGGATAAATGTGAGGTGACCCACTTTGGTAGCAAAAACAGGAAGACAGATGGTGACAGGTTAGCAAAAGGGGAGGTGCAACGAAACCTGGTACATCAGTCACTGAAGGTCGGCATGCAGGTACAGCAGGCAGTAAAGAAAGCAAATGGCAGGCTGGCCTTCATAGTGAGAGGATTTGAGTATAGGAGCAGGGAGGTCTTACTGTAGATGTATAGGGCCTTGGGAGACCACACCTTGAGTATTGTGTGCAGTTTTGATCTCCTAATCTGAGGAAGGACATGCTTGCTATTGAGGGAGTGCAGCGAAGATTCAGCAGACTAATTCCCTGGATGGCAGGACTGACATATGAAGAAAGACTGGATCGGCTAGGCTTATACTCACTGGAATTTAGAAGAATGACAGGGGATCTCATAGAAACATATAAAATTCTGACGGGCCTGGACAGGTTAGATGCAGGAAGAATGTTCCCGATGTTGGGGAAGTCCAGAACCAGGGGTCACAGTCTAAGGATAAGGGGTAAGCCATATAGGACCGAGATGAGGAGAAACTTTTTCACCAAGAGAGTGATGAACATGTGGAATTCTCTACCACAGAAAATTGTTGAGTCGAGTTCATTGGATATATTCAAGAGGAAGTTAGATGTGGCCCTTATGGCTAAGGGGATCAGGGTGTATATCGAGAAGGCGGGAGTGGGGTACTGTAGTTGCATGATCAGCCATGATCATATTCAATGGCAGTGCAGGGCCGAAGGGCCGAATGGCCTGTTCCTGCACCTATTTTCTATGTTTCTATGTTCTTCTGCTGTCTCTACTCACTAGATCATTCCATATCAGGGCAGACAGACATCGTTGAGGTACCAACAGATAGATAGACCTGCAATGCAAGAAACAGAGAGCGAGAGAGGCAGCAGGAAAAACCATAATGACATTGGTGAGGCCTTCGTTAGGAAGGACCAATTGTCACTCGAGTTAGAAACATAGAAACATAGAAAATAGGTGCAGGAGTAGGCCATTCGGCCCTTCTAGCCTGCACCGCCATTCAATGAGTTTATGGCTGAACATGCAACTTCAGTACCCCATTCCTGCTTTCTCACCATACCCCTTGATCCCCCTAGTAGTAAGGACTTCATCGAACTCCTTTTTGAATATATTTAGTGAATTGGCCTCAACAACTTTCTGTGGTAGAGAATTCCACAGGTTCACCACTCTCTGGGTGAAGAAATTCCTCCTCATCTCGGTCCTAAATGGCTTATCCCTTATCCTTAGACTGTGTCCCCTGGTTCTGGACTTCCCCAACATTGGGAACATTCTTCCTGCATCTAACCTGTCTAACCCCATCAGAATTTTAAACGTTTCTATGAGGTCCCCTCTCATTCTTCTGAACTCCAGTGAATACAAGCCCAGTTGATCCAATCTTTCTTGATAGGTCAGTCCCGCCATCCCGGGAATCAGTCTGGTGAACCTTCGCTGCACTCCCTCAATAGCAAGAATGTCCTTCCTCAGGTTATAAGACCAAAACTGTACACAATACTCCAGGTGTGGCCTCACCAAGGCCCTGTACAACTGTAGCAACACCTCCCTGCCCCTGTACTCAAATCCCCTCGCTATGAAGGCCAACATGCCATTTGCTTTCTTAACCGCCTGCTGTACCTGCATGCCAACCTTCAATGACTGATGTACCATGACACCCAGGTCTCTTTGCACCTCCCCTTTTTCTAATCTGTCACCATTCAGATAATAGTCTGTCTCTCTGTTTTTACCACCAAAGTGGATAACCTCACATTTATCCACATTATACTTCATCTGCCATGCATTTGCCCACTCACCTAACCTATCCAAGTCATTCTGCAGCCTCATAGCATCCTCCTCGTAGCTCACACTGCCACCCAACTTAGTGTCATCCGCAAATTTGGAGATACTACATTTAATCCCCTCGTCTAAATCATTAATGTACAATGTAAACAGCTGGGGCCCCAGCACAGAACCTTGCGGTACCCCACTAGTCACTGCCTGCCTCACCTAATTCTATGGAATCTGAATGATGACATAGTGATACATAAGAACAGGAACTCATAAAAGATCATAAATGTGTGAATCACTTCGACTAGAGAGAGACAACATGATGTATAAATTGGGCCACACAATATTGAAAAATATTCTAGAATGTACTTATGCTTTTATTATGTACATAGATGAATCCATGGCAATCAAGCTTGTCCAACATCAGAACACTGGGACTGTGGTGTACGTTAACATCAATCGCATCTGATCGATGTGCCACTCTTACCTGTGACGGCCTTGGGATGTATATCGGCTCCGACCGAACCGTGCGTTTTCAACTCTGTTCCCCATGTCGACTATATTGCACCTCTTTGGTTTGCATACCTTCCTCAACCACACCAGGGTTCCTCAATCACATCAGGGTTTCTCAATAACACCAGGGTTTCTCAACCACACCAGGTTCCTCAATCACATCAGGGTTTCTCAATAACACCAGGGTTTCTCAACCACACCACGGTTTGCTCAATCACACCAGGGTTTGCTCAATCACACCAGGGTTTACTCAATCACACCAGGGTTTCCTCAATCACACCAGGGTTTACTCAATCACACCAGGGTTTGCTCAATCACAGCAGGGTTTGCTCAATCACAGCAGGGTTTGCTCAATCACACCAGGGTTTGCTCAATCACACCAGGGTTTGCTCAATCACACCAGGGTTTACTCAATCACACCAGGGTTTGCTCAATCACACCAGGGTTTACTCAATCACAGCAGGGTTTGCTCAATCACACCAGGGTTTACTCAATCACAGCAGGGTTTGCTCAATCACACCAGGGTTTACTCAATCACAGCAGGGTTCGCTCAATCACACCAGGGTTTACTCAATCACACCAGGGTTTGCTCAATCACACCAGGGTTTACTCAATCACAGCAGGGTTTGCTCAATCACACCAGGGTTCTTCAATTACACCAGGGTTTGCTCAATCACACCAGGGTTTGCTCAATCACACCAGGGTTTACTCAATTACAGCAGGGTTTGCTCAATCACACCAGGGTTCTTCAATTACACCAGGGTTTACTCAATCACAGCAGGGTTTGCTCAATCACACCAGGGTTCTTCAATTACACCACGGTTTGCTCAATAACACCAGGGTTTCTCAACCACACCACGGTTTGCTCAATCACACCAGGGTTTCTCAACCACACCACGGTTTGCTCAATCACACCAGGGTTTACTCAATCACAGCAGGGTTTCCTCAATCACAGCAGGGTTTGCTCAATCACAGCAGGGTTTGCTCAATCACAGCAGGGTTTCCTCAATCACACCAGGGTTTACTCAATCACACCAGGGTTTACTCAATCACACCAGGGTTTCCTCAATCACACCAGGGTTTACTCAATCACAGCAGGGTTTGCTCAATCACACCAGGGTTCTTCAATTACACCAGGGTTTGCTCAATCACACCAGGGTTTGCTCAATCACACCAGGGTTTGCTCAATCACACCAGGGTTTACTCAATTACAGCAGGGTTTGCTCAATCACACCAGGGTTCTTCAATTACACCAGGGTTTACTCAATCACAGCAGGGTTTGCTCAATCACACCAGGGTTCTTCAATTACACCACGGTTTGCTCAATAACACCAGGGTTTCTCAACCACACCACGGTTTGCTCAATCACACCAGGGTTTGCTCAATCACAGCAGGGTTTCCTCAATCACACCAGGGTTTCCTCAATCACACCAGGGTTTCCTCAATCACACCAGGGTTTACTCAATCACACCAGGGTTTCTCAATCACACCAGGGTTTCCTCAATCACACCAATGTTTCCTCAATCACACCAGGGTTTCCTCAATCACACCAGGGTTTCCTCAATCACACCAGGGTTTCCTCAATCACACCAGGGTTTCTCAATCACACCAGGGTTTCTCAATCACACCAGGGTTTCTCAACCACACCACGGTTTGCTCAATCACACCAGGGTTCACTCAATCACACCAGGGTTTGCTCAATCACACCAGGGTTCCTCAATTACACCAGGGTTTACTCAATCACACCAGGGTTTACTCAATCACACCAGGGTTTCCTCAATCACACCAGGGTTCCTCAATCACACCAGGGTTTACTCAATCACACCAGGGTTTCCTCAATCACACCAGGGTTCCTCAATTACACCAGGGTTTACTCAATCACACCAGGGTTTGCTCAATCACACCAGGGTTCCTCAATTACACCAGGGTTTGCTCAATCACACCAGGGTTTACTCAATTACACCAGGGTTTACTCAATCACACCAGGGTTTGCTCAATCACACCAGGGTTCCTCAATTACACCAGGGTTTACTCAATCACACCAGGGTTTGCTCAATCACACCAGGGTTCCTCAATTACACCAGGGTTTACTCAATCACACCAGGGTTTGCTCAATCACACCAGGGTTCCTCAATTACACCAGGGTTTGCTCAATTACACCAGGGTTCCTCAATTACACCAGGGTTTACTCAATCACACCAGGGTTTGCTCAATCACACCAGGGTTCCTCAATTACACCAGGGTTTTTCAATCACACCAGGGTTTCTCAATCACACCAGGTTCCTCAATCACATCAGGGTTTCTCAATAACACCAGGGTTCCTCAATTACACCAGGGTTTGCTCAATCACACCAGGGTTTACTCAATTACACCAGGGTTTACTCAATCACACCAGGGTTTGCTCAATCACACCAGGGTTCCTCAATTACACCAGGGTTTACTCAATCACACCAGGGTTTGCTCAATCACACCAGGGTTCCTCAATTACACCAGGGTTTACTCAATCACACCAGGGTTTGCTCAATCACACCAGGGTTCCTCAATTACACCAGGGTTTGCTCAATTACACCAGGGTTCCTCAATTACACCAGGGTTTACTCAATCACACCAGGGTTTGCTCAATCACACCAGGGTTCCTCAATTACACCAGGGTTTACTCAATCACACCAGGGTTTGCTCAATCACACCAGGGTTCCTCAATTACACCAGGGTTTGCTCAATTACACCAGGGTTTGCTCAATCACAACAGGGTTCCTCAATTACACCAGGGTTTACTCAATCACACCAGGGTTTGCTCAATCACACCAGGGTTCCTCAATTACACCAGGGTTTGCTCAATTACACCAGGGTTCCTCAATTACACCAGGGTTTACTCAATCACACCAGGGTTTGCTCAATCACACCAGGGTTCCTCAATTACACCAGGGTTTTTCAATCACACCAGGGTTTCTCAATCACACCAGGTTCCTCAATCACATCAGGGTTTCTCAATAACACCAGGGTTCCTCAATTACACCAGGGTTTGCTCAATCACACCAGGGTTTACTCAATTACACCAGGGTTTACTCAATCACACCAGGGTTTGCTCAATCACACCAGGGTTCCTCAATTACACCAGGGTTTACTCAATCACACCAGGGTTTGCTCAATCACACCAGGGTTCCTCAATTACACCAGGGTTTACTCAATCACACCAGGGTTTGCTCAATCACACCAGGGTTCCTCAATTACACCAGGGTTTGCTCAATTACACCAGGGTTCCTCAATTACACCAGGGTTTACTCAATCACACCAGGGTTTGCTCAATCACACCAGGGTTCCTCAATTACACCAGGGTTTACTCAATCACACCAGGGTTTGCTCAATCACACCAGGGTTCCTCAATTACACCAGGGTTTGCTCAATTACACCAGGGTTCCTCAATTACACCAGGGTTTACTCAATCACACCAGGGTTTGCTCAATCACACCAGGGTTCCTCAATTACACCAGGGTTTTTCAATCACACCAGGGTTTCTCAATCACACCAGGTTCCTCAATCACATCAGGGTTTCTCAATAACACCAAATTTCTCAACCACACCACTGTTTGCTCAATCACACCAGGGTTTACTCAATCACACCAGGGTTTACTCAATCACACCAGGGTTTGCTCAATCACACCAGGGTTCCTCAATCACACCAGGGTTTCCTCAATCACACCAGGGTTTACTCAATCACACCAGGGTTTGCTCAATCACAGCAGGGTTTGCTCAATCACAGCAGGGTTTGCTCAATCACACCAGGGTTTGCTCAATCACACCAGGGTTTACTCAATCACACCAGGGTTTGCTCAATCACACCAGGGTTTACTCAATCACACCAGGGTTTGCTCAATCACACCAGGGTTTACTCAATCACAGCAGGGTTTGCTCAATCACACCAGGGTTTACTCAATCACAGCAGGGTTTGCTCAATCACACCAGGGTTTACTCAATCACAGCAGGGTTTGCTCAATCACACCAGGGTTTACTCAAACACACGAGGGTTTGCTCAATCACACCAGGGTTTACTCAATCACAGCAGGGTTTGCTCAATCACACCAGGGTTCTTCAATTACACCAGGGTTTGCTCAATCACACCAGGGTTTGCTCAATCACACCAGGGTTTACTCAATTACAGCAGGGTTTGCTCAATCACACCAGGGTTCTTCAATTACACCAGGGTTTACTCAATCACAGCAGGGTTTGCTCAATCACACCAGGGTTCTTCAATTACACCACGGTTTGCTCAATAACACCAGGGTTTCTCAACCACACCACGGTTTGCTCAATCACACCAGGGTTTCTCAATCACACCAGGGTTTACTCAATCACAGCAGGGTTTCCTCAATCACAGCAGGGTTTGCTCAATCACAGCAGGGTTTCCTCAATCACAGCAGGGTTTCCTCAATCACAGCAGGGTTTGCTCAATCACAGCAGGGTTTCCTCAATCACACCAGGGTTTACTCAATCACACCAGGGTTTACTCAATCACAGCAGGGTTTCCTCAATCACAGCAGGGTTTGCTCAATCACAGCAGGGTTTCCTCAATCACACCAGGGTTTCTCAATCACACCAGGGTTTGCTCAATCACAGCAGGGTTTCCTCAATCACACCAGGGTTTCCTCAATCACACCAGGGTTTCCTCAATCACACCAGGGTTTACTCAATCACACCAGGGTTTCTCAATCACACCAGGGTTTCCTCAATCACACCAATGTTTCCTCAATCACACCAGGGTTTGCTCAATCACAGCAGGGTTTCCTCAATCACACCAGGGTTTCCTCAATCACACCAGGGTTTCTCAATCACACCAGGGTTTCTCAATCACACCAGGGTTTCTCAACCACACCACGGTTTGCTCAATCACACCAGGGTTTACTCAATCACACCAGGGTTTGCTCAATCACACCAGGGTTCCTCAATTACACCAGGGTTTACTCAATCACACCAGGGTTTCCTCAATCACACCAGGGTTCCTCAATTACACCAGGGTTTACTCAATCACACCAGGGTTTGCTCAATCACACCAGGGTTCCTCAATTACACCAGGGTTTGCTCAATCACACCAGGGTTTACTCAATTACACCAGGGTTTACTCAATCACACCAGGGTTTGCTCAATCACACCAGGGTTCCTCAATTACACCAGGGTTTACTCAATCACACCAGGGTTTGCTCAATCACACCAGGGTTCCTCAATTACACCAGGGTTTGCTCAATTACACCAGGGTTCCTCAATTACACCAGGGTTTACTCAATCACACCAGGGTTTGCTCAATCACACCAGGGTTCCTCAATTACACCAGGGTTTGCTCAATCACACCAGGGTTTGCTCAATCACAGCAGGGTTTGCTCAATCACACCAGGGTTCTTCAATTACACCAGGGTTTGCTCAATCACACCAGGGTTTGCTCAATCACACCAGGGTTTACTCAATTACAGCAGGGTTTGCTCAATCACACCAGGGTTCTTCAATTACACCAGGGTTTACTCAATCACAGCAGGGTTTGCTCAATCACACCAGGGTTCTTCAATTACACCACGGTTTGCTCAATAACACCAGGGTTTCTCAACCACACCACGGTTTGCTCAATCACACCAGGGTTTCTCAATCACACCAGGGTTTACTCAATCACAGCAGGGTTTCCTCAATCACAGCAGGGTTTGCTCAATCACAGCAGGGTTTCCTCAATCACAGCAGGGTTTCCTCAATCACAGCAGGGTTTGCTCAATCACAGCAGGGTTTCCTCAATCACACCAGGGTTTACTCAATCACACCAGGGTTTACTCAATCACAGCAGGGTTTCCTCAATCACAGCAGGGTTTGCTCAATCACAGCAGGGTTTCCTCAATCACACCAGGGTTTCTCAATCACACCAGGGTTTGCTCAATCACAGCAGGGTTTCCTCAATCACACCAGGGTTTCCTCAATCACACCAGGGTTTCCTCAATCACACCAGGGTTTACTCAATCACACCAGGGTTTCTCAATCACACCAGGGTTTCCTCAATCACACCAATGTTTCCTCAATCACACCAGGGTTTGCTCAATCACAGCAGGGTTTCCTCAATCACACCAGGGTTTCCTCAATCACACCAGGGTTTCTCAATCACACCAGGGTTTCTCAATCACACCAGGGTTTCTCAACCACACCACGGTTTGCTCAATCACACCAGGGTTTACTCAATCACACCAGGGTTTGCTCAATCACACCAGGGTTCCTCAATTACACCAGGGTTTACTCAATCACACCAGGGTTTCCTCAATCACACCAGGGTTCCTCAATTACACCAGGGTTTACTCAATCACACCAGGGTTTGCTCAATCACACCAGGGTTCCTCAATTACACCAGGGTTTGCTCAATCACACCAGGGTTTACTCAATTACACCAGGGTTTACTCAATCACACCAGGGTTTGCTCAATCACACCAGGGTTCCTCAATTACACCAGGGTTTACTCAATCACACCAGGGTTTGCTCAATCACACCAGGGTTCCTCAATTACACCAGGGTTTGCTCAATTACACCAGGGTTCCTCAATTACACCAGGGTTTACTCAATCACACCAGGGTTTGCTCAATCACACCAGGGTTCCTCAATTACACCAGGGTTTGCTCAATCACACCAGGGTTTGCTCAATCACAGCAGGGTTTCCTCAATCACACCAGGGTTTGCTCAATCACACCAGGGTTTACTCAATCACACCAGGGTTTCCTCAATCACAACAGGGTTCCTCAATTACACCAGGGTTTACTCAATTACACCAGGGTTTGCTCAATCACACCAGGGTTCCTCAATTACACCAAGGTTTGCTCAATCACACCAGGGTTTGCTCAATCACACCAGGGTCTCCTCAATCACACCAGGGTTTCCTCAATCACACCAGGGTTTGCTCAATCACACCAGGGTTTCCTCAATCACACCAGGGTTTCCTCAATCACACCAGGGTTTGCTCAATCACAGCAGAGTTTCCTCAATCACACCAGGGTTTCCTCAATCACAACAGGGTTCCTCAATTACACCAGGGTTTACTCAATTACACCAGGGTTTGCTCAATCACACCAGGGTTCCTCAATTACACCAGGGTTTGCTCAATCACACCAGGGTTTGCTCAATCACACCAGGGTCTCCTCAATCACACCAGGGTTTCCTCAATCACAGCAGGGTTTGCTCAATCACACCAGGGTTTGCTCAATCACAGCAGGGTTTCCTCAATCACAGCAGGGTTTGCTCAATCACACCAGGGTTTCCTCAATCACACCAGGGTTTCCTCAATCACACCAGGGTTTACTCAATCACACCAGGGTTTCCTCAATCACACCAGGGTTTACTCAATCACACCAGGGTTTGCTCAATCACAGCAGGGTTTCCTCAATCACACCAGGGTTTGCTCAATCACAGCAGGGTTTCCTCAATCACACCAGGGTTTCCTCAATCACACCAGGGTTTCCTCAATCACACCAGGGTTTCCTCAATGACACCAGGTTTCTCAATCACACCAGGGATTCTCAATCACACCAGGGATTCTCAATCACACCAGGGTTCCTCAATCACACCAGGTTTCTCAATCACACAAGGGTTTCTCAATTACACCAGGGTTTGCTCAATCACACCAGGGTTTCCTCAATCACATCAGGTTTCTCAATCACACCAGGTTTCTCAATCACACTAGGGTTTCCTCAATCGCACCAAGTTTCTCAATCATACCAGGGTTTGCTCAATCACACCAGGGTTTGCTCAATCACACCAGGGTTTCCTCAATTACACCAGGGTTTCTCAATCACACCAGGGATCTCAATCACACCAGGGATTCTCAATCACACCAGGGTTCCTCAATCACACCAGGTTTCTCAATCACACCAGGGTTTCCTCAATCACACCAGGGATTCTCAATCACACCAGGGTTTGCTCAATCACACCAGGGATTCTCAATAACTCCAGGGTTTGCTCAATCACACCAGGGTTTCCTCAATGACACCAGGTTTCTCAATCACACCAGGGTTTCTCAATCACACCAGGGTTTGCTCAATTACACCAGGGTTTGCTCAATCACACCAGGTTTTTCAATCACACCAGGGATTCTCAATCACACCAGGGTTTGATCAATCACACCAGGGTTTCTCAATTACACCAGGGTTTGCTCAATCACACCAGGTTTTTCAATCACACCAGGGATTCTCAATCACACCAGGGTTTGATCAATCACACCAGGGTTTCTCAATCACACCAGGGCTTGCTCAATCACACCAGGGTTTCCTCAATCACACCAGGGTTTGCTCAATCACACCAGGGTTTCCTCAATCACACCAGGGTTTCCTCAATCACACCAGGGTTTCCTCAATCACACCAGGGTTTCCTCAATCACACCAGGGTTTCCTCAATCACACCAGGGTTTCTCAATCACACCAGGGTTTCCTCAATCACACCAGGGTTTCTCAATCACACCAGGGTTTACTCAATCACACCAGGGTTTGCTCAATCACACCAGGTTTTTCAATCACACCAGGGATTCTCAATCACACCAGGGTTTGATCAATCACACCAGGGTTTCTCAATCACACCAGGGTTTGCTCAATCACAGCAGGGTTTCCTCAATCACAGCAGGGTTTGCTCAATCACACCAGGGTTTCCTCAATCACACCACGGTTTGCTCAATCACACCAGGGTTTCCTCAATCACACCAGGTTTCTCAATCACACCAGGGTTTCTCAATCACACCAGGGTTTGCTCAATCACACCAGGGTTCCCTCAATCACACCAGGGTTTGCTCAATCACACCAGGGTCCCCTCAATCACACTAGGTTCCCTCAATCACACCAGGGTTTGCTCAATCACACCAGGGTTTCTCAATCACACCAGGGTTCCTCAATCACACCAGGGTCTCCTCAATCACACTAGGTTCCCTCAATCACACCAGGGTTTCTCAATCACACCAGGGTTTCTCAATCACACCAGGGTTCCTCAATCACACCAGGGTTTCTCAATCACACCAGGGTTCCTCAATCACACCAGGGTCTCCTCAATCACACTAGGTTCCCTCAATCACACCAGGGTTTCCTCAATCACACCAGGGTTTCTCAATCACACCAGGGTTCCTCAATCACACCAGGGTTTCCTCAATCACACTAGGTTCCCTCAATCATACCAAGGTTTCTCAATCACACCAGGTTCCTCAATCACATCAAGTTTCTCAATCACACCAGGTTTTCCTCAATCACACCAGGTTTTTCAATCACACCAGGGTTTCTCAATCACACCAGTGTTTGCTCAATCACACCAGGGTTTCCTCAATGACACCAGGTTTCTCAATCACACCAGGGTTTCTCAATCACACCAGGGTTTGCTCAATCACACCAGGTTTTTCAATCACACCAGGTTTCTCAATCACACCAGGGTTTGCTCAATCACACCAGGGTTTGCTCAATCACACCAGGGTTTCCTCAATGACACCAGGTTTCTCAATCACACCAGGGTTTCTCAATCACACCAGGGTTTGCTCAATCACACCAGGTTTTTCAATCACACCAGGGTTTCTCAATCACACCAGGGTTTCCTCAATCACACTAGGGTTTGCTCAATCACACCAGGGTTTGCTCAATCACACGAGGGTTTTCTCAATCACACCAGGGTTTCTCAATCACACCAGGGTTTGCTCAATCACACCAGGGTTTCCTCAATCACACCAGGGTCTCCTCAATCACACTAGGTTCCCTCAATCACACCAGGGTCCCCTCAATCACACCAGGGTTTCTCAATCACACCAGGGTCTCCTCAATCACACTAGGTTCCCTCAATCACACCAGGGTTTGCTCAATCACACCAGGGTTTCTCAATCACACCAGGGTTTCCTCAATCACACCAGGGTTCCTCAATCACACCAGGGTCTCCTCAATCACACCAGGTTCGTCAATCACACCAAGGTTTCCTCAATCACACCAAGGTTTCTCAATCACACCAGGTTCCTCAATCACACCAGGGTTTCTCAATCACTCCAGTGTTTCTCAATCACTCCAGTGTTTCTCAATCACACCAGGGTTTCTCAATCGCACCAGGTTTTCTCAATCACACCAGGGTTACTCAATCACAATAGTTTCCCTCAATCAAACCAGGTTTTCTCAATCACACCAGGGTTTCTCAATCACACCAGGGTTCCTCAATCACACCAGGGTTTCTCAATCACACCAGGGTTCCTCAATCACACCAGGGTCTCCTCAATCACACTAGGTTCCCTCAATCACACCAGGGTTTCCTCAATCACACCAGGGTTTCTCAATCACACCAGGGTTCCTCAATCACACCAGGGTTTCCTCAATCACACTAGGTTCCCTCAATCATACCAAGGTTTCTCAATCACACCAGGTTCCTCAATCACATCAAGTTTCTCAATCACACCAGGGTTTCCTCAATCACACCAGGTTTTTCAATCACACCAGGGTTTCTCAATCACACCAGTGTTTGCTCAATCACACCAGGGTTTCCTCAATGACACCAGGTTTCTCAATCACACCAGGGTTTCTCAATCACACCAGGGTTTGCTCAATCACACCAGGTTTTTCAATCACACCAGGTTTCTCAATCACACCAGGGTTTGCTCAATCACACCAGGGTTTGCTCAATCACACCAGGGTTTCCTCAATGACACCAGGTTTCTCAATCACACCAGGGTTTCTCAATCACACCAGGGTTTGCTCAATCACACCAGGTTTTTCAATCACACCAGGGTTTCTCAATCACACCAGGGTTTCCTCAATCACACTAGGGTTTGCTCAATCACACCAGGGTTTGCTCAATCACACGAGGGTTTTCTCAATCACACCAGGGTTTCTCAATCACACCAGGGTTTGCTCAATCACACCAGGGTTTCCTCAATCACACCAGGGTCTCCTCAATCACACTAGGTTCCCTCAATCACACCAGGGTCCCCTCAATCACACCAGGGTTTCTCAATCACACCAGGGTCTCCTCAATCACACTAGGTTCCCTCAATCACACCAGGGTTTGCTCAATCACACCAGGGTTTCTCAATCACACCAGGGTTTCCTCAATCACACCAGGGTTCCTCAATCACACCAGGGTCTCCTCAATCACACCAGGTTCGTCAATCACACCAAGGTTTCCTCAATCACACCAAGGTTTCTCAATCACACCAGGTTCCTCAATCACACCAGGGTTTCTCAATCACTCCAGTGTTTCTCAATCACTCCAGTGTTTCTCAATCACACCAGGGTTTCTCAATCGCACCAGGTTTTCTCAATCACACCAGGGTTACTCAATCACAATAGTTTCCCTCAATCAAACCAGGTTTTCTCAATCACACCAGGGTTTCTCAATCACACCAGGGTTTCCTCAATCACACCAATGATTCCTCAATCACACCAGGGTTTCTCAATCACACCAGGGTTTCCTCAATCACACCAGGATTCCTCAATCACGCCTTCATGCTAGATGGCCGCTATCACCTTCCTCCTCCCAAGGTTACAATGACTCAGACGAGTTTGCACACGGAAACATAGAAACATAGAAAATAGGTGCAGGAGTAGGCCATTCGGCCCTTCGAGCCAGCACCACCATTCAATATAATCATGGCTGATCATGCAACTTCCGTACCCCATTCCTGCTTTCTTTCCATACCCCTTGATCCCTTTAGCCTTAAGGATCATAGCTAACTCCCTTTTGAATATATCTAACGAACTTGCCTCAACAGCTTTCTGTGGTAGATAGTTCCACAGGTTCACAACTCTCTGAGTGAAGAAGTTTCTTCTCATCTCGGTCCTAAATGGCTTACTCCTTATCCTTAGACTGTGTCCCCTGGTTCTGGACTTTCCCAACATTGGGAACATTCTTCCTGCATCTAACCTGTCCAATCCCGTCTGCATTTTATATGTTTCTGTGAGATCCCCTCTCATTCTTCTAAATTCCAGTGAGTATAAGCCTAGCCGATTCAGTATTTCTTCATATGTCAGTCCTGCCACCAAGGAATCCGTCTGGTGAACCTTCACTGCATTCCCTCAATAGCAAGAATGTCCTTCTTCAGATTAGGAGACCAAAACTGTATACAATATTCAAGGTGTGGCCTCACCAAGGCACTGTACAACTGCCGTAAGACCTCCCTGCTCCTATACTCAAATCCTCTCGCTTTGAAGAATCATCTATGGAGACATAAGAATTTTGTTTACTTTTAAATTGTCGGATTATTGAAAAAACCCAACTGCTTCGTGAATGTTCTTCAGGGAAAGTAAACTACCACCCTAACCTGGTCTGGCTTACATATGACTACAGTCCCACATCATGTTGTTAAATGTTAATGTCCTCAGGGCAACTTGAAGCGGGCAATGAATACTGCCTTTGTTGTCACGCACATAGAATCATAGAATCATAGAAATTTACAGCATGGAAGGAGGCTATTTTGGCCCATCATGTCTGCACTGGCCGACCAAGTGCTACCCAGCCTAATCTCACTTTCCAGCTCTTGGTCCGTAGCCCTGTAGTTACGGCACTTCAAGTGTACATCCAGGTATCTTTTAAATGTGGTGAAGGTTCCTGCCTCTACCACCTTTCAGGCAGTGAGTTCCAGACCCCCACAATCCTCTGGGTAAAGAAATTGCCTCAAGATTTTTTTTAAAAAGGCACTTCTGGTAACAGCGCAGATACTTTCTCCTTATTACAGGCAAATTCTGACTTTTTGGGCTGGATTTATTTCATCAAAATCAATTGAAAATCCACTAATATTGCCTTACTCCAATTAACCTTGAGGATACTCCCTTGATGCGCTGAGTTTGCTCCGAACATATGCTTTAGTAGCATCTAAATATTTGATGCATTGCTGAGTCAGTTTGACCGGACCTGAAATGTGTCCAAAGTCTTCATTAATGGAGATGGATGAGGGGGATTTAATGTATCGCAGAGGCCATTTACTGACCTCGCTGAAATTCACCTAAAGATCCTGCCTGGCCTTTAACACCACACTTACTCCACACCTAGCTGAAGAAGGTAGATGGAGCCTCTTGCTAACAATCCACCTTTCCATCGTCTCCTAGCTCCTCTCAGTGCTGCTGGCTCATGCTGCAGTACACTTGCACTCTTCACGTACAAGCTTGGAGAGCAAAGCCCGCAATTGCTGACTAGCCTTATCATAATGCTGACAGTAGTGGTTAATACAGTGCCGATCGAAAAATCTGGGTTTGAGTGTCAGCGGGCTATTTGATCGTGATGAGCATCACAGCAGAAACCCAATCCAAACAGCGTATGATATCCGTACACATGCTCCTTCCAGCCATGGTGTCAGCTGTGGCTCAGTGGATAGCACCCTGACCTCTGAGTCAAAAGGTTGTGGGTTCAAGTCCCACTCCAGGGACTTGAGCACAAAGAAATCTAAGCTGACCCTCCAGTGCAGTGCTGAGGGAGTGCTGTACTGTCAGAGGTGCTGTCTTTCAGATGAGATGTTAAACTGAGGCCCCTATCTGCTCTCTCAGGTGGATGTAATAGATCTCATGGCACTATTTCGAAGAAGAGTAGGGGAGTTATCCCTGGTGTCCTGGCCAATATTTATCCCCCACTCATAATAACAAAAAAAACAGATTATCTGGTCATTATCACATTGCTGTTTGTGGGAGCTTGATTGGCTGCTGTATTTCCCACGTTAAAACAGTGACTACACTTCAAAAGTAATTCATTGGCTGCAAAGCGCTTTGAGACATCCGGTGGTCATGAAAGGCACTTTATGAATCCAAGTCTTTCTTTCTTTCATGGGCCACTGGATCGCAATCAGGAATGGAAAGCCCTGCATGATCCTGCTCCCCATGCCTGTCCTTTCCCACAGCCCGGGGGTCCTGAGGCCAATCACAGCACCACTGCCCCAGAACAGAGGTGGAACTTGGGATCTTCCTGATCTGTACGTTTCATTTCCACTTCCGGTTTGCCAACTGAAGTGACATATTTTACTCAGCTCGCTGATCCCGATTCCAGCATAAAAGTTCATATTCCCGCAGGCCATGCTTTGTATCCTGCTGTGGTGGCGATCACAAGGTTCTTTTGGTACTTTGGAGTCCAACCATTGATAAACCGAGATAATTATTAGCCGGGAGCCTTCTTGTCTGTTGTGTGCAGTGCACAAGATAAAACAGACAATCATTCCCAACTCAGGGACTACATTAATGCATTAGCAAACAAGTCTCAACAATTAGCACTGACCTTGAAGATCTAGCACAGGCTTCTCTCCACTGGTGCGAAGTGACACTCAAGGTCAATAAATTCTGCACCTTTAAATATATTGTTTCAGACTTTCCTCCTCCCCTTTCTTGACTCATTCCAGGAACACAGGCTGTTGCCAGCCCGCTGCCTATATCTGAGTGGCCCTTCTTTACATTGAAGACTAGGCGGTGATAGTCATCTGGCTATTCCACCATGGGATGATTTAAAGCTTAGCCTAATCCTAAACGAACCTAATGTGCACATACACACGCTTTAGAGCAGGTGGCCAGAGGCTGGTTTTGCTCTTCCCTAGCCCTAGGAGCTAAGACTAACTCTGTAGCATTCACATCGGAAAAATTTGCATTCTATCTCATTGCACCACATCTTGGGGGGTGGGGGAGATTCCCCCAGGTCGCAATGTGTTAGTCGCATTGTAAAATGAGCAATTCTTGCATTCCCAAGTCCAGATCCTTTCTGTTGATAGTTAATAAGAGCAGAGCCAATGTGGAGCTCTGTGGAATACCACCCACCACATCCTTCAGGTCTGAGCAGACGTTGCAAAATTACACACTCCCAGTCTGCGACTTTGCACCATCGAAATTAATGGTCAGAACATCGCAGGCTGTGACTGCACAATCTGGTGCCTTGAGCTCCCAGTGTGCACCAGGAGCAATACGGTAGGCAGTCTTATCCCACCAATTACTGAAGCAGACTACCTACCTGCCGACTTATCAAACATCATCATAGGCAGTCCCTCGGAATCGAGGAAGACTTGCTTCCACTCTTAACATAAGTACTTAGGTGGCTGTACAGTCCAATATGAGAACCACAGTCCCTGTCACACGTGGGACAGATAGTCGTTGAGGGAAAGGGAAGGTGGGACTGGTTTGCCGCACGCTCTTTCCGATGCCTGCACTTGATTTCGGCACGCTCTCGGTGACGAGACTCGAGGTGCTCAGCACCCTCCTGGATGCACTTCCTCCACTTAGGGCGGTCCTTGGCCAGGGGCTCATAAATGGCAGAGATTTTCTGAGGAAGTGTGCGCATATAGAACTTATCTGATAGATTTGACTTCTAGACAAACATAATCAAGTTTGAATGAATATTATTGTACCCTGTACACCATTTCCTATAGATTGCAGATAAAATTGAAACTCACTGATCGTTGGAACTCCATCCCCTGTATCTTGTCCGTTGTGTGCAGTGTGTAAGATAAGATTCAATTAGACCTTTTGGGGGAAGGTTTGTCATTATTAAGTGAATTCCCTAAATGTAATGCCCATTAATGTAAGGCCCATTACAACTGTGACTACACTACAAAAAGTACTTCATTGGCTGCAAAGCACTTTGGGAGGTCCAGTGGTCATGAAAGGTGCTATATAAATCCTTCTTTCTTTAAATCAACATATATTCTAAAGGGGAAAGACTTGCATTTATATGGTGTGTTTCACAATCTCAGGATACCCCAAAGCGCTTTACAGCCAACTAAGGACTTTTGGAGTGTAGTCACTGTTGTAACGCAGGAAAAATGGCAGCCAATTTGTGCACAGCAAGCTCCCACAAACAGCAATGAGATAAATGACCAGACAACCTGTTTTTAGTGAGTTGGTTGAGGGATAAAACAGAGTGGCCGGAGCACTGGAAGAACTCCCCTGCTCTACTTCAAAATAGTGCCGTGGGACCTTCTTTCCCCTCTTGAGAGGTCAGACGGGGCCTTACTTTAATGTCTTATCTGAAAGACAGAGCCTCTGCATCTTCTGCATGCAGCTGCAATTTTTCAAAACACAGCACTCCTTCTGGCACACACACGCTCAAGTTGCTCCTTAAAAATGGCCGATTGCCAACTCGGAGATCGACTGCACATGCGCGGCCATTTCAGTGACATCAAGAACGTCAGTTTTTTTCCCCCGTGCATGCGCAGAAGGCCCGACTCCTTTTTCCAGCGCAGACCACGGGCTCCACCCTCGCGAGCCGACTGGACACGTTGCGCAACTGCAGATTACAGCCCAAACATCGGGGAAACTTCGGAGATTTTTTTCTGGCACATTTATTTACCTAATTAAGCGGCACAACTCTGGCAATATGCCAGAAAACGGGCTTGAGGAAAATTGAGCCCCTGGAGTGGGACTTGAACACATGATCTTCTGACAAGGAGGTGAGAGTGCTACCCACTGAGTCATGGTTCACATTGTGAAAACAAGACTTTTTGGAAACTGGCATTGCCTTATTGTAAGGCCAGACTAAGGTCAATAGTGCAGGACTCCAAAAGAATTACTTTCATTATAAAGTATTTTCTAAGACCAAGTAAAGGCAATAAGACCCATGGTATGACTGGAGCCTCCTTGTGGCATTCCATCTGTTTTAAGTGGCTGCATTTTGTTAAAAATATTACGATTTAAGCTGTATTCCCTTTTCCTAATCGTACTTTCAAAGTGTATCACTCAATTTTTTATCTACATTCAACTGCATCAGCCACCTGACTGCCCACCCTGCTAGTCTGATTCCATTGCAAATTCTTATGCCTCTTGGTGGTTCATTGACATCTCTTTCTCAGCTGTGCCTTACCAAGTGCTTGTCCGTTACTATACCTCAAGGGGCGATGGGATTTTTCAGACTACAGGACAGTTCTCTTTGTTAGAAATTGAGCCACTGCATTAACCTTGTTCCCATTTAGCTTCACTCAGCCATTCCTCTCCACCTTGAATCAATTCCACAGTTTCTCTGGTGCACGAGACCTCACAATGCGGGGAGAAAATTTCCCCCCTTCATCCCACATTTCTATCTGCTATTATACCTGCTCATTTAGGCCTACTTAAAGATGGAAATGTAACATTTTAGTTGAATTCTTTCTAATCATACCTGTAGCATTGATTTGTGACCACACTTTATTCCACTTCTCTGGTGATGTTGTTACTTTGCATCTCCTTTGTGTCTGATGTCCCCCTTAATTCCTCAGAATTGTATAAGTTTCTGATTCTGGTCTCTCTCTCTGCCCCCAACTTATCTACTCGGTTTATGGATCGCACTGTGCAGGGTTTATTTAACTCCTGACCCAACAATTAACTTTCCTGTTCGACCAAAGAAAAATTGGCTCTTTGGATGGGCATCTGCATTCTCCCGGAGAACATTAGTGGCCCAACAAGCAATGTTCTCACCGTCTCATTCCCTTTTCTGGCCAGATCTTGCTGGTCTCTGGCTCCTTGCTCACCTTTAGTTCCAGATTTCCTCACACTGGGCCTGCTTTGTCCTCCTGGGTGTGGCGTCTGTCCATTTTGCAACCTTCTGAGGAGCATCGCAGAAGTATCTGAGCATCATGCGGAAGTGAAGATGGCAGTGGACATGTAGAAGTATAGACTTCCAGCTCTGTACTATTATGCCAAAAATATGCTTTAATGAATTGTAAAATTGTGAAAGTAAGAAAAAAAGACTTGGATTAATATAATGCCTTTCACGACCACTGGACGTCTCAAAGCACCTTACAGCCAATAAAGTACTTTTGGAGTGCAGTCACTGTTGTAATGTAGGCAACGCGGCAGCCAATTTATACACAGCAAGCTCCCACAAACAGCAACGGGATAATGATCCCATGTTGATTGAGGGATTAATATTGGCCAGGACACCTCCGGGAAAACTTCCCTGCTCTTTTTTGAAATAGTGCCACTGGATCTTTCACATCCAACTGAAAGAGCACACGGGGCCTTGGTTTAATGTCTCATCTAAAAGACGGCACCTCCGACAGTGCAGCACTCCCTCAGCACTGCACTAGAGTGTCAGCTAGATTTTCTTGTGCTCAAACCCCTGGAGTGGGTCTTGAATCCACAAACTTCTGGCTCAGAGGTGAGAGTGCTACCCACTGAGCCACAGCTGACAGTAAATATGTATGTGAGTAGGTACATAGTTCATTTAATGTTCATATTCTGTGCAGAATATAAGGGGGAGGGAGGAACTGTAAGTAGATAGTTCTGGATATAGAATCATAGAATCATAGATCATAGAAGTTTACAGCACGGAAGGAGGCCATTTCGGCCCATCGTGTCCCTGCCAACCAACAAGAGGCTATCCAGCCTAATCCCACTTTCCAGCTCTAGGTCCGTAACCCAAGTGCACATCTAAGTACTTTTTAAATGTGGTGAGGTTTCTGCCTCTACCACCCTTTCATGCAGTGAGTTCCAGACCCCCACAACCCTCTGCGTGAAAACATTTACCCTAAATCCCCTCTAAACCTTCTACCAATTACTTTAAATTTATGCCCCCTGGTTGTCACTCTGCTAAGGGAAATAAGCCCTTTCTGTCCACTATATCTAGGCCCCTCATAATTTTATACACCTCAATAAGATCTCCCCTCAGCCTCCTCTGTTCCAAGGAAAACAAACCCAGCCGATCCAATCTGTCCTCATAGCTAAGATTCTTCACTCCCGACCACATCCTCGTAAATCTCCTTGGTCCCCTCTCCAGTGCAATCACGTCCTTCCTGTAATGCGGTGACCAGAACTGCACGCAGTACTCCAGCTGTGGCCTAACCAGTGTTTTATACAGTTCAAGCATAACCCACCAGCTCTTATATTCCATGCCTCGGCAAATAAAGGCAAGCATTCTATTATGTCCTTAATACCCTTATGAATGACTCCACGAGGTCTAGTAAAGTACTTGAGCTGTTGTGACCTTAGTCCCATTTATTGTAATTCCAGAGTGAGGCACAAGCATGGCGGGCAGCCTTTTATACTGGGCCCTGCACACCTATGCAAGTGACCCTCAGGTCTCCCATCGCAGTGCCCTCTGGTGGCACACCATATGTGACTATACAGTTAGTATACATGTTCTACATACATGACATCACTTCTCCCCAAATCTTTAATGTAAATTGACTCATATATTGACGGTGACCTGGGCTTTGCTCTTCCTGGTTGACCATTGGAGGGTCGCTTCTAGCTTGGGTGGGTTGGTAGTAAGATTTGTTGCCAGTGGAGATCCCAGGGGTTTCTGGTTGTGAGTCCATGACTACTCCATTCTCCCCCCCCCCTCCCCCCACACAGAGATCATGTTAATGGCCCATTACATGCAAGTTGCATTCAAGTTCATCACATGGGTTTTACATTGACATCTTGGTATATTTGTTGGGTGGATTACAGTTGAGTTTCTTTTTGTGTGGTACATTTACATGATCAGTACAGGTATAACAGTACAGGTTCACAAGGACAGTCTAGTTCCAGCAAGGCCGGATGAGATCCGGGTCAACTGGTGGCGGTGTAGCGCCCCATGCTCGTGGGTCTGTGGGCGAGGTGAGCTCATTTTGCTCGAGTTGCCGGAGCTCAGGGCTCTTGCCATTACCCCTAGTGTCAGGCAGACCCACAGCCAGCTGATGTGTCTGTGACCGCCCTGTCCTTTATGTTTACACAGTATCGCTGCTGCTCCCTGGGAAGCGGTCTGAGTGAGTGAGCGTTTCGTCGAAGTGAGGGTGGGGCTGCCTCGTCTTGTCTAGCAGTTCGCAGGGGACTGCTGACTCGCTTTCCTTTAGGGCACTGTTGTGAGCACTCTCTAGTTTGGGATCCTGGCTGGTCCAGGTCCCGTTCGGAGGAGCCGTTGCGGGTGACCCATCGCTCCTGGGCATTGCCGTGGTGGTGAGTGGGTTTGTGGGCTGCGCCTTTTCTGCCCGGGTGGTGGGCGACAGTAGCTGACTGCGAGCATAGGCACAGTTTACTGTTTCTGGCCCGTGGCAGTTCATGCCATCGGGTGCCTGCAATGTTAAACCGATCTGAGGCAGGGTATCGCTACCGGTGCCTCTGCTCTCCGGGGATCGTTTACTCTGTGGCTTGTCTACTTCTGTCAGCTGTGGGGACACTTTATGATACATCGTTCTGGTCCCGGGAATGCAGGTTACAGCATTGGTTAGCCCGCTGGACCTGTATACGACTGTTAGGTGTTCGCCCGCTACATTGGCTGATTGCAATTTGCACCCGACATCGCTCAACAACATTTTGCTCGCTACAGCTGGACTTTTACATTGGTTACCAATTTCAAGCAGCTCATTCTAAAATGGCAGGTTGCTGGCCTCCTTTAAAATGGCCTTACTACTTTTACCCCAATCGTCTTCCTTGCGTAGAACCATGTGTCATTGCTCCATTAGTGCTGCACCTCGTGGTTTGGACGCCATCTTTTCCCTGTCCATGATGTCGACTGCCGCGATCTTCTTTCCCAGGGATTCTGCCACTGAAGCTGGGAAGGCGCCCTCGGATCCAATCTTCCTCCCCAGGAGTCCTGCCATTGAAACCGAGAAGGTGCATTTGGGTCGTCTCGGCCAGATCATCGCCACGCAATCGTGATGAGCGGTCTGTGTCTCGGGGGCTGCGCGGATCTGCTCTCCGGTGCCTTGTCCAACTGAAGGTGGGGGCTTGCTCTGCCTCAGAGCATGGGGGACGTCGATTGCTGGAGGGATGAAGTCTTCCCAGTTCCAATGAATCTTCCCCATCCATCTTCTTCCAAGTAGCGTTGGTCCATCACCTGAAACAATCCACAAAGGTAAATTGTGCACCGCACCATCATGGGATACACTTACATCTGCACTACCAACAACTGATATCAGTTCCTTTGTGTAGGTGGGCAGCTTTGCCTGAACCGGGACCAGCTTGGGTAGTTCAGCTTGATCCTTCCGTAGCCTCTCAAAGGTTTCCTGGATCATTACTGACTGATTCGCCCCCGTGTCCACTTCTATGAAGACTGGAACGCCATTTATCTTGACTTCCATTATCACTGGAGGACAATCTGTGGTGCAGGTATATACTCCATACACTTCGTCCTGGGACTGAGCTGCCTCTCCAGCCATCTCATCGTAATCCGCACTGGATTCACAGCCATCTGCTGACTCCTCTTCCACGTGGTGAGTCACAGCTCTTTTGCACATTCGCTGGAGGTGGCCCTTTGTGCTGCAGCCTTTACACACATAGTCTCTGAACCAACACTGGTGAGTCCTGTGATTACCTCCGCAACCCCAGCATGGTGCTACTCGACTTACGTTTGCACCCCTCGGCGGACTCTGAGTTAAAGGACTCGGGGGCCTATACGCTCTGCCTTGGGCTGATTCACGTTCACCAGTTCTGCCTGTGAAAGGCACCATTTTATTTACAGTACTTGCTGGGTTTGAGTCCTGAGAGTGAGTCATCATCTGCTTGGAGCTGCAGCTTGAGGTCATGAACGCCTGGCTGATGCTGATGGCCTTCTGCAGAGTGACGGGGGTTTCGGCAGACAGTAGCCTGTGAAGAAGGGCTTCATGACCGATGCCAATTACGAAGACGTCCTGCAATGCATCGGCGAGGGGTGCACCGAGTTCACACGGTCCTGCCAGCCTCCTGAGGTCGGCAGCGTACTTCGCGATTTCCTGGCCCTCGGGGCGGTGGTGTGTATAAAATCGATGCCTGGCCATGAGGATGCTCTCCTTCGGTTTGAGTTGGTCCTGAATTAGCACTTTCAGCTCCTCATATGACTTGGTCATTGTTTTCTCTGGTGCAAGCAAGTCCCTGACGAGGCCGTAGATCGTGGGCCCACAACTGGTCAACAGGATAACTCTGCGCTTATCTGCCAGCATCGCCGGATCATCACCTACCAGGTCGTTTGCTGCAAAATATTGGTTGAGCCGCTCCGTAAAGGTTTCCCAATCTTCACCCTCTGAGAACTTTTCTAATGCACCAATGTTAGTCATTTTTGCATGAAAGTTCATAATCTCATCGCCAGTTGTTACCTCTTTAATACTCCTACGAATGACTCCACGAGCTCAAGTATTGTACTTGAGCTGTTGTGACGTTAGTCCCATTTATTGTAACTCCGGAGTGAGGCACAAGCATGGTGGGCAGCCTTTTATACTGGGCCCTGCACACCTATGCAGGTGACCCTCAGGTCTCCCACCGCAGTGCCCTCTGGTGGCACACCTTATGTGACTGTACAGTTAGTATACATGGTCTACATACATGACAAATTCCGTATGCCTTCTTAACCACCTTATCCACCTGGTCTGCGACTTTCAGGAATCTGTGGACATGCACTCCTATGTCCCGTTGTTTGTCTACACTTCTCAATGTCCTAACTTTTAATGTGTGTTCCCTTTCCTCGTTAGCCCTCCCCAAATGCATTACCTGGGTTAAATTCCATTTGCCACTGTTCTGCCGAGATTGATATCTTCCTGCAGTCCACAGCTTTCTTCTTCATTACCAACCACACAGCTGATTTTTGTATCTTCTGCAAACTTCTTAATCATACCCCTTATATTCAAATCTAGATCATAGGTGTGGGCCTCCATCTACCACCCCCGTCATGAAAGACATCTAAGCCCTGTCTGCAACACCTACTCAATTGGGCTGGACCCTTGCTTCCCCTATCAGCAACTTTCAGAGAAAGGCCAAGACGAATACCAAATGTATATCATGAAGGTCCCTAATGTCCAGCAAAGAGCAGGAGACTTCCATCCTCTCACTCTGGGCTGGATTTTGTCCAAGGTTCCACAGGTGCGCCCTCCAGCCCCACTTGCTTTCGACTCAATAGTATTTAAGTCTAAAGTGTAATCAATTGAATCAATCAGTTTTCTTTCTCTTCAGGTACGGTAACGCTGCATGTGATTAAATATTCACAGGAACAGCATGTCAGGGAGTGAGAAGTTTAAAGTTCTGTCCCCTCAGTACAGATTCACACGAGGCATGTAGTGAAGTCAAGGTCACTCTGGACCTGCACCTTTATTTCACAGCTCTGGAATGCTGCACTTGCCTGAGACCTGTCCTTATATACCTGTCTCTTGCAAGTGCACACCTGGTGGTAAGGTATGCTGGTGGTTACAGGTCATATCTTATTACAGTCATGTATAGCATGTTAGGATACAGTTATATATAATAATGTAAGATACATGACAAGAAGGGTGTCCAAATTTAATTTCAGTATCATCAACAAGAACTTGCGTTTATACAGTGCTCCTCATTTGCAGGAGGACATCTCAAAGCACCTTGCATTAAGGAGGAGAAAAGGGTAGATGTGGTGTATGTAGCACTCAAATCACTGACTCCACACAGTCTGGTGTTGTAGTAACTGCTGTGACCTTGGTCCTTTATTGTGTAACTCCAGCGTGCCCCTCAGGTGTGGTGGGCAGCCTTGTATACTCTGTCTCGCAGGTACTTTCGGGTCTCCCACCACAGTGCCCCTTGTGGCGCATCATTGTAACTATACATTTAATGTACATAAGAACATAAGAACATAAGAATTAGGAACAGGAGTAGGCCATCTAGCCCCTCGAGCCTGCTCCGCCATTCAACAAGATCATGGCTGATCTGGCCGTGGACTCAGCTCCACTTACCCGCCTGCTCCCTATAACCCTTAATTCCCTTATTGGTTAAAAATCTATCTATCTGTGACTTGAATACATTCAATGAGCTAGCCTCAACTGCTTCCTTGGGGAGAGAATTCCACAGATTCACAACCCTCTGGGAGAAGAAATTCCTTCTCAACTCGGTTTTAAATTGGCTCCCCCGTATTTTGAGGCTGTGCCCCCTAGTTTTGGTCTCCCCAACCAGTGGAAACAACCTCTCTGCCTCTATCTTGTCTATCCCTTTCATTATTTTAAATGTTTCGATATGATCACCCCTCATCCTTCTGAACTCCAACGAGTAAAGACCCAGTCTACTCAATCTATAAGGTAACCCCCTCATCTCCGGAATTAGCTTAGTGAATCGTCTCTGTACCCCCTCCAAAGCTAGTATATCCTTCCTTAAGTAAGGTGACCAAAACTGCACGCAGTACTCCAGGTGTGGCCTCACCAATACCCTATACAGTTGCAGCAGGACCTCCCTGCTTTTGTACTCCATCCCTCTCGCAATGAAGGCCAACATTCCATTCGCCTTCCTGATTACCTGCTGCACCTGCAAACTAACTTTTTGGGATTCATGCACAAGGACCCCCAGGTCCCTCTGCACCGCAGCATGTTGTAATTTCTCCCCATTCAAATAATATTCCCTTTTACTGTTTTTTTTCCCAAGGTGGATGACCTCACACTTTCTGACATTGTATTCCATCTGCCAAACCTTAGCCCATTCGCTTAACCTATCTAAATCTCTTTGCAATGGACAATACATAACAGCTCACTCCCCCCCGCCCCCAGTTCCAAAAGCAAATTGCCGGTAACCTCGGCCTTGTTTGTTCTGGTTGATTTGTGAGTGTGAGTCCATGACCATCCACTTCCCTCTTCCCCCCCCATGTCGAGATTATGCTTGCGATCCAGTGCAAGCATGTGGTATTAGCAGTCCTTACAAGGGTGATACAAGTACACAAACATAATCTCCAATAGAAAGCAAGTACACATAGACAGTACATTTGTATGATACATATAGATGCGTTGAAGAGTTATATCAAAAGGTAGCAGGTACACTGAACAGTTATTAAAGCCCAGCTTCACTGGGTGAGGTATGGTGGCGGCATACTGCCCCTTTTTGCCCGAGGTAATGGGCTGCTCTGAGACAGGGTATGGCAACTAGTGCGTTGCCTCTGTTCTCAGAAAATAGTTGCCTTTGCTGCTTGTCTGCAGCCACTGAACAATTGCATAAATCACATAAAATCAGAAATCGCATTAATCAATTAGTCATGTTAGTCACAGATCCATTAACTCTTTTAACTGTGCATTGTGATATTAACTCTTTTCACCAATCATATCAATCATTTTAATCACAGTAATCATTTTAGCATCAAAATATTAACTCTTGTCATAAATCACGTCATCATACAAATCACAGTAATCATTTTGACTCACTCTTGCCCTTACAAAAGTCTCTTTGTGGGGACCGCCAACGGTGTAAGGCCCCCTTTAAGACTCCCAGGTACATTTCCGTTTTAAGACGCCATTTTCTTTTTCCCACAAGGTTTCAACTGGGCGCCGCCATTTTAGGTGCTCTGCTCATGCCTGCCTGCCTCTCTCTGCAGAACTCTGCTGCCACAAGGCTCGCCGCCATCTTGAACTTACTGTGCTGCTGCCTGCTCTCCCTCTCTCTCTTGCGAGCCGCCACACTCTGAACGCACCCGGGAGCCGCAACGCACCGGCCCCCGCACCGCCGCATCCTCCGGAGCACCCCACGCAGCTGACCTTTTTGCCCGGGAGCCGCCCCACACACACATGTGCTCCGGAGCCGACCTCCTCACTGCTGCAGCCGATCCTGGACGAGCCCCGCTCCTCGGAGCACCGGCCCTCACGATGTCGCCGAGCGAGTCCCGCTCCCGAAACTGCCGATTCACCGCTCCTCCCGCTGCAAGCCTCGCGAACGGCCGCCTCTGCCTGCGGGCCGATGGTGCCTGCTGGAGCAGCCCGTCGAAGCCCTTCTCTCTTCTCCAGCTCGGTCGGCACTGCTGCTGGTTCCAGCACCTCTTTCTCACTCTCAGACTTTGCAGGGGAGAGTCGACGGCCACCGCTGCTCTGCCCAATCCCACACACGCTTCCTTCACTGCCAGCTGATCCGAAGGTGGAGGCCTGCTCTGCCTGTGAACATGGGGGACAGTGGTCTGTGGAGGAATGAAGTCTTCCCAGCCCCCACGGACCTTCCCCATCCAGCTCCTGCCAAGTAGCGTCGGCCCATCGCCTGCAATGATCCACAAAGGGAAGCCGTGTGACTTGCCACCGTGAGATACCTGCACATCCGCTCTGCCAAGAACAGGTATCAGTTCCTTGGTGTAGGTACGCAGCTTCACCGTGACCGGGACCAGCTTGGGTCGTGCAGTTGGGTTGATCCACAGCTTATCAAAAGTTTCCTGACTCATCAGCGACTGACCCGGCCCCGTGTCCACTTCCATACTCACTGGGACTCCGTTAATCTTGACTTCCATACACGTATACAGTCCAAACGCATCATCTTCTTCTAGCTGGGGCTGGGATACCCGTCGAGCCAAACCGCAATGCTCCTCGCTGGATAGCAGATCATCTACCATCTCCTCAGCCACACGGTGAGTCGTGTTTCTTTTGCACATACGCTGAAGGTGGCCTTTCGTGTGGCAGGTATTGCACGTATACTCCGCAAACCTGCATCGGTGAGCCCCATGGCTTCCTCCGCAGTGGCAGCATGGTGCTACTCGATTAGCCCCCCTCGGCAGACTCTGAGTTCCAGGACCCTGAGGTCCGTGCTCTCTGCCCTGGGCAGAGCCACGTTCTGCAGTTTTGTCCATGACGGGAGCTATCCAATGAATAGTACCTGCCGGGTTCGAGACTGTGTGGATCATCTGCTTGGTGCTGCAAGTCGAGGTCATAAATGCCTGGCTGATGTTGATGGCTTGCTGCAGGCTGACTGTAGGTTCAGTGGCTAGCAGCTTGTGAAGGGGACCCTCATGGCCAATCCCCATAACAAAGACGTCTCGTTAAGGCGTGTGCCAAAATCGCACGGCGCCACAATTCTCCTGATGTCCGCAGCATATTTGGTGACATCCTGGCCCTCAGGTCTGCAGTGGTGGTAGAATTTGTGCCTGGCCGTGAGGATGCTCTCCTTCGGTTTCAGTTGGTTACGAATGAGTTCAATCAGCTGCTCATATGACTTGTCCTTGGTGCTCACGGGTGCCAGCAAATCCCTGACAAGACGGTAAACCTCATCGCCACAACTGGACAGCAATATTGCCTTACACTTCTCTCTCAGTGCGTTCGTGTCCCCTGTCAGGTCGTTTGCTATAAAATAGTACTCTAGCCTTTCCGTAAAGGCATCCCAGTCATTACCCTCTGTGAAATCCTTTAGCGTGCCCAAAGTAGCCATTGTTGCGTGAAGAGTTCGTCCGTGTCCTCGTCGCCAATTTGTGATGTATGTCGCACTCAGATCACTGACTCCACACAGTCTGGTGTTGTAGTAACTGCTGTCACCTTGGTCCTTTATTGTGTAACTCCAGAGTACCCCTCAGGTGTGGTGGGCAGCCTTTCATACTCTGTCTTGCAGGTACTTTCGGGTCTCCCACCACAGTGCCCCTTGTGGCGCACCATTGTAACTATACATTTAATGTACATGGGCAATACATAACAGTGGACACTTACTTGAGAACAGGGAAAATGGAGAAAAAGAAAGAAGTGCACTTATACCACGCCTATCATGGCTTCATGACATCACAAAGCGCTTTACAGCCGAGGAATGACTTTTGAAGTGTAGTCACTGTTGTAATGGAGGAGAGGGGTGGGATTCTGGTTCAATTAATTGCAGTTTGGTATCCATCATCATAGACCGTCCCTCGGAATCGAGGAAGACTTGCTTCCACTTTATACATGAGTCCTTAGGTGGCTGAACAGCCCAATACGAGAACCACAGTTCCTGTCACAGGTGGGGCAGATAGTCATTGAGGAAAAGGGTGGGTGGGACAGGTTTGCCGCACACTCTTTCTGCTTGCTGCGCTTGATTTCTGCATGCCCTCGGCGATGAGACTCGAGGTGCTCGGCGCCCTCCCAGAAGCACTTACTCCACTTAGGGCGATCTTTGGCCAGGGACGCCCAGGTGTCAGTGGGGATGTTGCATTTTATCAGGGAGGCTTTGTGGGTGTCCTTGTAACGTTTCCTCTGCCCACCTTTGGCTCATTTGCCGTGAAGGAGTTTCGAGCAGAGCGCTTGCTTTGTAAGTCTCGTGTCTGGCATACAAACAGTGTTCTTATCAACAAAGGCAGACATTGACGACAAGATCCAACAAAGCCTCCAGTGCGCCAGTGCAGCCTTCGGCTACCTGAGGAAAAGAATGTTCGAAGAACAGGCCCTCAAATCTGCCACCAAGTTCATGGTCTACAGGGCTGTAGTAATACCCACCCTTCTGTATGGTTCAGAGACATGGACAATGTACAGTAGTCACCTTAAGTTGCTGGAGAAATACCACCAATGATGTCTCTGCAAAATTCTGCAAATCCCCTGGGAGGACAGATGCACTAACATTAGCGTCCTCGACCAGGCCAACATCCCCAGCATTGAAGCACTGACCACACTTGATCAGCTCTGCTGGGCAGGCCACACTGTTTGTATGGTATTCACAGCCCAGTCTACAAACCTTCCCCCAATAGGAAAGAGTATTGTCATCTCTGATGGTTTCACATTAGTCTTCTTGTGGCAATAGAATGCAATAAATTGGAGGTTGCAGGGATGGGAGAGGATGCGATATAGTTAATGTTTAACATCTGGAAACTCTGCTCCTTTCTTTCTGTTCAAAGTCTGAATGTAAGCAGTAATACGTAATGCTGTTTACCGTTACTAAGAACCGACACAGCGAATTTAGTGATCTGAGGTTGTAGTAATCTTTAACCCTATGCAGCCTGTTTTGCTTTGCACCCACTTTGTTTGCAACTTCGCTAGTGTTATGCTTTTGGACTATTAATATTGTGAATATGACATTTGGGGGTAGAAGTTGGTATAAGAAATAGAAGCATTCGTCGGCCATTTGGCCCCTCGAGCCTGCTCCGTCATTCAATAAGATCATGGCTGATCTGATCCTGGCCTCAACTCCACGTCCCTGCATTACTCTTGATTCCCTTATCAATTCAAAAATCTGTCTATCTCCACCTTAAATATATTCAATGACCCAGCCTCCACAGCTCTCTGGGGCAGAGAATTCCAAAGATTCACAAACCTCTGAGAGAAGAAATTCCTTCTCATCGCAGTTTTAAATGGGCGACCCTTTATTCTGAAACTATGCCTCTTAGTTCTAGATTCCCCCACAAGGTGAAACATCCTCTTTGCATCTACCCTGTCCAGCCCCTCAGAATCTTATATGTTTCAATAAGATCACCTCTCATTCTTCTAAACTCCAATGAGTATAGGCCCAACCTGCTCAACCTTCCTTCATGTGACAACCCCTTTAACTCGGGAATCAACCGAGTGAATGCATATCATTTGCCTTGCATCCACTTTTCGTGCGTAGAATGGGCATAAAGTTTACCAATTTAGCAGCGGGACGGCCTTTGTCCAAACTGCGCAAACGTTGGTCCCATTGCTAAATTCTTGGGGCCCATTTTTTAGGAAACCGAAAGAAGGCGTTAAGCTGCTGGAATATGTTAATGAGGGTCCTAACGCCTGTGGAAGGACCCCTTTTCAAAATTAGCACCCAAGGATTCTCCAGCCGCCACCAGGCAAATGTAAGCTTGAGAACATTTATTAAAAAACTATTGGAAACAGTGTTCTTCTTTCTACCCTGTTCCATCGTTTCATCAATTTAAACACTTCTGTCATATCGCTTCATAATCCGTGTTGTTCTAATGAAAAAGGAACACATTTTTCGAGTCTTTCTGCCCCCTGTTCCCATGGATCAGTCGCTATTTGGCCTGCCCCGAGGCCTCTGGGAATGCCAGTTCTATCAGGTCACTAGAATAGCCCACCAGCTGAGTCCAACCATACTTTTACCTCCATTTGCCCCTTTCCCGCTACGGGGAATGTCCTGGCCTTTGTTCCCTGCCTCATGGTGATATTTATCATTGAGAGTGGGAACTTATATGGGCCCGAATTTGATGAAGGTCTCCGCCCACCCAAGTGCCACCCAAAGGACCGCCGATGGCCGCCGAGGTACCTGACGGTACTTTGAGCGGAGTTTTCATTGGAGAAGTCCCTCGAAGGTCCGTGGGCAGCAAATTAGCAACTTATGCTGCCAATCTAGGTGCCAGCTGGTGGGAGCTCTCATTCTCGGCGGCAAAGGTGTCTGCCGCCCAAGTGCCACTGAGGATGGTGTAAGGTTCTGCAAAAGCAACCATGGAGACATGTGGCAGGGAGAATAGGAAAATGCCATGTTTAAAATGACAACTGCAGCCAACAGCCTGTAAACCGCGGAGGATGATGGGACTCTGGCCACCCTGTACAGGCAAAATCTCCCCAGTAATACACAAGGCAACACAAAGGATATCAGTTTGAATAATTAAACAAAGGCCCACAGGTCTGATGCAATCAGTTTGGCCAGCCCAGACAGAGTGTCACCTCTGTCGAGATAGTGAACAATCATCTTCATTCCAGACAGATTGATACACATCGAACTGCCATTCACACCCTATGTACGGACTATAAGAAAAGCTGCAAAAACACGCAAGGAAGTTGGAGAGGTTGGAGGTTTTGGAAGGTGGGGGAGGTTTTGGAGAGGGGGGCGGTTTTGGAAGTTGGAGAGCTTGGAGCTTGCAGCTTGCAGTTTGTATCTAGAGAGAGCTCTCTCTACCTCTCGCTCTCGCTCCATCAGAGGAAGAAGCAGCAGTTCTGCAGGCGAAGCCACCGAGACTGAAAACCAGCAGGCAGTGGCAGTGACTGCCCACAGCTGAGCTGAGCAAGGAAACCAACCAGAGGTTGGAGGTTGGAGTCAGCTTTTGGGAGTTGAGTCAGCTTTTCACAGGGCCCTTGCTCTGGGGAAGGTGTGCTTAACTCCAGCAGCTTTTTGCTTAGGAACCAACTGAAAGGCAAAGAGATGAAACCAACGCAACATCAAGGAGGAAAACCGAACCGACCAATAATGTAGAACCCACCCCAGAGGGACCCCGAGCCGAAATAAGTGCCCCCAGAACCCCGGAGTTGATAGGATTGTGAGTAGAGCCCAAAGCCCCTCACAGACTCAATTTAGGATAGGAGTTGGTAAGAAGGGTGGGAGTGGGAGGTGTGGTTGTGTGTGAGTGGGATGTTTTAACCTCTTATTTTCCCTTTCCCTGTTGCGAGATTTTTCGTGTTGTTGAGTGAGATTGTGCCATTACTGCTATTTATGACCTCTTCCTATGCCCTCTATCTTTGTGTTTACTATTCTAAATAAACAACATTAGCCATTTTGTACTCTTACCCACTGTGTCTGGTGCCTCATTACTCACCCATCCTCATAAATCGCACGTACAGAACCCCAGGGGAGTGTGGATTCGAACCCGCACCCCAAGCTCCCCTTACAATGGAGTTGGGCGTACGGCAAGTCGAAGAGCTGAAAAGCAAAAGCATAAAATAAAAAAAAACATCCAAAGACCTTCAGGGGACCCCATCCAGGTAAGACACTGTGAAAAAAAACATTAATAAAAGTTCACTAACCTTTATTCCAGGATCTTCCGACCTACCATCGGGGACGGACCAGCCTCCAGCCAGCGGTCCACCCCGATTCTGGCACCGACTCCCACCCGCACCAATCTGGGAGCTCTGCGGACTGGAGAAAACATACGCCACTCGGCCATCCGCTGACGTCAGTGGGCGGTTCCCGGCAGCTCTCCCCTCCCGCCCGCTCCAGGCCACCTCGAAAGTGGCACTGGGTGGATCTTCACGAGGAATGTCAGCGACAGTTAGCGGCTGTCGGCGGCGGTTGGCGGTGTGCTGATCAAATTCGGGCCCAAGGTGTGGCAAATCACAGCTCTAATACTACACCTCCTTGGAATGGCATGTCATGTCACAGATCTGACACACCCTTACCTAAAAAAACCTATCAATCTCAGTCTCAAAAATGTTAATTCGTCCAGCATCCACAGCCTTGGTGGTGGGGTGGGGGAAGAGTTTCATATAGAAGAAGAGAGGAGGCAGAAGGGAGGTTGGTTTACTGAAAGACTGAGGCAGAAATAGTGAGGAAATAACTCGGAGTCAAACACCATGACACAGACTCCCAGAGAGAAAAGTGTGTGAAAGCTGTACAGAGAGAGAGAGGTTTGAACAGAGAGTTAGAGAGAACAACACGAGAATTAATGTGTGGGGAAGGAACAGAGACACGGTTATAGGAAGTGAGAAATATGGGAGATCAACTTTATTATAATACATAGGCGGAGCTGCTCCCGATGTGTAGCCGGGATTTCTGATGTACATACGGCGAAGCTACGGCAGCGGAACGATGGGCAGCTCTGAGGAAAATAACCGCCATTGCATGTCATATGGTATAACGCTCCTGTCATCATTATAGTGTTTACTCTGAATCACCCTGAGCAATGCTATGGGAGATCTGCTAGCTTAAAGTTGTTGGGTTAACGGTTCGGGTAAAGTAGCAAAAATATCAACACGCCAAGTGTTTGAATGTTAATCTTCACATAGTGTCACTTCAGGCCTTAGCAATCTTTTAAAAGATGGATGTTGCACACTTCCCTTCGATCAGATTTTCCTGCCCTATGTCCTTACTGAAAGGGTGATCAGTGCGTGACCTTCTGTTATGTATGCATGCCAACAATGTTATGATGTACTGTAACACTGAATGTACCTTTACCCTGTATACACCTTACCTGTATACCATAGGGTGCTGCTGCTGGAGACCTAAGGATCACCTGTACACTGCAGGTAACCCAATATAAAAGGGAGCTCACCTCTTGGTGTTCTCACTCTAGGAGCTGCAATAAAGGACTACAGTCTTCACAGTTCAAGTGCCTCGTGGAGTCATTAACAGAGTGCCTACACATACAATACCTTCCTTGCTATCCAGTCTATAAACAGCCTCTGTGAGCCATTTTGCTTTGGCTTCCTAGGCCCCAATCTCCATCTTGGAGGTAGGCCCCATGGTTATAAACTGTCACCTTTTGAGTTGAAGCTCATAAATGTAAAAATCGGCTCTGCCTCTGTCCCATAATGGACGGGACCAAGTCAACTTTTGAGAGGACGTGTTACTGTTACCTTGGTTAGTGGTCCCAGCAGCCTGATTGCACCCCAGGATGACTTGTCAACAGTTCTCCAAGGTACACTTCATTGAGAAACCATAGCAACCAGTAGTTGCTAGCAGGCCAGTGCCCTTCTCCCAGGCCTCTGCCACTGCCAGTCTGTAACTAGCTGCTGGAGCAGCTCCACAGTTTAAACTACAGGTCAATTTAGCTTTTTCTTCTATTGTGAGAAGTATCCCCCTCCCACCCCCACCCTTCCCCATTCCCTCCCTCTACCACAATGGCCTACCAGGAGCTCTGTGACACCTTGTGCTGGACTATCTTTGCATTCTACTAATGAGGTGGTGACTTATTGTTAAAAATTAACCAGTCCAATCACCCAATTACGAAACCATGTATCTGTCGAATAAAAACTGGAGGAGTTTAGGAAACCAGCCCATCCCATTCAAATGAAACATGTGGGCTTTCAACTACACTCCTTATATGGAGATTAGAGCCATCAGTACCTGTCCTCGTACTTCATATCCCATCTCATACTCGCATGATCCATCAGTCACCGAAACTCCATCCCATCTAAATAACAAAACAGATTGTAAACATTGTCTCACTGTTTACAGAAGGGGACCTTTGCCTCTGCATGGAAATGACTCACTCGGGCTCGAGATAGCTGATAATTAATTTTCATTGAGTTAAAGCTCAGCCTACACAGGCAAGCTGTGTCACTGGTCACAACTTCCGATTCGTGTCAAACAGGGACTTTACAGGAGAGTGTGTGAGCCATTTAATTAACACGGAGTTCATCCAGTGACTGGTTAATTCAGCCATCAGAAAGATACAGTCAGCCTGAGTAACTCTATGTCATAAGAACTTAATAAGAACATAAGAAATAGGAGCAGGAGTAGGCCATACGGCCCATCGAGCCTGCTCCGCCATTCAATAAGATCATGGCTGATCTGATCATGGACTCAGCTCCACTTCCCCACCTGCTCCTCATAACCCCTTATCCCCTTATCATTTAAGAAACTGTCTATTTCTGTCTTAAATTTATTCAATGTCCCAGTTTCCACAGCTCTCTGAGGTAGCGAATTCCACAGATTTACAACCCTCTGAGAGAAGAAATTTCTCCTCATCTCTGTTTTAAATGGGCGGTCCCTTATTCTAAGATCGTGTCTAGTTCTAGTCTCCCTGCATCCTCTCTGCATCCACCTTGTCAAACCCCCTCATAATCTTATGCGTTTCGATCAGATCACCTCTCATTCTTCTAAATTCCAATGAGGAGAGGCCGAACCTACTCAACTGTTCCTCATAAGTCAACCTCCTCATCCCCAGAATCAACCTAGTGAACCTTCTCTGAACTGCCTCCAAAGCAAATATATCCTTTCGTTAAATATGGAAACCACAACTGCACGCAGTATTCCAGGTGTGGCCTCACCAATACCTTATATAGCTGCAGTAAGATTTCCCTGCTTTTATACTCCATCCCCTTTGCAAGAAAGGCCAAGATACCATTGGCCTTCCTGATTTGACTTGATCAAAGGGATATAGCTGGTCATTTTGTCAAATGTATTCTCACCCAGAATCATGTTGACAGCGGGAAGACATGACAGATCTTGGCATTTTTCCTCTCACTAATTTGCTCTGACCATGAAGGCTCAGTAGAGAATACAAGGAAGCTATGCTGCAGCTGTACAAAGCCCTTGTTAGATTACACCGGGAGTACTGTGAGCAGTTCTGGGCATCACACCTTGGGAAAGATATATTGGCTTTGGAGGGGTTGCAGCATCGGTTTCCCAGAATGATACCTGGACTCCAAGGGTTAAATTATGAGATTACACAAATGAGGGTTTGTATTTCCTAGAATTTAGAAGGTTAAGAGATGATATGATCGAAATTTTTAAGATATTAAGGAGAACAGACAGGGTAGATAGAGGGAACTTATTCCCGCTGGTTGGGCATTCTAGGACTAGGGGGCATAGTCTAAAAATTAGAGCCAGACCTTTTCAAGAGTGAAATTAGGAAACACTTCTACACAAAGGGTGGTAGAAGTTTGGAATTCTCTTCCCCAAACAGCAATTGATGCTCGATCAATTGTTAATTTTAAATTGAGATTGATAGATTTTTGTTAACCAAAGGCATTAAGGGATATGGGTCAAAGGCAGTTACATGGAGTTAGGTCGCAGATTAGCCATGATCTCATTGAATGGCGGAACAGGCTCGAGGGGCTGAATGGCCTCCTCCTGTTCCTATATGCCGAAGGCATTGGCTCCTCACTGGAGTATAGTTACATGAACCCCAAGCACCCTCTGGCATCTTGCTCGAGTGACCATTCATGTGTGTGCCTTGACGCTGAATGCTGGCTGGCTGGAACTGTGTTGGGGGCGGGGGACAGGACAGCACTCAAATCCGACCGTGGCTCCCCCGGATGTCACGCAGCACCGAATAGCAATCAGGGGGCTGGAATAATGGATGATTTTCCACTCGTCACAACCTAGAGTTGCTGAGAACCTCAGAGCGGATAACTCAACACAGAACGATGGTCGAGGCAAGGTATTCCTGGTCTGAATGGCTCAGCTCCATACTGGATAAACCTGCCGAGCCATTGGGGAGACCAGGGCCTTGATTTCCCACCCATGCCACTGGTGTAACCTTGGCGGAGGTTTACGCTCACAGGACTTCCACCGCACTGCCCGTGAAGTTACAGCGGCAGAGCAAGAGGACATTCCAGGCCTAGGTTTGGGTTCCTAATGAAGTGGCCTGTTTGGAATAAGAAAGATGCTCCTGGAAAAGGAAAGCACTTGCATTTATGTAGGAGGGAGTGGTTGGGGGTGGTGGGTGGGGGGAGTGGGTGGGGGTGGGGGGAGTGGGTGTGGATGGGGGAATTGGGTGGAGTGGTGGGTGTGGTTGTGGGTGGCGGAATGGGTGGGGGTGGGGAGAGTGGGTGGGGGTGGGGGAGTAGTGGGGGTGGTGGTGGGTGTGATGGTCAGAGTGGAGGAGCGGGTAGGGGTGGGGGGAGTGGGTGGAGGTGGGTGTGGTGGGTGTGGGTGGGGGTGGCAGTAGGGGTGATGGTCAGGGTGGGGGGAGTGGGTGGGGAGGGGGTGTGGGGTAGTGAGGAAGCAGGATTTCCCTGAGCTCATGACCAGTATCATTACATTCACGTCATGTAACATCTGATAGCGTAACCTGAGTAACACCAGAGAGTACTATGCAATGCAAATTTTGCAGCGGTGTGTGTAACTGAGGCAATATTTGGATAGATATCCTCTTCTCACAAAAATGGAACAACAACAACTTATATTTATATAGCGCCTTTAACGTAGTAAAACATCCCAAGGCGCTTCACAGCAGTGTTTTAAGGCAAAATAAATAAATTTGACACCGAGCCACGTAAGAAGAAATTACTGCAGGCTTGGTCAAAGCGGTAGGTTTTAAGGAGCATCTTAAAGGAGGAAAGAGAGGTAGAGAGGCGGAGAGGTTTAGGGAGGGAGTTTCAGAGCTTGGGGCCCAGGCAGCTGAAGGCACGGCCACCAATGGTTGAGCAGTTATAATCAGGGATGCTCAAGAGGGCAGAATTAGAGGAGTGCAGACATCTCGGGGGAGGGGGGTGGTTTGTGGGGCTGAAGGAGATGTCAGAGATAGGGAGGGGCGAGGCGGTGGAGAGATTTGTAAACAAGGATGATAATTTTTAAATCGACGCATTGCCTAACCGGGAGCCAACGTTAAGGCACAGCTCAAGGCTAGGTATCTGCTGGTTGCAGGTCCAGCAATGGTCACTGACTCTGCTGGCAACACATTAGGATTCAGGCCTCACAGGGCATGCTCACAAACAGAGATCACTGTCTGAGCAGCATTTTATCCGCAAGACACTTACGTCTGTGAAAAACACACTGGGGAGCAGTGACGAGGAGAGCAAACCTCGATCTGTGCTGTCATGGATGAGTGACTAACCGCACTACAGTCTGCCATGGGGGACTTGCCAACTCCCAGGCCATCTGAGCGAAGCCGTCAGTGGGGCGGGCCATACTTTCAGTGAGTGGATCTCTTGTGGATTCTCATACTGCTGCTATCGAAGTCTTGGGGCTCCATCCTTAAAGGTACACTCCTAATCGGTTTGAGTGGCCCAGATTTTCCTGGGGACTTGAGTCATCATAGGGATTCTTGAACAGGGCAAAAGAAAGAGGAAATTATAGAGTCAGTGACTCACTCCATTAATGATGGCATTTTATATTTTTCTGGGATTTTTGTGGTGCTCTGCCATGACGCTATCTAGAAACGGTGAGATGTTAATTATCATAGCTCCTCCTTCCCCATTCAAAACTTTCCTCGATTCACACTAGTTTGCTTGTCGGTTGCAGATGTGGTGATGAGGAAAGGCACAGAGGGCACTTGTTAGCAGTCACAGAGGAAACACCAAAAAGCCACCTGAGCGAAATGCACAACAGACTTGTGCTTGACGGGTGCTGAGTTATAAGCAGATGAGATCCAATAGGATAGGATCCCGAGTACTCTGTGCGGATTTTGCTTTTATTGACTGTTGCCGTATAGATATTAGACACGTCCGGACCAGGGTCAAGCAGGATTGTGTCATCGCGCCAACCCTCTTCTCGATCTTCCTTGCTGCAATGCTCCATCTCACGCTCAACAAGCTCCCTGCTGGAGTGGAATTAAAATATAGAACCAGTGGGAATCTGTTCAACCTTCGTCGTCTCCAGGCTAGATCCAAGGCCGTTCCATTCTCTGTCATCGAACTACAGTACACGGACGATGCTTCGTCAATACCTTCACCGAGACGTACGAAAGCATGGGACTTACACTAAACAGCTGTAAGACAGAGGTCCTCCACCAACCTGATCCCGCCACACAGAACCGCCTCAAAATCCAAGGTGCGGCCTTGGACAACATGGACCACTTTCCATACCTCGGAAGCCTATTATCAACAAGGGCAGACATTGATAACGAGGTCCAACACTGCCTCCAGTGTGCCAGCGCAGCCTTCGATCACCTGAGGAAAAGAATGTTTGAAGATCAGGCCCTCAAATCTGACACCAAGCTTATGGTCTACAGGGCTGTAGTGATACCCTCCCTCCTGTATGGCTCAGAGATGTGGACCATATCCTCCAACGATGTCTCCGCAAGATACTGCAAGTCCCTTGGGAAGATAGACGCACCAACGTCCATGTTCTCGATCAGGCCAACATTCCCAGCATTGAAGCACTAACCACACTCAACTAGCTCCGTTGGCCGTGTCACATTGTCCACATGCCCGACACAAGATTCCCTAAGCAAGCGCTCTACTCTGAACTCCGACATGGCAGACGATCCCCAGATGGGCAGAGGAAACTTTTCAAGGACACCTTCAAAGCCTCCTTGCTAAAGTGCAACATCCCCACTGACACCTGGGAGTCCCTGGCCAAAACCGCCCTAAGTGGAGGAAGAGCATTGGGGCTGAGCACCTCGAGTCTCATCGTCGAGAGCATGCAGAAAACAAGCGCAGGCAGCGGAAGGAGCATGCGGCAAACCAGACTCCCCACCCACCCTCTGCCCCATCTGTGACAGAGATTGTAGATCCCGCATTGGACTGTACAGTCACCTGAGGACTCACTTTTAGAGTGGAAGCATGTCTTCCTCAATTTCGAGGGACTGCCTATGATGATGATGCAGCGTTAAACATTTACTGATTACAGATGTCCCAATGTCTGCTCGTTCCTGCTCAGTTTCATGACAGGATGAGACGTACAACATGATGTATTGACACAGGTCGGTTGTGGAGGAATGTTAATGAAATATTTTAGTTTCCATTAAAACAAGTCCATTCCCATTGGCTGACAACGAGCCGATGTCAGAGACTGTGTCACTAGCGGTTGAAGATGGGTTTCTGGGTAATTAATCAGGGCGCTATGGCAGGGATTGAATTACACTCCTCTTTCAAAGAGCCAGCATAGGCATGATGGGCCGAATGGCCTCCTTCTGTGCTGTAAGATTCTATGACATGTACACCTACCTGCAACCTAACTCAAAAAAGGTCATCAATAGCAATGGAGTGAGCTACATTTAATCTGTCAATTCTGGATATACAGGACCTCAACTGACAGGTCCAGCTGTGGTCGCTGCAGTGCCTGTCGGCAACATAATGGTGACTGCCAATTACCTCAGTTACGTTACTGGAAGATGCAAAGCATTTTAGAAAGGTTCAGTTACAATGTGCAGCGAAGGGAAACACTCTTAACGTTGTTTTAATTTTAAATTATAATTCCAATTATCAATCCTTTGTTGCAATTGATTGGAAATACCACTTATATTTTAAAATATATTTTAAAGTTTATTGTGTAAAGAAGAAAGAACTTGCATCTCTGTAGCATCTTTCAAGCCAGTGAAGTACTTTTGAAGTGTAGTCACTGACGTAATGTAGGGAAACGTGACAGCCAATTTGCGCACAACAAGGTCCAACAAACAGAGATTAAATAAAAGTCCAGATCATCTTTTTAGTGATATTATTTGAAGGACACTGGTGAGAACTCCCCCACACTTCTTTAAAGAGTGCCGGGAGAGCTTTTAAGTCTCATCCGAAAGGCGGCACCTCTGACAGTGCAGTGCTCCCTCAGCACTGCACTGGGAGTATCAGGCTAGATTATGTGCTTACATCTGTGGAGTGGGACCTGAACCCACAACCTTCTGATGCAGAGGCGAAAGAGTGCTACCATTGAGCCACGGCTGACACTTATATTAAAACATTTGAAATACAACTCAAGTTGGGTGCAACAGGAGAACAAAGTAGATTTCAAACCAGAGTGTTATGTTGTGACGTTTGGTACCAAGAATATTATAATAATAATAATAACTTTTATTTATATAGCGACTTTAACGTAGTAAAATGTCCCAAGGCGCTTCACAACAGCGTGACAGACAAACAGATCAATTTGACACCGAGCCACAGAAGAAATTAAGGCAGATGATCAAAACCTTGTTTAAAGAGGTAGGTTTTAACAAGCGTCTTAAAGAAGGAAAGAGAGGTAGAGAGACATAGAGGTTTAGGGAGGGTATATACAGCACTAAAGCAGACATTATGTGGAAATTCTGCAGAGATTTAATGTACTGCAACAAAATAATGTACCGTTTCTGATGCAATGTAATGCAACAAAATAATGTACCGTTTCTGATTGGCCACTCTGCGTGTTATGGGGTATTCTAATTAGAAGTGCAGGAAAATATGGACATTTTCAATGGTGAGCTCAGCACGCTACATGGTGAAAGTGACATTGCTAATCTTGCTGTTGCAGGGCATTTTGGGCCAATGTTTTTCGAGATAACCTTGGCCAGGCACTCACAGACATTGTAGGTACCCAACGTTCTGCCCTCAGACAGATCAGTGGGCATCTTGAGGCAGTGCCCAGCAGCAGGGGCTTGCCTGCAGTATTCACAGTTCGGGAAGATGGCTCTCAAGATGATGTGGTTGCAAGGTGACCAGGACTAGGAACTAAATATTCAGGGGTGCTTGACAATCCGGAAGGACAGACAGAAAGGAAAAGGAGGTGGGGTAGCTCTGTTGATAAAGGATGGAATCACTGCAATAGTGGGAAATGATATTGGCTCAAATGATCAGCATATTGAAACATTTTGGGTGGAGATAAGGAATAATAAGGGGAAAAAGTCACTGGTGGGCGTAGTCTATCGGCCTCCTAACAGTAGCAACTCTGTTGGTCGGAGTATAAACCAGGAAATAATGGGGACTTGTAAAAAAGGAACAGCAATAATCATGGGTGATTTTTATTGTGTATAGAAGAACCCCACGAGGCTGAGTACTGTGAGCTAAACTTAGTGTAACCTTAGTTTTCCTTATTACAACTCCAGAGTGCCTAAACAACAAGAAAGTTACTGAAATAGTTGAGGAGTCCCAGGAACGATCGCAGCTCTGTCACATTCTGTGGTCTGGGTGCATTCTTGATGGCGTCTGTCTTTGAGTCCGTGGGCCTGATGCCATCTGCTGCAATCTTTCTCCTCAAAAATTCGACTTCTGGTGCCAGGAAAACACATTTGGAGCATTTCAGCCTGAGTCCCACTCTGTCTAGGCAACTTAGAATCTCTTCCAGGTTGTGTAGATGTTCGATGGTGTCACGACCAGTGATCAGGATGTCGTCTTGAAACACAACGGTGAGCGGAACAGATTTCAGCAAACTCTCCATGTTTCTCTGGAAAATGGCTGCAGCTGAGCGAATCCCGAAAGGGCACCTGTGGTATATAAACAGCCCTTTGTGTGTGTTGATGCACGTCAGTCTTTTCGAAGATTCAGCCAGCTCCTGTGTCATGTAGGTGGAGGTTAGGTCCAACTTGGTGAACGACTTCCCCCCCGCTAACGTTGCGAACAGGTCTTCCACCTTGGGCAGCGGGTACTGGTCTTGTAGTGGGACTCGGTGAATGGTTACCTTGTAGTCTCCGCAGATTCTGACCGTGCCATCGCTTTTCAACACTGGAACAATTGGACTGGCCCACTCGTTGAACTCGACTGGTGATATGATTCCTCCGCGTTGGAGTCTGTCCAGTTCAATCTCGACTTTCTCCCTCATCATGTACAGAACTGCCTGAGCCTGTGATGGACAGGCCGTGCATTGGGGCCTAGATTCTGTACCTTGGCGCCTGTGAAGTTGCCGATGCCTGGTTTAAATAGTGAGGGAAACTTGCTCAGCACTTGGGCACACGAGGCGTCATCCACTGAAGATAGTGATTTGATGTTGTTTCAATTCCATCTAATCTTTTCAATCCAGCTTCTGCCGAATAGCACTGGGCCATTGCCTGGAACAATCAGCAATGATAGGTCATGCACAGCTCCATTATATGATACCTTCACTGCCGCACTTCCAATGATTGGTATGAGCTCTTTGGTGTAGGTATGCAGCTTTACATTAATCGGGCTCAGTTTGGGCCTTTGTGATTTATTGCCCCACAGTTTCTCGAAAGCCTTCTGGCTCATTATTGATTGACTTGCACCGTGTCCAACTCCATGGATACTGGAACTCCATTTAATTTGACTTTCAGCATTATAGGAGGACTCTTGGTGGTGAAGGCATGTACCCCATACACTGCTTCCTCGAGTTGAGTTGCCTGCGCAGCGTGATCCGCGTCGGAACGATCAACTCTTGCCATGTGGTATGTTGCAGCACGTTTGCACATTCGCTGGAGGTGCCCCATCATTGCGCAGCCTTTGCACACGTAGTGCTTGAATCGACATTGATGGGCCTGATGATTACCCCCGCAGCGCCAACATGGTGCTAATGGATTCACATTCACCCCCGATGGCGGACTCTGAGTCATCACAGGTCTTGCAGCCGCAGACTATAGGCCCTGCCATATGCCTTTTGGCCTGCTAGCAACGTCATTTTATGCACAGTACTTGCCGGTGAGTTTCGATGTTGAGAAGATATCTGTTTGGTGTTATGTTCTGTGGCCATGCATGCCTGGGTGATTGTGATGGCCCTGCTCAGGTCTAGGGTTTCGGCAGCCAGCTGCTTTCGAAGAATGACCTCGTGGCTGATGCCCAGCATAAAAAAGTCCGGCATTTGCCTCAACACAGCTCCAAAATCGCAAGGTCCCGCGAGGTGTCTCAGGTCCGCGACATAATCCGCCACGTCCTGGCCCCTGGAGTGATGGTGCGTGTAAAAACGATACCTGGCCATGAGGTTACTCTCCCTCGGCTTGAGGTGGTCCCGAACCAGCATGCACAACTCTGTATATTCTTTCTCCGTTGGTTTTGTTGGTGTGAGCAGATTCTTGATGAGGCCGTATATTTTAGGCCCACAGACGGTGAGGAGAACCGCCCTGCGCTTGGCCGCGTTAGTGTCACCTTCCAACTCGTTGGCCACGAAGTACTGGTCGAGACGCTCGACGAAGGCTTTCCAATAATCACCCTCTACGAATTTCTCTAATATCCCAACGGTAGCCATGGTTGCGTGAAGGTTCGTATTCTGTTACTTGTCGCCAATTATTATGTATAGAAGAACTCCACGAGGCTGAGTACTGTGAGCTAAACTTAGTGTGACCTTAGTATTCTTTATTACAACTCCAGAGTGCCTAAACAACATGGCAGCCAACCTTTTATACTGGCCCTGTACGTGTGTGCAGGTGACCATTAGGGCTCCAACAATCGCGTCCTCTGGTGGCAAGTATTACACAGTTATGTACATAACAATTTTAACCTCCACATTAATTGGACAAATCAAATTGGTCTGGGTAGACTTGAGGAAGAGTGCATAAGGGACGGGTTCCTTGAGCAGCATGTAACGGAACCAACCAGGGGACAGGCAATCTTAGATCTGGTGCTGTGTAATGAGACAGGATTAATAAACAATTTCCTAGTAAAGGATTCCATTGGAATGAGTGATCATAGCACGATTGAATTTCAAATTCAGATGGAGGGTGAGAAAGTTGGATCTCTAACCAGCGTACTCAGCTTAAATAAAGGAGACTATGAAGATACGAGGGCAGAGTTGGCTAAAGTGGACTGAGAAATTAAATTAAAGTGCAGGACGGTTGATGAACAGTGGTGTACATTTAAGGAGATATTTCACAACTCTCAAGAAAAATATATTCCAGTGAGGAGAAAAGTGTGTAAAAGAAAAGATAGCCATCCGTGGCTAACTAAAGAAATAAAGGACGGTATCCAATTAAAAACAAGGGCATACAAAGTAGCGAAATCTACTGGGAGGACAGAAGATTGGGAAGCTTTTAAAAGCCAGCAAAGAATGACTAATAAAATGATTAAGAAAGGGAAGATAGACGACGAAAGTAAACTAGTACGGAATATAAAAACAGATAGCAAGAGTTTCTATCGGTATATAAAAAGAAAAAGAGTGGCTAAAGTAAATGTTGGTCACTTAGAGGACAAGACCAGAGTATTAGTAATGGGGAACATGGAGATGGCAGAAACTCTGAACAAATATTTTGTATCAGTCTTTATGGTAGAGGACACTAACAATATCCCAACAGTGGATGGTCAAGGGGCTATAGGTGGGGAGGAACTTAACACAATCACAATCATTAAGGAAGTGATACTCAGTAAGATAATGGGACTAAAGGCGGATAAATCCCCTGGACCTGATGGCTTGCATCCTAGGGTCTTAAGAGAAGTAACGGCAGGGATAGTGGATGCATTGGTTGTAATTTACCAAAATTTCCTGGATTCTGGGGAGGTCCCAGCAGATTGGAAAACTGAAAATGCAACACCCCTATTTAAAAAAGGAGGAAACTATAGACCAGTTAGCATCTGTGGTTGGGAAAATATTGGAGTCTATTATTAAAGAAGCAGTAGCAGGACATTTGGAAAAGCAAAATTCGGTCAAGCAAAGTCAGCATGGATTTATGAAGGGGAAGTCATGTTTGACAAATTTGCTGGAATTCTTTGAGAATATAACGAACAGGGTGGATAAAGGGGAACCAGTGGATGTGGTGTATTTGGACTTCCAGAAGGCATTTGACAAAATGCCACATAAAAGATTATTGCACAAGATAAAAGTTCACGGGGTTGGGGGTAATATATTAGCAGGACAGAGGATTGGCTAACTAACAGAAAATAGAGAGTCGGGATAAATGGTTCATTCTCGGGTTGGCAACCAGTAACTACTAGGGTGCCGCAGGGATCAGTGCTGGGACCCCAACTATTTACAATCTATGTTAATGACTTGGAAGAAGGGATCGAATGTAACGTAGCCAAGTTTGCTGATGATACAAAGATGGGAGGAAAAGCAATGTGTGAGGAGGACACAAAAAATCTGCAAAAGGACATAGACAGGCTGAGTGGGCAAACATTTGGTAGATGGAGTATAATTTTGGAAAGTGTGGGGTTATGCACTTTGGCAGAAAGAATCAAAGAGCAAGTTATTATTTAAATGGAGAAAAATTGCAAAGGGCTGTAGTACAGCGGAACCTGGGGGTACTTTGTGAATGAAACACAAAAGGTTAATATGCAGGTACAGCACGTGATCAGGAAGGCCAATGGAATTTTGGCCTTTATTGCAAAGGACATGGAATATAAAAGCAAGGACATCTTGTCACAGTTATAACAGGATGAGGCCACACCTGGAATACTGAATACATTTTTGGTTTCCATATTCAAGAAAGGATATACTTGCTTTGGAGGCAGTTCAGAGAAGGTTCACTAGGTTGATTCCGGAGATGAGGGGGTTGACTATAAGGGAAGGTTGAGTAAGTTGGGCCTCTACTCATTAGAATTCAGAAGAATGAGAGGTGATCTTATCGAAACGTATAAGATTATGAGGGGGCTTGACAAGGTAGATGCAGAGAGGATGTTTCCACTGATGGGGAAGACTAGAACTAGGGGGCATAATCTTAGAATAAGGGGCCGCCCATTTAAAACTGAGCTGAGTAGGAATTTCTTCTCTCAGAGGGTTGCAAATCTGTGGAATTCGCTGCCTCAGTGAGCTGTGGAAGCTGGGTCATTGAATAAATTTAAGACGGAGATAGACAGTTTATTAACCAATAAGGGAATAAGGGATTATGAGGAGCGGGCAGGAAATTGGACCTGCATCCATGATCGGATCAGCCATGGATGTGGCTGACTAAGTGTGATGATATTGAGAAGCCATTCAGTTGGAAAGCAAGTATTAGTCCTGGGCATGATGTCCAGTGCATCGCTCGCTTGCTTGACTCCTGTGGGTTGTGGGGCTGGAGGAGATTACAGAGATAGGCGAGGCCCGGGAGGGATTTGAGCATAAGGATGAGAACTTTGAAATTGACGCATTGTCGGACCAGGAGCCAATGTTGGTCAGCGAGCACAGGGTTGAAGGGTAAGCAGGACTTGGTGCGGGTCAGGATATGGACAGCATGAGTTTTCGACAGATGGGCGAAGTTACAGGGGCAGAGCGAAAACAGCTCCGAGGAAATCGCGGGCAAATGTTGCACCCCCGACCTATATTCCCTCCAGAAGTACTGTAATAATCTAATGGCCGCTGATCTCTCTGCCATGCCTTCTTTCATCTTCTCATACCCGAACCATGAGGTGCTTTGAAAACAAACATAAGCAGCAAAGGAATTATCTCCTAAATTTGCAAAAACATGAAGAAAAAAATTTGAAATATAGAAAAAATTGTCCGATAAAAACACCCCAGAAAGGTAAGCCTTGCAGCAACAATAATATTAGAGCAATTTAATCTATCGTCCATAGTCCCATTTCAAGTGGGTGCACCAGGGAAGAAAAACAAACCTGGCATATGCCATGGATGTTTCTGCATCAAACTTGGGGCTGTCATGAGGCTCAGGTATAAAATGGGCATAGGTTCTTCGACTTACTAAACTCAGAAAAATGGTGAGTTTCAGCCCGATAGGAAATTGACACATTTAGGGAATGGGCCTGCTCTCCCAATTCCCGCCTCCCTCTACTCTGGTCGTGTGCCTCCTGAACTGCTGAGTCTGCCTCCTGTTCATGTCTAGTGTCAGCTGTGTGACGTCAAGTCTTATTCTTGGCTCCTTATGTAAAAACAACCCGAGATCGCAGCCAAGCTCATCCAATTGTGCTACCACACTGATAAGGGTTATCAATGAACCCTTAGCTCATCTTGGGCACATCCTGACACAGTGCACTTCTCACTATTAACAAGCAACTTTATTTGCATTTATGACGCACTAATGGCTTATTCACATTGTGGGAAGTGCTTCCAGTGTACGCAGGCAACACTGTGCAGAGTCACACTGGCGACTTGACGTCGCTGGCCTCTGACCTCCCTGGGATTGGTGCACAGCTTGGCCGGCCGGCCGGCAGCCAAAAGGAAATGGTGGCGAGCGCCAGTCGGTGGTGTTGGAGCTGGCTGCGGCCTATGGAGACCCCTCGGAAGCCCACCTTGTTAGGTGGGCATTGGTGTCTACATAAGCAGCAGTTTGTTTATATTACTGCTCTATATGCCTTGAAGCAGGGGTAGCTCCACAGCTACTCAGAGCTGCACTGTCAGCATAGGACCTGCCACAGACCGCATTGTCCTCCGTAGCACGGTGACATCTAATCTCTTCAAAAGTCATGCAAAATATTGGTAGGCATATCAATAATTTGCTGAACCTTTGGGGACTGTTCTTTTCCTATCTACACACTGTTCCCTTGGAGAACAGCGTCAAGACGTTGAAAGATCTGCAGGATGATTAACAGTCTGGCAGGACACAAGGTGAACATGGCCATAACCACATTTATTCCAGTCGATAGGGCGGTTAGTCCTATACACCAGCAGGATTTGATGGACTCCCATACGATGAGGGGGCAGGGGGAGGTTTGCCAGCAGACCTGAGTATCCTGGTGGATGTCAGCCCAGAATTCAGAGCCACAGCCAGAGTCTCCCTCTCACTGGGACTGTCTAGAACAGGGTTCAAATCCTGCACCTTCTGACTCCGAGGCGAGATTGATACCGCTCGCTCCTACCCTTGTGGGTATAACTGCCAGTGAGTAAACCAGTTAAAACCTCTTTTAGGTTTCAATGGCAATTTCCGTAATATTTGCACAGATTCCCATTGATTTTGCATCTCATGCTTCATAAATCCTTTTCATTTTTACAAGAATGGGATCATTGTGCTGGTTCCTATTTTAATGGTTAGTCCATTACACTACTGGATAACTTCAGTGATACTGATTGTGGGCACTTTAATAATGAAGGACGATAACCCCAGCACATGATCTATGGGTGTAAGCATAAGTGTGTTGAACTGGTGAGGGGAGAGTCTGAAAGAGACCGAGAAGTGGTTGTAGACTCAATAGTCATTGCAGAGCAGAAATTATGCTGAGCTACATCACCAAATCAGTACTGTATAACAACAACAATTTGTATTTTTTTAGCGCCTTTAACATAATAAAAATGTTTTAAGGAGCGACTTAAAAAAGTTGAGAGAGGTGGAGCGGATTTAAGAAGGGAATTCCAGAGCTTAGGGCCTAGGCAGCTGAAGGCACGGCCACCAATGGTGGAGCGTTGAAAATTGGGGATGCGCAAGAGGCCTGATTTGGAAGAGTGCAGAGATCTCGGGGTTGTAGGATTGCAGGAGGCGATAGAGATACGGAGCGGTGAGGGCATGGAGGGATTTGAACACAAGGATTAGAACTTTAAAATTGCTGCTGGGCCCGGAACCAATGTCTAAGGGAACTGTGCTCAAAGTTCTGTAGAGCTCTGGGAAGGCCTCACCCCAATTGCTACATTGAGTTTGGGTCACTAAGGCACACATACACAAACCTTTGGAAGTGGTGTAGAGGAGAGCTTTGGGGCCGAGGTCAAAGGACTGAGATATAAGGAATGTTGATTAAATACCTGGACTGGTCTCAGTTATAAAAACAATTTCAGACTATATGCACTGATCAATGGTAATCTGAAAACAGTGTTTGATTCCAGGGCCAAGGTTGTGTAATGAAGGCCAACATTCTGGAGAATTTCTAATGGCAGTTAGATGCTAATGATTGGGGTGGGGAACAGTGGGTCCCATTGTATGGATGAGCTAGAAGGGCCAAATGGCATCCCTTATCTCTACTTATTTTTGTGAAGATAGAATGCTATCCAAAACTCATAAAGGATTGATAATAATTAACAGCTCATTTGCAATTAGAAACAGCTTAGGTCTTTTTATTGTCGTTTTCACGGACTTATCATTAGAATAAGGGGCCGCCCATTTAAAACTGAGATGAGGAGGAATTTCTTCTCTGAGCGGGTTGTAAATCTATGGAATTCGCTGCCTCAGAGAGCTGTGGAAGCTGAGTCATTGAATAAATTTAAGCCAGAAATAGATAGTTTCTTAAACGATAAAGGGATACGGGGTTATGGGGAGTGGGCGGGGAAGTGGAGCTGAGTCCATGATCAGATCAGTTATGATCTTATTGAATGGCGGAGCAGGCTCGAGGGGCCGTATGGCCTACTCCTGTTCTTATTTCTTATGTTCTTATGTAAAAGCCCTTAAGAAGCACTTTTCACACTAATTTTATAAACTATATTTTCACAAGGGAGTGAGGGTCTAAATCATGAAAATCCCATTACAAAATGGTCCCTGCTCACCCATTTACTCCAATCGATTTTTCAAATGAAATCTACCATTTGCGAAAGCCGCAAGGAAATGCCCATAATGGATTAATTACCCACGGTAAGCATGACTTCTTAATCAGCCCAATCTCCCTGTCGAGGAGTGGGTGGGAGGGAAATGGGCCAAAACTGTGCCCAAAGCCCCATCCAGCATTAGGATTCAGCGGGCGGGGAAGGGGGAAGCTGACGGCAGTCTCGGCCAAGGAGACGGGAGGGAAATGGCCCTCAAGGGAGGGGAGACCATCTAATTTTGCCTCAGCTTCCAGCGGGATCCTGCGTGATTTCAGGTGGGACCACAGAGAAAAAAAAACACTGTCTCAACACACCAGTGGCTTTTCATAGAATCATAGAAAATTACGACACCGAAGGAGGCCATTTGGCACAGTGTGCCGGTTGATAAAGTGTTACCCAGCCTAATCCCACCTTCCTACACTAGGTCCGTAGCCCTGCAGGTTACGGCTCTTTGAGTGCACAGTCAAGTACCTTGCAATGAGGGTTTCTGCCTTTACCACCCTTTCAGGCAATGAGTTCCAGACCTCCACCACCCTCTGGGTGAAGAGATGTTTCCTCATCTCCCCTCTAAACCTTCTACCAACTACTTTAAATCTTTTGGAAATCTTCCTTTGGACTGTGTAGTCGTCCAGTCCGATAGTTCCAGAAATTCGTAATAGGCACTTTTCCCAGATCAAACAATATCTCGTGCATCTTTCTGACAAGTACTGGCGAGTTTATACAGTTTTCATCAATGTAGGAGACAGATACTACATAATACAAAGGATGAATATCCACGATGTCTACAGGAAAAATTATGCTTAAATGAATTTGTGCAAGTGTCTCTACCATTTACCTTCTGTCACAGGAACCCATCTCATCAACGAGGCCATGTGCCATTTGAGATTATAATCAAGGGGCTAAAACAATTCATACTCTGTCAGGATGAATTGCTTTTCACATATTCTCCATTCTGTGCAAAATAACATTCTCCAGTCTCGCTTGAGAATTCATTATTGTTCAAATTCTCCAGTTCTATATAATCATAATCCAAGGAAAGTAACCTGTTCACATCCAACCTCTCAGCTTTGTAAAGACCTGGATCTCATCCTTCCTTAATGGGTTCAAGAGACACTTACCAATGAGTCAGAAGGTCATGAATTCAAGCCCCAATTCCAGGGATTTGAGCATGTAATATAGGCTGACACTTCAGTGCAGAATAGAAGGAATGCAGCATTATCGGAGGTGCCATCTTATGAATAGGTTAGACCGAGGCCCTGTCTGCTTGGTCAAGCGGACGTAAAAAAGTTCTGTGGTGCTGTTCAAAGGTGAGTAAGGGAGTTATCCTGGTGTCTTGGCCAACATTAGTGGGGCGGATTTTCTGGTCTTTTTCTCCTAGGAGTGGCAGCATTGCGGCGGTGTGGTCTTCTGGCAGGCGGTCAGCCTCCAGCGCCCCGCGGGGTTTTCGGGCCCAGTTTTGCGGCGGTGCGGAGCAGCACTGCCCGGAAGAGCTGCACCGGTATGTAACGCCCTGGTCGCTCACTTTCTGACTCCCGCCTGACCCGTATGTCCCGCAGCGCGCCCTGCAGTGACTGCCTGGGAAATCGGGCGGTCCGACCTATACCGACGGCAGAGGTAAGGAATGCCGTCCTAAGATAAGTGTGATTGTTTTTTTGTGATTTATATTATGGTGGCGTGGTCAATGTATTGGGATTACTTTTGTGGGTTTTTTTGCAGGTTTTTTTTTCTCTCCAGGCATCTCTCGGAGCGCTCCCGGCCCGGCTGAGTGCCTGAGGCGCAAACGGTTCCCGGGCGCAAATTTTACCGCCCTGCCGCCATTACCGCCCCGAAATCATCAAAGCCGAAAATCCAGCCCAGTGTTTCCAACACAACAGATTAACTGACCATTTATCTCACTTGATTTTTTGTCACCTGGGCTGCGATGTTTGCTTACAGAACAACCTAACTTCAAAAGGACAGAAACGCGTGACCCTCTCCATCCCCTTGCTGGAAAGCACATCTTCCAATTGGCACTGAGCAGATCAGGAATCAAACCTACATGTTTCTCTAGCACCCTGGCACTGAGCGTTGTCAGCCATGACTCACTAGGTAGCACTCTTGTCTCTAAGTCAGAAGAACATAAGAACATAAGAATTAGAAACAGGAGTGGGCCATTCAGCCCCTCGAGCCTGCTCCGCCATTCAATGAGAACATGGCTGATCTTCTACCTCAACTCCACTTTCTTGCACTGTCCCCCCCATCTCCATTGATTCCCTTAATATGGAGCGGGAGCGGGAGAGCGAGCGGCCCATAAAAAGGGCGCGGAGTTCAGGAGGAGCCACAGCAGCGGGAGTGGGAGATCGAGGCCGAAAGTAAAACAAAGAAGTAAAAAGAAATCGAAGTGTGATGTCACAGCCAAGAGGGTAAGTGATTGGCTGGTGGATTGGTGAGTATTTTATCTTTTTCTTTTTCTTTTCTTATCAGTAGGAAACCTTTGGCATTGTTGCCAAATTAAGTTAATTTAAGGGTTAAGTCATGGCAGGAGAGCCCAGACCCGTGTCATGCTCCTCCTGTACTATGTGGGAAATCAGGGACACTTCCAATGTCCCTGACTACTATGTGTGTGAGAAGTGTATCCAGCTGCAGCTCCTGTCAGACCACATTGCGGCACTGGAGTTGCGCATGGATTCACTTTGGAGCATTTGCGATATTGAGGATGTCGTAAATAGCACGTTTAGTGAGTTGGTCACACCGCAGGTAAAGGTTACAAAGGCAGATAGGGAATGGTGACCATCAGGCAGAGCAGGAGTAGGAAGGTAGTGCAGGGGTCCCCTGTGGTCATCTCCCTCCAAAACAGATATGCCACTTTGGAAACTGTTGGGGGAGATGGCTCATCAGGAGAAGGCAGCAGCAGCCAAGTTCATGGCACCATGGGTGGCTCTGCTGCTCAGCAGGGCAGGAAAAAGAGTGGGAGAGCGATAGTGGTAGGAGATTCTATTGATAGGGGAATAGATAGGCGTTTCAGCAGCCGCAATCGAGACTACAGGATGGTATGTTGCCTTCCCATATGCTTCACTAACTGCTTTGTTAATCTGTCCTGCCACCATCAAACATTTGTGCACAAGCACCCCCAGATATCTGTTCTTGCACCCCCTTTAAAATTGTGCCATTTAGTGTGTATGGTTTCTCCTCATTCTTCCTACCAAAATGTATCACCTCACACTTCTGTTTGAATTTTATCTGCTTTGTGTCCGCCCATTCCACCAGCCTGTCTGTCGTCTTGAAGTCTATCACTACCCTCCTCACTGTTGGACACTTCCAAGTTTTGTGTCATCTGCAAATTTCAAAATTGTGCCCTGTACCCCCAAGGCCAATTCGTTAATGTATATCAAAAACAGCAGCGCCCCTAATACTGAACCTTGGGGGAACACATATATACCCCTCTTCAATCTGAAAAACAGCCATTCACTACGATGCTCTGTTTTCTATGCTAATTTTGTATCCATGTGGGTATTGACCCTTTTATCCCATGGGCTTCAATTTTGCTAACGAGCCTGATATGTGGTACTTCATCAAACACCTTTTAAAAGTCCATATCCACATCAACTGCACTGTTCTCCTTCACCCTCTGTTACCTCATCAGAAAATTCACTCCAGTTAGTCAAACACGATTTGCCCTTAACCTATCTGTGCTGGCCCTCCTTTATTAGTCCATTCTTGTCCAAGTGGCTGTTAATTTTCTCCTGGATTGTTGTTTCTAAAAGCTTCCCCATCACCGACGTTAAACTGACCGACCTGTCATTGCCAGGTTTATCCTTCTCCCCTTTTTTGAACAAGGGTGCAACATTCGCAATCCTCTCATCCTTTGGCACCACCCTGTGTCTAAGGAGGATTGGAAGATTGTGGCCAGCATCTACCCTTACCCCCCTCCGCCACCTAGGATGCATCCTATCTGGACTGGATGACTTATCATAGAATGGTCACAGCACAGAAGGAGGCCTTTCGGTCGTCGAGCCCGTGCCGGCTCTCCAAGAGCACTTCAGCCAGTCCCACTCCCCGCCCTTTCTCCACAGCCCTGAAAATGTATTTCCTTCAGGTACTTATCCAGCTCTCTTTTGAAAGCCATGATTGAGTTTGCCTCCACCACTCTTTCAGGCCATGCATTCCAGATCTTAACCGCTCGCTGCATAAAAACGTTTTCCCTCGTGTCGCCTTTGGTTCCGGGATGGCGGGATTGACATATCAAGAAAGACTGGATCAATGGGCTTGTATTCACTGGAGTTCAGAAGAATGAGAGGGGATCTCATAGAAACGTTTAGAATTCTGATGGGTTTGGACAGGTTGGATGCAGGAAGAATGTTCCCAATGTTGGGAAAGTCCAGAACCAGGGGTCACAGTCTAAGGATAAGGGGTAAACCATTTAGGACCGAGATGAGGAGAAACTTCTTTATCCAGAGAGTGGTGAACCTGTGGAATTCTCTACCACAGAAAGATGTTGAGGCCAATTCACTAAATATATTCAAAAAGGAGTTAGATGTAATCCTTACTACTAGGGGGATCAAGGGGTATGGCGAGAAAGCAGGAATGAGGTACTGAAGTTGCATGTTCAGCCATGAACTCATTGAATGGCGGTGCAGGCTCGAAGGGCCGAATGGCCTACTCCTGCACCTATTTTCTATGTTTCTATGTTTCCTGGTGCAAGGGACAAGGATGTCTTGGAGCGGCTGCAGGGCATTCTGGAGGGAGAGGGTGAACAGCCAGTTGTCGTGGTGCATATAGGTACCAATGATATAGGTAAAAAATGGGATGAGGTCCTACAAGTTGAATTTAGGGAGCTAGGAGTTAAATTAAAAAGTAGGACCTCAAAGGTAATAATCTCAGGATTGCTACCAGTGCCACATGCTCGTCAGAGTAGAAATAGCAGGATAGTTCAGACGAATATGTGGCTTGACGAATGGTGCAAGAGAGAGGGATTCAAATTCCTAGGACATTGGAACATTGGAACCGGTTCTGGGGGAAGTGGGACCAGTACAAACCGGATGGTCTGTACCTGGGCAGGACCGGAACCAATGTCCTAGGGGGAGTGTTTGCTAGTGCTGTTGGGGAGGGTTTAAACTAATATGGCAGGGGGATGGGAATCTATGCAGGAAGACAGAGGGAAGTAAAATGGGGGCAGAAGCAAAAGGTAGAAAGGAGATAAGGAAAAGTGGAGGGCAGAGAAATCAAAGGCAAAAATCAAAAAGGGCCACATTACAACATAATTCTAAAAGGACAAAGAATGTTAAAAAAAACAAGCCTGAAGGCTCTGTGCAAGGAGCATTCGTAATAAGGTGGATGAATTAACTGCTCAGATAGCTGTTAACGGATAGGATATAATTGGGATTATGGAGATATACCTCCAGGGTGACCAAGGCTGGGAACTCAACATCCAGGGGTATTCAATATTCAGGAAGGATAGACAGAAAGGAAAAGGAGGTGGGGTAGCGTTGCTGGTTAAAGAGGAGATTAACCCAATAGTAATGAAGGACATTAGCTTGGATGATGTGGAATCTGTATGGGTAGAGCTGCGGAACACCAAAGGGCAGAAAACGTTGTGTACAGACCACCAAACAGTAGTAGTGAGGTTGGGGATGGCATCAAACAGGAAATTATGGATGCATGCAATAAAGGTATAGCAGTTATTATGGGTGACTTTAATCTACATATAGATTGGGCTACCCAAACTGGTAGCAATACGGTGGAGGGGGAATTCCTGGAGTGTATAAGGGATGGGTTTCTAGACCAATATGTCGAGGAACCAACTAGCGAGCTGGCCATCCTAGACTGGGTGTTGTGTAATGAGAGAGGATTAATTAGCAATCTTGTTATGCGAGGCCTCTTGGGGACCATAATGTGGTAGAATTCTTTATTAAGATGGAGAGTGACACAGTTACTTCAGAGACTAGGGTCCGGAACTTAAAGAAAGGTAACTTTGATGGTATGAGACATGAATTGGCTAGGATAGACTGGCGAATGATACTTAAAGGGTTGACGGTGGATAGGCACTGGCAGACCTTTAAAGATCACATGGATGAACTTCAACAATTTTACATCCCTGTCTGGCATAAAAATAAAACGGGGAAGGTGGCTCAACCGTGGCTAACAAGGGAAATTAGGGATAGTGTTAAATCCAGAGGAAGAGGCATACAAATTGGCCAGAAAAGGCAGCAAACTTGAGGATTGGGAGAAATTTAGAATTCAGTAGATGAGGACAAAGGGTTTAATTAGGAGTGAGAAAATAGAATATGAGAGTAAGCTTGCAGGGAACATAAAAACTGACTGTAAAAGCTTCTATAGATATGTGAAGAGAAAAAGATTAGTGAAGACAAATGTAGGTCCCTTGCAGTCCCAAAAAGACTTTTGACTAGGTCCCACACAGAGATTAATGTGCAAAATTAAAGCTCATGGTATTGGGGGTAATGTATTGACATGGATAGAGAACTGGTTGGAAGACAGGAAGCAAAGAGTCGGAATAAATGGGTCCTTTTCAGAATGGCAGGCAGTGACCAGTGGGCTACCGCAAGGTTCAGTTCTGTGACCCCAGCTATTTACAATATACATTAATGATTTAGATGAAGGAGTTGAATGCAATATCTCCAAGTTTGCAGATGACACTAAACTGGGTGGCAGTGTGAGCTGTGAGGTGGATGCTAAGAGGCTGCAGGGTGACTTGGACAGGTTAGATGAGTAGGCAAATGAAATGAAGTATAATGTGGATAAATGTGAGGTTATCCATTTTGGTGGCAAAAATAGGAAGGCAGAATATTATCTGAATGGTGACAGATTAGGAAAAGGGGAGGTGCAACAAAACCTGGGTGTCATGCTACATCAGTCATTGAAAGTTGGCATGCAAGTACAGCAGGCGGTGAAGAAGGCAAATGACATGTTGGCCTTCATAGCGAGAAGATTTGAGTATAGGAGCAGGGAGGTCTTACTGCAGTTGTACAGGGCGTTGGTGAGGCCACACCTTGAATATTGCATACAGTTTTGGTCTCCTAATCTGAGGAAGGACATTCTTGCTATTGAGGAAGTGCAGCGAAGGTTCACCAGACTGATTCCTGGGCTGGCAGGACTGATATATGAAGAAAGACTGGACTTATGTTTACTGGAATTGAGAAGAATGAGATAGGATCACATAGAAACATATAAAATTCTGACTAGATTGGAGAGGTTAGATGCAGGAAGAATGTTTCCGATGTTGGGGAAGTCCAGAACCAGGGGATACAGTCTTAGAATAAGGGGTAAGCCATTTAGGACCGAGATGAGGAGAAAGTTCTTCACTCAGAGAATTGTGAACCTGTGGAATTCTCTACCACAGAAAGTTTTTGAGGCCAGTTTGTTAGATATATTCAACAGGGAGTTAGATGTGGCCCTTATGGCTAAAGAGATTGTAATGTCTGTAAGCTTGTAATGTTTGTAGCTCCACATTGTGGATGTGGACGTATTGTGTACTGCAACTAAACTGCATAGTTAATAATAAACAGAAACGGGCAGATTTCCAGAGGCTTCCGACAGAGCTGCCTGCCATGTTAGGAGCTGTGTGTGCTTGTGCTCTGTGAATATATCACATTTGGCGATTGAGATAGGATTTTTCGGATGATTTAAAGCTTAAATTTTGTTGGTGAAGGATTCAGCCAGCCAAAGAGAAACTTTGGAAGTTTCTGTCTTTGGAAAAAAGGTACAAAATCTGAGGTAAAATACAGCACATGGCGTGAACAGCTAGAGATTAAAATAGCAGGTGTATTCGGACATTTGGGGGAATATAGACATGACCGGGAACGTTTTAAAGCTTATGTGGATCGGCTAGAAATATATTTCACTGCAATAATATAATCGAAGTTCCAGACAATGCGGTCCAGAACTGGGCTGTGTTGGAACGTAAGAAAGCGATCTTCTTATCTGAGGCGGGTCTGGCATTATACAAAACCCTTGTAAATCTGCTTGTGCCTGATGAGCCAAAGGACACAACGCTTAAAGAGACTTTAACGATGCTGGAGCAGCACTACCATTAGAAATTGCTGAAAGCTATCGTTTCAGGATTCAGAATCAAAAGGCTGATGGTAGTATCAGTGATTACATCGCAGCATTAAAAAAGCTATCGATGCACTGAAATTTTGGAAACTTTCAAAACCATGCATTACGGGATCGTTTTGTTTGTGGGGTGAAAAATGATGCGATCAGAAGGAAGTTATTGATGACAGATGACTTGACTTTTGAGATTGCTTGTCAGACAGCGAGGTCGATGGGCATGGCCAAACAATATTCCCGAGAATTAAATAACAATTACGGTCGTCAGTCAACTGAGGTAAATCACCTGCAGGTTCAAAGTAAAAGACGGTGGGGGCCCAAAGTCTCAAAAACTGGAAATTCTAACAGAGCGTCGAAGTTGTGCTATAGGTGCCTGGGACAACACATTGCTCAAAGTTGTCCATACGTGAAGACAAAGTGTTTCTTCTGCAGGAAGACTGGGCATCTTGCGAAGGCATGACGACTGAAGGGTAAACCAGTTTTTAAAGTTATGAGTCCAGCGTTCAAAGCTATGAGTGGAAATCCCAAGAGACTACATAACATGGAAGAACAACAGGATGAGGAAATGTTAGAGTTACATGTCATCAGGAGCACGAGGTTAACGTACAGCGATTCGGAAAGCATCAAAATCCACATAGATGTTGCGGGATTCAAGATACCAATGGAAATTGACATGGGTGCATCTGTGAGTATAGTACTGGAGTCGCTGTACCTTGACAAATTGCGTGATTTTCAACTGGAGAAATCCAAGATAGAGCTGCGAGGCTACTCGGGAGAGAAAATTCCTGTGGTAGGTTGTATCACCGTACCGGTGAAATATAAAGATCAATTTCAGAACTTGCCTCGAATAGTAGTGAAAGGAGACAAGTCTGCCTTACTAGGAAGAAATTGGCCGAGCTCACTGAAGCTGGATTGGAGTAAGATTTTCATCAACGGATGAGGTTATCAAGAAGTATCCGAAGATGTTCTGCTAAACGGGCAGTCCGATGCAAGGCTTCAAGGCGAGTGTCAGGGTACAGAAGGACGCTAGATCGGTTTACTACAAGCCACGTTCCGTACCATATGCACTCAAGGAGAAAGTTGAGCAAGAACTCAAAAGACGAGAGACTGAGAACATTATTTGTAAGATAGATTGATGTAATTGGGCTACACCCATTGTTGTTGTACCTAAGTCCGATGGTAAGGTAAAATTGAGTGGTGATTATAAAGTAACCATAAATCAAGTTCGAGAGGGTAATGTCCCCAATACATTGCCGAATATAGAAGATTTGTTCACAACATTGACAGGTGGTCAGATCTTCTCAAAACTAGATCTTACGAATGCCTATTTACAGCTTGAACTAGATGTGGAGTCCAAGTCATGTTTGACTATAAATACTGATCTAGGCCTATATCAATTTAATAGGCTACCGTTTGGAGTGTCTTCCACCCTTGCCATATTCCAAGAGGTGATGAGCCAGATTTTGCAAGGTATTGAAGGGGTAGTATGTTATTTGGATGACATACTAATTTCAGCACCAAATAGGCAAATCCATAATAATATATTGAATGAAGTCCTCAAACGGCTAGAGAAGCACAGAGTACGAGTGTCTGCTCGTACGTGTGAGTTATTTAAAATCTCAGTGCAGTACTTAGGGTACAGAGTAGACAAAGATGGTTTACATCCAACCATAGAAAAATTGGATGTGATCAGAAATGCACCCACTCCCAGGAATGTCACTGAACTTCGTTCATTCTTGGGTCTTTTGAACTATTATGGGAAATTCCTACCAAATTTGGCTACAGTATTACATCCACTGGATGAACTTTTGAAAAAACAGGTCCATTGGAAGTGATCAAAAGAATGCGATACAGCATTCAAGGAGTGTAAAAGCAAATTGGGTGTAAAAGCAAATTGGTAGAGAGCACCATGTTAGTTCACTATGACATATCTAAGGAGATTAAACTAGCATGTGATGCCTCTCCGTATGGAGTTGGGCAGTAATCTTTCATGTATTAAGTAATGGGGAGGAGAGACCAATTGCTTTTGCTTCACGCACTCTCAGTGCCAGTGATAGTAATTATGCGCAAATTGAAAGGGAAGCTTTGGCATTAATTTTTGGGGTCAAGAAGTTTCACAAATACTTGTATGGTCGTAAGTTTACCATCGTTAGGGGCCATAAGCCCCTAACAGCAATCCTCCATCCAAAGTCCCCAGTTCCAACATTAGCTGCAGCCTGAATGTAGAGATGGGCTTTGATTTTGTCAGCATATACATATGATATTGAATACAGATGATCAGCTGATCACAGTAATGTTGATGCAATGTCTAGATTGCCTTCCCCATCACAAGTTACACCCGATAGGGAAAAAGTGTTTTATTTTTCATACATTGATGAACTGCCAGTCACAGCTGAAGAGATTGGTAGAGCAACCAAACGTGACCCAGTGATGTAAAAGGTGTATGATTATATTGCAAATGGATGGCCAAACCAGGTAACAGTCAAAGATATTCATCCATTCTTCATCCGTAGGAATGAATTATCAGTCGATAAAGATTGTATCATGTTGGGTGCAAGAGTGGTTATACCAAATAAATTCAGGTCCAAATTATTAGGAGACTTCCATGACAAGCACCTGGGAATGTGCTTGACCAAAAGTTTTGCACGCAGTTATTTATGGTGGCCAGGTCTTGATAAAGATATAGAGTACATCGTGAGTCAGTGTACGACATGTCAATCGGGAAGCAAGCAACCACCACCAGTACCATTACAGCCATGGAAATGGCCTCCCAGGGTGTGGCAAAGGCTACATTTTGATTTTGCTGTGTTAGAGGGACAACAATTGTTCATTGTGATTGATAGCCATTCAAAGTGGGTTGAGGTGTTTCCAATGTGGAAAATAACAACAAGTAAAACATTGGATATTTTACGAAAATTATTTTCTTTATTTGGCCTCCCTGAAGAAATTGTTTCGGATAATGGACCACAATTTCATTCAGAAGAATTTGCACAATTCACGAACAAAAATGGTGTGAAACATACCAAGGTTCCACCATACCATCCTGCTTCGAATGGTGCAGCAGAGCGCACTGTCCAAATTGTAAAACGTGCCCTCATAAAACAAATGTTCGATCCAAATCCAAGGAAACGACTGATGTCATTGGATCACAACTTGGCTAATTTTTTGATTACATATCGAAATACTCCTCATACAACTACTGGTAGAACATCAGCAGAGTTTTTTCTCAAATGACAGACACAAACCAGATTCTCGTTATTAAAGCCAAATTTGGCACAGTCCATAGAAGAGACATAATTAAGACAGAAAGAGAATCATGATAGAGGTAGAGTAAAAGAGAGAAGTGTAAAATTAAACCAGAAGGTGAGAGTGAAGAACCATCACCATAAATGGTTAACGTGGTTACCAGGAAGTGTGGTGAAGATATGTGGTCCTCGCACATATTTGGTAAAGATGTTTGATAATGGACAGGTTAGGTTTGTTCATGTTGATCATATTTTATCTATCGCTTCTCGGCCTTTTGGCTAAGATCTGCATAACTAACCTGACCAGCCACCATGACCTCCGGGTGGTTTCTCCCTGGTCAGGAAGGTATATGCTTACATTTTTGTAAACAGGAGGTGGGTGGGATGGCTTGACCCATCCACCTCCACGGAGGTGTGTGGGGGACCTGACCCATCCACCTCCATGGCACGAACCTGGTATTGCAGTACTTCCAGGAATGGTGCAGTGGCTCTAGACCTTTTGGCTAAGAGCATTGGCGCAGAGTGATCCTTGACTGGTGCAGGGTGACCTCTGGCGTTTGTGACTTGACAAAGAATTGGAAACGATTGGCTACGAATTTATTTAAAAAAAAAAAAAAAAAATATTTTATCTACAGCCATGGAAGGAGTTGAAGATGGGAATGATTCAATTATTTCTGACTCATCAGATAGTTTTGATATACCAGTAGCAAATCCTAAATCCAATGTACTGGAAACAAATCCAGGAGAGAATCAGAATGAAAGTCTGAGTCCGAGTCAGGAAAACAAAGAGCCTGAAGTTAGAGTGAGTTCAAATGAAAATCAAGGAAATTCCGTGGAGGAAAACGTTTTTCAGGATGAGTCACGAATGAGTTTAGATTCGACACTATGTTTGGAAGGTTCTGTTCGAGAGTGAAGGTATCCTCTTCGAAACAGAAAACAAATGGTAAAGTTAAATTTGAAATATGGGAAAAAAAAGTTTATTTCCTCTGTTATGTATAAACATGAAAGTTATGTATGATGTTTGTTATGATGGCTTCTTCATTAAGGAGGGAGAAGTGTAATGTCTGTAAGCTTGTAATGTTTGTAGCTCCACACTGTGGATGTGGACGTATTGTGTACTGCAACTACATAGTTAATAATAAACACAACCAGACAGATTTCCGGAGACTTCCAACAGAGCTGCCTGCCTTGTTAGGAGCTGTGTGTGCTTGTTCTCTGTGAATATATCACAGGGATCAAGGGGTATGGAGAGAAAGCAGGAATGGGGTACTGAAGTTGCATGATCAACCATGATCATATTGAATGGTGGTGCAGGCTCAAAAGGCCGAATGGCCTACTCCTGCATCTATTTTCTCTATTTCTATGTTTCTGTATCCCAAAATCTATCGAGCTCTGTCTTGCATATACGAAATGATTGAGCCTCCACAGCCCTCTGGGATAGAGGATTCCACCCTCTGAGTGAAGAAAGTTCTCCTCATGTCATTCCTAAATGGTCGACCCCTTATTCTGAAACTTTGGCCCCTGTTTCGAGGCTCCCCAGCCAGAGGAAACATCCTCCCTGCATCTACCCTGTCAAGCTCTGTAAGAATCTTATATGTTTCAATGAGATCACCTCTCATTCTTCTAAACTCTAGAGAATATCAGTCTAGTCTACTCAATTTCTCCTCATAGAACAATACCCTATCTAAGGAATCTGTCTGGTTAAACTTCATTGCACTCCCTCAATGGCAAGTATATTCTTCCTTAGGTAATGAGACCAAAACTGTACACAATACTCCAGGTGCGGTCTTACCAGTGCCCTGTATAATTGCAGTAAGACATCTTTACTCTTGTACTCAAATCCTCTTGTAATAAAGCCAACATACCATTTGCTTTCTTATTTGCTTGCTGTACCTGCATGTTAACTTTCAGTGATTCATGTATAAGGACACCCAGATCCCTCTGAACACCAACATTTCCCAATCTCTCACCATTTAAAAAATACTCTGAATTTTGATTTTTTCTACTAAAATGGATAACGTCACATTATAATCCATTTGCCATGTTCTTGCCCACTAACTTAGCCTGTCTATATCCCCTTGAAGCCTCTTTGCATCCTCCTCACAACTTACATTCCCACCTAGCTTTGCATCATCAGCAAACTTGGATATATTACATTTGGTGCCCTCATCCAATTCATTGATATAGATTGTGAATAGATCAGGCCCAAGCACTGATCCTTGCGGCACCCCACTAATTACTGCGCGCCAGCCCAAAAATGACCCGTTTATTCCTACTCTCTGTTTTCTCTCCGTTAACCAATCCTCAATCCATGCTAGTATATTGCCTATTCCAGAGACTTGAGCTCAAAATCCATGCTTGGACTCAAGTGCAGTACTGAGGGAGTGCTGCACCTTCGGGTGAGACATTAAAGAGAGTCCCCGTTGGCCCTCTCAGGCAGACATAAAAGATCCCATGGCACTATTTAGAAGAAGAGCAGGAGAGTTCTCCCTGGTGTCCTGACCAATATTTATCCCCAAACCAACATCACTAAAACAGTTTATCTGCTCATTATTACATTGCTGTTTGTTGGAGTTTGCTGTGCGTAAATTGGCTGTCGTTTTTCCCACATTACAACAGTGACTAATATAACTCATTGGCTGTAAAGGGTAAAAGTGCATGGCAGGTTTCCATGACTACCATCCCATTTCCTGGAGACTTTCCCAAACTCATTCTGAAAGTATCCCATCTATTATTGGCATGGGGCGGGGAGTGGGGAGGGAGGTGGGGGAGCAGAAAGTCAAGCACTCTTCCTATTTTTATTACCACTGGGAGGATTCTTTTGCCCACTGCTTGTGTTTGCTCTGGTTCTGTGCAGTCTTTTGTTCCATTAACTTGATGACGTGTCCTTTGATGAGCTCTAGCTGTACAGTTTGTGTTTATTGCATCCTTGCAAATCATTAATGTAGTGTCAACTGCTCTTTTAAAATGGTAGAAACCATTTGAATCTTCAACGAGTCAATCACAGATAGTGGCTCAGAATGGTCTGAAATCTTCCTTGTATAGAATTACAACATAGAAATAGGCCATTAGATGCAACCACTCCATGTTAATGATTATTCTCCACAAGAGCACTAGTCCTAATCCCCGGAGCCTGCCCTGTTTCCATATCCCTTTATCCCCTTTCCTTCACCCACCTATCTAACCTATTCTTAAATAGATCAGGCAGTATCTGTGGAGAGAGAAGCAGAGTTAATGATTCAGGTCGATGACCTTTCATCAGTATTCAAAGGTCATCGACCATGAAACGTTAACTCTGTTTCTCTCTGCACAGATGCTGCCTGACCTGCCGAGTATTTCCAGCACTTTCTGTTTTTATTTCAGATTTCCAGAGTCCGCAGTATTTTTCTTTTCTCGTCTTAAATATCTCTGCTTCAATCTCTAACTCTGGTCGTGCTTCCCACAGCCTCAGAACCTCTGTGTTCAAAGCTCCTTCCACTCTCGATCCTAAATCCCCGACATTTAATCTTATATCTAAACCCCCTCATTCTAAACGCCTCCAACTCTGTTTCTATCTATTCTGTCCCATCCCTTCATCATTTTAAATACACCTATCAAATGCACTGCGAATGGAAACAGCTCTCATTTTTCATGACTTTTTTGACATTTGTATTTCCTCACATCATGTAGCATCCTCATGAATCTGCGATGTACCCTCTCTATTCCCACAACATCCCTGCTATAGCGTGGAGCACGAAACTTCACACAGGTGTGGAAATTCGGTCGCACCTCAGTTGGGGCGGTGCCCCGGGCAGTGCCATAAATTTTGAGCCGGCAAATGGGTTTGCGTCCACCGCCGCAAAATTCATCAACTGGGCGTGGAGTTTGGAGCGGGGCACTGAGGGAGACATTGCACACCTCTCTTAGGGTGCTAGGCCGGCTGAGCAAGGGAAAACCCCGAGCCAATGAGCTGGCCTCGGAGCACCATAACAAAAAGCTGAAAAAAAAACATAAAAAGCATTCCCAATGCGTAGCCACGCCACCACAACATAAATCGCAACATAAACAGTTTAAACAACAATCACACTTACCATAGCTCGATATTACTGACCTCACTGTGGCCGCTACAGCTCAGACTGCCCGCTTCCATAAGCGGTCCCACCAGGGGGCGCTGCGGAGTGCTAAGGTTCGGGTGGCAACCAAAAATCGGGTCGGTGTCGCAACCAGGGGCATTGCACACTGGCTCGCCTCTCCCAGGCGGTAATGCTCAATCCTCCCGTTGATATCGGCCCCGAATGTCCCGGCAGGGTGCTGGAAGCTGGCAGTCTGGGCGCAACTGCTTTAAGCTGCCATAACCACCCCTCCAGGAGGCTAAGCGGGGCATCAGAAGACCAAATTTCCAGCCCACAATACGCTAACTATGGTCATACTAAGATTTCATGTAGATTCATCATTACATATCGACTTTTATATTCTATACCTCGTGCCATAAACCCCAGTATTCCATTAGGTTTTTTTTACAGTGTCAAATATCTAAAAACCAAAACCCCCAAATCCCTCTATTCTTCCACATTACCTAGTTTTTTTCCCATACAATGATTACTTTTTCATGTTTGACCAAAATGTACCACATCACATTCACTGACATTGAATACCAGCTGATGCATTTTTTCCCACTTCCACTGCCTCAACTTCCCACCCCCGTTGGTCCTCAGAATTAGTTAGCGTGTTCCTGTTGTGTGATGGACTAATAGGTGTGCTGGAACTGGGGCAATCAGGAGATGGAGTCGCTCAGTGTATGTAGGACAGAGCGACGATTGGTCTGCGTCTTACTTTTAGATGGTGACTCCATTCAGGATTTTTCTTTCAAAGTGACAATAAAGAAGATGAAGAATTTTAATGGCCAGCTTTTATGGATTTGTGTGCCTGGCGAGGAGCCTTGTCAGCTGTCCACGTGTAGCGGTAAGTTTTAGGCCCATCCAATTGGATACAAAAGTCAAGAGCAGCATGCCCAAGAAACGTGAGTCTGGGTGAGGCTCCCCACCACCAATCGCTACCACCCTGCTATCCACTCCCCACCAACAATCCCTCCCACCCACCTACCCGCCCCCAGCCCCCTACCCGCCCCCAGCCCCCTACCCATCCCCACCACCAGTCCCTCCCACCCCACTACCCGCTCCCACCACCCCCTACCCGCCCCCAGCCCCCTACCCACCCCCACCACCAGTCCCTCCCACCCACCTACCCGCCCCCAGCCCCCTAACCGCCCCCAGCCCCCTACCCACCCCCACCACCAGTCCCTCCCACCCACCTACCCGCTCCCACCACCCCCTATCCGCCCCCAGCCCCCTACCCACCCCCACCACCAGTCCTTCCCACCCCACTACCCGCTCCCACCACCCCCTACCCGCCCCCAGCCCCCTACCCACCCCCACCACCAGTCCTTCCCACCCCACTACCCGCTCCCACCACCCCCTACCTGCCCCCAGCCCTCTACCCACCCCCACCACCAGTCCCTCCCACCCCACTACCCGCTCCCACCACCTCCTACCCGCCCCCAGCCCTCTACCCACCCCCACCAACAATCCCTCCCACCCCACTACCCGCTCCCACCACCCCCTACCCGCCCCCAGCCCTCTACCCACCCCCACCACCAGTCCCTCCCACCCCACTACCCGCTCCCACTACCCCCTACCCGCCCCCAGCCCCCTACCCACCCCCACCACCAGTCCCTCCCACCCCCTACCCGCTCCCACCGCCCCCAGCACCTCCAGAGTGCATGCTGAAAAAATCGGTCCATTTACCACAAAGATGCTCTTTAAATTCTGTTTTGTAGAACTCAGCGATATACCCAGAGACAGACAGCTAGCGAGCACAACCAGAGTGGGGGCTAGAGATGGGGGCGGTGCAGCAATCATTCAGGGTTCTTGTACCTGTTCGCCAACTGGTAACTTGAAAAGTGTGTGGGGGTGTCAGGGGCAGACACGATCAGGTGGGGCCATGGTCCCTCCGTGGTCGAATGCTCTCTGTTTACTTCACACGTAAAGAGTACCCAGTTTGGCAAGGAGCCAACGGACACCCAACCCCCTTGTGTGAGGAGTCAGCAACATCAGGAGAGAATGGGGAGAAGATTATCTGTGAGCTGATTAAAAGCAGAAATTGTTCAAGTTCACACATGAGGATTGACCACAAATAACAATACAAATACAGACAATAACTGCTTGTATTGATATAGAAAATATCACAAGGCACTTTACAGAGGGGAAAAGGAAAATGAACTTCAGCTGAGCCATGGAGCGAGATTTAAGACGTGTGACCGAATGATTGGTTGAAAAGATGGACTTTAGGAAGGTGGAGAGAAAGAAAGACTTGGATTTATATAGCACCTTTCACTACCTCAGGACTTCCCAAAGCACTGACACCCAATGAAACACTTCTGAAGTGTAGTCAGTGTTGTAATGTGGGAAACATGGCAGCCAATTTGCACACAGCAAGCTCCCACAAACAGCAATGAAATAAAGGATCAGATCATCTGTTTTAGGTGTTGGTTGAGGGGTTAAGTATTGGCCAGGACATCTTCAAAATAGTGCCGTGAGATCTTTTATGTCCACCTGAGAGGGCAGACAGGGCCGTAGTTTAAATTCTCATCGTAAAGACGGTACCTCCGACAGTGCAGCACTCCCTCAGCCCTGCACTGGAGGGTCAGCCTAGATTACATGTTCAAGTTTCTAGAGTGCTGCTTGAACTCACAACCTTCTGACTCAGAGGCAAGATTGCTACCTGGTGAACCACAGCTGGCACCTGAGATAGAAACAATGACTTGCATTCATATAGCGCCTTTCATGACTACCAGACGTGCCAAAGCACTTTACAGCCAATGAAGTACTCTTGGAGTGTAGTCACTGTTGTAATGTGGGAAACGCGGCAGCCAATTTGCGCACAGCAAGTTCCCACAAACAGCAATGTGATAATGATCAGGTAATGTGTTTTTTTGTTATGTTGATTGAGGGATAAATATTGGCCAGGACACCGGGGATAATTGCTCTGCTTTGAAATAACGCTGTGGGATCTTTTAAGTCCAGCTGAGCAGGCAGGCAGAGCTTTGGTTTAACGTCTCATTCGAAAGACGGCACCTCCGACAGTGCAGCACTCCCTCAGCACTACACTGGGAGTGTCAGCCTAGATTTATGTGCTTAAGACCCTGGAGTGGGACTTGAACCCACAACCTTCTGACTCAGAGGCGAGTGTGCGACCCACTGAGCCACAGCTGACACAGTGGAGGCGGGATGTGGAACAGCATGTTTGGATGCATGAAGAATACGGCCCTCCATTGTTTGAGGTGCAACTCCAACACTCTGGCAGACTCGCAGTTACCAAGGAAATATGGGCAGGAAAAAGTACTTTTTTCAGGGATTGTCAGTGAATCGTGGCACTGGAATAAAAACAGAAAATGCTGGAAATCTCAGCAGGCCAGGCAGCATCTGTGGAGATGAAACAGAGTTAACGTTTCGGGTCGATGACCCTTCATCAGAACTGGAGAGTATTCGAAAAGAACACATTCTTAACAAGCACCGAGGTGGGGTGGGGGGTGGGGGGTGGGCGGTAAGAAAGAACAAAAGGGAAGGTCTGTGCTAGGTTGTGTTATGTATGCAACCCTATGTAACCTGTATCATACCGCCACCAGAGGGCATACCTGTTGGAGTACCAAGAGATCCCAGCATCCCTTGGGAGCACTGTATACAAGCAGGCCTCCCACGCTGTATCAACGCTCTGGAGTTTGAATAAAGGAGCTCAGGTCACATTTACTCATGTCTACAGTACTCAGTTACATTACTTTATTATGCACATAACAACTAGCGATGAGATAACGAACAATCACGCGAAAATGCAGAGAACTGTTGGTATCCTGGAGAAATTCTCAGAAGGGGATGATTGGGAGGCCTTCGTGGAGCGACTCGACCAGTACTTCATGGCCAACGAGCTGGAAGTGGATGAGAACGCTAGGAAACAAAGGGCGATCCTCCTCACCGTCTGTGGGGCAACAACCTATGGCCTCATGAAGAATCTTCTAGTTCCGGTGAAACCAACAACCAAATCATATGAAGAACTGTATAAGCTAGTCCGGGAGCACCTAAATCCGAAGGAAAGCGTTCTGATGGCAAGGTATCGATTTTACACAGGAATGCATAAGGCAGAACGTACACGACTGCAGCTGCACGAGCTCCGATGACCCAGAGTCCGCTATCAAATGTTAATGCAAGGCAGTTAACACCTTGTTGGCGCTGCGGAGGTGATAATCGAGCCCATCAATACCGCTTCAAACACGATGTGTGCAAAGGCTGTGAAACAATGGGACACCTCCAACGAATGTGCAGATGAGCTGAAAACCCTGCAACCCACCACATCACAGAGGAGGATCGATCCATGGCGGATCAGGCTGAACTAGTGACTCAAACCGAGGAGGCAGTAGTGTACGGGGTACCCACCTTCACCATGAAATGTCCACTGGTCATGCTAAAAATCGAACTGGACAGAATTCCAGTATCCATGGAACTGGACAGGCTGTGATGCAACAAAGCACATGATATTGGGGGTAATGTACTGACATGGATAGAGAACTGGTTGGCAGACAGGAAGCAGAGAGTCGGGATTAACAGGTCCTTTTCAGAATGGCAGGCAGTGACTAGTGGAGTGCCGCAGGGCTCAGTGCTGGGACCCCAGCTCTTTACAATATATTAATGATTTGGATGATGGAATTGAGTGTAATATCTCCAAGTTTGCAGATGACACTAAACTGGGTTGCGGTGTGAGCTGTGAGGAGGATGCTAAGAGGCTGCAGGATGACTTAGACAGGTTAGGCGAGTGGGCAAATACATGGCAGATGCAGTATAATGTGGATAAATGTGAGGTTATCCACTTTGGGGGCAAAAACACGAAGGCAGAATATTATCTGAGTGGCAGCAGATTAGGAAAAGGGGAGGTGCAATGAGACCTGAGTGTCATGATTCATCAGTCATTGAAGGTTGGCTTGTAGGTAGAGCAGGCGGTGAAGAAGGCAAATGGTAAGTTGGCCTTCATAGCAAGAGGATTTGAGTATAGGAGCAGGGAAGTCTTACTGCAGTTGTACAGGCCTTGGTGAGGCCCCACCTGGAATATTGTGTTCAGTTTTGGTCTCCTAATCTGAGGAAGGACGTTCTTGCTATTGAGGGAGTGCAGCGGAGGTTCACCAGACTGATTCCTGGGATGGCTGGACTGACATATAAGGAGAGACTGGATCGACTGAGCCTGTATTCACTGGAGTTTAGAAGGATTAGAGGGGATCTCATAGAAATATATAAAATTCTGACAGGACTGGACAGGTTAGATGCAGGAAGAATGTTCTCGACGTTGAGGAAGTCCAGAACCAGGGGACATAGTCTTAGGATAAGGGGTAAGCCATTTAGGACTAAGATGAGGAGGAACGTCTTCACTCAGAGAGTTGTTAACCTATGGAATTCCCTACCGCAGAGAGTTGTTGATGCCAGTTCATTGGATATATCCAAGAGGGAGTTAGATATGGCCCTTGCGGCTAAAGGGATCAAGGGGTATGGAGAGAAAGCAAGAACGGTGTACTGAAGGAATGATCAGCCATGATCTTATTGAATGGTGGTGCAGGCTCAAAGGGCCGGATGGCCTACTTCCTGCACCTATTTTCTATGTTTCTATGTTTCTAAGGCACATAGGCCCAAGCTTAGACCCATTCATACCAAGCTAAGCACTTACACTAAAGAGCTGATCCCTGTCATTGGCAGTGCAGCAGTAAAAGTCTCCTATGATGGAGCAGTGCACAAACTCCCACTTTGGATTGTACCAGGAAATGGCCACACACTGTTCAGTAGAAGCTGTCTGGGAAAAATCCGCTGGAACTGGGACGACATTCGAGCACTCTTGTCTGTCGACGACGCTTCATGTGCCCAGGTTCTGAGCAAGTTCCCATCATTGTTTGAGACAGGCATGGGAAGTTTCTCAGGGGCGAAGGTGCAGATCCATTTGGTTCCCAGTACACGACCCATCCACCACAAGGCACGGGCGGTGCCATATATGATGCAAGAGAAAGTGGAAATTGAGCTGGACAGGCTGCAACAAGAAGGCATCATCGTGCCGGTGGAGTTCAGCGAGTAGTCCAGTCCGATTGTTCCAGTTCTCATAGGCGATGGCACGGTCAGGATTTGTGTGGACTATAAAGTAACGATTAACCGTTTTTCGCTACAGGACCCGCTACCCAAGGCAGATGACCTACTTGCGACGCTGGCAGGAGGGAAGATGTTCACCAAGTTGGACCTGACCTCGGCCTACATTACGCAAGAGCTGGCGGAATCTTCAAAAGGCCTCACCTGCATCAACACACACAAAGGTCTGTTCATCTACAATAGATGCCCGTTTGGAATTTGATCGGCTGCGGCAATTTTTCAAAGGAACATGGAGAGCCTGTTAAAGTCGGTTCTGCGCACTGTGGTTTTTCAGGACGACATATTGATCACAGGTTGGGACACCATTGAACAATTGAAGAACCTGTAAGAGGTTCTAAGTTGGCTAGATCGTGTGGGATTCAGGTTGAAACGCTCGAAGTGTGTTTTCCTGGTTGAGTTCTTAGGGAGAAGAATGGCGGCAGATGGCATAAGACCCACCGACACTAAGACAGAGGCCATCAAGAATGCGCTGGGACCACAGAACGTGATGGAGCTGCGGTCGTTCCTGGGACTCCTCAACTATTTCGGTAATTTCCTACCCGGGTTAAGCACCTTGCTAGAACCCCTACATGTGCTGCTACGCAAGGGAGATGACTGGGTATTGGGGAAATCACATGAGGCTGCTTTTGAGAAAGCCAGAAATCTGTTATGTTCCAATAAACTGCTTGTTCTATATAATCCATGTAAACGTTTAATGCCAGCTTGCGATGCGTCTTCGTACGGGGTCGGGTGTGTGTTACAACAATCAAACGAATCGGGAACATTGCAACCGGTCAACTATGCATCCAGGAGTTTGCCCAAGGCCGAAAGGGCTCACAGCATGATTGAAAAAGAAGCTCTGGCATGCATTTACAGAGTGAAAAAAATGCACCAGTATTTGTTTGGTCTCACGTTTGAGTTAGAAACTGACCATAAGCCACTCATATCGCTATTCTCAGAGAGCAAAGGGATTTATACCAATGCCTCTGCCCGCATCCTAAGATGGGCGCTTACGCTGTCTGCATGTAACTATGTAATCTGCCACAGACCAGGCACAGAGAACTGTGCTGTTGCTCTTAGTCGGCTACCATTGCCCACCACCGGGGTGGAAATGGCACAGCCTGCATATTGTGTTCCTAACACAGATGAGACTGCACATAGGGAGGTTAAAGTAACAGTGACCTCAGTCTTTATTAAGACACTCCAGAGTCAGGAACAGGCCTTAGGGGCCGGTTTATATACAGTGCTCCCAAGGGATGCTGGGATCCCTTGGGACTTCAGGGGATACACTCCCTGGTGGCGGAACATGGGAGTGTATGCTTTACAGATACACAACATCACTCCACCCAAAGTCAAAGTGAAAACTATTTACAAGGTGAGGCGGTCGGGAGCCTTTCTTTCCCTGGTGGACCACCTCGGTGCAAATGTCTGTTCTGGTGTGTTGGCTGTGCTCTCGCTGGGCTGGCGTGTTGTTGGGCCTGCAGGGCTGCTGGGTGAGCCTGGCCTTGTGGGCTGTTGGGCATGATGGGTTCAATTTCCTGGTCCGGGGTGGAGTCATTGATCCTTTGGGTGTGTGTGTTGAGGGCTCGAAAAAGTCTGTGGGTTGTTCAGGGCAGTCTGTGAACCGCAGCCTCGTTTGGTCCAGGTGCTTTCTGCAAATTTGTCCATTGTCGAGTTTGACAATAAACACCCTACTCCCTTCTTTAGCTATCACCGCGCCCACGATTCACTTAGGGCCATGTCCATAGTTTAACACATACACAGGGTCATTCAGATCAATTTCCCGTGACACAGTGGCGCGACCATCGTTTACATTTTGTTGCTGCCGCCTGCTCTCTACCTGATAATGCAGGTTGGGGTGAACCAGCAACAGTCTGGTTTTAAGTGTCCTTTTCATGAGTAGCTCAGCCAGGGGCACCCCTGTGAGTGAGTGGGGTCTTGTGCAGTAGCTGAGCAGTACTCGGGACAGGCGGGTTTGGAGTGAGCCTTCTGTGACTCGTTTGAGGCTCTGTTTGATTGTTTGTACTGCCCGCTCTGCCTGCCCATTGGAGGCTGGTTTAAACGGGGCCGAGGTGACATGTTTGATCCCATTGCGGGTCATGAATTCTTTACATTTGGCACTGGTGAAACATGGCCCGTTGTCACTGACCAGTATGTCAGGCAGGCCGTGGGTGGCAAACATGGCCCTCAGGCTTTCAATGGTGGTGGTGGCTGAGCTTCCTGACATTATTTCATGTTCAATCCATTTTGAAAAAGCATCCACCACCACCAGGAACATTTTATCAAGAAACAGGCCTGCATAGTCCCGACATGGATCCTCGACCGTGGTCTGGAGGGCCAGGACAACAAACTTAGTGGTGCCTCTCTGGGCGCGTTGCTCAACTGAGCACACGTGGCATTGCCACACACAGGACTCAAAGTCAGTGTCGATACCGGGCCACCACACGTGGGATCTGGCTATCGCTTTCTTCATTACTATATCAGGGTGAGTGCTGTGGAGATTTGAGATGAACGTCTCCCTGCCCTTTTTGGCTAGCACTACGCGGTTACCCCACAACAGGCAGTCTGCCTGAATAGACAGCTCGTCCTTTTGCCGCTGGAACAGCTTCATTAGCTCTTGCATTTCAACGGGGATGCTGGCCCAGCTCCCATGCAGTACACAGTTTTTTTTACTAGGGACAGCAGAGGATCTTGGCTGGTACAAGTCAGAATCTGGCGGTGACAGGTGATTTCTCATTTTCAAAACTTCCATGACCATCAACAAGTCTGCGGGCTGCGCCACCAGCAACAAGTTTTCAGGCTGTGCCATTTCCACCCCCGTGGTGGGCAATGGTAGCCGACTGAGAGCATCCGCACAGTTCTCGGTGCCCGGCCTGTGGCGGATGGTATAGTTATGAGCTGATAGCGTGAGTGCCCACCTTTGTATGCGGGCTGAGGCATTAGTATTTATCCCCTTGTTTTCAGTGAACAGGGATATGAGGGTCTTGTGATCGGTTTCCAGCTCAAATTTGAGGCCAAACAGGTAATGACGCATTTTCTTTACCCCGAACACACATGCTAATGCCTCTTTCTCAATCATGCTGTAGGCCCTCTTGGCCTTAGACAAGCTCCTGGAGGCATAAGCGACAGGTTGCAACTTCCACGTCACGTTAGCTTGTTGTAATACACACCCGACTCCGTACGACGACGCATCACATGCTTGCACAAGTCTTTTACGCGAGTTATACAATACAAGTAGCTTGTTGGAGCATAAAATGTTTCTGGCTTTCTCAAAAGCAATTACTTGGTTTTATCCCCATATCCAGTTCTCACCTTTACGCAATAACACATGTAGGCGCTCTAAGAGGGTGCTTAACCCTGTTAGGAAGTTACCAAAATAGTTGAGGAGTCCCAGGAACGACCGCAGCTCCGTGACGTTCTGTGGCCTGGGCGCGTTCCTGATAGCCGCTGTCTTGGCGTCTGTGAGCCAAATGCCGTCCGCCGTGATCTTTCTCCCCAAAAACTCCACTTCTGTTGCCATGAAGACGCATTTTGACCTCTTCAGCCACAGCCCTACGCGATCCAGTCGCTGGAGGACCTCCTCCAGGTTTTGTAGGTGCTCGACGGTGTCCCGACCCGTGACCAATATGTCGTCCTGAAAAACCACCGTGCATGGCACCGACTTGAATAGGCTCTCCATGTTTCTCTGGAAGATCGCTGCAGCCGACCGAATTCCAAACGGGTATCTGTTGTAGATGAACAGCAAATAGGTCCTGTAGCGAGAAACGATTAATAGTTACTTTATAATAGCCGCAAATGCTGACCATGCCATCACTTTTGAGTACTGGAACAATCTGGCTGACCCACTCACTAAATTCCACTGGGGAGATGATACCCTCGCATTGCAGCCTGTCCAGCTCGATTTCCACTCTCTCCCTCATCATGTGAGGTACCGCTCGCGCCTTGTGGTGAATGGGTCGTGCCTCTGGGACCAAGTGGATCCACACCTTCACCCCGGAAAAGTTTCCAATGCCTGGCTCAAAAAGGGAAGGAAATTTGTTAAGAACCTGGGTACATGAGGTCTCATCGACATGTGATAGCGCTCGGATGTCATCCCAGTTCCAGCGGATTTTGCCCAGCCAGCTCCTTCCAAGCAGTGTGGGGCCATCGCCCGGGACAATCCAGAGTGGCAGTTCGTGCACCGTGCCCTCGTAGGTGACCTTGACCATGGTGCTGCCCAGGACAGTGATGAGCTCTTTGGTGTACATTCTCAGTTTCGTGTGGATGGGGCTCAGGACTGGTCTGAGTGCCTTGTTGCACCACAGTTTCTCAAACATCTTTTTATTCATGATGGATTGGCTAGCGCCAGTGTCCAGTTCCATGGCTACTGGTAAGCCATTCAATTTTACATTTCGCATTGTAGGTGGACATTTTGTCGAAAATGTGTGCAGCCCGTGTACTTCAGCATCTGCCTCCTCTCTCTGAGGCTCAAAATTGCTTTGATCCACAATGGACCGATCTTCCTCTGCCAAGTGATGGTTAGCAGGTTTTGCAGAGCTTGCAGTTCATCCTCAAGCTCATTGGAGGTGTCCCATTGTTCCACAGCTCTTGCAAACATACCTTTGAAGCGGCATGAATAGGCTGAATGGAAGCCTCCACAATGCCAACAAGCTGTGAATTGCCTTGCATTCATCCTTTGTTGCGGACTCTGAGTCATCTGGGTCACCTGAGGCCTGCTGGCAGTTGCAGACTCATGGTTTCTGCTCTGTACATTTCTGTTCCAGTTAATTTATGAACATTGCTAGCACTTGTGAGCTGAGAGATTTGTTTGGTGTTATCACTGGTGGACATAAACGCCTGTGCTATCGCAATGGCCTTACTGAGGGTTGGTGTCTCTACAGTCAAAAGTTTTCATAGGATGATCTCGTGGCCAATGCCCAGTACAAAAAATGTCTCTGAGCATCTGCTCCAGGTAGCCAAAAAACTCACATTGTCCTGCAAGTCACCTTAGCTCGGCGACGTAGCTCACCACTTCCTGACCTTCAGATTGTTGGCACGTGTAGAACCGATACCTCGCCATCAGCATGCTCTTCCTCGGGTTAAGATGCTCCCGAACCAGTGTACACAGCTCCTCATATGACTTATCTATGGGTTTCACCGGAGCCAGAAGATTCTTCATGAGGCTGTAGGTCGGTGCCCCGCAGACTGTGAGGAGGACCGCTCTCCTTTTTGCAGCGCTTCCTTCTCCATCCAGCTCGTTGGCTACAAAGTACTGGTCTAGCCGTTCGACATAGGCTTCCCAGTCCTCACCCTCCGAGAACTTCTCCAGGATGCTCACAGTTTGCTGCATCTTTGTGTTGGATTCGTATTCTCGTTGCCAGTTATTGTGTTCCTAACACAGATAAGATTGCACACAGGGAGGTTAAAGTAACAGTGACCTCAGTCTTTATTAAGACACTCCAGAGTGAGTAACAGGCCTTACGGGCCGGCTTATATACAGTGCTCCCAAGGGACGCTGGGATCCCTTGGGACTTCAGGGGATGCGCTCCCTGGTGGCGGAACATGGGAGTGCATACTTTACAGATGCATAACACTGCAGACTTGCTCTTGGTGATGGATGCATTTGAAAACGAAAAGTTACCCATTATGGCCCACCAGATCAGGACCTGGATGAGCCAGGATCCTTTACTGTTCCTTGTAAAAAACTGTGTCCTCCATGGGAGCTGGTCCAGCATTCCAGCGGAGATGCATGAAGAGATCAAGCCTTTCCAGCGGCGCAATGATGAATCTTCCATACAGACGGACTGTCTTTTGTGGGGTAATCGCGTGGTTTTGACTAAAAAAGGCAGGGAAACGTTCATGTGACCTACACAATACCCACCCAAGGCATAGTAATGATGAAAGTTGCAGCCAGATCCCCTGTGTGGTGGCCCGGAATCGACTCAGATTTGGAGTCATGCGTGCGCCAATGCAACACTTGCTCTCAACTGAGCAATGCACCCAGGGAGGCACCGCTAATATTTGTGGTCTAGGATCCACGTTGACTTTGCGGGTCGGTTACTAGGCAAAATGTTAGGATGCTTACTCAAAATGGATTGAGGGTGTAAAAATGTCTGTAAGCACGTCCACTGCCTCCATCGAAAGCCTACAAGCCATGTTCTCCACGTGCAGCCTGCCTGATGCCCTTGTCAGCGACAATGGGCCGTGCTTCACCAGTGCTGAATTCTAGGAATTCAAGACCCGCAATGGGATCAAGCACGTCACATCTGCCCCGTTTATGCCCACATCCAATGGCTAGGCAGAACGGACAGTCCAAACCATCAAGCAAAGCTTGAAATGTGTGTTGGAAGGTTCCTTGCTGACCCACCTGTCCCAGGTCCTGCTCAGCTATCGCTCACTCGCTCACCAGGGTTCCCCCAGCCGAGCTGCTCATAAAAAGGGCGCTCAAAACAAGGCTGTCTCTTGTCCATCCTGATCTCCATGATCACGTGGAGGAAAGGCGGCATCAACAAAGCATGTACCATGATCGCGCAAACTTGTCACACGATATTGAAGTCAATGACCCTGTATTTGTACTCAATTATGGACATGGTTCCAAATGGCTTGCTGGCACAGTCATAACCAAAGAAAGGAGTAGGGTGTTTCAGATCAAACTTGCTAATGGACTAACTTGCAGAAAGCATTTGGACCAAACCAAACTGCGATTCACAAACAACCACGAGCAACCCAAAGAGGACACCACCAACTTCGACCCTCCAACACACACACACACAAGTGGCAACCGACATCACAGTTGACCACGAAGCTGAACTCACCATCCCCAGCAGCCCAGCAGGCTAAATGCCCAGCAGCCCAGCAAAAAACCAACCAACTTACCCACACCTGCATTTGTACCGAGACGATCGACAAGGGAGCGAAAAGCCCCGGATCGTCTCACCCTGTAAGTAAAAGTACTATTGACTTTGGGAGGGATTGATGTTATGTATGTAACCCTATGTAATCTGTATCTTACCACCACCAGAGGGCATACCTGTTGGAGTCCCAAGGGATCCCAGCATCCCTTGGGAGCATTGTATATAAGCAGGCCTCCCATGCTGTACCAACACTCTGGAGTTTGAATAAAGGAGTTAAGGTCACACTTATTCATGTCTACAGTACTCAGTTGGATTACTTTATTATGAACATAACAGGTTGGAAGACAGGTGAGATTAGAGAGACAAAAGGGATGGATGGCCCAAAATCGTGATACTGGAATCATTACTCCAGTTACTTGGAACACGCAGCTCCAGTGTGGAGTCTGTCCCTTCATGGACAAATCTGCTGTCGATAAACAAGAGGTATAATTCAACAGAAATGACCCCTTCTCTCTCTCTCTGGCTGAAGAAGGTTAATTTCTCTCTGCCTTTGAGTACCAAGAATGTAACAAAGCTAGGCCGATTGCTTTGGTCTTGGACAATATATCAATGCACATCCTATGTTAAACTCCTTCATATCATTAGGAATTGGTGTTTACAGGAATAAGTTTAGACTCAGATTATCAAATAGTCCATATTGTGTGTGGAACTGGGTTCTATAATTACAACACCAATGCTTTTATTCAAAAACATATTCTCGAACTTGCTGACTCACTCAGGAGCTCCCCAAATGTAAAACAGAATTACATCGAGTGCTTGCTCCCTCTGATGGCCACATGGAATATTACACAAGGTAGTCTGAGACACAGAACTCTGTGAAGCACAAGAGTTATCCTTTCTGGTCCTGGTGCTGAAGCGGTGGCATCAGAGAGCAGAAACTTTTATACTCCCCAAAATCACACACAACCAGCCTTATGTGATGTCCTGAGCTTGGCCTCAATATCCACCCCTCCACCATCACTGTACTGTGGCTACAGCATGCAGCAACTCAACAACCTTACTTCAGCAGCAGCTCCTTACCCTCCAACCTCCGACACCGAGGACAATGTTGTGGGAACATCATCACCTCCAGGTTCCCTTCCCAGTCACACACTATCCTGGTTTGGACATATAGCACAGATATATATCGTAGAAATTCTAGAATTCCCTACCTAACACCACCACCATTGTGGATCAGGCCAACATCTCCAGCATCAAAGCACTGACCATACTCGACCAGCTCCATTTGGCGGGCCACATTGTTCGCATGCCTGACACAAGACTCCTAAAGCAAGCGCTCTACTCGGAACTCCGACATGGCAAGCGAACCCCAGGTGGGCAGAGGAAACGTTCCAAGGACACCCTCAAAGCATCCTTGATAAAGTGCAACAACTCCACCGACGCCTGGGAGACCCTAGCCAATGACCACCCTAAGTGGAGGAAGAGCATCTGGGAGGGTGCTGAGCACCTCGAGTCTCGTCGACGAGAGCATGCAGAAAACAAGCGCAGGCAGCAGAAGGAGCGTGCGGCAAACCAGACTCCCCACCCACTCTTTCCTTCAACCACTGTCTGTCCCACCTGGGACAGAGACTGTAATTCCCGTATTGGACTGTACAGTCACCTGAGAACTCACTTTTATAGTGGAAGCAAGTCTTCCTCGATTTCACGGGACTGCCTATGATGCATTGCCACAAGGACTGCAGAGGTTCAAAGGGAAGACACACCATCATCTTGGCAGGGCAAGTAGGTATGGGCAATGAATGCAGCCTTACCAGAGTTCTCCACATCCTGAGAACAAATAATAAAACATAATGGCCCAGAATTTGTAGAAAAAATAAGTTGTGTCTGAACAAAGCATATGGTTATTAATGTGAAAATGGCCCAGCAACTTGTAACAAGGAAGCGATAGACCATGACTTGTGAATCGCCACAAGTTGCTCAGAGATTTGTGTCGCTGCACCGTTAGTGTCGCCAAAACGTTGTCTCGGCCTTTACCTCCTGTGATTTTCATGATGTTGCTGTATTTGCATTTTAATGCATGTTTGCCATTAGACTCGCCACAGAAAGTTAAGTCTAGTAATTAACAGTGTAAGTACCCTTTTACTGAAGTGATAATTGTTAATGGCTGGCCCAGAAAGTGAAAAATTAAAAGTGTGGGAGTCGCATTCCTTCAAGTTGTGAATTGTTATTGATGATTTTAAAAATGTCAAATATTACATTTTAAATATTTTTCTTACCTTTCCGTTCTGTCTCTTTTTTTCTCTCTTCATTCAATCTTGCTTTCCCTCGCTTTCTGTACCTGATTTGGCATTGAATGCACCTGCTCTAATTCACCCACTTTCTCAGTCCTTCCCCTGTTTTTTTCTCAATCTCTGAATCCCATTGCTGAAGGGGTTTCACCAAGGTCTCAGATGCCGTGTTGCCCTCACTGTGCTGTTACCAGCTCATACTCACAGCAAGTTTGTGGGCACAAAAGTTTCAACCCTAACTGTGCACAGACAAGTCTAGCTAACAGGGCATGGTCGCAAGATTCCCCACTCCAGCAAAATCTGGGCTATTACACAGTCACAGGGTTACACTGGACACCGCCAATGGGGGATTGCCAAATTGCACACCGCTGCAGCTCTTAAAGGGCTGTGACTGCCATTTAAAAGGGGTGTGTGATTCTTCTTGTATTGAGAATGTAAAAGAAGGCCTGAGTATGTAAGGTAAAAGTGTCAGAATAACAATTGCCGCTGTTCTCATACAAATGCTTTCGGTGCTCATAGCAAAGTTCTTTCTGTAGTATATTGTCGCAGGAGCTAACACAGAGAGGAATTTGGCACAAGCAAGTTAAGCTTTTCTGTGGAAACACTGTTCATCATAATTTCTACCCTATATTAATTCCACAGCAATGATGAAAAACTGTGTGTAAGTCACGCGCATGCCGGGTTGGGCTCAAGCTGCTTCTTTGATGGCTCCGATCTGCAGAGCTGGTCTCCAGTCATCCTGGTTAAACCCTTGCCACTGGATAAAGACCTTGCTCTGTCAATCCCGTGTGTTGGCTGGTGTGCAACGGCCACCACACGTTAAAAAAATCCACACACAGGCATCTTCCACCCTTCAACATATAGTTTGGGACCTGGAATATCGGCTCCTTCATTGAAACACCTGTGGACTCATCCCTTTTTGGCATGGAAGCAAGTTATCCTCGATACCAGGGACCGCCTATGATGATAATGATGGTGTTTTTTCTTGCTCAATGAAGAAATCACTGGCCAGAAAACTTTGTTGCATGAATGTATGGAGCTCCGAAAAACAATGCAAGATACCTTCCTTTACAGATCATACAACCATAGAATTTTACAGCACAGAAAGAGGCCATTCGGCCCATCGTGCCTGTGCCAGCTTTTTGAAAGAGCTATCCAATTAGTCCCATTCCCCTGGTTTTTCCCCATAGTCCTGCAAATTTCTCCTCTTTAACTGTCCCTGCCACAACTCCATTCCTTAGCCACTGACTCCATCCCGCTCCCTCGCAACTGTTTGAGGCTGAAGCAGGCTGTTCACAATCTTGGGGTCGTATTTGACCCCGAGATGAGCTTCTGACCACATATTCACTCCATCACCAAGATCGCCTATTTCCACCTCTGTAACAACACCTGTCTCCACCCCGCCTCTCTCATCTACTGCTGAAACCCTTATCCATGCCTTTGTTACCTCTAGACATGACTATTCCAATGCTCTCCTGGCTGGCGTTCCATCTTACACCCTATCAACATGAGGTCATCCAAAACTCTGCCGTCCATATCCTAACTCACACCAAGTCCCATTCACCCCATCACCCCTGTGTTTGCTGACTTATATTGGCTCCCAGTCTGGCTATGCCTCAATTTTAACATTCTGATCCTTGTTTACAAATCTCTCCATGGCCTCGACCTCCCCTATCTCTGTAACCTCCTCCAGCCCTACAACCACCCAAGATCTCTGCGCTCCTCCAACTCTGGTCTTTTGTGCATCCCCAATTTTCATCACTTCACCATTGACGGCCATGCCTGGGCCCTAAGCTCTGAAATTCCCTGCCTAAATCTCACTGCCTCTCTACCTCTCTTTCATCCTTTAAGATGCTCCTTGAAACCTACCTCTTTGACCAAGCTTTTGGTCATCTGTCCTAATAACTCCTTATGTGGCTCAGGTGGTGTAAAATATTGTTTGACAATGATCCTGTGAAATGCCTTGGGATGCTTTACTATGTTAAAGGCGCTATATAAATGCAAGTAGTTGTTGTTGTTGATCCTTTTGCCATTTGTATCCTCTGGTTACTGACCCTCCTGCATTGTATTGTAAAAAAACCTCATTATTTTGAACATGCTGCCTTGGACTGGCGACCACAGGAAGAGTGGTAAAGGAGGGTTGATCTGTTTGTGTCCCCACGGCACTTTCATCACAAGATAAATGTGTACTCAGCTTGGGAGGCAGCAGCCCAGTGATGTAATGCTGTGTCCAACACCCAAAGGATGAAGAAGCAGAGAAGGAATTGTGATATATTCTTTACAACTTTGTTGTGTATTGCTCTGGTACATTAAATGTATGATATAAGTACAATGGTGCACCACAGAGGGTGCTGTGGTGGGAGACCTGAAAGTACCTGCACGAGGCAGTATAAAAGGCTGCCCACCACACCTGGAGGCCACTCTGGAGCTGTTCAATAAAGGACGACGGTCACAGCAGTTAGATCAACACCAGACCATGTGGAGTCAGTGATTTATTTGCTACATACACCACATTGGCAACGAGGAAGCGGACGAACTCCACGCAACCATGGTTACTCTGGGATCGCTAAAGGATTTTACCGTGGGCAATGATTGGGAGGCCTTTACGGAAAGGCTCGAGTACTACTACACAGCCAACGACCTGACGGGGAGCACGGATGCAATGAGAGATAAGCTTAAGGCGATATTGCTTTCCAGTTGTGGCAATGAGGTTTACTGTCTCGTCAGGGATTTGCTGGCACCCGCGAACGCCAGGGACAAGTCATATGAGAAGCTGGTTGCACTCATTCGTGAGCAGTTGAAACCGAAGGAGAGCATCCTCACGGCCAGATACAAATTTTACCATCACTGCAGACCTGGGGCCAGGATGTCACCAAATATGCTGCGAACCTCAGGAGACTCGCGGCGACGTGTGATTTTGGCGTACACCTTGAAGAGGCGTTGCGGGACGTTTTCGTCATGGGGATTGGCCATGAGGGCCTCCTTCACAAGCTGTTAGCCATGGAACCCACAGTCACCCTGACAAAGGCCATCACCATAGGCCGGGCATATATGACCTCGATTTGCAGCACCAAGCAAATGATCCACACAGTCTCGAACCCGGTAGGCACTGTCCACAGGATAGCGCCCACCACGGACAAAACTGCAGAACGTGGCTCTGCCCGGGGCAGAGAGCACGGACCTCAGGGTCCTAGAGTCCGCTGAAGGGGGCCAATCAAGCAGCACCATGCTGGCGCTGCAGAGGAAGCCATGGGGCTCACCAGTGCAGGTTTGCGGAGTACACGTGCAATACCTGCCACCTGAAAGGCCACCTTCAGCGTATGTGTAAAAGAAATCAGACTCACCATGTGGCTGAGGAGATGGGGGATGATCCACTGTTCAGCGAGGAGCAGGCAGAAGAAGATGAGGTGCTTGGACTGTATACGTGCACCGACGGTTCGCCCCCAGTGATAATGGAAGTGAAAATTGACGGAGTCCCAATGAGTATGGCAGTGGATACGGGATCGGGTCCGTCGTTGATGAGTCAGAGAACTTTTGAGAAACTGTGGGACAACCCGGCTGCACGACCTAAGCTGGTCCCGGTCACGGCAAAGCTGCGTACCTACACCAAGGAACTGATACCTGTTCTCGGCAGAGTGGATGTGCAGGTATCTCACGGGGGCGAGACGCACGGTTTACCTTTATGGGTCATTGCAGGCGATGGGCCAACGTTCCTCGGCAGAAGATGGATGGGAAAGGTCCATGGGAGCTGGAAAGACTTCACTTCTCCACAGACTGCTGCTCCCCGGGTTCCCAAAGAGCAGCGCCAACCGAGCTGGAGCTGCAGCCTAAATCCATACACAGGCGACAGCAGCCCAGAACTCCTGACCCCAAGCAATCCTGCAGCCTCAGCCTCCACAGATGAGCAGATCCTGGAAGAACAAAGTTGCAGGTGTGGACCTATTGTTAGGGTGCGGGCCGGCGGGGCGCTGCGGGCGAGAAGCGGGAGGCCCATCGGTGGCCGGCGGATCCGGGGGGCCCACGCAGCGGAACAGTCGGGCGGCGGCAGCGGCTGCGATGGTGGCGGCCATGGCGGCCGCAGGAGAGGCGGCCACAGCTGCAGCAGGAGGGGCGACAAGTGGGGCGATCAACAGCTGGAGTTTGCACCGGGCAAGTGTGGAGATAACGGCGGGAGCGGAGGCTGCAGCGACGCCTGGTGTGACTCGAGGGAACGCGAGCCAGAGCGGCGGATGCGGCAGCAGACACGGAGCGACTCACAGGGACTGTGACTGATCGAGTGCAGACCGACTTCTGCAAGATAAGCCGTTTTTTTTTCTCTTTTTCCCCTTCCCTGCTTCCTTGTCCCCTCTTCTTTCTTCGCCAGCGAGCTCAAGTTGGCGGTGAGCCTCGTGGCAATGGAACCCTGCAGACAAAGGCCAGTAGAACACCTAAGATGGCGGCACCTCGTGGGAAGCCACAAGTTGGCGTCTTAAAAGAGAAATGCTCCCGGGAGTCTTAAAAGGGCTTTACACCATTGGCGGTCCCCAAGTAAAGACTTTTGTAAGGCAAGAGCGAGTCTAAATGTGCTATGTGAATGTAGGATGAAGGATTTATGATAAGAATTAATATTTTAATGCTGGATGGTTACCGTGTTTAAAACAATGGAAATGAATTGAGAATTACGATAAGAGTTAATATTTCAATGCTGAATGGTTACTGTGTTTAAAATAATGGATATGAATTACGAAATATGATAAGAGTTAATATTTCAATGCTGAATGGTCACTGTGCTTGAAATCATGCACATGAATCATGGGAAGAGTTGATACCACAAGGTTCAAGAAAAGGGGACATGGATCCGTGACTAACATTACCAATGGGCTAATGCGGTGTTCGATTTAGGGGATTCAAGCAACGGCTTTTTGAACTGGGTGGGGGGAGTGAGATGTTGTGTAATGCTCTGGTACATTAAATGTATGATATAAGTACAATGGTGCACCACAGAGGGCGCTGTGGTGGGAGACCTGGAAGTACCTGCACGAGGCAGTATAAAAGGCTGCCCACCACACCTGGAGGCCATTCTGGAGCTGTTCAATAAAGGACTAAAGTCACAGCAGTTAGATCAACACCAGACCGTGTGGAGTCAGTGATTTGTGTGCTACATACACCACAAACTTCACAAACATACACATACAAGATGGCTCCAATCAGGAACTTGTCATCATGTGACTTGTCACATGATCTTTTTATTGTATTTACAGCAGTAGTTGCAGTACCACAGTAGTCTACTAGATGGAGGAATAGTCCATGAGGTGGAGCTCGACATAACAGGAATAAAAATATAATAGTCTCAGGAAGTATGTAATGGAAAGGCTAGCTAGTCTTTCTCTATGTCAAGTAGATGAGCAAAGTATGCCTCACCACATAGAGTTTCCTTTGATGACAAAGGCTGCAGGCTATCCCATCAGAAAACGTGACAATTTCAAAGCGTCATATGCAAGCCTATATTGCAGCATGTTGCTCTTTATTGCTGCCACTTCAAATTGGGACTACTGCTGCATTTGCATCTGAGAAGATGAGTCCACACAGCCAAGATTGCAGCCAAATCCAACCACATGATGAATGTCCATTTTCTCATACATGAACTGGCATACAGGGCGAACACTTGGCTGTCACTGTATGTAGCCTTCAAATTTCCTGGGGTAATATTGACGTTGTGCAATGGCGTAAAGCCGACAATATCGAATTTGCCCATTATTCTCCACGCCTGATTTTCCTTTCAATGGAAGAAGATATAGAGCGGGGCATATAATGGGTGTCCATTGAGATATTGCCCATTTTACACCATTGCAAAAAGTTATAATGACTTCTGTAGGGATCAGCAATGACCTGGGAGACTCAGCTGTCTCTTAGGTCACCGTCACATACGGACTATCCATCCTCCCCTGCTCAAATGTCAGTACATGTACTACCAATCTAGCGGCGAAGATACAGGAAGCCACGCCAGCAGTGGACACGGCAGTAGCAGTTGGAAAGCCGTTCCCGTGATCTAGCACAAGGAAGGGGAGGCCCACCTCAATCTCAAGAGGCTCTCACCGGCACCCAGCAGCCAGCCCTGACTTAATGCTGCCACTTCAGAAGCAGGTAGATAGAGCACAAGGCTAGGTACTACAGCAGACAATACTTCAGCATTTCTGACAGAAAGAAGCTGTATTCTTGGTGATTGGGCATAGACTGCGGGGTGGATGCCTTTATTGGGTGGGCTCATAAAACAGCTGCACACAAAGAGGTAAACATATTAGGAGTGAATGAAGAATGTCAAACAAATGCATTGAACATACACACACTATTGTCACCAAAAGTAATTTCCAGTCTTTTAGATATGTTCCTTCAGCTGTCTATATTAACTATTAGTTCATTTGCCTTCTACATGATATGCTCTCTGTCCCAGCCAAGAACCGGTCCTGCTCCCTCTTGTCGGCATGAACCACATCAGCCAGCAATGGATTCCAGAGGCTCACTACTCTCTGGTGTAATGTATTTGCTTCATGGGTGCTTTGTTGAAGAACTCATAGCAACACATTGCTCTTAAGAACTAGTTGGATTCTTAGCAAAGGTTTAACAATCACACTACACATTACCAGTTCATCCACCAGGATCACAAACACCTACTTCATTGTGGATCCCCCGAGACCAACTGGCTGGGGTTTTATTGAGTCTTGTGAACATCACGTGACTGGCTAAGTCACTCCCAACTCAACTGCTCTACAACTATTTTGTTGTTGAACTTTAATACAAGTGCCCGCAATTAAAGGGAGGCACTAAAACCGACACACTTAAACAAATTACACTTTAGACTGTCAACTTAAATCAAATTAAAATTTGGTTGCCAGGGGTGATGATGCACTCCAGTCCCTCCGCCGCCCACCTCTCGCAGAAGACCACGAGCATCCCGGTGGGCACATCTCCAGGGACACCCTGGCTCGGATGCAACCGCAGATGAGAGGCAGGCAGTCGGGTTGAACGACTCCCTCGAAAGCCCGCTGCCTGGACCAGGTGATGGCCCTCTTGGCCGTGCCCAGGAGCAGTCCTACGAGGAGGCCTTGCGACCTGCCCGCTCCCCTTCACACAATGTGCCCAAAGATCAGGAGTGTGGGACTGAAGTGCAACCAGAATTTGAGGAGCAGCCCATTCAGATATTGGAAGAGGGGCTGCAACCTCGCACACTCAACATATACATGGAACACGGACTCCTCTAGACCGCAGAAATTACAGGTGGCCTGGGAGCCCGTGAACCGATTTAAAAACCTATTGCGCGGGACTGCTCCATGCAACACCCTCCAGGCTAAGTCCCCAAAAAATAGAGGGAGGACTCCCGCGTAGAGTGCACTCCATTGGGGACCCCCGCCTCCTCCGGATGACAAGATGGTGTGCCATGGCGTGTCCGGACGGCAGACGAGGATGGCAAGTTGGAGAGTGTGCAAGAGCAGCCCATATAGGAAACCCCTCCGCACAGAACTGAAAGGCACAGAGGGGATTTCCTGGAGGAGGCTCAAGTTGTGAGGCGCCGCTCCCGAGGGAGGTTTCGGGGCTTGGCGCCGATGAGGAATTCCATCTCAACAGCTCTACAACTATTTTTGTTGTATCTGTAAACAAGTGCCCCCTGGTTAAAGGGGGGGTCACACTCCAAAAACTTTCAATCAAGTGCCCCCTTGTTATTTTATTTTTTATTGTTTTTTTGAGAGCACCAAAAACACAAATTATACAAGCGCCCCCTGGCTAAAAGGCGGGGGGGCCAATAAAACCGACAACCTTAAACAAATTAAACCGACAAACTTAAACAAAGTAAACTTTGGACATGTGGTTCAAATTAAAATTTGGTTGCCGGGGGTGATGATGCACTTCAGTTCCTCCAGCGCCCACCTCTCGCAGAAGGCCGCGAGCGTACCGGTGGACACCGCGTACTCCATCTCCAGGGACACCCTGGCTCAGATGTAACCGCAGTAGAGAGGCAGGCAGTCGTGCTGAATGACCCCCTCGACCGGCCGCTGCTTGGACCGGATGTTGGCCCCCTTGGCCATGCCCAGGAGCAGTCCTACAAGGAGGCCTTCCGACCTGCCCGTTTCCCTCCGCATAGGGTGCCCAAAGATCAGGAGTGTGGGACTGAAGTGCAATGAGAATTTGAGGAGCAGCCCCTTCAAATATTGGAAGAGGGGCTGCAACCTCGCACACTCGACATATGCATGGAACACGGACTCCTCTAGACCGCAGAAATTGCAGGCGGCCCGGGAGCCCGTGAACCAACTTAAAAACTTATTACATGGGACTGTGCATACATTACATCTAGGGAAAGAAGAACTGCCCAACATCTGGCCTATTCCTACATTTGCGTAGTTTAAACTCATGTCCCCTGGTCCGCCAATCTGCCAAACTGAAATAATCTATCAAAAGGCACGCAATCCCACCCTTTCATTATAAGAACTTTCACTTTTGAAGCTTCCTCATATGATTCCTTTCTAAATTTTCTTCCTCTTCAAAATTACAACAACAGAGTTAAATGCTCAAAGTAATCCCCATATTCTGCTGTTTAATCAGAACAATCAAAAGTTTTGCTTCCAAAGACATTTTTTTCCCCAAAAATCGAACACTTGTTAATCCTGGTTAAAGTCCACTATAAGAAATTATCATGGGACAAATGCAACTGGAACCCCTTTAAGCAGGCACTTTCTATCTGCTCTAAGCTGGCTGCATCTTCATCGCCCATTGAATGGAAATCACAGTTATGCTCATTATACTGACATTAGCATATACTGTATTATTTAACTGAAGCTCATGTAAGATCACTCTAGGCTGGGATAGAAGCTGGCTGTCTGTGCAAAATGGGAGTGGACATGGCAATAAGGATCTCCGCCTGAATTCCTGGTTCCTACTCAGTTGCACAATGGAATCATTGGCCAGGATAAGCAGAACATTTACCCCGATGGTTCTTGTGTTGCTGGGGCAGGATGGTGGAGCAGTAGAGAGCAGAGTATTGATTGGATAGCAACGGGCTTGCTTTGGATAGTGGAGAATTGAGTATGGATGAATATTCTGCAAATTTGTTTGAATACCTTTGGGATGATGGAGTGCTTATACAGAGATTGGTGGGTAAAGGCCATGTTGTGTGGAAGGAGATTAAATGGGTGGGTACAGTCCATGATAGAGCAGACTAGACATGGGCTGTAGAAGGAGATTAAGTGGGTGAGTACAGTCCATGATGGAGCAGACTGGACATGGGCTGTAGAAGGAGATTAAATGGGTGGGTACAGTCCTTTATAGGATACACTGTATATGGTGTTCTCACACAGGTCGGGATCTCCACGCTGCTCCTGAGGCCACTTGACGCCCTTTTTATGGCCCCAACCTGTCGCTGGTCTCGGGAGCAGCGTGGAAGCATACCACTTCAGGAAGCAGCGTGAGCTGGTGCAGGAGGGCGATAGCAGCAAAGAGTGATGTCATCAAGGTCCAGGTCGGTGATTGGAGTGTGGGCAGGTAGAGCAGAAGTGGCGAGGTTGGTGCGACAGAGCAGCAAGAGATTGTAGAGGGACGTGATCGGTGCCCAGGAGTGGCGTGAATTAGGGGCCCAGATAGAGGCGAGGGCCCAGGGGCAGCACGGGCCAGCCCACACTGCAATATGTGTGTGCGCTAGGTCCGTGCAGCAGAGCAGGTCTCCAGTCATCTTGGATAATCCTTGCCACTGGACCAAGACCTAGTTCTGTCAAGCCCATGTGGTGGCTGGTGTGCAACGGCCACCACACATTAAAAAAATCCACGCACAGGCATCTTCCACCCTTCAGGATATAGTTCAGGATCTGGACTATTAGGTCCTTCGTGAAACACCTGTGAACTTGTTATGTGTGTAACTATGTAATACTTGCCACCAGAGGGCGTGACTGTTGGAGTACTAATGGTCATCTGCACACACGTGCAGGACCAGTATAAAAGGTTGGCTGCCATGTTGTTTAGGCACCCTGAGTTGTCATAAAGATGACTAAGGTCATACTGAGTTTACCTCACAGTACTCAGTCTCGTGGAGTTCTTGTGTACCTAACAGAACTCATCCTTTTTTGGCGTGGAAGTAAGTCATCCTCGTTTTGAGGGACTGTCTATGATGACACTGTATATAGGCTGTGGCTGGACTGACTTGATGGAAGAAGTGGTCTTTTCAATGTACATGCTCTCTCGTGTACTTTATGGTGAACAGCAGTTCTCAAGGAAGGCTTCTTTAGCTTCCTGGAGCAGCAAATAGTTGCAATTTGAAAATTTTAAATGATATTCTGTTGCAAGGTAGAGCAGGAAAAAACAGAGTTCAGTCGGGTATTAATTCCGGTGATGGGCTGGCATCATCCAAATTCTGCCATCCAATAATGAATTGGCAGTGTCTAGGCTGTCCAGCACATGATCTATGGGTGATGAGATGGAGAGCTCTTGCGACAGACAATCTGCAGATTGATAGCTTTCCCTCCCAAGCTACACAAATATTCAACTTAAATTAATTCTCTTCAAAATTCAATGACGGCTAGTATCCACTGGCTAGGAATTCCTGAATAGGGACACATGCTATTAATTTGACAAAAATGACAATGGTTGGTATGTAGTCATACAGTTACTAGGTTGTTCTACTTGACTTGCTGCTCACAGTGTGACAATGTTCTGTTGACACAGAAGAGCCATTTCCTTAGTTTACTGGGACTGAAGAGAGAAGGTGAGAGAATTCATTTATTTCCTAATTTACTGAGGCCGTGCAGAGTGTGTGAACCCATTGACTGAATCGTCTATTTCTGGAGACTATGGGAAAATAACATGAGAATTTATTTAATCATGAATGGACTGAGGGAGGGGAGATTACTTATTCAATGCATGATGGAGGCTGAGGAGAGGCGTGTGATGACGTACTGATTCTATAATTTGAAACTGAAAACAAAGGAGAGTAATGTGATTATTCATTATGTAATTTAGGGGGAGGAATGAATTCAGATAACAGGTATTGAGATAGATGAAGAGGGTACAGAGGAGATTTACTCGAATGGTACCAGGGACCATGGACTTCACTTATTTGGTGAGACTAGAGAAACTGGGATTGTTCTTGTCATGTATGTATGCTTGAGGGTACTAGCCACCAGGTGGCGCCGCTGTCGGAGGACATTGGGCTGTAAGCACGTTTGTGCGGTCCAGGTATAAAAGGGGCAAGCCATCATGTAATGTAATCATTTTGGGTCCTAATAAAGCAGAGCCAGGTTGTACCTGTGTGAGTTTACAGTATTCAGTACATACATAACATTTCTCCTTAGAGCAGATAAAATTAAGGGGGAGTTAAAAGAGGTGTTCAAAATTATGCAAGGTTGTGATAGATTAAATAATGAAAGACTGTTTCCATTGGCAGGAGGGTCGGCAACCAGAAGACACAGATTTAAGGTACAGGTTGAACCTCCCTTGTCCGAACCCTCGGGACCTGTCCTGTTCTGGATAAGTGATTTTACTGGACGAGGGGTGATCACGTTAAATTGTATGGTACAGGTACTGAGCAAGGGGATATCGGGGTTGGCTTGGAGCTGGAAGTGCAGCAGAGAGATCATGGAGTGGGGGGGGGGGGGTGGATTGCAGGGTCAGGCCAGCGATTGCGGGAGTCAGTAGCGAGGAAGGACTTCAATTTGTTCATATTGGAGTTTTGCTCATGCGCCACCCGGTGGCTGGGAATGGTTCTGGACGAGGGGTAGTTCTGGATAAGGGAGTTCTGGATAAGGGAGGTTCAACCTGTGCTTGGCAACGGAACCAGGTGGAAAGATGAAGGGACATTTTTTTACGCAGCGAGTTGTTGTGATCTGGAATGCACTGCCTGAAAGGATAATGGAAGCAGATTCAGTATCAACTTTCAAAGGGCAATTGGACATAGACTTGAAAAGGAAACATTTGCAGGGCTATAGGGAAAGAACAGGGGGGAATGGGATTAATTGGATAAATCTTTCAAAGGGCCGGCACAGACACGAAGGCCTAAAGCCTACTTCCATGCTGTGAGATTCCATGAAGGGACAACAAGGATTAAATTAAGTCAGTAGTTGAGCTTTTTTTTAAAATGAGAAACCTTTGTGAAAGACAATGCCCATAGTGCACGAGCCACCTTGCTTATAAAGAGTAGCGCTGGGAATCACTGAGGGGGGAGAACCCCTTCGGGCTCTGTAACTTCGCTGGAAGGTCAGCGGAAATCCATTCACATTGTGAAAGAATGGCGGCCGATCAGAAGACCCCCTGAGGATGTCCCTGGTTTGGGGGAGAAGGTGAGGCCATTAAGAAGCAATGAGTCGGTACTGCCACGGTTGGTTTCTACAAGCCTGTCGATTGTAAGAAGATGGGAAGACTGAAGGAAGTAAGGATTTCCACAATGATAAGACCCTGGGGTGAGAATTGAGGAGGAGATGGTATGAGGATTATCGATTCCAACGGACTCAGGACATAGCACGGACGAAGAGTGTGCAAGAGAAATAAAATAGAAAGCCCTCAAAGGAGCAATGATCTCAGTGCCATTGATAAAATAGAGAATGACAAGAAAGTTAGTGAGGGAGAGAGGGCAGGGATTGGAGGCGATAGATAAAGGCTGGAGCTTTCAATTTCAGTGTCGGTGTAAACGGCCGATATCGTATTGGCCAACAGTTGTATAACCCCATCTGATTAAGTCAATGGAACGGGACATCAGGCAGGGTGTACAGCGGCAGATCGATAGATCTGATATCGCTCATTTTAGGTCCCCGCCGAAATACAAATCTCTAGCCAAAGAGAACGGATTGGACATCAAGTTTCCAAGCCTCCTGTCCAGGACTGTGAGGGAGGGGGACTGGGAGAGTCTCCACAGGATTCGAGTCTTAGACTGCTTGTGCCATTATAGGGAAGTAACTGTTACATAGCCAGGAGATGACAGGGATCTCTTACTGCAGAGCTGGCTTTAGCATTACAGGCTGGGTTTATGCCTATTAAAAAACCACACACCGTATCTAATTGCTTCAACCACCCTTGTAATAAAGGTCAGGTGCATTTGAATAAGGTAGTTCTGCTCGATCGAAGCTCATTGTACTTAAGCCCTTTTAGTTTAATATCGCACTAATGTCACAAGGTAGCATTTAAGATAGGCCAATTTGCTAAATTCTTAACGATAGTTAAAAGCTTCTTCAGTGCTTCGCTAATATATTCTGGTACTCTCATTTAAAAGCTATTTAGCCTTCCTTCATATCTGTGCCAGTTGAATAACCACTGTTCGATAAAAGCTTTGTCAAGACAATTTCAATCCTGAATATGGACACATGCTTGCAAAAGTCATTTTTCGTCTTAATTTTCTTCTCTCACAAAGGGATCTAGTTCCATGGGTGTATCAGGAACATCAGGTTACCTCAGTCTAGTGGCCCAATCTTTGACAACAGGACTTCAGTTATGCGGAGAGGCTAGAGGTGATGCAATTGTTCTCCTTAGAGCAGAGAAGGTTCAGGGAAATTTAATAGGTGTGTTCAAAATTATGAGGGGTTTTGATAGAGAAACTGTACCCTGTGACAAGTTGGTCAGTAATCAGAGGGCACAGATTTAACATAACTGGCAAAAGAATCAGAAGCGATACACGGCCTAAAAGGCTAGTGGAAACCGATTCAGTCATATCTTCCAAAAAGGAATTGGATATATGCTTAAAAGGAAACATTTGCTGGGCTAGGGCAAAACTGCAAGGGTGTGCGATGAATTCAGACCGGCACAGGCACAATGGGCCGAATGGCCTCCTTCTGTGTTTTAAGATTATGGTGGAGAAATTGGGTACATTTGCACCTCCTGTTAGCGCCCCAGGGGTGAAAATGGCTTTGAGACCGGGCGCAGCGCTGACATGGACTCCCGCCATATTCAGTATGTTCAGCGGCGGTGCCACGGCATTGCACCCCATTTCGTGCGCCCGGAGATCGTGACATCATCGCCGTGCGCATCGCCCCATTAGCGCCCCAGACCCGAAATTGACTTGCGCCCCCTGCAGCCAGGCGAAAACACCGACAGCTGTAGGAGGCGCGGATTGGGCGGCCGGTCGCTTCCGGGGCGTTGATTAAAGGCGAGGTGGCCGATGGAAGTAAAAAAAAACCTCACCTTTCTTGTTGCCGTTTCTTTCACGGGTTCCTGCCCACGATCGTTCAGCCTGGCTCTCTGCTTGAGTGCTGGGCTGATCGTGCCAGATTGCTGCTTCCTTGGTAGTCCAGGTAGGTGCCTTTTATATTGCAAAGCCTGCAGCGATGATCCTTCACTTTAAGGGAGGGAAGGAGCCATTGAACGCGGCAATGTCCCAGTATGCAGCGCTGCTGAAGCCTCTACCACCTGCTGACGTTAGAACTCCAAGAAGGAAGTGGAGCAAGTCGCAAATGGTAAACTTTTTAAAAGTTTGAAATCATTTGTGTCTGACCCAAACTTTTTAAACTTTAAAAAATTAGCGCCTCAAATAGTGAATTTCTCCCCCTGTATGATTCTATGAATCCTGTCCTCAGGTAATGTCCTCCAACACATACTGTGTAGTGAGTGTAATTAATAGCAATTAGAAGCAAGATCCCTGGCTGATTTCATCAACCCCCCACCCCGTCCCATCCCAAAAGCACTGGGGCAATTCCAGTACTTCTGAGATCAGCCAAATGAGCACAAAACAGGTATCACACCTTCAATCTGGGTGGTCTGTACAGCTCTGTTACGCACTGAGAGACTATAGTCACGAGGAGAGACTTGAGAGAACCTGAAGAATTCTGATGGAGTGAAACTGGAAAGACTGTTTCCTTTGGTTGGGAGTCAGTAACTAGTGCTCATCAATTTAACATTTTCACTGAAAGTGAGGAGAGAGGTGAGGAGAATTTTCTTCATGCAGAGTTTTCAGAGCATGGAATGCTGTGACACAGAGAATGGTTGGGGCAGAGACCATTCCATATTTTCAGGGCAGGGTAGGTAAACATTTGAAGCAAAGGAGGATACATGCCAATGGAGAGAGAGGGAGGCGGTGGGATTAGTTTTGGGATGGCTCCAATTTTAACGCTCCAACTGTTGCCTCATGTAGGATTAGTTAACTCATGACAGGCCAGGAATTGAACCTGGGACCTACGTGCTCTATATGGTTATTACTGCATCAGCAATGCATTGGACTTTTCTAATTCTATGGATAGAAAACTGATCAATTAAGCCATTGGAAAGGCACTTTTTTCCTATTGTTACTGAGAAATAGGAGTCAAGGGCCAAGGCCCAGAACAGCACCCCACTAGGTGGAAAGCATAGTGGAGAATGTAATGTATTTGCTTCATGGCTTCTTTGCTTAATAATTCATGCAACACATTGCCATTAAGAACTAGTTGGTTTATTAACAAAGGTTGAACAATCACACTACACATTACCAGTTCATCCACTAGGCTCACAACTGCATACCTCATCATGAATGACCTAGACCCAACTGACTGGGTTTTATTGAGTCTTGTGAACATCACGAGACTGGCAAAGAGACAATGCAACAGCTCTACAAACCTGTGAGCATACTCTCGGGTGCATACGTTACAGAGAACAAAAAGTAAAGCAGGTACAGGGGTTTGGAAACAATTGCCACCGCCGGAAACAGGTCACACACACTCCATTTCCATGGTTTTTACCGTCACGGTGGTTGAGGTTGCCTCTTGAGCGAAATTCCACTCTTTGTTTTTTTTTAACTCAGATCCGGAAGTCGCTCTTAATGGGGGCGGATATGCGGCGGTGGCAACACCTGAGGGGCGGAAGTTGGGGACGGTGCGGAGTGGCCACCGCGATGACTTCTTCACGGCGCCGCATCACCACGGCTCTCTCGTTCACTTAAAGGGGAGAGCCTGCGGGATCTTTAAACTTCAGTCCACTACTTCAGTCCACTGGGCCACCAGGGAGGGTTTCAGACAGGCCAGCGGCCTGGCACCCAAGAGGGGGTGCCAGGCTGCCTGTTGGCAGTCAGCCGACAAAAGAAAAACATGGTGGCAGCGGCAGTGCGCCCTCCCCTTTAAGGGAAGCTGCACCGCCGTTACAGAAGGCCACAGCCTCACTGCACCGTCGGGAAAAAGCAGGTTTTGGCACCGCTTGGCGGGCCGAAGATTTTCACAGCAGAATGTCGCCGTCAGGGGGTAGATCGGCAGCAGTGGAGCGGTGGGGGGTACGGTGAGAGCAGGGTACAGCTGGGATTAAACGGAAGCGGAAGTTTGACAAAGGCGGCCATTACATGAAAAGTTGGCAGCCATTGCACTCCGCAGTGTGGCCACCAATTTCCGGTGTTAAGAGGTCTTAAGGAAAGGGGCAATTTTGGCCCCAAGTTTGGAGGAGGAAGGGGAAGTGGGAAAGACTTCCACAGTTTTGAGATCCTGGGAAAGAATGTGTCGAAGGAGAAGACTTTGTGATTCATTAAAATAAAATTTAGGGAGAATTCTTATCAAAAAGCATTCTCATTGGGACTAAGGATGAGATGTATGTTCCCTGATACAATCATTGCTGCTGTAATAATAAACCATACAGAATAGGAAAGTCCCAGGTTTGATTCCCGGCCTGTCCTGTGGTAGGTGATGCTACATGAGGCAGCTTTTGGTGTTTTAAAATTGGGCTTAGTGGGATGTGGAGGAGGAAGTGAAGCCACGATCCATTCCTGATCACTGGGGCCTGAATCCGTCCGTGCCCCGGTTTGGGCGCGACTCTGGCCGCACGCAGTGATAGCTCCACCAGAACGGGAGGACCCGAGGACCAAATAACATTCTTCCTCGAACCGGGTGCGAGTTAGGATACAGGTGATAGAGTTATGGACAAGCTGAAGTTTATGAAGGGTTGAAGATGGGAGCCCGGCCAGGAGAGCATTGGAATAGTCAAGTCTGAAGGTGACAAAATCACGGATGGGGGCTTCAGCAGAAGATGAGCTGAGGCAAGGGAGGAGACTCACAAGTGAATAAGGGATACTTGGAGGAGGAACTGGAGAACTGCCATTATCTGTAGAATTGTATGACAATAGTTTCAGGAGAGACAATGGGAAAAGGGATGAGATTGTGGTCCACTGTCCCTTTAAGGAGATGTAGACAACAACCAGTTTCCATTCCATTTACAGTCTATAACGAGATAGAGAGGAAGGGCATACTTTAAAGCTTAAAGGTAATAACTGTACAATTAAGATAATTTCACTACAGCAGCTGGTGGCAAGAAAAGTAATTTACATGCAGGTTAATCAAGTCTGGCTGTCAGATTAAGATAGAAAGTGATTTGAGGAAAATCAGAGCGGACAATGCAATAGATTCTACCCAGGTACCTGCAGGAATTTTCCAGTCGATTCCTTTTACCTAGAAGCACATTTTGTGAGGATGTATAGAGCCGGGAGTTGGAAGCCCAGATTTGTGTCCAGTGATTTGAAGATTTCACTTCAACCTTTCTGCTCCTCTCTTCAATTTAAAATTGCCTTCTAATTTCGGATGAACGGTATTAATGTCATTCATACGGCGCAGAAAGAGGGAGGTATAATGGGGCAGCCAGATAAGGCGCAACTTGCAATCATGACAGAAATTAGTCGGGAGCTAAATCCTACAGGAGGTGCTGATTAAAATTCCTTACTGCTCGTATTTGAGGAAAAGAAAAGCTCTTGCTTGACAGTTGCCTTGGTTAAAGAACAAGGGGTCAATATTCGGCGCCTTCACCTGCCATTAATGGGGTGGTAACGGCTTCAAGATTGGTGTCCAAAGAGCGATAGAACCATGGAAATTTGCAGCACACCAGGTGGCCATTCAGCCCATCGTGTCCGTGCCGGCTGACCAAGAGTTATCCAGCTTAATCCCACTTTCTGTGCTGGGGCCCCAGCTGTTTACACTGTACATTAATGATTTAGATGAGGGGATTAAATGTAGTATCTCCAAATTTGCGGATGACACTAAGTTGGGTGGCAGTGTGAGCTGCGAGGAGGATGCTGTGAGGCTGCAGAGCGACTTGGATAGGTTAGGTGAGTGGGCAAATGCATGGCAGATGAAGTATAATGTGGATAAATGTGAGGTTATCCACTTTGGTGGTAAAAACAGAGAGACAGACTATTATCTGAATGGTGACAGATTAGGAAAAGGGGAGGTGCAAAGAGACCTGGGTGTCATGGTACATCAGTCATTGAAGGTTGGCATGCAGGTGCAGCAGGCGGTTAAGAAAGCAAATGGCATGTTGGCCTTCATAGCAAGGGGATTTGAGTACAGGGGCAGGGAGGTGTTGCTACAGTTGTACAGGGCATTGGTGAGGCCACACCTGGAGTATTGTGTACAGTTTTGGTCTCCTAACTTGAGGAAGGACATTCTTGCTATTGAGGGAGTGCAGCGAAGGTTCACCAGACTGATTCCCGGGATGGCGGGACTGACCTATCAAGAAAGACTGGATCAACTGGGCTTGTATTCACTGGAGTTCAGAAGAATGAGAGGGGACCTCATAGAAACATTTAAAATTCTGACAGGGTTAGACAGGTTAGATGCAGGAAGAATGTTCCCAATGTTGGGGAAGTCCAGAACCAGAGGTCACAGTCTAAGGGTAAGGGGTAAGCCATTTAGGACCGAGATGCGGAGGAACTTCTTCACCCAGAGAGTGGTGAACCTGTGGAATTCTCTACCACAGAAAGTTGTTGAGGCCAATTCACTAAATATATTCAAAAAGGAGTTAGATGAGGTCCTTACTACTAGGGGGATCAAGGGGTATGGCGAGAAAGCAGGAATGGGGTACTGAAGTTGAATGTTCAGCCATGAACTCATTGAATGGCGGTGCAGGCTAGAAGGGCCGAATGGCCTACTCCTGCACCTATTTTCTATGTTTCTATGTTTCTATGTTTCCAGCTCTTGGTCCGTAGCCCTGTAGGTTATGGTACTTCAAGTGCAGATCCAAGTACTTTTTAAATGTGGTGAGGGTTCCTGCCTCTATCACCCTTTCAGGCAGTGAGTTCCAAATCCCCACCATCCTCTGGGTGAAATAAATTCTCCTCAAATCCCCTCTAAACCTCCTACCAATTACTTTAAATCTTTGCACCTGGTTCTTGACCACTCTGCTAAGGAAAACAGGTCCTTTCTATCCAGGCCCCTCATAATTTTATACACCTCAATTAGGCCTCCTCTGTTCCAAAGAAAATAACCCCGGCCTATCCAACCTTTCCTCATAGCTAAAATTCTCCAGTCCAGGCAACATCCTCGTAAATCTTCTCTGTACCCTCTCTAGTGTCAGTAGCCTTACTGCCCCATTAACACCGGCGATGCAGCTGGTTCCATTTTGAAAAGGGGTCTACCACCGGGTGGCCAAAGGGCCTGCCTGTTTTAGGATATAGGCCCTTTTTAAAAATAAATCGAGGTCCTAGGATGTAAATAGGATCCCAATTGTCATTGTCGGTCACAACTGGTTGGAACCTGTGCAGAGCCCACTGCGACCAGTTCCACAGTCAAGGGAACCAAAGAGGTCAACTAAAGGTAGGTGTCAAATTATTTTTGTGGGCCCCGGTGCAGTAGGAGCGGTTGGATTTCCATTGATAGGGTAAAGATATTGCCCTGGAAGACAAAGCAGCAGTAATCTGCTTGATGTATCAATGCACCGTGGATTGACTAATGTTGCTGTGGTAGCCGGGAAGAAGCTGGAGCATAGAAGTTGTAACCTTGAATACCACAGGCATTGACTGCAAGTATTCTTTTAGAAGACCTCCATGCTGACCCAGAAGTTGCCCTCAGTCATTGAAAGATAAATGTCCAGGCTCAGCAGATATGGCTAGTGGTATAATGGGGATGTGGGCAAACAACGTCAGTGCCAGCTAATCTCATGAGCATGACTTCTTTCATCCTATATCACCTCTACCAATAGGTGATTCAGATACTTTATAAGGAAACCCACGACCTCTACCACCTAGAAGGACAAGGGCAGCAGGCACTTGGGAGCACCATCACCTCCAAGTTCTCCTCCAAGTCATACACCATCCTGACTTGGAAATATATCACCGTTTCTTCATCGTCGCTGGATCAAAATCCTGGAACTCCCTCCCTAACTGCACTGTGGGAGCACCTTCACCGCACGGACTGCAGCGGTTCAAGAAAGTGGCTCACCACCATCTTCTCAAGGACAATTAGGAATGGGCAATAAATGCTGGCCTTGTAATCTGCATAATTAAAAAGGACTTGTCATGGCAGCTTGGTTCAGTTGGTAGTGCTCTCTCCTCTAAATGAAATGGTGTGGGTTCCAGGGCTGGTTTCCGATTGTAGCGCACATCCGGCGGATAGTGGCTGGTTCATGGCAGTGCCCACAGGATGCCACTAGCGAGAGCCCAAACCATTTTCATGGTCAGACCTGTTTGAACTGTTTCAACGATTGCTGACAGAGTGCTGTCAACTGGCAGGTGTAAGGGGTGGTGTAATGTATGCACCTGTGAGTATGCTGTTGAGTTGTGAGTGACTTAGCCAGTCACGTGATGTTCACAAGGCTCAATAAAACCCCAGCCAGTTGAGTTCGGGGGATCCACGATGAGACAGGTGGTTGTGAACCTGGTGGATGAACTGGTAATGTGTAGTGCGATTGTTAAACCTTTGCTAATAAACCAAATAGTTCTTAATACAATGTGTTACTATGAATTCTTAAGCTAAGAACCCACGAAGCAAATACATTACAGGCGGTAAGTTAAACCCTAAAGGGGAGGGGAGAGACAACCTGGGGAGAGGGGTGCCACTGAGCAGCCAGCAGTGGGTGGCATCCAGGTTTTGTCCCATTTTTGGAGCAGACCTTAAGGATTGTTGATTAGACTTCTGCATGCCCAGTAACCACGCGGAGATTGCGGGGTGCACGGGTCATTGATACCTGGAAATTGCGTCAAGGCCATACAAGTGATGAAGGACCCCTATTTAAATATATAAATCAGCTTCTGCCTGTTTCGTGTGGAAGCATTGGCTGCCCGTTTCAGGGTCAGGAGGACTAAAAAAAAAATTGTTTGCCTACCGACTGCTTTTTCAGTATGATTGGGCCGGTCGGCAAATGGAAATTGCCCCCTATAATCTGGACTGACATTCAAGTACAGTACTGAGGGAGTGCTACATTGTCAGAGGTGCCTCTTTGAGATTAGATGTCAAACTGACCCTGTTCTGGTGTGTCCCATTGGAAGCAGAACAGGAGGTTCTTTCTCCCAGTCTCCTTCAACCAACATCACCAAAAAATAGATTAACTGGTCATTCGGCTTATTTGCCATGTGGGGTGATCTTTCTCTGCGCAAATTGGCTGGCAAGTTTGCCTATGTGGGGGCAATGGCTACACTTGGGAAGTAATCCCTTCACTCTGAAGTGCTTTGGGAGGCCTCACACGTGAGTGTACTTTTGGAGCCTGAATCCTGCCGTCGGTAAAATCCTGCTCCCTTAGATTTAGGCTGAAAGACTGCAGGCCTGGTTACCCACCCCCTCACCACCACCACCCCCACTCCTGCCCTCCCACTCACCCGATCTGTTCAGTCAGAACTGGTGAAGCCATGCGGAAAGCCGACTTGACTACACAAGTTTGATCCAGATTGTCACTAGGCTTGACTGAGAAATGGGAATCCTAATGGGTCCAACCAATAGGTGATCTGATTGAAACATATAAGATTCTAAAGGGGCTTGACAGGGTAGATCCCTCTCGTGGGGGAATCTAGAACTAGGGGACATAGTATCAGAGTAAGGGGTCACCCATTTAAAACGTAGATGAGGAGGAATTTCTTCTCTCAGAGGGTTGTGAATCTTTGGAATTCTCTACCCCAGAGAGCTGTGGAGGCTGGGTCATTGAATATATTTAAGGTGGAGATAGCCAGATTTTTGAACGATAAGGGAATAAAGAGTTATGGGGAGCAGGCAGGAAAGTGGAGTTGAGGCCAAAATCAGCTCACCCATGACCTTATTAAATGGCGGAACAGGCTCGAGGGGCCAAATGGCCTACTCCTGCTCCTATTTCTTATGTTCTTATAAAAATGGCCACCATCCAGTTGTCCAAAGGCCCATTTCGAATGGTCGTATTGGCTGGAAGCCTTGCTCCCTTTCCTCTTCAGTTGCCTTCTGCTACAAACAAGAGGCCTGGCATTTGTTTAGCTGGCTCCAAAATGGTCTCCCTGTTGAAACATCAGCATTTCTATCATACTGCACCATTCAACACAAGCAAAAAGGAACACAATTTTCAGCAGGAAATAAGATCTTAGTATCTGAAAACTGTGCGGTGCTATTTCCAAACTGGGGAAGGTAACAATGAGCAGTTTGTGGGAAAAAGAAAGCAAAATTCTTTTGAGAGAAAAAATCCTTCACCTGTCATGACATATGCATAACACGATCAAGATTCCATTGTAACGAAGAACGTTGATGATTCTGGATAAGAAAAGAAGCAAAAAAAATAAAAGCTGCCGTTTATTGTATAATTGTGTGAATGGTATTCTTGCTCTCTTACATTGACCACTGAATTTAACAAGTCCACTCTCCATTGTGTGAAGAGACAACGCTTTGTGGCCAGGGATTGATTTTGCTTCTTAGTAAGTACGTGGCAATTTTCAGTGCCTTTGTGCCTCATAATTGCAGTGCTCCTTGCTGCCACACATTATAGAAAAGGTTTTCAGTGACCGAATTAAAGCTTTTCATACTCCCCTAGAACACTCAGTTCCTCCATCCGCAATCTTAGTTCCTTTGAACAATGGCACTTTTATTGATAAAGTATATGACAGATTAACAATACCATGCATTATGAAGCGCAATGCACTCCCGATTGAGTGTTTGAAAATTCTATTAACAGTCCATTTGTATCCACCTGTGCCCATGCTATTCGGTACATTGATGGTCTTACAAGGACCAGGCTGCGTACGTTAAATGTTCTCTATAGTGTCACTGTGGTACAGTTGTGATGCGTTGTTGGGACTGTATAGGCCTGAATGGTCCATATACAGCAGGCACCTCAAAGTGCTGGAGAAGTACCACCAACGATGCCTCCACAAGATCTTGCAAATCCACTGAGAGGATAGACGCACCACCGCCAGTGTTCTCAATCAGGCCAACATCCCCAGCATCGAAGCACTGACCACACTCGATCAGCTCCATTGGGCAGGCCACATTGTCCGCATGCTCGACACAAGACTCCCAAAGCAAGCGCTCTATTCAGAACTCCTACATGGCAAGCGATCCCGAGACAAAACATTTCAAGGACACCCTCATAGAAACATAGAAACATAGAAACATAGAAAATAGGTGCAGTAGCAGGCCATTCAGCCCTTCTAGCCTGCACCGCCATTCAATGAGTTCATGGCTGAACATGAAACTTCAGTACCCCCTTCCTGCTTTCACGCCATACCCCTTGATCCCCCTAGTAGTAAGGACTTCATCTAACTCCCTTTTGAATATATTTAGTGAATTGGCCTCAACTACTTCCTGTGGTAGAGAATTCCACAGGTTCACCACTCTCTGGGTGAAGAAGTTTCTCCTCATCTCGGTCCTAAATGGCTTACCCCTTATCCTTAGACGGTGACCCCTGGTTCTGGACTTCCCCAACATTGGGAACATTCTTCCTGCATCCAAGCTGTCCAAACCCGTCAGAATTTTAAACGTTTCTATGAGGTCCCCTCTCACTCTTCTGAACTCCAGTGAATACAAGCCCAGTTGATCCAGTCGTTCTTGATAGGTCAGTCCCACCATCCCGGGAATCAGTCTGGTGAATCTTCGCTGCACTCCCTCAATAGCAAGAATGTCCTTCCTCAAGTTAGGAGACCAAAACTGTACACAATACTCCAGGTGTGGCCTCACCAAGGCCCTGTACAACTGTAGCAACACCTCCCTGCCCCTGTACTCAAATCCCCTCGCTATGAAGGCCAATATGCCATTTGCTTTCTTAACCGCCTGCTGTACCTGCATGCCAACCTTCAATGACTGATGTACCATGACACCCAGGTCTCGTTGCACCTTCCCTTTTCCTAATCTGTCACCATTCAGATAATAGTCTGTCTCTCTGTTTTTACCACCAAAGTGGATAACCTCACATTTATCCACATTATACTTCATCTGCCACGCATTTGCCCACTCACCTAACCTATCCAAGTCACTCTGTAGTCTCATAGCATCCTCCTCGCAGCTCACACTGCCACCCAACTTAGTGTCATCCGCATATTTGGAGATACTACATTTAATCCCCTCGTCTAAATCATTAATGTACAATGTAAACAGCTGGGGCCCCAGCACAGAACCCTGCGGTACCCCACTAGTCACTGCCTGCCATTCCGAAAAGTACCCATTTACTCCTACTCTTTGCTTCCTGTCTGACAACCAGTTCTCAATCCACGTCAGCACACTACCCCCAATCCCATGTGCTTTAACTTTGCACATTAATCTCCTGTGTGGGACCTTGTCGAAAGCTTTCTGAAAGTCCAAATATACCACATCAACTGGTACTCCTTTGTCCACTTTATTGGAAACATCCTCAAAAAATTCCAGAAGATTTGTCAAGCATGATCTCCCTTTCACAAATCCATGCTGACTTGGACCTATCATGTCACCATTTTCCAAATGCGCTGCTATGACATCCTTAATAATTGATTCCATCATTTTACCCACTACTGAGGTCAGGCTGACCGGTCTATAATTCCCTGCTTTCTCTCTCCCTCCTTTTTTAAAAAGTGGGGTTACATTGGCTACCCTCCACTCGATAGGAACTGATCCAGAGTCAATGGAATGTTGGAAAATGACTGTCAATGCATCCGCTATTTCCAAGGCCACCTCCTTAAGTACTCTGGGATGCAGTCCATCAGGCCCTGGGGATTTATCGGCCTTCAATCCCATCAATTTCCCCAACACAATTTCCCGACTAATAAAGATTTCCCTCAGTTCCTCCTCCTTACTAGACCCTCTGACCCCTTTTATATCCGAAAGTTTGTTTGTGTCCTCCTTAGTGAATACTGAACCAAAGTACTTATTCAATTGGTCTGCCATTTCTTTGTTCCCCGTTATGACTTCCCCTGATTCTGACTGCAGGGGACCTACGTTTGTCTTTACTAACCTTTTTCTCTTTACATACCTATAGAAACTTTTGCAATCCGCCTTAATGTTCCCTGCAAGCTTCTTCTCGTACTCCATTTTCCCTGCCCTAATCAAACCCTTTGTCCTTCTCTGCTGAGTTCTAAATTTCTCCCAGTCCCCAGGTTCGCTGCTATTTCTGGCCAATGTGTATGCCATTTCCTTGGCTTTAATACTATCCCTGATTTCCCTAGATAGCCACGGTTGAGCCACCTTCCCTTTTTTATTTTTACGCCAGACAGGAATGTACAATTGTTGTAATTCATCCATGCGGTCTCTAAATGTCTGCCATTGCCCATCCACAGTCAACCCCTTAAGTATCATTAGCCAATCTATCTTAGCCAATTCATGCCTCATACCTTCAAAGTTACCCTTCTTTAAGTTCTGGACCATGGTCTCTGAATTAACTGTTTCATTCTCCATCCTAATGCAGAATTCCACCATATTATGGTCACTCTTCCCCAAGGGGCCTCGCACAATGAGATTGCTAATTAATCCTCTCTCATTACACAACACCCAGTCTAAGATGGCCTCCCCCCTAGTTGGTTCCTCGACATATTGGTCTAGAAAACCATCCCTTATGCACTCCAGGAAATCCTCCTCCACCGTATTGCTTCCAGTTTGGCTAGCCCAATCTATGTGCATATTAAAGTCACCCATTATAACTGCTGCACCTTTATTGCATGCACTCCTAATTTCCTGTTTGATGCCCTCCCCAACATCACTACTACTGTTTGGAGGTCTGTACACAACTCCCACTAACGATTTTTGCCCTTTAGTGTTCTGCAGCTCTACCCATATAGATTCCACATCATCCAAGCTAATGTCTTTGCTAACTATTGCATTAATCTCCTCTTTAACCAGCAATGCTACCCCACCTCCTTTTCCTTTTATTCTATCCTTCCTGAATGTTGAATACCCCTGGATGTTGAGTTCCCAGCCCTGATCATCCTGGAGCCACGTCTCTGTAATCCCAATCACATCATATTTGTTAACATCTATTTGCACAGTTAATTCATCCACCTTATTGCGGATACTCCTTGCATTAAGACACAAAGCCTTCAGGCTTGCTTTTTTAACACCCTTTGTCTTTCTAGAATTTTGCTGTACAGTGGCCCTTTTTGTTCTTTGCCTTGGGTTTCTCTGCCCTCCACTTTTCCTCATATCCTTTCTGTCTTTTGCTTTTGCCTCATTTTTGTCTCCCTCTGTCTCCCTGCATAGGTTCCCATCCCCCTGCAATATTAGTTTAACTCCTCCCCAACAGCACTAGCAAACACTCCCCCTAGGACATTGGTTCCGGTCCTGCCCAGGTGCAGACCGTCCGGTTTGTACTGGTCCCACCTCCCCCAGAACCGGTTCCAATGCCCCAAGAATTTGAATCCCTCCCTGCTGCACCACTGCTCAAGCCATGTATTCATCTGCGCTATCCTGCGATTCCTACTCTGACTAGCACGTGGCACTGGTAGCAATCCCGAGATTACTACTTTTGAGGTCCTACTTTTTAATTTCGCTCCTAGCTCCTTAAATTCTTTTCGTAGGACCTCATCCCTTTTTTTACCTATGTCGTTGGTACCAATGTGCACCACGACAACTGGCTGTTCTCCCTCCCATTTCAGAATGTCCTGCACCCGCTCCGAGACATCCTTGACCCTTGCACCAGGGAGGCAACATACCATCCTGGAGTCTCGGTTGCATCCGCAGAAACGCCTATCTATTCCCCTCACCATCGAATCCCCTATCACTATCGCGCTCCCACTCTTTTTCCTGCCTCAAAGTCTCCTTGATTAAGTGCAACATCCCCATCGACACCTGGGAATCCCTGGCCCAAGGCTGCCCTAAGAGAAGGAAGAGCATTCGGGAGGGCGCTGAGCTGCTCGAGTCTCATCACTGAGAGCATGCAGAAACTAGGTGCAGGCAGCGGAAGGAGTGTGCGGCAAACCAGACTCCCCACCCACCCTTTCCTTCAACAACTGTCTGCCCCACCTGTGACAGAGACTGTAATTCCCATATTGGACTGTTCAGTCACCAGAGCGGAAGCAAGTCTTAATTTTCTTAAAATGTGCATTAGTGGCAGAAAAGTGTTTAGTTCCATTTGCAACTCCTCAGATAATGAAGCAGTCCATTCCTTGTGACAGTCATGCTACACAAATACCAGGCAATGACTATGTCCAACAAGAGACTGTCTAACCATCACCACTTGACATTCAACGGCATTACCATCGCCGAATCCCCTCGAATCCTGGGGGGGTTACCATTGATTAGAAACTTAACTGGACCAGCCACATAAATACTGTGGCAATAAGAGCGGGTCAGAGGCTGGGTATTCTGCGGTGAGTGTCTCACCTCCTGACTCCTCATAGCCTTTCCACACCTACAAGGCACAAGTCAGGAGTGTGATTGAATACTCTCTACTTGCCTGGATGAGTGCAGCTGTAACAACACTCAAGAAACTTGACATCATCCAGGACAAAGCAGCCCACTTCATTGGCACCCCATCCACCACCTTAAACATTAATTCCCTCCACCACAGGCACACCGTGGCTGCAGTGTGTACCATCTACAAGATGCACTGCCACAACTCGCCAAGGCTTCTTCGGCAGCACCTCCCAAACTCACGACCTCTACCACCTGGAAGGACAAGGGCAGCAGGCACATGGGAACAACACCACCTCCACGTTCTCCTCCAAGTCACACACCAACCTGATTTGGAAATGTATCGCCGTTCCTTCATCGTCACTGGGTCAAAATCCAGCAACTCTCTCCCTAACAACACTGTGGAAGTACCTTCACCACATGGACTACAGCAGTTCAAGAAGGATTCTCACCACCACTTTCTCAAGGGCAACAAATGCTGGCTTTGCCAATGACACCTACATCCCAGGAATGAATATAAAAAAAAAGAAAAGCAGGAAACACCTTTGAGCTCCGATTTGACATGGGATGGAGCTGTGTAAATGAGCAGCAGGGGAGGCACCATAGTCTGAGGTGCTATCTTTCAGATGAATTACCTGGAGCCCTATCTGGCTCTTCAGGTGGATATAAAAGATCCAATGACAATGAAGAAGAGAAGAGAATTGAAGAAGAGAAGGCTACTGTCTCTTCCTTATCCAACACCACAAAACAGATTAATCAGCTCTTTATCTCATTAGCTTTTGGTGGGAGCTTTCTGGACATTTGTCAACAAAGTAACAGTGGCTGTATTTCATTGGCTGTGAAGCACTTTGGGACCCAATGAGGGCATGAAAGGCACTACATAAATGCGTTCCAATTATCCAGCCTCATTCTATTACTGAACTGCATATCTTTGCCGACTCATTCATTGTATCTATTTGTGCTACAACCAAATGCAACTCAACACCAGCTGCACAGCAAAGTGGTCGCCTGTACCACCTGTGTCTTGTATATTTAGAGCCGATGCTGCCTCACCATCGTCACATCGCCCAGAGTTAGAGAACAATGCTGCTGATGCTGGTCTGAACTCAGCGCTGCTGGTCAGCTCCAGAGCTGGCTTCCTGTTGGGTTTTCTAACTGTTGGGCACAGGTGGTGGCACCGGGCTATCACATCACCGGCCATCGTGTCTCACGTTCTCCTCCTGCCTCCTGTGCTCCCATCTTACTTTCTGTCCCTTCACAAGACCTCGCTACCCCATCAGCTCTTTGTAACCAGCAGAAGATGCCGCCCGTGGTACTTCAAGCTGGTAGATCGCATTCTGTGTTTGCTCTCAGTTGTCAGGATTACAACAAGCTTCTGTCAGTACTACTCTCTGTGAAAGATGCTGTTACTGTACCAGTCGGATATCGCTGGGGTTGGCCAGGGAGGGGGGGCACAATGGTCCTTCGCAGTCCTGCAGGTTCCTGTAACTCAAGGGACGTGATTCTCCTCCGTGATCCCACACAATATTGGATAGTGATGAAGAATGACGGAAAATGCGGGTGGTGAGGCCTACCACCCTGACCAAGATTTGCGGCCCCACCCAACCTCGGCAGGACCCTCCTCCCCCAGGCAAATGGCAGCAGGACTCAGGGGAAGATTTCCCTCCTGTCTGCCGCACTTAGCACCACTTCCAAGGCCACTGCGGGGAAGATGGCCACAGAAAGCGACAGTAATGACCCTGGGTTACCCAGTGGAGAATGACAGCCCCCAATTAGTTTCTTGTGTAGGCCACACTCCTTGCTGAGGCCTACTTGGTATCCTAACTCTGGGGGGAGAGGGGGTGCTTCAGCCCCTTTACCTGCCTGGCCTCCACAGTGTCAGCTGTGGCTCAGTGGGTATCTCTCTCGCCTGAGTCAGAAGGTTGTGGGTTCAAGTCCCATTCCAGGGACTTGAGCACATAAATCTAGGCTGACACTCCAGTGCAGTGCTGAGGGGGTGCTGCACTGTCGGAGGTGCCGTCTTTCAGATGAGACGTTAAGCCGAGGCCCCGTCTGCTCTCTCAGGTGGATGTAAATTATCCTGTGGCACTATTTTGAAGTAGAGCAGGGGAGTTATCCCTGGTGCCCTGGCCAATATTTATCACTCAGTCAACATAACAAAAAAACAGATTATCTGGTCATTATCACAATGCTGTTTGTGGGAGCTTGCTTGTGCACAAATTGGCTGCCGCGTTTCCTACATTACAACAGTGGCTACACTCCAAAAGTACTTCATTGACTGTGAAGCATTGTCCCGCATTGTCCAGTTGGCATGAAAGGCGCTATGTAAATACAAGTCTTTCTTTCTATCTTTTATAACTAATGTGGCAGTGATGGTCTCCCTGCGGGGACGGCTCACTCCCTCTTGGCATTGGGAATCCCAACTTTGCTTGGACATGTTCCTGGAGGTTTTATCACATGACCCTCCACTGTCTACTGCTCTGATCCCACGTTCCTGCCATTGGCTGTCTGACATGGCCATCCTCGTGGCACAGACTCTACATTACCCGAATGGGTGATTCCTGACTGCCTGTCAATCAGTCCGCTTTACCCATCTCCAATATTCCTATAAATAAAAGTGTTCAAAGAAAATGAAAAAAACACCCAATTCTGTGCTTTGTTTCCAGGATTGCTCGTAGCGGTGTCCAGAAGATGAATATCGAATTACTGGAGACTCCAGGACAATCAGTCCGTCACTCAGACAATCAACAGAAAGTCAGCATGCAAGTGCAGCAAGCAATTAGGAAGGTAAATGGTATGTTGGCCTTTAGTGCAAGGGGTTGGGGTATAAGAGTAAGAGAGAATAAAATTGCCCCATTCCTTAAGGTCTCTAAACACTGGACATCGGCGGCCATGTTGCAGAGTGCAATGGCCACCGACTTTTCGTGTAATTATCAAACTTCTGCTCCTGCGGTATCCCGGCGGTGACCTGCTCCCCACCCTCCCTCCCACCGCTCCGCTGCTGCCGATCCGTGTTAAGTGCGTCATCACAGTGCGCACCGCTGATCTACCCCCCCAACGGTGAAATTCCACCGAGAGAATCTTCCTCTCGCCGGGCGGTGCCAAAAATTACATTTCCCCGACGGTGCAGTGAGGCTGAGGCCTTCTGCAATGGTGGTGCAGCTACCATTAAAGGGGAGGGTGCACTGATGCTGCCACCATGTTTCTTTTGTCGGCCGACTGCCATGTCGGGCCAACAATTATGCCCCCTCTTGGGTGTCAGGCCGAAACCCTCCCTGGTGACCCAGTGGACTGAACTTTAGAAATCGCGCAGGCTCTCCCCTTTAAATGAAGGGGAGAGCCGTGATGACGCAGCACCGTGATGACGTCAACAGCACTACGCTGATGACTGACGGCGGTGGCCACTCCCCTCCATCCCAACTTCTAGTGTGCTCACTGCCACATTTCCGCCCCCAATATGAGCGATATCTGGTCCGCCTGAAAATAAATCAAAGAGTGGAATTTCACTGAAGAGGTCACCTCATCCACCGCGGCGGTGAAAACACTAGAAACGGGGTGCGTGCGCCCCGTTTTGGACGGGGAGCAATTTCGGCCCCAGGAAGTCTTACTACAATTGTACAGGGCTATAGTGAAACCACATCTGGAGTACTGTGCACAGCTTTGGTCTCCTTATCTGAGGAAGAACCTCCTTGCCTTAGAGGTGGTGCAATGAAGGTTCAGTAGATTGATCCCTGGGCTGAGAGGGTTGTCCTATGGAGAGAGATTGAGTAGACTGGGCCAATACTCTCTGAAGTTTAGAAGAATGAGGTGATCTGAAGGATCTTGACAGGGTAGGTGCTGGGAGGTTGTTTCCCCTGGCTCGAGAGTCTAACACTACGGGACATAGTCTCAGGATTAGGGGTCAGCCATTTAAGACTGAGATGAGGAGGAATTTCTTCACTCAGAGGGTTGTGAATCTTTGGAATTCTCGAATCTAAAGGGCTGGGGATACTGAGTCGTTGAGTATATTCAAGGCTGAGATAGATACATTTTTGGAGTCTAGGGGAATCAAGGGATATGGGGATCGGACATAAAGTAGAGTTGAGGTCGAAGATCAGCCATGATTTTATTGAATGGCCGAGCGGGCTCAAAGTGGCTTATGATCTGCTCCTAATTCTTATGTTCTTATGTTTTTAATCCTGGAGGGTTGGCAATTCTACTGGGACCCCAACCATGGATTCCGGATGAACCCCAACCCAGGACACTGGGTAGGATTCTGGTGGTGGCAGAGGATGGGCAGACGACCTGTCATCTGGATCCCCGCTGCTGGAAGGAGAATCCTGGACAAGGTGTCAATTCCAATGTTGGCTGTTGAACTCCTTGTGAATTCCCGAAGGATCCTGTCACTGTACCATCGTGGTTGGATTAATAGTCGCAGCTCAGCAAGGTTCTACCGGTTAACTGTCTGCGCCATCGAGGTCCCTACGGATCTCCGCAGGACTGATGCTGTTGTGAATGAATCTGTTCAGGAATGGACCTGTTTGGGAGTAGATCTGTTTGGGAGTGGATCTGTTTGGGAGTGGATCTGAGAACATAAGAACATAACAACAAAAGAAATAGGAACCTTCTCCGCCATTCAATAAGATCATGGCTGATCTGGTCTTGGGCTCAGTTCCTCTTTCCTGCCCACTCCATAACCCTTTGCTCCCTTATCGCTCAAAAATCTATCTCCACCTTAAATATATTCCATGACCCATCCTCCACAGCTCTTTGGGGCAGAGAATTCCAAATATTTTCAACCCTGTGAGAGAAGAAATTCCTCCTCATTTCTGTTTTAAATGGGCGACGCCTTATTCTGAAATTAAGCCCCCTAGTTCTAGATTCCTCCACAAGGCGAAACATCCTCTCTGCATCCACCTTGTCAAGCCCCCTCATTATCTTAAATGTTTCAATATGATCACCTCTCATTCTTCTAAACTCCAATGCGTATAGGCCCAACCTGCTCAACTTTCTTCATATGACAACCCCTTCATCTCAGGAATCAACCTCGTGAACCTTCTCTGAATTGCCTCCAATGTAAGTATATCCCTCCTAAAATAAGGAGACCAATACTGTACGCAGTACTCCAGGTGTGGTCTCACCAACAGTTGAAGCAGGACTTCTCTACTTTTATACTCCATGCCCTTTGCAATAAAGGCCAACATTCCATTTGTCTTCCTGATTACTTGCTGTACCTGCATACTAACTTTTTGCGTTTCATGTACAAGAACCCCCAGATCCCTCTGTACTTTAGAATTTTGCTATACTTCCCATTTAAATAATCATTTGGTTTTTTATTTTTCCTACCAAAGTGGATAACCTCACATTTTCCCACATTATAGTCCATCTGCTAAATTTTTGCCCACTCACTGAGCCCCCCAAAAATATAGCTTTGTTCATTGGAACTATTGTCAAACCAGTATAACTGAACCTGAAACATAAGCAATACCTTCCATTAGAAACTCTCCCAATGATAAATGTTCCGGGCGGTGTATTAGGAACAGAATTATAATAAGCACCTCTATTTAGAGCACCATCGGAGCAGGCCGGGGAGCGGAAGGAAAAGCATGGCGGCCAGGCCCAGCAGGCTGAGTGGCCCTCGGCCTGCGAGCACCATCAGAGCAGGCCGGGGAGTGGGAGGAGCAGCGTGGCGGCATACCACTCCAGGGAGCAGGACGTGCTGGAGCAGGAGAGCAACGACAGTGAAAAGGGACGTCACCAAGGTGCAGGTCGGTGATTGGAGCATGGGCAGGTACATCAGGAGCGGCGAGATCAGGGCGAAGGACCGGCGAGAGACTGTAGAGGGTCGTGATCGGGGTCCAGGAGAGGCGTGAGTTCGGGGCCCAGAAGAGTCGAGGGTCCAGGGTCAGCACGGACCAGCCCACACTGTGATATGTGTGTGCACTAGGTCTGTGCATCAGAGCAGGTCTCCAGACGTCTTGGTTAATCCTTGCTACTGGACCAAGACCTAGCTCTGTCAAGCCCGTGTGGTGGCTGGTGTGCAACGGCCACCACACGTTAAAAAAAATCCACGCACAGGCATCTTCCACCCTTCAAAATTTAGTTCGTACCTGGAATATTAGGTCCATCATTGAAACACCTGTGAACTTTTTGACGTGGAAGCAAGTCATCCTCGATTCGAGGGACTGCCTATGATTAGGGATCATTGTGAAACCAGAAAGCAAGGATTTGCTTTTGATGCCTGGCTATATTACAATTTGCCAGAAGGTGGCAGCAGGGCTCTTCCTGTGGCTGGTAGTTGCTGACTGACAACACATTGCTTTGATCTCACTAAACCTTCCCAGTGAAATACAATGGGAGTGCTAACAGACGCAAAAGTCTCCACCCACGGAATTGGGCGGGGATTTTGCAGAAGCTGGAAAAGTCCCGATGGGCTGCATGCGGCGATGATGGCATCATCGCTGTGTGCATCACCCCCTTACTGCCCCAGAAGTTAAATTGCCCCGCGCATCCTACCTTAGTACCTGGCAATGGCAACAACAGCTTGAGCGGATGGAGGAGCGCTATTTAAAGCGCCTTCTTGAAAACTATTTTCCGTTGGCCATTGCTTCTTTCTGTTTTCCAACCGTTCGGCAGAGTTGCTGGCGGACCGACAGCAGCGCTTGTTACCTCAAAGAGTCTTCTGCATCCTAACTTTTCCCCTGTATAACTGACGGCAGTTTTGAAGTTAAAATATTTCTGTCGCTTCATGGAGGCTGTGCTGGCCCTCAACCTCCTGCTCTGACTTCACTGTCACAGGATTAAGATAACGGCGCCTCCAATTACAGAGGGAAAGGCAACAACAAAGCAGAGAGCACCACAGGGAGAGGCCCATGGAGCAGGGCAAAGGGAAAGGCACAGGGCGTTTGTTATATTTTTGACTGTTTTTCAGATAAGACATTAAACCCCATCTTCACACTCAGGCGGACCGTAAAAAAATCTCACGGCACCGATTTGGGTGTTCTCCCAAATCCTGGCCAATATTATTTCCTAAATTAACACCTAAAAACAGATTATTTGGTCATTATCAAATTGCTGTTAGTGGGAGCTTGCTGTGCTCAAGTTGGCTGTTCCATTAAAACAGTGATTAACTGTTAAAAAAAAATACTTTATTGGCTGTAAAGCACCTTGGGATGTCCTAAAGTCATAAAAAGCGCTATATAAATGCAATTCTTTCTTCCACTCTAGCGTAGAATCAACGACAGCCGATAACAACAACAACTTGCATTTATATAGTGTCTTTAATACAGTAAAACGTCCAAAGGTGCTTCACAGGAGTGTTATAAGACAAAACAATTTGACACCGAGACATATAGGAGATATTACGGCAGATGCCATCATCGCCGCATGCAGCCCATCGGGACTCTTCCGGCTTCTGCAAAATCCCCGCCCAATTCCGTGGGTGGCGACTTTTGCGCCCGTTAGCACTCCCATTGTGTTTCACTGGGAAGGTTTAGTGAGATCAAAGCAATGTATTGTCAGTCAGCAACTACCAGCCACAGGAAGAGCCCTGCGGTCAAAGAATTAGGTTTTAAGGAGCGCCTTAAAGGAAGAGGGAGAGGAAGAGAGGCGGAGAGGTTTAGGCAGGGAGTTCCAGAGCTTGGGGTCGAGGCAACAGAAGGCACAGCCAACAATGGCTGAGTGATTATAATCAGGGATGCTCAGGAGGGCCGAGTTAGAGGAGTGCAGACATCTCGGGGGGTTGTGGGGCTGGAGGATATTACAGAGATAGGGAGAGGTGAGGCCATGGAGGGATTTGAAAACAAGGATAAGAATTTTGAAATTGAGGCGTTGCTTAACCGGGAGCCAATGTAGGTCAGTGAGCACAGGGGTGATGGGTGAATGGCATTTGTGATATATTCACAGAGCGCAGCACACACAGCTTCCTACATGGCAGGCAGCTCTCTCGGAAGCCTCCGGAAATCTGTCTGGTTCTGTTTATTATTAACCCTGCACTTGCAGTACACAATATGTCCACATCCACAGTGTGGCGCTACAAACATCACAAGCTTACAGGCATTACACTTCTCCATCCTTAATGAAGAAGTTATTATAATAAACATCATACATAACTTTAATGTTTATACATAACACAAAATATAAACTTATTTTTTTCCATATTTACAAATTTAACTTAACCACTTGTTTTCTGTTTCGAAGAGGATACCTTCGCTCTCGAACAGAACCTTCCAAACATGGTGTCGATTTCACACTCATTCGAGGCTCATCCTGAGGAACATTTTCCTCCACGGAATTTCCTTGATTTTCATTTGAACTCAATCTAACTTCAGGCTCTTTGTTTTCCTGACTCGGACTCAGACTTTCATTCTGATTCTCTCCTGGATTTGTTTCCAGTACATTGGATTTAGGATTTGCTACTGGTATATCAAAACTATCTGGTGAGTCAGAAATAATTGAATCATTCCCACCTTCAACTCCTTCCATGTCTGTAGGTAAAATATGATCAATATGAACAAATCTAACCTGTCCATTATCAAACATCTTTACCAAATATGTGCGAGGACCACATATCTTCACCACTCTTCCTGATAACCACTTTAACCATTTATGGTGGTGGTTCTTCACTCTCACCTTCTGGTTTAATTTCACACTTCTCTCTTTTTTACTCTACCTCTATCATGATTCTTTTTCTGTCTTAATTGTGTCTCTTCTACGGACTGTGCCAAATTTGGCTTTAACAACAAGAATCTGATTCATGGCTGTCATAGAAACATAGAAACATAGAAAATAGGTGCAGGAGTAGGCCATTCAGCCCTTCTAGCCTGCACCACCATTCAATGAGTTCATGGCTGAACATTCAACTTCAGTACCCCATTCCTGCTTTCTCGCCATACCCCTTGATCCCCCTAGTAGTAAGAACCTCATCTAACTCCTTTTTGAATATATTTAGTGAATTGGCCTCAACAACTTTCTGTGGTAGAGAATTCCACAGGTTCACCACTCTCTGGGTGAAGAAGTTCCTCCGCATCTCGGTCCTAAATGGCTTACCCCTTACCCTTAGACTGTGACCTCTGGTTCTGGACTTCCCCAACATTGGGAACATTCTTCCTGCATCTAACCTGTCTAACCCTGTCAGAATTTTAAATGTTTCTATGAGGTCCCCTCTCATTCTTCTGAACTCCAGTGAATACAAGCCCAGTTGATCCAGTCTTTCTTGATAGGTCAGTCCCGCCATCCCGGGAATCAGTCTGGTGAACCTTCGCTGCACTTCCTCAATAGCAAGAATGTCCTTCCTCAGGTTAGGAGACCAAAACTGTACACAATACTCCAGGTGTGGCCTCACCAAGGCCCTGTACAACTGTAGCAACACCTCCCTGCCCCTGTACTCAAATCCCCTCGAATGAAGGCCAATATGCCATTTGATTTCCGAACCGCCTGCTGTACCTGCATGCCAACCTTCAATGACTGATGTACCATGACACCCAGGTCTCGTTGCACCTCCCCTTTTCCTAATCTGTCACCATTCAGATAATAGTCTGTCTTTCTGTTTTTACCACCAAAGTGGATAACCTCACATTTATCCACATTATACTTCATCTGCCATGCATTTACCCACTCACCTAACCTATCCAAGTCGCTCTGCAGCCTCATAGCATCCTCCTCGCAGCTCACACTGCCACCCAACTTTGTGCCATCCGCAAATTTGGAGATACTACATTTAATCCCCTCGTCTAAATCATTAATGTACAGTGTAAACAGCTGGGGCCCCAGCACAGAACCTTGCGGAACCCCACTAGTCACTGCCTACCATTCTGAAAAGTCCCCATTTACTCCTACTCTTTGCTTCCTGTCTGACAACCAGTTCTCAATCCATGTCAGCACACTACCCCCAATCCCATGTGCTTTAACTTTGCACATTAATCTCTTGTGTGGGACCTTGTCGAAAGCCTTCTGAAAGTCCAAATATACCACATCAACTGGTTCTCCCTTGTCCACTCCACTGAAAACATCCTCAAAAAATTCCAGAAGATTTGTCAAGCATGATTTCCCTTTCACAAATCCATGCTGACTTGGACTTATCATGTCACCTCTTTCCAAATGAGCTGCTATGACATCCTTAATAATTGATTCCATCATTTTACCCACTACTGAGGTCAGGCTGACCGGTCTATAATTCCCTGTTTTCTCTCTCCCTCCTTTTTGAAAAAGTGGGGTTACATTGGCTACCCTCCACTCCATAGGAACTGATCCAGAGTCAATGGAATGTTGGAAAATGACTGTCAATGCATCCGCTATTTCCAAAGCCACCTCCTTAAGTACTCTGGGATGCAGTCCATCAGGCCCTGGGGATTTATCAGCCTTCAATCCCATCAATTTCCCCAACACAATTTCTCGACTAATAATGATTTCCCTCAGTTCGTCCTCCTTACTAGACCCTCTGACCCTTTTTATATCCGGAAGGTTGTTTGTGTCCTCCTTAGTGAATACCGAACCAAAGTACTTATTCAATTGATCTGCCATTTCTTTGTTCCCCGTTATGACTTCCCCTGATTCTGACTGCAGGAGACCTACGTTTGTCTTTACTAACCTTTTTCTCTTTACATATCTATAGAAACTTTTGCAATCCGTCTTAATGTTCCCTGCAAGCTTCTTCTCGTACTCCATTTTCCCTGCTCTCATCAAACCCTTTGTCCTCCTCTGCTCAGTTCTAAATTTCTCCCAGTCCCCGGGTTCGCTGCTATTTCTGGCCAATTTCTATGCCACTTCCTTGGCTTTAATACTATCCCTGATTTCCCTTGATAGCCACAGTTGAGCCACCTTCCCTTTTTTATTTTTACGCCAGACAGGAATGTACAATTGTCATTTGAGAAACAACTCTGCTGGTGTTCTACCAGTAGTTGCATGAGGAGTATTTCGATATGTAATCAAAAAATTAGCCAATTTGTGATCCAATGACAACTGTCGTTTCCTTGGATTTGAATCTAACATTTGTTTTTTGAGGGCACGTTTAACAATTTGTACAGTGCGCTCTGCTGCACACAATACGTCCACATCCATAGTGTGGAACTACAAACATTACAAGCTTACAGACCTGACAGCACTTGGTGTGAGTTAATACACCGGCAGCCGAGTTTTGGATGACCTGAAGAGTACATAGGGTAAAATATGGGTGGCCAGCCAGGAGTGCGTTGGAATAGTCAAGTCTAGAGGTAACAAAGGCCTGGACGAGGGCTTCAGCATCCGATGAGCTCTGGCAAGGGCGGACACAGGAAATGTTACGGAGGTGGAAATAGGCGGTCTTAGATATGCAGTGGATATGTGGTCGGAGGCTAATTTCTGGGTCAAATATGACAACAAGGTTGTGAATACTATGGTTCTGCCTTACACTGATAATAGGGAGAGGGATGGAGTCAGTGGTTAGAGAATGGAGTTTGTGGTGGGGACCAAAAACAATGGCTTCAGTCTTCCCAATATTTAATTGGAGAAAATCTTTACTTATCCAGAACTGGATGTCAGACAAGCAGTCTGACAATTTAGAGACTTTTGGGGGTTCGAAAGAAGTGGTGATGAGGTAGAGCTGGGTGTCATTAGTGTACATGTGGAAACTGACGCTGTGTTTTCAGGTGATGTCGCCAAGGGGCAGCATGTAGATGAGAAATAGAAGGGGGCAAAGGATAGATCCTTGGGGGACACTAGAGGTAACGATGCAGGGGTGGGAAGGGAAGCCATTGCAGGTGATTTTCTGGCTACGATTAGATAGATGAGAATGGAACCAGGCGAGTGCAGTCCCACCCAGCTGGACGACGGTGGAGAGGCGTTGGAGAAGGATAGAGTGGTTAACCGTATCAAAGACTGCAGACAAGTCAGCAAGGATGAGGAGGGATAGTTTGTCTTTGTCACAGTCACAAACATGGAGTTGCCGGAAAGATGGGCATGGATTTGGGAGGCGACAACACGTTCAAGGAAGTTGGAGAGGAAAAGGAGGTTGGAGATGGAGAGCAATTTGCAAGGATTTAGGGGTCAAAGGTTGATGATGGCAGATTTGAGGAAGAGGGGGACAGTACCTGAGGAGAGAGAACCATTAACAATGTCAGCTAACATGGGAACCAGAAAAGGAAGTTGGGTGGTCGGCAGTTTAGTGAGAATAGGGTCAGGGGAGCAGGAAGCGGGTCTCATGGACAAGATGAGCGCGGAGAGGTCATGAGGGAAAATACAATAGTTGGCATGGCCAGTGATATGTATTGATGCTTGGGGTCACTAGACATCAGGAGGTCATCAGGCTGTACGCGCGTGTGCGTGGGCCCTGGTATATAAGAGCAAGTACCATGTCATGTTCGCACTTTGAGCGTGAATAAAGTTGAACCAGGTTTACAGCAGCAAGTCTTTTCGAGTCATTATATACATTATATTTGGCGATGAGGTAACTTAAGAACCTTCGCATGAACAATGGGCACCATTGCAATTCTGGAGAGATTCGTGGAAGGCGAGGATTGGGCGTATTTTATCGACCGCCTGGATCAGTATTTTGTGGCCAACAAAATGGAGGGAAATGCTGATGCAGTTAGGCACAGGGCGGTTTTCCTCACAGTTTGTGGTCCAAAAATTTATAGCCTCTTAAAGAATATTCTCTCGCCTTTACGTTCAACGGACAAGGACTAAGGAGATTTGTGCGCTCTGGTGCGTGACCATCTCAAGCCAAAAGAGGAGATCATCATCTCACGCTATTGCTTCTACACACATGTTCGTGCTGAGGGTCAGGATGTGTCGGGATTCTTCGCTGACCTGAGACGTCTGGCTGAGCCGTGTAAGTTCGGAAACGTGTTGGAAGACATGCTGCGCGATTTCTTCATGATAGGAATCAATCATGATGTGATCCTTCGGAAATTATTGGCTGCAGAAAAGCTGGATTTAAGCAAGGCCATGCATGGCGACTGATGATAATTTAAGGCAGATATTATCGAAGAGTCAGAGCTCCACGGCAAATACTGTAAACAAGATTGTGTCATAGGCAGAGCTGCTTATGGCAGGGCCTACTCGACTGCTTATGTGAAACCTGTAACTGCTCAAAGGGTCCGCCAAGTGGCACGAATCCGATTTTACCCTGTTGGCGTTGTGGGGGCAATCATCGGCCTCATCAGTGTCGATTTAAAGAGTACATCTGTAAAGGCTGCTCAAAAGCGGGGCATATTCAGTGAATGTGCCCACAACTGCGCAAGCGTGCTGCTGCTCATCACCGTGCTGGCCCAGATATGCAACCCGAGATATCCGAGGAGGAAATGTATGGTCTGTATTCGTTCCTGACAAAGAGCCAACCGATAATGGTTCATGTGAAGCTGAATGGCGTGCCTGTATCAATGGAGCTGGACACGGGTGCGAGTCGGTCGATAATGAGCCAAAGGACATTCGACAAGACACTGAGGCTGTGAAGCCTAAGCTGAGTCCAGTCAATGCCAAGTTGTGTACTTACACGAAGGAATTCATACCAGTGATTGGCAGTGCAGTAGTCAAGGTGTCGTATGATGGTGTGTTTCACGATTAACCATTATGGATCAACGCTGTTCGGCAGGAATTGGCTCGAGAAAATCAAGTGGAACTGCAATGATATCAAAGCGTTTTCCTCGGTGGATGATATTTCATGTGCTCAAGTGTTGAAGAAGTTTCCTTCTTTGTTTGAACCAGGCATTTGGGAATTTTACTGGAGCCAAGGTACAGATTCACCTGGATTCTGATGCAAGATCTGTCTATCACAAAGCTCGGTCTGTTCCATACATGATGAGGGAGAAGGTCGAAATTGAGCTTGATAGACTCGAAAGTGAAGGGGTCATATCACCGCTCGAATTAAATGAATGGGCCAGTCCCATTGTTCCTGTGTTAAAGAATGATGGCACTGTCAGGATCTGTGGAGACTACAAGGTTACGATTAACCAATTTTCGAAACATGATCAGTACCCGTTACCGAAGGCTGATGACCTGTTCGCCATGCTAGCTGGTGGAAAGTCGTTCACTAAACTGGATCTGACGTTGGCCTATATGACACAGGAGCTTGTCGACACTTCGAAGAAACTCACCTGCTTTAACACCCATACAGGACTGTTTGTCTATAACAGGTGTCCTTTTGGAATCCGTTCGGCTGCTGTCATATTTCAGAGGGATATGGAGAGTTTACTGAAGTCCGTTCCTAGAACTGTCATGTTTCAAGATGACATTCTGGTCACAGATCGCAATACTGCTAAACATCTGAACAATCTTGAAGAAGTATTACATCATCTGGACAAAGTGGGACTCAGGCTGAAACATTCAAAGTGTGTCTTCATGGCTCCTGAAGTTGAATTCCTGGGGAGGAAGATTGCTGCTGATGGTATCAGGCCTACCGATTTGAAAACCAAGGCCATCAAAAATGCACCCAGACCTCAGAATGTGATGGAGCTGCATTAATTCCTTGGGATACTCAACTACTTTGGTAATTTTTTGCCCGGGTTGAGCACTTTATAGAGTCACTGCACATGCTGCTCAGAAAAGGCGACAAGTGGGTCTGGGGTGTATCTCAAGATAGAGCTTTTGAGAAAGCTAAGAATCTGCTCTGTTCAAACAAACTGCTTGTTCACTATGATTGTGTAAGTGTCTTGTATTGGCCTGTGATGCTTCATCATATGGAATTGGCTGTGTACTCCAACACGCAAATGAGTCGGGTAAGCTACAACTGTTGCGTATGCTTCGAGAAGTTTGTCAAAAGCGGAAAGAGCTTACAGCATGGTAGAAAAAGAAGCTTTGGCCTGTATGTATGGGGTCAAGAAGATGCATCAGTACCTGTTTAGTCTTCGTTTTGTACTTGAAACGGATCACAAGCCACTCATTTCATTATTTTCGAAAAACAAAGGTATTAATACCAATGCATCGTTCCGCATTCAGAGGTGGGCGTTGACATTGTCTGCCTATGGTTATGTCATTCATCACAGACCGGGAACTGAGAATTGTGCCGATGCACTGAGTCATTTGCCTTTGCCCACACCAGATATGGAGACGCCTCAACCTGCAGATCTACTGCTAGTAATGGATGCTTTTGAGAGTGAAGGTACCCCTGTCACTGCTCAACAAGTTAGGATCTGGACCAGCCATGACCCTATATTATCGGTTGTGAAATGTGTCCTCAGTGGTGATTGGTCTGCAATACCGATGGAAATGTGTGATGAGACCAAACCTTACAACCGTCACAAAGATGACCTGTCCATTCAGTCAGACTGTCTACTGTGGAGTAATCATGTTGTTATGCCTAAGAAAGGCAGAGAAAAATTTGTCCGTGAACTACATAGCACTCATCCTGGCATTGTCCTGATGAAAGCCATTGCTAGGGCTCATGTTTGGTGGCCTGGAATTGACTCTGATCTGGAATCATGTATGCATCAGTGCAATACTTGCATGCAGCAAAGTAAAGTACCAGTGGAATCTCCACTGAGTCTTTGGTCATGGCCATCTAAACCATGGCCGAGGATACACATCGATTTTGTGGGCCCTTTCCTAGGAAAGATATTTTTTGTTGTGGTGGATGCATATTCAAAGTTATTATGACATCCAGTACGTCCACAGCTACTATTGAGAGCCTTCATGTCATGTTTGCTACTCATGGCTTGCCTGACATTGTTGTGAGCGACAACGGACCTTGCTTCACAATTCTGGAGTTTCAAGAGTTCATGAAACTCAATGGTATCAGACATGTAAGGTCTGCTCCATTCAAACCTGCTTCTAATGGTCAAGCAGAGCATGCGGTTCAAACAATCAAGCAAAGGATGAAACGTGTGACTCAGGGTTCACTGCAGACTCACTTGTCACGTATATTGCTGAGTTACAGGACAAGACCCCATAAGCTTACCGGGGTCTCTTCTGCTGAACTACTGATGAAGAGTGTCATGTATCTTACATTATTATATATAACTGTATCCTAACATGCTATACATGACTGTAATAAGATATGACCTGTAACCACCAGCATACCTTACCACCAGGGGTGCACTTGCAAGAGACAGGTATATAAAGACAGGTCTCAGGCAAGTGCAGCATTCCAGAGCTGTGAAATAAAGGTGCAGGTCCAGAGTGACCTTGACTTCACTACATGCCTCGTGTGAATCTGTACTGAGGGGACAGGACTTTACAGAGGCGACGAGTTACGGGATTACAGAATCCACAGAATGGCGAACAACGGATCAGATGAAAAGTACAATGCTGGAGACAATTGGGAGGACTTTATAGAAAGGCTCCAGCAAAGCTTTGTAACCAAAGACTGGTTAGGAGATGTCAAAGCAGACAAGAGAAGAGCCCATCTCTTGACCAGCTGTGGCTCGAAAACATACGCTTTAATGAAGGATCTGTTGGCACCCGAGAAACCAGCAAGCAAGTCGTTTGAAGAATTGAGCACACTGGTAAGAGACCACCTGAAGCCAGTGAGCAGCCTACACATGGCCAGACACAGGTTCTCCAACTACAGATGCTGTGTGGGCCAGAGCATACCCAACTTCGTGGCGGAATTTCGGAGGTTGGCTAATTTATGTGAGTTTTCCGATGAATTGAGGAGAGAAATGCTGAGAGACTTTTTCATTGAAGGAATAGGCCACGCAGGCATATTCCGAAAGCTCATAGAGACCAAGAACCTGACCTTAGAGGCAGCAGCACTGGTTGCATGGACATTCTTGGTAGGAGAAGAAGAAACGAGGTTGATTTACAATGAAGGTACGATAACTAACGAAATATCAGAACAAGAAGTTCACAGCATTAAACAAGCTGCTACCCCCACACACAGACAAAACCGGGAGAACAGGCTCTCGACAGCAGGCAATGGCGCCAGAAGCCATCAAGGGCCACAGGAACGGACGTTCACACCTCATCAACCCACAATGTGAGCAATCAACTACAAACTGAGAGAAGCTCAAGAGAGATCAGCCAGAAGCAGTCTGTGCTGGAGGTGTGGGGGTGGGCACTCGTCAAGGGGATGTCGATTTCAGCAGGCTGTTTGCAGGAACTGTGAATATACAGGGCATTTGGCCTGCATGTGCAAAAAAACAGCAGCTCCGCTGGTATACGAATCGGATGGGTCGGAAAGCGGACCAGAAGATGGTGGGGACAGTACCCGGGACACCGATGTACAGCGGGTCAACACGATCAATGGGCGCTGCTCCTACAACAGGACGCCTCCTATAATGATGAGGGTCCTACTCAACGGGATACCTGTCAACATGGAGCTGGATACGGGAGCGAGTCAATCTCTCATGGATGCTCAACAATTTGAACAACTGTGGCCGCATAAAAGAGACAGACCAAAACTCACAAGGGTCGACACCAAACTAAAGACCTAGACCAAAGAAATCATACCAGTCCTCGGTAGCGCCATGCGCTCTGTCACACACAAAGGGACAGTGAACCGACTTCCCCTGTGGATTGTCCCTGGAGACCCCCCAGCACTGCTGGGGAGAAGCTGGCTGGCAAAACTAAACTGGAAATGGGATGATGTCCATGCCATGTCATTAGAGGAACGGACCTCCTGCTCATCAGTTATAAAGCGATTTGAACATCTCTTTCAGCCAGGTGTGGGCACTTTCAAAGGGGCCAAAGTCAAAATCTACATCACACAGGATGCTAGACTGGTCCATCACAAGGCCAGAGCTGTACCCTATGTGATGAGGGAAAAGATTGAACACAAACTAGACAGGCTTCTGCAGGAAGGCATTATATCACCTGTGGAATTTAGCGACTGGGCAAGTCCCATCATCCCAGTCATGAAGCCTGATGGATCCGTACGAATCTGTGGGGACTACAAATCTACCATAAACAGAGTCTCCCTACAGGACCAGTACCCGCTGCCCAGAGCGGAGGACTTATTTGCCACATGTGCTGGAGGTAATCTTTTCTCAAAACTAGACCTCACATCTGCGTATATGACGCAAGAATTGACCGAGGAATCCAAGCTACTCACCACTATCAACACACATCGAGGCCTTTTCATGTACAATCGATGCCCATTCGGCATCAAGTCGGCAGCTGCCATATTCCAGCGCAATATGGAGAGTCTGCTCAAGTCCATCCTGGGGATGGTTGTATTTCAAGACAACATACTTATCACGGGCAGGGACACCGACTCCCATCTCCGTAATTTGGAGGAAGTACTAAAGTGGTTGGATCGGGTAGATCTACAAGTCAAGAAATCCAAGTGCCTGTTTCTCGCATCTGAGGTTGAATTTTTGGGCAGAAGGATTGCCGCTGATGGAATCCGCCCAACAGAGTCCAAAACAGAAGCAATTCGCCTGGCACCCAGGTCCGGAATGTCTCAGAACTGCGCGTCTTTCTCGGGCTACTCAATTACTTTGGGAACTTTATGCAGAACTTAAGCACGCTGCTGGAGCCTCTCCACGTGCTACTCAGGAAGGGGTGTGATTGGTTTTGGGGGCACGCCCAGGAACGCGCCTTCAATAAGGCACGCAACCTTCTGTGTTCCAACAGTGTTTTGACTTTCTTTGATCCAGGTAAAAAGCTAGTTCTCACATGCGATGCGTCAGCGTATGGGGTCGGGTGCGTTTTGCAACATGTCAATAGTGCGGGCAAATTACAACCCATAGCTTATGCCTCCAGGTCACTTTCGCGGGCGGAGCGTGGGTACGGAATGGTAGAGAAGGAGGTGCTCGCGTGCATGTATGGTGTCAAAAAGATGCACCAATACCTTTTCAGGGCCAAGTTCGCATTAGAAACCGACCACAAGCCCCTCACGTTCCTCCTATCCGAGAGCAAGGCAATAACTGCCAATGCCTCAGCGCGATTTCAACGGTAGGCACTCATGCTGGCGTCCTACGACTATACCATAAGGCACAGACCAAGCACAGACAACTGTGCCGACACGCTCAGCAGGCTACCCCTGGCGACCACGGAAGGGTCTGACGAACAGGACTGTGAGATAGTCATGGCAATCAATGCCTTTGAGTCCACAGGTTCACCCATGATGGCTCGCCAAATCAGAGCCTGGACGGCCAGCGACCCCACGTTATCCTTAGTAAAAAGATGTGTCCTAACCGGTGACTGAGCAGAGGCTCGCGATGCCTGCCCTGAGGAATTAAAACCCTTTCACAGGCGCATGCATGAGCTATCACTACAAGCAGACTGCCTGATGTGGGGCAACCGAGTAGTCATGCCTCTGCGAGGCAGAGAGGCACTTGTGCGGGAGCTCCACCGTGAGCACCCGGGGATCGTTCTCATGAAGGCTATAGCCAGATCCCACGTCTGGTGGCCTGGCATTGACGCGGACTTGGAGCTCTGCGTCCGAAGGTGCACCATTTGTGCCCAACTCAGCAATGCCCCCAAGGAGGCTCCCCTGAGCCCCAGGCCCTGGCCTACCAAACCGTGGTCGCGGGTGCATGTAGACTATGCGGGCCCATTTATGGGCAAAATGTTCCTCGTAGTTGTAGATGCATTTTCAAAGTGGATCGAATGCACCATTTTAAACTCGAGCACAACCTCCACCACTGTGGAGAGCCTCGCAACCATGTTTGCAACGCACAGAATCCCTGACATATTCGTCAGTGACAATGGTCCTTGCTTCACCAGCACAGAATTCCAAGATTTTATAATTGACCACGGCATAAATCACATCAAGACGGCACCGTTCAAACCGGCCTCCAACGACTAGGCGAAGAGAGCAGTGCAAATCATTGAACAAGGCATGTTTAAAATCCAAGGTCCCACGCTGCAGGGTCGCCTGTCTAGACTGCTGCTAGCATACAGATCTTGTCCGCACTCATTGACTGGGACCCCCCCGCGCAACTGTTGATGAAAAGGACTTTAAAAACAAGGCTCTGATTAATCCTCCCAGACATGCATGAAATCGTTGAGGCAAAGCGCCGTAAGCTGACTGAGTACCATGACAGAAATTCGAGGGGGAGATGGAATGAGATAGGGGACAAAGTGTTTGTACTAAACTATGGCAGGGGTCCCTAATGGCTTGCAGGGACAGTAATGGGCAAGGAAGGAAACAGGCTACTGGTAGTACAAATGGACAATGGCAAAACCTGCCGGAGGCATATAGACCAAGTCAAAAGCAGATTTACCAACAACACTGAGGCAGCCAGAGGCTGACTACAATGTCTACCAACAACCAGAGGCAGACTACAATGTGGAACTTGCACCACACCTGGTGGACAGACAGAGGGAACAACCTGAGGAAAGGGCAATCCCAACAGACAGCCCAGGTGAGTCAACAACAATCACACCAATCGAAACAGACAGCCCAGGCAAGATACCAGCAACCACACCCAAAGAAAAACAGACACCAAGGCAAACAACTGAACCACAACTCAGATGCTCCATGCGAAAGCATAGACCACCTGAGAGACTGAACCTATAAAGACAATAAGACCTTGGGAGAGGGTGATGTCATGTATCTTACATTATTATATATAACTGTATCCTAACATGCTATACATGACTGTAATAAGATATGACCTGTAACCAGCAGCATACCTTACCACCAGGGGTGCACTTGCAAGAGACAGGTATATAAGGACAGGCCTCAGGCAAGTGCAGCATTCCAGAGCTGTGAAATAAAGGTGCAGGTCCAGAGTGCCCTTGACTTCACTACATGCCTCGTGTGAATCTGTACTGAGGGGACAGGACTTTACAAAGAGTAGTCTCAAGACCAAGCTTTCTCTTGTCCATCCTGATTTGAATGATGGGGTTGAAAACAGACGTCAAAATCAGCAATGGTATGATGATCGTGCTGCTGTGTCACGTGACATCTCTCAACGATCCAGTTTATGTGCTGAATTATGGTCAAGGTCCAAAGTGTATCGCTGGTACTGTTACAGCAAGGAAGGTAACAGGGTGTTTATTGTCGTGCTCAAGAATGGGCAGACATGCAGGAAACATGTTGATCAGGTCAAACTGCGGCACACGGATGAACTGGAACTGTTTGAGGAAGATGCAGTCAGTGACCAACCAACCAATGTTCATTCATCAGAACACTCTGCTATCATGACTGAACTTTCAGTCTCTGACATGTTCATCACCATTCCCATCAGATCGCTTACTCAACCTCCAGTCATAACAGACTCAGAATGCTCGCCCAGAACTGGAGTTGAACTGAGATGTTCTTAATTTGTAAAGAGACTGATCCTAAGATCTTGAAGGGGGATGTATTGATGCTTACGGTCACTAGACACCAGGAGGCGCCACTGTCAGAGGTCATCGGGCTTTATGCGTGTGTGCGCGAGCCCTGGTATATAAGAGCGAGTACCATGTCATGTGCACACTTTGGGCGCGAATAAAGTTGAACCAGGTTTACACCTGAGTGAGTTTACAGCAACAAGTCTTTCGAGTCATTATATACATGACAGCCAGCACCTTCATCTTTCACATTTAACAGCAACAACAGTAATCCAATATGCATGCACTGCTGCATGCCCCAAAGTAGGGGAGTCACCGGTGGCAGTATGTGGACACCTGGACAGCTGGTTGCTGCTTGCCCTGTGCTATCTCCCCTTGCTCCTCCTCACATGGGCGCCGCAACTCACCTGGTGCTTCCTCTTCAAGCTCACTCATTGCGTCCTCTGTGACACGTGTAGTGTGAGCAGGATTCAGCAACGTTGTGTGCAGGGCCACTGGCACTGCGGGGCAAGCTGGTCTTGTGGGCCTACAATGACAGAAAAGGGACAAATGTTAGAATGCCAGCTCCAAGAGGCAGCTTCAAATAGAGCTTGCGTTGCAAGATGTGCATGAAGCACGTGTGGATGTGTGGATGTCTATGTGGGAGTAAGCGACAAGGCGAGACAGACAAAGGAGCAACATGATAAAGGTCCTGAGCTTAGAGACCTGTGACTTCACCTTCCCCTTCTCCCTCCATGCTCTTATCTGCCTCTTCAAAGGGCATCTCAGCCCTTAGGCTCTCCTGCAGTTCAGCATTGATCCCTTCCATGATGGAGTCATTTTCTGATTTTGTGCTGCTGATCTCCACTGCAAGAGCTTCATTCTGGTCCCACCACTGACGCTAGAAAATCGTCCTGCTGATTCCCAATGGTAAATGAACATGCGAGAGTTGTGCCAAAAAATGAAGTCAGGTGCGGGCATGCACTGGACCACTTTTCAAAAGTCGTCTCCCTTCTTCATGGTGGCAAATGGAGGAAGAATCGCTTCCAACATCACCTGCAACTTGATCTCCATTTGTGGATACTTCAGCCAATTGCACTTTCTGGCTTCAATTAGACCATCGTCTGGACTGAGGTTCATACAAGGCAACTCAGGTGGACATATGGATCGCAGAGGGAAAAACTGCTGCTTGGTGCGGTACTGAGTCTTTAGCTCGAGAAGATCCAATGTCGGATACCTGGGCTGTGCTGAGCTTACTGATCTCGGCTGTGTCAGAGGTGCTAAAAGTGGCAATTAGCCTCAATATACCTGGGCTACGCAGCTTCCTTCAGTCTTGTAACCCTACTGTCCTATAGCCTCTTGCTGAAGCATCCCATTCCCAATTGGTGGGGCATGGAAGGTGCCCGTGCAGAGGTCAGGAGGACAATATCAGCGCACTCACTCAATTTATGGCTCAGTGGGCAGCACCCTCGCCTCTGAGTTAGAAGCTTGTGGGTTGAAGTCCCACTCCAGGGACTTGAGCACATAAATCTAGGCTGACACCCCAGCGCAGTGCTGAGGGAGTGCTGCATTGTCGGATGTGCCTTCTTTCGGATGAGACGTTAAACCGAGGCCCCGTCTGCTCTCTCAGGTGGATGTAAAAGATCCCATGGCACTATTTCGAAGCAGAGCAGGAGAGTTATCCCCGATGTCCTAGTCAATATTTATCCCTCAATCAACATAACAAAAAAACAGATTATCTGGTCATTATCACATTGCTGTTTGTGGGAGCTTGCTGTGCACAAACTGGCTGCTGCATTTCTCACCTTACAACAGTAACTACATTCCAAAAGTACTCAATTAGCTGTCAAGCGCTTTGAGACGTCCAGTGCTGGTGAAAGGCGCTATATAAATGCAAGTTTTTCTTTCTTTTCTTTCTGCCGACACTGCAAGGACTCAAACCTGCACTGGTCAGTTGGCCAATGATCATCCAGTGACTATCCTCCATGGGGTTGGGGTTAAGGTAAACCGTATATCTTTGGAATTCAGTCACAAGGTGACACACCAAATGACGGAACATTGGTCAACCCTCAGTGATGCTGGAGCCAGGCAGATATGCGAGATTGCTACTGTTGGACCAGCCCACGTGACTTGACCCTGGAGAGGTCAAACTATCATTGGCCACTGAAGTTCTTCTCAGCACAGATTGACTATTCCAACCCTCTCCCGGCCCACCTCCCACCTTGCATCTTCCATAAACTTGAGCTCATCCAAATCTCTGCTGCTCTTGTCCTAAATTGCACCAAGTCCCATTCACTCATCACCCCCACAGATGACCGACAGTGTCTCCTGGTCTGGGTATGCCTCGATTTTAAAATTCTCATCCTTGTGTTCAAATCCCTCCGTAGCCTCACCCCTTCCTACCTCTTTAATCTCCTTCAGCCCCACATCCCCGCCGAGATCTCTGCGCTGCTCCAATTCTGGCCTCTTGGGCATCCCCGACTTTTATCGCTCCAATATCGTGTCGTGCCTTCAGCTGCCTGGGCTCAAAGTTCTGGAATTCCCTCCATAAATCTTTCCACCTCTCTACCTTTCTCTCCTCCTTTAAGACCCCACTCAAAACCTACCTCGCTGACCAATCTTTTGGACACCTATCGTAATCTCTCCATATGTGGCTCGGTGCCAAATTATATCTGATAACACTCCTGCGATGCGCCATGGGACATATTACGCTGTCAAAAACGCTGTATAAATGATAGTTAGTGTTTTTGTTGCATTTGGTGGTCCTACTTGGGCAAGCAGCAGAGAGTTTAGCAGTGTATTAGTAAGCTTTGGGAGTAGCGTTAGGTTAGTTAGAAATGATAATCTGGGATAAAATTAACAGTCACTTGGACAAGTGTGGATTAATTAAGGAAAGCCAGCACGGATTGGTTAAAGGCAAATCGTGTCTAACTCACTTGATTGAGTTTTTTGATGAGGTAACGGAAAGGGTTAATGAAGGCAATGTGGTTGATGTAGTGTACATGGACTTCCAAAAGGCGTTTGATAAAGTGCCACATTAAAGGCTTGCCAGCAAAGTTGAAGCCCATGGAATAAAAGGGACAGTGGCAGCATGGATATGAAATTGGCTGAGTGACAGGATACAAAGAATAGTGGTGAACAGTAGTTTTCGGACTAGCGGAAGGTATACAGCGGTGTTGCCCAGGGGTCAGTATGGGGACCACTGAATTTTTCTTGATATATATTAATGACTTGGACATGGGTGTACAGGGCACAATTTCAAAATTTGCAGATGACACAAAACTTGGAAGTATAGTGAACAGTGAGGAGAAGAGTGATAGACTTCAAGAAGACATATACAGGCTGGTGGAATGGGCAGACACATGGCAGATGAAATTTAATGCAGAAAAATTCAAAGTGATACATTTTGGAAGGAAGAAAGAGGAGAGGCAATATAAACTAAACTGCACAATTCTAAAGGGGGTGCATGAACAGAGAGACCTGGGGGTATATGTGCACAAATCGTTGAAGGTGGCGGGCCAGGTTGAGAAAGAAGTTAAAAAAGCATACGGGATCCTGGGCTTCATAAATCGAGGCATAGAGTACAAAAGCAAGGAAGTTATGATGAACCTGTATAAAACACTGGTCCGACCTCAACTGGAATATTGTGTCCACCGCACTTTAGGAAGGATGTGAAGGCCTTAGAGAGGGTGCAGAAAAGATTTAAAAGAATAAGAGACTTCAGTTATATTGATATACTAGAGAAGCTGGGGTTGTTCTCCTTGGAGAAGAGAAGATTGAAAGAAGATTTGATAGAGGTGTTAAAAACCGTGAGGAGTCTAGACAAAGTAGGTAGAGAGAAACTGTTCCCATTGACAGAACGATCGAGAACCAGACGACACAGATTTAAGGCGATTGGCAAAAGAACCAAAGGCGACATAAGAAAACATTTTTTTACACAGTGAGTGGTTAAGATCTGGAATGCACTGCCTGAGAGGGTGGTGGAGGCAGATTCAATCGCAGCTTTCAAAAGGGAATTGGATAAGAACCTGAAAGAAAAAAATTGCAGGGCTACGGGGTAAGGACGGGGGCGTGGGACTAGCTGAGGTGCTCTTGCAGAGAGCCGGCATGGGCTCGACAGGCCGAATGGCCTCCTTCTGTGCTGTAACTATTCTATGATTCTATGATTCTATGATTACAGCAATATTTCCTACTGGGAAAAAGTACACATTTTGATATCGGGCAAAAGAAAACTCAACCGTGTGGATATCTCGTTAATTTCATTTCTTAAACCTGGGAATCGATTTCCACTCAGGTTGGACCTCTGGCCAATTCAAAGAAAAGTCTGAAGGTACTGTCCATTGCTGGTGTGTGAATCCATGGCCATCAGCAACACCTCAGCCAATTGGCCATCCTTCACATGATAATGTGTGTTGACTACCCAACACCCGCCCGCATTTATGCAGTTTCCAGGAGGTGCACCAGGTAGCAATCAGGAACAGAATTCCTGGTTGTATCTTCATCCCCTTTCTCTGGCGACCTACCCAACAAGCATCTCAGCTAAGATCAGCTCAATTGGCGCAGACCAGGGGATCTCTTCTGGTTTGTACAGTTTGGTATCAGGCCCGCTGGTGTACTTACCCAGCAAGTTATTAGGGAGTGTTGTATGGCATCTTTATTTTATCTTTCGCATGCCCTCTCAACTGGACGTAAAAGATCTCACGCCGATATTCGAAGAAGAGCAGGGGAGTTCTCCCCAGTGTCCTGGCCAATATTTATCCCGCAGCCAACATCACTAAAACAGATTATCTGCTCATTATCACATTGCTGTTTGTGGGAGCTTGCTGTATGAAAATTAGCTGCCGCGTTTCCTACATTACAACAGTGACTGCACTCCAAAAGTACTTAATTGGCTATAAAGCAATGAGGTTTTGAAAGGCACTATTGAAATGCAAGTTCTTCCTTTTAATAGCAAGATGTTGCTAGTCATTGGAAATTGTGTAATACAAAGACCAGAGACCTCTTTAAATGTTCCTACTCATCCAACAAAATGCCCTTCGGATTGTAGGCCACATCAGTTATCGCTCTCGTTCCTTGATGTACCAGGCAACGACATTGTGATTGACAGGTCAGAGTGTGAGCAGTACAGAGATTTTAAAAAGTGATCTCTTTAAATTCAATTTAGCAAATTTGATATCTTGAAAACCAAATGGAGCTTAATCATAATTTTCTCTGGAACTAGTTATTCTGACGATATCATGAATAATTAAAAAAGTCATCTGGTTATAAATAATTAGAAAATTAATTTTAAAACCAATTGCTTAATATATATCAGTCTGCAAGTTTGTAAATTGATTTAGAAAGCTATTTATTAATTTAGAAATGTACTTATGCATTTCTGCATTCATTCTGAGATTGATCTATTAATTTTGAAATTGATATATTTGACATGATTTGTCATACTGGGAGGGAACCAACAAACAAGCCTCTAGTTATCAGAGAAGATTCAACAGGTTGATTCCTGAGATGAAGAAATCTTGAGCAGGTTGGGCTTATACGCATTGGAGTTGAGAAGAATGAGAGATGATCTTATTGAAACGTATAAGATTCTGAGGGGGCTGGATAGGGTAGATGAAGAGAGAATGTTTCCCCTCGTGGGGGAATCTAGAACTAGGGGGCATAATCTCAGAATAAGGGGTCACCCATTTAAAACGGAAATGAGGAGGAATTTCTTCTCTCAGGGGGTCGTGAATCTTTGGAATTCTCTGCTCCAGAGAGCTGTGGAGACTGGGTCATTGAATATATTTAAGGTGGAGATAGACAGATCTTTGAACGAAGGGTTATGGAGAGCGGGCAGGGAAGTGGAATCAAGGCCAGGATCAGATCAGCCATGATCTTATTGAATGGCGGAGCAGGCTCGAGGGGCCAAATGGCCTACTCCTGCTCCTATTTCTTATGTATGTTCTCATGTTCTTATCGCCTGCCTGTGTTTAAATACAGATGATGCCGTGGCTTCATTCCAGGCTCTATTGTCTCACCTACGTAAGATGTGCATCCACTCTCGGCATTGGCCAGTTACCTAGGGTACTGCAACGTCCCCTTTTCTGAGATTCACAGCTCTCCATGAAGGGGTGTCTCAGCCCTCTGCCTGAAGCGGTCACCGCGGAGCCTCTTTGGCCATATTAACATTTGTGCACAGCAAGATCCCACAAAAGCAATGAGAATAAACGACCAGTTAATCTGTTGTTGATGGTATTGGTTGAGGGAGGAACATTAGCCACGGCATGGGTGGAAAACTCCCACGCTCTTCTTCAAAAAGGGTCACTTACTTTAATGGCCACTTGATCCAGGAAGATGTCACTTTGGTTTAGTGCCCCATCCAAAGTTCAGCACCTCTGACACAGCGTGGAATTGTCAGCCTACATTATGCACTCAAGTTCTGGAGTGGTGCTTAAACCCATAGCATTCTGATTGCGAGGTGAGAGCGCTGGACACTGGGTCAAGGCAATGCCCATGTCTCTGTGTTTGCAGCTTCACGCTGCATGCCTTTCAGTCACAGTGGTGCTACTTCATTGACTGATGTAGATGTAGAGTAACAACTATAATTTAACATTGAGGTGGTTACAGCAGATCATTGTGTCAGGAGTAGCGGAGGGTAGCACTGTGATGCCTCCTTCATACCTGTGAATCGGGCACAGAGTTGTTCTCTGTTCTATGGTCTGTCCTGGGTGACCACAGTCACACACAGGAGAGTTTTTAATTCTCCATTGGTGCATCAAGTGTCCGCAGCTGCCATGGTTTGTGTGGATGCAGTTTAGGATTCCCATAAGATCGAAGATCGAAACCAGGGATATTCTGTGTCTGGTCTTTCACGGAGTGTTTGTTTGTGACATCATGTGAACTCCATTCGGCTTTCCAAGCACCATCAGGGTTGAAGTCAATCTACTCAATCTCTCCTCATAGGGCAATACTCTCATTCCCGGAATCAAGCGAGTGAACCTTCGTTACACTGCATCTAATGCAAGTATATCCTTGCCTGGGGTCGGTGGAGGGCAGTGAGGGGTCGGTGCGGGGTAGTGAGGGGTCGGTGAGGGGTCGGTGTGGGGTCGGTGCAGGGTCGGTGTGGGGTCGTGCGGGGTCAGTGTGGGGTCGGTGCGGGGTCGGTGCGGGGTGATGAGGGTCAGTGTGGGGCGGTGAAGGGTCGGTGCGGGGTCGGTGCGGGGTGGTGAGTGGTCGGTGCGGGGTCGGTGTGGGGTCGGTGCAGGGTCGGTGTGGGGTCGTGCGGGGTCGGTGTGGGGTCGGTGCGGGGTGATGAGGGTCAGTGTAGGGCGGTGAAGGGTCGGTGCGGGGTCGGTGTGGGGTCGGTGCAGGGTCGGTGTGGGGTCGTGCGGGGTCGGTGTGGGGTCGGTGCGGGGTGATGAGGGTCAGTGTGGGGCGGTGAAGGGTCGGTGCGGGGTCGGTGTGGGGTTGGTGTGGGGTGGTGAGGGGTCGGTGCGGGGTGTAGGGGTCGGTGTGGGGTGGTGAGAGGTCGGTGTGGGACAGTGAAGGGTCAGTGAGGGGTCAGTGTGGGGTGTAGGGGTCAGTGTGGGGTGTAGGGGTCGGTGTGGGGTGGTGAGGGGTCGGTGTGGGACAGTGAATGGTCAGTGAGGGGGCGGTGCGGGGATGTGAGGGGTCAGTGTGGGGTCGGTGTGGGGTCGGTGCGGGGTCGGTGTGGGGTCGGTGTGGGGCGGTGAGGGGTCGGTGTGAGGTCGGTGTGGAGCGATGAGGGGTCGGTGAGGGGTCGGTGTGGGGTCGGTGTGGGGCGGTGAGGGGTCGGTGTGGGGTCGGTGCGGGGTCGGTGTGGGGTCGGTGTGGGGTCGGTGTGGGTTCGGTGTGGGGCGGTGAGGGGTCGGTGTGGGGTCGGTGCGGGGTCGGTGTGGGGCGGTGAGGGGTCGGTGTGGGGTCGGTGTGGGGCGGTGAGGGGTCGGTGCGGGGTCGGTGTGGAGCGATGAGGGGTCGGTGTGGGGTCGGTGTGGGGCGGTGAGGGGTCGGTGCGGGGTCGGTGTGGAGCGATGAGGGGTCGGTGCGGGTTCGGTGTGGGGTTGGTGTGGAGTCGGTGCAGGGTCGGTGTGGGGTCGTGCGGGGTCGGTGTGGGGTCGGTGCGGGGTCGGTGCAGGGTCGGTGTGGGGTCGTGCGGGGTCGGTGTGGGGTCGGTGCGGGGTGATGAGGGTCAGTGTGGGGCGGTGAAGGGTCGGTGTGGGGTCGGTGCGGGGTGATGAGGGTCAGTGTGGGGCGGTGAGGGGTCGGTGCGGGGTCGGTGCGGGGTCGGTGCAGGGTCGGTGTGGGGTCGTGCGGGGTCGGTGTGGGGTCGGTGCGGGGTGATGAGGGTCAGTGTGGGGCGGTGAAGGGTCGGTGCGGGGTCGGTGTGGGGTCGTGCGGGGTCGGTGCAGGGTCGGTGTGGGGTTGGTGTGGAGCGATGAGGGGTCGGTGCGGGGTCGGTGCGGGGTCGGTGCAGGGTCGGTGTGGGGTCGTGCGGGGTCGGTGTGGGGTCGGTGCGGGGTGATGAGGGTCAGTGTGGGGCGGTGAAGGGTCGGTGCGGGGTCGGTGTGGGGTTGGTGTGGAGCGATGAGGGGTCGGTGCGGGGTCGGTGCGGGGTCGGTGCAGGGTCGGTGTGGGGTCGTGCGGGGTCGGTGCAGGGTGATGAGGGTCAGTGTGGGGTCGGTGCGGGGTCGGTGCGGGGTCGGTGTGGGGTTGTGCGGGGTCGGTGCAGGGTCGGTGCGGGGTGATGAGGGTCAGTGTGGGGTCGGTGCGGGGTCGGTGCGGGGTGATGAGGGTCAGTGTGGGGCGGTGAAGGGTCGGTGCAGGGTCGGTGCGGGGTGATGAGGGTCAGTGTGGGGCGGTGAAGGGTCGGTGCGGGGTCGGTGCGGGGTGGTGAGTGGTCGGTGCGGGGTCGGTGTGGGGTCGGTGCAAGGTCGGTGTGGGGTCGTGCGGGGTCGGTGTGGGGTCGGTGCGGGGTCGGTGTGGGGTCGGTGCGGGGGGATGAGGGTCAGTGTGGGGCGGTGAAGGGTCGGTGCGGGGTCGGTGTGGGGTTGGTGTGGGGTGGTGAGGGGTCGGTGCGGGGTGTAGGGGTCGGTGTGGGGTGGTGAGAGGTCGGTGTGGGACAGTGAAGGGTCAGTGAGGGGTCAGTGTGGGGTGTAGGGGTCAGTGTGGGGTGTAGGGGTCGGTGTGGGGTGGTGAGGGGTCGGTGTGGGACAGTGAATGGTCAGTGAGGGGGCGGTGCGGGGATGTGAGGGGTCAGTGTGGGGTCGGTGTGGGGTCGGTGCGGGGTCGGTGTGGGGTCGGTGTGGGGCGGTGAGGGGTCGGTGTGAGGTCGGTGTGGAGCGATGAGGGGTCGGTGAGGGGTCGGTGTGGGGTCGGTGTGGGGCGGTGAGGGGTCGGTGTGGGGTCGGTGCGGGGTCGGTGTGGGGTCGGTGTGGGGTCGGTGTGGGGTCGGTGTGGGGCGGTGAGGGGTCGGTGTGGGGTCGGTGTGGGGCGGTGAGGGGTCGGTGCGGGGTCGGTGTGGAGCGATGAGGGGTCGGTGCGGGGTCGGTGTGGGGTTGGTGTGGAGTCGGTGTGGGGCGGTGAGGGGTCGGTGCGGGGTCGGTGTGGGGTCGGTGTGGAGCGATGAGGGGTCGGTGCGGGGTCGGTGTGGGGTCGGTGTGGGGCGGTGAGGGGTCGGTGTGGGGTCGGTGTGGGGCGGTGAGGGGTCGGTGCGGGGTCGGTGTGGAGCGCTGAGGGGTCGGTGCAGGGTTGGTGCGGGGTGATGAGGGTCAGTGTGGGGCGGTGAAGGGTCGGTGCGGGGTCGGTGCGGGGTGGTGAGTGGTCGGTGCGGGGTCGGTGTGGGGTCGTGCGGGGTCGGTGTGAGGTCGGTGCGGGGTCGGTGTGGGGTCGGTGCGGGGTCGGTGCGGGGTGGTGAGTGGTCGGTGCGGGGTCGGTGTGGGGTGATGAGGGTCAGTGTGGGGCGGTGAAGGGTCGGTGCGGGGTCGGTGCGGGGTGGTGAGTGGTCGGTGCGGGGTCGGTGTGGGGTCGGTGCAGGGTCGGTGTGGGGTCGTGCGGGGTCAGTGTGGGGTCGGTGCGGGGTCGGTGCGGGGTGATGAGGGTCAGTGTGGGGCGGTGAAGGGTCGGTGCGGGGTCGGTGCGGGGTGGTGAGTGGTCGGTGCGGGGTCGGTGTGGGGTCAGTGCAGGGTCGGTGTGGGGTCGTGCGGGGTCGGTGTGGGGTCGGTGCGGGGTGATGAGGGTCAGTGTAGGGCGGTGAAGGGTCGGTGCGGGGTCGGTGTGGGGTTGGTGTGGGGTGGTGAGGGGTCGGTGCGGGGTGTAGGGGTCGGTGTGGGGTGGTGAGAGGTCGGTGTGGGACAGTGAAGGGTCAGTGAGGGGTCAGTGTGGGGTGTAGGGGTCAGTGTGGGGTGTAGGGGTCGGTGTGGGGTGGTGAGGGGTCGGTGTGGGACAGTGAATGGTCAGTGAGGGGGCGGTGCGGGGATGTGAGGGGTCAGTGTGGGGTCGGTGTGGGGTCGGTGCGGGGTCGGTGTGGGGTCGGTGTGGGGCGGTGAGGGGTCGGTGTGAGGTCGGTGTGGAGCGATGAGGGGTCGGTGAGGGGTCGGTGTGGGGTCGGTGTGGGGCGGTGAGGGGTCGGTGCGGGGTGATGAGGGTCAGTGTGGGGCGGTGAAGGGTCGGTGCGGGGTCGGTGTGGGGTTGGTGTGGGGCGGTGAAGGGTCGGTGCGGGGTCGGTGCGGGGTGGTGAGTGGTCGGTGCGGGGTCGGTGTGGGGTCGGTGCAGGGTCGGTGTGGGGTCGTGCGGGGTCAGTGTGGGGTCGGTGCGGGGTGATGAGGGTCAGTGTGGGGCGGTGAAGGGTCGGTGCGGGGTCGGTGTGGGGTCGGTGTGGGGTGTAGGGGTCGGTGTGGGGTGGTGAGGGGTCGGTGTGGGGTCGGTGTGGAGCGATGAGGGGTCGGTGAGGGGTCGGTGTGGGGTGTAGGGGTCGGTGTGGGGTGGTGAGGGGTCGGTGTGGGACAGTGAATGGTCAGTGAGGGGCGGTGCGGGGATGTGAGGGGTCAGTGTGGGGTCGGTGTGGGGTCGGTGCGGGGTCGGTGTGGGGTCGGTGTGGGGCGGTGAGGGGTCGGAGTGGGGTCGGTGTGGAGCGATGAGGGGTCGGTGAGGGGTCGGTGTGGGGTCGGTGTGGGGCGGTGAGGGGTCGGTGTGGGGTCGGTGCGGGGTCGGTGTGGGGTCGGTGTGGGGTCGGTGTGGGGTCGGTGTGGGGCGGTGAGGGGTCGGTGTGGGGTCGGTGTGGGGCGGTGAGGGGTCGGTGTGGGGTCGGTGCGGGGTCGGTGCGGGGTCGGTGTGGGGTTGGTGTGGGGTCGGTGTGGGGCGGTGAGGGGTCGGTGCGGGGTCGGTGTGGGGCGGTGAGGGGTCGGTGCGGGGTCGGTGTGGGGTTGGTGTGGAGCGATGAGGGGTCGGTGCGGGGTCGGTGTGGGGTCGGTGTGGAGCGATGAGGGGTCGGTGCGGGGTCGGTGTGGGGTCGGTGTGGGGCGGTGAGGGGTCGGTGCGGGGTCGGTGCGGGGTCGGTGCGGGGTTGGTGTGGGGCGGTGAGGGGTCGGTGCGGGGTCGGTGTGGGGTCGGTGTGGGGCGGTGAGGGGTCGGTGCGGGGTCGGTGCGGGGTCGGTGTGGAGCGCTGAGGGGTCGGTGCGGGGTCGGTGTGGGGTCGGTGTGGAGCGATGAGGGGTCGGTGCAGGGTCGGTGCGGGGTCGGTGCGGGGTCGGTGTGGGGTCGGTGTGGAGCGATGAGGGGTCGGTGCGGGGTCGGTGCGGGGTCGGTGCGGGGTCGGTGCGGGGTCGGTGTGGGGTCGGTGTGGAGCGATGAGGGGTCGGTGCGGGGTCGGTGCGGGGTCGATGCGGGGTCGGTGTGGGGTTGGTGTGGGGCGGTGAGGGGTCGGTGCGGGGTCGGTGTGGAGCGATGAGGGGTCGGTGCGGGGTCGGTGTGGGGTCGGTGTGGAGCGATGAGGGGTCGGTGCGGGGTCGGTGCGGGGTCGGTGTGGAGCGATGAGGGGTCGGTGCGGGGTCGGTGTGGGGTCCGTGTGGGGCGGTGAGGGGTCGGTGTGGGGTCGGTGTGGGGTCGGTGTGGAGCGATGAGGGGTCGGTGCGGGGTCGGTGTGGGGCGGTGAGGGGTCGGTGAGGGGTCGGTGCGGGGTCGGTGTGGGGTCGGTGTGGAGCGATGAGGGGTCGGTGCGGGGTCGGTGTGGGGTCGGTGTGGAGCAATGAGGGGTCGGTGCAGGGTCGGTGCGGGGTCGGTGCGGGGTCGGTGTGGGGTCGGTGTGGAGCGATGAAGGGTCGGTGCGGGGTCGGTGCGGGGTCGGTGCGGGGTCGGTGTGGGGTCGGTGTGGAGCGATGAGGGGTCGGTGCGGGGTCGGTGCGGGGTCGGTGTGGGGTTGGTGTGGGGCGGTGAGGGGTCGGTGCGGGGTCGGTGTGGAGCGATGAGGGGTCGGTTTGGGGTCGGTGCGGGGTCGGTGTGGGGTTGGTGTGGGGCGGTGAGGGGTCGGTGCGGGGTCGGTGTGGAGCGATGAGGGGTCGGTGCGGGGTCAGTGTGGGGTCGTTGTGGGGCGGTGAGGGGTCGGTGTGGGGTCGGTGTGGGGTCGGTGTGGAGCGATGAGGGGTCGGTGCGGGGTCGGTGTGGGGTCGGTGTGGGGTCGGTGCGGGGTCGGTGTGGGGTCGGTGTGGGGCGGTGAGGGGTCGGTGTGGGGTCGGTGTGGGGTCGGTGTGGAGCGATGAGGGGTCGGTGCGGGGTCGGTGTGGGGCGGTGAGGGGTCGGTGAGGGGTCGGTGCGGTGTCGGTGTGGAGCGATGAGGGGTCGGTGCGGGGTCAGTGTGGGGTCGGTGTGGGGCGGTGAGGGGTCGGTGTGGGGTCGATGTGGGGTCAGTGTGGAGCGATGAGGGGTCGGTGTGGGGTCGGTGTGGGGCGGTGAGGCGTCGGTGCGGGGTCGGTGCGGGGTCAGTGTGGGGTCAGTGTGGAGCGATGAGGGGTCGGTGCGGGGTCGGTGCGGGGTGGTGAGGGGTCGGTGCGGGGTCTATGTGGAGCGATGAGGCGTCGGTGCGGGGTCGGTGCGGGGTGGTGAGGGGTCGGTGCGGGGTCTATGTGGAGCGATGAGGCGTCGGTGTGGGGTCGGTGCGGGGTGGTGAGGGGTCGGTGCGGGGTCTATGTGGAGCGATGAGGCGTCGGTGTGGGGTCGGTGCGGGGTGGTGAGGGGTCGGTGTGGGGTCGGTGTGGGATCGGTGTGGAGCGATGAGGGGTCGGTGCGGGGTCGGTGTGGGGTCGTGGCGGGGTTGGTATGGGGCGGTGAGGGGTCGGTGTGGGGTCGGTGCGGGGCGGTGAGGGGTCGGTGTGGGGTCGGTGCGGGGTGGTGAGGGATCGGTGCGGGGTTGGTATGGGGCGGTGAGGGGTCGGTGTGGGGTCGATGTGGGGCGGTGAGGGGTCGGTGTGGGGTCGATGTGGGGCGGTGAGGGGTCAGTGTGGGGTCGGTGCGGGGTGGTGAGGGATCGGTGCGGGGTTGGTATGGGGCGGTGAGGGGTCGGTGTGGGGTCGATGTGGGGCGGTGAGGGGTCGGTGTGGGGTCGATGTGGGGCGGTGAGGGGTCGGTGCGGGGTCGGTGCGGGGTCGATATGGGGCGGTGAGGGGTCGGTGCGGGGTTGGTATGGGGCGGTGAGGGGCCGGTGTGGGGTCGATGTGGGGCGATGAGGGGTCGGTGCGGGGTCGGTGCGGGGTCGATATGGGGCGGTGAGGGGTCGGTGCGGGGTTGGTATGGGGCGGTGAGGGGTCGGTGTGGGTTCGATGTGTGGCGGTGAGGGGTCGGTGCGGGGTCGGTGTGGGGCGGTGAGGGGTCGGTGTGGGTTCGATGTGGGGCGGTGAGGGGTCGGTGCGGGGTCGGTGTGGGATCGGTGTGGGGCGGTGAGGGGTCGGTGCGGGGTCGGTATGGGGCGGTGAGGGGTCGGTGTGGGTTCGATGTGGGGCGGTGAGGGGTCGGTGCGGGGTCGGTGTGGGATCGGTGTGGGGCGGTGAGGGGTCGGTGCGGGGTTGGTATGGGGCGGTGAGGGGTCGGTGTGGGGTCGATGTGGGGCGGTGAGGGGTCGGTGCGGTGTTGGTATGGGGCGGTGAGGGGTCAGTGTGGGTTCGATGTGTGGCGGTGAGGGGTCGGTGCGGGGTCTATGTGGAGCGATGAGGCGTCGGTGCGGGGTCGGTGCGGGGTGGTGAGGGGTCGTGGCGGGGTTGGTATGGGGCGGTGAGGGGTCGGTGTGGGGTCGGTGCGGGGCGGTGAGGGGTCGGTGTGGGGTCGGTGCGGGGTGGTGAGGGATCGGTGCGGGGTTGGTATGGGGCGGTGAGGGGTCGGTGTGGGGTCGATGTGGGGCGGTGAGGGGTCAGTGTGGGGTCGGTGCGGGGTGGTGAGGGATCGGTGCGGGGTTGGTATGGGGCGGTGAGGGGTCGGTGTGGGGTTGGTATGGGGCGGTGAGGGGTCGGTGTGGGGTCGATGTGGGGCGGTGAGGGGTCGGTGCGGGGTCGGTGCGGGGTGGTGAGGGATCGGTGCGGGGTTGGTATGGGGCGGTGAGGGGTCAGTGCGGGATCGGTGCGGGGTTGGTATGGGGCGGTGAGGGGTCGGTGTGGGGTCGATGTGGGGCGGTGAGGGGTCGGTGCGGGGTCGGTGCGGGGTCGGTGCGGGGCGGTGAGGGGTCGGTGTGGGGTCGATGTGGGGCGGTGAGGGGTCGGTGCGGGATGGTGCGGGGTCGGTGCGGGGTTGGTATGGGGCAGTGAGGGGTCGGTGTGGGGTCAGTGCGGGGCGGTGAGGGGTCGGTGCGGGGTCGGTGCGGGGTGGTGAGGGATCGGTGCGGGGTTGGTATGGGGCAGTGAGGGGTCGGTGTGGGGTCGATGTGGGGCGGTGAGGGGTCGGTGCGGGGTCGGTGCGGGGTGGTGCGGGGTCGGTGCGGGGTCGGTGCGGGGTGGTGCGGGGTCGGTGCGGGGTGGTGCGGGGTCGGTGCGGGGTCGGTGCGGGGTCGATGTGGGGCGGTGAGGGGTCGGTGCGGGGTCGGTGCGGGGTCGGTGTGGGGTCGGTGCGGGGTCGATGTGGGGCGGTGAGGGGTCGGTGCGGGGTCGGTGCGGGGTGGTGAGGGGTCGGTGCGGGGTCGATGTGGGGCGGTGAGGGGTCGGTGCGGGGTCGGTGCGGGGTGGTGCGGGGTCGGTGCGGGGTCGGTGCGGGGTCGATGTGGGGCGGTGAGGGGTCGGTGCGGGGTCGGTGTGGGGTGGTGAGGGGTCGGTGCGGGGTCGGTGTGGAGCGATGAGGCGTCGGTGCGGGGTCGGTGCGGGGTGGTGAGGGGTCGGTGCGGGGTCGGTGTGGGGTCGGTGTGGAGCGATGAGGGGTCGGTGCGGGGTCGGTGTGGGGTCGGTGTGGGGTCGGTGTGGAGCGATGAGGGGTCGGTGCGGGGTCGGTGTGGGGCAGTGAGGGGTCGGTGCGGGGTCGGTGCGGGGTCGGTGTGGGGTCGATGTGGGGCGTTGAGGGGTCGGTGTGGGGTCGGTGCGGGGCGGTGAGGGGTCGGTGTGGGGTTGGTGCGGGGTGGTGAGGGATCGGTGCGGGGTTGGTATGGGGCGGTGAGGGGTCGGTGTGGGGTCGGTGTGGGGCAGTGAGGGGTCGGTGCGGGGTCGGTGCGGGGTTGGTATGGGGCGGTGAGGGGTCGGTGCGGGGCGGTGAGGGGTCGGTGCGGGGTCGGTGCGGGGTGGTGAGGGATCGGTGCGGGGTTGGTATGGGGCGGTGAGGGGTCGGTGCGGGGTTGGTATGGGGCGGTGAGGGGTCGGTGTGGGGTCGATGTGGGGCGATGAGGGGTCGGTGCGGGGTCGGTGCGGGGTCGATGTGGGGCGGTGAGGGGTCGGTGCGGGGTTGGTATGGGGCGGTGAGGGGTCGGTGCGGGGTTGGTATGGGGCGGTGAGGGGTCGGTGTGGGGTCGGTGTGGGATCGGTGTGGGGCGGTGAGGGGTCGGTGCGGGGTTGGTATGGGGCGGTGAGGGGTCGGTGCGGGGTCGGTGTGGGATCGGTGTGGGGCGGTGAGGGGTCGGTGCGGGGTTGGTATGGGGCGGTGAGGGGTCGGTGTGGGGTCGATGTGGGGCGGTGAGGGGTCGGTGCGGGGTCGGTGCGGGGTGGTGAGGGGTCGGTGCGGGGTTGGTATGGGGCGGTGAGGGGTCGGTGTGGGGTCGGTGTGGGGTCGATGTGGGGCGGTGAGCGGTCGGTGCGGGGTCGGTGCGGGGTCGGTGCGGGGTGGTGAGGGATCGGTGCGGGGTCGGTATGGGGCAGTGAGGGGTCGGTGTGGGGTCGATGTGGGGCGGTGAGGGGTCGGTGCGGGGTTGGTGCGGGGTCGGTGCGGGGCGGTGAGGGGTCGGTGTGGGGTCGATGTGGGGCGGTGAGGGGTCGGTGCGGGGTTGGTATGGGGCAGTGAGGGGTCGGTGTATGGTCGATGTGGGGCGGTGAGGGGTCGGTGCGGGGTTGGTATGGGGCGGTGAGGGGTCGGTGTGGGGTCGATGTGGGGCGGTGAGGGGTCGGTGCGGGGTCGGTGCGGGGTGGTGCGGGGTCGGTGCGGGGTCGGTGCGGGGTCGATGTGGGGCGGTGAGGGGTCGGTGCGGGGTCGGTGTGGGGTCGGTGCGGGGTGGTGAGGGATCGGTGCGGGGTTGGTATGGGGCAGTGAGGGGTCGGTGTGGGGTCGATGTGGGGCGGTGAGGGGTCGGTGCGGGGTCGGTGCGGGGTGGTGAGGGATCGGTGCGGGGTTGGTATGGGGCAGTGAGGGGTCGGTGTGGGGTCGATGTGGGGCGGTGAGGGGTCGGTGCGGGGTCGGTGCGGGGTGGTGAGGGATCGGTGCGGGGTTGGTATGGGGCAGTGAGGGGTCGGTGTGGGGTCGATGTGGGGCGGTGAGGGATCGGTGCGGGGTCGGTGCGGGGTGGTGAGGGGTCGGTGCGGGGTCGGTGCGGGGTCGGTGTGGGGCGGTGAGGGGTCGGTGCGGGGTTGGTATGGGGCGGTGAGGGGTCGGTGTGGGGTCGATGTGGGGCGGTGAGGGGTCGGTGCGGGGTCGGTGCGGGGTGGTGAGGGGTCGGTGCGGGGTTGGTATGGGGCGGTGAGGGGTCGGTGTGGGGTCGGTGTGGGGTCGATGTGGGGCGGTGAGCGGTCGGTGCGGGGTCGGTGCGGGGTCGGTGCGGGGTGGTGAGGGATCGGTGCGGGGTCGGTATGGGGCAGTGAGGGGTCGGTGTGGGGTCGATGTGGGGCGGTGAGGGGTCGGTGCGGGGTCGGTGCGGGGTGGTGAGGGATCGGTGCGGGGTTGGTATGGGGCAGTGAGGGGTCGGTGTGGGGTCGATGTGGGGCGGTGAGGGGTCGGTGCGGGGTCGGTGCGGGGTGGTGAGGGATCGGTGCGGGGTTGGTATGGGGCAGTGAGGGGTCGGTGTGGGGTCGATGTGGGGCGGTGAGGGGTCGGTGCGGGGTCGGTGCGGGGTGGTGAGGGATCGGTGCGGGGTTGGTATGGGGCAGTGAGGGGTCGGTGTGGGGTCGATGTGGGGCGGTGAGGGGTCGGTGCGGGGTCGGTGCGGGGTGGTGAGGGATCGGTGCGGGGTTGGTATGGGGCAGTGAGGGGTCGGTGTGGGGTCGATGTGGGGCGGTGAGGGGTCGGTGCGGGGTCGGTGCGGGGTGGTGAGGGATCGGTGCGGGGTTGGTATGGGGCAGTGAGGGGTCGGTGTGGGGTCGATGTGGGGCGGTGAGGGATCGGTGCGGGGTCGGTGCGGGGTGGTGAGGGGTCGGTGCGGGGTCGGTGCGGGGTCGGTGTGGGGCGGTGAGGGGTCGGTGCGGGGTTGGTATGGGGCGGTGAGGGGTCGGTGTGGGGTCGATGTGGGGCGGTGAGGGGTCGGTGCGGGGTCGGTGCGGGGTGGTGAGGGGTCGGTGCGGGGTTGGTATGGGGCGGTGAGGGGTCGGTGTGGGGTCGGTGTGGGGTCGATGTGGGGCGGTGAGCGGTCGGTGCGGGGTCGGTGCGGGGTCGGTGCGGGGTGGTGAGGGATCGGTGCGGGGTCGGTATGGGGCAGTGAGGGGTCGGTGTGGGGTCGATGTGGGGCGGTGAGGGGTCGGTGCGGGGTTGGTGCGGGGTCGGTGCGGGGCGGTGAGGGGTCGGTGTGGGGTCGATGTGGGGCGGTGAGGGGTCGGTGCGGGGTTGGTATGGGGCAGTGAGGGGTCGGTGTATGGTCGATGTGGGGCGGTGAGGGGTCGGTGCGGGGTCGGTGCGGGGTGGTGAGGGATCGGTGCGGGGTCGGTGCGGGGCGGTGAGGGGTCGGTGCGGGGTCGGTGCGGGGTGGTGAGGGGTCGGTGCGGGGTCGGTGCGGGGTGGTGAGGGATCGGTGCGGGGTTGGTATGGGGCGGTGAGGGGTCGGTGTGGGGTCGATGTGGGGCGGTGAGGGGTCGGTGCGGGGTCGGTGCGGGGTGGTGCGGGGTCGGTGCGGGGTCGGTGCGGGGTCGATGTGGGGCGGTGAGGGGTCGGTGCGGGGTCGGTGCGGGGTGGTGAGGGATCGGTGCGGGGTTGGTATGGGGCAGTGAGGGGTCGGTGTGGGGTCGATGTGGGGCGGTGAGGGGTCGGTGCGGGGTCGGTGCGGGGTGGTGAGGGATCGGTGCGGGGTTGGTATGGGGCAGTGAGGGGTCGGTGTGGGGTCGATGTGGGGCGGTGAGGGGTCGGTGCGGGGTCGGTGCGGGGTGGTGAGGGATCGGTGCGGGGTTGGTATGGGGCAGTGAGGGGTCGGTGTGGGGTCGATGTGGGGCGGTGAGGGATCGGTGCGGGGTCGATGTGGGGCGGTGAGGGGTCGGTGCGGGGTCGGTGCGGGGTGGTGCGGGGTCGGTGCGGGATCGGTGCGGGGTGGTGAAGGGTCAGTACGGGGTCGGCACGGGGCATTGAAGGGTCGGTGCGGGGTGTTGAGTGGTCGGTGCGGGGCGGTTACGGGGCGGTGCGGGCCGGTGAGGGGTTGGTGTGGTGTGGTGAGGGGTCAGTGCGGATGAGTGAGGGGTTGGTGCGGGGTGTGAGGGGTCGGTCTGCACTGCGATGATGTAACCACTGGTTGTGCATTGGCCAGGGCCGGAACCGCGGGGCACAGCGCTGCCTGGACAGAGCCCCTCAAACCTCAAGAGCAATTTCCCAGGAGCCACTAGTGCCCCCGCCCCCGCCCCCAACCAGCCGAAAATGCCAGTGAGCTCTGTTAGCACCCCTCGGAGGCACTAATGGGGCTATAAAAAGGGGCATTGAATCTCACAGCACAGAAGGAGGCCATTTTGCCCATCTTGCGTGTGTTGGCTCTTTGAAAGAGCTTTCCGATTAGTCCCACACTTGCTCTTTCCCCATTGTCCTACAGTTTTCTTCCTTTATGTCATGGGAAGATATAAATATCAGTCATCAAACGGGGCAGGAGTGGAAAATGAACACATTGGGCTCGAATATTTTTAGGAAGGATTGAAATAGGTAAGAAAGAAGTTGAAGTGGCAGCAGTGGCGAAGGGCTGAAAACTTGCTGCAAAGAGAACTGGGACAAAAAGAGGTTCAGACAAGAGTCAATAAAAAGGATTGTGACATTACTGGGGTTGTACGGCACACCCCTAATTATGAGAGGGAAATAAGTGGAAGGAGAAATCTATAAACAGATCAGAGAGATAATTAGGAATAACAAAATGATTGTTCTAGGAGATTTCAACCACCCACTCACTGATTGAGAAAGGGAAGGAGTAAACAGAGAAAAAGGAATGTAAGGGTGGAAGCTCCATTTTGAGCGCAATCCGTGATCTGGGCACAAATTGCACGAAAAATTGCCCCTGTTTTGAGACATTTTTTGTTTCTTGAGTTTTCGGTCCACTCATTTGTACAAAACCTGCTACAAACCTGTGCAATTTTTCAGCATTTCAAAAGGTAAATTAAAAAAAAGAAATTTTGCTTAAAAAGTATTACTTGGCATATTTAAGGATGGTAACTTGGTGCTGTTTGGTTAATACAGCTGAAAATGGGTTTATCACAAAAAATAAGCATTTTTAATCACAGTGTCACTCCACCACCTGGGATTAATCCGATTTTAAATTACAGAAAATGACTTTAAAAAACTTCAAGAACCATTTGCTGGTTATATTGGGGTATGGCAGTCCGTTAGTAAATTTTTTAACAATTCATTCAAAAGCTTTTACTGTCCTTGCACCCAAAAGAACCAGCTTGAGTTTAGAGCCTCCTCAAAGGCCTGCAAATGAACACAATTAGTGCTGTTGATTAATTCGTCCTGGGTCTGTGGCCAGTTTTGTGGGCGGGTTCGGCTTCTAGCGTGATGTTTTTTAACTTGCGCAAAAGATAGCCGAACCTCAGTTTGCGCTGAGGATAATTTGCGCTTAAATTTCTGCGCTGTTTTGTGACGGTTACTCTGATTTGGGGCGAATTACACCGAAAAATACAGCGCTACTGAGCGGAAACTCTGTCCTCACATGTGCAGGATTCCTTCCTCAAATAGTATTGGCACCTGCCTGCAAAGGGAGGGGTGTTGCTCCTTCTTGTTATGAGTAATGAAATGCATCAGGGAGATGAATTAAATGTGGGCGAGCACCTCGGGAGTAGTGCACACAACACGATTTGGTTTCAGGTCCAAATAAAAAGGCAAGGAAAAGCACCAGATTGGAATTGGACACATTTTAGAAAGATGAGGTTAGATGGAAAGATAAATTCACTGACAAGTCTGCAGATCAACACTGAGATATTATTTTTGCAATAAGGTTGCAAAGTTGCAGAATGCCATTTTAAAAAATAGAGACTACTTCAAGTTTCAGAGGACTGTGTACAAACAGATTTGAACATAAGAACATAAGAAATAGGAACAGGAGTAGGCCATTTGATCCCTCGAGCTAGCTCCGCCATTCAATAAGATCGTGGCTGATCTGATCATGGACTCAGCTCCACTTCCCTGCCCGCTCCCCATAACCCTTTATTCCCTTATCGCTCAAAAATCTGAATATCTCCGCCTTAAATATATTCAATGACCCAGCCTCCACAGCTCTCTGGGCAGAGAATTCCACAGATTTACAACCCTCTGAGAGAAGAAATTCGTCCTCATCTCAGTTTTAAATGGGCAGCCCCTTATTCTGAGACTATGCCCCCTATTTTCAGTTTCCCCAATGAGTGGACATATCCTCTCTGCATCCACCTTGTCGAGCCCCCTCATTATCTTGTATGTTTCGATAAGATCACCTCTCATTCTTCTGAACTCCAATGAATATAGGCCCTACCTACTCAACCTATCTTCATAAGTCAACCCCCTCATCTCCAGAATCAACCTTGTGAACCTTCTCTGAACAGCCTCCAATGCAAATATATCATTCCTTAAATACGGAGACCAAAACTGTACGCAGTAATCTAGTTATGGCCTCACCAATACCCTGTACAGTTGTAGCAGGACTTCTCTGCTTTTATACTCTATCCCCCTTGTAAGAAAGGCCAACATTCCATTTGTCTTCCTGATCACTTGCTGTACTTGCATACTAACTTTTTGTGTTTCATGCACAAGTACCCCCAGGTCCCTCTGTATTGCAGCGCTTTGCAATTTTTATCCATTTAAATTATAATTTGCTTTCTATTTTTTCTACCAAAATGGATAACCACACATTTTCGCACATTTTTTATACGTCATCTGCCAAATTTTTGCCCACTCACTTAGCCTGTCTATATCCCTTTGCAGAATTTTTGTGTACTCCTCACAATTTGCTTTCATGGGGTTGGGGGTAATATATTAGCATGGATAGAGGATTGGCTAACTAACAAAAAACAGAGAGTGCGGATAAATGGGTAATTTTCCGGTTGCCAAACAGTAACTAGCGGGGTGCCGCAGGGATCAGTACTGGGATCCCAACTAGCTACAATTTATATGAATGACTTGGATGAAGGGCAGAGTGTAACGTAGCCAAGTTTGCTGATAATACAAAGATGGGAGGGAAAGCAATTTGTGAGGAGGACACAGAAATTCTGCAAAGGGACATGGACAGGCTAAGTGAGTGGGCATATATTCTTCAGTAGTTAACACCACAGGGTGCACAGGAGTGGTTCCCCCAACACCACAGGGTACACAGGAGTGGTTCCCCCAACACCACAGGGTACACAGGAGTGGTTCCCCCAACACCACAGGGTACACAGGAGTGGTTCCCCCAACACCACAGGGTACACAGGAGTGGTTCCCCCAACACCACAGGGTGCACAGGAGTGGTTCCCCCAACACCACAAGAGGTGCAAACAGCCACCTCGCCTCCCACCCCCAGCGTTCCAGCCCACTCCAGCACCCCTCCTGAAACTTACCCGAGGGCCGATGCCAAACTGAAATTGGCGCCTCCGGCTGGGTGAATCATGTGCGGAGCTGTAGCTGACCCCAATTATTCGGATGTGGCCTAAGGCCCAATTTCTACCAACCTCCGGCCTCTCGCACCAGGAACACACTCATTTCTAAGAGAAAATAAGGAAAGGGGTTGAGGTAGGGATAAGGAAAAAAAGTGATAAGGACATTTTTGGTTAAAGATTAAGTCATAATTATACTTTGAATGAGGAAAACAACAACAACAAAAATTTGCATTTATATCAAAAAAGACTTGCATTTATATAGCACCTTTCACGACCGCTAGACATCTCAAAGCCCTTTACAGTCAATGAAGTACAGCCAATATAATAGTGAAACTTCCCAAAGCGCTAAACAGGAGCATTATCAAGCAAAATTTGGCACCGAGCCAGATATGAGGTATTAGGGCAGATGACCAAAAGCTTGGTCAAATAGGTAGGTTTTAAGGAGGTGAATGGTGTCGAAGAGCAGAGGGATTTGGGGGTTTCGGTACACAAGACATTAAATCAGCACCTCTAATGGTTAAATTGTGTAAAGAAAGCTAATGGAATACTGGGTTCAATGGCAAGAGAATATAAGAAGGATCCTTTCTCTTGTGGAGGCATGCCATTTCAGGGAGCAGCGCGAGCTGATGCAGGAGGGTGACAACTTGGAGAAGGGTGACTGGATTGAACGTCACCAAAATCAAGGTCAGTGATTGGAGCGTGGGCAGATACAGCAGGAGCAGCGAGGTCAGGGCAAAGGAGCGGCGAGAGATTGTACAGCGAGGGGATCGGGGCCCAGGAGAGGTGTGAGTTCGAGGCCCAGAAGAGGCGAGGGCCCAGGGGCAGCATGGGCCAGCCCACACGGCGATATGTGTTCACACTAGATCCGTGCAGCAGAGCTGGTCTCCAGTCATCTTGGGTAATCCTTGCCACTGGACCAAGACCTAGCTCTGTCAAGCCCGTGTGGTGGCTGGTGTGCAACGGCCACACCACGTTAAAAACATCCACGCACAGGCATCTTCCACCCTTCAACATGTAGTTCAGGATCTGGAATGTCAGGTCCTTCTGTGAACTCATCCCTTTTTGGTGTGGAAGCAAGTCATCCTCGAAAAGAGGGATCGCCTTAGAAGAAGATAGGAAGGAAGTAGAGACAATAGAGAGGATACAGTGCAGATTCAGTAGGATATGACACCTGTTACTGCTGTTACACCTGAATATTGGCATAGGTAAGCATTAATTTTCACCTCTGTGCTTTTGTGTGCATCAGCACTGATGGAAGCTGTCATCGCTATTGTACTGTGAACAAAGGATTACATAGCCAGAAGCAGATTGACTGTTTAGAAATATGTTGCAAGCTGCGGCTTAGTGTTGAAACGTTTGGCACACACTATGCATTTCTTTATGCGCGTGATATCCAGATAAAATCACAGATCTGGCGGTCTCAGTCTGAAGCCGTACTCAAAGGAAGCAAAGGATGTTTCCCGCTAATTCAAATTCGATCATTTTGTTTTCAAATCCCTCCATGGCCACGCCCCCCTCTCCCGAGCTCTGTAACCTCCTCCAGCCCGACAATCCTTCGAGATCTCTGCATTCCTCCAGCCTCTTGCGCATCCCCCCATTCCCTTCACTCCACCATTGGCATCGTGCCTTCAGCTGTCTAGGTGCTATGCTCTGAAAATCTCTCTCTAAACCTCTCTGCCTCTACCTCTCCCTCCCTCCTCCTTTAAGATGCTTCTCAAAATTTAGCTCTCTGACCTAACCTTTGGGCTCCTGTCCTAATGCCTCTCTCTTTATCTCGGTGTAAAATTTTGTCTGGTAACGCTCCTGTGAAGCTCCTTGGGACGTCTTACTATATTACAGGTGCTATGTAACTGCAAGCTATTGTTGTTGCTGATAGAAATGGACCTGCAGCACGGGAGCAGAAATTTTGGGTAAAACATTTAAATTGCACATATTTTATTCAGTATCTCCCTCCAAACTTGTACAGCTCTTCCAGAAGTTACTGACATTCATACTCAAAACTCAAAAACAACTGCTGCTCATATAAGCAGAAATAAAAAACGATGGAGCTGCTGTAACCACTTGGAACATATTACAGGTTGAATCTCTCTTATCCGGGACTCCCTTATCCGGCACCACCCCTCATCCGGCACCATTCCTGGCCGCCGGGTGGTGCAGGCGCAGAACACTGACTCATCCCCCGCCCCCCAGGTTTCCCATTGTCTTTTTAGGCACAATGGTGACACCTTTCCTTTATGAGTTAATTAAATCATTCACCTAAACAGAAAGTCAACACACTTACTAGAAAGAAAGTGATCAGCAGTAGCAGAAACCCCCTCAACCTCGAACACCTCGGGCCGACACCTCTGGCCCTGCTCAGCCTGCCAACAGCTTGGGGTCCGCTGGAGCCGCCGACCTCCTTCCCACCCCCCCCTCGGGCCGATGACCTCCCCTCATCCAGCAAAATCCCTCATCCGGCTCAGGCCGGGTCCCAAGGGTGCCAGAAAAGGGAGGTTCAACCTGTACAAAGTAAAGACCCACACCAAGTCCTTTCCCACTTGCACATTTACCCCTCAACTCTACCTATGTTTGTCTCTCTTACTATACACGCTGTGTAGTTGTGGGACATCATCTGATACACGGAATATACATTTTTATTTCCAAAGTCAACTCAGTAAAAGAAAATGAAGGGTTCATATTGGTATTTAAAATAAATATCTTTTGATTACTGCCAAGAATGATTTCCCCAAAGCTGTTCATTCTCAATAATTTTCCATTGAACGGGGCTGGGCTTTCAAACAGCAAGTCATGGCACCCATTGTGAATGACCAGTCTTGCTGTCTATCATAAAACATTCAAGCAGTTATAGGCACACGTGCAAGTCAAGAACTACTAGTCTGAACCTGTTTAGCTAACATTCATTTTTAAATTTATTCATGGAATGTGGACGTTGCTGGCAAGCCCAGCATTTATTGCCCATCCCTAATTGCCCTTGAGAAGGTGGTGGTGATCCACCTTCTTGAACCGCTCCAGTCCGTGTGGTGAAGGTACTCCCACAGTGCTGTTAGGGAGGGAGTTTCAGGATTTTGACCCAGCGGCGATGAAGGAACGGCGATTTACTTCCAAGTCAGGATGGTGTGTGACTCGGAGAGGGACTTTTCGGTCGTGGGTTTGGGAGCCTGCATGTACTCAAAATTCAGACTTCTCCCGTAGACACAAGCCTCAAGTGGGAAATATATTTCAAACACAGAAAATGCTGTTGTACAAGTATTTTACATAATTTTCTTATAGTTCATTACATCTTTATTACGTTACAAATGTTATTTCCAATCGTAAAAAAAAGAAAGAACTTGCATTTCTATAGCGCCTTTCAGGACCTCAGGAACTCCAAAGTGCTTTACAGCCAATTAAGTACTTTTGAAGTGCTGCTATAATGTAGGAAATGGCGGCCACCAATTTACGCTCAGCAAGCTCCCAAAAACAGCAATGAGATAAATGACCAGATCATCAATTTTAGTGATGTTGTTTGAGGGATAAATATATTGACCAGGACACCAGGGAGAACTTCCCTGCTCTTCTTCGAAATAGTGCTGTGGGACTTTTACAGGGTTCATTGTGTTTATATATATGTAGATGAAAACTGCAATCTGGTAACCTCCTGTTCAGGCGGGTTCCTTTCCCCCCTCAAGATTTGTCCGAATTGACGCATCTGCCTTTTTAAAACAGCTAATTTGTAAGACGATGAATGATATGGAGGGATCTCGCAGCTTGAAGAGTTTCAGATCTGACTGGAGATGAAGATCCACAACTAAACTGAGATGTAAACTCGAGAACTGTGTAATAGGAAAAGGCTCGAAGTCCTCGAGCAACTTTTTACTTGATCTGATCCCAAACCAGAAAAAATCTCAGACTGTGAGGATGCATTGATTGGAATTTCAATTTGATTCAACATCATAGAAGGCAATAAGATCCCATATAAGGGCTATTGCCCTTAGCACCAGCTTAATGTTAATCCACCTGAAAATTTAGTATAAGCTCATACAACATCACAGCTTAATCAGGTGAGAGTGCAACCATTGAGTGATATTGGAAATGTAGGGCAGGGAGAGCTGAACAGGTCATATATTATGGGATTATGTGAAATTGATGTATTTTTGACCAATTTTATTCGGTGAGTACGAGAAATCACACAAACTAGATAGGCTGACACTGTACAGATTTATTACTGAGCAGATATGATCTGGGTTGGAGCACAGTAAAGGTTAAAATTTCTTCTCAAAATAGTCTTTGTGCTAAGGTACCAAGCCCTAAGAAATTGTCCACAATTCAACTGATGTGTAGCCTAATAGGTGATCCATTTCAACCTTAGCTTCTAACCTCCCTTCTCTCTATCACTCTCTCTCTGTTTCTGTCTCTCTGTCTGTTTTTCCAACAACCTTATCTCCCTTTCTCCATATACCTCTGAATTTTCCTTTAGGTTCTTCCTAAGCTGCAAACACCCCACCCTACATACTCTTCACCCTCCCTGTGTCCTCACAGTGCTGAAGTCAAAACTCATGGCACTATTCTCGATTCCAACCTATTCTTTTCCAGCACAGTGTAAGCCCTTTACACAATAGGCTTGTTTGTACATGGGTAGTTAGTCTGCCCATTATATCGATTATATTTCATTATATATCATTATTTAAATCATTATATGAACCATTATATATCATTATATAAATAGAGCTGGAGCGCCGGGCCCTGAAACATCGTGGGCTGCCCCGACCTGTGTGAGAACACCACCGCAGGTCGGGGCTATAAATAGAGCTGAAGGGCCGGGCCGTGGAACATCATGGGTACAAGTGCGGCGAATGAGGGTACGGGACCCAGAAGAGCCGAGGGCCTAGGGGCAAAACGGGCCAGCCCACACTGCGATATGTGTGCGCACTAGGTCAGTGCAGCAGAGCTGGTCTCCAGTCGTCTTGGTTAATCCTTGCCACTGGACCAAGACCTAGCGCTGTCAAGCCCGTGTGGTGGCTGGTGTGCAACGGTCACCACACGTTAAAAAAAATCCACACACAGGCATCTTCCACCCCTTCAATTGGAATTCAGGACTGGAACATCGGGTCCTTCATTGAAACATCTGTGAATTCTTGTGGAAGCAAGTCATCCTCGTTCGAGGGACCACTTATGATGATGATATATCCCCTGGGGTACTTCAGTGAAATTTCCAGCAGATATACCAATGAATGTTCCTAGCTGATCTCTCACAACATTGCCTATGGGTGGTCTGAAATCTAGGGCGCAGATGTTTAGCTGTTAATATAGAGTTGTATTTGATCTGGCCTCTCTCTTTAAGGCCATTGGTCAGCTACTTCCTATGGCGACGTGATCTAAATGGGTAAACTCTGAGGAGCCCATTTGCTGTGGCTGTCTGTCTGGATTGGCGATGTTGTGTCCTGTGAGGATGCTTGCAGTTGCATCGTGCCAACAGCCACGTCTGATCCGGCTGGTACACGACTGCTTGACCAACCCGAAATAAAAATCTCAATCTCAATCCAAAGCAGGGGGAAGTCCAGTTTAACGCAATAGCTTATAACTCTGCAAATTGCCAATTAAGACAGCATTGGCGCCTGTTAAAAGAGGTTGATTTTCTATGGATCTCTATTGCTTTGGTTTGGGATGAGCAATTTTCATGAAATAACTGACCCCTTCCCCACACAAAACCCTCACCCCCAATTCCCTCGGCTAGTTCAAGCATATCTCAAAACTGGGAAACTTCTCACACTCCTTGGTCCTCCCATCTTCCGTTAACCCACAGGCTATTAAAAGTCAATATTGGCATCACCTAACCACCACTTGCTAGTCTACCACGTCTCAGTGCCGGCTCGGATCAGCTGGCAATATGTGTGCCACTTAGTTGTCTCCGCAAGATCCTACAAATCCCCTGGGAGGACAGACATACCAACATTAGCGTCCTCGACCAGGCCAACTTCCCCAGCATTGAAGCACTGACCACACTTGATCAGCTCTGCTGGGCAGGCCACATTGTCCACATGTCAGACACGAGACTCCCAAAGCCAGCGCTCTACTCGGAACTCCTTCACGTCAAATGAGCCAAAGGTGGGTAGAGGAAACGTTACGAGGACACCCTCAAAGCCTTCCTGATAAAGTGCAACATCCCCACCTGGGATGTCCCTGGCCCTAAGAGGAGGAAGTGCATCCAAGAGGGCGCTGAGCACCTCGAGTCTCTTCGCCGAGAGAAAGCAAGCGCAGACAGCGGAAAGAGCGTGCGGCAAATCTGTCCCACCCTCCCTTACCCTCAACAACTATCTGTCCCACCTGTGACAAGGACTGTGGTTGTCGTAATGGACTGTTCAGCCACCTAAGGACTCATTCTAAGAGTGAAAGCAAGTTTTCCTCGATTCCGAGGGACTGCCTATGATGATGATGATGATGGTTGTAGGTTCTTGGCCTTATAGGCTGAGGTATGCAGTTTCTCTGCTTGCCAGCCCATGACTGTCCACTCATTATAACGAACATCGCAAACTTGTGGGTGCATAGGCACAGGGTTCTAGCCAACATCTGGAGTGGCGCTGCAGAGATTTTTGGAACATAATATCTTTTGGATGGAGTGTTGAACCGAGTCTCTGCCTGTTCAGGTGGACAAATAAGATCCCATGGGACTATTGGAAAAAGAACAGTGGTGTTCTTCTGGTGTCCTGGCCAACATTCCTCCCTCAACCAACACCACCAAGAACAGATTAACTACTCTTTCCTCTCATTTGCTGTTTGTGGGATCTTCCTGTGTGCAAATTGACTTCTGCTTTTGCCTACAAAATAACAGTAACTACGCTTCAAAAGTGATCTGTTGATTGTAAAGCATTTTGGCATTTCCCAGATGTGGTAAAGCATTATTTAATGCAAGTTTTCACTATTTATCTTTGCTGATATCCCGCACTATGGGATTTGGACATTGACCTTGGTTTGACAATAAAATATCTTTATTGTATCAAATTAAAGGGAATAGACACTCGCTTTATGGGGCAGTGCTTTCCAAATTCTCGCAAAGATGTTTCTCCTCGATTTGCTCTCAGCTCGCTTAACTTGAATAAGATGGAGCCAGGTGCCGTGTCATTCTCTTGGTCAGAGATCGGTGAATAACATTGGGTGGAGAGCAATAAAGGGAAGACTAATGAGAAATTAAGAAATAATCCCCCTCATAATAAATCCTATTTTATCGATTATAATATATCTTGTAGCAATTCAGCCCCCTCATGGATTTAAAATCATAGGATCATGATTTAAAAAAATATTTTCTGACAAGATAGACAAGCATGTTCATGGAGTGGATGCTGCAGAGTGGCTAGAGAACTGTCCTCTCCTGTCTGGGCCCTGATGTTGAATCAAGCCCCAGCTGATTGGACGGAACTTTTTTCCACAGATGTATGGGTTCTAGGTGAATTGAGTTTGGTACAGTCTCACCTTGGTTTCTAATGGGTGCAAGTCTACACCACAACATTGTCTAGGCCAATATTTATCACTCAACCGATATCATTAAAAAAAACAGATTATCTGGTCATTGATCTTATTGCGGTTACAGGTACCTTGCTGTGCTCAAATTGCCGACCACATTTCCCCACATTTCAACAGTGACTGCACTTCAAAAGGCATTACAATAACAACTTGCACTCAAACATCGCAAGCTGCTTCACAGGAGCATTATCAGATTACATTTAACACTGAGTCACATAAGGAGATATTAGGACAGGTGACTAAAAACCTAGTCAAAGCGATAGGTTTAAAGGAGAGCCTTAAAGGAAGAGAGAGAGGCAGAGTGGCAGGGAGGTTCAGGGAGGTAATTCCAGCGCTTAAGATTTAGGTCACTAAAGGCACGGCACCAAAGGTGGAGCAACGAAAATTGGGGATGCACAAGAGGCCAAAATTGGAGAAGTACAGTGATCTCGGGGGGAACGGGGGGTGCGGGGGGGGGTTTATAGGGCTGGATGAGAGTGGAGAGATAGTAAGAGGTGATATTTTGGAGGTATTTTTACACAAAGGTGAGAACTTTAAAATCAAGAGTTGATGGACTGGAAGTGAATGCAGGTCAGCGAGCACAGACATGATGAGTGATGGGACTTGGGAGTTAGGATATGGGTTGCAGAGTTTCAGATGAGCTCAAGTTTACGGAGGGTGGAAGGTGCGTGGTCGGCCGGGAGAGCACTGGAATAGTCAAGTCTAGAGGTCTAGACGTAACAAACAACAACAACTTGTATTTATAGTGCCTTTAACGTAGTGCAACATCCCAAGACACTTCACAGGAGTGTTCAACCTCCGTTGCCTCCAGTCCAGATCCAATGTCGTCCCATCCTCTGTCATTGAATTACAGTACGCAGATGATGTTTGCGTCTGCGCACACTTGGAGGTCGAACTCCAAACCATCGTCAACACCTTGATCGAGGCATACGAGAGCATGGGCCTTACACTAAACATTCGTAAAACAAAGGTTGTCTACCAATCTGCCCCCGCCACACAGCACTTCCCACTGATTATCAAATCCATGACGAGGCCCTGGACAATGTGGACCATTTTCCATACCTCGGGAGTCTACTGTCAACAAAGGCAGACATCGATGACGAAGTCCAACACCGCCTCTGGAGCATTTTTTAAGATATCCTTTTTCTTGAAGACCAAAAGGTTCAATTGCTGTAAATAGGCACATACTGAGGCCAACACCTGTTAGGCACATCCTGAGGGGAATTAGAGCGTTTCAGATCTTTGAAGATTAGTAGTGTGTCATTTAGTCAGGTTTCTTTTGTATATTACTTCACCCCTATTTTCCCAACATCCTATTCTGAAGGTTTGCACTTATGCCGGGATTACTGGGCTACAGTACAGGGGGTTGGGGGTGGGAGAGCCAGTCCTCTATTCCAAGTGACCAAGAGCCTAGAGAATGAGGAATACAAGTTGCTGTGTGTGTTTCAGCCAGTGCAGACACTTAGGCCGGAATTTTCTGGGTTCCGTGTGGGTGCCATCGGAGGTGGGTCGGGTGGGAAATTTGAAAAAATTTGCAACACATCGGGAACCCGGCGTCATTTTTCCCTCAGGTGTGTTTGCTGGTGTGGCAGCGACCAGAGGTGGGCCACCTAATTCAAATCATTACCACATTGTTTACAGACCCTAAAGCACCTTTCTCCCCCTACCTTTTAAATTTTCCTGGATACCCACGGGATCCACGCAGCTTGGGAACTACATCTGTCAGCCTGAGGCGCGAGTTGAGTAGCCATTGATCCAGCTGATTAGTTGCCAGCTTGAAATGTACTATAAAAGCTCCGACCTCACAGCTGATCACTTTCCTCAGGCGAAAGCTGTTGCTAACTACATTACCTGCACAGATTTAACTTTCTGTAGGCTGCAAGTGTTTCCAGCAAAGTCTCCATTCAATGTCACCGCATTACAAGAACCTCTTTCACCACTGACAAGTTGCTTCTGTCAACTCTACCTGACCTGCCGTTTATTTCTGTCAGCATTTATACTGTCTCACCTGGTCCTTAGAATCTGACCACAATCAGCCCCAACACCAAAAGCACCAACAATAACACTGACCTTCTCTGCAACCACCTGATCCTCCACAGGACAGAGGGCATCAGCTACTGCCTGGGAGCCATGGATGGCCTCATCAAGGCCAGATTTACTTAACTTTACGCTGTACACTCATATTGCTGCCATGTGCTATGCCAGCTTGGCACCACCCTACAGCAGCACCATAAACCATCCCCACAACCAAGTCATTCCTTTCACACTGACCACCATTGCGGGGGTACCGTTATGTCTCACCATTCACTGCAACTCACTAAGCCACTTCCAATTTTCTCCAAGATCGGAAAGTGGTGAAAATAAAAAATGTTATGATTGAGACCACATTAACGTAAACTTGACATTAACATTGAATAATATACTCAAGTGGCTACCCTTGTGAATCTACTTGTGTTCCATCTTTCCCTTACGCGTGCTTCTACGAGATGCTACCCCTGTAGCTTCAGCAAATGTGGAGGCAGCTTGCTCACTTCCCTGCTGTGACTGCTTAGTCACTCTTGGCACCTCTGATGGCCCAACCAAAGTCTGCTCCCCCTGCGACTGTGCAGGAGCAGACTCGGCCATCAATGTCCGAGGAGACATCTGGGGTTCTGACTGAGGGGTTGGCAACAGGGGAGCCCACACTTTCATGTCCCCCTAAGCATCATCCCTCTCATGGGCCACCCACATTCCCTGCCAGGAAGGAACTGGCGAGCACCTTGCTGCACATCAGTGGGGCCATGAGGATCCACGTCTACGCTGACATCCCTCCTAGACTGGAGGTCTATGAGCTTCTGCCATATATTCTCCACAGATAGCCATCTATTCTCCATTGATAGCCATCTATTCTCCATAGAGACCATGTGCTCATGTGAGTGGCATATCAGCTGCTCCATGCAGATAGCCATTCTAGCCAGGTAAGAACCTACAGTCACCATTGCCTGCAACATAGTGATGCTCATGTTGGAGATGGACTCCTCCATTCTCTGCACATTTTCAGACGTGGTCACAAAACCTGTCGGAGTCCCCTGCACTTCATCCTGCAGCTCTAGGATTGCCTTCTCTCTGGATGGCCCCTGAGGCTCAGCATCTGTATGCAGCTGAGCAGAGCTGGGATTGTCCTGCGCCCTCCGGCGAGGAATCTCCACTGCTGTCCCTGTCTCCAACATCTCCCCTTGCTCACTTGTGACTTGTGACACACCAGGTGACAACACTACTCTATCTCGGGCGGAACCCACCAAGGTGTGCGCCTCTGCGCTGGTGCTGGATGCGATTAGGTCTGGTGATGGTGCGTCCTCAGAGGCTGGAGGCTCTTCTGAGGAGTTGTCTTCCCCTTCCTCCTGGACTGTGGGAGGGGTGGGGTGGGGTGAGGGCTCTTGATGGACCTGTAAGAGAGTAAAGAGATGAGTTAGATATGTCATGAAGAATGGGTACAGATACCATTATGCACACGATGACCATTCAGTGGCTGATGACATCATCGCCCATATGAGTGACTGATTTATGTCATGTAGCTGTTTAATATGTAATTCTGTCACCAAGTTGCTGAGACGTCCCCCTATCTCCATCTCCCACCTCGAGATACTTCTAATGCAGCCTCCTCTTTTGTGAGGATGGCAAATGATGGCGTTCCACCTCCAGTTCTCTCCCTCTCCCTCTTATTGTGGGCTCTCTTTTCCTGCAAGGAGAGAAAGAAGAGAAGGTTGAGTGAGAGTGATGGAATGGGTGTAAGGAATGGCATTCTTAGATCTTTAGAGGGAGACTATGATGGAGTGGGGTGTGGCAATACCAAATGTCCTCCTTGTATGTTGTTAGTTGGTATGATTGCATTCGGATGAGGGCGAGTGTGAGGGGTGGCTAGTAAGATGGGAATGTGATAATGTAGATAGAGAGAGAGGGATGGATGGACGTGCAAAGTATGTTGGTGTGAGTAAGGATATGCATGAGCAGGCTTGGGAAGGCAGAGTGATGGGGATGTGATGAGAGGCACAGCAGGATGAAGTTGAGTGTGGCTTTGCACTAACCTTTCCTACTGAAGATGATCTACTGAAAACATCGAAGCATTTCCGGCACTGCACCCAGGTTCTCCTCACAATATTCCTGCAGTTGACCTCCTCTGCAATTTTTGGTAAAGCTCTTTTTGCCTACTGGGTGGTCTCTTCTGCCCATCGGAAGGGAAGAGGACCTCCCTGTGTGCTCTGACTCCCTCCAGAAGCATAGGCAGGGAGTCATCGGAGAACCTGGGTGCAGCCCTGCACCTCTGTGCAGTCATGTTTCCAACTGCTTGGAGCAATCAAAACCTCCAGTGTGTTGCCTGCACACTCCTAGATAAACCCTCAATTGCAATGTGGCCATGGCTCCTTTCAATCTACCAGCTGAACATGCATCATGGGTGATGTCATCAGACCCACACCATTTAGTGGGGCCGGGTTGCGTGCTGGGCGGGCTTATATAGGTCCCATTAGCGCAATGTCGCTTTCTGGAGCGGGATGGAAGCAGCGACGGGGTTGTGACCTGTCGTGCATACTGCCCACACCCGACCCGCCCAAGGACAGAACATTTCAGCCTTACTATGCATCAATGGGCAGTAATGATGCAAGTTGAACAGCAGTTGATTTTTCGGTCCAACTTCGAAATTTCCTCTTCACACAACTTAAAAACAAAAAAATTATGACTCAGAAGTGCTGACTGCGTTGATCATTTGTTGTAATTAATTTAAGCGTGGGTGTGTGTAAGATAATTAACAGAGTGCACTGAAGGGTTGTTATCCTGCTCTTCATGAACTGCTGAACCTCATTCTTCTGCTCTCATTCAAGGCAGGTAAGTGCAGAGCACTCCTGAGTCGTCTACTGAGGGCCTGTTTGCAATTCTCATGCTAGCTCTGTGTGTTGGACCCTCTGTTTGTAGAGTGAATAAACTGCATTGCCTTTCTGTAATAATCTGAAGGGCTTCATTGGTAAAACAATACTTCATGGTCATTGGCTTGGTTGTCCACTGCCAGGTTTGACTTGACCATCTCAAGCTGTACTTGGTGTTCACTTTCTATAGTTTACTCCGTTTGCTGCTCCAAGATTATCCTGAAAAGCAGGAACTGTTCCAAGTTCCTTCTACCACCAAGCATCTCCTTCATCTCCTCCAACATATCTCCATGCTCACTTTGGATTCTAAATGCAAGGGACTCCTGGCCACCATACAGCTGCCTCTGTCTCCTCTGTGCCATCCCCTCCTGTTGCCCCCTGATTCCCAGTCCTCCCTTTAACACTCTTCCCAACTGAGCCGTCACACACACCACAATGCGTTTTTTCTCTTCTCCTCTCCCAAAGCCATCACGGCACTCATTTCATCAATGAAGTCCACCACCTACTTCCTCGATTGCCCCCGCTCTCCATCCCTCCTCCGCCCCAAGTTCCCGATCACTCAACTGACATCATCAACCTATTTCTCTCCGGCATCCCTGTCTCTTCCAATGTTGGGGAAGTCCAGAACCAGGGGACACAGTCTAAGGATAAGGGGGAAGCCATTTAGGACCGAGATGAGGAGGAATTTCTTCACCCAGAGAGTGGTGAACCTGTGGAATTCTCTACCACAGAAAGTTGTTGAGGCCAATTCACTAAATATATTCAAAAAGGAGTTAGATGAAGTCCTTACTACTAGGGGAATCAAGGGGTATGGTGAGAAAGCAGGAATGGGGTACTGAAGTTGCATGTTCAGCCATGAACTCATTGAATGGCGGTGCAGGCTAGAAGGGCCGAATGGCCTACTCCTGCACCTATTTTCTATGTTTCTATGTTTCTATTCCAAAACTGCCCTTCCCTCATAAAATCCATCCTCAGTCCCTCTCTTCTTTACCACTGTCCAACCTGTCCTTCCTTCTCAAAGTCCCGGAATGTGCTTACAGCTATTCTTCCATCTCTCCAACCACCCTCCAATCTGGGTTCCACCCAAAGCATTTAGACTGCCCTGGTCAGTCCAAATTGTCATTGTGTCTGACTGTGGCCATCGTTCATTATCTTTGGTTACCTTTCTTGACATCTCCACTGCCTTTGATAATCCTCTAACATCTCTCTGCTGCACTACATTCCCATGGACTTGTTCTCTCACAGTTTCATTCATAGTTATCACAACACAGAATGACAGTTGCTTCGATGTTTTTTTATACGATGCCCCTGGGGTCAATGCTGTTCTTCCTTTCTCTTCATCGCTTAAACAATACTCCTTAGTGATATCATCTAGAAGGCTATTGCTATAGACTGACAAATTTTCCTCTGGCTTAATGCAAACAAAACTGAAGGCAATTTGCTCAAATCTCTCTAGCCCTTAAATGCCATTGGTGGTCACTCTTTCAATTAACATGCCCCTGATCCACCTCAACACCTCCCTCCCCAGTTCCAAACGCCTCCTAAACCAGACCTTGCAACCGACCCCAACCTATCTCAAACACTCCTGCGTGATGATCAGTTTTACACCATTTTGTAATGTCTTTTCCATGCGTATGGAGTGTTCTAGAAATGTAAATTATAATTCTACCCCTTAGTCCCTCCATCGGTGTAAAGCATTTCACACTCCACACCATCTTATGATTAATGAGAGGTCAATAGGAGTTTCAGCACTATTTGATCGGGCGATTGGTTCTGCAATAGTTGTAAAAAATCCAGCCCCAAGAATGTGTTCAAAATGAAAACCCTAGCATTCCAGCAAATGCACTACGAAAATGAGAAAAAAGTGAATGAGCGCGCTTCGAATAATATGAACCTTTGAATGTCAGCAAGGAACAACAGATGATGACCCGAGCCCAGGGGCACTGAGGGCAATTAGAGTGCTCTAGTTATTGCCTTGCTTGAGACTAGCCAGCAGCACAGACAGTGGATTAAACCTGGGATATTTTGATCTGAATGGATCCAATACAGTTACTAACTTAGTCAGGGAACACCAGACCAATCAGTTGGTAGTGTGCCTGCAATGATAAAAACCGGCAAAATGCAATCTCTCTGTTTGGGTAATATGTATGGCAGTATGTATGCCCCTGGGTGTGGGGACTGTCAGTATGTAATGTCCCGGAGTGAGGGAACGGTCAGCATGTAATGTCTGGGTGAGGGGACTGACAGTATGTAATTTCCCGGGGTGAGGGGACTGTCAGTTTGTAATGTCCCGGGTTGAGGGGACTGTCAGTATGTAATGTCTGCATGAGGGGACTGTCATTATGTAATGTCCCGGGGTGAGGGGACTGTCAGTCTGTAATATATGGGTGAGGGGACTGTCAGTTTGTAATGTCCCGGAGTAAGGGAACGGTCAGCATGTAATGTCTGGGTGAGGGGACTGACAGTATGTAATGTCCCGGGGTGAGGGGACTGTCAGTTTGTAATGTCCCGGGTTGAGGGGACTATCGGTATGTAATGTCTGCATGAGGGGACTGTCATTATGTAATGTCCCGGGGTGAGGGGACTGTCAGTCTGTAATATATGGGTGAGGGGACTGTCAGTCTGTAATGTCCCAGGGTGAGGGGATGTGTCAGGATGTAATGTCACGGGGTGACGGGACTGTCAGTATGTAATGTCGCAGGGTGAGGGGCTGTCAATATGTAATGTCTGGGTGAGGGGACTATCAGTCTGTAATATCTGGGTGAGGGGACTATCAGTATGTAATGTCCCTGGGTGAGGGGACACTCAGTCTGTAATGTCAGGGTGAGGGGACTGTCAGTATGTAACGTCACGGGGTGAGGGGACTGTCAGTATGTAATTTCTGGGTGAAGAGAATGTCAGTATGTAATGTCCCATAAGAATTAGGAACAGGAGTAGGCCATCTAGCCCCTCGTGCCTGCTCAACAAGATCATGGCTGATCTGGCCATGGACTCAGCTCCACTTACTCAATCTGGGTAATGTCTGGGTGAGGAGACTGTCAGTATGTAATGTCCTGATGTGAATGTACTGTCCGTATGTAATGTCCCGGGGTGAGGGGACTGTATGTATGTAATGTCTACGTGAGGGGACTGTCAGTATGTAATGTCCCGGGATGAGGGGACTGTCAGTATGTAATGTCTGATGTAGGGACTGTCCATATGTAATGCCCCTGGGTGAGGGGCTTTCAGTATGTAGTGTCTGGGATGAAGGGACTGTCAGTATGTAATGCCCTGGGGTGAGGGGACTGTCAATATTTAAAGTCTGGTTGAGGGGACAGTCGGTATGTAATGTCCCGGCGTAAGGGTACCGTCAGATGTAATGTACGGGGGTGAGCGGACTGTCAGTATGTAATGTCTGGGTGAGGGGACATGGCGTTATGTAATGTCTGGGTGAGGGGTGTGTCGGTATGTAATGTCTGGGTGAGGGGACTGTCGATATGTAATGCCCCAGGGTGAGAGGACTGTCAGTATGTAATGCCCCAGGGTGAAGAGACTGTCAGTATGGAATATCCCAGGGTGAGTGGCTGTCTGTATGTAATGTCCCGGGGTGAGGGGACTGTCAATATGTAATGTCCCGGGGTGAGGGGACTGTCAATATGTAATGTCCCGGGGTGAGGGGACTGTCAATATGTAATGTCTGGGTGAGGGGACTGTCGATATGTAATGTCCCAGGGTGAGAGGACTGTCAGTATGTAATGCCCCAGGGTGAGGGGACTGTCAGTATGTAATGTCTGGGTGAGGGGACTGTCAGTATGTAATGTCTGGGTGAGGAGACTGTCAGTATGTAATGTCTGGGTGAGGGGACTGTCAGTATGTAATGTCTGGGTGAGGAGACTGTCAGTATGTAATTCGCCGGCGTGATTGACGGTCAGTATGTAATGTCTGGGTGAGGGGACTGTCAGTATGTAATGTCTGGGTGAGGGGACTGTCAGTATGTAATGTCTGGATGAGGAGACTGTCAGTATGTAATTCGCCGGCGTGATTGACGGTCAGTATGTAATGTCTGGGTGAGGGGACTGTCAGTATTTAATGTCCCAGTGTGAGGGGACTGTCAGTATGTAATGACCCGGGGTGAGGTGACTGTCAGTGTGTAATGTCCCGGGGTGAGGGGACTGTCAGTATGTAATGACCCGGGGTGAGGTAACTGTCAGTGTGTAATGTCCCGGGATGAGGGGACTGTCAGGATGTAATGTCCTGGCGTGAGGAGACTGTCAGTATGTAATGTCTGGGTGAGGGGACTGTCAGTATGTAATGTCTGGTGTAGGGACTAACAGTATGTAATGCCCCGGGGTGAGGGAATGTCAGTATGTAATGTCTGGGGTGAGGGGACTGTCAGTATGTAATGTCTGGTTGAGGGGACATTGCAGTATGTAATGTCTTGGTGAGGGGACTGTCAGGATGTAATGCGCCGGGGTGAGGGGACCGTCAATATTTAAAGTCTGGGTTGAGGGGACTGTCATTATGTAGTGTCTGGGTGAGGGGACTCTCAGTATGTAATTTACAGGTTGAGGGGACAGTCAGTATGTAACGTCCCGGCGTGAGGATACCGTCAGGATGTAATGTCCCGGGGTGAGGGGACATTGCAGTATGTAATGTCTGGGTGAGGGGACTGTCAGTATGTAATGTCCCAGGGTGAGGGAACTGTCAGTATGTGATGTCTAGGTGAGGGGACTGTCAGTATGTAATGTCTGGTTGAGGAGACTGTCAGTATGTAATGTCCCGGGGTGAGGGGACTGTCAGTATGTAATGTCCGGGTAAGGGGACTTGTCAGTATGTAACGTCACGGGGTGAGGGGACTGTCAGTGTGTAATGTCTGGTTGGGGGAACTGTCTGTCTGTAATGTCTGGTGGTGGGAACTGTCAGTCTGTAATGTCTGGGTGAGGGGCTGTCAGTATGTAATGTCCCCGGGTGAGGGAAATGACTGTATGTAATGCCCCAGGGTGAGGGGACTGTCAGTATGTAATGTCTGGGTGAGGGGCTGTGAGTATGTAATTTCTGGGTGAAGAGACCGTCAGTATGTAATGTCCCGATGTGAGGGGACTGTCAGTATGTAATGTCCGGATGTGAGGGGACTGTCAGTATGTAATGTCCCGGGTGAGAGGACTTTCACTATGTAATGCCCCAGGGTGAGGGGACTGTCATTATGTAATGTCCCGGGCTGTGGGGACTGTCAGTATGTAATGTCCCGGGGTGAGGGGACTGTCGGTATGTAATGCCCCAGGGTGAGGGGACTGTCAGTATGTAATGTCCCGTTGTGAGTGGACTGACAGTATGTAATGTCGGGATGAGGGGACTGTCAGTATGTAATGTACCGGCGTGAGAATACCGTCAGTATGTAATGTCCCGGGGTGAGGGAACATTGCCGTATGTAACGTCCCGGGGTGAGAGGACTGTCAGTATGTAATGTCCCGGGGTGAGGGGACTGTCAGTATGTAATGTCCCGGGGTAGGGGACTGTCAGTATGTAATGTCTGGCTAAGGGGACATGGCGGTCTGTAATTTCTGGGTGAGGGGACAGTCAGTATGTAATGTCCCAGGGTGAGGGGTCTGTCAGTATGTGATGTCTAGGTGAGGGGACTGTCAGTATGTAATGTCCCAGGGTGAGGGGACTGTCAGTATGTAATATCTGGCTAAGGGGACATGACGGAATGTAATGTCTGGGTGAGGGGACTGTCAGTATGTAATGTCCCAGGGTGAGGGAACTGTCAGTATGTAATGTCCCGGGATGAGGAGACTGTCAGTATGTAATGTCCTGGGGTGAGGGGACTGTCAGTATGTAATGTCTGGGTGAGGGGACTGTCAGTATGTAACGTCACGGTGTGAGTGGACTGTCAGTATGTAATGTCTGGTTGAGGGAACTGTCTGTCTGTAATGTCTGGTGGTGGGAAATGTCAGTCTGTAATGTCTGGGTGAGGAGACTGTCAGTATGTCATGTCCCGGGATGAGGGGACTGTCAGTATGGAATGAGCCGTGGTGAGGAAACTCTCAGTATGAAATGTCTCGGTGAGGGGACTGTCAGTATGTAATGTCCCGGGGTGAGGGGACTGTCTGTATGTAATGTCCCGGGGTGAGGGGACTGTCAGTATGTAATGTCCCGGGGTGAGGGGACTGTCGGTATGTAATGTCTGGGTGAGGGGACTGTCGATATGTAATGTCCCAGGGTGAGAGGACTGTCAGTATGTAATGCCCCAGGGTGAGGGGACTGTCAGTATGTAATTCGCCGGCGTGATTGACGGTCAGTATGTAATGTCTGGGTGAGGTGACTGTCAGTATTTAATGTCCCAGTGTGAGGGGACTGTCAGTATGTAATGACCCGGGGTGAGGTGACTGTCAGTGTGTAATGTCCCGGGGTGAGGGGACTGTCAGTATGTAATGACCCGGGGTGAGGTAACTGTCAGTGTGTATTGTCCCGGGGTGAGGGGACTGTCAGTATGTAATGTCTGGGTGAGGGGACTGTCAGTATGTAATTTCCCGGTGTGAGGGGACTGTCAGTATGTAATGTCTGGTGTAGGGACTGTCAGTATGTAATGCCCCGGGGTGAGGGAATGTCAGTATGTAATGTCTGGGGTGAGGGGACTGTCAGTATGTAATCTCTGGTTGAGGGGACATTGCAGTATGTAATGTCTTGGTGAGGGGACTGTCAGGATGTAATGCGCCGGGGTGAGGGGACCGTCAATATTTAAAGTCTGGGTTGAGGGGACTGTCATTATGTAGTGTCTGGGTGAGGGGACTCTCAGTATGTAATTTACAGGTTGAGGGGACAGTCAGTATGTAACGTCCCGGCGTGAGGATACCTTCAGGATGTAATGTCCCGGGGTGAGGGGACACTGCAGTATGTAATGTCTGGGTGAGGGGACTGTCAGTATGTAATGTCCCAGGGTGAGGGAACTGTCAGTATGTGATGTCTAGGTGAGGGGACTGTCAGTATGTAATGTCTGGGTGAGGAGACTGTCAGTATGTAATGTCCCGGGGTGAGGGGACTGTCAGTATGTAATGTCCGGGTAAGGGGACTGTCAGTATGTAACGTCACGGGGTGAGGGGACTGTCAGTGTGTAATGTCTGGTTGGGGGAACTGTCTGTCTGTAATGTCTGGTGGTGGGAACTGTCAGTCTGTAATGTCCGGGTGAGGGGCTGTCAGTATGTAATGTCCCCAGGTGAGGGAAATGACTGTATGTAATGCCCCAGGGTGAGGGGACTGTCAGTATGTAATGTCTGGGTGAGGGGCTGTGAGTATGTAATTTCTGGGTGAAGAGACCGTCAGTATGTAATGTCCCGATGTGAGGGGACTGTCAGTATGTAATGTCCGGATGTGAGGGGACTGTCAGTATGTAATGTCCCGGGTGAGAGGACTTTCACTATGTAATGCCCCAGGGTGAGGGGACTGTCATTATGTAATGTCCCGGGCTGTGGGGACTGTCAGTATGTAATGTCCCGGGGTGAGGGGACTGTCGGTATGTAATGCCCCAGGGTGAGGGGACTGTCAGTATGTAATGTCCCGTTGTGAATGGACTGACAGTATGTAATGTCGGGATGAGGGGACTGTCAGTATGTAATGTACCGGCGTGAGAATACCGTCAGTATGTAATGTCCCGGGGTGAGGGGACATTGCCGTATGTAATGTCCCGGGGTGAGAGGACTGTCAGTATGTAATGTCCCGGGGTGAGGGGACTGTCAGTATGTAATGTCCTGGGGTAGGGGACTGTCAGTATGTAATGTCTGGCTAAGGGGACATGGCGGTCTGTAATTTCTGGGTGAGGGGACAGTCAGTATGTAATGTCCCAGGGTGAGGGGTCTGTCAGTATGTGATGTCTAGGTGAGGGGACTGTCAGTATGTAATGTCCCAGGGTGAGGGGACTGTCAGTATGTAATATCTGGCTAAGGGGACATGACGGAATGTAATGTCTGGGTGAGGGGACTGTCAGTATGTAATGTCCCAGGGTGAGGGAACTGTCAGTATGTAATGTCCCGGGGTGAGGAGACTGTCAGTATGTAATGTCCTGGGGTGAGGGGACTGTCAGTATGTAACGTCACGGTGTGAGTGGACTGTCAGTATGTAAAGTCTTGTTGAGGGAACTGTCTGTTTGCAATGTCTGGTGGTGGGAAATGTCAGTCTGTAATGTCTGGGTGAGGAGACTGTCAGTATGTCATGTCCCGGGATGAGGGGACTGTCAGTATGGAATGAGCCGTGGTGAGGGAACTCTCAGTATGAAATGTCTCGGTGAGGGGACTGTCAGTATGGAATGTCTAGGTGAGGGGACTGTTAGTATGTAATATCTGGGTGAGGGGACGATCAGTGTGTCATGTCTGGGTGAGGGGACTGACAATATGTAATGTCCCGGATGAGGGACCTGTCAGTATGTAATGTCCCGGGGTGAGGGTAATGTAAGTATGTAATGTCTAAGTGAGAAGACTGTCTGTATGTAATGCCCCATTTGAGGGGACTCTCAGTATTTCATGTGCCGTGGTGAGGGGACTGTCAATATGTAATGTCCCTGGGTGAGGGGACTGTCAGCATGTAATGCCCCGGCGTGAGAGGACTGTCTGTATGTAATGTCCCAAGGTGAAGGGGCTGTCAGTATGCAATGTCCCGGGGTGAGGGGACACTCAGTCTGTAATGTCAGGGTGAGGGGACTGTCAGTATGTAACGTCACGGGGTGAGGGGACTGTCAGTATGTAATTTCTGGGTGAAGAGAATGTCAGTATGTAATGTCCCATAAGAATTAGGAACAGGAGTAGGCCATCTAGCCTCTCGTGCCTGCTCAACAAGATCATGGCTGATCTGGCCATGGACTCAGCTCCACTTACTCAATCTGGGTAATGTCTGGGTGAGGAGACTGTCAGTATGTAATGTCCTGATGTGAATGTACTGTCCGTATGTAATGTCCCGGGGTGAGGGGACTGTATGTATGTAATGTCTACGTGAGGGGACTGTCAGTATGTAATGTCCCGGGATGAGGGGACTGTCAGTATGTAATGTCTGATGTAGGGACTGTCCATATGTAATGCCCCTGGGTGAGGGGCTTTCAGTATGTAGTGTCTGGGATGAAGGGACTGTCAGTATGTAATGCCCTGGGGTGAGGGGACTGACAATATTTAAAGTCTGGTTGAGGGGACTGTCGGTATGTAATGTCCCGGCGTAAGGGTACCGTCAGATGTAATGTACGGGGGTGAGCAGACTGTCAGTATGTAATGTCTGGGTGAGGGGACATGGCGTTATGTAATGTCTGGGTGAGGGGTGTGTCAGTATGTAATGTCTGGGTGAGGGGACTGTCGATATGTAATGTCCCAGGGTGAGGGGACTGTCAGTATGGAATATCCCAGGGTGAGAGGCTGTCTGTATGTAATGTCCCGGGGTGAGGGGACTGTCAATATGTAATGTCCCGGGGTGAGGGGACTGTCTGTATGTAATGTCTGGGTGAGGGGATTGTCGATATGTAATGTCCCAGGGTGAGAGGACTGTCAGTATGTAATGCCCCAGGGTGAGGGGACTGTCAGTATGTAATTCGCCGGCGTGATTGACGGTCAGTATGTAATGTCTGGGTGAGGAGACTGTCAGTATGTAATGTCTGGGTGAGGGGACTGTCAGTATTTAATGTCCCAGTGTGAGGGGACTGTCAGTATGGAATATCCCAGGGTGAGAGGCTGTCTGTATGTAATGTCCCGGGGTGAGGGGACTGTCAATATGTAATGTCCCGGGGTGAGGGGACTGTCTGTATGTAATGTCCCAGGGTGAGAGGACTGTCAGTATGTAATGTCTGGGTGAGGAGACTGTCAGTATGTAATTCGCCGGCGTGATTGACGGTCAGTATGTAATGTCTGGGTGAGGGGACTGTCAGTATTTAATGTCCCAGTGTGAGGGGACTGTCAGTATGTAATGACCCGGGGTGAGGTGACTGTCAGTGTGTAATGTCCCGGGGTGAGGGGACTGTCAGTATGTAATGACCCGGGGTGAGGTAACTGTCAGTGTGTAATGTCCCGGGATGAGGGGACTGTCAGGATGTAATGTCCTGGCGTGAGGAGACTGTCAGTATGTAATGTCTGGGTGAGGGGACTGTCAGTATGTAATGTCTGGTGTAGGGACTAACAGTATGTAATGCCCCGGGGTGAGGGAATGTCAGTATGTAATGTCTGGGGTGAGGGGACTGTCAGTATGTAATGTCTGGTTGAGGGGACATTGCAGTATGTAATGTCTTGGTGAGGGGACTGTCAGGATGTAATGCGCCGGGGTGAGGGGACCGTCAATATTTAAAGTCTGGGTTGAGGGGACTGTCATTATGTAGTGTCTGGGTGAGGGGACTCTCAGTATGTAATTTACAGGTTGAGGGGACAGTCAGTATGTAACGTCCCGGCGTGAGGATACCGTCAGGATGTAATGTCCCGGGGTGAGGGGACATTGCAGTATGTAATGTCTGGGTGAGGGGACTGTCAGTATGTAATGTCCCAGGGTGAGGGAACTGTCAGTATGTGATGTCTATGTGAGGGGACTGTCAGTATGTAATGTCTGGTTGAGGAGACTGTCAGTATGTAATGTCCCGGGGTGAGGGGACTGTCAGTATGTAATGTCCGGGTAAGGGGACTTGTCAGTATGTAACGTCACGGGGTGAGGGGACTGTCAGTGTGTAATGTCTGGTTGGGGGAACTGTCTGTCTGTAATGTCTGGTGGTGGGAACTGTCAGTCTGTAATGTCTGGGTGAGGGGCTGTCAGTATGTAATGTCCCCGGGTGAGGGAAATGACTGTATGTAATGCCCCAGGGTGAGGGGACTGTCAGTATGTAATGTCTGGGTGAGGGGCTGTGAGTATGTAATTTCTGGGTGAAGAGACCGTCAGTATGTAATGTCCCGATGTGAGGGGACTGTCAGTATGTAATGTCCCGGGCTGTGGGGACTGTCAGTATGTAATGTCCCGGGGTGAGGGGACTGTCGGTATGTAATGCCCCAGGGTGAGGGGACTGTCAGTATGTAATGTCCCGTTGTGAGTGGACTGACAGTATGTAATGTCGGGATGAGGGGACTGTCAGTATGTAATGTACCGGCGTGAGAATACCGTCAGTATGTAATGTCCCGGGGTGAGGGAACATTGCCGTATGTAACGTCCCGGGGTGAGAGGACTGTCAGTATGTAATGTCCCGGGGTGAGGGGACTGTCAGTATGTAATGTCCCGGGGTAGGGGACTGTCAGTATGTAATGTCTGGCTAAGGGGACATGGCGGTCTGTAATTTCTGGGTGAGGGGACAGTCAGTATGTAATGTCCCAGGGTGAGGGGTCTGTCAGTATGTGATGTCTAGGTGAGGGGACTGTCAGTATGTAATGTCCCAGGGTGAGGGGACTGTCAGTATGTAATATCTGGCTAAGGGGACATGACGGAATGTAATGTCTGGGTGAGGGGACTGTCAGTATGTAATGTCCCAGGGTGAGGGAACTGTCAGTATGTAATGTCCCGGGATGAGGAGACTGTCAGTATGTAATGTCCTGGGGTGAGGGGACTGTCAGTATGTAATGTCTGGGTGAGGGGACTGTCAGTATGTAACGTCACGGTGTGAGTGGACTGTCAGTATGTAATGTCTGGTTGAGGGAACTGTCTGTCTGTAATGTCTGGTGGTGGGAAATGTCAGTCTGTAATGTCTGGGTGAGGAGACTGTCAGTATGTCATGTCCCGGGATGAGGGGACTGTCAGTATGGAATGAGCCGTGGTGAGGAAACTCTCAGTATGAAATGTCTCGGTGAGGGGACTGTCAGTATGTAATGTCCCGGGGTGAGGGGACTGTCTGTATGTAATGTCCCGGGGTAAGGGGACTGTCAGTATGTAATGTCCCGGGGTGAGGGGACTGTCGGTATGTAATGTCTGGGTGAGGGGACTGTCGATATGTAATGTCCCAGGGTGAGAGGACTGTCAGTATGTAATGCCCCAGGGTGAGGGGACTGTCAGTATATAATTCGCCGGCGTGATTGACGGTCAGTATGTAATGTCTGGGTGAGGTGACTGTCAGTATTTAATGTCCCAGTGTGAGGGGACTGTCAGTATGTAATGACCCGGGGTGAGGTGACTGTCAGTGTGTAATGTCCCGGGGTGAGGGGACTGTCAGTATGTAATGACCCGGGGTGAGGTAACTGTCAGTGTGTATTGTCCCGGGGTGAGGGGACTGTCAGTATGTAATGTCTGGGTGAGGGGACTGTCAGTATGTAATTTCCCGGTGTGAGGGGACTGTCAGTATGTAATGTCTGGTGTAGGGACTGTCAGTATGTAATGCCCCGGGGTGAGGGAATGTCAGTATGTAATGTCTGGGGTGAGGGGACTGTCAGTATGTAATCTCTGGTTGAGGGGACATTGCAGTATGTAATGTCTTGGTGAGGGGACTGTCAGGATGTAATGCGCCGGGGTGAGGGGACCGTCAATATTTAAAGTCTGGGTTGAGGGGACTGTCATTATGTAGTGTCTGGGTGAGGGGACTCTCAGTATGTAATTTACAGGTTGAGGGGACAGTCAGTATGTAACGTCCCGGCGTGAGGATACCTTCAGGATGTAATGTCCCGGGGTGAGGGGACACTGCAGTATGTAATGTCTAGGTGAGGGGACTGTCAGTATGTAATGTCTGGGTGAGGAGACTGTCAGTATGTAACGTCACGGGGTGAGGGGACTGTCAGTGTGTAATGTCTGGTTGGGGGAACTGTCTGTCTGTAATGTCTGGTGGTGGGAACTGTCAGTCTGTAATGTCCGGGTGAGGGGCTGTCAGTATGTAATGTCCCCAGGTGAGGGAAATGACTGTATGTAATGCCCCAGGGTGAGGGGACTGTCAGTATGTAATGTCTGGGTGAGGGGCTGTGAGTATGTAATTTCTGGGTGAAGAGACCGTCAGTATGTAATGTCCCGATGTGAGGGGACTGTCAGTATGTAATGTCCGGATGTGAGGGGACTGTCAGTATGTAATGTCCCGGGTGAGAGGACTTTCACTATGTAATGCCCCAGGGTGAGGGGACTGTCATTATGTAATGTCCCGGGCTGTGGGGACTGTCAGTATGTAATGTCCCGGGGTGAGGGGACTGTCGGTATGTAATGCCCCAGGGTGAGGGGACTGTCAGTATGTAATGTCCCGTTGTGAATGGACTGACAGTATGTAATGTCGGGATGAGGGGACTGTCAGTATGTAATGTACCGGCGTGAGAATACCGTCAGTATGTAATGTCCCGGGGTGAGGGGACATTGCCGTATGTAATGTCCCGGGGTGAGAGGACTGTCAGTATGTAATGTCCCGGGGTGAGGGGACTGTCAGTATGTAATGTCCTGGGGTAGGGGACTGTCAGTATGTAATGTCTGGCTAAGGGGACATGGCGGTCTGTAATTTCTGGGTGAGGGGACAGTCAGTATGTAATGTCCCAGGGTGAGGGGTCTGTCAGTATGTGATGTCTAGGTGAGGGGACTGTCAGTATGTAATGTCCCAGGGTGAGGGGACTGTCAGTATGTAATATCTGGCTAAGGGGACATGACGGAATGTAATGTCTGGGTGAGGGGACTGTCAGTATGTAATGTCCCAGGGTGAGGGAACTGTCAGTATGTAATGTCCCGGGGTGAGGAGACTGTCAGTATGTAATGTCCTGGGGTGAGGGGACTGTCAGTATGTAACGTCACGGTGTGAGTGGACTGTCAGTATGTAAAGTCTTGTTGAGGGAACTGTCTGTTTGCAATGTCTGGTGGTGGGAAATGTCAGTCTGTAATGTCTGGGTGAGGAGACTGTCAGTATGTCATGTCCCGGGATGAGGGGACTGTCAGTATGGAATGAGCCGTGGTGAGGGAACTCTCAGTATGAAATGTCTCGGTGAGGGGACTGTCAGTATGGAATGTCTAGGTGAGGGGACTGTTAGTATGTAATATCTGGGTGAGGGGACGATCAGTGTGTCATGTCTGGGTGAGGGGACTGACAATATGTAATGTCCCGGATGAGGGACCTGTCAGTATGTAATGTCCCGGGGTGAGGGTAATGTAAGTATGTAATGTCTAAGTGAGAAGACTGTCTGTATGTAATGCCCCATTTGAGGGGACTCTCAGTATTTCATGTGCCGTGGTGAGGGGACTGTCAATATGTAATGTCCCTGGGTGAGGGGACTGTCAGCATGTAATGCCCCGGCGTGAGAGGACTGTCTGTATGTAATGTCCCAAGGTGAAGGGGCTGTCAGTATGCAATGTCCCGGGGTGAGGGGACACTCAGTCTGTAATGTCAGGGTGAGGGGACTGTCAGTATGTAACGTCACGGGGTGAGGGGACTGTCAGTATGTAATTTCTGGGTGAAGAGAATGTCAGTATGTAATGTCCCATAAGAATTAGGAACAGGAGTAGGCCATCTAGCCTCTCGTGCCTGCTCAACAAGATCATGGCTGATCTGGCCATGGACTCAGCTCCACTTACTCAATCTGGGTAATGTCTGGGTGAGGAGACTGTCAGTATGTAATGTCCTGATGTGAATGTACTGTCCGTATGTAATGTCCCGGGGTGAGGGGACTGTATGTATGTAATGTCTACGTGAGGGGACTGTCAGTATGTAATGTCCCGGGATGAGGGGACTGTCAGTATGTAATGTCTGATGTAGGGACTGTCCATATGTAATGCCCCTGGGTGAGGGGCTTTCAGTATGTAGTGTCTGGGATGAAGGGACTGTCAGTATGTAATGCCCTGGGGTGAGGGGACTGACAATATTTAAAGTCTGGTTGAGGGGACTGTCGGTATGTAATGTCCCGGCGTAAGGGTACCGTCAGATGTAATGTACGGGGGTGAGCAGACTGTCAGTATGTAATGTCTGGGTGAGGGGACATGGCGTTATGTAATGTCTGGGTGAGGGGTGTGTCAGTATGTAATGTCTGGGTGAGGGGACTGTCGATATGTAATGTCCCAGGGTGAGAGGACTGTCAGTATGTAATGCCCCAGGGTGAGGGGACTGTCAGTATGGAATATCCCAGGGTGAGAGGCTGTCTGTATGTAATGTCCCGGGGTGAGGGGACTGTCAATATGTAATGTCCCGGGGTGAGGGGACTGTCTGTATGTAATGTCTGGGTGAGGGGATTGTCGATATGTAATGTCCCAGGGTGAGAGGACTGTCAGTATGTAATGCCCCAGGGTGAGGGAACTGTCAGTATGTAATTCGCCGGCGTGATTGACGGTCAGTATGTAATGTCTGGGTGAGGAGACTGTCAGCATGTAATGTCTGGGTGAGGGGACTGTCAGTATTTAATGTCCCAGTGTGAGGGGACTGTCAGTATGTAATGACCCGGGGTGAGGTGACTGTCAGTGTGTAATGTCCCGGTGTGAGGGACTGTCAGTATGTAATGACCCGGGGTGAGGTAACTGTCAGTGTGTGATGTCCCGGGGTGAGGGGACTGTCAGGATGTAATGTCCTGGCGTGAGGAGACTGTCAGTATGTAATGTCTGGGTGAGGGGACTGTCAGTATGTAATTTCCCGGTGTGAGGGGACTGTCAGTATGTAATGTCTGGTGTAGCGACTGTCAGTATGTAATGCCCCGGGGTGAGGGAATGTCAGTATGTAATGTCTGGGGTGAGGGGACTGTCAGTATGTAATGTCTGGTTGAGGGGACATTGCAGTATGTAATGTCTTGGTGAGGGGACTGTCAGGATGTAATGCGCCGGGGTGAGGGGACCGTCAATATTTAAAGTCTGGGTTGAGGGGACTGTCATTATGTAGTGTCTGGGTGAGGGGACTCTCAGTATGTAATTTACAGGTTGAGGGGACAGTCAGTATGTAACGTCCCGGCGTGAGGATACCTTCAGGATGTAATGTCCCGGGGTGAGGGGACACTGCAGTATGTAATGTCTGGGTGAGGGGACTGTCAGTATGTAATGTCCCAGGGTGAGGGAACTGTCAGTATGTGATGTCTAGGTGAGGGGACTGTCAGTATGTAATGTCTGGGTGAGGAGACTGTCAGTATGTAATGTCCCGGGGTGAGGGGACTGTCAGTATGTAATGTCCGGGTAAGGGGACTGTCAGTATGTAACGTCACGGGGTGAGGGGACTGTCAGATGTGTAATGTCTGGTTGGGGGAACTGTCTGTCTGTAATGTCTGGTGGTGGGAACTGTCAGTCTGTAATGTCTGGGTGAGGGGCTGTCAGTATGTAATGTCCCCGGGTGAGGGAAATGACTGTATGTAATGCCCCAGGGTGAGGGGACTGTCAGTATGTAATGTCTGGGTGAGGGGCTGTGAGTATGTAATTTCTGGGTGAAGAGACCGTCAGTATGTAATGTCCCGATGTGAGGGGACTGTCAGTATGTAATGTCCGGATGTGAGGGGACTGTCAGTATGTAATGTCCCGGGTGAGAGGACTTTCACTATGTAATGCCCCAGGGTGAGGGGACTGTCATTATGTAATGTCCCGGGCTGTGGGGACTGTCAGTATGTAATGTCCCGGGGTGAGGGGACTGTCGGTATGTAATGCCCCAGGGTGAGGGGACTGTCAGTATGTAATGTACCGGCGTGAGAATACCATCAGTATGTAATGTCCCGGGGTGAGGGGACATTGCCGTATGTAATGTCCCGGGGTGAGAGGACTGTCAGTATGTAATGTCCCGGGGTGAGGGGACTGTCAGTATGTAATGTCCCGGGGTAGGGGACTGTCAGTATGTAATGTCTGGCTAAGGGGACATGGCGGTCTGTAATTTCTGGGTGAGGGGACAGTCAGTATGTAATGTCCCAGGGTGAGGGGTCTGTCAGTATGTAATATCTGGGTGAGGGGACTATCAGTCTGTAATATCTGGGTGAGGGGACTATCAGTATGTAATGTCCCTGGGTGAGGGGACACTCAGTCTGTAATGTCAGGGTGAGGGGACTGTCAGTATGTAACGTCACGGGGTGAGGGGACTGTCAGTATGTAATTTCTGGGTGAAGAGAATGTCAGTATGTAATGTCCCATAAGAATTAGGAACAGGAGTAGGCCATCTAGCCCCTCGTGCCTGCTCAACAAGATCATGGCTGATCTGGCCATGGACTCAGCTCCACTTACTCAATCTGGGTAATGTCTGGGTGAGGAGACTGTCAGTATGTAATGTCCTGATGTGAATGTACTGTCCGTATGTAATGTCCCGGGGTGAGGGGACTGTATGTATGTAATGTCTAGGTGAGGGGACTGTCAGTATGTAATGCACTGGATGAGGGGAATGTCTGTATGTAATGTCCCGATGTGAAAGGACTGTCAGTATGTAATGTCCCGGGGTGAAGGGACTGTCAGTATGTAATGTCTGGGTGAGGAGACTGTCAGTATGTAATGTCTGGGTGAGGAGACTGTCAGTATGTAATGTCCCGATGTGAAAGGACTGTCAGTATGTAATGTCCCGATGTGAAAGGACTGTCAGTATGTAATGTCCCGGGGTGAGGGGTCTGTCAGTATGTAATGTCCCGATGTGAAAGGACTGTCAGTATGTAATGTCCCGGGGAGAAGGGACTGTCAGTATGTAATATCCCGGGGTGAGGGGACTGTCCGTCTGTAATGTCCCGGGGTGAGGAGACTGTCAGTATGTAATGTCCCGATGTGAAAGGACTGTCAGTATGTAATGTCCCAGGGTGAAGGGACTGTCAGTATGCAATGTCTGGGTGAGGAGACTGTCAGTATGTAAAGTCCCGTGGTGAGGGGAGTGACAGTATGTAATGTCTTGTGAGGGGACTGTCAGTATGTAATGTCTGGGTGGGGGACTGTCAGCATGTAATGTCTGGGTGAGGGGACTGTCAGTATGTAATGTCTGGTTGAGGAAACTGTCTTTCTGTAATGTCTGGTAGTGGGAGCTGTCAGTCTGTAATGTCTGGGTGAGGGGGCTGTCAGTATGTAATGCCCTGGATGAGGGGAATGTCTGTATTTAATGTCTGGGTGAGGGGACTGTTGTATTTAATGTCTGGGTGAGGGGACTGTCAGTATGTCATGTCTTGGTGAGGGTACTGTCTGTCTGTAATGTCTGGTTGAGGAAACTGTCTGTCTGTAATGTCTGGAAGTGGGAGCTGTCAGTCTGTAATGTCTGGGTGAGAGGGCTGTCAGTATGTAATGCCCTGGATGAGGGGAATGTCTGTATGTAATGTCCCAAGGTGAGAGGACTGTCAGTATGTAATATCTGGGTAATCAGACTGTCAGTATGTAATGTCTGGGTGAGGAGACTGTCTGTATGTAATGTCCCGTTGTGAGAGGACTGTCAGTATGTAATGTCCCGGGGTGAAGGGACTTTCAGTATGTAATGCCCCAGGGTGAGGGGACTGTCATTATGTAATGTCTGGGGTGAGGGGACTGTCAGTATGTAATGTCCCGGGCTGAGGGGACTATCAGTATGTAATGTCCCGGGGTGAGGGGACTGTCAGTATGTAATGTCAGGATGAGGGGACTGTCAGTATGTAATGTCCCGGGTGAGGTGACTGTCAGTATGTAATGTCTCGGGGTTAGGGGACTGTCAGTATGCAATGTCTCGTGGTGAGGGGAGTGACAGTATGTAATGTCGGGGTGAGGGGACTGTCAGTATGAAATGTCTGGGTGAGGGGACTGTCAGTATGTAATGTCTGGGTGAGGAGACTGTCAGTATGAAATGTCCCGGGGTGAAGGGAATGTCAGTATGCAATGTCCGTGGTGAGGGGACTTTCAGTATGTAATGTCGGGGTGAGGGGACTGTCAGTATGAAATGTCTGAGTGAGGGGACTGTCAGTATGTAATGTCTGGGTGAGGGGACTGTCAGTATGTAATGTCTCGGGGTGACGGGGCTGTCAGTATGTAATGTCCCAGGGTGAGAGGACGTTCAGTATGCAATGTCTGGGTGAGGGGACTGTCAGTGTGTAATGTCCCGATGTGAAAGGATTGTCAGTTTGTAATGTCCCGGGGTGAAGGGACTGTCAGTCTGTTATGTCTGGGTGAGGAGTCTGTCAGTATGTAATGTCCCAATGTGAAAGGACTGTCAGTATGTAATGTCCCGGGGTGAAGTGACTGTCAGTATGCAATGTCTGGGTGAGGGGACTGTCAGTATGTAATGTCTGGGTGGGGGGACTGTCAGCATGTAATGTCTGGGTGAGGGGACTGTCAGTATGTAATGCCCCGGGGTGAGGGGAATGTCAATATGTAACGTCCTGGGGTGAGGGGATTGTCAGTATGAAATGACCCGGGGTGAGGGGACTGTCAGTATGTAATGTCCCGGGGTGAGGGGGACTGTTAGTGTGTAATGTCCTGGGGAGAGGGGACTGTCAGTATGTAATGTCTGGGTGAGGAGACTATCAGTCTGTAACTTCTGCGTGAGGAGACTGTCAGTATGTAATGTCCCGGCGTGAGGGGATTGTCAGTATGTAAATTCCTGGGGTGAGGGAAATGTCACTATGTAATATCCCGGGGTGAGGGGATTGTCAGTATGTAAATTCCTGGGGTGAAGGAAATGTCACTATGTAATGTCCCGGGGTGAGGGGACTATCAGCATGTAATGTCTGGCTGTCGGGACTGTCAGTGTGTAATGGCCGGTGGTGAGGGGACTGTCTGTATGTAATGTCTGGGTGAGGGGTCTGTCAGTATGTAATTCCCGAGGTGAAGGGACTGTCTGTATGCAATGTCTTGGTGAGGGAACTGTCAATATGTAATGTCCCGGGGTGAGGCGACTGTCGGTATGTAATGTCTGGGTGAGGGGACTGTCAGCATGTAATATCCCAGGGTGAGAGGACTGTCTGTATGTAATGCCCCGGGGTGAGGGGACTGTCAGTATTTAATGTCCCGGGGTGAGGAGACTGTCAGTATATAATATCCCGGGGTGAGAGGACTGTCTGTATGTAATGCCCCGGGGTGAGGGGACTGTCAGTATATAACATCCCGGGGTGAGAGGACTGTCTGTATGTAATGCCCCGGGGTGAGGGGACTGTCAGTATTTAATGTCCCGGGGTGAGGGGACTGTCTGTATTTAATGTCTGGGTGAGGGGACTGTCAGTATGTAATGTCTGGGTGAGGGAACTATCTGTCTGTAATGTCTGGTTGAGGAAACTGTCTGTCTGTAATGTCTGGTAGTGGAAGCTGTCAGTCTGTAATGTCTGGGTGAGGGGGCTGTCAGTATGCAATGCCCTGGATGAGGGGAATGTCTGTCTGTAATGTCCCAAGGTGAGAGGACTGTCAGTATGTAATATCTGGGTGATCAGACTGTCAGTATGTAATGTCTGGGTGAGGAGACTGTCTGTATGTAATGTCCCGGTGTGAGAGGACTGTCAGTATGTAATGTCCCGGGGTGAAGGGACTTTCAGTATGTAATGCCACCGGGTGAGGGGACTGTCATTATGTAATGTCTGGGGTGAGGGGACTGTCAGTATGTAATGTCCCGGGCTGAGGGGACTATCAGTATGTAATGTCCCGGGGTGAGGGGACTGTCAGTATGTAATGCCCCGGGGTGAGGGGACTGTCAGTATGTAATGTCAGGATGAGGGGACTGTCAGTATGTAATGTCCCGGGTGAGGTGACTGTCAGTATGTAATGTCTCGGGGTTAGGGGACTGTCAGTATGCAATGTCTCGTGGTGAGGGGAGTGACAGTATGTAATGTCGGGGTGAGGGGACTGTCAGTATGAAATGTCTGGGTGAGGGGACTCTCAGTATGTAATGTCTGGGTGAGGGGATTGTCAGTATGTAATGTCTGGGTGAGGGGACTGTCAGTATGTCATGTCCCGATGTGAGGGGACTGTCAGTATGTAATGTCCCGGGGTGAAGGGACTGTCAATATGTAATATCCCAGGGTGAGGGGACTGTCAGTATATAATGTCCTGGGTTGAGAGGACTGTCTGTATGTAATGCCCCGGGGTGAGGGGACTGTCAGTATTTAATGTCCAGGGGTGAGGAGACTGTCTGTATGTAATGTCTCAGTGTGAGAGGACTGTCAGTATGTAATGTCCCGGGGTGAAGGGACTTTCAGTATGTAATGCCCCAGGGTGAGGGGACTGTCATTATGTAATGTCTGGGGTGAGGGGACTGTCAGTATGTAATGTCCCGATGTGAGATAACTGTCAGTATATAATGTCCCGGGGTGAGGGGACTGTCAGTATGTAATGTCAGGATGAGGGGACTGTCAGTATGTAATGTCCCGGGTGAGGGGACTGTCAGTATGTAATGTCTCGGGGTTAGGGGACTGTCAGTATGCAATGTCCCGTGGTGAGGGGAGTGACAGTATGTAATGTCGGGGTGAGGGGACTGTCAGTATGTAATGTCTGGGTGAGGAGACTGTCAGTATGAAATGTCCCGGGGTGACGGGGCTGTCAGTATGTAATGTCCCGGGGTGAGGGGACTTTCAGTATGTAATGTCTGGGTGAGGAGACTGTCTGTCTGTAATGTCTGGTTGAGGAAACTGTCTGTCTGTAATGTCTGGTGGTGGGAACTGTCAGTCTGTAATGTCTGGGTGAGGGGGCTGTCAGTATGTAATGCACTGGATGAGGGGAATGTCTGTATGTAATGTCCCGATGTGAAAGGACTGTCAGTATGTAATGACCCGGGGTGAGGGGACTGTCAGTATGTAATGTCCCCGGGTGAGGGGGACTGTCAGTATGTAATGTCCTGGGGTGAGGGGACTGTCAGTATGTAATGTCCCCGGGTGAGGGGGACTGTCAGTATGTAATGTCCTGGGGTGAGGGGACTGTCAGTATGTAAATTCCTGGGGTGAGGGAAATGTCACTATGTAATGTCCCGGGGTGAGGGGACTATCAGTATGTAATGTCTGGCTGTCGGGACTGTCAGTGTGTAATGGCCGCTGGTGAGGGGACTGTCTGTATGTCACGTCTGGGTGAGGGGTCTGTCAGTATGTAATTCCCGAGGTGAAGGGACTGTCAGTATGTAATATCTGGGTGAGGGGTCTGTCAGTATGTAATGTCCCGGGTTGAGGGACTGTCAGTATGTAATGTCCCGGGGTGAGGGGACTGTCTGTATGTAATACCCGGTGTGAGGGGAATGTCTGTATGTAATGTCCCAGGTGAGGGGACTGTCAGTAGGCAATGTCTTGGTTAGGGAACTGTCAATATGTAATGTCCCGGGGTGAGGGGACTGACAGTATGTAATGTCTGGGTGAGGGGACTGTCAGTATGTAATGTCTGGGTGAGGCGACTGTCAGTATGTAATGTCTGGGTGAGGGGACTGTCAGCATGTAATGTCTGGGTGAGGGGACTGTCTGTATATAATGTCCCGTGGTGAGGGGACTGTCTGTATTTAATGTCTGGGTGAGGGAACTGTCTGTCTGTAATGTCTGGTTGAGGAAACTGTCTGTCTGTAATGTCTGGTGGTGGGAGCTGTCAGTCTGTAATGTCTGGGTGAGGGGGCTATCAGTATGTAATGCCCTGGATGAGGGGAATGTCTGTATGTAATGTTCCAAGGTGAGAGGACTGTCAGTATGTAATATCTGGGTGATCAGACTGTCAGTATGTAATGTCTGGGTGAGGAGACTGTCTGTATGTAATGTCCCAGTGTGAGAGGACTGTCAGTATGTAATGTCCCGGGGTGAAGGGACTTTCAGTATGTAATGCCCCAGGGTGAGGGGACTGTCATTATGTAATGTCTGGGGTGAGAGGACTGTTGTATGTAATGTCCCGGGTTGAGGGGACTATCAGGATGTAATGTCCCGGGCTGAGGGGACTGTCAGTATATAATGTCCCGGGGTGAGGGGACTGTCAGTATGTAATGTCAGGATGAGGGGACTGTCAGTATGTAATGTCCCGGGTGAGGTGACTGTCAGTATGTAATGTCTCGGGGTTAGGGGACTGTCAGTATGCAATGTCCCGTGGTGAGGGGAGTGACAGTATGTAATGTCGGGGTGAGGGGAATGTCTTTATGTAATGTCCCAGGTGAGGGGACTGTCAGTAGGCAATGTCTTGGTTAGGGAACTGTCAATATGTAATGTCCCGGGGTGAGGGGACTGACAGTATGTAATGTCTGGGTGAGGGGACTGTCAGTATGTAATGTCTGGGTGAGGCGACTGTCAGTATGTAATGTCTGGGTGAGGGGACTGTCAGCATGTAATGTTCCAGGGTGAGGATACTGTCATTATGTAATGCCCGGGCGTGAGAGGACTGTCTGTATGTAATGTCCCAAGGTAAGGGGATTGTAAGTTTGTAATGTCCCGGGGTGAGGTGACTGTCAGTATGTAATGTCTGGTGTGTAAGGTCTGTCTGTATGTAATGTCCCAGGGTGAGAGGACGGTCTGCATGTAATGCCCCGGGGTGAGGGGACTGTCAGTATTTAATGTCCCGGGGTAAGGGGACTGTCTGTATGTAATGACCCGGTGTGAGAGGACGGTCTGTATGTAATGCCCCGGGATGAGGGGACTGTCAGTATTTAATGTCCCGGGGTGAGGGGACTGTCAGTATTTAATGTCCCAGGGTGAGGGGACTGTCAGTAAGTAATGGCCCGGGATGAGGGGACTGTCGGTATGTAATGTCCCAGGGTGAGGGGACTGTCAGTAAGTAATGGCCCGGGATGAGGGGACTGTCAGTATGTAATGTCCCAGGGTGAGGGGACTGTCAGTAAGTAATGGCCCGGGATGAGGGGACTGTCGGTATGTAATGTTCCGGGGTGAGGGGACTGTCTGTATGGAATGTCTGGGTGAGGGGACTGTCAGTATGTAATGTCTCAGGGCGAGGGAATTGTCAGTATGTAATGTCCCAGCGTGAGGGGACTGTCACTATGTAATATCCCAGGGTGAAGGAACTGTCAGTACGTAATGTCTGGGTGAGGGGACTGTCAGTATGTAATGTCTGGGTCAGGGAACTGTCTGTCTGTAATGTCTGGTTGAGGAAACTGTCTGTCTGTAATGTCTGGTGGTGGGAGCTGTCAGTCTGTAATGTCTGGGTGATCAAGACTGTCAGTATGTAATGTCTGGGTGAGGAGACTGTCTGTATGTAATGTCCTAGTGTGAGAGGACTGTCAGTATGTAATGTCCCGGGGTGAAGGGACTTTCAGTATGTAATGCCCCAGGGTGAGGGGACTGTCATTATGTAATATCTGGGGTGAGGGGACTGTCAGTATGTAATGTCCCGGGTTGAGGGGACTATCAGTATGTAATGTCCCGGGGTGAGGGGACTGTCAGTATATAATATCCCGGGGTGAGGGGATTGTCAGTATGTAATGTCAGGATGAGGGGACTGTCAGTATGTAATGTCCCGGGTGAGGTGACTGTCAGTATGTAATGTCTCGGGGTTAGGGGACTGTCAGTATGCAATGTCCCGTGGTGAGGTGAGTGACAGTATGTAATGTCGGGGTGAGGGGACTGTCAGTATGTAATGTCTGGGTGAGGAGACTGTCAGTATGAAATGTCCCGGGGTGACGGGGCTGTCAGTATGTAATGTCCCGTGGTGAGGGGACTTTCAGTATGTAATGTCTGGGTGAGGGGACTGTCAGTATGTAATGTCACGGGGTGAGGGGACTGTCAGTATGTAATGTCTGGGTGAGGAGACTGTCAGTATGTAATGCCCCGGGGTGAGGGGACTGTTGTATTTAATGTCTGGGTGAGGGGACTGTCAGTATGTAATGTCCCGTGGTGAGTGGACTGTCAGTATGTAAAGCCCAGGTGTGAGGGGACTGTCAGTATGTAATGTCCCGTGGTGAGGGGACTGTCAGTATGTAATGTCCCGGCGTGAGTGGACTGTCAGTATGTAATGTCCCGTGGTGAGGGGACTGTCTGTATGTCATACCCGGGGTGAGGGGAATGTCTGTATGTAATGTCCCAGGTGAGGGGACTGTCAGTATGTAATGTCAGGATGAGGGGACTGTCAGTATGTAGTGTCCCGGGTGAGGTGACTGTCAGTATGTAATGTCTCGGGGTTAGGGGACTGTCAGTATGCAATGTCCCGTGGTGAGGGGAGTGACAGTATGTAATGTCGGGGTGAGGGGACTGTCAGCATGTAATATCTGGGTGAGGGGACTTTCAGTATGTAATGTCTGGGTGAGGAGACTGTCAGTATGAAATGTCCCGGGGTGACGGGGCTGTCAGTATGTAATGTCCCGGGCTGAGGGGACTATCAGTATGTAATGTCTGGGTGAGGGGACTGTCAGTATGTAACGTCACGGGGTGAGGGGACTGTCAGTATGTAATGTCTGGGTTAGGGAAATGTCTGACTGTAATGTCTAGTTGAGGGAACTGTATGTCTGTAATGTCTGGTGGAGGGAACTGTCAGTCTGTAATGTCTGGGTGAGGGGAATGTCAGTATGTAATGCCCCCAGGTGAGGGGACTGTCAGTATGTAATGTCTGGGTGAGGGGCTGTAGGTATGTAATGTCCCGATGTGAGGGGACTATCATTATGTAATGTCCCGAGGTGAGAGGACAGTCACTATGTAAAGTCTGGGTGAGGCAACTGTCAGTATGTAATGTCTTGGTGAGGGAACTGTCGGTATGTAATGTCCAGGGGTGAGGGGACTTTCAGTATGTAATGTTCCGGGGTGAGGGGCTAACAGTATGTAATGTCTGGGTGAGGAGACTGTCAGTATGTAATGTCTGCGTGAGGAGACTGCCAGTTTGTAATGTCCCGGGGTGAGGGGACTATCAGTATGTAATGTCTGGCTAAGGGAACTGTCAGTATGTAATGTCCCGAGGTGAAAGGATTGTCAGTATGTAATGTCTCGGGGTGAAAGAACTGTCAGTATGTAATGTCTGGGTGAGGGAACTGTCAGTATGTAATATCCCGGTGTGAGGGGACTGTCTGTATGTCATACCCGGGGTGAGGGGAATGTCTGTATGTAATGTGCCAGGTGAGGGGACTGTCAGTATGCAATGTCTGGGTGAGGAGACTGTCATTATGTAATGTCTGGGTGAGGGTACTGTCAGTATGTAATGCCCCGGCGTGAGAGGACTGTCTGTATGTAATGTCCAAGGGTGAGGGGAATGTCAGCATGTAATATCCCGGGGTGAGAGGACTCTCAGTATGTAATGTCTGGGTGAGGGGATTGTCAGAATGTAATGTCTGGGTTCGATGACTATCAGCATGTGATGTCTCGGCGTGAGGGGACTATCAATATGTAATGCACCAGGGTGAGGGGATTGTCAGTATGTAATATCTGAGTGAGGAGACTGTCAGTATGTAATGTCTGGGTGAGGGGACTGTCAGTATGTCATGTCCCGATGTGAGGAGACTGTCAGTATGCAATGTCCCGGGGTGAGGGGAGTTTCAGTATGTAATGCCCCAGGCTGAGGGGACTGTCAGTATGTAATGTCCCGGGATGAGGGGTCTGTCAGTATGTAATGTCTGTGTGAGGGAACTGTCAGTATGTAATGTCCCGGCGTGAGGGGACCGTCAATATGTCATGTCCCGGGGTGTGAGGACTGTCAGTATGTAACCTCTCAGTGTTAGGGGAATGTAAGTATGTAATGTTCCGTGGTGAGGGGACTGTCAGTATGTAATGTCCCGGCGTGAGTGGACTGTCAGAATGTAATGTCCCGTGGTGAGGGGACTGTCTGTATGTAATCTCTGGGTGAGGGGACTGTCAATATGTAATGCCCCGGGGTGAGGGGACTGTCAATATGTAATGTCCCAGGGTGAGGTGTGTGTCAGTATGTAATGCCCCGGCGTGAAGCGACTTTCAGTATGTAGTGTCTGGGTGAGGAGACTGTCAGTATGTTATGTCTGGGTGAGGAGAATGTCAGTATGAAATGTCTGAGTGAGGAGACTGTCAGTATGTAATCTCTGGGTGAGGGGACTGTCAATATGTAATGTCCCAGGGTGAGGGGACTGTCAGTATTTAATGTCCCAGGGTGAGGAGACTGTCAGTATATAATATCCCGGTGTGAGAGGACTGTCAGTATGTAATGCCCCGGGGTGAGGGGACTGTCAGTATTTAATGTCCCGGGGTGAGGAGACTGTCAGCATATAATGTCTGGGTGAGGAGACTGTCAATATGTAATGTCCCGTGATGAGGGGACTGTCTGTATTTAATGTCTGAGTGAGGGGACTGTCAGTATGTCATGTCTGGGTGAGGGAACTGTCTGTCTGTAATGTCTGGGTGAGGAAACTGTCTGTCTGTAATATCTGGTGGTGGGAGCTGTCAGTCTGTAATGTCTGGGTGAGGGGGCTACCAGCATGTAATGTCTGGGTGTGCGAACTGTCAGTATGTAATGTCTGGGTGAGGGAACTGTCAGTATGTAATATCCCGGCGTGAGGGGATCGTAAGTATGTAATGTCATCGGGTGAGTGGGCTGTCTGTATGTAAAGTCCCGGCGTGAGGGGACCGTCAGTATGTCATGTCCCGGGGTTAGGGGAATGTCAGTATGTAATCTCTCGGTGTTAGGGGACTGTCAATATGTAATGTCCCAGGGTGAGGGTACTGTCAGTATGTAATGTCCCGGCGTGAGAGAACTGTCAGTATGTAATGTCCCGGGGTGAGGGGTCTGTCAGTATGTAATGTCTGGGTGAGGGGACTGTCAGTATGTAATCGCTCGGTGTTAGGGGACTGTCAGTATGTAATGTCCCGTGGTGAGGGGACTGTCGGTATGTAATGTCCCTGCGTGAGTGGACTGTCAGTATGTAATGTCTGGGTGAGGAGAATGTCAGTATGTAATCTCTGGGTGAGGGGACTGTCAATATGTAATGTCCCAGGGTGAGGGGACTTTCAGTATTTAATGTCCCGGGGTGAGGAGACTGTCAGTATGTAATGCCCCGGGGTGAGGGGACTGTCAGTATTTAATGTCCCGGGGTGAGGAGACTGTCAGTATGTAATGTCCCGTGGTGAGGGGACTGTCTGTATTTAATGTTTGAGTGAGGGAACTGTCTGTCTGTAATGTCTGGTTGAGGAAACTCTCCGTCTGTAATATCTGGTGGTCGGAGCTGTCAGTCTGTAATGTCTGGGTGAGGGGGCTATCAGCATGTAATGCCCTGGATGAGGGGAATGTCTGTATGGAATGTCCCAAGGTGAGTGGACTGTCAGTATGTAATATCTGGGTGATCAGACTGTCAGTATGTAATGTCTGGGTGAGGAGACTGTCTGTATGTCATGTCCCGGTGTGAGAGGACTGTCAGTATGTAATGTCCCGGGGTGAAGGGACTTTCAGTATGTAATGCCCCAGGTTGAGGGGACAGTCATTTTGTAATGTCTGGGGTGAGGGGACTGTCAGTATGTAATGTCCCGGGCTGAGGGGACTATCAGTTTGTAATGTCCCGCGGTGAGGCGACTGTCAGTATGTAATGTCCCGGGGTGAGGGGACTGTCAGTATGTAATGTCAGGATGAGGGGACTGTCAGTATGTAAAGTCCCGGGTGAGGTGACTGTCAGTATGTAATGTCTCGGGGTTAGGGGACTGTCAGTATGCAATGTCCCGTGGTGAGGGGAGTGACAGTATGTAATGTCCCGGGGGACTGTCAGCATGTAATATCTGGGTGAGGGGACTGTCAGTATGTAATGTCTGGGTGAGGAGACTGTCAGTATGAAATGTCCCAGGGTGACGGGGCTGTCAGTATGTAATGTCCCGGGGTGAGGGGACTTTCAGTATGTAATGTCTGGGTGAGGGGACTGTCAGTATGTAACGTCACGGGGTGAGGGGACTGTCAGTATATAATATCTGGGTGAGGAGACTGTCAGTATGCAATGTCCCGGGGTGACGGGGCTGTCAGTATGTAATGTCCCGGGGTGAGAGGACTGTCTGTATGTAATGCCCCGGGGTGAGGGGACTGTCAGTATTTAATGTCCCGGCGTGAGGTGACTGTCAGTATATAATATCTGGGTGAGGAGACTGTCAGTATGTAATGTCTGGGTGAGGGTACTGTCTGTCTGTAATGTCTGGTTGAGGAAACTGTCTTTCTGTAATGTCTGGAAGTGGGAGCTGTCAGTCTGTAATGTCTGGGTGAGGGGGCTGTCAGTATGTAATGCCCTGGATGAGGGGAATGTCTGTATTTAATGTCTGGGTGAGGGGACTGTTGTATTTAATGTCTGGGTGAGGGGACTGTCAGTATGTCATGTCTGGGTGAGGGTACTGTCTGTCTGTAATGTCTGGTTGAGGAAACTGTCTGTCTGTAATGTCTGGAAGTGGGAGCTGTCAGTCTGTAATGTCTGGGTGAGGGGGCTGTCAGTATGTAATGCCCTGGATGAGGGGAATGTCTGTATGTAATGTCCCAAGGTGAGAGGACTGTCAGTATGTAATATCTGGGTGATCAGACTGTCAGTATGTAATATCTGGGTGAGGAGACTGTCTGTATGTAATGTCCCGTTGTGAGAGGACTGTCAGTATGTAATGTCCCGGGGTGAAGGGACTTTCAGTATGTAATGCCCCAGGGTGAGGGGACTGTCATTATGTAATGTCTGGGGTGAGGGGACTGTCAGTATGTAATGTCCCGGGCTGAGGGGACTATCAGTATGTAATGTCCCGGGGTGAGGGGACTGTCAGTATGTAATGTCAGGATGAGGGGACTGTCAGTATGTAATGTCCCGGGTGAGGTGACTGTCAGTATGTAATGTCTCGGGGTTAGGGGACTGTCAGTATGCAATGTCTCGTGGTGAGGGGAGTGACAGTATGTAATATCGGGGTGAGGGGACTGTCAGTATGAAATGTCTGGGTGAGGGGACTGTCAGTATGTAATGTCTGGGTGAGGAGACTGTCAGTATGAAATGTCCCGGGGTGAGGGAAATGTCAGTATGTAATGTCCCGTGGTGAGGGGACTTTCAGTATGTAATGTCTGGGTGAGGGGACTGTCAGTATGTAACGTCACGGGGTGAGGGGACTGTCAGTATGTAATGTCTGGGTTAGGGAAATGTCTGACTGTAATGTCTAGTTGAGGGAACTGTATGTCTGTAATGTCTGGTGGAGGGAACTGTCAGTCTGTAATGTCTGGGTGAGGGGAATGTCTGTATGTAATGTCCAGGGGTGAGGGGACTTTCAGTGTGTAATGTTCCGGGGTGAGGGGCTAACAGTATGTAATGTCTGGGTGAGGAGACATTCAGTATGTAATGTCCCGGGGTGAGGGGACTGTCAGTATGTAATGTCAGGATGAGGGGACTGTCAGTATGTAATGTCCCGGGGTGAAGGGACTTTCAGCATGTAATGCCCCAGGGTGAGGGGACTGTCATTATGTAATGTCTGGGGTGAGGGGACTGTCAGTATGTAATGTCCCGGGCTGAGGGGACTATCAGTATGTAATGTCCCGGGGTGAGGGGACTGTCAGTATGTAATGTCAGGATGAGGGGACTGTCAGTATGTAATGTCCCGGGTGAGGTGACTGTCAGTATGTAATGTCTCGGGGTTAGGGGACTGTCAGTATGCAATGTCTCGTGGTGAGGGGAGTGACAGTATGTAATGTCGGGGTGAGGGGACTGTCAGTATGTAATGTCTAGGTGAGGGGACTGTCAGTATGTAATGTCTGGGTGAGGAGACTGTCAGTATGAAATGTCCCGTGGTGACGGGGCTGTCAGTATGTAATGTCCCAGGGTGAGGGGACTTTCAGTATGTAATGTCTGGGTGAGGGGACTGTCAGTATGTAACGTCACGGGGTGAGGGGACTGTCAGTATGTAATGTCTGGGTTAGGGAAATGTCTGACTGTAATGTCTAGTTGAGGGATCTGTATGTCTGTAATGTCTGGTGGAGGGAACTGTCAGTCTGTAATGTCTGGGTGAGGGGAATGTCTGTATGTAATGTCCCCGGGTGAGGGGACTGTCAGTATGTAATGTCTGGGTGAGGGGCTGTAAGTATGTAATGTCCCGATGTGAGGGGACTATCATTATGTAATGTCCCGAGGTGAGAGGACAGTCACTATGTAAAGTCTGGGTGAGGCAACTGTCAGTATGTAATGTCCAGGGGTGAGGGGACTTTCAGTATGTAATGTTCCGGGGTGAGGGGCTAACAGTATGTAATGTCTGGGTGAGGAGACTGTCAGTCTGTAATGTCTGCGTGAGGAGATTGCCAGTATGTAATGTCCCGGGGTGAGGGGAATGTGAGTATGTAACGTCCTGGGCTGAGGGGACTATCAGTATGTAATGTCTGGCTAAGGGACCTGTCAGTATGTAATGTCCCGAGGTGAAATGATTGTCAGTATGTAATGTCTCGGGGTGAAGGAACTGTCAGTATGTAATGTCTGGGTGAGGGGTCTGTTCGTATGTAATGTCCCGATGTGAAAGGACTGTCAGTATGTAATGTCTGGGTGAGGAGACTGTCAGTATGTAATGTCTGGGTGGGGGGACTGTCAGCATGTAATGTCTGGGTGAGGGGACTGTCAGTATGTAATGCCCCGGGGTGAGGGGAATGTCAATATGTAACATCCTGGGGTGAGGGGATTTTCAGTATGAAATGACCCGGGGTGAGGGGGCTGTCAGTATGTAATGTTCCGGGGTGAGGGTACTGTCAGTATGTGATGTCTGGGTGAGGAGATTGTCAGTATGTGAGGTCCGGTTGCGAGGGGACTGTCAGTAGGTAATGTCTGGATGAGGAGACTGTCTGTATGTCATGTCCCAGTGTGAGAGGACAGTTCAGTATGTAATGTCCCGGGGTGAAGGGACTTTCAGTATGTAATGCCCCAGGGTGAGGGGACTGTCATTATGTAATGTCTGGGGTGAGGGGACTGTCAGTATGTAATGTCCCGGGTTGAGGGGACTATCAGTATGTAATGTCCCGGGGTGAGGGGACTGTCAGTATATAAAGTCCCGGGGTGAGGGGACAGTCAGTATGTAATGTCTCGGGGTTAGGGGACTGTCAGTATGCAATGTCCCGTGGTGAGGGGAGTGACAGTATGTAATGTTGGGGTGAGGGGTCTGTCAGTATGTAATGTCTGGGTGAGGAGACTGTCAGTACGAAATGTCCCGGGATGACGGGGCTGTCAGTATGTAATGTCCCGGGGTGAGGGGACATTCAGTATGGAATGTCTGGGTGAGGGGACTGTCAGTATGTAACGTCACGGGGTGAGGGGACTGCCAGTATGTAATGTTTGGGTGAGGAGACTGTCAGTATGTAATGCCTCTAGGTGAGGGGTATGTCAATATGTAACGTCCTGGGGTGAGGGGATTGTCAGTATGAAATGACCCGGGGTGAGGGGACTGTCAGTATGTAATGTCCCGGGGTGAGGGGACTGTCATTATGTGATGTCTGGGTGAGGAGCTTGTCAGTCTGTAAGGTCCGGTTGCGAGGGGACTCTCAATATGTAATGACCCGGGGTGAGGGGACTGTCAGTATGTAATGTCCCGGGGTGAGGGGACTGTCAGTATGTAATGTCCCCGGGTGAGGGGGACTGTCAGTATGTAATGTCCTGGGGTGAGGGGACTGTCAGTATGTAATGTCTGGGTGAGGAGACTATCAGCATGTAACATATGCGTGACGAGACTGTCAGTATGTAATGTCCCGGGGTGAGGGGATTGTCAGTATGTAAATTCCTGGGGTGAAGGAAATGTCACTATGTAATGTCCCGGGGTGAGGGGACTATCAGTATGTAATGTCTGGCTGTCGGGACTGTCAGTGTGTAATGGCCGGTGGTGAGGGGACTGTCTGTATGTCACGTCTGGGTGAGGGGTCTGTCAGTATGTAATTCCCGAGGTGAAGGGACTGTCAGTATGTAATATCTGGGTGAGGGGTCTGTCAGTATGTAATGTCCCAGGTTGAGGGCACTGTCAGTATGTAATGTCCCGGGGTGAGGGGACTGTCTGTATGTAATACCCGGTGTGAGGGGAATGTCTGTATGTAATGTCCCAGGTGAGGGGACTGGCAGTAGGCAATGTCTTGGTTTGGGAACTGTCAATATGTAATGTCCCGGGGTGAGGGGACTGACAGTATGTAATGTCTGGGTGAGGGGACTGTCAGTATGTAATGTCTGGGTGAGGCAACTGTCAGTATGTAATGTCTGGGTGAGGGGACTGTCAGCATGTAATGTTCCAGGGTGAGGATACTGTCATTATGTAATGCCCCGGCGTGAGAGGACTGTCTGTATGTAATGTCCCAAGGTAAGGGGATTGTAAGTATGTAATGTCCCGGGGTGAGGTGACTGTCAGTATGTAATGTCTGGTGTGTAAGGTCTGTCTGTATGTAATGTCCCAGGGTGAGAGGACGGTCTGCATGTAATGCCCCGGGGTGAGGGGACTGTCACTATGTAATATCCCAGGGTGAAGGAACTGTCAGTACGTAATGTCTGGGTGAGCGAACTGTCAGTATGTAATGTCCCGGGATGAGGGGACTGACAGTATGTAATGTCTGTGTGAGGGGACTGTCAGTATGCAATGTCTGGGTGGGGGGACTGTCAGTATGTAAAGCCCAGGTGTGAGGGGACTGTCAGTATGTAATGTCCCGTGGTGAGTGGACTGTCAGTATGTAATGTCCCGGGTTGAGGGGACTGTCAGTATGTAATGTCTGGGTGAGGGGACTGTCAGTATGTAAAGCCAAGGTGTGAGGGGACTGTCAGTATGTAATGTCCCGTGGTGAGGGGACTGTCAGTATGTAATACCCGGTGTGAGGGGAATGTCTGTATGTAATGTCCCAGGTGAGGGGACTGGCAGTAGGCAATGTCTTGGTTTGGGAACTGTCAATATGTAATGTCCCGGGGTGAGGGGACTGACAGTATGTAATGTCTGGGTGAGGGGACTGTCAGTATGTAATGTCTGGGTGAGGCGACTGTCAGTATGTAATGTCTGGGTGAGGGGACTGTCAGCATGTAATGTTCCAGGGTGAGGATACTGTCATTATGTAATGCCCGAGCGTGAGAGGACTGTCTGTATGTAATGTCCCAAGGTAAGGGGATTGTAAGTTTGTAATGTCCCGGGGTGAGGTGACTGTCAGTATGTAATGTCTGGTGTGTAAGGTCTGTCTGTATGTAATGTCCCAGGGTGAGAGGACGGTCTGCATGTAATGCCCCGGGGTGAGGGGACTGTCAGTATTTAATGTCCCGGGGTAAGGGGACTGTCTGTATGTAATGACCCGGTGTGAGAGGACGGTCTGTATGTAATGCCCCGGGATGAGGGGACTGTCAGTATTTAATGTCCCGTGGTGAGTGGACTGTCAGTATGTAATGTCCCGGGTTGAGGGGACTGTCAGTATGTAATGTCTGGGTGAGGGGTCTGTCAGTATGTAATGTCCCAGGTTGAGGGCACTGTCAGTATGTAATGTCCCGGGGTGAGGGGACTGTCTGTATGTAATACCCGGTGTGAGGGGAATGTCTGTATGTAATGTCCCAGGTGAGGGGACTGGCAGTAGGCAATGTCTTGGTTTGGGAACTGTCAATATGTAATGTCCCGGGGTGAGGGGACTGACAGTATGTAATGTCTGGGTGAGGGGACTGTCAGTATGTAATGTCTGGGTGAGGCAACTGTCAGTATGTAATGTCTGGGTGAGGGGACTGTCAGCATGTAATGTTCCAGGGTGAGGATACTGTCATTATGTAATGCCCCGGCGTGAGAGGACTGTCTGTATGTAATGTCCCAAGGTAAGGGGATTGTAAGTATGTAATGTCCCGGGGTGAGGTGACTGTCAGTATGTAATGTCTGGTGTGTAAGGTCTGTCTGTATGTAATGTCCCAGGGTGAGAGGACGGTCTGCATGTAATGCCCCGGGGTGAGGGGACTGTCACTATGTAATATCCCAGGGTGAAGGAACTGTCAGTACGTAATGTCTGGGTGAGCGAACTGTCAGTATGTAATGTCCCGGGATGAGGGGACTGACAGTATGTAATGTCTGTGTGAGGGGACTGTCAGTATGCAATGTCTGGGTGGGGGGACTGTCAGTATGTAAAGCCCAGGTGTGAGGGGACTGTCAGTATGTAATGTCCCGTGGTGAGTGGACTGTCAGTATGTAATGTCCCGGGTTGAGGGGACTGTCAGTATGTAATGTCTGGGTGAGGGGACTGTCAGTATGTAAAGCCAAGGTGTGAGGGGACTGTCAGTATGTAATGTCCCGTGGTGAGGGGACTGTCAGTATGTAATGTCCCGGCGTGAGTGGACTGTCAGTATGTAATGTCCCGTGGTGAGCGGACTGTCTGTATGTCATACCCGGGGTGAGGGGAATGTCTGTATGTAATGTCCCAGGTGAGGGGACTGTCAGTATGCAATGTCTTGGTGAGGGAACTGTCAGTATGTAATGTCCCGTGGTGAAGGGACTGTCTGTATGTCATACCCGGGGTGAGGGGAATGTCTGTATGTCATACCCGGGGTGAGGGGAATGTCTGTATGTAATGTGCCAGGTGAGGGGACTGTCAGTATGCAATGTCTGGGTGAGGAGACTGTCATTATGTAATGTCTGGGTGAGGGTACTGTCAGTATGTAATGCCCCGGCGTGAGAGGACTGTCTGTATGTAATGTCCAAGGGTGAGGGGAATGTCAGCATATAATATCCCGGGGTGAGGGGACTCTCAGTATGTAATGTCTGGGTGAGGGGATTGTCAGAATGTAATGTCTGGGTTCGATGACTATCAGCATGTGATGTCTCGGCGTGAGGGGACTATCAATATGTAATGCACCAGGATGAGGGGATTGTCAGTATGTAATATCTGAGTGAGGAGACTGTCAGTATGTAATGTCTGGGTGAGGGGACTGTCAGTATGTCATGTCCCGATGTGAGGAGACTGTCAGTATGCAATGTCCCGGGGTGAGGGGAGTTTCAGTATGTAATGCCCCAGGCTGAGGGGACTGTCAGTATGTAATGTCCCGGGATGAGGGGTCTGTCAGTATGTAATGTCTGTGTGAGGGAACTGTCAGTATGTAATGTCCCGGCGTGAGGGGACCGTCAATATGTCATGTCCCGGGGTGAGAGGACTGTCAGTATGTAACCTCTCGGTGTTAGGGGACTGTAAGTATGTAATGTTCCGTGGTGAGGGGACTGTCAGTATGTAATGTCCCGGCGTGAGTGGACTGTCAGAATGTAATGTCCCGTGGTGAGGGGACTGTCTGTATGTAATCTCTGGGTGAGGGGACTGTCAATATGTAATGCCCCGGGGTGAGGGGACTGTCAATATGTAATGTCCCAGGGTGAGGTGTGTGTCAGTATGTAATGCCCCGGCGTGAAGCGACTTTCAGTATGTAGTGTCTGGGTGAGGAGACTGTCAGTATGTTATGTCTGGGTGAGGAGAATGTCAGTATGAAATGTCTGAGTGAGGAGACTGTCAGTATGTAATCTCTGGGTGAGGGGACTGTCAATATGTAATGTCCCAGGGTGAGGGGACTGTCAGTATTTAATGTCCCGGGGTGAGGAGACTGTCTGTATGTAATGCCCCGGGGTGAGGGGACTGTCAGTATTTAATGTCCCGGGGTGAGGAGACTGTCAGTATATAATGTCTGGGTGAGGAGACTGTCAGTATGTAATGTCCCGTGGTGAGGGGACTGTCTGTATTTAATGTCTGAGTGAGGGGACTGTCAGTATGTCATGTCTGGGTGAGGGAACTGTCTGTCTGTAATGTCTGGTTGAGGAAACTGTCTGTCTGTAATATCTGGTGGTGGGAGCTGTCAGTCTGTAATGTCTGGGTGAGGGGGCTATCAGCATGTAATGCCCTGGATGAGGGGAATGTCTGTATGGAATGTCCCAAGGGGAGAGGACTGTCAGTATGTAATATCTGGGTGATCAGACTGTCAGTATGTAATGTCTGGGTGAGGAGACTGTCTGTATGTCATGTCCCTGTGTGAGAGGACTGTCAGTATGTAATGTCCCGGGGTGAAGGGACTTTCAGTATGTAATGCCCCAGGGTGAGGGGACTGTCTGTATGTAATGTCCCGGGGTGAGGGGACTGTCAGTATGTAATGTCAGGATGAGGGGACTGTCAGTATGTAATGTCCCGGGTGAGGTGACTGTCAGTATGTAATGTCTCGGGGTTAGGGGACTGTCAGTATGCAATGTCCCGTGGTGAGGGGAGTGACAGTATGTAATGTCGGGGTGAGGGGACTGTCAGCATGTAATATCTGGGTGAGGGGACTTTCAGTATGTAATGTCTGGGTGAGGAGACTGTCAGTATGTAATGTGCCGGGCTGAGGGGACTATCGGTATGTAATGTCTGGGTGAGGGGACTGTCAGTATGTAACGTCACGGGGTGAGGGGACTGTCAGTATGTAATGTCTGGGTTAGGGAAATGTCTGACTGTAATGTCTAGTTGAGGGAACTGTATGTCTGTAATGTCTGGTGGAGGGAACTGTCAGTCTGTAATGTCTGGGTGAGGGGAATGTCAGTATGTAATGCCCCCGGGTGAGGGGACTGTCAGTATGTAATGTCTGGGTGAGGGGCTGTAGGTATGTAATGTCCCGATGTGAGGGGACTATCATTATGTAATGTCCCGAGGTGAGAGGACAGTCACTATGTAAAGTCTGGGTGAGGCAACTGTCAGTATGTAATGTCTTGGTGAGGAAACTGTCGGTATGTAATGTCCAGGGGTGAGGGGACTTTCAGTATGTAATGTTCCGGGGTGAGGGGCTAACAGTATGTAATGTCTGGGTGAGGAGACTGTCAGTATGTAATGTCTGCGTGAGGAGACTGCCAGTATGTAATGTCCCGGGGTGAGGGGAATGTCAGTATGTAACGTCCTGGGCTGAGGAGACTATCAGTATGTAATGTCTGGCTAAGGGAACTGTCAGTATGTAATGTCCCGAGGTGAAAGGATTGTCAGTATGTAATGTCTCGGGGTGAAAGAACTGTCAGTATGTAATGTCTGGGTGAGGGGTCTGTTAGTATGTAATGTCCCGATGTGAAAGGACTGTCAGTATGTAATGTCCCGGGGTGAAGGGACTGTCAGTATGTAATGTCTGGGTGTGCGAACTGTCAGTATGTAATGTCTGGGTGTGCGAACTGTCAGTATGTAATGTCTGGGTGAGGGAACTGTCAGTATGTAATATCCCGGCGTGAGGGGACCGTAAGTATGTCATGTCCCGGGGTGAGGGTACTGTCAGTATGTAATCTCTTGGCGTGAGAGGACTGTCAGTATGTAATGTCCCGGGGTGAGGGGGAGGTAAGTATGTAATGTCTAGGTGAGAGGACTGTCTGTATGTAATGCCCCGGTGTGACGGGGCTGTCAGTATTTCATGTGCCGGGGTGAGGGGACTGTCAATATGTGATGTCCCAGGGTGAGGGGACTGTCAGTATGTAATGTCCCGTGGTGAGGGGACTGTCAGTATGTAATGTCCCTGCGTGAGTGGACTGTCAGTATGTAATGTCTGGGTGAGGAGAATGTCAGTATGAAATGTCTGAGTGAGGAGACTGTCAGTATGTAATCTCTGGGTGAGGGGACTGTCAATATGTAATGTCCCAGGGTGAGAGGACTGTCAGTATTTAATGTCCCGGGGTGAGGAGACTGTCAGTATATAATAACCCGGGGTGAGAGGACTGTCAGTATGTAATGCCCCGGGGTGAGGGGACTGTCAGTATTTAATGTCCCAGGGTGAGGAGACGGTCAGTATATAATGTCTGGGTGAGGGGAGTGACAGTATGTAATGTCGGGGTGAGGGGACTGTCAGCATGTAATATCTGGGTGAGGGGACTGTCAGTATGTAATGTCTGGGTGAGGAGACTGTCAGTATGAAATGTCTCGGGGTGACGGGGCTGTCAGTATGTAATGTCCCGGGGTGAGGGGACTTTCAGTATGTAATGTCTGGGTGAGGGGACTGTCTGTATGTAATGCCCCGGGGTGAGGGGACTGTCAGTATTTAATGTCCCGGGGTGAGGAGACTGACAGTGTATAATGTCTGGTTGAGGAGACTGTCAGTGTGTAATGCCCCGGGGTGAGGGGACTGTCTGTATTTAATGTCTTGGTGAGGGGACTGCCAGTATGTAATGTCTGGGTGAGGGAAGTGTCTGTCTGTAATGTCTGACTGAGGAAACTGTCTGTCTGTAATGTCTGGTGGTGGGAACTGTCAGTCTGTAATGTCTGTGTGAGGGGGCTAGCAGTATGTAATGCCCTGGATGAGGGGAATGTCTGTATGTAATGTCCCAAGGTGAGAGGACTGTCAGTATGTAATATCTGAGTGATCAGACTGTCAGTATGTCATGTCTGGTGTGAGTGGACTGTCAGTATGTAATGTCCCGGGCTGAGGGGACTGTCAGTATGTAATGTCTGGGTGAGGGAACTGTCAGTATGTAATGTCCCAGCGTGAGGGGACCGTCAGTATGTCATGTCCCGGGGTGAGGGGAATGTCAGTATGTAATCTCTTGGTGTTAGGGGACTGTCAATATGTAATGTCCCAGGATGAGGAGACTGTCAGTATGTAATGTCCCAGGGTGAGGGGAATGTCAGTATGTAATCTCTTGGTGTTAGGGGACTGTCAATATGTAATGTCCCAGGGTGAGGGTACTGTCAGTATGTAATCTCTCGGCGTGAGAGGACTGTCAGTATGTAATGTCCCAGGGTGAGGGGAATGTCAGTATGTAATGTCCCGGGGTGAGGGGACTCTCAGTATGTAATTTCTGGGTGAGGGGATTGTCAGTATCTAATGTATGGGTCAGGGGACTATCAGTATGTGATGTCTCGGCGTGAGGGGACTGTCAATATGTAATGCCCCAGGGTGAGGGGACTGTCAGTATGTAATATCTGAGTGAGGAGACTGTCAGTATGTAATATCTGGGTGAGAGGACTGTCAGTATGTCATGTCCAGATGTGAGGGGACTGTCAGTATGCAATGTCCCTAGGTGAGGGGAGTCTCAGTATGTAATGCCCCAGGCTGAGGGGACTGTCAGTATGTAATGTCCCGGGGTGAGGGGTCTGTCAGTATGTAATGTCTGGGTGAGGTAACTGTCAGTATGTAATCGCTCGGTGTTAGGGGACTGTCAGTATGTAATGTCCCGGGGTGAGGGGTCTGTCAGTATGTAATGTCTGGGTGAGGTAACTGTCAGTATGTAATCGCTCGGTGTTAGGGGACTGTCAGTATGTAATGTCCCGTGGTGAGTGGACTGTCAGTATGTAATGTCCCGTGGTGAGGGGACTGTCTGTATGTAATCTCTGGGTGAGGGGACTGTCAATATGTAATGTCTGGGTGAGGGGACTGTCAATATGTAATGTCCCAGGATGAGGAGACTGTCAGTATGTAATGTCCCGGGGTGAGAGGACTGTCTGTATGTAATGCCCCGGGGTGAGGGGACTGTCAGTATTTAATGTCCCGGGGTGAGGAGACTGTCAGTATGCAATGTCTGGGTGAGGAGACTGTCAGTATGTAATGCCCCGGGGTGAGGGGACTGTCTGTATTTAATGTCTGGGTGAGGGGACTGTCAGTATGTAATGTCTGTGTGAGGGAACTGTCTGTCTGTAATGTCTGACTGAGGAAACTGTCTGTCTGTAATGTCTGGTGGTGGGAACTGTCAGTCTGTAATGTCTGAGTGAGGGGGCTGTCAGTATGTAATGCCCTGGATGAGGGGAATGTCTGTATGTAATGTCCCAAGTTGAGAGGACTGTCAGTATGTAATATCTGGGTGATCAGACTGTCAGTATGTAATGTCTGGGTGAGGAGACTGTCTGTATGTAATGTCCCGGTGTGAGAGGGCTGTCAGTATGTAATGTCCCGGGGTGAAGGGACTTTCAGTATGTAATGCCCCGGGGTGAGGGGACTGTCATTATGTAATGTCTGGGGTGAGGGGACTGTCAGTATGTAATGTCCCGGGCTGAGGGGACTATCAGTATGTAATGTCCCGGGGTGGGGGGACTGTCAGTATTTAATGTCCCGGAGTGAGGTGACATTCAGTATATAATATCTGGGTTAGGAGACTGTCAGTATGTAATGTCCCGTGGTGAGGGGACTGTCTGTATTTAATGTCTGGGTGAGGGGACTGTCAGTATCTAATGTCTGGATGAGGGAACTTTCTGTCTGTAATGTCTGGTTGAGGAAACTGTCTGTCTGTAATGTCTGGTAGTGGGAGCTGTCAGTCTGTAATGTCTGGGTGATCAGACTGTCAGTATGTAATGTCTGGGTGAGGAGACTGTCTGTATGTAATGTCCCGGTGTGAGAGGACTGTCAGTATGTAATGTCCCGGGGTGAAGGGACTTTCAGTATGTAATGCCCCAGGGTGAGGGGACTGTCATTATGTAATGTCTGGGGTGAGGGGACTGTCAGTATGTAATGTCCCGGGCTGAGGGGACTGTCAGTATGTAATGTCCCGGGGTGAGGGGACTGTCAGTATGTAATGTCAGGATGAGGGGACTGTCAGTATGTAATGTCCCGGGTGAGGTGACTGTCAGTATGTAATGTCCCGGGTGAGGTGACTGTCAGTATGTAATGTCCCGGGTGAGGTGACTGTCAGTATGTGATGTCTCGGGGTTAGGGGACTGTCAGTATGCAATGTCTCGTGGTGAGGGGAGTGACAGTATGTAATGTCGGGGTGAGGGGACTGTCAGTATGTAATGTCTAGGTGAGGGGACTGTCAGTATGTAATGTCTGGGTTAGGGAAATGTCTGACTGTAATGTCTAGTTGAGGGATCTGTATGTCTGTAATGTCTGGTGGAGGGAACTGTCAGTCTGTAATGTCTGGGTGAGGGGAATGTCTGTATGTAATGTCCCCGGGTGAGGGGACTGTCAGTATGTAATGTCTGGGTGAGGGGCTGTAAGTATGTAATGTCCCGATGTGAGGGGACTATCATTATGTAATGTCCCGAGGTGAGAGGACAGTCACTATGTAAAGTCTGGGTGAGGCAACTGTCGGTATGTAATGTCCAGGGGTGAGGGGACTTTCAGTATGTAATGTTCCGGGGTGAGGGGCTAACACTATGTAATGTCTGGGTGAGGAGACTGTCAGTATGTAATGTCTGCGTGAGGAGATTGCCAGTATGTCATGTCCCGGGGTGAGGGGAATGTGAGTATGTAACGTCCTGGGCTGAGGGGACTATCAGTATGTAATGTCTGGCTAAGGGACCTGTCAGTATGTAATGTCCCGAGGTGAAAGGATTGTCAGTATGTAATGTCTCGGGGTGAAGGGACTGTCAGTATGTAATGTCTGGGTGAGGGGTCTGTTAGTATGTAATGTCCCGATGTGAAAGGACTGTCAGTATGTAATGTCTGGGTGAGGAGACTGTCAGTATGTAATGTCTGGGTGGGTGGACTGTCAGCATTTAATGTCTGGGTGAGGGGACTGTCAGCATGTAATGCCCCGGGGTGAAGGGAATGTCAATATGTAACATCCTGGGGTGAGGGGATTGTCAGTATGAAATGACCCGGGGTGAGGGGGCTGTCAGTATGTAATGTCCCGGGGTGAGGGTACTGTCAGTATGTGATGTCTGGGTGAGGAGATTGTCAGTATGTGAGGTCCGGTTGCGAGGGGACTGTCAGTATGTCATGTCTTGGTGAGGGGACTGTCAGTATATAATGTCCCGGGGTGAGGGGAATGTCAGTATGTAACGTCCTGGGGTGAGGGGACTGTCAATATGTAATGACCCGGGGTGAGGGGACTGTCAGTATGTAATGTCCTGGGGTGAGGGGACTGTCAGTATGTAAATTCCTGGGGTGAGGGAAATGTCACTATGTAATATCCCGGGGTGAGGGGACTATCAGTATGTCATGTCTGGCTGTCGGGACTGTCAGTGTGTAATGGCCGGTGGTGAGGAGACTGTCTGTATGTAATGTCTGGGTGAGGGGTCTGTCAGTATGTAATTCCCGAGGTGAAGGGACAGTCAGTATGTAATATCTGGGTGAGGGGACTGTCAGTATGTAATGTCCCAGGGTGAAGGGACTTTCAGTATGTAATGCCCCAGTGTGAGGGGACTGTCATTATGTAATGTCTGGGGTGAGGGGACTGTCAGCATATAATGTCCCAGGCTGAGGGGACTATCAGTATGTAATGTCTCGGGGTGAGGGGCTGACAGTATGTAATGTCTGGGTGAGGGGACTGTCAGTATGTAATGTCTGGGTGAGGAGACTGTCAGTATGTAATGTCTGCGTGAGGAGACTGCCAGTATGTAATGTCCCGGGTGAGGGAAATGTCAATATGTAACGTCCTGGTCTGAGGGGACGATAAGTATGTAATGTCTGGCTAAGGGAACTGAGTGTGTAATGTCCCGATGTGAAAGGATTGTCAGTTTGTAATGTCCCGGGGTGAAGGGACTGTCAGTATGTATTGTCTGGGTGAGGGGACTGTCAGCATGTAATGTCCCAGGGTGAGAGGACTGTCTGTATGTAATGCCCCGGGGTGAGGGGACTGTCAGTATTTAATGTCCCGGGGTGAGGAGACTGTCGGTATATAATATCCCGGGGTGAGAGGACTGTCTGTATGTAATGCCCCGGGGTGAGGGGACTGTCAGTATATAATATCCCGGGGTGAGAGGACTGTCTGTATGTAATGCCCCGGGGTGAGGGGACTGTCAGTATTTAATGTCTCGGGGTGAGGTGACTGTCAGTATATAATATCTGGGTGAGGAGACTGTCAGTATGTAATGTCCCGTGGTGAGTGGACTGTCTGTATTTAATGTCTGGGTGAGGGGACTGTCAGTATGTAATGTCTGGGTGAGGGAACTGTCTGTCTGTAATGTCTGGTTGAGGAAACTGTCTGTCTGTAATGTCTGGTAGTGGGAGCTGTCAGTCTGTAATGTCTGGGTGAGGGGGCTGTCAGTATGTAATGCCCTGGATGAGGGGAATGTCTGTATGTAATGTCCCAAGGTGAGAGGACTGTCAGTATGTAATATCTGGGTGATCAGACTGTCAGTATGTAATGTCTGGGTGAGGAGACTGTCTGTATGTAATGTCCCGGTGTGAGAGGGCTGTCAGTATGTAATGTCCCGGGGTGAAGGGACTTTCAGTATGTAATGCCCCGGGGTGAGGGGACTGTCATTATGTAATGTCTGGGGTGAGGGGACTGTCAGTATGTAATGTCCCGGGCTGAGGGGACTATCAGTATGTAATGTCCCGGGGTGGGGGGACTGTCAGTATGTAATGTCCCGGGGTGAGGGGACTGTAAGTATGTAATGTCAGGATGAGGGGACTGTCAGTATGTAATGTCCCGGGTGAGGTGACTGTCAGTATGTAATGTCTCGGGGTGAGGGGAATGTCAGTATGCAATGTCCCGTGGTGAGGGGACTGTCAGTATGCAATGTCTCGGGGTGAGGTGACTGTCAGTATGTAATGTCCCGGGTGAGGGGACTGTCAGTATGCAATGTCTCGTGGTGAGGGGAGTGACAGTATGTAATGTCGGGGTGAGGGGACTGTCAGTATGAAATGTCTGGGTGAGGGGACTGTCAGTATGTAATGTCTGGGTGAGGAGACTGTCAGTATGAAATGTCCCGGGGTGAGGGGAATGTCAGTATGCAATGTCCCGTGGTGAGGGGACTGTCAGTATGTAATGTCTGGGTGAGGGGACTGTCAGTATGTAATGTCTGGGTGAGGAGACTGTCAGTATGAAATGTCCCGGGGTGACGGGGTTGTCAGTATGTAATGTCCCAGGGTGAGGGGACTTTCAGTATGTTATGTCTGGGTGAGGGGACTGTCAGTATGTAACGTCACGGGGTGAGGGGACTGTCAGTATGTAATGTCTGGGTTAGGGAAATGTCTGACTGTAATGTCTAGTTGAGGGAACTGTATGTCTGTAATGTCTGGTGGAGGGAACTGTCAGTCTGTAATGTCTGGGTGAGGGGAATGTCTGTATGTAATGCCCCCGGGTGAGGGGACTGTCAGTATGTAATGTCTGGGTGAGGGGCTGTAAGTATGTAATGTCCCGATGTGAGGGGACTATCATAATGTAATGTCCCGAGGTGAGAGGACAGTCACTATGTAAAGTCTGGGTGAGGCAACTGTCGGGATGTAATGTCCAGGGGTGAGGGGACTTTCAGTATGTAATGTTCCGGGGTGAGGGGCTAACAGTATGTAATGTCTGGGTGAGGAGACTGTCAGTATGTAATGTCTGCGTGAGGAGATTGCCAGTATGTAATGTCCCGGGGTGAGGGGAATGTGAGTATGTAACGTCCTGGGCTGAGGGGACTATCAGTATGTAATGTCTGGCTAAGGGACCAGTCACTATGTAATGTCCCGAGGTGAAAGGATTGTCAGTATGTAATGTCTCGGGGTGAAGGGACTGTCAGTATGTAATGTCTGAATGAGGGGTCTGTTAGTATGTAATGTCCCGATGTGAAAGGACTGTCAGTATGTAATGTCTGGGTGAGGAGACTGTCAGTATGTAATGGCTGGTGGTGAGGGGACTGTCTGTATGTAATGAATGAGTGAGGGGTCTGTCAGTATGTAATTCCTGAGGTGAAGGGACAGTCAGTATGTAATATCTGGGTGAGGGGACTGTTAGTATGTAATGTCCCGGGGTGAGAGGACTGTCTGTATGTAATGCCCCGGGGTGAGGGGACTGTCAGTATTTAATGTCCCGGGGTGAGGAGACTGACAGTATATAATGTCTGGTTGAGGAGACTGTCAGTGTGTAATGCCCCGGGGTGAGGGGACTGTCTGTATTTAATGTCTTGGTGAGGGGACTGCCAGTATGTAATGTCTGGGTGAGGGAAGTGTCTGTCTGTAATGTCTGACTGAGGAAACTGTCTGTCTGTAATGTCTGGTGGTGGGAACTGTCAGTCTGTAATGTCTGGGTGAGGGGGCTATCAGTATGTAATGCCCTGGATGAGGGGAATGTCTGTATGTAATGTCCCAAGGTGAGAGGACTGTCAGTATGTAATATCTGAGTGATCAGACTGTCAATATGTAATGTCTGGTGTGAGTGGACTGTCAGTATGTAATGTCCCGGGCTGAGGGGACTATCAGTATGTAATGCCCCAGGTTAAGGGGACTGTCAGTATGTAATGTCTGGGTGAGGAGACTGTCGGTATATAATGTCTGAGTGAGGAGACCGTTAGTATGTAATGTTTGGGTGAGAGAACTGTCTGTCTTTAATGTCTGGTGGTGGGAACTTTCAGTCTGTAATGTCTGGGTGAGGGGGCTGTCAGTATGTAATGCCCTGGGTGCTGGGAATGTCTGTATGTAATGTTTCAAGGTAAGAGGTCTTTCAGTATGTAATGTCTGGGTGAGGAGACTGTCAGTATGTCATGTCCCGATGTGAGGGAACTGTCAGAATGTAATGTCCCGGTGTGAGGGGACTGTCAGTATGTAATGCCCCAGGTTAAGGGGACTGTCAGTATGTAATGTCTGAGTTAGGGGACTGTCAGTATGTAATGCCCCAGGTTAAGGGGACTGTCATTATGTAATGTTTGCGGTGAGCGGACTGTCAGTATGTAACGTCCCGGGGTGAGGGGACTGTCAGTGTGTAATGTCCCGGGGTGAAGACATTCTCAGTATGCAATGTCAGGGTGAGGGGACTGTCAGTATGTCATGTCCCGATGTGAGGGAACTGTCAGAATGTAATGTCCCGGTGTGAGGGGACTGTCAGTATGTAATGCCCCAGGTTAAGGGGACTGTCAGTATTTAATGTCTGAGTTAGGGGACTGTCAGTATGTAATGCCCCAGGTTAAGGGGACTGTCATTATGTAATGTCTGCGGTGAGCGGACTTTCAGTATGTAATGTCCCGGGGTGAGGGGACTGTCAGTATGTAATGTCCCGGGGTGAGGAGATTCTCAGTATGCAATGTCAGGGTGAGGGGACTGTCAGTATGTAATGTCTGGTTGAGGAAACTGTCTGTCTGTTATGTCTGGTGGTGGGAGCTGTCAGTCTGTAATGTCTGACGAAGGGAACTGTCAGTATGTAATGTCCCGAGGTGAAAGGATTGTCAGTATGTAATGTCTCGGGGTGAAGGGACTGTCTGTATGGAATGGCCCGGGGTGAGGGGACTGTCAATATGTAATGTTGCAGGGTGAGGTGTGTGTCAGTATGTAATGCCCCGGCGTGAAGCGACTTTCAGTATGTAATGTCTGGGTGAGGAGACTGTCAGTATGTAATCTCTGGGTGAGGGCACTGTCAGTATGTAATGTCCCGGGGTCAGAGGACTGTCTGTCTGTAATGCCCCCGGGTGAGGGGACTGTCAGTATTTAATGTCCCGGTGTGAGGAGACTGTCAGTATGTAATGTCTGGGTGAGGGGACTGCCAGTATGTAATGTCTGGGTGAGGGTACTGTCTGTCTGTAATGTCTGGTTGAGGAAACTGTCAGTCTGTAATGTCTGGGTGAGAGGGCTGTCAGTATGTAATGCCCTGAATGAGGGGAATGTCTGTATGTAATGTCCCAAGTTGAGAGGACTGTCAGTATGTAATATCTGGGTGATCAGACTGTCAGTATGTAATGTTTGGGGTGATGGGACTGTCAGCATGTAATGTCCCGGGCTGAGGGGACTATCAATATGCAATGTCCCGGGGTGAGGGGACTGTCAGTATGTTATGTCTTGGTGAGGGAACTGTCAGTATGTAATGTCCCGGGGTGAGGGGACTGTCAGTATGTAATGTCTCGGGGTGAGGGGCTGACAGTATATAATGTCTGGGTGAGGGGACTGGCAGTATGTAATGTCTGGGTGAGGAGACTGTCAGTATGTAATGTCTGCGTGAGGAGACTGCCAGTATGTAATGTCCCGGGGTGAGGGAAATGTCAGTATGTAACGTCCTGGGCTGAGGGGACGATAAGTATGTAATGTCTGGCTAAGCGAACTGTCAGTGTGTAATGTCCCGATGTGAAAGGATTGTCAGTATGTAATGTCCCGGGGTGAAGGGACTGTCAGTATGTAATATCTGGGTGAGGGGTCTGTCAGTTTGTAATGTCCCGATGTGAAAGGACTGTCAGTATGTAATGCCCAGGGTGAAGGGACTGTCAGTATGTAATATCCCGGGGTGAGGGGACTGTCAGTATGTAATGTCCCGGGGTGAGGAGACTGTCAGTATGTAATGTCCCGATGTGAAAGGACTGTCAGTATGTAATGTCCCGGGGTGAAGGGACTGTCAGTATGCAATGTCCCGGGGTGACGGGACTGTCAGTATGTAATGTCCCGGGGTGAGGGGACTGTCAGTATGTGATGTCTGGGTGAGGAGATTGTCAGTATATGAGGTCCGGTTGCGAGGGGACTGTCAGTATGTAATGTCTTGGTGAGGGAACTGTCAGTATATAATGTCCCGGGGTGAGGGGAATGTCAGTATGTAACGTCCTGGGGTGAGGGGACTGTCAGTATGTAATGTCCCGGGGTGAGGGGACTGTCAGTATGTAATGTCCCGGGGTGAGGGGGACTGTCAGTATGTAATGTCCTGGGGTGAGGGGACTGTCAGTATGTAATGTCTGGGTGAGGAGACTATCAGTATGTAACATCTGCGTGAGGAGACTGTCAGTATGTAATGTCCCGGGGTGAGGGGATTGTCAGTATGTAAATTCCTGGGGTGAGGGAAATGTCACTATGTAATATCCCGGGGTGAGAGGACTATCAGTATGTCATGTCTGGCTGTCGGGACTGTCAGTGTGTAATGGCCGGTGGTGAGGGGACTGTCTGTATGTAATGTCTGGGTGAGGGGTCTGTCAGTATGTAATTCCTGAGGTGAAGGGACTGTCAGTATGTAATATCTTGGTGAGGGGACTGCCAGTATGTAATGTCTGGGTGAGGGAAGTGTCTGTCTGTAATGTCTGACTGAGGAAACTGTCAGTATGTAATGTCTGGTGTGAGTGGACTGTCAGTATGTAATGTCCGGGGCTGAGGGGACTATCAGTATGTGATGCCCCAGGTTAAGGGGACTGTCATAATGTAATGTCTGGGTGAGGAGACTGTCGGTATATAATGTCTGAGTGCGGAGACCGTTAGTATGTAATGTTTGGGTGAGGGAACTGTCTGTCTTTAATGTCTGGTGGTGGGAACTTTCAGTCTGTAATGTCTGGGTGAGGGGGCTGTCAGTATGTAATGCCCTGGGTGATGGGAATGTCTGTATGTAATGTTTCAAGGTGAGAGGTCTTTCAGTATGTAATGTCTGGGTGAGGAGACTGTCAGTATGTCATGTCCCGATGTGAGGGAACTGTCACTATGTAATGTCCCGGTGTGAGGGGACTGTCAGTATGTAATGCCCCAGGTTAAGGGGACTGTCAGTATGTAATGTCTGAGTTAGGGGACTGTCAGTATGTAATGCCCCAGGTTAAGGGGACTGTCATTATGTAATGTCTGCGGTGAGCGGACTGTCAGTATGTAACGTCCCGGGGTGAGGGGACTGTCAGTATGTAATGTCCCGGGGGTGAAGACATTCTCAGTATGCAATGTCAGGGTGAGGGGACTGTCAGTATGTAATGTCCCGGGTGAGGGGACTGTCAGTATGTAATGTCTCGGTGTTAGGGGACTGTCAGTATGTAATGTCCCGTGGTGAGAGTACTGTCAGTATGCAATGTCAGGGTGAGGGGACTGTCAGTATGTAATGCCCCGGGGTGAGGGGCCTGTCAGTATTCGATGTCCCGGCATGAGGGGACTGTCAGTATGTAATGTCCCGGGGTGAGGGAACTCTCTGTATGTAATGCCCCGGGGTGGGGGGACTGTCGGTTTGTAATGTCCCGGGGTGAGGGGATTGTCAGTATTCGATGTCCCGTGGTGAGGGGACTGTTGGTGTGTGATGTCCCGTGTTGAGCAGACTGTGAGTATGCAATGTCCCGGTGTGAGGGGACTGTCAGTATGTAATGTCTGTGGATGAGGGTACTGTCAGTATGTAATGCCCCGGGGTGAGGGGACTGTCAGTATGTAATGTCTGGGGTGAGGGTACTGTCAGTATGTAATGCCCCGGGGGGTAGGGTCTGTCCGTATGCAATGCCCTGGGGTGAGGGGACTGTCAGTATGTAATGCCCTGGGGTGAGGGGACTGTCAGTATGTAATGCCCTGGGGTGAGGGGACTGTCAATATGTAATGTCTGGGTGAGGAGACTGTAAGTGATACGTCCTTACTACACAGTATAAATGCACACGAGGCCCATGCTTGAGAGAAGGTCAGTCTGTGACCTTCCTTTATTCCTTAGCACTCAAGTGATGAAGGTGGGTGGAGCTTCCCCTTTTATACCTGAAGGTCCAGATTCGGAGTGTCTCCCACCTAGTGGTCAGTGTTCTCACGGTGTACAACTTAGGTCAGTTTATACATGGGTTACAATGCTGGTTGAATACATGACATCACCTCCCCTCCCCAAAGTCTTATTGGGATCACAGGTTAAGTCTCTCTGGTGGTTTACGCTCCCTTGTAGAGCGCCTGAGTTGGGGCTCCGGTTGTTGGGCGCTGGCCTGAGTGTCTGCTGTTTGCAGTGCCTCAGGCCTGTCCGGACTGCCCACAGTGACTGGGCTCTCCTCCCTTTGGTTCCGGTGTTCGGTCACCTGTGGTGGAGTGAACTCTATATTGTGTTCTTCCTCTGCTTCTTCTATGGGGTTGCTGAACCTCCTTTTTGTTTGATCCACATGTTTGCGGCAGATTTGTCCATTGGTAAGTTTAACTACCAGAATCCTATTTCCCTCTTTGGCAATCACAGTGCCTGCGAGCCATTTGGGCCCTGCAGCGTAGTTGAGGACAAAAACAGGATCAGTTACATCAATACATCGCGCCCTCGCATTCCTTTCATGGTAGTGATATTGTGACTGGCGCCTGCTCTCGACAATTTCTTTCATGGTGGGGTGTATAAGGGATAATCGGGTTTTGAGCGTCCTTTTCATTAGTAGCTCTGCGGGTGGAACCCCTGTGAGCGAGTGTGGTCGGGATCTATAGGCCAACAGGAGGCGTGATAAGCGTGTTTGTAGGGAACCCCCTTGGAATCTGAGCATCCCCTGTTTGATTATCTGCACTGCTCGTTCTGCCTGGCTGTTTGAGGCCGGCTTGAACGGTGCCATTCTAACATGGTTAATTCCATTGCCTGCCATGAAGTCCTGGAATTCAGTGCTTGTGAAGCACGGGCTATTGTCGCTGACCAAGATGTCCGGTAGACCGTGGGCGGCGAACATTGCCCATAGACTTTCTACCGTGGCAGAGGATGTGCTTGAATTTAAAATGTCACACTTGGAGTAGGCGTCTACTACAACCAAAAACATTTTCCCCATGAAAGGACCTGTGTAGTCCACATGGATGCGTGACCAAGGCTTGGCGGGCCATGGCCAGGGGCTAAGGGGGGCTTCCCTGGGCGCATGGCCCAGCTGGGCACACATGTTGCACCTGCGAACACAAAGTTCCAGATCTGCGTCTATCACTGGCCACCTGGCAATTGCCTTCATCGTGACAATGCCCGGGTGCCCATTGTGGAGTTCTCTGATGAACACCTCTCTGCCCATCTAGGGCATGACTACGCGGTTTCCCCACAGTAGGCAATCGGCCTGAATCGAGAGTTCATCCTTGCGCCTGTGAAATGGTTTAAATTTCTCAGGGCATGCCCTGTACGTGGCTGCCCAGTCCCCATTCAGGACACATTTCTTGACTGGAGACAATAGCGGGTCTCTATTTGTCCAGACTTTAATCTGACGGGCTGTCACGGGTGAGCCTTCGCTTCCGAAAGCTTCAACAGCCATGACCATCTCAGCACCATGCTCGGTAGCCCCCTCAGTGGTGGCTAGTGGGAGCCTGCTGAGTGCATCGGCACAGTTTTCGGTGCCCGGTCTGTGCCGAATTGTGTAGTCATAGGCAGCTAACGTGAGTGCCCACCTCTGTATGCGGGCCGATGCGTTTGCACTTATGGCCTTGTTGTCGGCCAAAAGGGACGTTAGGGGTTTGTGATCTGTCTCCAGCTCAAATTTCCTGCCAAACAGGTACTGGTGCATTTTCTTTACCGCATATACACATGCGAGCGCCTCCTTTTCTACCATCCCGTAGCCCCTTTCTGCCTGGAACAGACTCCTGGAGGCAAAAGCTACCGGCTGTAACTGACCCTAGGCATTGACATGCTGCAACACACACCCGACACCATAGGACGACGCATCGCACATTAACACAAGTTTCTCACATGGGTCGTATAGTGTTAACAGAGTGTTGGAACATAACAAATTGCGTGCTCTATTAAAAGCCCTTTCCTGGCTGTCCCCCCAGACCCATTCGCGACCTTTGCGTAGGAGCACGTGTAGCGGCTCTAGCAGCATGCTCAATTTGGGAAGAAAGTTACCAAAATAGTTCAGGAGCCCCAGGAACGAACGCAACTCTGACGTGTTACGGGGTCTGGGTGCTCTCTGGATCGCTTCTGTCTTGCATGCAGTAGGGCTGATCCCGTCTGCTGCTACCCTCATCCCCAGGAATTCTACCTCTGGAGCTAGGAAGACGCACTTCGCCTTTTTCAGTCGCAGACCTACCCGGTCCAGTCTGCGTAGCACCTCCTCCAGGTTGTGGAGGTGTTCTTCAGTAGCGTAACCCGTAATGAGGATGTCGTCCTGAAAAACCACTATCCCTGGAATCGACTTGAAGAGGCTTTCCATATTTCGTTGGAAGATCGCGGCGGCTGAGCGAATCCCGAACGGACATCTGTTGTACTCAAACAACCCCTTGTGTGCCTTGATGGTGGTCAGCTTCTTCGACTCACTCGCCAGCTCCTGGGTCATGTAAGCTGAGGACAGGTCCAATTTTGAAAAAAGTTTGCCACCGGATAGCGTCGCAAAGAAGTCCTCCGCTCTCGGTAGCGGGTACTGGTCTTGGAGTGACACCCGATTGATGGTGGCCTTGTAATCGCCACATATCCTGACCGACCCATCTGCCTTGAGCACCGGCACAATCGGGCTCGCCCAGTCACTGAATTCGACTGGCGAGATGATGCCTTCCCCCAGCAGGCGGTCCAATTCACCTTCTACCTTTTCCCGCTTCATGTACGGCACCGCTCTGGCCTTGTGGTGTACTGGTCTGGCGTCCGGGTTTATGTGAATCACTACCTTGGCCCCCATGAAAGTGCCAATGCCGGGTTGAAATAATGAGTCAAATTTGTCCAGGACCTGTGAGCATGATACTCGCTCCACAGAGGAAATTGCATTGACATCGCCCCATTTCCAGTTCATGACAGCAAGCCAAGTCCTCCCCAGTAGTGCGGGACCGTCCCCTTGGACAATCCAGAGTGGCAACCTGTTCTCCGAATCTTTGTGGGTCATGACTACCGTGGCGCTGCCTAGCACTGGAATGATCTGCTTTGTGTAAGTCCGTAGCTATGCGTCAATCGGCGATAATTTTGGCCTCCTGGCCTTGGATACCCACAACTTTTCGAACTGTTTGATACCCATCAGGGACTGGCTGGCCCCCGTGTCTAGCTCCATTGATACAGGGATGCCATTGAGGGGCACCATCATTATCGGTGGCGTCCTGGTGTATGAACTGTATACGTGCTCCACATGAACTCGCTGAACTTCAGCTTCCAGCGATTTTCCCCAGTGTCCATTTCTGCAGGTATTTTGCTCATCTCTGCAAACTCCAGCTGAATGTATGCCTCCACGCCTCCAGCATGAGTTGCGGTTTGAAACAATAGGTCCCTTGCCAGTCTATCGTCCCTGACTGCCCCTGTTATTGTCCTTGAGTGCACCATTAACAGGTGTTGATGGCCCCATTACTGGCCGCATTGTCCCTTGCAATGGCGTGAATCGCTGTTCAGCTTGCCATTGTCTCTGTTGAACTCACCCTCTGGGTTCGACTACATGTTGGGGCATGCCTGACTGCCCTTGTCTGCCTGGAAAATTGTGTGCTGCTTTAACAATGTTGAATCTCTGTCCCAACCATTCCTTAACACAGTACCTCTCGTCTGTTCTGCTTGTGGCCATGCTCGCGTGGTTTAAATCCCAGTTTCTTGTCGCCATTGATATGTCTTTACTGCACAGTATAAATGCACACGAGGCCCATGCTTGAGAGAAGGTCAGTCTGTGACCTTCCTTTATTCCTTAGCACTCAAGTGATGAAGGTGGGTGGAGCTTCCCCTTTTATACCTGAAGGTCCAGGTTAGGAGTGTCTCCCACCTAGTGGTCAGTGTTCTCACGGTGTACAACTTAGGTCAGTTTATACATGGGTTACAATGCTGCTTGAATACATGACAGTAAGTATGTAGCGTCTGGGTGAGGGAGCTTTCAGTATGAAATGTAAAGGGTGAGGGGACTGTCAATATGTAATGTCCCGGCGTGAGGTGACTGTCTTTATGTAATGTCCCGGGGTGAGGGGACTGTCAATATGTAATGTCCCAGGGTGAGGGGACTGTCAGTATGTAATGCCCCGTGCTGAGTGGACTGACAGGATGTAATGTCCAGGGGTGAGGAGACTGATAATATCTAATGTCTGCATGAGGGGACAGTCAGTAAGTAATGTCTGGGTGAGGGGGCTGTCAGTATGTAATGCCCTGGGTGATGGGAATGTCTGTATGTAATGTTTCAAGGTGAGAGGTCTTTCAGTATGTAATGTCTGGGTGAGGAGACTGTCAGTATGTCATGTCCCGATGTGAGGGAACTGTCACTATGTAATGTCCCGGTGTGAGGGGACTGTCAGTATGTAATGCCCCAGGTTAAGGGGACTGTCAGTATGTAATGTCTGAGTTAGGGGACTGTCAGTATGTAATGCCCCAGGTTAAGGGGACTGTCATTATGTAATGTCTGCGGTGAGCGGACTGTCAGTATGTAACGTCCCGGGGTGAGGGGACTGTCAGTATGTAATGTCCCGGGGGTGAAGACATTCTCAGTATGCAATGTCAGGGTGAGGGGACTGTCAGTATGTAATGTCCCGGGTGAGGGGACTGTCAGTATGTAATGTCTCGGTGTTAGGGGACTGTCAGTATGTAATGTCCCGTGGTGAGAGTACTGTCAGTATGAAATGTACAGGGTGAGGGGACTGTCAGTATGTAATGTCCCGGGGGTGAAGACATTCTCAGTATGCAATGTCAGGGTGAGGGGACTGTCAGTATGTAATGTCCCGGGTGAGGGGACTGTCAGTATGTAATGTCTCGGTGTTAGGGGACTGTCAGTATGTAATGTCCCGTGGTGAGCGGACTGTCAGTATGTAACGTCCCGGGGTGAGGGGACTGTCAGTATGTAATGTCCCGGGGGTGAAGACATTCTCAGTATGCAATGTCAGGGTGAGGGGACTGTCAGTATGTAATGTCCCGGGTGAGGGGACTGTCAGTATGTAATGTCTCGGTGTTAGGGGACTGTCAGTATGTAATGTCCCGTGGTGAGAGTACTGTCAGTATGAAATGTACAGGGTGAGGGGACTGTCAGTATGTAATGCCCCGGGGTGAGGGGCCTGTCAGTATTCGATGTCCCGGCATGAGGGGACTGTCGGTATGTAATGTCCCGGGGTGAGGGGATTGTCAGTATTCGATGTCCCGTGGTGAGGGGACTGTTGGTGTGTGATGTCCCGTGTTGAGCAGACTGTGAGTATGAAATGTCCCGGTGTGAGGGGACTGTCAGTATGTAATGTCTGTGGATGAGGGTACTGTCAGTATGTAATGCCCCGGGGTGAGGGGACTGTCAGTATGTAATGTCTGGGGTGAGGGTACTGTCAGTATGTAATGCCCCGGGGGGTAGGGTCTGTCCGTATGTAATGCCCTGGGGTGAGGGGACTGTCAGTATGTAATGCCCTGGGGTGAGGGGACTGTCAATATGTAATGTCTGGGTGAGGAGACTGTAAGTGATACGTCCTTACTACACAGTATAAATGCACACGAGGCCCATGCTTGAGAGAAGGTCAGTCTGTGACCTTCCTTTATTCCTTAGCACTCAAGTGATGAAGGTGGGTGGAGCTTCCCCTTTTATACCTGAAGGTCCAGATTCGGAGTGTCTCCCACCTAGTGGTCAGTGTTCTCACGGTGTACAACTTAGGTCAGTTTATACATGGGTTACAATGCTGGTTGAATACATGACATCACCTCCCCTCCCCAAAGTCTTATTGGGATCACAGGTTAAGTCTCTCTGGTGGTTTACGCTCCCTTGTAGAGCGCCTGAGTTGGGGCTCCGGTTGTTGGGCGCTGGCCTGAGTGTCTGCTGTTTGCAGTGCCTCAGGCCTGTCCGGACTGCCCACAGTGACTGGGCTCTCCTCCCTTTGGTTCCGGTGTTCGGTCACCTGTGGTGGAGTGAACTCTATATTGTGTTCTTCCTCTGCTTCTTCTATGGGGTTGCTGAACCTCCTTTTTGTTTGATCCACATGTTTGCGGCAGATTTGTCCATTGGTAAGTTTAACTACCAGAATCCTATTTCCCTCTTTGGCAATCACAGTGCCTGCGAGCCATTTGGGCCCTGCAGCGTAGTTGAGGACAAAAACAGGATCAGTTACATCAATACATCGCGCCCTCGCATTCCTTTCATGGTAGTGATATTGTGACTGGCGCCTGCTCTCGACAATTTCTTTCATGGTGGGGTGTATAAGGGATAATCGGGTTTTGAGCGTCCTTTTCATTAGTAGCTCTGCGGGTGGAACCCCTGTGAGCGAGTGTGGTCGGGATCTATAGGCCAACAGGAGGCGTGATAAGCGTGTTTGTAGGGAACCCCCTTGGAATCTGAGCATCCCCTGTTTGATTATCTGCACTGCTCGTTCTGCCTGGCTGTTTGAGGCCGGCTTGAACGGTGCCATTCTAACATGGTTAATTCCATTGCCTGCCATGAAGTCCTGGAATTCAGTGCTTGTGAAGCACGGGCTATTGTCGCTGACCAAGATGTCCGGTAGACCGTGGGCGGCGAACATTGCCCATAGACTTTCTACCGTGGCAGAGGATGTGCTTGAATTTAAAATGTCACACTTGGAGTAGGCGTCTACTACAACCAAAAACATTTTCCCCATGAAAGGACCTGTGTAGTCCACATGGATGCGTGACCAAGGCTTGGCGGGCCATGGCCAGGGGCTAAGGGGGGCTTCCCTGGGCGCATGGCCCAGCTGGGCACACATGTTGCACCTGCGAACACAAAGTTCCAGATCTGCGTCTATCACTGGCCACCTGGCAATTGCCTTCATCGTGACAATGCCCGGGTGCCCATTGTGGAGTTCTCTGATGAACACCTCTCTGCCCATCTAGGGCATGACTACGCGGTTTCCCCACAGTAGGCAATCGGCCTGAATCGAGAGTTCATCCTTGCGCCTGTGAAATGGTTTAAATTTCTCAGGGCATGCCCTGTACGTGGCTGCCCAGTCCCCATTCAGGACACATTTCTTGACTGGAGACAATAGCGGGTCTCTATTTGTCCAGACTTTAATCTGACGGGCTGTCACGGGTGAGCCTTCGCTTCCGAAAGCTTCAACAGCCATGACCATCTCAGCACCATGCTCGGTAGCCCCCTCAGTGGTGGCTAGTGGGAGCCTGCTGAGTGCATCGGCACAGTTTTCGGTGCCCGGTCTGTGCCGAATTGTGTAGTCATAGGCAGCTAACGTGAGTGCCCACCTCTGTATGCGGGCCGATGCGTTTGCACTTATGGCCTTGTTGTCGGCCAAAAGGGACGTTAGGGGTTTGTGATCTGTCTCCAGCTCAAATTTCCTGCCAAACAGGTACTGGTGCATTTTCTTTACCGCATATACACATGCGAGCGCCTCCTTTTCTACCATCCCGTAGCCCCTTTCTGCCTGGAACAGACTCCTGGAGGCAAAAGCTACCGGCTGTAACTGACCCTAGGCATTGACATGCTGCAACACACACCCGACACCATAGGACGACGCATCGCACATTAACACAAGTTTCTCACATGGGTCGTATAGTGTTAACAGAGTGTTGGAACATAACAAATTGCGTGCTCTATTAAAAGCCCTTTCCTGGCTGTCCCCCCAGACCCATTCGCGACCTTTGCGTAGGAGCACGTGTAGCGGCTCTAGCAGCATGCTCAATTTGGGAAGAAAGTTACCAAAATAGTTCAGGAGCCCCAGGAACGAACGCAACTCTGACGTGTTACGGGGTCTGGGTGCTCTCTGGATCGCTTCTGTCTTGCATGCAGTAGGGCTGATCCCGTCTGCTGCTACCCTCATCCCCAGGAATTCTACCTCTGGAGCTAGGAAGACGCACTTCGCCTTTTTCAGTCGCAGACCTACCCGGTCCAGTCTGCGTAGCACCTCCTCCAGGTTGTGGAGGTGTTCTTCAGTAGCGTAACCCGTAATGAGGATGTCGTCCTGAAAAACCACTATCCCTGGAATCGACTTGAAGAGGCTTTCCATATTTCGTTGGAAGATCGCGGCGGCTGAGCGAATCCCGAACGGACATCTGTTGTACTCAAACAACCCCTTGTGTGCCTTGATGGTGGTCAGCTTCTTCGACTCACTCGCCAGCTCCTGGGTCATGTAAGCTGAGGACAGGTCCAATTTTGAAAAAAGTTTGCCACCGGATAGCGTCGCAAAGAAGTCCTCCGCTCTCGGTAGCGGGTACTGGTCTTGGAGTGACACCCGATTGATGGTGGCCTTGTAATCGCCACATATCCTGACCGACCCATCTGCCTTGAGCACCGGCACAATCGGGCTCGCCCAGTCACTGAATTCGACTGGCGAGATGATGCCTTCCCCCAGCAGGCGGTCCAATTCACCTTCTACCTTTTCCCGCTTCATGTACGGCACCGCTCTGGCCTTGTGGTGTACTGGTCTGGCGTCCGGGTTTATGTGAATCACTACCTTGGCCCCCATGAAAGTGCCAATGCCGGGTTGAAATAATGAGTCAAATTTGTCCAGGACCTGTGAGCATGATACTCGCTCCACAGAGGAAATTGCATTGACATCGCCCCATTTCCAGTTCATGACAGCAAGCCAAGTCCTCCCCAGTAGTGCGGGACCGTCCCCTTGGACAATCCAGAGTGGCAACCTGTTCTCCGAATCTTTGTGGGTCATGACTACCGTGGCGCTGCCTAGCACTGGAATGATCTGCTTTGTGTAAGTCCGTAGCTATGCGTCAATCGGCGATAATTTTGGCCTCCTGGCCTTGGATACCCACAACTTTTCGAACTGTTTGATACCCATCAGGGACTGGCTGGCCCCCGTGTCTAGCTCCATTGATACAGGGATGCCATTGAGGGGCACCATCATTATCGGTGGCGTCCTGGTGTATGAACTGTATACGTGCTCCACATGAACTCGCTGAACTTCAGCTTCCAGCGATTTTCCCCAGTGTCCATTTCTGCAGGTATTTTGCTCATCTCTGCAAACTCCAGCTGAATGTATGCCTCCACGCCTCCAGCATGAGTTGCGGTTTGAAACAATAGGTCCCTTGCCAGTCTATCGTCCCTGACTGCCCCTGTTATTGTCCTTGAGTGCACCATTAACAGGTGTTGATGGCCCCATTACTGGCCGCATTGTCCCTTGCAATGGCGTGAATCGCTGTTCAGCTTGCCATTGTCTCTGTTGAACTCACCCTCTGGGTTCGACTACATGTTGGGGCATGCCTGACTGCCCTTGTCTGCCTGGAAAATTGTGTGCTGCTTTAACAATGTTGAATCTCTGTCCCAACCATTCCTTAACACAGTACCTCTCGTCTGTTCTGCTTGTGGCCATGCTCGCGTGGTTTAAATCCCAGTTTCTTGTCGCCATTGATATGTCTTTACTGCACAGTATAAATGCACACGAGGCCCATGCTTGAGAGAAGGTCAGTCTGTGACCTTCCTTTATTCCTTAGCACTCAAGTGATGAAGGTGGGTGGAGCTTCCCCTTTTATACCTGAAGGTCCAGGTTAGGAGTGTCTCCCACCTAGTGGTCAGTGTTCTCACGGTGTACAACTTAGGTCAGTTTATACATGGGTTACAATGCTGCTTGAATACATGACAGTAAGTATGTAGCGTCTGGGTGAGGGAGCTTTCAGTATGAAATGTAAAGGGTGAGGGGACTGTCAATATGTAATGTCCCGGCGTGAGGTGACTGTCTTTATGTAATGTCCCGGGGTGAGGGGACTGTCAATATGTAATGTCCCAGGGTGAGGGGACTGTCAGTATGTAATGCCCCGTGCTGAGTGGACTGACAGGATGTAATGTCCAGGGGTGAGGAGACTGATAATATCTAATGTCTGCATGAGGGGACAGTCAGTAAGTAATGTCTGGGTGAGGGGGCTGTCAGTATGTAATGCCCTGGGTGATGGGAATGTCTGTATGTAATGTTTCAAGGTGAGAGGTCTTTCAGTATGTAATGTCTGGGTGAGGAGACTGTCAGTATGTCATGTCCCGATGTGAGGGAACTGTCACTATGTAATGTCCCGGTGTGAGGGGACTGTCAGTATGTAATGCCCCAGGTTAAGGGGACTGTCAGTATGTAATGTCTGAGTTAGGGGACTGTCAGTATGTAATGCCCCAGGTTAAGGGGACTGTCATTATGTAATGTCTGCGGTGAGCGGACTGTCAGTATGTAACGTCCCGGGGTGAGGGGACTGTCAGTATGTAATGTCCCGGGGGTGAAGACATTCTCAGTATGCAATGTCAGGGTGAGGGGACTGTCAGTATGTAATGTCCCGGGTGAGGGGACTGTCAGTATGTAATGTCTCGGTGTTAGGGGACTGTCAGTATGTAATGTCCCGTGGTGAGAGTACTGTCAGTATGAAATGTACAGGGTGAGGGGACTGTCAGTATGTAATGTCCCGGGGGTGAAGACATTCTCAGTATGCAATGTCAGGGTGAGGGGACTGTCAGTATGTAATGTCCCGGGTGAGGGGACTGTCAGTATGTAATGTCTCGGTGTTAGGGGACTGTCAGTATGTAATGTCCCGTGGTGAGCGGACTGTCAGTATGTAACGTCCCGGGGTGAGGGGACTGTCAGTATGTAATGTCCCGGGGGTGAAGACATTCTCAGTATGCAATGTCAGGGTGAGGGGACTGTCAGTATGTAATGTCCCGGGTGAGGGGACTGTCAGTATGTAATGTCTCGGTGTTAGGGGACTGTCAGTATGTAATGTCCCGTGGTGAGAGTACTGTCAGTATGAAATGTACAGGGTGAGGGGACTGTCAGTATGTAATGCCCCGGGGTGAGGGGCCTGTCAGTATTCGATGTCCCGGCATGAGGGGACTGTCGGTATGTAATGTCCCGGGGTGAGGGGATTGTCAGTATTCGATGTCCCGTGGTGAGGGGACTGTTGGTGTGTGATGTCCCGTGTTGAGCAGACTGTGAGTATGAAATGTCCCGGTGTGAGGGGACTGTCAGTATGTAATGTCTGTGGATGAGGGTACTGTCAGTATGTAATGCCCCGGGGTGAGGGGACTGTCAGTATGTAATGTCTGGGGTGAGGGTACTGTCAGTATGTAATGCCCCGGGGGGTAGGGTCTGTCCGTATGTAATGCCCTGGGGTGAGGGGACTGTCAGTATGTAATGCCCTGGGGTGAGGGGACTGTCAATATGTAATGTCTGGGTGAGGAGACTGTAAGTGATACGTCCTTACTACACAGTATAAATGCACACGAGGCCCATGCTTGAGAGAAGGTCAGTCTGTGACCTTCCTTTATTCCTTAGCACTCAAGTGATGAAGGTGGGTGGAGCTTCCCCTTTTATACCTGAAGGTCCAGATTCGGAGTGTCTCCCACCTAGTGGTCAGTGTTCTCACGGTGTACAACTTAGGTCAGTTTATACATGGGTTACAATGCTGGTTGAATACATGACATCACCTCCCCTCCCCAAAGTCTTATTGGGATCACAGGTTAAGTCTCTCTGGTGGTTTACGCTCCCTTGTAGAGCGCCTGAGTTGGGGCTCCGGTTGTTGGGCGCTGGCCTGAGTGTCTGCTGTTTGCAGTGCCTCAGGCCTGTCCGGACTGCCCACAGTGACTGGGCTCTCCTCCCTTTGGTTCCGGTGTTCTGTCACCTGTGGTGGAATGAACTCTATATTGTGTTCTTCCTCTGCTTCTTCTATGGGGTTGCTGAACCTCCTTTTTGTTTGATCCACATGTTTGCGGCAGATTTGTCCATTGGTAAGTTTAACTACCAGAATCCTATTTCCCTCTTTGGCAATCACAGTGCCTGCGAGCCATTTGGGCCCTGCAGCGTAGTTGAGGACAAAAACAGGATCAGTTACATCAATACATCGCGCCCTCGCATTCCTTTCATGGTAGTGATATTGTGACTGGCGCCTGCTCTCGACAATTTCTTTCATGGTGGGGTGTATAAGGGATAATCGGGTTTTGAGCGTCCTTTTCATTAGTAGCTCTGCGGGTGGAACCCCTGTGAGCGAGTGTGGTCGGGATCTATAGGCCAACAGGAGGCGTGATAAGCGTGTTTGTAGGGAACCCCCTTGGAATCTGAGCATCCCCTGTTTGATTATCTGCACTGCTCGTTCTGCCTGGCTGTTTGAGGCCGGCTTGAACGGTGCCATTCTAACATGGTTAATTCCATTGCCTGCCATGAAGTCCTGGAATTCAGTGCTTGTGAAGCACGGGCTATTGTCGCTGACCAAGATGTCCGGTAGACCGTGGGCGGCGAACATTGCCCATAGACTTTCTACCGTGGCAGAGGATGTGCTTGAATTTAAAATGTCACACTTGGAGTAGGCGTCTACTACAACCAAAAACATTTTCCCCATGAAAGGACCTGTGTAGTCCACATGGATGCATGACCAAGGCTTGGCGGGCCATGGCCAGGGGCTAAGGGGGGCTTCCCTGGGCGCATGGCCCAGCTGGGCACACATGTTGCACCTGCGAACACAAAGTTCCAGATCTGCGTCTATCACTGGCCACCTGGCAATTGCCTTCATCGTGACAATGCCCGGGTGCCCATTGTGGAGTTCTCTGATGAACACCTCTCTGCCCATCTAGGGCATGACTACGCGGTTTCCCCACAGTAGGCAATCGGCCTGAATCGAGAGTTCATCCTTGCGCCTGTGAAATGGTTTAAATTTCTCAGGGCATGCCCTGTACGTGGCTGCCCAGTCCCCATTCAGGACACATTTCTTGACTGGAGACAATAGCGGGTCTCTATTTGTCCAGACTTTAATCTGACGGGCTGTCACGGGTGAGCCTTCGCTTCCGAAAGCTTCAACAGCCATGACCATCTCAGCACCATGCTCGGTAGCCCCCGCAGTGGTGGCTAGTGGGAGCCTGCTGAGTGCATCGGCACAGTTTTCGGTGCCCGGTCTGTGCCGAATTGTGTAGTCATAGGCAGCTAACGTGAGTGCCCACCTCTGTATGCGGGCCGATGCGTTTGCACTTATGGCCTTGTTGTCGGCCAAAAGGGACGTTAGGGGTTTGTGATCTGTCTCCAGCTCAAATTTCCTGCCAAACAGGTACTGGTGCATTTTCTTTACCGCATATACACATGCGAGCGCCTCCTTTTCTACCATCCCGTAGCCCCTTTCTGCCTGGAACAGACTCCTGGAGGCAAAAGCTACCGGCTGTAACTGACCCGAGGCATTGACATGCTGCAACACACACCCGACACCATAGGACGACGCATCGCACATTAACACAAGTTTCTCACATGGGTCGTATAGTGTTAACAGAGTGTTGGAACATAACAAATTGCGTGCTCTATTAAAAGCCCTTTCCTGGCTGTCCCCCCAGACCCATTCGCGACCTTTGCGTAGGAGCACGTGTAGCAGCTCTAGCAGCATGCTCAATTTGGGAAGAAAGTTTCCAAAATAGTTCAGCAGCCCCAGGAACGAACGCAGCTCTGACGTGTTACGGGGTCTGGGTGCTCTCTGGATCGCTTCCGTCTTGGATGCAGTAGGGCTGATCCCGTCTGCTGCTACCCTCATCCCCAGGAATTCTACCTCTGGAGCTAGGAAGACGCACTTCGCCTTTTTCAGTCGCAGACCTACCCGGTCCAGTCTGCGTAGCACCTCCTCCAGGTTGTGGAGGTGTTCTTCAGTAGCGTAACCCGTAATGAGGATGTCGTCCTGAAAAACCACTATCCCTGGAATCGACTTGAAGAGGCTTTCCATATTTCGTTGGAAGATCGCGGCGGCTGAGCGAATCCCGAACGGACATCTGTTGTACTCAAACAACCCCTTGTGTGCCTTGATGGTGGTCAGCTTCTTCGACTCACTCGCCAGCTCCTGGGTCATGTAAGCTGAGGACAGGTCCAATTTTGAAAAAAGTTTGCCACCGGATAGCGTCGCAAAGAAGTCCTCCGCTCTCGGTAGCGGGTACTGGTCTTGGAGTGACACCCGATTGATGGTGGCCTTGTAATCGCCACATATCCTGACCGACCCATCTGCCTTGAGCACCGGCACAATCGGGCTCGCCCAGTCACTGAATTCGACTGGCGAGATGATGCCTTCCCCCAGCAGGCGGTCCAATTCACCTTCTACCTTTTCCCGCTTCATGTACGGCACCGCTCTGGCCTTGTGGTGTACTGGTCTGGCGTCCGGGTTTATGTGAATCACTACCTTGGCCCCCATGAAAGTGCCAATGCCGGGTTGAAATAATGAGTCAAATTTGTCCAGGACCTGTGAGCATGATACTCGCTCCACAGAGGAAATTGCATTGACATCGCCCCATTTCCAGTTCATGACAGCAAGCCAAGTCCTCCCCAGTAGTGCGGGACCGTCCCCTTGGACAATCCAGAGTGGCAACCTGTTCTCCGAATCTTTGTGGGTCATGACTACCGTGGCGCTGCCTAGCACTGGAATGATCTGCTTTGTGTAAGTCCGTAGCTATGCGTCAATCGGCGATAATTTTGGCCTCCTGGCCTTGGATACCCACAACTTTTCGAACTGTTTGATACCCATCAGGGACTGGCTGGCCCCCGTGTCTAGCTCCATTGATACAGGGATGCCATTGAGGGGCACCATCATTATCGGTGGCGTCCTGGTGTATGAACTGTATACGTGCTCCACATGAACTCGCTGAACTTCAGCTTCCAGCGATTTTCCCCAGTGTCCATTTCTGCAGGTATTTTGCTCATCTCTGCAAACTCCAGCTGAATGTATGCCTCCATGCCTCCAGCATGAGTTGCGGTTTGAAACAATAGGTCCCTTGCCAGTCTATCGTCCCTGACTGCCCCTGTTATTGTCCTTGAGTGCACCATTAACAGGTGTTGATGGCCCCATTACTGGCCGCATTGTCCCTTGCAATGGCGTGAATCGCTGTTCAGCTTGCCATTGTCTCTGTTGAACTCACCCTCTGGGTTCGACTACATGTTGGGGCATGCCTGACTGCCCTTGTCTGCCTGGAAAATTGTGTGCTGCTTTAACAATGTTGAATCTCTGTCCCAACCATTCCTTAACACAGTACCTCTCGTCTGTTCTGCTTGTGGCCATGCTCGCGTGGTTTAAATCCCAGTTTCTTGTCGCCATTGATATGTCTTTACTGCACAGTATAAATGCACACGAGGCCCATGCTTGAGAGAAGGTCAGTCTGTGACCTTCCTTTATTCCTTAGCACTCAAGTGATGAAGGTGGGTGGAGCTTCCCCTTTTATACCTGAAGGTCCAGGTTAGGAGTGTCTCCCACCTAGTGGTCAGTGTTCTCACGGTGTACAACTTAGGTCAGTTTATACATGGGTTACAATGCTGCTTGAATACATGACAGTAAGTATGTAGCGTCTGGGTGAGGGAGCTTTCAGTATGAAATGTAAAGGGTGAGGGGACTGTCAGTATGTAATGTCCCGGCGTGAGGTGACTGTCTTTATGTAATGTCCCGGGGTGAGGGGACTGTCAATATGTAATGTCCCAGGGTGAGGGGACTGTCAGTATGTAATGCCCCGTGCTGAGTGGACTGACAGGATGTAATGTCCAGGGGTGAGGGGACTGACAATATCTAATGTCTGCATGAGGGGACAGTCAGTAAGTAATGTCTGGGTGAGGGGGCTGTCAGTATGTAATGCCCTGGGTGATGGGAATGTCTGTATGTAATGTTTCAAGGTGAGAGGTCTTTCAGTATGTAATGTCTGGGTGAGGAGACTGTCAGTATGTCATGTCCCGATGTGAGGGAACTGTCACTATGTAATGTCCCGGTGTGAGGGGACTGTCAGTATGTAATGCCCCAGGTTAAGGGGACTGTCAGTATGTAATGTCTGAGTTAGGGGACTGTCAGTATGTAATGCCCCAGGTTAAGGGGACTGTCATTATGTAATGTCTGCGGTGAGCGGACTGTCAGTATGTAACGTCCCGGGGTGAGGGGACTGTCAGTATGTAATGTCCCGGGGGTGAAGACATTCTCAGTATGCAATGTCAGGGTGAGGGGACTGTCAGTATGTAATGTCCCGGGTGAGGGGACTGTCAGTATGTAATGTCTCGGTGTTAGGGGACTGTCAGTATGTAATGTCCCGTGGTGAGAGTACTGTCAGTATGAAATGTACAGGGTGAGGGGACTGTCAGTATGTAATGCCCCGGGGTGAGGGGCCTGTCAGTATTCGATGTCCCGGCATGAGGGGACTGTCGGTATGTAATGTCCCGGGGTGAGGGGATTGTCAGTATTCGATGTCCCGTGGTGAGGGGACTGTTGGTGTGTGATGTCCCGTGTTGAGCAGACTGTGAGTATGAAATGTCCCGGTGTGAGGGGACTGTCAGTATGTAATGTCTGTGGATGAGGGTACTGTCAGTATGTAATGCCCCGGGGTGAGGGGACTGTCAGTATGTAATGTCTGGGGTGAGGGTACTGTCAGTATGTAATGCCCCGGGGGGTAGGGTCTGTCCGTATGTAATGCCCTGGGGTGAGGGGACTGTCAGTATGTAATGCCCTGGGGTGAGGGGACTGTCAATATGTAATGTCTGGGTGAGGAGACTGTAAGTGATACGTCCTTACTACACAGTATAAATGCACACGAGGCCCATGCTTGAGAGAAGGTCAGTCTGTGACCTTCCTTTATTCCTTAGCACTCAAGTGATGAAGGTGGGTGGAGCTTCCCCTTTTATACCTGAAGGTCCAGATTCGGAGTGTCTCCCACCTAGTGGTCAGTGTTCTCACGGTGTACAACTTAGGTCAGTTTATACATGGGTTACAATGCTGGTTGAATACATGACATCACCTCCCCTCCCCAAAGTCTTATTGGGATCACAGGTTAAGTCTCTCTGGTGGTTTACGCTCCCTTGTAGAGCGCCTGAGTTGGGGCTCCGGTTGTTGGGCGCTGGCCTGAGTGTCTGCTGTTTGCAGTGCCTCAGGCCTGTCCGGACTGCCCACAGTGACTGGGCTCTCCTCCCTTTGGTTCCGGTGTTCTGTCACCTGTGGTGGAATGAACTCTATATTGTGTTCTTCCTCTGCTTCTTCTATGGGGTTGCTGAACCTCCTTTTTGTTTGATCCACATGTTTGCGGCAGATTTGTCCATTGGTAAGTTTAACTACCAGAATCCTATTTCCCTCTTTGGCAATCACAGTGCCTGCGAGCCATTTGGGCCCTGCAGCGTAGTTGAGGACAAAAACAGGATCAGTTACATCAATACATCGCGCCCTCGCATTCCTTTCATGGTAGTGATATTGTGACTGGCGCCTGCTCTCGACAATTTCTTTCATGGTGGGGTGTATAAGGGATAATCGGGTTTTGAGCGTCCTTTTCATTAGTAGCTCTGCGGGTGGAACCCCTGTGAGCGAGTGTGGTCGGGATCTATAGGCCAACAGGAGGCGTGATAAGCGTGTTTGTAGGGAACCCCCTTGGAATCTGAGCATCCCCTGTTTGATTATCTGCACTGCTCGTTCTGCCTGGCTGTTTGAGGCCGGCTTGAACGGTGCCATTCTAACATGGTTAATTCCATTGCCTGCCATGAAGTCCTGGAATTCAGTGCTTGTGAAGCACGGGCTATTGTCGCTGACCAAGATGTCCGGTAGACCGTGGGCGGCGAACATTGCCCATAGACTTTCTACCGTGGCAGAGGATGTGCTTGAATTTAAAATGTCACACTTGGAGTAGGCGTCTACTACAACCAAAAACATTTTCCCCATGAAAGGACCTGTGTAGTCCACATGGATGCATGACCAAGGCTTGGCGGGCCATGGCCAGGGGCTAAGGGGGGCTTCCCTGGGCGCATGGCCCAGCTGGGCACACATGTTGCACCTGCGAACACAAAGTTCCAGATCTGCGTCTATCACTGGCCACCTGGCAATTGCCTTCATCGTGACAATGCCCGGGTGCCCATTGTGGAGTTCTCTGATGAACACCTCTCTGCCCATCTAGGGCATGACTACGCGGTTTCCCCACAGTAGGCAATCGGCCTGAATCGAGAGTTCATCCTTGCGCCTGTGAAATGGTTTAAATTTCTCAGGGCATGCCCTGTACGTGGCTGCCCAGTCCCCATTCAGGACACATTTCTTGACTGGAGACAATAGCGGGTCTCTATTTGTCCAGACTTTAATCTGACGGGCTGTCACGGGTGAGCCTTCGCTTCCGAAAGCTTCAACAGCCATGACCATCTCAGCACCATGCTCGGTAGCCCCCGCAGTGGTGGCTAGTGGGAGCCTGCTGAGTGCATCGGCACAGTTTTCGGTGCCCGGTCTGTGCCGAATTGTGTAGTCATAGGCAGCTAACGTGAGTGCCCACCTCTGTATGCGGGCCGATGCGTTTGCACTTATGGCCTTGTTGTCGGCCAAAAGGGACGTTAGGGGTTTGTGATCTGTCTCCAGCTCAAATTTCCTGCCAAACAGGTACTGGTGCATTTTCTTTACCGCATATACACATGCGAGCGCCTCCTTTTCTACCATCCCGTAGCCCCTTTCTGCCTGGAACAGACTCCTGGAGGCAAAAGCTACCGGCTGTAACTGACCCTAGGCATTGACATGCTGCAACACACACCCGACACCATAGGACGACGCATCGCACATTAACACAAGTTTCTCACATGGGTCGTATAGTGTTAACAGAGTGTTGGAACATAACAAATTGCGTGCTCTATTAAAAGCCCTTTCCTGGCTGTCCCCCCAGACCCATTCGCGACCTTTGCGTAGGAGCACGTGTAGCAGCTCTAGCAGCATGCTCAATTTGGGAAGAAAGTTTCCAAAATAGTTCAGGAGCCCCAGGAACGAACGCAGCTCTGACGTGTTACGGGGTCTGGGTGCTCTCTGGATCGCTTCCGTCTTGGATGCAGTAGGGCTGATCCCGTCTGCTGCTACCCTCATCCCCAGGAATTCTACCTCTGGAGCTAGGAAGACGCACTTCGCCTTTTTCAGTCGCAGACCTACCCGGTCCAGTCTGCGTAGCACCTCCTCCAGGTTGTGGAGGTGTTCTTCAGTAGCGTAACCCGTAATGAGGATGTCGTCCTGAAATCCCTGGAATCGACTTGAAGAGGCTTTCCATATTTCGTTGGAAGATCGCGGTGGCTGAGCGAATCCCGAACGGACATCTGTTGTACTCAAACAACCCCTTGTGTGCCTTGATGGTGGTCAGCTTCTTCGACTCACTCGCCAGCTCCTGGGTCATGTAAGCTGAGGACAGGTCCAATTTTGAAAAAAGTTTGCCACCGGATAGCGTCGCAAAGAAGTCCTCCGCTCTCGGTAGCGGGTACTGGTCTTGGAGTGACACCCGATTGATGGTGGCCTTGTAATCGCCACATATCCTGACCGACCCATCTGCCTTGAGCACCGGCACAATCGGGCTCGCCCAGTCACTGAATTCGACTGGCGAGATGATGCCTTCCCCCAGCAGGCGGTCCAATTCACCTTCTACCTTTTCCCGCTTCATGTACGGCATCGCTCTGGCCTTGTGGTGTACTGGTCTGGCGTCCGGGTTTATGTGAATCACTAACTTGGCCCCCATGAAAGTGCCAATGCCGGGTTGAAATAATGAGTCAAATTTGTCCAGGACCTGTGAGCATGATACTCGCTCCACAGAGGAAATTGCATTGACATCGCCCCATTTCCAGTTCATGACAGCAAGCCAACTCCTCCCCAGTAGTGCGGGACCGTCCCCTGGGACAATCCAGAGTGGCAACCTGTTCTCCGAATCTTTGTGGGTCATGACTACCGTGGCGCTGCCTAGCACCGGAATGATCTGCTTTGTGTAAGTCCGTAGCTATGCGTCAATCGGCGATAATTTTGGCCTCCTGGCCTTGGATACCCACAACTTTTCGAACTGTTTGATACCCATCAGGGACTGGCTGGCCCCCGTGTCTAGCTCCATTGATACAGGGATGCCATTGAGGGGCACCATCATTATCGGTGGCGTCCTGGTGTATGAACTGTATACATGCTCCACATGAACTCGCTGAACTTCAGCTTCCAGCGATTTTCCCCAGTGTCCATTTCTGCAGGTATTTTGCTCATCTCTGCAAACTCCAGCTGAATGTATGCCTCCACGCCTCCAGCATGAGTTGCGGTTTGAAACAATAGGTCCCTTGCCAGTCTATCGTCCCTGACTGCCCCTGTTATTGTCCTTGAGTGCACCATTAACAGGTGTTGATGGCCCCATTACTGGCCGCATTGTCCCTTGCAATGGCGTGAATCGCTGTTCAGCTTGCCATTGTCTCTGTTGAACTCACCCTCTGGGTTCGACTACATGTTGGGGCATGCCTGACTGCCCTTGTCTGCCTGGAAAATTGTGTGCTGCTTTAACAATGTTGAATCTCTGTCCCAACCATTCCTTAACACAGTACCTCTCGTCTGTTCTGCTAGTGGCCATGCTCGCGTGGTTTAAATCCCAGTTTCTTGTCGCCATTGATATGTCTTTACTGCACAGTATAAATGCACACGAGGCCCATGCTTGAGAGAAGGTCAGTCTGTGACCTTCCTTTATTCCTTAGCACTCAAGTGATGAAGGTGGGTGGAGCTTCCCCTTTTATACCTGAAGGTCCAGGTTAGGAGTGTCTCCCACCTAGTGGTCAGTGTTCTCACGGTGTACAACTTAGGTCAGTTTATACATGGGTTACAATGCTGCTTGAATACATGACAGTAAGTATGTAGCGTCTGGGTGAGGGAGCTTTCAGTATGAAATGTAAAGGGTGAGGGGACTGTCAGTATGTAATGTCCCGGCGTGAGGTGACTGTCTTTATGTAATGTCCCGGGGTGAGGGGACTGTCAGTATGTAATGCCCCGTGCTGAGTGGACTGACAGGATGTAATGTCCAGGGGTGAGGGGACTGACAATATCTAATGTCTGCATGAGGGGACAGTCAGTAAGTAATGTCTGGGTGAGGGGACTGTCAGTATTTAATGTCTGGGTGAGGAGACTGTCGGTATGTAATGTCTGAGTGAGGAGACTGTCAGTATGTAATGTCCCGGGGTGAGGCGACTGTCAGTATGTAATATCTGGGTGAGGGGACTGTCAGTATGTAATGTCCCGGGGTGAGAGGACTGTCTGTATGTAATACCCGGGGTGAGGGGGCTGTCAGTATGTAATGTCCTGGGGTGAGGCGACTGTCAGTATGTAATATCTGGGTGAGGGGACTGTCAGTATGTAATGTCCCGGGGTGAGAGGACTGTCTGTATGTAATACCCGGGGTGAGGGGGCTGTCAGTATGTAATGTCCTGGGGTGAGGCGACTGTCAGTATGTAATATCTGGGTGAGGGGACTGTCAGTATGTAATGTCCCGGGGTGAGGAGACTGTCAATATGTAATGTCCCAGGGTGACGAGACTGTCAGTATGTAATGCCCTGGCGTGAGGGAACTGTCAGTATGTAATGTCTGGATGAGGAGACTGTCGGTATATAATGTCTGAGTGAGGAGACCGTTAGTATGTAATGTTTGGGTGATGGAACTGTCTGTCTTTATTGTCTGGTGGTGGGAACTTTCAGACTGTAATGTCTGGGTGAGGGGGCTGTCAGTATGTAATGCCCTCGGTGACGGGAATGTCTGTATGTAATGTTTCAAGGTGAGAGGTCTTTCAGTCTGTAATGTCTGGGTGAGGAGACTGTCAGTATGTAATGTCCCGATGTAAGGGGACTGTCAGTATGTAATGTCCCGATGTGAGGGGACTGTCAGTATGTAATGCCCCAGGTTAAGGGGACTGTCAGTATGTAATGTCTGGGTTAGGGGACCGTCAGTATGTAATGCCCCAGGTTTAGGGGACTGTCATTATGTAATTTCTGCGGTGAGGGGACTGTCAGTATGTAATGTCCCGGGGTGAGGGGACTGTCAGTATGTAATGTCCCGAGGTGAGGGGATTGTCAGTATTCGATGTCCCGTGGTGAGGGGACTGTAGGTGTGTGATGTCCCGTGTTGAGCAGACTGTGAGTATGCAACGTCCCGCTGTGAGGGGACTGTCAGTATGTAATGTCTGTGGATGAGGATACTGTCAGTATGTAATGCCCCGGGGTGAGGGGACTGTCATAATGTAATGTCTGGGGTGAGGGGACTGTCAGTATGTAATGCTCGGGGGGTAGGGACTGTCCGTATGTAATGCCCTGGGGTGAGGGGACTGTCAGTATGTAATGCCCCGGGGTCAGGGGACTGTCAATATTTAAAGTTTGGTTGAGGGAACTGTCAGTGATACGTCCTTACTACACAGTATAAATGCACACGAGGCCCATGCTTGAGGGAAGGTCAGTCTGTGACCTTCCTTTATTCCTTAGCACTCAAGTGATGAAGGTGGGTGGAGCTTCCCCTTTTATACCTGAAGATCCAGGTTAGGAGTGTCTCCCACCTAGTGGTCAGTGTTCTCACGGTGTACAACTTAGGTCAGTTTATACATGGGTTACAATGCTGCTTGAATACATGACATCACCTCCCCCCCCCAAAGTCTTATTGGGATCACAGGTTGAGTCTCTCTGGTGGTTTACGCTCCCTTGTAGAGCGCCTGAGTTGGGGCTCCGGTTGTTGGGCGCTGGCCTGAGTGTCTGCTGTTTGCTGTGCCTCAGGCCTGTCCGGACTGCCCACAGTGACTGGGCTCTCCTCCCTTTGGTTCCGGTGTTCGGTCACCTGTGGTGGAGTGAACTCTATATCGTGTTCTTCCTCTGCTTCTTCTATGGGGTTGCTGAACCTCCTTTTTGTTTGATCCACATGTTTGCGGCAGATTTGTCCATTGGTAAGTTTAACTACCAGAATCCTATTTCCCTCTTTGGCAACCACAGTGCCTGCGAGCCATTTGGGCCCTGCAGCGTAGTTGAGGACAAAAACAGGATCATTTACATCAATACATCGCGCCCTCGCATTCCTGTCATGGTAGTGATATTGTGACTGGCGCCTGCTCTCAACAATTTCTTTCATGGTGGGGTGTATAAGGGATAATCGGGTTTTGAGCGTCCTTTTCATTAGTAGCTCTGCGGGTGGAACCCCTGTGAGCGAGTGTGGTCGGGATCTATAGGCCAACAGGAGGCGTGATAAGCGTGTTTGTAGGGAACCCCCTTGGAATCTGAGCATCCCCTGTTTGATTATCTGCACTGCTCGTTCTGCCTGGCCGTTTGAGGCCGGTTTGAACGGTGCCGTTCTAACATGGTTAATTCCATTGCCTGCCATGAAGTCCTGGAATTCAGTGCTTGTGAAGCACGGGCTATTGTCGCTGACCAAGATGTCCGGTAGACCGTGGGCGGCGAACATTGCCCATAGACTTTCTACCGTGGCAGAGGATGTGCTTGAATTTAAAATGTCACACTCGATCCATTTGGAGTAGGCGTCTACTACAACCAAAAACATTTTCCCCATGAAAGGACCTGCGTAGTCCACATGGATGCGTGACCAAGGCTTGGCGGGCCATGGCCAGGGGCTAAGGGGGGTTTCCCTGGGCGCATGGCCCAGCTGGGCACACGTGTTGCACCTGCGAACACAAAGTTCCAGATCTGCGTCTATCCCTGGCCACCAAACGTGTAACCTGGCAATTGCCTTCATCGTGACAATGCCCGGGTGCCCATTGTGGAGTTCTCTGATGAACACCTCTCTGCCCATCTAGGGCATGACTACGCGGTTTCCCCACAGTAGGCAATCGGCCTGAATCGAGAGTTCATCCTTGCGCCTGTGAAATGGTTTAAATTTCTCAGGGCATGCCCTGTACGTGGCTGCCCAGTCCCCATTCAGGACACATTTCTTGACTAGAGACAATAGCGGGTCTCTATTTGTCCAGACTTTAATCTGACGGGCTGTCACGGGTGAGCCTTTGCTTCCGAAAGCTTCAACAGCCATGACCATCTCAGCACCATGCTCGGTAGCCCCCTCAGTGGTGGCTAGTGGGAGCCTGCTGAGTGCATCGGCGCAGTTTTCGGTGCCCGGTCTGTGCCGAATTGTGTAGTCATAGGCAGCTAACGTGAGTGCCCACCTCTGTATGCGGGCCGATGCGTTTGCATTTTGGCCTTGTTGTCGGCCAAAAGGGACGTTAGTGGTTTGTGATCTGTCTCCAGCTCAAATTTCCTGCCAAACAGGTACTGGTGCATTTTCTTTACCGCATATACACATGCGAGCGCCTCCTTTTCTACCACCCCGTAGCCCCTTTCTGCCTGGAACAGACTCCTGGAAGCATAAGCTACCGGCTGTAACTGACCCTTGGCATTGACATGCCGCAACACACACCCGACACCATAGGATGACGCATCGCACGTTAACACAAGTTTCTTACATGGGTCATATAGCGTTAACAGATTGTTGGAACATAACAAATTGCGTTCTCTATTAAAAGCCCTTTCCTGGCTGTCCCCCCAGACCCATTCGCGACCTTTGCGTAGGAGCACGTGTAGCGGCTCTAGCAGCGTGCTCAATTTGGGAAGGAAGTTTCCAAAATAGTTCAGGAGCCCCAGGAACGAACGCAGCTCCGTCGTGTTACGGGGTCTGGGTGCTCTCTGGATCGCTTCCGTCTTGGATGCAGTAGGGCTGATCCCGTCTGCTGCTACCCTCATCCCCAGGAATTCTACCTCTGGAGCTAGGAAGACGCACTTCGCCTTTTTCAGTCGCAGACCTACCCGGTCCAGTCTGCGTAGCACCTCCTCCAGGTTGTGGAGGTGTTCTTCAGTATCGTAACCCGTAATGAGGATGTCGTCCTGAAAAACCACTATCCCTGGAATCGACTTGAAGAGGCTTTCCATATTTCGTTGGAAGATCGCGGCGGCTGAGCGAATCCCGAACGGACATCTGTTGTACTCAAACAACCCCTTGTGTGTCTTGATGGTGGTCAGCTTCTTCGACTCACTCGCCAGCTCCTGGGTCATGTAAGCTGAGGACAGGTCCAATTTTGAAAAAAGTTTGCCACCGGATAGCGTCGCAAAGAAGTCCTCCGCTCTCGGTAGCGGGTACTGGTCTTGGAGTGACACCCGATTGATGGTGGCCTTGTAATCACAACATATCCTGACCGACCCATCTGCCTTGAGCACCGGCACAATCGGGCTCGCCCAGTCACTGAATTCGACTGGCGAGATGATGCCTTCCCTCATCAGGCGGTCCAATTCACCTTCTACCTTTTCCCGCTTCACGTACGGCACCGCTTTGGCCTTGTGGTGTACTGGTCTGGCGTCCGGGTTTATGTGAATCACTACCTTGGCCCCCATGAAAGTGCCAATGCCGGGTTGAAATAATGAATCAAATTTGTCCAGGACCTGTGAGCATGATACTCGCTCCACAGAGGAAATTGCATTGACATCGCCCCATTTCCAGTTCATGACAGCAAGCCAACTCCTCCCCAGTAGTGCGGGACCGTCCCCTGGGACAATCCAGAGTGGCAACCTGTTCTCCGAATCTTTGTGGGTCATGACTACCGTGGCGCTGCCTAGCACTGGAATGATCTGCTTTGTGTAAGTCCGTAGCTATGCGTCAATCGGCGATAATTTTGGCCTCCTGGCCTTGGATGCCCACAACTTTTCGAACTGTTTGATACCCATCAGGGACTGGCTGGCACCCGTGTCTAACTCCATTGATACAGGGATGCCATTGAGGGACACCATCATTATCGGTGGCGTCCTGGTGTATGAACTGTATACGTGCTCCACATGAACTCGCTGAACTTCAGCTTCCAGCGATTTTCCCCAGTGTCCATTTCTGCAATTTCTGCAGGTATTTTGCTCATCTCTGCAAACTCCAGCTGAATGTATGCCTCCACGCCTCCAGCATGAGTTGCGGTTTGAAACAATAGGTCCCTTGCCAGTCTATCGTCCCTGACTGCCCCTGTTATTGTCCTTGAGTGCACCATTAACAGGTGTTGATGGCCCCATTACTGGCCGCATTGTCCCTTGCAATGGCGTGAATCGCTGTTCAGCTTGCCATTGTCTCTGTTGAACTCACCCTCTGGGTTCGACTACATGTTGGGGCATGCCTGACTGCCCTTGTCTGCCTGGAAAATTGTGTGCTGCTTTAACAATGTTGAATCTCTGTCCCAACCATTCCTTAACACAGTACCTCTCGTCTGTTCTGCTAGTGGCCATGCTCGCGTGGTTTAAATCCCAGTTTCTTGTCGCCATTGATATGTCTTTACTGCACAGTATAAATGCACACGAGGCCCATGCTTGAGAGAAGGTCAGTCTGTGACCTTCCTTTATTCCTTAGCACTCAAGTGATGAAGGTGGGTGGAGCTTCCCCTTTTATACCTGAAGGTCCAGGTTAGGAGTGTCTCCCACCTAGTGGTCAGTGTTCTCACGATGTACAACTTAGGTCAGTTTATACATGGGTTACAATGCTGCTTGAATACATGACAGTAAGTATGTAGCGTCTGGGTGAGGGGGCTTTCAGTATGAAATGTAAAGGGTGAGGGGACTGTCAGTATGTAATGTCCCGGCGTGAGGTGACTGTCTTTATGTAATGTCCCGGGGTGAGGGGACTGTCAATATGTAATGTCCCAGGGTGAGGGGACTGTCAGTATGTAATGCCCCGGGGTGAGGGGACGGTCAGTATGTAACGTCTCGGTGTTAGAGGACTGTCAGTATGTAATGTCCCGTGCTGAGTGGACTGACAGGATGTAATGTCCAGGGGTGAGGGGACTGACAATATCTCATGTCTGCATGAGGGGACAGTCAGTAAGTAATGTCTGGGTGAGGGGACTGTCAGTATTTAATGTCGGGGTGAGGGTACTGTCAGTCTGTAATGTCTGGGTGAGGTCACTGTCAGTATGTAATGCCCCGGGGTGAGGGGACTGTCAGTATGTAATGCCCCGGCATGAGGGGACTGTCGGTATATAATGTCCCGGCGTGAGGGGACTGTCTGTATGTAATGTTTGGGTGAGGGGACTGTCAATATGTAATGTCCCAGGGTGAGGGGACTGTCAGTATGTAATGTCCCGGGGTTAGAGGACTGTCAGTATGTAATGCCCCGGGTTGAGGGGACTTTCAGTATTTAATGTGCCGGGGTGAGGGGACTGTCAATATGTAATGTCCCAGGGTGACGAGACTGTCAGTATGTAATGCCCCGGCGTGAGGGAACTGTCAGTATGTAATGTCCCGATGTGAGTGGACTGTCAGTATGTAATGCCACGGGCTGAGGGGACTGTCAGTATGTAATGTCCCAGGGTGAGGGGACTGTCAGTGTTTAATGTCCCAGGGTGAGGGGACTGTCAGTACGTAATGTCCCGGGGTGAGGGGACTGTCAGTGTTTAATGTCCCAGGGTGAGGGGACTCTCAGTATGTAATGTCCCGCGGTGAGGAGATTCTCAGTATGCAATGTCAGGGTGAGGGGACTGTCGGTATGTAATGTCTCGGTGTTAGGGGACTGTCAGTATGTAATGTCCCGTGGTGAGGGGACTGTCAGTATGTAATGTCTCGGTGTTAGGGGACTATCAGTATGTAATGTCGGGGTGAGGGGATTGACTGTATGTTATGTCTGGGTGAGGGGACTGTCAGTATGTAATGTCTCGGTGTTAGGGGACTATCAGTATGTAATGTCCCGTGGTGAGGGGACTGACAGGATGTAATGTCGGGGTGAGGGGATTGACTGTATGTTATGTCTGGGTGAGGGGACTGTCAGTATGTAATGCCCCAGGTTAAGGGGACTGTCAGTATGTAATGTCCCGGGGTGAGGGGACTGTCATTATGTAATGTCCCGGGGTGAGGAGATTCTCTGTATGCAATGTCAGGGTGAGGGGACTGTCAATATTTAATGTCCCGGGTGAGGGGACTGTCAGTATGTAATGTCCCGGGGTGAGGAGATTCTCTGTATGCAATGTCAGGGTGAGGGGACTGTCAATATTTAATGTCCCGGGTGAGGGGACTGTCAGTATGTCATGTCTCGGTATTGGGGTACTGTCAGTATGTAATGTCCCATGGTGAGGGTACTGTCAGTATGTAATGTCTGGGTGAGGGGACTGTCAGTATTTAATGTCGGGTTGAGGGGACTGTCATTCTGTAATGTCTGGGTGAGGTCACTGTCAGTATGTAATGTCCCGGGGTGAGGGGACTGTCAGTATGAAATGCCCCGGCATGAGAGGACTGTCGGTATGTAATGTCCTGGGGTGAGGGGATTGTCAGTATTCGATGTCCCGTAGTGAGGGGACTGTTGGTGTGTGATGTCCCGTGTTGAGCAGACTGTGAGTATGCAACCTACCGGTGTGAGGGGACTGTCAGTATGTAATGTCTCGGGGTGAGGAGACTGTCAGTATGTATTGTCTGGGTGAGGGGACATGGCGGTATGTAATGTCTCGCTGAGGGGAGTGTCGGTATGTAATGTTCCGGGGTGAGGAGACTGTCAGTATGTAATGTCTGGGTGAGGGGACATGGCGGTATGTAATGTCTAGCTGAGGGGAGTGTCGGTATGTAATGTCCCGGGGTGAGGGGACTGTCAATATGTAATGTCCCAGGGTGAGGGGACTGTCAGTATTTAATGTCCCAGGGTGAGGGTACTGTCTGTATGTAATGTCTGGGTGAGGGGACTGTCAGTTTGTAATGTCTAGGTGTTAGGGGACTGTCAGTATGTAATGTCCCATGGTGAGGGGACTGACAGGATGTAATGTCGAGTTGAGAGGACTGTCAATATGTAATGTCCCAGGGTGACGAGACTGTCAGTATGTAATGCTCCGGCGTGGGGGAACTGTCAGTATGTAATGTCTGGTTGAGGAGACTGTCGGTATGTAATGTCTGAGTGAAGAGACTGTTAGTATGTAATGTCTGGGTGAGGGAACTGTCTGTCTTTAATGTCTGGTGGTGGGAACTTTCAGTCTGTAATGCCTGGGTGAGGGGGCTGTCAGTATATAATGCCCTGGGTGACGGGAATGTCTGCATGTAATGTCTCAAGGTGAGAGCTCTTTCAATATGTAATGTCTGGGTGAGGAGACTGTCAGTATGTAATGTCCCGATGTGAGGGAACTGTCAGTATGTAATGTCCCGGTGTGAGGGGACTGTCAGTTTGTAATGCCTGGGTTAGGGGACTGTCAGTATGTAATGCCCCAGGTTAAGGGGACTGTCATTGTGTAATGTCTGGCGTGAGGGGACTGTCAGTATGTAATGCCCCGCGCTGAGGGGACTGTCAGTATGTAATGTCCCGGTGTGAGGGGACTGTCAGTATGTAATGTCCCGGTGTGAGGGGACTGTCAGTTTGTAATGCCCCAGGTTAAGGGGACTGTCATTGTGTAATGTCTGGCGTGAGGGGACTGTCAGTATGTAATGCCCCGCGCTGAGGGGACTGTCAGTATGTAATGTCCCGGGGTGAGGGGACTGTCAGTATGTAATGTCCCGGGTGAGGGGACTGTCAGTATGTAATGTCTCGGTGTTAGGGGACTGTCAATATGTAATGTCCCATGGTGAGGGGACTGACAGTATCTCATGTATGCATGAGGGGACGGTCAGTATGTAATGTCTGGGTGAGGGGACTGTCAGTATGTAATGTCCCGGGGTGAGGGGACTGACAGTATCTCATGTCTGCATGAGGGGACGGTCAGTATGTAATGTCTGGGTGAGGGGACTGTCAGTATTTAATGTCGGGATGAGGGGACTGTCAGTCTGTAATGTCTGGGTGATGTCACTGTCAGTATGTAATGCCCCGTGGTGAGGGGACTGTCAGTATGTAATGCCCCGGCATGAGGGGACTGTCGGTATGTAATGTCCCGGGGTGAGGGGATTGTCAGTATTCGATGTCCCGTGGTGAGGGGACTGTTGGTGTGTGATGTCCCGTGTTGAGCAGACTGTGAGTATGCAACGTCCCGGTGTGAGGGGACTGTCAGTATGTAATGTCTTGGGGTGAGGGTACTGTCAGTATGTATTGTCTTGGGGTGAGGGTACTGTCAGTATGTAATGTCTGGGTTGAGGGGACTGTCAGTATGTAATGCCCTGGGGTGAGGGGACTGTCAGTATGAAATGTCTGGTGTCGGGACTGTCAGTATGTAATGCTCCTGGGTGAGGGGACTGTCAGTATGTAATGCTCCTGGGTGAGGGGACTGTCAGTATGTAATGTCTGGATGAGGGGACATTGCAGTATGTAATTTCTGGGTGAGGTGACTGTCAGTATGTAATGACCCGGGATCAGGGGACTGTCAATATTTAAAGTTTGTTTGAGGGAACTGTCAGTGTGTAGCGCCTGGGTGAGGGGACTGTCAATATTTAAAATTTGGTTGAGGAGACTGTCAGTATGTAGCATCTGGGTGAGGGGACATGTCGGTATGTAATGTCTAGGTGAGGGGAGTGTCAGTATGTAATGTCTAGGTGAGGGGACTGTCAGTATTTAATGTCCTGTGGTGAGGGGACTGTCAATATGTAATGTCCCAGGGTGAGGGGACTGTCAGTATGTAATGTCTGGGTGAGGGGACATGTCGGTATGTAATGTCTAGGTGAGGGGAGTGTCAGTATGTAATGTCTAGGTGAGGGGACATGTCGGTATGTAATGTCTAGGTGAGGGGACTATCAGTATTTAATGTCCTGTGGTGAGGGGACTGTCAATATGTAATGTCCCGGTGTGAGGGGACTGTCTGTATGTAATGTCTGGGTGAGGGGACTGTCAATATGTAATGTCCCAGGGTGAGGGGACTGTTAGTATGTAATGTCCCGGGGTGAGAGGACCATCTGTATGTAATGCCCCGTGGTGAGGGGACTGTCAGTATGTAATGTCTGGGGTGACGAGACTGTCAGTATGTAATGACCCGGCTTGAGGGAACTGTCAGTCTGTAATGTCTGAGTGAGGAGACTGTTTGTATGTAATGTCTGTGTGAGGGAACTGTCTGTCTTTAATATCTGCTGGTGGGAACTTTCAGTGTATAATGTCTGGGTGAGGGGGCTGTCAGTATATAATGCCCTGGGTGACGGGAATGTCTGTATGTAATGTCCCTAGGTGAGAGGTCTTTCATTATGTAATGTCTGGGTGAGGAGACTGTCAGTATGTAATGTCCTGATGCGAGGGGACTGACAGTATCTAATGTCTGCATGAGGGGACTGTCAGTATGTGATGTCTGGGTGAGCGGACTGTCAGTATTTAATGTCGGAGTGAGGGGACTGTCAGTCTGTAATGTCTGGGTGAGGTCACTGTCAGTATGTAATACCCCGGGGTGAGGGGACTGTCAGTATGTAATGCCCCGGCATGAGGGGACTGTCGGTATGTAATGTCCGGGGTGAGGGGATTGTCAGTATGTAATGTCCCGTGGTGAGGGGACTGTTGGTGTATGATGTCCCGTGTTGAGCAGACTGTGAGTATGCAACGTCTAGGTTTGAGGGGACTGTCAGTATGTAATGCCCCGGCGTGAGGGGACTGTCAGTATGGAATGTCTGGGTGTGGAGACTGTCAGTATGTAAAGTCTGGGTGAGGAGACTGTTCGTATGTAATGCCTGGGTGAGGGAACTGTCTGTCTTTAATGTCTGGTGGTGGGAACTTTCAGTCAGTAATGTCTGGGTGAGGGGGCTGTCAGTATGTAAAGCCCTGGTTGAGGGGAATGTCTGTATGTAATGTCCCAAGGTGAGAGGTCTTTCAGTATGTAATATCTGGGTGAGGAGATTATCAGTATGTCATGTCTGGGTGAGGAGATTGTCAGTATGTAATGTCCCGATGTGAGGGGACTGTCAGTATGTAATGCCCCAGGGTGAGGTGACTGTCAGTATGTAATGTCTGGGTTAGGGGACTGTCAGTATGTAATGCTCTAGGTTGAAGGGACTGTCATTATGTAATGTTTGGGGTGAGAGGACTGTCAGTATGTAATGTCCCGGGCTGAGAAGGCTGTTAGTATGTAATGTCCCGGGGTGAGGGGACTGTCAGTATGTAATGACCCGGGGTGAGGGGACTGTCAGTATGTAATGTCTCGGTGTCAGGGGACTGTCAGTATGTAATGTCCCTTGGTGAGGGGACTGACAGGATATAATGTCGGGGTGAGGGGACTGTCAGTATGTAATGTCCCGGGGTGAGGAGATTCTCAGTATGTAATGTCAGGGTGAGGTGACTGTCAGTATGTAATGTCTCGGGGTGAGGGGACTGTCAGTATGGCATGTCTCAGGGTGAGGGTACTGTCAATATGTAAAGCCCCGGGATGAGAGGACTTTCTATATGTAATTCCCCGGGGTGAGGGGACTGTCAGTATGAAATGTCTGGGATGAGGAGACTGTCAGTATGTAAAGCCCCGGGGTGAGGGGACTGTCAGTATGAAATGTCTGGGGTCGGGACTGTCAGTATGTAATGCTCCGGGGTGAGGGGACGGTCAGTATGTAATGTCCCGGGGTGAGGGGACTGTCAGTATGTAATGTCCCGGATGAGGGGATTGTCAGTATGTAATGTCTCGGTGTTAGGGGACTGTCAGTATGTAATGTCCCGTGGTGAGGAGACTGACAGGATGTAATGTCCTGGGGTGAGGGGACTGACAACATCTAATGTCTGCATGAGGGGACGGTCAGTATGTAATGTCTGGGATGAGGGGACTGTCAGTATGTAATGCCCCGGGGTGAGGGGACTGTCAGTATGTAATGCTCCGGGGTGAGGGGACTGTCAGTATGTCATGTCTGGATGAGGGGACTGTCAGTATGTAATGCTCCGGGGTGAGGGGACTGTCAGTATGTAATGTCTGGATGAGTGGGCATTGCAGTATCTAATTTCTGGGTGAGAGGACTGTCAGTATGTAATGCCCCTGGGTCAGGGGACTGTCAATTTTTAAAGTTTGGTTGGGGGAACTGTCAGTATGTAGCGTCTGGGTGAGGCGACTGTCAGTATGAAATGTAAAGGGTGAGGGGACTGTCAGTATGTAATGTCTGGGTGAGGGGACATGGCGGTATGTAATGTCTAGGTAAGGGGAGTGTCGGTCAGTAATGTCCCGGGGTGAGGGGACTGTCAATATGAAATGTCCCGGGGTGAGGGGACTGTCAGTATGTAATGCCCGGGGTGAGGGGACTGTCAGTATGCAATGTCTGGGTGAGGAGACTGTCAGTATGTAATGTCTGGGTGAGGGGACTGTCTGTATGTAATGCCCCGGGGTGAGGGGACTGTCAGTATGCAATGTCTCGGTGAGGAGACTGTCAGTATGTAATGTCCGGGTGAGGGGGTTGTCAGTATGTAATGCCCTGGGTGAAGGGAATGTCTTTATGTAATATCCCAAGGTGAGAGGTCTTTCAATATGTAATATCTGGGTGAGGAGTCTCTCAGTATGTAATGTCTGGGTGAGGAGACTGTCATTTTGTAATGTCTCGGGCTGAAGGGACTGTCAGTATGTAATGTCCCGGGGTGAGGGGACTGTCAGTATGTAATGTCCCGGGGTGAGGGGACTGTCAGTATGTAATGTCCCGATGTGAGGGGACTGTCAAGTATGTAATGTCCCAGGGTGAGGGAACTGTCAGTGTGTAATGTCCCGGGGTGAGGGGACTGTCAGTGTGTAATGTCCCGGGGTGAGGGTACTGTCAATATGTAATGTCCCAGGGTGAGGGGACTGTCAGTATGTAATGTCCCAGGGTGAGGGGACTGTCAGTATGTAATGTCTGGGTGAGGGGACTGTCAGTATATAATGTCCCAGGGTGAGGGGACTGTCAGTGTGTAATGTCCCGGGGTGAGGGTACTGTCAATATGTAATGTCTGGTTGAGGGGTCTGTCAGTATGTAATGACCCGGCGTGAGGGGACTGTCAGTATGTAATGTCTGGTTGAGGGGACTGTCAGTATGTAATGTCCCGTGGTGAGGGGACCGTCAGTATGTAATGTCCCGGGGTGAGGGGACTGTCAGTATGTAATGTCCCGGGGTGAGGGGACTGTCAGTATGTAATGTCCCGGGGTGAGGGGACTGTCAGTATGTAATGTCCCGGGGTGAGGGGACTGTCAGTATGTAATGTGTGGTTGAGGGGACTGTCAGTATGTAATGTCCCGCGGTGAGGGGACTGTCAGTATGTAATGTCCCGGGGTGAGGGGACTGTCAGTATGTAATGTCCCGGGGTGAGGGGACTGTCAGTATGTAATGTGTGGTTGAGGGGACTGTCAGTATGTAATGACCCGGCGTGAGGGGATTGTCAGTATGTAATGTCCCGTGGTGAGGGGACCGTCAGTATGTAATGTCCCGGGGTGAGCGGACTGTCGGTATGTAATATAAACATACATAGAAACATAGAAAATAGGTGCAGGAGCAGGCCATTCAGCCCTTCTAGCCTGCACCGCCATTCAATGAGTTCATGGCTGAACATGAAACTACAGTACCCCCTTCCTGCTTTCTCGCCATACCCCTTGATCCCTTGAGTAGTAAGGACTTCATCTAACTCCCTTTTGAATATATTTAGTGAATTGGCCTCAACTACTTTCTGTGGTAGAGAATTCCACAGGTTCACCACTCTCTGGGTGAAGAAGTTTCTCCTCATCTCGGTCCTAAATGGCTTACCCCTTAACCTTAGACTGTGACCCCTGGTTCTGGACTTCCCCAACATTGGAAACATTCTTCCTGCATCTAACCTGTCTAAACCCCTCTCATTCTTCTGAACTCCAGTGAATACAAACCCAGTTGATCCAGTCTTTCTTGATAGGTCAGTCCCACCATCCCGGGAATCAGTCTGGTGAATCTTCGCTGCACTCCCTCAATAGCAAGAATGTCCTTCCTCAAGTTAGGAGACCAAAACTGCACACAATACTCCAGGTGTGGCCTCACCAAGGCCCTGTACAACTGTAGCAACACCTCCCTGCCCCTGTACTCAAATCCCCTCGCTATGAAGGCCATGCCATTTGCTTTCTTAACCGCCTGCTGTACCTGCATGCCAACCTTCAATGACTGATGTACCATGACACCCAGGTCTCGTTGCACCTTCCCTTTTCCTAATCTGTCACCATTCAGATAATAGTCTGTCTCTCTGTTTTTACCACCAAAGTGGATAACCTCACATTTATCCACATTATACTTCATCTGCCATTCATTTGCCCACTCACCTAACCTATCCAAGTCACTCTGCAGCCTCATAGCATCCTCCTCGCAGCTCACACTGCCACCCAACGTGGTGTCATCCGCAAATTTGGAGATACTACATTTAATCCCCTCGTCTAAATCATTAATGTACAGTGTAAACAGCTGGGGCCCCAGCACAGAACCTTGCGGTACCCCACTAGTCACTGCCTGCCATTCTGAAAAGTACGCATTTGCTCCTACTCTTTGCTTCTTGTCTGACAACCAGTTCTCAATCCACGTCAGCACACTACCCCCAATCCCATGTGCTTTAACTTTGCACATTAACCTCTTGTGTGGGACCTGGTCGAAAGCCTTCTGAAAGTCCAAATATACCACATCAACTGGTTCTCCCTTGTCCACTCTACTGGAAACATCCTCAAAAAATTCCAGAAGATTTGTCAAGCATGATTTCCCTTTCACAAATCCATGCTGACTTGGACCTATCAAGTCACCATTTTCCAAATGCGCTGCTATGACATCCTTAATAATTGATTCCATCATTTTACCCACTACCGATGTCAGAATGACCGGTCTATAATTCCCTGTTATCTCTCTTCCTCCTTTTTTTAAAAGTGGGGTTACATTGGCTACCCTCCACTCGATAGGAACTGATCCAGAGTCAATGGAATGTTGGAAAATGACTGTCAATGCATCTGCTATTTCCAAGGCCACCTACTTAAGTACTCTGGGATGCAGTCCATCAGGCCCTGGGGATTTATCGGCCTTCAATCCCATCAATTTCCCCAACACAATTTCCGAACTAATAAAGATTTCCCTCAGTTCCTCCTCCTTACTAGACCCTCTGACCCCTTTTATATCTGGAAGGTTGTTTGTATCCTCCTTAGTGAATACCGAACCAAAGTACTTGTTCAATTGGTCTGCCATTTCTTTGTTCCCTGTTATGACTTCCCCTGATTCTGACTGCAGGGGACCTACGTTTGGCTTTACTAACCTTTTTCTCTTTACATACCTATAGAAACTTTTGCAATCCGCCTTAATATTCCCTGCAAGCTTCTTCTCGTACTCCATTTTCCCTGCCCTAATCAAACCCTTTGTCCTCCTCTGCTGAGTTCTAAATTTCTCCCAGTCCCCGGGTTCGCTGCTATTTCTGGCCAATTTGTATGCCACTTCCTTGGCTTTAATACTATCCCTGATTTCCCTAGATAGCCACAGTTGAGCCACCTTCCCTTTTTTATTTTTACGCCAGACAGGAATGTACAATTGTTGTAATTCATCCATGCGGTCTCTAAATGTCTGCCATTGCCCATCCACAGTCAACCCCTTAAGTATCATTCGCCAATCTATCCTAGCCAATTCACGCCTCATACCTTCAAAGTTACCCTTCTTTAAGTTCTGGACCATGGTCTCTGAATTAACTGTTTCATTCTCCATCCTAATGCAGAATTCCACCATATTATGGTCACTCTTCCCCAAGGGGCCTCGTACAATGAGATTGCTAATTAATCCTCTCTCATTACACAACACCCGGTCTAAGATGGCCTCCCCCCTAGTTGGCTCCTCGACATATTGGTCTAGAAAACCATCCCTTATGCACTCCAGGAAATCCTCCTCCACCGTATTGCTTCCAGTTTGGCTAGCCCAATCTATGTTCATATTAAAGTCACCCATTATAACTGCTGCACCTTTATTGCATGCACCCATAATTTCCTGTTTGATGCCCTCCCCAACATCACTACTACTGTTTGGAGGTCTGTACACAACTCCCACTAACGATTTTTGCCCTTTGGTGTTCTGCAGCTCTACCCATATAGATTCCACATCATCCAAGCTAATGTCTTTCCTAACTATTGCATTAATCTCCTCCTTAACCAGCAATGCTACCCCACCTCCTTTTCCTTTTATTCTATCCTTCCTGAATGTTGAATTCCCTTGGATGTTGAGTTCCCAGCCCTGATCATCCTGGAGCCACGTCTTCGTAATCCCAAGCACATCATATTTGTTAACATCTATTTGCACAGTTAATTCATCCACCTTATTGCGGATACTCCTTGCATTAAGGCACAAAGCCTTCAGGCTTGTTTTTTTAACACCCTTTGTCCTTTTAGAATTTTGCTGTACAGTGGCCCTTTTTGTTCTTTGCCTTTGGTTTCTCTGCCCTCCACTTTTCCTCATCTCCTTTCTGTCTTTTGCTTTTGCCTCCTTTTTGTCTCCCTCTGTCTCCCTGCATTGGTTCCCATCTCCCTGCCATATTAGTTTAACTCCTCCCCAACAGCACTAGCAAACACTCCCCCTAGGACATTGGTTCCGGTCCTGCCCAGGTGCAGACCGTCCGGTTTGTACTGGTCCACCTCCCCCAGAACCGGTTCCAATGCCCCAGGAATTTGAATCCCTCCCTGCTGCACCACTGCTCAAGCCACGTATTCATCTGCACTATCCTGCGATTCCTACTCTGACTAGCACGTGGCACTGGTAGCAATCCCGAGATTACTACTTTTGAGGTCCTACTTTTTAATTTAGCTCCTAGCTCCTTCAATTCGTTTCGTAGGACCTCATCCCTTTTTTACCTATGTCGTTGGTACCAATGTGCACCACGACAACTGGCTGTTCTCCCTCCCATTTCAGAATGTCCTGCACCCGCTCCGAGACATCCTTGACCCTTGCACCAGGGAGGCAACATACCATCCTGGAGTCTCGGTTGCGGCCGCAGAAACGCCTATCTATTCCCCTCACCATTGAATCCCCTATCACTATCGCGCTCCCACCCTTTTTCCTACCCTCCTGTGCAGCAGAGCCAGCCATGGTGCCATGAACTTGGCTGCTGCTGCCCTCCCCTGATGAGTCATCCCCCCCAACAGTATTCAAAGCGGTGTATCTGTTTTGCAGGGGGATGACCACAGGGGACCCCTGCACTACCTTCCTTGCACTACTCTTCCTGCTGGTCTTCCATTCCCTATCTGGCTGTGGATCCTTCTCCTGCGGTAAGACCAACTCACTACACGTGATACTCACGTCATTCTCAGCATCGTGGATGCTCCAGCGTGAATCCACCCTCAGCTCCAATTCCGCAACGCCTGTCCCTGAGTTCCCACATGGTACAGGGGTGAGGGCGCTGTTTGTATGTAATGTCTTGGTGAGGGCACTGTCAGTATGTAATGTCCCGGTGTGAGGGGACTGTCGGTATGTAATGTCCCGTGGTGATGGACCGTCAGTATGTAAAGTCTCGGTGAGGAGACTGTCAGTCTGTAATGTCTGAGTGAGGGGACTGTCACTAAGTAATGTCCCAGGGTGAGGGGATTGTCACTATGTAATGTCCCTGGGTGAGGGTACTGTCAGTGTGTAATGTCTGGGTGGGGGGACTGTCAGTATGTAATGTCCCGGGCTGAGGGGACTGTCAGTATGTAATGTCTGAGTGAGGGGACTGTCAATATGTAATGTCTGGGTTTGTGGACTGTCAGTATGTAATGTCTGGGTGAGGGTACAGTCAGTATGTAATGTCCCGGGCTGAGGGGACTGTCAGTATGTAATGTCTCAGTGAGGGGACTGTCAATATGTAATGTCTGGGTTAGTGGACTGTCAGTATGTAATGTCTGGGTGAGGGTACAGTCAGTATTTAATGTCCCGGGGTGAGGGGATTGTCAGTATGTAATGTCCCTGGGTGAGGGGACTGTCAGTATGTAATGTCCCTTGGTGAGGGTACTGTCAGTATGTAATGTCCCGGGGTGAGGGGACCGTCAGTATGTAATATCCCTGGGTGAGGGGACTGTCAGTATGTAATGTCCCTTGGTGAGGGTACTGTCAGTATGTAATGTCCCGGGGTGAGGGGACTGTCAGTATGTAATGTCCCTGGGTGAGGGGACTGTCAGTATGTAATGTCCCGGGGTGAGGGGGCTGTCATTATGTAATGTCCCGGGGTGAGGGAACTGTCAGTATGTAATGTCCCGGGGTGAGGTGATTGTCAGTATGTAATGTCCCGGGGTGAGGTGATTGTCAGTATGTAATGTCCCGCGGTGAGGTGACTGTCAGTATGTAATGTCCCGGGGTGGGGGAACTGTCGGTATGTAATGTCCCAGGGTGAGGTGACTGTCAGTATGTAATGTCCCGCGGTGAGGTGACTGTCAGTATGTAATGCCCCGGGGTGGGGGAACTGTCAGTATGTAATGTCCCGGGGTGGGGGAACTGTCGGTATGTAATGTCCCGGGGTGAGGGAACTGTCAGTATGTAATGTCCCGGGGTGAGGGGATTGTCAGTATGTAATGTCCCTGGGTGAGGAGACTGTCAGTATGTAATATCCCGGCATGAGGGGACTGTCAGTATATAATGTCCTGGCATGAGGGGACTGTCAGTATGTAATGTCCCGGGGTGGGGGAACTGTCAGTGTGTAATGTCCCAGGGTGAGGTGACTGTCAGTATGTAATGTCCCGCGGTGAGGTGACTGTCAGTATGTAATGCCCCGGGGTGGGGGAACTGTCAGTATGTAATGTCCCGGGGTGGGGGAACTGTCAGTATGTAATGTCCCGGGGTGGGGGAACTGTCAGTATGTAATATCCCGGGGTGGGGGAACTGTCAGTATGTAATGTCCCGCGGTGAGGTGACTGTCAGTATGTAATGTCCCGGGGTGGGGGAACTGTCAGTATGTAATGTCCCGCGGTGAGGTGACTGTCAGTATGTAATGTCCCAGGGTGAGGTGACTGTCAGTATGTAATGTCCCAGGGTGAGGTGACTGTCAGTATGTAATGTCCCGCGGTGAGGTGACTGTCAGTATGTAATGCCCCGGGGTGGGGGAACTGTCAGTATGTAATGTCCCGCGGTGAGGTGACTGTCAGTATGTAATGTCCCGCGGTGAGGTGACTGTCAGTATGTAATGTCCCGCGGTGAGGTGACTGTCAGTATGTAATGCCCCGGGGTGGGGGAACTGTCAGTATGTAATGTCCCGCGGTGAGGTGACTGTCAGTATGTAATGTCCCGCGGTGAGGTGACTGTCAGTATGTAATGCCCCGGGGTGGGGAAACTGTCAGTATGTAATGTCCCGCGGTGAGGTGACTGTCGGTATGTAATGTCCCAGGGTGAGGGGACTGTCGGTATGTAATGTCCCAGGGTGAGGGGACTGTCGGTATGTAATGCCCCAGGGTGAGGGGACTGTCAGTATGTAATGTCCCAGGGTGAGGGGAGTGGTAGTACAGGAAAGCTATCGTGCACCAACAACATTTAACAGTCAGTTAAATGTAAAATTAAATACACAGTTAAAACAGCACACAGATTACATTTCACAGCTAACCTGCTTTGCTTACTATCCTCACCTCACGCAAGCTAAGTAAAGTTACAGGTAATGTCTGCCTGTATTACATGGAGATAACCTGCCGAGACTTGTGTGAGTTCGCACAGCCCTGATTTATTTTTCTATTCCTTCCTTTATTTTTTTCCCTGTTTGATTTTTCCTCTGATGTGAATCGGATGGCTCGATGCTCAGAAAGTAAACAGGGGAGAATCACCAGGAGAAGATTACTTGGACCGCGCCTGTAGAATGGTGAGATTTGTCACTGTGCCAAGAGGCAATTATCAGCGGCAGCAGAATAAAGAGATTCATCGTCAGATAAAATAATCCAGTGGTGACAGTGAGCTCTGAGTCACTGTTTGTTGGAGCTTGATGTACCTGGGTGGTGCACATCAAGAAAACAACATTATTTCTGAAGGGAGAACTTAACCCTTTGAAAAATGAACTATGTTAAATAAAAATGATGACTGTGCTAAGATATAATAACTAACTCGCAGCTCCCGCATCATAGCCAGATACCCTGTGAGATCGCATCAAGTCCCGCTCACTCCTCACCACTGTGCTCGCCGACATACATTGGCTCCTGGTTCAGCAACGCCTCAATTTCCAAATTCTCAGCCTTGTTTACAAATCCCTCCATGGCCTCGCCCCTCCCTATCTCTGTAATCTCTTTCAGCCTCACAACCCCACCAAAATGTCTGCGCTCCTCTAATTCTGCCTTCTTGAGCATCGTTGATTATAATCGCTCAATCTTTGGTGGCCGTGCCTTCAGCTGCCTAGGTCCCAAGCTCTGGAACTCCCTGCCTAAACCTCTCCGCCTCTCTATCTTTCTTTCCTTCTTTAAGACGCTCCTTAAAACGTACCTCTTTGACCAAGCTTTTGGTCACCTGCTGTAATTTCTTTTTATGTGGCTCGGTGTCAAATGTATTTGTTTTGTCTGATAACACTGCTGTGAAGTGCCTTGGGACATTTTACTGTGTGAAAGGTGCTTTTTAAATACAAGTTGTTGTTGTTGTTGTTGTTGATATCCCATTTATTGCCAGATACCCTGTGGTAGCTGCAGCCTGGCACCAGGCAACATGTAAGATTGTTAAGGGTACAGAAAAAGCTGATACTTTAAACTGAAGGAGTAGAACTGGGGACATGGGTACAAACTTGCAACAGGTTAACATTCGGACTTGATGATACCAAATTGTTCAATACACAAAAAGTAATCGACATGTGACATATACATCCAAAGAGAGTAGCGGAGGCAAAATCCTTGAACTCATTAGAGAACCAATTGCATGCTACAATGGCAGAGGCTAGGATCTCTCTGGATTGATCAATCCTGGGCACTACATTGTATAATATGTGTCTACTATTCTCTGCATGTAGAGAACACGTATCCGTACATATTGTCAATTATTTCATGAAAAGTACGCGGAACCGAGGCTAGCATTGATTGTCCTCTTGTATTATACTCCATTAATTTTCAAACAAAATTGTTTTCCAAAGTGTGAAATGGTTTTCACAGCTAAGGAAATACATCTCCCAAAGATACTGCTGCTCTATTTGTGGTCAACGCCATAATTCGTTCCACAGAGGGTCAGAAACAGGATTCCATGACTGAGGCTAATGACTCTGCAGTAGGCCCGTTTGCATATCTGAAATATGAGCCAGGCCCAACTGGTAGGACTGAGGCCAGCCCAAAACTGGGCATCGGGATTGGGATTGGGATTGGGCATCGGGCCTCATTAAGATTATTTTAACAAAATGAATGTCGGGCTGTTTGCCTCATGGGCAAGGGCCTGAAGTTAACTCCCGGGAAGGAAGGTGGAGTGGGAATGAAAGGTAGTGGGGAGGGGAAATGGGGAATACTACGGGGAGCACTCCTGCCCCTCGTGGCTCCACAGGAAAGATTTTTGAAAACAACATTTTTTAACTTACTGCCCACTGAATAATTCTCAGCAAACCAGGCACAGCTACTTCTCCACTCATCGCTACCCAATCTTCAGCAAGGGGGTCTGGAATAGGTGCTACGCCAGTGTTAGGTGGCCGCAAGGGACTTTCAGGCACACTGTTGGCACGGGACATGCGTCCTCAAAATTAGTCGTTGTTGTGCACATTTTATTCTCGTGGTACAGGTGTAAAAAGGTTCCATTTCCATACTGCTGAGTCTCATTTGGAACCAGAAGTATAAGACCAAGAGAGAAGGAGATATGGCCAGGACAGAAAACTCCACAGGGTCTCCGCGAAGGAGCAGGGAATCGAATGAGACAACAGTGATCTAGAGTTGAGGAGCTCACCGTACTCAGAGACAAGTCCCAGCACTCATGCTGGTGGGGCCTATCACTGCACTGATTGCTAGGTGCACGGTGGTATGTTGGATTGCACAGCAACGGTGAAAGTCGGGCGTCCAAAGGAAGCCTGTAAATTGAGTAGATTGGCTCTGCAGTCAAACTACTAACAGTATTGGTGCACTACCAGTAACCCTTCCTCATGTACTCCAAAGATCTCTTCATTCAATGAACTATGGACTCATCTGTCACCTGTCTGGGGACTTTGTGGGGCCAAATGGCTGTTGTGATACTTTGGGCTAGAAATTGGCCTTGTTTGTGCCTCCATTAGTGCCTCCAGGGGGAGGGGGGTGCGAGAATGGGGCATTAACCACTTTGCGCCTGGGCGCGGCGAGTGTACTGACGTGATGGCAAATTCCCCTGGAGGTTTGCGGCGGCGGTAATCCCTAGCACCACGATCTCCTTTGCCCAGAGATCGTGATGTCATCGTGATGCACCTCGCTCCGGTAGCGCCCCAGAGCCGAGCTTGGTTCCGCCCTCTGCAGCATCACCGGGCGACGACACCGACAGCTGCAGGAGGCGTTGTTCAGGAGGCCAGGCGCTTGGGGAGCGCTAATTCAAGGTAAGGCCACCTGTGTCCATAAAAAATGTTTTTTTAATCCCTTAATGTAATGTCTGTAAGCTTGTAATGTTTGTAGCGCCACACTGTGGATGTGGACATATTGTGTACTGCAAGTGCAGGGTTAATAATAAACAGCCCAGGCAGATTTCCGGAGACTTCCAAGAGAGCTGCCTGCCATGTTAGGAAGCTGTGTGTGCTCTGCTCTGTGAAGATATCACATTTGGCGACAAGGATGGGATTTTTGGATGATTTAAAGCTGAAATTTTGTTGGTGACGGATTCAGCCAGCCGACAGAGAGACTTTGGAAGTTTCTGTCTTTGAAAAAAGCTACAAAATCCGAGGTAAAATACAGCACACAATGTGAACAGCTAGAGATTAAAATGGCAGGTGTAATCAGATATTTGGGTGAATATCGACACAACCGGGAATGTTTTAAAGCGTATGTGGATCAGCTAGAAATGTATTTCATTGCAAATAACATAATCGAAGTTCCAGACAATGCAGTCCAGAACCGGGCTGTGTTGGAACGTAAGAAAGTGATCTTCTTATTGGAGGCAGGTCTGGCATTATATGACACTCTTGTAAATCTGCATATGCCTGACGAGCGAAAGGACACAACGCTTAAAGAGGTTTTAACGAAGCTGGAGCAGCGCTATAACCTCAAAACATTAGAAACTGCTGAAAGCTATCGTTTTGGGATTCGGAATCAAAAGGCTGATGAAAGTATCAGTGATTACATCATTGCATTAAAGAAGCTATCGATGCACTGTAATTTTGGAAACTTTCAAAACCGAACATTACGGGATCGTTTTGTTTGTGGGGTGAAAAATAATGTGATCAGAAGGAAGTTATTGATGATGGATGAGTTGACTTTTGAGATTGCTTGTCAGACAGTGAGATTGATGGGCATGGCCGAACAATATTCCCGAGAATTAAATAATAATTACGGTCGTCAGTCAACCGAGGTAAATCACCTGCAGGTTAAAGGTAAAAGACGGGCATGGCCCAAAGTCTCAGAAACTTGAAATTCTAACAGAGTGTCGAAGTTGTGCTATAGGTGCCTGGGACAACACATGGCTCAAAGTTGTCCATACGTGAAGGCAGAGTGTTTCTTCTGCAGAAAGACTGAGCATCTTGCGAAGGCATGCCAACTGAAGGGTAAACTAGATTTTAAAGCTATGAGTCCAGCGTTCAAAGCTATGAGTAGAAATCCCAAGAGACAACATAGTATGGAAGAACAACAACAGGACGAGGAGATGTTAGAGTTACACGTCATCAGGAGCATGAGGTTAACGGACAGCGATTCGGAAAGCATCAAAATCCACATAGATGTTGCGGGATTCAAGATACCAATGGAAATTGACACGGGTGCATCCGTGAGTGTAGTACCGGAGTCACTGTACTACGACAAATTGCGTGATTTCCAACTGGAGAAATCCAAGATACAGCTGCGAGGCTACTCGGGAGAGAAAATTCCTGTGGTAGGTCGTATCACCGTACCGGTGAAATATAAAGATCAATTTCAGAATAGTAGTGAAAGGAGACAAGTCTGCCTTACGAGGAAGAAATTGGTTGAACTCACTGAAGCTGAATTGGAGTAAGATTTTCTGTGTGGAAGCGAGATTTTCATCAATGGATGAGGTTATCAAGAAGTGTCCGAAGGTGTTCTGTGAATCGGGCAGTCCGATCCAAGGCTTCAAGGCGAGTGTCAGAGTATAGAAGGATGCTAGATTGGTTTACTACAAGCCACGTTCCGTAGCATATGCACTCAAGGAGAAAGTTGAGCAAAAACTCAAAAGACTAAAGACTGAGAACATTATTTGTAAGATAGATTGATGTAATTAGGCTATACCCATTGTTGTTGTACCTAAGTCCGATGGTAAGGTAAGATTGAGTGGTGATTATAAAGTAACCGTAAACCAGGTTCGAGAGGGTAATGTCCCCAATACATTGCCGAATATAGAAGATTTGTTCACAACACTGACAGGTGGTCAGATCTTCTCAAAACTAGATCTTACGAATGCCTACTTACAGCTTGAATTACATGAGAAGCCCAAGTCATGTTTGACTATAAATACTCATCTAGGCCTACATAATTTAATAGGCTAACGTTTGGAGTGTCTTCTGCCCCAGCCATATTCCAAGGGGTGATGAAGCAGATTTTGCAAGGTATTGAAGGGGTAGTATGTTATTTGGATGACATACTAATTTCAGCACCAAATAGGCAAATTCATAATAACATATTGAATGAAGTCCTCAAATGGCTAGAGAAGCACAGAGTATGAGTGTCTGCTCGTAAGTGTGAGTTATTTAAAAACTCAGTGGAGTACTTAGGGTACAGAGTAGACAAAGATGGTTTACATCCAACCATGGAAAAATTGGATGCAATTAGAAATGCACCCACTCCCAGGAATGTCACTGAACTTCGTTCATTCTTGGATCTTTTGAACTATTATGGGAAGTTCCGACCAAATTTGACTACAGTATTACATCCACTGAATGAACTTTTGAAAAAACAGGTTCATTGGAAGTGGTCAAAAGAATGCGATACAGCATTCAAGGAGTGTAAAAGCAAATTGAGAGAGAGCACCATGTAAGTTCATCATGACATATCTAAGGAAATTAAGCGAGCATGTGATGTCTCTCCATATGGAGTTGGGGCAATGATCTCTCATGTATTAAGTAGTGGGGAGGAGAGACCAATTGTTTTTGCTTCACGCACTCTCAGTGCCAGTGAACGTAATTATGCACAAATTGAAAGGGAAGCTTTGGCATTAATTTTTGGGGTCAAGAAGTTTCACAAATAATTGTATGGTCGTAAGTTTACCATCGTTATGGATCATAAGCCCCTAACAGCAATCCTCCATCCAAAGTCCCCAGTTCCAACATTAGCTGCAGCCTGAATGCAGAGATGGGCTTTGATTTTGTCAGCATATGCATATGATATTGAATACAGACGATCAGCTGATCACAGTAATGTTAATGCAATGTCTAGATTGCTTTCCCCATCACAAGTTACACCCGATAGGGAAGAAGTGTTTCATTTTTCATACATTGATGAACTGCCAGTCACAGCTGAAGAGATTGGTAGAGCAACCAAACGTGACCCAATGATGTCAAAGGTGTATGAGTATATTGCAAATGGATGGCCAAACCACGTAACAGACAAAGATTCATTCGTAGTAATGAATTATCAGTCGATAAAGATTGTATCATGTGGGGTGCAAGAGTGGTTATACCAAATAAATTCAGGTCCAAATTATTAGGAGACCTCCATGACCAACATCTGGGAATGTGCTTGAGCAAGAGTTTTGCACGCAGTTATTTATGGTGGCCAGGTCTTGATAAAGGTATAGAGTACATCATGAGTCAGTGTACGACATGTCAATCGGGAAGCAAGCAACCACCACCAGTACCAGTACAGCCATGGAAATGGCCTCCCAGAGTGTGGCAAAGGCTACATATTGATTTTGCTGAGTTAGAAGGACAACAATTGTTCATTGTGATTGATAGCCATTTGAAGTGGGTTGAGGTGTTTCCAATGTGGAAAATAACAACAAATAAAACATTGGACATTTTACAAAAATTATTTTCTTCATTTGGCCTCCCTGAAGAAATTGTTTCAAATAATGGACCACAATTTCGTTCAGAAGAATTTGCACAATTCATGAGCAAAAATGGTGTGAAACATACTAAGGTTCCACCATACCATCCTGTTTTGAATGATGCAGCAGAGCGCACTGTACAAATTGTTAAACGTGCCCTCATAAAACAAATTTTAGATCCCAATCCAAGGAAACGACAGTTGTCATTGGATCACAACTTGGCTAATTTTTTGATTACATATCGAAATACTCCTCATACAACTACTGGTAGAACACCAGCAGAGTTGTTTCTCAAACGACAGCCACGAACCAGATTCTCGTTGTTAAAGCCAAATTTGGCACAGTCTGTAGAAGATACACAATTAAGACAGATAGAGAATCATGATAGAGGTAGAGTAAAAAAAGAGAGAAATGTGAAATTAAACCAGAAGGTGAGAGTGAAGAACCATCACCATAAATGGTTAAAGTGGTTACCAGGAAGTGTGGTGAAGATATGTGGTCCTCGCACATATTTGGTCAAGATGTTTGATAATGGACAGGTTAGGTTTGTTCATATTGATCATATTTTACCTACAGACATGGAAGGAGTTGAAGATGGGAATGATTCAATTATTTCTGACTCATCAGATAGTTTTGATATACCAGTAGCAAATCGTAAATTCAATGTACTGGAAACAAATCCAGGAGAGAATCAGAATGAAAGTCTGAGTCCGTGTCAGGAAAACAAAGAGCCTGAAGTTGGAGTGAGTTCAAATGAAAATCAAGGAAATTCCATGGAGGAAAACGTTCCTCAGGATGAGCCTCCAATGAGTTTAAATGCGACACCATGTTTGGAAGGTTCTGTTCGAGAGCGAAGGTATCCTCTTCGAAACAGAAAACAAGTGGTAAAGTTAAATTTGTAAATATGGAAAAAAAAAAAAATTATTTCCTGTGTTATGTATAAACATGAAAGTTATGTATGATGTTTGTTATGACGGCTTCTTCATTAAGGAGGGAGAAGTGTAATGTCTGTAAGCTTGTAATGTTTGTAGCCCCACACTGTATGTGGACATATTGTGTACTGCAAGTGCAGGGTTAATAATAAATAGCCCAGGCAGATTTCCGGAGACTTCCGAGAGAGCTGTCTGCCATGTTAGGAAGCTGTGTGTGCTGTGCTCTGTGAAGATATCACACTTAGCTTGTGTTTTGCAAATCTTGATATGCTGCGATTGACCAGCCCTGTGCTCTGCGAGGGTGCTTGGGCTGATCATGGCGGATCACGGCTGCCGGCTACCGTCGACGATGAAGGACATAGTTGAAATGCAAGCCAGCAGCGATGGCCCTTCCCTTTAAGGGAGGGAAGGAGCCTCTGGTCCCAGCAGCGTTACCCTTGACATTATCGGCATTCCCAACATTGCAATGCCCTCTTGCCGGCTTTGCCACTCCAAGGGGAGTGGTAGCGTTTGGTTGAGCACTCCACCTCCTTCTTGGAACACTAAACCGGAAATTCATGTCGGAGTCTCTCTCGTAGCGCCCGGCGGCACTCTGCGCTACTGCAAAAGTTATCGCCCCAAATGGGGCGCTACATAATTTCACCCCCTGTATCTTCAGCAAGACCCTCTGAAAGTTTTCACCAATCAACCAGGCAGGTGTCATTGAATTGTTCAGGATTATTTATATTATTGCCTCCGTAAACTTGAGGTCATCCAAAACTCAGCTGCCCGGATCCTAACTCGCACCAAGTCCCACTCACCCATCTCTCCTGTGCTCGCTGACCCATATCCTAACTCGCACCAAGTCCCGCTCACCCATCACCCCTGTGCTCACTGACCCATATCCTAACTCGCACCAAGTCCCGCTCACCCATCACCCCTGTGCTCACTGACCTACATTGAATCCCAGTTAAGCGATACCTCAAATTTTAAATTCTCATCCTTGTTTTCAAATCCCTCCATGGCCTCACCGCTCCATATCTCTGTAATCTCCTCCAGCCCGACAACACTCCTCCAATTCTGGCCTCTTAAGCATTCCCGCTTTTAGTTGCTCCACCATTGGCAGCTGTGTCTTTAACTGCCAAAGACATAAGCTCTGGAATCTCTCCGCCTCTCTACCTCTACATCCTTTAAGATGCTCCTTTAACCAAGCTTTTGGTTAGCTGCTCTAATATCTCCTCATGTGGCTTAGTGTCAAATTTTGTTTGATAACTCTCCTGTGAAATGCCTTGGGACATTTTACTACGTTAAAGGCGCTATATAAATTCAAGTTGCTGTTGTTATGATCTCGTCGCAGTGAAGAAGACTATAACCTTAACAGTTGCTTTTATTGAATACAAATCCTGGTATAGCTGTTAGAATCATAGATCATAGAAGTTTACAGCATGGAAGGAGACCATTTCAGCCCATCGTTTCCGCGCCAGCCGATCAAGAGCTATCCAGCCTAATCCCACTTTCTAGCACTTGGTCCGTAGCCCTGTAGGTTATGGCACTTTAATTGCACATCCAAGTACTTTTTAAATATGGTGAGGGTTTCTGCCTCTACCACCCTTTCAGGCAGTGAGTTCCAACTCCCACCACCCTCTGGGTGAAGAAATTTCCCCTCATATCTCCTCTAAACCTTCTACCAATTACTTTCAATCGATGCTCCCTGGTTGTTCACCTCTCTGCCAAGGGAAATAGGTCCTTCCTATCCATTCTATCCAGGCCTCTCATAATTTTATACACCTCAGGTCTCCCCTCAGCCTCCTCTGTTCCAAAGAAAACAGACCCAGCATCTCCAATTTTTCCTCATAGCCAAAATTCTCCAGTCCAGGGAACATCCTCATAAACCTCTTCTGCACCTTTCCAGTGTAATGTGGTGACCAGAACTGTACAGTACTCCAGCTGTGGCCTAACCAGTGTTTTATACAAGTTCAAGCAGAACCTCCTTGCTCTTGTATTCCACACCTTGACTAATTAAGTATTCCATATGCCTTCTTAACCATCTTATCTACCTAGTCTGCTACCTTCAGGGACCTGTGGATCTGCACTCCAAAGTCCTTTTGTTCCTCTACACTTTTTGGTGTTGCACCATTCAATGTGTGTTCCCTTGCCTTGTTAGACCTCCACAAATGCATTACTTCACACCTCTTCGGATTAAATTCCATTTGCCACTATTCTGCCCACCTGACTAGTACATTGATATCTTCCTGCAGTCTGCAGCTTTCTTCTTCATAATCAATCACGCAGCATATTTTAGTATCATCTGCAAACTTCTTCATCATACCCCCAACATTTAAGTCCAGGTCATTGATATATACCACAAAAAGCAAGGGACCCAGCACTGAGCCCTGCGGAACCCCACTGGATACAACCTTCCAGTCACAAAAACACCCATCAACCATTACATTTTGCTTTCTGCCTCTGAGCCAACTATGGATCCAACTGGCCAGGTCATTTCCGGTTGGCAAACAGTGACTAGTGGGGTGCCGCAGGGATCGGTGCTGGGTCCTCAATTAGTTACAATCTATATTAATGACTTGGATGAAGGGACCGAGTGCAAAGTAGCCAAGTTTGCTGAAGATACAAAGATGGGTGGGAAAGCAAATTGTGAGGAGGACACAAAAAATCTGCAAAGGGATATAGACAGGCTAAGTGAATGGGCAAAAATTTGGCAGATGGAGTATAATGTGGGAAAATGTGAGGTTATCCACTTTGGCAGAAATAATAGAAAAGCAAATTATAATTTAAATGGAGAAAAATTGCAAAGTGTTGCAGTACAGAGGGACCTGGGGGTCCTTGTGCATGAAATACAAAAAGTTAGTATGTAGGTACAGCAAGTAATCAGGAAGGCAAATGGAATGTTGGCCTTTGTTGCAAGGGGGATAGAATATAAAAGCAGAGAAGTCCTGCTACAACTATACTGTGTGTTGGTGAGGCCACACCTAGAGTACTGCATATAGTTTTGGTCTCCGTATTTAAGCAAGGATATACTTGCATTGGAGGCTGTTCAGAGAAGGTTCACTAAGTTGATTCTGAAGATGAGGGGATTGATTTATAAAGATAGGTTGAGTAGGTTGGGCCTATACTCATTGAAGTTCAGAAGAATGAGAGGTGATCATATTGAAACATATAAGATAATGAGGGGGCTCGACAAGGTGGATGCAGAGAGGATATTTCCACTCATAGAGGAAACTAAAACTAGGGGATATAGTCTCAGAATAAGGGGCCGCCCATTTAAAACTGAGATGAGGAGGAATTTCTTCTCTGAGGGTTGTAAATCTATGGAATTCTCTGTCTCAGAGAGCTGTGGAGGCTGGGTCATTGAATATATTTAAGGCGGAGATAGATTTTTGAGCGATCAGGGAATAAAGAGTTATGGGGAGCGGGCAGGGAAATGGAGCTGAGTCCATGATCAGGATCAGCCATGATCTTATTGAATGCGGAGCAGGCTCGTGGGGCCAAGTGGTCTACTCCTGCTCTTATTTCTTATGACACTTTGCCCTGGATCCCATGGGCTATTACTTTCGTGACCAGTCTGCCATGTGGGACCTTATCAAGAACTTTGCTAAAATCCATATACACTACATCATATGCACTGCCTTCATCGACTCTCCTGGTTACCTCCTCGAAAAATTCAATCAACTTAGTCAGACACGACCTTCCCTTGACAAATCCACACTGACTGTCTTTGATTAATCCATGTCTTTACAAATGAAGATTTATCCTGTCCCTTAGGATTCTTTCCAATAATTTTCCCACCACTGAGGCTAGGTTGACTGGCCTGTAATTACTCGGTCTATCCATTTCTCCCTTTTTAAATAAAAGTACAACATTAGCAGTCCTCCAGTCCTCTGGCACCACACCTGTAGCCAGAGAGGACATGAAAATGATGGTCAGAGCCTCTGCTAATTCCTCTTTTGCTTCTCTTAACAGCCTACGCATCATTTCTTCCGGGCCTGGGGATTTATCCAAATCAAAGGTGCTAAGCACCTTAATACTTCCTCTCTCACTATCTTTATTTCATCTAATATTTCACACTCCTCCCTCATTGCAAAGTGTGCATCGCCCCTTTCTTTTGTGAAAACGGATGCAAAGTATTCATTAAGAATCCTACCTACATCTTCCGCCTCCACACATTGATTTCCTTTGTGGCCTGTATGGTACATTTTGCCTCCACAACATTTTCAGGACAATACCTAAATTGGAACATTGGAAGATATAGAGTCAGAAGTGACCACTGTGAGTGCTTCTGTCGCTTCCAAATTTATTAAATTGCTCTACACTGCTCTCATCCAACCTTCATCAACGATGCACATTCGAAGCAGAGGTTCCTGGGTAACAGTCAGGAGCAGGAACTGCAGACGAATTTCTGCTCCCTAACTCGGGAACACATTGGCTAATTTCCATGTCACAAGTGTTGTCCTGGTTGATATGAGCTAAATTCACCTCAAACATGGAACCCTGTGGCACCCTATACTACATGTACTTCCAGAGAAAGATGGGATAGACATACACGGTGAGATGGTGGTAAGACATGGTTGACATCAATCAAGGAGGCACTGGCTTATGGGTCCAAATGGCTTTTCCCAGCATCTAAAACCTCCAAGGGCAGCAATTCTGGTGGGGCCATGTGCCTACGAAGGGAACGGCACCTACCCCACTTCCCTGCGGGATCTTGCTGCTCTACTGAGCACTTACAAGGCCAGTCGGCTGGAAGACAGGGGTCTGCTGGAAAATTCTCCTGGTGGTGCCTATATCCCTGCTGCTCACAGAATGGTAGATCCCAGGTTCTGATGTCAGTCAATCCCTCTGGGGCCCACGTGTGGTCTAGAACGGCTTACACACTTCCTCAGACACATCTCCCAAACGAGGTTGTGCTGGAGGTGGGGGGGGCAGGTCAAAGATATGTTAATTCCCCCCCCGCCACCCCACCATCCCCACCGTGTTCTGTTGGTATTAACACGGCACCTATCAGGAGCAGATAACCAGCTGAAGTGAGCTCTGCCCCAACATCCAGGCTCTCTGCTGTCACCACACCTGAATCCGCCCCAAATTTCTGGCCTCCTCCTGTGTTTTGACAGGGTTGCGATGACTCTGAACAGCTTTGAACACCTCAGGCTTCTTATGATAATGACAGATTCCAACAAATCGCTGGATACTCTCTCCAGTGCCAACAAATCGCTGGATACTCTCTCCAGTGCCAACAAATCGCTGGATACTCTCTCCAGTGCCAACAAATTGCTGGGTACTTAAAGATACCACCGCCCAGTGCTGACAGTCCCAACTCCATTCTTACGTACTGCAATCCGAATAATGTAAAACTTCTCAGCATCAATGCAGTTGAACAATGGGCCGTGTTCCACAAGACGATAAATCATGCCTTCCTTATTCTACTGGCACCAGATTTCAATTCGGGCACGTTTGGACATGGCATCGAGAATCACTTGTGCTGGCCTAACCACTGAGCTTCGACCACAGACATTCTTTCAAGCATTTGGTCAAGGATTGCTCCTGTGAGTTCTGCCCCAATTTTTAGGCCTGAATCTGCCCCATCACAGAGCGAAATTTCTGGCCTAACCTCCTGTGTTTTGATAGGGTGGCGATGACAGATAATACTGATATTGACAGCTGCTACTTTTGTGTGCGTGACAAGAAATTGAATGTAAATTATGCCATGAGAGCTTTCAGCTAATTAACGTCTCCACCGTATGTTTGTGCTCATTCACAGGTCAGTTGGCTAGCCTCTGTTATTTCTTAATTTATTTGTTCATGGAATGTGGGAGTCGCAGGCAAGGTTAGCATTTATTGCCCATCCCTAGTAACCCTTGGTGTTGAGCCGCCTTCTTGAACCGCTGTTCTTTGTTACAACTGAGTGGCTCGCTCGACCATTTCAGAGGGCAGTTAAGAGTGAACCACATTGCTTTAGGTCGGGAGTCACATATAGGCCAGACCGGGTAAGGGCAGCAGATTTCCTTCCCTAAAGGACATTAGAACATAAGAACATAATAATTAGGAGCAGGAGTAGACCATTAGGCCCCTCAAGCCTGCTCCGCCATTCAATAAGATCATGGCTGATCTGATCTTGGCCTCAACTCCACTTCCCTGCCCTCTCCCCATAACCCTTGACTCCCTTATCGTTCAAAAATCTGTCTATCGCCACCTTAAATATATTCAATGACCCAGCCTCCACAGCTCTCTGGGGCAGAGAATTCCATAGATTTTTGACCCTCCGAGAGAAGAAATTCCTCCTCATCTCCACTTTAAACTATTCTGAAACTATGCCCCCTAGTTCTAGATTCCCCCACAAGGAGAAACATCCTCTCTGCATCTACCCTGTCAAGCCGCCTCAGAATCTTATATCTTTCAATAAGACCACCTCTCATTCTTCTAAACTCCAATGAGTATAGTGAATCAGTTGTTTTTTTTTAACAACGATCCAGTAGTTTCATGGTCACCATACTAGATTTTTATTGCAGATTTATTTAATTAACTGAACTTAAATTCCCCAGCTGCAATGGTGGGATTTGAATTCCATATGTCTCGGATCATTAGTCCAGGCCTTTGGATTACTGGTCCAGTAACATAACCACAATGCTACCATGCCCTATGACAGGTGAATTCCAACGAGATGCCTTATTATTCCCATCAGTGGACCTTACAATCCCACCATGGTGGATGTTACAGCGGAGAGAGTTAGGCAAGTCTTTTCTTGAACAGCAGTTGAAGATTTACCAATTAGATCGCTATATCGCTGATCCGTTGAGCCAGAATGATGCTGATTTAGGGCCTGACGGTACAGAGGAGCGATGACATTGTATCTCAAATCTGTCACATTGTGCGATTAGGCAATTATTGCTTTATGTATTGTATTATTAACTTTCTCCCCTCAGTTTTCCCCTCCTTTGTTGAAGGTCCTAATTTCCTTCAAGGACACCAGCCACTCTCCAGTACCTTGCCCCGAGAGGCCATTTTTGATCGATGAGGCTAGGCGGCGAACTCTGACAGGTAATTTAATTGGAATTTGAGTTATCCCATCCAAATTCAGTTCTAGCTTCATCTAATATTCAGACGCACACACTTTCCACTCGGGCTTACTGGACATTGACGATGAACGGGGAGGGGACCCTGGTTGACTTTTCCCCTCATACCTCGGTTCCAACAGGGTCTCCTGCACCTCTTTCTGAGGAGACATAAGCCCTATCTGCCTGCGCAGTTGAATACAAGAGACCCCACGGCGCTATTCAAACTAGAATAGGTGCTCTCTTTGTGTTCCAGCCACCATTCCTCCCTAACCAAATCCACCAGGAACATTCAATACGTTGCTGCGTGTGGGCTTTAGCTGCATGATAATTGGCTGCTGTAATTACTTACATAACAGCAGTGTATAACAGCAGCACTTACGTAACTGCTTCATTGGTGGTGAAGACCTTTGGGATGATCTGCAGACATGACACGGCGCTATATGAATGCAAGATCCTTCTTTTACATTTTTACAGCAGACAAAGTAATAATAGGTGCAATTACAACAGAGCTATTCATTAATTGTCCAAGTATCAATCACGGTCGAGATGAACAGTCTACTGAGAATTGCACAGCTAAAAATGGAGAGAACTTGGCAACAATCCATGGCCCTTAGTGGAACTTAGTGGAATGAGGTGAAACCACTGTCTAGACTTCAAATAGCATCAAATGTTGTGAATGTCATCCAAAGTGACTCATTCACGAGGGACCCTTATTGTCTCTCTCTGTTAACTTTTAATATCTTTGCACGATATATTGGGACGGTTGTTAACAAGGAAGAACAATGGTAGCGCTGCTAAATATCCCTCTGGGGCAACTTGCATGACAGCTGTCAGTCATGGATTTAAAGATTGATACTAAAGTGTTATGTAGTAATGCTTGGGGGTCACCAGAGGGCACCGCGGTCGGAAGTCATTGGGTGAGACCCATGTGGCATGTGTGCTTGGTCAACTGTATATAAGCTGGGTGTCTTTGTCACGCTGGCACTCTTGGGCTGCAATAAAGATGGATCAGATTGCAACTGAGTGGGTTTACAGTAACCAGACTCTTGGGTCATTACATAGAGACAGTGAATTAAGCCATTATCCCACAGAGAAACATAGAAAATAGGTGCAGGAGTAGGCCATTCAGCCCTTCTAGCCTGCACCGCCATTCAATGAGTTCATGGCTGAACATGAAACTTCAGTACCCCCTTCCTGCTTTCTCGCCATACCCCTTGATCCCCCGAGTAGTAAGGAAGATAGGGAGATTGCCGGGAGATTCATCTGGAGTGTTGTCATTCACTTTCTGATGGGTGGTTCAAGTGATAAATTGGCAGAGGCCTGATGGCAGGCTGGGAATGGTACATGTGCTCTTAAATGGCTGGTGAGAACAAGTGTTATATGTTGCAGGAAGGGCAAAACATTTGTTCAGCAGTCACTTCCCCATAAAAGCCGTTAAGGCAATTAATTCCTTAAAAAAAGGAGCTGCACGACTATTTGGTTGGGAAGGGAACTGAAGGGTTATAGTGTAGTCACAGAATGAGCTAATCAAATATTCTGGGGGAAGTAAAAGTTCCTGGTCTGTTGAGGTAAGGCGAGGGATTGGAGATGTTGATGGAGGGCCAGGGCTGAAGAGTAGTGTTGTTGTTGTTGTTGATGTTCCCTTGGAGAGAACAGTGTAAAGTAGTGGAGGGATTAGCAGTATGACAGGCCACAATGTGAACACTCCTTTCATGGCTGCAACCATCTATACACCAGCCGTGAGGGTGGTTAGTTCTATACAAAATTTCAAAATCTGCTAAAGCAAAGAGCAGGTGGTTAATGTTCACTCCCTGGCAGTAACAGGATGGTAAAGGCCTCAAAATGGAGCCCATAACATTGTTGACACCAGCATTGTGACCGGTTCCATTTCGAATGTGGCCTGCCACCGGGTGTCCAAAGCACCTGCCTGTTTCAGGCAATAGGCCCCCTTTCAATATGGAAATCGTGGACTCTGTCAATTAATTGGAGTGAATATTGATACCACTGTGTCAGCCAATGAGTTGAAGGCGGATCGGGACTTGATTTGGATTTGATTTATGGAGTCTCCAAACTCATGCGTGAAACTACAATAAACAGAGTCTCCCAAATACGGCAGGATTATTTCTCCAGTAAAATGCAGTGAGTGGAGCATAGTTCGCACAGGATTACATAGGGTATACTGTCAGAAACAGACCATTCGACCCAACCAGTCTGTAATGTATTTGCTTCATGGGTTCCTTGCTTATGAATTCAGAGCATTACATTGCTGTTAAGACCGAGTTGGTTTATTAACAAAGGTTCAACAATTATATTAACAGTTCATCCACGAGGCTCATAACTTCATACCTCATCGTGGATGACCAAGACCCAACTGGCTGAACATCACGTGACTGGCTAAGCCACTCACAATGCAACAGCTCTACAAACCTGTGAGCATACTCACAGGTGCATACATTACACAGTCCAAGCCGGTGTTTATGCTCCACTCGAGCCTCCTCCTGTCTTTTCTCATCTAACTCTATCCACATAACCCTCTATTCCCTTTTCCCTCATATGCTTGTCCAGCCTCTCCTGAAGTGCATCGATACTATTCGCTTCAAACACTCCCTGTGGCAGCGAGTTCCACATTCTCACCCCTCTTTGGGTAAAGAAGTTTCTTCTGAATTTCCTATTGGATTTCTTGGTGACTATCTTATATTGATGGCCTCTAGTTAAGCTCTTCCCCACAAGTGGAAACATTCTCCCTGTATCCACTCTATCAAAACCTTTCATAATTTTAAAGACCTCTATTAGGTCACCCCTCAACCTGCTTTTTTCAAGACTACAAATGAATATCACTATAAGCAACCTTATTTATACTGAAGGACTGCACCTGTCACAGCAGTCTAGCAAGGATTGAGAATGGCCTCTCCTCCTGTCACAGAGATGTAAAACAGAGAGAGCAGGAGTAATTTCTTTCCACAAAGAGTTGCTGAGGGGTCAAGAACAAGGGGCCATAGATAGAATATTAAACGTGAGAGATTTAGAACTGAGGGCAGAGAGTTGTGAGGTTGTGGAATTCACTTCTCAGGTTAGTGGTTGAGGTAGAATGTCAAGCTTCAAGATGAGATTTGGATAGGGGAATGAAGGAAAAGTGGTGGAAGAGATACAGGAACAGGACGAGTAAATGTGATTAGAACTATTTGCTCACGTGCAGGGTAAATGCCAACGTGGGCTGGTTGGGCCAAATGGCCTCTTTCCAACCTGTAACTACTATGTATTTCTCCACCGGGGCAGAAAGGCTACACTCCCAGCATGCTCCTCACCAAATAGGATTGCAAGTCTGAGTAAGGTACAACAATTTAGTGCTGATGCAATCTGTCGTTCCATCGTGTGAGGCTTTGTGCTAGGAGCACAGGATCTATCTATAAACCTTATTATTAGTGGCCCTTGTTAAAGTATTATTTAAATATGTCAAACCGGTTCGCTCCAACACTAGCCTCGGGTTTTTTTTTAAAGCTTTGGTACATTTGCCTAAAATCAAACTAAACGCTCAATACATACTTAGATGCAAAACATGTAGTGTCATGTCAATTGAGTGATTGAGCACAGCAAGACGGATTAGCGAAACAGAGAGAAGGGAACCTGCGCTGAAAAGAATGCCGATCAAAGTCTCCCCAACCACACAAAAGGCAGCTATAAAGGCGAAGCTGTGACAGTGGGGAGATTACACAACAAGGGCTTCAAAGAACAATCAAATCCTGCGACAGAGACACGGAACCGACAGACAGACTGTCACCTCCACCTGTCAATCGAGGGAACCTCAGGAATGCAGTTGCCAGATTTGAAACCGGTAAGCGAACTCGCCACACCTGCCTTTCAAAGTGTTACTGCGGCTGAGGAAGGTATCAGGTGGGGGGCTGGGGAGGCGGGGAGCCGGGGGTTGGAACATTGATGGTTCAGCAGCTCTGGAGACTAGAGACGCTTTCAACTCAGGCAGAATCCTCAACGTAACAAGAGAAGGCTTTATCTCATAGATGTGAATAAAAAAGACTTGGATTTATATAGCGTCTTTCACGACCACTAGACGTCCCAAAGCGCTTTACAGCCAATGAGGTACTTTTTGGAGTGTAGTCACTGTTGCAATGTAGGAAAAGCGGCAGCCAATTTGCAAGCTCTCACAAACAGCTATATGATAATGGCCAGGTAATCTCTCTGCACGTTATAAAGAATGTGTTTCCCTATGCCTGGTGCACAAGTGGTGCCAGTGGCAGGTTGGGGCCATAAGAGGAGCGGAGGTGAGGTGGCCCGGGAGCAGCATGGAGCATGCCGCTTCAGGGAGCAGCGCGAGCTGGTGCAGGAGGGCGATGGTAATGAAGAGTGACGTCATCAAGGTCCAGGTCAGTCATTGGAGTATGGGCAGATACTTCAGGAGTGGCGAGTGTAGAATTTACCAATATTTCGCAAAATTCCTGGTACCTTTCCCCTGCAGAGGAGAAGAATCCCTTTCTGGACTTTTAAAATGGAAGGAAAAACTTCGGGACACAAATGAGTTTAAACGGGCAGACAAGGCATGTAGGGGATAAAAGGGGGTGCATTCATGGAGACCCCCCCCCCCAAGTGTTTGGGCTCATAGGAAAGGGAATTTAATTTGGAACTATCTACCAGAAAGTTTCAAATCCTAAAGTGCACATGGAAGAAACTACGAACTTTAATCGAATTTGGGATTTTTAAAAGGTAAATGTTGGGTCTGCAAGAAAAGGGGTGGGGTCAATCTCTAAAGGGCCAGTTTGGACATTGGAGCTAATCAAATTGTCTGGAAACTGTTTTCCCTCGAAACCTGGCCCGAGAACACATTTACATTTTAACAATCGACCACGGAAGAAACATTTTCCACCCCACCCAGAGAACCTAAATGTCACATACATATTCCAACACCTCAGGCCAGACTATCACAATGGACAAGAGATCATCAACTCAGAAAAGCCTATCAACGCCAGATTAAAACCACTTAATCAAGTTTCAGTTAGCTGGGCTGCAAAATTGAAACAGCTGGGCCAGATTTGGTGGGAGATAAGGAAGCCTTTTTGGGGTATATCTATTCCCAGTTTTACAAGGAAAAGAACACAAGCAGCCGGAGGTGGGGAGCGAAGAAATGGAGTAGTGAAGAAAACTACAAGACATCATCAAGGACCGACTGAGCACGAGGCCCACGAAATGGAAGGTTGTCAGCATCCAAATTGACAACCCGAGCCACCACAACCAGCGAAACGACCAACCGAAACCAACTCAGCAAAACCGAAGAATCAACATTTATTTCCATTGTACAATCTACTTCTGAATGGCCAACGTGGGAGAAATTACCAAAAAGGAGTAACTAAAACTATTCCTAATCAAAGAAAGTGGGTACTTACCCCATACATCCAAAACGCAACTCACCCCAACTGAACACTACACAGTCCGAAGTCCTCTCCTCCATCCAGGGTACGGCTCGTCTAGAAGGCCAAGTGCAGCAAGCCCCGAAACCGCGATTCACTGGCAACTGTCAAAAGGGATTGATGAGCATAGTCCCTGAACCCCCAGAGCTATAACTTAGTTAGTTAGAGGAATTGGGAGGCGGGGGCTGGGATAACTTGTGTAAATGTATCTACATTCTCCTCTTTACCCCATTTAGAGTTTAAGCTGTATTCTTTTCCCCACAGGCTGTATGTTGACAATTTATTCAATGTGTTGTACCCCTCAGTGTGTATTGGTATTACTATTCTGTGTGTGTTATTAAAGGTGTGCCTTTTACTTCCTTTTAAACACATCAAGTCATATCTGCTTCCTACCTTGAAACCGATTGTCTGTCCAAGTATGTCACAGTCCCTTCATAATTCCAGCGTCTAGAACCAAGGGTGTGGGAGCGATTTGAAACCGCTCATATAAGGTCAGAAGGGAAAGCTGACCACCCCCCCCCCCGCCGAAAACAACCCCTTACATAATGGCGACCACGAAGGGACACTGGTGCAAGGGACATGATAAGAGAGAGACTGGTTTCAGGAAAAGAAGCAAAATAGAAGAGGGGATTTCCTTGTATGTGTTTAAGAGTATAAATATGGCTAAGGAGTGGGTACTCGATCTATTGTATGCTGAGCATCCAGAAGATGGACCAAGAGCAAGCACCATAAAAAGTCGATAGAGAAGGCCATTTGGCTAATTTGCCTTCAGCGACAGATCGGCTTCTAGATGAGGAGAATGAGAAATTAAAGGGAGCATTGAGGCAGGCAGAAGTGACGTCTAGTGCAAAGGCCACAGTCGGGGAAAGGCTGTGGACAGAGGTGGGGCAGTTAAAGGAAAGTAGAGAGCTCACTAAAGAAAGGCACAAAACCCAATTGGACCTTTTACAGTGTCATATTATTGAAGCCAAGAATAGCGAACTGGCGTTGCGGGAAGAAAATTCCTGCCTCGCCAAGCAAGTTAAAGAGTACGGGGAGAGGGTGAGAGACATTCAGGTAGTCTATAAGGTAGCCAGCACCAGGGAATTTGAGGCAGGAGACCACGGCCCCTGTCAGCAGCAGATCCAAAGCTTGAACCTTGCTCTATCCCGGATTAAAGGCATGGTGTGCCTGAGGAACACCTGGTAGAGCAAGGAGAAACCCCTCCGTCACCGCCTGTGGCTCCCGGGAATGGCCCGGAGCAGCAGGGGTGTCAGCCAGAGTGCGGGGCAGGCAAGGATTGCAAACTACCAGCACCGACGGCCCCGAGTTTTAACTCAGCTTGGCAGCAAGGGTAAGTGGGCGAGCCAATACAAGGAAGGCCAGAACCAGGGCCAATGCACCCGGTCCGGCAGCAGAAGTTTGGCCCGCCTGACGCCAATGGGGCAGCAGGACCCCTAGAAAGCAGCTTCGTAGTCCCCCACTACACCCAAAAACTGAGGGCTATGATAGGCCACCTAAGTAAGCTCACCCAACAGAGGGATCCCTTGGTACACTTCCTGGAAGTGGAACACACAGGAGATATTAATGGGTGTGATGATTCAGAGCAGGCTAAGCTGTTGCTCTTCTCGCTAGACACCAAGCTGTGCCATTCCCTCTCTGCAGACAGCAGAAAGGGGCGAAACACATATGCTACGGTTAAGGAGGAGGTTCTAGAGGCCATGGGTATGAACGACGGGAGTCCTTTCTCCCGAGTGGAGAAAACAGTGCAGCTCTATGGGGAGACTCCACAGGCTTTCACTGACAGGTTGTGGCCAGTCTACGAAAGGGCCTGTAGTGGGGTTCTTGACCGGGCCCACCTGAACCGTAATGAGCTGGCTCACTGGCTCCGCAGCTTGGTGGCAAACAGCTTACATGGAGTAAAGGCAAAAGCCGAGGTCTGGTTCGATCCAAGAGATCCCAGAACCACTGCGGAGACAGTGGTCAGACAGTTGACCCTGGCTTACCAGAACGGTGGAAGGACAGAGGAGCCCTCCTCTAAAGGGAAGGTCCATGAGATTAAACCCAGCCAAGGCAAGAGAGAGTGGCATCAGGAAGGTGGGAACCCTCCCCACAAAGGGGGAGAGTGTTTTGGGTGTGGGAAAAGTGGGCACTGGAGGAAGGACTGTCGGAATCCCTGGAAAGAGACGAAGGGAAAGGCCACTCCCGCCCCAGCCTGTAAGGTCGGGGCAGGAACACCCGACTCATATGGGACACACATAGCCGCCCTACAGACACTTATAAACAGACAGGGAGCAGCAGCTATCGGAAACGGTACAGTAGCCGGTAGGATAAAACCCTCTGCTCCAACCCACCCAGATGCATGACCAAAGCCAGCGCAACCTGTGTACCTCTGTTCCCTAGAGTACGATGCCTGGAAGAGACCGTGCGTTACGATGGAGGTGGAGAAAGTGAAAGGGACCTACCTGCTAGATACTGGTGCTTCCAGCACCCCTGTATATGCAGATAACCCAGCTACCTCACCTCTATCGAACGGGGTCCCGTACAGTCTAGTGGGGTTCACAGGCAATGAGCAAACTGATTCGTTTTCCATCCTGCTCACCATTCAGTTAGGGACACTCAAAACCAAATGGAAGAGTGCCCTGATGAAATGGGAGCAGAAGGGAAAAGAGATCCTGGGAGCTGATTTTATAATTAGCCACAGATCCTAGTGGATCTCAGGAACCACTGTCTATGGGGAGCCACAGGGACTGACAGGGAAGGTGAGGTGGCGGTGATCCTAGAAAAAGGGGCCAAGGGAACGTTGTGTACCTAGAAGCCAAAGGAGGCTTACGACTTGGAATTACTGGTCAGTAACACCCCAGTGGAGTACCAGGCATATGTACGGGCACACCTTGCAGTATTCGCCACCCACAAACATGACTGTGGTAGGGTAACGGGGGTGGAAGTTAGTATAAAAGGGGACCCCATGACCCAACCACAGAAGCAATATAACTTCCCCAGGGAGGCAGAGGCAGACCTGACAATGGCACTGGGATCACTGATAAAGCAAGGGGAGTTAAGACCGATAGCTACCCATGTGAACTCTCCACTGTGGCCGGTTAAGAAACCGGACAACTCATGGAGGGCCACAGTGGACTATCGACTACTAAATAAGAATATCCCTGCCTGTGTACCCACTATAGCAGCCGTAGCGGATCTCATAGGGAGTATTCCTGCATCTGCGACCACTTTCACGGTGCTGGACATTTCAAATGGGTTCTGGTCCATTCCTTTAAAACGGGAGGACCAGTACAAGTTCGCCTTTACCTTTAAGGGCCAACAATACACGTGGAACTGTCTTCCCCAAGGCTTCCACAACAGCCCCAGCATTTTTCACCAATGCATGGCGAACTGTTTAAAGGGCTTTAGCAGACCCCAGCAGTTGGTGCAGTATGTGGATGACCTGCTTCTGTTCACCGATCAGGGGGAGGAGCATGGCCCACTGCTGGCTGAGCTGCTGGAGCTGCTAAAAGAAGAAGGGTTTAAAGTAAACCCCAAGAAGGCACAGATCAGCCAGAAGGAAGTCAAATTCCTGGGGCTGACTGTGCACGCTGGGGAAAGGACCATAGACGAGGCTAGAAGGGAGGCAGTAGAGGAGTTACCAGCCCCCAACACAGTGACAGGGGTAAGATCCTTTCTAGGGCTCACCGGGTACTGCAGAGACTTCATTGAGGATTATGCAGCCACCGCAGCCCCTCTGCTCAGGCTCCTACACAAGGGAGTAGAGTGGGACTGGGATGAGGGTTGCGAGGCAGCATTTAATCAGACCGCGCCAGCCTTAGGAGCGATAGATGTAGGAAAGGAGTTTTTCCTGGAGGTGGCAGCCAGCGGGGACAGTTTGAGCTCAGTGCTGCTTCAAGAGCGGCTCGGCCAGCTGAGACCGGTGGTTTACTCCTCCAGGATCCTCACAGATGTGGAGAAGGGGTACTCCAACTGTGAGAGACACCTCCTAGCCACACATTGGGCAGTGAAAAGATCCTTGATCTTCATGGGAGAGTCTCTTCTAACACTCCTAACCCACCACACACCTACCCAGGTGCTCCTAGATGGGAGGATTAAGGACGGGACGATGAGCAGTGCCCGCATTGCTCGCTGGACCCTGCTCCTCTCCCAGATGGACCTCCGAGTAGAAGGCCCCCACGAGCCAAGGCTCGCAGCCAACCTAATCTATCCAGGGAAAGCCCACAGGTGCTCCATAGAAGGGATACGGGAGGTGAACATTTGCCTTCGGGCTGGGTTACATCCTACAGGCTGGGACATCTACGTGAACAGGTCCAGCACGGTATCCGCTGGCGAGCGACTCACTGGGTGCGGAGTCTATGACCCAAGGGCAGGTATTGCCCTGGCAATCAAGCTCCCCAGCACCATGAGCGCCCAGCATGCTGAACTGTCCGCCGTAATGTACGTGGCGACCCACCCCGAGGAATTCCCTACCCCGTACACGATTTGCTCGGACAGCATGTTCACCTGCAATTCGTGTACGGAGTACCTGGCTATCTGGTCCCGTCGCGGATACACGTCCGCTGACGGGAGACCCCTGGCAATCAAGCCCCTGCTGGAGAAAATCATGACTGCAGTGGGGGAAGAGGGAAAAGTCTACATACATAAGGTGAAGGCCCATTCAAAAACCGAACCCCGTGCAGAGGGAAACCAACAGGCTGACAAACTGGCCAAAGAAGGTGCCCGCATGGGAAAGCTCTGGGACCCCTATGACACCGGCCGCATAGCAGCAGTCAAGAATAAGAACAGGGCAGCAGAGAGTACAGGGATAGCTTTGGCCCCGGACTTAAAAACAGTTCAGGCACAGGACCCGGTCCTGAAAGCTGTCCTGAACGCGCTAGCTAGAGGAGAGAGAGTAGAAGGCCCGTACGGCACAGCAGCCATTACCGTTAAGGAAGGCATGCTGTTTAAAGAGGGACAATGGGTCGTGCCACAGCAGCACCAGAGGGAATTCCTAAAACTGGCCCATGAGGGTCCAGGAGCGGGACACCCCGGGCCTGAGACCACCTGGCAATGGGTGGAACAGGCAGGATGGTGGCCGGGACTCGGGGAGGACGTCCGCGAGTTCTGTGCGAACTGCCTGGTGTGTGCTGCGAACAACCCTGACCCCCAGAAAAGGAAAGTGTCCCTAGGACACGTCAGGAGGGTAGAGGGACCATGGCATTCAAATCAAATTGACTACATCGGGCCCCTACCCACTGCCCAGGGAGGCTACAAATACTGCCTAGTCCTGGCGGATGTGTTCTCAAAATGGGTTGAAACCTTCCCTTGCCGATCAGCCACCGCACTAGGGACAGCTAAGATTCTAGTGAGGGAAGTGTTCTCCCGGCGGGGACTCCCACAATATGTGGAGTCAGACCAGGGGAGCCATTTCACAGGGCAGGTAATGCAGGCAACCCTTAAGGTGCTCGGCATTGAGGGGAAATGACACGTTGCCCACAATCCACAGTCATCGGGTATTGTGGAGTGTTTAAACCGCACCATTAAAGAAAGGCTGCGGAAGGAGATGGGAGACTCACCCCAAAAGTGGGTGGAGGTCTTACCGTTGGTTCTAATGGGGATCCGAGCCAGCCAGTCAAAGAGCACGGGGTATTCCCCATACGAGCTCATGACTGGCCGGATCATGCGGATCCCCACCCATGTCCTAGCCCCGGTGCTCACAGAAGGTCAGCTCAAAGAGGTGAACCGGGACCGATTTGTCAGGAACCTGTTTGAACACCAAAAACAGATTCACTGGCAGACTGCTAGTAACATGGGCAGACAGCATCGGAGTAACTGATTGCTGCTAGAACCCAGCAAACACCATGAATGGGAGATAGGGGACCAGGTCATGGTGAGGACCTATGCTCGGGTAGGGGTTTTTGAAGCATTATATATGGGGCCATATAGCATTGTCGACAAGGCCATAAAGCTGCCCCACCATACGAAGTGGTTACACATCAACCAGTGCAAGCTGTACAACCCAGAGTTAGCCAAGCACAGAGGGCAGCCGGGAGGGGTGAACCGTCCTCAGGACAGGGACCCTCCGTTGGCCACCCCCGACGGTGGAGGACCCACAGGGAATGTGGCAGGCTCAGAAACCATGCCTATAGGGGCGGTGAATTGCAGTACTGGAGGAGCTATCCCACCCATCGTTTGGGATTCGGACGCCCCCCAGTAACCGAAGCACTGAGGAGGACCCTCCGTACACCACGGCCAAAGATACCATGGTCACCAGCATCTGAACCTCAGCGATTCTACCCTAGGAGAAGGGCAGCCCAACAGGGAAGGCCAAAGGTCAGAAGTACAGAGGCCGCTCAGAGTAGGGAACCCCAGCCAGCCGCCTCCAGCGGTGAGGGTCTCACAGGAGCAGTAGCAACGAGCTGTCCCAGAGACAAGGGTCTCCAGCTCACCGGCTGCGGGGAAACCCTAGCATCCAGGTGGCTATCAGGCCGCACAAGGCATAGGCCTGACAGGGATTAACCTGGCCACCCAGAGACGGGTGGCGGTTGTACATAGCTCTAATTTTTAATTTAAGGCAGCTGACTGCACTGTTTTACATTTTAAGTTTAGTTTAGAATTAAGGTTAATGTTGCAGTAATGTTTAGGTGATTGTTTTAAGTTTGTCTTATGTGTAGCCAGCCTGAGAGCAGTTCTCAAGGGCAGGATCCAGACATTACCGGGTGATGGACAAACCTCAGGAGACCAATTGATGTTTAATTTTAATCTATGTTTTTCCTTCTGTAATGTGGTTGTACGTTGCTACATGCTGGTGAATATAATGTAATTGAAATGAAATGTAACTGTGCTGAAATGCAATTGTAGTGATTGAACCCCCTCCAAGCTGGGAGGGTGTAAATGTAAAAAGTTTGCACCTGTAAAGGGAAACGTGTGCATCTATGGTGATGTTGCATAGGTGTAATGCATATTTTCGATATTAGTTAGTTAATCTACGGGGAAGGTTATCTCTTGGGAGTCAGGAATTTTGCTCACCTGGAAGATGATACCTATGGTATCACAGGGGGGAGTGTAGAATTTACCAATATTTCGCAAAGATTCCTGGTACCTTTCCGCTGCAGAGGAGAAGAATCCCTTTCTGGACTTTTAAAATGGAAGGAAAAACTTCGGGACACAAATGAGTTTAAAGGGGCAGACAAGGCATGCAGTGAATAAAAAGGAATGTATTCATGGAGACGCCCCCCCCCCCCGCCCCCCACCACTCCCAGTGTTTGGGCTCATAGGAAAGGGAATTTAATTTGGAACTATCTACCAAAAAGTTTGAAATCCTAAAGTGCACATGGAAGAAACTATGAACTTTAATCAAATGTGGGATTTTTAAAAGGTGAATGTGGGTCTGCAAGAAAAGGGGTGGGGTCAATCTCCAAAGGGCCAGTTTGGACATTGGAGCTAATCAAATTGTCTGGAAACTGTTTACCCTCGAAACTTGTCCCTTGAAGACATTTACATTTTAACAATCGACCACGGAAGAAACATTTTCCACCCCACCCAGAGAACCCAAACGTCACATACATATTCCAACACCTTTTCAACAGGCATAGAAATACCTGGCTCAGGCCAGACTATCACAATGGACAAGAGATCATCAACGCAGAAAAGCCTATCAACGCCAGATTAAAACCACTTTATCAAGTTTCAGTTAGCTGGGCTGCAAAATTGAAACAAAGAGCTGGGCCAGATTTGGTGGGAGATAAGGAAGCCTTTTTGGGGTATATCTATTCCCAGTTTTACAAGGAAAAGAACACAAGCAGCCGGAGGTGGGGAGTGAAGAAATGGAGTAGTGAAGAAAACTACAAGACATCATCAAGGACCGACCGAGCACGAGGCCCACGAAATGGAAGGTTGTCAGCATCTAAATTGACAACCCGGGCCACCACAACTAGTAAAACGACCAACCGAAACCAACTCAGCAAAACCGAAGAATCGCCATTTATTTTCACTCGACAATCTACTTCTGAATGACCAATGGGTGAGAAATTACCAAAAAGACTAACTAAAACTATTCCTAATCAAAGAAAGTGGGTACTTACCCCATACATCCAAAACGCAACTCACCCCAACTGAACACTACGCAGTCCGAAGTCCTCTCCTCCGTCCAGGGTACGGCTCGACTAGAAGGCCAAGTGCAGCAAACCCCGAAATCGTGATTCATCGGCAACTGTCAAAAGGGATTGGTGAGCATAGCCCCTGAACCCCCAGAGCTATAACTTAGTTAGTTAGGGGAGTTGGGAGGGGGAGGCTGGGATTACTTGTGTAAATGTATCTGCATTCTCCTCTTTACCCCATTTAGAGTTTAAGCTGTATTCTTTTCCCCACAGGCTGTAGGTTGACAATTTATTCAATGTGTTGTACCCCACAGTGTGTATTGGTATTACTATTATGTGTGTGTTATTAAAGGTGTGCCTTTTACTTCCTTTTAAACACAATGAAGTCATACCTACTTCCGACCTTGAAACCGATTGTCTGTCCAAGTCTGTCACAGTCCCTTCATAATTCCAGCGTCTAGAACCAAGGTTGTGGGAGCGATTCGAAACCGCTCATATAAGGTCAGAAGGGAAAGCTGACCCTCCAAAATCACCCCTTACACGAAAGACAGTGGAGGGATGTGATCGAGGCACAGAAGAGGCATGAGTTCGGGGCCAGGGGCAGCACGGGCTAGCCCACACTGCAATATGTGTGCGCACTAGGTCCATGCAGCATTGCAGATCTCCAGTCGACTCGGTTAACCCTTGCCACTGGGCCAAGACCTAGCTCTGACAAGCCCGCCTGGTGGTTGGTGTGCAACGGCCACCACACGTTAAAAGTATCCATGCACAGGCATCTTTCCCCCTTCAGAATGTAGTTCGGGACCTGGAATATTAGGTCCTTCATTGAAACACCTGTGAACTCATCCCTTTTTGGCGTGGAAGCAAGTCATCCTCGTTTCGAGGGACGGCCTATGATGATGGCACAAATGAAAATCTTCCCTCAGAGTAAGAGGAGAGTGGAGTACATGATAAAGTCTAATCGAGGGGTTCGGGTGATTTATATATAGAATAATGGATACCCGGGAGTGAGTTGCAGGCTGAATTCTAATTGAGAAGTTTGGGTGGTTTATATATAGAATAACTGATATCTGGGAGTTGGTTACAGGCTGGAATAAAATTGAGTGCGCTTTGGTGGGTTTATATAGAGAATAACAATGGATGTTATGAAGAAGTTAAAGGTTGGAGTCTAACTAAGAATTCAAATGGTTTTCTGTAGAATAACAAATGGTCAGGAAAGCTTTGTAAAGGAATAGGTGAAATGTAAATGTACCCACATTATAGGAAATCTAATATTTGGCATGTTGAGCATTTTAGGATGTTTTTTTCCCTCTAACATTCTCTCTTGTCTGAAAGTGATGACTCAAACTGGATTGTGCTCCCACAGGTTGTCTACTACCTTGCCTAGCCTGCCTTTCTTCATCTGTGAGTGTATGCAGCCTATTCCACTATAACAGGAGTGAGTATGGGGCGGGACACCATGTCCAAGCCTGACCTTGTACTCAACCTACATCCACACTTGGGCACTTCCCAAGATGGATCATTAGATTGCATTCAGCAGTGAGTACCTTGTCCAGGTAACTCCCTTCCCTGACATTCTGCCACTGAGGCCTATTGTGGTGGTTGAGACCAGTAATTGCACCTGCGACCTTGTCACCCTGTATGACCTAATACCAAACCAGGTGCAGTATTTGCCATCAATGTGTCAAAGGAAAGATTTGTTGGTATCTCCAGGTTAAGAGCTAAGGCTCCAAAAGGAGGCAAGATTGATGCATAACCTGAACTAATCAGATTGTTCTCATGAGTTAAGCCACCATTACAGAACTATAAGGTAAATTCACCAATTCTATGCCCTCCCATTGGGAACTCACACCTAAAGGGAGGGTTGGTTGGAAATTCAGCAACATTGTGTTATAGTCAGGCTTGTCTAGAGCACAGGATCAATTAATTTGCCCTATCGTGTCACCATATAGAGAGTTAAGAACCAATGATCTCCACTGAACAGAAACCCAACTGGACCAGCCATATAAATGTCTTTGTTATTCGAGATGATCAGAGGCTGGGTATTCTGCGATGATTGGCTTCAGATTCCCTAAAGCCTCTCCACCATCGACAAAGCACAAGTCAGGAGTGTGATGGAATATTCTCCACTTGCCTGAATAAGTACAGCTTCAGCATCACTCCAGAAGCTCGACACCATCCAGGACAAAGCAGTCTGCTTGATCGGCACCCCAGTCACCTGTTTAAACATTCATTCTCTCCACCACCAGCATACTGTGACTGCAGTGTGCACCATCTACAGGATGCACCGCAGGAAATCGGCAAGACTTCGTCAACAGTACCTTCCAAACCAGCGACCTCCATCATCTCGAAGGACAAGGACTGCGGGTACATGGGAGCATCACCACCTGCAAGTTCCCTCGTAATGTATGCACCTGTGAGTATGCTCATAGCTTTGTAAAGTTGTTGAGGTCAAGAGGAGTGGGTGTTCCATATTTATGTTGAATGTGCAAGGTTGCAGCCCCTATTCTATTACTTGAAGGGGCTGCTCCTCAAATTCTGGTTGCACTTCAGTCCCACACTCCTGTGCGGAGGGGAGCGGGTAGGTCCGAGGGCCTCCTCGTAAGACTGCTCCTGGGTATGGCCATGGGGGCCATCAGCCAGTCCAGGCAGCGGGCGGTCGAGGGGGTCGTTCAGCCCGATTGTCTGCCTCTCTTCTGCGGTTACATCCGAGCCAGGGTGTCCCTGGAGATGGAGCACGCGGTGTCCACCGGTACGCTCGCGGCCTTCCGCGAGAGATGGGCACCAGAAGGACTGGAGTGCATCATCACCCCCAGCAACCAAATTTTAATTTGATTTTATGTTTTAAAGTTTAATTTGTTTTAATTGCCAGTGTTTTTAGTGTCCCCCTCCCCTTTTATAGGGGGCACTTGGAAAAAAAATTTGATTTTAGTGCCAAATAAACCCCCCAAAAAAACAAAAAAACACACAAAAAAGGGCCTTGAAAATGTTTGGTGTGTCCCCTAGATCGGGGGGCACGATTTAATGTTTAGTTTTTCCTCCCAAAAGAGTTGTAAAGCTGTTGAGGTCTAGAGGAGTGGGTGTTCCATATTTATGTTGAATGTGCGAGATTGCAGCTCCTATTCTATTACTTGAAGGGGCTGCTCCTCAAATTCTGGTTGCAATTCAGTCCCACACTCCTGTGCGGAGGGGAGCGGGTAGGTCCGAGGGCCTCCTCGTAAGACTGCTCCTGGGTACGGCCATGGGGGCCATCAGCCAGTCCAGGCAGCGGGCGGTCGAGGGGGTCATTCAGCCCGACTGCCTGCCTCTCTTCCGCGGTTACATCCGAGCCAGGGTGTCCCTGGAGATGGAGCACGCGGTGTCCACCGGTACGCTTGCGGCCTTCCGCGAGAGATGGGCACCGGAGGGACTAGAGTGCATCATCATCCCTGGCAACAAAATTTTAATTTGATTATTATCGTTTAAAGTTTAATTTGTTTGTTGTGCTGGTTTTTAGTGCCCCTACCCCCCTTTTATCCAGGGGGCACTTGTATAATTTGTGTTTTTTAGTGCCCTAAAAAAAAACAAATAAACAAAAAAAAGGGCACTTGAAATGTGTTTGGCGTATCCCCCCTCCTCTTTAATCAGGGAACACTTGATTTAATGTTTATTTTTGTTTTCGACAAAAGAGTTGTCGAGCTGTTAAGGTCTAGAAGAGTCCGTATTCCATGTTTTTATTGAGTATGCGAGATTGCAGCCCCTATTCCATTATTTGAAGGGGCTGCTCCTCAAATTCTGATTGCACTTCAGTCCCATACTCCTGATCTTTGGGCAGCAGGCGGTCGAGGGGGCCGTTCAGCCCGACTGCCTGCCTCTCTTCCACGGTTACATCCGAGCCAGGGTGTCCCTGGAGATGGAGCACATGGTGTCCATCGGTACACTCGCGGCCTTCCGCTAGAGGTGCGCGCCGGAGAGACTGGAGTGCATCGTCATCCCCGGCAACCAAATTTTAATTTGAATCATTATTGTTAAAAGTTAATTTGTTCAAATTGTCAGTTTCAGCGTCGCTTTAATAAGGGGGCATTTGATTTACATTTGATTTACAGGTACAACGAAAATAGTTGTAGAGCTGTTGAGTTGGGAGTGGCTTAGCCAGTCATGTGATGTTCACAAGACTCAATAAAACCCCAGCCAGTTGGGTCCAGGTGATCCACGATGAGGCAGGTGTTTGTGAGCCTGGTGGATGAACTGGTAATGTGCAGTGTGATTATTAATATTTGTTGTTACTGCTACAACTACAGTGAGAGCGAGAGTGAATCTAGGACCCTGTGAGAGGAGGAGGAAGAAAAGCTGCCTTCTAGGTACATCTAGAGGGAGATTGTGAGCGTCTGGGAGGAGGAGGAGGCCTGCTGCCTGGAGCGGGGAGAGGAGGGAAAGCTGACAATACTCCTGTTACTGTTGTAGAGTTTGAGATAGGGGGAAGGAACAGCTGCCATTCACTCACCAACTGTGTGGAAGGAGGGAGAGTGTTTTGGATCGATAATAATAGACCCAGGTTTGGGATCTGGATGAATGTTAAATAAGAGACAAGACAAATGAAGTAAAGAATAATATACCGTTTACTAAGAGAAAAGAAACATAATAATAATACAGTTTACGAAGAAAAAAGAAGTATGATAAGATGCAACAACACTCACGGCCTTCAGCCCGTCGGGAACTCCGCAACGACGGCTGGTCTGGAGCATTGGAGGTCCCGGCACCACTCGCGAATCACGGTCCAAGGTAAAGTTTGAAGAGCTACGGTACCTTTTTACTATCAAACAAACATACTGTTGAACAAAACATGGGTGCATGTAGCTTATGGCCAACTCCTAATCTGTAAGGCCCCAGGTGCTTGTCCACAAAGCATGAGATCTTGAGGTGCCAACCGTCTCATAACAAGCTGGTGTGCGTCCCAAGGTCGCTTCCCTCTCTCTCTATAGCAACAACATTCTACGGGTCATGGGACAGAGACACACTGTAAATGACTAAATATCATAATTAACAGTATGTGATTAACCCCATACAATACAATCCACCCTTGATATTTAGACATTCTAAGTAATATAATCAAATTGAAAGTGTAATGCATCAGTTACACGTTGAGTATGCACAAGCAACGCCCGCAATCTACACTAAAGAATACATACAAGCAGTAATATCAGTACTAACGCGACGAGTAAAACAACGATAGCATGTATTAACAGCTTCAAAGCGGTGGACGTTTTTTGGGGACCATCCGTAAAAGATGTCCCACCAATACAATCCGCCCTTGATTGTCTTGCGTATGATCAGTGTTAACTAACCGCCACCCTGTACGGCCATCCCATGCTGTGTTTGAGACTGGAAGTAGCACAGTCACAGATAACGAGACACAGAGACTTGCCAGCACGAGTTGGTAAGTCGCCATTTTGGCAGAATTCCTGTGGGAGGAAGCATAAGTATATTAATTTCAGCCTCGTTTAGTCAATTTACCCTTGTCAACACAGAGAGGAATATCTTGACCAGTCAGGAGCACCCAATAAGTGTTTCCTTCTCCTTTCGCGAAGATTTCCCCTGCTTGTAAGGGTTTCTGGGGGTACTACACCCACACTTTTCCTCCTTCACAAACTGTGTCCTGAGTCTGATTGTAGGGACACTAACTTTGCCTAACATGTGGCTCATGGGAGATCCCCCCCGCAATGGTCGGTGATTCAGATTGCGTATTGCTTGTGGTAAGACCTATAACCACCCTTGCAATGTGTTAGTGGGAGTTAATATTTTAATCTGTTGCTTAAGTAGTCCATTCATGCGTTCTATTAACCCTGCAGCTTGCGGATAGTAAGGTATGTAAAACATCCAATAGATCCCGTTGTCTACCGCCCACTGTTGCACTGTTTGACCTGTGAAGTGCGACCCATTATCGGACTGTACTTCTGCTGGCTCACCGTAGTATGTGATTAAATTCTCCAGTCCTTTAATCGTACTTTGTTGATTCGCTTTAGTCACTGGATAAGCTATCAAAAGTCCAGAATAGGTATCAACAGCAGTGAGCAAATATTGGAACCGTTGTTGCAATGGTAAAGGTTCTACATAATCAACTTGCCATATTTGTGCTGGTTGAGTCCCTCTCTTAATATGGGCGCCGGGTTGTCGTTGTAGGGGAAAATGCTTCACCTTTTGACAAATTTCACAGGTGTTTATGATCTGTTTAACACCGTCCGTAGTCAAATGTAACCCCCTATTTCATGCCCATTGTATCGTACCCTGAATGCCCAAATGTCCAGATTTGTGGTGGGCACACTTGCCTGTGCCATATTCTTCCACTTCCGCCTCTTTGACAGTCCATACCCAGGCTATATTATCAACGGTGTTATTATATTCAGAGGTCTTTGAAGTGTTTTTCATGTGAGCGTCCACATGATATACAGTTATTTTCATCTTCTGGGCTTTGGACCATATTTGTTCCCGTAGGTGCTTTCCCCACAAGTCTTTCCCAGTTATTTGCCAGTTATGTTCATGCCAGTTTCGCATGCAGCTTGCCATGCCATTGGCTACTGCCCATGAGTCAGTATATATGTGTACTTGTTGCTGTTCCTCTTCGAACACAAGGACTACAGCTGCTAGTTCTGCTAGCTGGCTGGAGCCTCCCACGCCCTCATCATGCACAATTATCTGGGTTTTTAGATTGAAGGCAGCGGCTCACCATCGCCGAAGGCCATTTTGCCAGACTGCTGAGCCATCTGTGTACCAGGCATGGCTACGTTCTTCAAGTGTTCAACTGTTCAAAAGACACACCCCAGGAGATCGGTGACTCTTGGGTTAAACTGACAGACGACTGCGTAAGTTCACTCTCAGCTGTTTGTGGGTATTCAGCCACATGCTCATGTAGTCGGGTGATTCCTTCTTTTCCTTTACTTGCTCTGTCTGCGATATACCATTTCCAGCGCAATATGGAGTTTTGCTGCGCTCGCCCGACCTTGTGTGTCTCATATGGGTAGGTCTGGTCTTAAACTGACTTTGTCATCCCCTGTCTGTCCTTCTGTTTCTGTTAAAGCCCAATAACATGCTAATAATTGTTTCTCAAATGGAGTGTAACGAGTAGCAGCATCTGTCAATTTTCTAGACCAGAACCCTAACGGTATACGAGTGCCATGTTGAACCTGCCACAAACTCCATACTGCAGTATCATTGGTAACGGATACCTGTAGCTCAAAAGGCTGGCAGGCACTCGCGGGGCTCGGGTAAAGCTTGAGCTATGGCTTCTTTGGCTGCATCAAAAGCCACCTGCTGTTCCTTTCCCCACTCGAAGTTGGCCTTTTTTCGTGTTCTGGCATACAGTGGTTTTAATAACATCGTGAGGTGAGGTATGTGTCTCCTCCAGTAACCCAGTAGTCCCACAAACCGTTGTGTCTCAGTTTCAACCGTGGGGGTGGCCATTTCTTGAATTTTATTCTTCACATGCTCGGGATGATGCGCTCACCCCGAGACCATTGGATCCCCAGAAACTGGACAGTCTGGCTAGGGCCCTGCACCTTCTTCGGATTTATCTCCCAGCCCCTGTCTCGCATGTGTTGGACTAAAGTAGCTAGGGCTTCTGACACCACTGCCTTGGTGGGCCCCCTTATTAGTACATCATCGATGTGGTGTACCAGTGAGATATTAGGAGCCAACGTGCACATGTCTAGGTCCCGGGCCACCAATCCGTGGCATAGAGTAGGGCTATGTAGGTAACCTTGAGGTAGGCGTTTAAACGTTTATTGCCTCCCTTCCCAAGTGAATGTAAACTGGTCCTTGGATTCTTCCGCTATTGGAATGGAGAAAAAGGCATTGGCCAGGTCAATTACCGCATACGACTCCGCGCCTTCTTCAGACAGCCGCTCTGGGACAGCGGTTGCCAGGGGAGGGGCAAATATGTTCAGTTGTCGGTAGTCCAGTCATCCTCCAACTTTTGTCGGGTTTCTGCACAGGCCAAACAGGGCTATTGTAGGGGGACACCGCATGTCTAATGATACCTGCCTCCAAGAGCCCTTGTATGGTTCCCCTATAAGGTTCACACTTTCTGAAGACTTCCCACATACAGGACAACACTACGAAGGGTTAAAAAAACCTTCACTCTGTTTGAAAAAGTGGGTGGAGTTAAAACAAATCAGCAGCTCCACTACCTTTCCAAACAGGCTTTCAGACACATGAAAAAATTCATTCCGCAGTCAAAAGAAATCACACAAGCACTTTCATTCAAAGACAGACATTCACAAAGTCTTTCTTCATTCAACAAAGCTTATCATGGTTACTCCCCTGCCAGGTAAGTAATCAGAATGTGTGGCCTCAGATCCCCGGGAGCTTGGGTTGATGTGGTTCTAACGGAGGGTGCTCCCGGATCCCGGCCACACCCCTAGTCGAGGGGATCTTCTACATTCTCTAACTGTCCTAACAATAGGCAAGTGTGCCCCACCCACTGCCCTTGGGCTGATCCCAATAATGCGAGTAGTGCACCCCTCATCATAGGAGGGCCACTCTTCATCAGCCTGCTACGCATTCTTGCCGTAAAGAGCTCCTGATCTGGTCCCCCATATTGTTGGTGATATATTACTCCCTGTGTTGCCATGTTGCGCAACTGTATCGCACCCTCCACCATAGTATTCCAAGGTTTTACCTCCCCTTCCCAATCAACGGCAGAGGGATATTTTTGCCGGACCCCTATAGTAACCATGTCCCATAGCGAACTTGTGCCCTGGACATTCCGTAGTACTGCTGTGATAAGGTGGTCTGTAGTCATTGTCCCTATTTCTTGTAACTCACTAGTGGTGAAGTCACGCATCCCTCTAGTGGTTACCGGCTGTTCCCTATCTTGCTGATTCGTCTTACTTGTCAAAAACGTATGGGGGAGGGTCTTTAGTTTCCTCCCGTTCCCCCCCCTCTCCATCTGTCCACTCATATTCTGAGTCAAAGGAGAACCAGATATTTTTGGTGCACCACCCACAATTTTTTCCAGCTTGTATACATTCCGCACATGATTTTGCATTGGCTTTTAAACATTCACTGGGGTCTGATTGAACAAGTCCAAACCACATGCAGCAGCAAATCAGTGCAATACAAAGGATATATTTCAAATCCATCTGTAATTTCTGTGATCTGGCTTTCTTTTTATTTTGTACTGTTGCCACACGGTATATTAAAGTTTCTGATTGTTCATTGACCTTGTCCGCCCGTTCTTGTGCAGTGTCGAGTTTTGACTTTCCAAAACCTTAGAAGCTGTTTTTAACTGTAGGTTTTCTGCCTCACTTTCCTTAAGTTGTTTACACATCGGCCTTAATGCTGTCAACAAAATCCATCCCATTTGTGGGGGACTACATTTCTCCTGTGGGAAGTCCGCTTCCTCCAGGAGAGACAGTACCGCGTGGGGTACGATTCCATCTTTGCTCTGTTCCAATAACTGCGTATCCCAATGTTGCGGGGGTCCAAACCGGGCTAGCACATTGGCAAGAGAGCCAAAACCCTCATCCCTCGTGCTCCACCCTGGTATTCTATACCTCTCTCCCGTAGGAGGAGACTGCTTCTTGTCTTTTCTCTTAAACATTTTACCAGATCTTGTTCATGGCGCCAAAATGTTTTGGATCGATAATAATAGACCCAGGTTCGGGATCTGGATGAATGTTAAATAAGAGACAAGACAAATTAAATAAAGAATAAGATACCGTTTACTGAGAGAAAAGAAACATAATAATAATACAGTTTACGAAGAAAAGAGAAGGATGATAAGATGCAACACACTCACGGCCTTCAGCCCGGCAGGAACTCCGCAACGACGGCTGGTCTGGAGCCTTGGGGGTCCCGGCACTGCTCGCGAATCACGGTCCAAGGTAAAGTTCGAAGAGCTACGGGACAGTGCTGTACCTTTATACTATCAAACAAACATACTATTGAACAAAACATGGGTGCATGTGGCTTATGGCCAACTCCTAATCTGTAAGGCCCCAGGTGCTTGTCCACAAAGCATGAGATCTTGAGGCGCCGACCGTCTCATAACAAGCTGGTGTGCGTCCCAAGGTCGCTTCCCTCTCTCTCTATAGCAACAACATTCTACGGGGCATGGGACAGAAACACACTGTAAATGACTAAATATCTTAATTAACCCTATGTGATTAACCCTGTACAATACAGAGAGCCATTGTCAACATCAACAGGTGGGTGTATTTTGGTGCACTCCCCAAAAAAACTTGTTTAATCGGTGGGGGGAAGAAAGAAGATTAATAAGATCATTGCGGGGCGGGGGGTGTGTGCGTGCAAGTGTGTGGGGTTCTTGCGAACAATTAGGCCCCTCACACCATTGGAAGCACCCCTCCCCCATTGCCTGGCCCGGGTTGGCTGGAGCTACCTTTCTTAACATCTTTTAGAGTACTGTGCCTGGGTGGTTCCAGCCATCCCGGGTGAAGGAATCTTCTCCCCACCGCCAGAAGAATATAAAGACTTTATTTGTAATCCAGGGAGTGCACCCCCTGCAAGCACCCACCCAACGTTGTGAGGAGTGCCTGATACCATAGCCTCCCTCTTTCCCACCCACCCCCCTCTCTGTCTCTCCTCTCTCTGTCTCTCCTCTCTCTCTCTCTGAGAGCCTCTTTTAAAATATATTTTATAAAACAAACAAGTACTGAGCAGAGGGAAAAGGGCCCTTCCACAATTGTCAAAAGTTGGGGGAGATGTGCCTCATTAAGAGCTGCCTCTGCTCAATAACGAGGCCAATCAAGACCTTTCAGGCCTTTGACTTTAGGGTGAGTGTAGCCCTTAAAGGGACCCCGATATGGCGAGTCCATTTTTGCCGGTGGCGGGGCCAGCACAAACTTATGCGCGCGTGGCAGCAATGGCCACGGCGGTTCCTGGTGCTCCGCCACCTTTCAGACTCATTACTAAAATGAACAGAGTCAAGAGCTACACTCACCCCAACACGACCATCGAGGAGTGCGTGAGGGCAATGGCTGGGGTAGTCGGCCCCTCGGCCATTGTCGCCACCTTCAAAATGTACGGGAAGGCTGTGTTCTTCCTGGAGTCGGTGCGGGCGGTGTCCCTGGTCTTCAGTAAGTGGCTCACAGTGGGCGGGACCTTCCTGATGGTGGATCCTCTCGAGGCACCGTGCAGAGGGTCGTCATCTCGAATGTCTGCCCTTTGTTCCCGGTGAGCTCCTCCTCCCCCACCTACGTCAACTGGGGGAGGTGAGGTCGGGGATAACACCGATACCGCTCGGCTTCAGGGATGCCAGCCCCCGTCATGTATTCTCCTTCCGCTGCCAGCTTTTTGTTCGGCTGGCGCGGGAGAAGATAACGGAGGGAAGTTTTAGTGTGGTCCATGTGGGGACTGCCGACCGCGTCTTCTGGATATCGGACGGCGTGCAGTGCCACGCCTGTAGGGAGGTGGGGCACGTTTGTAAGAACTGCCCCGCCTCCAAGGCTGCTAAAGCAGCCAAAGCAGCCAAGGCTGGCACCGCCGCCACTCCTCCCCCGAGTATCGTCCGCGTGCCGGGAGCCGTGGGTGCGCAGGCATCATCGGAGGCCTTTGCCTTCGCGGCCTCCGGAGGGGGGGAGGGAGTGCGTCCGGTCAGAAAGAAAGCGCGGCGCAAAACAAAACACCTTCAAGCGAGTCCCCTCAGTGGGCCAGACAGCCCCATCACCACGCTCAGCCGACACCTGTCACCGGCGAGCATGAGGTATCCGAACCCGTGCCCAAGCCCTTGACCGCTACCGCGGAGAGTTTACCACCCACGGTCGGGCTCGGGCGCGGGCGCGGGCGCGGGAAAGACAAGTCAAATGGAGGAGCGGAGCTGGAGGCCTCGGCAGATATGGAGGTCTCCCTGCCTCCACGCCCCCACCAGACTAAAAAGGAGATACTGCTCCAATGAAGCGGAGGAGGAACATCATATCTCCGTGGAGGAATTAGTGCCCGCCGCGTGTCCGACGTCTCCCACCAGCGCTCCCAAACCAAGCTGAAGGGAAGTCCGTCCCCGGGGAGGGTGAGACAACCGAGGTTGCCCAGCCTCTGCCTCCCGGGGATAGGGAAGAAGATCTGCCTGTTGCGGGGGGGCGCAGGGCCGCCGGAAGAATGCGTCACCGCCGGTTCGAGTGTCCCAGGGATTGAGGCAGGCGAGGCCGAAAAGGCCGAATCTGAGCCCGCCCAGCCAATAACCAACATCCCCCGAGATCCACTCAACCTGGCAGAAAAACTAAAAGAAACAGAAAAAATAAATGAATCTCAAGAAACTGCACTCAGTGGGCTGGGGGGTGGTGGTGGGGAGGGTGAGGAACCCCAATCTTCGCCGCTCACATTGGAGCCGGGGGACTTGGAGGAACTGGAGCTGTACTTCGGCCCAGTTTCTCTGTGTTCCCCGGTGCCTGGGGCAGAGGAGGACCCCCATCCACTGCCGCTTCCCGACCCGACAACCCTAGAATAAGAGGCCGGGGGGACTCCTCTGCCGACAATCCGGGGGGTGGGATCGGGGTAGAGCCAGGGCCGGATGGAGCGGCCTGGCCATTTGCCATACCCCGTGTGGTCGACGGACCGGTTGCTGGCGGCGACCTCCCGGAGGGGGACGGGGACTCGATGGAGGGCGCGGAAGAAGATCTGGAGTCCATCGCCAGTGAGACGGTGGATCTCCTCGTGCCCGCCACTGAGTCCCCCCTCATTCCTGTAAAGGAACTCCGGAACTTTATGGTCGAGAGCCAGGGTCGCCACAACCGAGCTCATCTGGCCCGGGAAAGATGGTCCGAGCCAGCGCTCCTCATCAGGTCCGTCCGCGTCGCCGCTAAAACGATGGCCACGGGCGGGCCCTTATCAAAGGCGCAAAGCCTTGAGCTGCGCCGGCTCAAAAGGTTCCTCGCTAGGCTGCTGAGGGAGTGGAGGTCAACAAACAACTCCACCTCCCTCCCCCACAATAGGTCAGGTAGAGGTTGCACTATGCTTTTGCCATGAAGATAACCATAGCCAGCCTCAACATCAACGGCAGCAGAGAGGCACACCGTAGATTTAACAATTTTTCGCTCCTGCGGGAGGGGAAATATGCGATGTGCTTCCTGCAAGAAACCCACACCGTTCCGGGAGACGAAGCCACGTGGCTCCTGGAATGGCAAGGAGTGGTCCACATGAGCCACCTCACCGCACTTCTTTTGGGGTGGCTATCTTGCTGGCCCCGCATTTTCAGCCAGAGATCTTGGGGGTCGAGGAGCCCGTGCCAGGTCGCTTGCTGCACGTCACGGTTCAACTGGGGGACGTGCCACTCCATCTCGTGAACGTGTACGCCCCTCACCCCGGCCCGCAGCAAACGCGCTTCTTCGAAGAAGTGTCCACTCTCCTTGGCTCCGTCGACGTCGGCGACTGCATTGTCCTCAGGGGGGATTTTAACTGCACCCTCGAGGCGAGGGACCACTCCGGTGCCCCGCAGTGCATGACGGCGATCGAGAAGTTGAGGGACCTGGTCGGGTTCTTCGACTTGGTGGACATCTGGAGAAATCTCCATCCCGACTCCAGCGCCTTTACTTGGGTGAGGCCTGGAGTTGGATGGTCTAGAGTCGACCGCCTTTACGTGTCTCGGGCGTACGTTTCCTGCGTCCCGGCGGCCTCCATGCGGCCGGTGCCGTGTTCGGACCACCACCTGGTGTGGGCGGAGCTCGCTTCGCTCTGCGTGCAGGCAGGGTCCATGTACTGGCATTTTAACAACCGGCTGCTGGAGGACGAGCAGTTCCGGGATTCGTTCCGTCGTTTCTGGGCCGACTGGAGAAGGAAGCAGCGGAGCTTCCCCTCCTTGAGGCTATGGTGGGACGTGGGCAAGGCTCATGTCCGTCTCTTCTGTCAAGAGTACGCGAGGGGGTCGACCAAGTGGCGGGCGGCCAGAGTCGGGCGCCTAGAAAAAGAGGTGCTCGACCTGGAATCCCGTCTCGGTCAAGTCGTCCAGGACCCGGCCCTGCGGACGGTGTACGAAGCGAAGAAGGCCGCGCTGAAGGACCTGCAGCTCACCGGGTCCCGAGGCGCGTTCGTGAGGTCGCGGAACCGGTTCGTCCGGGACCTGGGCCATGGCTCCCCCTTCTTCTACTCACTGGAAAGAAAACAGGGGGTCCGTAAGCAGCTCTTGATTCTGCTGGCCGACGACGGACCTCAGGTCTCGGATCTGGAGGGCGTCAGCAACAGGGCCAGTGATATTACAGGGCGCTGTTCTCTCTGCATCCGTCCAGCGAGGAAGCGTGTAGAGTTTTGGTGGGAGGAGCAGCCGAAGGTCGGCCCAGAGGGCGCCGAAAATCTGGAAGCTCCACTAAGCTTGGCAGAGCTGACTGATGCCCTCGACCGGCTCTCAAGGGGAAAAGTCCCGGAGCTGGACGTCCTGGGGGGCGACTTCGCGCGGGTCCTGGGGGAAAGTCTGGCGACCGGGGAGATGCCCCTCTCTTGGCGCAGGGCAGTCATCGTTCTGCTGCCTAAGAGGAGCGATCTCCGCCTCCTTAAGAACTGGCGCCCGGTCTCCCTTCTCAGAAGGGTGCGCCAGGGATGCTACATGTCCAGCCAGTTATATGCCATCTGTGTGGCACCTTTCCTGCGCCCCCTGCGGAAGAAGTTGACAGGACTGGCTCTGCAAGGGCCGGGCGTGGAGGTCATCATCTCGGTTCGAGGATCCCGTTGACCTGCGGAGGATACGTGAGTGCGAGGAGATTTACTCGGCCGCATCCTCCGCCAGGATCAACTGGGAGAAATGTTCTGGACTCCTGGTGGGTCAGTGGCGGGTGGACTCCCTGCCGGAGGAGCTCAGGCCTTTTGTCTGGAGCACGACCCATCTCCTCTGGAAGTCTACCTCAGCCCCGATGAGGACGCCTTGCCGGCGAACTGGCAAGAGCTGGAGGCCAAGGTCGCCGCTCGCCTAGTGCACTGGACTGGACTGCTCCGAGTGCTGTCCTATAGGGGTTGAGCACTCGTCATAAACCAGCTGGTGGCCGCTATGCTGTGGTACCGGCTGGTCACTTTGACCCCTCCCCCTGCGCTTGTCGCCAAGATACAGAAGAAGCTGGTGGACTTCTCTGGAACAACAGGAAGCACTGAGTCTCTGCTGCGGTCTTGCGTCTCCCACTTAGGGAGGGTGGTCAGGTGCTGGTGTGCGTCAGCACCCAGCTTGCGACTTGCCGTCTTCAGACCCTGCAGATACCTTTACGTCGAGCCCCCTCCTACGTATTTCTTCCGCCAGCAGTACAGCCTCAATTACGACACACAGCTCCTGTTTGAGAGCCTGGGGGGGCGTCAGGACCACCATGCAGGGGCTGCCTGTCTTTTACCAGAAACTCATCAGGGTCTGGAACTGAGTCACCACCAAGTGCAGCTCTCAACCATCTGGAGTGGCGGCTGTCCTGCAGGAGCCGCTGCTCAGGAATCCATAACTCCACGACCGCGGTTTTACGTGGCAGGCGGATGAGAGGACTGTGGCTGGCGAGGTGACCAGGGTCAGGGACCTGCTCGATGGCGGAGGAGCGGGCTGGATGGCACCAGACGTGCTGGTACGGCGCCTAAACTGGGCCAATGTCCGGTGCGCGGCCAATGCCATCGAGTCACTAAAAACAGCGCTGGGCCCTGACTCCGTTAGGTATGTCGAGGAGGTTCAAGCATGTGGGGCGATCCCGTCCGAACTGACCCCCATCCGGACGGATTCCTCATCGGCACCAAGCCCCGAAACCTCCCTCGGGAGCCGGCGCCTCATAACTTGAGCCGCCTCAGGGAAATCCCCTCTATGCCTTTCAATTCTGCGTGGAGGGGTTTCCTGTACATGCTGCTCCTGCACACTCTCCATCTTGCCATCCTCGCCTGCCATCCGGACACGCCATGGTGCACATTCTTGCCGTCCGGAGGAGGCGGGGGTCCCCGATGGAGTACACTCTATGCGGGAGTTCTCCCACTATGTATTGGGGACTTGGCCTGGAGGGTGGTGCATGGAGCAGTCCTGTGCAATAAATTTTTAAGTCGGTTCACGGGCTCCCAGGCTGCCTGCAATTTCTGCGGTCTGGAGGAGTCCGTGTTCCATGTTTTTATGAAATGTGCGAGGTTGCAGACCCTATTCCATTCTTTAAAGGGGCTGCTCCTCTAATTCTGGTTGCACTTCAGTCCCACACTCCTGATCTTTGGGCACCCTGTGCGGAGGGGAGCGGGTAGGTCCGAGGGCCTCCTCGTAGGATTGCTTCTGGGCACGGCCAAGGGTGCCATCAGCCGGTCCAGGCAGCGGGCGGTCGAGGGGGTTGTTCAGCCCGACTGCCTGCCTCTCTTCCGCGGTTACATCCGAGCCAGGGTGTCCCTGGAGATGGAGCACGCGGTGTCCACCGGTATGCTCACGGCCTTCCGTGAGAGGTGGGCGCCGGAGGGACTGGAGTGCATCGTCACCCCCGGCAACCAAATTTTAATTTGATTTTATATGTTTTAAAGTTTAATTGGTTTATTGCTGGGTTTTAGTGTCCCCCTCCCTCTTTTAGCCAGGAGGCACTTGAATAATTTGTGGTTTTAGTGCCCCCCCAAAAAAAATCACAAAAAATCACAAAAGAAAACCCCAAAAAATAAAAAATAAAAAAAAGAAGGCAGTTAAAAGTGCCTGGAGTGTCCCCCAGATCGGGGACACTCGATCTAATGTTTATTTTGTCCCCCCCCAAAAGAATTGTGGGTCAATAAAGTTGTCGTAACACTTTCAGTAATCCAATACCAACATTAATTACATCCACTCTGCATTATTTGCAAGTTATTAATCTCTGCTTTAATCATATCAATTAAGTTGACTAACACCAATTTAGGCAATTATTACTGGGTAGTTCTCTTTTTAATAAAGTAGATTGGGAACACCCCACTAGTTTGAGGGAGGCCTTTAGAAACATGTTGAAAGTCAAGTTGCCTAATGATATACCAGCGAAGTCGACATGTTGACTACAGAGATACTCTGCTAGCTAACTGAGTCCAGCATACTTCTATCCTTTGGTCCATGCAAGTCACACTATTGTACAACTGGTGTGAGGAGGATTGCACAAAACTGTTAACAAATTTTATGCCTTGAGTCCTTGAGTCCATTTCCTGTCTCCTGCTGGCTCTTGGTAAGGTGGAGGAGGGGCTGAAGGAAAAGATTCTCACCCTTGTGTCCCTTCATGTATCGGATGAGGTGTTAAACCGAGGCCCTGTCTGCTCTCTCAAGTGGACATAAAAGATCCCATGGCACTATTTCGAAGAAGAACAGGGGAGTTATCCCCAGTGTCCTGGCCAGTATTTATCCCTCAATCAACATAACAAAAACAGATTATCTGGTCAGTATCACATTGCTATTTATGGGAGCTTGCTTGTGCACAAATTGGCTGCCGTGTTTCCCACAATACAACAGTGACTATACGCCAAAAGTACATCATTGGCTGTGAGGCGCTTTGGGACGTCCAGTGGTCGTGAAAGACACTATATAGATGCAAGTCTTTCTTTCTTTTTGACCATTTGCGAGGTGACTTTATGGGGTATTGTAGAATAGAGGTTGTGTCCTCCCTGTTTTTCTTTCTTGGGTACAGGGGACTGGGTCATATTATTCATCATTATCCTCCTAATTGCCTCAGTTGAATTCCTCCTCTTTCTCAGTCACAATAATCTTCATCTGGAGATTCAGCTGGGCAGAGATGCAGCTGGGTCATTATAAGACGACAGAAACATGACAACTATGAGCACTGGCCTTGCACAACGCATGGCCTCAGGAAGACAGTAGGCTTGGATTATTTTACATTTTTAGAAATGCAAATTCAGGAGGAATTATGAAGGAGCTTGCTAACAACTATGCACACATCTATTATACAAAGAAATGGTTAAAAATCCAAGGGACTGTCATTTAAAATGAGGAAGTGAAACAATTCAAACCAAACTATTTTGTGCAAAGGGCAAGAGGGAGATTTGCAATTTACTACCCGGGAAGTCCAAAAAGCCAAAACGATCCAGGAGATAATGCTGCGTTTCTGGAGGAAGAGGAGTCTGAGGGGTATTTTGGGAAGGTGGGGTTGAGCACAACCAAAAACAGGTCGGCTTGTTGGGCATCCTGAGGTTGGGAAAGGTGCTATATAAATGCAAGTCTTTTTCTTTCACATCCCTAGCATTCGACAGCACCTCCCAAACCCGCTACCGTAACCAACTAGAAGGATAAGAGCAGCAGGTGCATGGGAACACCACCGCCTCCACGTTCTCCTCCAAGTCATACACCATCCTGACTTGGAAATATATCGCCGGTCCTTCATCGTCACTGGGTCAGAATCCTGAAACTCCCTCCCTAACAGCACTATGGGAGCACCTTCACCACACGGACTGCAGCGGTTCAAGAAGACGGCTCACCACCACCTTCTCAAGGGCAATTAGGGATGGGCAATAAATGCCGGCCTTGCCAGCAACGCCCACATCCCAGGAACTAATTTTTAAAAACCTTTGCTGTTTATCACTCACTGAAAAATATTTTTGTTGGCTAAGATCACGTTCTTCCCCATATTATCTCAGCAACCTACTGCCAACTAAATCCACACCAGCAGCGAGACTGCCATTTAGTGCTGAATGATACATTCAGAAACTATTTGTTTGTGTACAGTTTGGATCAGACATGATGTCAGCAAAGAGCATCAGAGGATGAGAAACTGTCAGCCTTGCTGGGCAGACAGTCTTCGTGTGTGGTGCTCTGAGGGCATTGCGAGGACATCAATTAGCTGGAAAGCAAGCCGAAAAGAAAGCAGACTCTCAAGGTAAAGCACTATGAGGCTGCAGCAATAAGCACTTTTCAGAGTACATTCCAAATGCTCTTTTTGGGGGGTCCTTCTTCGGTCATGCACCAATCGCCCGCTGACGATGGGATCCTGGGCATTTACCGATAACCCTCTCGCTACCAACAGCAAGACAGTGCAAGGGTGACAAGGGTTGACTTGCCCGTCGGGTTCTTTCCTCATGGCAAAGGGCCATCTTGTGCTTGGCAGCTTGTCCCAACAGCATGGTCAAAACCATCATTATCATCATCATAGGCAGTCCCTAGAAATCGAGGAAGACTTGCTTCCACTCTAAAAGTGAGTTCTCAGGTGACTGAACAGTCCAATACGGGAATTACAGTCTCTGTCACAGGTGGGGCAGACAGTGGTTGAAGGAAATTGTGGGTGGGACTGGTTTGCCGCATGCTCCTTCAGCTGCCTGCGCCTGGTTTCTGCATGCTCTCGACGATGAGACTCGAGGTGCTCAGCGCCCTCCCGGATGCTCTTCCTTCACTTAGGGTGGTCTTGGGCCAGGGACTCCCAGGTGTCAGTGGGGATGTTGCACTTTATCAAGGAGGCTTTGAGGGTGTCCTTGAAATGTTTCCTCTGCCCACTTTGGGCTCGCTTGCTGTGTAGGAGTTCCGAGTAGAGCGCTTGCTTTGGGAGTCTTGTGTCAGGCATGCAAACAATGTGGCCTGCCTAACGGAGCTGGTCGAGTGTGGTCAGTGCTTCGATGCTAGGTATGTTGGTCTGATCGAGAACTTTAACGTTGGTGCGTCTGTCCTCCCAGGGGATTTACAGGATCTTGCGGAGACACCGTTGGTGGTATTTCTCCAGCGACTTAAGGTGTCAAAATCACCAACCCACCAAAAGCAAAGCCATATCTGCCGTGGCTCAGTGGGCAGCACTCTCACCTCTGAGTCAGAAGGTTGCCCCACTCCAGAGACTTGAGCAAATAATATCGGAGGTGTGATCCTTCCGATGAGACGTTGAACCAAAGCCCCATCTGCCCTCTCAGGTGGATGTAAACGATTGTATTTTGAAGAAAAGCAGGGAATTTTTCCCTGGTATCATGGACAATATTTAGCCCTCAACCAACATCATTAAAAACATATTACCTCCTCTTTCTCACATTGCTGTCTGTGGGAGCTAGCTGTGAGTAAACTGGCTACATTATAACACTTAAAAAGTACTTAATTGGCTGTAAAGGACTTTGGAACATTCCAAAGGATGTGAAAGGTGCCATATAAATGCAAGTCTTTCTTTTTTTTCTTTCAGTCTCGCTATTGTAAATTGTACCTGGCATGACTTTGGTCCTATGATCTAAAGTGGCCCGTGGTGGTGATCCAGGATTCACTGTAGAAACCTAAGCTTTCAAAGGATGGGAACCACAATTGATGACTAATTACAGGAGAGACAAATGGTATCGCTGAAAGTTGTGGTGAGGACTTATCTCTCATCCAACATCCCCAGCATTGAAGCACTGACCACACGCGTACAGCTCCACTGGACAGGCCACATTGTTCGCATGCCTGACACAAGACTCCCAAAGCAAGCGCTCTACTCGGAACTCCTTCACAGCAAATCAGCCAAAGCTGGGCTGGGGAAATGTTACAAGGACACCCTCAAAGCCTTCCTGATAAAGTGCAACATCCCCACGGAGTCCATGGCCAAAGACCACCCGAAGTGGAGGAAGTGCATCTGGGAGGGCACTGAGCACCTCAAGTCTCATCACCGATAACATGCAGAGACCAAGCGCAGGCAGCAGAAAGAGTGTGCGGCAAACCTGTCCCATCCACCCTTTCCCTCAATGACTGTCTGTCCCACCTGTGACAGGGACTCCAATTTCCGTATTGGACTGCTGAGCCACCTAAAGACTCATTTTTAGAGTGGAAGCAAGTCCGAGGGAATGCCTATGATGGGGTGAGGATTTCCAATGGAATGTGAACCTGAGATTTCATAGTCTCAGCATATACTTCCTCCTGCTGCTGCTGGCTTGGCCTCAGAGCGTGTGCTGGTTGCCAAGGCTGACAGATTTGCTGTGGGGGAAAATCATCCTTTTTATTTCTACTAAAGAGCCCATCAAAGCTCCCACAGCAGCTCAACTATGTAGTAACGCTGGAAAGTTCACATATAAAGACATCAAAACAATCAAATCAGTGTGGGAAAACACAAACGGACAGAAATGCCTTCAAGGCTGCACTGCTGATTTATTGAGAGGTGGAGATGGTGTCAGATTGGCACATAGCATTGTCTGAGTGTTCAAGCAGATTTGGAGACACTCCTTGAGACTTTGTGGCGTGCTGGTCCATTTTTTCCTTAATTAGTCAACAGGGTTAATAAATAGGTCTTGGGAAATGGCTCCACGAGCTGAAGTGTAACACTGCGGTTTCTGTAATGTGCAGGTTCAGCGAGGGTGGTGCAGTAACAACTGCAGACGGAGTCTTTGAGTTGTTGCCAATTTCCTGACTTATTATACATCTCCATGTTTTAAAGTGTTTGTGCACATTAATTGGTTGCTTGAAAGCATGCAAGAACAACAGAGCTTCATTGCTGTGTTTTTATGTTGTTCTGTTTTCATTTTTCTTTGTTTTACCCCCATCCCATGCCCTGCATCATCTCCAGCCTACTGTCCTGTTCCAAGGTCGAGCCAACTCCTGTCTCAACTCGAGCCGTCTGCTCGGGGTCTCTAAGAATGCATCTGGGGGCAGTGAGTCACCCTCTTACTTTCCTCTTTCTGCCCTGTGGGAAAGTACCTGGTCTTCACCCAGTATCTTTGCTGACTGTGGATCAAACTCTCCACGCTGGCGATTGAGGGAAAGCATCTTTGTTATAAATGTAAACCTGCAAATTCTTTGTTTAACCACCAGAGGGCTCATCTCCTGGAGTCCCGAGGGATCCCACAATCCCTAGGGAGCACTTGTACTTAAGGAGCCCTCACAGGCTGGAGCGGCATTCTGGAAACCTGCAATAAAAGACTAAGGCCACACTTTACTTTGAGCTCACAGCATCTGGTCAGACTCTTTATTCATACAGCACAATTGGCAATGAGATACAGACGATGAACCCCACCGCAACGATGCAGAGAACAGTGGGCATCCTGGAGAAATTTTCGGAGGGAGATGATTGGGAAACCTTCGTGGAGCAACTCGACCAATACTTCGTGGCCAATGAGCTGGAAGGAGAAGTGAATGCTGCCAAATGAAGGGCGATTCTCCTCACCATTTGCGGGGCACCAACGTATGGTCTCAGGAAAAATCTGCTTGCTCTTGTGAAACCCACAGAGAAACCATATGAGCATCTTAACCCGAAGGAGAGTGTTCTGATGGCAAGGTACCGGTTCTACACGTGCAAGAGGTCTGAAGGCCAGGAAGTGGTGAGCTATGTCGCCGAGCTAAGACGCCTTGAGACATTGCGAATTTGAAGGACATTTGGAGCACATGCTCAGGGACTTCTTTGTACTTGGCATTGGCCATGAAGTAATACTTCGCAAACTCTTGACTGTAGAGACCCCAACCTTGAGTAAAGTCATACCGATAGCCCAGGCATTCATCGCCACCAGTGACAATACCAAGCAAATCTCAGCACACAAGTGCTGCTACAAGTACTGTGAACAAAGTAATGTTGTTTTTGAATCGTAATGTACAAGGCACGCCCCACATGCCTGCAGCTGCACGTCCACAGATGTCTCAGAGTCCACCATCAAGGGTGATGAACGCTAGTCCATTAACACCTTGTTGGCGCTGAGGAGGTGATCATCGTTTCCATTCATGCCACTTCAAAGGATACGTTTGCAAGGGCTGTGGAACAATGGGACACCCCCAACGTATGTGCAGGCGAGCTGCAAACCCTGCTAATCCTGCAAACCACCATGTTGCAGAGGAGGACAGATCCACGGCGGATCACAACGAACCACAGGCTGAGACCGAGGAGGCAGACGTATATGGGGTGCACACATTTACCACAAAGTGTCCCCCGATAATGCTGAAGGTTGAATTAAATGGACTCCCGGTTTCAATGGAGCTGGTCACGGGTGTGAGCCAGTCCATTATGAGCAAAAAGACTTCCGCTAAATTGTGGTGCAGCAAGGCCTCAAGGCCAGTCCTGACACCCATTCGCACAAAACTGAGAACTTATACAAAGGAACTGATTCCTGTAATCGGCAGTGCTACCGTAAAGATCTCCTACGATGGAGCGGTGCACAAGTTACCACTCTGGGTGGTACTGGTCGATGGCCCCACGCTATTCGGCAGGAGCTGACTGGGGAAGATACGCTGGAACTGGGATGACATCCGAGTGCTCTCGCCTGTCGACGACACTTCGTGTGCCCAGGTCCTAAACAAGTTCCCCTCACTGTTCGAACTAGGCATCGGGAAGTTCCAAGGAGCAAAAGTGCAGATCCACCGAATTCCGGAGGCGCGACCCATCCATCACAAGACGAGAGCAGTACCGTACATGATGAGAGAGAGAGTGGAGATCGAGCTGGACCAGCTGCAATGAGAGGGCATCATTTTGCCGATCGAATTCAATGAGTGGACCAGTCCGATTGTTCCAGTCCTCAAGGGAGACGGCACCATCAGAATCTGTGGTGATTACAAAGTGACTATCAATCGTTTCTCCCTGCAGGATCAATACCCATTACCAAATGCTGACGATCTATTTGCGATGCTGGTGGGAGAAAAGACATTCACGAAGCTGGACTTGACCTTGGCCTACATGTAGTAGGAGCTGGAAGAATCATCAAAGGGCCTCACCTGCATCAACACGCACAAAGGTCTCTTCATTTACAACAGATGCCCATTTGGGATTCAATCAGCCGCGGCGATATTCCAGAGAAACATGGAAAGCTTACTGAAATAAGTCCTGTGTACCGTGGTCTTCCAGGACGACATCTTGGTTACAGGTCAGGACACCGCCAAGCATCTGCAGAACCTGAAGGAGGTTCTTAGTTGGCTCAATCACGTGGGGCTCAGGTTAAAACGCTTGAAGTGCATTTTTCTGGCGCCTGAAGTGGAGTTTCTGGGGAGAAGAATTATGACGGATGTCATCAGGTCCACTGATTCGAAGATGGAGGCAATGGAGAACGCACCGAGACCACAGAATGTGACAGAGCTGCTGTTGTTTCAAGGACTCCTGAACCACTTTGGTAAATTCTTACCGGGTCTCAGCACACTATTAGAAAAACTGCACGCTTTGCTGCGTAAAGGACATGAATGGATATAGAAACATAGAAACATGGAAAATAGGTGCAGGAGTAGGCCATTCGGCCCTTCTAGCCTGCACCGTCATTCAATGAGTTCATGGCTGAACATGCAACTTCAGTACCCCATTCCTGCTTTCTCACCATACCCCTTGATCCCCCTGGTAGTAAGAACTTCATCTAACTCCTTTTTGAATATATTTAGTGAATTGGCCTCAACAACTTTCTGTGGTAGAGAATTCCACAGGTTCACCACTCTCTGGGTGAAGAAATTCCTCCTCATCTCGGTCCTAAATGGCTTACCCCTTATCCATAGACTGTGTCCCCTGGTTCTGGACTTCCCCAACATTGGGAACATTCTTCCTGCATCTAACCTGTCTAACCCCGTCAGAATTTTAAACGTTTCTATGAGGTCCCCTCTCATTCTTCTGAACTCCAGTGAATACAAGCCCAGTTGATCCAGTCTTTCTTGATAGGTCAGTCCCGCCATCCCGGGAATCAGTCTGGTGAACCTTCGCTGCACTCCCTCAATAGCAAGAATGTCCTTCCTCAGGTTAGGAGACCAAAACTGTACACAATACTCCAGGTGTGGCCTCACCAAGGCCCTGTACAACTGTAGCAACACCTCCCTGCCCCTGTACTCAAATCCCCTCGCTATGAAGGCCAACATGCCATTTGCTTTCTTAACGTACCTGCATGCCGACCTTCAATGACTGATGCACCATGACACCCAGGTCTCTTTGCACCTCCCCTTTTCCTAATCTGTCACCATTCAGATAATAGTCTGTCTCTCTGTTTTTGCCACCAAAGTGGATAACCTCACATTTATCAACATTATACTTCATCTGCCATGCATTTTCCCACTCACCTAACCTATCCAAGTCGCTCTGCAGCCTCATAGCATCCTCCTCGCAGCTCACACTGCCACCCAACTTAGTGTCATCCGCAAATTTGGAGATACTACATTTAATCCCCACGTCTAAATCATTAATGTACAGTGTAAACAGCTGGGGCCCCAGCACAGAACCTTGCGGTACCCCACTAGTCACTGCCTGCCATTCTGAAAAGTACCCATTTACTCCTACTCTTTGCTTCCTGTTTGACAACCAGTTCTCAATCCATGTCAGCACACTACTCCCAATCCCACGTGCTTTAACTTTGCACATTAATCTCTTGTGTGGGACCTTGTCGAAAGCCTTCTGAAAGTCCAAATATACCACATCAACTGGTTCTCCCTTGTCCACTCTACTGGAAACATCCTCAAAAAATTCCAGAAGATTTGTCAAGCATGATTTCCCTTTCACAAATCCATGCTGACTTGGACCTATCATATCACCTCTTTCCAAATGCACTGCTATGACATCCTTAATAATTGATTCCATCATTTTACCCACTACCGATGTCAGGCTGACCAGTCTATAATTACCTGTTATCTCTCTCCCTCCTTTTTTAAAAAGTGGGGTTACATTGGCTACCCTCCACTCCATAGGAACTGATCCAGAGTCAATGGAATGTTGGAAAATGACTGTCAATGCATCCACTATTTCCAAGGCCACCTCCTTAAGTACTCTGGGATGCAGTCCATCAGGCCCTGGGGATTTATCGGCCTTCAATCCCATCAATTTCCCCAACACAATTTCCCGACTAAGAAGGATTTCCCTCAGTTCCTCCTCCTTACTAGACCCTCCGACTCCTTTTATATCCGGAAGGTTGTTTGTGTCCTCCTTAGTGAATACCGAACCAAAGTACTTGTTCAATTGGTCCGCCATTTCTTTGTTACCCGTTATGACTTCCCCTGGTTCTACTGCAGGGGACCTACGTTTGTCTTTACTAACCTTTTTCTCTTTACATATCTATAGAAACTTTTGCAATCCGTCTTAATGTTCCCTGCAAGCTTCTTCTCGTACTCCATTTTCCCTGCCCTAATCAAACCCTTTGTCCTCTTCTGCTGAGTTCTAAATTTCTCCCAGTCCCCGGGTTCGCTGCTATTTCTGGCCAATTTCTATGCCACTTCCTTGGCTTTAATACTATCCCGGATTTCCCTTGATAGCCATGGTTGAGCCACCTTCCCTTTTTTATTTTTACGCCAGACAGGAATGTACAATTGTTGTAGTTCATCCATGCGGTCTCTAAATGTCTGCCATTGCCCATCCACAGTCAACCCCTTCTGTATCATTCGCCAATCTCTCCAAGCCAATTCACGCCTCATACCTTCAAAGTTACCCTTCTTTAAGTTCTGGACCATGGTCTCTGAATTAACTGTTTCATTCTCCAGCCTAATGCAGAATTCCACCATATTATGGTCACTCTTCCCCAAGGGGCCTCGCACAACGAGATTGCTAATTAATCCTCTCTCATTACACAACACCCAGTCTAAGATGGCCTCCCCCCTAGTTGGTTCCTCGACATATTGGTCTAAAAAACCATCCCTTATGCACTCCAGGAAATTCTCCTCCACCGTATTGCTTCCAGTTTGGTTAGCCCAATCTATGTGCATATTAAAGTCACCCATTATAACTGCTGCACCTTTATTGCATGCACCCTAATTTCATGTTTGATGCCCTCCCCAACATCACTACTACTGTTTGGAGGTCTGTACACAACTCCCACTAACGTTTTTTGCCCTTTGGTGTTCTGCAGCTCTACCCATATAGATTCCACATCATCCAAGCTAATGTCCTTCTGAACTATTGCTTTAATTTCCTCCTTAACCAGCAATGCTACCCCACCTCCTTTTCCTTTTATTCTATCTTTCCCGAATGTTGAATACCCCTGGATGTTGAGTTCCCAGCCCTGATCATCCTGGAGCCACATCTCCGTAATCCCAATCACATCATATTTGTTAACATCTATTTGCACAGTTAATTCATCCACCTTATTGCGGATACTCCTTGCATTAAGACACAAAGCCTTCAGGCTTATTTTTTTAACACCCTTTGTCCTTTTAGAATTTTGCTGTACAATGGCCCGTTTTGTTCTTTGCCTTTGGTTTCTCTGCCCTCCACTTTTCCTCATCTCCTTTCTGTCTTTTGCTTTTGCCTCCTTTTTGTTTCCCTCTGTCTCCCTGCATTGGTTCCCATCCCCCTGCCATATTAGTTTAACTCCTCCCCAACAGCACTAGCAAACACTCCCCCTAGGACATTGGTTCCGGTCCTGCCCAGGTGCAGACCGTCCGGTTTGTACTGGTCCCACCTCCCCCAGAACCGATTCCAATGCCTGAGGAATTTGAATCCCTCCCTGCTGCACCACTGCTCAAGCCACGTATTCATCTGCGCTATCCTGCGATTCCTACTCTGACTATCACATGGCACTGGAAGCAATCCCGAGATTACTACTTTTGAGGTCCTCATTTTTAATTTAGCTCCTAGCTCCTTAAATTCGTTTCGTAGGACCTCATCCCTTTTTTTCCCTATGTCGTTGGTACCAATGTGCACCATGACAACTGGCTGATCTCCCTCCCTTTTTAGAATGTCCTGCACCCGCTCCTAGACATCCTTGACCCTTGCACCAGGGAGGCAACATACCATCCTGGAGTCTCGGTTGCGGCCGCAGAAACACCTTTCTATTCCCCTTACAATTGAATCCCCTATCACTATCGCTCTCCCACTCTTTTTCCTGCCCTCCTGTGCAATAGAGCCAGCCACGGTGCCATGAATTTGGCTGCTGCTGCCCTCCCCTGATGAGTCATCCCCCTCAACAGTGCCCAAAGCAGTGTATCTGTTTCGCAGGGGGATGACTCATCAGGGGAGGGCAGCAGCAGCCAAGTTCATGGCACCGTGGCTGGGGGAAAATGTCTTTGTAAAAGCTGGAAACAAATTGCTTGTGTTGTATGATCAATGTAAGTGTTTGGTACTAGCATGCGATGCGTCGTTATACAGTGTTGGGTGTGTTTTGCAACAAGCTAATGAATCTGGGAAATTACAATCAGTTGCTTATGCATCCCGAAGTCAGTCTAAGGCTGAGAGAGCCTACAGCATGATTGAAAAAGAAGCGTTAGCGTGTGCTTATGGGGTAAAGAAAATGCATCAATATCAGTTTGGGCTCAAATTTGAATTGGAAACTGACCATAAGCCACTGATATCTCTCTTTTCGGAAAGCAAGGGGATAAATACGAATGTATCAGCCCGCATCCAGAGTTGGGTGCTCATGTTGTCCGCATACAACTATGCCATCCGCCACAGGCCAGGCATAGAAAATTGTGCCGATGCTCTCAGTAGGCTGCCATTGCCCGCCATGGAGGGTGGAAATGGCACAGCCTGCAGATTTAGTTATAGTAATGGAAGCATTCGAGAATGAGCAATCACCTGTTACCGCCCGACAGATTTGAACTGGACAAGCCAGGACCCCATACTGTCCTTAGTAAAAAAAAACTGGATGCTTCACGGGAGCTGGTCCAGTGTCCCAGTAGAAATGCAGGAAGAAATAAAGCCGTACCAGTGGCGAAAAGTTGAAATGTCTATACAGGCAGACTGCCTTCTGTGGGGCAATCGGGTACTGGTACCAAAAAAGGGCAGGGACACTTTCATTAGTGATCTCCACAGTACCCACTCAGGCATTGTAATGATGAAAGCGATAGCCAGATCCCACGTCTGATGGCCCGGTATCGATGCGGACTTAGAGTCCTGCGTGCACAAATGTAACACATGTTCACAGTTAAGCAATGCACCCAGGGAGGCGCCACTAAGTTTATGGTCTTGGCCCTCCAAACCGTGGTCTAGGGTCCATGTTGACTATGCAGGCCCGTTCTTGGGAAAAATGTTCCTAGTGGTTGTAGATGCATACTCCAAATGGATTGAATGAGATAATGTCAGCAAGCACGTCCGCTGCCACCATTGAAAGCCTGTGGGCCATGTTTGCCACGCACGGCCTGCCTGATGTGCTTGTGAGTGACAATGGGCCGTGTTTCATCAGTGCCGAGTTCAAAGAGTTCATGACCCGCAATGGGATCAAACATGTCACATCTGCCCCGTTCAAACCAGCATCCAATGGTCAGGCAGAGAGAGCAGTGCAAACAATCAAGCAGAGCTTGAAGAGGGTAACTGAAGGCTCACTTCAGACTCGCCTATCCTGAGTCCTGCTTAGTTACCGCACGAAACCCCACTCGCTCACTGGGATTCCACCCGCTGACCTGCTCATGAAAAGGGCACTTAAGACAAGGCTCTCATTAGTCCACCCTGATCTACATGAACAGGTAGAGAGCAGGTGGCTTCAACAAAGTACACATCATGATAGCGCAAATGTGTCACGTGAAATTGAGATTAATGATCCTGTATTTGTGTTGAACTATGGACAAGGCGCCAAGTGGCTTCCCGGCACTGTCATGGCCAAAGAGGGGAGTAGAGTGTTTCGGGTCAAACTTTCTAATGGACTCACCTACAGGAAACACTTGGACCAAACCAAACTCAGATTCATGGGTTATCCAGAGCAACCCACGTTAGACCCTACCTTTTTTGACCCCCCAACACACACACACCAGTGGCAACTGACACAGCAGTTGACCATGGAGCAGAACCCATCACCCGCAGCAGCCCAGCAGGACTCACCACCCCCAGCAGCCCAGCAAGGCCAGCTGCATAGCAGCCCAGCGAGGGCCCAACAAACGACTCACCAAAACCAGCATTTGCACCGAGACGATCAACCAGGGAAAGAAAGGCTCCACTTGTAAATAGTTACACTATTGACTTTAGGCGGGTGGGGGGGTGGGGAGTGTTGTTATATATGTAAACCTGTAAATACCTTGCTTAACCACCAGAGAGCTCATCTCCTGGGGTCCCAAGGGATCCCACAATCCCTTGGGAGCACCTGTACTTAAGGAGGCCTCACAGGCTGGAGAGGCACTCTGGACACCTGCAATAAAAGACTACGGTCACAGTTTACTTTGAGCTCACAGCATCTGGGTAGACTCTTTATTCATACACCGCAATCTGTATCTAACATTCGATGGCACAGCTGCCCAATATTGAACACATTGGCTGTCTGGTGAGCACGTGCTTGTAAGTTCATCAGACAAAAGCATATGCAGTTACCTCCAGATTACAGGCGGTTTTTACGTCGATGTTGCTAATGGCAGCTAACATCTTAATTTTCTGGCATAAACCAGCGGAAACAATCGAGGCCTGAGCAAAGCGTATAACACAGGCCAGCTTCCTTCGTTAAATCCCTCTTCATCTTATTAGTGTTGACTGTGACGTGGTGCATGGCAGCGAGGAAGAGGGTTGGGGCAATGACGCAGCCCTATTTGACCCCGGTCCGGACGTGGATTGGATCTGTAATGGATCCGTTGGTAAGGATCACGGCCTGCATGTCGTCGTGGAGCAGGCGGAGGATTCTGACGAACTTTTGGGAGCATACGGAAGGGAGGAGGACCCTCCATAGACCCTCGCGGTTGACAGAGTCAAAGGCCTTTGTAAGGTCGAAGAAGGCCATGTACAAAGGTTGGTGCTCTTCCCCGCATTTTTCTTGCAGCTGTCGCGCTGTAAAAATCATGTCCGTTGCGCCCCGTAGGGGAAGAAATCTGCACTGTGACTCCGGGAGGAGCTCCTCACCCACAGGGAGAAGACGGTTGAGGAGGACTCTCGCGACGACTTTCCCAGTGGCTGATAGCAGGGAGTTTCCTCTGTAGTTGCATGCAGAAACCAAGCGCAGGCAGCCGAAAGAGCGTGCGGCAAACCAGTCCCACCCACCCTTTTCTCAATGACTATCTGTAACACCTGTGACAGGGACTGTGGTTCTCGTATTGGACTGTTCAGTCACCTAAGGACTCATTTTTAAAGTGGAAGCAAGTCTTCCTCGATTCCGAGGGACTGCCTATGATGATGATGATGATATTAATGTTATGAAAATTATAGTTGGAAGTTTTCAAACCACCATCTGCTCACAGTAAGCACAATAGTCCGGAATATCCTTAGAACCTTCACAGGCAAGTACAAAGTTGCGCCAATATTCAGCATAAAAGATTGTGCAGGTTCTGCAGAAACAGCGTAACCCCTGTTTGTACACTACGCCTGAATTTCCTCGATCTTTTGCGGCAATCCGGTGAAGCCTCCACCAAAACCCTCTTCTGCTCATTAAAATAACCTCGCTCCCTTTCAAACGACCAGAGGGTGCGAGTTTTCAGCGTTCACCCCTGTTTTGAACAGTCTGTTTCAGTCTACCCTGTTCCTTGCCCTTCATAATGGGGCAGAAATTCCGGCCTCCCAGGGTCTGTACGGAGTGTGTACGGACCCGGGAAGGCTTCACAAAAGCCAGTTTTCAGCGTACAATGCGCATGCACTGAAAACCAGCTTTTCCAATGTGTCAAGCTGGAGCTTGACAGATCCTCCGTTTCTCGGAAGCAAGGACATTTGCATGGGCAAGATTGCGATATTTACCCATATCTTGCCCAGCAGATGTCCTGAAAACTCTTGCGCCTGATAAAAGCAGGTGCATAGCCTACTTTTACAGGTGTAAGAGTTTTAAAATACACAAAAACATTTTAAAATAAAATTATAAAAACAATTTTATTGTTAAAAACCCTCCCCACTATGGTAAGTTTATTTTAAACTATAATTTTTAAAACTTTTTAAAAATTGGAAAAATATATTTTTTTAAAATACATAAATAACTTTAGTTTAAAATAATAAAAATATGTTGTGTATATTTTCTATTTTTTATTATTGGTTAAGTGTGTTTTGGGTACTGTTTCTCAGTCATAATAATGGGAAGTCCAACTTACGGAGTTCCCATTATTATGAATGAGAATATACTATACCCGATTGGCTGCCCAGAGCCATGTGACTCCAGCTCCAGGCCTGCGCACGTCCCGACGTGCACGCGCTGTGATACGCAGTCAGTGGAGACCTCAGGACTGGGAACTCACGTGGGTGCAGCAGGATAAGGTAAGTCCGCATTTTTTTACGTTTTTTACCCGACCGCTCGCGGGAAGCAGCCAACCGGGATTTCTGGGCCAATTTAAAACATCCTTTAATCGTCCCGTAATATCCTCGTTCTAAATAAAATTCTATACAGGTGTAAAGATATTAGGAATATACTATGCAATATAAGTTAACTTTGAAATACATAAATAAGGAAAAGAAAGACTTGCAGTAATATAGCGCCATTCACGGCCTCAGGGTGCCCCAAAGCACTTTATGCCGAATGAAGTATTTTTTGAAGTGTAGTCACTGTTACAATGTAGGAAATACATCAAAATGATGTAGAATATAAATCAAAAGTGTTCACTTAAACAGCCAGTTGTTGTCTCAATTCCGCCTTACTCTTTGTTGGACTGAAGTTCAGTTAATCAAGTCAATAAATATCAGTGAGAATGTAAGTCTCATTAATATGGTATCCTAGTTTGATGTTGAATTCTTCAATGAGCAGTATGTATACCTTCTGGCGCCCATTTCATGATTTAAGAACTACAGAACAAAATAGCTTGGGGAACCTGGATGAAAGAACAGAGAGTTGTGTATCCAAGTCTGCAGTAAATTGTGGGGATGAGAACAGGAAGCCGCAAAGGGACATAGACTGCAAAGTGAGCATGCAAAACTATGGCAGATGGAATTCAATGTGAGATCATCCACTTTGCATCTGAGAAAGTCAATACATAGGGGTCGAGTTTCCGTTTCTAACGCCACCCGTTACCGTCGGCAGGAGGCAACTGACGGCGGCAAAGGCCTACCGTGGGAGGTAAGCGATGTCCACGCCTCGGGAGAACTTCAGTTGGGTCTTTGGTGGAAGCGCCAAGAAGGTAACGCTGTGCCCTCAAACTCCACCCACGTGGTGATGTCATCCAGCGTGCCATGCAGCCTTGGCCCCGCTCTCGCGATATTTCGTCTCCACGGCGGCCTTCCCGGCAGGTGTTCTTACAGCCGGCAAAAAAATGGTGAGTACATCGCGGGTCTCGGGCGGCATCACCCAGGGAGCAAGGTAAGTATTTTTTATTGACTTATTTCTGCATGTTTTCATTAGTTGCAACAGTTGGGAAATTTGTGTGTGGGTCAGAAAAGTTTTAAATTTTCTTCCTTCCTCTTTTTTCAACCAACATCCTCCCGTTACGAAATTCAGTTGGCCTCCTGAGCTCCCGCCACATTGCCGCCGAGGATGAGTGTACAACGTCATGTTATAGGGCTGCTCTCTCATCTTTGGGTGTAAACACTGAATTTAGCAGTTGTAGCCTGCACCTAACGCCTGGCGGTACCGAATTTCGACCCCATAATATTTGTTTAGTTCACTCGGAGCTGTGGATGAGCAGAGAAATTTGGAGGTCCAGGTACACAAATGACTAAAAGCTTGTGTGCAGGTACAAATATAATCAAAAAGGCGATTGGAACGGTGGCCTTTATCTAAAAGGCGATTGGATTTCAAAAGTGAGGAAGAGATTCCTAGTTGTACAGAACCCTGGACAGAGCCCATCTGGAGCACTGCGTTCAGTTTGGGGCACCGAGCCTCAGGAAGGCCTCTTCGGAGATTCAGTGCAGCTTGGCCAGAATGTTACCGGGGCTTGAAGGGTTGAATTATGAGGACAGGTTGCATAAACTTGGCTTGTATCGCCTGAGTTGAGAAAGTTGAAGGGTGGTGAAATAGAGGTGTTTAAAATGAAAAAGAGGTTCGATAGGGTAGATACCGAGAATTTATGTTCTCAGCTGAGGAATCGAGAATAGCGGGACACAATCTTAAAATTAGAGCTGGGTCATTTAGGAGTGAAATCAGGAAGCACTTTTTCACCCACGGGCTCGTGGAAACCTGCCACACAGTCTTCCAAAAGGTTGTGAATGCTGAGTCAATTGAAATCTTCAAGACTGAGATCGATAGATTTTTGTTAGGTAAAAGGACGCGCTTATTTGTACTGCAAAAATGCCCAACAGGCTCCACCCCTTATTCCTGATCAGTCCCCTTGGCAGATAAGCCACACACTGAAGTTTCACAGGAATGTATAACTGGAACCGTCTATCCCAAGGTCTCACTGACTTTGCAAATTGTAACTCGATCCACTTTAATTTCCTGAAGCGACAGAGGACAGAGCTCCCCAGAAGACAGCAAGGGCCAGCCAAAGCCCCGTACCCCATTCCAAGTACATCCCTGCCCTCGTCAAAGTGCCTTACCCCATTCCAAGTACAGCCTTCCCCCAGCCAAAGTGCTATACTCCAGTCCAAGTACATCTTCCGCCGACCCCCCCGACCGGTTCCCCCCCCCACTCCCCACCATAGATGGGGCATGCACTGTGTACGGATTGTTAACAGGTTTATTGGGTATGAATTGAATAGTGACAGTGTCGCGACTTCTGGATATCATCCACTCCAACGATGTCCCTGGTAGGGGTTTGGAAGATCGTGATCCGTCTTCCCTGAGTTCCCTCTCTCCTTCCGATCAACTCCACCCCCAGTCTCTCTCTTTTCCTCCAGTCTCTCTCTTTCACCCCAGCCTCTCTCTCTCCCCCTCAGCCTCTCTCTCTCCCCCCCCCCCCCCAGTCTCTCTCTCTCTCCCCAGCCTCTGGGGTCCCACTTCTCACTCTCCCCCCCACCCCAGCCTCTCTCTCTCCCCCCTCCCCCCCAGTCTCACTCTCTGCCCCCCAGCCTCTCTCTCTCACCCCGGCCTCTCTCTCCCCCCCCCCCCCCCCGTCTTTCTCTCTCTCCCCAGCCTCTGGGGTCCCACTTCTCACTCTCCCCCCCCCACCCCAGTCTCTCTCTCTGCCCCCCAGCCTCTCTCTCTCACCCCGGCCTCTCACTCTCCCCCCCCCACCCCAGTCTCTCTCTCTGCCCCCCAGCCTCTCTCTCTCCCCCTCAGTCTCTCTCTCTCCCCCCCCCCCCGTCTCTCTCTCTCTCCCCAGCCTCTGGGGTCCCACTTCTCACTCTCCCCCCCCCCCCACCCCAGTCTCTCTCTCTGCCCCCCAGCCTCTCTCTCTCCCCCTCAGCCTCTCTCTCTCCCCCCCCCTCCGTCTCTCTCTCTCTCCCCAGCCTCTGGGGTCCCACTTCTCACTCTCCCCCCCCACCCCAGTCTCTCTCTCTGCCCCCCAGCCTCTCTCTCTCACCCCGGCCTCTCTCTCTCCCCCCCGCCCGGCTTCTCTCTCTCTCCCCCACAGTCTCTCTCCCACCAGCCTCACTCGCGCCATTGGGCCCAGGCCCACCGCCATCGGTGGCCTTCCGCCACCATCTCTCCAGTAAAGCTCCCTCTACACTGTCTGTGAGAGAAACTGAGGACCATACAACAGATATTGAGATACAAAGGGAGATCAGAAAAAGTTGCTTCTACAATGGATCACTCGCGTTCTCTCCCTGCCTCGCTACCTCTCTCTCCCTCTGTCTCATTCTCTCTCCCAATGTGTCTCCATCTGTCTCTTTCCCTCCTGCCACCATCGGCCGCCTCCCACCTCCGTCGGGCCCAGGTCGGCCGGGGCGAAAGAGTCAAGGCCTCAGGTCCTGCTGCTCACACCATCACATGGAATGATTCGGCCGGGATGGGGGGGGGGGGGGTGGAGCTTGACAGGAGGGCGGGGATTGTCGCCTGTTGGTCAAAAGAAGTGCAGTACAAATAGTCTCGTTAAAAAAAATAAAGACTTGGATTTATATAGTGTCTTTCACGACCATCGGATGTCTCAAGGTCCTTTACAGCCAATTAAATACTTTTAGAGTGTAGTCACTGTTGTTGGTGGGGAGGGAAGATGAGCCAGCCTATTGGACAATGGAGGACATCGCGCCTCCTCTTGGCCCCGATTACGTCCCTCTACAATCTCTCGCCAATCACCGACCTGGGTCTTGATGACGTGTAGTGCCCTCCACAGTCTAGTGGGCTGGCTGTTTTTGTTCCCCCGCCCCCCCACAACTGATATGTGTGCGCACTGGGTCCGTGCAGCAGAGCTGGTCGCTAGTCATCTTGGGTAATCCTTGCCACTGGACCAAGACCTAGCTCAGTCAAGCCCGTGTGGTGGCTGGTGTGCAATGGCCACCACACATTAAAAAAATCCACACACAGGCATCTTCCACCCTCCAGGATGTAGTTCAGGTCCTTCATCGAAACACCTGTGAACTCATCCTTTTTTGGCGTGGAAGCAAGTCATCCTCATTTCGAGGGACTGCCTATGATGATGACTGTTGTAATTTAGGAAAAGCGGCAGCCAATTTGCACATAGCAAGCTCCCATAAACAGCAATGTGATAATGACCAGATAATCTGTTTTTTTGTTATTTTGACTGAGGGATAAATGTTGGGCAGGACGCCAGGATAACTCCCCTGCTCTTCTTTGAAAAAGTGCCATGGGATCTTTTACGTCCACTTGAGAGAACAGATGGGACCTCCGTTTAACGTCTCATCCGAAAGACGGTACCTCCGACAGTGCAGCGCTCCCTCAGCACTGCACTGGAGTGTCACTGGTGGTGGAACAAAGGCAGGTAAATGGAGCTGAGGTACAGATCAGTCAGGATCTAATTGAATAGCAATACAGCCATGGGCTGAATGGCCTACTCCTGTTCCTATGTAATTGGAGCCGGTTAACATTGCCTCCATTTTTTAAGGGGTCAAGAAGGCCAGTGCTCACACAAAATATTGCCTCAAAATCTTTAAAAATGTTTTGCTCCCGTGGGTTTGTGAATTCTCTGTCGAGTGTGCTGAGGCTCTACCTGCCTGGTTCTACGGGTCACACACACTTACTGCTGAGGTGTTGCTCCCTGAGTTCATCGCCGTGGTAACCGACCTACACTCTCCTATTGTAATAAGCGGTTACGTGCAGAGTTTGAAGCACCTGGTGAAAAGAATCGTTGGGCACTGAAAGAATCTTGTGTTTTAGGATCTTGAAGTTAAAAGCAATTTGCCGATTAGCAAATAGAGTAAACGAGAACAAGATGACCTGGGGCCTGGTATCTGCCACTTGCAGTTTTAATAGATTTGAACCAGACTGCTTGAACGCATGACAATAATTAGAAATTACATCTTAGAATGCTATTTAGCAGGAGAATTGCACACATTATATTCCATACATCCTGTAAACAAATTGTTGTCTTTCAGAAACAATATTTCTCAATTAATATCCTTTCAAAGGGAGTTAACTTAATATGCTAATTCAGTTATATTGTTGAGGCCTCTTTGAAGTGTGATAAATCCAATCTGTGAATGCTGCTGGGAGTTTTCAGTTTAATATTAAAAATAAACGAGCACAAATTCCCCAACTCATCAGGCCCAGATGTTTCATTGATTGAGAGGTTTTCCAGGACAAAATGAGTCAGTCGGGCTCACTGAGCAACAACATGAAACCCCTTGGCCTATAAATTGAGGAGTTGTTGTCTACTCAACAGCAGCAGGCCTGTTTGCCCAATGCTGGGTCGACCATCAGCTTGAGCTCCATTTTGTGAACCTGTGCACATCACCAGTTAACTGTGCAGCCAGGTAAGTGGATGCACACCTCTGTGAACCGACTGGTTCCAATGTTGTTTTAAATGTGTCAGCTGTAGCAAAGTGGGTAGCACAGTTGCTTCTCAGTCAGAAGGTTGTAGGTTCAAGTCCCACTCCAACACATAAATCTATAGGCTGACACTCCAGTGCAGTGCTGAGGGAGTGCTGCATTGTCGGAGGTGCCGTCTTTCAGATGAGACATTAAACCGAGGCCCCGTCTGCCCTCTCAGGTGGACGTAAAAGTTCCCATGGCACTATTTCGAAGAAGAGCAGCGGAGTTATCCCTGGTATCATGGTCAATATTTACCCCTCAATCAACATCACAAAACAGATTATCAGGTCATTATCACTTTGCTGTTTGTGGGAGCTTGCTGTGCGCAGGTTGGCTGCCGGGTTTCCCAGAGTTCCACTTCCACACTTCCAAAAGCACTTCATTGGGTGTAAAGTGCTTTGATTCGTCTGGTGGTTGTGAAAGGCGCTATATAAACGCAAGTCTTTCTTTTTAAATTAAAAAAGCTTTGGAGAAAAACCAAGGGCATAGTTCGGTGCACCCCTAAAGGTTGAAACGAGTAGAAGGAAAGATGAGGGAACTCAAGAAACCATTAGGTGTCACTTAGCTTGTTTTTAAAAAGCCTATAGACTACGGAAGGAAAGGGAGACTGAAGAGGATAAGAGGCGCCACAATCATGAGATCCTGAGAATGAACGTAAGCAGAAGGCAACAATGAGTCTTGGTTGCAACACACTTTGAGAGAGTGGTTAGAATGGAGCAGTTGAGCTGAATAGCATAGATGCCTTGAAGAGGAATCCAGATAAGTACATGAGGGAGAAAAGAGTAAGAGGATATGCTGATAGGGTGAGATGAAGTAGGGTGGAAGGAGGCTGGTGTTGAGCATAAACACCGGCATGGACCAGTTGGGCCAAATGGCCTGTTTCTCTGCTGTAAATTCTATTTCATTCTGTGCAGTAAGGATGCAATGAGGAGCAAGAGAGCACAGTTGAGAGGATAAGTCCATACCAGTAAATTATTTTCCACTCTATGTTTGTAAGTAGACAGTCAAGTGTTAGAAAGAAGGTGACATGGTTAGTTAGAACATGGTGGGGTGCGTTGACTGCTCGAGGATATAGCTTCTCCTTTCTAAATTTACCTTTTCTGGGTGCAGAGCATTCTAGACCAAAGTGTGGAGCCAAGATGAAAACACTGATATTGGAAGTTTGCCTCATCTGCAGGTGCTTTAGAAACTAACCAACCAAGTCTTCTCCGTCCAATCCACTCACACCTACTTGGTTACACCAGGCCAACATCCCCAGCATCGAAGCACTGACCACACTCGATCAGCTCCGCTGGGCAGGCCACATTGTCCACATGCCAGACACGAGACTCCCAAAGCAAGCGTTCTACTCGGAACTTCTTCATGGCAAACGAGCCCCAGGTGGGCAGAGGAAACATTACAAGGACACCCTCAAAACCTCCCTGATAAATTGCAACATCCCCACCGACACCTGGGAGTCCCTGGCCAAAGACCTCCCTAAGTGGAGGAAGTGCATCGGGGAGGGCGCTGAGCACCTCGAGTATCATCGCCGAGAGCATAAATAAACCAAGCGCAGGCAGCGGAAAGAGCGTGTGGCAAACCAGTCCCACCCACCCTTTCCTTCAACGACTGTCTGCCCCACTTGTGACAGGGACTGTGGTTCTCACATTGGACTGTTCAGCCACCTAAGGACTCATGTTTAGAGTGGAAGCAAGTCTTCACAATTCCGAAAGACTGACTATGATGATGATGATTTGGACAAAGAGAAGAGTATCTGTCACTCCCATTATGTTTGTCATTCCTCTGTAGTTAGGATTCGTTATTCAGTTTCTCCTTGGCATCTTATCTATCACTGATCTACCTTTCATTTTGCTTCTTCCAGATCTGTTTAATCTTAGAGGTAACATTTATCATTTTTGCAATTTTTTCCCAGACTCTTTTTGGTGCCAAATCTACATCTTTGAAGCTACATGGTTTCAACAACCAATAATTCATCTACTCACCACATCAGTGGAGCCTTCATTTTTAAACTGCTGCCATACCTTTCCATTTTCACTTCAACGGATATGCTCACCTATACTTTGCATTCATCTGTACACTAGCATTAGTGGTCATATATAACGACTTCCACCTTAATTCTGATCACTCGTCGCACAATTACACGTGTGTAACAAATTAAATCTTTGCACTCATTTCCAAGTGTGGGAGAGAACTTGGGACTTTGAACACAGCTTGAGGTTTACATACAGCAAGTGAAAACCCAAAAGTTGTAAGGGTAAAATTGGGCTCTGTGGCGCCCGTTTTTTGGTCACTACGAGGCCTCGTAAACTGCAAAAATGGTGTTTGTGACACATGCACACACACCTCCAAAGAGAAGTGCTGCGGACAATATCTCCGTGAAACATAGAAACATAGAGACATAGAAAATAGGTGCAGGAGCAGGCCATTTGGACCTTTGAGCCTGCACCACCATTCAATATGATCATGGCTGATCATACATACTCAGTATCCCACCCCTGCCTTCTCTCCATACACCCTGATCCCTTCAGCCATAAGGGCCACATCTAACTCCCTTTTGAATATGTCCAACAAACTGGCCTCAACAACTTTCTGTGGCAGAGAATTCCACAGGTTCACAACTCTCTGGATGTAAAAGTTTCTCCTCATCTCGGTCCTATATGGCTTACCCCCTATCTTTAGACTGTGACCCCTGGTTCTGGACTTCCCCAACATTGGGAACATTCTTCCTGCATCTAACTGTCCAGTCCCATCAGAATTTTATAAGTTTCAATGAGATCCCCTCTCATTCTTCTAAATCCCAGTGAGTGTAAGCCTAGCGGATCCAGTCTTTCCTCACATGTCAGTCCTGTCATCCCGGGAGTCAGTCTGGTGAACCTTTGCTGCACTCCCTCAATAGCAAGCATGTCCTTCCTCAGGTTAGGAGACCAAAACTGCACACAATACTCAAGGTGTGGTCTCACCAAGGCCCTATACATCTACAATAAGACCTCCCTGTTCCTATACTCAAATCCTCTCACTATGAAGGCCAGCATGCCATTTGCTTTCTTTACTGCCTGCTGTACCTGCATGTTGACCTTCAGTGACTGATGTATCATGACACCCAGGTCTCTTCGCACCTCCCCTTTTCCTAATCTGTCACCATTCAGATAATAATCTGCCTTCCTGTTTTTGCACCAAAGTGGATAACCTCACATTTATCCACATTATACTGCATCTGCCATGTATTTGCCCACTCACCTAACCTGTCCAAGTCCCCTGAAGCTTCTTAGCATCCTCCTCACAGCTCACACTGCCACCCAGCTTAGTGTCATCTGCAAACTTGGAGATATTATCTTCAATTCCTTCGTCTAAATCATTAATGTATATTGTAAATAGCTGGGGTCCCAGCACTGAACCTTGCCATACCCCACTAGTCACTGCCTGCCATTCTGAAAAGGACCCATTTATTCCTACTCTTTGATTCCTGTCTGCCAATCAGTTCTCTATCCACGTCAATACATTACCCCCAATACCATGTGCCTTAATTTTGCACACTAATCTCTTGTGTGGACCTTGTCAAAAACCTTTTTGAAAGTCCAAATACACCACATTCACTAGTTCACCATTATCCACTCTTCTAGTTACATCCTCAAAAAACTCTAGAAGAATTGTCAAGCATGATTTCCCTTTCTTAAATCCATGCTGACTTGGACGGATCCTGTCACTGCTTTCCTGATACGCTGCTATTACATCTTTACTAATTGATTCAATCATTTTTCCCACCACCGATGTCAGGCTAACTGGTCTATAATTCTCTGTTTTCTCTCTCTCTCCTTTTTTAAAAAGTGGGGTTACATTAGCTACCCTGCAACCCATAGGAACTGATCCAGAGTCCATGGAATCATGGAAAATGACTACCAATGCATCTACTATTTCTAGGGCCACTTCCTTAAATATTCTGGGATGCAGACTATTAGGTCCTGGGGATTTATTGGCCTTCAGTCCCTTCAATTTCCCTAATATCATTTCCTAACTGATAAGGATTTCCCTCAGTTCCACCTTCTTGCTAGACCCTTGGCCCCTAGTATTTTCGGGAGGTTATTCGTGTCTTTCTTAGTGAAGACAGAACCAAAGTATTTGTTCAATTTGTCTGCCATTTTCTTGTTCCCCATTATGAATTTAGCTGATTCTGACCACAAGGGACCTATATTAGTCTTCACTGATCTTTTTCTCTTCACGTACCTGTAGAAGCTTTTGCAGTCAGTTTTTGTGTTCCCTGCAAGCTTACTCTCACACTCTATTTCTCTCCTCCGAATTAAACCCTGTGTCCTCCTCTGTTGAATTCTAAATTTCTCCTAGTCCTCAGGCTTTGCTGCTTTTTCTGGTCAATTTATATGCCTCTTCCTTGGATTTAACACTTTCCCTACTTTCCCTTGTTAGCCACGGTTGAGCCACCTTCCCTTTTTTATTCTTACACCACACAGGGATGTACAATGTGAAGGGGTTTGTGCGTGTGCACCAACAACCAGCGGCAGCATGCAGAGCAGGCCGGTCATGCCGTCAATCAGCGGGCAACATAAGAACATAAGAATATAAGAAATGGGAGCAGGAGTAGGCCACACAGCCCCTCGAGCCTGCTCCGCCATTTAATACGATCATGGCTGACCCGATCATGGACTCAGGTCCACTTCCCTGCCCACACCCCATAACCCCTTAATCCCTGCTGATTTGAGGCCAGCGCTGCCATTATGGAGCTCCACACTCCAGCCTATGTCCTCTCTCAACCTTGCACAGCTGAACACAAGTTCAACACCATGAAGGACTCCTCCCAAATAATGTTATTTAAAGGGATCATGGACTACTTACTGGCTAGTTTCGGGATTAGTTCTTCTGGCTGTTGCTGCAATTATTCGCATTTTAGCTGATTTTACGGACTGATCTAAAGTTTCAGTCGTCCACAGGGAGAGGTCTGGCTGCTGTGGAAGTACTTTTTTGGTGACTTAAAGGCTTGTGCACAAATCAGTTGCTTCCAGACAGGGTGGCCTGGTAGGGCTTCCTCTTGGCATTGAGCATGACTGGGAAAATGAGCAGAGGCCACGCAGAGCAGGACAAGCTGCTAGAAGAGGGAGGAGGAGGAGGAGGGAAGAGGAGGAGGTGGAAGAGGAAGGGGGGAAAAGGAGAAAGGGGAAGGCAGGCTGCAGTTGTGACAGTCCATTTCTACCCAAGTTCTGTGAACAAGTAACTCATGAGCACTATCAGTAACCTGAAACCCAATTTTGCATTCACCAACAGTGTCCTTCCCTCTGTCACTGACCATCACATCTTCCTTCTTCCCACAATGCAAAAATAAAAGCTAACACAAAATCCATATTCCAATCCAAATTTATAAATGTAGTCATTCCATAGTGCATGCAAAAATAAACTAATTGCCCTTGTGCATTCCCTGAGTGCCCCTTCCGTGTGCCTTCAGCCCTCCTAGTGCTCCTATAAGATGCTTCCCCGTGGTTACAGCTTGCCTGGTGGAAGCCTGCTGACTTTCAGTGGAGGAGACTGCAGATGGCCTTGGAGGGCAAGCTAGAGGAGCTCTAGAAGGCTTGGCTACAGACTGCACCATCTCAACCTGGGCTGCAGCAGTCTGGGCTGGCTGGCTGACAGGCAACAGCAAGGCCACTGGTGGAGTGGCAGGGAAGGTGGGAGCAGAAATGCTGTCATCTGAAAGAGAACAGCAGGTTAGTACAACATGGAGCCACTGGTACTCTCCCGGGGCAATGCCTCAAAAATCCTAGTATTTTTTTGGAGAACAGATTGCTGGAGTGCTGTGACGTCTTGGAAGCCCCTTTGTACACTGGTACTTACGAACATAAGAATTAGGAGCAGGCATAGGCCATTTGGCCCATTCAATAAGATCATAGCTGATCTTCGACCTCAACTCCACTTTCCCGCCCGATCTCCATATCCCTTGATTCCCCTAGACGCCAAAAATCTATCTATCTCAGCCTTGTATATTCTCACTGAATCAGCATCCACAGCCCTTTGGGCAGTGAATTCCAAAGATTCATAACCCTCTGAGTGAAGAAATTCCTCCTCATCTCAGTTTTAAATGGCCGACCCATTATCCTGAGTCTATGTCCCCTGGTTCATGACTCTCCAGCCAGGGGAAACAGCCTCTCAGCATCTGTCAATCCTCCTCAGAATCTTATATCTTTCAATGCGATTACCTCTCATTCTTCTAAATTCCAGAGAGTATAAGCCCAATCTACTCAATCTCTCATCACAGGGCAACGCTCTCATCCCAGGAATCAATCTGGTGAACTTTGTTACACTCCCTCTAAGGCAAATATATCCTTCCTTAGATAAGGAGACCAAAACTGTGCACAGTACTCCAGGTTTGGTCTCACCAAAGTCCTGTACAATTGTAGCAAGACTTCCTTTCTCTTATCTTCCAAGCCCCTTGCAATAAAGGACAACATGCTATTTGACTTCCTTATTGCTTGCTGTACCGGCATGCTAACTCTCTGTGTTTCCTGTATGAGGACATCTCCGAACACCAACATTTAATAGTTTCTCACCATTTAAAAATTATTCTGTTTTTCTATTCTTCCTACTAAAGTGAATAACCTCACATTTCCCCACATTATCTGCCACCTTATTGCCCGCTCACTTAACCTGTCCCTCTCCCTTTGCAAGTTCTTTGTGTCCTACTCACAGCTTACTTTACCACCTAGCTTTGTACGATCAGTGAACTTGGATATATTGCATTCAGTCCCTTCATCTAAGGCATTAATATAGATTGTAAAAAGCTGAGGCCCCAGCACTGACCCCTGTGGCACCCCACTAGCCTGCCAACCAGAAAATTACCCATTTATCCCTACTCTCTGTTTTCGGTCCATTAACCAATCCGTTATCCATGGTAATACATTACCTCAAACCCCATGAGCCATTATCTTGTGAACTAACCTTTTATGTGGCTCCTTATCAAATGCCTTTTAGGAGTACAAATACACCATATCCACTGATTCTCCTTCATCTACCCTGCTAGTTACATCCTCAAAAATCTCTAATAAATTTGTTAAACACAATTTCCCTTTCATAAAACTATGTTGAGTCTGTCTAATCATGTTAGGATTTTCTAAGTGCTTCAATACCACTTCCTTATTAATGGCTTCCAGCATTTTCCCAATGACTGATGTCAGGCTAACTGACCTGTAGTTTCCTGTTTTATCTCTCCCTCCTTTCTTGAATAGCAGGGTTATATTTGCTACCTTCCAATCCACTGGGACCATTCTAGAATCTAGGGAATTTTTGCAGATCACAACCAATGCATCCACTATCTCTGCAGCCATGTCTTTTAGAACCCTATGATGTAAGCCATCAGATCCAGGGGATTTGTCGGCTTTTAGTCCCATTAGTTTCTCATGTACTTTTTCTCTACTGATATTCTTTACTTTAAGTTCCCCACTCTCATTAGCCCCTTGGTTCCCCTCTAATTTTGGTAAGCTCTTTGTGTCTTCTACTGTGAAGACAGATACAAAAACATTTGTTTAAAGTCTCTGGCATTTCCTTATTCCCACCTTAATTTCACCTGTCTCAGCCTCTAAGGGACCAATGCTTACTGTTGCTATAATTGTCCTTTTTATCCAGAGCCATGATGACAGCAGTCTGAGTTTCCACTGCTGCAGTTAGACATTGGATGGATGCTGCATGTGCTGCAATGGAAGCTGAGACACTGGCCATCAGACGCTGCATCATGGTGGGTTCCACAGGTGTGTTGAAGAAGATGGCCACCCGCTCCATGTTGGAAAGGATGAGCTCCAAGTTCTGTTCAAAGCCCTGTGCCAAGTTGGTGCTAGACTCCTCCATGCTCCTTGACATCGAGTGCAGGCTTTCTGGCAGGGTTCCCAGAGCACCAAGCATTTGGGTGTGTAGAGCCATCAGCTTTCTTCTGCAGCCTGGCCCATTGAAGTCCTCATCTGAGTCCTCTGCAATGAACTAGTAGGCAACCTCACCCACAGGGGGAGCTGGCACCTGCGCTATAGTTTTCCCCTGCCCTGGCTCCAGCGTATTTTTGCCTGGCGATGCACCAAATACAGATACTGCCTCTAAGCTACCCTCTAAGTTGTGCACATTGTGAGTATCTGAACTGGTGGCTGTGACTGTGAAATTGAGTGACGGTGTGCCTTCAGCTTCACTTTCATCTTGTTCTTCCTACACCGACTGGATAGGTTCCAGTCCTTGAATATGTGAAATTTTTAAAAAGTCAAGGCTTGTGTTGTGGCGAGGGGAGAGGAGAAAGTTAGAAGTGTGTGCTTACACCATATGCAGCTTGTAAGTCGAAGTAGATTGAGGGATGAGGGAACAATGGGATTAGAGAAAGAGGATTAGGTATGCGGATACTTTTATCTTCAGTGGCTTCAGCCCTGCTGATGGTCATGGCCTCAGCCATGGCCCCTCCCATAACAGCCAGCACTGTATACTCCATGGGGGTTCGATCATGCAGTCGTGCCACTCCCCCTCCCATTAATTCCTGCTGCCTCCTATTGTGAGCCACCTTCTCCTGCAAGAAAGAGGGAAGTGTGTCAGTGAGTGTTGTGCAATCTGTTTGGGTGATGTGGCTGTTATGGTTGAATAGCTGACGGTGTGCGCAAGCCGTGAGATGTGGGTGTGAGGCTTGCAACAGTGCTAAGTGTGTGAGGGTGAGGTGAAGCATATGAATGTTAGTTATGAGTCCTGATTGATAGAAATTGCGGTGAGTGATGGGGGTGTAATGAATTGAGCAGTAGATGAGGCTAATGGTGCAGGTGACATTGGAAGATGCACTCACTGACCTTGACAACTCATGTGAGATCATTAAACTTCTTCTAGCACTGCATCCAGGTCCTTGGGGCTACACATCTGGCATTGACCTCTGCCACTATCTCTTGCCGCTGATTTCTGAGCACGTGTCTGGAGGGCCTCCTGCTCATCCCCATCCTCCCCATATCCCAATGAGAAGGAAAGACTGTAAGAGAAGGGATAACCATCCGTGGCTAACTAAGGAAATAAGGAATGGTATCAAATTGAAAAATGTGGTCAAGACTAGTGGGAGGCCAGAGGATTGGGAAACTTTTAAAAGTCAGAAAAGAACGACTAAAAATATGATTGAGAGGGAAGATAGGTTATTAAAGTAAACGAACATGGAATACAAAAACAGATGGTAAGAGTTTCTACAGGAATCTAAAAAGGAAAAAAGTGGCTAAAGTAAATGTTGGTCCCTTAAAGAATGAGACTGGGAAATTGGCAGAGACGTTGAACAAATATTTTTTATCGGTCTTCATAATAGAAGACACTAAAAGCATTCCAATAGTGGATAATCAAGGGGCTATAGGGAGGGAGGAACTTAATACAATCACTATCACTAATGAAGTAGTACTTGGTAAAATAATGGGACTAAAGGCAGACAAGGCCCCTGGACCTCATGCCTTATATCCTAGAGTCTTAAAAGAAGTGGCTGCAGAGATAGTGGATGCATTGGTTGTAATCTACTAAAATTCCCTGGATTCTGGGGAGGTCCCAGCAGATTGGAAAACCATAAATGTAATGCCACTTTTTAAAAAAGGAGGCAGACAAAAAGCAGGAAACTATAGACCAGCTAGCCTCACATCTGTGGTTGGGAAAATGTTGGAGTCCATTATTAAAGAAGCAGTAGCAGGACATTTGGAAAAGCATAATTCAATCAAGCAGAGTCAACATGGTTTTATGAAAGGGAAATCATGTTTGACAAATTTTCTGGAGTTCTTTGAGAATATAATGAGCTGGTTGGATAGGGGAGAACCAGTGGATGTGCTGTATTTGGATTTCCAGAAGGCATTCTGTCATGTATGTACATGCTGTTTGTAGCCACCAGATGGTGTCATTGTTGGAGGCCACTGAGCAGCACGCACTTGGTGCTGCTCTGGTATAAAAGGCCAGCCATTTTGTGAGTCAGGCACTTTGGGCCTTAATAAAGCAAAGCCAAGGTTGGACCTTGTTCAGTTAAACAGTGCTCAGTTTGTACCTTTATTGCATACATAACACATTCGATAAAGTGCCACATAAGAGGTTACTGCACAAGATAAAAGCTCACAGGGTTGGGGGTAATATATTAGCAAGGCTCGAGGATTGGCTAACTAACAGAAAGCAGAGAGTCAGTATAAATGGGTTATTTTCAGGTTAGCAAACAGTGAGTAGTGGGATGCCTCAGGGATCGGTGCTGGGTCCTCAACTATTTACAATCTGTATTAATGACTTGGATGAAGGGACCAAGTGTAATGTAGCCAAGTTTGCTGATACAAAGATGGGTGGGAAAGCAAATTGTGAGGAGGACATAACAAATCTGCAGGCTAAGTGAGTAGGCAAAATTTGGCAGATGGAGTATAATGTGGGAAAATGTGAGGTTATCCACTTTGGCAGAAATAATAGAAAAACAAATTATAATTTAAATGGAGAAAAATTGCAAAGTGCTGCAGTACAGCGGGAGCTGGGGGTCCTTGTGCATGAAACACAAAAAGTTAGTATGCAAGTACAGCAAGTAATCAGGAAGGCAAATAGAATGTTGGCCTTTATTGCAAGGGGGATAGAGTATAAAAGCAGAGAAGTCCTGCTACAACTGTACAGGATATTAGTGATGCCACACCTAGAGTACCATGTACAGTTTTGGTCTCCATATTTAAGGAAGAATATACTTGCATTGGAGGCAGTTCAGAGAAGGTTCACTAGGTTGATTCCGGAGATGAGGGATTGATTGAAGATAGGTTGAGTAGGTTGAGCCTATACACATTGGAGTTCAGAAGAATGAGAGGTGATCTTATTGAAACATATAAAATAATGAGGGGGCTCAACAAGTTTGATGCAGAGAGGATATTTCCATTCATAGGAGAAGCTAAAACTGGGGGACATAGTCTCAGAATAAGGGACCGCCCATTTAAAACTGAGATGAGGAGGAATTTCTTCTCTCAGAGGGTTGTAAATCTATGGAATTCTCTGCCCCAGAAAGCTGTGGAGGCTGGGTCATTGAATATATTTAAGGTGGAGATAGATAGATTTTTGAATGATAAGGGAGTGAAGAGTTATGGGGAGCGGGCAGGTAAGTGGAGCTGTTTCCAGGATCAGATCAGCCACGATCTTATTGAATGACAGAGCAAGCTCGAGGGGCCAAATGGCCTACTCCTGCTCCTATTTCTTATGCTCATATGTTCTTACCCCCTGAGGATACAGGACATCTCTCCTCTGTTCTACCTCTTTCACTTGGACCTCCAGTGCAGCATTTGAAAAACCATAGTGCACGCTCTCGCCCATGGTCAGCCATTGTTGATTTTCCCATAGCGCAATATTCAGAATGATCTCAGCACCACCACCAACCACAAGGCACCTCCCCTTTAAGAAGTGCAGGCTGGCTTTAAGTAGCTCTAGACATTCACGATATTGGGCCCCTTGCTGAAGCAGCAGTCAATGAACAGCACTGGCTGCATGCAGACATCATGGAAATGAGCAGGCAGCACGAAGTTGGCTTTCAGTCTGCAGTGCAATCAATGGGCACAGGTTAAACATGCATCGTGATCCCTGCGCCCTTTTTGTGTGGTTATCTAACTTAACCCCCTTTCAGTCTTAATACTATCAAGGTATCAGCTGTGGCTCAGTGGTAGCATTGTCACCTCTGAGTCTGAAGGTTGTGGGTTTAAGCCCCACTCCAGTACTTTTTACTTAATATAGTCTGATACTTTAGTGCGGTACTGAGGGATGCTACACTGTCAGTCTCTCTGACACAGTCTGACAAACACACAAACTCTCAGTCACAAATATAGAATCAGACTGTCAGTCACACTAACACACAGTCAGTCTCTCTCTCTCACTGTCACAAACTCTCCCCCTCACAGTCTGACACACACATTCTCAGTCAAATGCTCACACACGCACTCTCGCAGTCACACATTTTCTGACAGTCTTCTGATACACACACTCTGTCACTCAAATTCTCAGTCAGTTTCTGACACAGTCACACACCATCACGTACTCTCGCAAATACACATGCTCACTCAAATTCTCACTCAGTCTTTTTCTGACAGTCACACACAAACACAGTCTGTGTCTGATACACACACACACACACATACTCTCAGTCACTCAAATCCTGTGTGCGTGTGTGATTGAGAGACTGAGGGAGTGAGTGCGAGATGTTTGACGGTCTGTGTATGAGAGAATGTCTGTGAGAGTGACTGACAGAGACAATGCGTGTCAGTGTGTGTGAGGGAGTTTGTGTGTTAGTGTGACTGACACTTTGTTTGTGACTGTGTCAGAGAGACAGTGTGTGTGTGAGTGTGTGAGGGAGACAGTTTGTGTGTTAGTGTGACTGACGCTTTGTGTGTGATTGTCAGAGAGACTGTGTGTGTGTGAGCTCCATCGGAGCAGGCCGGGGAGCGGAAGGAGCAGCGAGGCAGCCTAGCCCAGCAGTATTTGTGGCCCCCAGCCTGTGGGCACCATCAGAGCAGGCCGGGGAGCGGAAGGAGCAGCGAGGCAGCCTAGCCCAGCAGTATTTGTGGCCCCCAGCCTGTGGGCACCATCGGAGCAGGCCGGGGAGCGGAAGGAGCAGCGAGGCAGCCTAGCCCAGCAGTATTTGTGGCCCCCAGCCTGTGGGCACCATCAGAGCAGGCCGGGGAACGGAAGGAGCAATGTGGCAGCGTACCACTCCAGGGAGCAGCACGTGCTGGAGCAGGAGAGCAATGGCAGTGAAAAGGGATGTGACTATGGTCCAGGTCGGTGATTGGAGCGTGGGCAGGTACATCAGGAGCGGTGAGGTCGGGGCGAAGGAGCGATGGGAGATTGTAGAGGGACGTGATCGGGCCCCAGGAGAGGCACGAGTTCAGGGCCCAGAAAAGGCGAGGGCCCAGGGGCAACACGGTCCAGCTCACACTGCGATATGTGTGCGCACTAGGTCCGTGCAGCAGAGCAGATCTCCATTCGTCTTGGTTAATCCTTGCTGCTGAACCAAGCCCGTGTGGTGGCTGGTGTGCAATGGTCACCACACGTTAAAAAAAATCCAAGCACAGGCATCTTCCACCCTTCAAGATTTAGTTCGGACCTAGAATTTTAGGTCCATCATTGAAACACCTGTGAACGTTTTGACGTGAAAGCAAGTCATCCTCGATTCGAGGGACTGCCTATGATGATGATGATGATGACACTATCAGAGCTGCTGCCTTTCAGATAAGATGTTAAATGTTGCATATTGCCTGGTGTACAGAAGATTGAGGGTGTCCTAATTGCGGTGGTTAAAATGATAAAAAGCTTCAATAGGGCGGGTAAAGAAAAATTATTTCCTCTGGTGGGCGAATCCAGACAAGGGGCATAATCTTAAAATTAGAGCTAGGCCACTCCGAAGCGAAAGCAGGCAGCACTTTTACACACAAACAGTCATAGAAGTCTGGAACTATCTCACAATGTGCTGTGGATGCTGGGTTAATTGAAGCTTTCAAGACTGAGATTAATAGTTTCATTGCTAGATAAGGGTATCAAGGGAAATGGAACTATGTTGAGATACAGATCAGCCATGGTCTAATTGAATGGCAGAGCACCATCGAAACACCTACTACTGCTCCTGTCTTCCTAAACCGGTGCCCCATCGCCACCTCTGAGGCGGTTGTAAATGATCTCCTAGCACTACTTGAAGGACAGTAGCATTCTCCTGTTATTTGGCCACTAGTTATCCCTCAACTGGCATCATTAGAACAATTTAACTGGAAATTGATCTCATTGTTATATGTGGAAACTTGCCTGCCACATTTCCCTACATACAACAGTGACTTCGCTTCAAAAGTATTTTATGGGCTGTGAATTTTTGACATATCCTGAGGGTGTGAAGGGTGCGATACAAGTTCATTATTTCTTCTGCACTTGCTTAAAATCTGTTACATCTCTAACTTTTTCCAGTTCTGATGGAAGGTCAGAGGCCTGAAATGTTAACTCTATTTCTCGCTCCACAGGTGCTGCCTGACCTGTTGAGTATTTCCAGCATTTTCTGTTTTTATTTCATTGTTTCTTTAACTGTTCCTAATTTAACACAGGTTCTCTCAGACTTCAAAAGGTTGAGCAGCAAAGTGGTTATAGAATGGGGTGGTTCTGACAACCTCACAAGCTCCACATAGGACCTGGCACTGAATCTTGAGATTGCTCAAACATGGTTATTACACGTTGAACAATTCAGTTGCCATCGGTGAAGGGCTGGCAGTTGGAGGCTCAGCTCTTGTCTCAGCTGAGGAAGGATCTTAGAATCATAGAACCATAGAAAATTCCGACATAGAAGGAGGCCATTTCGGCCCATTGTGTCCGTGTCAGTCGCAAAAGAGCTATCCAGCCTAATCCCACCTTCCAGCTCTTGGTCCGTAGCCCTGTAGATTGCAGCACTTCAAGTGCACAGCCAAGTACTTTTTAAATGTGGTGAGGGTTTCTGCCTCTATCACCCTTTCAGGCAGTGAGTTCCAGACCCCCACCACACTTTGGGTGAATTTTTTTTTCCTCATCTCCCCTCTAATCCTTCTACCAAATACTTTAAATCTATGGCTCCTGGCTGTTGACCCCTCTGCTAAGAGAAACAGGTCCTTCCTATCCACTCTATCTGGGCCTCTCATAATGTTATACACCTCAATTAAATCTTCCCTCAGCCTTCTCTGTTCCAAAGAAAACAACCCCAGCCTATCCAATATTTCCTCATAGCTAAAATTTCCCAGTCCTGGCAACATCCTCGTAAATCTCTTCTGTACCCTCTCTTGTGCAATCACATCTTTTCTGGAACGTGGTGACCAGAACTGTACACAGTACTCTAGCTGTGGCCTAACCATTGTTGTATACAGTTTATGCCTCGCCGAATAAAGGAAAGCATTCCGTATGCCTTTTTAACTACCTTATCGAACTGTCCTGCTCTCTTTAAGGATCTGTGGACATGCACTCCAAGGATGCTCCATACATTAATATTTAATGATGTTGAGAACAGCAATGTTAGGAAACCTTTTTTGGGAGCCCTTTATATGAATGTTATTTCATGGAAAACCAGCCCATTTTCCAATTCATTTTACTGTTACTGCTGGTGCTGGAAATGTGATCCATCTGGAGAGAGGAGCAGAAAGACAGAAGAAGAAACTTGCATTTCTATAGTACTTATCATAACTTCAGGACGTCCCACAGTGCTTTACAGCTAATTAAGTACTTTTTGAAGTGCTGTTACTGTTGTAATGTAGGAAACACGGCAGCCAACTTGCACACAGCAAACGCCCTCAAACTGCAATGTGATAATAACCAGATAATCTGTTTTAGTGATGTTGATTGAGGGATAAATATTGCTCTTCTTCAAATAGTGCCCATGGGATCTTTTATGTCCACCGAAGATGGAAGACAAGACATCAGTTTAACGTCCCATCTGAAAGCCGACACCTCCGACAGTGTACTGCACTGGAGTGTCAGCCTGGATTTTATGCTCAGGTTATTGAGAGTGGGAATTGGACTTACAACAAGAGACAAGAGTCAACTGAGCCACGGTTGTTATTATGCAGTGCGAGATTAATGCTTACACAGTGCGTTCATCTATATATCTTTTACTGCTAACATGTGCCCCGCTGGGCATTGTATACAGTACGTCATACATCAGTCTGTTTTCTGCTGAATGCCATTCTGGTGAAAGGGTACAATAATGCAGGCCGTATGGTCCTCAGCTTGTGTGCTGGGGGCTGTAAGTACATATCCCACCATGGCAAAGGCTGAAGATAAATTCATTAAATCTGGCCAACAGTGGGCTTGCACCACAAACAACAATGGGGTACGTTTTAGCACAGGGCACAGTCATGTGAAGTTTCCCCTTTCTTAAGTCAGTGTGAAGATTCAACAACTCATGCTGAATTGTCTTCTCCAGCACTAGCAGAGGAAAGGATGGGCAAGAAAGAGATTTAAAAACAAGCTGGGAGGCCAGGAAGTCCTTCTCTTGTCTCATTAATGTGGTTGTGCTCTTTCTTGGAAGAACCTTTAGGCCCATCCTTCTGTTCCCTGGGTACAAAGCATCATCATCATCATAGGCAGTCCCTCGAGGAAAACTTGCTTCCACTCTAAAAGTGAGTTCTCAGGTGACTGAACAGTCCAATATGGGAATTACAGTCTCTGTCACAGGTGGGACAGAGAGTCGTTGAAGGAAAGGATGGGTGGGGAGTCTGATTTGCCGCACGCTTCTTCCGCTGCCTGCGCTTGTTTTTTGCATACTCTTGGCGACGAGACTCGAGGTGCTCAGTGCCCTCTCGGACGCTCTTCCTCCACTTAGGGCGGTCTTTGGCCAGGGACTCCCAGGTGTCGGTGGAGATGTTGCATTTTATCAAGGAGGCTTTGAGGATGTCCTTGATATGTTTCCTCTGCCCATCTGGGTAAAAGCACAGAAGAATTGGCCCCATCGAAGCCCTGTATTGTTGATTGTGCTGTCTTTCAGATGAGACCTGGTTCAGATGGATGTTGAAGATTCTAGAGCACCATAGGGTAAATTTTGAACGTTCTGGTGGGATCTCCATGGCGGATGAGAAGCCTTGCATAATTTAGCCTAAATTTTATGGAGTCTTTCCCAGACTACTGGCCAAGATTCCTCCCTCGAACCTGTAATGTATGCACCCATAAGTATGCTCACAGTTTAGTAGAGCTGTTGCATTGTGAATGGCTTAGCCAGTCACGTGATGTTCACAAGACTCAATAAAACCCCAGCCAGTTGGGTTCAGGGGATCTACGATGAGGCAGGTGGTTGTGAGCCTGGTGGATGAACTGGTAATGTGTTCTGTGATTGTTAAACCTTTTGCTAATAAACCAACTAGTTCTTAATAGCAATGTGTTGCTATGAATTCTTAAGCAAGAACCCACGAAGTAAATACATTTCACAGGCCAATATTTCTCCCTCGAACCCAACAGCAATAAAAACAGATTGACTCATCTCACTGCTGTTTTCTGTGATCTTGATGTGCTCAAAATGGCTGCTGTATTTTCTGACATAACAGAGACTGCTCTTCAAAGTCATTCATTGTACGTGAAGCAGGTTGGGACATTTCTGAGAGATGCAGCAAGTCTTTATTCAGACCTGTTGCATATTTCGGCAACATTTATGTAAATGTGTGGAGTTTGGGCAGCAGTGGGAGTTCCAGGTCTCTGTTGGGGCACTTTCTGAATGTTGTTTTTCTGGATTTGGTGTTGGTATTAATATTTGTAGTCAAGTGAGTGCAAGACCCATAAGGCTGGATTGAAGGAAGTTGATTGGATGATGGTAGCAAGGATGGTGGTGATACGGATTGCAGGACTCATGGTGGCCGAAAGTGCCCCTTCCCTTAAAGCCTGTTACCGCCGGAAATTGGCAGCCACGCTGTGCAGTGCAATGGCCGGCGATTTTTCATGTAATAGCCACCATTTTAAAAATTCCCGCTCCTGCGGTATCCCAGCGGCGACACGCTCCCACCACTACCGCTCCGCTGCTGCTAATCCATCTTAAGTGCGTCATCAGAGCACACACCGCCGACGGTCACCCCCCACCGAAGGCGAAATTCTGCCCAAAAAAATGTTGTTTCCGCACAGTGCCAAAAGTTGCTTTTTTCTGCCGGTGCAGTGAGGCAGTGGCCTTCTTCAATGGCGGCGCAGCTCCCATTAAAGGGGAGGGTGCACTGCCGCTGTCCCCATGGTTTTTTTTTGGCGGCCGACTGCCATGAGGTAAAATATCCCACAGCACTATTCGAAGAAGACCAGGCGAGTTTTCCCAGTGCAAAAGCAAAATACTACAGATGCTGGAATCTGAAATAAAAACAGAAACTGCTGGAAACACTCAGCAGGTCGGGCAGCATCTGTGGAGAGAGAAACAGAGTTAGCGTTTCAGGTCGATGACCCTTCGTCAGAACTGGAAAAAGTTCGAGATGCAACAGGTTTTTAAGCAAGTGTCGGGGCAGGAAAAGGGGGGAGGGGAGGAAAGAGCAAAAGGGAAGGTCTGTGATAGGCTGGGAGGCAGGAGGAATTTAGAGACAAAAGGGATGATGGAGCGAGGCAAAAGGAGATGGTAATGGGACAAGTTAGGAAACAAAAGATGAGTCTAGATCGGGTGTAAATGGCAGAATCATCAACAGCTGCCATGGGAAAGAGAAAAACAGAAAAAAAGAGAAAAATTAGGCGTAGAAATTGTTGAACTCGATGTTGAGTCCAGAAGGCTGTGAAGTGCCTAAACGAAAGATGAAGTGCTGTTCCTCGAGCTTGCGTTGAGCTTCATTAGAACAGTGCAGGAGGCCGAGGACGGAGGTCAGAGTGGGAATGGAGCGGGGAGTTAAAATGACCGGCGACCGGAAGCTCAGGGTTATGGACTAAATGGAGGTGTTCCGCAAAGCGGTCACCCAATCTACGCTTGGTCTCCTCAATGTAGAGAAGACCACATCGTGAGCAGTGAATACAGTATTATACTAAATTGGAAGACGTACAAATAAATCGCTGTTCTCTCAGTGTCCGACCCAGCATTTGTCTCTCAACTAAAACCACCAGAAGCTGATTAACCTTGCTGTTGATTAGATTGCTGTTTGTGGGACCTTATTGTGTGCAAATTGGTTGTCGTGTTTGCCTACATGACAAAGTGACTACACTTCAAAAGTACTTCATGGACTGCAAAGTGCTTTGGGACATCCTGAGTTTCTCCTTGTTTTAAATCCGATAAATGGACTCTAGAGGACATCTCTGAAAAGAAAGAAAGGAAGACTTGCATTTATATAGCGCCATTCATGACCACCAGATTCTCAAAGCACTTTACAGCCAATGAAGTACCTTTGGAGCGTGGTCACTACTGTAATAGCAGTCTCTGGATGGAAACTCACAAGCTCAGAGGTCTGAGGACCCATCTCATCCTTGTGTCATTAATAATTATAGAGAACAATGAGTATGGAGGCTTGGGTGTTGCCGTGGTGACCCATTGTTCTGAGGTGGCGGGGTTCTGCTGCTTCGCACCCTGGAGAATGAAATTCCCAAGCCATCCACAAGAGGGCGGGAGATCCATTGTTTTACTTTGGTTGGTTCCTTGGCAGATTGGACCCCTGTGCCTAGTTAAGATACAGAAGGAAATAGAAACTAGAAGGAAATTTCAGCCTAATTGAGGAAAACTGACATGAGATCTCAGAGCCTGCAGGTTGAATGTGCAGGCACACGTATTACATCCTTTCTTTGATTAAATTAAACTATATGTAAACACAACCTTTTAATCTTTCAGCTCCTCACTTTCAGTAAGCATTAATGGCTGTAGTCATCTCACTGTTTGCTCTCAAGCATTCTCTATCTCGATGCCTAATAAGGTGAAGATAATTTGGCTTTGTGAGGATTTTTCTTCCATACTCTTTCATCTGCAGGGACTATAAAGATGTGCTAATATACACCTCACGCAACACCAAAGGTGCAATTATTATTATTACCAGTGTTTGATTTTAATCATTTGGTACCTGCTTTTAAGAGCGAGCTTAAAAAGGAAGTATATTTTATTCAATGCCCCAGGGCCATAATTATGTGGTGTGTGAAAAACAACATTGAAATAAGGGAGATGATGAAAATAATAATCTTGGGTATTGTCACACAGAATATCAACTTCAACCAGAACCATTTGTCTCATTGTGCTCGCCCAGCACTTGTATAGCTGGATAAATGCCCTGGATTTGAATGGGATTGGAGGTTATTGGGATAATTAAGGGACTCAAGGCCCACAGCACAGGACACTGCCGACAATAAAATAGAGGAAGAAATGAATCAGGATGCACTGATTAAATGACACCAAGCTTGGGGTTTGAAGCGTCTGAGGTTTGTAAGAGGACAAGATAGATAGCTCCACAGTGTGGAAGGCTTGGGGAGTTTGGGAACTTTGCAATCTGCATTGAGTCCAGTGGAACCCATGTGGAAATGTTACCCCAAGAGATGTTACCCCAGATGCACTGCAGAAACTCGCCAAGGCTTCTTCGGCAGCTCCTCCAAACCCGCGTCCTCTACCACCTAGAAGGACAAGGGCAGCAGGTGCATGGGAATACCATCACCTCAAAGTTCCCCTCCAAGTCACACACCATCCTGACTTGGAAATATATCGCCGTTCATTCATCGTCGCTGGATCAAAATCCTGGAACTCCCTCCCTAACAGCACTGTGGGAGCACTTTCACCACACGGACTGCAGCGATTCAAGAAGGCGGCTCACCACCATCTTCTCATGGGCAATTAGAGATGGGCAATAAATGCCGGCCTTGTCAGCGAAGCCTACATCCTAGGAACAATTTTTTTTTAAATTCTTCCTAAAACTTGTCCAGTTCTCTTTTAAATGCCTTTAGTGAATCCATACTCATCACATCTTCTGGTAATCTATTCCAGAAATTGATGTTTCTTTTCTGGGAAACCTTTCCAAACATATTGCTGTTCTTTCTTACAACAATGACAACTTGCATTTGTGGAGCACTTTTGACGCAGTAAAATGTCCCAAGGTGCTTCACAGGAGTGTTATCAAATAAAAGAACTGACACCTAGCCAATGAAGGAGACGTTAGGACAGGTGGCCAAAAGCTTGGTCAAAGAGGTAGGTTTTAAGAAACATCTTAAAGGAGGAGAAAGAGGTGGAGAGGAGGAGAGGTTTAAGCAGGGATTTCCACAGATCAGGGCCATGGCAGCTCAAGGTATGGCCGCCAATGGTGGGGTGAAGGAAGTCAAGGATGCAGAAGAAGCCAGTGTTGTAGGAACATAGTATTCTCGGAGTGTTGTAGCAGGTTACAGAGTCAGGGAGGGGTGTCGCCATGGAGGGATTTGAACACAAGGATGAAAATTTGAAATTTGAGACATTGGTGGAGCAGGACCCAGTGTAGGCCAGCAGGCACAGGGGTGATAGGTGAACGGGACTTGGTGAGAGTTGGCACATGGGCAGCCGAGCTTTGGACGAGCCCAAGTTTATGGAGGCTGAAATTCGGGAAGCTGGCCAGGAGAGCATTGGAACAGTCAAGTGCAATCTGACAATCTTTTCTGACTATGGCAGTTTGATTGCTGACCTTCACTTTTCCTGTGAAGTTTCCAATCAGCTTGACTATCTTCCAACTACTCAGTGAACAGATCCAGCCACTTAATTACACTTTCACTGCTTGTCATCGCTTATTTCAATTTTTCAGAACTGACAGTCGGATTCAGAATAATTGGCTGTCATGCATTCAACTGAATGAATCACATCATCTGCTTTTCGTCTTCATTGGTTTGGTATCTGCCCCAAGTCTACAGACCAAAAGCCTGTTTGAACAATCCCCCAACCTTGGCTCATTGATAGGACTCTTGCCTCAGAGTTAGTCAGTTCTGGGTTCAAACCCTACTCGAGATTCTTGACCACATATTCTAGGCTGAAACTTCAGCACCGTACTGAGGTAGCACTGCACTGTCAGAGATGTCGTATTTCAGATGAAAAGTCAAAACGCGATCCCATCTGGTGGATGTAAAAGATTCCTTTACACATTTGAAAGTAGAGCAAGGGAGTTCTCTCCAGTGTCCTGGCCAGTGTTTATATCTCAAATAACATCACTAAAAAGAGAAGTCGACATTATCACATTGCTGCTTGTGGGAGTTGCTGTCTTTGCCTTTAAGACAGTGACTATACCTTAAAAGTACTTCATTGGTGGTAAAGCACTTTGGGACATCCTTCAGACATGAAATGTGCTATATGTGTGCATCATATTTGGAAAAGCATGATTCAATCAAGCAGAGTCAGTATGGTTTTATGAAAGGGAAATCATGTTTGACAAATTTGCAGGAGTTTTTTGAGGATGTAACGAGCAGGGTGGGTAATGAGCAAACAGTGGATCTGGTGCACTTGGATTTCCAGAAGGCATTTGATAAGGTGCCACATAAGAGGTTACTGCACAAGATAAAAGCTCACAGGGTTGGGGGTAATATATTAGCATAGATAGAGGATTGGCTAACTAACAGAAAACAGAGTCGGAATAAATCAGTAATTTTCCGGTTGGCAAACAGTGACTAGTGGGGTGCCGCAGGGATCGGTGCTGGGTCCTCAACTATTTACAATCTATATTGATGACTTGGATGAAGGGACCGAGGGTAATGCAGCCAAGTTTGCTGATGATACAAAGATGGGCGGGAAAGCAAACTGTGAGGAGGACACAAATAATCTTCAAAGGGATATAGACAAGCTAAGTGTGTGGGCAAAAATTTGGCAGATGGAGTATAATGTGGGAAAATGTGAGGTTATCCACTTTGGCAGAAATAATAGGAAAGCAAATTATAATTTAAATGGAGAAACATTGCAAAGTGCTGCAGTACAGAGGGACCTGGGGGATCTTGTGCATGAAACACAAAAGTTAGTATGTAGGTATAGCAAGTAATCAGGAAGGCAAATGGAATGTTGGCTTTTGTTGCAAGGGGGATAGAGTATAAAAGCAGAGCAGTCCTGTTACAACTGTACAGGGTATTGGTAAGGCCACACCTGGAGTACTGCGTACAGTTTTGGTCTCCGTATTTCAGGAACAATATACTTGAATTGAAGGCTGTTCAGAGGTTCACTAGGTTGATTCCGGAGATGAGGGTGTTGACTTATGAAGATACGTTGAATAGGTTGGGCCTATACTCCTTGGAGTTCAGAAGAATGAGGGGTGATCTTATCAAAACATATAAGATAATGAGGGGGCTTGACAAGGTGGATGCAGAGAGGATATTTCCATTCACAGGGGAAACTAAAACTAGGGGACATAGTCTCAGAATAAGGGGCTGCCCATTTAAAATTGAGATGAGGAGGAATTTCTTCTCTCAGAGGGTTGTAAATCTATGGAATTCTCTGCCCCGGAGAGCTGTGGAGGCTAGATCATTGAATATATTTAAGGTGGAGATAGACAGATTTTTGAGCGATAAGGGAGCAAAGGGTCATGGAGGGTGGGCAGGGAAGTGGAGCTGAGTCCATGATCAGATCAGCCATGATCTTATTGAATGGCAGAGCAGGCTCGAGGGGCCAAATGGCCTACTTCTGCTCCTATTATGTTCTTATGTTATCCAAATAATTTTGGTAAAGGGCTCTGAACTGCAGCCATTTTCTTAACACTTATGTAAAGTGATTTTATTTAAAAAGCCAGCCATTAATTAAAAGTGGACAGAAATACATAATTTAATGTCAATATGCCTTTGCATACAATAACTGCTCAAATCTGATTCGAACTGTTCAGGGCTATGTGACCACCTGCAAAAGGCAATGGCTATTTCGAGGGAATTTATCCTGATGCCTGTCTTTTAAGGAAACTCCCTGTCCCTCCCTTATTTGAATCACAAAAAAGCTGGGAAATCAGGACTACCCTTTGCCCTCATGATACCTTCACAGCAGTCACATACATTTGTCTGTGATATATCCTGTTTTAGCTTCTTTCTATGATGGCGTATAAATGGTGAAAACCAAGTTCATGCATTAAAAAAATCCCAGTTGTTTTAATACACAATAGACCTGGAGCACCGCATTCAGTTCTGGGCACCATACCTCAGGAACTGAAGGCCTTGGAGGGGGTACAGCGTAGATTCACCAAAATTATACCAGGGCGTGGTGGGTTAAAATATGAGGACAGGTTGCATGGATGAGGCTTGTATTCCCTTGAAGGGGCATTCGGCCTCGCTTCCTTGGCGGAGCGCTCTTGGGGCGGGAATGTGGCGCTGAGTGCCCCACGAAGCTGGTGTTGACACCCGCCTGTGCCAGCCTTGCGGTCCGCAGGGCAATTTCCCCGTGGGATGCAAAGAGTTCGGCGCGGGGCGTTAAGGGGTCGGTGCACACGGCCTCCTCGCCCGGGTGAAAGAGCCATTGTACCCCGTTATCGAGCTTCCCCAAGGTGTTAATGGGGCTATAAAAAGTGCCAATTTCAGCCCCAAAGACTCCATTACTGTCACTTGCTGATAAACTGTTGAACACCATAACAAAAACAATCCCACGACATAAAACAACCAGATTTTATTTCCCTGCATGTTAATTATATTCACGGTGTCAGCTGTGGCTCAGGGATAGCCCCCTCCCCTCTGAGTGAGAATTTGTGGGTTCAAGCCTGTTCCTTTCCAGAGACTTGAGCACAAAACCCAGGCTGATACTCCACTGCAGTAGTGAGGGAGTGCCGCACTGTCTTTCGGATGGGATGTTAAAACCAAAGCCCCATCTGCCTCTCACATAGACGTAAATAATTAAAAGAAGAGCATGGGAGCCCTGGCCTCAAACAACAGATTATCTGGTCATTATCACTTTGCTCTTTGTGGGAGCTGTCGTGCACAAATTGGCTGTCTTGTTTCCGAAATTACAACTGTGATTACACTTCAAAAGTACCTAATTGGCTGTAAAGTGCTTTGGGATGTCCTGAGGTCATGAAAGGTGTTACATAAAATGCAAGTCTTTCTTTTTCTTTCTTCTATTTGAAATCAAGGCAGTGAAGAAGCAGCGAGGAGGAAGAGTGTGTAAGGTTACATTGAGAGCTTAGGAGGACTAAGAGAGGAAAGGTCAGAGGAACATTGACTGTGATAATATCAACAAAATCGAGAGCGGGTTAAGAAAGGTTATGAAGGAGAGAGATGGTAGAGTAGAGATGGAAGAAGCCTTCATCAATCAGTTGAGAAGCTTATTCTTGTATCCTTGTCACACCTGTGTAATGGCTGTTGGAGCTCCCAACAGGAGGAGCATTCACTGGATTTGGGCTTTATAAAGAAAGCCATTGAAGGCAATCACTGTGTTTGCAGTCACAAGAATGGCCTGTCACTGTACTACCCTTGCTGTCTCCCCTTGCATGTGTACTTACACTCTATGAGGAAAAGCAAGATATCACTAAAATTCTTAGCAGTTTAGCCTGAAAGTCCGATTTCTTCAATGAACACTTAACCATCGATCAATGCTGACCGTCCTTGTGAGTTTCCCGGGTACACATTTTATGGGATGACCTTCATTTCGCAGTATAAACAGCATGTATGGGGAGCATGTTCTGCAATTGTAAACATTGTGTTAAGGTACAAGGTGAATTATAGCTTATTGCTATGTAGCTGACACAAAATGAATTATGGAAACAGGTAAAATTTCAACAATATGCACTAAAGGAGCCTCTAATTCTGAAGTCCTTCCACTGTGGTGCACCTGCACCTAATTGTTGAAGAAAATAACCCATCTGTTTCATTAAAAAAGCCTATAATCGAGCTATAATGGAAACTATTTGAATCAACTAAAAGCTGCTTCAAGAGGCTGTTCCTTAGGCAACAAAGTAATGTACCATTTTCAGGGATTTAATAGAATTTCCTCTTTCATAAATTGGTTGCATAACAAATTCCCATAACATACATTTTTTGGGAAGGGTGGGGGGCTGAGGTAGGAGGTAGGAAAGTGAACACAGGGCTGTCTTGTCTTAAGATGGAGGATATACTTGCTTTGGAGACAGTTCAGAGAAGGTTCACTCGGTTGATCCCAGAGATGAGGAGGTTGACTTATGAGGAAAGGTTGAGTAGGTTGGGCCTCTACTCATTGGAATTCAGAAAAATGAGAGGTGATCTTATCGAAACGTAATAGATTATGAGGCAGCTTGACAAGGTGGATGCAGAGAGGATGTTTCCACTGATGGGGGAGACTAGAACGAGGGGGCATGATCTTAGAATAACAGGCCACCCATTTAAAACTGAGATGAGGAGGAATTTCTTCTCTCAGAGGGATTCACTGCCTCAGAGAGCTGTGGAAGCTGGGACATTGAATAAATTTAAGACAGAAATAGACAAATATGGGGAGCAGGTGGGGAAGTGGAGCTGAGTCCATGATCAGATCAGCCATGATCTTATTGAATGGCGGAGTAGGCTCGAGGGGCTGTATGGCCTACTCCTGTTCCTATTTCTTATGTTCTTATGTTCTTATGATAAAGGGCCTGATTGAACATCAACATGCAGTCTCGCTTGATGTGAGCACTGAAATTCCTGAGGAACATTTGCCCTTTTCAACTTCATCGGAAGCCTTCCAAGACGCTGTACTTTTAACAAATTATGCTGCGAGATAATAGAATGTCAGGGACCCGACACTACATTAGAAGGACACTGCGTTGTGAATGGGGTGTGGGATGAGGTGATGGGGATCAGCAGATGGTTACCCTTGCAGTTTGGCAGTACTATAGGAACCATATGATAATACTTTATCCTTGAAGCACGTTCTTATATAATATTTCAGAGAACCTTAATGGCAAACGGAATCTAACTCAAGAGAGTGCCAATATTTATTGAGTTGGGAAATTTAGCCGAGGCCCAAAGCAAAATTAAAAAGAACAAGACAGAAGAAGGTGTGAGGGAAGACACGATGTTTAGGTGATGCCCTTGGATTGGAAGTGGAAAGGAAGTATTTTATCAAGTTCTCCCATCTCCTTTGTTTTTCCTCATCTCTCGTGTCTTTTCACCATCTTAGATATTTGCATGCTCTATTTTTTTTATGTCGTCCCATTTCTTCATTGAGCTGATCTTTTAATTCCCATTAAGCAGTTTACAGGACATTTAATCCATTAACATTGGTTATCTGCCCTAACGTCTCCGCTGTCAATTTTCTTTTATATAAAACTCCTGTGAAGCGCTTTGGAAGGTTTTATTACTTTAATGGCGCTATATAAATATAAGTTGTTGTTGTTAACTTTCTCTCTATCTGAATGGAGTATTCGTTATTTCATTCTTGCCACCCTCATTACTTTTCTATTCCAATAAATGACCTACTTACCTTTCAGTTTTCAGTTCTGATGCAGCATTGCCCAGAAACATTCACCTCTCTTTTCCCTGTACCTCAGCCACTCTGGTTTAATGTTAGACTTCTTGCATTTCCCAGGTTTCTTTCCCTCCTTTTGTATGAAATGCTGAGGTGCATAAGGAGTTCCAGATTTGTCGGTTCTTAGGATAGAGTGAGTTAGTGTTGGTGAAAAGGCATACTTGAAATCAAGACAGTGAAGGTGCAGGGAGGAGGAAGATGGTGCAAGGATATTGGGAGTTTAGGAGGAAGATGTGAGGAAAGCACAGAGGAATATTGACTGTAAAAACACCAATAAAATAGAGAGGGGGACAGGAAAGATTATGAGGGAGACAGACGGGATGGTAGAGGTGGAAGAAGTCTTACCGATCAGCTGCCAAGCTTATTCTTGTATCCTATTCACACCTGTGTAGTGGCTATTAGGCCTCGCAATGGAATAGCATTCAATGGCTTTGAGTTTTATATCATCATCCTCGATTTCGAGGGACTGCCCATGATGATGAAGACTTGCTCCCACTCTTAGCACGAGTTCTTACGAGGCTGTACAGTCCAATATGAGAACCACAGTCTCTGTCACAGGTGGGACAGACAGTGGTTGAAGGGAAGGGTAGGCGGAGATAGCCATTGAAGGCAGAAGACTGGGCAGTCACTGTATTGCTTTGAGTGAGTGTGTTTATTTTTAAATTTGAGGAGTTGAGGATCTTCTTCATCTAAAACCACTTTTCTCCAAGTCCCCTCATTTAACCAGATCGCCAATGGCCCACTTTTCAATGTAGACTTTGAGCGGCAACTAGCAAAACATGGTGGTGCTCCATAGGCAGACTAGTGCTTGGCCTTCTAACTTCTAACCATGACCACCCAGCACCACGTGCCTCATGCATTCATCACCTGGATCACTGGGAAAATGAGGTGCCCTTTCACTATCGTTCAAGATCAGCTTACTTGGATACAGGTACATCTAGCATCTGATCAGCAGTGATCCTGGTGCCACTACTAGAATAGAAATCATAGAATAGTTACAGCATGGAAGGAGGCCATTCAGCCCATCGAGCCCGTGTCGGCTCTCTGCAAGAGCACCCCGGCTAGTCCCACTGCCCCGCCCTTTCAGCATAGCCCTGCAATGTATTTTCTTTCAGGTACTTATCCATCTTCCTTTTGAAAGCCACAATAGAATCTGCCTCCACCACCCTTTCAGGGAATGCATTCCAGATCCTAACGACTCGCTGCGTAAAAATGTTTTTCCCCATGTCGCCTTTGGTTCTTTTGTCAATCACCTTAAATCTGTGTCCTCTGGTTCTCGACCCTTCTGCCAATGGGAACAGTTTTTCTCTCTACTCTGTCCAGAGCCCTCATGATTTTGAACACCTCTATCAAATCTTCTCTCAACCTTCTGTGCTCTAAGGAGAACAACCCCAGCTTCTCCAGTCCAGCCACGTAACTGAAGTCCCTCATCCCTGGAACCATTCGCGTAAATCTTTTCTGCACCCTTTCTAAAGCCTTCACATCCTCACTAAAATACGGTGCCCAGAATTGAACACAGTACTCAAGTTGAGGCCGAACCAGTGTTTTATAAAGATTCATCATAATTTCCATGCTTTTGTACTTTATATCTCTATTTATGAAGCCCAGGATCCCGTAAGCTTTGTTAACTGCTTTCTCAACCTGCCCTGTCACCGTCAGCGATTTGTGCACATATACCCCCAGGTTCATGCAGCCCCTTATAGATGGGAGTAGTGTACAGCTCCTTCCAACAGTGGGATATGAATTCGTCGAGCTGTTATTTGATGTGACTTGTGAGTATTTCATTTGTTTGGTATTCCTACTGCACATTCTAAATGTTGTTGCAAATAGTGACCTGAGTAATTCTTACCCCATTATCTACGGGATGGCCTGCAGCCACTTGCCCAAGCTTATTTTGACAGCAGCTCTCTGTCCCGTGACGTCTCCCACTATGAAGGACAAGAGCAACAACATCATGGACATACTACTGTCTTCAAGTTCCCCTTCAAGCCACGCACCACCCTGACCTGGACATATTCATTGACATCTTGGCCTTTATTGCAAAGGGGATGGAATATAAAAGCAGGGAAGTCTTGCTACAGTTATACAGGGTTTTGGTGAGGCCACACCTGGAATACTGCGTGCAGTTTTGGATTCCTTATTTACGAAAGGATATACTTGCTTTGGAGGCAGTTCAAAGAAGGTTCACTAGGTTGATTCTGGAGATGAGGGGGTTGACTTATGAGGAAAGGTTGAGTAGGTTGGGCCTATACTCATTGGAATTCAGAAGAATGAGATGTGATCTTATCAAAACGTATAAGATTATGAGGGGGCTTGACAAGGTGGATGCAGAGAGGATGTTTCCACTGATAGGGGAGGCTAGAACTAGGGGACATAATGTTAGAATAAGGGGCAGCCCATTTAAAACTGAGATGAGGAGAAATTTCTTCTCTCAGAGGGTTGTAAATCTGTGGAATTCGCTGCCTCAGAGCTGTGGAAGCTGGGACATTGAATAAATTTAAAACAGAGATCGACAGTTTCTAAACCGATAAGGGAATAAGGGGTTATGGGGAAGTGGACAGGTAAGTGGACCTGAGTCCATGATCGGATCAGCCATGATCATATTGAATGGCGGAGCAGGCTCGAGGGGATGTATGGCCCACTCCTGCTCCTATTTCTTATGTTCTTATTGGGTCAAGATCCAGGAATCCCTCACCGAACATTATTATAGGAACACCATCACCATTAGGTCTGCAGTGGTTCAAGAAGAAAGTCTTCTCAAAGCAATTGGAGGCAGCTAATAAATGCAGCCTTGCCAGCATCACCCATTTTCTGAGAATAAACAATAAAGAAACTTCCTAAAGCAGCACTCCCTAACATGCCTGCAATCATTTACATCTGCCAAGCCACTCAACCTTGCGAGTGAGATTGCCAGAGACCCATATCCTCAGAATGAATGAGGAAAAAGTTCTAGTCTGTGGGTGGATTTGGACATTGATCTCATGCCGGCATGGAACGATGTTGAGATTCCTCCCATGCGCCACTCAGGATCATGGCAGCTAGCAAAGAGCAAAGACCTTCATCTCATCATACAGGGCTGGCTTCTAACCCAGGGCCCAGACAGGAAATGTTCCGCCCCACTGGGCTGTCCTGTCCTTGAGTACTGCCATGTTATAACTGAAGCACTATTACATAGGATTACATAGGATATAACAACACAGAAACAGGCCTTTCGACCCAACCAGTCTATGCTGGCATTTATGCTCCATTCGAGGCTCCTCCCATCTTTCCTTATCTAAATCTATCAGCATAACCCTCTATTCCTTTCTCCCTCATATGCTTGCCTGGTCTCCCCTTAAATGCATCGACATTATTCGCTTCAACTACTCCCTATGGTCGCGAGTTCCACATTTTCACCCCGCTCTGGGTGAAGATGTTTCTTCTGAATTCCCTATTGGATTTCTTGGTGATTATCTTATATTGATGGCCTCTAGTTATGCTCTTACCCACAATTGGAAACATTCTCTCTGTGTCCACTCTATCAAAACCTTTCATAATTTTTAAAGGCCTCTTTTAGGTCACCCCTTGCCTTTTTTCAAAAGAAAGGAGACCCAGCCTGTTCATCCTTTCCTGATATGTATACCTTCGCATTTCTGGTATCATCCTTGTAAATCTTCTCTTCACCCTCTCCAGTGCCTCTATATCCCTTTCTATAATATGGTGACCATACGCAGTACTCTACTCAATATAACATTACGTGACTCAGACAGGATATCACTGACTTTCATTTTGCATCTTTTGATAAAAAATAAATAGGCTTGAATCAAACGGTCTGGTGTTTATCTGGTGGGAGATCAGAATGGTGCAGGACCTTCCTTTCGGCTGATTTTCTGCCAGTTGCAATGTTCTACTTCATCTTTATTAGGGCACAAGCGTGTGGGATTAAAATCCATCGATCTGTTTCCCACTCACTTCTATTTGCTTCATTAACTATCGCCTGCCTCCACGGAACAAAGTACAGCCCTCAAGTGAGCCGGCTCAAGGAATGTCGAGGGGAAAATTTGTGGCTGCCACGAGAGTTACCGGCCGGCAACATGGGTTAACAGCCGCTAAAAATGGACATAAGAATTAGGATCAGGAGTAGGCCATTCGGCCCCTCACGCCTGCTCCGCCATTCAATGAGATCATGGCTGATCTTCTACCTCAACTCCACTTTCCTGCACTGTCCCCATATCCCTTGATTCCCTTAATATGCAAAAAGCTATCGATCTCTGTCTTGAATATACTCAAAGACTGAGCCTCTACAACCTCTGGGGTAGAGAATTCCAAAGATTCACCACCCTCTAAGTGAAGAAGTTTCTCCTCATCTCAGTCCTAAATGGCCGACTCCTTATTTTGAGACAGTGATGCCTCGTTCTAGACTCCCGAGCCAGAGGAAACATCCTCTCTGTGTTGTATATGTATAATGTATGTACTGTAACACTAGATCACTGAATGTATCTTCACACTGTATACACCATACCTGTACCACCAGAGGGTGCTATTTGTGGAGACCTAAGGGTTACCTACACACTGTAGGTAACCAAGTATAAAAGGGAGCTCACCTCATTGTGTCCTCACTCAGGGAGCTACAACAAATGGACTACGGTCGCAACAGTTCAAGTACAATACCCTACCTCGTGGAGTCATTACTAGAGTGCTTACGTATATAACAACTGGTGACAAGATTATGAAATTCCACGCACAACATGGCTAACCTAAGCAACTTTCAACAATTCACTGATGGAGAAGATTGGGATGCCTTTGTTGAAAGGTTTGAACACTTCTTCATCGCGCACGACCTGGCTGGAGACACACTGACCTCGCTGGCTGATAAGTGCAGAGCTAACCTGCTCAGCAGTTGTGGGCCCAGTGTCCACGGCCTCGTCAGGGACCTGCTAGCCCCAGTGAAGACGACAACCAAAACGTAGGTGGAGCTCGTAAGAGTAATACAGGAACAGCTCAAACCTAAAGGAAACATCCTCACAGCCAGACACCGGTTCTATACCCACCGATGGCCCAAAGGCCAAGAAATTGCAAAATATGCTGTAGACCTGAGACGATTGGCTGCACCGTGTGATTTTAGCGACCACCTCACCGACACCTTTATTATTGGAATCGGCCACGAGGGCCTCTTCCACAAGCTGCTCTCTGCGGACACTACGGTCACCCTACAGAAGACAATTAAAGTGAGCCAGGCATTCATGATTTCGGCCTGCGATTCCAAGAAGATGATGACTCACCCTCAGGATTCTAACTCGACAAGTACAGTGAACCGAATGGCGCCTTTCAAAGGCAAGGCTGCTGCCCCAAGTCCTGCAACCCTGAGTCCGCCACATGGGGCCAACCGGCTAGCCCTGTGCTGGCGCTGTGGAGGAAATCAGAGGGCCCACCAGTGCCAATACAAAGACTGTACCTGCAAAGGCTGCAACACTAAAGGTAATCTCCAGCGGACGTGTAGAAGAAACTTTACTCACCAAGTCGCTGAAGAGTTGGCCGATCACCTGGGCTCCAGTGCTGATGAAGACGAAGAGAGAGTCTATGAAGCGGCTCAGCCCCTGGAAGAGGTGTACGGAGTGTAGACCTGCTCCACCGAGAGTTCTCCGTGGAAAATGGAAGTGGAAATCAATGGTGTTCCAGTCTCGATGGAGGTCGACACGAGGCGAGCCAATCGCTGATGAATCAGGCGGCCTTCGAGAAACTCTGGGACAATCCCGCCGAATGACCCAAAATGCTCCCAATCCAGGTGAAGCTGCTCACTTACACAAAAGACACCATCCCAGTCTTTGGCAGCGTGGATGTCCAGGTGTCCCATGACGGCGCGATGCATAAGTTACCTTTGTGGATCGTTGCTGATGATGGTCCAACACTGCTGGGAAGAAGATGGATGAAACAAATCCAAATCTGTTGGAGCTGGGAAAGCCTCCAGGCCCCAGCGATCAACGTTCTATGCGGCCCCAAATTTGGATCCATGACAGCACCTGAAAATCCTACTGTCCAACTCGACTGCGTGGTGACGACACAGACCTCACAACTCAACGGTGAGGTGATCCAACCCTAACGACCAGACCTCACCTTCCAGGCTCCAGTGGCAGGACTCCAAGGAAAGAAGATCAGTGCAGAAGATAGATTCCCGGCTTCCGTGGCAGAACCTGGGGAGAAAAGGATCACCGCAGCCTACCTCATGGAGAGAAAGAAGATGGTGCCCACACCACGAGGTGAAGCACCTGAAATCAAGATGACCACGACCAGACCACGAGGGGCAGCGTTGAGGGAGCAACACGTGAACCGGATTGGGGCAAAGATTGCAAGGCCCTTTTAAAGGAGACCGGCAACCCAGAACAATTAAAGTGACAGTTCCACTCGTTGTACAGCGATGCCGGTGATACTAATAGAAAAGATGTAATCAATAAATGCAAGTATATAACTGTACTGTTGAACAGTGATGCTGGTGATACTAATGAGAAATATGTAATTAACAAATGCAGGTATCTAAATGTAACCTTGCACAGAGATGCTGATAGCACACAGGAAAGTGATGTAATTGACAAATGCGAAAGTGTAAAGACAAATATCAATGTTGAGTCGGCTGATTGCAGTTGGAGACAATGTATCATGAATGCTAATGATGAAATGAGATGTCATGCCAGGTTCTACATGCACGCCGACAAAGCCAAGGGCAACCTCCCATGGGAAACACCCAGGTCCAGCGGGCTACCCGATCATGTATCCCGCGCCTCCGGGACCAATGTGATGCCCCAGGGAGGATGGCCACACAAACAGTGGGAGTATACCCACTGTAGGGCCAGCGATCAATAGATGGCACAGGCACCACCACTGACACCCTGCCCCAGATCGGCCCTACCCCCCTGGCCACCAGGGCCAGCACCTGGAGCATGAGGCCAGTACCCTCCAGCCCTCCCGACGGGACCTGGGATGACCAGACTCCCACCACTACTGAAGGGCAGCAGGGAGACCCTGCAGCCCTCAAAGAAGGACAGGGCGGCCGTACATTCCTGTGGCTCTGCCCCCCACTAAGCTACGGTTAAGGCCCTGAGACACAGCCAGGTGAGCAATCTGCACCCACTCAGCTGGAAGGGGGTAGAGTCCGGTTGCTCCGGAATAAGCATCCTCACCCACCTACATTCATACACCAGGGTCAAGACCGTAATACCACGTATGTACCTTACCTGTAAAATGTACTCGTTCCACTACTGCTGAACCCAAAAACAGCGATATAACCAATCCGATTCTTTATTCTCTGTACATGTATGCCACTGCAGATGTTGAGCCACATACATGGTATATGTATGGCCGGGGGGGGGGTGCGCCCAGGTGCGGGGAATGGATGTATGTTGCCATGGACACATGGATCAGATCCAGAACCCACACAACCCTCACTACAACCTCCAACCATCCACTGTGGACCACTTTCCAATGTTGTGGCACTAAGGACTTGGGGGTCCACAAGGAGAGAGCCATTCCCAAGCACAGACAAAGTGCAAGGGCTTTGGGTACTTAAGTCGAGGGCCAAGGCCAGTGGCACAAGACTTAGAAGAGGGGGAGTGTTGTTGTGTATGAATAATGTATGTACTGTAACACTAGATCACTGAATGTATCTTCACACTGTATACACTATACCTGTACCACCAGAGGGTGCTACTGGTGGAGACCAAAGGGTCACCTGCACATTGCAGGTAACCAAGTATAAAAGGGAGCTCACATCATTGTGTTCTCACTGAGGGAGCTACAATAAATGGACTAAGGTCACAACAGTTCAAGTACAATATCCTACCTCGTGGAGTCATTACTAGAGTGCTTGCATATATAATACTCTGCATCTACCCTGTCAAGCCCTGTCAAGCCCGACTCAACAGTGCTACTCAGGAAATATTTGCGCTGGGGGCTAAAGATGTTTAGCCCAGCGCTAGCTTACTGTGTAACACCCTTCTGCAAAGTGCTTAAATGAAAGATGAGGTGCTGTTCCTCGAGCTTGCATTGAGCTTCATTGGAACAGTGTAGGAGGCCAAGGACGGAGATGTCGGAGTGGGAGTGGAGCGGGGAATTAAAGTGACAGGCGACCGGAAGCTCAGGGTCACACTTATGGACTGAACGCAGGTATTCCGCAAAGCGCTCACCCAATCTGCATTTTATCTCCCCAATATAGGAAAGGAATGCCTCTTTATTCAGCTCACACGCTATGATGCTAAAATAAATCCCACTATTACTCTGCCACTCAAATGTTTATAAAAACACTTAAATATAATTTTTAAAATTTTACAGATTGTACTTTTGTTTAACCTGTCTTCTCACTTTCTGAATTCTTTCTCTCTCTCTATCTTGCTCCCTCTATCTCTTTCTAACTCTCCCTGCCTCGACCTCTTTCGATCTAGCTCCATTGCTATATACCTCAATCTATATATCTCAATTACTTTCCATCACTCTATTTCTATTTCTGTCCTCCGTTTCTATCTGTTTTTCCACTTTTTAAAAATTCATTCCTTGGATATGGGTGTCACTCATCATCATAGGCAGTCCCTCGGAATCGAGGAAGACTTGCTTCCACTCCTGAAGTGAGTTCTTTGGTGGCTTAAAAGTCCAATACGAGAGATACAGACTCTGTCAAAGGTGGGACAGACATTCACCAAGGGAAGGGGTGGGTGGGACTGGTTTGCCACACACTCCTTCCGCTGCCTGCGCTTGACCTCTTCACGCTCTCGGCGTTGAGATTCAAAGAGCTCAACGCCCTCCCAGATGCACTTTCTCCTCCTAGGTCTTCGGCAAGGGACTCGCAGGTGTCAGTGGTTATGTCGCACTTTACCAGGGAGGCTTTGAGAGTGTGCTTGTGACGTTTCCGCTGCCCACCTTTGGCTTGTTTGCCGTGAAGGAGCTCCGTCACTAACATTTATTGGCCATCGCTAGTTCTTGACCACCAAAGTTCATGTGGTGAACGTACTCCCATAGTGCTGCTAAGGAGGAAATTCTAGGATTTTGACCCAGTGACGATGAAGGAATGGCTAAATCTTTCCAAGTTAGGATAGTGTGTGAGTTAGAGGGGAACTTGGAGTTGATGGTGTTCCCATGCACCTACTTGTTCTTCCAGGTGGTGGAGGTTGCGGAATTTGGAGGTGCTGTCAAAGAAGCATTGGCGAGTTACTGTAGTGCATCCTGTAGATAATACACACTGCAGCCATGGTGCATCATTGGTGGAGAATGTGGATGTTTAAGGAGGTGGATGGGGTGCCATTTAAGCAGGCTGCTTTCTCCTGGGTGGTATCGAGCTTCTTGTGTGTTGCTGTAGCTGCACTCATCCAGGTAAGTGGAGAGTATTCCATCACATTCCTGACTTGTGCCTTATAGGTGGTACAAATTGGGGAATCAGGAGGTGAGTCACTTATCACAGAGTACCCAACCTCGGATCTGCTCTAGTAGTCAGTATTTATGTGGCTGGTCCAGTTGAGTTTCTGGTCAATGGTGACACCTAGGACGTTGATGGTGGAGGATTCGGCAATGGTAATGCCATTGAATGTCAAGGGGAGGTGGTTAGATTCTCTCTTATTGGAGATGGTCCATGCCTGGCACTTGTGTGGCACTTATCAGCCCAAGCCTGGATATTGTCCAGAACCTGCTGCATGCGGGCATGGACTGCTTAATTATCTGAGGAGTTGTGAGTGGTGTTAAATTCTGTGCAATCATCAGTGAACATCCCCACTTCCGACGTTATGATGGAGGGAAGGTCAGTGATGAAGCAGTTGACGATGAGCTGGAGTACAGTTTTTGTGTTTTGGTACAGTTCCCTTGGGGCACTAACACCTCCTGAGGTACTACTTTAGCCTAATTGCCCAATCTTCACATTCAATCCAGATAGTGCAGTGTGGATGTTCAAATGGGCATAGTCCTGATCTCATCTGACCTACTGCACATGCACATTTTTCAGCACAGGTCACTGGATAATGATCAGGAATGGTAACCCAGGGTGAACTTACCTCCCTCTCCTATGGGACACTGTGTCCAATTGTAGCACCTTCATCAGATGCTGTGGCTGGGATTGGCTAACTCAGGACAGACCAGGGAACCAATCCGAGATCTTCCTCATCTGGCGGTGTTTCCATTTAAAGTTTAGTTAGCAAAACTTGGAGCGGGAGAAGAAGTGTCCCAAAGGGTAGGATTTGTTGAACTTCTCTGGGTTCCCTCACCATGAGCTTTGATGTTCCCTCTGAATTCCCTTTAAGCTCTGAGCTAATATTTCAATCCGTTGTACAAAGACCGTTGGATTTTAGACCGCACTTGACAGTTTAGTTTCTTTAGAACTGAGCCGTGCAGTCGGCCTCAAGGTTCTATCTCTGGTCTGTATTGAGTCAGCTGATCTTAATGAATGCAGTGGTAGGTGTGCTATACTTGCCCTCAGTTCTCCTGCACTACGGAGGGCGAATTCAGCCAGCATTCCCACTCCTACCCACTGCCCAGAAACTCCAATCCTGCTTCTGCTTTGTGAAGCACCACTCCCTGTTAAGAGGCTACATAAACCATTTGTTTTTGGCAGGTTCTTACCCGTGACATGTTAATAAGAATAAATTATCTGTCCGATGGCAAGTGTTTTTGTCCAACATGTATAATCCCTCCCCTGGGGAGATTGCTGAGAGTGTTCTGATTTCTGTTACTGTGCAGAACTTGTACACTAAAGCGAGATATGTGTGGGGGATGGGCAGCCCCATGCACATTTCCAATAATGAAAACTCATGGAGAAGTGTGGTTGACCTTGGTCTTTTAGATGATGGGGTATTTCTTTTCACAGAGAGTCGTCGGACTCCTGCAGTAAATTGACGGCTCCTCCCAATTCACTGCAAACATTCAGAAAGAGGACTGGGCATGTTCCTGCGAGTATATAGAAGGTAGGTGACTCATTAGGGGTTGTGTCACCCACTGGCTATGGTCTCCTGGATCTTACCTGATCACCTTCGGAGGTTGGAGAGGAATTTGCCTGAATTGGTTTTCCTAAATTACCCTACAGATTTTTCCTTTGGGTTTTTGCATCAACCGGAATATTGCTTGACTGGGTGGTGATTGTGATGCAGATCACGGTGCGTGGAAGCTGAAACAAGTCAGGATTGGACAGGCTCGATGGAAAGAAAGAACTTGCATTTATATAGTACCTTTCACAACTTCAGGGTGGTCACAAAATGCTTTACAGCCAATGAAGCATTTTTCTGAAGTACAGTCACCAACGTAGGAAATGCAGCAGCCAATTTTCACGCAGCAAGCTCTCACAAACAACAATATGATAATGACCAGATAATCTGCTTCAGTGATGTTGGCAAAGGGATAAATATTGGCCAGTAGACCGGAGAAAGCAGCCCTGCCATTCAACAACATAGTGCCATGGGACCTTTTACATCCACCCGAGAGAGCAGACGGGACCTCGGTTTAACATCTCATCCGAAAGACAGCATCTCCGACAGTGCAGCACTCACTCAGCTCTGCACTGGATGGTCAGCCTAGATTTTCTGTGCTTATTTTTTGTCCCTGGAGTGGGACTTGAACTCACGATCTTCTGACTCAGAGGTGAGGGCTACCCACTGAGCCACAGCTGACACTGTTGGAAAATGTTGGAAAGTGTTGGTAGTTGAAAAGTGGAAGCCAGGCACCTCCTCGCAGGAAGTGAATAAATTCACTGATAATTCCATTAAATTACAGGTCGCATGATGTAAGCAGAATACTCCAGTTGCTCTGTAGATGTTGGATAACTTCTATTCTGAATCCCTTTGCCTTACCTTGCCACACTGCACACGGGCGAGCTCTGAATCCTAGCTCTGGCCACAGATCCCAGTCTCGAGGCACAGGGTCTGCTGAGGGGCACAGATGAAAGTGAGGCAGGCCGACAATGTCCCTGCGTTCTTCCAACTCTGGCCTTTAGTGCATCCCACACTTCCTTCGCCCCACCATTGGCAGCCATGCCTTCAGCCGTCTTGGCCCTAAGCTCTAGAATCCTTGCTTCTTCATGCTGCAAGACTCTGGAATTCCCTCCCTAACCCTCTCTCCCTGGCTTTTAGAATCTCCTTATAACTTACCTCTGTGAATAAGCTTTTGCCCACTTGCCCTAATATCTCCTTGTTGTGTATGGAGAAAGAGTCAGGCTGAACACTGTGAGCTCAAAGTAGAGTCTGACCTTAGTCTTTTATTGTAGGTCTCCAGAGTGCCTCTCCAACCTGTGAAGCCTCCTTAAATACCTGTGCTCTCATGGGATTATGGGATCCCTTGGGACTCCAGGGGATGAGCCCTCTGCATAGAGTAAATACAAGTATACATATATAACAATATTCCCCCCCAAAGTCAATCGTGTAACTATTTACAATGTGAGTCGATCTGGGGCCCTTCTTGCCCTGGTTGATCGTCTCGGTGTGAAAGCTGGTGTTGTTGAATCATTTGTTGGGCCCTTGCTGGGCTGCTGTGCAGCTGGCCTTGCTGGGTTTCCTGGTGTGTTGGGCCCTGCTTGGCTGCTGTGGATGATGGGTTCTGCTTTGTGGTCAACTGTGGTGCCGGTTGCCACTGGTGTGTATGTTGGGGGATCAAAAAAGGTAGGGTCCAAGGTGGGTTGCTCAGGATAGTCCGTGAATCTGAGTTTGATTTGGTCCAAGTGTTTCCGGTGAAGGAGTCCATTTGAAAGTTTGACCCGAAACAGCCTGCTCCCCTCTTTGGCCACGACAGTGCCGGGAAGCCACTTGGGACCTTGTCCATAATTTAATACAAATACAAGATCATTGATTTCAATCTCACATGACACATTTGCACTATCATGGTATGCACTTTGTTGAAGCCACCTGCTCTCTACCTGTTCATGTAGATCAGGGTGAACTACTCTTTTCATGAGTAGTTCAGCAGGTGGGATCTCAGTGAGTGAGTGGGGTCTCATGCGGTAGCTAAGCAGGTCTCGGGATAGGCGAGTCTGCAGTGAGCCTTCAGTTACCCTCTTCAAGCCTTGCTTGATGGTTTGCACTGCTCTCTCTACCTGACCATTGGACGCTGGTTTGAACGGGGCAGATGTGACATATTTGATCCCGTTATGGGTCATGAATTCTTTGAACTCAGCACTGGTAAAACATGGCCCGTTGTCGCTCACCAGGACATCGGGTAGGCCGTGTGTGGCAAACATGGCCCGCAGGATTTCAGTAGTGGCAGCGGTCGTGCTAGCCGACATTATCTCACATTTAATCCACTTGGAGTATGCATCTACAACCACAAGGAACATTTTACCCAAGAACGGCCTGCATAGTCGACGTATACCCTAGACCACGGTTTGGAGGGCCGAAACCATAAAATTAGCCGCGCCTCACTGGGTACATAGCTTAACTGCGAGCATGTATTACATCTGTGAACGCAGGACTCCAAGTCCGCATCGATACCGGGCCACCACACATGGGATCTGGCTATCGCTTTCATCATTACGATGCCTGGGTGGGTACTGTGGAGGTCATTGATGAAGGTGTCTCTGCCCTTCTTGGGGACCACTACTTGACTGCCCCACAGAAGGCAGTCTGCCTGTATAGAAATGTCATCTTTGTGCCGCTGGATCGGCTTTATCTCTTCCTGCACTTCCACTGGGACACTGGACCAGCTCCCGTGAAGCACACAGCTTTTGACCTGAGATAATAAGGAGTCCTGGCTTGTCCAGGTTTTGATCTGCTGGGCAGTGACGGGTGATTGCTCACTCTCAAATGCTTCCATAACCACGTCTAGATCTGCAGGCTGCGCCATTTCCACCCCCGTGGTGGGCAATGGCAGCCTACTGAGAGCATCTGCACAGTTTTCTGTGCCTGGCCTGTGGCGGATGGCGTAGCTGTATACGGACAACATGAGCGCCCATCTGTGGATGTGGGCCGATGCGTTGGTATTTATCCCTTTACTCTCGGAGAACAGGGATATAAGTGGCTTATGGTCAGTTTCGAATTTTAGCCCAAACAGGTATTGATGCATTTTCTATACCCCATAGATACACGCTAACACTTCTTTCTCAATCATGCTGTAGGCTCTCTTAGCCTTTGACAGATTCCTGGATGCATAAGCAACCGGTTGCAGTTTCCCAAAATCATTAGCTTGTTGCAAGACACATCCGATGCCTTATGACGACGCATCACATGCGAGTACCAAACGCTTACATGGATCATACAACACAAGCAATTTGTTTGAGCATAACAATTTTCTAGCTTTTACAAAGGCATTTTCTTGGCTTTTGCCCCAAACCCATTCGGCCCCTTTTCGTAGTAAGATATGCAGTAGTTCTATCAGTGTGCTGAGACCCGGTAAGAAGTTACCAAAGTAGTTCAGGAGTCCCAGAAACGACCGCAGCTCCATCACGTTCTGTGGCCTCGGTGCGTTCTTGATTGCCTCCGTCTTCGCGTTGGTGAGCCTGATGCTGTCCGCCGCAATCCTCCTTCTCAGGAACTCCACTTCAGGCACCAGGAAAATGCACTTCCAGCGTTTTAACCTGAGCCCCACTAAGAACCTACTCCAGGTTCTGCAGTTGCTCGACTGTGTTCCGACCTGTGATCAAGATGTTGTCCTGGAAGACCACGGTGTGCGGGACCGTCTTCAGTAAACTTTCCATGTTTCTCTGGAATATTGCCGCTGCCGATCAGATTCCAAACGGGCATCTGTTATAAACAAAAAGATCTTTACGTGTGTTGATGCAGGTGAAGGCCTTCGATGATTCTTCCAGTTCCTGCGTTATGTAGGCTGAAGTCAGATCCAGCTTCGTGAAAGTCTTTCCTCCCGCCAGCATTGCAAAGAGGTCATCGGTCTTTGGTAGTGGGTATTGGTCCTGCAGGGAGAAATAATTTATAGTTACTTTGTAATCGCCACGGATCCTGATGGTGCCGTCTCCCTTGAGGACTGGGACAATAGGACTGGCCCACTCGTTGAACTCGATTGGGGAAATGATGCCCTCTCTTTGCAGCCGGTCTAGCTCGATCGCTACCCTTTCTCTCATCATGTACGGTACTGCTCTCACCTTGTGATGGATGGGTCACGCCCCCGGAACTAGGTGGATCTGCACTTTTGCTCCTTGGAATTTCCCAATGCCTGGTTCAAACAGCAAAGGAAATTTGTTTAAGACCTGGGCACACGAAGTGTCATCAGCAGGCGATAGCGCTCAGACGTCGTCCCAGTTCCAGCATATCTTTCCCAGCCAGCTCCTGCCAAGCAGCATGGGACCATTGCCCGATACCACCCAGAGTGGTAGCTTAGGCACTGCTCCATCGTAGGAGACCTTTACGATAGCACTGCCGATTACAGGAATCAGTTATTTCGTGTAAGTTCTTAGTTTCGTGCGAACTGGAGTTAAGACTGGCCTTAAGGCCTTGTTGCACCACAGCCTTTCCAAAGTCTTTTTGCCCATGATGAACTGGCTCGCACCTGTGTCCAGCTCCATTGACACCGGGAGTCCATTTAGTTCAACAGTCAGCATTATCGGTGGAAAATTCGTGGTGAATGTGTGCACCTCATGTACCTCTGCTTCTTCGATCTGAGGCTCTGGTTCATCGTAATCCTCCATGGATCTGTCCTCCTCTACAACATGGTGGTTTGCAGGTTTAACAGGCTTTGCAGCTCGCCTGCACACTCGTTGGCGGTGTCCCATTATTCCACAGTCCTTGCAAACGTACTCTTTGAATCGGCATGAATGGAAGCGATGATCACCCCCACAGCACAATCAAGGTGTTAATGGCCTTGCATTCATCACCCCTGATGGTGGACTCTGAGACATCTGCGGACATATAGCTGCAGGTATATGTGACCTGCCCTGTACATTACGATTCGAAAACAACATCACTTTGTTCACAATACTTGTAGCAGCACTTGTGTGCATAGAGATTTGCTTAGTATTGTCACTGGTGGTAATGAATGTCTGGGCTATTGCTATGGCCTTACTCAAGGTTGGGGTCTCTACAGTCAAAAGTTTGCGAAGTATGGTTTTGTGGACAATGCCAAGTACAAAAAAAGTCTCTGAGCATGTGCTCCAAATGTCCTTCAAATTTGCAATGTCCTGCACGGCATCTTAGCTCGGTGACATAACTCGCCACTTCCTGGCCTTCAGACCTTTTGTAGGTGTAGAACCGGTACCTCGCCATCAGAATGCTTTCCTTCAGGTTCAAATGCTCTCGGACCAGTGTGCACAAATCGTCGTACGATTTCTCCGTGGGTTTCGCTGGATTGAGCAGATTCTTTATGAGGCCATACGTTGGTGCCCCACAGACAGTGAGGAGTCCTTCGTTTGGCAGCGCTCTCTTCCCCATCTTGCTCATTGGCCACAAAGTATTGATCGAGTCGCTCTTCAAAAGTTTCCCAATCATCTCCCTTCGAGAATTTCTCCAGGATGCCCACTGTTCTCTGCATCTTTGAGTTCGCTCTCTGTATTTTGTCGCCAGTTGTTGTGTATGGAGAAAGAGTCAGACTGAACATTGTGAGCTCGAAGTAAAGTGTGACCTTAGTCTTTTATTGTAGGTCTCCAGAGTGCCTCTCCAACCTGTGAAGCCTCCTTAAATACCTGTGCTCCCACGGGATTATGGGATCCCTTGGGACTCCAGGGGATGAGCCCTCTGGTGGCTGTACAGTGTAAATACAAGCATACATATATAACACTCCTTATGTGGCTTGGCATCACATTCTGCTTGATAACGCCTTGGGACATTTTACTATGGTAAAGGTGCTATTTAAAGGCACCTAGTTGTTGCATTATGCAAATGCATCAACATGTACTACAACATCTAGAGCAGATCTGACTGAGGTATAGGAAGTCAGGAATGTATTGAACTGGAAAAGACCATTGCAGTCCATATGGCCATCCCAATCTCGCAAAACAATAATTATGACACTTAACTTAATTCCAGATCGCATTGATATTTTCACTTGACCTTCATTCTTGGATCCAAGCAAAGATTTCTTGACTCGTGGCTTCGAATGAACTTGTGAACCTCTTGATTGTATTGTGTGAAATAAAAAATTCAACAGCTTAATCTCTGGTATTGATTGCCTGTAGGAAATCAAATACTTTATATTGTTAACTAATCCTATTGTTTTGTGTGAGACACTGTACAGCTGCAACCTTTGCCCTGGATGTCTGCTATGGAGGAATGGAATGTGCTTTGGAAAGGAAAGCACTTAAGCCTTGCTGCATTACTGATAGGTATCCAATGCATAAGCGTCTGGTGTGAGGGCAAACCTGTGGATAAGTGACGTACACATAGTCCTCATGGTGACTAGGTGCGTTAATGCATAGCAGGGTGCAGTGCTGACCCACACAGAACAGAAGATGTCAGGTTAGACTGCTGGCCTGTGTTGAGTTAGCCAATCTCAATCAGAGTACCAGTTGACAGTATTGCGATTGCCCCTCCCCACATCCCCCACTATATGATGTTCCAAGAAAGAAAGACCTGCATTTATATCATCATCATCATAGGCGGTCCCTTGAACGAGGATGATTTGCTTCCACAAGAGTTCACAGATGTTTGAATGAAGGACCCGATATTCCAGTCCTGAACTCCAATTGGGAGGGTGGAAGATGCCTGTGCGTGGATTTTTTTAACGTTTGGTGACCGTTGCACATCAACCAGCACACTGGCTCAACAGAGCTCGGCCTTTATCCAGTGACAAGGGTTGAACCAGGAAGATTGGAGACCTGCTCTGCTGCATGGACCTAGTGCGCACATATATCGCAGTGTGGGCTGGTCCTTGCTGCCCCTGGGCCCTCGGCTCTTCTGGGCCCCGTACCCTCATTCTCCGCTCCTTCGCCACAAACATTCGCCGCACCTCCGCCACAAACATTCGCCGCACCTCCGCCACAATCCCTCACCGCTCCTCTGCCACAAAAATACTCGCCGCATCTCTGCCATGATCTCCCGCCGCACCTCCGCACCAAAGATTCGCGACGATCACCCACCACATCTCAGCCACGATCCCTCATCACTCCTATCCTGATCACTCGTCGCCAATCTGCCACGACCTTCCCACTCCTCTGCTTTACCAGGACCCAGCCAATGCTCCTGCCCACACTCCAAATGACGACCTGGATCCTGATGACTTTACCCAGTCGCCCACCTCGAAGCCATCGCACACTTGGAGCGGCACCACATTTATATAACGCCTTTCACATCCACTAGACATCCTAAAACGCTTTACAGCCAATGAAGTACTTTTGAAGTGTAGTCATTGTTGTAATGTAGGAAACACAGCAGCCAAGTTGCATATAGTAAGGTCCCACAACCATTTATGTGATAATGACCAGGTCATCCGTTTTTTGATATGTTGGTTGAGGGATAAATATTGGACATCGGGGATAACTCCCCTGCTCTTCTTCAAGACAGTGCCATGGGATCTATCACGTCCACCTGAAAGGTCAGACGGGGACTCGGTTTAACATCTTATCTGAAAGACGGCACCTCCGACAGTGCAGCGCTCCCTCAGCTCTGCACTGGAGTGTCAGCCTGGATTATGGGCTCAAGTCTCTGGAGTGGGACTGGAACCCACAACCTTCTGTCTCGGAGGCGAGCGTGCGGCCCACTGAGTTACATTAGGATTCCTGCTCCTGACTGCTGTCCAGTGACTGCTCCAGGATAGTGAGTGTGTGCGGAATGCAGGTTGAGGATTGGGCTCAGCTGTGATTAGAGTTGCCAACCCTCCAGAATTGCCCTGGAATCTCCAGGAATTAAAGATTAATCCCCAGGACACTGCTGCGAGCAGTCGCGGGAGATAAATCAAATGTGATTTCTTTTTTCATTTTCTTTCTAATGCACGCTTTTGTGTTTTAGTGAGAACAAATATTGGGAAATGGGAATTAAGGCTGTTTGACAGTCAATAATCATCCAATCAGGTGACAGAGAGTCTGTTGGCTTTCTGGCTCACGTGGAGGTGGGCCATCATCATCAATGGCAGTCCCTCGAAATCGAGGAAGACTTGCTTCCACTCCAAAAGTGAATTCTCAGGTGACTGTACAGTCCAATACAGGAATTATCATCTCTGTCACAGGTGGGATAGACAGTGGTTGAAGGAAAGGGTGGGTGGGGACTCCTTCCGCTGCCTGCGCTTGTTTTCTGCATGCTCTCGGCCACGAGACTCAAGGTGCTCAGCGCCCTCCCGGATGCTCTTCCTTCACTTAGGGCGGTCTTTGGCCAGGGACTCCCAGGTGTCGGTGGGGATGTTGCACTTTATCAAGGAGGCTTTGAGGGTGCCCTTGAAACATTTCCACTGTCCAACCGGGGCTCGCTTGCCGTGTAAGAGTTCCGAGTAGAGCGCTTGCTTTGGGAGTCTTGTATCAGGCATGCGGACAACGTGGCCTGCCCAACGGAGCTGGTCGAGTGTGGACCACCATGAGGATGGATGCACCCGTCAACCAAGGTGGGGGCAGGAGGTCATATGATGAAACCTCCTGGAGTCTGTCCAACCAGAGCTGGAAAACTTAGCTGTGATCCACTTCATGTGTGAATCGTTTGCTGCTACATCCTACCTGGGCTTGTGCCTGTTGATGTGACACTGCTCCCTCACTATTTTCGTTCACCCAATTAAAATAAATGCTTTCATACCTTTGTCACATGGATATGGCAGGCGTCCTTCTGACATTGTCAGTGAGCAGAATTTCTAGGTGTGGGTATTTATGAATCATTCCAGATTTAATGCAGAATCAGTGGGAATTCGGGATATATGCTTAAAAAAAATGTAATTTTACAAGCCAACATTTCTCAGTGACCCACTTGTAAATTTCAGGTCAATTCCATTAATTCAGACTATTTCCGCTATCGGTCTGCATACACAGGCTGATTCAGAGGTGTACCTGGCAAAAACTACATCACAGCTGAAAAAAAGGACATCATTTCCTTAAGAGAGAATAGACGACATCAAACAATGGCACAAGTCAGACTGTTAATGAGGGTGTGACCATGATTCCCCCCCCACCCCCCACCCCTCTCCCCATCAAAAGCATCTTCCCAATTTCTTAAAAGCTGGGCAAGAAGGTGAACAGAGTTTTGAGTATCCAGGCAGGAGGATTTTCCATGTCTAAAGATCTTTTAATTGCTTTTGCTGAAAGGCATCCATCCAATCCCATTGTACGTCAGGCAGAATCAAGGGGGTAAGGAGGAGAAGAAGAATAATCTTCGGAACTGGCCATAGTTGTGATGTCAGCGAATTGCAAAAAAAAAACCACTGGGTATTTTTTGAAGGTCTCGCTTCATCATTCAATCCGAGCTGACACCATCTTCTTTACACTCAGACCCTTTTTTTTCTCACTCTGTGATTAAGTGGTATAGTTTTCGTATCTCATATTGCGAGGAACACATGGCTCCGAAGGTTTAAGTCAAGAATGACTTCAAACCGATGCGCGAATTTTTCCAATTTTTAAGTCGGCTTCCTGTCACCTTTAATTCAGCTTAAGTGCTTCGCTCTGAACTGTAACAATTGCCCCAAAGGCTCTAATACACTTGATGTAAGTACGGACGGACTTAGTAAATATGAAACTAATCCTAATTCCACTGATAGCACATTATGTCCCTGAGGGTGCATTCTTTGCAGAATATTCTAAGCCTCTTAGCCCTATCACTTCTATTTAAGGAAATGCATTTTAATACCATAAAGCAAATCGTCTTCTAAATTTTTCCTCAGCATCTGTGGTTTTAAGCTTTGTGTCCAAGTTGTAGAAGGAAATAATAGTAATTATAATGGGAGTTGTTGACACTTTTTGACAGGGTAACCCTTATAGCTCTGAGAGCTTTCTTTCTTAAACACATTCAGCTCAGCAACATCTTGTGTGTCACATTATAATGTTAAACAGTCCAGCCCCTTTTTTATTGAAGCTTTGAATCGCAAACTCCAAACTCAATTACAGCAAAGCAGGAGGGGAGCATTTCTGCATAAATTCCATTACTATTTAAGCATTTAAAAAAAAGAATAGAGGAACTTAGGTGAAGGGCAAAGCCCAGGGTGCAACGGTATCACCAAGGTTGGAAAGGGTAGAGGGCAAGATGAGATCAATCAAGAATTAGGTAACACCAATCTTGGGCCTTAACAAACTGAAGGAGCAAGAAAAGACTGACGAAAATGCCGTTGGAGATTGATATCTTGGCTGAAGTGTTCTGCATCACACTTTTACGTCGGCGCTCAACAGTATAAACTGTCTTCTTCAAGTGAAGCCGAATCCATAAGCTAACCATGCTCATTTGAGCCAGTTCGGTTATAGATTTGAAGAAAAAAAGGAAATACTGTACGGCCCAATTGGAATCCTTCATTTTCAGAGGTGCTTTGCCCTTTTTGTCTTGTGGATGGTTGTTGTTGTGATGGCAATGGCCCTCAGCTCCTTTCATACAAAGCTCCAGTTATGTCTTGGAATAAGGTGCATTTAATAATAACCACTAATAATATTACAGGTCTGCAGCTGCATCAACACTTTGTCTCTCTATCTCCTCTCCCTCGAAAGATACTGGGGCCGAAATTCAGCTGCCCAAAAAGGCAGCTTACCGCCGGAAAGCGGTGGCCAGGCGGCAGAGTCGAGCAGCCGCCGACTTCCGGTCCAATGGCCGCCACCAGCAAAATTCAGCTCGGCAATTTTTCCAGCGGTCTCCACTTTCACCCTGCTGCTGCCAGGTGATTCACTGAGGCATATGAAAGCATGGACCTTACACTTAACATCCATAAGACAAAGATCCTCCACCAGCCTGTCACGGCTGCACAGCACTGCCTCCAGATTCACGGCGCGGCCCTGGACAACATGGACCATTTCCCATATCTCGGGAGCCTCTTATCAACAAAGGCAGACATTGATGCGGAGATTCAGCACCGCCTCCAGTGCGCCAGTGCAGCCTTCGGCCGCCTGAGGAAAAGAGTGTTTGAAGACCAGGCCCTCAAATCTACCACCAAACTCATGGTCTACAGGGCTGTTGTTATACCCCCCTCCGATTTGGATCTGAGGCATGGACGATGTATAGAAGGCACCTCAAGTCGCTGGAGATATATCACCAACGATGTCTCCGCAAGATCCTGCAAATCCCCTGGGAGGACAGGTGCACCAACATCAGTGTCCTCGACCAGGCTAACATCCCCAGTATTGAAGCACTGACCACACTCGATCAGCTTCGCTGGGCAGGCCACATAGTTCGCATGCCAGATACGAGACTCCCTAAGCAAATGCTTCATGCGGAGCTCCGTCATGGTAAATGAGCCAAAGGTGGGCAGTGGAAACGTTATAAGGACACCCTTAAAGCCTCCCTGGTAAAGTGCGACATTACCACTGACACCTGGGAGACCCTGGCCGCAGACTGCCCGAGGTGGAGAAAGTCCATCCGGGAGGGCGTTGAGTTCTTTGAGTCTCAACGCAAAGAGCATGAAGAGGCCAAGTGCAGGCAGCGGAAGGAGCACGCAGCAAACCAGCCCCACTGACCCTTTCCCTCGATGAATGTCTGTCCCACCTGTAACAGGGTCTGTGGCTCTCGTATTGGACTGTTCAGCCATCAAAGAACTCACTTTGGGAGTGGAAGCAAGTCATCCTCGATTCCGAGGGACTGCCTATGATGATGAAGTGCGTCATCAAAGCGCGCACCGGAGATCTCCCACACCTCCCATCAAATTCAGTGTGAAAAATCCTCGATCCGCCGAGCGGTGCCCCCGACAGCTTTTTCTGTCAGTGTACCTTGCCTTCAGTGTATGGGACTTGGCTGCATTAAAGGCGAGGGCACACTGCCGCAGCCGCCATTTTTTTTTGCTGGCCAACTTACAGGTCGGCCGGACAATTGTGGCCCCGGGTTCGGCCAGGCTGCCGACGGGTGCCAAGCTGCTGGCCCAGCCAAAACCCTCCCTGGTGGCCCAGTGGACCGAACCTAAAGAACTGCACATGCCCTCCCCTTTAAGTGAAGGGGAGAGATGTAGTGACGGACACGCGTAATGACGTCATCACCGCTCCGCTGCTGACTGACAGCGGCGGAGACTGCGTCCGGCCTCCACTTCCGCCCCTCCAGAGTACTCACTGCCCCACTTCCTCCCCACCCCCATTATCACCCACTTCCGCTCCACTTCAAAAAAAACGACAAAGAACTGAATTTTGCGAAAGAGGCCACCTCATCCAATGCGGCGGAGAAATCACTTCAAAAGCGGTAGGAGCGACCCGTTTTGGGTGGGGGGGAATTTCGGCCCCACTGTGTCCTATCCAAAGTTCCCAACTTCCCCTTCTGAGGTGAGGGGAGCCACAACTCCACCTTCTCATGGCCAGTCCTCAGGATCATCACACAAGCGATCAATATGCCTTCTTTCCTGCTCCAATGCATTAGCTTTTCCCTATACCCTCACAGTGGGTGCTAGTCAGTAAGCATCTTCGAAGGTGATTGAGATGAACTTATTTATCTGCTTTTATGTTGTCCATTTTTTGTTCCGGATGGATATGTTGGCCTTGGAGGGGGTACATCACAGATTCACCAGAATTTAAATTGTTAAATTATGAGGACAGTTTGCATAGAATTGCACATCCTTGCATATGGAAGGTTGCGGGGTGATCTAATCGAGGTGTTTAAAATGTGAAAAGGATTCGATAGAGCAGATGTAGAGAAATGATTTCCTCTGGTGGGAGAATTCAGAACACGGGGACACAATCATTAAATTCGAGCCAGTCCTTTTAGGAGTGAAATCAGGGAGCACTTTTTCAATCAAAGGGTAGTGGAAATCTAGAACTCTCTCCCCCAGAAGGCTGTGGATGCTGGGTAAATTTCAACTTTCAAGACTGAGATCAATAGATTTGTATTAAGTAAGGGTATCAAGAGATTATGGGGCTATGGCGGGTAAATGGAATAAATGTGTACATCAGCCATGATCTTATTGAATGGCGGAGCAGGCTCGAGGGGCTGAATGGCCTACTCCTGCTCCTATGTTTTATCTTTTTCTACATTTCCAGTTAGGTCCTCTGTGTAATGCAGGCAGCAAATACCCATTCAGCTATCTCCCGCCTGACGTTCCTGATGGCTCTTCTCTGAGTGCCAAACAGGCTAATCATCCTTAGTCTCACTGCATGCACCAATACACACAAGGGCACCACCTATAAATGTGACCATGCAGGGTCTCGAGCCCTCCATTGTACAGCAGCAGCATGCAGCCTCAATTAACTTTTCTTCTACTCATTTCAGAACAAATCCTTTTAAACAGCTACTGCAGCAGAAGAACATAAGAATTAAGAGCAGGAGTAGGCCATTGGCTCCTCGAGCCTGCTCCGCCATTCAGTAAGATCATGGCTGATCTGATCCTGGCATCAACTCCACTTCCCTGCCTGCTCTCCATAATCCTTGACTCCCTTATCATTCAAAATTCTGTGTATTTCCACCTTAAATATATTCAAGACCCAACCTCCACAGCTTGGTGGGGTAGAGAATTCCAAAGATTCATGACACTCTGAGAGAAGAAATTCTTCCTCATTTCTGTTTTAAATGGGCGACCCCTCATTCTGAAACTGTGTCCCCGATTTCTAGATCCCCTCACGAGGGGAAACATCCTCTCTGTATCTATCCTGTCAAGCTCCATCAGAATCTTATACGTTTCAAGATCACCTCTCATTCTTCTAAACTCCAATGAGTATGTGCCCAACCTGCTCAACCTTTCTTCATATGACCTAGTGAACCTTCTCTGAACCGGCTCCAATGCAAGTATATGGTGGAGGTTCATCGAATGTTTGGTGCGAAGGTGCAGCAGGAGATCGTGGCAGAGGTGCGGCGAACACTTGTGGCGAGGAGTGGCGAGAGATCATGGCGGAGGTGCAGCAAATGAGGGTACGGGGCCCAGAAGAGCCGAGAGCCCAGGGTCAGCGCGAGCCAGCCCACATTGCGATATGTTTGCGCACTAGGTCCGTGCAGCAGAGCAGGTCTCCAGTCGGCCTTGTTAACCCTAGCCACTGGATAAAGGCCAAGCTCTGTCAAGCCCGTGTGGTGGCTGATATGCAACAGTCACCACATGTTAAAAAAATCCACGCACAGGCATCTTCCACCCCTGGAGTTCAGAACTGGATTATCGGGTCCTTCATTGAAACATCTGTGAACTCATGTGGAAGCAAGTCATCCTCGTTCGAGGGACCGCCTATGATGATGATGATGATCCCTCCTTAAATAAGGAGACCAAAACTGTACGCAGTACTCGAGGTGTGGTCTCACCAACGCCCTGTACAGTTGTAGAAGGACTTTCCTGCTTTTATACACCAGCCCCCTTGCAATAAAGGCCAACATTAGTACTCTTGAAATTTCTGGTCAGCCTGTGCGAGCTCCCACAGGCGGCCCACTGTGCAGGAGGGAGCTTGCCTGCAACACTGGGTGACGATCAAGCAACAAATGTCCGTGGTGCCTTTCACACTGAGCTGTTCATGCCAGAGTCACGTGAACGTAGGAATTTTTATGCAGACACAACCGCCACTTGGTGAATCAGGCCATGGGATGGTGCACTGGCCTGTGGCCAGTTTGGGCAATGCGTTGTGTGCTTGCAGCGACCAGCGGTGTTATGTGGAAGAGACACACCACCCCGGTTGCCAGCTGCCGCTGCTTGCACTCTGTTGTCATGCCGCACGATCTGTGCAAGTCAAAACAAACAAGCCTGAAGCGGAATCCAAGCTGTCAGGCTGGGAGAGGTTTTGTTTAGTTTCTCGGTTAGATACATTCCTCTCTTTATGTGCAAGTTGGAATCCCGGATCAGGTGCTATTCTACAGCACTTGAGACATCCCAGTGTGTTTCCGGCAACAACAGCCACAGGGTTATAGTAGTGTACTACCACAGCAGTAATCCAGATGCTTGGGCTCATGACTGGAGAGCGTGGGTTCAAATCTCACAAGGGCACTTTGAGAATTTGAACTAAGAAATGCAAAGCTGGTATCAGTAAAAAAAAAAATGACTGTCGGTTTGTTGTAAAATTCAACTGGTTCACTCATCTGCTTTAGAGGGAAAGAAATCTACTGTCTTTACCCGGTCTGGCCTATAGGTGACTCCAGTCCCACACCAATGTGGTTGACATGCAACTGCCCTCTGAAATAGCCTAGCAAGCCACTCAGGTGTTCCAAATTGCTATCAGTGGTTTAAGGGCTCAAGGGCGACTAGGGATGGGCAATAAATGTCAGCTTTGACCGCAAGTCCCACATCCCGAGAATGAATTTAAGAAAAACAAATCACACTTTAACAGACTGCAAGACAATAAAAATGATAGTTATGAACAGGGCCAGTTTTTTTTGGGGTGTGGAGGGAAATGGGCAGAAACACCGATTGTAAGCAGAAAAAATCCCAGAATATCTTGCGTATAAAAAAAACCCAGAATGGCTTGCTATAACGAGCGGCCATAATTATGTACGGATGAAATCACGGAGGCAATCCCCAAAACACTGGTTAAAATTCAGCAATCCCAAGTAATAAAAACTGATTTTTTTTTTGAATGATTCAATCGCTATAAACCAGCAGTCCTGATTAAAAGGGATTAGGCATCAATTGACTAGCTGAAGTAATCTATCCGTTGATCACTTTGTTAAGAAGCTCATAAAAGGACGTCTGCTGCAGAAAATGGAAATGTCACAGTGGCGCAGTGGGTAGTGCCTTTCGAGGCTGGGGCTGACACCCTTTGTTGGAGCCGGGCAAAGGGAGCTTGCTTGATCTGCGAGTGTTTAACAGCACTGTGTAGAGACAGCTCTATTCTGTACCAACTCACACTTGTAATCTGACACGGGAATAATTGGTGTATAAAGGTGCAAACATGTTCTCTCCCAATGCAAGCTTCAATCATCAGGGAGTCATATCCTTCATTTTGTTAAGCACCAAAATTATATAGCAACAATTAGCAACTGAAAACCCACTAAAGAGACAAATAGTTATGAAACCTGGGCTAATTTTGTGATCCAGCTATTCAGATAATCAGGACCACAATGATTGGCAGAATTAGTCTTGGAATGTCAATCTGTAAAACTGCAATAGATTTTCAACTAACGGCCCGGGCATAAAACTGCAGTGTGATTGGTTGCCGCTATGGAAATCACCCGCTTTCCATTGATTTTAATTATAGTAATGTGCCAGTTCCCACTGCCCGCTGCCCAATATTGACTGATACAATAGCATAACCGAGGGAATGTAACATTTCTTTCTCTTAATATATAAGCTTGGCATTGTGGGCTAGAACTTCGGCTCCATAGCGGATGATTTTTCAGTGCTACAGATGCTGTTTCAGAATGAAAATGGCGTCCGCGCCACGTGCGCACTTCTGGTATGTGCCACGCCAGACGTCATCTTGGGGAGGGCCGTAGGGTGGGCGTTAGGAGCGTGTGCTGGAAGTATGTTGAGCAGGCCGATCATGGTGTCAATCAGCGTGCAACCCTGAGTTGACGCAAGGCGACATCTGTAACATCTCACAGTTCTCCGTCCACTGCTGCAGAAGGGAGGTGACAGACACTCTTTATGCCAAGAGAGGGGACTTCATTATCTTCTCTCAAACCAGAGAGAAGCAGGCCGAGAGTGCATGTGGCTTCGCCAGGCTAGTGTCTTCCCATGGTGCAGGATGTTATTGACTGCACCCACGTGACTTTGTGGGAGCCCCATCTAAATGCTGAGACCTGCTGCAACTGCAAAGGTTACCACTCGCTGAACGTGCAGTTGGTGTGCGAGCCATGCTTAGCACATCATGCTGGTGAATGCCCGGTATCCTGGCAGCATTCATGATGCTCTTATTCTGCACCAGTCCACTGTTCCCTCAGTCTTTGAGCCACCACGACAAACCAGAGGGCGGCTACTGGGCGACAAGGGCTATCCACTGACCACCTGGCTCACGATTCCATTCCGCTCCATTCCACAAATCAACCACATGTGGGCAGCATGTGTACAATCAGAGCCATGCTGCCACACAGAATCTGATAGAGCAGACCACTGGCATCCTTAAACAACACTTCCATTGCCTGGACCGCTCTGGAGAAATCTTTCTGTACTCGCCAGAGCACGTCTCAAGCTTCGTCACAGTCTGCTACATGCTCCACAACCTCACCATCATAAGGGCACTTGTCATCAGGCGTACGACAACAAGCTGAGGAAAAGGAAAAGGAGGAGGGAGAGGAAGCAGAAGAGGAGGAGGAAGAGGATAAGGAAGAAGCAGAAGAGGAGACAGCGGAAAGGAGAAGGCAACCCAGACAGGCCCTTTCTGGTTGGGCTGTCCGTGATTGACTCATCCAACTGCTGACCAGTGAACGCAACCCCAATTCTCCATTCGACCACAATCTCACACTGTCCCTCTGTTACTAACCATCACAGTATCCTGTTGGCCACAGTGATAAAATAAAAGCCACCACAAAATAAATATTCCAATCCAACTTTATGCATCAATCCATCCACTATTACATAATAAAGTCAATGGCTCACCCTTGTGTATTCCTTCAGTGCCTATCTTGCACCTGCCTTTGCCTGTCCTACTGCTCCTACGAAGAGCTCCCCAAATGGCTTCAGCATGGCTGGTGGAAGGTTGCTGACTTTCAGTGGGGGACACTGCAGATGGCCTTGCAAAATGACGTCAAGCAGCTCTGGGCCTGGGGAGCAGTAGCCTGGCTGGCTGACAGGCAACAGCAAGGGCATTGGTGGAGTGGCAGTGGTGGGAAGACGAATGCTGTGATCCTGAGAGTGGACAGCAGGTTCTTGCTCCACGGAACAACTGCCACTCCCACGGGGCCGTGCCTCAGCATTCCGAGTTACTTGTTGGAGGACAAATTGCTGAACTATGGTGGCACCTTGTAAACCCCCTTTCCATGCTGGTAAACCCAGCCATGATGAGGGCAGTCTGAGCTTGTGTGACAGAAGTCTGAGCTGCAGGATTCAGACGTTGGGTGGCTCCTGCTTGTGCTGCAATGGAAGCTGAGACATCAGCCATCAGACGTTGTATTGTGGTTGGGTCCACAAGTGCTCTAATGAAGTTTCCCATCACTTCCACTCTCTGTGCAAAGCCCTGTGCAAGGTTGGTGCCAGACTCCTCCATGCTCCTTGACATTGCACTCGGGCTCTCTGGCAGGCCTGCCAATGCACCAAGTATTTTGTTGTGCGTATCCATCAGCAGCTGTTTGTAGGCTGTCCCATTGGTGTCCTCATCTGAAGCCTCTGCAGCGGAATTGGGTGCGACCTCACCCTCCAAGGAGCTGGCACCTGCACTACCCTTTCCCCCTGTCCTGGCTACAGCCCACTAGTGCATGCGCAGATTCTGCATGTAAGCTACCCTCTAAACTCCGCGCAGTGCCATTATCTGAGCTGGTGGCAGCAAGTGTCAGATCGAGTGATAGTGTTTCTTCTTCATCATCACTCTCCTCTTCCTCTTCTTGCACCACTGTCTGGCCAGGTTGGGTTTCTTGAGTCTCTGAAATGAGAAAAGCACCAGGGTAGGATTGTGGTGAGGGAAGGGGGGGAGCGGAAAGCAAGAGGTGCGTGCTTGCACCATACGCAGCCTGTAAATCAGAAGAGATTGTGAGCTGAGGGGGAAGTAGGATGTGAGAAGGAGGATTAGGTATGAAGATGCCAGCATGTTTTATTCTTTCAGCCCCGCTGCTGGCCTTGGTTTCAGCGATGCTCCTCCCGAGAATAGCCAGCACTGTCTCCTCCATGGGGGTCAGGTTAGGTTCTTCTGGCACTGGTTGTAAGCCACTTTTCCTGCAAGAGAAAGGTATGTGTGTCAGTGAGTGTAGTGCATTGTGTTTGGGTGCTATACTTGTCATGGTTGAATAGCTGACAGTGCATGCAAGCTGTGAGATGTAGGTGTGATGCTTACAGCAGTAGTAAGTATGTGAGGGTGAGGTGAAGATATGAGTCATGTTGAAAGAGATTGTTGGTAGGTGATACAATCATTATCACTTTCATTAAAGAAGTAGTACTCGGTAAAATAATGGGACTAAAGGCAGACAAATACCCTGGACCTGATGGCTTGCTTCCTAGGGTCTTAAAATAAGTGGCTGTAGAGATAGTGGATGCATTGATTGTAATCTACCAAAATTCCCTGGATTCTGGGGAGGTCCCAGCGGATTGGAAAACCGCAAATGCAAATGAGGCAGACAGAAAGCAGGAAACTATAGATTAGTTAGCCTAACGTCTGTCGTTGGGAAAATGCTGGAGTCCATTATTAAGGAAGCAGTAGCAGGACATTTGGAAAAGCATAGTTCAATCAAGCAGAGTCAGGATGGTTTTATGAAAGTGAAATAATGTTTGACCAATTTGCTGGAATTTCTTGAGGATGTAACGAGCAGAGTGGATAACGGGGAACCAGTGGATGTGGTGTATTTGGATTTCCAGAAAGCATTCGATAAGGTGTAACATAAAAGGTTACTGCACAAGATAAAAGTTCGTGGGGTTGGGGGTAATATATTAGCATGGATAAAGGATCGACTAACTTACAGAAAACAGAAAGTCAGGATAAATGGGTCATTTTCCGGTTGGCAAGCAGTAACTAGTGGGGTGCCGCAGGAATCGGTGCTGGGTCCTCAACTATTTACAATCTATATTAATGACTTGGATGAAGGGACCGAGTGCAATGTAACCAAGTTTGCTGATGAAACAAAGATGGCTGGGAGAGCAAATTGTGAGGAGGACAAAAGAAATCTGCAAAGGGCTATAGACAGGCTAAGTGTGTGGGCAAAAATTTGGCAGATGGAGTATAATGTGGGAGAATGTGAGGTCATGCACTTTTGCAGAAAAAAATAGAAAAGCAAATTAGAATTTAAATGGAGAAAAATTGCAAAGTGCTGTAGTACAGAGGGACCTGGGGATCCTTGTGCATGAAAAAGAAACATTAGTGTGCAGGTACAGCAAGTAATCAGGAAGGCAAATGGAATGTTGGCCTTTATTGCAAGGGGGATAGAGTATAAAAGCAGAGAAGTCCTGCTACAACAGTACAGGGTATTGGTGAGGCCACACCTAGAGTACTGCATACAGTTTTGGTCTCCGTATTTAAGGAAGGATATTGGAGGCTGTTCAGAGGACGTTCACTAGGTTGAATCCAGAGATGAAGGATTTGACTTATGAAGATAGGTTGAATATGTTGGACCTATACTCATCAGAAGAATGAGAGGTGATCTTATCGAAACATATAAGATAATGAGGGAGCTTTACAAGGTGGATGCAGAGCGGATATTCCACTCATAGGGGAAACTAAAACTAGGCGACATAGTCTTAGAATAAGGGGCTGCCCATTTAAAACTGAGATGAGGAGGAATTTCTTCTCTCAGAGGGTTGTAAATCTGTGAAATTCTCTGTCCCAGAGAGCTGTGGAGGCTGGGTCATTGAATATATTTAAGGCGGTGATAGACAAATTTTTGAGCAAAAAGAAATAAAGGGTTCTGGGGAGCAAGCAGGGAAGTGGAGCTGAGTCCATGATCAGATCAGCCATGATCTTATTGAATGGTGGAGCAGGCCCGAGGTGCCAAATGGTCTACTCCTGCTCCCATTTCTTATGTTCTTATGTGAGTGGTGGGGATGTGGTGCATTGAGCAGTGTGTGAGGCTAGTGATGCAGATGCTGGGATATTGAATTTAAAGATGGCTTCACTGACCTTTACCACTCTTGTGATGTCATTAAACTTCTTCCTGCACTATATCCAGGTCCTTGGAGCTAAACTGCTGGCATTCACCACAGCGGTTATCTGCTCCTTTTATCTGGACTTTTACACATTTCCCTGGAGGGCCTCCTAGCCCCATGTGGAAACAGCACCGCTTTCCACAAGATGACCATTTTCCTAAAGGTCTCCGGTGCTGTATCGGGGAACCTTGGCTCACACTTTCTCCCCTGCTGTGACATCTCTTCCCCAGCCAGTTTAATGAGATGCTGCAGGAAGAATGCATCTCCGCTTTAAGAGGTGCAGACCACCTTTAAGAAGTGCAGGCTAGCTTTCATTGGTGCTAGCATCGCACAAATTTGAACCCCCCTACTGACCGTTCAGCCACTCAACAGCAGCACAAAGTTCACATGCTGTCTGCATTCCTTTGAACCTTTGTGGGTTGATCAGGCATGGTGATCCCATGCCCGTTTTCAGGGGCAAGTGAATTTCTAGACTTGTGGAACCTCACGTATGCTTCATCAACCTTTTCAAAGGTGAGCAGAGCAAACACTGAGATGATGCCAGATATGAATCGTTAAATTGCTTAATGTCTCAGACAGCAAGTGAGCACATAGAGCAACAGTTATGCTCAGAATCACTGAATTCAATCAATACAACTTCACAAAATATTACAAAATAATTAACTCTCTACACTTCCCCACTGAGTAGATTGTCTTGCTTGACCTACTGCTGTCCAGCATAGGAACAAAGGAAGAGGAGTAGGCCTTTCAGCCCCTTGAATCTGTTCCACATTCCTATTACATCATCCCTGGTTTGTACTTCAACTCCACCGGCCTGACTTTGTTTCATCTCACAGGATGCTTTTACCTAACAAAAATGATATGCGTAAACAGGGTTCCGATGAAGTTTCGGTGGCGAAGTGGCTCCAAGGAAATTTCCAGCCAAGGCAATTACTTTAAGAAATTGCTTTGGCCTCTCGTGTTGTATCCTACTGCCAGTTCGAACAGCAGGAAAGGACTATATTGAAAATGGAAGCTATATGTGTCATACAAGCTGCCTTTGTTCTATATTACACAAAAACAGTGCACGAGGGAAAAAAAACTAAAAATGTGAAGACTGCTCAAACGTCTTAAAGGTTAGTCGCCAACTACCAGGTTAACCTCAATCGATTAATCCGCACCTAATCACAGGGATGTAGCTATGAAATGGCAACTGCACAAAAAGACAATCTTAACGTAGTGCTAACAGAGGAGCACAGAAATCAAAATATCATAAAATAAACCAGCAACGTTAACAGTTTTTGCCCAACTAACCACCTTTTTACTTTTGCATGCTTCTGCATGCTCCCATATTCGTCCTTATGAAGCTTTCTCCCTGCAGGATTTGTACAGAGCAATATCTTGAGTTCACTTCCGATGACTTTTTATTGCACCTTGATCAGTCTGTACTCGTCGTTCCTAGTTACATATTTATCCTGCATTCTCAGCATCGTAACGTTAAAGGAACTCCACTTGTTCCCTGCTGAACTGTTGAGCAATTGTCCCTCGCCCAAATAAATTTGCGAAAGAGGTTCCCTCATTTTTTTGAAGTTAGTCCTTACATACCTGGGTGCTGATCTTTGCTATTAATGAGCCTGAGACCACAATGAACTTGCTAATCCTGCTGTCACTGTCACCTAGACTACCACAATTTCCACTGCCTGCATGGTGTGTGGGTTGCTCACCATTACTAAGTCAAGATGTGCCATCATTATCATTGCCGGTCCCTCGAACAAGAACGACTTGCTTCCACATGAATTCACAGATGTTTCAATGAAGGACCCGATATTCCAGTCCTTTTGAAGGGGTGGAAGATGCCTGTGTGTGGATTTTTTTAACGTGGTGGTCGTTGCACACCAGCCACCACACGGGCTTGACAGAGCTAGGTCTTGGTCCAGTGGCAAGGGTTAACCAGGACGACTGGATACCTGCTCTGCTGCATGGATCTAGTATGGACACATATCGCAGTGTGGGCTGGCCCGTGCTGTCCCTGGGCCCTTGGCTCTTCTGGGCCCCGTACCCTCATTTGCTGCACCTCCGCCACAATCTCTCGCCGCTCCTCCTCCACAAATGACCCACCGCTTACAGCATGATCCCTGTGGTGCTCAAGTGCAGGCTCCTGCAATCTACCCAAGTACCACCAGCTAGGGCACCATCGAGTACCCCCCAATAACCGACCCCTCATTCTCTGGTTGTCTTGAATGATGTGGGTTTGGTGGGCTGCTTAAAATGAAGGCACCAAGGGAGCTGTCAGGGAATATGTCATTCACACACATCGGCGGGGGTGGGGGAGGGGGTAGCTGAAATTGCGTAGCTTCCCGTTTGGGGGCGGTAACAGCTGTGGGGAGGGATTTCTTGCGCCTGACACAGAAGTCCCGTCCCGCTCACAATATTGGGGTTACTGCCCCCCCCGAGAGCAGGTGGAGCACAAAATGACGCACTGCACTTACTCTGTGGGGCGTGAGCGGGGCGGAAGGAATACAACAGGGGCCCAGCGCGAGGCGTTGGGACGTGTGGTGCTGCTGCGTAGAAAGGGCGCTCCCCTTCATTAAAGCTGCTGACTCTGCCAGTCCGAGGGGAGCGGGGTGCCGGTGTGCCGGGCTGACAGATCGCGGTATGGACTCCGCGGTCCACCATGAAACGGGCCACGACCAGTAAGTCGGCCGATTTTTTTTTTTAAGTGCCCCCCCCGCCCCCCCAGCACAATCACTCGTGCCCCACAAACAGCCCCCTGAAGCTGTCGCTGACATTGCCCGGCGCAGCTCCAGGGGGTGCTCCCGAATCTTCGCTCCGGGGCAAAAACGGGTCGCTGCACACAGTGATGATGTCGTCATCGCCGGCGCAGCATAGCGGGGTGCTACCGGCTACCACCGCCGCTAAACCCCGGCCAAATTTATCGGCCGTCGTTAGCAGTGCCACATCCAGGTGAAAATTAGTTTGCGCCCCGCTAATGGAAGGCACAAACGACCCAAATTTTTCCCCCTTAATCTTCTGCAGGTGCTCGAAAACTAGCCGTATAACTGGAGTAAAATCTGTTGAGATTCATGTAAGGGGCACTCCTCTCTACTGGGGCAACTGTGCCATCCCCTGTATCTTTGGAAATCCAGCTATGTGAAAGGCCTACTGTTCCTGTGGCACCATAGGGAAGCTGATTGGTTTCAGTGAGCTACTGATGCACCAATGCATTGCTGATTGGTCAGTGCAGACAATATCCCAGCGGAGCCGTGGAGTATTCACCTGGAAATTCCCCGAGGCATTGAAATCAAGGCCGTGGTGACCGGCGCTGTGATCGTAGACCTGGGCCAACCCTACGGTATGGCTGAAGGTTGTCCTGCAGCAGGTGGAAAAGCTCATGACCTACCTCCCTGGTGAATCAGAGCCAATAAAGGCATTGCTCCTCCATGAGGTGTAAAAACGTTTTCCATGGCCAATATATTCTCCCCGTGAAGTTCTGGCACCATCCTTCCCCGCTGATGCACCATTTCTATGGCATCTTACTCATCCTCTTCCTCTACCTTTAGATAAAGAAAGAACTTGCATTTCTATAGCACCTTTCACAACCTCAGGATGTCCCAAAGCGCTTTACAGTCAATGAAGTACTTTTGAAGTGTGGTCGCCTTGGTAATGTAGGAAATGAGACAACCAATTTATGCACAGCAAGGTCCTGCAAACAGCAAGGTGATAATAAGAACATAAGAACATAAGAAATAGGAGCAGGAGAAGGCCATATGCCCCTCGAGCCTGCTCCACCATTTAATACGATCATGGCTGATCCGTTCATGGACTTAGCTCTACTTCCCTGCCCGCTCTCCATAACCCCTTATTCCCTTATCGGTTAAGAAACTGTCTATTTCTGTCTTAAATGTATTCAATGACCCAGCTTCCACAGCTCTCTGAGGCAGCGAATTCCACATATTTACAACCCTCTGAGAGAAGAAATTCCTCCTCATCCCAGTTTTAAATGGGCAGCCCCTTATTCTAGTTCTAGTCTCCCCCATCAGTGGAAACATTCTCTCTGCATCCACCTTGTCAAGCCCCCTCATAATCTTATACGTTTCGATAAGATCACCTCTCATTCTTTTGAATTCCAGTGAGTAGAGGCCCAACCTACTCAACCTTTCCCTATAAGTCAACCCCCTCATCTCTGGAATCAACCTTGTGAACCTTCTCTGAACTGCCTCAGATGATCAGATCATCTGTTTTTTGGTGTTCGTTGAGAGATAAATATTGGCCAGGACACCGGGGAAAACTCCTATGCTCTTTTTTGAGCAGAGCCATGGAATCTATTTTGTCCACCTAACAGGGCTTCCGAAAGACAGCACCTCCGACAGTGCAGCACTCCCCCAGTAGTGCACTGGAATGTCAGCCTAGCTTTTGTGCTCAAGTATCTCGAGTGGGACTTGAACCCACAACATCTGACTCAGAGATGAGAGTGCTACCCACTGAGCTACAGCTGACACCTATAGAACAGAATACCATAGGCCTCCCTCATTCTATTATATGGGATAGTGATCTCTATGAACTCCCAGATATCATTAAAAACTTCGACCAACATAGCAGTCTACCGACAAGAAACAGCAATGCGATTCACAGAGCAAAAGCAGCACTGACGATCTGTTATTCTGCATCTCATAGCTGGCTTTCCATCCCTCAGCACCCAGTAACTAGCAGGAGTGTAGGAGTTCAGGTCACAGGTCAGTATGAGGTCATTGGGAGCACCATTACTATCAAATTTAAATAAGGACGCCTCAATGACATGCTCATTCTGGCCCCCATCCAAAGGCAAGGAGGAAATAACTCACAAAGCATAACTGGGAGTGAGACCAGGCATTAGTGATCCTTGCCCATTTTTCCTGGGCCTTGTGCCCATGATACAGGTGCACCTGGAGTGCAAAGGCCAGGAAATTTGGTGGCACCAGTTATCATCTTCCAGTTTAAAAACAATATCCTTCTGTAGTGTTTGCAAGCACTTTAGTAATGACTCCACACAGTAAGATATTGTAAATGGACTATGTGTAAGGTATTGTACACATAGTCCATTTATTGCAACTCCTGAATGAGGTTACAGTAAGGTGAGCTCCCTTTTATACCTGGTTACCTGCAGTGTGCAGGTGACCTCTAGGTCTCCACCAGTTGCACCCTCTGGTGGTACAGGCATATTGTATACAGTGTAAAGATACTGGTCTCATTGGTCTTATATAACTGTATATTGAGTGTATTGGGTATATACATACACAACATCACTCCCCCCCTAAGTCTTGTGCCACTGGCCTTTGCACTATGTGCTCTGGCCTCGTCTTGAGTGCCCAAAGCACTTGCACTTTATCTGTGCTTGGGAATGGCCCTCTCCCTATAGACTCCCAAGTCCTATTGCCACAACATTGGGAAATGGTCAGCAGTAGACAGTTGGAGGCTGAAGTGGGGGTTTGTGTGGGTTCTGGGTGTGGTCCATGTTTCTATGGCTACATACCCGCATTCCCCCCTCCCCCCGTACATAGACCATGTATGTGGCTCGACAGTTGCGTTTACATACATGTACAAAAATAGACAGAATTGGTTACATCACTGTTTGGGTTTAACAGTGGTGAAACAAGTACATATTACAGGTAAGGTACATACATGGTATTACGGTCTTGCCCCTGGGTTGTGTAGGTGCAGGTGGGTGAGGTCGCTAGTTGCAGAATAACCAGACTGTGTCCAGGTTGTCTGATGGCAGCGCTGCGCCCTCTGCCAGCTGGGTGAGCTCGAGTCGCTCCCTTGGCTGAGTCTCAGGGCCTTTGCTGTTGCCTCGTGGTGGGTAGAGCCACAGGAATGTGCGGTCTCCCTGTCCCCCTTTGAGGGCTGCAGGGTCTCCCTGCTGCCCTTCAGCGGTATGGGAGCCTGGTCATCCCAGGTCCCCTCAGGAGGGTTGGAGGTTGCTGACCTCTTGCTCCCTGTGCTGGCCCTGGTGGCAAGAGGGGCAGGGCCGATCTTGGGCAGGGTGCCAGTAGTGGTGTCTGTGCCATCCGCTGATTGCTGGCCCTGCAGTGGGTAAGCTCCCACTGTGTGTAGCCACACTCCCTGGGGCATCACCTTGGTCCCGGAGGCGCAGGCTAAATGATTGGATAGCCCGCTGGAACTGGGTGTTTCAAACGGGAGATTGCCCTTGGATTTGTCGGAGAGAATCTTGACCCGGCATCACACATTATTTCATCGTTTACATTCATGATACGTTGGCTCCGATCACTTTCAGGTACAAGTTCACATTTGTCAATTTCTTCTTTACGCTCAATTACATATTTTCCCTGTATATTACCAGCATCGCTGTACAATATTACATTTAGATACCTATGTTCATCAATTACACGTTTTTTGCGTATCCTACCGGCATTGCTGTTCAACGGTACAATTAAATACTTGCATTTGTTAATTACATGTCTCACATTAGTATCGCCGGCATCTCTGTACAAAAAGTGGAACTGTCCCTTTAATTGTTCTGGGTTGCCGGTCTCCTTTAAGAGGGCCTTGCAATCTTTACCCCAATCCGATTCGCAGTTCGGCATCACGTGTTGCTCCCTTAATGCTGCCCCTCGTGGTCTGGTCGCGGCCATCTTGATTTCAGGCACTTCGCCTCGTGGTGCGAGCGCCATCTTCTCTCTCTCCACGAGGTAGGCTGCGGTGATCCTTCTCTCCCCAGGATCTGCCACTGAAGCTGGGGAAATACCTTCTGCGTGATCTTCTCCCTTCTGAGTCCTGCCATGGCCCGGAAGGTGTGCTCTCTCCGTTCGGGTTGGATCATCTCGCCGTTGGATAGTGCGGTCTGTATCGTCGCCGCACAGTTGAGCTGGACGGTAGTGTGGTGTCCTTACACACTACAGCAAATCAACACGAGGCACATACTGGAGACAAGGTCACTCTGTGACCTGTACCTTTATTCACAGGACCAAGAAGTGGTGACCGTGCGTGGGACCTCCGTTTCTATACCTGGATGACCAGGTGAGGAGTGTCTCCCACAAGTTCACCCCCTGTGGTCAAGGTATGCATTTCTCAGCTATATACAGTGTACATAGTTGTTACCTAAAGGTTACAGTTAATTGAGGTTACAAACATGACATCACCTCCCGCCAACGTCTTTGGGTCAAAGATTGAGTCTTTCAGGCGGTCGATGCTCTCTCGTGGAGTGCCGCAGTTGGGGCTCTGGTTGTTGAGCCTTGGCATGCGTCTTTGTCACCTGTGGTGATTCCGGCTCATCTGGGCTGACCGCAGGGACTGTACATGCTGCTGACGGTTCTTGTTGCTCGTTCACTGGCAGTGGTGTGGGCAGCATCTCATGATTTTCCTCAGGTTCCTCAGTGTCCATGCTGAACCTTTTTTTTACTTGGTTCAGATGCTTGTGGCATATCTACCCATTGTTGAGTCTGACCACGATGACCCTATTCCCCTCTTTACCAATTACACTACCCTCGAGCCACTTGGGCCCCACAGCGTGATTAAGAACAAATACAGGGTCATCGATTTCTATTCATCTCCCCTTTGAGTTACGGCCGTGGCACTCATTTTGGGACTGGCGCTTGCCCTCAACAATGTCTGACAAGACTGGATGAATGAGGGACAGCTGAGTTTTTAGTGCACGCTTCATGAGTAGTTCCGCTGGCGGGACTCCCGTGAGCGAGTGCGGTCCGGACCTGTAGGCCAGCAGGAGACGCGATAGACGGTATTGAAGGGAAGGTCCTTGAATCCGAAGCATGCCTTGCTTTATGATTTGGATCGCACATTCCGCCTGGCCATTGGAAGCCGGCTTGAACGGCGCTGTCCTGACATGTTTGATGCCATTACCCGACATGAACTCGCGGAATTCATAGCTAATGAAACACGAGCTGTTGTCACTAACTAGGATGTCCGGCAAGCCGTGGGTCGCAAAGACCACACGCACACTCTCCATTGTGGTGGATGTCATGCATGAATTCAATATGATGCACTCGAGCCATTTCAAGTACGCATCAACAACAATGAGGAACATTTTCCCCATGAACGGGCCCACGTAGTCGACGTGAATACGTGACCATGGCTTGGTGGGCCAGGGCCACGGCTGAGTGGGGCCTCCCTGGGGGCAATGCCCAGCTGGGCACACGTCGTGCACCTGCGAACACAGTGTTCCAGGTCTGTATCAATTCCCGGCCACCATACATGTGACTGGGCATTGGCCTTCATAAGCACGATGCCTGGGTGCTCGCTGTGGAGTTCCCTGATGAATGCTTCCCTACCCCTCTGGGGCATGACTACCCAACTGCCCCATAGTAGGCAGTCGGCTTGGATGGAGAGTTCATCCATCCGTCTGTGAAATGATCTGACCTCTTCAGGGCATCAGGGCATGCTCCGTGTGCGGGCGCCCAATCCCCAGTCAGGATTCTTAATCAGTGATAGGAGGGTGATCTCTGTTTGTCCATGTTTTGATCTGGTGGGCTGTGATGGGGGAGCCTGCGCTGTCAAAGGCATCGACAGCCATAACCATCTCCGCGCTTTGCTCCGCTGCCCTCTCAGTGGTGGTCAGCGCAATTTTCGGTGCCTGGCCGGTGCCATATGGTGTAGTCATACGCAGCCAGCGTGAGAGCCCATCGCTGTATGCGAGCTGACGCATTGGCATTGACAGCTTTGCTGTCAGACAACAGGGATGTTAACGGTTTGTGGTCCGTTTCTAACTCGAACCTTCTGCCAAAAAGGTACTGGTGCATCTTTTTCACCCCGTAGACACATGCGAGTGCTTCCTTTTCAACCATCCCATACCCCCTTTCTTCTTGGGAGAGCGACCTGGAGGCATAAGCCACAGGTTGGAGATGGCCCTCATCATTACTCTGCTGTAACACGCACCCAACCCCATCAGATGATGCATCGCATGTCAAAACCAATTTCTTACAGGGGTCGTACAGGGTCAATAACTTATTCGAACAAAGCAGGTACTGCGCCCGATTGAAAGCCCGTTCCTGACAGTACTCCCAAAACCAATCACAACCCTTATGCAGGAGCATGTGTAGCAGCTCCAGCAATGTACTTAAGTTCGGTAGAAAGTTCTCGAAATAGTTCAATAATCCCAGAAATGAACACAACTCTGATGTGTTGCCGGGCCTGGGTGCACAACGGATCGCCTCCGTTTTGGATTCGGTAGGCCGGATCCTGTCTGCGGCAATCCTCCTGCCCAAAAATTCGACCTCTGGGGCCAAAAACACACACTTGGACTTCTTTAGTCGCAGGCCTACCCGGTCCAGTCGGCGTAGCACCTCCTCCAGGTTGTGGAGGTGTTCCTCGGTGTCTCGACCCGTGATAAGGATGTCGTCCTGAAATACGATTGTTCCAAGGATGGATTTGAGCAGGCTTTCCTTGTTCCTTTGAAAGATAGCGGCCGCTGATCGAATGCCAAACGGACACCTGTTGTAGACAAACAGCCCCTTGTGCGTGGTGATGGTGGTCAGTAGCTTGGATTCTTCGGCCAGTTCCTGGGTCATGTAGGCCGAAGTGAGGTCCAACTTGGTGAACAGCTTGCCACCTGCCAGCGTGGCAAAAAGATCCTCTGCTCTCGGAAGTGGGTATTGGTCCTGAAGGGACACTCGGTTGATGGCGGCCTTGTAGTTGCCACAGATCCTGACCGAGCCATCCGTTTTTAGAACAGGGACGATGGGGCTTGCCCAGTCGTTGAATTCAACGGGCGAAATTATGCCCTCTCTTAGCAACCTGTCCAACTCACTCTCAATTTTCTCCCGCATCACATACGGCACAACTCTGGCTTTGTGGTGCACTGGTGTGGCGTCCAGGGTGATGTGTATCACTACTTTGGTGCCTTTGAAAGTCCCGACGCCAGGTTGAAATAATGACTCGAAATTTTGTAGGACCTGTGAGCATCAACTTTGCTCCACAGATGAAATGGCGTGCACATCCCCCCATTTCCAGTTCATCTCGGCTAGCCAGCTCCTCCACAAAAGCGCGGGACCATTTCCCGGGACAATCCAGAGTGGCAGCCGGTTCTGAGATCCTTTATGTGTGACCACCAACATTGCACTGCCTAGCACTGGGATGATCTCTTTGGTGTACGTTCGTAATTGCGTGTCAATGCGTTCTAGTTTCGGTCTGCTAGCTCTGAGTGGCCACAGTTTCTCGAATTGTTGGACACTCATAAGTGACTGGCTGGCTCCTGTGTCCAGCTCCATGCGTACTGGGATGCTGTTTAACAGTACTCTCATTATTATAGTTGGTGTTTTTGTGTATGAGCTGTGGATGTTTGCCACCTGGACCCGCTGAACTTCAGCGTCCATTGCTGTGTCCCAGGCATACCCCTGCCTTGCGGACCCTTCTTGTTGTTTATCCACTTCATAAACCAGCCTCGCTGTGGGCTTCCTGCACATCCTGGCTAAATGCCCACTCAAGTTACAATTTCTGCAGATGAATTGTTGAAATCGGCAGGTCTTCGCAGCATGTTTGCCCCCGCACCTCCAGCATGAGCTGAGATTGTTGTGAATAAAAGAGCTGTTACCAGGCATTTTTCTCTGATTGTCTCTTTGATTACTCTTGAGCACTCTGTTTGTGGGTGTCAATGGTCCCATCCCAGGATGTATTGTCCCATGTGATGGTGTAAATGTCCGTTCAACCTGCCATTGTCTCTGTTGCGGACCCACCCTAGATCCTGTTACTGCCTGGTTGGTGTCGAATTGCCCTTGCCTGCCTGCGGGGTTCTGAGTCACATTTACCATGTTAATTCCCTGCTCCATCGCCACGTTGGGAGCAGAGTTGCGCGTGTATATGATCTTGGTTTCCTCCTCCCCCGCCATGAAGTCCTTGGTCTCAACTAGCTTCCTAAAAATCCCGGCATAACCAATGCCCTCAATGAAGAAATCCCGTAACATCTCCCCGCTGCAGACGTCTGTGAACAGATGCTCTGCCCTTCCCGACGTCGGTGCGTATAGAATCAGTGCCAGTTTGAGGTGCTCACTGATCAGTTTGCTGAGCTCCTCGAAGGTCTTATCTGCCGGCTTCTCGGGTGCGAGCAGGACTTTCATCAGCGCGTATGTCTTAGGTCCACAGCTGGTCAGTTGATGCGCCCCTCGCTTGTCAGCCGCTGCTGCTCCCAGTCAGTCCTGCGTGACAAAGCTCTGCTGGAGCCTCTCAACGAAATCGTCCCAGTCCTCACCAACACAATACCGTTCCTCCGTGCTACCGGTGGCCATTCTCTTGAGTCGTTGATTCCCGTTTCTCGTCGCCAAATTTTGTGTCCTTACACACTACAGCAAATCAACACGAGACACATACTGGAGACAAGGTCACTCTGTGATCTGTGCCTTTATTCACAGGACCAAGAAGTGATGACCCTGCGTGGGACCTCCCTTTATATACCTGGATGACCAGGTGAGGAGTATCTCCCACAAGTTCACCCCCTGTGGTCAAGGTGTGCATTTCTCAGCTGTATACAGTGTACAGTGTTGTTACATAAAGGTTACAGTTATGTGAGGCTACAAACATGACAGGTAGGATCTTCAGGTACTGCAATGGATCCAAATTTGGGGCCACCTAGGACGTCGATCGCCTGTGCCTGGAGGCTTTTCCAGCTCCAACAGATTTGGATTTACTTCATCCAACTTCTTCCCAGCAGTGTTGGACCATCACCAGCAACGATCCACAAAGGTAGCTTGTGCATCGCGCCGCCATGGGACACCTGGACATCCACGCTGCCAACAACTGGGATGGTGTCGTTTGTGTAAGTGAGCAGCTTCATCTGGATTGGCAGCATTTTAGGTTGTTTGATAGGGTTGTCCCAGAGTTTCTCGAAGCCAATTGGTTCATCAGCGATTGGCTCGTCCCTGTGTCGACCTCCATCGAGACTAGAACACCGTTGATTTCAACTTCTATCTTCACCTGGGAACTCTTGGTGGAGAAGGTAAACACTCCATGTACATCTTCCTGGGGCTGAGCTGCCTTCTGGACTCTCTCTTCGTCTTCATCAGCACTGGAGCCCAGGTGATCGGCCAACTCTCCACCTCCCACCCTACCTCATCTAACCAGCATAGACCTGTTGGGCCAAATGGCCTGTTTCTGTGCTGTGAATAATTGGATAAACTGCAGTCAAGCCTGTGCCTGGTGAAAAAAATATTTCTCCAACTCTAAAAATAATAAGGGAGAAATGGTTAGATACCAGCCTTAGGTTTTTAGCACAAGGGCATGTTCTGTCAGTTTAAAATAAGGTTTATTCATGATCCACACATTTATCAGAGTGAAATGAAGCAGTTCAGTTTCAAGGAATCTCTTCCCCCTGGGGTCTATCATCTTTTCCCTGCTGAAAGGAAGAGCTCTCTGTAGTACGGGATCATTTTACAGATTGTGCTTGCTGTTTGATGCCTGTCGGGGTGAAAAACTATATGAATTTCCTTGTCGAGTGAAGGAACACCGAACCAAGAATATTGCTGATAGTAAAGAGAATGGGCTGTCAGCGGCATTGTGTGAATAGGTGATAGGCACTGAATGCAGCTATTGAATGTCATTTGCTTTTAATTGGCAGCCTGGGGCCCAGGTGGGGTACTGAGATGCATCCTGCTACCTCATGTTTTAATCTTGAGAATCATTGTGCTTACAAAGTGAGGGATATTAATGCTGAGGATTTCCAGCATTCATGGATCAGGTGTATTCTTGGTTAGCTGCAGTGTGAAGCTCCCTTTAGTTTCAGTGTTGGCTCAGTGTGTAGCACTCTCGTCCCTGAGTCAGAAGGTTGTGGGTTCAAGTCCCACTCCAGGGGACTTGAGCACATAAATCTAGGCTGACACTCCAGTGCAGTGCTGAGGGAGTGCTGTACTGTTGGTGGTGTCGTCTTTCAGATGAGACGTTAAATCCAGGTCCCATCTGCTCACTCAGGCGGATGTAAAAGATCCCATGGCACTATTTCGAAGGAGAGCAGGGGAGTTATCCCTGGTGTCCTGGCCAATATTTATCTCTTAATCAACATAACAAAAAAACAGATTATCTGGTCATTGTCACATTGCTGTTTGTGGGAGCTTGCTGTGCACAAGTTGGCTGCCGCATTTCCCACATTACAACACTGACTACACTCCAAAACGTACTTAATTGGTTGTGAAGCTTTTTGAGATGTCCAGTGGTCGTGAAAGGTGCTATATAAATGCAAGTCTTTCTTTCTTTTACTCGAAGGTGCCTCAGACCTACTCTCAGAAGAGCATGTCCAACGGGAGCAGGTGATATTTTTCCATATCCCATATCTTAAGGTTTTCTCTGAGTGACTTTGTAAACTTAAGGGTGTTGTTTCCTGATACACTCTCCCAGCAGGTGCAGCTCCACATCAGGAGTGGGTATTTGGTGCTGAATTAGGGACTGGTTTGAGCATGCTCAGAACATCATGGACCTCATGCCATACAGAAGATTTCCAACCAGCAGATTGAGAGGGGCGTTCCTCCCATTACTTTGGGCTACATCTGAAACTGTGTCCGGTCACGAAAGGTCAGTGTCCAAAAAGAGTGTCATACCTGCATATTCTAAAGAGTGTCTGTTCTATACAAATTGTTTGGCCTTGTCCACTTGTTAGCATACTTACCACTGGGTCAGGAGGCCATGGTTTCAGAGAATTGAGCAGAAAATCTAGCCTGACGCTCCAGTGCAGTGCTGAGGGAGTGCCGAACTGCCGGAGGTGCCGTGTTTCGGATGAGACATTAAACCGCGGCCCCGTCTGCTCTCTCAGGTGGACGTCAAAGATCCCACTGTATTGTTTGGCTCTGATTCTTGGCATCCCACAATTTTCCCTCCACCCCACCCACCCGCCCCATCCCCTCGTTGAATTTAATGGACAGGAGGATCACAAACTGGCGAGGGCAGAGTGGAAAACCCAAGTCAGTGGGTGTTTTATATCTGATGAGAGTGGAGACCAAAATCCTATGTGCTTTTGATCCTGGCGCAAAGGCCGGGATCTGCCCAGGACACTGCCACCAATAAATTTGTGTAGAGTCGGGGCAGAAGGCTCAATTAATTTAAATAATACAGATGGACCTCTGCACCAGAAAGATCACTCGCCTGTGCCCATTGGGCCCCTTTATGAGATGGACAATAAATCAGGTAAAACCTTCGAGAGTCCTGGTCTCACCCCAGGCCTGGAGTCTCAGGTAGGCCTCACATCAGCCATTCAGCAGGCCAGTGCACCTGCACTTGCCCAGAGTTCTGGCCAGCTGACGTCCCCTCCAGGCTGGGAGTGTGGGTAAGGATATGGAGCTGGAAGTGAGCAGTCTTTTCAATTGACTGGACGCAGTGTTTGAAACTTAGTTCAGGATCATATGGAATACTGGGATAGTTCAAAGTCAGGATCATCCTGAATGAGCTATTGGGAGGGCTGTGCTATTGGGCGGGGGGGCTAAAGTATGAATTTTCTGATGGGAAGCAAGCAGGATAATCTCAGTCTTGCCCGTGTTAAGTTGAAGAAAGCTCTCACTCTTCAGAACTTGAGGCCAATCAAATGAGATGTCTGAAATGCAATCTGTCAAAATTAACATGGAGGGAGAAAATAAGCCAGGTGGGTGGTGCAAATCACAGAACATGAAAAATCAAATCGCCACAGTGGAAGACAAGTCATTTGATGAAGTTTACATGGATGCAGTAATTAGAAGTCAAGCAAATGAAAACTATTGGTACTGCCTTCCGGTTAAGCAACGCCTCGATTTTAAAATTCTCATCCTTATTTTCAAATCCCTCCACAGCCTCGTCCCTATCCTTATAATCTCCTCCAGCCCCACCCTCCCTCCCCCCCCACCGTCCCCCCTCCACCCCTGGGATATCTGTACTCCTCTAATTCTGCCCTCCTGAGCATCTCTGATTATAATCGCTCAACCATTGGTGGCCGTGCCTTCTGTTGCCTGGGCCCCAAGCTCTGGAACTCCCTGCCTAAACCTCTCCGCCTCTCTAACTCTCTTTCCTCCTTCAAGACATTCCTTAAAAGGTCCTATGACCAAGCTTTTGGTCACCTGCGCTAATTTCTACTTATGCGGCTCGGTGTCAAATTTTTATCGTATAATACTCCTGTGAAGCATCTTGGGACGTTTTGCTATGTTAAAGGTGCTATATAAATACAGGTTGTTGTTGTTGTTGCCTTCAGTGATCAATGAAGCTCACACCATTTCAATTGGATATTGGAGCACAAGTGAATGTGATGTCCGAACAGGATTGCAAACGATTACTTTAATATCTAAATTCAGGAGGCTAAGAAAAAAGTGATGGGATATTCATTCACAGGCATACCAGTGTTAAAAGAGTGTGTTACTGTAATGACTCAAGAGTCTTGTTACTGTAAACGGCCTCAGGTGTAAACCTGATCCAACTTTATTTGCGCTCAAAGTACCCGCCTGACATGGTACCCGCACTTATATACCAATGACCACGCACTCGTGCATACAGCCCGATGACCACCGACAGTGGCGCCCCCTGGTGTCTGGTGACCCCAAGCATCAATACATAACAACATCCCCTTTCAAGATCTTAGTATCAGTCTTTTTTACAAATTAAGACAGTCTGGGACTTTCCTCTCACGAATTGATCGTCTCAGTTCAACTTTAGTTCTAGGTGAGCGTTCTGAGTCAGTTGTGACTGAAGGCTGAGTAACAGATCTGATGGGAGTGGTAATGACCACATCAGAGACTGAAGGTCCAGGTTAGTAATGACAGCAGAGTCCTCTGATGAATGAACATTGGTTGGTTGGTCACGGACTGCATCTTCCTCAAACGGTTCCAGTTCATCCGTGTGCCGCAGTTTTACCTGATCAACATGTTTCCTGCATGTTTGCCCATTCTTGAGCACGACAATAAACACTCTGTTACCCTCCTTGGCTGTAACAGTACCGGCGACTCACTTTGGACCTTGACCATAGTTCAGGAGATAAACCGGATCGTTGACGGAGATGTCACGTGACACAGCAGCACGATCATGATACCATTGCTGAGTTTGATTCTGTTTTCAACACGATCATTCAGATCAGGATGAACAAGAGGAAGCTTGGTCTTGAGATTTCTGTTCATCAGTAGTTCAGCAGGTAAAACCCCAGTAAGCGTATGAGGTCTTGTCCTGTAACTGAGCAATATACATGACAAACGAATCTGCAGTGAACTCTGAGTTACACGTTTCATATTCTGCTTGATTGTTTGAACCGCACGTTCTGCTTGACCATTAGAAGCAGGTTTGAATGGAGCAGACCTTATATGTCTGATACCATTGAGTTTCATGAACTCCTGAAACTCAAGACTTGTGAAGCACGATCCGTTGTCGCTCACAACAACCTCAGGCAAGCCATGAGTAGCAAACATGATACGAAGGTTCACAATCATAGCTGTGGATGTACTGGATGACATAATAATACACTTTGAATATGCATCCACCACAACAAAAAACATCTTTCCCATGAAAGGGCCTGCAAAATCGATGTGGATCCTTGACCATGGTTTAGATGGCGACGACCAAAGACTCAGCAGAGATTCTGCTGGTACTTTACTTAGTTGCATGCAAGTGTTGCAATGATGCACACATGATTCCAGATCAGAGTCAATTCCAGGCCATCATAAATGAGATCGAGCAATGGCTTTCATCATGACAATACCGGGATGAGTGCTATGTAGTTGACATACAAATTTGTCTCTACCTTTCTTAGGCATAACTGCACAAGATAAAAGTTCACGGGGTTCAGGGTAATATATTAGCATGGATAGAAGATTGGCTAACAAATACAAAACAGAGAGTCGGGATAAATGGTTCATTCTCTGGTTGGCAATCAGTAACAAGTGGGGTGCCGCAGGGATCAATGCTGGGACCTCAACTATTTACAATCTATATTAACGACTTGGAAGAAGGGACTGAGTGTAACGTAGCCGAGTTTGCTGACGATACAAAGATGGGAGGAAAAGCAATGTATGAGGAGGACGTAAAAAAGCTGCAAAAGAACATAGACAGGCTAAGTGAGTGGGCAAAAATTTGGTAGATGGAGTATAGTGTTGGAAAGTGTGAGGTCATGCACTTTGGCAGAAAAAAATCAAAGAGCAAGTTATTATTTAAATGGAGGAAGATTGCAAAGTGCTGCAGTACAGCAGGACCTGGGGATACTTATGCATGAAACACAGAAGGATAGTATGCAGGTACAGCAAGTGATCAGGAAGGCCAATGGAATCTTGGCCTTTATTGCTGTCGAAATCTCGACCTCAGAAAAGAATGACTCCGACACTGACAGCTCCGATGGAAGTTTCCCTTTTAATTTACTTGCTCGCAAGGGGTAAGTTTCACTCAGTCAAGGGCTAAAATGAAACCTCCGCAATGGTACAGCTTCACAAGATATTTATACAGTAAAACCCAAGTTCTGGCCTCTCCCTGTGTATTGCTCTGTCTCACAGTCAGTGAATACAGATAAAGAGTTAATTACTATATCCTGGTCCGGAAATGGTGTCAAGATATTTCCTTTTGTCAGGGTTATCAGAAAGCCAAACGGCCATTACTCCATGAGTCATAGGTAATGGGCTATCACCTGTCTTGTATTGTGAATACAGATTATCCCATTTCCTGGTCAGTTTACCTGTTTGCTTCAAATGGATGAGGTAAAGGAAAGAGATAATGGCTAGAAGATAAGGGTGGGGTGACATGGAACTCCTGTAGTGTAGACAATAGGAGAGTACCATGGGGGGTTACTTGTCTCAGCATGACTTGTCTCCTAGCTGTCTGATAACCATCAGCCATCTAACAGCAGGTTTAGCTGTTCATAATAAGCTGGCTGCTAAAATGCAGAAAGTTCTGGAAGGGCCAGGACTCCATTTTAATCAAAAGGCACACAAATACCGTTTGGTATCAGCTTAGATAAAAATACATTTCCACATTCCCCCATTTTGTCCTTCACAAGGACAACTCAATCCATTCTGATCTTGTACAGTCTCTCCATTTCCATTTCTTTTAGTTTCATTACTCACTAGGCATATTATACCTTCAGGATTTCTTATTCTGGGAGTAATGCTTAGGAAGGGAGGCTGATGGTTATTATCATAATTGGGCTGGTACCATCCCTGGAAGGCTGTAAGTTTATACCCTGCCGACCTCCATTCTGTTTGCTCCTTTGTTTCTGGCCCCTTAGTTAGTTTTGTCCTGTTTTGCACTGTCAACCATTCTACCATTTCTGATTCGTTAAAGGGGACAGATCTCAGGGGAATACCCCCCCTGGAGTGGACAGGTACATGGGAACATATCCAGCAACTCGACAAGTTTCTTTCTTGAGCATACCTATGACTCAGTGCCATAAATACGTTTACGTGCAATTCCCTTCGGTGGTGGGTCTGTACCCCTGGTGTAATCAATAATGCGAAGTAAAACCCTGTCAAGCCCAGCACCATCAGTCCCCATAGTCCATACAGTTCTTTATTCAGTCTTCCTTTTTCTGTTCCTCTGATTCCTTCGTCCCTTCCTCCTGGTCGGGTGCCCGTTTGCAATGGGATGCGTGGATCCATGTTGGTCTTTCCTTTACCTTGATTGCAGTATTGGTCGCCAGCAGGACCTGGTATGGTCCTTCGAATCTTGGCTGTAGACTGCTTTTCCTTTTAAAAATCTTGATGTAAACGAATTCCCCTGGCTCCAGGTTATGACACTTCCCTTCCGCTGGCTTGACTTGGGCTTCCTTTACCTGTGAATGAAAGCTGGAAATACATTTGGTTAGTGCAATACAATAATTCAACATATTTTCCTCCATTTTGTGGATGTCCATCTGTTTTGCAGTAAATGGTGCTGTAAAAGGTAGTCGTTGGGGACGTCCCATAACTATCTCATGTGGTGACAAGCCTGTTGTTCTGTTGGTTGCAGATCGCATTACCATCAAAGCTAAGGGCAGCAGTTCTGTCCATTTCAGTCCAGTGTCATTGCATAGTTTTGCCAGCTTATTTTTAAGCATTCCATTATATCTTTCAACAAGTCCAGCTGATTGTGGATGATAACTGCAATGAAAACGTTGATTAATCTGTAAAGTTTTACACATTTCTCTTATGACAGTTCCCGTGAAATGTGACCCGTTATCACTGGAAAGCTTAGCAGGGATTCCGAAGCGCGGTACAATTTCTTTTAACAAACATTTAGCAACAGTAGTGGCATCGGCCTTTTTACATGGAAAGGCTTCAATCCATCTAGAGAACACATCTACAATAACTAATACATACTTGAATCCCATACACATAAGTAATTCAATAAAATCCATTTGTAAATGTACAAAAGGCCCGACTGGATTTGGGTGGGAGGCAGATTCTACTTTTTCCGTCTTACCCGGATTCATTGTCTGACAGGTAACACAATTTTCACAGATTTGTTTTGCAATTGCCGAAATACCTGGTGCATACCAAGTTGCCAAAATATAATCTGCCAATCCCCCTTTGCCTGCATGTGTGAATGTATGAACACATCGGGCAATCCATGGAAGTAAGGATCTAGGGGCCACCACGCGGCCGTCATGGTGAACCCATATTCCTTCTGGATTTTTATAACATTGATCCTTTGTCCAGGTCACCACCTCCTCCGTACTGGCCTGTATGTGCTTGGCATTTGATAATGGCAAGTTTTAAGGGGCATTGAATGGCTCGCAGGAGATTTTCCACTTGTTCTGCATTTTTGATAGTGGTTCCTGAAGAAGTCAGGTACCTGCGAATCTTCCAAATTTGTCCATAGTCATGTGATACCCCAAAAGCATACCTGGAGTCAGTGTAGATATTAACTGTGTGTCCTTCAGCCAGAATACAGGCTCGAGTTAACGCAAACAATTCGGCTTGTTGGGCTGAAAAGGAGTCTGGAAGAGAGGCTGTTTCGACAACATTAAACTGAGTTACAATTGCATAAGCCGCTCTAGGTTGGCCCCTATCATTTCGTAAGGCTGATCCGTCAACATAGTACACTAGCTCAGGGTTACACATTGGTACATCTGTTAGATTGATACGTGGTTTAGTCACTAATTCGGTTACCATTTCACATGAATGGGGTTCGCCGTCGTCTTCCGTGGGGAGTAGAGTGGCTGGATTTAAGGTAGTACATCTTTTGATGATAAGGTTCGGATTTGATAACAGTTCGACCTCATATTTAGTGGTTCTTGCGGAGGTTAGGTGTTGGGTGGCACACTTAGTAAGTAAAATCTCAACAGAGTGTGGGATATACAAAATGGTCTGATGATTTAGAGTTATTGTCTGAGCCTGTTGCATAGCATAATAAGCTGTTGCCAACGAAGGAAGACATCCTGGTAGTCCGCGTGCCACTGGGTCTAGTTGGGTACTGAAATATGCTACCGGTCGCTGCCTGTCCCCATGTAACTGAGTCAAAACAGGTTGTGCAAAACCCGACTTGTGATGCACAAATAAGTTGAATAGCTTAGTGTAATCTGGTAATTCCCAAGGCTGGTGCTGAAGTGAAGGACTGCTTAAGGTTCTGGAAAGCATTCCGGGATACTTCATTCCACATCCTTTAAGCATTGTGAGAATATAGTAGATTCATTCACAGCTCGTAGGTCATGGACAAACCTTCATTTGTGTGGGCTTCTGAACTGGACAAATCTGTGTGTTACACGGACTTCTCATTTATGCTTATAGTGATTCACAGATCACAGAATGTAAAGTACTTGTTTTCTAATCTTATTAAAAGGCCTCCAAACCCAAGATTTTTCCAATACACTCAAAATGTTGATCAAGGAGATCACCTGAAATATCTCAAAATCCCAATTCAATTATTGTACTGTCACTCTTTTATCAAAAAAAAATCCTCTTACTGAGCTAGAAGCTTTTGTACCAAGAATTTACACCAAGGACAATGAGAGTGTACTCCCCCAGCCTGCACCTCGAGAGACCCACAAAGGCTTTTTAAAAAAAAAAAGGCATTACAACTTTTAACCACCGGGACCATGTCTCAACAAACCTATCCTTTGTGCATTTCCTAGCTCCGTAACCTCTCATCCGAATAAATCCACACCTGCGCTTCTAACTTAAAATGTCTTAAACTTCCCACATACAGGACAACACTATGAAGGGTTAAAAAACTTCACTTTGTTTGAAAAAGTGGGCGGAGCTAAAACAAACAGGCAGCTCCACAACTTTTCCAAACAGGTTTCCAGACACAAGGAAAAAAAGACAGAAGCACTCTCATTCAAAGACAAGACATTCACAAGTCTCTCTCCATTCAATAAAGCTTTTTCTTTTACTAGCTTCATTTTTTTTTTTCATAAGTCACTATCAGGTTCTCTTTTTTTTTTACATTTGATTTACTTCCTCTGTTAATTTTACATGGGCTTGAAGAATCGGAACCCAGGCCTTTTCTATTACTTTCCTTTTTTTTTTTTTTTTTTTAAACCTGGATCTCTGTTTATAAGACATTCCTCTAGACAAGTTGTTCTCTCTAAATTAAATGACCCATCGGGTGGAAATGGCCTGTTTTCACCCTTAGTCCACTTTACCGTTTTTGTTTCTTTGGTCAATTGAAGACTGACCACAATTCTGGAGCATGACATAGGCTGGTGTGCCTTTTGTGGTGTTTTAACTTGCTCCGGCACCCATTCTGGATGATTAAGATTTTCCCACAGTTTCTGATCTCACAATCCTTTCGGCCAACCGAGTTCTCTACGCCCACTTCTCCTGGCCGTTACGTGGCCTGAAAAGGCTCTTAATTCGGGCTCAGTCTGGGTGTGTGAGATATGTTGGCACGAACCAACCGTAGTTGATCAATCAGTTACTGTTTCTTTTCTTAATCAATCCTTGTGGTTTTTTTTTTTCCGAATCACAATTTTCCCTACTAGTGACTCTTCCCGTTTCTCTAATGGCAATGACTCACAAAGGTATTGCAACCAACAGTAATACAAGGACAACAAACAATATTCCCGTGAGTACACAAATCATAACCTCTAAACAAATTCTCAGTCTGCGTTGTACGCCACTACAGACCGAGTCCTTAACTTATCCTAATAACAGCTGATAAAACTTAAGGTTCCGTACCCAAACTCTTTGATCGATTGCGCTCTTTTTTTTTTAATAGTCTTGTCACATAAGAACCCCTTCCGAATTAAAAACAATAAAAATCTTATCACATAAGAACCTTCGATCGATTATTAGCGCTTTCTTTTTTTTCTTTTCTTTTAATAGTCTTATCACATAAGAACCCCTTCCGAATTAAAAACAATAAAAATCTTATCATATAAGAACCTGGAACCCTTTTCGATCGACTAGCGCTTTCTTTTACCTACTGAAACCTTCCCCGGGCTGTCTCGAGATTTTTTCCAGAACCTGTTCTCTTCTGCTGGCGAGCTGAGAAAGAAATGGTTATAAAAAAAATACCTTTAACTTTTAAATGCCGAGTCTTGTAGATGCAGTACCTCCGCTGTGGACAACAGATTACATCTGCGATTCAACAGTGAAGAAACCTCTTGTGAGCAAAGGCTCACCTTGTTTGGCCACTGAAGCCTTTCACTGGAGAGGCACTATGCCTGTATCCGTTTTACTCACAGAACAGAGAGTATGCATCTCGGTGGAACCTCCAATAACTGTCGAAATCTCGACCTCAGAAAAGAATGACTCCGACACTGACAGCTCCGATGGAAGTTTCCCTTTTAATTTACTTGCTCGCAAGGGGTAAGTTTCACTCAGTCAAGGGCTAAAATGAAACCTCCGCAATGGTACAGCTTCACAAGATATTTATACAGTAAAACCCAAGTTCTGGCCTCTCCCTGTGTATTGCTCTGTCTCACAGTCAGTGAATACAGATAAAGAGTTAATTACTATATCCTGGTCCGGAAATGGTGTCAAGATATTTCCTTTTGTCAGGGTTATCAGAAAGCCAAACGGCCATTACTCCATGAGTCATAGGTAATGGGCTATCACCTGTCTTGTATTGTGAATACAGATTATCCCATTTCCTGGTCAGTTTACCTGTTTGCTTCAAATGGATGAGGTAAAGGAAAGAGATAATGGCTAGAAGATAAGGGTGGGGTGACATGGAACTCCTGTAGTGTAGACAATAGGAGAGTACCATGGGGGGTTACTTGTCTCAGCATGACTTGTCTCCTAGCTGTCTGATAACCATCAGCCATCTAACAGCAGGTTTAGCTGTTCATAATAAGCTGGCTGCTAAAATGCAGAAAGTTCTGGAAGGGCCAGGACTCCATTTTAATCAAAAGGCACACAAATACCGTTTGGTATCAGCTTAGATAAAAATACATTTCCACATTGCAAAGGGGATGGAGTATAAAAGCAGGGAAGTCTTATTACAGCTGTACAGGGCATTGGTGAGGCCACACTTGGAATACTGCGTGCAGTTTTGGTTTCCATATTTACGAAAGAGTATGCTTGCTTTAGAGGCAGTTCAGAAAAGGTTCACTGGGTTGATTCCGGGAATGAGGGGGTTGACTTATGAGGAAAGGTTGAGTACGTTGGGCCTCTACTCATTGGAATTCAGAAGAATGAGAGGTGATCTTATCGAAACGTATAAGATTATGAGGGGACTTGACAAGGTGGTTGCAGAGAGGATGTTTCCACTGATGGTGGAGACTAGAACTAGAGGGCATGATCTTAGAATAAGGGGCCGCCCTTTTAGAACTGAGATGAGGAGAAATTTCTTCTCTCAGAGGGTTGTAAATCTGTGGAATTTGCTGCCTCAGAGAGCTGTGGAAGCTGGAACATTAAATAAATTTAAGACAGAAATAGACAGTTTCTTAAACGATAAGGGGATAAGGGGTTATGGGGAGTGGGCAGGGAAGTGGAGCTGAGTCCATGATCAGATCAACCATGATCTTATTTAATGGTGGAGCAGGCTTGAGGGTCCTACTCCTGCTCCTATTTCTAATGTTCTTATAATGACACGATTACCCCACAGTAAACAATCTGACTGAATGGACAGCTCATCTTTGCGATGATTGTTAGGTTTGGTCCCATCACACATCTCCATTGCAGACCAATCACCACTGAGAACACAACGTTTCACAACCGATAAAATAGGGTCATGGCTGGTCTAGATCCTAACTTGTTGAGCAGTGACAGGAGTTCTTTCACTCTCAAAAACATCCATTACTCACAGTAGATCTGCAGGTTGAGGTGTCTCCATATCAGGTGTGGGCAAAGGCAGACGACTCAGTACATTGGCACAATTCTCAGTATCCGGTCTATGATGAATAACATAACCATAGGCAGACAATATCAACGCCCACCTCTGGATACGGGACGATGCATTGGTATTAATATCTTTGTTTTCCGAAAACAATGAAATGAGTGGCTTGTGATCCATTTTGAGCTCAAAACGAAGACCAAATAGGTACTGATACATCTTTTTGACCCCATACATACAGGCCAATGCTTCTTTATCTACCATACTGTAAGCTCTTTCCGCCTTTGACAAACTTCTCGAAGCATACGCAACAGGTTGTAGCTTACCCGACTGATTTGCTTGTTGGAGTACACAGCCAACCCCATATGATGAAGCATCACAGGCCAATAGAAGATGCTTACATGGATCATAATGAACAAGAAACCTGCTTGAACAGAGCAGATTCTTAACCTATCAAAGGCGCCATCTTGCGACACACCCCAGACCCAGTTGTCGCCTTTTCTGAGTAGCATGTGCAGTGGCTCTAACAAAGAGCTCAATCTGGGTAAGAAATTACCGAAGTAGTTGAGTAGCCCAAGGAATGAACACAGCTCCATCACATTCTGAGGCCTGGGTACATTTTTGATGGCCTTGGTTTTTGTAAAATTACCAATGCTCGGTTCAAACAAAGAAGGAAACTTCTTCAACACTTGAGCAAACGAAGTGTCATCCACCGAGGGCAACGCTTTGACATCATTCCAGTTCCACTTGATGTTCTCGAGCCAATTCCTGCCAAACAGCATTGGACCATTACCTGGGACAATCCATAATGGTAGATCGTGAACCACACCATCATATGACACCTTGACTACTGCACTGCCAATCACCAGTATAAGTTCCTTAGTGTAAGTACGCAACTTGGCATTGACTGGACTCAGCTTAGGCTTCACAGCCTCAGTATCCCACAGCTTGTCGACTGTCCTTTGGCTCATTATCGACTGACTCACACCCGTGTCCAACTCCATTGATACAGGCACGCTATTCAGCTTCACATTGACAATTATCCTTCCCAAGGACGAATACAGATCATACATTTTCTCCTCGGGTTGTGTATCCAGGCCAGCACTGGACTGGTCATCAGTAACAATGTGATGAGCGGCAGCACGCTTGCTCAGTTGTAGGCACATTCTCTGAAGATGCCTCATTTCCGAATTGTTTAAACCGACACTGATGAGATCGATGGTTGTCCCCACAATGTCAACAGGGTGCTATCAGATTTGTACTAGTTGGCAGACTCTGAGCAGCTGCAGGTTTCACATAAACATTTGAGTCGGCCCTGCCATAAGCAGCTCTGCCAGAAGATGACGCAATCTTGTTTACAGTACCTGCCGTGGAGCTCCGACTCCTCGATGATATCTGCCTCAAATTATCATCAGTCGTCATGCATGCCTGGGCAGTCGCGATGGCTTTTCTCAAGTCCAGCTTCTCTTCGGCCAATAACTTCCGGAGAATCACATCATGGTTGATGCCTATCACGAAGAAATCTCACAGCATGTCTTCCAACATGTTCCCAAACTTACACGGCTCAGCAAGACATCGTAGGTCAGCGGCGAATCCCGACACATCCTGGCCCTTAGCACGAACATGCGTATAGGAGCGATAGCGTGAAATGATGATCCCCTCTTTTGGCTTAAGATGGTCACGTACCAAAGCACACAAATCCTCATACTCTTTGTCTGTTGGACGTAAAGGTGAGAGAAGATTCTTCATAAGCCCATAAATTTTCGGTCCACAAACGGTGAGGAAAACTGTCCTGCGCCTAACTATGTTAGCCTCTCCTTCCATTTTGTTGGCCACAAAATACTGATCCAGGCGGTCGCTAAAATCCGCCCAACCCTCGCCATCCATGAATCTCTCCAGAATTCTAATAGTGCCCATTGTGCATTGAAGGTTCTTAAGTTACCTTAAGAGTCTTGTTACTGTAAGCGGCCTCAGGTGTAAACCTGGTCCAACTCTATTCACTCTCAAAGTACCCACGTGACATGGTACCCGCGCTTATATACGAGTGACCGCACACACACGCGTATAGCCCGATGACCTCCGACAGTGGCGCCCCCTGGTGTCAGGTGACCCCAAACATCAATACATAACAGTTACAGTGCTGTATACAAAGATAACAAATACAGATATAAGTTTTCATTTCTAGTAATGCCTACAGATGTCCACCCATTGACATAGAAAATTAACCCCGGAAACAAGACGCCCCAAGTGTGGGGTAGTCCTAACCCCATGAGCCCATTCATTTCCCCTATCCCTGGATTCCCCTTTCCTTCAACCACCTATGTGACCTATTCTCAAATGTTGACATGGTCTCTGCTTCAATCGCTAACTCTGGTAGCACATTCTTCAGCCTCACAACCCTTCATGCTAAAAGTAGTTTCTCCTGCTCCCTATCCTGAATCTCTTACAGTTAGGGGTTGAAATTAATTCCACGCCACTCCCCCCCCCTCGTTTGGTGGTGGTAACCAAGGTGAGGTGGGACTTCCTGCGCTCGGTGCGCAAGTCCCGCCCCGGCCGTGAAATTCCGGTTACCGCCCTCACGGGAAGTGGAGCAAATTGTTGCGCACTCCACTTCCCTTTGGGGCGGGTTTGGGGGCGCTATGTGGGCGTGTGCGGGAGCACTCCGCGGGCGGGTTTGGGGGGGCTATGCGGGCGGGTACGGGAGCGCTCCACGGGAGGGTTTGCGGGGCGCTATGCAGGCGGGTACGGGAGCGGTACGCGGGCTCTCTGTGTAGCGCTGACGTATTTCAATGCCCCTCCCCTTCCATTAAAGGGGAGGGGCCGTTGCAAGCTCTGCAGGCCCTTTGAAAGCCTCCACTGGGCCACTAGGGCTAAGGGGTGTTGTGGCCACTGTCCGGCACAGAGACAGAGTGCGGGGCTGCATGGTCGCGGACCAGACCCCGCGAAAGGAGCGGAGAATAGCCCGAGCGGTGCGGGGGATAAAAATGGCAGCGTGCAGCGCATCGCACCTCCACTTTAAGGTTCGCCCCGTGATGGGTAGCCGGCCCGGTTTGCGACCTGTGAGGCTGGCGTGGATATAGCAGGAGGTGCGGCCCGAGGCACCAATAGCGGTGTGCGGTGCTACCATTTCCCAGTCTCCGCCACCTCCCACACAGTTTCATGGGACATGGTAGTGCTGTCCCCCCGCCCCCGACTGTGCGAAAACGGTTTTGCACCCCATGAGCATCCCCAGAGGCACAGAACAGGAGAACTTCAGCCCCTTAATCTTTATTCCAAGTCCCCTCTTTCTTGATCCACCAACCCAAAGCTAGCTCTCAGTGCTTGTGAGGAAATGAATGTACTGAGAAAGGGTATTCCTAACAAGGGCTCAAAGGGGGAGAAAATCTGTTTTTGTGCGCCTCCTATTAGTGCGTGGCGGCCCCAGCCTGCGAGAGACCATCAGTGGCAGGTTGGGGCCATAAAAGCAATGGCAATCGGCATATCACTGCAAGGTACAGCGTGAGCAAGTGCAGGAGGGCAACGGCAGTGAAGAGGGACATCATCAAGGTCCAGGTTGCTAATTGGAGCGTGGGTAGATACAGCAGGAGTGGTGAGGTCGGGCAAAGGAGCGGCAAGAGATTGTAGAGGGACGTGATCAGGGCCCAGGAGAGGCGTGAGTTCGGGGCACAGAAGAGGCGAGGGCCCAGGGTCAGCACGGGCCAGCCCTCACTGCGATATGTGTGCGCACTAGGTCCATGCAGCAGAGCAGGTCTCCAGGGGTCTTGGTTAATCCTTGCCACTGGACCAAGACCTAGCTCTGTCAAGCCCATGTGGTGGCTGGTATGCAACGGCCACCCCACGTTAAAAAAATCCGCGCACAGGTATCTTCCACCCTTCAAGATGTCGTTCAGGATCTGGAATGTCAGGTCCTTCATTGAAACACCTGTGAGCTCATCCTTTTTTGGCGTGGAAGCAAGTCATCTTCGTTTCGAGGGGCTGCCTATGATGATAATTGGTGCCTGTGGGCGCGGTAGTGGGGCACTATAGGGTTACGGACCGGGTGCGGCGAATTCACTGACGCCTGTGAACTTCCCTGTCGGTTTCGTGCTGGCGCGAACATTTACCACCTCGATCTCTTGCGCCCCGTAGATCGTGACGTCATCAGGTGCACAGCGCTCCGTTAGCACCCAGGATGCAATATTCGCTCCCGCCCCCTGCAGCATCGCCGGGCGTTAACAACAGCAGCTGCAGGAGGCGTTGTCACCTCGGCTGGCCGCTTGGGGAGCGATATTTAAAGGCAATGTTAGTCAGGTAGGGCAAACTTTATTCTTTGCCCCAGTCTGGTGCCTGCTAAATGTGGTTGATGGCTCAGTGCTGTCCGATTCCTCAGCCTTCCACTCTCTGAGAGTGCTTAGGGCTGCATTGGAAGTCGCACAGATCCCGTGGCCCCACAGAAGAAAGAATAAGAATGCTGCAACCCATCATTGGTCCTTCCCTTTAATCGAGGGAAGGAGATTCTGATGCCGGCAGCACTGCACGGAACATTGCTCTGCCGCTCCTGCCCCTCTCACACTCTTTAGCTCTCGAAGACAATTGGTAGCGCTCGATTTAGTGCTCCACTCAAATTTAGGACACCCACAAAGCCCCTCTGATAAAGTGCACCATCCCCACTGACACCTGGGAGTCCCTGGCCAAAGACCGCCCTAAGTGGAGGAAGAGCATCCGGGAGGATGCTGAGCACCTCGAGTCTCGTCGCCCAGAACATGCAGAAATCAAGCGCAGGCAGCGGAAAGAGCGTGCGGCAAACCAGTCCCACCCACCCTTTCCTTCAGCGACTAACTGTCCCACCTGTGACAGGGACTGTGGCTCTCGTATTGGACTCTTCAGCCACCAAAGGACTCATTTTTAGGCGTGGAAGCAAGTCTTCCTCGATCCCAGGGGCCTGCCTATGATGATGATGCCCCACTTCCCACTTGGCGCACTAAAGCTGAAGTACTCGGGATTGAAAATGGATTATCGCCCGGCAATACATTCCTCACTTTTCAAAAGTTATCGCCCCAAACGGGGCACAACAGAATTTCTAGACAAAGTGACATAGGGTACAGAGCAATACAGGAATAGACGGACCTATTTGAATGGTGTTTATCGGGGGACATTGGATAAATAAGTTATCACAGTTACCCACTTATTGTGAGAAGTACGGGTTTCTATATGGGAAACAGTGAAAATGAATTTCTTCGAGGTGTTAAAGACAATATATGAACCAATGCATGACCCAATAGAACCAACAGAATGGGTGAACTCACTCAGTGATATTATTAATTGAGAAAAGGATTGATAAATTGTGAAAGTGTTTAAGTCCCAGAGACCAAATCAAGACTGTTTATTGGAAACATTTCAAGCCTCAAGCTCCTGGCACAGCACGAGCCGAGTGTTTACTCGGTGCTGTCAGTAAGCAACATTTGCCACCAGTAGTATAGATTTGTAAACTGACCACTGAAGTACCCACGGATTGAGTGGGAGCTGTTGAGCATTATGGCCTGTTGGTGAAACATTTGATCAATTTGTGTAATGGCGATAATGTAGAAACCACAAGCTGCTAATTGCTCGAATTGAACGATTGCCCTTTATTTGAATAAAAAGAACAATATTCAATCGACAGATATTAGGGGAGTCAGTTACCCCCACCGATCCCATTTCTCTTCGCAGCAGGTGAGCAGGACACCTGCAGGAAGGAAGTCTGTCTTTAATATATCCATCGGGTCCGGTCATGTTCTCAGAACCCCACCTGTGATATCAACCAGAGGCTTCCTCGTTGGACTGCTCCTGGGCCTGGCCAAGAGGGCCATCAGCCAGTCCAGGCAGCAGGCGGTCGAGGGGGTTGTTCAGCCCAACTGCCTGCCTCTCTTCCACGGTTATATCCGAGCGGTGACCACCAGTACGCTCGCGGCCTTCCGCAAGAGGTGGGCGCCGCAGGGACTAGAGTGCATCATCACCCCCGGCAACCAAATTTTAATTTGAATTTAATGTCTAAAATTTAATTTGTTTAAGTTTGTCGCTTTTAGTGCCCCCCTTTAAACAGGGGCACTTGATTATGGTTTCAACTGAAATAGCTGAAGGGGCGAGGACCGTGGGAGGAGGGCGGGGAGCAGGGGTGTGGCGGGGTGTGGTGCAGTGTCGGCTCCTGTGGCAAACCTGCTGCGACTCGAATCCTGGGTCAGAACAGGCCCTGAAGAAAGGAATAAATATATTTTTCAGGTTTCCTTCTGGGGCAGGAGGGGCAGGAGAGCTCTGGACTGCTCCTCCTCGCCAATCACAGCCAGAATTCCCCTCTTCTCGATCACAACCAGACCGCGATCATGGAGAGAACCCCTCCCGCCATGATCACGGTCCTCCCCTCACCTCCCCCGATCACGGCCCTCCCCTGATCATGGTCCTCCCCCCTCCCCCGATCAGAGTCCTCACCCCCCGATCACAGTCCCCTCCGCCGATCACAACCCCCCCCTCCCCCGATCACATTCTCCCCCTCCCCCGATCACTGTCCCCCCCCTCCCCCGATCACAGTACCCTCTCCCCGATCACAGTCCCCCTCCTCCCCTGATCACAGTCCCCCCTCCCCCGATCACAGTCCCCCCTCCCCCCATCACAGTCTACCCCTCCCCTGATCACAGTCCCCCCTTCCCCGATCACAGTCCTCCCTCCCCCGATCACAGTTCCCCCCTCCCCCGATCACAGTCCCCCACTCCCCCAATCACAATTCCTCCTCCCCCGATCATAGTCCCCACCTCCCCCAATCACAATCCCCACTCCCCCGATCACAGTCCCCTCCTCCCGCGATCAGAGTCCCCCTCCTCCCCCGATCACAGTACCCCCTCCCCCTATCATAGTCCTCCCCTCCCCCGATCATAGTCCACCCCTCCCCCGATCACAGTCCCCCACTCCCTCATCACAGTCCCCCCCCTCCCAAGATCACAGTCCCCCCTCCCCCGATCACAGCCCCCCCTCTCCCGATCACAGTTCCCCTCTCTCCCGATCACAGTTCCCCCCTCCCCCGATCACATTTTCCCGCTCCCCCGATCACTGCCCCCCCTTCCCCAGATCACAGTCCCCCTCCTCCGATCACAGTCCCCCCTCCCCCGATCATAGTCCCCCCTCTCCCGATCAGAGTCCCCTCCCCCGATCACAACCCCCCTCCCCCGATCACTGTCCCCCCTTCCCCAGATCACAGTCCCCCCTCCTCCGATTAAAGTCCCCCTCCTCCACCAATCACAGTCCCCCTCCTCCCCCGATCACAACCCCCCTCTCCCGATCATAGTCCCCCCTCCCCCGATCACAATCCCTCCTCCCCCGATCACAGTCCCCCCCCGCCCCGGTCACAGTCCCCCTCCTCCCCCGATCACGGTCCCCCATCACACGAATCACAGTCCCGCCTCCCCCAATCACATTCCCCCCTCACCCAATCACAGTCCCACTCCTCCCCCGATCATAGTCCCCCCTCCCGCGATCAGAGTCCCCCGTCCCCGGTCACAGTCCCCTCACCCCCGATCACAATCCCCTCTCCCCCGATCACAGTCCCCCCTCCCCCGGTCACAGTCCCCCTCCTCCGATCACAGTCCCCCCCTCCCCCGATCATAGTCCCTCCTCTCCCGATCAGAGTCCCCTCCCCCGATCACAACCCCCCTCCACCGATCACATACTCCCCTTCCCCCGATCACTGTCCCCCCTTCCCCAGATCACAGTCCCCCCTCCTCCGATTAAAGTCCCCCTCCTCCACCGATCACAGTCCCCCTCCTCACCCGATCACAATCTCCCCTCCCCCGATCATAGTCCCCCCTCCCCCGATCACAGTTCCCCTCCCCTGATCACAGTCTCCTCCCCCGATCACAACCCCCCCTCCCCCGATCACATTCTCCCCTCGCCCGACCACAGTTCCCCCTCTCCCGATCACAGTCCCCCCTCCCCCGATCAGAGTCCCCCCATCCCCCGACCACAGTTCCCCCTCTCCCGATCACAGTCCCCCCTCCCCGATCAGAGTCCCCCCATCACCCGATCAGTGTCTCCGCTCCCCCGACCACAATCCCCCCTCCCCCGATCACAACCCCTCGCCCCCAATCACAGTCCCCCCTCCCCCGATCACAATCCACCCTCCCCTGGTCACCATCCCCCCTCCACCGATCACAATCCCCCCTCCCCCGATCATAGTCCCCCCTCCCCTGATCACAGACCCCCATCCCCCGATCAGTGTCTCAGCTCCCCCGACCACAGTCCCCCCTCCCCCGATCACAATCCACCCTCCCCTGGTCACCATCCCCCCTCCACCGATCACAATCCCCCCTCCCCCGATCACAGTCCCCCCTCCCCCGATCACAGTCCCCCCTCCCCCGATCACAGTCCCCCAACCCGATCACAGTCCTCCGTCCCCCGAACACCGTCCCCCCCTCCCCCGATCACAGTCACCCCCTCCCCCGATCACAGTCCCCCTCCCCCGATCACAATCCCTCCTCCCCCGATCACAGTCCCCCCCCGCCCCGGTCACAGTCCCCCTCCTCCCCCGATCACGGCCCCCCATCCCACGAATCACAGTCCCGCCTCCCCCAATCACATTCCCCCCTCACCCAATCACAGTCCCCCCTCCCATGAGTCACAGTCCCCCCACTTCCCCAATCACAACCCCTCCTCCCCCGATCACAGTCCTCCGTCCCCCGAACACCGTCCCCCCCTCCCCCGATCACAGTCCCCCCTCCCCCGATCACAGTCCCCCCTCCCCCGATCACAGTCCCCCTCCCCCGATCACAATCCGCCCTCCCCCGATCACAGTCGCCCTGCCCCGATCACAGTCCCCCCTCCCCCGATCACAGTCCCCCCTCCCCCGATCACAGTCCCCCCTCCCCCGATCACAATCCCCCCTCCCCCGATCACAATCCCTCCTCCCCCGATCACAGTCCCGCCTCCCCCAATCACATTCCCCCCTCACAAATCACAATCCCCTCTCCCCCGATCACAGTCCCCCCTCCCCCGGTCACAGTCCCTCTCCTCCCCCGATCATCGTCCCCCCTCCCCCGATCACAGCCCCCCCTCTCCCGATCACAGTCCCCCCTCCCCCGATCATAGTCCCCCCTCCCCCGATCACAGTCCCCCTCCCCCGATCACAGTCCCCTCCCCCGATAACAACCCCCCCCCGATCACATTTTCCCCCTCCCCCGATCACTGCCCCCCCTTCCCCAGATCACAGTCCCCCTCCTCCGATCACAGTCCCCCTCTCCCCCGATCACAGTCCCCCACTCCCCCGATCAGAGTCCCCTCTCTCCCGATCACAGTCCCCCTCCCCCGATCATAATCCCACTCCTCCCCCGATCACAGTCCCCCCTCCCCCGATCACAATCCCTCCACCCCCGATCACAGTCCCCCCTCCCCCGATCACAGTACACCTCCTCACCCGATCACAATCCCCCCTCCCCCGATCACAGTCCCCCTCCCCCCCGATCACAGTACCCCTCCTCCCCCGATCACAGTACCCCCTCCCCCGATCACAATCCCCTCTCCCCCGATCACAGTCCTCCCTCCCCCGATCACAGTCCCCCCTCCCCCGATCACAGTCCCCCTCCCCCCCGATCACAGTACCCCTCCTCCCCCGATCACAGTCCCCCCTCCCCCGATCACAATCCCCCCTCCCCCGATCACAGTCCTCCCTCCCCCGATCACGGTCCGCCATCCCACGAATTACAGTCCCGCCTCCCCCGATTACAGTCCCCCCTCCCCCGATCACAGTCCGCCTCCTCCCCCGATCATGGTCCGCCATCCCACGAATCACAGTCCCGCCTCACCCGATCACAATCCCCCCTCCCCCGATCACAGTCCCACTCCTCCCCCGATCACAGTCCCCCCGCTCCCCCGATCACAATCCCCCCTCCCCCGATCACAGTCCCCCCTCCCCCGATCACAGTCCCCCCTCCCCCGATCACCGTCTTCCCTCCCCCGATCACAGTCCCCCCTCCCCCGATCACAGTCCCCCCTCCCCCGATCACAGTTCCCCGCTCCCCCAATCACAGTCCCCCCTCCCCCGATCACAGTCCCCCGCTCCCCCAATCACAGTCCCCCCTCCCACGATCACAGTCCCCCCTCCCCCGATCACTATCCCCCCTCCCCCGATCATAGTCCCCCCTCCCCCGATCACAGTCCCCCCCTCCCCCGATCACAGTCCCCCCTCCCCCGATCACAATCCCCCCTCCCCGATCACTATCCCCCCTCCCCCGATCATAGTCCCCCCCTCCCCCGATCATAATCCCACTCCTCCCCCGATCACAGTCCCCCCTCCCCCGATCACAATCCCCCCACCCCCGATCACAGTCCCCCCTCCCCCGATCACTATCCCCCCTCCCCCGATCATAGTCCCCCCTCCCCCGATCATAATCCCACTCCTCCTCCGATCACAGTCCCCCCTCCCCCCGATCACTATCCCCCCTCCCCCGATCATAGTCCCCCCTCCGCCGATCACAGTCCCCCCTCCCCCGATCACAGTCCCCCCTCCCCCGATCACAATCCCCCCACCCCCGATCACAGTCCCCCCTCCCCCGATCACTATCCCCCATCCCCCGATCATAGTCCCTCCCTCCCCCGATCATAATCCCACTCCTCCCCCGATCACAGTCCCCCCTCCCCCGATCACAATCCCCCCACCCCCGATCACAGTCCCCCCTCCCCCGATCACAGTCCCCCCTCCCCCGGTCACAGTCCCTCTCCTCCCCCGATCACAATTCCCCCTCCCCCGATCACAGTTCCCCTCCCCTCCGATCACAGTCCCCCTCCTCCCCCGATCAAAATCACCCCTCCCCGAATCACAGCCCCCCTCCCCCGATCATAGTACCACTCCTCCCCCGATCACAATCCCTCCTCCTCCGATCACAGTCCCCCCTCCCCCGATCACAATCCCGCCTCCCCCGATCACTATCACCCCACCACCGATCACCGTCCCCCCTCCCCCGATCACAGTCCCCCCTCCCCTGATCACAGTCCCCCCTCCCCCGATCACAGTCCACCCTCCCCCGATCACAATCTCCCTCCCCCGATCACAGTCCCCCTCCCCGCCGATCACAGTCCCCCTCCTCCCCCAATCACAATGCCCCTCCCCCGATTACAGTTCCCCCTCCCCCGATCACAATCCCTTCTCCCCGATCACAGTCACCCCTTCCCCGATCACAGTCCACATCCTCCCCCGATCACAATCCCCCCTCCCCCGATCACAGACCCCCCTCCCCCGATCACAGTCCCCCTCCCCCGATCACAGCCCCCCTCCCCCGATCACAGTCCCCCTCTCCCGATCACAATCCCCCCTCCCCCGATCACAATCCCTCCTCCTCCGATCACAGTCCCCCCCCCCGCCCCGGTCACAGTCCCCCTCCTCCCCCGATCACGGTCCCCCATCCCACGAATCAGAGTCCCGCCTCCCCCAATCACATTCCCCCCTCACCCAATCACAGTCCCACTCCTCCCCCGATCACAATCCCCCCTCCCCCGATCACAGTCCCCCCTCCCCCGATCACAGCCTCCTTCCCCCGATCACAGTCCCCCTCCCCCGATCACAGTCCCCCTCTCCCGATCACAATCCCCCCTCCCCC